>NC_135233.1:639629174-642029174 GCF_051348905.1 Ranitomeya variabilis
CCGGCAATTTGGCCTGCTACATCCACGCTGACACAACAAATATTAAACTGCCTCGAGTGCAGGCCTCGGCCTACACTCTGCTTCTCCTGGATTCCCTGGGCTCCAACACCGCCAGTTGCTGCTCGGAAGTGCCGTCTGCACAGAGAAAAACACTAGCTCCTGTGTTAGTAGGGTTCAGTAATGTCAGCTGCTCCCCTGCTGTGTCCGGCAATTGCTCCTGCTACCTCCACAGTCAAATTACATCAGATATTAAACTTGCTCCAATTAGGCCTCGGCCTACACCCTGATTGACCCTGGGCTCCAACACCGCCAGTTGCTGCTCGGAAGTGCCATCTGCACAGAGAAAAACACCAGCTCCTGTGTTAGTGGGGTTCAGTAACATCAGCTGCTCCCCTGCTGTGTATCCAGCAATGTGTCCTGCTACCTCCACGCTGACACTACAACAGACATTAAACTGCCTTGAGTGCAGGCCTCGGCCTACACTCTGCTTCTCCTGGATTCCCTGGGCTCCAACACCGCCAGTTGCTGCTTGGAAGTGCCATCTGCACTGAGAAAAACACTAGCTCCTTTGTTAGTGGGGTTCAGTAACGCCAGCTGCTCCCCTGCTGTGTGTCCGGCAATTGCTCCTGCTACCTCCACAGTCAAATTACATCAGATATTAAACTTGCTCCAATTAGGCCTCGGCCTACACCCTGATTGACCCTGGGCTCCAACACCACCAGTTGCTGCTCGGAAGTGCTGTCTGCACAGAGAAAAACACTCGCTCCTGTGTTAGTGGGGTTCAGTAACGTCAGCTGCTCCCCTGCTGTGTATCCGGCAATATGTCCTGCTACCTCCACGCTGACACTACAACAGACAATAAACTGCCTCGAGTGCAGGCCTCGGCCTCCACTCTGCTTCTCCTGGATTCCCTGGGCTCCAACACCGCTAGTTGCTGCTCGGAAGTGCCGTCTGCACAGAGCAAAACACTAGCTCCAGTGTTAGTGGGGTTCAGTAACGTCAGCTGCTCCCCTGCTGTGTGTCCGGCAATTGCTCCTGCTACCTCCACAGTCAAATTACATCAGATATTAAACTTGCTCCTATTAGGCCTCGGCCTACACCCTGATTGACCCTGAGCTCCAACACCACCAGTTGCTGCTCGGAAGTGCCGTCTGCACAGAGAAAAACACTCGCTCCTGTGTTAGTGGGGTTCAGTAACGTCAGCTGCTCCCCTGCTGTGTATCTGGCAATGTGTCCTGCTACCTCCATGCTGACACTACAACAGAAATTAAAGGGAACCTGTCCCCCCCAGGTGTTTGTAACTGAAAGAGCCACCTTGTGCAGCAGTAATGCTGCACAAGGAAAAGGTGGCTCTTTAGTTATGCTCCTTGCACACAGTGAACTTAACACTTATAAAATGTGTCCCCTCATGTTCCAGTTGCTGCCCGGATGTGCTGTCTGCACAGTCAACAGTTGCTCCTCTGTTATTGGGGTTCAGTAACGCCAGCTGCTCCCCTGCTGTGTGTGCGGCAATACCTCCACTCTGCTCCTCCTGCATTCCCTCGGCTCCAATACCGCCAGTTGCTGCCCGGAAGTGCTGTCTGCACAGTCAACAGTTGCTCCTCTGTTATTGGGGTTCAGTAATGCCAGCTGCTCCCCTGCCGTGTGTGCGGCAACACCTCCACTCTGCTCCTCCTGCATTCCCTGGGCTCCTACTCCGCCAGTTGCTGCCCGGAAGTGCTGTCTGCACAGTCAACAGTTGCTCCTTTGTTATTGGGGTTCAGTAATGCCAGCTGCTCCCCTGCTGTGTGTGTGGCAATACCTCCACTCTGCTCCTCCTGCATTCCCTGAGCTCCCACACCGCCAGTTGCTGCCCAGAAGTGCTGTCTGCACAGTCAACAGTTGCTCCCCTGATATTGGGGTTCGGTATTGCCATCTGCTCCCCTGCTGTGTGTGCGGCAATACCTCCACTCTGCTCCTCCTGCTTTCCCTGGGCTCCAGCACCACCAGTTGCTGTCCGGAAGTGCTGTCTGCACAGTCAACAGTTGCTCCTCTGTTATTGGGGTTCAGTAACGCCAGCTACTTCCCTGCTGTGTGTGCGGCAATATCTCCACTCTGCTCCTCCTGCATTCCCTGGGCTCCAACACTGCCAGTTGCTGCCTGGAAGTGCTGTCTGCACAGTCAACAGTTGCTCCTCTGTTATTGGGGTTCAGTAATGCCAGCTGCTCCCCTGCTGTGTGTGCGGCAATACCTCCACTCTGCTCCTTCTGCATTCCCTGGGCTCCAACATCGCCAGTTGCTGCTCAGAAGTGTCTTTGGCACGGGTACTCCCTCCTGCCCAGCCCGGTTCCAGCACGCCAGCTGTTTCCGGGTAGTGTCAAGGCCACTTTGCCTCAGATACGTTGTCCTGTCCTGTTGCGGTCGGGTTAGCCGACTCTATGGTGCCTGCAGTTTAGGTGCTTCCTATGTGGGCTGCGGGAACTGGCAATGAAGGCTGGTTCTGTAGTGCCAATAGGACAAGCTCCCCCTGTAGGACTGTGGATTTTCGGTAACTACGGCGGCTGGCGGCCCAGCAATTTTTTTTATCCTGTAGACCTTCTGCTGCCTATCTGAGTTCCAGCAGCATTAGCTGGTTCTTTGGAAGACAATCTTGAATAGGTCCCCCTGGTTCCAGTACCGTCAGCTGGTTCCGGGCAGAGCCTTTGGCTTAGGTGCCTCCTTCTGGCTATCCGAGTTCCACCAACGTCTGGTGGTCCTTGGTAGTGCTTTCTGGCACGGGTACCTCCTGCTTAGTAACCGGGTTCCAGTACTGTCAGCTGGTCTTCGGTAGTTCCATTGGCTCTTGTACCTTCTGCTACCCATCCTGGTTCCAGTACCGTCAGCTGGTTCAAGCCAGAGCCTTTGGCTTAGGTGCCTCCATCTCGGTATCCGAGTTCCACCAACATCTGGTGGTCCCTGGTAGTGCTTTCTGGCATGGGTACCTCCTGCTTAGTAACCGGGTTCCAGTACCGTCAACTGGTCCTTGGTAGTTCCATTGGCTCTTGTACCTTCGGCTAGCCATCTGTGTTCCAGTACCATCAGCTGGTTCTCGGCAGTGTATTTTGCTCTTGTACCTTCTGCTCCCCATCCTGATTCCAGTACCGTCAGCTGGTTCCAGGCAGAGCCTTTGGCTTACGTGCCTCCTTCTGGGTATTCGAGTTCCACCAACGTCTGGTAGTCCTTGGTAGTGCTTTCTGGCACGGGTACCTCCTGCTTAGTAACCGGGTTCCAGTACTGTCAGCTGGTCCTCGGTAGTTCCATTTGCTCTTGTACCTTCGGCTAGCCATCTGGGTTCCAGTACTGTCAGCTGGTTCTCAGCAGTGTATTTTGCTCTTGTACTTTCTGTTCCCCATCCTGGTTCCAGTACCGTCAGCTGGTTCCGGGCAGAGCCTTTGGCTTAGGTGCCTCCTTCTGGGTATCCGAGTTCCACCAACGTCTGGTGGTCCTTGGTAGTGCTTTCTGGCATGGGTACCTCCTGCTTAGTAACCGGGTTCCAGTACCATCAGCTGGTCCTCGGTAGTTCCATTGGCTCTTGCACCTTCGGCTACCCATCCGGGTTCCAGTACCATCAGCTGGTTCTCGGCAGTGTATTTTGCTCTTGTACCTTCTGCTTCCCATCCTGGTTCCAGTACCGTCAGCTGGTTCTCGGCAGTTCCTCAGCCTTCTTGTACCTTCTGCTACATTTCCAAGTTCAAGACCCTAAAGACAACCCTGAAGACCACCCCGTAGATGATGACGACCACGGATACGATGACCCCTGAGACAATGACCCTGGAGACGATGACCCTGAAGACCACCCCGAAGAAGACGACGACCCCAGAGACAACGACCCTGGAGATGGTGACCCTGAAGACCGAGAAGCAGAAGAACAAGAAGCTGCAGAACAAAAAGCAGAAGAACATTAAGCATACGACTAAAAATCAGAGCAAAAGATAGTATCTAAATTGTAAGCAGAAGAAGACTAAGCAGTGTATGGGGGTGAGACCGTTCCTCCTCGTGGTGCCCCTGGAAAAAACCTGCTGCTGCAGGCCAAACTGAACGTGGACAAATCCTGTTGTAAATCTTTTCGGACACACAGAACGGAAGGTGTAATCTTCAAACTTTTATAGATAACAACTACAGGAATTCCTGTCACAAATAAGAATATGTGATAGAAATATATATATATCATGTAGATCTCACTTGCATGTATACTCCTCTATAATCATATATACTCATATACTCACAGACAGCTAATATATACTGTTGTGAATTCCGTTCTTGGGCTCCATCCTGTGGTTGCGAATGGTATTTTTGGGAGTTCTGCTCTTGGGCTCCCTCTGGTGGTTTCAAGTGGAACTTAGCAGCTGCGTTCACTAATCGGTTCCCTGGCCTTTGTTATTTAACTGGGCTTTTGGCTGTAGTGGATGCCAGCTGTCAATGTATTTCCTGTGGATTCAGTTCTTTCCTGGAAGTTCTCTGTTGGCCAGTCCATTTTCAGCTTAAGATAAGTCTGCTAGTTTTTGGGTGTTTCCCTGCTTATGTCCTTCTGTTCAGTTTAATTTTGTCTCTTTTGTCCAGCTTGTCATTATGAAATATTCCGGCTAGTTGGAAGCTCTGGGGTCGCAGATTTGCCCCTCCACACCGTGAGTCGGTGTGGTGGTTATTTTTTGTAAACTCTGCGTGGACTTTTTAGTTTTTATACTGACCGCACAGTAGCCTTTCCTACTACTACTAGTATTGGCCTCCTTTGCTAAAAAATCTAGTTTCATTTCTGAGTTTGTCATTTCCCTCTCCACTCACCGTCAATATTTGTGGGGGGGCTGTCTTCCTTTGGGGGTTTCTCTGAGGCGAGATAGTTTTCCGTTTCCATCTTCAGGGGTAGCTAGTTCTTAGGCTGTGCAGAGGCGTCTAGGCAGAGTTAGGTACGCTCCACGGCTATTTCTAGTGTTGGTGTTAGGAGTAGGGATTGCGGTCAGTAGAGTTACCACCTCCTCAGAGCTAGTACATTATTTGTTTTAACCACCAGGTCATTTCATTGCTGCTCCGTATTCACTAGGTCATATCAGTGATTACTGTCTGTGGAGCTGCTACCTCTTCTAAGTTTGTCCATGATTGGTTTTACCCACCAGGTCATCTCAGTACCGCTCCGTAACCACCAGGTCATAACAATATACATTATAATCAATGGTTTAAAATGGCTGACATAAACTGATATAAGCCAGACAGATTGTATGGGGTTTTCCATCTCAAAAGCAGAACAACGCCAGATGTATTAAGTACTGATCAGATGTCTCAACTTTGTCCTAGATGCAGAGCTACATTTTAGTTGCTTAATCAGCATCCATATGTGCATTAATCATAATATTCCATATATGTTTAGATAACCAATGACAGAGGAGCTAGACAATATGGTAATTAACTAACCACCCCTAACAACCCCTAACCACTCCTTTCTATATGAAAATATAAAACTATGTATGTACAATAAAGTATCAGTATTGATGGAATGTTATTGACACAACAATGGTGTGCAGTCTCATTCCTTGAGCGCTCAAAATACTCAGTCTTATGGGGAACGGCAGCAGCACACACACCGGGATAGATTTATC
This sequence comes from Ranitomeya variabilis, assembly GCF_051348905.1. NCBI lineage: Eukaryota > Metazoa > Chordata > Amphibia > Anura > Dendrobatidae > Ranitomeya > Ranitomeya variabilis. Next base: position 639,634,784 of record NC_135233.1, read on the forward strand.
CAACCCAAATTTCCATATCAAATGGCCCCCAACAGCGAGGCAAGAGACGAAACGCACACGGGGACCCTGCTGACCGGAGAGACGGAAGTGTTGGCCACGGCCTTGGTTCACGGGACGGAAACTGCGCAGCTCCATAAGTAAGGTAAGAAAATGTTATCATCTTACCTGAAAGTCCCCTGTGCCCAGTCCGGGTCTATGCCTCTTGCCGGTCAGGTGTGGTCACCACCGCATTCCCAGGTAGTGTAAAAAGTCCAAGCCTGTATCCAACAAACCCTGGGATATAAGTCAAGGTGTCGGCTGTGTGCCGTGTATGTGTTCTGTGTTTGTGTAAGATCCGGGAGATGAAAGGAAAAAGCGACTTTTGTTTGTGGTGGCTGGGTAACAGACGGCAGGAGGTCAAATCGCTGAATAAGCTATCACAGCTTCCCGTGCAATAGGAGGAACAGGTAGTTCCGGGGCAGGTGGCTCCAGGATACAGGCTCGGATGGTGATAGCTTTGAGGGCTGCCACAGATTCCCGTAGTGCCGGCGATCCAGTTAGGACGACCAGACCGGGGTGGTAGATTTCCCGCTTGTTGTGCTTCTCAGGCGGCCCTGGCACAGGTGTGCCCAGTGCGATTGATAGTTGTCTGTTCCCAGAACGGCCTGCACATGTCACAGAATAAAAAGGGCCATCTCCCGGACGTCTTATCTGTATCTGTTTCTGTTTGGTTCGATTCATGTATCGCTGCTTTAAGAGCATACAATTGTAAAAGAAAGTTTTAGTTTTTTTTTCTTTTCTTCCTCTCTCTCCTGAACTTCCTCTTTTCCAGCTGCAAGCAGAGATATATGCATTGTAAATCACACTGTCACATCTGGTTTTTTTTCTGGCTGTTTCTGCAATGCTGGCTATGTGTAGCTATTTGTGAAAAAGTGAAACAAATTGTATCTATCATTTTTGCTGCAACATACGTGTTTTCAGATACGTGATTTTAGTGACATTGGATACAATAGCATAAGAAAAGGGGAGGTGTGTGTTTCTGACTGCGTTGAGCGCAGAGAAGGAGAGAAAAAATATAGTTTTTTTTACTCTTATGAAGGTCTTTATTCTGGGTTTTTATATTTTTTCAAGTTTTTTTATATATTTTAAAGTTTTTTGTCTCTTTACCTTTTTTAAAAAAAAGTTTTTTCTTTTGTATCAAAATTTTGAGTTTTTGATTGTTTTTTGTTTTTTTTTGGAGTTTTATATACTCATTTTTAGAAGTTTTTTGGTGTTGTTTTCTTTTTCCTTTTTGTGTGTTTTTCATTTTTTTGTTTTTGCCATGGGGAATAAAGTGGCCAAGCAACAGGAGAGTCTTTTTATTTCCTGGAGAGAAAACAGCCCCCCAGATAGTGATAGTGGCAGAATACGAAGGTGTTAAGTATGTGAAGAATTTTGGAAGGTATAAAGTATGTAAAATTCATAAGAATGGCAGACTTCAAGCTGCAGATTGGCATGACGTAGAAAGGAAAATAAGGGAAGTTAGCTGATGTTAAATTGCTGAATACTAATACATGGTATGAAGTAGCAGCAGAGCTTACATCGTTTAGGTGGTACAGAAAGTTATGTGAGCAAACCAGGAAGTGATTTTTATGTGTATAAGACGGGAGATATCGGATCTGCGCAGTCTGCTCTCAGCAGAATCCATGGTATAGGGAGTTTTTTTGGTTTTTTTTGCACAGCTTGTGGTGCGCCCCGTTCTCCCTACAGGGAGAAGGCACCATTGCTCCTCTCTATTGTTCTTGTTCTTCTCTATCCTACTTTTTCTCTGTCACTCTTTCTCTCCTCATTCTTCTCTCTCACTCTCCTTTCCTCTCCTCTTTCTCCACACTTTTTCCCTCTCTCTCTCTCCCTCTCTCTATCTCTCTCCTCCTTCTCCACTCCCCCACCACACCTATCTCCTCCTTCTCTTCCTTCTCCACACCGATCTCTCCTCCCTCTTCTTCTCTCTCTCTCCACCTCTTTCTGCACACCCTGATTCTCCCCGTTTCTCTTTACCACATCTTTCTATCTCTTTCTCTATCTCCTCATTCTCCTTCTCCACACCTCTTTCCTCCTTCACTCATCAACACCTCCTTCTTCTTCTTCCTCTTTCTTCCTCTTCGTTGCCAGCTGGGCCAATGCCCAATTCAAACAATGTGGTGCTTACAGTACAAGGTTCCCCTTCTATGTCCCTGGCACAATCCAGCCATTGCCAGTTGTCATATCGGGGAAAGAAGGTGAAAATCCCCCTACACACAATGCAGTGGGCAGCCCCCAGACATATCAGGCAGCAGACAGCTCAGCCCTGGGTGCAGAGGGGGGAGTGCTGACATCACCATTTGTTGATAATGTACAATTTCAGCACCGGTCAGAGCTGCCTACATTCACACCAACATGGAATTATAAGCCTAATCCATCACAGCTTCAGCAAGGGGGGGAGACATCCTCACATAAAAAGGCAACTTCTAAGTCCAATATCAGCCAGTGTATGACCCCAGTACACGCTATCACAACTATTCCTCTGATGAAGATGAAGAGGGAACATCATACATGCTGTCCAGTACTAGGAAAAGAAACCCACAAGAATGCAGGGGCAGATAGAGGCACCGCCATAACATTATGTGCACTGCACTTCAAGTCAGATGACAATCTTCCAGATGCAGGGATGCATCCCATGCCATTTTACCGAAGAATGTAGAAGAACCAGCGAACATATGCAGCCACCTGGAATGATCTCTGGGCCATGAATGGAAATAGAAGCAGGTGATGCACTCTGGCCAATCATGAACAATTCAAACTTCCAGCAGAATTAGATGTACACGCTTGGGAGTCAGGGCCACAGCTAATTGAACAGCTCAGAGAGTGGGCCAAAGGCAGATTGGCAGGACAAGCCCTCAGCTTACATGACATGAGCCAAGACAAGACAGAGTCTGTAAAAAAGTTTCATGGCAGAGTAATGCAAGTATTCCAAGACTTGGGCTTCACCATTCAAGACCAGATAGACAGGCAAATGTTGGCACAGGCCTTTGTGCATGGACTGAGACAGCCAATCAGGAAACCACTGATAGTGGCTAGGCCTGAGAACAGGTCAATAGCAGTGGAATGACCCAGCAAAATGGATTATGTGCGCCTAGGAGACTGTTTATTGCCGATTGTCACCAAAACTGCTGCCATTATAGCACCACAAAGAGCGCGAAGAAGGAAACGGGTGCCGTGCTGCTGAGAACGCCAGAAGGGGAGCCAGAGGTGAAGACGCTGCAAAGTGCTGAGCGACACACCGGAAGAACCGCTGCAGACTCCAGAGAGGAGACACCGACCTCAATAAGGTTAGCAAAGGGGAGAAGCTATGTCAGAACAGGGAGAAGAAGTGATGGCAGATGCAGCCGCAGCCCCTGTAATGCCCCAAGACCTTGGGTTGGATGCAGCCGCCGGTCTCATGGCACCCCCAGGCCTTGCCACTGACGCACCTGAAGGCCCCATCTTACCACCGCAGCTTCAATCAGCAGGCCGGACCCCGCTGCCACTACAGTACCCATCATGCCGTTGTCCACAGTAGCCAAAGGGATTGAGTCCCAACCAGGGGTGCAGATGACAGCCCCCCTCATGGTGACCACTAACCTGGAAGCGCAACCACCCTACGAAGACAGAAGAAGTGTCAAGTGTTACATCTGTGGCAAGTTTGGCCATTTCCAGAACCAGTGCAAAGCACCCACACCCCCGAAGAGATTGGACCCATGCAACCCAAGAGTTGGTCCAGAGAAACAGGTCAAGAAAGAAGTGCAGTAAGCATTCTCAGCTTACAAAGTCACTGAGCGTGTGCACTCAGCCAGGACACTCTATCCTGCCCCAGTTTGTGGTGTCAAGGACCTTCCACTCAACCTGCTGGGAGCAAACCTACTGCAGAAGCTGAAGGCAACCACAGTGTTCCAGGAAGATGGGACAGTGACAATTTCTTCATCCCTGACCCAAGAGGAATCATGCTGGTGGCCCTACAAGAACATTAAACAACCGATGAGGCCTACCCAAGGAGGTACTGGATGTAGTACCAGAAAGTCTATGGTCTAAGGGACCCCAGGACGTGAGAAAACCTCAAGTTGCCCCAGTACAGGTGTCACTCAAGCCAGGTACCCCATACCCTCATAAGGCCCAGGCCAGGCCTAGAGTCAAGCTGCCTCTGACCAACTGAAGGTCTACCTGGAAATAGGAATCATTGTTCCTTACACATCGCCTTGCAATACCCCGCTTTTCCCGGTCAAGAAAAAGACTGTAAAAGGAGAGCCAGCCAAGTTCAAAATGGTACATGACCTGAGAGCTGTGAATGATATCACGGTGTTTGAAACTCCAATTGTGCCGAATCCGCACACTCTGCTCTCAAATGTGCCTGCCACAGCAAAAGTGTTCACAGTGACCGACCTGGCTAATGTTTTCTCCAGTGTTCCCCTTCATCCGGAAGACCAGTTCCTGTTTGCCTTAATGCACCAGGGGGGACACCACACATGGACAGTGATGCCACAGTGGGCCCAGAACAGCCCTTCACAGTTCACCAGAGCAATGTCCGCAGTCCTCACCAACTGGGTCACAGAACATGCAGAAGTAACCCTGCTACAATACATGGACGATCTACTCCTTTGTGCAATTGACTTTGACACATGTAAAGCCCATTTCTTGTATCTCCTACTCTACCTGGTGGAGCAGCACTGCAAGATCTCAAAGAACAAAGTCCAGTGGTGTCTGAAGCGAGTTACGTTCCAGAGACACTGTATTGCTCACCAGGCGAAACGCCTGACAGATGACCGGAAGACCACAGTGGAGAAGATGGTTCCTCCAACAACTCAAAAGGTGCTACAGGCCTTCCTTGGTCTAGTTTCGTATTGCAGAGCCTGGATCCCTGATGCCTCAGTCCTAATGCAGCCTCTGTGTGAATACGTCAGCGTGACCCCATTCCTCCTAACAGATGCAGCCTTCAGCTCATTCAAGAAGTTAAAAGGCTCTGTAGTCTCAGCACCAGCACTAGGCATATCTGACTACAAGAAGCTATTCCGTCTCTACTTGATGAGAAAAGAAGGCCTTGCTACTGGAGCCCTGACGCAGCTTCAGGGGGGAAAGCAGAGACTTTTGGACTACTTTTCAGCTCGCCTGGATCCAGTTGCAAGGGGAGCCTCTTCCTCCCGCATGAGAGCAGCAGTTGCAGCACACGTCCTCCTGGACAGGACTACTGACAACATTGGAAAAACCATTGGAAATCCTGGCTCCGCATGACATCTCAGCAATCCTCAACCAAACCCAGCCAAAACATCTCTCCACCGCCAGGCATCTTCGCCTCCAGTGCTCTCTACTCCTGCCCGACAATGTCACCAACTGCAGATGCACAGTCCTCAATCCATCCACTCTACTCCCACTCCCAAGGGGGGATACAGATATGGACCCTCAGATAAAAAGTCTGATCAAGCATCATGCAACAGGAAACAGCAGGATTACCCAAGGTGGCAGAAGAGCCACTGACCAACCCAGAGTTGATCCTCTATGTCGATGGCTCCAGATTTGCAGATAATGAAGGAAGATTCCACACGGGATGTGCAGTGACCAGCAATCAAGAGATCCTGTGGTCCAGAAGTCTGCCGCCTAGTCTGTCAGCCCAGAAAGCAGAACTGATAGCGCTGACGAAGGCCTACCAGATGGCAGAAGACAAGACTGTGGAAATGTATACCAATTCGAGGTACTCGCATGGCATAGCACATGACTTTGGGCCCACCTGGGCTGCAAGGGACTTCATCACAGCAAGCGGAACAACCGTGAAGCATCATGGAGCCATTAAGGCCCTGCTGAACGCACTCCAACTTCCAAAAAATGGTCGCAGTACTAAAGTCAAAGCGCATGGAAAACTAAACACAGTAGAGGCACGATGCAACAACATGGCGGATATGGCAGTCAAAGAAGCAGTCAAAGGAAGACAATATGGAAATGTGGAAGAGGTCGTAGAGCCGGACGGCTACTACATGACGACTGAAGACAAGAATCCTGACCAAATGACGTCCTGTGATCTGCTCAAAAAGCTGCAAGAGCAAGCCCCAAAAGACAAGAAGGAATGCTGGATGTGGAAGGGAGCAACACATGAAGAAGGAAGGGTAAACGCAATGGAATACAAACCCTGTTTACCCTGAAGCATCTACCCTATGGTGGTCCAGTGGGCACATGGGCCCACACACAGATTATAGACACAGATGAATGATCTGATTGGTGCTTACTGGTTCGCTCCAGGGATCCCCACCCTAACAGCCAAGTTCACTAGCAGCTGTCTGACCTGCGGCAAATGCAGCCCTGGAAGAATGGAGAAAGTTCCCACACATCACCTTGCCAGACCACTGTACCCCTTCCAGAGGATCTAGATACACCACATCCAAATGCCGCCAAGTGGAGGTTTCGAATATGCCCTTGTGGCCGTGGACGTGTTCTCAGGATGGCCAGAAGCTTTCCCAGTGAGGAACCAGTCAGCAAAGACTACTGCAAAGAAGCTACTCTCAGAGACGAGATATGCAGCTATGGGGTCCCAGAAGTGATAGAGAGTGACCAGGGACCCGCATTCACAGCAAATCTCACACGAGAGATCTAGTCAGCAGTAGGTAGGGTCAGACTTAGGCCTACACACTCCCAATCACACTACTCAGTGTCAGGCACACTTCCAGAGGCTCAGGAAAGCTGTCACCATATGAAATTTTGTTTGGGTCTAGTCCCAGGTTAGGGGTATCCATTCCCTCAGCAGCTGGTTATGCAATATGATACTTTGTCTGCTTATGTAACTGAACTCACCAAGAAACTTGCTAACATCCATTCTCGAGTTTTTTTCTTCATTGCCAGATCCAGATACAGTGTCCGGTACGCACTCCTTGAAGCCAGGAGACTGGGTGTTGGTGAAAAAAGTTTGTAAGGAGAACACCACTCGATCCCAGATTTGATGGCCCTGTTCAAGTGCTGCTGATGACACCAAACTCTGTGAAACTGGAGGGAAGACCCACTTGGATCCACTCATCGCATTGCAAGAAAGCTCCCCTACCAGAAGATGACACCCAAGCCAGAATGATGTTGTGGATGCCCTGCCTGACCAAACAGATGACCTACCTGATAAAGAAACCCACCGCTCACTACACATGCTATTAAGAGACTGATTGCAAAGAACCCCCGTTAGGGACAGATCTCCTGACCGCCCATTTGCGAAAAGTCTGTATGGAGTGGGACGCAGGCATTAGGCTTGTGTCAGTTCACCGGCAGCACAAACGAGTTGCAGCGCTTTGGGACAGGAGGCTAGGAATAGGGCAAGTGATATCTAAGGGGGGCTTGTGATAGAAATATATACAGTCATATGAAAAAGTTTGGGCACCCCTATTAATCTTAAGCTTAATGTTTTATAAAAATTGGTTTTTTTTGCAACAGCTATTTCAGTTTCATATATCTAATAACTGTTGGACACAGCAATGTTTCTGCCTTGAAATCAGGTTTATTGTACTAACAGAAAATGTGCAATCTGCATTCAAACAAAATTTGACAGGTGCATAAGTATGGGCACCCTTATCATTTTCTTGTTTTAAATACTCCTACCTACTTTTTACTGACTTACTAAAGCACTTTCTTTGGTTTTGTAACCTCATTGAGCTTTGAACTTCATAGCTAAGTGTATGCAATCATGAGAAAAGCTACTTAAAGTGGCCACTTGCAAGTTGTTCTCCTGTTTGAATCTCCTCTGAAGAGTGGCACCATGGGCTCCTCAAAACAACTGTCAAATGATCTGAAAACAAAGATTATTCAACATAGTTGATCAGGGGAAGGATACAAAAAGCTGTCTCAGAGGTTTAACCTGTCAATTTCCACTGTGAGGAACATAGTAAGGAAATGGAAGAACACAGGTACAGTTCTTGTTAAGGCCAGAAGTGGCAGGCCAAGAAAAACATCAGAAAGGCAGAGAAGAAGAATGGTGAGATCAGTCAAGGACAATCCTCAGACCACCTCCAGAGATCTGCAGCATCAACTTGCTGCAGATGGTGTCACTGTGCATCGGTCAACTATGCAACGCACTTTGCACAAGGAGAAGCTGTATGGGAGAGTGATGCAAAAGAAGCCGTTTCTGCAAGCACGCCACAAACAGAGTCGGCTGACTTTTGCAAAAGCACATTTGGAGAAGCCAATTTCTTTTTGGAAGAAGGTCCTGTGGACTCATGAAACCAATATTGAGTTGTTTGGTAATACAAAAAGGCGTTATGCATGGCGGCAAAAAAACACAGTGCGTTGCATAGTTGACCGATGCACAGTGACACCATCTGCAGCAAGTTGATGCTGCAGATCTCTGGAGGTGGTCTGAGGATTGTCCTTGACTGATCTCACCATTCTTCTTCTCTGTCTTTCTGATGTTTTTCTTGGCCTGCCACTTCTGGCCTTAACAAGAACTGTACCTGTGTTCTTCCATTTCCTTACTATGTTCCTCACAGTGGAAATTGACAGGTTAAACCTCTGAGACAGCTTTTTGTATCCTTCCCCTGATCAACTATGTTGAATAATCTTTGTTTTCAGATCATTTGACAGTTGTTTTGAGGAGCCCATGGTGCCACTCTTCGGAGGAGATTCAAACAGGAGAACAACTTGCAAGTGGCCACTTTAAGTAGCTTTTCTCATGATTGCATACACCTAGCTATGAAGTTCAAAGCTCAATGAGGTTACAAAACCAAAGAAAGTGCTTTAGTAAGTCAGTAAAAAGTAGGTAGGAGTATTTAAAACAAGAAAATGATAAGGGTGCCCATACTTATGCACCTGTCAAATTTTGTTTGAATGCAGATTGCACATTTTCTGTTAGTACAATAAACCTGATTTCAAGGCAGAAACATTGCTGTGTCCAACAGTTATTAGATATATGAAACTGAAATAGCTGTTGCAAAAAAAACAATTTTTATAAAACATTAAGCTTAAGATTAATAGGGGTGCCCAAACTTTTTCATATGGCTGTATATCATGTAGATCTCACTTGCATGTACTGTATACTCCTCTATAATCATATATACTCATATACTCACAGCTAATATATACATTATAATCAATGGTTTAAAATGGCTGACATAAACTGATATAAGCCAGACAGATTGTATGGGGTTTTCCATCTCAAAAGCAGAACAACGCCAGATGTATTAAGTACTGATCAGATGTCTCAACTTTGTCCTAGATGCAGAGCTACATTTTAGTTGCTTAATCAGCATCCATATGTGCATTAATCATAATATTCCATATATGTTTAGATAACCAATGACAGAGGAGCTAGACAATATGGTAATTAACTAACCACCCCTAACAACCCCTAACCACTCCTTTCTATATGAAAATATAAAACTATGTATGTACAATAAAGTATCAGTATTGATAGAATGTTATTGACACAACAATGGTGTGCAGTTTCATTCCTTGAGCGCTCAAAATACTCAGTCTTATTGGGAACGGCAGCAGCACACACACCGGGATAGATTTATCCAACCCAAATTTCCATATCAAATATGATGAAGAAGAAGAAGATGAAGAAGTAGAATATGAAGAAGCATAATAGTTGAATAAAAAGAATATGAAGAATGTAAAAAAAAAGAATAATAGGAAGAAGGTGAAGAAGAAGAAGATGAATAAGGTGAAGAAGAAGTTGACGAAAAAGATGCTGCTGCTGAGGATGATGAAGAAGAAAGTGTGGGAGTAAAAAATAAGGTGAAGAGCATGGAAGTAGTGAAACATAAATATCTGACAAAATATAAAAAATCTTAACATAGTCAATATCTTTGTAACTCCGAACATCTTAAAAAAAAAAAATTGATTCCTGCTATTCCATTTGATTGGCCTAAACCTCTATGCCTTTAATATCTCCTCCACCTCCCCCAATACATCCTACATTATTCTTAGTTGTTTTCCTTCATGTAGAATTAACCTACAAGGAAAGAAAGGGTTTATTTTAATTCCGATATTTTTGTCCCATTGACTTGCATTGGTATCGGGTATCGGTATCGGCGATATCCAATATTTTTTTAATATCGGCCGATCCAATCCGATACCGATACTTCCGAATATCGGAAGGTATCGCTCAACACTAGTTATGGCTTGTTTTTTGCATGACGAGCTGATATTTTTATTGGTATTATTTTTGGGTACATTACATTTTTTGATCGCTTTCTATTCCGATTCTTGGGAGACAGAGCGAACAAAAACCAACAATTCAGGATTTTTTTTTCTTTTCTAATACCGTTCTGCGTGTCGTAAACTTGGTAAGGCAGCATTATTCTTCGGGTCAGCACAATTATAGCGATAGCCAATTTATATAATTTTTATGTTTTGCCGCTTTTACACAAAAAAAACTATTTTATACAAAAAAATATTTTTGCATCGCTTTATTCTGAGAGCTATAACTTTTTTATTTTTCCACTAATGGAGCTGTATGACAGCTTGTTTTTTCCGGGATAAGATGGTGTTTTCAGCGGTACCATACTTATTTACATTCGTCTTTTTGATTGCGTTTTATTGTAATTTTGGTTTGGCGGTATGATGATAAAGCATTGTTTTTATTTATTTTTTTACGGTGTTCACTGAAGAAGTTAACTAGTCAGATGGCTTTATAGAGCAGGTCGTTAGGGACGTGGCAATACCAAATATGTGTACTTTTATTGTTTATTTTTAATTTTGGGAAAAATATTATTTTTTTTTTCTTTATTTGGGGATTTTGAATATAATATTTTTACACATTTAATATTTAAAAAAAACTTTTTTACATTGTCCCATCCTGAGACTTCACTGTATGATGTCAGATCGCTTATCTGATACTCTGCACTGCAGAGTATCACATCAGCATCTGACAGGCAGGGAAGGACTCATCTCAGTGCCTCTCAAGCCACCTTCCCTGCAGGACCTATGATGGATCCCTCGGCCATCTTGCGGTCAGGTGTCTCCATGAAGACCATCAGGCCGGGGGTCTCCATGGATACCATCAGGATAACGTGATCAAATCACTACTGACAGCGGCCTCAGATGGGTTAAATGCCCGCAATCGGTGCTAGCACTGATCATGGGTGTTGCAGCGGGGTGTCAGCTCTCACACAGATCTGACACCCACCCCTGATCGCCACTGTACATGTACTGCTGTTTGGGGGAATGCACCTCCCGCAGAACAGTACATGTATGGCGCATGTTGGAAAGGGGTTAAGTTTCAGCTCCCTCCAAAGATTTTCTATTGGGTTCAGGTCTAAATATTGGGTAGGCCACTTCAGAACCTTGAAATGCTTCTTACGGAGCCACTCCTTCGTTGCCCTGGCTGTGTGTTTCAGGTCAAAGTCATGCTGGAAGACCCAGCCTCGACCCATCTTCAATGCTCTGACTGAGGGAAGGTTGTTGGCCAAAAGCTAGCAATACATGACACCATCCATCCTTCCTTCAATATGGTGCAGTCATCCTGCCTCCTTTCCAGAAAAGCATTCCCAAAGTATGATGTTTCCTCCACCATACTTCACGGTTGGGACGTTGTCTTTAAAATAATAATAATAATAATTTTATTTCTATAGTTCCAACATATTCTGCAGCGTTTTAAGGTTTAGAAGGGAGTTGTACAAAAAATATAAAACATTACAGAATAACAATAATCATATAAATCAACATATTAGTGAGTAGTAAGGGCCCTGCGCTCAAGCTTAAAATCTATCAGGAAATAGGGGAGACACGAAAGGTGGATGATAACAATTGTATTGTATGGTCCTTCCATCAAGATAATAAATAGGATGTTCACGTAATGCTGCATGAACCGATCACCAACCAGTATGTGTAAAATTACTGAGTGCTATTAAGTGCATGTAGAGTGTGTGAATACACTGTGTTCCAAATTATTATGCACAAGGAGTTTAGGCGTGATAAGGTTAGACTTTTTTTGTTTGTCATTTAAACTCATTTATGGTGATTTGCGTCAGGGCTCTTTATATTACTGAAAGCAATTGTAGATACCTGTGCAAATTAGTTTGGCAGGTGTGTCCAAATAAAGGCAAGACTACTTAAGAAGGCTGTTCCACATTATTAAGCACCCTACATTTTTTGCCAAAATGGGAAAGAAAAAGGATGTGTCGGCTGCTGAGAAGAAACAAATTGTGGAGTATTTAGGTCAAGGCATGACTACAATCAACATTGCCAAGACACTTCATCGTGATCATCGCACAATCAAGAAGTATGTAGCTGATTCCCAGCACACAAGTGTGCGTGCTCATAAGGAAAAATTGAGGACTCTTTCCAACAGGCAATTGCGTAAGGTTAAAAGAGCAGCTGCAAAAATGCCTTGTCATAGCAGCAGACAAGTTTTTGAAGCTGCTGGTTCCTCCAACGTCCCCAGAACAACAAGATGCAGGGTCCTTCAGAGGTGCGTAAGCCATCCTGTTGACCATCTCTATCCACTGCACACAAGCAGAAACTGCTCCAGTGGCCAAACGATACATGAAGACTGACTTCCAAACTGGTTTGTTCACCGATGAGTGCCGTGCAACGCTCAATGGTCCAGATGGATGGAGTGGAGGATGGCTGGTTGATGGACACCCCATGAAAACACGGCTAAGGCGCCAACAAGGAGGAGGTGGAGTAATGTTTTGGCCTGGAATCATGGGGAGAGAGATTGTCGGCCCCTTTATGATCCCTGAAGGGGTAAAGATGAACTCCATAATCTATGTGGAGTTTCTAATAACACTTCCTGCCATGGTTCAAGAGGAAGAACCGTGCTTTCCGCAGCAAGATCATTTTCATGCATGATAATGCACTGTCTCATGCTGCAAAAACACATCTGCATCTCTGGCTGCTATGGGCATAAAAGAGGACAAACTAATGTTGTGGCCACCATCTTCCCCTGACCTCAACCCCATTGAGAACCTCTGGAGCATCATCAAAAGGAGTGTCTATGATGGCGGGAGGCAGTTCATATCTAAGCAACAGCTCTGGGAGGGTATTATGTCCACATGCAAAACAATTGAAGCCGAAACCATCCAAAAACTGACAAATTCAATGGACGAGAGAGTTCAGAAGCTTCTTTCGAACAAGGGGTCCTATGTGCAAATGTAACATCACCTGGAATAAAGTTTTCACTTGAAAACTGTTTGATTTCATTTTGCAATAAGCTGATAATGCTTATAACATCACAATTGACCATTTTTTTGTTCAAAATAAAAAAAAAAGGTTGAAAACTCTGCTGTGCATAATAATTTGGAACATGCATTTTGAGTGTTTATTTTTTTAAAAAAGATATTGTTTTCATAGGCAGTTTGTTCCAAAACATTGCAATTATACTAGAATAGTAGATGACTGGAAAATAACAATGACTGCAATTCAGAGAAAATATGAGGAAATATTATTTGCATAATAATTTGGAACACAGTGTAGATGATACGAGGGTCCTGGTTTTGAAGAAAAAATTTTATGGGCAAAACAGGGATAGTTAGATAAGTATGTTTAAGCGAAATGCCAGTCCTTATATCTAATACAGGGTGTATCTGAGTCCCTTATTTTTTGCACTTCTTGCTTCCTTTATAAATTACACAGAAATTCAATTTTGGTTTACTTAAATTATTTTTTTTTTTTAAATCCATTTTAAGTTTTCTCTCATATACAAGTCATTATACAGGAAAAATGCTCATATTTCCCATTGATTCCTGTTATATTTGTTACTTGAAACGAGCATCCGAGTATTAGAAATGACTCTGTTTTTTTAATATACATTTACAAAATATACATTTAAAAATTAAAAATGCTTTCAGAAACATACTAAAGGAATCCAATGCAACAAAAATATATTTGACTCCTAAATATAACATTTTAGGAGATAAAGACAACCAAGTGATATTTTCAGCTTAGAGATTTGCTGCCTTGACATAGATTTAATTACTAGCTTGTATTCAGGCTGCCTACAGAAATAACAAAACTATGTACTCAATCTTTCTGCATACTGTGTTACTGTTGAGTTTAGTGTAAAACAATGCTGTAAGTAGGTGTGCTGTCTCTAGTGGCAGCTGGAAGTAGCTAAAACATAGAACACTAGTATGTATGAAGAGAGAAATCCAGCGGCACCGTCATCAGGCAGTACAAAACATCCAGGCAATCACCCAATTATAGTCCGCAGACAGCAATTTAAAACTCAGCTGGGGTAGGCTTTTAAAGTAGTGCTCAGCGGTACAGTAATAGTAGGACAATCCAGTATTTTAGAAGCGTATAATCCATGACATTTACCATGTGACAATTCTAATTTTTTTTATTGTTCATAGATAGCAGGTCCACTGAAGATGTAGTATTTTAAAGGAGAGTTTACAAGCGTTTCGCATGCAGACACTTTTTCACGGCCCCATGGGAATACCACATCCTCTTGTGTTAAATACACATACATTACGTCACCTTTTCAGAGGTAGCACATATAATTAAAACCAACAGTGCACAGGTGTAAAATATATAGAAAAAGTACAAACAAGATCTTCCTAAACAAAAGAGTGATAATTAAATGGCTTCTTCAGTAAAAAGCTACTGTTATTGCATCATAGCACTAATTATCAAATAAATCTTCAAGTGCATTCTCATTCAACACTGTAACATAAACTTATACAGATTAGTGATGTGATCACACACAACATTTTCTAAGGCTAATATCTTTTATGAGAAATCTAATTAATTATATTGGTTAAATAGCACAGACATTTAGGTTGTGTTTACACACCAAATGTAACCATAGCAGAGAGTAAATGAAGAAGAATCCAGCGTAAGAGCAGGTAAGTAAAAAAGCCCAAACTTTATTGAATAAACAATCAAATCCATAAAAACATGGCAGGTGTGGTTCTGATCAGGGTGGATACAACTGACGCATCAGACTAACAACGATGAATAAGGCTCATCGGAGCTGAAATGCTTCAGTTGTATTCACCTTGACCAGAATTGCACCTGCCATGTTTTTATGGATTTGATTGTTCATTTCAATAAAGTTTGGACTTTTTTACTTACCTTCTCTTATGCTGCATTCTTCTTCTTTGTTTTCTTCAGCTGGATTCCAGGCTTTTCCATGCCTTCCCCAGCAGGGTTGTGGCTGCATCAACGGTGAGCTGACTCCTTCTCTCCCTCCCCACTTGTTCTAATAGTAGAGAGCAGGGCAGTTCTGGCAAATGCCAGAAGGGCCAGTGCCAGTAGTGGGCCGCTGTGCGCCGACTCACCCCCACCCCACCAGCGCAGCCGCCGCCGCATTCAACTATACCGGCGTCATAGATGCCGGTACAGTTGAATGCAATGATGGAGGAGAGAGCGTCTGCCGTTGCTCCCTCTCCCTTCATTCCCCGCTCTGCCTCTGACACTGCGGGTGCGCTCGCACTCACTGTGTCCCAGGCAGTGCAGCGGCAGCCGCCGAGACAGGAGCAGGGAACAATGCGGGCACGAGGAGAGGTGAAGAGTGTGGGTTTTTTTTGTTTTTTTATACTGGACTGTGGGGCCATTCTCGGGGGGAGGAGAGATGCGGGCTGTGCTGTATACTACTATGTGGGCTGTGCTGTATACTACTGTGTGGGCTGTGCTGTATACTACTGTGTGGGCTGTGCTGTATACTACTATGTGGGTTGGGCTATATACTACTATGTGGGCTGTGCTATATACTACTGTGTGGACTGTGCTATATACTACTCTGTGAGCTGTGCTATATACTACTGTGTGGGCTGTGCTGTATACTACTATGTGGACTGTGCTGCATACTACTATGTGGGCTGTGCTATATACTACTATGTGGGCTGTGCTGTATACTACTATGTGGGCTGTGCTATATACTACTATGTGGGCTGTGCTATATACTACTATGTGGGCTGTGCTGTATACTACTATGTGGGCTGTGCTATATACTACTGTGTGGGCTGTGCTATATACTACTATGTGGGCTGTGCTGTATACTACTGTGTGGGCTGTGCTATATACTACTGTGTGGGCTGTGCTGTATACTACTCTGTGGGCTGTGCTATATACTACTATGTGGGCTGTGCTGTATACTACTATGTGGGCTGTGCTGTATACTACTATGTGGGCTGTGCTGTATACTACTGTGTGGGCTGTGCTATATACTACTATGTGGGCTGTGCTGTGTACTACTATGTGGGCTGTACTATATACTACTGTGTGGGCTGTGCTATATACTACTATGTGGGCTGTGCTATATACTACTATGTGGGCTATGCTGTATACTACTATGTGGGCTGTGCTGTATATTACTATGTGGGCTGTGCTATATACTACTATGTGAGCTGTGCTATATACTACTATGTGAGCTGTGCTATATACTACTATGTGGGCTGTGCCATATACTACTATGCGGGCTGTGCTGTATATTACAATGTGGGTTGTGCTATATACTTCTGTGTGGGCTGTGCTGTATACTACTGTGTGGGCTGTGCTGCATACTACAGTGTGGGCAGTTGTGTATACTACTGTGTGGGCAGTGCTGCATACTACTGTGTGGGCTGTGCTATATACTACTATGTGGGCTGTGCTATATACTACTATGTGGGCTGTGCTGTATACGACTATGTGGGCTGTGCTGTATACTACTGTGTGGGCTGTGCTGTATACTACTACATGGGCTGTGCTGTATACTGCTACATGGGCTGTGCTGTATACTGCCACATGGGCTGTGCTGTATACTGCTATGTGGGCTGTGCTGTGTACTGCTACGTGGGCTGTGATGTATACTACTGTGTGGGCTGTGCTGTATACTACTACGTGGGCTTTGTTATTTGCCATGCGGGTTGTGCTATATGCTATGCGGGTTGTGCTATATACTATGCGGGCTTTGCTATATATTATGCGGGTTGTGCTATATACTATGCGGGCTTTGCTATATACAATGGGGGGTATATTATATTCTATGGGGGAGGTCATGTTATATACTATGTGGTTGTGTTATATACTATTGTGGGGTGGTTATATTATATTCTATGGGGAGGCTGTGTTATATACTGTGGGAGGTATATTATATTCTATGGGGAGACTGTTATATTCTATGGGGGCTATATTATATATTATGGGGAGGTGGGCTGTATTATATTCTATGGGGGGCTGTATTAGATTTTATGAGGGATGATTGCATCATACTCTTTGATGGGGCTGCATTATATTCTGTGGGGAGGTGGGCTGTATTCTATTCTATTCGGGACTACATTATATTCTATGGGGGGCTGTATTATATTTATATTCTTTGAGGGGTGATTGCATCATACTCTATGAGGGGACTGCATTAAACTATGAGGGGGCTGCATTATATTCTATGGGGTGGCTGCATTATACTCTGGGTAGGCTGCATTATACTCTGGGGTGGCTGCATTATATTATGTAGGGTGGTGGCTGCATTATACTATATGTGAGTTATACTGTATTGAGGACTATGGGGAATATGTTATACTATATGAAGAACTATGGGGTGCATTATACTATGGGAAGTGAATTGTACTACATGGATGACTATGGCAGTGCATTATACTATATGGAGCACTATGAGGAGTGTATTATGCTATATGGAGGACTGAGCAGTGTATTTTAATATATGGAGGACTATAGGGAGTGTATTTTACTAAACAAGTAAAATGCTGCATATTCAGATTGTTTTTGCTGGAACAAAAATCATTGTTTTCAGCAGCACATCGCCGGTGTAAACTGTTGATGTGCTGCTGATAACATGATACTGTATGGTGATCTGTTAGTGATCTATTAGTGATCGTTCTGTCCCGTCATTATTCCTCAGCTGGTGGAAAGAGGTCGGGAAACAAGCGTTGAACAACTTCAGTATTGTCGATCAAACTCATTTAGCGGCCTGAGATCAGTGCATGTAAATACAACCGAAATGCTTTTGTGTGATGTGCAATATGTTAGCATTTGGGGCTCCATTTTAAACTTTGCCTAGGGCCCCACTTTGCCTAAAACCGGCCCTGCCTACAAGTGTACAAAGATATTATACAGTCACCATGTGACAAGTGGGCCTGTGTAACTTCAAACGCCAGGGCTGAATTTTAGTCCCAGTCCGGCCCTGGTAGATAGTAACACTCCCCTAGTCATGACAAAGGCATCATCATGGCCGCAGGCAAAGTAAGAATAACACATTGCAACTGTCACAATTCCACCACTCAAAGTGTCCTAGGGACGCTGTGAATGACCGCTCTGCCACACTATGGGATTGAGGGCTGGCTGAGCTGTCAGGATTGTGAGTGACAGCTCTACCTCCCAATGTGAGGCAGAGGTGTTATTATTGTGTCAATCTCAGACAGTGACATTAATGTCATGTGGCCTGTTCTTACCATTCAATGTACCCTCTACGACTCAATTGCAGGGCGCCGATGGGTTGCCATGTCCGTTGGGGCCTGCTGAAGACCCCTATTCCTGTCATGACTGTACCCAGACTGTGTTTTGTACTATATGCAGCAATATTGTAGAATCACAAATGGTCACAGGGTCATAGCCCCTAAGGGGACTAAAAATTAAAAGAATATATAAAAATTAAAGTAAACATAATAAATAAGTTTTACAAATATTAAAAAAGCTATTAAAAAATTAGTTTACTTTGGTTTTTTAATTGCTTTTTTAGTGCTTTTTTTTTTACATATTTTATTGAGTTTTTGACGCTGTGCTTTTTGTCTTTTTTTAGTATGTCATGTTTTAAATTTAGCTACTTTATTTTGGATACTTTCTGTAACTGAGCTTCGAAAAATTTTTTTTTACTAATACAGTAATGTGTAGTTTCCTGTTAGGATTTGTCATCAAGGGGTTTTATAGAAGCAGGCTGAATTACATCAGCGAAACCCCATTATGTTGATTCGTTTGAGGGTGATGATAGTGGCGCTCACATCACTCATCCTCCATCTATCACCGCCCCTCACCCCAGATGATGTCACCATTCATAAGAAACTGTGGCTGGTGTGAAAAGAAGCAGAGTTCCATGCCTTGGATGTGTTAGGAATTGTGGTTCTGTGCTCCCATCTGGGAATGGATCAGGTACGGTGCTATGCACTCTGGTCACAAGCGCCATCATTGTCCTGATCCTCGAGACGGAACTACCATGAAGTGAAAACATCCCTATCTTATAGAGCATTGCGATCTGGTGCAGTAGGATGTGTGGGGACGTGGGATGCCATATGTTCAATGGATTTCACTGAACATGGGATGGTAGGCAGTGGTGGGATTGTGCCCATTCTGCTGTGCAAGTTTGCAGAGATTGGTTGTCTGGAGATGATTGGAAGGTATTCAACACTTGATCATTCAGCCTCAGGCGGGCTATTTAACCCTGTTCCGAGCTCCGGTATTAGCTTAGGGTTTGCTTCCCTCTCTCTTCGTGCTACACTCCCAGGGTTTGTCACAGAAGAATCTACTGTACCTATTCTGGACTAGGCTCTGGCTTCGTCATCTGATGCCAGCTGCCTGGCAACAGAGTACCTGGTAAGGGCTCTGCTAAGGTCCCCCTCCCATTTACTAGGAGCTGGTGAAGAGTGTCCTGACCCTTTAAGGCTTGCTTTGCTGGGGCAGAGTGCTAAGTGCGTCTGTGGCAGCGACTCTGCTGGTTTGTTGCCAGTCTTGTTGGGTCTCCCTGTGACTGCGCATAACAGGTTGCCTCTCCCACAGCTTGTGTCAGTGCCATAGATTCAGGATATCATTAGAGGACGACCATGAAAGAGTTAGTGATAAATGACTGCAGCGCTGACCCCTGATGATGTTCTGTTCCAGGCAGGGTCCTGATGACTGCTCTTTTAGGAATCCTCTCAGCTAAAACATCACTGAAAGTAAAGTAAAAAGACACATTTAGGGTTTAGCTGTATAGAGAGAGGTATGGGGTATTTTATAATAAAGCAATTACAAAAGTGCTTAGGGAAAAGAGATATTTATAGAGGTATTTTTAGATATCGGACCACTCATTTATGTTCCCTCGATGAGTTTTGTTGAGTTTTTGATTCTGCATATTTTCGTTGCACAAAACACAAAGTGTGTTACAGTTCCAGTAAAGTAAATGGGATATAAAAAATCTCATGCTCTGTGCTTTTTTTATGCTGGACAAACTGACCTGATGTGCTTGTGTGAAATCCACAACATGCACAATTTCCTCATAAAAATTGCATTCGATGCAGAAAATCCGCAGGTAAAAATGCTTTTTTAGTGTGTTTCGGTTGCACAAATGTATTAAAAATATATATAATCCACACTTGATCTTAACAGTAAAGTTCTGTCAAAGCCAAATACCAGGAAGAATAAAAACTAGAGCAGATTTATTTAAAACATGACACATCAAAAGAGACTATGTGCAACATAAAAAATGCAATAAAAACACATGTAGAAAAAACAACAGACAAAAACGCAATAAAAAATGCAGTTAACCAGAATTAGAAAAGGGTATTTGGATATGTTAAGAATTTGAAGAAGAGACTGTGTAAGATACATACGTTTTTGCCGCATTTTTACTTGCATTTTCTCCCATGTATTGGAATAGGGGAAAAACGCTGCAAAAACTGAAAAAAATGACACAATGAAGCCATGACATAGCTTCAAAACCCAAGAAAAAAGTAAAAAATTAGAATATACCCTGTAGTAAGTAAATAGTAATAGTTCATGTAAATAATATAAGGTACGTAATTAACACTATTTTGATTTACAAAAAGTAAAAGCCATCCCACCATGACAAGGTATACCCAATCAGGACAGTGTTGTCCTATCTCTAGTGTTAAAACCTTGCATCGGCGGACCTCAATATAGATAAGGGCAGAGGATACAAACACCTGACTATGGGAAGCTATCATGGCTCACTATTCTAACTACCTGACTGTCTCACGATTATGTCCCTGATTTACACCTTGCGGTCACCACTATTCTCTGTCAGCTTGCTCCACCAGCCAGCAGCCACTTTGTGGATGTAACCTGGGGGGCTGCATTAGCCCAGATCCCTGCATAGGGGTTAAAGAGTGAAGGTCAGGGTTCCATGGCACCTGCAAAGCTGAGTGCCTCTCTTTAAAAGCCTTATTATGTGCTCCCATCTTTCTATGGACTATCCTTATGCTATTTTTTTATAGTGTTATTTTTTTTTAATTTAACCTTTTTTGTAACTAGTTAAAGCAAAAAATTAAATGTTTTGCAAAATGGCTCAAAATTGTGCAAAAATAACTGGAATACATAAAATCGATTAGAGTACATCTGAGAAATATTTAGTAACTTTTTGGAAAGTCACAACTGACAAGTCTTCCAAAAACATCTGGAAACCCTAAACTCTATCTACTTTGTCAAACTAAAAAAAATAGGCGAACATAGATAAAACAAACTTTAAAAAGGTGCAGTTAGAAAGATGAATATGGCGCAAACAAAAAATGTGCAAAACACAAAAAAAGACACAAAAAAGAGGCACTAATGCAATAATGATATGGGCACTAAAGTTAAGGCTTGGTAACCAAATTTTTATACTACAGACTAAAAGCAGATTAACTATTCTCATAGTTATAAAAACTGTTCAGTGTCCCTTTGTTTGGTGTATATATATAGTGTTACTATAAATGTGAGTACATTTATAGTAGCTGAGGGTTAAATGGTTTGCATTGAAGGTGCATTAAGCAGAATGGTTATATTGATTAAAATGTTGATTTAACAGCCCCAATTCTCGCCTCTATAGCCCAGTAAGAATAAGACAGCTGCTGTCTAAGAATGTCAGGTATCCATGGAGAGTACAGTATCTATCATCACAATATGGTGATCAGAGATGTTTTATGTTTGTGCTAATCTCCCTCACTAAATCAGTAATTATTACAATACGGTCCCTGTTGTTTACCTTGCAGCTGTTTTTCCATTTGTCGAGAGAGTGGGAGTTCTCTAAGGATCACATATGCTTCTATAGTGCATAAATTGTCTCAGTCCTTAACTGTTCTTTCTGAAAGGATTGTATGCTCAAACTTTCATTGAATATATAAGCATTTTATTTAGCCAGATAATTTTCACAATTAGGCATCAGTGATTTTTCTCAAATACAAAAAAATATAGCGTGTCAAATTTTACTATCAAGAGTGTCATTAGTTTGTTTTTGTTTGGCATATGAGAATTTTTTCAACTTTCCCCAATAAAATAAAAATGAATATCAGACAGCACAAGGATGACATCCGAAAGCTGTCTGCATTTTTTTTTGCTAAGGACTCACATACCTGTATTCACAAGTTTTATCCTTGACTAGGATCAGAGTTGGAAATGTCTCCGTGTGTTTGGGTGTGGAGTGGACTATTGATGATTAAGCACTAAAATGCTTGAGTGCTCAGTACTCAAATCGAGCAGGTCGGTAACTCGGACGGGCTCGACTCGAGTACCGAGACTAATGGAAGTAACTGGGAAACTCTACTGTCTTTCCAGAAGACCCTAAAAAGAGGGCTGGGAGGCAGGGAAATTGCTAAAATGGATGAAAGACCACTCAAATGGAATGGGGACAGCATGCGGAAGTCTCCTAAACTCATCTCTGACTCCCAGGTCACTTCTGGGAACAATATTGTCAAAGTATTAATCCACCTTTAAGGTACATTCACATGATCAGTGTTTGTTCAGTCTTTCACGCAGCTGAATTTCCACTTGAATCCCGCAGCTCAACTTGCTTACATTTTTCCTAGATAGATAGATAGATAGCTATGGGGTAGATATATAGATATGAGGTAGATATCCATGAGATATATAATTAATGGTGTATGTATGTAGTTTACTGTACATGGATTAACCAAATAAATAAATGAAAAAAATGATGTGGGGTCCCACCTATTTTTGATAACCAGCCAAGATAAAGCAAACAGCTGTGGGCTTGTATTATCAGGCTGGGAAGGTTCTTGGTTATTGGGCCCTTCCAAGGCTAAAAATCAGGCCCGGTGTCAATACCTGGTGCACAAGGGCACTTGCTCAGGTGCACCCTGAGACCCTGAGCAGGTGGGGGGACTTGCTTTGGACCCTGGTACTTGTGATACTTACCTCTCCCCGTTCCTTGGCTATGGTGTCTTCCACGTCCTCTGACTGTGATGGTTCAGGTCAGAGGGCGCAATGACATCATGTCTGTGTGCCCTCTGACTGAACAGTCACACTGCAGAGAGCTGGGAGACGCCGACGCTGAGGAGTCCAGAGTAGAGCAGCAGCCAGTGAGGAGAGGTGAGTATTTCATTTTTTTATATGTGTTTGGAGCTATGTATGGGGACTATTATATGAGGTCTATCATACACTGAAGCATCATATAAAGGGCCCATTATATATGAAGCATTACGTGGGGCTCATCATACACTGGAGCATCATATATGGGCCCATCATATACTGTATGGTGCATTATATGGGGCCTATTTTCTATGGAGAATCATATGGGTCCATTATATATGGAGCATTATATGGCGCCAGTTATATATGGAGCATTATATGGGGCCCATTCTGTATGGAGCAATATACGGGGCCCATCATATATTGTATGGATCATTATATGTATATATGTACAGTATATGGAACCCATTATGTATGGACCAATATATGGTGTTCATTATACTGTATGGAGCATTATATGGGGCTCCTTATACTATATGGAGCATTATTTGGGGTCCATAATTTTGTATAGAGCAATATATGGGGCTTATTATTCTGTATAGAGCAATATGCGGTGCTCATAATACTGTATGGAGCAATATAAGAGGCTCATTATTCTCTGTGGAGCACTATATGGTGCCCATAATAAGGTATGGAGGACTATACTGTACGGTTTGTGAGCTGCTGCACCACCGCATCACCACCACCAGAGCTGCTGCACCCCCGACCTTCTGTCTCTTCCGTACTATCCCGTAGAATGTAAGTCCACAAGGACAGGGTCCTCTCCCCTCTGTACCAGTCTGTCATCGTAAATTTGTTTACTGTAAACGATATATATAACTTTGTATGTTACCCCTTCTCATGTACAGCACCATGGAATTAATGGTGCTATATAAATAATAATAATAATAATAATAATAATAATAATATTGTCGAATTTACAATATACAGTATATTACTCATGTAATGTAAGAAGTAAGTGAAATCTTTGGCATTGTACTATATCTATATTTCTCTGCCATATCTGTACATCATGAATTGTGGTATGTGTTAAAGGGGTCCACTGAGACTCTTTCACTCAGGGCCACGAACACCTACTAAAAATACAATCCCACAGCTACCCCAGAATTGGCACGTCACATTTGATGTGCCAATTCTGGTGCTTTGCCCATCTCTTTCCGATTGCCCTGGTGCGGTGTCAATCGAGGTAATGGTAGTTAGGTCTGATGACAGCTGTGATTTGTCAAAAATTAAATCAAGCCCTGGAGTTAGTAATGGAGAGATGTCCATTAGAAATGAGCGAGCACCAAAATGTTCAAGTGCTCAGTACTCAAAATTTTTCCAGAAGACCCTGACAGGAGGGCAGGAAAATTGCTGGATGGAAACAGCTCTAAAATATGCCTGGACGTATTTCCGATTCCCAGGTCACTGCTGGGAGCAATGTTGTTCGAGTATTACTCCACTTTTACGACATGTTCACATGATCAGTGTTGGTTCAGGCTTTCACTCAGTTGAAATTCAATATGAATCCCACCCCTCAGCTCACTTTCGTTTTTCGCTTTTGCATGCATTTTTGACACGTGTTTTTGTCTCTCTTTGGTATGTTATTAGATGTGCCAAGATATAGACAAATAGAGGGGAAGATAGATAGCTAGATAGATATCCGTGAGAGAGATAATTTGTGTCGTTCTTGTGTAGTTAACTGTACATGGTTTAACTTAATAAATAAATGAAAAAAACGATGTGGGGTCCCCCCTATTTTTTAATAACCAGCCAAGATAAAGCAGACAGCTGTGCGCATATGTTGTTAGGCTGAGGAGATCCCTGGTTATTGAACCTTTCCCACCCTAAAAATACAAGCCTGCAGCCACTGCAGAAGTGGTGCATCACATTAGAGTCAAGGTAAACAAAAAAACAAATCTGACATAGTCTTTTTTTTATATCAAAACTTTTCATTTGGGTTTTAAATATATACAGTGGGTACGGAAAGTATTTAGACCCCTTCCAATTTTTCACTCTTTGTTTTCAATGCAGCCATTTGGTAAATTCAAAAAGGTTTATTTTTTTTCTCATTAATGTGCACTCTGCATCCCATCTTGACTGAAAAAAACAGAAATGTAGTAATTTTTGCAAACTTATTAAAAAAGAAAAATTGAAATATCACAAGGTCATAAGTAATCAGACCCTTTGCTTAGTATTGAGTAGAAGCATCCTTTTGAGCTGGTACAGCCATGAGTCTTCTTGGGAATTATGCAACAAGTTTTCCACACCTGGATTTGGGGATCCTCTGCCATTCTTCCTTACAGATCCTCTCCAGCTCCGTCAGGTTGGATGATGAACATTGGTGGACAGCTATTTTCAGGTCCCTCCAGAGATGCTCAATTGTGTTTAGGTCAGGACTCTGGCTTGACCAGTCAAGAATTGTCACAGAGTTGTTCTGAAGCCACTCATTTGTTATTTTAGCTGTGTGCTTAGGGTCATTGTCTTGTTGAAATGTGAATTTTCGGCCAAGTCTGAGGTCCAGAGCACTCTGGAAGAGGTTTTCATCCAGGGTATCTCTGTACTTGGCCGCATTCAAGTTTCCTTCAATGGCAAACAATCATCCTGTCCTTGCAGCAGAAAAACACCCCCATAGCATGATGCTGCCACCACCATGTTTCACTGTTGGGATTGTATTAGGTAGGTGATGAGCAATGCCTGGTTTTCTCCACACATACCGCTTAGAATTACCACCAAAAAGGTCTATCTTCGTCTCATCAGAACAGAGAATATTATTCCTCATAGTCTGGGAGTCCTTCATGTGTTTTTTAACAAACTCTATGCAGGCTTTCATATGTCTTGCACTGAGGAGAGGCTTCCGTCGGGCCACTCTGCCATAAAGGCCCGACTGGTGGAGGACTGCAGTGATAGTTGACTTTGTGGAACTTCCTCCCATCTCCGTACTGCATCTCTGTAGCTCAGCCACAGCGATCTTGGGGTTCTTCTTTACCTGTCTCACCAAGGCTCTTCTCCCATGATTGCTCAGTTTGGCTGGATGGCCAGGTCTAGGAAGAGTTCTGGTGGTCCCAAACTTCTTCCATTTAAGGATTCATTGAGGCCAGTGTGCTCTTAGGAACCTTGAGTGCTGCAGAAATTCTTTTGTAACCTTGGCCAGATCTGTGCCTTCCAACAATTCTGTCTCTGAGCTCCTTGGCCAGTTCTTTTGACCTCATGATTCTCATTTGGTCTGACATGCACTGTGAGCTGTGAGGTCTTATATAGACAGGTATGTGCCTTTCCAAATCAAGTCCTATCAGTTTAATTAAACACAGCTGGACTCCAATGAAGGAGTAGAACCATCTCAAGGAGGATCACAAGGAAATGGACAGCATATGACTTAAATATGAGTTTCTGAGCAAAGGGTCTGAATACTTATGACTAGTGTTGAGCGATACCGTCCGATACTTGAAAGTATCGGTATCGGAAAGTATCGGCCGATACCGGCAAAATATCGGATCCAATCCGATACCGATACCCGATACCAATACAAGTCAATGGGACTCAGGTATCGGACGGTATTCCTGATGGTTCCCAGGGTCTGAAGGAGAGGAAACTCTCCTTCAGGCCCTGGGAACCATATAAATGTGTAAAATAAAGAATTAAAATAAAAAATATCGCTATACTCACCTGTCCGACGCAGCCGGGACCTCGGCGATTGTAAGCGGCAGCGTTGTTTCTTTAAAATTTGCGCTTTTACTTGCTTACGTGAATTCCCGGCTTCTGATTGGTCAGGGCGGCCATGTTGCCGGGACTCGGACCAATCACAGCAAGCCGTGACGAAATTACGTCACGGCTTGCTGTGATTGGTCCGCGTCCCGGCAATATGGCGCCGTGACCAATCACAAGCCGTGACGTCACGGGAGGCTGGACACGCGCGCTTTTCAAAATAAGCGCGTGTCCAGCCTCCCGTGACGTCACGGCTTGTGATTGGTTAATGGCGGCCATGTTCCTGGGACGCGGACCAATCACAGCAAGCCGTGACGTAATTTCGTCACGGCTTGCTGTGATTGGTCCGCATCCCGGCAATATGGCGCCGTGACCAATCACAAGCCGTGACGTCACGGGAGGCTGGACACGCGCGCTTTTCAAAATAAGCGCGTGTCCAGCCTCCCGTGACGTCACGACTTGTGATTGGTTAATGGCGGCCATGTTGCCGGGACGCGGACCAATCACAGCAAGCCGTGACGTAATTTCGTCACGGCTTGCTGTGATTGGTCCGAGTCCCGGCAACATGGCCGCCCTGACCAATCAGAAGCCGGGAATTCACGTAAGCAAGTAAAAGCGCGAATTTTAAAGAAACAACGCTGCCGCTTACAATCGCCGAGGTCCCGGCTGCGTCGGACAGGTGAGTATAGCGATTTTTTTTATTTTAATTCTTTCTTTTACACCTTTTTACATTAATGTTGTTTCGATACCGATATCCGATATTACAAAAATATCGGATCTCGGTATCGGAAATTCCGATACAGCAAGTATCGGCCGATACCCGATACTTGCAGCATCGGAATGCTCAACACTACTTATGACCATGTGATATTTCAGTTTTTTCTTTTTTAATAAATTTACAAAACTTTCTACATTTCTGTTTTTTGCAGTCAAGATGGGGTGCAGAGTGTACATTAATGTGAAAAAATTAACTTTTCTGAATTTACCAAATATCTGCAATGAAGCAGAGAGTCAAAAATTTAAAGGGGTCTGAATACTTTCTGTACCCACTGTATATACAGTTAGGTCCATATATATTTGGACAGAGACAACAGTTTTCTAACTTTGGTTATAGACATTACCACAATGAATTTTAAATAAAACAATTCAGATGCAGCTGAAGTTCAGATTTTCAGCTTTCATTTGAGGGTATCCACATTAAAACTGGATGAAGGGTTTAGGAGTTTCAGCTCCTTAACATGTTCCACCCTGTTTTTAAAGGGACCAAAAGTAATTGGACAGATTAAATAATTTTAAATAAAATGTTCATTTCTAGTACTTTGTTGAAAACCCTTTGTTGGCAATGACTGCCTGAAGTCTTGAACTCATGGACATCACCAGACAATGTGTTTCCTCTTTTTTGATTCTCTGCCAGGCCTTCACTGCGGTGGTTTTCAGTTGCTGTTTGTTTGTGGGCCTTTCTGTCTGAAGTTTAGTCTTTAACAAGTGAAATGCATGCTCAATTGGGTTGAGATCAGGTGACTGACTTGGCCATTCAAGAATATTCCACTTCTTTGCTTTAATAAACACCAGGGTTGCTTTGGCTTTATGTTTTGGGTCATTGTCCATCTGTAGTATGAAACGACGGCCAATCAGTTTGGTTGCATTTGGCTGGATCTGAGCACACAGTATGGCTCTGAATACCTCAGAATTCATTCGGCTGCTTCTGTCCTGTGTCACATCATCAGTAAACACTAGTGACCCAGTGCCACTGGCAGCCATGCATGCCCATGCCATCACACTGCCTCCACCGTGTTTTACAGATGATGTGGTATGCTTTGGATCATGAGCTGTACCACACCTTCGCCATACTTTTCTCTTTCCATCATTCTGATAGAGGTTGATCTTGGTTTCATCTGTCCAAAGAATGCTCTTCCAGAACTGTGCTGGCTTTTTTAGATGTTTTTTAGCAAAGTCCAGTCTAGCCTTTCTATTCTTGATGCTTATGAGTGGCTTGCACCGTGCAGTGAACCCTCTGTATTTACTTTCATGCAGTTTTCTCTTTATGGTAGATTTGGATATTGATACGCCTACCTCCTGGAGACGTTGTTCACTTGGTTGGCTGTTCTGAAGGGGTTTCTCTTCACCATGGAGATTATTCTGCGATCATCCACCACTGTTGTCTTCCATGGGCGCCCAGGACTTTTTGCATTGATGAGTTCACCAGTGCTTTCTTTCTTTCTCAGGATGTACCAAACTTTAGATTTTGCCACTCCTAATATTGTAGCAATTTCTCGGATGGGTTTTTTCTGTTTTCGCAGCGTAATGATGGCTTGTTTCACCTGCATGGAGAGCTCCTTTGACCGCATGTTTACTTGACAGCAAAACCTTCCAAATGCAAGCACCACACCTCAAATCAACTCCAGGCCTTTTATCTGCTTAATTGAGAATGACATAACGAAGGGATTGCCCACACCTGTCCATGAAATAGCCTTGGAGTCAATTGTCCAATTACTTTTGGTCCCTTTAAAAACAGGGTGGCACATGTTAAGGAGCTGAAACTCCTAAACCCTTTATCCAATTTTAATGTGGATACCCTCAAATGAAAGCTGAAAGTCTGAACTTCAACTGCATCTGAATTGTTTTGTTTAAAATTCATTGTAGTAATGTCTATATCTAAAATTAGAAAAATGTTGCCTCTGTCCAAATATATATGGACCTAACTGTACTTATATGTATTTGTGTGGATATATATATGTATATATATACACTCACTGGCCACTTTATTAGGTACACCTGTCCAACTTCTTGTTAACACTTAATTTCTAATCAGCCAATCACATGGCGGCAACTCAGTGCATTTAGGCATGTAGACATGGTCAAGACAATCTCCTGCAGTTCAAACCGAGCATCAGTATGGGGAAGAAAGGTGATTTGAGTGCCTTTGAACGTGGCATGGTTGTTGGTGCCAGAAGGGCTGGTCTGAGTATTTCAGAAACTGCTGATCTACTGGGATTTTCACGCACAACCATCTCTAGGGTTTACAGAGAATGGTCCGAAAAAGAAAAAAAATCCAGTGAGCGGCAGTTCTGTGGGCGGAAATGCCTTGTTGATGCCAGAGGTCAGAGGAGAATGGGCAGACTGGTTCGAGCTGATAGAAAGGCAACAGTGACTCAAATCACCACCCGTTACAACCAAGGTAGGCCTAAGAGCATCTCTAAACGCACAGTGCGTCGAACTTTGAGGCAGATGGGCTACAGCAGCAGAAGACCACACCGGGTACCACTCCTTTCAGCTAAGAACAGGAAACTGAGGCTACAATTTGTACAAGCTCATCGAAATTGGACAGTAGAAGATTGGAAAAACGTTGCTTGGTCTGATGAGTCTCGATTTCTGCTGCGACATTCGGATGGTAGGGTCAGAATTTGGCGTAAACAACATGAAAGCATGGATCCATCCTGCCTTGTATGGAGCATCTTTGGGATGTGCAGCCGACAAATCTGCGGCAACTGTGTGATGCCATCATGTCAATATGGACCAAAATCTCTGAGGAATGCTTCCAGCACCTTGTTGAATCTATGCCACGAAGAATTGAGGCAGTTCTGAAGGCAAAAGGGGGTCCAACCCGTTACTAGCATGGTGTACCTAATAAAGTGGCCGGTGAGTGTATATGTATACAGTATATATATATTTTACATATAAAACCTTTTTCTTTCATAATACTTACTAGCCCCACAAGGAGACTTGTAGGCTTGAACATGCAATCCTTTGATCTCTTTGATGCAATGTAGAGCTTATGTAGTATAGTGCATTACCTAGCCTGATAGGCTGCCTTTAAGGGTACCGTCACACAGTGCCATTTTCATCGCTACGACGGCACGATTCGTGACGTTCTAGCGATATCGTTACGATATCGTAGTGTCTGACACGCTACTGCGATCCGGATCCCCGCTGAGAATCGTACGTCGTAGCAGATCGTTTGAAACTTTCTTTCGTCGTCTAGTGTCCCGCTGTGGCGGCATGATTGCATCGTGTGACACAGGTTGTATACGATGTGCGCACAGTAACCAACGGTTTCTACATCGCAAATACGTCATGAAATTATCGCTCCAGCGCCATGTATTGCAATGTGTGACCGCAGTCTACGACGCTGGAGCGATAATCATACGACGCTGCAACGTCACGAATCGTGTCGTCGTAGCGATGAAAATGGCACTGTGTGACGGTACCCTAAGACATCGCCTCCATGTAGGATCTAATAGGTCGAGATATATGGCAGTCGTGGAGGCCATTGATAGGTTTTCTTATTGACATACCAATCATCAGCACTCCATGAGAACAGTGTGATCTTCCTCCTTACATTGTCACTGTTAACAGAATCTCTGAGGAATTCAGAGATTAAACACATTAAACTAACTCATACACTAACAGTTAGTTGGTTAGTTAGAAAACTCTTAGTGGTCATAACCATGGATACCTAAGCTACTGCAATTCCCTGCATGAGGCAAGCGACATAGCGAATCAGAAGAACTATACTACATTTCTAATTGGAGGTATTTACTAATATTATTATTATTACTACACATACTACAAATTGGGGTAGGATCTTGGAGATGGCAATACCCCTTTAGATGTATATAACAGCTGGCTTCTTGTGCAGATGACACAGACACAACTCATGTGCCTGGGACGTAACTGTATAATCGATTGTGCTAAACTACTTGCAATCTAAACATACAGATTAGGAAGGGGCTAAATAGGGCTATGTCCCTTGAATTGGTTACCAGATACAGTTTCTTACATTTTATAGTGACTGTGTTTGATATTGCACTTCAGTCCTGTTTACTCGAAACTGTGCTGTACTAGGCACAACCAGACTAACTACGAGAAAACCCTTTAAAATATAACTTTTATTAATAGGTAAAAATACCCTACCACCAGTGAAGGTGCATTAATGCATTTAAAAAGGTAGATGAACCTGAGCGGTATATATCAAAGCAATGGAGAGGCCACAATAGTGCTCTTATCTCCCAATTAAATCCTTAAAGTCTATGATAACCCACTCCAGGTAATATAGATTCTTGCTTGGACCAATATACAGTCCTAAGTATATTCTACCTATGAGATATTTGCAGTCTCTAAAGAATGGCCTGTCAGAAAAAATCTAAGTTCATAGCACAGATGTATGAAAAATAAGTGATTGTGCACCAGATGCTACATGCACAAACACACGAGGTGCTGATATAAGTGTACTGTCCCTTTCTTTGCATCTGTCTTATCACCTACCTATTTGCAGAGGTTGGCACCCTAAGAAAACGAGAAATGGCGACCCCACACATGCGTCGGCTCTCCCTCAACTCCTATACTCAATCAAGCAAGATGCAAAAGTAGGAAACAAAAAGCCAGATTGGCATGTATTCATGTTATACTTATGAATTGGCAAATGAATTCATACTAATGATAGAGGTAGGAGTCAGATACAAGATGAAGACTATCGATGTTATAAAGAGACAGTATAATCAAGCATTCAAAGATTGCACATACACTTAGAAATTATACATAGGTGGGCCCATTTAAAGATCCCAGATACGCCAAAACAACAATACAGTCATGTGGACTCACATA
The DNA here is from genome assembly GCF_051348905.1 of Ranitomeya variabilis. Lineage (NCBI taxonomy): Eukaryota > Metazoa > Chordata > Amphibia > Anura > Dendrobatidae > Ranitomeya > Ranitomeya variabilis. Next base: position 639,667,184 of record NC_135233.1, read on the forward strand.
AAAGAGCATCATGGATATTAGTTATGATTTCAATACATTGGTGAAACACATATAATACAAACTCTCAATCACAATGATATAACGTTGCCTTTAACCTCCAGATGTAATTTACCAATTCACCAATAGCTCTATGGTAACAAGATTCCCTATCAGGGTATAAAGCCAACAATGCTCATAAATGTCAATAAATCCACTAATTCACCCGAAAATGCATTGTGCTGGCAACCAGAAGGACCAGGATACCCCAAACCACAGATATTAAATGTATAAACAGATACATAATACAATTGCAGCTCTACATGTAAAGAAAATAAAATAAGAAGATAAATCTGCTTATGTTGCTATGGTTGTTGGTGATGTTGCCATATCAAAAGAAAAGAGGCTGCTACCTCCACTAATAAAACCCCCTATATAAATACCTTGGCGTGCACATATAGTTAGAATCCCAACTTCCTGCTGGTAATCATTATCAGCATATAGGAGGATGTCTCCATATGGCACTAAAGGAGTTCACCTGACCAGGTATCACAGTCACACATTACACTTCACACTCTGGCCTCCAGGGGGAGCAAAGGGTTCTATGTATTAGGCCACTCCTCACAATCTGGTAAAACTGGGGGTTGGATAGGAAGTTAGGGAGAAGCTGACTGGGTTTTGCCCAGGCAAAATCCTGTGGCAGAGGGTGTTGCGGGGAAGATTCAAGGGGGTCTCTGTCAGGGGTGGGATCCTGACAGTGGCCTAGCGAAAAGGACAGAACGTTACGGAGCCGCGCCTGCACCCGTTGCGGTGGCATCCTAAGAAAGGACACGAAGCGAGGTTTATTGTGGAGAAGTGAGAAACGAGATCACAGCACAAAGGAGAATAGAACCAGTAGGAGTCGTGCCTTAAGATCGTGGCAACATCCTACTGAGGCGCATAGCCGGTGGCCGGAACACCGAGGAAGTATTGGGCTCCAAGCATTACTTCAAACAGCGGCAGGACAGTTAATTATAGGTTGGCTGTCTCACCTAAATCACCTAAGCAGACATAGGAGGCAATTGTGGGAGAAGGGCGTCTCTAGGGTCCCAGAATAACTCCAGCCCTACCCGTCATAAGGGTGCGTCCTAGCCAAATCATCTGGGGGACAGAGAAGAACATCAGAAACAGACACAACAGTTGTGAGGACTATCCCGTGGTGCTCAGCAGGGAGGTACTACAACACACAGGCGCTAGAAGGTAGGCACTGATTTCCACCTGCAAAGGAAACTCTGGATGTGCCTTCGGACCGGCCGGTCTCAGCCAGCCCTGTTAGCAGTGCTCTGGATTGTGGATCCTGAAGCCTTCAGTAAAGAGGTAAAGAGACTGCAACCCTGTGTCCTCGTTATTCATCGCGACTTGCACCACGCACCATCATCACACCTTTCATTGGACGCCCCTTAGCAGGGTCATGGACCAGGTCTAGCCACCGTGACAACCCCAGGACCGAGACAGAGAGGCCCGGTACCGAGTACCCCGCGGCCCTGCGTCTGGGGGCGCTCCATACACTCCTCCCCAATCGTCACATGCAAGCAGAAAATATGTATCACTTACTGCGCATGCTCCATAAACCAACATACGCTCACCAGTATTCACGTATGTACGTGCGTATTTCTACTTGTAACCTTAGTTATACTCCTCCCCAGCAGTCACGTGCGCGCAGCTAGTATACCAACTACTGCGATTGTGCTATAAATCAATGTGCATCAGCCGGAATTCATGTATGTACAGGTCCTTCTCAAAAAATTAGCATATAGTGTTAAATTTCATTATTTACCATAATGTAATGATTACAATTAAACTTTCATATACTATAGATTCATTATCCACCAACTGAAATTTGTCAGGTCTTTTATTGTTTTAATACTGATGATTTTGGCATACAACTCATGATAACCCAAAAAACCTGTCTCAATAAATTAGCATATCAAGAAAAGGTTCTCTAAATGACCTATTACCCTAATCTTCTGAATCAACTAATTAACTCTAAACACATGCAAAAGATACCTGAGGCTTTTAAAAACTCCCTGCCTGGTTCATTACTCAAAACCCCCATCATGGGTAAGACTAGCGACCTGACAGATGTCAAGAAGGCCATCATTGACACCCTCAAGCAAGAGGGTAAGACCCAGAAAGAAATTTCTCAACAAATAGGCTGTTCCCAGAGTGCTGTATCAAGGCACCTCAATGGTAAGTCTGTTGGAAGGAAACAATGTGGCAGAAAACGCTGTACAACGAGAAGAGGTGACCGGAACCTGAGGAAGCAGTGGACTGAGTCTGGTGTGGAAACATCCAGAGCCACCGTGCACAGGCGTGTGCAGGAAATGGGCTACAGGTGCCGCATTCCCCAGGTAAAGCCACTTTTGAACCATAAACAGCGGCAGAAGCGCCTGACCTGGGCTACAGAGAAGCAGCACTGGACTGTTGCTAAGTGGTCCCAAGTACTTTTTTCTGATGAAAGCAAATTTTGCATGTCATTCGGAAATCAAGGTGCCAGAGTCTGGAGGAAGACTGGGGAGAAGGAAATGCCAAAATGCCTGAAGTCCAGTGTCAAGTACCCACAGTCAGTGATGGTGTGGGGTGCCATGTCAGCTGCTGGTGTTGGTCCACTGTGTTTCATCAAGGGCAGGGTCAATGCAGCTAGCTATCAGGAGATTTTGGAGCACTTCATGCTTCCATCGGCTGAAATGCTTTATGGAGATGAAGATTTCATTTTTCAGCACGACCTGGCACCTGCTCACAGTGCCAAAACCACTGGTAAATGGTTTACTGACCATGGTATTACTGTGCTCAATTGGCCTGCCAACTCTCCTGACCTGAACCCCATAGAGAATCTGTGGGATATTGTGAAGAGAAAGTTGAGAGATGCAAGACCCAACACTCTGGATGAGCTTAAGGCCGCTATTGAAGCATCCTGGGCCTCCATAACATCTCAGCAGTGTCACAGGCTGATTGCCTCCATGCCACGCCGCATTGAAGCAGTCATTTCTGCCAAAGGATTCCCGACCAAGTATTGAGTGCATAACTGAACATTATTATTTGATGGTTTTTTTGTTTGGTATTAAAAAACACTTTTATTTGATTGGTCGGGTGAAATATGCTAATTTATTGAGACAGGTTTTTTGGGTTATCAGGAGTTGTATGCCAAAATCATCAGTATTAAAACAATAAAAGACCTGACAAATTTCAGTTGGTGGATAATGAATATATAGTATATGAAAGTTTAATTGTAATCATTACATTATGGTAAATAATGAAATTTAACACTATATGCTAATTTTTTGAGAAGGACCTGTAGTTAAGTTTTTCTATTAGTAGTCATAATTATCGGATTCGGATAAGTTGAACTTATTTCCCCCCGGTGCTGGCACTTATAAAAAGATAGCACCACGGACTTGTCAGTGACCGATGTAATATACTGGGTGCTCTTATTCACAATAGCCAGCGATAGAGACTGGCCATTGTACCAACATCACTACCCAGCATAGATTTAAGCTATTTCCAAAACACCTTATATCTACTTTATGGTGCTAGCCCACATCTTTTATTTTTAGGTATAAATACATTACTCATAATGCCAGCATAGCGAAGTTCTATCTTCCACCAAATCATGTAAACATTTAGGCCAGGGTCACACTAGAGAGTTTTACGGATGTATGAGAGGCGCAAAAACTACGCATTGCACACGGACCAATGATTCTCTATGGGGCAGCTCCTATCTGCCGTATATATCTTTGCCGTATTTCATGGGCGTAGAAAATCGCAGCATGCTGCGTTTGTCAGCGTATTGCGCAAAAAATCCACCAATGAAAGTCTATGGGGGCGAGAAAAATACAGATTACACACGGACCATCAGTGTGACTTGCGAGAAATACGCACCGTTGTTCTATTGAAAAGCCGGTAATTCAGCGCGGTGTATAGTAAAATCACACTGACAGGTTAGAATAAAATAGATCAAATAAATGTCTACACATAGTATAGAGAGATATACTGTATATATACACTGTGTTCCAAATTATTATGCAAATTGGATTTAAGTGTGATAAAGATTTAATTGTTTTGTTTTTAAAATAAACTCGTGGATGGTATTGTGTCTCAGGGCTCAATGGATCACTGAAATCAATCTTAAACACATGGGATAATTAGTTTTCCAGGTGATTCTAATTAAAGGAAAGCTACTTAAAAATAATGTTCCACATTATTAAGCAGGTCACAGTTTTCAAGTAACATGGGAAAGAAAAAGGATCTCTCTGCTGCTGAAAAGCATCAAATAGTGCAATGCCTTGGTGAAGGGATGAAAACATTAGAAATTTCCCGAAAACTTAAGCGCGATCATCGTACTGTTAAGAGATTTGTGGCTGTATCTGAGCACAGACGTGTTTGTGCTGATAAAGGCATAATGAGGAAGATTTCTGCCAGGCAAGTTCATCGGATTAAGAGAGCAGCTGCTAAAAAGCCATTACAAAGCAGCAAACAGATGTTTGAAGCTGCTGGTGCCTCTGGAGTCCTTCGAACCTCAAGGTGTAGGCTCCTTCAAAGGCTTGCTGTGGTGCATAAACCTACTATTTGGCCACCCTTAAAGAGTGTTCACAAGCAGAAATGGTTGCATTGGGCCCACACATACATGAAGACTAATTTCCAAACATTCTTGTTTACTGATAAGTGTTGAGCAACCCTGGATGGTCCAAATGGATGGAGTAGTGGATGGTTGGTGCATGGCCACCATGTCCCAACAAGGCTGCAACAACAGCAAGTAGGTGGAGGAGTCATGTTTTGGGCCGGAATCATGGAGAAACAGCTGGTAGGGCCCTTTAAGGTTCCTGAAGGTGTGAAAATGACCTCTGCAAAGTATATAGAGTTTCTGACTGACAACTTTCCTCCATGGTATAAAAAGCCGAAATGTGCCTTCAGGAGCAAAATCATCTTCATGCATGACAATGCACCATCTCATGCTGCAAAGAAAACCTCTGAGTCATTGGCTGCTATGGGCATAAAAGGAGATAAACTCATGGTGTGGCCACCATCTTCCCCTGACCTCAACCCTATAGAGAACCTTTGGAGTATCATCAAGCAAAATATCTATGAGGGTGGGAGGCAGTTCACATCAAAACAGCAGCTCTGGGAGGCTATTCTGACTTCATGAAAAGAAATACAAGCAGAAACTCAATGGATGCAAGAATTGTGAAGGTGATATCAAAGAAGGGTTCCTATGGTAACATGTAACTTGGCCTGTTAGGATGTTTTGGAGTTAAATAGCTTTTTGTTCAGTGAATGTGACCTCCTAATGCTGCAAATTCCACAAATGAGCATTTTCAGTTCTTTAAAACATATCAAATGTTTAGAAATTCTACTGTGCCTAATAATTTGGAACAGTGCATTTTAAGTTTTTATTCATTTTGGAGATTATACTGTTATCTTTGGGAGGTTTATTCAATAAAATTCGATGTATACTCTAACGGGTGATTACTTTTATTAGACTGACTGTCATTTGCACCAACCATTTAGGAAAATCAGAGAAAAATGTCATTTACATAATAATTTGGAACATAGTGTATATGTCAGTGAGACACATATATATATATTTATATTTCATACAGCGCTAGATAGCAGAAAAGCCGGTAATTCAATTGCCGGCTTTTGCTATCTCCTTCCCAAACCCGACATGATATGAGACATGGTTTACATACAGTAAACCATCTCATATCCCTTATTGTTTTGCATATTCCTCACTACTAATGTTAGAAGTGTATGTTTGCAAAATTTGGGGGCTCTAGCTGTTAAAATAAAGGGTTAAATTGCGGAAAAAACTGGCGTGGGCTCCCGCGCAATTTTCTCCGCCAGAGTGGGAAAGCCAGTGACTGAGGGCAGATATTAATAGCCTAGAGAGGGACCATGGTTATAAGACCCCCCTGGCTAAAAACATCTGCCCCCAGCCACCCCAGAAAAGGCACATCTGTAAGATGCGCCTATTCTGGCACTTAGCCTCTCTCTTCCCACTCCCCTGTAGCGGTGGGATATGGGGTAATAAAGTGTTAATGCCACCTTGCTATTGTAAGGTGGCATTAAGCCTGGTTAATAATGAAGAGATGTCAATAAGATACCTATCCATTATTAATCCAATAGTAGTAAATGGTTAATAAAACACACACACATTAGGAAAAAAATATTTTAATGAAATAAAGACACAGGGTGTTGTAATAGTTTATTATACTCCTAATTCAAATGACGACCCTTGTTCTGTAAAAAAGGAAAAATAAAAAAAACAACAATATCCCATACCTTTCTGGAGCTCAGTCATGTCCCACGATGTAAATCCATCTGAAGGGGTTAAATAATTTTACAGCCAGGAGCCTGCTAATGCAGCTGTGCTCCTGACTGTAAAATCCGGGGAATTAATTGAAAGCAGGGGAACGTAGCTACTTGGACTTGCGGTGCTGCACCCCCTGCTTGACCCCTGGATGAAGCATTTCTTGCGAAACGCGCGTCGGGTGTGGTGGATCCTTCGTGCGCTCCCCCAATTGGTAACTATACCTTGGTCTTTATATACTTCATATGATACATTTTGTTTGCGGTGTTACATGCCTGCTCACATTGTGCACATACAGGATTTTTTTTGCTACATTGATGCATAGATATCCCTTATTTTTTATTTACATATATGTTATCTTTTGTTGTGCTTAATTGCACTGCATTACCCTGTATGACACTTTTGGAGCTTTCTGTGAATTTATTGAATTTTATATATTAATTTCTTATGTACACTCACCGGCCACTTTATTAGGTACACCTGTCCAACTTCTTGTTAACACTTAATTTCTAATCAGCCAATCACATGGCGGCAACTCAGTGCATTTAGACATGTAGACATGGTCAAGACAATCTCCTGCAGTTCAAACCGAGCATCAGTATGGGGAAGAAAGGTGATTTGAGTGCCTTTGAACGTGGCATGGTTGTTGGTGCCAGAAGGGCTGGTCTGAGTATTTCAGAAACTGCTGATCTACTGGGATTTTCACGCACAACCATCTCTAGGGTTTACAGAGAATGGTCCGAAAAAGAAAAAAAATCCAGTGAGCGGCAGTTCTGTGGGCGGAAATGCCTTGTTGATGCCAGAGGTCAGAGGAGAATGGGCAGACTGGTTCGAGCTGATAGAAAGGCAACAGTGACTCAAATCGCCACCCGTTACAACCAAGGTAGGCCTAAGAGCATCTCTGAACGCACAGTGCGTCGAACTTTGAGGCAGATGGGCTACAGCAGCAGAAGACCACACCGGGTACCACTCCTTTCAGCTAAGAACAGGAAACTGAGGCTACAATTTGTACAAGCTCATCGAAATTGGACAGTAGAAGATTGGAAAAACGTTGCTTGGTCTGATGAGTCTCGATTTCTGCTGCGACATTCGGATGGTAGGGTCAGAATTTGGCGTAAACAACATGAAAGCATGGATCCATCCTGCCTTGTATGGAGCATCTTTGGGATGTGCAGCCGACAAATCTGCGGCAACTGTGTGATGCCATCATGTCAATATGGACCAAAATCTCTGAGGAATGCTTCCAGCACCTTGTTGAATCTATGCCACGAAGAATTGAGGCAGTTCTGAAGGCAAAAGGGGGTCCAACCCGTTACTAGCATGGTGTACCTAATAAAGTGGCCGGTGAGTGTATACTGTGCAGATTTATTGTTGCCATAAGAAGTAGGAGCTAGGGGTTGACGCTCAGAGGTACTCCACCTTTCTTTCCTGTATTGTGGGAATTGCTGTGCTATTTTTAGTGTATAATAAAGATATACTGTATATTGCCTATTACGTTGCCTTGTGTGAAGTTGTTCTTTTCGGTTTTCTATGTATATTGCTTCATGGCCCCGTAGGGGATTTATTTAGGTGTTTTATATATATATATATATATATATATATATATATATATATATAGTAGCGTGGCTAAAGGGTGTCTAATCGACGGGAGATATGTGTCGCAAAGATGGCTTGCCGCTGTGATGTAACCATAGCTACCTATATGTCTGTCAGGACCTGTGGTGATGTTAGACCACATGGCTAATCATGTGATGGGTTACTGGGTGTGGTTAGCTCTATATAAGACAGGCTAATGTTTAACACAGGGGATATGTGTGGAGGTGCTAGCCTCCAGTGTGTTAAGGCTCCAGCACTGAGCCTGAAGGAATGGACACTTGTTTTTTCCCTTTTGCCTGAGTTAAAGGCTATTTGTTTTTCCTGTTTATGCTAAACTGGTTTATGAAGCAATAAACCTTTGAACTTTTGTTGGAACCTGCCTCCTAAGTGTCAGCCGTCGCACCTGAGTGAGTGAAATCCCTACAATTGGTGGTAGACATGCGGGCAGCGTTCCCAGTGGAGACGTAAGTCTATTTTTTGGATGTCCTGGGTCAAGTCGGCTGTAAGCCAGCAAGCATTGCCGGGGAAAATGGAGGACCTGCTGAAACACTTGGTCCAGTCGCAGTCACAGCAGCAAGAGGCTAACAGGCTGTTTATGCAGCAGTTGCAACAGAACCAGCAAGAGACCAACAAGCTGTTGATGCAGCAGATACAACAGAGCCAGCAGGAGCAACGGCAGAGTCAGCAGGAGCAACGGCAGCAGATGCAGCTTCTGGCAACCGCCATCCAGGGCAAGACGAGCGCCCCAACCCCAGGTTTGGCTGATGACACCCACGTCCGGAAGACGGTAAGACACGCATTACAGAAAATGACCCCTGGGGATGATGTTGAGGCCTTCCTGACGGTGTTTGAGAGGGTCGCTGAGAGGGAAAAACTCCCGCCAGAGCAGTGGGCAGAGGTACTGGCGCCATACCTGACGGGAGAACCCCAGAAGGCGTACTATGATTTGACCTTGCAGGATGCCAAAGAGTATCACAAATTGAAAGTCGAGATTCTCTCACGTTTGGCGGTGACACTGACTGTTAGGGCACAGCGAGTTCACTGCTGGGCCTATCACCAGGACAAACCGCCTCGCTCCCAAATGTTTGACCTGTTGCACCTGGTCCAGAAATGGCTGCAGCCAGAGTTATGTACACCTGCACAGATGGTGGAATGAGTGATGATGGATCGGTTTGTGCATTCCCTCCCGAGGTCCATACAGACTTGGGTTGCCCAGTGTGATCCCCAGAATGCCGACGAACTGATCGGACTGGTCGAGAGATACCAAAGGATGGAACGCTCCTTTGGGAGGCAGCCCATGCCGTACTGGGGGTCCCGGAAAGCTGCTGAGTCCCAAAAAGGGGTGGCGCGTCCAAGGTCACAAAGGGCGGAGGAGGTGGTGCCCAAGGTCCCTACGGGTGATATTATTTGCTGGAGGTGCCACGGGCCAGGACATATAGCTGCCCGTTGTTCCCAGACCACTGAGCAGATGGACTGCAGCATGGGACGCCGTTGTTCATACTATGCGTATCCAGCCTGCAGTGTGAACTCTCCGCCCAACGAGGGACCTCAAGCGTGTCCCGTAAGGGTGAACGGTCGAGCAGCAATGGCGCTGTTAGACTCAGGGAGCTTAGTGACCCTGGTGAGGGCCACTTTCCCTCTCCACCTGCTCCCGGGAAAGAAGGTCGGCGTGCGGTGCATACATGGTGATGCCAAGGACTACCCTTTGGCCAGGGTGGACATTGAAACGGCATGTGGCACTGAGTCCCACATAGTCGGCGTCGTGCAGGACTTGTTGCACCCTATAATTATTGGCCGGGATTTTTGTCTGTTTTGGGATTTGTGGGGAAAAGGTTCTGAGCTCCCTAGCAAGAGTAGGGAACCAGTGAACCCTGGAAGGGTGTCACCACACCCAGAGACAGACAGGTTTCCTTTTTGTGTGCTGGTTGGGGATGAGGAGGAAGTGTCCCCTGCATCTGACACTATGGAGTTAGAGGTAACCGGTGAAAATTTTGGGACTGCCCAACATAGGGACCCCACTCTGAGGGAAGCCTTTAATAATGTCACAGTTATTGACGGGGTGGTATAGGAGCCGGGGGCAGACACAAGGTTTCCCCATTTTCTGATGAGTGGGGAGTTGTTGTACCGGATCACAAAAATAAGGGAGGAGTTGGTAGAGCAGTTGGTAGTGCCGGGTCCATATAGACCATATAGGAAGGTGTTGGACATGGCCCATTCACACATCTTGGGTGGACACCTAGGGGTGGAAAAAACGCAGGAACGGGTTGTGCACAGATTCTATTGGCCTGGGTGTCACCGAGAAATAGTGAACTATTGCAGGTCCTGCCCTACATGTCAGCTAACTGCTCCCACTCCTCATTTCCAGAACCCCCTTGTGCCCCTGCCCATTATTGAGGTACCGTTCGAGAGAATTGCCATGGACTTGGTTGGTCCCTTAGTTAAATCAGCCCGGGGCCATCAGTATATGTTAGTCATCCTGGACTATGCCACACGCTATCCTGAGGCAATTCCCTTGAGAAATTCTTCCTCGAAGAGTATAGCCCGCGAGTTGGTCCATGTCTTTTCCCGGACAGGTCTGCCGAAGAAGATCCTGACTGACCAGGGGACACCTTTCATGAGCAAGGTGATGAGGGAGTTATGCAAACCCTGAAAATCTCCCAGTTGAGGACCTCGGTGTACCATCCCCAGTCAGATGGTCTTGATGAGAGATTTAACAAGACACTGAAGAGCATGCTGAGAAAAGCTATAGAGAAAGACGCTAGAGACTGGGATTGTCTCTTACCCTATCTGATGTTTTCCATTCGTGAAGTTCCACAGGCCTCCACAGGGTTCTCACCGTTTGAGCTTCTATATGGCCGACATCCGCGAGGACTCCTGGATGTAGCCAAGGAAACCTGGGAAGCCGAAGCCACGCCCCACAGAAGCGTCATTGAGCATGTGGCCCTGATGCAGCAGAGGATTGCAAAGGTGATGCCTATCGTGAAAGAACACCTCCTCCAGGCACAAGAAGCTCAGGCCAGAATCTACAACCGGTCTGCAAGAGTGAGGCAGTTCAATCCTGGAGACCGAGTTCTTGTGTTAGTTCCGACGGTGGAAAGCAAGTTCTTGGCCAAATGGCAAGGGCCATATGAGGTTGTTGAGAAACTTGGTGAAGTAAATTATAAAATTCACCAACCAGGAAGACGGAAACCATTCCAAGTGTACCATGTCAACCTCATCAAGCCGTGGAAAGATAGAGAGCTGACAGTAACTCCATCGTTGTTAAGCAACCCAGAAGGTGAGGTTGGAGCGGTTACTATAGCGGAGACGCTATCGAAGACCCAGAAACAACAGTGCCGGGAGTTACTCCAGAAAAACAGGGACCTGTTTTCAGAGTTGCCAGGACACACGAAGGTCATAGCGCACGAGGTCCTAACAGAGCTACATGTGCGGGTGAACGTGAGGCCCTATCATATTCCTGAGGCTCGTCGAGAAGTTATCTCCAAGGAAGTGGAGCGTATGTTGAAGCTTGGAGTCATTGAGGAATCCAAGAGCGGTTGGTCGAGCCCAATTGTCCTGGTCCCAAAACCTGATGGAGAGTGGAGGTTTTGCAACGACTATCGGAAGTAGAATGAGGTCTCCAAGTTTGACGCTTATCCCATGCCCCACGTTGATGAGCTCATCGAAAGGCTTGGGCCCGCCAGGTACATAAGCACCTTGGATTTGACGAAGGGGTATTTGCAGATCACCATGACACAGGAAGCCAAGGAGAAGACGGCGTTTTCTACACCAGATGGATGTTTCCAGTATGTCCGGATGCCGTTTGGCCTACAGGGAGCTCCGGCGACCTTCCAGAGGGCTATGGATAGAATCCTTGCACCCCATAAGGCATACGCTGCTGCGTACCTGGATGATATCGTCATCTTTAGCCCGGACTGGGAGAGTCATCTGGAAAAGGTCCAAGCGGTGTTTGATGCTATAAGAGAGGCCGGATTTACAATAAACCCGAAGAAGTGTGCCTTGGGTAAAGAAGAAGCTAAGTACCTTGGATACATAGTGGGTCGTGGAGAAATAAAACCCCAAATCAGTAAAGTGGAGGCAATTCAAACATGGCCAAAACCAGTTTCCAAGAAGCAAGTTAAAGCCTTCCTGGGAATCGTGGGATATTACAGGAAGTTCATCCCAAACTTCACCACGATGGCTGCGCCTCTGACTGACCTGCTAAAAGGGACAAAATCAGTAATGGTTAAGTGGTCCGAAGAAACAGAGTCAGCCTTCCAAGAAATGAAAGAGGCTTTGTGTAAGCAACCCGTTCTGATGGCCTCAAACTTCAAAAAAGAGTTTATTCTTCAGACAGATGCCTCAGATGTCGGGGTGGGAGCAGTCCTTTCCCAAGAGCTACATGGGGAGGAGCATCCTGTCCTCTATCTGAGTAGGAAGTTGTCCTCGTCTAAAAAGAACTACTCAGTCGTTGAGAAGGAGTGCTTGGCCATAAAATGGGCGGTGGACACATTACGGTACTATCTGCTGGGACGTAAATTTAGATTGATATCCGACCATGCCCCACTTAGGTGGATGAGGGAAACGAAGGGTAGAAATGCTAGGGTCACCCGTTGGTTCTTAGCCCTGCAGGACTTTTGTTTCCATGTGGAACATAGGGCCGGAAAGCTGCACGGTAATGCTGATGCCCTGTCAAGAATCCCTTGTCTAGTGGGGGAAAGTGCCAAGCCCCACGGCTTTAGGCAGAGGGGGGAGGTATGTAGCGTGGCTAAAGGGTGTCTAATCGACGGGAGATATGTGTCGCATAGATGGCTTGCCGCTGTGATGTAACCATAGCTACCTATATGTCTGTCAGGACCTGTGGTGATGTCAGACCACATGGCTAATCATGTGATGGGTTACTGGGTGTGGTTAGCTCTATATAAGACAGGCTAATGTTTAACACAGGGGATATGTGTGGAGGTGCTAGCCTCCAGTGTGTTAAGGCTCCAGCACTGAGCCTGAAGGAATGGACACTTGTTTTTTCCATTTTGCCTGAGTTAAAGGCTATTTGTTTTTCCTGTTTATGCTAAACTGGTTTATGAAGCAATAAACCTTTGAACTTTTGTTGGAACCTGCCTCCTAAGTGTCAGCCGTCGCACCTGAGTGAGTGAAATCCCTACAATATATAGACTGTATATATGTTTTCACGAATAGTTGAGCCCATGGATCCTTTCTATGTCCATTTTGCAAGCCGGCGAGAAAATCTCGCTGTACGGATGCCATACGGATTACATACGGAGGATGACATGCGTAAAATACGCTGTCACACCCTGCCTACGGATGACATACGGATCACTGCTTTGGGACAATTTCTGCGTATTAAGCATGTAAAATACGGACCGTATTTCCATACGCTGAGTGTGACGCCGGCCTAATAGTCAAACGCACAGATATAACTCTATCCATACAGCATATACTAGTAATAATGTCTTTCCTTTCTTTCTTCATTTGACCTAGACTGCCATGATGACTTATTCCAGCCACGGCTTGATCTCTGCTTACTTTGCTATCCAAATGTCTTTGGATACTCATTCTTTCAATTAGCTCCGAAAACTGCCACACACAGCGCTGCAATCAGTGTCGGACTGGGGAGCTAAGGGCCCACCAGTAACATTGACTGTGGGAGCCTACTTTTCACCTGAATTCAAATATTACCCTACCCTCATTCACAAATTTACCTATATATCTATATAACAATACACTGTGTAGTTTGGTTAATGAATGATGACATGCTGCTTTTTATGTACAGAGTGAATCAATTGGATTATGCCAAACAATGCCCATATAGTGGGGTTGGGGGTCCAGATCTGCACAGGGGCCCACCGGGAAATTCCCCTGTTACCCTATGGGCCAGTGCGAGCCTGGCTGCACTGTATCTCCAAAAACATAGGCTCCATGCATTGCATTCTCTGAATATGAGAATGATGCAAGCCGTGCTTCTTGAAAATAATGGAACCTCACATTTTCACCTAAAAACAGATGTACGTGCTATGCCTCCTTTAATTGGTCCCACAGAATATTTCCCTTGGAATTATTAATATAAACATTCTCCCCTGAAATAAATAATATGGAGCGCCCCCATAGGACCGTGGGGTACTTGGTACCGGGTCCTTCCATTTTCGGCGGGGATGTCACGGTGGGTGACCCGGTCCGTGGCCCTAGGGATGTCCATTGTAAATGGGAGAAAGGTCTTTAAAGGGATAATGTTCGTGACGCCACCTGTGGTATTCGGTCAGGGTGACCGACGCTGCTTAGGGGTCCGCTGGGGTGATGTAATGGCAGCTAGATGGTATACCTTCCCACAGGTGAAGTGTATCCCCAGGGCTTTCCAGAGTGTAGATGGTGGATGGTGTGAGGCACAGTGAAGAACGAGGACACAAGGTTGCAGTCTCTTTACCTTTACTGAAGGCTTCAGTGTCCACAGTCCAGGGTACGGACCACATGGTAGGCAGAGTCCAGCCGGTCTGAAGGCAAATCCAGAGCCCCCCTTAACCAGGTGGAAATCAGTAGCCTTCCTCTAGCGCCTGGGTGTTGTAGTACCTCCCTGCTGAGCTTCTCGGTAAGGTCCTCACAACTATTGTAGATATTATGTCTCTTTCTCTCTGTCCCCCTGATGGTAAGGATAGGAGAAACCCGTATGACTGATGGCCTGAGGCTTTTTACAGGACTCCATCACGCCCCAGCCCCCACAAGTTGCCACCATGCCTCCTGGGTATAAGGTTGGGCAGCTAATGTGAAATAAACTGTCCTGCCGGTCTCTGAAGTAAAGCGTAGAGATCCTTATTCCCTTGGTGTTCCGGCTACCGGATTCTGCGCCTCAGAAGGAGGCAGCCTTTTGCAGGGCAGAATCCTTCTGGTTTCCTCTCCTTGTGCTATGACTTCGTTTCTCACTCTCTGCAACGCAAATCCCTTCAATATCTCTTTCTTTGGATGCTGCCACACGTGGGGCAGGCGCAGCTCAGTGGCCTTCTGTCTTGGCCTCTGACAGGATCCCACCCCTGTCAGGGACCCACTACCTGAGCGGAGCCCAGAGAGCAGCTCACTAGGCCCAGCCCAGCCAGCCTCCGCCAGACTGGTGCTGACTAGGTGAAACCCAGCTTGCTTCTCTCTCACTTCCTGTCCAGACTCACCTAATTGTGAGGAGTGCCCTAATAGATAGAAGCATAGCTCCCCCTGGTGCCTGGAGTGTGAAGTATGTTGTGTGGTTTGTGATACCTGGTAAAGAGATCTCCTTTATTGCCTTCAGATGTAATATTACTCCCCCTGGTGGAAGAACGACACTACTGCAACAACCAGGACTCTGGGGCGCTGCAAGTATTGTCCACTGTGCTCACTGAAATCAATAATAATCACTAATATTCCCCCTAAAATAAATATTAATGTCCATTGTTCTTCCTGAAATAAATAATTGTGCCCACTGTGCACCCTGAGCTATGTAAATAATAACAGACATAGTCTCCCTGAAGTAAATGGGGTGTTGGGAGTTGGTCCCCATCAATCTGATACGAATGGTCTATCTTAACTACTTCAGCACTGCCTATAGACTTTAAGGCTATGTGCACACGTTCAGGATTTCTTGCAGAAATTTCCTGAGCAAAACTGGACATTTTCTGCGAGAAATCCGCATGCGTTTTTTACCGCGTTTTTGGTGCGTTTTTTTTGCGGATTTTTCCAGAGGTTCCCAATGCAATAATATAGTGGGAAATCCGCAACAAATCCTAAAAATTAATGAACATGCTGCGTTTTTTACCGCGATGCGTTTTTTTCGTGGAAAAAAACGCATCATGTGCACAAAAATTGCAGAATGCATTCTAAATGATGGGATGCATAATGTATGCGGTGTTTTTTGCGTTTTTATAGCGAGAAAACGCGAAAGATCTGCTACGTGTGCACACAGCCTAAATGTCCAGGCAATCCACTGATATTCCTGCGTTCTAAACAGCCAATCTAGTCTAATCATTTTTCATGAGATGGTGACGCCATGGTGCAGTGAAGCCACTGTCACACGTAACCAGAATTCCAGGAGAAAAGAAAAACATGGTGTACCTGAAAAAGGTGGTGGTATGCAAATATACAAATCAATATATAATATGAAAATAAATCAAATGGTCCACTGGACCACATTAATAAAATTAACAAAGGAACAAGTAACACCAAATAATCAAAAATGTAAATTTATTGATAACAGCAAAAAGCACTAGAGGTCCAACCGCTCCCCCCCCCTCTTATTTTTCCACACACACGTGGTCTTCCCACCACCCCCGTTATCTTAGGAGGTGATAGGGTAAATGTGTAGGGTGACCAAGGGTCAGCCGACGGGAGCGGGGGCGCCATTGGCGTGGATTTGTAGGGTGCCAACCTCCGCTGTCAGGCAGGGGCAGTGACACTAGGGTGTTGTAAGGGTTAGCTAGATTAGGCCTCCCCAAGTTCTTATCAACATTTTCACCCTAGCTACTAGCCACTTATCTGGATTTTCATTTATTAGTCATGTATTTATACTTAAGGTATTATTGTCTCCGTGTGTAAAAGAGGCAAGATAAATTGGATCTGCTTCTGTAAATTTAGTTAGTATTTTTCCCCTTGATCACCCTTCACCTTCTTCTGTGCGGCACGCTTATGGTTGAACCGGTTTATCTCATTTTATGGACTACATAGCAATCTTCTATTTAGGGTTCAATAGAGTGTATCTAGGGTGAGCCGCCGGTGAGTGGGGGCGCCAAGTTGCGGACAAGGTAGGGTGCCAACCTCCGCTGTCAGGAAGGGTATATTAGGGAGTGATAGGGTATATTAGGAGTCATTGTCATTTTTCTTAGTTGTGGGTTTGTGGTTATTTGTCTAACAAGTTTTTAGTAGTTTTCATTAATAAAGAAATATTTTTAGGTATTAGTTTTTGTGAATAAAGTGTTAGATTACTATACCGACTTATCGTTTTCAATAATATTCTGATTTGATATGGCTGGATTTCTATCTGGACCAATTAATTGTGAGTCCTGGGCAAACGAGGCAAACAAGGTTTTTTCGGTAGAGGCAGATTATACTGGCACTGACCTTAATCCATCAGTTCACTCAGTTTTTAAAGAATTGACAGGCAGTTATAAAAAACTACCTCAAATCATGGTGGGAGACAAAGGCCCTAGAAAACTACATTAAGAGCAATATTGTACCTAAGGGCCTACGGATAAATATCTCTCCTTCACCAAGAGTGAGCAGTCCTACTCTCTTAAAAGCATGGCGGGAGGAATCAATTGCATCCTCCATTAGACTTATGAAACTTCTATTGGAAGAAGAGAAAATCATTCTAGAATCCTCTTCCAAGAAACTAAACGAGCTGATAGATAAAACTTTAAAATTCAAATCAGATCCAAATTTCAACAGGAAAGAAAGTGAACTGCAAGTGTCGATTGAGAGATACCAAACACAAATAAAAAATCGCAAACACTCTCAATATCTGAGGGATTCTACTGAATTTAGAGATAACATAGCATATGATTTTGATCACCCAGTGATTATTGGCTCTGAGATATCTTCTTCAGAGGCAGAAACGTCTGATACCGAGAGGGCTCCTGTGACAACTTATTGGAGACGTAAGGGGAGAGGCAATACATATCAACAGAGGGGAAGATGGAGGAATCAGAGGGGAAACTCTGGGAGGTTTCACGGAGGTTTCACGGAGGAAGAGAAGGGAATACATCAATGGGTTAATCCTCCAAATCTCTGATGCCCGTCTCCTTATTAGGAGCTTCCTCAGCCTCCTCCTCATCAGCCACTTTTTTAGATCAGAGAGCACCGATGGGTTACGACCTGAGAAAACGGCCATAACCCCGGTACAGACAGATAATCAAATTATTAATTTGAGTGAGTACAATCTCTCTGCAGCTGAATTGGGGGTCTTGAGAAAGGGACTAACGTTTGTTCCGACGACACGATTTGACACTTTTACCTGGGTTAAGGACATCAATTTGTTTTGCCGCAAATTAAAGTGGAAAAAGTTTTTTAAACTAAATGATCAAGAAAGATGTCGTGAACTGGGTATTGTAGAGGAGGATCTAAATGATATGAGCACCCTAGTACATCTTCTGGAGGAGAATGAACGAGATAGGGGACTGGGACCATGTACAGACCTCAAACTAAAAAGTAACAAGATGCCTCCTGTGGGTGACTATGCCAACATTGACATCTTTCTAAAAGTAGTAGAGGATGACCTTAAACGGCTAGGAGGCCATAATCATCAAGCCTCTTCCAATTTGGGATCAGAGGAATCCAATGCCTTGCATGCACTAGAGAGAAACAAAGACATCATTATAAAACCCTCAGATAAAGGGGGCAATTTGGTCATCTTAGACCATACAGCGTATGTTGACATGTGTAAACTCATCCTAAATGACAGAGAAACATATAGGCTACTCGACTCAAATCCTACTGTAGAGTTTACGAGGGTGTTCATGACAATACTAGACAGTGGTTTGGAGGACAAACTTATCTCTGTCAGTGAATACAAATTTATGGCACCCCGGAATCCCACTATTCCCACCTTTTATGCTATACCTAAAATCCACAAGGGGCTGACCCTCTGAAGGGATGCCCCATTGTATCTGGAGTGGGCTCGCTAAGTCAAAATGTGGGGATATATGTGGATCGTATCCTGCGGCATTTTGTAACCTCGCTTCCCTCATACGTGAGAGACACGTCGGACCTATTAAGTAAGATTGATGGCATTAGTGTAGACAGAGGAACATTACTCTGTTCTATAGACATTGAAGCTTTGTACAGCAGCATTCCACATCAGTTTGGTTCAAGAGCCATGGAATTTTATCTTAAAACCAGGGCGGTCTATTTCAATAGACATAATGAGTTTACATTGTCATTAATGGAATATATCCTGACTCATAATTTTTTTCTTTTTGATGGCAAGTACTTCCACCAGCGCAGGGGGACTGCGATGGGGTGCTCTTGTGCACCCTCTTACGCTAATCTCCTCCTGGGCTGGTGGGAGGAAATGACCATCTTTCCTGATGTGGAAGTCTGGTGGGCTGAGAAAATCTCGGCATGGTACCGCTATATAGACGACGTGTTTGTCATTTGGAATGGTTCAGAGTTGGAGTTTGAGAACCTTATACGAGAACTAAATGTCAATGCCATTGGTCTTCACTTTACCTCCGAATGTCATCATAATGAGTTGGCCTTTCTGGACGTGATGATCAGTAAAAATGAGTCTGGCTCCCTGGACACTAGAGTATTTCGTAAACCAACGGCCACGAATGCCCTTCTGAGGTGGGACAGTCACCACCCGGTCCCGCTCAAGAGGGGTATTCCCCGTGGACAGTACCTACGTATAAGGAGAAACTGTTCCCAGGTTGAAACATTTAGGACACAAGCATACGATTTGAGAAATCGGTTTAGGGAGCGTGGCTATCCAGAAGAGGTATTGAACCCGGCATTTAGAAATGCTTTAGAGAGAGAAAAATGTACTCTTCTCCAACCCCGTGATTGACAAAAGGACGAGAATGTCTGTAGAGTGATCGGGACATATGATTCCCAATCAGACAATATATACAGGATTCTGAGGAAGCATTGGCAAATTTTACAGGCAGATGACACTCTTGAGGACGTCATCCCCTCTCAGCCACAGATTACCTTTCGTAGGGGGAGGTCCCTAAAGGACCGCTTGGTACATAGCCACTACATCAGACAGAGACCGGAGGGTACCTGGCTTGACAGAAAAGTATGTGGCATGTTTAAATGTGGAAGCTGTTCCTTTTGTAAAGTTATCTCACCGGGTAAGAGTTTTGTGAGTGCGTCAACTAATCGGAGGTATTTTATAAGAGATTTTGCCAATTGCAAAAGCATGGGAGTTATCTACATGGCAACATGTTCCTGCCCTTTGAACTATATAGGGAAGACTAAAAGGGAATTTAGGAAACGGATAAGTGAGCATCTGGGTGATGTGAGAAATAAAAGAGACACCCTATAGCCAGACATGTGTGGGATTGCCATCAAGGTAGTGCAGACACACTCAGATTCTGTGTGTTGGAGGTGGTCAGACCAAACGGTAGACAGGGGGATTGGGACAAATCACTATTACAAGGAGAATCTCAGTGGATTTTCAGAATGGAGTCAGTGACCCCTAGAGGGTTAAATGAACAACTCACGTATAGCTGTTTCATCTGAGGAACTTTGTTTGTTATATCATGTCAATTGACATGGATTATTCTACCCATTTATCTTGCACATCCAGCCTTTTAGCACATACTTATGAGACAGTTTGTGTGACTTTCTTAGTGGGATGGGTTTATCTCCCCCTTCTATTTTATTACATTATCTTGACAAATTTCTCCAATTGGTCTAAGCTGGGGTTATTAGAGGTTATCTTACCCGATGAGGATAAGTATTAAACTCTCTGAGGTTGAAATCATTCGGGACGTATACTCGAGAATGGCACCTCCCCAATGGGTTATTTTAGCGAGGCCACTATTTACTTTGTAGTGGTTTCCGTAGTGCGCAAGCGCGATCTGTAGTGCCATTCTGAGTATATTACTGCCCTTTGTGGCAGTGCGCAAGCGCAGCCCTGGACGTGATTCTTGTTAGCGCTAGATCTTCTGTATTACCGCTCCCTGGCAACGTGGGCGGCACTGGAAGTAGTGCGACGCTTGGCGCATGCGCTGTGTGATTAACACTACCGTAGGGCATTGGGTATTACCTGAAGTGCGCCTGCGTGGGGTGATATACTGAGCCAGGGTCTGCGCATGCCTGCACAGCATCACAGGATGTGAGCACCTACAGGAGGAGGAGCGGTTGGACCTCTAGTGCCTGTACTTCCCGTGACATGCGCGGTTCCGGAATGAGGACAAGTGTACAGGGTATTTACATACCTGGCGCTCCCCCCGGCGCTCCTTCCCATCTGACAGGTGGGCTGGATTAACCAGCCGCAGGAGATTTTAAACCCCAGTCTTTTGCTGGACTGCACACCTGCAACCAGGATGTCATGACAGCCGTATGCTGCATCTTGAGGCGTCGGCTTTTCCATTAGCCTCCTGATGAACTATCATCATGGAAGGGAAACGCGTTGAGGCGCATGTTGATCATATGGATTCCAGATAAGATCATGTTGTTTTTATGTGGCTCTCTATATATGTTGGGTATTGTGCAATAGGGGTGTACTGCTGAGCTACATATGTTGGGTATAGTGCCATAGGGGAGAACTGCTGAGACATCAGTTTACACAATCCATGTGGGTAATGCTAGTTACTTTTCATCTTATGGATATTGAATGTGATGGACCTCTAGTGGTTAAAGATTAGACTCAATAGCTATCATCATTGCCTTTGGAGACATTAGTTTACTGAATCTGTGTCGGGATTGCTGGTTACTTTCATCTTATGGATGTTGAGTGTGACGGACCTCTAATGGTTAAAAATCAGGCCTAAAAAATATTATTAATGTCTTTTTGAGGTACCTGTGTATGACTCTCTGACCCCAGATAACAGTACGCAGTTTTTCAAAGGATTTGTACACCTGTTGAGCGATTGTGCAATAATATCAAACTAGGGTTGTCTATCCAAACCCACTTAGGCTTAAAAACTATCATTAAAGGGCCACTGTCACCCCCTCCAGCCGTTATAAACTAAAAGAGCCACCTTGTGCAGCAGTAATGCTGCAGTCTAACAAGGTGGCTCTTTTAGTTTTTGATCCATTTATTACCTCAATAAAGCGTTTTAAAAATTGGCCACACATACCAGATATTGTACCAGGAGGCGGTCCGAAGCGTCCTGTATGAATCCCCCAACTGCCGTCACTCTTCTCTTCAGGGCCGATGGTACCCGCCCCCTTCGTGCTGTTGCTTCTTAAATCCGGCGCCTGCGCTGTGCGTGCCTGCCTGGGGCCTGCGCAGTGTTCTTTGTCAGTCACATCTCAGATGCCGGGTGCCTGACTGCGCCTGTGCGGGCAGTGCGGCCGCACTGTGTTATTCATTATGCACAGTGCGGGGCTGGCATTCCTGGGCATGCGCACTGCGCTGTTCAGGCGCTCCCCCATCTCGGACGCTCTCCCATCTCTGACGCTCCCCCGCCTTCCCAGGAACCCCAGCCCCGCACTGTGCATAATGAATAACACAGTGCGGGGCGGGGATTCAGTAACAGCCAAGCCTCCATCCAGGACTGCACAGCAAGGCGCGGGATGCGCCGCTGACCACACTAAAGACTTCCTTCAGGCTTGTCATGAACTACATGGCCCTCCTTAAATAGGTCATACTTACCTGGGACAGCAGCCCCTACTGGCCTCATCATAAGGTTATGCTCTAAAATACTGGGATCGCTTTGTCCTCCCCAACTGCTGCCACCTTTATGCATGTATATCAAGGGACTAGAGTAACTCCATGAATAAGGCCCGGGAGGGTCGAAACGTCGGGTTTGGCTCTACCTTATAATCTATGTGGCAACTATCACTTTTTGTTTTTTCTTGAATAAAATTGGCATAAACCTTTTTTTGCATCATACCAATATTGAGTGTGCGGTAATTTTTCTCTATGCATCTGGAATAAGAGATAGAAAGTTCGCCTTGTAGCGTGGGTCTAGAAGTGTCACCAACTAATAATGACTGTCACCCAAAACTTTGAGAATGCGAGGGTCATGGGAAAGGCAGCATAACATAAACTCAGCCATGCGTGCCAGACTGCTAACAGGCAAGACTTCCATGTCGTCACCAAGAGGATGACTGACCATGCTCTCCTCCTCCTTCTCCTCCTCCTCCTTCCTGTCTTCAGGCCATCCATGCTAAACAGACAGTATGACAGGTGTGCAGGTAGTACTGTCTATAGCGCATGAAACTAGCTCCTGTTCTTCGTCCTCCTCCTCATTGTCACCCAATCCACGTTGGGATGAGATGAGGCTGGGCTGTGTGTAATTACCCTGTATGGTTTCTTGTTCCATCTCATCGTGCTCCACCTGCAATGCAATCTCTTTGATGGTGAGCAGAGAGCGTTTCAGAACACAAGATGTTACATATGTCTGACATCCATGTCCACTCCTGAGGTCTTATGTGTGGAGTCTGACCTGAATATGATGGCCTTTTCGATGCTGATAGTCAACAACTGCCCTCTTCTGCTCACAAATCCTTCCCAACAACTGCAGTGTAGAGTTCCAATGTGTGTAAACATCATACACCAGTCGGTGAGCAGGAAGCTGCAAATGCTGCTGAAGCACAGCAAGGGCGGCAGAAGCTGTAGCTGACTTTCTAAAATGGGCACACAGGCGGCGTACTTTCACAAGCAGTTCCAGCAGCCCTGGGTAGGTTTTGAGAAACCGCTGAACCACAAGGTTAAGCACATGGGCCAGGCATGGTACTTTTGTGAGCTCGCCTCAACTCAGAGCCACCAGGTTCCGACCATTGTCACACACGACCATGCCTGGCTGTAGGTTCAGCGGTGTCAGCTACAGATCTGCCTGCTCTTTCAGAGCTGTCCACAACCCTTCAGTATTGTGCAGATGGTCACCTAAGCATATTAGCTTCAGCACATCCTGTTGCCACTTGGCTGAGGCAGCGCTGCAGTGCTTCCAGCTTGTGACTGATGTGGTCATTTTAGCGATGGACGCTGAAGAGGAGGAGGAGGAGGTGCAGGAGCTGTAGACTGGGGGGGCAACTCTGATAGACCTAGGGCCCGCAATCCTTGGTGTTGGGAAAACGTGTTCCATCCCAAGGATGGACTGGGACCCAGCTTCCGCTATGTTAACCCAGTGTGCCATCAGTGAGATGTACCGTTTCTACCCACAAGCACTTGTCCACGTGTCCGTAGTTAGGTGGACTTTCCTAGTAACTGCATTGTTGATGGCATGGCTAATGTTGTGGGACACATGCTTGTGCAATGCGGGCATGGCTCACCGGGAGAAATAGTGGCAGCTGGGGACCAAATACCGAGAGATGGCCACCGCCATCAGGTTGCGGAAAGCTTCCATCTCCACGAGCCCAAATGGCAACATTTCGCAAGCAGTCACAAATTGTGGGAATTTAGTAGTGTGGCCTGTGGGGCGTTGGCTGCATATTTGTGCTTGCATTCCAAGGACTGGGGTATGGACAACTGAATGCTACACTGGGACAAGGACGTGGACGTGCTTGCTGATGGTGCTAGTTGAGTGTGTGTAATGACAGGTGCAGGGCAGGAGGCATCTTTGCATGCACCATGAACAGGGGATTGGCTTGCATGCACAACAACGGAAGAAGCAGTGGTGTCACCCGCAGACACTTTCTGGACCCTGGGGTTTGGCAGTCAGGTGCTTTGCTGCCATGTGCCTGATCATGTTGGTGGTGATCAGGCTGGTAGTTTTGCTGCCCCTGCTGATGCTGGCCTGGCAGGTGGTGCAAATGGCCTGTTTGGGGTTATCAGCAGAGTCTTTAAAAATAACGAGACTCGGGAAGACCTAATAGTTGTACTGGCAGCTTCCTTTGTGTTGGTGTTACGGGGAACGGTTGGCCACAGCTTGGTTTCCACATGCGAGACACGGACGTGTTTCTCGCAAGTGGAAATGAGCCCTATGAGGGATGGTCTTATGAGTGATTTGGGTGGAAAGGGCAGACCAATTAACCACCGGAATGGTGATTGGCTACGGGAGCATTACTAGGGGTATTGTGTGCTGTCGGGTGAAGGTGGAAGACAGAAAGTTGCCCTCGGCCCTGGAATCCATGCAAGCCTCAGTGATGTGCGTAGTTGATCCATAAGGCAGAGTCACCTTAAAGGTTGATTTGAAGGACACATCTGCTGTGTCTAGTGAACCTCCTCCGATAGCCACTAGACGAGTTCATTTCCCTGCCGCCTGGGGCACTTGTTGGTATTATGACCTGCCTGCCCACAAACAAAGCAGATCGACCTCGGACGAATGCAACGTGACCTGCGTTCTGCTCGAGAAACCTCCATAGCCTTCACTGGCTCTGTGGTCAGAGCTGGAGACTCCAAAGGATTGATAAAACTTGGAGCCAACCGAATCCTTTGTCTACACTGCTCTTGCTCCAATCTTCGTTCAACATGCTGAAGATCGATGCAAGTGGACACCGTTATCAAGTCCTCCAGTGTAGTGGGAATCTCCCTAGAGGACAGGGCATGTTTTACATGGTCAGCAAGACCCCGCCAGAACACGGGAATCAGGACTTTATCTGGCCACTCCAGCTTGGATGCTAAAGTCCAAAACTGGAGGGCAAATTGGCTGACCAAAGAAAAGTCCTGGTTAACGTCAGGTGTTGAAGCGCGATGTCATGAGTCACTTGAGGACCCAGAAAGACCTGTTTCAGAGCATCCAGAAAATGAGAGGTGCTCTGAAGCAGCTGGTCATTACGCTCCCACAGCAGTGTAGCCCACTCCAACGCCCTGCCCGTCAATGGAGATACTGTGGCCCATTCAGACGGGAAACATGAGGCCAGCAGCTCCAACTGAATAGCGCACTGGTTCACGAATCCCCTGCAAGCCTTGCTATCACCCAAGAACTTATCAGGGGAGGGATACGTGGGAAAGACACGACAGGTGTTGCAGCAGCAGTCCTGATAGTGGCCTCGCTGGCAGCTTGTGCCGCAACTGCGGTAAAATCCACTGCTGAAGTTGTCCTCTCAAGAGCAGACAACCTGCCCTCCAGCTGCTGGATGTACGCTGCTCATCCACCATTGCTAGCCAGACCCTGGCGCTGGTATACTGTTAGGGTTGGCGGATTGCACTAAATAAATGTAATAAAGAAGTGCAATAGCAACCCGGGGTCCACCGTGCAGAGGTGTAAAACAGCAGCTAATGTGAACAATGGCAGAACACACAGCAAGCGATTACTAGCTTGCACTGAGTTACACATCACTCAGTGAACAGTATACGAAGCTGTGTCACTCACACACAGTAATAGAAAAGATGCTCTGCTATAGAGCTGTGTCACTCGCACACAGTAACGAAAAAGATGCTCTGCTATAGAGCTGTGTCAGTCTCACACAGTAATTGAATAGAAATGACGCTAGATACGATCACTGTTAACCTCACAGGAGATCGAAGCCTGAACAAGGGGTATATAGTAAACAGTGGTCACACAGCCAGCAAAACAACTCAGCCAATTTCTCTCCGGAGGTTCCGGAATTCTAATGGCTTACCGTAGACCCTGAGCACATGCTGACATAGACCACACTGTTGCAATGTCACAAACACACATGTAATACTTGATGCGGGTTGATACTAGCGCACCCGCTTGGTCTCTGAGAGCCTTTTATACGTAAGCTCAAGTCCAGTCGGACAGGACCTTTCCCGTGGTCCAACCCTTAGCTGCCACATCAGCAGAGCAGCTGATGACCGACCGCCAATGAGACGTCGCCACATCACAAACATGCTCAGTAGGGTGATTTTTGGACTTAATCTCCAGAGCGTTCACTCGTCCCTGGCTACCGCTGGTTACTATAGACTTGGCTGTAGAGCCAGCAGTAACCAGATGAATAGCACGAGCCTGAGCAAGGCACGGGGACCAATGTTTATGATCAGCAGCGGCCAAAGCTAGATGGGAGGCTGCAGATGCAGGCAAGGCTTAGGATCTACCCCGTGCCACGGGAGAACCCTGGTACCTAACAGGTGGCCTGTAGGTAACTATTTTTAACAGCAAACTGGTGTCAATAACTTCGCTAACACACTGCAACAAAATTTAAATGGAGGCCGGAAATGGCAGAATTTTGAGTGCACTTATATGTGAACAAAAATCAGCAATTCAGGAATTTCTTTTTTGGAGGAGTTTATGCCGTTCCGTGTGTGGTAAAATTGATAAGGCAGTTTTATTTTCGGGTCAGTACGATTACAGCAATAACTCATTTATATTTTTTTGTTTTGGCACTTTTATACAATAAAAACTGTTTATAGAAAAGATAATTATTTTTGCTTCGCTTTATTGTGAGAGCTACACATTTTTTATTTTTCCGCTGATGTATGTATGAGCTGTATGATTTTTTTTTTGTGGGACAAAATTACATTTTCAGCGGTACTATGTTTATTTATATCTGTCTTTTTTATCACGTTTCCTACCATTTTTAGTTCGGCAGAATGATGATATAAGCATTGTTTTTTGCCTTGTTTGTTATTAAAAAATTTTTATGGCGTTCACTAAAGGGGTTAACTAGTAGGACAGTTTATAGTTCGGGTCGTTGCGGACATTGTGATACCAAATATATGTACTTTTATTGAAAAATATATTTGTTGGCTTCAAGTGGCCCCACCCCTTTTCCTAAGCCCCACCCACTTAAAGGAAAAGTGCCATGGGCTGTACAAAAACACCCAAAAAGCCACAAATTATGGACTATATATGGCAAGCCTCATTATTTTCATTTTTTATGCCAGAAAACTGGCATAGCCACATTTCTAATCCCCCTCCTCCTCACTAAATGAACAGTTTGCAGTTCACAGTAAAACTACTGAAATGGGCAACCTGGATTAGCAAACCGGCATATTATTCATTTGGTGTGGGTTACAGAAATGTGACTTCACTAAGAGGTTTATTTACAAGCTAGTAAAAATGCTCATGTTTTATATTTCATTATGCAAAAATGTGCTTATTTGTCAGCCAGGTCCGAACGAAAGTGCTTGCCACACACTGAGTTTTGGAACTTTTCCTAGAAATTTACTCTGCAACTATTTTTGGTTTTCTGGTTTTCAGCTGGCTTTAAGAGTGGTGATATTAATAAAATTAATTACCTAAAGCTCCTGCTTAGTAGCAATTTTATTAATTCCAGCTTTTACACTTTACTCTCCTCTACTGCCCCATTGAGATCCACTTGTGTGTGAAATTTATCATCAGTTTCAGAGGACAATGAAATGACATTTCTAGCAAGAGTCAGACTGCTATATATGTGTGTGTGTATATATAATATATATTAACACATATATATTAAAAATATGTTTTTTCTGAAATGCTGTCAGTACTACTTAAATTTTTTCTTTTGTCGTATTTATAAATGTTCTATAATGTGTGTGCGTGTATATATATATATATATATATATATATATATATATATATATATCTAATATATAATTGCCTAGAATACTACTTCCTGCAATTTGTGCCAACTTCCGTGGCTTTGTCCGGAGCTATTGTCCGGAGCTATTGTCCAGAGATAAGTGACGTCACCAGTGTCCTACACCCAGGCAGAGCACAGTGGCCCCAGGCAGAGCACAGGGGCCCCAGGCAGAACATGGGGCCCCAGGCAGAGCACAGGGGCCCCAGGCAGAGCACAGGGGCCCCAGGCAGCATATGGGGCCCCAGGCAGAGCACAGGGGCCCCAGGCAGCATATGGGGCCCCAGGCAGAGCACAGTGGCCCCAGGCAGAGCACACACCAAATCGGAGGCCGAGGGGCCCCGCCAACCAAATCGGAGGCCGAGGAGCCCCGCCCACCAAATCGAAGGCCGAGCGGCCCCGCCCACCAAAGCGGAGGCCGAGGGGCCCCGACCACCACATCGGAGGCCGAGGGGCCCCGCCCACCAAATCGGAGGCCGAGGGGCCCCGCCCACCAAATCGGAGGTCGAGGGTCCCCGCCCACCAAATCGGAGGCCGAGGGTCCCCGCCCACCAAATTGGAGGCCGAGGGTCCCCGCCCACCAAATCGGAGGCCGAGGGGCCCCGCCCACCAAATCGGAGGCCGAGGGTCCCCGCCCACCAAATCGGAGGCCGAGGGTCCCCGCCCACCAAATCGGAGGCCAGGCATCCCCGCCCACCAAATCAGAGGCCAGGCGTCCCCGCCCACCAAATCGGAGGCCGAGGGGCCCCGCCCACCAAATCGAAGGCCGAGCGGCCCCGCCCACCAAATCGAAGGCCGAGCGGCCCCGCCCAACAAAGCGGAGGCCGAGGGGCCCGCCCCGCCCACCAAAGCGGAGGCCGAGGGGCCCCGCCCACCACATCGGAGGCCAAGGGGCCCCGCCCACCAAATCTTAGGCCGAGGGTCCCCGCCCACCAAATCGGAGGCCGAGGGTCCCCGCCCACCAAATCGGAGGCCGAGGGTCCCCGCCCACCAAATCGGAGGCCGAGGGTCCCCGCCCACCAAATCGGAGGCCGGTCCCCGCCCACCAAATTGGAGGCCGAGGGTCCCCACCCACCAAATCGGAGGACGAGGGGCCCCACCAACCAAATCGGAGGCCGAGGAGCCCCGCCCACCAAAAGTAAGTGCGGCCCCAAAAGTAAGTGCACCCCCGGGTGCAAAAGTAAGTGCGCCCCCGGGTGCAAAAGTAAGTGCGCCCCCGGGTGTAAAAGTAAGTGTGCCCCCGGGTGCAAAAGTAAGTGCACCCCCGGGTGCAAAAGTAAGTGCGCCCCCGGGTGCAAAAGTAAGTGCGCCCCCTGGTGCAAAAGTAAGTGCGCCTCCGGGTGCAAAAGTAAGTGCGCCCCCGGGTGCAAAAGTAAGCGCGCCCCCGGCCCCGGGTGCAAAAATAAGCGCGCCCCCCAGTCCCGTGTGTGAAAAGTGCTGCTGTAAAGCTGGTAGCGCTGTTCAAGCACCATGTATTTCCTTCAGGAAATGCCCATCTAATATATAATTGCCTAGAATACTACTTCCTGCAATTTGTGCCAACTTCCGTGGCTTTGTCCGGAGCTAATGTCCGGAGATAATGTCCGGAGCTAATGTCCGGAGATAATGTCCGGAGCTAATGTCCGGAGATAATGTCCGGAGCTAATGTCCGGAGCTAATGTCCGGAGATAAGTGACGTCACCAGTGTCCTACACCCAGGCAGAGCACAGGGGCCCCAGGCAGCATATGGGGCCCCAGGCAGAGCACAGTGGCCCCAGGCAGA
Source organism: Ranitomeya variabilis (assembly GCF_051348905.1). Taxonomy (NCBI): domain Eukaryota; kingdom Metazoa; phylum Chordata; class Amphibia; order Anura; family Dendrobatidae; genus Ranitomeya; species Ranitomeya variabilis. Next base: position 639,696,889 of record NC_135233.1, read on the forward strand.
GCACAGGGGCCCCAGGCAGCATATGGGGCCCCAGGCAGAGCACAGTGGTCCCAGGCAGAGCACAGGGGCCCCAGGCAGCCTATGGGGCCCCAGGCAGAGCACAGTGGCCCCAGGCAGAGCACAGGGGCCCCAGGCAGCATATGGGGCCCCAGGCAGAGCACAGGGGCCCCAGGCAGCATATGGGGCCCCAGGCAGAGCACAGTGGCCCCAGGCAGAGCACAGGGGCCCCAGGCAGAACATGGGGCCCCAGGCAGAGCACAGGGGCCCCAGGCAGAGCACAGGGGCCCCAGGCAGCATATGGGGCCCCAGTCAGAGCACAGGGGCCTCAGGCAGAGCACAGGGGCCCCAGGCAGCATATGGGGCCCCAGGCAGAGCACAGGGGCCCCAGGCAGCATATGGGGCCCCAGGCAGAGCACAGTGGCCCCAGGCAGAGCACAGGGGCCCCAGGCAGCATATGGGGCCCCAGGCAGAGCACAGTGGTCCCAGGCAGAGCACAGGGGCCCCAGGCAGCCTATGGGGCCCCAGGCAGAGCACAGTGGCCCCAGGCAGAGCACAGGGGCCCCAGGCAGCATATGGGGCCCCAGGCAGAGCACAGGGGCCCCAGGCAGCATATGGGGCCCCAGGCAGAGCACAGTGGCCCCAGGCAGAGCACAGGGGCCCCAGGCAGAACATGGGGCCCCAGGCAGAGCACAGGGGCCCCAGGCAGAGCACAGGGGCCCCAGGCAGCATATGGGGCCCCAGGCAGAGCACAGGGGCCTCAGGCAGAGCACAGGGGCCCCAGGCAGCATATGGGGCCCCAGGCAGAGCACAGGGGCCCCAGGCAGCATATGGGGCCCCAGGCAGAGCACAGTGGCCCCAGGCAGAGCACAGGGGCCCCAGGCAGCATATGGGGCCCCAGGCAGAGCACAGTGGTCCCAGGCAGAGCACAGGGGCCCCAGGCAGCTTATGGGGCCCCAGGCAGAGCACAGTGGCCCCAGGCAGAACATGGGGCCCCAGGCAGAGCACAGTGGCCCCAGGCAGAGCACAGGGGACCCAGGCAGAACATGGGGCCCCAGGCAGAGCACAGGGGCCCCAGGCAGAGCACAGGGGCCCCAGGCAGCATATGGGGCCCCAGGCAGAGCACAGTGGCCCCAGGCAGAGCACAGGGGCCCCAGGCAGCCTATGGGGCCCCAGGCAGAGCACAGTGGCCCCAGGCAGAACATGGGGCCCCAGGCAGAGCACAGGGGCCCCAGGCAGAGCACAGGGGCCCCAGGCAGCATATGGGGCCCCAGGCAGAGCACAGTGGTCCCAGGTAGAGCACAGGGGCCCCAGGCAGCCTATGGGGCCCCAGGCAGAGCACAGGGGCCCCAGGCAGCATATGGGGCCCCAGGCAGAGCACAGGGGCCCCAGGCAGCATATGGGGCCCCAGGCAGAGCACAGTGGCCCCAGGCAGAGCACAGGGGCCCCAGGCAGAACATGGGGCCCCAGGCAGAGCACAGGGGCCCCAGGCAGAGCACAGGGGCCCCAGGCATCATATGGGGCCCCAGGCAGAGCACAGGGGCCCCAGGCAGCATATGGGGCCCCAGGCAGAGCACAGCGATATTTTTGACCACTGTGCGGTGTTTCAGACCCCCTGTGTGATGTCTGGGGCCCTGTTCTTAAGTATATTAAAGATTAAAGTAACGTATATTAAAGTATATTATAGATCAAATTTGACACGTTTATGAGCACCATTGAGTGATATACTCAAGAATGACATAATTTTTCAACATTTTATGGTTTCAAACTGTAAACACTCAGAGTTTTTTTTACTTCAACCAGAAAACCTTAACGGTTCATAAAAAACTTGACTGTTCAGGATATTATAAAAGTCATAGTATTCTGAATCTTTAACTTATAAAGATACCTTTACATGGGGTGATTATTGGTTCCAGAGAGGCTTTCGGCCGATAATCGTACACATGGCTGGTGACAGGACAATACAATATAAACGTTCAAAGGTAAACACTGATAACATTAAAATCTAATATATAATTGCCTAGAATACTACTTCCGGCAATTTGTGCCAACTTCCGTGGCTTTGTCCGGAGATAATGTCCGGAGATAAGTGACGTCACCAGCGTCCTACACCCGCTCAGGGTGGACAAAGATATATGCCTTCGTGGTGCGCGGCACTTTTCTGATTGGTTACCGCCTGCCGCGAGCGACCAATCAGAAATGTGCCGTACTGTCAAGAATTGTCAAGAGCTGGTGAGTGCAGCCACTTTTTGTTCTTTCTTACTATTATTTATTAATTGTATTATTCTTACATTTGAATAAATAAAGTATATATGGATTCTAGACTCCCGATTCTTTAGAATCGGGCTGCCATCTAGTATATATATATTTATGTATATATATATATTATAGAGCATCTATAAATAAGGCAAAAGGGAAAAATATTAAAGTAGTACTGACAGCATTTCAGAGAAAACATAATTTTAAAAGCCGTCGGGGACCGTGCGTTTTGAATGACTCGGGAGAGATCTGTCTGTCTAGTCGGGTTGGGAGAAGTCTCCAGTGAGCAGCCTCTTGAACGAGTCATCCGAGACAAATACAGTAGTCCCCGGACGGCTTTTCAAAATGCAGTAGATGTTCTTGGAAACAATGGAGTGATTCACAATAACGGCTTGTTTCCACTTGCGAGAAACACGTCCGTGTCTCGCAAGTGGAAACAAGCCCTTAGACATGCATGACAGAGATAGTGCAGGCAGTGAATGATTCATGCTGCCTGTATTTCGTGCAGCAAGGATTTCCTGTGGGTTTCCTTTCAGCCAGAAAAAGTAAAAAAGACATGAATAAATGTTATTTTCTGAGAAGAAATATACTAATAAATATGAATTTGCAACATATTTAGCATTTTACATCAGGCACATTTTCACTATAATTTTCTAAAATGATCATAACACAAAGCTATTACTTGTGCATGCCTTACATTTCATTCAAAAATGTTAAAATGAATCTGTCAGCAGGTTTTTTATGTAATCTGAGAGCAACATTTAGACTGCGAGCTATGGAAGGTCAAACTACTGGCTGGTCTGATACCCCTGCTGAAACCATGGTACAAGTGAGTTTTCTGGGAGTTTTGCCTGTCATCTGAGGTATATTTCATAGTACGGTCCCTTGTTCCTTTATAGGACAAGTAAGCCTCTAAAAAGTCCATGACACCATCCGCACCTAAAACGAAAGGAAAGAGATGTGCCATGTGTAATGCTAAACTGCCGGACACATATGGGAAACAGTTATGCAGAGAGTGTATTGCCAAGGTGGTTAAAGATGAACACCCTTCATTTATGACCGATATATGGACCATAATAAGAGAGGAGGTTCAGAATGCTGTCACAGAGTTAGTTACCCTGCAATCTTCCCGGATGGCTCCCAGGCAAAAAAGACCATGATGGGAGATGGAATCCAGTTCAGAGGGGGTGGAGTTATCAGGTTATACTGACCCTGAACAAGAGGAAAGGGAAAAAAATTGTTGTAATTCTCCTGGAAGAAAAGAAGTCCCTTTTCTTGGGAAGATACTGATGCACTATTATCAGCCATCAGGAATACTGTGGGCAAGAAGTGGGGAGAAAAGGGATTCTGCTAGTCCCTGAGCCTATCAAAGAAGATGTGCCTGTAGTACTGGGAATGAATATCCTACGTGAACTCGATCAGATTATGTTTACCAAACGGGGACCCGGATATTGGAAGACGGCTACTACACATAAGCCTACTCAAGAAGCCTTTTAATGACTGATCTGCATCTGTGGGATGCAGAAGAGTGTGCCATCTTATCAGACAGTAGGGGTCATCAGGGCTCCTGGTAAAGAGCCTGTAATCCTACCTCCTGAGTGAGAAACTATATTACACCGTCCAGTGGGGACATATCACAACCTCGATTGGTTGGAAGTGATTGTTCAGCCTGTGGTAGGCGGAGGTGTGGACCAAGAAGTCATGATAGCTCATACAATAGCTGTGGTCCAGCGATGACACGTCCCCCTTACCATCCTCAAGGCAACGGAGCATGTGAACGCTTCAACCGAACCCTACTTCAAATGCTGAGAATGTTGGAGGAGGATAAGAAGGCATGTTGGCCAGACTACCTGCCAGAGTTGATCTGGACCTACAACAATTGGGTCCACTCCACCACGGGTGATATCCACTATCTACTGCTGTTTGGAAGAGCTGGACAAGAGATCATTGAGCTGAATTTGGAACAGCCAGAGGAGCTGATGGAGCGAACTGTCACTTCATGGGTGAAAGAGCATCAGCAACGATTACAAACAATACGGCGGTTGGCGAGTCAGCAGCTGCAGGAAAAAGAACATACAGGCCGTAAACCGACTCAAGAGATACCGCTCCAACCCAAAGACCAAGTATTAGTGAGAGAGAAATGTCCCAAGGGAAAACTAAGTGAGAGATGGGAAGTCCAGCCATACAGAGTAATCGAATGAGTGTATGCTGACGGCCATGTCTACAAGGTGCAGATTGAGAGTGGGCAGGGGCGGATCATAAGAGGGTCAATATGGGCGGTAGCCCAGGGCCCAGTGGTGTGGGGGGGCCCTGGGCTACCGCACAGATTGACCGCCCGAGTACTGTGAATGCCCGCCGCCGCCGGCATTTATGTGCCCCCAGACCCGGTGGGCAGAGAGAGGGGGCCGGCATCGGGCCCCTTCTCATCTGCTCACCAGGCCCCTTCCGGCGCTGCGGCGGTTAACAACAGCCGCCAGCCAATTGGAGGCTGGCAGCTGAAGTCGGCCGCAGCACACACGTCGCCGGCGTCTGACGTCATTGTCAGTCGCCGGCGAGTGTGCGCTGCTGGAGGGAGCTGCTCGCCGCTGGAGCGCACAGGTCAGGTGAGGAGAACTCTTTTTTTTTTTTTTTTTGCGAACAGCAATACTGGAGGCACTGGGGGCAATGCTGGAGGCACTGGGGGCAATGCTGGAGGCACTGGGGCAATGCTGGAGGCACTGGGGCAATGCTGGAGACACTGGGGCAGATTGCTGGACACTGGGGGCAATGCTGGAGACACTGGGGCAGATTGCTGGACACTGGGGGTAATGCTGGAGACACTGGGGCAGATTGCTGGACACTGGGGGTAATGCTGGAGACACTGGGGCAGATTGCTGGAGACACTGGGGGCAATGCTGGAGACACTGGGGGCAATGCTGGAGACACTGGGGGCAATGCTGGAGACACTGGGGCAATGCTGGAGACACTGGGGGCAATGCTGGAGACACTGGGGCAGATTGCTGGACACTGGGGGCAATGCTGGAGACACTGGGGGCAATGCTGGAGACACTGGGGGCAATGCTGGAGACACTGGGGCAATGCTGGAGACACTGGGGGCAATGCTGGAGACACTGGGGGCAATGCTGGAGACACTGGGGCAGATTGCTGGAGACACTGGGGCACATTGCTGGAGACACTGGGGCAATGCTGGAGACACTGGGGCAGATTGCTGGACACTGGGGCAATCCTGGAGACACGGGGGCAGATTGCTGGAGACACTGGGGCAGATTGCTGGACACTGGGGGCAATGCTGGAGACACTGGGGCAGATTGCTGGAGACACTGGGGCAATGCTGGAGACACTGGGGCAGATTGCTGGAGACACTGGGGCAGATTGCTGGAGACACTGGGGCAGATTGCTGGACACACTGGGGCAATGCTGGAGACACTGGGGCAGATTGCTGCAGACACTGGGGCAATGCTGGAGACACTGGGGCAGATTGCTGCAGACACTGGGGCAATGCTGGAGACACTGGGGCAGATTGCTGGACACACTGGGGCAATGCTGGAGACACTGGGGCAGATTGCTGCAGACACTGGGGCAATGCTGGAGACACTGGGGCAGATTGCAGGAGACACTGGGGCAATGCTGGAGACACTGGGGCAGATTGCTGGACGCACTGGGGGCAATGCTGGAGACACTGGGCAGATTGCTGGAGACACTGGGGGCAGATTGCTGGAGACACTGGGGGCAGATTGCTGGAGACACTGGGGGCAGATTGCTGGAGACACTGGGGCAATGCTGGAGACACTGGGGCACATTGCTGGAGACACTGGGGGCAATGCTGGAGACACTGGGGCAGATTGCTGGACACACTGGGGGCAATGCTGGATACTCTGGGGCAATATGCTGGACATACTGGGGCTGTTATGACCCCAATGGCAGAGGGTCTCTGAAATAATTACTAAGTCTGCAAACACAAAAAACCAGCTCATAGGGCAGTGGTAACTGAGCTGACCATATATCTAATCCTAGCACCACAAATAGCAGCAGCCGGGGAACGTGCCTACGTTGGTTCTAGACATCTCGCGCCAGCCGGAGAACTAACTAACCCTAGAAGGGAAAAGAAAGACCTTTCTTGCCTCCAGAGAAAAGACCCCAAAAGTTGGATACAAGCCCCCAACAAATAATAACGGTGAGGTAAGAGGAAAAGACAAACGTAAGAATGAGCTAGGTATTTAGCAAAGAGAGGCCCACTAGCTAATAGCAGAATATAGTAAGATGACTTATATGGTCAGCAAAAACCCTATCAAAATATCCACGCTGGATATTCAAGAACCCCCGAACCGTCTAACGGCCCGGGGGGAGAACACCAGCCCCCTAGAGCTTCCAGCAAAGTCAGGAATCACATTTAGTACAAGCTGGACAAAAATAAGAGCAAAGCAAATAACCAAAAAACAAAGAAGCAGGACTTAGCTTAATTTTGCACGAACCAGGACCAGCAGACAGGAGCAAACAGAAAGGATCTGATTACAACGATGCCAGGCACTGGACTAAGGATCCAGGAAGTTTATATAGCAACACCCCTGGACTAACGACCCAGGTGGGTGCCAAACTGAGGAAAGACAAACCCAGAGTCATATCACTAGTAACCACAAGAGGGAGCCAAAAAGTCTAATTCACAACATGGGGCATATTGTTGAACACACTGTCTGGGGGCAATGCTGGAGACACTGGGGCAATGCAGGAGACACTGGGGCAATGTGTGGAGACACTGGGGCAATGCTGGACACACTGTGGGCAATGCTGGACAATTGGACACACTGGGGCAGATTGCTGGACACACTGGTGGTAATATGCTGGACACACTGGGGCAGAATGCTGGACACACTGGGGGCAATGCTGGACACACTGGGGGCAATGCTGGACACACTGGGGGCAATGCTGGACACACTGGGGCAGATTGCTGGACACACTGGGGGTAATATGCTGGACACACTGGGGCAGATTGCTGGACACACTGGGGGCAGGACTGGAGGCATGGGCAGAATGTAGACACGCGGCATGATTGGAGACACGGGGCAGAATGAAAGACATGGGGCAGGATTGGATCATGGGGCAGGATGGATACGATGGAGACAGATGGGGCAGGATGGGGAGATCATATGGTGTAGAATGGATACTCATGAGGGCAGGATGGGAGAACATATGGCTGGAGCCAGGAATGAGACACACGGGGCCAGGGTGGGGAATATTATTACCATAGGGGCTAATTAAGGGATATTATTACTGCAGTGATGTATTTATTTTATTTATTGAGTATACTGTTTTAAATGGGAGGGGGGGCGGTCCTGTTACTGTGCAGAGTGACACTATATCGCCTTTTTTTCTCCATGTGGTGTAATGTAGAAGTTGTGAAAAATTAAGTAATGTGTTCTGCGAGCAGAGCTCTAGATAACTATGTTATTTCCTGCAGAAATGAGTCCTGGCTGGAAGAAATGATGGCGGTCTGTGCTGGATGAAAGATGGAGGACTTCACCCAGAGACGTCACTGGTAAGTCAGTGTTACCTATACACTGACACTATACACTGTATACTATATACAGAGGTCCTGTGTACAATGTCACCAGTGATCACTGTATTACCTGTACACAGACACTGCATACTAAGTACAGATCTCCTGTGAATACTGGCACTTGTGATAGTATTGTGTTTGTTTGTTTTTTAATTACTAATCAGTATTGTAGTATTCAGTCACTATGTGGTGGTAATTAGTGTTGAGCGATACCGTCCGATACTTGAAAGTATCAGTATCGGAAAGTATCGGCCGATACCGGCAAAGTATCGGATCCAATCCGATACCGATACCCGATACCAATACAAGTCAATGGAACTCATGTATCGGACAGTATCCCTGATGGTTCCCAGGGTCTGAAGGAGAGGAAACTCTCCTTCAGGCCCTGGGAACCATATTAATGTGTAAAATAAAGAATTAAAATAAAAAATATTGCTATACTCACCTCTCCGACGCAGCCTGGACCTCACCGAGGGAACCGGCAGCGTTGTTTGCTTAAAATTCGCGCGTTTACTTCCTTACGTGAAGTCCCGGCTTGTGATTGGTCGCGTGCCGCCCATGTGGCCGCGACGCGACCAATCACAGCAAGCCGTGACGTAATTTCAGGTCCTTCAGGATTTTAAAATTACGTTCCGGCTTTGTGATTGGTCGCGTCGCGGTCACATGGGCGACGCGACCAATCACAAGCCGTGACGTCACGGGAGGCTGGACATGCGCACATTTTAAAATGCGCGCTTGTCCTGCCTCCCGTGATGTCACGGCTTGTGATTGGTCGCGTCGCCCATGTGACCGCGACGCGACCAATCACAAGCCAGAATGTAATTTTAAAATCCTGAAGGACCTAAAATTACGTCACGGCTTGCTGTGATTGGTCGCGTCGCGGCCACATGGGCGACGCGACCAATCACAAGCCGGGACGTCACGGGAGGCAGGACACGCGCGCATTTTAAAATGCGCGCGTGTCCAGCCTCCCGTGACGTCACGGCTTGTGATTGGTCGCGTCGCCCATGTGACCGCGACGCGACCAATCACAAAGCCGGAACGTAATTTTAAAATCCTGAAGGACCTGAAATTACGTCACGGCTTGCTGTGATTGGTCGCGTCGCGGCCACATGGGCGGCACGCGACCAATCACAAGCCGGGACTTCACGTAAGGAAGTAAACGCGCGAATTTTAAGCAAACAACGCTGCCGGTTCCCTCGGTGAGGTCCAGGCTGCGTCGGAGAGGTGAGTATAGCAATATTTTTTATTTTAATTCTTTATTTTACACATTAATGTTGTTTCGATACCGATACCCGATACTAGGGTTGAGCGACTTTCATTTTTTTAAGATCGAGTAGGGTTTTGGGAAACCCGATTTTGTCCAGAGTCGAGTCGAGTGCAGTCGGCCGATTATCGCTAAAAGTCGGGGATCGACCGAAACACGAAACCCAATGCAAGTCAATGGGGAAGCATAGTCGGCAGTGAGTGGAGGCCAGGAAAACACCTACAGTGCCCATTTTAATGCCAAAAACATCCATTCTTGTTTCTGAAGCTTGCCAATCTTAATTAACTGTATAATAATAGTTGGGCATAGGGAATTGGGGGAAAGTTGTGGGGGGAGTAGGGCTGGCTCAAGTTTTTCGTGGGCCCAGGAAATGCGGACTACGTCACGGCGGTGTTGCAGGGAAAGGTAAGTATTTAAAAGTTGCAAGTGCTGTGATCCTGAGCAAGCAGGGGGGGCCCACTCGTTCGCATTGCCACTGGCACAGGGCCCCTCAAAGTACGGCGGTGTGTTTGCATGGCGGGGGCGCCTCCCACCAGCAGCGACACTTTTGCGTACTCTGAGGGGCCCTGTGCCAGTGACGTCGCCAACGAGTATGCCCCCCCACCTGATGAAGGAACCTGCACTTTCATCTGCACCTTCCTCTTTGTCCCTGTGTAAGGTGGTATAACATGCGGGAAGGGGAACCTTACTTTCAGCAGGGACAGATTCTGGCTGTGTAGAGTACAAGGGGAATGTAGTGGTCTAGGTCAATGTACCAGCAGACTCATTTAGCAGTGGCTGGGCAATGGGCAGGATGAGGAGGAAACAGATATAGGGCCAAAGAATAAAGTAGGCTACATGCAGTTCAAAATTGGTAACAGGACTAAACAGGCGGCATTGCTTTGTTCAGTGGAGTAGCAAACCCAAGAGCAGCAGACACTGTTTCAAGGGCCTAACCACACTAGTAGGCCAAATGCAGTTTAATATCTGATAGTATAGGGCGAAAGCCAGAATGTGGAAGCTCAGCTTTGTTCAGTTGAGGACAACACCAGGGAGGGGCAGACACCTTTAGTAGGCCGGAAAAGCCTATTGCATTTTTTAAAATGGTAATTTGGAGCAGAAGGTTGAAGCTCAGCTTTATTTAGTTGAGGGCAACACCAGGGAGGGGCAGAAGCCGTTAGTAGGCCCTAACCACCATTTTTTTTTTTTTTAAAACCACTTAATGAGAGCCGGAAGGTTGAAGCTCAGCTTTATTTAGTTGAGGACAACACCAGGGAGGGGCAGAAGCCGTTAGTAGGCCCTAACCACCATTTTTTTTTTAAAACCACATAATGAGAGCCGGAAGGTTGAAGCTCAGCTTTATTTAGTTGAGGACAACACCAGGGAGGGGCAGAAGCCGTTAGTAGGCCCTAACCACCATTTTTTTTTTAAAACCACATAATGAGAGCCGGAAGGTTGAAGCTCAGCTTTATTTAGTTGAGGACAACACCAGGGAGGGGCAGAAGCCGTTAGTAGGCCCTAACCACCATTTTTTTTTTAAAACCACTTAATGAGAGCCGGAAGGTTGAAGCTCAGCTTTATTTAGTTGAGGACAACACCAGGGAGGGGCAGAAGCCGTTAGTAGGCCCTAACCACCATTTTTTTTTTTTTAAAACCACATAATGAGAGCCGGAAGGTTGAAGCTCAGCTTTATTTAGTTGAGGACAACACCAGGGAGGGGCAGAAGCCGTTAGTAGGCCCTAACCACCATTTTTTTTTTAAAACCACATAATGAGAGCCGGAAGGTTGAAGCTCAGCTTTATTTAGTTGAGGACAACACCAGGGAGGGGCAGAAGCCGTTAGTAGGCCCTAACCACCATTTTTTTTTTAAAACCACATAATGAGAGCCGGAAGGTTGAAGCTCAGCTTTATTTAGTTGAGGACAACACCAGGGAGGGGCAGAAGCCGTTAGTAGGCCCTAACCACCATTTTTTTTTTAAAACCACTTAATGAGAGCCGGAAGGTTGAAGCTCAGCTTTATTTAGTTGAGGACAACACCAGGGAGGGGCAGAAGCCGTTAGTAGGCCCTAACCACCATTTTTTTTTTTTTTAAAACCACATAATGAGAGCCGGAAGGTTGAAGCTCAGCTTTATTTAGTTGAGGACAACACCAGGGAGGGGCAGAAGCCGTTAGTAGGCCCTAACCACCATTTTTTTTTTAAAACCACTTAATGAGAGCCGGAAGGTTGAAGCTCAGCTTTATTTAGTTGAGGACAACACCAGGGAGGGGCAGAAGCCGTTAGTAGGCCCTAACCACCATTTTTTTTTTAAAACCACTTAATGAGAGCCGGAAGGTTGAAGCTCAGCTTTATTTAGTTGAGGACAACACCAGGGAGGGGCAGAAGCCGTTAGTAGGCCCTAACCACCATTTTTTTTTTAAAACCACTTAATGAGAGCCGGAAGGTTGAAGCTCAGCTTTATTTAGTTGAGGACAACACCAGGGAGGGGCAGAAGCCGTTAGTAGGCCCTAACCACCATTTTTTTTTTAAAACCACTTAATGAGAGCCGGAAGGTTGAAGCTCAGCTTTATTTAGTTGAGGACAACACCAGGGAGGGGCAGAAGCCGTTAGTAGGCCCTAACCACCATTTTTTTTTTTTTTAAAACCACATAATGAGAGCCGGAAGGTTGAAGCTCAGCTTTATTTAGTTGAGGACAACACCAGGGAGGGGCAGAAGCCGTTAGTAGGCCCTAACCACCATTTTTTTTTTTAAAACCACATAATGAGAGCCGGAAGGTTGAAGCTCAGCTTTATTTAGTTGAGGACAACACCAGGGAGGGGCAGAAGCCGTTAGTAGGCCCTAACCACCATTTTTTTTTTAAAACCACTTAATGAGAGCCGGAAGGTTGAAGCTCAGCTTTATTTAGTTGAGGACAACACCAGGGAGGGGCAGAAGCCGTTAGTAGGCCCTAACCACCATTTTTTTTTTTTTAAAACCACATAATGAGAGCCGGAAGGTTGAAGCTCAGCTTTATTTAGTTGAGGACAACACCAGGGAGGGGCAGAAGCCGTTAGTAGGCCCTAACCACCATTTTTTTTTTAAAACCACTTAATGAGAGCCGGAAGGTTGAAGCTCAGCTTTATTTAGTTGAGGACAACACCAGGGAGGGGCAGAAGCCGTTAGTAGGCCCTAACCACCATTTTTTTTTTAAAACCACTTAATGAGAGCCGGAAGGTTGAAGCTCAGCTTTATTTAGTTGAGGACAACACCAGGGAGGGGCAGAAGCCGTTAGTAGGCCCTAACCACCATTTTTTTTTTTAAAACCACATAATGAGAGCCGGAAGGTTGAAGCTCAGCTTTATTTAGTTGAGGACAACACCAGGGAGGGGCAGAAGCCGTTAGTAGGCCCTAACCACCATTTTTTTTTTAAAACCACTTAATGAGAGCCGGAAGGTTGAAGCTCAGCTTTATTTAGTTGAGGACAACACCAGGGAGGGGCAGAAGCCGTTAGTAGGCCCTAACCACCATTTTTTTTTTTTTTAAAACCACATAATGAGAGCCGGAAGGTTGAAGCTCAGCTTTATTTAGTTGAGGACAACACCAGGGAGGGGCAGAAGCCGTTAGTAGGCCCTAACCACCATTTTTTTTTTTTAAAACCACATAATGAGAGCCGGAAGGTTGAAGCTCAGCTTTATTTAGTTGAGGACAACACCAGGGAGGGGCAGAAGCCGTTAGTAGGCCCTAACCACCATTTTTTTTTTAAAACCACTTAATGAGAGCCGGAAGGTTGAAGCTCAGCTTTATTTAGTTGAGGACAACACCAGGGAGGGGCAGAAGCCGTTAGTAGGCCCTAACCACCATTTTTTTTTTTTTTAAAACCACATAATGAGAGCCGGAAGGTTGAAGCTCAGCTTTATTTAGTTGAGGACAACACCAGGGAGGGGCAGAAGCCGTTAGTAGGCCCTAACCACCATTTTTTTTTTAAAACCACTTAATGAGAGCCGGAAGGTTGAAGCTCAGCTTTATTTAGTTGAGGACAACACCAGGGAGGGGCAGAAGCCGTTAGTAGGCCCTAACCACCATTTTTTTTTTAAAACCACTTAATGAGAGCCGGAAGGTTGAAGCTCAGCTTTATTTAGTTGAGGACAACACCAGGGAGGGGCAGAAGCCGTTAGTAGGCCCTAACCACCATTTTTTTTTTAAAACCACTTAATGAGAGCCGGAAGGTTGAAGCTCAGCTTTATTTAGTTGAGGACAACACCAGGGAGGGGCAGAAGCCGTTAGTAGGCCCTAACCACCATTTTTTTTTTAAAACCACTTAATGAGAGCCGGAAGGTTGAAGCTCAGCTTTATTTAGTTGAGGACAACACCAGGGAGGGGCAGAAGCCGTTAGTAGGCCCTAACCACCATTTTTTTTTTAAAACCACTTAATGAGAGCCGGAAGGTTGAAGCTCAGCTTTATTTAGTTGAGGACAACACCAGGGAGGGGCAGAAGCCGTTAGTAGGCCCTAACCACCATTTTTTTTTTAAAACCACTTAATGAGAGCCGGAAGGTTGAAGCTCAGCTTTATTTAGTTGAGGACAACACCAGGGAGGGGCAGAAGCCGTTAGTAGGCCCTAACCACCATTTTTTTTTTAAAACCACTTAATGAGAGCCGGAAGGTTGAAGCTCAGCTTTATTTAGTTGAGGACAACACCAGGGAGGGGCAGAAGCCGTTAGTAGGCCCTAACCACCATTTTTTTTTTTTTTAAAACCACATAATGAGAGCCGGAAGGTTGAAGCTCAGCTTTATTTAGTTGAGGACAACACCAGGGAGGGGCAGAAGCCGTTAGTAGGCCCTAACCACCATTTTTTTTTTTAAAACCACATAATGAGAGCCGGAAGGTTGAAGCTCAGCTTTATTTAGTTGAGGACAACACCAGGGAGGGGCAGAAGCCGTTAGTAGGCCCTAACCACCATTTTTTTTTTAAAACCACTTAATGAGAGCCGGAAGGTTGAAGCTCAGCTTTATTTAGTTGAGGACAACACCAGGGAGGGGCAGAAGCCGTTAGTAGGCCCTAACCACCATTTTTTTTTTTTTTAAAACCACATAATGAGAGCCGGAAGGTTGAAGCTCAGCTTTATTTAGTTGAGGACAACACCAGGGAGGGGCAGAAGCCGTTAGTAGGCCCTAACCACCATTTTTTTTTTAAAACCACTTAATGAGAGCCGGAAGGTTGAAGCTCAGCTTTATTTAGTTGAGGACAACACCAGGGAGGGGCAGAAGCCGTTAGTAGGCCCTAACCACCATTTTTTTTTTAAAACCACTTAATGAGAGCCGGAAGGTTGAAGCTCAGCTTTATTTAGTTGAGGACAACACCAGGGAGGGGCAGAAGCCGTTAGTAGGCCCTAACCACCATTTTTTTTTTTAAAACCACATAATGAGAGCCGGAAGGTTGAAGCTCAGCTTTATTTAGTTGAGGACAACACCAGGGAGGGGCAGAAGCCGTTAGTAGGCCCTAACCACCATTTTTTTTTTAAAACCACTTAATGAGAGCCGGAAGGTTGAAGCTCAGCTTTATTTAGTTGAGGACAACACCAGGGAGGGGCAGAAGCCGTTAGTAGGCCCTAACCACCATTTTTTTTTTTTTTAAAACCACATAATGAGAGCCGGAAGGTTGAAGCTCAGCTTTATTTAGTTGAGGACAACACCAGGGAGGGGCAGAAGCCGTTAGTAGGCCCTAACCACCATTTTTTTTTTTAAAACCACATAATGAGAGCCGGAAGGTTGAAGCTCAGCTTTATTTAGTTGAGGACAACACCAGGGAGGGGCAGAAGCCGTTAGTAGGCCCTAACCACCATTTTTTTTTTAAAACCACTTAATGAGAGCCGGAAGGTTGAAGCTCAGCTTTATTTAGTTGAGGACAACACCAGGGAGGGGCAGAAGCCGTTAGTAGGCCCTAACCACCATTTTTTTTTTTTTTAAAACCACATAATGAGAGCCGGAAGGTTGAAGCTCAGCTTTATTTAGTTGAGGACAACACCAGGGAGGGGCAGAAGCCGTTAGTAGGCCCTAACCACCATTTTTTTTTTAAAACCACTTAATGAGAGCCGGAAGGTTGAAGCTCAGCTTTATTTAGTTGAGGACAACACCAGGGAGGGGCAGAAGCCGTTAGTAGGCCCTAACCACCATTTTTTTTTTAAAACCACTTAATGAGAGCCGGAAGGTTGAAGCTCAGCTTTATTTAGTTGAGGACAACACCAGGGAGGGGCAGAAGCCGTTAGTAGGCCCTAACCACCATTTTTTTTTTAAAACCACTTAATGAGAGCCGGAAGGTTGAAGCTCAGCTTTATTTAGTTGAGGACAACACCAGGGAGGGGCAGAAGCCGTTAGTAGGCCCTAACCACCATTTTTTTTTTAAAACCACTTAATGAGAGCCGGAAGGTTGAAGCTCAGCTTTATTTAGTTGAGGACAACACCAGGGAGGGGCAGAAGCCGTTAGTAGGCCCTAACCACCATTTTTTTTTTAAAACCACTTAATGAGAGCCGGAAGGTTGAAGCTCAGCTTTATTTAGTTGAGGACAACACCAGGGAGGGGCAGAAGCCGTTAGTAGGCCCTAACCACCATTTTTTTTTTTAAAACCACATAATGAGAGCCGGAAGGTTGAAGCTCAGCTTTATTTAGTTGAGGGCAACACCAGGGAGGGGCAGAAGCCGTTAGTAGGCCCTAACCAAAGTTGAAGGCCAAATGCAGTTTAATTTCTGATACTATAGGCCGAAAGCCAGAAGGTGGAAGTTCCGATTTAGACAGTGGAGGACAATTTGAATTAGGGACTGCAGACAGACTTAGTAGGCTGTCCCCTGTGGACCATGCATCCACCACATTAACCCATTGCGCCGTAATGGACACGTAATCTTCCGTGGCCATGCCTACAGGTCCATGCGTCTGTTGTCAGGTGCACCTTTGTACTCACAGATTGCCAGAGTGCATGGACAATGCGGTCTTCTACATGCTGGTGGAGGGTTGGGATGGCTTTTCTCGCAAAAGAAGTGTCGACTGGTTAGCTTGTAGCGTGGTACAGCGTAGTCCATCATGGCCTTATTAATAGTAAATAAAATATATAACTAGGCTCTATGAACTTTTAAATAGGTTCCAGGGGTACACGGGCAGCATTGGTGTGGTCAGTGGAGGAGTATTGCAAGTAGGGGCTGCAGACAGGCTATCAAAGGCCTAAAATAACAAACAGTAGGCAGTCATGGCAGTTTTACATCGGTTACATGGATACACAGGCAGGCACTCCAGGCAGCATTGTGGTCAGTGGAGGAGTATTGCAAGTAGGGGCCGCAGACAGGCTATCAAAGGCCTAAAATAACAAACAGTAGGCAGTCATGGCAGTTTTACATCGGTTACATGGATACACAGGCAGCTAGGTGGTGAGTGGAGGAGTATTTAAAGTAAGGACCGCAGACAGGCTATCAAAGGCCTAACATAACAAACAATAGGCTCATGGCAGTTTTACAGCGGTTACATGGATACACGGGCAGGCAGCTTGGTGGTGGTGAGTGGAGGAGTATTTAAAGTAGGGACCGCAGACAGGCTATCAAAGGCCTAACATAACAAACAATAGGCTCATGGCAGTTTTACAGCGGTTACATGGATACACGGGCAGGCAGCTTGGTGCTGAGTGGAGGAGTATTTAAAGTATGGACCGCAGACAGGCTTCGAAGGCCTAACACAATAAAATGGGCTGGCTGTAGGCACTTTAAAATTGGTTCCAGGGGTACACGGGCAGCAGTGGTCTGGTCAGTGGAGGCCTAGTGGAAGGAGGGACCGCAGACAGGCTTCGAAGGCCTAACACAATAAAATGGGCTGGCTGTAGGCACTTTAAAATTGGTTCCAGGGGTACACGGGCAGCAGTGGTCTGGTCAGTGGAGGACTAGTGGAAGTATGGACCGCAGACAGGCTTCGAAGGCCTAACACAATAAAATGGGCTGGCTGTAGGCACTTTAAAATTGGTTCCAGGGGTACACGGGCAGCAGTGGTCTGGTCAGTGGAGGCCTAGTGGAAGTATGGACCGCAGACAGGCTTCGAAGGCCTAACACAATAAAATGGGCTGGCTGTAGGCACTTTAAAATTGGTTCCAGGGGTACACGGGCAGCAGTGGTCTGGTCAGTGGAGGACTAGTGGAAGGAGGGAGCGCAGAAAGGCTTCAAAGGCCTAACACAATAAAATGGGCTGGCTGTAGGCACTTTAAAATTGGTTCCAGGGGTACACGGGCAGCAGTGGTCTGGTCAGTGGAGGCCTAGTGGAAGGAGGGACCGCAGACAGGCTTCGAAGGCCTAACACAATAAAATGGGCTGGCTGTAGGCACTTTAAAATTGGTTCCAGGGGTACACGGGCAGCAGTGGTCTGGTCAGTGGAGGCCTAGTGGAAGGAGGGACCGCAGACAGGCTTCGAAGGCCTAACACAATAAAATGGGCTGGCTGTAGGCACTTTAAAATTGGTTCCAGGGGTACACGGGCAGCAGTGGTCTGGTCAGTGGAGGCCTAGTGGAAGGAGGGACCGCAGACAGGCTTCGAAGGCCTAACACAATAAAATGGGCTGGCTGTAGGCACTTTAAAATTGGTTCCAGGGGTACACGGGCAGCAGTGGTCTGGTCAGTGGAGGCCTAGTGGAAGGAGGGACCGCAGACAGGCTTCGAAGGCCTAACACAATAAAATGGGCTGGCTGTAGGCACTTTAAAATTGGTTCCAGGGGTACACGGGCAGCAGTGGTCTGGTCAGTGGAGGACTAGTGGAAGGAGGGAGCGCAGAAAGGCTTCAAAGGCCTAAAATAACAAACAATAGGCTCATGGCAGTTTTACAGCGGTTACATGGATACACGGGCAGGCAGCTTGGTGGTCAGTGGAGGAGTAGGGACCGCAGACAGGCTATCAAAGGCCTAAAATAACAAACAATAGGCTCATGGCAGTTTTACAGCGGTTACATGGATACACGGGCAGGCAGCTTGGTGCTGAGTGGAGGAGTAGTGCAAGGAGTGTCTGTCCCAGTACTCCCAAAATATAAATAGATGTTAATGTCTCGCAAAACAACCAAAACAAAAAAAAAGATGGCATACTTAGGTACAGGGGGGGGCTCATCTGCTGTGTTTCTGACATAGTAATTTGGCAGTAACTATTTAATGGTGCCAATATAGGACACAGACACAGACTACTTTAAGTTGCATCATAGATGTCTACAAATTTGTATTGTCAGTGCCAGACATTGAATGATGTCAGCGAATAGACTAAAGATTGGTGGAGCTGTGCGACATAATTTTGCACGTAGTAGAGCCCAGTTTGAGCTGGGGTAGGGGGGAACTCTCTTGAGGCCGGCGGGACCGCCCCAGGGCCACTCATGTTACAACGGTGTGTCTGACGTTGGGTGCGCACCACCACCGCCAGAGACACTACATTGTACTATGAGGGACCCAGTAGCAATGCCGTCAACCAAAAGCGAGCACACCCACCTCTTCAGACAAACAGCAGTCTCACGGGTGCTTGCGCCAAGTCGCGATACCACGGCCCCGTGTGGGGAGTTTGGCCATTTAGGGAGGTGTAAACATGTCGTATGCTGTACAATCTGCAGCAGCAAATTAGACATTAGAAAAGTAATTCACAGGCAAGAGCTTTTCATAGGAAAGCTAGGTGTCGGCCGGGCAAGGTGGGGCAAAAGATTTTGAAATCCAGTTGTGGTTCATTTTAATGAATGTTAGATCGTCAACATTTTGGGTAGCCAGACGAGTCCTTTTTTCGGTTAATATTGACCCTGCAGCACTGAATACTCTTTCTGATAGGACACTTGCTGCCGGGCAAGCAAGCTCCTGCAATGCATATTCTGCCAATTCTGGCCAGGTGTCTAATTTGGAGGCCCAGTAATCAAATGGGAATGACGGTTGAGGGAGAACATCGATAAGGGATGAAAAATAGTTAGTAACCATACTGGACAAATGTTGTCTCCTGTCACTTTCAATTGATGCAGCAGTACCTGTCCTGTCTGCGGTCATAGCAAAATCACTCCACAACCTGGTCAGAAAACCCCTCTGTCCAACGCCACTTCTGATGTGTGCACCCCTAACACTCCTAGTCTGCTGCCCCCTGGAGCTCGTGTGAGAACGATCACGTGCGCTGTGTGCTGGGAATGCCTGAAGCAAACGGTCAACAAGAGTTGATTGTTTGGTTGCTAATATTAGTTCCAAGTTCTCATGTGGCATAATATTTTGCAATTTGCCTTTATAGCGTGGATCAAGGAGGCAGGCCAACCAGTAATCGTCATCGTTCATCATTTTCGTAATGCGTGTGTCCCTTTGTAGGATACGTAAGGCATAATCCGCCATGTGGGCCAAAGTTCCACTTGTCAAATCTCCGGTTGTGATTGGTTGAGGGGCAGTTGCAGGCAAATCTACGTCACTTGTGTCCCTCAAAAAACCAGAACCCGGCCGTGACACGCAACCAATTTCCTGTGCCCCCGTGAAAGTTTCCGCATTAAAAATATACTCATCCCCATCATCCTCCTCGTCCTCCACCTCCTCTTCGCCCGCTACCTCGTCCTGTACACTGCCCTGACCAGACAATGGCTGACTGTCATCAAGGCTTCCCTCTTCCTCTGGTGCAGACGCCTGCTCCTTTATGTGCGTCAAACTTTGCATCAGCAGACGCATTAGGGGGATGCTCATGCTTATTACGGCGTTGTCTGCACTAACCAGCCGTGTGCATTCCTCAAAACACTGAAGGACTTGACACATGTCTTGTATCTTCGACCACTGCACACCTGACAACTCCATGTCTGCCATCCTACTGCCTGCCCGTGTATCCTCCCACAAATAAATAACAGCACGCCTCTGTTCGCACAGTCTCTGAAGCATGTGCAGTGTTGAGTTCCACCTTGTTGCAACGTCTATGATTAGGCGATGCTGGGGAAGGTTCAAAGACCGCTGATAGGTCTGCATACGGCTGGCGTGTACAGGCGAACGTCGGATATGTGAGCAAAGTGCACGCACTTTGAGGAGCAGGTCGGAGAACCCAGGATAAGTTTTCAATAAGCACTGCACCACCAGGTTTAAGGTGTGAGCCAGGCAAGGAATGTGTTTCAGTTGGGAAAGGGAGATGGCAGCCATGAAATTCCTTCCGTTATCACTCACTACCTTGCCTGCCTCAAGATCTACTGTGCCCAGCCACGACTGCGTTTCTTGTTGCAAGAACTCGGACAGAACTTCCGCGGTGTGTCTGTTGTCGCCCAAACACTTCATAGCCAATACAGCCTGCTGACGCTTGGCAGTAGCTGGCCCATAATGGGACAACTGGTGTGCAACAGTGTCATCTGCCGATGGAGTGGTTGGCCGACTGCGTTCTGTGGAAGAGCTGTAGCTTCTGCAGGAGGACGAGGAGGAGGAGGAGGGGGTGCGAACGCCTACAGCCAACTGTTTCCTAGACCGTGGGCTAGGCACAACTGTCCCTAAATTGATGTCGCCTGTGGACCCTGCATCCACCACATTCACCCAGTGTGCCGTGATGGACACATAACGTCCCTGGCCATGCCTACTGGTCCATGCATCTGTAGTCAGGTGCACCTTTGTACTCACAGATTGCCTGAGTGCATGGACGATGCGCTGTTTAACATGCTGGTGCAGGGCTGGGATGGCTTTTCTGGAAAAAAAGTGTCGACTGGGTAGCTCGTATCGTGGTTCAGCGTACTCCATCAGGGCTTTGAAAGCTTCGCTTTCAACTAACCGGTAGGGCATCATCTCTAACGAGATTAGTCTAGCTATGTGGGCGTTAAAACCCTGTGTACGCGGATGCGAGGATAAGTACTTCCTTTTTCTAACCAGAGTCTCATGTAGGGTGAGCTGGACTGGAGAGCTGTAGATCGTGGAACTTTCGGGTGTGCCGGTGGACATGGCAGACTGAGAGACGGTTGGAGACGGTATTGTTTCCGCCGGTGCCCTACATGCAATATTTCCTCCTACAAAACTGGTGATTCCCTGACCCTGACTGCTTTTGGCTGGCAAAGAAACCTGCACAGATACTGCCGGTGGTGCGGAAAATGGTGGCCTTACAGTGACGGAAGGGATGTTGCGTTGCTGACTAGCTTCATTGGCCGAGGGTGCTACAACCTTGAGGGACGTTTGGTAGTTAGTCCAGGCTTGAGAATGCATGGTGGTTAAGTGTCTATGCATGCAACTAGTATTTAGACTTTTCAGATTCTGACCTCTGCTTAAGCTAGTTGAACATTTTTGACAGATGACTTTGCGCTGATCAGTTGGATGTTGTTTAAAAAAATGCCAGACTGCACTCTTCCTAGACTCTGATCCCTTTTCAGGGATTGCAGACTGAGCTTTAACCGGATGGCAACGCTGTGCTCCAACAGGTTTTGGCTTTGACACGCGTTTTGGTCCAGATACGGGCCCGGCAGATGGAACCTGTTGCGATGTTGATGCCTGCTGCGGCCCCTCCTCCACCTCCGCTTCTGAACTACTGCCGCCTGCACCCTGTTCCCCCAATGGCTGCCAATCGGGGTCAATAACTGGGTCATCTATTACCTCCTCTTCGAGCTCGTGTGCAACTTCGTCTGTGTCACTGTGTCGGTCGGTGGTATAGCGTTCGTGGCGGGGCAACATAGTCTCATCAGGGTCTGATTGTGGATCTGTACCCTGAGAGGGCAATGTGGTGGTCTGAGTCAAAGGAGCAGCATAGTACTCTGGCTGTGGCTGTGCATCAGTGCACTCCATGTCAGAATATACTTGTAATGGGCATGGCCTGTTAAATGTTTCACTTTCTAAGCCAGGGACGGTATGTGTAAAGAGCTCCATGGAGTGACCCGTTGTGTCGCCTGCTGCATCCTTCTCTCTTGTTGTAGTTTTTGCTGAGGAGGACAAGGAAGCGACTTGTCCCTGACCGTGAACATCCACAAGCGACGCGCTGCTTTTACATTTACCAGTTTCGGAAGAGGAGGCAAAAGAGCTAGAGGCTGAGTCTGCAATGTAAGCCAAAACTTGCTGTTGCTGCTCCGCCTTTAAAAGCGGTTTTCCTACTCCCAGAAAAGAGAGCGTTCGAGGCCTTGTGTAGCCTGACGACGAAACTGGCTCCACAGCTCCAGACTTAGGTGGAATATTTTTATCCCCACGACCACCTGATGCTCCACTACCACTACCATCATTACCAGCTGACAATGAACGCCCACGACGACCTCTTGCACCAGACTTCCTCATTGTTTTAAAATCTTAACCAAAGTAACTTTATTTGTTGCTATCAAACAACTTACACGGTGAGCTATAACTTCAGTATGATTTCAATATCCCTTAACAGGTTGGTGAGACCACAAGGAAAATCAGGCACAATGTTACACACTCTGTTTTCTGTGGCACAAAATCACAGAGATGACACACACGCAGGACTGTCACTCAAGCACTAATGTCAATATTAATCTCCCACCTAATTTATTTATTTTTTTTTCTCAGGGAGACTTTAGAAACCAAATAATATTAAAAAAAAAAAAAAAAAAGGCTTTCTATGGCCCACAATTAGAGAGAGAGAGGTGGCACAACCAGGAGTCAAGACTGGCGCACAAGCTGAAAGGGCAATATTACTCTCCCACTGTTTTTTATGTTTTTTTTGTTTTTTTCAGGGAGACTTTAGAAACCAAATAATATTAAAAAAACCAAAAAAAAAAAAGGCTTTCTATGGCCCACTGAATGAGAGGGAGAGAGGTGGCACACCCAGGAGTCAAGACTGGCACACAAGCTGAAAGGGCAATATTACTCTCCCACTGTTTTTTTATGTATTTTTTGTTTTTTCAGGGAGACTTTAGAAACCCAATAATATTTAAAAAAAAAAATAAATAGGCTTTCTATGGCCCACTGAATGAGAGGGAGAGAGGTGACACACCCAGGAGTCAAGACTGGCACACAAGCTGAAAGGGCAATATTACTCTCCCACTGTTTTTTTAGGTTTTTTTTTTTTTTTCAGGGAGAATTAGAAACCAAATAATATTAAAAAAAAAAAAAAAATAGGCTTTCTATGGCCCACTGAATGAAAGGGAGAGAGGTGGCACACCCAGGAGTCAAGACTGGCACACAAGCTGAAAGGGCAATATTACTCTCCCACTGTTTTTTTATGTATTTTTTGTTTTTTCAGGGAGACTTTAGAAACCCAATAATATTTAAAAAAAAAAAAAAATAGGCTTTCTATGGCCCACTGAATGAGAGGGAGAGAGGTGGCACACCCAGGAGTCAAGACTGGCACACAAGCTGAAAGGGCAATATTACTCTCCCACTGTTTTTTTAGGTTTTTTTTTTTTTTTCAGGGAGAATTAGAAACCAAATAATATTAAAAAAAAAAAAAATAGGCTTTCTATGGCCCACTGAATGAAAGGGAGAGAGGTGGCACACCCAGGAGTCAAGACTGGCACACAAGCTGAAAGGGCAATATTACTCTCCCACTGTTTTTTTATGTATTTTTTGTTTTTTCAGGGAGACTTTAGAAACCCAATAATATTTTAAAAAAAAAATAAATAGGCTTTCTATGGCCCACTGAATGAGAGGGAGAGAGGTGGCACACCCAGGAGTCAAGACTGGCACACAAGCTGAAAGGGCAATATTACTCTCCCACTGTTTTTTTAGGTTTTTTTTTTTTTTTCAGGGAGAATTAGAAACCAAATAATATTAAAAAAAAAAAAATAGGCTTTCTATGGCCCACTGAATGAAAGGGAGAGAGGTGGCACACCCAGGAGTCAAGACTGGCACACAAGCTGAAAGGGCAATATTACTCTCCCACTGTTTTTTTATGTATTTTTTGTTTTTTCAGGGAGACTTTAGAAACCCAATAATATTTAAAAAAAAAAATAAATAGGCTTTCTATGGCCCACTGAATGAGAGGGAGAGAGGTGGCACACCCAGGAGTCAAGACTGGCACACAAGCTGAAAGGGCAATATTACTCTCCCACTGTTTTTTTAGGTTTTTTTTTTTTTTCAGGGAGACTTTAGAAACCAAATAATATTAAAAAAAAAAAAAAAAAAAAAAAAATAGGCTTGCTATAGCCCACTGAATGAGAGATAGCACACACAGCAGTGGCACACAAGCCCTGACTGAGGCCAATATTTTTCTCCCACTGATTGATGTAGTGTTTTTGTGTTGAGGTAGAATTTAGAACACAAATCACGGAAAAAATAAATAGGCTTTCTATGGCCCACTGAATGAAAGGGAGAGAGGTGGCACACCCAGGAGTCAAGACTGGCACACAAGCTGAAAGGGCAATATTACTCTCCCACTGTTTTTTTATGTATTTTTTGTTTTTTCAGGGAGACTTTAGAAACCCAATAATATTTAAAAAAAAAAAAAAGGCTTTCTATGGCCCACAATTAGAGAGAGAGAGGTGGCACAACCAGGAGTCAAGACTGGCGCACAAGCTGAAAGGGCAATATTACTCTCCCACTGTTTTTTATGTTTTTTTTTGTTTTTTTCAGGGAGACTTTAGAAACCAAATAATATTAAAAAAACCAAAAAAAAAAAAGGCTTTCTATGGCCCACTGAATGAGAGGGAGAGAGGTGGCACACCCAGGAGTCAAGACTGGCACACAAGCTGAAAGGGCAATATTACTCTCCCACTGTTTTTTT
The DNA here is from genome assembly GCF_051348905.1 of Ranitomeya variabilis. Taxonomy (NCBI): domain Eukaryota; kingdom Metazoa; phylum Chordata; class Amphibia; order Anura; family Dendrobatidae; genus Ranitomeya; species Ranitomeya variabilis. The sequence continues at coordinate 639,721,555 of NC_135233.1, forward strand.
ATGTATTTTTTGTTTTTTTCAGGGAGACTTTAGAAACCCAATAATATTTAAAAAAAAAAATAAATAGGCTTTCTATGGCCCACTGAATGAGAGGGAGAGAGGTGGCACACCCAGGAGTCAAGACTGGCACACAAGCTGAAAGGGCAATATTACTCTCCCACTGTTTTTTTAGGTTTTTTTTGTTTTTTCAGGGAGACTTTAGAAACCCAATAATATTTAAAAAAAAAAATAAATAGGCTTTCTATGGCCCACTGAATGAAAGGGAGAGAGGTGGCACACCCAGGAGTCAAGACTGGCACACAAGCTGAAAGGGCAATATTACTCTCCCACTGTTTTTTTATGTATTTTTTGTTTTTTTCAGGGAGACTTTAGAAACCCAATAATATTTTAAAAAAAAAATAAATAGGCTTTCTATGGCCCACTGAATGAGAGGGAGAGAGGTGGCACACCCAGGAGTCAAGACTGGCACACAAGCTGAAAGGGCAATATTACTCTCCCACTGTTTTTTTAGGTTTTTTTTTTTTTTCAGGGAGACTTTTGAAACCAAATAATATTAAAAAAAAAAAAAAAAAAAAAATATAGGCTTGCTATAGCCCACTGAATGAGAGATAGCGCACACACAGCAGTGGCACACAAGCCCTGACTGAGGCCAATATTTTTCTCCCACTGATTGATGTAGTGTTTCTGTGTTGAGGTAGATTTTAGAACACAAATCACGGAAAAAATAAATAGGCTTTCTATGGCCCACTCAGTGAGAGATGGCACACACAGGGATGGCACTGTAGCAGAAATGCCAATCTTAATCTCCCCCAAAAAAAAATCAAAAAAAAAAAAAAAACTGTCCTACAATTACTATCTCCCTGCAGTAATGTAAGCCAGGTATGGCAGGCAGCAATAGGAGTGGACTGATGCACAAATTAAATAAAAAGTGTGGACAAACAAAAAAGATAGCTGTGCAGAAAGGAAGGAACAAGAGGATATGTGCTTTGAAAAAAGCAGTTGGTTTCCACAGTGGCGTACACACAGCAATACAGCTATCACGGAGCCTTCTAGGGCAGCCCAATGAGCTACATACAGCGCTGAGGGGAAAAAAAAAAAAAAATAGCTTCCACTGTTCCTGCACACCGAAGGTGGTGTTGGACAGTGGAAATCGCTGCAGCACAAGCGGTTTGGTGGTTAGTGGACCCTGCCTAACGCTCTCCCTGCTTCTGATGAAGCGGCAGCAACCTGTCCCTAAGCTCAGATCAGCAGCAGTAAGATGGCGGTCGGCGGGAACGCCCCTTTATAGCCCCTGTGACGCCGCAGACAGCAAGCCAATCACTGCAATGCCCTTCTCTAAGATGGTGGGGACCAGGATCTATGTCATCACGCTGCCCACACTCTGCGTTCACCTTCATTGGCTGAGAAATGGCGCTTTTCGCGTCATTGAAACGCGACTTTGGCGCGAAAGTCGCGTACCGCATGGCCGACAAGCACAGGGGTCGGATCGGGTTTCATGAGACGCCGACTTAGCCAAAAGTCGGCGACTTTTGAAAATGATCGACCCGTTTCGCTCAACCCTACCCGATACCACAAAAATATCGGATCTCGGTATCGGAATTCCAATACAGCAAATATCGGCCGATACCCGATACTTGCGGTATCGGAATGCTCAACACTAGTGGTAATATGTGGTCTGGAAATGGTGTGGTATTTGTCCCTTGAATGTGCTATCTGGTTACCAAGTGGTGGTAATATGTGGTCTTGACATGGTGCGGTGGTATTTGTTCCTTGTATGTGATATTATTCGATCACTGTGGTTGTAATTTGTGATCTGGTCATGGCGCGCATGGTATTTGTTCCTTGTATGTGATATTATTGGTCAAAATATACCTAAATTGTATTGCAGATTTCAACAAATATTTAATAGGTTACAGTAGAGTAGGGCCATTTTTCCGGAATAATCTGGTTCGGGTATCACATGACCCCCGTCACATGACCCCCGTCACATGACCCCCGTCACATGACCGGGGGGGGCCCACAGTGTCTGAACAGCCCGGGGCCCTGGCTACCCTTAATCCACCCCTGAGAGTGGGGCATCCACCCCTAGAGTACTTCCCAGAAATATCCTGTTGCCCTGCTGGTCTGAGGTCTGTTCTGCACCATTGCTGCCTGAAGGTTCTACTCCATTTCCTGAAGCTGTCATGCCTGATGGTGAAATTGATGATGAGTGGTGGACTGTTCCTGACACAGATGGTAATCCCATGGATTTTCCACTGCCACCACGCGAGGACGAGACCCGACAAGAGCCCACTATGACTCCTGCAGCAAGTGTTCCTCTGGAAGATAGTCAAACATTACCTGACAGCCAAGACCTCCGGAGATCCCAGAGGTCTACTGCAGGGGTTCCACCAGTCCGATACGTAGAACAGTGTACTCTGTCTGTTTTTCCAACTTTGTTGCCTCCTCTATAGGTGCTGTTTCCGCATTGCACGTTCCTTAATTACACTGTGACCTTGATGCTGTGATAGCTGAGTATGACCATCATTAAGTAGGGGGGCATGTAGGGGGGTGGTGCTGTTATGGACAGTAAGGAAAACGCTGCCACTTTAAGAGCCTGCACCCCCTTGTCTGGTGTGATGGAATGTTCTGCCACCCCCTGTAATAGACTGTGTGAATGAACTTCCCTGTGCTGAGGGAAGGGGTGGAGCTTTTGGAGTGTGTGAGCTAAAGCTGCTGCAGAGAACATCTGTGCATATAGCTGTGAAAAAGGACACACAGCCTGGGATGGAGTGAACTCGTGAAATTGGACAGACTCTTCAGCTTTAGCAAGGGTGGCTGTCCTGTGCTAGTTTGAGAAGCCACAAAGATACCGAGAAAGGGATTTACAGTTTCCAAGAGCACCTCCAGGTCCCAGAAGCAAGGAGGATCCAGAAGCAAGGAGAAGACCATGTTTTCACAGAGCTGGCAGAGAGCCGTGCGCACCACCATACTAGACTGCTGGGGACCCCCGGGACTGGATCTGAGTCCCCAACATCACCGTGATTTTGTTCCTATTTTGTGCATGTCAGGGCCTAGTGTAGGGCTTCAACAGACAAAACACAGCAGCCGTGTGGCCTGCTTAGTAGAGGCCAGGGAGGCTATACGTAGAGTAGCATCATTCGGTGTTTGCATTTGCTTGTGTCCGTATGTTGATTCTGCAATAGTTGGAGCGCTGTGCTATTTGATGGCCCAGCTAAAGAATACAACTCTTGTAAATTATCTTTTGCCATTCCATACCCCTGTTGCACCATCCTCTTCCATTTCATTCCTTGCCTTCCAATAAATTTACTCTTTGTTGTTTGCACCTCATCTTGTGTACGGTAGTCTCCCTGCACCTTAGTGGTTCCTCAGCCATCGCTTCATATATACGAAAATATGGAGAACATTTTGTGCGCAATAGAGGTGACAATAGAATTATCTAGGCCTTATATTGCCTAAATCTTAGAATTCCTTCAAGCAGGGTTTGAAAAAGGCATAAGATTCAGCACTCTGAAAGTGCAGATCTTGGCTCTGAGTCTTTTTATGGACTATCCACTAGCAGGGCATCCATGGATTGAGCGATTTGCTTAAGCCACAGGCAGAATAAAAGCCACGGTTAGAGCATATGCCCCACCTTGGGATTTGATTACAGTCTTAAATGGATATATGAACCACTTGAGGATTCAAATATAAAATCTCTCTCCCTTAAAACTGCATTCCTGGTTGCCATGACAACAGCCAGATGGATTGGGGAAATACAGGCATTTTCCATAAAAAGACCATACCTGAGAATCTTAGATGATTGCATTTTTCTTAGGTTAGACCCTGCGTTCCTACCAAAAGTAGCAACATCCTTTAATATGAGCCAAGAGGTAGTCTTGCCTTGCTTCTACCAGAACCATAAAAATAGTCAGGAATGGTCATTACATTCCTTAGATGTCAGAAGAGTAGTCCTCCGGTACTTGGAAGCCACAAAGGACTGGCAAATAGATCCCAATCTGTTCATACAGTTTTTGGGGAAAAATAGGGGGAAAAAGATGTCAAAAGTAACGTTGGCACGATAGGTTAGGTGAGTGATCAGTCTGACCTATGCATCAGGAGGTAAGTCTCCTCCAGTCCTTGGTGGACGAAATTTGCAGTGCTGGAACATGGACAAACCTTAATTCCTTTTGCAGACACTATAAACTGGACTTTTTAACTGGCCAAGATGGTGAAGATGGCCTTTGGAAGGAAGATCCTCCAAGCAGTTGTCCCTCCCTGGATGTGTCCCCTGGCATTCCCCTGATGGTGCTGTCAGGAGGGACGTCCGGGAAAGTTGACATTAGTCCTACCGGTAATACGTTTTCCCGGAGTCCATCATGACAGCAAATATTACATTCCCTCCCTTAAATTTCTATCTAATATGTGATGGTAATGTATGTAGAAGGAAAGCTAAATAAAATTGTTGCATCCATCCTTGTATGGTACTTGTGACATGCCCACCAGGGCAGTGGGGTACTCGGAACTGGGTCAGACAGTTCTTTAGGGAAGTCACGGGGCCATGACCCCACTCCGTGGCCCTGGCTGTGCTGTAAAATGGGGAATATGTATATGGGATTTAACGTGACGCAACCTGTGGTGTTTGGCAGCAGATGGCTGACGCTGCTATAGGAGACCGCTGGGGGTGATGGTGACACAGCTAGGATGGTTCTGCTCCCCACAGGTGGAGCGGGGTCCCAGGGCTACCGGTCCCATTTATGTCAGGCTTTGTGTACCTTTATGGTGCAGGACTCAGGGCGCAAGAGATCACTGAATGACACAAGGGCTGTATGTCATGTCGTACGCTGTTCACACTAGGGCGTCCGACAGAGCGGTAATTCCACATACGTCCACTACACGCTCAGTGCCGTCGGCTAGATTTTATCCAGCTTGCTCGGGGTTAATCTAGCTGGTAATTTGGTTGGAGGCTGGGTCACGCCCATGGCTTTTAAATAGTCGTACTGGACTTTGGGCATCGCCGATTATAGCTTGTGCTTTGTGCCTAGTGATTCCGGTCTGGAGTAGTGGTCTTGTTGTAGGAATATCGTATCTGGTGGTGAATTATCCTTTGTCATATTCCTCCTTCCTATATTTGTATTTGTTTTGCCCTGTGCACATTATAGTGTATTCCTGTGTGTCTGCGGCGTGGTGCGTTTTTCAATTTTCCCTGTCTGTGCTTTCTGTGGGGATTGGTGTGTGGTCTCTTCACTGGGTGGCAGGTGGTGGTTTCAGCTTAGGGCTGAAACAGGAGACAGGGTCAGGCCTGGCGGCCCAGACATGCACACCTTTAGTGTAACTTCTGGGAAAGGGACAGACAGGGTTTCCCTAGCCTGAGGGATATCGCAGGGGCCCGGGTACCCAGCCTTAGTCTACCCAGTACCCCTGTGACATTATAATCAGCCCAAAGAGAAAAAAAAAAAAGAAAGTTTTTTTTTTGTCATGGATCCCATGACTTCCATAACCCGCCAGTTGGAGGCGCTGTCCTTACAGGTCACTGAATTGAAGGGGGCAGTTCAGCAACAGGGTCTTGTGGTGTCTAATGTGCAAGTGGAAACTGCAGGTAGAGTTGCAGAGCCAAAAATCCCTTTACCTGAGAGGTTTGCTGGGGAACGCAGTAAATTTTTTGTTTTCCGTGAAGCTTGCAAATTATATTTTCGTATGCGCCCACTTTCCTCAGGTAATGAGGCTCAGCGTGTGGGCTTGGTTTTGTCATTACTGAACGGAGATCCCCAAGCATGGGCGTTTTCATTACCTTCTGATTCAGCTGCATTTAACTCAGTGGAGAGTTTTTTTTCTGCTCTTGGACTCATATATGATGATCCTGACAGATTGGCTCTAGCAGAATCTAAAATACGTGCTCTCCGCCAGGGGGAGCGAATGGCGGAGGATTACTGTTCTGAATTTTCCCATTGGGCGGTGGACACGCAATGAAATGACCCGGCGCTGCAGAGTCAGTTTGTATATGGGGTTTCGAGAAGGGTTAAACAAGCCCTTCTGATGTATGAGACTCCTGCTTCTCTAGAGTCTGCCATGAGTCTTGTTGTCTGCATTGATCGCCGTTTGCGTCAGGGGGTGCTAGAGACGCTGCCTATGGGGGAGTGTTGTGAACTCCGTTTTCAGGCTCCCTCTTGTGGTCACAGATGGTATTGTGTGACTTTGGTTTTTTGGCTCCCCCTGGTGGTTTGGTTTATTGTCCTGCGGGTCTGCTGGATCAGCTGCCTCGTTATTCACCAGGGAGGCTCCTATTTAGCTCTGCTTCACTTCCACTTGTTGCCGGCTGTCAATGTATTCAGTGCTATTCTGATTACTCCTGATTATCTCGTTTTCTGCCTCTTCTGGATAAGCTAAGTTCTGTTTGAATATTTTTTGCTCATCTGCCTGCAATATGATTTCTGTGTATGATGAGTCCAGTCCAGCTTGCTAACATGTGATTTCTCTTTGCTGGTAAGCTCTGGGGTATGGAGTTGCTTCCCCCGCACCGTTAGTTGGTGCGGGGGCTCGAGCAATCTCTGCATGGATATTTTGAATAGGGTTTTTTTATTGACCGCACAGTTCCCTTCCTATTTTCTGCTATCTAGTATTAGCAGGCCTCATTTGCTAAATCTGATTTCATCTCTGCGTTTGTGCTTTCCCCTTAACTCACCGTTAATATTTGTGGGGGCTATTCTATATCTTTGGGGTCATTCCACTGAGGCAAGAGAGGACTTTCTTTCCCTCCAGGAATAGTCAGTTTCTCAGGCCGTGAAGAGACGTCTAGGATTTTTAGGTAGCGTTCCACGGCTGCCTATAGTTGTTTGCGGATAGGATCAGGTTGCGGTCAATCTAGTTACCACTTCCCCAGAGCTAGTAGTTTGTTCAGTTACTTAGCTAGTCCGACCTGCAATCCTTGCCACTAGGATCATAACAGTACAGCCGGCCAATAAAGTGTTAATTGCATGGCAGAAGCAGGAGAAAAGAAGCTTGGAGATATTTTTTTTTTTTTTTTTGCTGCCGTGTGTCTAGCTGCTGTGTGTCTGGCTTCTCTCCTCCTCTTAATCTTGGTGTGGCTCTGAGTTCAGCTGCTGATATGGATATCCAGAGTTTAGCCTCCAGTGTAGATCATCTTGCTGCAAGGGTACAAAGTATTCAGGATTTTGTTGTGCACAGTCCTATATCAGAGCCTAGAATACCTATTCCGGAGTTGTTTTCTGGAGATAGATCTAGGTTCCTGAATTTTAAGAACAATTGCAAGTTGTTTCTTTCTTTGAAACCTCGTTCCTCTGGGGATTCTGTTCAGCAAGTTAAGATTATTATTTCTTTCTTGCGTGGCGATCCTCAAGATTGGGCTTTCGCATTGGCTCCAGGGGATTCTGCATTGCTCAGTGTGGATGCGTTTTTTCTGGCCCTTGGATTGCTCTATGAGGAACCTAATCTTGAGAACCAGGCTGAAAAAGTGTTGTTGGCCCTCTCTCAGGGGCAAGATGATGCAGAGGTGTACTGCCAGAAATTTCGGAAATGGTCGGTGCTTACTAAATGGAATGAGTGTGCCCTGGCTGCAAATTTCAGAAAAGGTCTTTCTGAAGCCATTAAGAATGTCATGGTGGGGTTCCCTACGCCTGCAGGTCTGAATGAGTCAATGACTCTGGCCATTCAGATTGATCGGCGTTTGTGGGAGCGCAAACCTGCGCACCATTTGGCGGTGTCTTCTGAACAGACACCTGAGTCTATGCAATGTGATAGAATTCTGACCAGAAGTGAACGGCAAAATTATAGACGGCAAAATGGGTTGTGCTTTTACTGTGGTGACTCAGCTCATGTTATCTCAGCATGCTCTAAGCGCACAAAAAAGATTGATAAATCTGTCACCATTGGTACTTTACAGCCTAAGTTTATTTTGTTTGTTACCCTGATTTGTTCCCTGTCATCTTACCCGGTTATGGCTTTTGTGGATTCAGGTGCTGCCCTGAGTCTGATGGATTTGTTATTTGCCAGGCACTGTGGTTTTGTTTTGGAGCCTTTAAAATTCCCTATTCCACTAAGGGGAATTGATGCTACGCCATTGGCTACGAATAAACCTCAGTACTGGACACAAGTGACCATGTGCATGACTCCTGTTCATCAGGAGGTGATTCGCTTTCTTGTATTGCATAATTTGCATGATGTTGTCGTGTTGGGCCTGCCATGGTTGCAGACTCATAATCCAGTCCTGGATTGGAAAGCAATGTCTGTGTCAAGTTGGGGTTGTCAGGGAATTCATGGCGACGCTCCTGTGGTGTCAATTGCTTCATCCACTCCTTCTGAGGTCCCTGCGTTTTTGTCAGATTACCAGGATGTATTTGATGAGCCCAAACTCAGTTCTCTACCTCCTCATAGGGATTGTGATTGTGCTATAAATTTGATTCCTGGTAGTAAGTTTCCTAAGGGACGACTTTTCAATTTGTCAGTGCCGGAGCATGCTGCTATGCGGAGTTATATGAAGGAGTCTTTGGAGAAAGGACTTATTCGCTCCTCCTCCTCCCCTCTTGGTGCGGGGTTCTTTTTTGTGGCTAAGAAGGATGGTTCCTTGAGACCTTGTATTGATTATCGCCTTCTAAACAAAATCACGGTCAAATTTCAGTATCCTTTGCCATTGTTATCTGATCTGTTTGCTCGCATTAGGGGGTCTAGTTGGTTCACCAAGATAGATCTTCGTGGTGCGTATAACCTTGTGCGTATTAAGCAGGGTGATGAATGGAAAACTGCATTTAATACGCCCGAAGGCCATTTTCAGTACTTGGTGATGCCTTTTGGACTTTCTAACGCTCCTTCTGTCTTTCAGTCCTTTATGCACGACATCTTCCGCGAATATCTGGATAAATTTATGATTGTGTATCTGGATGATATTCTGTTTTTTTCGGATGATTGGGAGTCCCATGCTAAGCAGGTCAGGATGGTGTTTCAGGTCCTGCGTGCCAATGCTTTATTTGTGAAGGGCTCAAAATGTCTTTTTGGAGTCCAGAAGGTCTCTTTTTTGGGTTTCATTTTTTCTCCTTCTGCTATTGAGATGGACCCAGTCAAGGTTCAGGCTATTCATGACTGGACTCAGCCTACATCTGTTAAGAGTCTTCAGAAGTTCTTGGATTTTGCTAATTTTTACCGTCGCTTCATCGCTAATTTTTCTGGTGTTGTTAAGCCATTGACGGATTTGACCAAGAAGGGTTCTGATGTTACTAATTGGTCTCCTGTGGCTGTGGAGGCCTTTCGGGAGCTGAAGCGCCGGTTTTCTTCGGCTTCGGTCTTATGTCAGCCAGACGTCTCCCTTCCTTTCCAGGTCGAGGTTGATGCTTCTGAGATTGGAGCGGGTGCTGTTTTGTCGCAGAGAAGCTCTGATGGCTCTGTGATGAAGCCATGTGCTTTCTTTTCAAGAAAGTTTTCGCCTGCCGAGCGGAATTATGATGTTGGTAATCGGGAGTTGTTGGCTATGAAGTGGGCATTTGAGGAGTGGCGACATTGGCTCGAAGGAGCTAAACATCGTGTGGTGGTCTTGACTGATCACAAGAATTTGATTTATCTCGAGTCGGCCAAGCAGCTGAATCCTAGACAGGCTCGTTGGTCGTTGTTTTTCTCTCGTTTTGATTTCGTGGTCTCATACCTGCCTGGTTCGAAGAATGTGAAGGCTGATGCTCTTTCTAGGAGTTTTGTGCCTGACTCTCCTGGTGATTCAGAGCCAGCTGGTATCCTCAGAGAAGGGGTGATTTTGTCTGCCATCTCCCCAGATTTGCGACGAGTGCTGCAGGAGTTTCAGGCGGATAGACCTGACCGTTGTCCACCGGAGAGACTGTTTGTCCCGGATAGATGGACCAGCAGAGTTATTTCTGAGGTTCATTCTTCAATGTTGGCAGGCCATCCTGGGATTTTTGGTACCAGAGATTTGGTGGCTAGGTCCTTCTGGTGGCCTTCCTTGTCGCGGGATGTGCGTTCCTTTGTGCAGTCTTGTGGAATTTGTGCTCGGGCTAAGCCTTGCTGTTCTCGTGCCAGTGGCTTGTTGTTGCCTTTGCCTGTCCCGAAGAGGCCTTGGATGCACATTTCCATGGATTTTATTTCAGATTTCCCTGTCTCTCAGAGAATGTCGGTCATTTGGGTGGTGTGTGATCGTTTTTCTAAAATGGTCCATTTGGTGCCCTTGCCTAAGTTGCCTTCCTCCTCCGAGTTGGTTCCTCTGTTTTTTCAAAATGTGGTTCGTTTGCACGGGATCCCTGAAAATATTGCTTCCGACAGAGGATCCCAGTTTGTGTCTAGATTTTGACGGACCTTTTGTGCTAAGATTGGCTTTAATTTGTCTTTTTCGTCGGCCTTCCATCCTCAGACGAATGGCCAAACCGAGCGCACTAATCAGACTTTGGAAACCTATTTAAGATGTTTTGTTTCTGCTGATCAGGACGACTGGGTGACTTTTTTGCCATTGGCCGAGTTTGCCCTTAATAATCGGGCTAGTTCTGCTACTTTGGTTTCGCCTTTTTTTTGTAATTCAGGGTTTCATCCTCGTTTTTCCTCGGGTCAGGTGGAGTCTTCTGACTGTCCTGGAGTGGATGTTGTGGTGGATAGGTTGCATCAGATTTGGAATCATGTGGTGGACAATTTGAAGCTGTCACAAGAGAAGGCTCAGCGCTTTGCCAACCGCCGTCGCTGTGTGGGTCCCCGACTTCGCGTTGGGGATTTGGTGTGGTTGTCTTCTCGCTTTGTTCCTATGAAGGTCTCCTCTCCTAAGTTTAAGCCTCGGTTTATCGGTCCTTATAAGATTTTGGTAGTCCTTAACCCTGTGTCATTTCGTTTGGACCTCCCGGCATCGTTTGCTATTCATAATGTGTTCCATGGGTCGTTGTTGCGGAGGTATGTGGTGCCTGTGGTTCCTTCGGTTGAGCCTCCTGCCCCTGTGCTGGTTGAGGGAGAATTGGAATACGTGGTGGAGAAGATCTTGGATTCTCATATTTCTAGACGGAGGCTTCAGTATTTGATTAAGTGGAAAGGCTATGGTCAGGAGGATAATTCCTGGGTTGTCGCCTCTGATGTTCATGCGGCCGATTTGGTTCGTGCCTTCCATGTGGCTCACCCTGATCGCCCTGGGGGTTTTGATGAGGGTTCGGTGACCCCTCCTCAAGGGGGGGGGGTACTGTTGTGAACTCCGTTTTCAGGCTCCCTCTTGTGGTCACAGATGGTATTGTGTGACTTTGGTTTTTTGGCTCCCCCTGGTGGTTTAATTGATTGTCCTGCGGGTCTGCTGGATCAGCTGCCTCGTTATTCACCAGGGAGGCTCCTATTTAGCTCTGCTTCACTTCCACTTGTTGCCGGCTGTCAATGTATTCAGTGCTATTCTGATTACTCCTGATTATCTCGTTTTCTGCCTCTTCTGGATAAGCTAAGTTCTGTTTGAATATTTTTTGCTCATCTGCCTGCAATATGATTTCTGTGTATGATGAGTCCAGTCCAGCTTGCTAACATGTGATTTCTCTTTGCTGGTAAGCTCTGGGGTACGGAGTTGCTTCCCCCGCACCGTTAGTTGGTGCGGGGGCTCAAGCAATCTCTGCGTGGATATTTTGAATAGGGTTTTTTTATTGACCGCACAGTTCCCTTCCTATTTTCTGCTATCTAGTATTAGCGGGCCTCATTTGCTAAATCTGATTTCATCTCTGCGTTTGTGCTTTCCCCTTAACTCACCGTTAATATTTGTGGGGGGCTATTCTATATCTTTGGGGTCATTCCACTGAGGCAAGAGAGGACTTTCTTTCCCTCCAGGAATAGTCAGTTTCTCAGGCCGTGAAGAGACGTCTAGGATTTTTAGGTAACGTTCCACGGCTGCCTATAGTTGTTTGCGGATAGGATCAGGTTGCAGTCAATCTAGTTACCACTTCCCCAGAGCTAGTAGTCTGTTCAGTTACTTAGCTAGTCCGACCTGCGATCCTTGCCACTAGGATCATAACAGGGGAGGTCGTAGGTGCACGTGAGGTTGCTGCAGGTGAGCCCACGGAGCCCATGCAAATCGCAGGGGTGTCACGTCAGCAAACCCCCTCGCTCAGGAAGCAGGGAGCCTGTTTTTGCTGTGGTAAAAAGGGGCATTATGTTAATGCTTGTCCTCTGTTTTCTAAGAAAAGCGCAACGGCGGAAAACTACTAAGCTCAGAGGGTGTGGAGGAGGCCAATCTGAGCTTATGAATATCCTCCATGGTGGTCTCTCAATGTATGCTCCCTGCCAGAGTTATGGTCGCTGGCAGAGAGCTGCCAATCACTGTTTTTGTGGATAGTGGTTCGGCCACTAATCTCATTGATGAGGAATTTGCGCGCACGACCGGGTTCATGGTCGAAAAATTGCCTCATCCTATCCGGGTGGTCACCATCAATGCTACCCCTCTCCCACAGGGGGAGATTACTGAGTTTGTGGCTGAGGTGAAACTCCACATCGGGGTCCTACATTCTGAGCAGGTTACATGTAGGGTGCTCAGTAATCTTCCTGCACAAATGGTTCTGGGTTTTCCATGGTTATCTATGCACAACCCGGTTATTGACTGGAAAACTCAGGACATAATTCAGTGGAGCGGATTTTGCCAGGAGAATTGCCTGGCCACATGTGTGTCCGCTGTGACTCCAAGCATTCCTGAGTCACTGCTGGATTTTGCGGATGTGTTCTCAGAGAAGGGTTGCTCAGAATTGCCACCACATCGCCCCTATGACTGTACTATTAGGTTTAAACCAGGGGCCAAATTGCCGAAAGCTAGGATGTTCAACATCTCTGGTCCAGAGAGGCAAGCGTTAAAAGACTACATTCCTGAGAGTCTGAGCAAAGGGCACATCAGGCCTTCGTCCTCGCCGGTGGCAGCGGGGTTCTTCTTCATTAAAAAGAAAGATGGCGGACTACGCCCGTCTCTGGATTTCAGGGAGTTAAACCAGATTACGGTTCGTGATCCATACCCTATGCCACTGATACCTGATTTGTTCAACCAGGTGGCTGGTGCTAAGTGGTTTTCCAAGCTTGACCTCAGGGGGGCGTACAACCTCATAAGAGTCCGTCAAGGTGATGAGTGGAAGACGGCTTTTAATACTCCTGAGGGTCATTTTGAAAATTTGGTGATGCCATTTGGGTTGACAAACACGCCTGCTGTATTTCAACATTTCATAAATGATGTGTTCTCGCATGTTCTGGGGAAATTCATTATTGTGTACCTAGATGACATACTCATTTATTCATGCGACCGTGATACTCATTTAGAGCATGTGAGGCAGGTGTTACAGCTACTCAGGGAAAATAAGCTCTATGCTAAACTTGAGAAATGTGTATTTTCGGTTCAGGAGTTGCCTTTCTTGGGTTATATTGTGTCTGCTTCAGGGTTTAAAATGGACGCCGCTAAGGTGCAAGCGGTGCTGCATTGGGAACGGCCTGATAACCTAAAAGTACTCCAGTGGTTTCTTCGGTTTTCCAACTATTATAGAAAGTTTATCAAGGATTTTTCTACCATTGCTAAACCGCTTACTGACATGACGAAAAAAGGTACCAATTTCTCCGCCTGGCCTCAGGCTGCTGTGCGCGCATTTGAATTTCTGAAGAACAGTTTTGCTTCGGCCCCCATTCTGGTGCAACCGGACGTATCAAAACCATTTACCGTGGAAGTTGATGCATCTGAGGTTGGAGTGGGGGCGGTGCTGTCACAAGGCTCATCCTTGGGCGAGTTGCATCCTTGCGCTTTCTTTTCCAAGAAGCTGTCGTCTGCCGAACGTAATTACGATATCGGCAACAGGGAGTTGTTGGCTATCAAGTTGGCTTTTGAGGAATGGTGACGCTTTTTGGAGGGGTCGGTCCATCAGGTTACAGTTATCACCGACCATAAAAATCTGCTGTATTTGGAGTCAGCCAAGCGTCTGTCCCCCAGGCAAGCTCGCTGGGCATTGTTTTTCACGCGGTTCAACTTTTTTGTTATGTACCGACCTGGGTCTAAGACACTAAGGCGGATGCTTTGTCCAGGTGTTTTCCGGGGGGAGAACCACGGGAAGATCCGGTACCCATCCTCCAAAAGGGTGTAGTGGTCTCGGCTCTTACGACCGAAGTTGAGGCTGAGATTGCCAAGGCTCAGGAGGAGGTACCACCAGAGCTTCCCATTAATAAATCGTTTGTACTGCTCCATCTTCACCTAAAGGTGTTGGGTGAGCATCATGATGCTGTCCTGGCAGACCATCCAGGGGTTAGGGGTACCTTGGAGTTGGTGTCGCGTTGGTGTCCCAAAATCCGACAGGATGTGGTCTCGTACGTATCAGCATGTACCACGTGCGCTAAGACGTCCCGCTCTCGTCCTGCTGGCACACTACATCTTCTCGGGGTACCCAGTAGGCCATGGACGGAGATTTCCATGGATTTTATCACAGATTTGCCCTCCTCTGCTGGGAACACGGTCATTCTAGTGGTTGTTGATCGGTTCTCAAAGATGTCGCATTTTGTGTCTTTGCCTTTGTTGCCTAACACTAAGACTCTGGCTCAGGTACAGTTAGGTCCATATATATTTAGACAGAGACAACCTTTTTCTAATTTTGGTTATAGACATTACCACAATGAATTTTAAACAAAACAATTCAGATGCAGTTGAAGTTCAGACTTTCAGCTTTCATTTGAGGGTATCAACATTAAAATTGGATGAAGGGTTTAGGAACTTCCGCTCCTTAACATGTGCCACCCTGTTTTTAAAGGGACCAAAAGTAATTGGACAATTGACTCCAAGGCTATTTCATGGACAGTTGTGGGCAATCCCTTCATTATGTCATTCTGAATTAAGCAGATAAAAGGCCTGGAGTTGATTTGAGGTGTGGTGCTTGCATTTGGAAGGTTTTGCTGTGAAGTAAACATGCGGTCAAAGGAGCTCTCCATGCAGGTGAAACAAGCCATCCTTAAGCTGCGAAAACAGAAAAAAACCCATCTGAAAAATTGCTACAATATTAGGAGTGGCAAAATCTACAGTTTGGTACATCCTGAGAAAGAAAGAAAGCACTGGTGAACTCATCAATGCAAAAAGACCTGGGTGCCCACGGAAGACAACAGCGGTGGATGATCGCAGAATAATCTCCATGGTGAAGAGAAACCTCTTCACAACAGCCAACCAAGTGAACAGCACTCTCCAGGAGGTCGGCGTATCAATATCCAAATCTACCATAAAGAGAAGACTGCATGAAAGTAAATACAGAGGGTTCACTGCACGGTGCAAGCCACTCATAAGCATCAAGAATAAAAAGGCTAGACTGGACTTTGCTAAAAAACATCTAAAAAAGCCAGCACAGTTCTGGAAGAACATTCTTTGGACAGATGAAACCAAGATCAACCTCTACCAGAATGATGGAAAGAGAAAAGTATGGAGAAGGCGTGGTACAGCTCATGATCCAAAGCATACCACATCATCTGTAAAACACTGCAGAGGCAATGTGATGGCTTGGGCATGCATGGCTGCCAGTGGCACTGGGTCACTAGTGTTTATTGATGATGTGACACAGGACAGAAGCAGCAGAATGAATTCTGAGGTATTCAGAGCCATACTGTTTGCTCAGATCCAGCCAAATGCAGCCAAACTGGTTGGTTGTTGTTTCATACTACAGATGGACAATGACCCAAAACATAAAGCCAAAGCAACTCAGGAGTTTATTAAAGCAAAGAAGTGGAATATTCTTGAATGGCCAAGTCAGTCACCTGATCTGAACCCAATTGAGCATGCATTTCACTTGTTATAGACTAAACTTCAGACAGAAAGGCCCATAAACAAACAGCAACTGAAAACCACTACAGTGAAGGCCTGGCAGAGCATCAAAAAGGAGGAAACACAGCGTCTGGTGATGTCCATGAGTTCAAGACTTCAGGCAGTCATTGCCAACAAAGGATTTTCAACCAAGTACTAGAAATGAACATTTTATTTACAATTATTTAATCTGTCCAATTACTTTTGGTCCCTTTAAAAACAGGGTGGCACATATTAAGGAGCTGAAACTCCTAAACCCTTCATCCAATTTTAATGTGGATTCCCTCAAATGAAAGCTGAAAGTCTGAACTTCAACTGCATCTGAATCGTTTTGTTTAAAATTTATTGTGGTAATGTCTAGAACCAAAATTAGAATAATGTTGTCTCTGTCCAAATATATATGGACCTAACTGTATTTGTGCAGGAGGTGGTCAGACTTCACGGGATCCCGTCTGACATTGTGTCTGATAGGGGTACTGAGTTTGTGGCAAAATTTTGGAAAGCTTTTTGCTCACGGCTGGGGATCAAGTTGTCGCATTCTTCTGCATTTCATCCTCAGTCAAATGGTAAGACCGAGCGTATGAACCAGAATTTGGAGAAGTTCTTACGCTGTTTTGTTTCTGACAATCAGGAGGAGTGGTCGACGTTCCTTCCTTTGGCTGAGTTTGCTATAAATAATCACCGTAAGGAATCGTCTGGGGAGTCCCCGTTCTTTTGTGTTTACGGGCTCCATCCTCAGTTTTGTACTTTGCGTCAGGGGGGTTCTACTGGCGTCCCGGAGGAGGACCAGTTAGGAGCACAACTGGCATCCGTGTGGAGGAGAGTGAAACAGCGCTTGCTAAGCGTAGGTGCAAGGTACAAACGAGTGGCTGACAGTAAACGTGTGACAGGTCCGGACCTGAGTGTGGGTGACTGGGTGTGGTTGTCCACAAAAAACATAAAACTCAAAATTCCATCCTTGAAATTGGGTCCAAGGTTTATTGGTCCATTTAGGGTTGCCGCCATCATTAACCCGGTAGCCTACCGTTTGACGCTCCCTACGTTATATAAAATACACAACGTGTTCCACAGATCTTTATTAAAAAAGGTGGTGGGTTCTGTGGACACGGCACCTATGCCACCTCCAGTCTTGGTGGATGGCAATTTGGAGTTTGAAGTCTCCAAGGTGGTTGACTCTCGAGTAGTGCGCCGCACATTACAGTACCTGGTACATTGGCGTGGTTATGGGCCGGAAGAGAGGTCCTGGGTACCAGCCTCGGACATAAATGCGGACCAGCTGGTCAGCATGTTTCACCGCCGCCATCCGGACAAGCCGGGTCCTATAAGTCGTGAGAGCCCTGGGGTCCCTCGTAGAAGGCGGGGTAATGTCATGTCGGACCCTATTCACACTAGGGCGTCCGACAGCGGTAATTCCACATACGTCCACTACACGCTCAGTGGCGTCGGCTAGATTTTATCCAGCTTGCTCGGGGTTAATCTAGCTGGTAATTTGGTTGGAGGCTGGGTCACGCCCACGGCCTTTAAATAGTCGTACTGGACTTTGGGCGTCGCCGATTATAGCTTGTGCCTAGTGATTCCGGTCTGGAGTGGTGGTCTTGTTGTAGGAATATCGTATCTGGTGGTGTATTATCCTTTGTCATATTCCTCCTTCCTATATTTGTATTTGTTTTGCCCTGTGCACATTATAGTGTATTCCTGTGTGTCTGCGGCGTGGTGCATTTTTCTGTTTTCCCTGTCTGTGCTTTCTGTGGGGATTGGTGTGTGGTCTCTTCACTGGGTGGCAGGTGGTGGTTTCAGCTTAGGGCTGAAACAGGAGACAGGGTCAGGCCTGGCGGCCCAGACATGCACACCTTTAGTGTAACTTCTGGGAAAGGGACAGACAGGGTTTCCCTAGCCTGAGGGATATCGCAGGGGCCCGGGTAACCAGCCTTAGTCTACCCAGTACTCCTGTCACACTGTAGTTTTCTTTTCCTTTACTTGATGGTTGACAATACAGACCGGGGTACTGGTCACAGATCGTAATGGAGAGCCGGGCAGCCTGGAAGCAATTTTTGAATACACCTGGTCAGGTAGGTATGGAGCCTTCCTTCTGCGCTGTCCTCCCTTTTTCCTTGCTGCCTAACAGCTCACCCTCCTGTTGCTCACTGTCTCTCTCTTTTTTTTAAAAAAAAACAACTAACCATTGCCCCATGGCAGGCAGCCTAGCCTATCACAGGTGCCACTCCTTTGTGTCGGCTCCAGGCTCTGGTATGCTGCTGTGCCACCAGGTATTAGATTGGGCCAGGAGATCTGAAGTCCCCTGCCCTCTGGATTTAGCTGCCGGGCTTTCAGTACCCACGCAACCACGGACTCCGGTATCCAGTTCCTAGCGCTCAGCTCTGGGGTCAGTCTAATCGCAGCTCCACTCCCCAGGTTCTGCTTTACTTCTCTCCCACTGACACCTGGTACGGGGACCCCTCCTTGCTTCCAGGCATGACATTACTCCCTGTGAGGGAGGCAATGCCACTGTGGCAACCGGACTCCTGGGGTGCCACACTTGGAAAATCACTGAGGGTTGGTGGAGGGAAGGGCCTTTTAATCTCTTGTGTGTTCCTGTCTCTATCAAGGATAAGAAGGACAACCTCCTGATGGTGCTGTCATGATGGACTTCTGGAAAACCTATTACTTGTAGGTTTAATTCCTACTTTCTCTGTTGGAGATGTAGCAGCGGCCAGAACTCTGCCCACATATGGATTGGCAGCTTCCTGTGTACATTGTCAGCAAGCTGCTAATCAGGGGTGTGGGCAGTATTATACAGATTAGCCTGACTGGCCTAGTCAGACAGTGATAATCTCCTGCTGATAAAACACTTATTATATGGAACCCAACACACAGCCCAGTAAGTGACACATCCTTGGAATCAGACTCTCTGCCCCAACATTATGCTGCTCTCAGATTAAATAGCAAAAGTCTGTTGACGGATTTCCTTTAATATAACCCCTTATGACTGCCTATACACCTTTTTTACTGAGTTTAATTTGACAGCACTGACTTTTTATGGTGCTATATAAATTGTGCTGCAACCAAAGCTGAAATTACGTGAGAATATGGAGACAAGAATGGGAACCTATTTCAATAATCATCTTAGCTGTGATAACTAGTGTTGAGCCATACCTTCCGATATTTGAAAGTATCGGTATCGGATGGTATCGGCCGATATCCGAAAAATATCAGATATCGCCGATACCGATACCCGATACCAATACAAGTCAATGGGACACAAGTATCGGAAGGTATCCTGGATGGTTCCCAGGGTCTGAAGGAGAGGAAACTCTCCTTCAGGCCCTGGGATCCATATTCATGTGTAAAATAAAGAATAAAAATAAAAAATAGGGATATACTCACCCTCTGACGCGCCCTGGTAGTAACCGCTGTAACCGGCAGCCTCCGTTCATAAGAATGAGCGAGTGAAAGACCTGCGATGACGTCGCGGCTTGTGATTGGTCGCGTGACCGCTCATGTGACCGCTCACGCGACCAATCACAAGCCGCGACGTCATCGCAGGTCCTTCACTCGCTCATTCTTAGGAACGGAGGCTGCCGGTTGCACGTCTGAGGTCCAGGCTCCGTTGGAGGGGTGAGTATATCCATATTTTTTATTTTTATTCTTTATTTTTTACTTGAATATGGATCCCAGGGCCTGAAGGAGAGTCTCCTCTCCTCCAGACCCTGGGAACCATACACTGGGAACTTCCGATTCCGAGTTCCGATATCACAAAAATATCGCAACTCGGTATCGGAATTCCGATACCGCAAATATCGTCCGATACCCGATACTTGCGGTATCGGAATGCTCAACACTAGTGATAACTATAAACATTGTTTCATTTAAGCTATGTGTCCTAAAAATAAGTTAAAGAATATCATACCTTGCAGATAGGTATATCTGTAATTGAGCTCATTGAGTTCATTATTAGGCTGCTGCTATAATGGTAGAGTATGATGGTGCAGCTGGGGCTCTACCAAATGTGATGGCCAACTGTAGCACATTTTTGCTTCCAAACGCGCAGCATTGGAATCCGCCTGAAAAATGGTGGAAAAGTTAAGCAAAAATAAAACATATTGCACAACAATGTCAAAACGGCATTACTGTGCACATGTTCAGTAATTTTTACTTCTTTTAACCACTTCAAGATACAAAAACCGTGAAAGAAGTAACATGTTCTTTCTTTGGGCAGCTTCATTTTAAAGCCTTCAACATTCTATAAAAGAAGATACAAGAAAAAGATGCCATTCATGGAGCCGCCACCAAACCAACTGCTCTTTCTTGAAGCGGCTTTGTGAAAGAAAACTCTGGTGGTACCGCTGTCAGATTAAAGATGTTGTGATTAGGATTGAGCGACTTTTGCTTTTTTAGGATCGAGTCGGGTTTCGTGAAACCCGACTGTGTCGAAAGTCGGATCGTGTGAAATCGGCCGATTATTGTGAAAAGTCGGGGGGCCGACCGAAACACGAAACCCAATGCAAGTCAATGGGGATTTTTTTTTTTTTTTTCTCTCTCTCTCTCTCTCTCTCTCTCTCTCTCTCTCCTCCGTCCCTGCAAAATTTGTGTTTCACTGTGGGAATCGCTATATCCCAAACGTTAAGATGGCGCTTTTACCCCTTGTGACGCCGCACAAAGCGAGCCGGAACCCATGTCATCACGCTGCACACACTCCTTCATTGGCTGAAAAAAATGGCGGGGAAAGCGTCATACGAAACGCGACTTTGGCGCGAAAATCGCCGACCGTGTGGCCGATCCCACGCTGGGGTCGGGTTGGGTTTCACGAAACCCGACTTTGCCAAAAGTCGGCGACTTTTGAAAATGACCGATCCGTTTTGCTCAACCCTAGTTGTGATCACTTAAGTCTCGGGTCAGACCTAGCGTAGGAAAATACGGTCCGTTTTTTACGGCCAAGATACGCAGAAATGTTCCCTGAACAGTGTTCCGTATGTTATCCGTTGGCAAGGTGTGGCAGCGTAATTTGCGCATGTCATCCTCTGTATGTAATCCGTATGGTATCCGTATAGCGTTTTTTCTTGCAACCTTCCAAAATGGACATTTAACGGTTTTCAGGCCTGAAATTAATTTAAATCATCAACCATATTTAATGCCTCTACAACAGGTGCCACCCTCCAATCTGGCCATTTTATTGCTGTGCTTCTGTTGGTTTGTTGGTGGTTCTTTGGCAACATGTCTGACCTACTGCATTTCATCCCAACTGAGCGTGTGTTATATAACTGGGTGTTGTCACGTCGCTCTGGGTAGCCATACCCAGTGATAGTGGATCCGAGGAGGAGAAGACGAATGTGTGTCCATCCTCTTTTGAGGCAACGCCTCACTAAAGGCCATTTCCACCGGCTATATGCATCGCTGCGGACACATCCAGA
The DNA here is from genome assembly GCF_051348905.1 of Ranitomeya variabilis. NCBI lineage: Eukaryota > Metazoa > Chordata > Amphibia > Anura > Dendrobatidae > Ranitomeya > Ranitomeya variabilis. The sequence goes on from NC_135233.1 coordinate 639,742,699, forward strand.
CAAATTTTTCCAGTACTGTCGCATGAGTATTGCGACCGTTGATATTTTGTTGGAGACAGTGCGACCTGGAATAACATTGTGGCCAAAAGTATTGACACCCCTGCAATTCTGTCAGATAATACTCAGTTTCTTCCTGAAAATGATTGCAAACACAAATTCTTTGTTATTATTATCTTCATTTAATTTGTCTTAAATGAAAAAACACAAAAAGAATTGTCCTAAAGCCAAATTGGATATAATTCCACACCAAACATAAAAAAGGGAGTTGACAAATGTATTGGCACTGTTCGAAAAATCATGTGATGCTTCTCTAATTTGTGTAATTAACAGCACCTGCAACTTACCTGTGGCACCTAACAGGTGTTGGCAATAACTAAATCACACTTGCAGCCACTTGACATGGATTAAAGTTGACTCAACCTCTGTCCTGTGTCCTTGTGTGTACCACATTGAGCATGGAGAAAAGAAAGAAGACCAAAGAACTGTCTGAGGACTTGAGAAACCAAATTGTGAGGAAGCATGAGCAATCTCAAGGCTACAAGTCCATCTCCAAAGACCTGAATGTTCCTGTATCTACTGTGCGCAGTGTCATCAAGAAGTTTAAAGCCCATGGCACTGTGGCTGACCTCCCTAGATGTGGACGGAAAAGAAAAATTGACAAGAGATTTCAACGCAAGATTGTGCAGATGTTGGATAAAGAACCTCGACTAACATCCAAACAAGTTCAAGCTGCCCTGCAGTCCGAGGGAACAACAGTGTCAACCCGTACTATCCGTCGGCGTCTGAATGAAAAGGGACTGTATGGTAGGAGACCCAGGAATACCCCACTTCTTACCCCGAGACATAAAAAAGCCAGGCTGGAGTTTTCAAAAACTGACCTGAAAAAGCCTAAAACATTTTGGAAGAATGTTCTCTGGTCAGATGAGACAAAAGTAGAGCTTTTTGGGCAAAGGAGAAAAAAAGAGGCGTTCAAAGAAAAGAATACGGTCCCTACAGTCAAACATGGCGGAGGTTCCCTGATGTTTTGGGGTTGCTTTGCTCCCTCTGGCACTGGACTGCTTGACCGTGTGCATGGCATTATGAAGTCTGAAGACCACCAACAAATTTTGCAGCATAATGTAGGGCCCAGTGTGAGAAAGCTGGGTCTCCCTCAGAGGTCATGGGTCTTCCAGCAGGACAATGACCCAAAACACACTTCAAAAAGCACTAGAAAATGGTTTGAGAGAAAGCCTCGGAGACTTCTAAGGTGGCCAGCAATGAGTCCAGACCTGAATCCCATAGAACACCTGTGGAGAGATCTAAAAATGGCAGTTTGGAGAAGGCACCCTTCAAATATCAGGGACCTGGAGCAGTTTGCCAAAGAAGAATGGTCTAAAATTCCAGCAGAGCATTGTAAGAAACTCATTGATGGTTACCGGAAGCGGTTGGTCGCAGTTATTTTGGCTAAAAGTTGTGCAACCAAGTATTAGGCTGAGGGTGCCAATACTTTTGTCTGGCCCATTTTTGCAGTTTTGTGTGAAATGATCAATGTTTTGCTTTTTGCTTCATTCTCTTTTGTGTTTTTTCATTCAAGACAAATTAAATGAAGATAATAATACCAAAGAATTTGTGATTGCAATCATTTTCAGGAAGAAACTGAGTATTATCTGTGTGAAGAAACCAGATTGTATCTTAATTTCCCAGACAACCTTGATTTTGCAAAAACCAAAAGAACTGTTTTTTTATCTGTATATTGGCTTGTGAATTTAAGTGTTTATGTCTGGTGGGTCAAGAAGACAGACTTGCCAACTGATATACTATCTAACATACTGTGTAAAGGTACCGTCACATTAAGCGACGCTGCAGCGATATAGACAACGATGCCGATCGCTGCAGCGTCGCTGTTTCGTCGTCGTGTGGTCGCTGGAGAGCTGTCACACAGACAGCTCTCCAGCGACCAACGATGCCGAAGTCCCCGGGTAACCAGGGTAAATATCGGGTTACTAAGCGCAGGGCCGCGCTTAGTAACCCGATGTTTACCCTGGTTACCAGTGTAAATGTAAAAAAAACAAACACTACATACTTACATTCCGGTGTGTGTCGCGTCCCCCGGCGTCTGCTTCCCTGCACTGTGTGCGCGCCGGCCCGCTGTGCTTTGCTTTACGGCCGGCACTGACACATTCAGTGCAGGAAGCTCTGAGCAGCAGCGCGTAACCCTGTGGACGCCGGGGGACGTGACAGACATCAGAAGGTGAGTATGTACTGTTTTTTTTAACTTTTACAATGGTAACCAGGGTAAATATCGGGTTACTAAGCGTGGCCCTGCGCTTAGTAACCAAATATTTACCCTGGTTACCATTGTAAAACATTGCTGGCATTGTTGCTTTTGCTGTCAAACACAACGATACACGCCGATCTGACGACCAAATAAAGTTCTGGACTGCTAGCTCCGACCAGCGATATCACAGCGGGATCCTGATCGCTGTTGCGTGTCAAACACAACGATATCGCTATCCAGGATGCTGCAACGTCACGGATCGCTATCGTTATCGTTGTTAAGTTGTTCAGTGTGAAGGTACCTTAAAGGTACCTTCACACGAAACGACTTTGTAACGATATCGCTAGCGATCCGTGACGTTGCAGCGTCCTCGCTAGCGATATCGTTTCGTTTGACACGCAGCAGCGATCAGGATCCTGCTGTGATGTCGCTGGTCGCTGAATAAAGTCCAGAACTTTATTTGGTCGTCCGATCGCCGTGTATCGTTGTGTTTGAAAGCAAAAGCAACGATACCAGCGATATTTTACACTGGTAACCAGGGTAAACATCGGGTTGCTAAGCGCAGGGCCGCGCTTAGTAACCCGATGTTTACCCTGGTTACCAGCGTAAAAGTAAAAAAAACAAACAGTACATACTCACCTGCGCGTCCCCCAGCGTCTGCTTCCTGACACTTACTGAGCACCGGCCCTAAAGTGAAAGTGAAAGCACAGCGGTGACGTCACCAATGTGCTGTTAGGGCCGGAGCTCAGTCAGTGTCAGGAAGCAGACGCTGGGGGACGCGCAGGTGAGCATGTACTGTTTGTTTTTTTTACTTTTACGCTGGTAACCAGGGTAAACATCGGGTTACTAAGCGCGGCCCTGCGCTTAGCAACCCGATGTTTACCCTGGTTACCCGGGGACCTCGGCATCGTTGGTCGCTGGAGAGCTGTCTGTGTGACAGCTCTCCAGCGATCAAACAGCGACACTGCAGCGATCGGCATCGTTGTCTGTATCGCTGCAGCGTCGCTTCGTGTGAAGGTACCTTAAGTCTGTAATAGTGACTGTACACTGAGTGTGCTAAGCTTTGTTTATTGATTTGTGCTTATATGCTAATAGTGCTACTTAATCCCATCACCATTGTTTACCTTATCTTGATGTTGGACTGAAAGACCCTGGGTAATTCTAAAAATAGCTTACATGCCTTGGGTATAAAGAGACTCAGAGATCACATCCTGGGAGACTGCAGTAAGACAGAGCTACCAGCCAGACATTCTGCAAACCACCCAACAGACAAGAGAAAGGACTGCAGCCAATTCATCATGGCACCATCACGAGGGACACTGATCTAGGATTCTATAGGATACAACCTAGGGGTTTTCGGCTCCTGTTGGAAGGACACAGATCTGATCCAGTGACCATCTCTGAACCATGGATATGTTTGGAGAAAGCCAGGGTTGGGACCCGCTGGTCGCCTGGTTCCATGGAGATGGTCAGATAAGCCAGGTGGTGACTCTTGTGTCAACTGGCTTTGGACCTTGTATGGACTCTATGGACAGTTCTTGGTCATCTCCCTATGCTTGTCGTTACCCCTTTTCTGTGCATTCATCCACAGATGAAGTAGCAACCCTGGGAGCTCTGACATCATGCCAACTGGCTTTGGACCTTGTATGGACTCTATGGACAGTTCTTGGTCATCTCCCTATGCTCCACAGATGGAGTAGCGACCCTGGGAGCTCTGACATCATGTCATACTGGAAATACATGGAGACGCAGTGATCTTTTATATGCGCCCATGTGACCCTGGGAGCTCTGACATCGTGTCATACTGGAAATACATGGAGACGCAGTGATCTTTTATATGCGCCCATGTAACCAAACAATTCCAGCCATGGTGGGATTGTTCTGTTTGCTATTGTGTGTTGTGGTTCAAAAAAGTATTGCCACACTGTTTTACCTTAACCCTGTGTTGTCTGTGTAGTGTATTGCCCACGGGGAGATAGAGCGGGCGTTCAGTGGTATGAGCCGTGGTCCATGCAGTCTTGCTAAAGACAGCCGGGCCACCGGACGAGAGTACCCACTGACCCCGTTTCTCCACAATATGACAGAATTGCAGGGGTGTCAATACTTTTGGCCACAACTGTACTCTATGTTGATGATGTTATTCTAATATAAATGTGTTATTTATTTTTGCTTAGCAGCTGATGTAAATTGAGTAATAATATATGTACAAACTCAACTAAAATCATAGTTTGAATATGTGGTTAATGTTAAAATCACATAGCCAGTGTTAATTTATGAATGTACTGCTAGCCTGGCTTAGTGCCACACAGTACTTGTGTTTTATATGATTTTTTAAAAGCATTCAAACCTTGTTAATTGTGATTTTTGTCTGCTTTCAGCTTCCTGATAACTGGCCTTTCTTATGGTTCCCTACATATTGGGAGGTCAACTATCTCCGGCATAGTCCGGGCTACCTGTGTGGAAATCTGGTCCAGACTACATGAACTGGTCATGCCTGTGCCCAAGTTTGAAGACTGGATGCAGATTGCGTATGGCTTTCAGGAGCATTGTGATTTCCCAAATTGCATTGGAGCCCTTGATGAGAAACACATCCATGTGTGTAAGCCGCCGAACTCAGGGTCCCAATTCTATAATTATAAACAGTATTTTTCTGTAGTGCTGTTAGCTGTGGTTGACAGTCTATGCAGGTTTATAATTGTAGATATTGGGGCCTATGGGAGAACTGAAGACTCTACAGTCTTCAATTCTTACATTATGGGTCGGCAGCTGCGCGATAACCAGTTGGACCTACCACCACCACTTCAACGTCCAGGCTCCAATGTAGAAGCTGTGCCGTATGTCCTTGTGGCAGATGAAGCCTTCCAATTAACAAGGCATGTCATGAGGCCATATCCTCGTAGAAACCTGGACCACCGGCGGCGGATATTTAACTTACGTTTATCACGGGCATGGCGACTGGTGGGGTGCGCTTTTGGCATTCTTTGTGCCAAATGGCGGTGCCTCCAGTTTGTCATTCAGCTGAGTGAAGTCAACGTCAACAAAGTTATTAAAGCTTGTGTAGTACTACATAATTTCACCAGACTACATGAGTGCTCCTGAGATGATGGTGCTGAAGGTGTGTGGCCCAATGTGGGTAGTCCTACACCCCATGTCATCCCTCAGCGTTGTCCACTTTCAGGACTCAAAGTCCGTGATATTTTTACTAATTATTTTCTTACACCTCAGGGTGCTACTCCCTGGCAAGATAATGCTGTCTCTAATGTTATAATTTCAAAATGTGGTTATATACTGTATATTTTCTTTTGGTTGGTGCTGAAGCACCACTCCTGGCGCGCTGCTCTCTTTCCCTCCTGTATTGGTCCCTTATGCTGCACCATCGTCTCATAACATCTTCCACTGCAATGACAGACAAGAAAATAATGTATAAGGCCATTGTGCACAGTGGGACAACAAGTTTACAGAGATTTTACATAGTCATGTGGCCTAGTAAGCTGGAATTTTAAAACATTATCTTCATTCAGAATAATTTGCTTACAAACATCAGAATAGGATTTAAGGGGAGAGTGAGAAAACCTGTTAGTTACTGCAGTTTAGAATATTATTTAAGAAACGTGAGTGAACTTACTTAGTTGCTTCTGTCCCTCATGTGGCCGCTGTCCAAAATCCTGAAAAAGGAGGCCACATATGCTCCTCCATGCCGCCTCTTTTCTGGCCCGGTTTGAATAGTGGGCATATAATAATAATAATAATAATCTTTATTTTTATATAGCGCTAACATATTCCGCAGCGCTTTACAGTTTGCACACATTATCATCACTGTCCCCGATGGGGCTCACAATCTAAATTCCCTATCAGTATGTCTTTTTGAATGTGGGGGGAAACCGGAGGAAACCCACGCAAACACAGAGAGAACATACAAACTCTTTGCAGATGTTGTCCTTGGTGGGGTTTGAACCCAGGACTCCAGTGCTGCAAGGCTGCTGAGCCACCTTGCTGCCCCATCTCTCTGATCCCAGATTTCTGGCCTTTCTTGCACCAGAACCAGCAGCATTTCCACATTAATCAGAGAAGCCATGCTGCAGGACTCCATGGAGGCGTGAGGCGTTCTTCTGGGATGTATGTCTCGCTTTTTGAGCTAATTAGCATGTCTAAGCTTCCTGATAATGGCTTGGCACATTTCCTGTCACCTGGAAAAGTCTTGCATATTTCTCGCAAGTCACACGCATGGTCCGTGTTTAATCCATATTTTTCTCGCCCTCATAGACTTTCATTGGCGGATTTTTTGCCCAATACGCTGACAAACGCAGCATGCTGCGATTTTCTCAGCCCATAAAATACGGCCGAGAAATATACGGCTGATGGGAGATGCCCCATAGAGAAACATTGGTCCGTGTGCAATGCTCTGTTTTTGCGCCTCTCCCTCAACTGTAAAGCGCTGCGTAATATGTTAGCGCTATATAAAAATAAAGATTATTATTATTATCCGTATTCCTCTCTAGTGTGACCCCGGCCTTACCCAAACTCTTTTCCTTCCAGATTGCTTAGTTTAGAAGGAACATTGATAAGCCTGTCAGAGGTGTCACACTGCTGCTAATAGTAAATAGCAGGCTTTCAAATCCCTCCTCTAACTTGTGAATTTGTGAAATGAGAAACAGAGACCATTTGAGTTCTTAGGTGACTTTAACATCCATGTGAGGGATTTTTTTATACAGGTTGTGAAGAATATGGAGATATAATTTCATGTCAATTATTAGTGTCCTTTTTGGCATGGATTTATAGACCCACTTCAGTGTGCAGCTAAATCTGCAGGGGTTCAAGCTCTAAAGTCTGTGAGTAATAGATCTCACACTTTGAGTCAGTTCAGAGCAGGCCGAAGGCTGTTTGCAATATAGAATCTTGCTGCAGCTGCCAAATAACATTACAAAAACGTGATGCCATAAGGAGTTATGGAGATACTAAACGTCCTAGTCATACATTGTGTATATGTCCGAGATCCCCAGAACATGGCGAATGCCCACCTGGTTCTCAACCCATTTTAGCACCCAGGGGTATGGAGATACATATTAGAAACAGTTACTAGAAACCAGATAGAATTAGGATTGTTAGGATTGCTACTTCCAATAGGTGGCACTAGAGTTCTAGTCCTCTTCCTCACTGAAGAGATAATTTGCATATTTCCCAGAGGAGCATTGCGGCTTTAAGTCTCCTCATCTCGACATGCCTATCATGTCACTCTCCGCAAGGAGAAACAATACTTTTTGGATCCCGGTCAGACGCCTCTCATTCAGCCAAACCAGATCTCCACTTTGCACTGACGAGGGGCAGTACCCCAAAACACAGTGTCTGCAAATTGAGATCTGGTTTGGCTCCTATCCTAAGTCATGTGACAAGGCTCGTTAAAGAGTCAAGATTGACTGTTAGGATTGCTACTTCCAATAGGTGGCACTAGAGTTCTAGTCCTCTTCCTCTCTGAAGAGACAATTTGCAGAAACCAGATAGTAAAGCAGTGTTTGGTCTTATCGTGTAGCAGGGGCCCAACCGGATCCGATGGTACACAAACCTCCACCCTAGGGACCAACTCCTCTTAGATTTTGGAGTTTTTAGCTGCCAGAGGGCAGCAGGGGAATGAGTCACAGGGGATAAAGGCTAGGGTAAGGCCCTCTGGTCCCTCTCTCTGGTATGCTTGCTGGTCACTTCGACAGTGGGAGCTGTATTGAGTAACATGCTGAGAAGAGACCAAGGAGACAGCTGGCAGCCCTTGCCCCCTGTGGCCCAGCACACATGTGCAGTCGAACATCAACTCGGTAATTAAAGTATATTCTGCTAATATCTGTTATCCTACCCCTATTTGTATTTGCATATCTGATCATTGTATATGTGTAACCATCGTGTATATGGTGTATTGTCTAGTGTGCCCTTAAGGCGATTATATGTATAATTTAACCTTGGACTTCTCTTTTATCTCGATCCACGAATCCACACATCAAAATCTCAGTTTAGCTTTCCATGCTACCTAGGCTGGTTTTTGGCCCGATATAATTACGTTAACATACTGGGCTTATATCTAACAAGGAACTGGTGGCAGACGTGCTGGGCTGGCAGCGCTCTGTTTCCTTGATGCTAGTGGAAGGGGCCTCTCAGCCTGTCAGAGTTGTGAGCGAGTGTGGTGCCATATGCCTCCCTGGACCAATTGGAACAGGTCCAGGGTGGTGATATATCTGGCTGACTCTAGCCTCTCAATAAACTCATCGACCAAGGGCATTTGGATACTCGTCAAACTTCGACACCTCATTTAGCTTTCTATAGTCATTACAGAAGTGCCACTCTTCATCCGGCTTCGGCACTAGCGGCTGGACCTGCCGCTTTTTGACTAGTCGATGACTTCCAGGCTTAACATTCTCCTCACCTCCATGGAGATCACCTTGCGGCTGGCTTCGAGAATCCGATACAGCTTTTGGTTCACCCTCACATGCGGTTCAGGATTTTGTGCTTCACACTACTGCGTACATCCTGGTAACTCTGTAAACCGGTCCCGATTCTGCTGAAGCAGCTCAAATCACTGTTTCTTGGCCTGTGACAGTGTCTCTGCCACTGTAAGATCCTTGACCCTGGCTTCAGGATGGGCCCCTGAGCATGTTGCTTCTACCGGATCCCTATCTCACCATGGTTTCAGCAGGTTAACCCCTTAAGCCCCGAGGGTGGTTTGCACGTTAATGACCGGGCCAATTTTAACAATTCTGACCACTGCCCCTTTATGAGGTTATAACTCTAGAACGCTTCAACGGATCTTGGCGATTCTGACAATGTTTTCTCGTGACATATTTTACTTCATGACAGTGGTAAAAGTTATTTGATATAACTTGCGTTTATTTGTGAAAAAAATGGAAATTTGGTGAAAATTTTGAAAATTTCGCAATTTTCTAACTTTGAATTTTTATGCCCTTAAATCACAGAGATATGTCATGCAAAATACTTAATAAGTAACATTTCCCACATATCTACTTTACATCAGCACAATTTTGGAAACAAAATGTTTTTTTGTTAGGGAGTTATAAGGGTTAAAATTTGACCAGCAATTTCTCATTTTTACAACACCATTTTTTTTAGGGACCACATCTCATTTGAAGCCATTTTGAGGGGTCTATATGATAGAAAATACCCAAGTGTGACACCATTCTAAAAACTGCAACCCGCAAGGTGCTCAAAACCACATTTAAGAAGTTTATTAACCCTTCAGGTGTTTCACAGGAATTTTTGGAATGTTTAAATAAAAGTGAACATTTAACTTTTTTTCACACAAAATTTATTTCAGCACCAATTTGTCTTATTTTACCAAGGGTAACAGGAGAAAATGGACGCCAAAAGTTGTTGTACAATTTGTCCTGAGTATGCTAATACCCCATATGTGGGGGTAAACCACTGTTTGGGCGCATGGCAGAGCTCGGAAGGAAAGGAGCGCCATTTTACTTATCAATGCAAAATTGCCTGGAATTGAGATGGGACGCCATGTTGCGTTTGGAGAGCCCCTGATGTGCGTAAACATTGAAACCCCCCACAAGTGACACAATTTTAGAAAGTAGACCCCTTAAGGAACTTATCTAGATGTGTGGTGAGCACTTTGACCCACCAAGTGCTTCACAGAAGTTTACAATGCAGAGCCGTAAAAACAAAAAATCATATTTTTTCACAAAAATGATTTATTAGCCCCCAGTTTTGTATTTTCCCAAGGGTAACAGGAGAAATTAGACCACAAAAGTTGTTGTGCAATTTGTGCTGAGTACGCTGATATCCCATATGTGGGGGTAAACGTCTGTTTGGGCGCATGGCAGAGCTCGGAAGGGAAGGAGCGCCGTTTGACTTTTCAATGCAAAATTGACTGGAATTGAGATGGGACACCATGTCGCGTTTGGAGAGCCCCTGATGTGCCTAAACATTAAAAACCCCCACAAGTGACACCATTTTGGAAAGTCGACCCCCTAAGGAACTTATCTAGATGTGTTTTGAGAGCTTTGAACCCCCAAGTGTTTCACTACAGTTTATAACGCAGAGCCGTGAAAATAAAAATTCTTTTTTTTTCACAAAAATGATTTATTAGCCCCCAGTTTTGTATTTTCCCAAGGGTAACAGGAGAAATTGGACCCCAAAAGTTGTTGTCCAATTTGTCCTGAGTATGCTGATATCCTGTATGTGGGGGGGGACCACTGTTTGGGCGCATGGCAGAGCTCGGAAGGGAAGGAGCGCCATTTGGAATGCAGACTTAGATGGATTGGTCTGCAGGCATCACGTTGCATTTGCAGAGCCCCTGATGTACCCAAACAGTAGAAACCCCCAAGAAGTGACCCCATATTGGAAACTAGACCTCCCAAGGAACTTATCTAGATGTGTTGTGAGAACTTTAAACCCCCAAGTGTTTCACTACAGTTTATAACGCTGTCATGTCGGACGCTGTTCAGACCAGGTCGTTCGACAGACAGCGGTAATTCCGCTTTTGACCACTATTTGCTCATTGGTGTCGGCTAGATTTTATCTAGCTGTTCCGGGGTTAATTTACCTGATCCTCGGATTGGAAGCTGGGCCATGCCCATTGCCTTTAAATAGTTCTCCTGATCATTGGGCGTCGCCGATTATAGCTTCTGTCTTGTGCGTTGTTATCTCGGTCTGGAGTGGAGAGCTGGTTATTGGAGATTCGTTGCTGGTGGTGTATTTTCCTTTGTTTTATTTACTCCTTCCTATATTTGTATTTATTTTGCCCTGCACATTTATAGTGTCTTCCTGAGTGACTGCGGCGTGGTGTATATTTTCCTTTATCCTTGTCTGTGCTAACTGTGGGTATTGGTGAATTACCTCTTCACTGGGTGGTGGGTGGAGGTTTCAGCCTAGGGTTGAAACAGGAGAGAGGGTGAGGTTCGAGGACTGGACATGCACACCATCAGTGTAAACTCCAGGTAGAGGGTCAGTCAAGATTTCCGTAGTCTGAGGGAAATTGCAGGGGCCCGGGTTATTAGCTCTCGCTCACCTAGTCCCCCCGTGACATTATAATCGGCCCAACAACAACAACAAAAAAAAAAGGGTTTCTTTTTTTTTGTGTTTTGTCATGGATCCCATGACTTCCATAACCCGCCAGTTGGAGGCGCTGTCCCTACAGGTCACTGAGTTGAGGGGGGCAGTACAGCAACAGGAACTAGCAGTATCTAATGTGCAAGCTGGAGCGACAGGAAGAGTTGCTGAGCCTAAATTCCCTTTGCCTGAAAAATTTGCTGGGCAACGCAGTAAATTTGTTTCTTTTCGTGAAGCTTGCAAACTATATTTCCGTATGCGCCCGATCTCCTCGGGTAATGAGGCTCAGCGTGTGGGCCTGGTGTTGTCATTGTTAAGCGGGGACCCCAAGCATGGGCGTTTTCTTTGCCATCTGATTCTGCTGCATTTGACTCTGTGGAGAGTTTTTTTCCTCTCTTGGAAAAATCTACGATGAACCTGACAGAATGGCTCTAGCAGAATCTAAGATATGCACTATTTGCCAGGGGGAGCGAGTTGCAGAGGATTACTGTTCTGAATTTCGTCGCTGGGCGATCGATACACAATGGAATGATCCAGCATTGCGGAGTCAGTTTATTCATGGGGTTTCTGGAAGGTTTAAAAAAGCCCTTCTGATGTACAAGACTCCTGCTTCTCTAGATTCCGCTATGAGTCTGGTTGTCCGCATTGATCGCCGTTTGCGTCAGGGGGAGCATGAGACGCCGCCTATGGGAGAGGGTTTAGGTTCACGTGAGGTTGCTGCAGGTGAGCCCACAGAACCTATGCAAATCACAGGGGTATCACATGTTAAGAATCGAGCCTCTGAGCTCAGGAAGCAGGGAGCCTGTTTTTACTGTGGTAAAACTGGTCATTTTATTAACATCTGTCCTCTGCTGTGTAAGAAAAACGCAACGGCGGAAAACTTCTAAGCTCAGAGGGTGTGGAGGAGACCAATCTGAGCTTATGTATATCCTCCATGGTGGTTTCTCAATGCATGCTCCCTGCTAAGGTTTTTATCGCTGGCAGTGAGCTGCCAATTACTGTTTTTGTGGATAGTGGTTCAGCCACAAATCTCATTGATGAGGAGTTTGCGGTCACAGCAGGTTTTAGGATTGAAAAACTGTCTCATCCTATCTGCGTGGTCACCATCAATGCTGCTCCTCTCTCTCAGGGGGAGATTACTGAATTTGTGGCTGAGGTGAAACTCCACATTGGGGTTCTACGTTCCGAGCGTGTTACATGTAAGGTGCTCAGGAATCTTCCTGCTCAGGTGGTTTTGGGTTTTCCTTGGTTGTCTATGCACAACCCGGTAATTGACTGGAAAACTCAGGACATAATTCAGTGGAGCGAGTTCTGCCAGGAGAATTGCCTGGCCACATGTGTGGCTGCGGTGACTTCAAGCGTTCCGGAGTCACTTCTGGATTTTGTGGATGTGTTCTCTGAGAAGGGTTGTTCAGAGTTGCTGCCACATCATCCCTGTGACTGTTCTATCAGGTTTAAACCAGGGGCCAAGTTGCCTAAAGCAAGGATGTTTAACATCTCCGGTCCTGAGAGACAAGCGTTAAAAGATTATATTGCTGAAAGCTTGAGCAAAGGGCACATCAGGCCGTCATCCTTGCCGGTGGCAGCAGGGTTCTTCTTTGTGAAGAAGAAAGATGGCGGATTACGCCCGTGTTTGGATTTCAGGGAGTTGAACCAGATTACGGTTCGTGATCCATACCCTATGCCACTGATACCAGATTTGTTCAACCAGGTGGCGGGTGCTAAGTGGTTTACCAAGCTTGACCTCAGGGGGGCGTACAACCTCATAAGAGTCCGTCAAGGTGATGAGTGGAAGACCGCTTTTAATACCCCTGAGGGTCATTTTGAAAATTTGGTGATGCCATTTGGGTTGACTAACGCACCAGCAGTGTTTCAACATTTCATCAATGATGTGTTCTCGCATGTTTTGGGGAAATTCGTTATTGTGTACCTAGATGACATTCTCATATATTCTTGCGACCATGATGCTCATTTAGATCATGTCAGGCAGGTGTTACAGCTTCTCAGAGAGAATAAGCTGTATGCTAAACTTGAGAAATGTGTATTTTTTGTTCAGGAGTTGCCTTTCTTGGGTTATATTGTGTCTGCTTCTGGTTTTAAAATGGACGCTGCTAAGGTGCAAGCGGTGCTGCATTGGGAACGTCCTGATAACCTGAAAGCACTTCAGCGGTTCCTTGAGTTTTCTAACTACTATAGGAAATTTATCAAGGATTTTTACATCACTGCTAAACCGCTAACTGACATGACTAAAAAGGGTACCAATTTCTCCGTTTGGCCTGAGGCTGCTGTGCGCGCATTTGAATTTCTTAAGAACAGTTTTGTTTCAGCCCCCATTCTTGTGCAGCCAGACGTATCAAAACCTTTTGTTGTGAAAGTCGATGCATCTGAGGTTGGTGTGGGGGCGGTACTATCTCAAGGCTCATCTTTGAGTGGTTTGCGTCCGTGCGCCTATTTCTCCAAGAAACTGCCGTCCGCCGAACGTAACTACGATATCGGCAACAGGGAGTTGTTGGCTATTAAGTTGGCCTTTGAGGAATGGCGACACTTCTTGGAGGGGTCGGTACATCAGGTTACTGTTATTACCGATCATAAGAATCTGCTGTATTTGGAGTCAGCCAAGCGTCTGTCCCCCAGGCAGGCTCGCTGGGCATTGTTTTTTACGCGGTTCAATTTCGTTGTCACTTACAGACCGGGGTCTAAAAACACTAAGGCGGATGCTCTGTCCAGGAGTTTTCCGGGGGGAGAACCTCGGGAGGATCCAGTACTCATCCTCCAAAAGGGTGTTGTGGTTTCTGCTCTCACTACCGAGGTTGAGGCTGAGATTGCCGAGGCTCAGGAGGAGGTACCATCTGAGCTTCCCATCAACAAATCTTTTGTACCGCTTCATCTCCACTTAAAGGTATTGGCGGAGCATCATGATGCTGTCAAGGCTGGCCACCCAGGGGTTAGAGGTACTTTGGAGTTGGTGGTCTCATACGTGTCAGCTTGTACCACGTGCGCTAGGGCTAAGACGCCCCGCTCCCGTCCTGTTGGCACACTACTTCCTCTTGAAGTACCTAGTAAGCCATGGACGGAAATCTCCATGGATTTCATCACTGATTTGCCCTCATCAGCTGGGAACACGGTCATTTTGGTGATTGTTGATCGGTTCTCAAAAATGTTGCACTTTGTGTCTTTGCCTTCGTTGCCTAACGCTAAGACTCTGGCTCAGGTGTTTGTGCAGGAGGTGGTCAGACTTCATGGGGTTCCGTCTGACATCGTGTCTGATAGGGGGTCTCAGTTTTGGCAAAATTTTGGAAAGCATTTTGCTCACGGCTGGGGATCAAGTTGTCTCATTCTTCAGCGTTCCATCCTCAGTCAAATGGTCAGACTGAGCGTATGAACCTAAATTTGGAACAGTACCTACGCTGCTTTGTCTCTGATAACCAGGAGGAGTGGTCTACCTTTCTTCCTTTGGCTGAGTTTGCCATCAATAATCACTGCCAGGAGTCGTCTGGGGAGTCTCCGTTTTTTTGTGTTTACGGGCTACATCCTCAATTTTGTACCTTGAGTCAGAGGGGCTCCGGAGGAGGATCAGTTAGGAGCACAATTGTCATCAGTCTGGAGGAGAGTTAAACAGCGCCTGTTGAGTGTGGGTGCTAGGCACAAACGTGTGGCTGACAGTAGGCGTGTGCCAGGTCCGGACCTGAGTGTGGATGACTGGGTGTGGTTAGCCACAAAAAACATAAGACTCAAAATACCGTCCCTTAAATTGGGTCCACGGTTTATTGGTCCATTTAGGGTCACCGCCGTCATTAACCCAGTAGCGTACCGATTGGAGCTCCCTACGGTGTATAAGATACACAACGTGTTCCACAGGTCTCTTCTAAAGAAGGTGGTGGGTTCTGTGGACGTGGCGCCTATGCCACCTCCAGTCTTGGTGGATGGTAATTTGGAGTTTGAAGTCTCCAAGGTGGTTGACTCTCGTGTAGTGCGTCGCACTTTACAGTACTTGGTACACTGACGTGGTTATGGGCCTGAGGAGAGGTCCTGGGTACCAGCCTCGGACATTCATGCGGATCGGCTGGTCTGGTTTTTTCATCGTCGCCATCTGGACAAGCCGGGTCCTATAAGTCGTGAGGGCCCTGGGGTCCCTCGTAGAAGGCGGTTTACTGTCATATCGGATGCTATTCAGACCAGGTCGTTCGACAGACAGCGGTAATTCCACTTTTGACCACTATTTGCTCATTGGCGTCGGCTAGATTTTATCTAGCTGTTCCGGGGTTAATTTACCTGATCCTCAGATTGGAAGCTGGGCCATTCCCATTGCCTTTAAATAGTTCTCCTGATCATTGGGCATCGCCGATTATAGCTTCTGTCTTGTGCGTTGTTATCTTGGTCTAGAGTGGAGAGCTGGTTGTTGGAGATTCGTTGCTGGTGGTGTATTTTCCTTTGTCTTATTTACTCCTTCCTATATTTGGATTTATTTTGCCCTGCACATTTATAGTGTATTCCTGAGTGACTGCGGCGTGGTGTATATTTTCCTTTATCCTTGTCTGTGCTAACTGTGGGTATTGGTGAATTACCTCTTCACTGGGTGGTGGGTGGAGGTTTCAGCCTACGGTTGAAACAGGAGACAGGGTGAGGTTCGAGGCCTGGACATGCACACCATCAGTGTAAACTCCAGGTAGAGGGTCAGTCAGGATTTCCGTAGTCTGAGGGAAATTGCAGGGGCCCGGGTTATTAGCTCTCGCTCACCTAGTCCCCCCGTGACAAACGCAGAGCCGTGAAAATAAAAAATAAAAATTTTTCCACAAAAATTATTTATTAGCCCCCAGTTTTGTATTTTCCCAAGGGTAACAGGAGAAATTGGACCCCAAAAGTTGTTGTCCAATTTGTCCTTAGTACGCTGATACCCCGTATGTGGGGGGGAACCACTGTTTGGGCACATGGCAGAGCTCGGAAGGGAAGGAGTGCCATTTGGAATGCAGACTTAGATGGATTGGTCTGCAGGCATCACGTTGCATTTGTAGAGCCCCTGATGTACCCAAACAGTAGAAACCCCCCACACGTGACCCCATATTGGAAACTAGACCTCCCAAGGAATTATCTAGATATGTTGTGAGAACTTTGAACCCCCAAGTGTTTCACTACAGTTTACAATGCAGAGCCGTGAAAATAAAAAATCTAAAATTTTTAGCCCCCCAAATTTTTATTTTTCCAAGGATAACAAGAGAACTTGGACCCCAAAAGTTGTTGTCCAATTTGTCCCGAGTACGCTGATACCCCATATGTTGGGGTAAACCCCTGTTTGGGCGCACGGGAGAGCTCGGAAAGCAAGGAGCACTGTTTTACTTTTCAATGCAGAATTGGCTGGAATTGAGATTGGATGCCATGTCGCGTTTGGAGAGCCCCTGATGTGCCTGAACAGTGGAAACTCCCCAATTCTACCTGAAACCCTAATCCAAACACACCCCTAACCCTAATCCCAACGGTAACCCTAACCACACCCCTAACCCTGACACACCCCTAACCCTAATCCCAACCGTAAATGTAATCCAAACCCTAACCCTACCTTTAGCCCCAACCTTAACCCTAACTTTAGCCCCAACCCTAACCCTAACTTTAGCCCCAACCCTAACCCTAACTTTAGCTCCAACCCTATTCCTAACCCTAACCCTAGCCCTAACCCTAGCCCTAACCCTAACCCTAACCCTAGCCCTAACCCTAACCCTAGCCCTAACCCTAATGGGAAAATGGAAATAAATACATTTTTTTAATTTTATTATTTTTCCCTAACTAAGGGGGTGATGAAGGGGGGTTTGATTTACTTTTACAGCTTTTTTTATAATCAGATTTTTATGATTGGCAGCTGTCACACACTAAAAGACGCTTTTTATAGCAAAAAAGTTTTTGCGTCTCCACATTTTGAGACCTATAATTTTTCCATATTTTGGTCAACAGAGTCATGTGAGGTCTTGTTTTTTGCGGGACGAGTTGATGTTTTTATTGGTAACATTTTCGGGCACATGACATTTTTTGATCGCTTTTTATTCCGATTTTTGTGAGGCAGAATGACCAAAAACCAGCTATTCATGAAATTCTTTTGGGGGAGGCGTTTATACCGTTCCACGTTTGGTAAAATTGATAAAGCAGTTTTATTCATCGGGTCAGTACGATTACAGCGATATCTCATTTATATCATTTTTTATGTTTTTGCGCTTTTATACGATAAAAGCTATTTTATAGAAAAAATAATTATTTTGGCATCGCTTTATTCTTGTGACTATAACTTTTATATTTTTTTGCTTATGATGCTGTATGGCAGCTTGTTTTTTGCGGGACAAGATGACGTTTTCAGTGGTACCATGGTTATTTATATCCATCTTTTTGATCGCGTGTTATTCCACTTTTTGTTCAGCAGTATGATAATAAATTGTTGTTTTTTGGCTCGTTTTTTTTTTTTAGATAGTACGTCATATGAGATTAAGGGGTTAATGTTATGGACCGACCTGGCTTGGAGTAGTGATATTGCAACCACTAGGGGCAGCACTGGCAGGTAGCATAGTCAGGGATAGCCAGGGAGTTGGTACACAGGAACAGCAATGCAGTTTGAAGTAATAAGCAGGAATCGTAGTCAAGGAAGCCAGAGTTCATTATCAGAAGCAGCAATGTTGTTTGAAGGAAAAAGCAGGAATCGTAGTCAGGGAAGCCAGAGGTCGATGTCAGGAGCAGCAATGTCGTTTAATGAAGCAGCAGGTGGAAGGAAGCTTGACTAGAGGTTGGTAGCTCAATAATCACGCAATGAAAGGAGAGCAAGGCCAGGTTTAAATAGGGTGTTCATTCAGGATGGAGCTAATCAGAAACTCAGGGTGTTGACCAACAGAAACTCAGGGTGGACACATCAGCAACAACAACGTAGGTACAAGTATTTGGGTTAGCACGGAACTGATCAACACGCTGAATAGCTCACAGCTAAGAGCTGCGGTCTGGTGCAGAGGAGCTGAAGGGTTCGAATCCTGAGAGTTAATGTGGTACACCTGGTACGGCTTTCTTCTCCCTAGTTGGTGGACCTTGTAGTTGACGTCACAACTTTTTGACCATCTTGTATGGCCCTTGCCACTTGGCCAGGAACTTACTTTCAACCATAGGGATCAACACTAACACCCGGTCTCCAGGGCTCAACTGTCTCAGTATTGCCGACCGATTGTAGACCCTTTCCCAGGCCTCTTGTGCTTAAAGGAGGCTTTCTCTCACAATTGGCATAACCCTTGCATTCCTGTCCTGCATCTGGGCCACATGTTCGCTAACGCTTCGGTGGGGTGTTACCTCTACTTCCCAGGTCTCCTTTGCAATGTCCAGAAATCCCAGAGGGTGCCGTCCATATAACAATGGTGAGAACCCTGTAAAGGCCTTTGGGACTTCTCTAATGGAGAACAGTAGGTATAGTAACAGGCAATCCCAGTTCTGGCCATCCTTCTCCATGACCTTCTTCAGCATAGACTTCAAGGTCTTGTCAACCCTTTCCATGAGGCCATCCATCTGCAGATGGTAAACAGATGTCCATAGTTGGGTAATCTGGAGGGCTTTACATAACTCTATCATTACCTTTTCATTATCTTGGTCCATCAGAATGTCTCTGGGCAGACTCGTCCGGATGAAAATATGGACTAGCTCTCAGGCTATACTCCTGGCGGGGGAGTTACTTAGTGGTACCGCCTCTGGATACCGTGCCGCATTGTCCGACTTAAATAGGAGTTCTACCAGGTCCATGGCAAACCAGTCAAAGAGGACTTCTATATTAGGTAACTGAACTAAGGGACTGCGGAAGTGGGATATGGGAGCAGTTAGCTGATATTTAAGGCAGGATTGGCAGAAATTAACAATGTCCCTGTGACACCCAGGCCAGTGTAACCTCTGAAGGACTCACTCTTGGGTTTTATCTATGCCTAGATGCCCCCCAAGACATGAGAATGGGCCAGATCTAGTACCCTATGTCTATAGGGTCCCGGGACTAACAGCTGCTCTAATACTTCCCCTCCCTGTTTAGTGACTCAATAGAGCAACTCCTCATTAACTGCAAAGTACAGGAACTTGGTGATGGCCCCCAGATTTTGGACAACAACATTTATTACAGACACATTTTATGCCCCTTTAGAGTAAGATCCCGCATTTTAGCAGTATCAAATTTCCTCCCAGAAACCCCCAGTTCAGGAATCTCGGCCTCACTGGTCACCATCTCTTCTTCGTCACCAGCCAGGACACACAAGGAGAAGCCATCCACCTCTGTTATGGTCTGGTGATTAAGGAGCGACATGCGACTAGCTCTGAGCAGGTGGTAACTATACCAACCGCAGTTCCTGATCTTAACACAGACACTAGCAGTAGCCGTGGGATGTTCCTGTCACTCCCTGGACACCTCGTCACAGCCGGAGATCTAGCTACCCCTAAAGGTAGAAGCAGGAAAGCTATCTTGCCTCAGAGAAAATCCCCAAAGGATAGGACAGCCCCCCACAAATAATGACTGTGAGAGAAGGAAATGACATACGTAGTATGAAACAAGATTTAGCAAAGGAGGCCACTACTAGCTAGAAAGAATTAGTACAGGACAGAACACTGTGCGGTCAGTAATAAAAACTAGAAAAAGTCCACCGCAGAGAAATGCAAAAATCTCCACACCTGACTAAAGGTGTGGAGGGCAAACTCTGCTGCCCAGAGCTTCCAGCTTAGCTGACTAGATACATACTGATAAGCTGGACAAATGAGCAAAACATAGAAAGTGCTAAACAACAAAGTCCACAACAAGTGAACTGCAAAAAGACAAGCAAGGACTTAGCTTTGCTGAAATGGTCAGAGTGACAGGGAAATCCTCAGAGAGCCATGACTCCAAGCTCAACAATTGACAACTGGCATTGAATTAGGGAAAAGGCCAGACTAATATAGCAGAGCCAGAAAGACGATCAGTGAAAACAGCTGCTGATGCTAAATCCAAGAAGCAGCCATACCACTCAAAACCACAGGAGGGAGCCCAAGAGCAGAACTCACAAAAATGCTACTTATAACCACCGGAGGGAGCCCAAGAGCGGAATTCACAACAGTACCCCCCCTTGAGGAGGGGTCACCGAACCCTCACCAGAGCCCCCAGGCCGATCAGGACGAGCCAATTGAAAAGCACGAACCAAATCGGCGGCATGGACATCGGAGGCAACCACCCAGGAATTATCCTCCTGGCCATAACCCTTCCACTTGACAAGATACTGAAGCCTCCGCCTCGAAAAACGAGAATCCAAAATTTTCTGAACCACATATTCCAACTCCCCCTCAACCAACACCGGGGCAGGAGGATCAACAGATGGAACAACGGGTACAACATATCTCCGCAACAAAGATCTATGGAAAACATTGTGGATGGCAAAAGAGGCTGGAAGGGCCAAACGAAAAGACACTGGATTGATAATCTCAGAAACCTTATAAGGACCAATAAACCGAGGCTTGAACTTAGGGGAAGAAACCTTCATAGGAACATGACGAGAGGATAACCAGACCAAATCCCCCACACGAAGCCGAGGACCAACACACCGACGGCGATTAGCAAATCGCTGAGCCTTTTCCTGAGACAACGTCAAATTGTCTACCACATGAGTCCAAATCTGCTGCAACCTGTCCATCACAGAATCCACACCAGGACAATCAGAAGGCTCAACCTGCCCTGAAGAAAAACGAGGATGGAAACCAAAATTACAAAAGAAAGGCGAAACCAAAGTAGCCGAACTGGCCCGATTATTAAGGGCAAACTCGGCCAACGGCAAGAAAGCCACCCAATCATCCTGATCAGCAGACACAAAGCATCTCAAATAGGTTTCCAAGGTTTGGTTAGTTCGCTCAGTTTGGCCATTTGTCTGAGGATGGAACGCCGAAGAAAAAGACAAATTAATGCCCATCTTAGCACAAAAGGCCCACCAAAACCTGGAAACAAACTGGGAACCTCTGTCAGACACAATATTCTCTGGAATGCCATGAAAACGAACCACATGCTGAAAAAATAATTAAACCAAATCAGAGGAGGAAGGCAATTTAGGCAAAGGTACCAAATGGACCATTTTAGAGAACCGGTCACAAACCACCCAGATAACAGACATCCTCTGGGACACAGGTAGATCCGAAATAAAATCCATGGAAATATGCGTCCAAGGCCTCTCCGGGACAGGCAAAGGCAAAAGCAACCCACTAGCGCAGGAACAGCAAGGCTTAGCCCGGGCACAAGTCCCACAGGACTGCACAAGAGAACGCACATCCCGCGACAAGGAAGGCCACCAAAAGGACCTAGCAACCAAATCTCTGGTACCAAAAATCCCAGGATGACCGGCCAACACAGAACAATGGACCTCAGAAATTACCTTACTTGTCCATCTATCAGGAACAAACAACTTCCCCACAGGACAGCGGTCAGGTTTATCAGCCTGAAATTCCTGAAGCGCCCGCCGCAAATCAGGGGAGATGGCAGACAGAATCACCCCTTCCCTAAGAATGCCAACCGGCTCAAGGACTCCAGGAGAATCAGGCAAAAAACTCCTAGAGAGGGCATCCGCTTTAACATTCTTAGATCCTGGAAGATATGAGACCACAAAATCAAAACGGGAGAAAAACAGGGACCACCGAGCCTGTCTAGGGTTCAGCCGCTTTGCCGACTCGAGGTAAATCAGATTCTTATGATCGGTCAAGACCACAATGCGGTGCTTGGCTCCCTCAAGCCAATGTCGCCACTCCTCAAATGCCCACTTCATAGCCAACAACTCCCGATTGCCGACATCATAATTGCGTTCCTCAGGTGAAAACTTTCGGGAAAAGAAGGCACACGGCTTCATCAAGGAACCATCAGAATTCCTCTGTGACAAAACGGCCCCTGCCCCAATCTCAGAAGCGTCAACCTCAACCTGAAAAGGAAGAGAAACATCCGGCTGACGCAAGACAGGGGCAGAAGTAAATCGGCGCTTAAGCTCCTGACAGGCCTCAACAGCCTCAGAGGACCAATTAGTCACATCAGCGCCTTTCTTCGTCAAATCGGTCAGGGGTTTAACCACACTAGAGAAGTTGGCAATGAAACGGCGATAAAAATTAGCAAAGCCCAAAAATATCTGAAGGCTCTTCACAGATGTGGGTTGAATCCAGTCATGAATGGCTTGGACCTTAACAGGATCCATTTCTATAGACGAAGGAGAAAAAATAAACCCCAAAAAAGAGACCTTCTGAACTCCAAATAGGCACTTAGACCCCTTCACAAATAGAGCATTATCACGAAGGATCTGGAATACCATCCTGACCTGCTTCACATGAGACTCCCAATCATTGGAAAAAATCAAAATATCATCCAAATACACAATCAAGAATCTGTCAAGATAATTGCGGAAAATATCATGCATAAAGGACTGAAATACAGAAGGAGCATTAGAAAGCCCGAAAGGCATCACCAGGTATTCAAAATGGCCTTAGGGCGTATTAAATGCAGTTTTCCATTCATCACCCTGTTTAATACGAACAAGATTATATGCCCCTCGAAGGTCAATCTTGGTAAACCAACTAGCCCCCTTAATCCGAGCAAACAAATCAGAGAGCAAAGGTAAAGGGTATTGGAATTTGACCGTGATCTTATTAAGAAGGCGATAATCAATACAGGGTCTCAAGGAGCCATCTTTCTTGGCAACAAAAAAGAATCCCGCTCCCAATGGTGACGAAGACGGATGAATATGCCCCTTCTCTAAAGACTCCTTTACATAGCTCCGCATGGCGGTATGTTCAGGCACAGACAGGTTGAAAAGTCGGCTTTTAGGGAACTTACAGCCAGGAATCAGGTCAATAGCACAATCACAGTCCCTATGTGGAGGAAGGGAACTGGACTTGGGCTCATCAAATACATCCTGGAAATCTGACAAAAATTCAGGAACATCAGAAGAGGGGGAAGAGGAAATTGACATTAAAGGAACGTCACTTTGTACCCCTTGACAACCCCAACTAGTCACAGACATTGATTTCCAATCCAGCACTGGATTGTGTACTTGTAACCATGGAAAACCCAGTACAACAACATCATGTAAATTATGCAACACCAGAAAACGGCAATCTTCCTGATGTGCTGGAGCCATGCACATAGTCAGCTGAGTCCAATACTGAGGTTTATTCTTGGCCAACGGTGTAGCATCAATACCCCTTAAGGGTATGGGACTCTGCAAAGGCTGCAAAGAAAAACCACAGCGCTTCGCGAATTCTAAGTCCATTAAGTTCAGAGCAGCGCCCGAATCCACAAATGCCATGACAGAAAAAGATGACAATGAGCAAATCAGGGTCACAGACAGGAGAAACTTAGGCTGCACAGTACTAATGGTAACAGATCTAGCGACCCTCTTAATACGCTTAGGGCAATCAGAAATAGCATGAGCAGAATCCCCACAGTAAAAACACAGACCATTCTGACGTCTGTATCCCCTCTGTTCCGCTCTAGTCAAAATCCTATCACATTGCATGGGCTCAGGACTCTGCTCCGAGGACGCTGCCATATGGTGCACCACTTTGCGTTCGCGCAGGCGCCGATCAATCTGAATGGCCAGAGACATAGATTCGCTCAAACCAACAGGCGTGGGGAACCCCACCATAACATCTTTAAGGGCTTCAGAAAGACCCTTTCTGAAAATTGCTGCCAGAGCATCCTCATTCCATTTAGTGAGCACAGACCATTTTCTAAATTTCTGGCAGTATAATTCTGCCGCTTCCTGACCCTGACACAGGGCCAACAGTGTTTTCTCAGCATGCTCTACAGAGTTAGGTTCGTCATACAATAATCCAAGCAATTGAAAAAATGCATCTACATTAAGCAATGCCGGATCCCCTGACTCAAGGGAGAATGCCCAGTCCTGAGGGTCACGACGCAGCAGAGAAATAACTATTTTTACTTGCTGAATGGGGTCACCAGAGGAACGGGGTTTCAGAGCAAAAAACAATTTGCAGTTATTTTTAAAGTTCAAAAACTTAGATCTATCCCCGTAAAACAAATCTAGAGTAGGAATTCTAGGCTCTAAGGCCGGAGTCTGAACAACATAATCTTGAATACTCTGTACTCTTGCAGCAAGCTGATCCACACGAGAAAACAACCCCTGAACATTCATGCCCGCATCCAAATCCTGAATCACCCAGAGATTAAGAGGAAGGAAAAAGACAAAACAGACTAAAGAAAAAAAAAAAAAAATGGCTCAGAACTCTTTTTCTTTTCCTTCTTTTGAGATGCATTCTGCTCATTTTTGGCCAGTTGTACTGTTATGGTCTGGTGATTAAGGAGCGACATGCGACTAGCTCTGAGCAGGTGGTAACTATACCAACCGCAGTTCCTGATCTTAACACAGACACTAGCAGTAGCCGTGGGATGTTCCTGTCACTCCCTGGACACCTTGTCACAGCCGGAGATCTAGCTAACCCTAAAGGTAGAAGCAGGAAAGCTATCTTGCCTCAGAGAAAATCCCCAAAGGATAGGACAGCCCCCCACAAATAATGACTGTGAGAGGAGAAGGAAATGACATACGTAGTATGAAACAAGATTTAGCAAAGGAGGCCACTACTAGCTAGAAAGAATTAGTACAGGACAGAACACTGTGCGGTCAGTAATAAAAACTAGAAAAAGTCCACCGCAGAGAAATGCAAAAATCTCCACACCTGACTAAAGGTGTGGAGGGCAAACTCTGCTGCCCAGAGCTTCCAGCTTAGCTGACTAGATACATACTGATAAGCTGGACAAATGAGCAAAACATAGAAAGTGCTAAACAACAAAGTCCACAACAAGTGAACTGCAAAAAGACAAGCAAGGACTTAGCTTTGCTGAAATGGTCAGAGTGACAGGGAAATCCTCAGAGAGCCATGACTCCAAGCTCAACAATTGACAACTGGCATTGAATTAGGGAAAAGGCCAGACTAATATAGCAGAGCCAGAAAGACGATCAGTGAAAACAGCTGCTGATGCTAAATCCAAGAAGCAGCCATACCACTCAAAACCACAGGAGGGAGCCCAAGAGCAGAACTCACAAAAATGCTACTTATAACCACCAGAGGGAGCCCAAGAGCAGAATTCACAACACACCTCCAACTGTGATGGGCTTTCATAAAGGTTGAGCTGTATCCTGTCTGCATCACTTGGTTTCCCCACATTTCCTCACAAGTCCCAGAACAGGCTGAAGTCCTGCCTGATTATCATGGGGTGTAGCAAGTCTTTGACTACTCCGACCTCATGGGACTCAGTACCTTGCCTCATTTTTATCTACACTCTGGCAACGGGGTAATCCTTGGTGTCCCATTGGATACAGCGGATGCCCACGTGTTTCCCAAGGATCAACTGATGGGGAATTGTGGCCTTTTTCAGGGTCACCAAGCACCCTGAGTCCAAGAGTCCTGACACCAGCACCCTATTTATTGTCACGGGACATGCCTGTGGTCCCTCACCAGACTGATAGTACACACAGCAGGCGGGATAGGCATAGTATGAGCAGCCCTTCCCTAGGCTTCAGTCCATCTCTTTGGAGGACAAAGGGCAACATGTGGCTATATGCCCCAGACCACAACATCTCCAGCAGAGCAAGTAATTACCAACGGCCCTTGACAACCCCTCAACAACCCCTTGGGGTCTAGGACTCCCCCCAGTAGTGGTTCTACTACCCCTTTTTTGTGTCTCAGGCTCTCGCTGGGTACACCAGTTTGGGGAGGTACCACCCCCTAACTTTCTTAGGGACCTCTTGACAACCTGGTACCATTCCACTAGGCCCACCAGTTCATCTGCATTCCGCATTCATGTGCGACCCAGGTCTGCACCGGCCTAGGAAGGGAGTGAACGAATCGGTCCATGACAACCCGCTTGACTATCTGGGCTGGAGTGGAGGATTCCGGCTGCAACCATTTTTGCAAAAAATGCATTAAATAAAAGATTTGGCATTGAGGCGTTTGTCCCCATAATATGCCCAATGGTGAACCCTTTGTGCTCTGACCGACATGGTCACTCCCGCATGTGCCAAAATTTCAGTTTTTAATTTGGCATACTCATGCGCATCCTGTAACATAAAATCATAATATGCCTTTTGGGGCTCACCAGTTAGATAGGGGGCCAGCACCTCCACCCACTGCTCTGCTACCCACTCAAACACAGTAAAAAATGCTTCCACATCATCACCCGGGGTCATTTTTTGCATCGCTTGTCTTACCGACTTCTGGACATATGTGATGTCGCCTGGACTTGGGGGAAGAGCTGCCGGCCTTTCAAGAATCGCCTCTGCGGGCAAGTCATTCTGCTGCTGGTGCTGCTGTTGAATAAGCAGCTTACTTGTCTCTTGTTGTGCCATCTGTTGCTGCTGTAATTGCTGTTCATGCTGTTGGTGCTGTTGCTGCTGTGCTTGCACCAGATGTTTGAGCAGGTCCTCCATTTTGCCTGATGTTGTACGCTGTCTTCTGGCCTCCTTCTCTCAAGACATGCGGTACCTCTTATAGTCATCACACCTGATCGCTGGGAACACTGCCCGCACTTCTAAGACACCTTGTGGTAGATCGGCTCACTCAGCGATACACAGAGGTAGACATGGGAACACTGTCCCTTTATGAATTTCCTTTGGTTTATTATAGCAGCATAAATCAAGGTGAAGTAAAACAAACACAGCCCTCTGGGCAAAACAGGAAAACAAAACAAAATGGTAGCACAAAGCACTGTCCTTCTGAGAGCAGGGTTATTTCCACTCACCGTTAGCAGAACACACACGGTTCAGGTTCGTTCCAAGACAATCACTTCTCTGGAATGTTCCTCTCCAGACACTGAATACCGACTGCCTATGGAAGTGAGTTATTTAAACCCCAGACCACACCCTAGACACTCAGTTATTGCAAGTTTTTAATAGTATTGGTCTTTTCATATGGATCAGAGGCTCCAGGGCCCAAGTGCGACTGCAACCTCAGCATCTATTAAAATAATGCCCCTGGTTCTCCACCATCTGACCAAGGTTAGTCTCCCTGTTAACTGAAGGCACTGAGAATCATTAGATATCCCCATTGCCTTAACCTATTCATCCCCAAATGTGTTTACACCTGAATAACCTGGCCAATTTTACAATTCTCACAAGTGTCAATTTATGAGGTAATAACTCTGGAACGGTTCAATGGATCCAACTGATTATGAGAATGTTTTTTTCATGACATATTGTACTTCATGATAGTGGTAAAATTTCTTTGACTTGACTTGCGTCTATTTGTGGAAAAAAATGAAATTTGGAGAAAATGTGAAAACGTTGCAATTTTCAAAATTTTTATTTTTATACCCTTAAATCAGAAAGTTATGTCACACAAAATAGTTATTAAATAACATTTCTCAAAATTGACACCATTCTAGAAACTGCACCCCTCAAGGTCCTCAAAACCACAATCAAGAAGTTTAATAACCCTTCAGGTGCTTGACAGGAATTTTTAGAATGTGGAAGGAAAAAATGAACTTTTAACTTTTTTGACAAAAATTTTAATTTAGACCCAATTTTTTTATTTTCACAAGGGTAACAGGAAAAAAATTGACCACAACATTTTTTGTGCAATTTCTCTTGAGTACGCCGATACCCCATATATTTGGAAAAGCTACTGTTTGGGCACAAGGCAGGGATAGGAAGGAAAGGAACTCCATTTAACTTTTGAATACAAAATATGCTGTAATAATTAGTGGATGCCATGTTGCCTTTGGAGAGCCCCTGTTGTGCCTAAACAATGGAAACACCCAAAAAGTGACACCATTTTGGAAACTAGACCTCAGGAAACCTACATAGATGTGTGCTGAGCACCTTGAACCGCCAGGTGCTTCACAGAAGTTTATAATGTAGAGCCATGAAAATAAAAAAAATCACATTTTCCCCACAAAAATTTTCCTTGGTCCCAATTTTTTTTAATTTTCCAAAGGTAATAGGAGACATTGCATCATACAATTTTGTTGTACAATTTCTCCTAAATACACAGATACCCAAAATGTGGTGAAAAACTACTGTTTGGGTGCACGACAGGGCTCAGAAAGGAAGGAGTGACGTTTTGGAACTCAGATTTTGATGGAATGGTGTGCAGATGTCATGTTGCATTTGGAGAGCCCCTGATGTGCCTAAGCAGTAGAAACCCACCGTAAATTACCCCATTTGGAAACTAGACCCCTCAAGGAATGTATCTAGATGTGCGGTGAGCACCTTAAACCCCCAGGTGCTTAACGCAGAGCCATGAAAATAAAAAAAAAATCATATTTTTCCCACAAAATGTTATTTTAACCTCAAATTTATTTTTTTACAAGGGTAACAGGAGAAAATGGAACCCAAAATTTGTTGTTAAATTTCTCCTGAGTACACTAATACCTCACCTGTGGTAAGAAAACCTACGTTTGAGGCACAGTGCAAAGCTCATAAATGATGAAGCATCATATTGGAGTTAAGATTTTGCTGTACAAGTTTGAGGGTGCCATGTCACATTGGCAGAGCCCCTGAGATGCCAGAAAAGCAGAACCCCCATAAGGCTATGTGCGCATGTTGCATATTTTCTTGCAGAAATGTCTGCAAGGTTTCTGCATCTCTTGGCAGAAAAACGCAGCTGAAAATACGCACGTTTTTTATGCATTTTTGCATGCGTTTTTGTAAAATAAAAGAGCTAAATAAAGATATATAATTAAAAAAAAAATGGGATGTCTTTTCCTTGTTCAACCTCTTCAGCCAGATACCCTCATTAATATTAAATAAGTAACCAGCCTATGTAGGAGCATTAACATAATTCATTTATATATGCTGTAACAAAACTGCAACGGTCAGAAATCTGTGTGAAATGCAATATCTGTTTATTTTTCATAAAAGTAAAAAAAAAAATTGCGTGGGCTCCCTCATAATTTTCATAACCAGCAGAGGGCTGATGTTAATATTCTGGGAAGGAGCCAATAGCCATAGGTTCCTAGGTTATTAATATCAGCTCACAGCTATTTGCTTAGCCTTTACTGGCTAGTTTACAGGGAAACCCCAGAAAAAAATTGACATGGAGTCACCCTATAAAATTGAACCTGCAAAGACTAGGCAAAGAGCTGCGGGCTGTCATGGGGGTGCAATGGATATTGGCACCCTCCAGGCTAAAAAAATCAGCCACCCCAAAGATGGTGCAACTTATAGTGCACCAATTCTGGTACTTAGCCTAGCTCTTCCCACTTGCCCTGTAGCGGTGGCAAGTAGGGTTCATATTTGTGGGGTTGATTTCACCTTTGTATTGTCAGGTGACATCAAGCCCACAGGTTAGTAATGGAGAGGCTTCTACAAGACACCTATCCATTACTAACCCATAGCGATATTGTATAAAACACAGACAACCAGAATAAAGTCCTTTATTTGAAATAATCACACAGACTCCTTTATTGAATCTAAATTTACCATACTTACTGAATGCCTAATCCCCGACACCCTTGTCTCCTGCAAGCAATCAAAAAATAATAAACCAACTATCCTGTCTGACGTAGTCCATTTTATGCCGAGTGTCTCACGGCGATCTCACGTGTAGAAAAGTCACATTGGGAGATGTGACTGCCCTACCTGGCCTCCTGCGATACTCTGACAGGAGTTAATCGCTCCTGCAGTGTATCACTAAGCTGCTGTGAGAGTTCACTGGAGTTCATCAGCTCCAGTGCTCTAACTTACTGCACTACTGCACTATCGCTGTGTGAGAACTTACTCACGCAGTGATGCCGTAAGTGAGATCACCGAAGCTCATAAGCTGATGAACTCAAGTGAACTCTCACAGCAGCTCAGTGACGCACTGTGGAAGCGATTACCTCCTATCAGTATATCATCAGTGGCCGAGTGAGATCGACATGGGACACTCAGTATTCAATGGAAAGATGAGTATACGTTGGATTATTATTTTTGATTGTTTGCAGGAGACACAGGCATCGAGTATTAGGCATTCGGTGAGTATGTATTTTGTATGTAATTATGCAAATGTTTAGAGTTTTTTACAATTGAACACAGGCACGTAGGGCTGCATCAGAATATCACTGGTTCCCATAGACTTAGCTGGAGAGCCAGCAAAAACCAAGTGAGTAGCAGGAGCCTGAAAAAGATGCTGGGACCGACGTCTGTGCAGAGCAGCACCCGCCTCAGCCGAGCCTGAATGGGAAACCACAGCATCAGGCAATGCTTGGGATCAATCCCATGCAGCGGGAGAATCCTGACGGCTAACACACCTCTCAATGAAATCTCCTAGAGGTGCTGTGATCATATTAACACCACAGGTGGGTCACAGAGCTTTATACCATTGGGCAGTGAAAATTAATTACATTTTTAACACTAAAATTTTGTTTTAGCCCCAGATTTTACATTTTTATACAGTGAAATTGGTAAACATTGCACCAAAATTTGTCCCACATTTTTCTGCTGAATGCAGAAATACCTTGTACCTCTATGTAGCAGAAGCGATTGGGTTGTGGCAGCTTCTAGTCTCTCATGGACACTATTGAAGCATGCCAAAAGTAAAAAAAAAAAAGTTTTTAAAAATATAAAAAAATATATAAAAGTTCAAATCGCCCCATTCAAAATAACGCAATAAAAAATCAAACATACACATATTGGGTATCGCCGAGTTCAGAATCGCCCGATCTATCAATAAAAAAAGGATTAACCTGATCGCTAAACGGCGTAGTCACAAAAAAAGTCAAAACGCCAGAATTACGGTTTTTGGTCTCAGCGACATTGCATTAAAATGCAATAACGGGCGATCAAAAGAACGTATCTGCACCAAAATGGTATCATTAAAAACGCCAGCTCGGCACGCAAAAAATAAGCCCTCACCTGACCCCAGATCACGAATAATGGAGATGCTACGGGTATCGGAAAATGGCGCAATTTTTTTTTTTAACAAAGTGTGGAATTTTTTTTCACCACTTAGACAAAAAAGACATGTTTGGTGTCTATGAACTCATAATGACCTGGAGAATCATAATGGCAGGTCAGTTTTAGCATTTAGTGAGCCTAGTAAAAAAACAATTTCACTGCACTTGAAATTATTTTCCCATTTTCTAGTACATAACATGGTAAAATCAATGATGTCGTTCAAAAACACAACTCGTCCCACAAAAAACAAGCCCTCACATGGCCATATTGATGGAAAAATAAAAAAGATATGGCTCTGAGAAGAAGGGAAGCGAGAAACGAAAACGCAAAACCGAAAAAAGCTATGGGGGTTAAGGGGTTAATGGTGTTGCAGCCTCTAGGGACTTTCAGACAAGATGTGTATGTACTGACAGTCCATGTGACACTTAGATTGTACACAGGTGGACTTTCTTTCACTAAGCATGTGACGTTTGAAGGCTTCTACCAGAAATTTTAGGGCATGTTTCCACATTCCGTAAAGGCAGCGCTTTGGATGCAGCAGATACCCGCCCCGTCCAAAGCGCTGCCGGCTTTTGTACACATAGACCTGCTGTGGTCTATAAAGAAGCACTGCATGTGCGTATACGCAGTTCTGCCACCTGCGTCTTTGAACGCATAGTGGAGATGAGATTTCATAAAATCCCATCCACTATGCTGTAACATCTGGTCACTGTGGATTGGACGCTGTGGCTGTACGCAGCGTCCAATCTGCACCAAATAATGATCATGGAAACATACCCTTAGGGCTCCATAGAAAAAGGGTGATTACACATGCACAGGCTAATGTTTAGTTATTTGATCACATAAATTTAATTTATGCCTATATTTTTCTCACTTCCCCAAACTTAGACTATTTAGTGCTGATTCATCACACACAAATCGAATTAGAAAAGTATTTAAACATAGGTTGTAAATAATATAATAAAATAGTTGAAAAGCTAAGGGGGTGAATAATTTTGAAAGCCACTGTAGATATATTCTTATATTTAAGATAGCTGCAACTAGCAACAACTACGAGGTGGACCCAAGTACATCCATAGTTTTCCATGAATCCAATGGTTTGCATTGTTAATTATAGAGGTTTAATCTCTAAATAACATTTCACAACACGAAAGAACCATATACAATTTGCTGTATTAAAATAACCATTATCGTACACAGGTAGCAAGTGTGAGCTTCAGAGCTTATGCCTACTGACATCTCTTTAGCAAATGCCCAGGGAACAGCAATGTGCTTCACACATTGGTTTTTTTAATTTCAGGTAACAGATGGTGCCATTTTGACCCAAAGCTTTGCCATTTTATGATCAACTATGAGCATCTCACAGAAGATAAATACAGATGTATATTCTATACAGTTGCCATTTAACACTTTGACATTGTCTCTTTTCCATCCTTACTGCATCATAATTGCAAATATTGATGATGTTTCTGATCAGAAGGTAAATGCAAAATAAAATGTTGTAGTTTATGATTTATTAGTTAACTCAAAGTTCGGATACTTTTTAACCTCCTTTCAATTGCAGACACAGACAAGCACATGCGCCGTGTAATTACAACTCATTAGCTTCTCAGGGGTGATCCTCAATCCTGGGCCTTCTCCCTACTCTTTACGGTCAGTGGACGAGTTTTTTGTGGCATTAGTGCTGGTGTATGGGGATCCTGATGGAGTCTCCCTGGCTGAGTCTCGACTCTGTAAAATCAAGCAGGGGAGCTGGCCAGCTGAGGAGTACTGCTCAGAGTTTAGGAGGTGGGCCACTGACACGCAGTGGAATGATCCTGCCCTTAGGAGCCATTTTTGTCAGGGTCTGTCACCTAGGTTACAAGATACTCTGGTGCAGTACGCTGCTCCCAGGTCATTGGAAGCTACCATTTTCCCTTGCTATCTGAGTGGATAGATGCCTCAGGGAGAGACATACACCAAATCTGCCCCCTGTTGTCCTTTCTAGGGAGGAGGACACAGCGGTGCACATAGACAAACCTATGCAGGTGGGAGTAGTGTCATCTCAAACTGGGTTGCCTGTGGTTCGCCGTGGTATGGGGGCATGTTTTTACTGTGTCCACACTGGTCATTTTATCAATATCTGCCCAGCTCGTGCCAAAGTACCATCACCATCTCAAAAGTTGTGTCCCTCTGGTCGTGTGGAGGGAGGCGGCCAGGGTGTGTATATTTCCTCCATCTTCTCGTCTCAGTGTACCATACCTGCTGAATTGTTGGTGGGCGGTAGGGTTGAGCGAAACGAGTCGGCAATTTTCAGAAGTCGCCGACTTTTGGCAAAGTCGGGTTTCATGAAACCCGACCCGACCCCTGTGTGGGGTCGGCCATGAAGTCGGCGATCTTCTGAATCTGGAATCGGAATTCCGATACCGATTCCCGATATGTTTAAGATATCAGGAATTGGTATCGGAATTCAGATTTAAGTGTAAAATAAAGAATTAAAATAAAAAATATCGCTATACTTACCCTCTGACGGGCCCTGGTACTAACCGGGAACCTTCCTTCCTTAGAATCAGCCTTCCAGGACCTTGCGGTGACGTCGCGGTGACGTCGCGGCTTGTGATTGGTCGCGCGCCGCCCATGTGACCGCTCGCGCGACCAATCACAAGCCGCGACGTCACCGTGACGTCACCGAGGGTCCTGGAAGGGCTGATTCTTAGGAAGGAAGGCTGCCGGAACTAAGCCGAGGGTGAGTATATTCCTATTAGGTATATACTCACCTTCGGATACGCCCTGCTTCTTTCCGACAGCCTTCCTTCCTAAGAATCAGCCCTTCCAGGACCTTCGGTGACGTCATGGTGACGTCGCGGCTTGTGATTGGTCGCGCGAGCGGTCACATGGGCGGCGCGCGACCAATCACAAGCCGCGACGTCACCGCGACGTCACCGCAAGGTCCTGGAAGGCTGATTCTAAGGAAGGAAGGTTCCCGGTTAGTACCAGGGCCCGTCAGATGGTAAGTATAGCGATATTTTTTATTTTAATTCTTTATTTTACACTTAAATATGGATCCCAGGGCCTGAAGGAGAGTTTCCGCTCCTTCAGACCCTGGGAACCATTGGAAACCCAATGCACTGCATTGGGTTTCGAGTTTCGGCCGACCCCGACCCCGACTTTTTTATAGGATCGGCCGATTTCACTCGACCCGACTTTTGAAAAAGTCGGGTTTCGTGAAACCCGACCCGATCCTATAAAAGTAAAGGTCGCTCAACCCTAGTGGGCGGTTTAACTGATACTGTACCGTTGCTTGTGGATAGTGGAGCAGGAGTCAATTTGGTGGATGCTCTCTTTGTTCAAACTCATGGTCTGAGGGGTAGGATGCTAGCGAGACCCTAAGCGATCAGTCCATTGACTCAGTCCCAGTCAGCCAGGGGAGGGTGAGCCAAGTCATAGATGATATACACCTGCGTGTAGGGACTCACATGAAGAGTCCCTGTCGTGCTATGTCTTGGAAGGTATGCCAACTCCTATCATTTTAAGCTTCCCTTGGTTGAAAAGGCACAACCCGGTCATAGATTGGTGGTCAAGGGAAGTAGTCAGCTGGGACCAGTCATGTAAGGGCTGCAGGCCTGGAGTTATGATCTTTGCCGTCTTTCTGCAATCTACCCTTGCTTCTCCATTTGGGGGCACAGAGGTGCTGCCAGGGAGTAGAGGCAAGACTCACCCTCACCACTAGTTAACCCTGAGTGTCGGAGTCCTCTTAGGAGGAGGGGTCAGGGGAGGGTGGTGGTTCCCTCTGTGCGTAGTGGGGGTGTGAGTTTGGTGACACAGGGGGACGCGTCTGTTGTCAGTTCTGTAAAGAGTTCACCATCTTGTGGCAAACATGTGCGTGGAAATATATGTTCAGGTCCAGAGCTGTGTGTGAACGAGTACATGTGGGTGTCCACCAAAAACATCAGGTGGAAGTGTGCTGCGGGGACCTAGAGTTCTTGGGTAATCGGGCCGTATCGGGTGTCAGCCATTCTCAGCCTGGGGACTTTCCAGCTGGAGATACCCCCAGTAACGCACATACACAACTCATTCCACAGGTCGGCGCTCTGGAGATTTGTGGCGCCTCCGGAGCCTACATTATCATCACCTCCATCGAGCTGCGTTCACCGTAAATCTGAGAGTCAACTGACTGTAGAGGTGAACTCTGGTGGATTGAAGCATCCTCATGTGTCGTTTTCTGGTGAGGTCCAGTGTTGAGGGTCCAGAGGCCCCTCAATGAAAGGGGGGTACTGTCACGATCTATTTTTGGATTTGTGGCAGCTCTGGTTCCACTCAGTTTAAAACTTTTTTCCTGTTTGACCATCGGGGTTAATGTCAGTTTCTTTCCCCGCTGGCAATCTGATGTTACTGCAGTGCTGCTGGGTCAGCAGATGCAGGTGGTGACCACTCCCACCATCCTTTAAAACGTCACCTGATGCATCAACTGACTGTTGGTGATGCAGTTTCTTTCTGGAGACCAGCCTAGCAGGAGCATTGCTCTGGTGTTAGTCACGTCTGGTTATTGGAGTCCAGTTGCTGTTGTTATCTGCAGTGTGGAGCTTAGCAGCGGTGTTCATAAGCTAAGTGTGGTGTTTTTGTTACCTTGTCCCTTTGGTGTTTGTCACTTCCCCCTGTGTGTATTATCTGCAGAGGTGAGGCTACTGCTCCTTGCCAGCCAGTCCACTAGCCAGGGCAGTAATAGGTGACTACAAGGGACAAGGTATCCTGATGGCGGCGGAGGGGGAAGGACCCCCATAGGGCGATAGAGGAGTGCAGGGACAGGCTCAGGTTTGAGCTCAGGTGGTGACCATTCCACATTCCCTATGTGTATGGCCTTCCTTTCACTTTTTCCATCCCATTGTTTGTGAGTTGTCCCGTCCGTTGACCGACCACATGGTGGGTCGGGTCACACCGTGACAATGTTGCTGTAGAGATAGTGGATTTTCAAGCATGGCAGAAGCTTGTTGAATCAAGCCAGAAAGTCAGGCTTTTATTTTATAAACATCTGGGCATCGCACAAGTTGTCACAGGGGTAAAGAGTCTGTCTTTAACACCAGCAAAAAATCTGAATATAGGCAGACCCTGACTTACCAATATCCAACTTATGAACATCAACTAGCTATGAATGTAATATATTAAAAGAAAAGACAAAACTAATACTCACCTAGGTACCTCTCTGACTGCCCTGCTGCTCGCTTCCCACCATCCGGTCATTTTCCTTCCGCTGTCATGCGTCACATCTATGGTCTTGTCACTGTAGGCCTCAGATGTCACTCTGTATTGTAAAGTTGTGATATCAAGCCATGCACCGTACCCTTATGATGCACAATGACCCCTGTTGCCTTGATCCAGCAAGAGTCCTGGCCTTTAGTGAAGAGGCTGGAGATGCAGCGCAATGTCAGAAAGAAAAGGGCCAGAAAGCTGGCAACAGTGCTTGTTGCATAGTGCAGATAAGGACCAAAATGGCTCTCATAATGATAAAATGTGGTGATCGGTAAGGGCATTAACACGTAAATTGGTTTATACCATACTTTAAAGGTGATTCGTAAATGGTACAAGAATAATATAATAAAAAGGAAGGCAAAGTCATTATATTTCTGCACCTCTTCAGACCACAATGTGGTCACAGGAGGCAGGGTAACTGCAGCAGGAGGCACTCCGCTCACCATCATCATGAAAGAAATGATGCAAGTCCTTTGTTATTTATTCACAAAATAATGCCAGGGGAATAATAATTAATAGGCACATCCGCATGTCAACTGAGAATGCTGACATGATGACTTGTTCTTAAATAGAACCTGTCAGCAGTTTTGGACCTTATAAGATTCGGCCATCACCTTTCAGGGCTGATATACAGCATTCTATAATGCTGTATATAAGCCCACTACCCGACCTGGAAGAACTGAAAAATAACTTTTATTATACTCACCTGCGGGCGGTCCGGTCCGAGGGCTGACGCTCTTCTTGGTCCGGCACCCCCATCTTGTTGCAATGCCATCCTCCTGTTTGCTTCGTGTGGATAATGCGTCCCTGCATTATCCACAATCTCCTTGGCACTGCGCTCCTGCACACTTCTCTGTCCTGTTGAGGGAAGAGCAAAGTACTACAGTGCACAGGTGCTGGAAAAGTTCAAAGAGCCCCGGCACCTGTGCACGTACTTTGCTCTGCCCTCAACAGGGCAGAAAAGTACACCTGCGCAGGAGCACGTTGCCAGGGAGACTGTGTGGATGATGCAGAGACGCGTCATTCACAAAAAGGAATCAGCAGGGTGGCGATCGTAAGAAGATGGGAGGCGCAGAACCAAGACCAGCGACGCCCCTCGGACCGAACCTGCCCACAGGTGAGTATAATAATACTTATTTTTTTCTCTTGCTCGTCGGGTTGGGAGTAGATACACAGCATTATAGAATACTGTATATCAGTCCTGAAAGATGATGGCCAAATCTAGTGATGAGCGAGCACTAAAATGCTCGAGTGCTCATTGTTCGGGTCGAGCAGATTGGAATACTCAGGTACTTGGCCAGAACAACGAGCCCAATGTAAGTCTATGGGAGACCCGAGTATTTTTACCGCAATTTCCCCCAGGGGTCCTTTTAAGGTCTAAAAATGTCTGAAAATGATGGAAACACTTCTCAAATAAGCCAGGAACATGATGGGGATCGCCCCTGGAAGCATTCCTGACTCCTAGTTCACAGCTGTAAACATTTTTCCCGGTGCCACCAAAAACACACTAAAACGAAACTAAAACGGATTTTGCTGGGAAATATGTTAAGGTACATCCTTTGCAGGTTAATGACTTGCCAGTAAGGCCAAATATTTAACCCCAGACCAAAAATTTCCTCCCCCACTTGGGCTTAGTTCAGACGCAGCATTTTTTAAGCGTTTTTCAGCTTGAACATTGCTTTCAACCACTACAAATGCGTTCACTGGGAAATGTCATTGTAACATTTAACAACTCTAGCTGGCTATGTGGTGTGTGCCCAATTCCCAATTCATGCCCAATTCCCCAATGTGGGCTCCTTTTTAAACAAAATAACATCACAGCCCCCTTGCACAAAATGCACCGTACAGAGCACGTTCACCCTGGTCATCTAGTGGTTCTGGATGATGAGGATGAGGATAAGGAGGAGGATAACAGCAAACCGACCAAATCTGGAAGCGTATACCCATGTGTGGTTGTGAAGAGGTGCATGAGAATACACCTCCCTAAAAGAGAGAATGTATTTGAGGTTATGTTTCGCTGTTTTCACTTGGTGGTATACAGAAGTCTTTCCCAATCCAGCCCTTGTTCATTTTTATAAGAGTCAACCTGTCAGCATTTTCAGGTGACAGGCGGATGCGCTTATCTGTTATAATTCCACCAGCGGCACTAAAAACCCGCTCAGACAGAACGCTAGCAGCAGGGCAGGCCAGGACCTCCAAGGGATAGAGAGCCAGTTCATGCCACGTGTCCAGCTTGGATACCCAATAATTAAAAGGCACAGAGGAATCACAGAGGACATTTGTACGATCTGCAAGGTACTCCCTCACCATCTTCACAAACATTGCACTTCTTGTGACAGCACCCCTTGCCTCTGTGCCATCACGATGGGAGGGTCTGAGAAAACTGTCCCAGAACTTTGCCATTGTTCCCCTGCCTGAGCTGGATTGTACTTCTGTCTCTCTCGCTTGGACTCCTTGGTTGTACAGCAAACTCTGACGTCTGCTGCCAGCGTTCTCACATGGGAATTTTCTAAGTAATTCTGCTACAAGGGCCCTCTGGTAGGGTTGAGCGACTTTTACTTTTTCAGGATCGAGTCGGGTTTCGCGAAACCCAACTTTGTCAAAAGTCGGGTCGGGTGAAATCGGCCGATTATTTCGAAAAGTCGGGGATCCGACCGAAACACGAAACCCAATGCAAGTCAATGGAGAATCAAAGTCGGCAGTGAGTGGAGGACAGGAAAACACCAACAGAGCCCATTTTAATGCCAAAAACATCAATTCTTGTTACTTAAGCTTGTCAATCTTAATTTACCTTATAATAATAGTTAGCCATTGAAAATTTGGGGGTCATTTGGCAACAGTTGTGGGGGGAGTAGGGCTGGCTCAAGTTTTTCATGGGCCCAGGAAACGCGGACTACGTCACGGCGGTGGAGCAGGGAGAGGTAAGTATTTCAACTTTGCAAGTGCTGTGATCCTGAGCAAGCAGGGGGGGCACACTCGTTCGCATTGCCACTGGCACAGGGCCCCTCAAAGTACGGCGTTGCGATTGACGGCGGGGGCGCCTCCCACCGGCAGACACTTTTGCGTACTATGATGGGCCCTGTGCCAGTGACGTCGCCAATGAGTATGCCCCCCCACCTGTAGAAGGAACCTGCACTTTCATCTGCACCTTCCTCTTTGTCCCCATGTAAGGTGGTATAGTATGCGGGACGGGGAACCTGAGTTTCAGCAGGGTCAGATTCAGGCTGTGTAGAGTGCAAGGGGAATGTAGTGGTCTGTGTCAGTGTACCAGCAGACTCATCTAGCAGTGGCTGGGCAATGGGCAGGAATGAGGAGGAAACACAGATATAGGCCCAAAATAAAAAAAAGTAGGCTAAAAGCTGTTAAAAATTGGTAACAGGAGTAAACAGGTGGCATTGGTTTGTTCAGTGGAGGAGAACAACAATCAGCGGCAGACACCGTTAGTAGGCCCAACCAAACAAGTAGGCCAAATGCAGTTTCATATTCTAAATATAGGCCGAAAGCCTGAAGATTGAAGCTCAGCTTTGTGTAGTAGAGGAAAACAAGAGGCAGCAGCAGACAACGTTACTAGGCCCAAACCAAGAACTAGGCCAAATGTAGTTTCATATTGTTGTACAGGCCGAAAGCCTGAAGCTTCAAGCTCAGCTTTGTTTAGTAGAGGAAAACAAGAGGCGGCAGCAGACAATGTTACTAGGCCCCACCCAACAAGTAGGCCAAATGCAGTTTAATATAAAAAATATTTAAACGAAAGCCTGAAGATTGAAGCGCAAGAAAAATAAACCAGGAGAACACCAAGGAGCAGCAGACACCGTTAGTAGGCCCCAACCCAACAAGTAGGCCAAATGCAGTTTAATATTTGAAACGGGACAACAGTTGAAGTTCAGCTTTGTTCAGTGAAGGAAAAAAAAGAAGCAGCGGCAGACACCGTTATTGCGCCCAAATAATAAAGACAGTGGTAGTAGGCGCAAAGTATTAAATGGAGGCCAGGGCCCCTGTATACTTTAACTATCATCTATCATTCACACCAAAAAGGGATGCTAGACTGTACTAATAATGTAATGTCAACTTTATTAAAGAACAGGTAAAACCGAATATATAAAAAATGAGACACCACAGAGAACAGACACAACTGGAAGGGATGGCTGGAAAATAAGTGGCTAACATAGAACAACTACCTCCCAATACGATATCAAAGCAGATAGTAATAGCACTCAACCAGTTCCAAAATATAACTACCGATATGGTGACTGAAAAAGTGCAACAGTGCAATCAATCAGACAATAAATTAATAAATATTCACAAATGTGAAGTAATACCAAGTGGTATACTATATATTATATATTATAAGAAGTATGTAAAAAGCATCAGTCAGCATATCGGAAAGTATATCATACATACATTAGTACATACCAGGAGGAACTTATTTACCTAATAGATGCCACCAGCCAGGGACCCGACCACACCCAATTTCAAATAATTCGTATTGGCAGTGCCATTTAAGGTTTTAACCGCACAGACTACACAGTGGTGGAGCTGGGAGAGGTAGTATTGCAAGTGGTACAGCACTGTTCAAGCTGGGAGGGAACACTCTCTCGTGGGCGGCAATACTGGCACAGGGCCCCTGATATTACGACGGTGTAATATGAGTTGTGGTTCAGTGTCTCCCCCCCAAAAATGAGGAAGTCTGGTGGAAGAGGCCGTGGGCGGGGGTTGCCAGCTGGTACTGATGGTGATGGTGGTGCTGCATCTCGTGGTAGTGGCAAAAGCACAATAGCACCTAAGGCTGGAGGTGTTCAGCCTGCGTCATCGTCTGGCTACACAAGGCCTCGAAGGCTCCCTTACCTGGGAGTAGGAAAACAGCTTTTAAAGCAGGAAAAAGTGTTGTCTTTCTTTGCTGACTCACCCTCTAGCTCTTTCGCCTCCTCTTACCAAAGTTCTAAATGTAAGAGCAGCCAGTCGTCAGTGGATGCTCCCGGTCAGGAAAAAGACGTTTCCTTCTGTCCTTCTCACAAACCAAAAGTGAAGGATGCATCAGGCGACACTACAGGTTACTCCATGGAGCTCTTTACACATACCGTGCCTGGGTTAGAAAGGGAAATTGTACACTGCCAATTACAAGAAGAATCGGACATGGAGTGCACTGATGCACAGCCACAGCCAGATTGTGATGCTGTTCCATTGACTCTGATCACTACATTGCCCTCGCAATTTACTGAGCCAGAATGTGACCCTGATGAGACTATGGTGCCCTGTCCCGAACGCTATAGCACCTTAGACGGTGACACTGAGGAAGGTGCACATGACATTGAGGAGGAGGTGATAGATGACCCAGTTGTTGACCCAGATTGGCAGCCATTGAGGAAGAGGGTGCCGCTGCCACTAGCTCAGAAGCGGAGGAGGATGATCCGCAGCAGCCATCTACATTGCAACAGCTGTCATCTGGCAGGCCCGTATCAGGCCAAAAATGTTTGCGAAAAACAAAAACAGTTTTAGGAGAGCATGGCCATTCGGTGAAAGTAGCACAGCGCACAATGCCTGAAAAGGTTTTCGATAGTAGGAAGAGTGTAGTGTAGCAATTTTTTAACCAAGATCAGAATGATCAGTCAAAAGTTATCTGTACGAAATGCTCAAAGACCTTTAGCAGAGAGAAGAATCTTCAAAATTTAAATACGACGTGCATGCTTAGACATTTAACCAGCATGCACTTGCAAGCCTGGACTAACTACCAAACGTCCCGTACCGTTGGTGCACCTGCTCGGAATGAAGGTAGTCAGCAATGCTACATTGCTTCCCTCACAGTAAGCCCACCGGTTAGGACACCACCAGCAG
The DNA here is from genome assembly GCF_051348905.1 of Ranitomeya variabilis. Classification (NCBI taxonomy): domain Eukaryota; kingdom Metazoa; phylum Chordata; class Amphibia; order Anura; family Dendrobatidae; genus Ranitomeya; species Ranitomeya variabilis. The sequence goes on from NC_135233.1 coordinate 639,784,942, forward strand.
CAAATGTGGAAGTATCGTCGTAAGGCCAAAGCAGTCAGGGAATCACAAGGTTATTGGTAGGAAAGACTGTATGTAGGCCAACAACAAGAATACCATAACAAACTCTCTCTCAATCCGCCATGTCCACCACCACCACCACCGCTAGTTCCACCATATGCAGCTCTCCAGTCCAGCTCACCCTACAAGAGACTCTCATTAGGAAAAGAAAGTACTCATCCTCTCATCCACGTACACGGGATTTGAACGCCCACATTGCTATACTAATCTCATTACAGATGATGCCCTACCGTTTGGTTGAAAGCAAAGCTTTCAAAGACCTGATGGCCCACGCAGTACCACGCTATGACCTACCGAGTCGCCACTTCTTTGCGAGAAAAGCCATCCCAGCCCTCCACCAGCATGTCAAAGACCGCATTGTCCATGCCTTGAGGCGATCAGTCAGTGGAAAGGTGCACCTCACAACAGATGCATGGACCAGTAGGCATGGCCGGGGACGTTACGTGTCCATCACGGCGCACTGGGTTAATGTGTAGGATGCAGGGTCCACAGGGGGCAGCCATAGTGGGACAGTTCAGCCTATCGCACAGTCTAAGGAAACAGTTGGCATAAGGCGTTCGCCACTCCTCCTCCTCCTCCTCCAGAAGCGAAAGCTCGTGCACAGAGCGCAGTCGCCCTACCACTCCATCCGCAGCTGCCAGTGTTGCACACGGGGTGTCCCATTATCGAACAGCTAGTGGTAAGCGTCAGCAGGCTGTGTTTCAAATGAAGTGTTTGGGCGACAACAGACACACCGCGGAAGTACTGGTGGAGTACTTGCAGCAACAAACTCAGTCATGGCTGGGCAGTGTACATCTTGAGGCAGGCAAGGTATTCAGTGATAACGGAAGGAATTTTATGGCTGCCATAGCCCTTTCAGAACTGAAACACATACCTTGCCTGGCTCAAACCTTGAACCTGGTGGTGCAGGGCTTCCTCAAAAATTATCCAAAGTTACCAGCCCTGCTCCTGAAGGTGCGAAGACTTTGCTCGCACATCCGCCGGATGCCCATACACTCCAGCCGTATGCTGAACCATCATCTTCCCCAGCACCGCCTAATAATCGACGTTGCAACAAGGTGGAACTCCACACTGCACATGATTCAGAGGCTGTGCGAACAGAGGCGTGCTGTAATTAATTTGTGGGAGGATACACGAGCAGGCACTTGGATGGCAGACATGGAGTTGTCTGGTGTGCAGTGGTCGACGCCATCATAAGCATTAACATCCCACTTATGCGTCTGCTGATGCAAAGTTTGACGCACATTAAGGAGCAGGCATCTGCAGCCGAGGAGGAGGGAAGCCTTGATGATAGTCAGCCATTGTCTGCTCAGGGAACTGTCCAGGACGAATTGGCGGACGAAGAGGATGAGGAGGAGGATGATGGGGATGAATATGTATGGGAGGAGGATGATTCTCAGGTGGCAATAGAAACTGGTGGCATTGCAAGGTCTGGTACAGGTTTATTGTGGGACACTTGTGATGTTGATTTGCAAGAAAGTGGTCCTCAACCCAGCAGAAACAGTTAATTGACACCTGGAACATTAGCCCACATGGCTGAGTATGCCTTGCGTATCCTAAAAAGGGACCCCCGCATTGTTAAAATGATGACCGATGACGACAACTGGTTGGCCTGCCTCATGGATACAAGATATAAAGGAAAACTGCAAAATATCATGCCACATGAGAACCTAGGTCAAATATTGGCTACCAAACAAGCAACTCTTGTGGACCGTTTGGTTCAGGCATTCCCAGCACACAGCGGCGGTGATGGTTCTCACACGAGCTGCAGGCTGCAACATGGCAGAGGTGCTAGAGGTGCAGAAATCCGAAGTGGCGTTGGACAGAGGGGTTTCATGACAAAGTTGTGGAATGATTTTGCAATGACCGCTGACACGACAGGGACAGCTGCATCGATTCAAAGTGACAGGAGACAGCATTTGTCCAGTATAGTTACAAACTACTTTTCCGCCCTTATCGATGTTCTCCCTGACAGGTCATTCCCCTTTGATTACTGGGCATCTAAACTAGACACCTGGCCTGAATTGCCAGAATATGGATTACAGGACCTCGATTGCCCTGCTGTCAGTGTGCTTTCAGAAAGAGTGTTCAGTGCTGCTGGTTCAATACTGACCGAAAAAAGGACACGTCTGGCTACCAAAAATGTTGATTAGCTAACCTTCATTTAAATTAACCAATCATGGATTTCACATTCTTTTGCCCCACCTTCCCCTGCTGACACGTAGCTTGCCTGAAAGATGACTTGCTTTTGGGGGGAGACACAGAACCCCAACTCTGGCCCTGTGGTATAACACAACACTATGAACGTGGCAGAAAGTGGCTGCCTGATATACGACGCTCTAGCAGTACAGCTGAATATACACTGTGTGAGAATTTGAATCTCCATTTTTTGGGGGGAGACACTGAACCCTAACTCTGGCCCTGTGGTATAACACAACACTATGGACGTGGCAGAAAGTGGCTGCCTGATATACGACGCACTAGCAGTACAGCTGAATATACACTGTGTGAGAATTTGAATCTCCATTTTTTGGGGGGAGATACTGAACCCTAACTCTAGCCCTGTGGTATAACACAACACTATGAACGTGGCAGAAAGTGGCTGCCTGATATATGACGCACTAGCAGTACAGCTGAATATACACTGTGTGAGAATTTGAATCTCCATTTTTTGGGGGGAGACACTGAACCCTAACTCTGGCCCTGTGGTATAACACAACACTATGAACGTGGCAGAAAGTGGCTGCCTGATATACGACGCACTAGCAGTACAGCTGAATATACACTGTGTGAGAATTTGAATCTCCATTTTTTGGGGGGAGACACTGAACCCTAACTCTGGCCCTGTGGTATAACACAACACTATGAACGTGGCAGAAAGTGGCTGCCTGATATACGACGCACTAGCAGTACAGCTGAATATACACTGTGTGGGAATTTGAATCTCCATTTTTTGGGGGGAGACACTGAACCCTGTGGTATAACACAACACTATGAACGTGGCAGAAAGTGGCTGCCTGATATACGACGCACTAGCAGTACAGCTGAATATACACTGTGTGAGAATTTGAATGTCCATTTCTTGGGGGGAGACACTGAACCCTAACTCTGGCCCTGTGGTATAACACAACACTATGAACGTGGCAGAAAGTGGCTGCCTGATATACGACGCTCTAGCAGTACAGCTGAATATACACTGTGTGAGAATTTGAATCTCCATTTTTTGGGGGGAGACACTGAACCCTAACTCTGGCCCTGTGGTATAACACAACACTATGGACGTGGCTGAAAGTGGCTGCCTGATATACGACGCACTAGCGGTACAGCTGAATATACACTGTGTGAGAATTTGAATCTCCATTTTTTGGGGGGAGATACTGAACCCTAACTCTAGCCCTGTGGTATAACACAACACTATGAACGTGGCAGAAAGTGGCTGCCTGATATATGGCGCACTAGCAGTACAGCTGAATATACACTGTGTGAGAATTTGAATCTCCATTTTTTGGGGGGAGACACTGAACCCTAACTCTGGCCCTGTGGTATAACACAACACTATGAACGTGGCAGAAAGTGGCTGCCTGATATACAATGCACTAGCAGTACAGCTGAATATACACTGTGTGAGAATTTGAATCTCCATTTTTTGGGGGGAGACACTGAACCCTAACTCTGGCCCTGTGGTATAACACAACACTATGAACGTGGCAGAAAGTGGCTGCCTGATATACAACGCACTAGCAGTACAGCTGAATATACACTGTGTGAGAATTTGAATCTCCATTTTTTGGGGGGAGACACTGAACCCTAACTCTGGCCCTGTGGTATAACACAACACTATGAACGTGGCAGAAAGTGGCTGCCTGATATACGACGCACTAGCAGTACAGCTGAATATACACTGTGTGGGAATTTGAATCTCCATTTTTTGGGGGGAGACACTGAACCCTGTGGTATAACACAACACTATGAACGTGGCAGAAAGTGGCTGCCTGATATACGACGCACTAGCAGTACAGCTGAATATACACTGTGGTATAACACAACACTACGAACGTGGCAGAAAGTGGCTGCCTGATATACGACGCACTAGCAGTACAGCTGAATATACACTGTGGTATAACACAACACTACGAACGTGGCAGAAAGTGGATGCCTGATATACGACGCACTAGCAGTACAGCTGAATATACACTGTGTGAGAATTTGAATCTCCATTTTTTGGGGGGAGACACTGAACCCTAACTCTGGCCCTGTGGTATAACACAACACTATGAACGTGGCAGAAAGTGGCTGCCTGATATACGACGCACTAGCAGTACAGCTGAATATACACTGTGTGAGAATTTGAATCTCCATTTTTTGGGGGGAGACACTGAACCCTAACTCTGGCCCTGTGGTATAACACAACACTATGAACGTGGCAGAAAGTGGCTGGAATTATTATAAAGAAAAATTTTTTTTTTTTTTTTGCAATAACACGCTCCCTAGTCCCTACAATGATCTCAGGACAAGTATGGCAGCAATAAAAAGGACTTCAGAACAAAAAAGTGTGGACAAATAAACAAGACAGGTAACTGTGCAGAAAGGAGCAACAGGATTTTTGTTTTCAAAAAAGCAGTTGGTTTGCACAGCACCGTGCACACAGCTATGCAGCTGATGCACTAAAATACGACCTCCACTGTCCCTGGACAAAAAGGTGGTGTTGGACAGTGGAAATCGCTACAGCACAAGTGGTTTGGGGGTTAATCTTCCCTCCCTAACTATATCCCTTCTTCTGATGAAGCTGCAGCAACCTCTCCCTATGCTAAGATCGGCAGAAGTAAGATGGCGGTCAGCGTGCACGCCCCTTTATAGCCCCTGTGATGCCGCAGAAAGCAAGCCAATCACTGTCATGCCCTTCTCTAAGATGGTGGGGACCGAGACCTATGTCATCACGCTGCCCACACTCTGCGTCCTCCTTCATTGGATGAAAAACGGCGGTAACAGCGTCATACAAAACGCGACTTTGGCGCTCTGATCGCCGACCGTGTGGCCGATCCCACACTAGGATCGGTTCGGGTTTCATGAAACCCGACTTTGCCTAAAAGTCGGCGATTTATGAAAATGACCGATTCGTTTCGCTCAACCCTACCCTCTGGTACTGCAACATTTTAGTTCACCTCTCTGCCTCTGGCAGAAGAGATTGAAAGTTCTCCTTGTAGCGTGGGTCTAGAAGTGTCACCGACCAGTAACGAGTGTCACCAAATATTTTTATAATGCGAGGGTCACGTAAAACATAAAGTCAGCCGTGCATGCCAGACTGCTAACAGGAAAGACTTCCGTGACCTCACCAACAGAGCTGGAAGCTGCAAACACTGCTGAAGCACGGCAAAGGCTGTAGCTGACTTTCTAAAATGGGCAGACACACGTTGTATTTTCACTAGCAGATCCGGCAGCTCCAGGTAGCTTTTCAGAAAACGTTGAACCACGAGGTTAAGCACATGGGCCAAGCAAGGTACGTATGTGAGCTCACCTTGCCTCAGAGCCGCCACCAGATTACGGCCATTGTCACACATGACCATGCCTGGTTGTAGGTTCAGCAGTGTCATCCAAACATCTGACTGCTTTTTCAGCGCTGTCCACAACTCTTCTGCATTGTGCGGTTTGTTACCTATGCAGATTAGCTTCAGCACAGCTTGTTGCCACTTGGCTGAGGCAGTGCTGCAGTGCTTCCAGCTTCTGACTGATGTGTTGATTTCAGAGATGGAGGGTGAAGAGGAGTAGGAGGTGCAGGAGCTGTAGACTGTGGGGGCAACCCTGACTGACGTAGGGCCAGCAATCCTCGGCATGGGGAGAATGTGTTCCATTCCAAGGTCCGACTGGGTCCCGGCTTCCTCTATGGTAACTCAGTGTGCCGTCAGTGAGATGTACCGTCCCTGCCCACAAGCACTTGTCCATGTGTCTGTGGTTAGGTGGACTTTCCCTGTAACAGCATTGTTGAGGGCATGGGTAATGTTTTTGGACACATGCTGGTGTAATGCCAGTATGGCACACCGGGAGAAATAGTGGCGACTGGGGACTGAGTACCTTGGGACGGCCTCCCCCATTAGGTTGTGGAAAGCTTCTGTCTCAATGAGCCTAAAAGGCAGCATTTCTAGCGCAAGCAGAAATATTAGAATTTAGGACTGTGGCCTGTGGGGCGATGGCTGGGTATTTCCGCTTGCGTTCCAAAGACTGGGTTATAGACAACTGAAGGCTGTGCTGGGACAAGGACGTGGACGGGCTTGATGATGGTGCTGCTTGACTGTGGGCCACAGCAGGTGCAGGGCTAGAGGCATCTTCACATGCACAGTGTACTGGGGATTGGCTTCTACGCAAAACAGTGGAATAAGCAGTGGTGTGAACTGCAGAGAGTTGTCCTGGAGCCTGGGGTTCGGCCCACAAAGTCGGGTGCTTTGCTGCCATGTGCCTGATCATGCTAGTGGTGGTCAGGCTGGTTGTTTTGCTACTCTTGCTGATGCAGGCATGGCAGGTGCTGCAAATGGCCTGTTTGGGGTTATCGGCAGAGTCTTTAAAAAATAACCAGACTCGGGAAGATCTAACAGTTGGAATGGCAACTTCCCTCATGTTGGTGTTTCGGGGAACAGATGCACGCCTTCTGTCTGTGGCCACCACACTGCTTCTTCCAGCCTGTTGGGGTAATATGCCTCCTTCCCCATGTGTGCTGCTGCCCTCGCTCTGCACATCCTCCTGCCAGGCTGGGTCAGTCACATAGTCATCCACCACCTTGTGTTCCACATTTGCACCCTGCTCTTCCTCCTAACTTTCTGGCAATTGTGTCTCATCATCGTCCACCTCTTCTGACACTTTCCCACCATCGCCTTCACGTGACCGGGGCTTGTGAAAGCTCATCGTCCACCTCTTCTGACACTTTCCCACCATCACCTTCATGTGACCGGGGCTGGTCAAAGCTTTGGGCATCTCTACAAGTGATCTCATCTGTTCCCACTTCAAGTTGACCGGCCGAGAGTTCTGAATCTTGAAATAGAAAACTGAACAGCTCTTCTGAGTGTGCAAGTGTGGGATCAGTTGTCTCAAGGCACTCGGCATGGTGGGAGGAAGGATGATCAGGGTGAGGAATATCCAGGTTACAGTCACAGCTACTCAGACTTGACTGTGTGGAAGACGTGGTGGTAATGGTGGCTAAGTGACTGGAAGCATTATCTGCTATCCAACCAACAACCATTTCACACTGCTCTGGCTTCAATAGTGGTGTGCTGCAGTCCCCTAGAAACTGGGACAGGAAGGTCGAGCAAGAAGATGTGGGTCTTTGTTGTTGCCCACTTTCACCTTGGCCACGGCCTCATCCTCTGCATGCACCATCATCACCACGTCCCTTGCCCCTTGCCTTGCCCATTTTAAATGGACTACTGCACTATTTCAAATGCTCAACACAAATATATTTATTAGTAGCAAAATAATATCTGATCAGTATGCCTGCAAATCTACGATTTTTCAAACCCAAACACCAGGCAGGCCTCAGCCTGACATAACAGACGACTGTATTCAATTTTTGGGGGCTTTTTTGTGAAGTTAATTTATGCAAAATAGTGCTGTATATAAGTAGAGTAACAGACAGCAAAAAAAGTGGTACACCGGCCTACAATGACCAAACTTGGAGCACGCAGATACAGTATATGAAGACTCTCACAGAAATACCACACTGGCAAATACAGTATGTGCTCTTTTTATATTTTTTATGCTAAATAGTGCTGTATATAATTTCAGTAACAGACAGCCAAAAAAGTGGTACACCGGCCTACAATGACCAAACTTGGAGCACGCAGATATATGAGGGCTGTCACGGAAATACCACACTGGCAAATATGTGGCCTGTTTTTTTTAGAAATGCCAAATAGTGCTGTATATAATTAGAGTAAGACAGCAAAAACAGTGGCAAAATGGCCTAAAATGCCAAAACTTGGAGCACGCAGATATATGAGGCCTTTTTGGTGAATTTAAAACACCAAAAAAAAATGGCACAAGGCTAGCACACACAACTATGCTACGTATGCCTGACAAACTGTGATTTTTAAACAGGCCTCAGTCAGACGCACACTGTATATTTTTTTCTGGGGGGGTGAATTTTTGGGAAAAAAAAATGCAACTAGGTACATAGTAAAGAAGCTGCAGCAGCAGCAGACACTTATGCAGTGGGGGCAATGGACGCACATACAGTGCCTGCAGGCCTTGCACTGATGTGGATATGCTGTGCCCTGCCTACCTAGCTCTGCAATATCAGGACCCACAAATTAGCCCTAAAAAGGACTGTTGGTTTCTCAGGAGTTGTAGATTTAAGAATTGCAGACCTATACTACCTTTAAAAACCACGATTGTGACCCTATCTCACAGCAGCTCTTCCTACTCTCGCTGAATCCAGAGCAGAATGCGGCGAGCAGGGCGGCACCAGGTCTCTTATACTCGGGATGATGCTGTGCGGCCAAGCCAATCACTGCACAACCACAACAAAGATGGCTGCGGCATTTCATGGCCTGGCAGACAATCCTTGCATCGTAATTGGGTCTCTAAAGTCTGCCAAAAATGCTGGGTGGAGACACCAATTACCACCGAATAATCCCGGAAATGCTCGGTGCTTGCCGAGTACACCGAGCATAGTGATACTGGGGCAAGTAACCAGCAGTGGCGAGCACGTTCGCTCATCACTAGCCATATCCCATATCGGCCAAACCTGGTGACAGGTTCCCTTTAAAATAGTTAAGGCCTTGACTTTTCAACCCCACCAGATGACAGCAGGAAATTATTTTTAATTTTCTGGTGTACTCACATGCACCCCTTCCCAACCAAAAAGTGATGGTTTAATATTTTGCTTGTCCTCCTCCAAGCCCTTATAAACAGGGTTATCATGTGGCCCTCACTCCTAATTTTTGGAGGGCCATCAGGCGGCCCTTAGTCATACATTTTGGAGGACCGTCGGTCATAAATTTTGGAGGGCCCTGAGGGATCCCTCACTCATACAATTTGGAGGGCCATCTAGTGACCCTGAGTCATACATTTTGGAAGGCCATCAGTCTGCTCCCAGTCATAAATTTGTCAACAAGTGTTGTTAGGTCAACAAGTCAGGAGGAACAAAGTGTGGAAGTAGGAGACAAGGTGATGGACAATGACGTAATTGACCAACCTGGAAAGGTGCCATGCAGAGCGAGTACAGCAGCGAAGAGGAGGAGGGATTTGCAGCACTGCAACAAACAGGCAGATGCAGTGGAGTGGCCAGAAGGAGAAGGTGGGCAACTGTTCCCCAGAGCCCCTACATGCGACAAGTTCCCAAACCAAGGGTTAGGTGTTCCCCAGTCTGGAGCATTTTTAAAGAAAGTGTGGACGATAACACAACAGTCATTTACAACCTGTACCATGCCAAGATGAGCAGGGGCCAGACCACTACCAGTCTAACCACCGCCAGGCACAGTTGTATAAAGGTATAACAGACAAGACAGATCTGTGGCTCTCGCCATCTGAACCTACAACCAGGCATGGTCATGTGTGATAATGGCCGTACCCTGGTGGAGTCTCTGAAGCTTGGCAGTCTCACACATGTACCATGCCTGGCCCACATGCTCAACTTATTTGTTCTGAAAACCTACCCAGATTTGCCTTAGGTACTTGTGAAGGTACACCATGTGTGCGCCCATTTCTGCAAGTCAGCTACAGCTGCCGCTGGAATAGCCATCCATTCCAGGCTTTTGTGCTTGTTGGTTAACTAGACGCCACATTTTGCAACACAGTTTCGGCTGTGGCAGCAGAGATCCCTGGAATAAACTCCCTTGAGTCCTTTGCTCTGATAAGCTTATGAATGTTTTTTGGTTTCTTTCCAAAAGTGGGTCTTGAGTCCCTCCAGTTGTTACACCCTTCTCAACCCACTCTACATAAAGAACTTTCCATCTCTCTTTCATGCAGTGGAGAGAGCTAGTTAAATGGTGCAATATAGGAAACTCATGTCAGGGCGGGAGGTTTTGGGGAATCAGTCTATCGCAGCTCCTATAGGGATCTATAGCGCTACACTGCATCACTGTAATGGCAGACCAGGTAGAGGCAATTAAGTGCTGACTTAAGAATTTAGTAAATAGATGCAGCGATGGCTGTGATAATTTGGGCATTGATATGTTTTTATAATAAAGGGAATAACCACATTATTGCACATTGTCAGGATATATTACATATTGTTTACAGTGGCCCACTGTTGGCTTTGAGATCTGTGCAAGAGAGTTACTAAATTTCTACACATTGATAAATTGTTTATGGCTACTTTTTTGCCCATTGTTGGCACTGAGATTTTTTGCAAGGGAGAGATACTACTGTATTGATTAATATTCCTTTGAATTTTGGTCCTCTACATATATGATTCCTTTATTAACTTTATACACTATACTTTAACCACTGCCCCCTTTTTTTTCCCAGCGTCCCCTACAGTATTACTGCTTTATATGTCATGTGCTTTTTTACCTTGTGTTTTTAATAATTATTATATTTAAAATTTAAATATTTTAATACTACTGATGGATCTCTTCTCTCTCCCTTGTTCATAGTTACATGGGTATTTGTTGTTTATATATTTATGAAGTGCCTCTCCTTATCTGGAACTTTGTTGTGAATCATTATAATTATTATAGTTTTAAAAATTTAGCGGAAATTACTGTATGAATTATTACACTAGATTGTTTTTCTAATAATCCCAAAAATTATGGATAGCATCAGTTAGTAGCAGACATTAAATGTTTTTTTTTTTTATAGCCGATAGCACATTATTATTATTTAGTTTAGAAATGTACTGGAAAATTACTGTAGTATTTATTTTACTACAATTTTTTTTCTAATCCATGGGTTATGGTTAGGGCAGGTTAGTTGTTGGCATTTAGAACCTGTCTTCGCTTATGTTTTATTATATTTTACATTTTTATATTTTATATTTTGTTCTTTTCTTTTACTCTTCTTTGTCTGTTCTTTATTTTTTCTCCTTTTTTCTCTTTTCTTCTAATCCAATAAAGTTTACACAAAACACATCTGAATAAAATTTGCTTACACAATACACGTGAAAACACTACAGACTTACATACACCCATGAAAAAATAATAAATAAAACGTCCCACTTGTCCCAAAGAGTGTATTCAGTTGAGGACACATACACCTTCTTTGCTTCTGATAGTGATGATGAGGATGCAACATTCCTCTATTTTTCCTCTTCCTCTATCTTTTCTAGTGAGAAAGAACCCCAAAATGATTTTTTATACTGTTTTGGCACATAAGTAGCTGTGTAAATGCCACTTAGTATCTGCTATCTATCACAGCCAGTTTGGGACCCCAAAAGTCCAATGGTGCTCCTTCCCTTTCGAGCCGTGCTATGTGCCCAAACAGTAGTTTTACACCACAAATGGAGTATCTGTGTACTCAGGAGAAATGTCACGATTCCACCACTCACTGTGTCCTAACGACACAGTGAATGAAAACTCAGCCGCCCTATGGATTTCAAGGGCCTGCTAGTCTTTTAGTTTTGTAAATGGGATAGCCCAACTTCCCAATAAAGGACTGAGGCATGCTGTCCCCATGCTAATTAATGACTGTCCAGCAGCCAAATTAATCTGAGCCTGGCTATTTAGGTGGCTGACAATGTTCAGACCATTGCGAGTCGTAACTTTGCTCGGTGGTGTGTGTTCCTTTTGCTCTTTGTTCTGCTATTTGTTGCCTGACCTTGGACTTTGCCTTTTGGCCCTTTTTTTGTATTTCCCCTTTGCCTTTGATGTACTCTGATTTTTGCTGCCTGACCTCAGACTTTGCCATGTGACTATTCATTTCTCTTTTCCCTTTGCCTTTGATGTACACTCCTGGTATTTGACTCTGAACTCCTTAACTCCACTGTCTCACAGCTTGTCCGTAAGAAGTGACTAGCCAGCGTCACAAGAATTTGCACAACAAATTGGATAGTCCATTTTGCCCTGTTACTCTAGTCTAAATGAAAAATTTGGGACAAAAGCAACATTCTGTTTTTGAAAAATTACATTTTTCATTTTTTTCTTCCATATCGCTTTATTTCTGGTGATGCACCTAAAGGATTAATAAACTTCTTGAATGCGATTTTGAGAACATTGAGGGATGCAGTTTTTAAAATGGTATCACTTTTGAGTATTTTCTGTCACATATGCCCTTTAAAGTCATTTCAAATGTCAGGTGGTCTCTGAACCCTTTCACCACAGAACCTGTTTTCACCTTCCTGACTAGGCCAAATTTTACCTTTCTGACCAGTGTCACTTTATGTGATAATAACTCTGGAATGCTTAAAAATATCGCAGTGATTCTGAGATTGTTTTTTGGTGACACATTGTATTTCATGTTAGTGACAAATTTAGGCTGATATTTTTTGCATTTATATTTGAAAATATCAGAATTTTGTGGAAAATTTAGAAAATTGTGCAATTTTCATACTTTTAAAATTTAATGCCCTTAAAGGGTATCTGTTAGCGGGTTTTTGCTATGTAATCTGAAGCCAGCATGAAATAGGGGTGAAAATACAGATTACAGTGATGCCTCTCTTATCACATCAAGATCAGAGGTTTTGTTTGCGTAAATTATAGTTTAAGCACCAGTAGCTTGCTGTAACTAGTTGGTCACAAGACCCCTGGTCCAACACACTCGCTCCTATGATAGGCAGCTCACTGTCTATCTAAAAGCTTTGATTGTGCCAGTATGGCTGCACCTAGTAATCTAAGTGACTACAGATTTTGTTGTGAAATTTCTCCTGAGTACACTGATACTCCATATGAGGTGAAAAACTACTGTTTGAGTGCACATCAGGGCTCAAACGTTGAGTATCACCACTTAACTTTTGGAGTGCGAAATTGGCTTAAATAGATAGCAGATGTCATGAGGCGTTTGCAGAGCTCCTGATGTGCCTAAACAGTGGAAATCTTCCACAAGTGACCCTATTTTGGAAACTACACCCCTCAAGTAATTTATCTAGATATGCGGTGAGCACCTTGAACCCACAGGTGCTTCACAGAATATTATTATGTTGAGCTGAAGAAATGAAAAAAAAAAAAACATACATTTTTTTCTGCAAAAATGTTGGTTTTGCCCCACATTTTTCATTTTCACAAGGGTAACAGGAGAAAATTGACCATACAATTTGTTGTTCAATTCCTTTTGAGTACACAGGTGCCTCAATGTGGTGAAAACTACTGTTTGGACACATGGCAGAGCTCGGAATAGAAAGAGTGCCAACTGAACTACGGAGCTCAATTTAGGCTTAAATACATTGAGGATGCAATGTCATATTTGAAGAGCCCTGACATGCTAAAATAGCAGAAGCTCTCACAAGTGACCACATTTTAGAAAATAAAGCTCCCTAAGAATTTATATAGGAGTGTAGTGAGTATTTCTAACCTTCAGGCGGTTCACAGAATTGTAAAATATTATGCTGATGAATAATGAAAAAGATGAAAAATTAAAATTTTTACACTAAAATGTTTTGGACCAAAGTGTTTAATTTTTTAAAGGGATAATAAGTGAAAATGGATGTGCAATTTCTCCTTAGTGTGCCAATACTCCCATACTTATAATTCGTAAATACCTTTCAGGCACAGTGGAAAACTCAGAAGGGTAGGAACACCACATTATAGTTCAGATTTTGTTGCTATGGTCTGTGGGTGTCATGACTAGAGATGAGCAAACCTTTTAAGGTTTGGTTTGGCTCCAGATGTTTGCTGAACAGTTCACCGAACATAGCCGAACCCCATTGAATTCAATGGGAGGCAAAACCGAACGCATAGACAACACCTTCCGGGGGATGGGGGGGGCAAAAGCTTGACCCACAGTAGAAATGTTATAATGGTGCAGCAGTCACGCACGGGCCATGGATGACACAGGGTCTTGACCAGCATGTACAGCTTTGAATTTAAGTTAAAATTCAGAGGTAGGTGAGAGACTGGTGTAGACCTGCTGTGCAGGATGCCTTGATACCTCATGCAACAGCTCAAGCTGCTTTTCTGCTCAGCCACACTCAGGGGGCAGCACAGCCTGAACTAGCTATGAATAAGCTGCCTAGCTAACTATCTGACTACTTGCAGCAGCAGCAGCATCACTACGCTATTAAACTCACAAAATGGCGCCAAAGCTACATATCTGCTTTTTATATGGAGAGGAACACGTGACTTCAGCAGCCAATGACACACTGTCATGGGGTTACAGCAACAGAGAGGAGCCAGAAGACCGCAACTTCTGATTGCTCCTACTCCTGCGCTGAAAAGAAGCACTTCACCTTCTATTTAAGTGGTGTACATTTCTTTTGGCAGAACGGGTTAATAGGCCATGTTGGGAGCTCTGGGAGTCGGAGCTCTCAGCTGAGGTCGGTTAGCCACTCCTATCCCCTTTATAATCTAGGACCTGACTGAAATACATTGGCGGAGCTAGCTTATGTAGCACATCTTGGAGGAGAGTTGTTCGGTGGTTATGTAAGAAGGAGGACCGGACCGGTGGTACATTTCCAGCGCCGTGTCCGGAACTGTCTGGGCTGTCACCTTTGTTGTCTGGAGGAAAGCTTAGAAACCCGGACCAACTTTTGCACTCGACAGCAGGGGGCCTGTTGTGGATTCTGTTTGCGGGCTCCCTCTGGTGGTTACTGCTGGTACTGGGTGACTTTGGTGGGTTGCGGCCTTTGGTTTCCATCTGTCCATCAGAGGCTGGGTGTTTCCTATTTTACCTGGCCTTTCTGTCATTTCCCTTGCAGGCTATCAATGTGTTCAGATGTGCTCTGTTTGGTTCCTGCCTACCTGCTCCCAGATCTTTCAGGATAAGCTAAGTGCTGATTTTCAGTTGTTTGTTTTTTTTTTTGTCCAGCTTGCTTAGAATCTCTCTTTGTTAGCTGGTTGCTCTAGTGGACTGAGGTTCTCCCCATGTGCCATGTGTTGGTACATGGGTTCTTGTAATCTCAGGATGGTTTTTTTGATTAGGGTTTTTTGCTGACCGCTCAGTCCCCTTTTGTGTCATTCTGCTTTCTAGTTTTCAGCGGGCCTCTATTTGCTAAAGCTATATACATCATCTCTATGTGTGTGCCTTCCTCTCATTTCACCGTCAATACATGTGGGGGGCAACTATATCTTTGGGGTTAATTCCTCTGAAGGCAAGTGAGGTCTTAGTTTCCTCTGCAGTACTAGTTAGCTCTTAGGCTGGTGCGTGGCGTCTAGAACCAACGTAGGCACGCTCCCTGGCTATCTCTAGTTGCGTTTGTCAGGCGTAGGGCAGCGGTCAGCCCAGGTTCCATCACCCTAGAGCTCGTCCGATATTTATTATACTTTGCTAATCCTGTGCTATCCCTAGCCATTGGGGATTCATGACAGTATAGCCGGCCCACAAAGTGTTAATTATTTGGGCTGAAGCAGGAGATATAGAAGTGTTCAAGGGAAATTTTTTTTTTTTTCCTTCAGAGTTTTGCTGCCTAGCCCTTAATTGCTGTCTAGCTGCTTCTTACCTCCTCTTAACCCTTGAATGGCTCTGATCTTAGCTGTTTATCATGGATGTCCAGAGTTTGGCTTCCAGCCTGAGTAATCTCGCGGCAAAGGTTCAAAACATACAGGATTTCGTTGTTCACACTCCCATGTCTGAACCTAGAATTCCTATTCCAGAGTGTTTTTCTGGAGATAGATCTACCTTCCTGAATTTCAGGAACAATTGTAAATTGTTTCTCTCTTTGAAATCTCGCTCCTCTGGAGACCCTGCTCAACAGGTCAAGATTGTTATATCGTTCCTACGGGGCGACCCTCAGAATTGGGCATTTGCATTGGCACCAGGGGATCCTGCATTGCTCAGTGTGGATGCGTTTTTTCTGGCATTGGGATTGCTCTATGAGGAACCTAACCTAGAGATTCAGGCTGAAAAGGCTTTATTAGCCCTCTCTCAGGGGCATGATGAAGCGGAAATATATTGTCAGAAATTTCGGAAATGGTCGGTGCTTACTCAGTGGAATGAGTGCGCCCTGGCTGCAAACTTCAGAAATGGTCTTTCTGAGGCCATTAAGGATATTATGGTGGGGTTCCCTGCGCCTACAGGTCTGAATGAGTCTATGGCTATGGCCATTCAGATTGATCGGCGTTTACGGGAGCGCAAACCCGTGCACCAGTTGGCGGTGTCTTCTGAACAGGCACCTGAGACTATGCAATGTGATAGAATTCAGTCCAGAAGTGAACGGCAAAGTTATAGGCGGAAAAATGGTTTGTGTTTTTATTGTGGTGATTCAGCTCATGTTATATCAGCATGCTCTAAACGCACAAAAAGGGTTGATAAATCTTTTGCCATTGATACTCTGCAGTCTAAGTTCATTTTGTCTGTGACTCTGATTTTTTCACTGTCTTCCATTTCCGTCGATGCCTATGTGGATTCAGGCGCTGCCCTGAGTCTTATGGATTGGTCATTTGCTAAACGCTGCGGTTTTAGTCTAGAGCCTCTGGAAGTTCCTATTCCTCTGAAAGGAATTGATTCTACACCATTGGCTATGAATAAACCGCAGTATTGGACACAAGTGACCATGCGCATGACTCCCGTTCATCAGGAGGTGATTCGCTTCCTTGTACTGTATAATTTACATGATGTACTAGTGCTTGGTCTGCCATGGTTACAAACTCATAATCCTGTCCTGGACTGGAAAACAATGTCTGTGCTAAGCTGGGGATGTCAGGGGGTTCATGATGATGCACCTCCGATTTCTATCGCTTCATCTACTCCTTCGGAGATCCCTGCGTTTTTGTCGGATTATAGGGATGTTTTTGAGGAGCCTAAGCTCAATTCGCTCCCTCCCCATAGAGAGTGTGACTGTGCTATAGAATTGATTCCTGGCAGTAAGTTCCCTAAGGGTCGTTTATTTAATCTGTCACTGCCAGAGCATACTGCTATGCGGAATTATATTAAGGAGTCCTTGGAAAAGGGACATATTCGTCCATCTTCGTCCCCTCTGGGAGCAGGTTTTTTTTTCGTGGCAAAAAAAGATGGTTCCCTGAGGCCTTGTATAGATTATCGCCTTCTGAATAAGATTACAGTCAAATACCAGTATCCATTGCCATTATTTACTGATTTGTTTGCTCGCATTAAGGGGGCTAGGTGGTTCACTAAAATAGATCTTCGTGGTGCGTATAATCTGGTGCGGATAAAACAGGGTGATGAGTGGAAAACCGCATTTAATACGCCTGAGGGCCATTTTGAGTATTTGGTAATGCCTTTTGGACTCTCCAATGCTCCGTCAGTCTTTCAGTCCTTTATGCACAATATTTTCCGTGAATATCTGGATAAGTTTATGATTGTGTATTTGGATGATATTTTGGTGTTTTCTGATGACTGGGAGTCTCATGTTCTACAGGTCAGGAAGGTGTTTCAGGTTTTGCGGGCCAATTCTCTGTTTGTGAAGGACTCAAAGTGTCTCTTCGGAGTCCAGAAGATTTCTTTTTTGGGGTACATTTTTTCTCCTTCTACTATTGAGATGGATCCCGTTAAGGTTCAGGCTATTTGTGACTGGACACAACCTACATCTGTTAAGAGCCTTCAGAAGTTCTTGGGGTTTGCTAATTTTTATCGTCGGTTCATTGCTAATTTTTCCAGTATTGTTAAACCTTTGACTGATTTGACTAAAAAGGGTGCTGATGTTGCTGATTGGTCTCCTACGGCCGTGGAGGCCTTTCGGGAACTTAAGCGCCGGTTTTCTTCTGCTCCTGTGTTGTGTCAACCAGATGTTTCACTTCCTTTCCAGGTGGAGGTTGATGCTTCCGAGATTGGAGCGGGGGCGGTTTTGTCACAGAGAAGTTCTAATGGCTCGGTGATGAAGCCATGTGCTTTCTTCTCTAGAAAATTCTCGCCCGCCGAGCGCAATTATGATGTGGGTAATCGGGAGCTTTTGGCCATGAAGTGGGCATTTGAGGAGTGGCGTCATTGGCTTGAGGGTGCTAAACATCGCGTGGTGGTCTTGACTGATCACAAGAATCTCATTTACCTTGAGTCTGCCAGGCGTTTGAATCCTAGACAGGCTCGTTGGTCGTTATTTTTTTCTCGTTTCAATTTCGTGGTTTCATACCTGCCAGGTTCAAAGAATGTGAAGGCAGATGCTCTTTCCAGGAGTTTTGTGCCTGACTCTCCTGGAGACACTGGGCCTGCTGGTATCCTTAGGGATGGGGTAATATTGTCCGCCGTATCCCCAGACTTGCGACGCGCATTGCAGGAGTTTCAGGTGGATAAACCGGATCGATGTCCACCAGAAAGACTGTTTGTTCCGGATGATTGGACCAGTAGAGTCATCTCCGAGGTCCATTCTTCTGTGTTGGCTGGTCATCCTGGAATATTTGGTACAAGAGACTTGGTGGCCAGGTCTTTTTGGTGGCCTTCCTTGTCTAGGGATGTGCGTACCTTTGTGCAGTCTTGTGAAGTGTGTGCTCGAGCTAAGCCTTGCTGTTCACGGGCTAGTGGGTTGTTGTTATCCTTGCCCATCCCGAAGAGGCCTTGGACGCACATTTCCATGGATTTTATTTCTGATCTCCCGGTTTCACAGAAAATGTCCGTTATCTGGGTTGTGTGTGACCGCTTTTCTAAGATGGTTCATTTGGTGCCCTTGCCTAAGTTGCCCTCCTCCTCTGAGTTGGTTCCTTTGTTTTTTCAGAACGTGGTTCGTTTGCATGGGATTCCGGAGAATATCGTTTCTGACAGGGGAGCCCAGTTTGTGTCTAGATTTTGGCGGACGTTTTGTGCCAAGATGGGCATTGATTTGTCTTTCTCGTCTGCATTCCATCCTCAGACGAATGGCCAGACGGAGCGAACTAATCAGACCTTGGAAACTTATTTGAGGTGTTTTGTTTCTGCTGATCAGGATGACTGGGTTGCTTTTTTGCCACTGGCCGAATTTGCTCTTAATAATCGGGCTAGTTCGGCCACGTTGGTCTCTCCTTTTTTTTGTAATTCGGGGTTTCATCCTCGTTTTTCCTCTGGTCAGGTGGAGTCTTCGGATTGTCCTGGAGTGGACGTGGTGGTGGACAGGCTACATCACATTTGGAATCAGGTGGTGGACAATTTGAAGTTATCTCAGGAGAAGACTCAGCAGTTTGCTAATCGCCGTCGCCGCGTGGGCCCCCGACTTTTTGTTGGGGACTTGGTGTGGTTGTCTTCTCGTTTTGTCCCTATGAAGGTCTCTTCTCCTAAGTTCAAGCCTCGGTTCATCGGTCCTTATAGGATCTCGGAGATTCTTAACCCTGTATCTTTCCGTTTGGATCTCCCAGCATCGTTCGCTATTCATAATGTGTTCCATCGGTCGTTGTTGCGGAGGTATGAGGTGCCTGTTGTTCCTTCGGTCGAGCCTCCTGCTCCGGTGCTGGTGGAGGGAGAATTGGAGTATGTTGTTGAAAAGATCTTGGATTCTCGTGTTTCCAGACGCAAACTCCAGTATTTGGTTAAGTGGAAGGGTTATAGTCAGGAGGACAATTCCTGGGTGGTCGCCTCCGATGTTCATGCGACTGATTTGGTCCGCGCCTTCCATAGAGCTCACCCTGATCGCCCTGGGGGTTCTCGTGAGGGTTCGGTGACCCCTCATCAAGGGGGGGGTACTGTTGTGGATTCTGTTTGCGGGCTCCCTCTGGTGGTTACTGCTGGTACTGGATGACTTTAGTGGGTTGCGGCCTTTGGTTTCCATCTGTCCATCAGAGGCTGGGTGTTTCCTATTTTACCTGGCCTTTCTGTCATTTCCCTTGCCGGCTATCAATGTGTTCAGATGTGCTCTGTTTGGTTCCTGCCTACCTGCTCCCAGATCTTTCAGGATAAGCTAAGTGCTGATTTTCAGTTGTTTGGGTTTTTTTTTGTCCAGCTTGCTTAGAATGTCTCTTTGTTAGCTGGTTGCTCTAGTGGACTGAGGTTCTCCCCATGTGCCATGAGTTGGCACATGGGTTCTTGTAATCTCAGGATGGTTTTTTTGATTAGGGTTTTTTGCTGACCGCTCAGTCCCCTTTTGTGTCATTCTGCTTTCTAGTTTTCAGCGGGCCTCTATTTGCTAAAGCTATATACATCATCTCTATGTGTGTGCCTTCCTCTCATTTCACCGTCAATACATGTGGGGGGCAACTATATCTTTGGGGTTAATTCCTCTGGAGGCAAGTGAGGTCTTTGTTTCCTCTGCAGTACTAGTTAGCTCTTAGGCTGGTGCGTGGCGTCTAGAACCAACGTAGGCACGCTCCCTGGCTATCTCTAGTTGCGTTTGTCAGGCGTAGGGCAGCGGTCAGCCCAGGTTCCATCACCCTAGAGCTCGTCCGATATTTATTATACTTTGCTAATCCTGTGCTATCCCTAGCCATTGGGGATTCATGACAGGGGCCTAGTTAGGCTGAAAAGGGCAAAGCAAGCGAAAAGGCAGACAGACTTGGTGGGAGCGCACAGCAGGGGAAGTTTGGTGCTCCGTCCTCTGACCACCGTGACAGTGCAGGTCCACGCTATAGTATCTCTGCTGCCATTTATAGAGACTGTGACCACAGAACTGCCTTTTGCCCATTGGCTCCCGCTGCTCAAGGTACCCAACTCTACAGGTCAGTAAATACCGTGTGCGTGCTGCCTAAGAAGGACCGGGTGACTCATCGGGAACTGTTCCCTCTCTCACCCGCATACTTCTGCCGAGATTTGTCAAGCTCCCGCAGTGTTGGAGACTGCACTTCACTCTGCAACCCGAATCTTGGACCCACGACCCCACACAAGGCATCGAGGACTCATTTTCACCACAAGGAACCGGATCATCAATGCATGCAGGACGGCACTGGATTTATCACGTGCTAACCACATTGCCACCACCATTTGAACCTAGGACTCTGCAGTCAGGAAGCCGTCAGACTGATAAGTTGACCCTTAATGAACAGTTGTTATGCTTTTTGCCATTGTTACCTCCCTCAGCACACCTATTGTGCTCACATCATCTGCCATACTCCTGTCTCTCCTTTCCCCTCCCTGCGTGGAGCATTCCCCTGTTCAAATAAAAATTAATGTTAACCCTTGCTCTGCCTCATGTCTGTTACTGCATCCCGCAACCTGCTCACACTTGGCGTAGTCGGCAGGATGCAGTCCAGCAGCACGGAGGTGAAAGACCAAGCAGTGGGGGCAGGGCCGGACTGGCCATAGGGCACTTCTGGCAAATGCCAGAAGGGCCGGTGCCAGTGGTGGGCCGCTCAATCCGCCGCCCCCGCCGTCGCATTCAACTATACCGGCGTATAGACGCCGGTACAGTTGAATGCAATGATGGAGGAGAGAGCGTCTACAGACGCTCCTCTCCCATCATTCCCCGCTCTGCCTCTGACACTGCGGGTGCGCGATGATGTCATATCATCGCGCACCTGCTGTGTCCCGGGCAGACTGCACGCTGCTGAGACAGGAGCAGGAACCAGGAAGCAACGCTGGGCACGAGGAGAGGTGAGGAGAGTTTGTTTTTTTTTCTGGACTGTGGGGCCATTCTCGGAGGAGGTGAGGGGAGGAAGAGAAGAGATGTGGGCTGTATATAGTTCTCTGTGGGCTGTGCTCTGTGCTGTATACTGCTGTGGGCTGTATATAGTTCTCTGTGGGCTGTGCTCTGTGCTGTATATAGTTCTCTGTGGGCTGTGCTCTGTGCTGTATACTGCTGTGGGCTGTATATAGTTCTCTGTGGGCTGTGCTCTGTGCTGTATACTACTGTGGGCTGTATATAGTTCTCTGTGGGCTGTGCTCTGTGCTGTATACTACTGTGGGCTGTATATAGTTCTCTGTGGGCTGTGCTCTGTGCTGTATACTGTGGGCTGTATATAGTTCTCTGTGGGCTGTGCTCTGTGCTGTATACTACTGTGGGCTGTATATAGTTCTCTGTGGGCTGTGCTCTGTGCTGTATACTGTGGGCTGTATATAGTTCTCTGTGGGCTGTGCTCTGTGCTGTATACTGCTGTGGGCTGTATATAGTTCTCTGTGGGCTGTGCTCTGTGCTGTATACTACTGTGGGCTGTATATAGTTCTCTGTGGGCTGTGCTCTGTGCTGTATACTGTGGGCTGTATATAGTTCTCTGTGGGCTGTGCTCTGTGCTGTATACTGCTGTGGGCTGTATATAGTTCTCTGTGGGCTGTGCTCTGTGCTGTATACTGCTGTGGGCTATATATAGTTCTCTGTGGGCTGTGCTCTGTGCTGTATACTACTGTGGGCTGTATATAGTTCTCTGTGGGCTGTGCTCTGTGCTGTATACTACTGTGGGCTGTATATAGCTCTCTGTGGGCTGTATATAGTTCTCTGGGCTGTGCTCTGTGCTGTATACTACTGTGGGCTGTATATAGTACTCTGTGGGCTGTGCTCTGTGCTGTATACTACTGTGTGCTCTGTGCTATATATAGTTCTCTGTGGGCTGTGCTCTGTGCTGTATACTACTGTGGGCTGTATATAGTACTCTGTGGGCTGTGCTCTGTGCTGTATACTGCTGTGGGCTGTATATAGCTCTCTGTGGGCTGTGCTCTGTGCTGTATACTACTGTGTGCTCTGTGCTATATATAGTTCTCTGTGGGCTGTGCTCTGTGCTGTATACTGCTGTGGGCTGTATATAGCTCTCTGTGGGCTGTGCTCTGTGCTGTATACTACTGTGTGCTCTGTGCTATATATAGTTCTCTGTGGGCTGTGCTCTGTGCTGTATACTGCTGTGGGCTATATATAGTTCTCTGTGGGCTGTGCTCTGTGCTGTATACTACTGTGGGCTGTATATAGTTCTCTGTGGGCTGTGCTCTGTGCTGTATACTACTGTGGGCTGTATATAGCTCTCTGTGGGCTGTATATAGTTCTCTGGGCTGTGCTCTGTGCTGTATACTACTGTGGGCTGTATATAGTACTCTGTGGGCTGTGCTCTGTGCTGTATACTACTGTGTGCTCTGTGCTATATATAGTTCTCTGTGGGCTGTGCTCTGCTGTATACTACTGTGGGCTGTATATAGTACTCTGGGCTGTGCTCTGTGCTGTATACTGCTGTGGGCTGTATATAGCTCTCTGTGGGCTGTGCTCTGTGCTGTATACTACTGTGTGCTCTGTGCTATATATAGTTCTCTGTGGGCTGTGCTCTGTGCTGTATACTGCTGTGGGCTGTATATAGTTCTCTGTGGGCTGTGCTCTGTGCTGTATACTACTGTGGGCTGTATATAGCTCTCTGTGGGCTGTGCTCTGTGCTGTATACTACTGTGGGCTGTATATAGTTATCTGTGGGCTGTGCTCTGTGCTGTATGCTACTGTGGGCTGTATATAGTTCTCTGTGGGCTGTGCTCTGTGCTGTATATAGTTCTCTGTGGGCTGTGCTCTGTGCTGTATACTACTGTGGGCTGTATATAGTTCTCTGTGGGCTGTGCTCTGTGCTGTATACTACTGTGTGCTGTATATAGTTCTCTGTGGGCTGTGCTGTATATAGTACTCTGTGGGCTGTGCTGTATATAGTACTCTGTGGGCTGTGCTGTGTATAGTACTCTGTGGGCTGTGCTGTATATAGTACTCTGTGGGCTGTGCTGTATATAGTACTCTCTGGTCTGTGCTTTATATAGTACTCTCTGGGCTGTGCTGTATATAGTACTCTCTGGGCTGTGCTTTATATAGTACTCTGGGCTGTGCTGTATATAGTACTCTGGGCTGTGCTTTATATAGTTCTCTGTGGGCTGTGCTGTATATAGTTCTCTGTGGGCTGTGCTGTATATAGTTCTCTGTGGGCTGTGCTGTATATATTACTTTGTGGGCTGTGCTGTATATATTACTTTGTGGGCTGTGCTGTATATATTACTCTGTGGGCTGTGCTGTATACTACTGTGTGGACTGTGCTGTATACTTCTACGTGGGCTGTGCTGTATACTACTGTGTGGTCTGTGCTGTATACTACTGTGTGGTCTGTGCTGAATACTGCTGTGTGGGCTGTGTTATCTACTATGCGAGCTGTGCTATAGTATGCAGGCTGTGCTGTATACTATGCGGTTTGTGCTATATAATATGCGGGCTTTGCTATATACTATGGGGAGTATATTATATTCTATGGGGGAGGCCATGTTATGTACTATGTGGCTGTGTTATATACTATTGTGGGGGTATATTATATTCTATGGGGGAGGCTGCGTTATATACTATGGGGGGCTGCATTATATTCTATGGGGGGCTACATTATATATTATGGGGAGGTGGGCTGTATTATATTCTATGGGGGTTACATACTCTGGGGTGGCTGCATTATACTCTGTGGGGTGGCTGCATTATACTCTGGGGTGGCTGCATTATACTCTGGGGTGGCTGCATTATACTATATGTGGGCTGCATTATACTGTATCGAGGACTATGGGGAATACGTTATACTATATGAAGAACTATGGGGTGCATTATACTATGGGAAGTGAATTGTACTACATGGATGACTGTGGCGGTGCATTATACTATATGGAGCACTATGAGGATTGTATTATGCTATATGGAGGACTATGAGGATTGTATTATGCTATATGGAGGACTATGAGGAGTGTATTATACTATGTGGAGGACTGAGCAGTGTATTTTAATATATGGAGGACTATAGGGAGTGTATTATACTATATGGAGGACTATGGAGCACATTATAATATATGGAGGACTATGGGGTGTATTTTACTAAACAAGTAAAATGCTGCATATTCGGATTGTTTTTGCTGGAACAAAAAGCCTTGTTGTCAGCAGCACATTGCCAGTGTAAACTGTAGATGTGCTGCTGAAAACATGATACTGTATGGTGATCTATTAGTGATCGTTCTGTCTCATCATTATTCCTCAGCTGGTGGAAAGAGGCCGGGAAACAAGCGTTGAACAACTTCAGTATTGTTGATCAAACTCGTTTAGCGGCCTGAACTCAGCGCACGTAAATACAACAGAAAGGCTTCTGTGTGATGTGCAATATGTTAGCATTTGGGGACCCATTTTAAACTTTGCCTAGGGCCCCACTTTGCCTAAAACCGGCCCTGCCTACAAGTGTACAAACATATTATACAGTCACCATGTGACAAGTGGGCCTGTGTAACTTCAAATGCCAGGGCTGAATTTTAGTCCCAGTCCGGCCCTGAGTGGGGGGCCCAAGGTTCAGCATATCCCTGGGGGCAATGTTGAGTAACCTCCCAAAGTTTACTGGGAACAACACCATGCTATGGAGCTGGATTGAGCAAATCCGGGGTATGATGAGGATGCACCCAATGACTCATGCATTAGAGGTGGAAGTTGCCATGATGGCTTTAGATGGAGAGGCGAGGGATTCTGCTATGCTATGCCCCCTCAAGAACCGGACACATTTAATAAGGTATTACAGATACTGGAAGAAACACACGGAGACCCCACGGACATCGGGGAGTTACACATGTGTTTATTTTGCCGGGTGCAAAGGGAGGAGAAGAAGGTGACCCAGTACATGAATGAGCTACAGGAGATCCATACTGCCATTACTAGAAAAGATGGCATGGTCTATTGACATAGTACTGCGAAATCAGTTGGTGACAGGCTTGCGAGATGTACTGCTGAAACAGGCCTTGCACGAGCGCTTGTGGGTAAATCCACGCATGACCTTTTCTGAAGTGGGGAGCGAAGAACGCACAAGCGAGCAGGAGCAGGGGGGTTACAGTCCCGGCAGGGAAGGGCCGAAGCGGAGAGGTATCTGTTACAATCGCCACCGAACCGAGATGGGTGGAAGAGTTGTGGAAAGAAATCCAAGGAATACAAGAAGAATTGTCTGATTCAAAGAAGAAACCAGTCGCATCAAACTCACCCGAGGGTAGAACTGGTCCTGAACCTCGTCGCTAAGTGAGAACGTCCCACAGAGAAGAGCTCCCTACATGCAACAACTGTGGTGAGATTGGTCATTTGGCTCGGGGTTGTATACGACGAGGCCAATCCCTGCAGCGCTGTCCGTTAAACTATGAGGCTCCGAGGCTAGGGGACGCCGCCTGGAGCCTGAACAGTCAAGAAGGAGAATCAGAAGTCCCACAAGTCTAGTTTCCATGTGCCCTTTCGTCTGGACCAAAATGGATGGTCGGGCCGTCCGATGTTTTGTTGACACCGGCTCACAGGTGACCATGATGCCTAAACTTCCAATGACATTTCCCTGAAGTGATGCAGCCTGAATAGGACCCGGTGATAAAGTTGATGGCTGCTAATCACTTACCCATCCCGGTCGCAGGGGTGGTCTGGATGTAAATCACCGCCTGAGGTAAAGAACTGGGCCGAAAGGGAGTGGTGCTGACTGCCGGAGACGTAGGTAACGGACATGCTGTCACTCTAGGGATGAATATATTAAAGGAATTCGGAAGTCTTCTCATCAACGAGTCCCTAGATGTGTTCTTAAAGCAGTGTTCCAACAGCTAATCCATACTGCCCAAGCTCAAGAAAACTCTAGTGATGGGAAGATGTTGGGGAAAGTGATTGTTTCAGCCACAACCAACCTGGTTCTGTCACCAGGGCAGACCATGCTTACTCTGCCCATCCGAGCTTGTACCTGTGTCACCCACCAGGGCAATGGGAATACTTGGTACCGGGTCTGGTTGCAATTAAAGGGGATGTCACGGTGGCTGTGACCCGGTCCATGACCCTGGGCACTCAAGTAAAAGGGGAAAGGTCTTTTAAAGCATTTAATGAAATTTGTATTCGTGACGCCACCTGTGGTTCTCGGTCAGAGGGGACCGACGCTGCTTAAATGGGTCCTCTGGGGTGATGTTACTGCAGCATAGATGGTGACACTTCCAACAGGTGAAGCAGGGTCCCCAGGGCTCCCAGTGTAGTGGGCAAGGATGGTGGGTTGCCGGTAAATAAACGGAGGACACAGGGTTGCAGTCTTTACCTTGTTTACTGTTGTTGTAGTCAGCCTCAGTTCAGGGTACCGGCAACAGGTGTAGATGGAGTCCAGTCAGCCTGAAGACAGGTGGAAACCCCTTTAACAGGTCAGGTTGGGAGCCTTCCACTTTGCGCTGACAATTAGTCCCTTGTTGCCTGTAGTGTCCTAACAAGGTCCTCGCTCTCTCTTGCCCTGGGACAGTACCTGCACGGTAGGCAACTTGAGCCGTTTCTCTGGGGTCTCTTTATATGGTGACTCCTGGCTCTGCAATGCTGCTGTACCTCGGGTTGTGGGCAGGTTACTTTCAGCTCTCTGCCCTCTGGTTCTGTTGTGGGACCTGTAGTTGCCCACAACCTCGGGCTCCCGGTGTCCGGCCTCTGCCCTCTGCTTAGAGGGGCATAGTCTCAGCCCTCCTCTAGCTCCTAATCACTCCTCTGCTCCTTCCCTGTCTCTTGTCTGCACCAGACTGACTAGCTCCTTTTCCAGACCAGGATGTTTATTAGGGAAGTCCCCCCTTCTGGCCTGGAGTCAGAATGTGTTGAATGTGAGATTACCTGCCAAAAAGATCTCTCCTGTCTTCAGGCATGGCATTACCCTCTCCGAGAGGAAGGCAGCACCACTGTGGTACCCGAACATCTGGGGTGCCACATACCCATCTGGAAGGAGTCGAGATACAGATAGAGCCAGCTTGTACGGAGCAGCGCTGGGTGGCTCAGATGGCGAAGTTTTGATATAAAATCACCTGCAAGAGGGGAGCTGAGAATATTCACGCCAATGAAATATCCAGAGTGATGCACGAAAAGCCTGGGCCCAACCATGATGAAGAGCTGGAGGCTGAAGAGGTCCCTGAGTTCCGGGATTCTGCCAGGAGATTGGCAGCTATGCAGAAACAAGTACAGACAGTGACTCAGGAATGCATGCTGGGATGGTCCCGTGATGACTGGGTCCTGTTACAACAAGAAGATGGGGAATTTGCTTAAATAAGAGAGTGGGTAACTCTGAAACAACTTCCCAGTCAAAGAGAGAGAGAGAGACGCCCTGTCCCCAGAGACTCTGCAGATCCTTTGACAGTGGGAAAGGCTCCAACTGAAGGATGAGCTATTGTAACAAAAGATTCAGTTGCAACAGGAACTGGGTGTCACCTGGCAGGTGGTGATCCCCGAGGCATTGCTGCGTAAGGTGGTCAAGGAAGCACACAAAAGAGGAGCTCACTTCGGTCAAGAGAGGACCTTTCAGTGGCTGCAAAAGCTAGTTTACCATCCTCATTCAAGGTCTACTACAATGTCAGCGCAAACTACAAGAACTCTCGCCTGTGGAATGATGAGCAAAAGGAGAGGGGGAGTGTAATTAGAAGGACCGGAGCGGGGGTACCTTTCTTGCACTGGGTACGTAACTGTCAAGGCTGTCACCTTTGTTTTCTGGGGAAAGCTTAGAAACCCAGACCGACCTTTGCACTCGACAGCAGGGGGTGTAGCTAGGCGAAAAAGAACAGAACACGCAAAAAAGACAGACAGACTTGGGAGCACGCAGCGCACAGCAGGGGAAGTTTGGGGCTCCGTCCTCTGAGCACTGTGATAGCGCAGGTCTATGCTATAGTATCCCTGCTGCCACTTACAGAGACTGTGATCAGAGAAATGTGTAACACCCCAGGTTCCTGGTTATTACAGTGGCATTGCTTTCCTCATGGGGAGAGTGATTCCATGCTTAGAAGTGAGGAAGGATCCCTTTATCAGATATTCAGCACAAACAACACTATTCTGACTCCAGGCCAGAAGTGGGGGCTCTGAACCCAATTTCAGGGTAGCTTCGGAGTTCGTGAGAGTAGAGTGAGTCGTGAGGAAGGAGTTCTGGGGCCGTGCAGCCCGTGCAGCCTTGTTTAAGTTGCCTTGGTCCTCTGGTTGGTGTACTGCGGTGCAAGGTTGCTCTCCTCTTCCTTGGGTGGCAGAAGGGAACAGATGGAGGGCGGATTCAGGAGATATTGCAAGGTTGGTGGCTCCAGCGTCTTGACCTTCAGAAGTGTCCCAGGGAATAGGGTGAGCTAGGGTGCCCTCTAGTGTTAGAGACAGGGAAGGAGCCCTTGGTCCCAGGTCATCCAACAGCTGAGTCATGACACAGAAGATATCATGGGTTTACCATGACAGAGAGGAGACAAAAGACTGCAGCATTTGATTTCTCTTACTCCTGCACTAATTAAATGCACTTCACCTTCTTATTAAACGGTGTATATACATTTTTTAGGGCAGAGGATAATCTGCTCTGTTGAGAGCTCCTGGAGCATTTTCTGTAGGCTCTCAGCTGTGCACTGTTAGCCACTCCCATCTCCTATATTAACTAGGCCCTGGCTAGCACTCATTGTTAGAGTAGCTTATGCTGCATGGCTAGAGGTTGTTGTTGGTTATTATAGGAGAAGGCGTTTGGTGGGTCTACCTGTGACTGTTGCTAGGTTTTGAGAGAGTGATAATTCCCTTTCTTCTCCTGCTTTGGTTTAATCCCATCCTCCACTGCCTGGTGCATTCCTCTGTTATATGTGTGAGTATATTTGAATGTTTGGTATTTTTTATTATCTCTGCTCACATTACTTTGTTAGCCTGGTTGGTGTACTACGGTATGCTACTACTCCCCTTTTCCTTGGGTGGGGGAGGGGTACAGACTGAGGGTGGATTCAGGAGCTAAGGCAAGGCATATGGCCCCGGCATCTTCATAATCCGGGGAACAGGGCGAAATAGGGTGCCCCTAGGGTTATGGATAGGGAAGGAGCAGATGGTCCCGTGATACCCGGCAACAGAGTCATGACATTAGCTCTGACCGAAACCGTTTTTGATCGATCATGGATCCTATCACTGTTCTGATAGGGCAACTGCAGCAGCTCAGTCTGGAGGTGGCAGATATACGCACTGTCGTTTTGCAGCACCCTAACACATCAGGTTAAGGGCCATGACTCCTGCTGTGAATTCTGCTTTTGGGCTCCCTCCGGTGGTTGTAGGTGGTAATGCAGTTGCCCCTGAGTTGCAGCCCTGGTCAGGTGTATCTGCTGATTGCAGATCTGACTGGGGTATTTAGGCATGCAGGATTCATTAGTCCTTGCCAGTTGTCAATTGTTGTTGGGAGGTGTAGGACCTCTGCCTGGTTCCTCCTGCCTTTCTGCCAAATCAGCAAAGATAAGTGTCTGGTTCTTTTTCCCTGTGGCACACATGTTGTGTGCTTCACAATTCAGTGCTATTCTTTGTGTTTTCTTGTCCAGCTTAGATTGTGTCAGTATTTTCTCAGTCTTGCTGGATTCTCTGGAGTGGCAGATATACATTCCATGTCTTTAGTTAGATTGTGGAACTTTTTGTATTATCTGCTGTGGATATTTTTGGAAGGGTTTTAATACTGACCGCCTAGTTATCTGTCCTATCCTTTCCTATTTAGCTAGAGTGGCCTCTTCTGCTAAATCCTGTTTTCTACCTGCGTGTGTCTATTCTTCTCCTACTCACAGTCATTATTTGTGGGGGGCTGCCTATCCTTGGGGGTCTGCTCTGAGGCAAGATAGCATTTCCATTTCCATCTATAGGGGTATTTAGTCCTCCGGCTGTGTCGAGGTGTCTAGGGAGTGTTAGGCACACCCCACGGCTACTTCTAGTTGCGGTGTTAGTTCAGGATTGCGGTCAGTACAGGTTCCACCATCTCCAGAGAAAGTTTCATGCGGCTCCAAGGTCACCAGATCATAACAGTACAACTGGCCCATAATGAGTTAAATGCATCTCAGAAGAAGGGAAGAAAAGTGTTGAGCCATTTTTTTTCTGCAGTCTGTTTTGTCTTTTTTTCCCTCTTTATTTATGGGTGGCTGAGGAGTCTTGTGCCAGCATGGATGTTCAGGAATTAGCTTCTCGTGTAGACCAGCTTGCTGCTAGGGTACAGAGTATTTCTGATTATATTGTTCAGACCCCAGCTTTAGAACCGAAGATTCCTACTCCTGATTTGTGTTTTGGTGATAGGTCCAAATATTAGGGGTTTAAAAATAATTGTAAATTGTTTTTTGCTCTGAGACCGCGATCCTCCGGTGATTCCATTCAGCAGGTTAAAATTGTCATCTCCCTGCTGCGTGGTGATCCACAGGATTGGGCATTTTCCCTGGAATCTGGGAATCCGGCCTTGCTTAATGTAGATTCCTTTTTTCAGGCTTTAGGTTTATTATATGATGAACCTAATTCTGTGGATCAAGCGGAGAAAACCTTGTTGGCCCTGTCTCAGGGTCAAGAGGCGGCAGAATTGTTTTGTCAGAAATTTAGAAAATGGTCTGTGTTGACTAAATGGAATGATGATGCTTTGGTGGCAATTTTCAGAAAGGGTGTTTCTGAATCCGTTAAAGATGTTATGGTGGGGTTTCCCACGCCTTCCGGTCTGAGTGATTCTATGTCTCTGGCCATTCAGATTGATCGGTGCTTGTGGGAGCGTAGAACTGTGCGCGCTGTGGCGTCGTCCTCGGAGCCAATTCCTGAGCCAATGCAGTGTGATAGGATTTTGTCTAGAACGGAACGACAAGGATTCAGACGTCAGAATGGGTTGTGTTATTATTGTGGCGACGCTTCTCATGTCATTTCAGTATGCCCTAAGCGGACAAAGAGGATCGCTACCATCAGTACTGTACAACCTAAATTTCTGTTATCGGTGTCCTTGATTTGCTCATTGTCATCATTCTCTGTCATGGCGTTTGTGGATTCAGGCGCCACCTTGAACTTAATGGATTTTGAGTTTGCCAGGCGTTGTGGTTTTCCCTTGCAGGCTTTGCAGAACCCTATTCCTTTAAGGGGGATTGATGCTACACCTTTGGCTAAAAATAAGCCTCAGTTTTGGACACAGGTGACCATGCACATGACGCCAGCCCATCAGGAAGATTGTCGATTTCTGGTGTTGCATAATTTGCATGATGTTATCGTGCTGGGTTTCCCGTGGTTGCAGGTACATAATCCTGTATTGGATTGGAAATCTATGTCTGTGACTAGTTGGGGTTGTCAGGGGGTTCATAATGATGTTCCTTTGATGTCAATCTCCTCTCCTTCCTCTTCTGAAATTCCAGAGTTTTTGTCTGATTTTCAGGATGTATTCGATGAGCCCAAGTCCAGTTCCCTTCCACCGCACAGGGACTGTGATTGTGCTATTGACTTGATTCCAGGCAGTAAGTTTCCTAAGGGTCGACTTTTCAACCTGTCTGTGCCTGAACATACCGCCATGCGGAGTTGTGTTAAGGAGTCTTTGGAGAAAGGGCATATTTGGCCATCTTCTTCACCGTTAGGAGCAGTTTTTTTTTTTGTTGCTAAGAAGGATGGCTCCTTGAGACCTTGTATTGATTATCGCCTCTTGAATAAGATCACGGTCAAGTTTCAATACCCTTTACCTTTGCTTTCCGATTTGTTTGCTAGGATTAAGGGGGCTAGTTGGTTTACTAAAGGTACCGTCACATTAAGCGACGCTGCAGCGATAGCGACAACGATGCCGATCGCTGCAGCGTCGCTGTTTGATCGCTGGAGAGCTGTCACACAGACCGCTCTCCAGCGACCAACGATGCCGAGGTCCCCGGGTAACCAGGGTAAACATCGGGTTGCTAAGCGCAGGGCCGCGCTTAGTAACCCGATGTTTACCCTGGTTACCAGCGTAAAAGTAAAAAAAACAAACAGTACATACTCACCTGCGCGTCCCCCAGCCTCTGCTTCCTGACACTGACTGAGCTCCGGCCCTAACAGCACAGCGGTGACGTCACCGCTGTGCTTTCACTTTCACTTTAGGGCCGGATCTCAGTCAGAGCAGGAAGCAGAGGCTGGGGGACGCGCAGGTGAGCATGTACTGTTTGTTTTTTTTACTTTTACGCTGGTAACCAGGGTAAACATCGGGTTACTAAGCGCGGCCCTGCGCTTGGTAACCCGATGGTTACCCTGGTTACCAGTGTAAAACATCGCTGGTATCGTTGCTTTTGGTGTCAAACACAACGATACATGGCGATCGGACGACCAAATAAAGTTCTGGACTTTATTCAGCGACCAGCGACATCACAGCAGGATCCTGATCGCTGCTGCGTGTCAAACTAAACGATATCGCTAGCGAGGACGCTGCAATGTCACGGATCGCTAGCGATATCGTTTAGTGTGACGGTACCTTAAGATTGACCTTTGGGGGGCATATAATCTTGTTCGTATTAAGCAGGGTGATGATTGGAAAACTGCGTTTAATACGCCCGAAGGCCATTTTGAATACCTTGTGATGCCATTCGGGCTCACTAACGCTCCATCTGTTTTTCAATCCTTCATGCATGATATCTTCCGGACTTATATTGATAAATTCTTCATTGTATATTTGGACGATATTTTGATTTTTTCCGATGATTGGAAGTCTCATGTGGAACAGGTCAGGATGGTATTTCAGATCCTTCATGACAATGCTTTGTTTGTGAAGGGATCTAAGTGCCTCTTTGGGGTGCAGAAGGTTTCTTTTTTTTCTATGGAGATGGATCCAGTTAAGGTTCAGGCCATTCATGATTGGATTCAACCCACATCCGTGAAGAGCCTTCAGAAATTTTTGGGTTTTGCAAATTTTTATCGCCGTTTCATTGCTAACTTCTCCAGCGTGGTTAAACCCTTGACTGATTTGACGAAAAAAGGCGCTGATGTGGCGAATTGGTCCTCTGCGGCTGTCTCTGCCTTTCAGGAGCTTAAACGCCGATTTACTTCAGCTCCGGTGTTGCGCCAACCAGATGTTTCTCTTCCGTTTCAGGTTGAGATTGATGCTTCTGAGATTGGGGCAGGGGCCGTTTTGTCTCAGAGGGATTCTGTTGGTTCTTTGATGAAACCGTGTGCCTTCTTCTCCCGCAAGTTTTCGCCTGCTGAGCGCAATTATGATGTCGGCAATCGGGAGTTGTTGGCTATGAAGTGGGCGTTTGAGGAGTGGCGACATTGGCTTGAGGGAGCTAAGCACCGTATTGTTGTCCTGACCGATCATAAGAATTTGATTTACCTCAAGTCTGCCAAACGGCTGAGTCCTAGACAGGCTCGATGGTCCTTGTTTTTTTCCCGTTTTGATTTCGTGGTTTCGTATCTTCCGGGTTCTAAGAATATTAAGGCTGATGCCCTTTCTAGGAGTTTTTTGCCTGATTCTCCTGAGGCCCTTGAACCAGTCGGCATTCTGAAAGAAGGGGTGGTCCTTTCTGCCATTTCCCCTGATTTACGGCGGGTTCTTCAGGAATTTCAGGCTGATAGACCTGACCGCTGTCCTGTGGGGAAATTGTTTGTTCCTGACAGATGGACTAGTAGAGTGATTTCTGAGGTTCACTGTTCTGTGTTGGCTGGTCATCCTGGTATTTTTGGTACCAGAGATTTGGTTGGTAGGTCCTTTTGGTGGCATTCGTTGTCACGTGATGTGCGTTCTTTTGTGCAGTCCTGTGGGACTTGTGCGCGGGCCAAGCCTTGTTGTTCCCGTGCTAGTGGGTTACTTTTGCCATTGTCGGTCCCTGAGAGGCCCTGGATGCATATTTCTATGGATTTTATTTCTGATCTTCCGGTTTCCCAGAGGATGTCGGTTATCTGGGTTGTTTGTGACCGGTTTTCTAAGATGGTTCATTTGGTGCCTTTGCCTAAATTGCCTTCCTCTTCAGAGTTGGTTCATTTGTTTTTTCAGCATGTGGTTCGTTTGCATGGTTGTTGTGATCCGCTTTTTGGCTCCCCTGGTGGTGGCTGGTGGTACTGGAGACTTGTGTGTGCTTTTCTGCCTCAGCTCACCTGCTTCCATCAGTTTTGGGAGTTCCCTATTTAGCCTTGCTCTCCAGTCACTTCCTTGCCGGTCATCATTGTAACCTGAGTCATTCAGTTGCATGTTCCTGCTACTAGTCTGCTGATCAGCTAAGTGGACACTTGTCCTTATTGTTTTGTTTTTCTTGTCCAGTTTACAGTTTTGTCATTTCCTGTTACTGGAAGCTCTTGTGGACTGAAATTGCCACTCCTGTGTCATGAGTTGACACAGGAGTCTTAAAGTAATTTCAGGATGGGTTTTTTGAAAGGGTTTTTCAGCTGACCGTGAGGTCCTCTTTTGTATCCTTCCTCTATCTAGTAAGTGGACCTCGCTTTGCTAAATCTACCTTCATACTGTGTATGTCTTTTCCTCTGAACTCACCGTTAATATACGTGGGGGCTACTATCATCTTTGGGGAATTTCTCTAGAGGTAAGCCAGGTCTGTTCCTTCCTCTTCCAGGCGTAGCTAGTTCTCCGGCTGGCGCATGGCATCTAGGCAGCCGTAGGAATGCTTCCTGGCTACTGTTAGTTGTGTGGTAGATTTAGGTCACGGTCAGCTTGAGTTTCCATCACCCGAGAGCTAGTCTGTTATTTTTGTGTTTCTGATGTTCCCATGCCATTGGGGAATCATGACAGTATGACCGGCCGCTGTTAAAGTAATTGGCAGAAGAAAGGAGAGTAAAAGAAGTCTGTAGATTTTTTTTTTTTTCCTCTCATGTTTGCTACTTAGTTGGCTCAGTTGTATTT
The DNA here is from genome assembly GCF_051348905.1 of Ranitomeya variabilis. NCBI lineage: Eukaryota > Metazoa > Chordata > Amphibia > Anura > Dendrobatidae > Ranitomeya > Ranitomeya variabilis. The sequence goes on from NC_135233.1 coordinate 639,820,362, forward strand.
CTGCTCTATTTACAGCCTTGCCTTTCTCTCCTTCTAATCCTTGAATGGCTCTGATCTCTCCGGTTTAAGGATGGACCCTCAGAGTTTGGCTGCAGGTTTATATAATCTTGCTACGAAGGTTCAGAATTTACAAGATTATGTTATACGTACTCCTATTTCTGAACCTAAGATTCCTACACCAGAGGTATTTTCCGGAGATAGATCTCGGTTTCTGAATTTCAAATGTAATTGTAAATTGTTCCTTTCTCTCAGACCTCACTCCTCTGGAGATCCTGTTCAGCAGGTTAAGATTGTGATTTCTTTGCTGCGAGGTGACCCTCAAAATTGGGCATTTTCATTGACACCAGGGGATCCTGCGTTGCTCAATGTGGATGCGTTTTTTCTGGCTTTAGGGTTGCTGTATGAGGAACCTAATTTGGAGATTCAAGCTGAAAAAGCTGTAATAGCCCTGTCTCAAGGGCAAGATGAAGCTGAGATATACTGCCAAAAATTTCGTAAATGGTCTGTGCTTACTCAGTGGAATGAGTGTGCCCTAGCGGCAAATTTCAGAGAGGGCCTTTCTGATGCCGTTAAGGATGTCATGGTGGGGTTTGAATGAGTCCATGACAATGGCGATTCAGATTGATCGGCGTTTGCGGGAGCACAAACCCGTGCACCATTTGGCGGTATCTTCTGAAGGGACGCCAGAGAAAATGCAATGTGACAGAATTCTGTCAAGAAGCGAGCGGCAGAATTATAGGCGCAAAAATGGCTTGTGCTTCTACTGTGGTGATTCCGCGCATGTTATATCAGCATGCTCTAAACGTACTAGGAAGGTTGACAAGTCTGTTTCTATTGGCACTTTACAGTCTAAATTTCTTCTGTCTGTAACTCTGATTTGTTCATTATCAGTTATTACCGTGGATGCCTATGTGGACTCTGGCGCCGCTCTGAGTCTCATGGATTGGTCCTTCGCCAAGCGCTGTGGGTTTGATTTGGAGCCTCTGGAAGTTCCTATACCTCTGAAGGGTATTGATTCTACACCTCTGGCTTGTAATAGACCACAGTTCTGGACGCAAGTGACTATGCGTATGACTCCAGACCATCAGGAGATGATTCGCTTCCTCGTGTTGTATAATTTACATGATGTTTTAGTGCTTGGATTACCATGGTTACAATCTCATAACCCAGTACTGGACTGGAAAACTATGTCTGTGTTAAGCTGGGGATGTCGGGGGGCTCATGGGGACATACCTTTGGTTCCTATCTCGTCATCTATTCCCTCTGAGATTCCTGCATTTTTGTCGGATTTTGGGGATATTTTTGAAGAGCCTAAAATTGGTTCTCTCCCTCCCCACAGAGAGTGTGATTGCGCCATAGATCTGATTCCAGGCAGTAAATTTCCAAAGGGTCGTTTGTTTAACCTATCTGTACCTGAGCATGCTGCCATGCGAGAATATGTTAAGGAGTCCCTGGAAAAGGGACATATTCGTCCTTCTTCATCACCTTTAGGAGCTGGGTTTTTCTTTGTCTCTAAAAAGGATGGCTCGCTGAGGCCTTGTATTGATTATCGACTCCTGAATAAAATTACTGTCAAATATCAGTATCCGTTGCCGCTGCTTACTGATTTGTTTGCTCGCATAAGGGGGGCTAAGTGGTTCTCCAAGATTGATCTCCGTGGGGCGTATAATTTGGTGCGAATTAAGCAAGGGGATGAGTGGAAAACCGCATTTAATACACCTGAAGGCCACTTTGAGTATTTAGTAATGCCTTTCGGCCTTTCTAATGCACCTTCAGTTTTTCAGTCCTTTATGCATGATATTTTCCGTGAATATCTGGATAAATTTATGATTGTGTATTTGGACGATATTTTGATTTTTTCTGAGGACTGGGAGTCTCATGTTCAGCAGGTCAGGAGGGTTTTTCAGGTCTTGCGGGAGAATTCTCTGTGTGTAAAGGGTTCTAAGTGTGTTTTTGGGGTTCAAAAGATTTCCTTTTTGGGGTACATTTCTTCCCCTTCTTCTGTTGAGATGGACCCTGTCAAGGTTCGGGCTATTTGTGACTGGACGCAGCCTACTTCTCTAAAGGGTCTTCAGAAGTTCTTGGGCTTTGCTAATTTTTATCGTCGATTTATAACTGGTTTTTCTGGTGTTGCTAAGCCTCTTACGGATTTGACTAAGAAGGGTGCTGATGTTGCCAATTGGACCTCTGCTGCTGTGGAGGCCTTTCGGGAACTTAAGCGCCGCTTTTCGTCTGCCCCTGTGTTGCGCCAGCCCGATGTCTCTCTCCCCTTTCAGGTTGAGGTCGATGCTTCCGAGATCGGAGCGGGGGCGGTTTTGTCACAGAAAAGTTCCGATTGCTCAGTGATGAGACCTTGTGCGTTCTTTTCTCGAAAATTTTCTGCCGCCGAAAGAAATTATGATGTCGGTAATCGGGAGCTTTTGGCCATGAAGTGGGCATTTGAGGAGTGGCGTCATTGGCTTGAGGGTGCTAGACATCAGGTGGTGGTTTTGACTGATCACAAGAATCTGATTTATCTTGAGTCTGCCAGGCGCCTGAATCCTAGACAGGCGCGCTGGTCGTTGTTTTTCTCTCGGTTTAATTTTGTGGTCTCATATCTACCAGGTTCTAAGAATGTGAAGGCGGATGCCCTTTCTAGGAGTTTTGAGCCTGATTCCCCTGGTGATTCGGAACCTACAGGTATCCTTAAGGATGGGGTGATATTATCCGCTATTTCCCCAGATCTGCGACGTGCTTTGCAAGAGTTTCAGGCGGATAGACCTGATCGCTGTCCACCTGGTAGATTGTTTGTTCCTGATGATTGGACCAGTAGAGTCATCTCGGAGGTTCATTCTTCTACACTGGCGGGTCATCCTGGAATTTTTGGTACCAGGGATTTGGTGGCTAGATCCTTCTGGTGGCCATCTCTGTCTCGTGATGTGCGTGTTTTTGTGCAGTCTTGTGATGTGTGTGCTCGGGCCAAGCCTTGTTGTTCTAGGGCTAGCGGGTTGTTGTTGCCCTTGCCTATTCCGAAGAGGCCTTGGACGCACATCTCGATGGACTTTATTTCTGATCTTCCTGTCTCTCAGAGGATGTCTGTTATCTGGGTGGTGTGTGACCGTTTTTCTAAGATGGTTCATTTGGTGCCATTGCCGAAGTTGCCTTCCTCGTCTGAGTTGGTTCCTTTGTTTTTTCAAAATGTGGTTCGCTTGCATGGTATTCCTGAAAATATCGTTTCTGATAGGGGTACCCAGTTCGTTTCTAGATTTTGGCGGGCATTCTGTGCCAGGTTGGGCATTGATTTGTCTTTTTCGTCTGCCTTCCATCCTCAGACTAATGGCCAGACGGAGCGAACTAATCAAACTTTGGAGACGTATTTGAGGTGTTTTGTGTCTGCGGATCAGGATGATTGGGTTGCCTTTTTGCCGTTGGCGGAGTTTGCTCTTAATAATCGGGCCAGTTCTGCCACTTTGGTTTCCCCTTTCTTTTGCAATTCGGGGTTTCATCCCCGTTTTTCTTCTGGTCAGGTGGAGTCTTCGGATTGTCCTGGAGTAGATGCTGTGGTGGATCGGTTGTATCGGATTTGGGAACAAGTGGTGGACAATTTGAATTTGTCCCAGGAGAGGACTCAGCGGTTTGCTAACCGCCAGCGTCGGGTTAGTCCTCGCCTTCGTGTTGGGGACTTGGTGTGGTTGTCTTCCCGTTTTGTCCCAATGAGGGTTTCTTCTCCTAAATTTAAGCCTCGGTTCATCGGTCCCTATAGGATTTTGGAGATTATTAACCCTGTTTCCTTTCGTTTGGACCTTCCGGCATCTTTCGCTATCCATAATGTGTTCCATCGGTCGTTGTTGCGGAGATACGAGGTGCCGGTGGTTCCTTCTGCTGGGTCTCCTGCTCCTGTGCTGGTTGAGGGTGAATTGGAGTACGTTATAGAGAAGATCTTGGACTCCCGTATTTCCAGGCGGAGACTCCAGTACCTGGTTAAATGGAAGGGCTATGGTCAGGAAGATAATTCTTGGGTAACTGCCTCTGATGTTCATGCCTCGGATTTGGTTCGTGCCTTTCATAGGGCTCATCCAGGTCACCCTGGCGGTTCTTGTGAGGGTTCGGTGCCCCCTCCTTAAGGGGGGGTACTGTTGTGATCCGCTTTTTGGCTCCCCTGGTGGTGGCTGGTGGTACTGGAGACTTGTGTGTGATTTTCTGCCTCAGCTCACCTGCTTCCATCAGTTTTGGGAGTTCCCTATTTAGCCTTGCTCTCCAGTCACTTCCTTGCCGGTCATCATTGTAACCTGAGTCATTCAGTTGCATGTTCCTGCTACTAGTCTGCTGATCAGCTAAGTGGACACTTGTCCTTATTGTTTTGTTTTTCTTGTCCAGTTTACAGTTTTGTCATTTCCTGTTACTGGAAGCTCTTGTGGACTGAAATTGCCACTCCTGTGTCATGAGTTGACACAGGAGTCTTAAAGTAATTTCAGGATGGGTTTTTTGAAAGGGTTTTTCAGCTGACCGTGAGGTCCTCTTTTGTATCCTTCCTCTATCTAGTAAGTGGACCTCGCTTTGCTAAATCTACCTTCATACTGTGTATGTCTTTTCCTCTGAACTCACCGTTAATATACGTGGGGGCTACTATCATCTTTGGGGAATTTCTCTAGAGGTAAGCCAGGTCTGTTCCTTCCTCTTCCAGGCGTAGCTAGTTCTCCGGCTGGCGCATGGCATCTAGGCAGCCGTAGGAATGCTTCCTGGCTACTGTTAGTTGTGTGGTAGATTTAGGTCACGGTCAGCTTGAGTTTCCATCACCCGAGAGCTAGTCTGTTATTTTTGTGTTTCTGATGTTCCCATGCCATTGGGGAATCATGACACATGGTATTCCAGAGAATATTGTGTCCGACAGAGGTTCCCAGTTTGTTTCTAAGTTTTGGCGGGCCTTTTGTGCTAGGCTGGGCATTGATTTGTCTTTTTCTTCTGCATTCCATCCTCAGACAAATGGCCAGACCGAGCAAACTAACCAGACTTTGGAGACTTATTTGCGATGCTTTGTGTCTGCCGATCAGGATGATTGGGTGGCCTTTTTGCCATTGGCCGAGTTTGCCCTTAATAATCGGGCTAGTTCGGCTACTTTGGTTTCGCCTTTTTTTTGTAATTTTGGTTTTCATCCTCGTTTTTCTTCTGGGCAGGTTGAGCCTTCTGACTGTCCTGGTGTGGATTCTCTGGTTGACAGGTTGCAGCAGATTTGGGCTCATGTGGTGGACAATTTGGTGTTGTCTCAGGAGGAGGCTCAACGTTTTGCTAACCGTCGTCGCTGTGTTGGTTCCCGGCTTCGGGTTGGGGATTTGGTTTGGTTGTCTTCCCATCATGTTCCTATGAAGGTCTCTTCCCCTAAGTTTAAGCCTCGGTTTATTGGTCCTTATAGGATTTCTGAGATTATTAATCCGGTGTCTTTTCGATTTGCGCTCCCGGCCTCTTTTGCTATCCATAATGTCTTCCATAGATCTTTATTGCGGAAATATGTGGTGCCCGTTGTTCCCTCTGTTGATCCTCCGGCCCCCGTGTTGGTTGATGGGGAGTTTGAGTATGTGGTTGAGAAGATTTTGGATTCTCGTTTTTCGAGGCGGAGGCTTCAGTACCTTGTCAAATGGAAGGGTTATGGCCAGGAGGATAATTCTTGGGTTTTTGCTTCTGATGTCCATGCTGCTGATTTGGTTCATGCTTTTCATCTGGCTCATCCTGATCGGCCTGGGGGCTCTGGTGAGGGTTCGGTGACCCCTCCTCAAGGGGGGGGTACTGTTGTGAATTCTGCTTTTGGGCTCCCTCCGGTGGTTGTAGGTGGTAATGCAGTTGCCCCTGAGTTGCAGCCCTGGTCAGGTGTATCTGCTGATTGCAGATCTGACTGGGGTATTTAGGTGTGCAGGATTCATTAGTCCTTGCCAGTTGTCAATTGTTGTTGGGAGGTGTAGGACCTCTGCCTGGTTCCTCCTGCCTTTCTGCCAAATCAGCAAAGATACTGTAAGTGTCTGGTTCTTTTTCCCTGTGGCACACATGTTGTGTGCTTCACAATTCAGTGCTATTCTTTGTGTTTTCTTGTCCAGCTTAGATTGTGTCAGTATTTTCTCAGTCTTGCTGGATTCTCTGGAGTGGCAGATATACATTCCATGTCTTTAGTTAGATTGTGGAACTTTTTGTATTATCTGCTGTGGATATTTTTGGAAGGGTTTTAATACTGACCGCCTAGTTATCTGTCCTATCCTTTCCTATTTAGCTAGAGTGGCCTCTTCTGCTAAATCCTGTTTTCTACCTGCGTGTGTCTATTCTTCTCCTACTCACAGTCATTATTTGTGGGGGGCTGCCTATCCTTGGGAGTCTGCTCTGAGGCAAGATAGCATTTCCATTTCCATCTATAGGGGTATTTAGTCCTCCGGCTGTGTCGAGGTGTCTAGGGAGTGTTAGGCACACCCCACGGCTACTTCTAGTTGCGGTGTTAGTTCAGGATTGCGGTCAGTACAGGTTCCACCGTCTCCAGAGAAAGTTTCATGCGGCTCCAAGGTCACCAGATCATAACAGTACAACTGGCCCATAATGAGTTAAATGCATCTCAGAAGAAGGGAAGAAAAGTGTTGAGCCATTTTTTTTCTGCAGTCTGTTTTGTCTTTTTTTCCCTCTTTATTTATGGGTGGCTGAGGAGTCTTGTGCCAGCATGGATGTTCAGGAATTAGCTTCTCGTGTAGACCAGCTTGCTGCTAGGGTACAGGGTATTTCTGATTATATTGTTCAGACCCCAGCTTTAGAACCGAAGATTCCTACTCCTGATTTGTTTTTTGGTGATAGGTCCAAATTTTGGGGGTTTAAAAATAATTGTAAATTGTTTTTTGCTCTGAGACCGCGATCCTCCGGTGATTCCATTCAGCAGGTTAAAATTGTCATCTCCCTGCTGCGTGGTGATCCACAGGATTGGGCATTTTCCCTGGAATCTGGGAATCCGGCCTTGCTTAATGTAGATTCCTTTTTTCAGGCTTTAGGTTTATTATATGATGAACCTAATTCTGTGGATCAAGCGGAGAAAACCTTGTTGGCCCTGTCTCAGGGTCAAGAGGCGGCAGAATTGTTTTGTCAGAAATTTAGAAAATGGTCTGTGTTGACTAAATGGAATGATGATGCTTTGGCGGCAATTTTCAGAAAGGGTGTTTCTGAATCCATTAAAGATGTTATGGTGGGGTTTCCCACGCCTTCCGGTCTGAGTGATTCTATGTCTCTGGCCATTCAGATTGATCGGCGCTTGTGGGAGCGTAGAACTGTGCGCGCTGTGGCGTCGTCCTCGGAGCCAATTCCTGAGCCAATGCAGTGTGATAGGATTTTGTCTAGAACGGAACGACAAGGATTCAGACATCAGAATGGGTTGTGTTATTATTGTGGCGACGCTTCTCATGTCATTTCAGTATGCCCTAAGCGGACAAAGAGGATCGCTACCATCAGTACTGTACAACCTAAATTTCTGTTATCGGTGTCCTTGATTTGCTCATTGTCATCATTCTCTGTCATGGCGTTTGTGGATTCAGGTGCCACCTTGAACTTAGTGGATTTTGAGTTTGCCAGGCGTTGTGGTTTTCCCTTGCAGCCTTTGCAGAACCCTATTCCTTTAAGGGGGATTGATGCTACACCTTTGGCTAAAAATAAGCCTCAGTTTTGGACACAGGTGACCATGCACATGACGCCAGCCCATCAGGAAGATTGTCGATTTCTGGTGTTGCATAATTTGCATGATGTTATCGTGCTGGGTTTCCCATGGTTGCAGGTACATAATCCTGTATTGGATTGGAAATCTATGTCTGTGACTAGTTGGGGTTGTCAGGGGGTTCATAATGATGTTCCTTTGATGTCAATCTCCTCTCCTTCCTCTTCTGAAATTCCAGAGTTTTTGTCTGATTTTCAGGATGTATTCGATGAGCCCAAGTCCAGTTCCCTTCCACCGCACAGGGACTGTGATTGTGCTATTGACTTGATTCCAGGCAGTAAGCTTCCTAAGGGTCGACTTTTCAACCTGTCTGTGCCTGAACATACCGCCATGCGGAGTTATGTTAAGGAGTCTTTGGAGAAAGGGCATATTCGGCCATCTTCTTCACCGTTAGGAGCAGGTTTATTTTTTGTTGCTAAGAAGGATGGCTCCTTGAGACCTTGTATTGATTATCGCCTCTTGAATAAGATCACGGTCAAGTTTCAATACCCTTTACCTTTGCTTTCCGATTTGTTTGCTAGGATTAAGGGGGCTAGTTGGTTTACTAAGATTGACCTTTGGGGGGCATATAATCTTGTTCGTTTTAAGCAGGGTGATGAATGGAAAACTGCGTTTAATACGCCCGAAGGCCATTTTGAATACCTTGTGATGCCATTCGGGCTCACTAACGCTCCATCTGTTTTTCAATCCTTCATGCATGATATCTTCCGGACTTATATTGATAAATTCTTCATTGTATATTTGGACGATATTTTGATTTTTTCCGATGATTGGAAGTCTCATGTGGAACAGGTCAGGATGGTATTTCAGATCCTTCGTGACAATGCTTTGTTTGTGAAGGGATCTAAGTGTCTCTTTTGGGTGCAGAAGGTTTCTTTTTTGGGCTTTATTTTTTCTCCCTCATCTATGGAGATGGATCTAGTTAAGGTTCAGGCCATTCATGATTGGATTCAACCCACATCCGTGAAGAGCCTTCAGAAATTTTTGGGTTTTGCAAATTTTTATCGCCGTTTCATTGCTAACTTCTCCAGCGTGGTTAAACCCTTGACTGATTTGACGAAAAAAGGCGCCGATGTGGCGAATTGGTCCTCTGCGGCTGTCTCTGCCTTTCAGGAGCTTAAACGCCGATTTACTTCTGCTCCGGTGTTGCGCCAACCAGATGTTTCTCTTCCGTTTCAGGTTGAGATTGATGCTTCTGAGATTGGGGCAGGGGCCGTTTTGTCTCAGAGGGATTCTGTTGGTTCTTTGATGAAACCGTGTGCCTTCTTCTCCCGCAAGTTTTCGCCTGCTGAGCGCAATTATGATGTCGGCAATCGGGAGTTGTTGGCTATGAAGTGGGCGTTTGAGGAGTGGCGACATTGGCTTGAGGGAGCTAAGCACCGTATTGTTGTCCTGACCGATCATAAGAATTTGATTTACCTCAAGTCTGCCAAACGGCTGAGTCCTAGACAGGCTCGATGGTCCTTGTTTTTTTCCCGTTTTGATTTCGTGGTTTCGTATCTTCCGGGTTCTAAGAATATTAAGGCTGATGCCCTTTCTAGGAGTTTTTTGCCTGATTCTCCTGAGGCCCTTGAACCGGTCGGCATTCTGAAAGAAGGGGTGGTCCTTTCTGCCATTTCCCCTGATTTACGGCGGGTTCTTCAGGAATTTCAGGCTGATAGACCTGACCGCTGTCCTGTGGGGAAATTGTTTGTTCCTGACAGATGGACCAATAGAGTGATTTCTGAGGTTCACTGTTCTGTGTTGGCTGGTCATCCTGGTATTTTTGGTACCAGAGATTTGGTTGGTAGGTCCTTTTGGTGGCCTTCGTTGTCACGTGATGTGCGTTCTTTTGTGCAGTCCTGTGGGACTTGTGCGCGGGCCAAGCCTTGTTGTTCCCGTGCTAGTGGGTTACTTTTGCCATTGTCGGTCCCTGAGAGGCCCTGGATGCATATTTCTATGGATTTTATTTCTGATCTTCCGGTTTCCCAGAGGATGTCGGTTATCTGGGTTGTTTGTGACCGGTTTTCTAAGATGGTTCATTTGGTGCCTTTGCCTAAATTGCCTTCCTCTTCAGAGTTGGTTCCGTTGCTTTTTCAGCATGTGGTTCGTTTGCATGGTATTCCGGAGAATATTGTGTCCGACAGAGGTTCCCAGTTTGTTTCTAGGTTTTGGCGGGCCTTTTGTGCTAGGCTGGGCATTGATTTGTCTTTTTCTTCTGCATTCCATCCTCAGACAAATGGCCAGACCGAGCAAGCTAATCAGACTTTGGAGACTTAGTTGAGATGCTTTGTGTCTGCCAATCAGGATGATTGGGTGGCCTTTTTGCCATTGGCCGAGTTTGCCCTTAACCCCTTCATGACCCAGCCTATTTTGGCCTTAATGACCTTGCCGTTTTTTGCAATTCTGACCAGTGTCCCTTTATGAGGTAATAACTCAGGAACGCTTCAACGGATCCTAGCGATTCTGAGATTGTTTTTTCGTGACATATTGGGCTTCATGTTAGTGGTAAATTTAGGTCGGTAATTTCTGAGTTTATTTGTGAAAAAAACGGAAATTTGGCAAAAATTTTGAAAATTTCGCAATTTTCACATTTTGAATTTTTATTCTGTTAAACCAGAGAGTTATGTGACATAAAATAGTTAATAAATAACATTTTCCACATGTCTACTTTACATCAGCACAATTTTGGAAACAAATTTTTTTTTTGCTAGGAAGTTATAAGGGTTAAAATTTGACCAGTGATTTCTAATTTTTACAACAAAATTTACAAAACCATTTTTTTTAGGGACCACCTCACATTTGAAGTCAGTTTGAGGGTTCTATATGGCTGAAAATACCCAAAAGTGACACCATTCTAAAAACTGCACCCCTCAAGGTGCTCAAAACCACATTCAAGAAGTTTATTAACCCTTCAGGTGTTTCACAGCAGCAGAAGCAACATGGAAGTAAAAAATGAACATTTAACTTTTTAGTCACAAAAATGATATTTTAGCAACAATTTTTTATTTTCCCAAGGGTAAAAGGAGAAACTGGAACAGGGACGTTGTTGTCCAATTTGTCCTGAGTACGCTGATACCTCATATGTGGGGGTAAACCACTGTTTGGGCGCACGGCAGGGCTCGGAAGGGAAGGAGCGCCATTTGACTTTTTCAATGAAAAATTGGCTCCACTCTTTAGCGGACACCATGTCGCGTTTGGAGAGCCCCCGTGTGCCTAAACATTGGAGCTCCCCGACAAGTGACCCCATTTTGGAAACTAGACCCCCCAAGGAACTTATCTAGAAGCATAGTGAGCACTTTAAACCCCCAGGTGCTTCACAAGTTGATCCGTAAAAATGAAAAAGTACTTTTTTTTCACAAAAAAATTATTTTAGCCTCAATTTTTTCATTTTCACATGGGCAACAGGATAAAATGGATCCTAAATTTTGTTGGGCAATTCCTCCTGAGTACACTGATACCTCACATGTGGGGGTAAACCACTGTTTGGGCACATGGTAAGGCTCGGAAGGGAAGGAGCGCCATTTGACTTTTTGAATGAAAAATTATCTCCATCGTTAGCGGACACCATGTCGCGTTTGGAAAGCCCCTGTGTGCCTAAACATTGGAGCGCCTCCACAAGTGACCCCATTTTGGAAACTAGACCCCCCAAGGAACTTATCTAGAGGCATAGTGAGCACTTTAAACCCTCAGGTGCTTCACAAATTGATCCGCAAAAATGAAAAAGTACTTTTTTTTCACACAAAATTTCTTTTAGCCTCAATTCTTTCATTTTCACATGGGCAACAGGATAAAATGGATCCTAAAATTTGTTGGGCAATTTCTCCTGAGTACGCCGATACCTCATATGTGGGGGTAAACCACTGTTTGGGTGCACGGCAAGGCTCGGAAGGGGAGGCGTGCCATTTGACTTTTTGAATGGAAAATTAGCTCCAATCGTTAGCGGACACCATGTTGCGTTTGGAGAGCTCCCGTGTGCCTAAACATTGAAGCTCCCCTACAAGTGACCCCACTTTGGAAACTAGACCCCCCAAGGAACTTATCTAGATGCATAGTGAGCACTTATAACCCCCAGGTGCTTCACAGAAGTTTATAACGCAGAGCCGTCAAAATAAAAAATAATTTTTCTTTCCTCAAAAATGATTTTTAGCCCAGAATTTTTTATTTTCCCAAGGGTAATAGGAGAAATTGGACCCCAAATGTTGTTGACCAGTTTGTCCTGAGTACAATGATACCCCATATGTGGGGGTAAACCACTGTTTGGGCGCACCGCAGGGCTCGGAAGGGAAGGCACGCCATTTGGCTTTTTGAATGGAAAATTAGCTCCAATCATTAGGGGACACCATGTCGCGTTTGGAGAGCCCCTGTGTGCCTAAACATTGGAGGTCCCACACAAGTGACCCTATTTTGGAAACTAGACCTCCCAAGGAACTAATCTAGTTGTGTGTTGAGCACTTTGAACCCCCAAGTGCTTCACAGAAGTTTATAACGCAGAGCCATGAAAATAAAAAATAATTTTTCTTTTCTCAAAAATGATTTTTTAGCCCACAATTTTTTATTTTCCCAAGGCTAACAGGAGAAATTGGACCCCAAAAGTTGTTGTCCAGTTTCTCCTGAGTACGCTGATACCCCATATGTGGGGGTAAACCACTGTTTTGGCACACGTCGGGGTTTGGAAGGGAAGTAGTGACGTTTTGAAATGCAGACTTTGATGGAATGCTCTGCGGGCGTCAGGTTGCGTTTGCAGAGCCCCTGATGTGCCTAAACAGTAGGAACTCCCCACAAGTGACTCCATTTTGGAAACTAGACCCCCAAGGGAACTTATCTAGATGTGTGGTGAGCACTTTGAACCCCCAACTGCTTCACAGAAGTTTATAACGCAGAGCCGTGAAAATAATAAATGTGTTTCCTTTCCTCAAAAATATTTTTTTAGCCCAGAATTTTTTATTTTTGCAAGGGTAACAGGAGAAATTTGACCCCAAAAGTTGTTGTCCAGTTTCTCCTGAGAACGCTGATACCCCATATGTGGGAGTAAACCACTGTTTGGGCACATGCCGGGGCTCGGAAGGGAAGTAGTGACATTTTGGAATGCAGACTTTGATGGAATGGTCTGCGGGCATCATGCTACGTTTTCAGAGCCCCTGATATGCCTAAACAGTAGAAACCCCCCAAAAGTGACCCCATTTTGGAAACTAGACCCCCCAAGGAACTTATCTAGATGTGTGTTGAGCACGTTCAACCCCCAAGAGCTTCACAGAAGTTTACAACGCAGAGCCGTGAAAATAAAAAATCATTTTTCTTTCCTCAAAAAAGATGTTTTAGCAAGCAATTTTTTATTTTCACAAGGGTAACAGGAGAAATTGGACCACAATATTTGTTGCCCAGTTTGTTGTGAGTATGCTGATACCCCATATGTGGGGGTAAACCACTGTTTGGGCACACGTCAGGGCTCGGAAGGGAAGTAGTGACATTTGAAATGCAGACTTTGATGGAATGGTCTGCGGGCGTCACATTGCATTTGCAGAGCCCCTGATGTGCCTAAACAGTAGAAACACCCCACAAGTGACCCCATTTTGGAAACTAGACCCCCCAAGGAACTTATCTAGATGTGTGATGAGCACGTTCAACCCCCAAGTGCTTCACAGAAGTTTACAACGCAGAGCCGTGAAAATAAAAAATAATTGTTCTTTCCTCAAAAATCATGTTTTAGCAAGTAATTTTTTATTTTTGCAAGGGTAACAGGAGAAATTGGACCCCAACAGTTGTTGCCCAGTTTGTCCTGAGTATGCTGGTACCTCAAATGTGGGGGTACACCACTGTTTGGGCGCACGTCGGGGCTTAGAAGGGAGGGAGCACCATTTGACTTTTTGAACGCAAGATTGGCTGGAATCAATGGTGGCGCCATGTTGCGTTTGGAGACCCCTGATGTGCCTAAACAGTGGAAACCCCTCAATTCTAACTTCAACACTAACCCCAACACACCCCTAATCCTAATCCCAACTGTAGCCATAACCCTAATCACAACCCTAACCCCAACACACCCCTAACCACAACCCTAACCCCAACACACCCGTAACCCTAATTCCAACCCTAACCCTAATCCTAACCCTAATCCCAACCCTAACCCTAATCCCAACCCTAGCCACAACTGTAACCCCAACACACCCCTAACCCTTTCCGTAACCCTAACCACAAGCCTAATCTTAACCCTATTTCCAACCCTAGCCCTAATTCCAACCCTAACTCTAATTCCAACCCTAACCCTAAGGCTATGTGCCCACGTTGCGCATTCGTGTGAGATTTTTCCGCACGATTTTTGAAAAATCTGCAGGTAAAAGGCACTGCGTTTTACCTGCGGATTTACAGCGGATTTCCAGTGTTTTTTTGTGCGGATTTCACCTGCGGATACCTATTGAGGAACAGGTGTAAAACGCTGCGGAATCCGCACAAAGAATTGACATGCTGCGAAAAATACAACGCAGCGTTTCTGCACGGAATTTTCCGCACCATGGGCACAGCGGATTTGGCTTTCCATAGGTGTACATGGTACTGTAAACCTGATGGAAAACTGCTACGAATTCGCAGCGGCCAACATGATTTCCAGCCATGGCAGATGCTATTGCAGCATCGGCCATGGCTGGATTGCAATATTTCACCATTTTCATAGGTGAAATATTGCAAATTGCTCTGATTGGCTGTTGCACTTTCAACAGCCAATCAGAGCGATCGTAGCCACGTGGGGGCAAAGCCACCCCCCCTGGGCTGAAGTACAACTCCCCCTCTCCCTGCAGATTGGGTAAAATAGGAGTTAACCCTTTCACCCGATCTGCAGGGACGCGATCATTCCATGACGCCACATAGGCGTCATGGGTCGGATTGGCACCGACTTTCATGACGCCTACGTGGCGTCAAAGGTCGGGAAGGGGTTAATAATCGGGCTAGTTCGGCTACTTTGGTTTCGCCTTTTTTTTGTAATTTTGGTTTTCATCCTCGTTTTTCTTCTGGGCAGGTTGAGCCTTCTGACTGTCCTGGTGTGGATTCTGTGGTTGACAGGTTGCAGCAGATTTGGGCTCATGTGGTGGACAATTTGGTGTTGTCTCAGGAGGAGGCTCAACGTTTTGCTAACCGTCGTCGGTGTGTTGGTTCCCGGCTTCGGGTTGGGGATTTGGTTTGGTTGTCTTCCCGTCATGTTCCTATGAAGGTCTCTTCCCCTAAGTTTAAGCCTCGGTTTATTGGTCCTTATAGGATTTCTGAGATTATTAATCCGGTGTCTTTTCGATTGGCGCTTCCGGCCTCTTTTGCTATCCATAATGTCTTCCATAGATCTTTATTGCGGAAATATGTGGTGCCCATTGTTCCCTCTGTTGATCCTCCGGCCCCCGTGTTGGTTGATGGGGAGTTTGAGTATGTGGTTGAGAAGATTTTGGATTCTCGTTTTTTGAGGCGGAGGCTTCAGTACCTTGTCAAATGGAAGGGTTATGGCCAGGAGGATAATTCTTGGGTTTTTGCTTCTGATGTCCATGCTGCTGATTTGGTTCATGCTTTTCATCTGGCTCATCCTGATCGGCCTGGGGGCTCTGGTGAGGGTTCGGTGACCCCTCCTCAAGGGGGGGTACTGTTGTGAATTCTGCTTTTGGGCTCCCTCCGGTGGTTGTAGGTGGTAATGCAGTTGCCCCTGAGTTGCAGCCCTGGTCAGGTGTATCTGCTGATTGCAGATCTGACTGGGGTATTTAGGCGTGCAGGATTCATTAGTCCTTGCCAGTTGTCAATTGTTGTTGGGAGGTGTAGGACCTCTGCCTGGTTCCTCCTGCCTTTCTGCCAAATCAGCAAAGATACTGTACGTGTCTGGTTCTTTTTCCCTGTGGCACACATGTTGTGTGCTTCACAATTCAGTGCTATTCTTTGTGTTTTCTTGTCCAGCTTAGATTGTGTCAGTATTTTCTCAGTCTTGCTGGATTCTCTGGAGTGGCAGATATACATTCCATGTCTTTAGTTAGATTGTGGAACTTTTTGTATTATCTGCTGTGGATATTTTTGGAAGGGTTTTAATACTGACCGCCTAGTTATCTGTCCTATCCTTTCCTATTTAGCTAGAGTGGCCTCTTCTGCTAAATCCTGTTTTCTACCTGCGTGTGTCTATTCTTCTCCTACTCACAGTCATTATTTGTGGGGGGCTGCCTATCCTTGGGGGTCTGCTCTGAGGCAAGATAGCATTCCCATTTCCATCTATAGGGGTATTTAGTCCTCCGGCTGTGTCGAGGTGTCTAGGGAGTGTTAGGCACACCCCACGGCTATTTCTAGTTGCGGTGTTAGTTCAGGATTGCGGTCAGTACAGGTTCCACCGTCTCCAGAGAAAGTTTCATGCGGCTCCAAGGTCACCAGATCGTAACAGACTCCCATGCAACCTTTAGTGGAGCCCAAGATTGCTTTGCCTGACAGGTTCTCTGGGGGACAAGTTTGTTGTTTTCAGGGAGACCTGTAAACTGAATTTCAGATTAAGTCCCTGTTCCTCAGGAAGCGAGTGACCCCCAAACATGGGCATTCTCTCTCCTGTCCCAGTCGTTCCAGATGGTGGTGGAATTTTTCTGATGCTGGCTCATATATACGAAGACCCTGACTGCATCTCCCTGGCTGAGTCCACACTATGTCATCTTCAGCACAGAGAACGGCCAGCAGAGGAGTGTTGCTCCGTATTTCGGGGGTGATCCACTGTCACTAAGTGAAATGACCCTGCGCTCCACAGCCAGTTCTGTGAAGTGCTGTAAATAAGGGTGAAGGATGCCTTAAACCTGTATGAGACTCCAGTTTCCCTTGAGGCCGCCATGTCTCTGGCTATACAGGTTGTGAGGCAATGACCTGTGTTATATGTGAGGGTCACTATGTGTCCCCCAGGATGTGCACAGAAGCGTATTGAGGCCACGAGAGTGCATTGCAGTCACAAGCATAGCTGTGATTGCAATGCAAACTAAAAGTAAGTGTTGGTCTTGGGCAAGTTATTTGCTGAAGGCAGATTTAACAAAACCTGCCAAGGGTTTTTATTTTTGAAGCAGACTACAGGATGGTAGTGGGGCGGTCCGCTTCCTCCCGGCCAGGTTTTCTAAGTAGCCTATTGCCACAGGTTCCTTATAAAAACCCTGCAGCAGAGGGTTTGGGTGAGTCAGTGTTTGTTTGCAAGTAGTAGAGCTGTGGCTTTGCAGTTTCCAGCCTGTGTGAGGTAACACAGAGCCAAGAGCAGTGAACGACTGGTACCCCACAGCATGATATGGTGGAGCGTTCACCCTCAGCAACCGGTCTTGTGTATGGACTGTTGTGATGCCCCAGCTGTGATCCAGAAGATATTGTATGCTTTTCACTGTGTGAGTTATTATTAAATACATTTGCTGTGAACTTTCCTGTTGTCTCTGTCTTGCTGTCGCACTGCACCTACCCAAGTGCACTAGAGATGACGTATGAGTGAAGTCTGATATTTCACACGCAACCATAGACTTGTATGGGTACACGTGATCAGAATTCCGGAGCCACTCACAGCATGCTGCAATAGAACATCCGATAGCACTTGGCCATGTTATACGCTCATGTGAGCAAGAGACTTCTGACTCATGCATAGAATATAGAGTGGGCTGGGAATTCTGAAAAGCAGTGACGTCACTCAGAGAAGAACTGTGCTGGATCCCAGAGAAGGTGGCGATAGGTCAGTATATTAATACACACAGTACACTATATGCACATATACACAAACTTAGTGAAAAAATAGGCTTCATGCGCTTTATTATGTGAGTTTTTTTTCGTGAGTATAACTATGCCCCATCCCATTTTGCCATTTTGGTGAAAATGACAATAGTCGCAAAATTTTTGAGCAGCTTTGCATTGCCCCAAAATTGTACAACTTTTCAAATATTGTTTTATGCATAACATGCACTTTGGTAAATCGGGGCCTGAACATTTTTTACACATTGGCCCTTAATCATGACGACTGGTGTTTTGTAAGCAAGTAGTTATCAAGAGTGAGCTGAAGTAAGATACATCAAATTCATTAAAACTCATGAGCCTTTAAAGAATTTGGTACATCCTTCATCTGCATTGTGCCACCACATGAAATGATTGCCAGTCAGTGACAGAAGTACATTTCTGTAGTAATGTTTGAGGCTTAAATTATGAGGCATTTGCCTGACTCGCCGGGCTAGTCCCCTCTCTCCAAGTGCTGCCACTTTTTAAAAAGTAGGCGGAGCTGTCAAGGACTAGTGTAACAATGCCAAAATCGCAACATGTTTGCACATCTATGAGTTACACAAACATTTTTTGTCCGAAAATCCTGGCAAAAACCTCTTGATGAATTCTGCCCTATATCTTTTTAAATGAAACGAAAAATCCACAATAGAAATACCTTTTTTCAGTTATTTTACCAAGTGACCAATTGCAAGGCTGTCATATGTGATCTGATTATTATGCTATGAAATATTTGTGGCCATGAAGTGGTTAAACAAGTAATGATAAGGTGGCTGTGGCCATCGTGTTTTATATTCCGCAGATAGTACACTTGTTGCTTGGTTCGCTCTAGCCCACGGATTGCAGCTTCTGAAATTAGAATACACTGAACATTTATTGAAAGAACACTGTTATTCCTTTAGGGAAAAATGTAAACAAGACTAGTCTGCATCAAGGTGCGGTGACAACAGCCATCATCTGCATAAGCACGTGCTAAACAACAAGCAGGTGTTCTATTTCACAAGTAACACCACAATGATGCTTTCTGTAGGAATTATGTGCAAACTGTTACAAGTAGTTTGCAGCCAGCTGTGATTACTATAATTAGTTGTTCACTTTACATGACTTGGCTTTTTATTACGTACTCAATGCCACTTTTTTCACATCAGCAAACTACACCTCTGTATGTTTGCCGTTTTGTATTTTCTTTAACTGAAATCCTAAACATTGCAAAGTGATGATATGATGGAAATAGATAATTTAGGTTCATCTATTTGCACAAAAACGGCAAAGAATTGACAGAAAGGTAATTACTAGAAACCTTGTATGAAGACCATGGGAGTCATGTATAAATAATGTTACTTTGTCATTATATTTTTTTACATTTCTAATCTCAATACAAGATCTATTCGGAACCTAAGATTCTGCCCACACTGGTGTTTTGTTTGTTTTTTTTCAATGGTTTTTAATAGTCAATGGAAATGCTCAATATTTGGGTGAAGTTATTTCTTTTAAAATATTAATATTAATGCTAAACCATGAAATATACCATTACCCCTCCTATTCCAATGTGTATAGCCACTGTTATAAAATGCAATTCTCAGATCTATTAAATCTTCCTGTTCACCCCTAAACTATGGCTTCAATTCAACCGATTCTATTGACCAGTTTCATCAGCCACAACAAATCCCTCTCCTCACAGTCCAAGTACCCTATTGAACCTAACCCTGTAGCCAATATTTAGTTACGGTTTTCGGAACCAGATTCCCACCTCATATAGCCTAATAGACAAGATTCCAATGGAATCGAACAATCTAAATACTAAAGGGCGGATTCGTCATAATGTTTTTTTGCCATAAAACTGGCATAAAACACTTTGAAAAGTAGGAAAACATGTGCAATACAGAATTGCATAAACATTTTACAATTTTGGCATTTCCATGCCAGTTAAAAGCAGCTTTAACAAAATTAGAGGAGGAGGGGAGGAGACTAAGAAGAACAGGGTGTCAAATTCATCAGTGGTGCCAGTGGTTCTTATGCGAGAAATGTTGCTCCAGTTCCTGATGAGAGTTGCATTTCTGGTAAGATGCACAGAGGCACATGCCACTACTACAATGCACCAAATTCATTAAGCGTATGTATGCCTCTTACTGAATTCAGCACATCTTATTCCTGCATGGCTCCAAAATAAAACTAGTGTACAGAACACCAGTTTTAGTGAATAATGGCCTACGTTTTTCAGCTCCCTTCATAATGCCTTTAAAGAGAGCAAGACATACATTTTAAATCTGTTCTGTCACTTCTATATCATGGAGAATTATCAACTTCTCAAACCCATTTTATACCCATAAAACCATAAACTCTATGAAGTAAGAATAACAGATCTTCTCTTTGCCACACTTTTGGGATATAATCTCTGATGACCGTGAATTTCTTCCCACTCTCATATTGGAACACCTAGAATTTACCTTGACACATAATTTTTTCATTTTTAATGGGTCTTTTTTTCTACAGCTCCAGAGAACAGCCATGGGAGCTGCGTTTGTGCCATCCTATGCTAATCTGTTCCTTGGGTTGTGGGAAAGGGACCTCTTCCTGTTGGATCAACAGGCATCGATGGACCACGTCCTCCTTTGGACACGGTACATCGATAATATCCTCTTGATCTGGCAGGGCTCCATGGTATTCTTGGAGGAGTCCATGGCTGATCTGAACAGCAATGATCTCAACATCCATCTTACTTATACAACAGACTCTGACAGAGTTGAGTTTTTGGATGTTTTAATTAAGAGGGATCCGACCGGGAAAATCCAAACTAACATGTACAGGAAACCTACATCTACAGATATGCTACTGTATACCTACTCCTCCCACGCCACGCACATGATACGCTCGGTCCCCATTGGCCAGTTTCTCCACCTCCATCGTATTTGTTCTACTGAGTTGGATTTGGAGAGACAGGCGGAGGAATTGAAATTGCGTTTCTACGAACAGGGGTACAGTCGCTGTATGTTCAAAAAAGCATATAATATGGCTAAACATTCTACCCGTAATGCTCTACTGTACAGTAATACAGATAGGGTGAAAGATAAAGCAGATAATAAAATTAGATTTGTTACAAACTTTAACTCTCAATTGACACAAATTAGAGAGGCCCTCCAAAAAGCGTGGACGATACTTCAGACTGACCCTACTATTTCGAAAATCATACCCGATTACATTACGTTTAGACGTGCTAAGAATTTTTGTGACCTCCTTACCCTCAGTCATTTTGAGGGTCAATAAAGAACCACATTCTTGGATAAATATGGCCCTAGATGTGGATGTGTTCCGTGTGGTCACTGCGTAAGGTGTTGTAATATTGATTGATGTGATTCCTGCACAGACTCTAGTGGATTGGACTTTTAAAATTTAAAATATCGATTGTGCATTGTGATATATAATATACTATAAAAGAAGAGAATGTCCCGCTTCACCGAATCTGTAAAAAAGAGTTTTCTTTATTCACAAACTTTAAACATAGAGGATACAGACTTCAGCAAAAACCATATGGGTAAGAATCTCAACTCGTTTCTGGAGACTAAGCTCCCTTAATCATGATTAAGGGAGCTTAGTCTCCAGAAACGCGTTGAGATTCTTACATCAACACCTAAAATGATACCATGCCATTTTAAGATATTTCATCAATCTAATAGTAGTCTCCTGCGGGTAAGGGTATTGATGCATTGGATATTAATATCCGGAGGGGGGGGGGCAAATTATAACAATGTCTAGCCCAATTGGAGGGAAGATAGATATGGACGTTGCAAACAGTCCATCCACGAGGTCTAAATGAAAGTCTCACATTTGCTCCATGTCTCTAGTATGGTGCCCTCTGTGATCACCATTTTGCTGCAGTGTGATGTGTGCATATTTTGTACATGAAAAAAATATTGTTTTATTGAGCTCTTTTTTCACTTTTCAATTATTTTTTATTTTAGGTATGTTATTTCAATATATGGGTTGATTTATACGTGCGCTGCACATTACCTGACAGATCTTCTGATAACATTCAAGACCTCCATATTCTGCTATTCTTTATATATCCTTTACATGCATTAATATCTATGTTAGATATATTTCAGTCTGTCAAAATGTATTTATACTTGAAATACTTACTGTATATATATATATATATATATATATATATATATATATATATATATATATATATATATATATATGTTTTGTATTCTAGTTTGGGAGCCTAGTAATGATATATTATCTTTATATTATGGAGATACTGTTTGTCTTAATATATCATGCATCTGCGCATGCAATCATATTGGTATACATATATACTTTAAAATAGAATTAATATGGGTAGTGTGGATCTATAATAGTGCTCCCATATGATCTATGTACAACATGTTTCTTTGGTATACTTTATTCTAATATAGGCATCCTTTTGATCATTGTTTCAAGCATCTTACAATTAGTGATTATTGCCGCGGGCAGTACGCATGCGTGCCCCGATGCTGCTATCCCCGCTGGCCCCCTGTGTCTATATGCAGCTATAGGCATTGGGTCACGTGGGGTTTGAGTGTCTCTGATGCCTTCTGCTGCATGACGTGGGCACCGGCTAGCGTCGCAGTTGCCAGGGTGACTGATGCGTCACTTCCAGTCTGCGCCAATGTCACTTCCGCTGTGTGCTCCTTTATATACTCCAAACCTGTTATTACACAATATGTCCCCTGATGAAGGTGCCATCCGAAAAGCGCATAGGGGTGGACGAGCGGACCCATGAGCCCCTGCTGTGAGCCACTTTTTGGTGTTATGCCTTAGGTATTAACCCCTTCTTTGTTTGCCTGTGTGTTCAGGTTATCTGTTATTTGCCCTATGGATATATTATTGCACTGCTGCACTTTGATATGGAATACTATGTAAACAGGATACTGCTGTTAATTTAACTAGTACAAGGTGTGGTTCTTACCTATACCAGAATAAAGGGTCTAATCGGCATTGGTAGCTTATGGTCCCTATGATACAATAATAAACGTTACATATATTCTATTCCTATATGACCTTTGTGACATTTCTGTTTACCAGCATTATATGGGCTAGCTACCAAACATGCTGCTCATGTGGGTTCTGCATGTCCTTTGCAAGTGATTTTATGTGCGAGTTTTTGCATGTTTCATAATGTTGTGTCTCCTCTATGCCTTCTAAACAATAAAGATGTTAATTTTTGCACTATAAATTTTGGGCTTTTTTGATCGTCTTGTTCTTATCCTGTTCTCTTCATGTAAGTTGACGATTGGTCCTTATTTAGTCCTATTCTTTGATTGATATTACCTACTAATTATCATAAATATACATATTTGATGTATTTACCAATTACATTCTTAAGCTATCTCCACTCTTATGCTATGTACACATGAAATCTTCTTGCTGAGTTTTTTTTTATCAGAAACTTGTGAAAATTGAACTTTTTTAGGAGTTTTGAGATTTGGAGAATTTCTGCTCAGTTTGTACGCAATTTTTGCTAAAAAAAACTTCTATGTGCACATAGCCTTAGGGTATTTTCACACTGTTTTTCTTTCAGGAGTATTTGCAACAGAAATTCTCCAACTCTCCAATTAAAACTCATTATCTTTTAATTCCTTGTGGATTGTGGAGATTTCCTGTTTCAAAAAACTTCTGAAAGAAAAAACTCAGTTTCAACACACACAGATAGACTGTACATCCTGTAGCTACTTAACTTTATTTCCCTCAATGGGATCCCCCAGATTTGCCAGCAGCAACATTCCATTATACATTAGGGAAATCAATCTCTCCTTCACTCATGTTAACTACATGATTGATTACTCCAGATTCCGAAACAGTTTAATCCACTTCTTTTGATTGCACCTATGCAACATGTCTCAGCTTAGCTGTAAAGATCTTCTTCACAAATCTCAACACAACACCCTGAAACACTGTGTCTGAAAATTGAGATTCTGGTTTGGCTTTTATCCTAAGTCATATTCAGGGCCAGCGTTAAGAGCTAGCAGACCAGGCAGCTGCTTAGATCCCCTGCTCCTCCAGGGGCCCCAAGCCAGTGGCTGCTATGGGGCTCCTGAGTAAGAGGGACAAGGCACCACCCCCTCCCCGCATCTGGATTCAACTTATCAGCATCAAAGATGCCGATAAAGTTGAAAGCAGTGATGGAAGAGAGAGCGTCATGTGACGCTCCCTCTCCCATCACTCCCCTCTGCCTCTGACTCAGCCTGTTTCAGCAGTGGAGCTGATGAGACACTGAGATGCTCTGCAGAAGTCAGAACAGCTGGGGAACAAGGAGGAAAGGTAAGTATTGTATGTGTGTCTGCATTATAGTGTGTGTGTGTCTGCATTATAGTGTATGTGTGTGTCTGCATTATATTGTGTGTGTGTCTGCATTATACTGTGTGTGTGTGCGTGTGTCTGCATTATAGTGTGTGTGTGTCTGCTGCACCATAGTGTGTGAGGGGGTACTGCACTATACTGTGGGGGGCCTGCACTATACTGTGTGTGGGGGGATGCACTATACTGTGTGTGGGGGGTGCATTATACTGTGTGTGGGGGCTGCACTATACTATGTGTGTGTTTGTGGGGGGCTGCATTATACTGTGTGTAGGGCTGCATTATACTCTTAGGGGGAAACTTTGTACACTGGGGTGCTGCATTATACTCTGGGGGTCTGCTTTATACTCTGGGGGCTGTATTATACTGTGTGTAGGGGGCTGCATTATACTCTTAGGGAGCTGCATTAAACTATTTGCGGGGGGGTCTGCACTATACTGTGTGTGTTTGTGGGGGGCTGCATTATACTGTGTGTAGGGCTGCATTATACTCTGAGGGGGCTGCTTTATACTTTAGGGGGCTGCATTATACTCTGAAGAGGCTGCTTTATACTCTGAGGGGCTGCATTATACTGTGTGTGTGGGGGGCTGCATTATATTGTGTGTGTGTTTGTGGGGAGGGCTGAATTATACTGTGTGGGGGTAAGGACTGCATTATACTGTGTGTCTGAGGGGGCTGTATTATACTCTGAAGGGGCTGCATTATACTCTGAGGGGGCTGCATTACACTCTATGAGGTGGGCTGCAGTATACTCTATGAGGTGGGCTGCAGTATACTCTGAGGAGGGTTGCAGTATTCTCTGATGGGGCAGCATTAAACTCTACCAAGTACCATGGGGAGTGCATTTTACTATATGTACTATATGGGACCTACAATATACTGTATTGTGGACTATCTGTACCACTCATTCTTCCTCATCTGGAATAAGGGTAGGTGCACATGGTCATTAACCCCTTCATGACCTTGGGATTTTCCATTTTTCCGTGTTCGTTTTTTGCTCCCCTCCTTCCCAGAGCCATAACTTTTTTATTTTTCCGTCAATTTGGCCATGTGAGGGCTTATTTTTGGCGGGATGAGTTGTTCTTTTGAACAACATCATTGGTTTTACCATGTCGTGTACTAGAAAACAGGAAAAAAATTCCAAGTGCGGTGAAATTGCAAAAAAAGTGCAGTCCCACACTTGTTTTTTGCTTGGCTTTTTTGCTAGGTACACTAAATGCTAAAACTGACCTGCCATTCTGATTCTCCAGGTCACTACGAGTTCATAGACACCTAACATGACTAGGTTATTTTTTATCTAAGTGGTGAAAAAAAATTCCAAACTTTGCTAAAAAAAAAAATTAAAAAAAAATTGCGCTATTTTCCGATACTCGTAGCGTCTCCATTTTTCATGATCTGGGGTCCGTTGAGGGCTTATTTTTTGTGTTCCGAGCTGCCGTTTTTAATGATACAATTTAGGTGCAGATACGTTCTTTTGATCGCCCATTATTGCATTTTAATGCAATGTCGCGGCTACCAAAAAAACGTAATTCTGGCGTTTCGAATTTTTTTCTCGCTACGCCATTTAGCGATCAGGTAAATGCTTTTTTTTATTGATAGATCTGGTGATTCTGAACTCGGCGATACCAAATATGTGTAGATTTGAATTTTTTTTTATTGATTTATTTTGATTGGGGTGAAAGGGGGGTGATTTAAACTTTTATATTTTTTTTTATTTTTTTCACATTTTTTTTTACTTTTTTTTTTAACTTTTGCCATGCTTCTATAGCCTCCATAGGAGGCTAGAAGCTGGCACAACACGATCGCCTCTGCTACATAGCAGCGATCTGATGTTCGCTGCTATGTAGCAGAATTGTAGGTGTGCTGTGAGCGCCGACCACAGGGTGGTGCTCACAGCTGCCGGAGATTAGTAACCATAGAGGTCTCAAGGACCTCTATGGTTACTATTATGAAGCATCGCCGACCTCTGATCATGTGACGGGGTCGGCGATGCGATCATTTCCGGCCGCCCGGCCGGAAGCGGTAGTTAAATGCCGCTGTCAGCGTTTCAAAGCGGCATTTAACTAGTTAATAGGCGCGGGCAGATCGCGATTCTGCTCGCGCCTATTACGGGCACATGTCAGCTGTTCAAAACAGCTGACATGTCCCGGCTTTGATGCGGGCTCACCGCCGGAGCCCGCATCAAACGGGGCTTCTGACCTCGGACCTACTATCACGTCCGAGGTCAGAAAGGGGTTAAACGATGCGGGGTTGGACATTGCGTACTTGTGCAGAGGCCACATGTTACAGCATAGTGGATGGTATTTCAACAACTGCAATGCCCACTATGTGTTCACAGACATCCGCAGATCACCTGCAGAGATAGACATGGGGCGTGTCTCTCCAGACCACAGGATGTCTATTTATCTTTATTTGTCTCTGTAACGGGGTCTGCTGTGCTGGAGTACCTCTTTCAGTACCACCCTGTGTTTTAGGAGGTCCACTCTGCTTTGGCTGGATTCTGAATGAAGGACGCTGACTGGAATGGCTTCATTACATGGGCGCATATAAAATATCACTGCTTCTCCATGTATTTCCAGTGTGACAACTCTTTACTCACAGGACACAGAATATATATCACAACAGATACAGAGGGCAGGCCAATTCAAAAGTGGCAGGCCAGACATACATTAGAATAGCCGCAGGTGGCTGGAGCCTGCCGATATTTACTGTGGGAATTACAATGGTTGGAGAGGTCAGAAGGAGAATATCTTGTCCCCTCTGCCCAGGGGCGCAGCCTTTGGGCTGATGCATTAGGGACATGAATCTCACATGGAACCTATTATACATACATATAACTGCACAACATATTCTGGGTACTGGGGGGTTCTGTAACACGGCTCCCCCTTTCAGCGACGCGATCGGCATACACAGTCTGATCCTTAATGGATCGGTTTGGGGATGACCGAAGTTCATGGGGTTGGTACAAGTTCCATTTGTCGACTTAGTCCATCGGCGTTACCGTTTTGTTTGCCGGGTCTGTAGTGGATGGTGAAGTCCAGAGGTTGTAGGGCTAAACTCCACCGCAGTAATCTGGCGTTGTCTCCGGAGACCCGATTAAGCCACACTAGGGGATTATGGTCCGTTAGGAGGGAAAACTGTCGTCCATACAAATATGGTTGTAACTTTTTGAGTGCCCATACTACTGCCAGACACTCCTTCTCAATGGCCGCATAGCTTACTTCACGGGGCAGTAGTTTCCGACTCAGGTAAGCTACCGGAAAGGGCCATCAGGCCCTACTTGGCTCAGTACTGCCCCCAATCCAAGCATAGAAGCGTCCGTTTGAACAAGGAAACATTTAGTTGGATCGGGTGCGGCCAATACAGGGGTATTGGTGAGGGCATCCTTTAGCTGGCGGAAGGCTTCCTCACACTCTGGGGTCCAGGTTACCTGGCGGGGTTGGTTCTTTCGGGTCAGATCAGTGAGGGGCTTGGCTATGCTGCTGTAATTGGGGATGAATTTCCTGTAATATTCTGCTGTCCCTAGAAACGCCATGACCTGGGATTTCGTGCGTGGGGTGGGCCATTTGGCTATAGCCTCAATCTTGGCTGGTTCTGGTCGCTGTTTCCCACTTCCCACCCAATGTCCTAAATACTGAACACTTGTTTGGGTTCAGGGTGATTCTGGCCTTGTGGATCCTGTCTAATACTGTCTCTAGGTGACTTAGATGCTCTTCCCATGTCACGCTGTAGATGGCGATGTCATCCAGGTAGGCACAAGCATAGTCCTGTAGACCATCCAGAAGCTGGTCAGCCAGCCTCTGGAAGGTCGCAGGGGCATTCTTCATCCCAAATGGCATAACTCGAAACTGGAATAAGCCAAACGGGGTGACAAATGCAGACTTGGGAATAGCGTCAGGACTAAGGAGAATCTGCCAGTAGCCTTTGCATAGATCGATGGTGGTCAAACACTTTGCCCCCGCCAGCCGGTCTAACAGCTCATCCACGCACGGCATGGGATACGCATCCGTGACCGTTTTCTCATTGAGCCTGCGATATTCTACACAAAACCGTGTAGTCCCATCCTTCTTGGCACTAACACTACGGGGAATGTCCAGGGACTATCTGAATCTTCAATGACCCCTAAGCGCAACATCTCTTGTATCTCTTGTCGCATCCCTTCTCGTACAGACTCAGAGACTCGGAAGGGGGGTTGTCTCAGGCCGGTCTGATCCTGGGTCTCAACCTTGTGTTGTGCCAGGTGGGTGTACCCAGGTCTCCCTAAAAACATCCTCTGTCGCTGCCTCAACAACGCCTCTGCCTGCTGTCTCTACTGGGGACCTAGGTCTTCACCCCAGTGTACCTGGTCCCATGTTTTAGACTGAGTCCTCTCCCCTAAGACATCAGGCAAGGGGAGTCCGGCTAAATCCTCAGCTTCAGGTGCACAGATGGCCACTACCTCTTCAGTGCTCTCCCGGTAGGGATTCAGCATGTTCACGTGGAACATGCGGATAACCCTGGGGTCGTCACAATCGGCGACATTATAGGTGGTGTCGGCTATTTTCCCCACTACCTGGTAGGGCCCCTGCCATGCAGCTTGGAACTTGTTCTAATAGGTAGCTACAATGAAGAGATCCAGAATAAAATGAATTTAAGGTTTTTATTGGAAAAAATTATAAGAAATGCATAAATTCTCTAGCACCATAACATAAGGTGGAAAGCTGAATATTATACACTATTAAACAATAAAAAATGCAAAGTAGTAACTATATAACTTCCTGCTGCCCGATGTACCTCTAGCTGCCTAAGTATGCTCCTAATACAGAAAAATCCTAATGCGTATACATCCAGACATTGTGATATTATCTACCTGCAGTTAGCACAGCGTTCCACCTCACCCCGACATGCACCCGGAAGAAGCTTAATGCGAAACGCCCTTTGGGGTGAGGTGGAACGCTGTGCTGACTGCAGGTAGATATTATCACAATGTCTGGATGTATATGTACTAGGATTTTTTAGAAAACCTTTGGAGGGAGTTGAAAGTCCGTGTTGCCAAGCGAAAAGCCAAAAACATCACTGCTCTAGAGGAGATCTGCATGGAGGAATGGGCCAACATACCAACAACAGTGTGTGGCAACCTTGTGAAGACTTACAGAAAACGTTTGACCTCTGTCATTGCCAACAAAGGATATATTACAAAGTATTGAGATGAAATTTTGTTTCTGACCAAATACTTATTTTCCACCAGAATATGCAAATAAAATGATAAAAAAACAGACAATGTGATTTTCTGTATTTTTTTTCTCAGTTTGTCTCCCATAGTTGAGGTCTACCTATGATGTAAATTACAGACGCCTCTCATCTTTTTAAGTGGTGGTACTTGCACTATTGCTGACTGACTAAATACTTTTTTGCCCCACTGTATATAGGGGAGAGGTACTGTGCGGTGTATATATACAGGGGAGAGGTACTGTGCGGTGTATATATACAGGGGAGAGGTACTGTGCGGAGTATATATAGAGGGGAGTGGTACTGTGCAGTGTATATATACAGGGGAGAGGTACTGTGCGGTGTATATATACAGGGGAGAGGTACTGTGCGGTGTATATATACAGGGGAGAGGTACTGTGCAGTGTATATATACAGGGGAGAGGTACTGTGCGGTGTATATATACAGGGGAGAGGTACTGTGCAGTGTATATATACAGGGGAGAGGTACTGTGCAGTGTATATATACAGGGGAGAGGTACTGTGCGGTGTATATATACAGGGGAGAGGTACTGTGCGGTGTATATATACAGGGGAGAGGTACTGTGCGGTGTATATATACAGGGGAGAGGTACTGTGCGGTGTATATATACAGGGGAGAGGTACTGTGCAGTGTATATATACAGGGGAGAGGTACTGTGCAGTGTATATATACAGGGGAGAGGTACTGTGCGGTGTATATATACAGGGGAGAGGTACTGTGCGGTGTATATATACAGGGGAGAGGTACTGTGCGGTGTATATATACAGGGGAGAGGTACTGTGCGGTGTATATACTTCAACAGCCGCCCAGCCCAGGCCCCCAGCACCTGTCCTGTATATATATTATATACACTGTATCTATACAGGCTGTGCTGGGGGCCTGGGCTGGGCGGCTGCTGTAGTATATATATATATATATATGTCAGCTGCAGCCGCCCAGCCCATGGCCGCCCCAGGTCACCCTGACTGTCAGAATATACAGCGATATAGCATGGCACTCACTCAGGTGCCGGTAGCAGCTCCTCCAGTCCGGAATCTGCCTGTGCCTGATTAGTTCAGCACAGCACAGTGCACACAGCCAGGAGAGCAGAGCAGGAGAACTCTCCGCCCACAATGTCACGCTGGCTGTGTCCTTAACCCCTATGTGCCTGGCCCTGCACTGACTGAGAAGATGCTTGTGCCAGGCAGGGCAAATTGAAAGGGTAGAAAGGGTTAAAGCGGCCAGATGGATGTATGACTGCGTGAGTGGGCCCCCCTGTCTTGTCAGGGCCCCGGCACTTGCCCAGGTGCGCCGGGTGCTGACGCCGGCCCTGATAGCTACAATACATAGGTGATACTTATGTATCTAATATATAAAGCTGAATGTGTGTATGTGTGTATGTGTGTATGTCCGGGATTGGCATCTGAACCGTCGCAGCTACAGCCACAAAATTTTGCACAGTCACACGTCTGGACCCCGAGAGCGTCATAGGTTATGTTGTGAGGTGAAATGTTGACCCCGCGCTTTCCAATTCACCAAACAATTTTGCCCCTATCTACATAATGGGGAAAAAGTGAAAGGAAAAGTGTTGGAGGCGTCGCAGCTACAGGCACAAAATTTTGCACAGTCACGCGTCTGGACCCCGAGAGCGTCAAAGCTATGTTGTGAGGTGAAATTTTAACCCCGCGCTTTCCAATTCACCAAACAATTTTGCCCCTATCTACATAATGGGGAAAAAATGAAAGGAAAAGTGTTGGAGGCAAATTAACAGCTGCCAGATGTGAACAAGGGGGACTTAAAGAATGAGAGCGATGGCGCCAAAGTGTATATACTGTACAGTTGCTAAGGTGGGGCCCCGACATGGGATAATCACCACACCACCACGGGGATATGAACACACACACAAAATGCGCCACACACTACCACGTGCTCGAACACATATACCACCCTCAGCGCACATTTCACCACACATACACCAACCTCGCCACATAAAAGTCGAAACACAAAAGTCGCCGCTCAAAATTCGCCACGCGCAAAACTCTCCACATGCAAAACTCGCCACACGTGCAAAACTCACCTCATGGAAAACTCGCCACACGCAAAACTTGCACACGCGGAAAAATTGCCACATGCACAAAAGTTGCAACACATGCAAAAGTTGCCTCACACAAAACTTGCACATACTCAAAAGGCACCACACATAAAACTCGCCACGCGCAAAACTCGCCATGCGCAAAACTTGCTGCACACAACTTGCTACACTAACCTGTCACATGCAACTCGACACATAAAAAGTTGCTACACGCATGTCGCCACACAAAACTCATCTCACAAAAGTCGCTACATGCATGTCGCCACACGCAACTCAACACACACAACTTGACACACGAAACTCGCCCTAAAACACACACAAGTCTGGTATTATCCTTCAAAAATAAAAATCTGATTAATAAGCAGACAAACTACAAGAGCAACAAATGTACCATATAGGAATCCGGCAGCTGTCAGTCACATGACCAGTCTATTATGTGTATGTCTGAGCTAATATATACTGCCAGGGGGTGGGCTTACTGTTGGCTGGGGATTTATCAGGCTGCCAATTTAGCTTACAAATACTGAGGTAAAAATACTGACCAAATAACTTGTGAACGAGGTCTAATACAGGAGGAGATGACATACAGATATATACTATATACAGGAGGAGATGACACACAGGTATATACTATTTACAGGGGAGATGACACACAGGTATATACTATATACAGGAGGAGATGACACACAGATATATACTATATACAGGAGAGATGACACACAGGTATATACTATATAGAGGAGGAGATGACATACAGGTACATACTACATACAGGAGGAGATGATATACAGGTATATACTATATACAGGAGGAGATGACACACAGGTATATACTATATACAGGAGCAGATTACCTACAGGTATATAGTATATACAGGAGGAGATGACATACAGGTATATGCTATGTATAGGAGGAGATGACATACAGGTATATACTATATACAGGAGGAGATGACACACAGATATATATACTATATATAGGTGAGATGACACACAGGTATATACTATATACAGGAGGAGATTATGTAGCGCCCCCACTGCCGCAGGGCCGAGGGGTACCCGGTACCGGGCCTCTGAGTCTCTGCGCTGGGATTGTCACGGTGGCTAGACCCGGTCCGTGACCCTGCTGAGGGGCGCCCAATGAAAGGTGTGGATAGTGATGATGTTATGGTGCGGTGCAGGTCGCAGTAAATAACGAGGACACCAGGTTGCAGTCTCTTTACCTCTTTACTGAAGGCTTCTGGATCCTCAGTCTGGAATACAGTTAACCGGGCTGCGCAAGTCCAGCCGGTCCGATGGCACCTCCAGAGTTCCCTTTGTAGGTGGAAATCTGTGCCTACCTTCTAGCGCTTGTGTGTTGTGGTCCTCCCCTGCTGTGCTTACGGGATAGTCCCCACAAATGTTGTGTCTGTTTCTGAAGTTCCCTCACAACTCGATTCTGATGTTCTTCTTCGTCCCCCAGATGATATGGCTAGGACGCACTCGTATGACGGGTAGGCTCGGAGCTCTTCCAGGACCCTAGTGTCGCCCCTCTCCTGTTGTTGCCCCCTATGTCTTCTTAGGTGATTTGGGTGAGACAGCCCGCCTATAACTGACTGTTCTGCCGTAGGTTTGAAGTTAGGCCTGGAGCTCTATACTTCCTCGGCGTTCCGACCACCGGCTGCGCGCCTCAGTAGGATGTTGCTTTGTTTTACAGCACGACTCCTACTGGTGTTTCTCCTTGTTGCGTTGATCTCGTTTCTCACTCAGCACAATAAACCTCGCTTCTTGTCCTTTCTTAGGGCACCGCCACGATCAGGTGCAGGCGCGGTCCCGTAACGTTCTCTCTGTTCGCTAGGTCTCTGTCAGGATCCCACCCCTGACAGGGACCCCCCTGAATCTTCCCCAGCAACACCCTCTGCCACAGGATGTTGCCTGGTTCCAACCCAGTCAGCTTCTTAACTAACTTCCTATCCAACCCCCAGTTTTACCAGATTGTGAGGAGTGGCCTAATACATAGCACCCTTAGCTCCCCCTAGAGGCCAGACTGTGAAGTGTATTGGTGTCTGTGATACCTGGTCAGGTGAACTCCTTCAGTGCCATCAGACGTACCATAGCCCCCCTTAGCGGCGGAGCATCAGTACTGCAACGACCAGGACTCTGGGGCGCTGCAATTACAGACAGGTATATACTATATATAGGAGGAGATGACATACAGGTATATACTATATACAGGGGAGATGACACACAGCAGGTATATACTATATACAGGGGAGATGACATACAGGTATATTCTATATACAGGAGATGACATACAGGTGTATACTATATATAAGGGAGATGACAAACATGTATATACTGAGGTGAAAATGAGAGGTGTGAGGTGAAAATGAAAAGGTGTGAGTGCAAAATGAGAGGAGTGAGGGAAAATAGTGAAGTGATCTAAAAATGACAGATGTGAGGTTGAAATGACAAGTGTTAGGGGGGAATGAGAGGAGTGAGGGGGAAAATAAGAGGAGTGAGGGGGAAAATGAGAGGTGTGAGGGAGAAAATGAGAGATGTGAGGGGGAAAATGAAAGATGTGATGGGGAAAATGAGAGGCGTGATGGGAAAATAAGAGAAGTGAGGTGCTATAACTAACCACAGATATTTACTATGCCCAGGCAACGCCGGGCTCTTCAGCTAGTATATTATATAGGTGACCCTGTGACTATACACACCAGTCATAGTATCACTTATATATTGTATATACAGCAGTCTATATACATTTTATAGGTGATACTGTGACAGCTATAAATAAAATATATAGGGGACACTGCTGTAGATATGTTGCATAGGTGATACTGGGACTATACACACCAGTCACAGTATCACCTATATACTGTATATACAGCAAAGTCACAGTATCACCTATATACTGTATATACAGCAGTCTATATGCATTATATAGGTGATATTGTGACTGCTGTAAATTATTATTATTTATTATTATACATTTATTTATAGGGGATACTGCTAGGCACTGTATGTATATATACTGTATATATAGCTCTGGCAAAAAATAAGAGACCACTTCAAAATGTTCAGTTTGTCTGATATTTCTCTTTATATGTACATTTTAGACTAAAATGTAAACGGTTCTTTTATTCTTTAAACTTCTGACAATGTCTCCAAATTTCCAAGTAATAATTTTTATATTTTTTTTCTGACAAAGAAAAATGGTCAAAATTAAAAACAAAACAGTGCTTTCAGACCTTAAATAATGCAAAGAAAACAAGTTCATAATCATTTATAAACAACAATACTAATGTTTTAACTCAGGAAGAGTTCTGAAATCAATATTTTGTGGAATAACCATGATTTTTAATCACAGCTTTCATGCGTCTTGGCATGCTTTCCACCAGTCTTTCACACTGCTCCTGGCGCAAAATTTTAAGCAGTTCTTCTTTGTTTGATGGCTTGTGACCATCCATCATCCTCTTGATTACATTCCAGAGATTTTCAATGGGGTTCAAGTCTGGAGATTGGGCTGGCCATGACAGGGTTTTGATGTGGTGGTCTCTTAATTTTTGCCAGATCTGTATATACAGTGGGGCAAAAAAGTATTTAGTCAGTCAGCAATAGTGCAAGTTCCACCACTTAAAAAGATGAGAGGCGTCTGTAATTTACATCATAGGTAGACCTCAACTATGGGAGACAAACTGAGAAAAAAAAATCCAGAAAATCACATTGTCTGTTTTTTTTATCATTTTATTTGCATATTCTGGTGGAAAATAAGTATTTGGTCAGAAACAAACAATCAAGATTTCTGGCTCTCACAGACCTGTAACTTCTTCTTTAAGAGTCTCCTCTTTCCTCCACTCATTACCTGTAGTAATGGCACCTGTTTAAACTTGTTATCAGTATAAAAAGACACCTGTGCACACCCTCAAACAGTCTGACTCCAAACTCCACTATGGTGAAGACC
Organism: Ranitomeya variabilis; assembly: GCF_051348905.1. NCBI lineage: Eukaryota > Metazoa > Chordata > Amphibia > Anura > Dendrobatidae > Ranitomeya > Ranitomeya variabilis. The sequence continues at coordinate 639,855,357 of NC_135233.1, forward strand.
AAAGAGCTGTCAAAGGACACCAGAAACAAAATTGTAGCCCTGCACCAGGCTGGGAAGACTGAATCTGCAATAGCCAACCAGCTTGGAGTGAAGAAATCAACATTGGGAGCAATAATTAGAAAATGGAAGACATACAAGACCACTGATAATCTCCCTCGATCTGGGGCTCCACGCAAAATCCCACCTCGTGGGGTCAGAATGATCACAAGAACGGTGAGCAAAAATCCCAGAACCACGCGGGGGGACCTAGTGAATGAACTGCAGAGAGCTGGGACCAATGTAACAAGGCCTACCATAAGTAACACACTACGCCACCATGGACTCAGATCCTGCAGTGCCAGACGTGTCCCACTGCTTAAGCCAGTACATGTCCGGGCCCGTCTGAAGTTTGCTAGAGAGCATTTGGATGATCCAGAGGAGTTTTGGGAGAATGTCCTATGGTCTGATGAAACCAAACTGGAACTGTTTGGTAGAAACACAACTTGTCGTGTTTGGAGGAAAAAGAATACTGAGTTGCATCCATCAAACACCATACCTACTGTAAAGCATGGTGGTGGAAACATCATGCTTTGGGGCTGTTTCTCTGCAAAGGGGCCAGGACGACTGATCCGGGTACATGAAAGAATGAATGGGGCCATGTATCGTGATATTTTGAGTGCAAACCTCCTTCCATCAGCAAGGGCATTGAAGATGAAACGTGGCTGGGTCTTTCAACATGACAATGATCCAAAGCACACCGCCAGGGCAACGAAGGAGTGGCTTCGTAAGAAGCATTTCAAGGTCCTGGAGTGGCCTAGCCAGTCTCCAGATCTCAACCCTATAGAAAACCTTTGGAGGGAGTTGAAAGTCCGTGTTGCCAAGCGAAAAGCCAAAAACATCACTGCTCTAGAGGAGATCTGCATGGAGGAATGGGCCAACATACCAACAACAGTGTGTGGCAACCTTGTGAAGACTTACAGAAAACGTTTGACCTCTGTCATTGCCAACAAAGGATGTATTACAAAGTATTGAGATGAAATTTTGTTTCTGACCAAATACTTATTTTCCACCAGAATATGCAAATAAAATGATAAAAAAACAGACAATGTGATTTTCTGTATTTTGTTTTCTCAGTTTGTCTCCCATAGTTGAGGTCTACCTATGATGTAAATGACAGACGCCTCTCATCTTTTTAAGTGGTGGAACTTGCACTATTGCTGACTGACTAAATACTTTTTTGCCCCACTGTATACACACACACAGATACACACATATACTGTACATACAGTTAGGGCCATATATATTTGGACAGAGACAACATTTTTCTGATTTTGGTTATAGACATTACCACAATGAATTTTAAACAAAACAATTCAGATGCAGTTGAAGTTCAGACTTTCAGCTTTCATTTGAGGGTATCCACATTAAAATTGGATGAAGGGTTTAGGAGTTTCAGCTCCTTAACATGTGCCACCCTGTTTTTAAAGGGACCAAAAGTAATTGGACAGATTCAATAATTTTAAATAAAATGTTCATTTCTAGTACTTGGTTGAAAACCTTTTGTTGGCAATGACTGCCTGAAGTCTTGAACTCATGGACATCACCAGACACTGTGTTTCCTCCTCTTTGATGCTCTGCCAGGCCTTCACTGCGGTGGTTTTCAGTTGCTGTTTGTTTGTGGGCCTTTCTGTCTGAAGTTTAGTCTTTAACAAGTGAAATGCATGCTCAATTGGGTTGAGATCAGGTGATTGACTTGGCCATTCAAGAATATTCCACTTCTTTTCTTTAATAAACTCCTGGGTTGCTTTGGCTTTATGTTTTGGGTCATTGTCCATCTGTAGTATGAAACGACGACCAATCAGTTTGGCTGCATTTGGCTGGATCTGAGCACACAGTATTGCGGTTCTGAATACCTCAGAATTCATTCGGCTGCTTCTGTCCTGTGTCACATCATCAATAAACACTAGTGACCAAGTGCCACTGGCAGCCATGCATGCCCAAGCCATCACACTGCCTCCGCCGTGTTTTACAGATGATGTGGTATGCTTTGGATCATGAGCTGTACCACGCCTTCGCCATACTTTTCTCTTTCCATCATTCTGGTAGAGGTTGATCTTGGTTTCATCTGTCCAAAGAATGTTCTTCCAGAACTGTTCTGGCTTTTTTAGATGTTTTTTAGCAAAGTCCAGTCTAGCCTTTTTCTTCTTGATGCTTATGAGTGGCTTGCACCGTGCAGTGAACCCTCTGTATTTACTTTCATGCAGTCTTCTCTTTATGGTAGATTTGGATATTGATACGCCGACCTCCTGGAGAGTGTTGGTCACTTGGTTGGCTGTTGTGAAGGGGTTTCTCTTCACCATGGAGATTATTCTGCGATCATCCACCACTGTTGTCTTCCGTGGGCGCCCAGGTATTTTTGCATTGATGAGTTCACCAGTGCTTTCTTTCTTTCTCAGGATGTACCAAACTGTAGATTTTGCCACTCCTAATATTGTAGCAATTTCTCGGATGGGTTTTTTCTGTTTTCGCAGCTTAAGGATGGCTTGTTTCACCTGCATGGAAAGCTCCTTTGACCACATGTTTACTTCACAACAAAACCTTCCAAATGCAAGCACCACACCTCAAATCAACTCCAGGCCTCTTATCTGCTTAATTGAGAATGACATAACGAAGGGATTGCCCACACCTGTCCATGAAAAAGCCTTGGAGTCAATTTTCCAATTACTTTTGGTCTCTTTAAAAACAGGGTGGCTGTTGTGAACTCTATTTTTGGGCTCCCTCTAGTGGTCACAAGCGGTACTGTGTAGTGTTGTCTTCTGCAGGTTTTGCTGCATCAGCTGGTTCGTTATCCTTGGTTCGTTTCCTATTTAACTCACCTGGATACACAGTTCCTTGCCTGCTATCAATGTATTCAGTGCTCTTCAGATTCCTTGTGATTACCTTGCTCCCAGCCTCTCCAAGACAAGCTAAGTTTTTTGTCCGTTCATTTTTTGATTATCAGCATTCATCATGTTTCTTGTCCAGCTTGCTAAGATGTGTTCTCCTCGCTGGCTGGTTGCTCTAGGGGACTGAGTTTCTCCCCCCACACCGTTAGTTGGTGCGGGGGTTCTTGAAATCTCAGTGTGGATATTTTGTTAGGGTTTTTTACTGACCGCATAGACCCCTTACTATTTTCTGCTATCTAGTATTAGTGGGCCTCATTTGCTGAATCTGTTTTCACCCCTGTGTATGTGCCTTCCTCTTACCTCACTGTTATTATTTGTTGGGGGCTTCTATATCTTTGCGGATTATTTCTCTGGAGGCAAGAGAGGTCTTTCTTTCTCTCTAGGGGTAGTTAGTTCCTCAGGCTGGCTCGAGACGTCTAGGATTTTTTAGGCACGTTCACCGGCTACTTCTAGTGTGTTTGGATAGGTTCAGATTTGCGGTCAGTCCAGTTTGCCACCTCCCTAGAGCTTGTCCTATGTTTGTTACTTAGCTGGAGTAATTTGTGATCCTCAACCACTAAGGATCATAACAGGTGGCACATGTTAAGAAGCTGAAACTCCTAAACCCTTCATCCAATTTTTATGTGGATACCCTCAAATGAAAGCTGAAAGTCTGAACTTCAACTGCATCTGAATTGTTTTGTTTAAAATTCATTGTGGTAATGTCTATAACCAAAATTAGAAAAATGTTGTCTCTGTCCAAATATATATGGACCTAACTGTATATTGAACATACAGTGGGGAAAAAAAGTATTTAGTCAGCCACCAATTGTGCAAGTTCTCCCACTTAAAAAGATTAGAGAGGCCTGTAATTGTCATCATAGGTAGACCACAACTATGAGAGTGAAAATGAGAAAACAAATCCAGAAAATCACCTTGTCCGATTTGGCAAGATTTATTTTGCAAATTATGGTGGAAAATAAGTATTTGGTCACCTAAAAACATGCAAGAATTCTGGCTCTCACACACCTGTAACTTCTTCTTTAAGAGGCTCCTCTGTCCTCCACTCATTACCTGTAGTAATGGCACCTGTTTGAACTTGTTATCAGTATAAAAGACACCTGTCCAAAACCTCAAACAGTCACACTCCAAACTCCACTATGGTAAAGACCAAAGAGAAGTCGAAGGACACCGGAAACAAATTTGTAGCCATGCGTCCGGCTGGGAAGACTGAATCTGCAATAGGCAAGCAGCTTGGTGTGATGAAATCAACTGTGGGAGCAATAATACAAATTTAAAAACATACAAGACCACTGATAATCTCCATCGATCTGGGGCGCCACGCAAGAACTCTCCCAGTGGGGTCAAAATGATCACAAGAATGGTGAGCAAAAATCCCAGAACCACATGGGGGACCTAGTGAATGACCTGCATAGAACTGGGACCACCTTAATAAAGACTACCATCAGTAACACACTACAACACCAGAGACTCAGATCCTGCAGTGCCAGATGTGTCCCCCTGCTTAAGCTAGTGCATATCCAGGCCCATCTGAAGTTTGCTAGAGAGCATTTGGATTATCCAGAAGACTATTGGGAGAATGTTGTTGTGTTTGGAGGAGATGGAATGCTGAGTTGCATCCAAAGAACACCATACCTACTGTGAAGAATGGGGTGGCAGCATCATGCTTTGGGGCTGTTTCTCTGCAAAGGAAACAGGACGACTAGTGTTGAGCGATACAGTCCAATACTTGAAAGTATCGGTATCGGAAAGTATCGGCCGATACCGGCAAAGTATCGGATCCAATCCGATACCGATACCCGATACCAATACAAGTCAATGGGACTCAAGTATCGGACGGTATTCCTGATGGTTCCCAGGGTCTGAAGGAGAGGAAACTCTCCTTCAGGCCCTGGGATCCATATAAATGTGTAAAAGAAAGAATTAAAATAAAAAATATCGCTATACTCACCTCTCCGACGCAGCCTGGACCTCAGCGAGGGAACCGGCAGCGTTGTTTGTTTAAAATTCGCGCTTTTACTTGGTTACGTGAAGTCCCGGCTTGTGATTGGTCAGGGCGGCCATGTTGCCGGGACGCGGACCAATCACAGCAAGCCGTGACGAAATTACGTCACGGCTTGCTGTGATTGGTCCGCGTCCCGGCAACATGGCCGCCATTAACCAATCACAAGCCGGGACGTCACGGGAGGCTGGACACGCGCCCATTTTAAAAAGCGCACGTGTCCAGCCTCCAGTGACGTCCCGGCTTATGATTGGTCACGGCGCCATGTTGCCGGGACGCGGACCAATCACAGCAAGCCGTGATGATATTACGTCACGGCTTGCTGTGATTGGTCCGCGTCCCGGCAACATGGCCGCCATTAACCAATCACAAGCCGTGACGTCACGGGAGGCTGGACACGCGCGCTTTTTAAAATGGGCGCATGTCCAGCCTCCCGTGACGTCCCGGCTTGTGATTGGTTGCGCCGCGGTCAACCAATCACAAGCCGGGAGGCTGGACACGCGCGCATTTTAAAATTTTAAAATGGGCGCGTGTCCAGCCTCCCGGCTTGTGATTGGTTGATCGCGGCGCAACCAATCACAAGCCGGGACGTCACGGGAGGCTGGACACACGCCCATTTTAAAATGCGCGCGTGTCCAGCCTCCCGTGACGTCACGGCTTGTGATTGGTTGCGTCTCCCATGTGACTGCGACGCAACCAATCACAAAGCCGGGACGTAATTTTAAAATCCTTAAGGACCTGAAATTACGTCACGGCTTGCTGTGATTGGTTGCGTCCCGGTCACATGGGCGGCACGCAACCAATCACAAGCCGGGACTCACGTAAAGGAAAGAAAAGCGCGAATTTTAAACAAAGAACGCTGCCGCTTCCCTCGGTAAGGTGCAGGCTGCGTCGGAGAGGTGAGTATAGCAATATTTTTTATTTTAATTCTCTCTTTTACACATTTTTACATTAATGTTGTTTCGATACCGATACCCGATATCACAAAAATATCGGATCTCGGTATCGGAATTCCGATACAGCAAGTATCGGCCGATACCCGATACTTGCAGTATCGGAATGCTCAACACTAAGGACGACTGATCCGTGTACATGAAAGAATTAATGGGGTCATCTATTGTGAGATTTTGAGTGCAAACCTCCTTCCATCAGCAAGGGCATTAAAGATGAAAAGTGAATGAGTCTTTCAGCATAATAATGATCCCAAGCACACTGCCAGGGCAACAAAAGAGTGGCTTCATAAGAAGCATATTAAGGTCCTGGAGTGGCCTAGCCAGTCTCCAGATCTCAACCCCATAGAAAACCTTTGGAGGGATTTGAAAGGCCATGTTGCCCAGCGACAGGCCCAAAATATCACTGCTCTAGAGGAGGTCTGCATGGAGGAATGGGCGAACAGTGTGTGCCAACCTTGTGAATATTTACAGAAAACGTTTGACCTCTGTCATTGCCAACAAAGGATATATAACAAAATATTGAGATGAACTTTTGTTAATGACCAAATACTTATTTTCCACCATAATTTGCAAAATAAATCTTGCCAAATCAGACAAGGTGATTTTCTGGATTTGTTTTCTCATTTTCACTCTCATAGTTGTGGTCTACCTATGATGTCACTTACAGGCCTCTCCCATCTTTTTAAGTGAGAGAAATTGCACAATTGGAGGCTGATTAAATACTTTTTTCCCCACTGTATATTCACACATAGATACACACACATACATACACTGTACATGCACATTTATTTTACATATACAAACACACATGTTAATTTATGACCTCAGGTGATCACATCTATGGGGCAACGGTGCAGAGCACTATATATGGCACAGATTTATATGGCACATCTATGGGGCAACGGTGCAGAGCATTATATATGGCACAGATTTATATGGCACATCTATGGGGCAACAATGAACAGTGCAGAGCATATATGGCACAGCTTAATAAGAGCTTCTATGGGGCAATAATGAACAGTGCAGAGCATATATGGCACAGCTTTATAAGGAGCATCTATGGGGCAATAATGAACAGTGCAGAGCATATAAGGCACTGCTTTATATGGAGCATCTATGGGGCCATAATGAACGGTGCAGAGCATTGTATATGGGGCATCTATGGGGCCATAATGAACGGTGCAGAGCATTATATATGGCACAGCTTTATAAGGAGCATCTATGGGGCCATAATGAACGGTGCAGAGCATTATATATGGCACAGCTTTATGTGGAGCATCTATGGGGCCATAATGAACGGTGCAGAGCATTCTATATGGCACAGCTATATATGGAGCATCTATGGGGCAATAATCAACGGTATGGAGCATTATATATGGCACAGCTTTATATGGAACCTCCTTTGGGGCAATAATGAACGGTATGGAGCATCTATTTTTATTTTTGAAATTCACCGGTAGCTGCTGTATTTTCCACCCTAGGCTTATGCTCGAGTCAATAAGTTTTCCCAGTTTTTTGTGGCAAAATTAGGGGGGTCGGCTTATACTCGGGTCGGCTTATACTCGAGTATATACGGTAAGTCCTGCTCATCCTCCACTGTAGTCCTCTCTGTGCTGTGCAGCCCAGGAGAGTACAGGTGACTACAGGTGAGTACTGACCATTGGGACGTGCCATGCAGAAGGACAGAGATGGCAGCCAGTGAGCGCTCTCATCAGTCTGGTGGGGAAAGCGTTTATTGGCCAGGGTCTCTCTCTGCATGACACACCTCCTTTTGAACTCCTGCACTCTGCACACTCTGCTTTTCCCAGCTCTGGATAGTGGCATGATTACGGGAAGGAGTGAGAGGGGCCCAATGCTGCATGACACAGCACCTCTCTCACTCCTACCCGTAATCTTGACTCAGTGGCCCCATAGCGGCTGCATACTGTGCCACAATGGGCAGTACACTCTCGCCTGCAGGGGCCCTCCTCCACTTTCGGGTCCCGATGTAGTTGCAGCGGCTGCACAGACAGTATGTCTGCCCCTGGTACCAGGATTGTGAATGGACTGCAAAGTATGTCCTATGAGGAACCACTAAATGATCTGGGATTGTTTAGCTTGCAAAAAAGAAGGCAAAGAGATTTAAAAGCTGTCTGCAAATATCTGAAGGGATGCCACAGTGTAGAGGGATTATCATTATTCGCATTTGCACATGGAAACATGAGAAGCAATGGAAATAAACTGAAGGGAGAAGACACAGATTAGATACAAGAAAAAGCTTTTTGACAGTGAGGGTGATGAATGAGTGCAACAGACTACCACAAGAAGTGGCAAGTTCTATTTCAACTCTAACATTCTTTGATTCTATGGTTCTATGATCACTGCCACTGCAATCATACTGACTTAAATAATAAAGTATTTTTATCATTTATGCCACACAGTAAACGGCATAAAAAATTGAACTGCTGTTGATTTTTTCATTCTACCTCTCAAAGATCGCAATAAGGCTTGGTCCACTTTTACCTTGAGCTTTCCGTTCAGCACTTATACAGGGGTTCCATCTAAATCTCTAAGTAACATGATTCTGATAAAGCTCCCAACAGAATATTTCCTATAATGAGGCAGATAGAGTCCCTTTGGCCTATGATCCTATGGTGTCATAGATAAAAGCACAGTTGACCGCAGTTTTGTGCAAAACTGAAAAGACAGACAACACTGAACAGAGGCCAGACAGAGATCAGAGTAGCTCTGCTGCCTCATTATAGTGAATAGGTACATCAGGGATCCAGTCTGGATCATGTATTTTGGAGATTTATATGGAAACCCCAATGTAAGTGCTCAGTGTAGAGCAGAGGTTAAATGTGAAGTAATCCAAAATATTATGTACTCCAAAATGCTACCAATAAAACCTTTATCTCAACCCACAGAAAACAAGTCCTCACTCAGGTGCATCATCTGTTAAAAGAAATATAGGGGGCTTCCACATTGCTGGTACCACAAACAAAGGCTCTAAAGAAGTGACATCTCTCCTCCCTAAAAGAAATCCAGCGAAATCTGTAGTCCCAAATCCAAATGCCCCCCTCCTTCTGAGCCCCACAGTGTGCCTAAACCGCAGTTAGTGTCCACATGTTTGGGATTACTGTAGCGATAAGAGCCCATAATTTATAGGATAGGCGTCTGATGCGCCATATGTGCACCATGTATTGAGTACTATAATATCTTGGGCATGACAATGTACTGGGTATTACAATGTATTGGGCATTACAATTGCTTATTTGCAATTTTCTCTCTACAACATCCACTGCTGCTTGTTTCTGGAAAACATCTATGGAGTCAAAACAAAATCTTCACTACACCTGTAGATAAATTCCTAAAATGGAGTCACTTGAGGGAGATAACTGCTGTTCTAGTACTTAGGAGCTCAGTGGCCCCAATTTAATGGACAAACAGTAGGTTACATCCAAATATATGGTATTACCACGATCAGAAATTGTGTAACAAACTTTGGGGCAAACAGTGAAGATCTTAGGTTGTGGGTTGTAATAATCACCTAGGTAGGTTAACGATGCAACTATTTTTTATTCTATACAACCATGGTCAACAAATTCAGGTAGATGGCCAAATACATTGTCTTCAGTACACAAGATCCCTTCCCCATGGCCGATAGTCCCACTGCCCCTGTACCAGCGATTCTCACTGTCTCCCAACTTTTGGTTGGCCCACAAATTTCATACCTGTGGCCAGTATAGCCTATAGTCACAGTCTAGGCTCCTGCAAATGACAGGTAACACAACCAAAGGCCATGTATCCAGCAGCAACAGTTCCAGTTAAGAAAGTTCCTAAAATCCAGATGACAAATCTCTCAACTGTAGCACGTGTGATCCGCCCAGCCAGGAACGGATCTCCAAACTTCATAGGCCATCCATGCATGTCCTCCATGGTATCATCCTCGATCCTCTCTCTTAGACAAGGAAAATAGAAAAAATTGGAGTCCGGCTCAACAGGACTCCAACTACTCCCTGACTAAACCTGTGGCATCCTTTTCTCCCTCCACCTTAAAGGGAATCTGTCACCTCATTTTGCCGCTATAAACTGCGTCCACCACCATTAGGGGCTTATCTACAGCATTCTGTAATGCTGTAGATAAGTTATCGATGTAACCTGAAAGATAAGAAAAAAAGGGCAATAATTTGACTACTACATGTATGAACTTTCACATGCGCAATCAACATGCTTTACTGTGGGAATCCCACTTAGCTAAAATGCGCACATCAACAACCATCAGCTGCCCCATCAATCGCATGTGCTGCTTCTTCCTCCTCCTCTGTTACTGTGTCAACTATTGAGACGAAGAGTTGCAGGTTACTCTGGTCACATGGGAGCGCACAGAACACAGAAGAAAGGATTAAAAGTTTCTTTGTTTATTGAAATCCACAACGCGTTTCGACGAAACAGCTCCGTCTTCATGAGGTGGCAGTACCCAACTATTGAGACGAAGGTCTTCACCCGCAGAACCTCGGGTTCTTTACCAGCTCCAGTCACGCTGACTGATATCCCGACATCAGTTGTAATGGAAGTGGACATGCCTGCTCTTTTTGACCGATCTCAGTGTTAGGACTGAGACTGCATACCTGTTTTTGTCTGTTCTTGCCCTTAGTTCTGTTGGATTTTGCCCTTACCCAAGATGGAGTGGCTGGCTTCATGGGGGCCATCTTGTTTCCTTTCTGATACTCCTTGTTTCCTGTCTGCTGCATATATAAAGGAACTCTGCACACTATACCTTGCTTGTGTATCTTGTATCTCACTTGCTGCCATGCTCAAGGACTTGCAACCTGCTTGTTTCTTCTACTCCTCGGGATACCCCGCTTGGTTCTGGATCTACGTACCACCGGAAAGACTCTGTTACTCTACACCTGCTCTGCACCCACCTCTACTACGGTCTGCCCCTCTGCTAGGAGCCAGCCCAGGCTCTGACCTCTGGATACTGCATTGCTGGACTGGTACTTGCACCCTCGGTCTGTACTTCTAATATCTGCATATTCTTGAGACTGTTTACTTGCTTATCTGTAAAGCTGCAGTTTGCATCTGTCATCTGAAGTTCATCTTCCTACTATATATATATATCTTGAACTGTGATAAACCGTGTTTGTCGTCATTCTGACTCACGTCATCGGTCTCCATAGAACATTAGCATAATCTCATTACAGAATACACAAGCCTCAAAAGAAATAGAGATCACTGGGTCAGATTCTATGGAGGCGCGGGTGAAAAAGCTGTGCTCATTTGTCACAGGACTGCATGAGGAACTTCAGGAAATTAAGGCAAAACTGGGGGCATTGGAGTCTCAAACTAATCATAATGCAAATGTGGCTGATACATCTATCCAGTCTCTAGCCACTCGCCTCTCAAATGTGGAGACTACAGCTGTAGCTGCGGTTCCAGCCCCAGTTCCAAGTCCAGCTCCGGGTCCAGTTTTTCCCAAACTCCCACCATTCAGGTTTGGTGGAGAAAGAGAGAAATTCCGTAGGTTTCTGAATCAGTGCCAGTTATATTTTTCAGCACGTGCAGCTCAGTTCCCAACTGAACGGGACAAGTTGTTAACCATGATAATATTGTTGACAAACAAAGCCTTAGCCTGGGCTAATCCTCTGATTGAAACCAATGATGCATGTCTAAATTCTCTGAATGACTTTATTACTGCAATGTGTCAGATGTTTGATGATCCCAACCGAAACCTCACTGCAGAGGCTGCTTTATTAACACTTCATCAAGGAAAGCGTCCTGTCATTGAATATGCTATGGAATTTCGGAGGTGGGTGCTGGACACTACAAGGTGTGACTCAGCAAAATATGCAGTATTCAGGAGGGGTTTGTCTGCTACTATTAAGGATGAATTGGCTCGTGGTGAATCACCTACTAATCTGACTGACTTTATAAATCATTGTATCCGGATAGATATTCGTCTCACCGAACGCCGGCAAGAGAAGTGGGCGGAAGCCAACCGTAATAACCCTATATTCCTCCCATCCTCCTTCAGGGAAACGCAAAACAGGTTGTCTTCCCCAGCAGAGCCTGAACCTATGCAGGTTGATGCGGTTCGGAGGAGTACCATCGACGCACGCAAGGAACATCGCTTCAGAGAAAATTTATGTTTCTACTGTGGAAAATCAGGTCACTACATCTCGGTCTGTCCGGGAAAAAATCGCAAGTCCGCAGCTGCGGTAATCGAATGTGACTTTTCCGATGTCTCTTCTGTATGCTCTCAGTCAATTTCTTGCACGAGAATGATGTCAGATGAAAATTCAGACTTTCCTGATTGTAGTTCAATAACATCGTCACCTGTGGGTGGGGAAGTATTTTCAATAAGTTCTGCTACGCCAATCTCAGGCGATGTCCGAAAAGACTCACTTTGTACTATTCGTATTAAGATCTGGATGCGATCCTGTTGGGTTACTAATACAGCCATGATTGACTCTGGGGCTAGCGGCAATTGCATGGACATTGCATTCGCTAAAAAACATGGTATACACTCACCGAAGAGACGTTCACCGGTGTTAATAGAGACCGTAGATGGGTCTCCGTTGGTATCTGGGCCAGTAGACTTTCAAACAACACCTCTGAAAATTCGTATGGGAGCAGATCATTCTGAAAAACTGTCATTTTTGCTAATTTCCTCTCCTCACTTCCCTATAATTCTAGGGTTACCATGGTTACAGCGGCAAAATCCCACTATCGATTGGAAGACGAAAGAATTGCAGTTTCCAAGTAAACAGACATCATCTGGAGAATTAACTTCAGTCAGGTCAGCAATTACAGTTGAGTTAAAATTACCAATTGAATATCAAGATTTTGCGCATGTATACGATAAAAAAAATTCAGATAAATTGCCACCGCACCGACCATACGAATGCCCTGTGGAACTACTCCCTGGTGCCACGATTCCATTTGGGAATATTTATCCCTTTTCTGGACCGGAATTAAAAGCCCTTAAAGAGTATATTGACGAGAACTTAGCGAAGGGATTTATACGACCATCTTCCTCCCCAGCAGGTGCCCCAATCTTCTTTGTCAAAAAGATGGATGGCTCTCTCCGCCCGTGTATTGACTACCGTGAACCTAACAAGGTTACTATTAGAAACTCTAATCCACTTCCACTAATTCCCGAATTACTCGAGAGGGTGCGCCACGCCAAGATCTTCACAAAATTAGATCTCTGTGGTGCCTACAATTTAGTACGAATTCGCCCCGGAGACGAGTGGAAAAGAGCTTTCCGGTCACCTTATGGACATTTTGAGTATCTCGTTATGTCTTTTGGTCTGCGCAATGCACCGGCTACATTCCAACATCTGGCAAATTATATTTTTAGGGACATACTTGATATTTTTGTTGTGATTTATTTGGATGACATTTAAATTTTTTCCAGCAATATCGAGGATCACCAGCGGCATGTGAGAATGGTTCTGGATCGTTTAAGGCAAAACCATTTATACATCAAACTGGAGAAATGTGAGTTTCACAAAACAGAAATACAATTTCTGGGCTATGTTATTTCTCCCCAGGGCCTCAGCATGGATGTGAGCAAGACACAAGCTATTCAAGAGTGGCCAATTCCCAGGTCTGTGAAGGAGGTCCAACGATTCATTGGATTCGCCAATTTTTACAGGCGGTTCATTAAAAACTTTTCGGAGATCGTCGCACCCATCACTCAATTGACTTGGAAGAAGACGCCGTTTGTTTGGTCACCACAGGCACAACTAGAATTTTCTAAATTGAAGGCTAAATTTACTTCGGCCCCTATTCTCGTGCATCCAGACCCAGATCGGGCCTTTATAGTGGAAGTCGACGCCTCAGACTGTGGTATAGGGGCCATACTCTCACAGAGAACAGGTGAGAAAGATCTTCTACACCCTTGTGCTTTTCTCTCCCAAAAGTTGTCACCTGCAGAAAAGAATTACGACGTTGGGAATAAAGAGTTGTTGGCGATCATAGCCGCATTCAAAGAATGGAGGCATCTGCTACAGGGAGCATCCCAACAGACTGTTGTGCTCACAGATCACCGAAATCTTGAATTCATGAGGTTGGCAAGGTTTCTAAAACCCAGACAAGCTCGGTGGAATCTGTTTCTTAACCAATTTGATTTCATTATTTCCTATAGCCCAGGCTCTCGCAATGGGAAGGCCGACACCCTGTCCAGGATTCATTCGGATGACGTAACCTCAGCTTCGCCTTCAAGGACCATACTATCAGAACAAAACTTCGTAAGTGTGCTGCATAATCAAGATCTATTAAAGGATATTAAGGAGGCCTACGCCACAGATTCACTTCTAATTCAACCACCTAGTCAGGTAAATTTAACCTTGAAAAACGGCCTTTGGTTTCAGAGACGTCTGTATGTCCCAGATATTCGTCTGAGGAGAATTCCTGGGAACCTCTAGAAAATATTCACGCTCCTTGTCTGATCAGACAGTTCCACAGCAGATACCCCAATAAACCAGATATAAGAACGTCCAGAGGACATCTTTAAAGAGGAGAGTAATGTAAGGACTGAGACTGCATACCTGTTTTTGTCTGTTCTTGCCCTTAGTTCTGTTGGATTTTGCCCTTACCCAAGATGGAGTGGCTGGCTTCATGGGGGCCATCTTGTTTCCTGTCTGATACTCCTTGTTTCCTGTCTGCTGCATATATAAAGGAACTCTGCACACTATACCTTGCTTGTGTATCTTGTATCTCACTTGCTGCCAAGCTCAAGGACTTGCAACCTGCTTGTTTCTTCTACTCCTCGGGATACCCCGCTTGCTTCTGGATCTACGTACCACCGGAAAGACTCTGTTACTCTACACCTGCTCTGCACCCACCTCTGCTAGGTCTGCCCCTCTGCTAGGAGCCAGCCCAGGCTCTGACCTCTGGATACTGCATTGCTGGACTGGTACTTGCACCCTCGGTCTGTACTTCTAATATCTGCATATTCTTGAGACTGTTTACTTGCTTATCTGTAAAGCTGCAGTTTGCATCTGTGATCTGAAGTTCATCTTCCTACAATATATATATATATATATATATATATCTTGAACTGTGATATACCGTGTTTGTCATCATTCTGACTCACGTCATCGGTCTCCATAGAACATTAGCATAATCTCATTACACTCAGAGAATGAGCACACCACAACTTTCGCAATCCACAGTAACATTTCCTCCTGCACGTAAAAGATTGTTTCCTCTTATGCATGACAAAGCTAAGGGTACCGTTACACTAAACGATTTACCAACGATCACGACCAGCGATACGACCTGGCCGTGATCGTTGGTAAGTCGTTGTGTGGTCGCTGGAGAGCTGTCACACAGTCAGCTCTCCAGCGACCAACGATGCCGAAGTCCCCGGGTAACCAGGGTAAACATCGGGTTACTAAGCGCAGGGCCGCGCTTAGTAACCCGATGTTTACCCTGGTTACCATTGTAAATGTTAAAAAAAAAAAAACACTACATACTCACATTCCGGTGTCTGTCATGTCCCTCGCTGTCAGCTTCCCGCACTGACTGTGTCAGTGCCGGCCGTAAAGCACAGCACAGCGGTGACGTCACCGCTGTGCTCTGCTTTTACTTTATGGCCGGCGCTCACAGTGCGGGAAGCTGACAGCGAGGGACGTGACAGACACCGGAATGTGAGTATGTAGTGGGTTTTTTTTTTTTTTACATTTACAATGGTAACCAGGGTAAACATCGGGTTACTAAGCGCGGCCCTGCGCTTAGTAACCCGATGTTTACCCTGGTTACAAGCGAACACATCGCTGGATCGGCGTCACACATGCTGACTCAGCGATGACAGCGGGTGACCCAGCGACGAAATAAAGTTTCAAACGATCTGCTACGACGTACGATTCTCAGCGGGGTCCCTGATCGCAGTAGCGTGTCAGACACAGCGAGATCGTAAGTATATCGCTGGAACGTCACGGATCGTGCCGTCGTAGTGACCAAAGTGCCACTGTGAGACGGTACCCTAAGAGTTTGAGCTTTACAATGTCCAATCTGTTGGCCATGGAAATGCTGCCTTTCCGCCTGGTAGATACAGACAGTTTCCCAAATATGATGGCTGTCACAGTCCCCAGTACCAATTGCCAGTCACCATTACTTTTCTAAGAAAGCTATGCCTGCACTACACCAACATGTCATAGACAACATCACCCATTCCTTGACTAAATCTCTGTCTGCCAGGGTGCATTTCACCACAGACACTTGGACGAATAAGCATGGCCAAGGATGTTACATCTTGTTGACTGGACACTGGGTGACTCCGGCAGCCTTCCTTCTTAAGAATGAACGCGTGAAGGACCTTCCGATGACGTCACGGCTTTGTGATTGGTAGCGGCGGCCCACGTGACCGCTCAGCGACCAATCACAAGCCGTGACGTAATTCTCATGTACCTGAGAACCAGAACAGGACCTGAGAATTACGTCACCGGCTTGTGATTTGTCGCTCAGCGGTCACGTGGGCCGCCGCGACCAATCACAAGCCGTGAAGCATTCGAAAGGTCTTTCAAGCGCCATTTTTAGGAACGGAAGATGCCGGTTACCAGCGGCGATGTCCAGGCTGCGTTGGAGAGGTGAGCATATCAATATTTTTTATTTTAATTCTTTATTTTACACTTAAATGTGGATTCTGATACTGATTTCCGATATCGCAAACATATCGGAACTCGGTATCGGAATCCCGATACCAGATTCAGAAGATCGCCGACCTCATGGCCGACCCCACACAGGGGTCGGGTCGGGTTTCATGAAACCCGACTTTGCCAAAAGTCGGCGACTTCTGAAAATGGTCGACCCGTTTCGCTCAACCCTAGTGGCTTGATCTTGCCTGACTCGTCTTGCAGGTGTTATCGTGCCCAGCAGCCAGTTTTCTCTCAGAATGTGTCTTCAGCGTTGCTGGTGGTGTCCTGATAGATGAGTGCAGCCGGCTGTCCCCTGAAAGTGTACACCTCCTAACTTTTATCAAGATGAACAAGTCATGGATCTCCAAGGACTTTTGCATCCCAATCGCAGACTGTACAGACTGACTAGGTGATATTGCATTTTTTAGTGTCATGCATTAATGTTACGTAACTGCACTCTGTGACATCTTTAGTGTGGCTTCTGTGTCTGCTGTTGCTGCTGATGTTAACACAAATTTGTGGAAATGTGAACAGTCATGGTTGGTCTACATCTGCTGGGTTAGCTGTAGCGGAAGACGTTTGGTCCCAATTATACTATTTCTATTCTCATGACATTTTTTCCACTTCGGTGGTGTCAGGGCTCTCATTTATTAAAATGTGAAAACTCCAGGTTGGGTGTCCATCTGCTGGATAGGGTGTAGTGGAAGACCTATTATACTATTCCTACTGTGGTGAAATTGATGCCACTTTGGTGGTGTCTGCCACTAATTATTGTAAATGTGAACACTCCTAGTTGGGTCTCCTTCTTGCGTGTATCCTGTAGCAGTAGGCCTCCGAGTCTGTCAGGCCTCCACTTCCTTTGAATCAACTACCCGTGTTACTTTCCTTAGATTTTTCTGACAATAGTAGTCTACGAAATTTATATGATATTTGTGCCACAGTGTGGCTGAGCATGAAAGCAGGTTGAGCTGTTGCATGTGGTATCAAGGCTCCCAGCAAAGGAGGTCTACACTGAACCCTCAACCACCTCTTCTTACTGTGACGTTCAATTGAAAGTTTTAAATGCTGTCCCAGACCCTGATACCTCATGCATGGCTGATTGTTGCAGTGCCATGCTGCAATTTGTATGGTGGGTGAATTGAGGTCACTTTCCTGGTGTCTTCCCATAATTTGATTTGTTTTGGCAGCTTTTGAGACCATTAAAAGGTGTTGTATATGTGTTTGTTTTTGTCTGCCATTGCTTTGAATGGCATTCGGTGAATATTTGATAAATACTGTAAACCGGAAAATATTGCAAATTCGGCGATCATAATCCAAACCGAACATTGAAATATTTGCTCATCTCTATTCCTTATTCAATGTCGTATCTATTTTCAGATGCAAGCTTCTCGGTTTACCAGTGATATAAAAAAGGCTCTTTTCATCATTAATCTCCTGACTGATGAGGCCCTTGCATGGACCTCACCTTATGTGGAAAATAATTCTGACCTCTTAAATTACATAGTTTCCTTCATCACTGCTATGGATCAAGTGTTTGATGACCTGAATCTTTGTGCTAAAGCTGAAACCAAGTTGCATAACATACTGTACGTCAAGGGTGGCGCTCTGTAGCTGAACATACCACCAAATTTCACCACTGGGTGGCAGCCACCATGAAATTTAGCTGCCCAGAGGAGTCAATTTCAATGAGGATTATCAGAGCTAATTAAGGATAAACTTCCAAGGGTTGAGACCCCTAATTATTTAGAGGACTTTATTCAACCATGTATCCAAATTGATCAGAGACAGATTGAACAAATAAAGGAAAGACTGCAAATATTTGGAAACACTCCTAACTACTCCTTTACTCAATCAGACTTAACCCCTTTCTGTCATTGGACATACTATTCCGTCCATGTGGGGTGGGCCCTACTTCCCAAGGACGGAATAGTATGTCCAGCGCGATCGGCCACGCTCACGGGGGGAGCGCGGCCGATCGCGGACGGGTGTCAGCTGCCTATCGCAGCTGACATCCGGCGCTATGTGCCAAGAGCGGTCACGGACCCCCCGGCACATTAACCCCCGGCACACCGCGATCAAACATGATCGCGGTGTGCCGGCGGTATAGGGAAGCATCGCGCAGGGAGGGGGCTCCCTACGGGCTTCCCTGAGACCCCCGCAGCAACGCGATGTGATCGCGTTGCTCCGAGGGTCTCCTACCTCCTTCCTCGCTGCAGGTCCCGGATCCAAGATGGCCGCGGCATCCGGGTCCTGCAGGGAGGGAGGTGGCTTACCAAGTGCCTGCTCAGAGCAGACGCTTGGTAAGCCTGTAGTGCTCTAAGTCAGATCGGTGATCTGACAGAGTGCTGTGCAAACTGTCAGATCACCGATCTGTGATGTCCCCCCCTGGGACAAAGTAAAAAAGTTTAAAAAAAAATTCCCACATGTGTAAAAAAAAAAAATAAAAAAAAAATTCCTAAATAAAGAAAAAAATATATATTATTCCCATAAATACATTTCTTTATCTAAATAAAAAAAGCAAACAATAAAAGTACACATATTTAGTATCGCCGCGTCCGTAACAACCCAACCTATAAAACTGTCCCACTAGTTAACCCCTTCAGTAAACACCGTAAGAGAAAAAAAAAAACGAGGCAAAAAACAACGCTTTATTATCACACCGCCGAATAAAAAGTGGAATAAAACTCGATCAAAAAGACAGATATAAATAACCATGGTAACGCTGAAAGCGTCATTTTATCCCGCAAAAAAAGAGCTGCCATACAGCATCATCAGCAAAAAAATAAAAAAGTTATAGTCCTCAGAATAAACGATGCCAAAATAATTATTTTTTCTATAAAATAGTTTTTATCGTATAAAAGCGCCAAAACATAAAAAAAGATATAAATGAGATATCGCTGTAATCGCACTGACACGAATAATAAAACTGCTTTATCAATTTTACCAAACGCGGAACGGTATAAACGCGTCCCCCAAAAGAAATTCATGAATAGCTGGTTTTTGGTCATTCTGCCTCACAAAAATCTGAATAAAAAGCGATCAAAAAATGTCACGTGCCCGAAAATGTTACCAATTAAAACGTCAACTCGTCCCACAAAAAACAAGACCTCACATGACTCTGTGGTCTCAAATATGGAAAAATTATAGCTTTCAAAATGTGGTAATGCAAAAAATATTTTTTGCAATAAAAAGCGTCTTTCAGTGTGTGACGGCTGCCAATCATAAAAATCCGCTAAAAAACCCACTATAAAAGTAAATCAAACCCCCCTTCATCACCCCCTTAGTTAGGGAAAAATTAAAAAATTAAAAAAACGTATTTATTTCCATTTTCCCATTAGGGTTAGGGCTAGGGTTAGGGCTAGGGTTAGGGCTAGGGTTAGGGCTAGGGTTAGGGTTAGGGCTAGGGTTGAGATTAGGGCTAGGGTTAGGGCTAGGGTTAGGGCTGGGGCTAGGGTTAAGGTTACAGTTAGAGTTGGGGCTAAAGTTAGGGTTGGGGCTAAAGTTAGGGTTAGGGTTTGGATTACATTTACGGTTGGGAATAGGGTTGGGATTAGGGTTAGGGGTGTGTCTGGGTTAGAGGTGTGGTTAGGGTTACCATTGGGATTAGGGTTAGGGGTGTGTTTGCATTAGGGTTTCAGTTATAATTGGGGGGTTTCCACTGTTTAGGCACATCAGGGGCTCTCCAAATGCGACATGGCGTCCGATCTCAATTCCAGCCAATTCTGCATTGAAAAAGTAAAACAGTGCTCCTTCCCTTCCGAGCTCTCCCGTGTGCCCACACAGGGGTTTACCCCAACATATGGGGTATCAGCATACTCAGGACAAATTGGACAACAACTTTTGGGGTCCAATTTCTCCTGTTACCCTTGGGAAAATACAAAACTGGGGGTTAAAAAATAATTTTTGTGGGAAAAAAAGGATTTTTTATTTTCACGGCTCTGCGTTATAAACTATAGTGAAACACTTGGGGGGCTCAAAGTTCTCACAACACATCTAGATAAGTTCCATGGGGGGTCTAGTTTCCAATATGGAGTCACTTGTGGGGGGTTTCTACTGTTTAGGTATATTAGGGGCTCTGAAAACGCAATGTCACGCCTGCAGACCAATCCATCTAAGTCTGCATTCCAAATGACGCTCCTTCCCTTCCGAGCTCTGCCATGCGCTCAAACGGTGGTTCCCCCCCACATATGGGGTATCAGCGTACTCAGGACAAATTGGACAACAACTTTTGGGGTCTAATTTCAACTGTCACCCTTGGAAAAATACAAAACTGGGGGCTACAAAATAATTTTTGTGGAAAAAAAAAATTTTTTTATTTGCACGGCTCTGCGTTATAAACTGTAGTGAAACACTTGGGGGTTCAAAGCTCTCACAACACATCTAGATGAGTTCCTTAGGGGGTCTACTTTCCAAAATGGTGTAACTTGTGAGGGGTTTCTACTGTTTAGGTACATTAGGGGCTCTGCAAACGCAATGTGATGCCTGCAGACCATTCCATCTAAGTCTGCATTCCAAATGGCGCTCCTTCCCTTCCGAGCCCTCCCATGCGCCCAAACAGTGGTTCCCCCCACATATGGGGTATCAGCGCACTCAGGACAAATTGGACAACAACATTGGGGGTCCAATTTCTCCTGTTACCCTTGGAAAAATACAAAACTTATTTATTTCCATTTTCCCATTAGGGTTAGGGCTAGGGTTAGGGCTAGGGTTGAGATTAGGGCTAGGGTTAGGGCTAGGGTTAGGGCTGGGGCTAGGGTTAAGGTTACAGTTAGAGTTGGGGCTAAAGTTAGGGTTGGGGCTAAAGTTAGGGTTAGGGTTTGGATTACATTTACGGTTGGGAATAGGGTTGGGATTAGGGTTAGGGGTGTGTCTGGGTTAGAGGTGTGGTTAGGGTTACCATTGGGATTAGGGTTAGGGGTGTGTTTGCATTAGGGTTTCAGTTATAATTGGGGGGTTTCCACTGTTTAGGCACATCAGGGGCTCTCCAAATGCGACATGGCGTCCGATCTCAATTCCAGCCAATTCTGCATTGAAAAAGTAAAACAGTGCTCCTTCCCTTCCGAGCTCTCCCGTGTGCCCACACAGGGGTTTACCCCAACATATGGGGTATCAGCATACTCAGGACAAATTGGACAACAACTTTTGGGGTCCAATTTCTCCTGTTACCCTTGGGAAAATACAAAACTGGGGGTTAAAAAATAATTTTTGTGGGAAAAAAAGGATTTTTTATTTTCACGGCTCTGCGTTATAAACTATAGTGAAACACTTGGGGGGCTCAAAGTTCTCACAACACATCTAGATAAGTTCCATGGGGGGTCTAGTTTCCAATATGGAGTCACTTGTGGGGGGTTTCTACTGTTTAGGTATATTAGGGGCTCTGAAAACGCAATGTCACGCCTGCAGACCAATCCATCTAAGTCTGCATTCCAAATGACGCTCCTTCCCTTCCGAGCTCTGCCATGCGCTCAAACGGTGGTTCCCCCCCACATATGGGGTATCAGCGTACTCAGGACAAATTGGACAACAACTTTTGGGGTCTAATTTCAACTGTCACCCTTGGAAAAATACAAAACTGGGGGCTACAAAATAATTTTTGTGGAAAAAAAAATTTTTTTTATTTGCACGGCTCTGCGTTATAAACTGTAGTGAAACACTTGGGGGTTCAAAGCTCTCACAACACATCTAGATGAGTTCCTTAGGGGGTCTACTTTCCAAAATGGTGTAACTTGTGAGGGGTTTCTACTGTTTAGGTACATTAGGGGCTCTGCAAACGCAATGTGATGCCTGCAGACCATTCCATCTAAGTCTGCATTCCAAATGGCGCTCCTTCCCTTCCGAGCCCTCCCATGCGCCCAAACAGTGGTTCCCCCCACATATGGGGTATCAGCGCACTCAGGACAAATTGGACAACAACATTGGGGGTCCAATTTCTCCTGTTACCCTTGGAAAAATACAAAACTGGGGGCTAAAAAATAATTTTTGTGGGAAAAAATGTTTGTTTTATTTTTACGGCTCTGCATTATAAACTTCTGTGAAGCCCTTGGTGGGTCAAAGTGCTCACCACACATCTAGATAAGTTCCTTAGGGGGTCTACTTTCCAAAATGGTGTCACTTGTTTCAATGTTTAGGCACATCAGTGGCTCTCGAAACGCAACATGGCGTCCCATCTCAATTCCTGTCAATTTTGCATTGAAAAGTCAAACGGCGCTCCTTCCCTTCCGAGCTCTGCCATGCGCCCAAACAGTGGTTTACCCCCACATATGGGGTATCGGCGTACTCAGGACAAATTGTACAACAAAGTTTGGGGTCCATTTTCTCCTGTTACCCTTGGTAAAATAAAACAAATTGGAGCTGAAGTAAATTTTTTGTGAAAAAAAGTAAAATGTTAATTTTTATTTAAACATTCCAAAAATTCCTGTGAAACACCTGAAGGGTTAATAAACTTCTTGAATGTGGTTTTGAGCACCTTGAGGGGTGCAGTTTTTAGAATGGTGTCACACTTGGGTATTTTCTATCATATAGACCCCTCAAAATGACTTCAAATGAGATGTGGTCCCTAAAAAAAAAAAATGGTGTTGTAAAAATGAGAAATTGCTGGTCAACTTTTAACCCTTATAACTCCCTAACAAAAAAAAAATGTTGGTTCCAAAATTGTGCTGATGTAAAGTAGACATGTGGGAAATGTTACTCATTAAGTATTTTGTGTGACATATCTCTGTGATTTAATTGCATAAAATTAAAAGTTGGAAAATTGCGAAATTTTCAAAATTTTCGCCAAATTTCCGTTTTTTTCACAAATAAACGCAGGTAATATCAAAGAAATTTTACCACTATCATGAAGTACAATATGTCACGAGAAAACAGTGTCAGTATCACCGGGATCCGTTGAAGCGTTCCAGAGTTATAACCTCATAAAGGGACAGTGGTCAGAATTGTAAAAATTGGCCCGGTCCATAACGTGCAAACCACCCTTGGGGGTAAAGGGGTTAAAACACCAACAGGAAATGGAAAGTGTGTCTGAACTTATGCAAATTGATGTAATCCATAAACTTCTCTCTGCAGTAGAGATGGAGAGGCGACGTACAGAAAATGTATGCCTCTATTGTGGAGGCACTGGACATTTTGCCATCAACTGTCCTAATAAAAGGACCATAGCTTTCACAAATGCCAAAACTGAAAGCAAATCAGACCTTTTCGAAAGGCTAGATCTGGTTATGCAGAGCATCTCATCTGTAATACAGGATAAAGGCAAAGAGCAATCACCATCACCTCATTTTGTCATACCCATACAGGTCATAAATTGGGAGCCAAAAAATACAATACTCGGCCATGTTAGATTCTGGAGCAGGAGGAAATTTTATGGACTTGCAATGTTATTATCAAGTGTAGATTGTAAATAGGATTAAATCTATGCCAATCGATATGGGATGGATCACCTTTATCGTCTAGACCTGTTATTCATAAGACAATTGAACTTGAAATCTGTATTGAACCAAATCACCATGAAGCTGTTAGTTTTCATCATATTTGCTCTCCAAAATTTCCAGCTATTCTGGTTTTCAATCCATAACCCATCTATCAACTGGGCATCGAGGACCATTACCTTTCCCTTTAAGTACTGTTAGGCTGCTTTCACACTTGCGTTTTTGTCTGCAGCGTTTTTTGCACAAAAAACGCATGCGTTTTTTTTCCCTATATTTAACATTGAAAACGCATGCGTTTTTTTGCACATGCGTTTGGTCGCGTTTTCAAACGCATGCGTTTTTTGACTGCATGCGTTCATTTTCAAAAATGCTACCTGCAGTATTTTCTTGCATTGCTGTCTATGTAAACGCATGCGTTTTTAAGCACATGCGTTTGTTTGCGCTAAAAACGCATGCGTTTTTATAGAAAAAAACCAGAAAACACACTAAAAAGTCACCCACCACCATCAAGGTGATAAAGGGATCCAAACCCTAACCCTAACTCTACCCCTAACCTCACCCCTAACCGTTTAATGAACATTTTCTGACAGTCATATTGCCACGTATTTAAGTGCCACGTATCACGTATTTCAGTGCCACGTATGCCACGTGCCACGTATTTAAGTGCCACGTGCCACATATATAAGTGCCACGTGCCACATATATAAGTGCCACGTGCCACATATTAAAGTGCCACGTGCCACGTATTTAAGTGCCACGTATTTAAGTGCCACGTGCCACGTATTTAAGTGCCACGTGCCACGTATTTAAGTGCCACGTGCCACGTATTAAAGTGCCACGTGCCACGTATTTAAGTGCCATGTGCCACGTATTTAAGTGCCACGTGCCACGTATTTAAGTGCCACGTGCCACGTATTTCAGTGCCACGTATGCCACGTGCCACGTATTTAAGTGCCACGTGCCACATATATAAGTGCCACGTGCCACATATATAAGTGCCACGTGCCACATATATAAGTGCCACGTGCCACGTATTTAAGTGCCACGTGCCACGTATTTAAGTGCCACGTGCCACGTATTAAAGTGCCACGTATTTAAGTACCACGTATTTCAGTTGCACGTATTTCAGTGCCACGTATTTCAGTCACGTTTAGGGTTAGGGTTAGGGGTAGGGTTAGGGTTAGGGTTTTCTTGTTTTTTCTTGTTTTTTCTTGTGTTTTCTTGTGTTTTCTTGTGTTTTTCTATAAAAACGCATGCGTCTAAAAAACGCATGCGTTTTACCGCGTTTACATGCGTTTTTCACACATGCGTTTTTTTTAAAAACGCATGCAGACAAAAACGCAAGTGTGAAACTAGCCTTAGTACAATTGCCATGCTAATTTATTTGTTCTCAAATTCAAGTATCCGAGATTTCTCATCAGAAAAATGATAAACTACCACCTCAGTACCAGTAGTTCAGTGAGGTCTGCAGTAAGAAGAAAGCTGATCAACTGCCTCATCGTTCTTATGACTGTTACATTGAATTGCTTCCTGGAGCATCTATTCTGTTTGGGTGAATCTTTCTGAACCAGAATTGAAAGTACTAAAGGAATACCTAAAAGAAAATGTAGAGAAAGGCTCATTCATCCTTCTTCTCCAGCTGGAGCACCTTTGTTTTTTGTAGTAAAGAAGGACTCAACCCTGCGGCCATGTATTGATTACAGGGAAAAAAATAAGATTACTACCCACTTCCCTTAATTCCTGAGTTGCTGGAGAGACTGTTCTGCCAAAATTTTTACCAAACTCGATTTAAGAGGGGCTTATAATCTCATAAGAATTCACCCGGGAGATGAGTGGAAAACTGCCTTTAGAACTAGATATGACATTTAGAATATCTGGTATGCCTTTCGACCATAACAACGCCCCAGCCACCTTTCAGCACTTCATTAATGATGTTTTTCAAGATTTTTTGGATCGATTTGTTGTTGTTTATCTCGATGACATACTTATATTTTCAAATACCTTGTAGGAGCATCACAGGCATGTCCAGTTATTCCTGAAATGTCAACAGTAGATCCAGCTCTATATCAAACTCAAAAAATTTTAATTTGAAGAAACCATGACTCAATTCCTGGGATATATTATCTCCACAGAAGGTCTGAACATGGATCCCAGTAAAATCAGAGCAGTAGTTGTCTGGCCTACCACAATAAATCTAAAAGATGTCCAGTGCTTTATAGGATTTGCAAATTTCTACAGAAGGTTCATTAACCTCTTTCTGCCATCCAACGTACTATTCCATCCAAGTGACCTGGGACTTAATTTCCAACGGAATAGTACGTCATAGGCGATCAGCCGCGCTCATGGGGGAGTGCGGCCGATCGCGGCCAGGTGTCAGCTGATTCTCACAGCTGACACCTGGCACTAAGTGATAAGAATGATATAAATGAGGTATTGCTGTAATCATACTGATCCGAAGAATTAATCTGCTTTATCAATTTTACCACATGCGGATTGGTATAAATGCCCCACCCAAAGAAAATTCATGAATTGCTGTTTTTTGTTCATTCAGCCTCCCAAAAATCGTAATGAAAAGTGATCAAAAAATGTCATGTGACCGAAAATGGTACCAATAAAAACTTCAACTCGTCCCGCAAAAAACAAGACCTCACATGACTCTGTGGGCCAAAATATAAAAAAATTATAGCTCTCAAAATGTGGTGATGCAAAAACTATTTTTTGCAATAAAAAGCGTCTTTTAGCGTGTGGCAGCTGCCAAACATAAAAACCTGCTATAAATAGTAAATCAAACCCCCCATTACCACCGCCTTAGTTAGGGAAAAATACTAAAATAAAAAAATTTGTATTATTTCCATGTTCCCGTTAGGCAGGGACGGTTTTAGGCAAAGTGGGGCCCTAGGCAAAGTTTAAAATGGGGCCCCAAATGCTAACATATTGCACATCACACAGAAGCATTTCGGTTGTATTTACATGCGCTGATCTCAGGACGCTAAACGAGGGTGATCGACAATTCTGAAGTCGTTGGGCGCTTGTTTCCCGGCCTCTTTCCACCGTCTGAGAAAGAATGATGGGGACAGAACGATCACTAATAGATCACTAACAGATCACCATACAGTATCATGTTATCAGCAGCACATCTACAGTTTACATCGGCGATTTTCTGTTAGATAGAGAGAGATAGGTTTAGGGAGTCGGGACTAGTTGTAATATCAGCCCTTTTCAGGGTAGGTTACAGCAGTTTATAGCACTTTTTGCCAGGCAGGTCTGTGCCAGTGCTGTGCAAGTGTTTGTCACAGAATTTGGTGTAATCTAGCTCAGCCAATCCTTTTGGGCTAGTAGCATTGTCTGGTAGTCATCTGAGTAACCCACCTGTGAAGCTAGCTACACCGCCTGTGTATCTAAATTTTTACTGCATCTAACCCAGTAAATCATTTTGGGCCTAGGAGCAGTGTCTGCTACTCAGCAAAGTACCCCACCCATGAAGTAAGCTATACAGCCTGTTTATCTAATTACTAATTTTTAACTGTATCTAGCCCAGGAAATCCTTTTGGGCCTAGTTGCATTTTGTGCTACTCAGCAGAGTACCCCACCCATGAAGCAAGCTACACCGCCTGTTTATCTAATTACTAATTTTTAACTGCATCTAGCCCAGGAAATCCTTTTGGGCCTAGTAGCAGTTTCTTCTACTCAGCAGAGTACCCCACCCATGAAGCAAGCTACACCGCCTTCTTCCTTTCTCAATCTAACCCCTCGGCTCTGGGGTGTCCGCTATCCCTCCAGCTCTCTCCTTCTCACAGGTGGACTACCGCGTGTTTTCACACTGTGGCAAATCTTTTGGGCCCAGGCATAAGAAGTTGTCGAGATAATGGATAATATTTGCCCTCTTAGAAACGTCCATGACGACTCATTCAAGGAAGCAACTAAACGCCTCAAATAGTGAGCAGGATATGGAGCACCCCATGGGCAAACAGCGATCTATGTAGTATGCTCCTTCACAGAAGCAGCCCAATAGGCGGACACTATTCGGAGGCACAGGTAGTAACCGGAACGCCCCCTCAATGTCTGTTTTGGCCATTAGGGTGCCCCTTCCCAACTTCTTGACCCGCCTGATTGCCTCGTCAAAGGAGGTACAGTATACAGTACTGTACTTGGTTCCGCGTTGATGTTGTCGTTTACTGACCTGCCCCTTGGATATGACAAATGGTGGATTAGTCTGAATGCTGAATGTATTGGGTTCCTTTTTTGGCACGACTCCCAATGGGGATACCACTACGTCTTCTAAGGAAAGTGTTCTGAATGGACCCGCCATTCTACTTAAAGATATTTATTTTTTAAATTTTTTTGTCACAACGTCTGGGTGTTGGTAGGGTGATTTTAGATTATTACTCCAACCTTTCTTGATTTTAGAAGGGCATGACATGCCTATATCTGTGTCTCCTCTTCCTTTTACTCCTCCACCTCTTTTATTTTTGCATGACTATATGTACTTGTGACTTTTCCATGTGTTTGTTGTGTCTTCTGAGCAGTTTACCAGCTTTTGGACACCTTTTAAGGTGTTTTCTATGTGTTTTCTATGTGTTTTTATGTGTTTGTGTTTGCCTGCCATTGGTTTCAATGGGGTTCGATGGTGTTCGTCGAACGTTCGATGAACATTCGTCGAACCCGCCCCAATTCGACGAACCGAACCGAACTCGAACACTAGGGGGATGGCTCAACACTAGCTGGGAGCCGTTTTATCACTGCGAGATGGGGACAAGATGTAGCTTCATCCATGTGCATTCTCTCTCATACCATGTTATCTGCAGAAAATAATTATGACTTTGGAAATAAAGAACGTTTAGCTATTAAAGTCACCTTCTCCAAATGGAGATATCTTTTGGAAAAAGCCAATCATCCAGTGACTGTCCTTACTGACTACAAAAATTTAGAATTTATCTGTACAGCTAAGAGGTTGTCTGCAAGACAAACACGTTGGGCCTTATTTTTCTCCTGATTTTAATGTTTTAATTTCTTATCTGCCTGGTTCAAGAAACGACAATTCTGATGCTCTGCCCAGGATATTTGCCGAACCTCGGGAGAAATCTAACACTGACTGCACAATTCTAACCTCAAAAATTATGGGGGGAATACTGGACAGCAAATAATTCTTAACAAATATTAAAGATGGATACCAAACTGACTTTTTTCTTAGCCATCCTACTAAAGATGTTGACTAGGGTTGAGCAACCTTTACATTTATAGGATCGGGTCGGGTTTCACGAAACGCGACTTTTTCAAAAGTCGGGTCGAGTGAAATCGGCCGATCCTATAAAAAAGTCGGGGTCAGGGTCGGCCGAAACTCGAAACCCAGTGCAGTTCATTGGGTTTCCAATGGTTCCCAGGGTCTGAAGGAGCGGAAACTCTCCTTCAGGCCCTGGGATCCATATTTAAGTGTAAAATAAAGAATTAAAATAAAAAATATCGCCATACTTACCCTCTGATGCGCCCTAGTACTAAGCGGGAACCTTCCTTCCTTAGAATCAGCCTTCCAGGACCTTGCGGTGACGTCGCGGTGACGTCGCGGCTTGTGATTGGTCGCGCAGCCGCCCATGTGACCGCTCGCGCGACCAATCACAAGCCGCGACGTCACCGTGACGTCACCGAAGGTCCTGGAAGGGCTGATTCTTAGGAAGGAAGGCTGCTGGAAAGAAGCCGAGGGTGAGTATATTCCTATTAGGTATATACTAACCCTCGGACGCGCCCTGCTTCTTTCCGGCAGCCTTCCTTCCTAAGAATCAGCCCTTCCAGGACCTTCGGTGACGTCACGGTGACGTCGCGGCTTGTGATTGGTCGCGCGAGCGGTCACATGGGTGTTATGACCCCAATGGCAGAGGGTCTCAGAAATAATAACCAAGTCTGCAAACACAAAAAACCAGCTCATAGGGCAGTGGTAACTGGGCTGACCATATATCTAATCCTAGCACCACAAATAGAAGTAGCCGGGGAACGTGCCTACGTTGGTTCTAGACGTCTCGCGCCAGCCGGAGAACTAACTAACCCTAGAAGGTAAAAGAAAGACCTTTCTTGCCTCCAGAGATAAGACCCCAAAAAGTTGGATACAAGCCCCCAACAAATAATAACGGTGAGGTAAGAGGAAAAGACAAACATAAGAATGAACTAGGTATTTAGCAAAGAGAGGCCCACTAGCTAATAGCAGAATATAGTAAGATGACTTATATGGTCAGCGAAAACCCTATTAAAATATCCACGCTGGATATTCAAGAACCCCCGAACCGTCTAACGGCCGGGGGGAGAACACCAGCACCCCTAGAGCTTACAGCAAGGTCAGAAATCACATTTAGTACAAGCTGGACAAAAATAGAAGCAAAGCAAATAACCCAAATAACCAAAAAGCAAGACTTAGCTTAATTTTGCAAAAACCAGGACCAGCGGACAGGAGCAAACAGAAGGATCTGATTACAATGATGCCAGGCACTGGACTAAGGATCCAGGAAGTTAATATAGCAACACCCCTGGACTAACGGCCCAGGTGAGTGCCAAAGTGAAGAAAGACAATCCCAGAGTCATATCACTAGTGACCACAAGAGGGAGCCAAAAAGTCTAATTCACAACAGTACCCCCCCCTTAAGGAGGGGTCACCGAACCCTCACCAAGACCACCAGGGCGATCAGGATGAGCAGCGTGAAAGGCACAAACTAAATCGGCCGCATGCACATCAGAGGCAACCACCCAGGAATTATCCTCCTGACCATAGCCCTTCCACTTGACCAGATACTGAAGCCTCCGCCTGGAGAGACGAGAATCCAAGATCTTCTCCACCACGTACTCCAACTCGCCCTCAACCAACACCGGAGCAGGAGGCTCAACAGAAGGAACCACAGGCACAACGTACCGCCGCAACAAAGACCTATGGAACACGTTGTGAATGGCAAACGACACCGGAAGATCCAAGCGAAAGGACACCGGATTAAGGATTTCCAATATCTTGTTAGGACCGATGAAGCGAGGCTTAAATTTAGGAGAGGAGACCTTCATAGGAACAAATCGAGAAGACAGCCATACCAAATCCCCAACACGAAGTCGGGGACCCACACCGCGGCGGCGGTTGGCAAAACGCTGAGCCTTCTCCTGTGACAACTTTAAGTTGTCCACCACATGATTCCAGATCTGCTGCAACCTATCCACCACAGAATCTACCCCAGGACAGTCAGAAAGCTCCACATGTCCCGAGGAAAAACGAGGATGGAAACCAGAGTTGCAGAAAAAAGGCGAAACCAATGTAGCGGAACTAGCCCGATTATTAAGGGCAAACTCAGCCAACGGCAAGAAGGTCACCCAATCATCCTGATCCGCAGAAACAAAACACCTCAAATAAGCCTCCAAAGTCTGATTAGTTTGCTCCGTTTGTCCATTAGTCTGAGGATGAAAAGCAGACGAAAACGACAAATCAATGCCCATCCTAGCACAAAAGGATCGCCAGAACCTGGAAACAAACTGGGATCCTCTGTCAGACACAATATTCTCAGGAATGCCGTGTAAACGAACCACATTCTGAAAGAACACAGGAACCAGATCGGAAGAGGAAGGCAGCTTAGGCAAAGGTACCAAATGGACCATCTTAGAAAAGCGATCACATACCACCCAGATGACAGACATGCCCTGAGAAACCGGAAGATCTGAAATGAAATCCATGGAAATGTGTGTCCAAGGCCTCTTCGGGACAGGCAAGGGCAAGAGCAACCCGCTGGCACGAGAACAGCAAGGTTTAGCCCGAGCACAAGTCCCACAGGACTGCACAAACGACCGCACATCCCGAGACAAGGAAGGCCACCAAAAGGACCTAGCCACCAGATCTCTGGTGCCAAAAATTCCCGGATGCCCTGCCAACACCGAGGAATGAACCTCGGAAATGACTCTGCTGGTCCACTTATCAGGAACAAACAGTCTGTCAGGTGGACAAGAATCAGGTCTCCCAGCCTGAAATCTCTGCAACACACGTCGCAAATCCGGAGAAATGGCTGACAAGATTACTCCCTCTTTAAGAATACCAACTGGTTCTGCGACTCCCGGAGAATCAGGCACAAAGCTCCTTGAAAGAGCATCAGCCTTCACATTCTTTGAACCTGGTAAATACGAGACCACAAAGTCAAAACGGGAGAAAAACAATGACCAGCGGGCCTGTCTAGGATTCAGGCGTTTAGCAGACTCGAGATACATCAAATTTTTGTGATCAGTCAAGACCACCACACGATGCTTAGCACCCTCGAGCCAATGACGCCACTCCTCAAATGCCCACTTCATGGCCAACAACTCCCGATTGCCAACATCATAATTCCGCTCAGCAGGCGAAAACTTCCTAGAGAAAAAGGCACAAGGTCTCATCACAGAGCAACCAGGGCCTCTCTGCGACAAAACGGCCCCTGCCCCAATCTCAGAAGCATCCACTTCAACCTGAAAGGGAAGTGAGACATCAGGCTGGCACAAAACAGGCGCCGAAGTAAACCGGCGCTTCAACTCCTGGAAAGCCTCCACGGCTGCAGGAGCCCAGTTAGCAACATCAGAACCTTTCTTGGTCATATCCGTCAAAGGTTTAACAATGCTAGAAAAATTAGCAATAAAACGACGGTAGAAGTTAGCAAAACCCAAGAACTTCTGAAGACTCTTAACTGACGTGGGCTGAGTCCAATCATGAATAGCTCGGACCTTGACTGGGTCCATCTCCACCGCAGAAGGGGAAAAAATAAACCCCAAAAAGGGAACCTTCTGTACTCCAAAGAGACACTTTGAGCCCTTAACAAACAACGCATTCTCGCGCAAAACCTGAAACACCATCCTGACCTGCTCCACATGCGAGTCCCAGTCATCAGAAAAAACCAGAATATCATCCAGATAAACGATCATAAATTTATCCAGATACTTCCGGAAAATATCATGCATAAAGGACTGAAACACTGAAGGAGCATTAGAGAGCCCAAAAGGCATCACCAAGTACTCAAAATGACCTTCGGGCGTATTAAACGCGGTTTTCCATTCATCTCCTCGCTTAATGCGCACAAGGTTGTACGCACCACGAAGATCTATCTTGGTGAACCACTTGGCACCTTTAATTCGGGCAAACAAGTCTGACAACAGAGGCAAAGGATACTGAAATTTAACAGTGATTTTATTCAAAAGCCGATAGTCAATACAAGGTCTCAAAGATCCGTCCTTCTTGGCCACAAAAAAGAATCCCGCACCAAGAGGGGAAGAGGATGGACGGATATGCCCCTTCTCCAGAGATTCCTTGATATACGAACGCATTGCGGTATGCTCAGGTACAGACAGATTAAATAGTCTACCCTTAGGAAATTTGCTACCTGGAATCAAATCTATGGCACAGTCACAGTTCCTATGAGGGGGCAGAGCACTGGACCTGGACTCGCTGAACACATCCTGATAATCAGACAAATACTCAGGAACTTCCGAAGGAGTAGAGGAAGCAATAGACACCGGCGGGGAATCACCATGAATACCCTGACAGCCCCAACTTGACACAGACATTGCCTTCCAATCCAAGACTGGATTATGAGTCTGTAACCATGGCAAACCCAAAACGACCAAATCATGCATTTTATGCAGAACAAGAAAACGAATCACCTCCCGATGTTCAGGAGTCATGCACATGGTTACCTGTGTCCAAAACTGCGGTTTATTTTCCGCCAATGGCGTAGCATCAATACCTCTAAGAGGGATAGGATTAACCAACGGCTCAAGAACAAAACCACAGCGCTTGGCGAATGACAGATCCATAAGACTCAGGGCAGCACCTGAATCCACAAACGCCATAACAGGGTAAGAGGACAATGAGCAAATTAAAGTTACAGACAAAATAAATTTAGGTTGCAAATTACCAATGGCGACAGGACTAACAACCCTTGTTAGGCGTTTAGAGCATGCTGATATAACATGTGTAGAATCACCACAGTAAAAACACAACCCATTCTGACGTCTATGATTTTTCCGCTCATTTCTGGTCTGAATTCTATCACATTGCATCAAATCAGGTGCTTGTTCAGACAACACCACCAGAGGATTAGCGGTTTTGCGCTCCCGCAAACGCCGGTCAATTTGAATAGCCAGCGCCATGGAATCATTCAGACTTGTAGGAATGGGGAAACCCACCATCACATTCTTAATGGCTTCAGAAAGGCCATTTCTGAAATTTGTGGCCAGAGCGCACTCATTCCACTGAGTAAGCACGGACCATTTCCGAAATTTTTGGCAATACACTTCAGCTTCATCCTGGCCCTGAGAAATAGCCAGCAAGGCTTTTTCTGCCTGAACCTCAAGATTGGGTTCCTCGTAAAGCAATCCAAGCACCAGAAAAAACGCATCAATATTTGCCAATGCCGGATCTCCTGGCGCTAGCGAGAAGGCCCAATCCTGAGGGTCGCCCCGTAAAAAAGAGATAACAATTTTAACTTGCTGAGCTGAGTCTCCAGATGAACGGGGTCTCAGAGATAGAAACAATTTACAATTATTCCTGAAATTCCTAAACTTAAATCGATCTCCAGAAAACAGTTCAGGAATAGGTATTTTAGGTTCAGACAAAGGACTCCTGGTAACAAAATCTTGTATGCCTTGCACACGAGCAGCAAGCTGGTCCACACTTGTAATCAAGGTCTGGACATTCATGTCTGCAGCAAGCACAAGCCACTCCGAGTTAAAGGGGAGGAAGAGAGGAAAAAAAAACAAACAAACAAAAAAAAAAACTCAGAATTTCCTTTCTTATAATCCCACTTCTGCAATGCATTAAACATTCAATGTTGGCCTGGCATACTGTTATGACCCCAATGGCAGAGGGTCTCAGAAATAATAACCAAGTCTGCAAACACAAAAAACCAGCTCATAGGGCAGTGGTAACTGGGCTGACCATATATCTAATCCTAGCACCACAAATAGAAGTAGCCGGGGAACGTGCCTACGTTGGTTCTAGACGTCTCGCGCCAGCCGGAGAACTAACTAACCCTAGAAGGGAAAAGAAAGACCTTTCTTGCCTCCAGAGATAAGACCCCAAAAAGTTGGATACAAGCACCCAACAAATAATAACGGTGAGGTAAGAGGAAAAGACAAACATAAGAATGAACTAGGTATTTAGCAAAGAGAGGCCCACTAGCTAATAGCAGAATATAGTAAGATGACTTATATGGTCAGCGAAAACCCTATTAAAATATCCACGCTGGATATTCAAGAACCCCTGAACCGTCTAACGGCCGGGGGGAGAACACCAGCACCCCTAGAGCTTACAGCAAGGTCAGAAATCACATTTAGTACAAGCTGGACAAAAATAGAAGCAAAGCAAATAACCCAAATAACCAAAAAGCAAGACTTAGCTTAATTTTGCAAAAACCAGGACCAGCGGACAGGAGCAAACAGAAGGATCTGATTACAACGATGCCAGGCACTGGACTAAGGATCCAGGAAGTTAATATAGCAACACCCCTGGACTAACGGCCCAGGTGAGTGCCAAAGTGAAGAAAGATAATCCCAGAGTCATATCACTAGTGACCACAAGAGGGAGCCAAAAAGTCTAATTCACAACACATGGGCGGCCGCGCGACCAATCACAAGCCGCGACGTCACCGCGACGTCACCGCAAGGTCCTGGAAGGCTGATTCTAAGGAAGAAAGGTTCCCGCTTAGTACCAGGGCGCATCAGAGGGTAAGTATAGCGATATTTTTTATTTTAATTCTTTATTTTACACTTAAATCTGAATTCCGATACCAATTCCCGATATCTTAAACATATCGGGAATCGGTATCGGAATTCCGATTCCAGATTCAGAAGATCGCCGACTTCATGGCCGACCCCACACAGGGGTCGGGTCGGGTTTCATGAAACCCGACTTTGCCAAAAGTCGGCGACTTCTGAAAATTGCCGACCCGTTTCGCTCAACCCTAATGTTGACCTTTCTTTTAAGGAGGGGTTTTGGATGCAGAACCATCAAACATACATCCCCAAATCTTCTCTACTTGAAGTCCTCAAACTTGTTCATGGTTCTAAACTTGTAGGAAACCCTGGAGTCAAGAAACTGCAAGAACTGCTGCTTCATTCTTTTTAGTGCCCTAATTGTAGGAAGAATGTGAGAAAATATGTTTCCTCCTGTTCAACATGTGCATGGAACAAGACGCCATGATCCTCACCTCTAGGACTCCTTCAACCTCTTCCAGTTCCATCCAGGCCTTAGGGATCAACCGCAATGGATTTTATTGTGGGCCTACCTCCCTCTAAAGAAATGACTGTTATTCATGCTGTGGTGGATCGGCTCACAAAGTTGGCCCATTTTATTCAAACTAAAGGGATTCCTACCGCTGAGCAAACCACCGAATTATTGGTCAAAGAGATATTTAGGCTGCATGGAATTCCTGACAATGGAATTTCTGATAGATGTGTTCAGTTTACATCAATATTCTGGAAAGGCTTCTGTACAGTTTTAGGAGTTACTGTCAATTTGTCTACTGCCTTCCACCCACAATCCAATGGCCAGGCAGAATGTACTAACCAAATTCTTGAACAATACCTGCGCTGTTTTATTTCTTACCTACAAGATGACTGGATGGACTATTTACCAACAGTAGAACTGTTAATAACTCCAAGCACAGTTCTACATTCCAAAGCTCATTTTTTTGCTAATTATGGTTTGCATCTGGTATTTATTCCTAATCTTCCATTGAACACTTTGGTTTTTGCTGGTACTGACAGACTTACAAAGCTAATAAGATCAACTCCGCAAACCATACCGATTAACATCTGTGATGTAGGGTAAGCGGCAAAAGAACACTGAAAAATTATAAAACCAAATCTTATTTAAACCAAAATGGTAGTAGCACAATTATACAATAACAATGGTGCCTCACGAAAAGTATGTTTGTGTGTGTGTATATACAGTATATATATATATATACATAAATATATACTATATGTATACTGTATATATATATATATATTTATATATATATATATATATATATATATATATATATATATATATATATATATATACGCAGGGGCGTAGCTAGAGCTTTTGCCGCCCGGGGCTGTTCCCGAGTTTGGCGCCCCCCCCCCCAGAACATATGCGATTTTCACACTTAGTCATGTACCGACGAGCTCCTCTCCCTTAAGCTCCCAATGTTCAGTGAAAAACTGAGAGAAGCAGAAGAGAAGTTCGTTGTTACAGGACCATGAGTATGAAAATCGCATATGAGTGACGTGTCCATGTGTCGACGACTGGAACCTGCAGAGCTGAATCCTGACATCGCAGCTTCTGAATTCTCACAACGCATGCACTGCACACTTTTAGGATTCTCCCTTGCCGGTGGACAGTCATGTCAGCACAAGCATGTGATTTGTATACTTCTGACCACATTCCGACTAGACGTGCCCAGCCTCTCTCAGCTCATTTTCATAGAGTGAGGCCACACATGTCTAGTCAGCATGTGACCGCATGTATGTAAATCACCAGCACGAGAGAATCCTGACAGTGTGCAGGGCGCACTGTGAGAAGTCAGAAGTCTGCAGTCACAAAGAATGACTGCAGACTCATTACAAACCTGGACATCCCCTTTAATGCTCCTAACATAAATAAAAACATGAGAGTTAGTCAGTGTCACAAATAACATTTACATCCAGGTACCTGATAGATGACGTCGCCTCTGGAGCCGTTCTCCCCATGTTGAGTTTTCTCATCCACAGCTGTCTCTGCAGACTTCCATCTTCTCCGCTCTTTTGCAGAAAATCTCCACATGACACACTTAAAGATACAAGTGTCATTATAATGCTCCTGAATAAAAAATTTCCCCTCACTATATTGTCTGCATAAAATATGACCCCCACACTGTCTGTCTTATGGTACATGCTCTTCACACTGACCTCCCCTTTCTATACCGGACCCCTCTTCACACTGACCTCTCACACTGTGTCCCCCCCTATAGGGCCCAGTATTTATACTGTACTCTCTCATCACACTCCCCCTCCTTGTTATACTGTCCCCTCCTGGCTGTGCCCTTACACTGTCCCCCATGCTACGCATGCACACATCCCAACACCCTCACTCCCCGTACTCTGTCCACATACGTTTTTCACATCGCTACTCATACTGTGTCCGCATACATTCCCCCGTTTGACCCCAAGCTGTCTGCACCCATCCCCCATACTGTTTCCTCATATATGCCCCCCTATCTCCCCCTTTGCTCTTCATTTTGTGTCCTCAGATCTCCCCCACACATTAAATCCCCCCATCCCCATGACAAATCTCCCCCCACACACAATAAATACCCCATCTCCACTCACAGTAAATCCCCCCCCCCCACAATATATGCCCCCATCCCCACTCACAGTAAATCCCCCCCCACAATATATGCCCCCATCCCCACTCACAGTAAATCCCCCCCACAATATATGCCCCCATCCCCACTCACAGTAAATCCCCCCCCCACAATATATGCCCCCATCCGCACTCACAGTAAATCCCCCCCCACAATATATGCCCCCATCCCCACTCACAGTAAATCCCCCCCCCACAATATATGCCCCCATCCCCACTCACAGTAAATCCCCCCCTGCACCTTCGGTGTCTTCAGCTCCACTGGAGCACTTACCACCGCTCTGTGTCTCCTGGTCGATCTGCAGCTCCTGCTCTGCCGCGCAGGTGAGTGACGTCAGCAGCGTGATCACATGACCTGATCACGCTGCTGGCGTCGCTCGGACCCGGCAGTCAGAGCTTCAATTGTACTCGCATCACAGATACGAGTACAATTGAACACTGGGAGCCGGCGCGCCGCAGCTTCTCTGTGCCGGCTGTCAGCTTGACAGTCGGCACAGAGAGCAGCTGACTCCCAGTGCGGGGGGTTACAGAATGCAGCCGCCGGGGGAGACACTGCGGACCGCCGCTTTAGGCGGCCCGACTGCGCCCCCCTGCCGGCTGCTCCCCCCTAGATACGCCACTGACTCACCCCCGCATTGTGCCGCCCCCCCGCATTGTGCCGCCCAGGGCGGACCGCCCCCCCCGCACCCCCCTTCCTACGCCACTGTATATACTGCTCAAGAAAATAAAGGGAACAGTAAAATTCCACATCCTAGATATCACTGAATGAAATATTCCAGTTGTAAATCTTTATTCATTGCAAAGTGGAATGTGTTGACAACAATAAAACCTAAAAATGATCAATGTAAATCACAACTAATATCCCACGGAGGTCTGGAGTTGAAATGATGCTCAATCAAAGTGGAAAATGAAGTTACAGGCTGATCCAACTTCTGTGGAAATGCCTCAAGACAAGGAAATGATGCTCAGTAGTGTGTGGCCTCTACGTGCCTGTATGACCTCCCTACAATGCTTGGGCATGCTCCTGATGAGGCGGCAGATGGTCTCCTGAGGGATCTCCTCCCAGACCTGGACTAAAGCATTCGCCAACTCCTGGACAGTCTATGGTGTAATGAGACGTTGGTGGATGATGTGAGGTTTGATGTCCCAGATGTGTTCAATCGGACTCAGGTCTGGAGAACGGGCTGGTCAGTCCATAGCTTCAATGCCTTCATCTTGCAGGGACTGCTGACACACTCCAGCCACATGAAGTCTGGCATTGTCCTGAATTAGGAGGAACCCAGGGCCAACCGCACCAGCATATGGTCTCACAATGGGTCTGAGGATCTCATCTCAGTACCTAATAGCAGTCAGGCTACCGCTGGCTTGCACATGGAGGGCTGTGCAGCCCTCCAAAGAAATGCCACCCCACACCATTACTGACCCATTGCCATACGGTCATGTTGAAGGATGTTGCAGGCAGCAGATCGCTCTCCATGGTGTCTCCAGAATCTGTCACTTCTGTCACGTGCTCAGTGTGAACCTGCTTTCATCTGTGAAGAGCACAGGGCGCCTGTGGCAAATTTGCCTATCCAGGTGTTTTGTGGCAAATGCCAAGCATTCTGCACAGTGTTGGGTTGTGGGCACAACCCCCATCTGTGGACAGACCATCCTCATGGAGTCGGTTTCTAACTGTTGGTGGAGACACATGAACATTTGTGGCCTGCTGGAGGTCATTTTGCAGGGCTCTGGCAGTGCTCCTCCTGTTCCGCCTTGCACAAAGGCTAAGGTAGCAGTCCTGCTGCTGGGATGTTGCCCTCCTATGGCCCCCTCCACGTCTCCTGTCTCCTGGTAGCACCTCCAGCCTTTGGATACTACGCTGACAGACACAGCAAACCTTCTTGCCACAGCTCGCATTGATGCACCATCCTGGATGAGCTGCACTACCTGAGCCACTTGTGTGGTTTGTAGAGTCCATCTCATGCTACCACAAGTGTGAAAGCAGCACAACCAACACTGAAAAGTGACCAAAGCATCAGCCAGAAAGCATTGGTACTGAGATGTGGTCTGTGGTCCCCACCTGCAGAACCACTCCTTTATTGAGTGTGTCTTGATAATTGCCAATAATTTCCATCTGTTGTCTATTCCATTTGCACAACAGCAAGTGAAATTGATTGTCAAACAGTGTTGCTTCCTAAGCGGACAGTTTGATTTCACAGAAGTTTGATTTACCTGGAGTTATATTCTGTTGTTTAAGAGTTCCCTTTATTTTTTTGAGCAGTGTGTGTGTGTGTGTATATATATATATATATATATATATATATATATATATATATATATATATATATATACTAGATGGTAGCCCGATTCTAATGCATCGGGTATTCTAGAATATGTATGTAGTTTATTTATGAAGATTTTAGAATAATACATTGAATACACAGGATTCGGCCGGCTGTGACCAATTAGCGAAGCGTGGTTTAAATCCCGCGCCAATTCGCGGCCGGACTGCGCCTGTCGCTGATTGTTCGCGGCCAGCCATGGATTATATAGCATAGCCACGTAGTATATAACAGCCCACGTAGTAAATAGCACAGCCACGTAGTATATAGCACAGCCACGTAGTATATAGCACAGCCACATAGTATATTGCGCAGCCCACGGAGTATATAGCACAGCCACGTAGTATATAACACAGCCCACAAAGTATATAGTACAGCCACGTAGTATATAGCACAGCCCACAGAGTGTATAACACCCCACATAGCATATAACACAGCCACATAGTTTCTAACAGCCCACGTAGCATATAACACAGCTCACGTAGTATATAATAGCCCATGCACGCAGTATATAACACAGACCACGCAGTATATTGCACAGCCCACGCAGTATATTGCACAGCCCACATAGAACATTGCACAGCCCACGTAGAACATTGCACAGCCCACGTAGTACATTGCACAGCCCACGTAGTATACTGCACAGCCCACGTACTATATTGCACAGCCCACGTAGTATATTGCACAGCCCGCGCAGTATATTGCACAGCCCACGGAGTATATAGCACAGCCCACGTAGTACATTGCACAGCCCACGTAGTACATTGCACAGCCCACGTAGTATATTGCACAGCCACGTAGTATATTGCACAGCCCACATAGTACATTGCACAGCACACGTAGTATATTGCACAGCACACGTAGTATATTGCACAGCCCACGTGGTATATAGCACAGCCCACGCAGTATATAGCACAGCCCACGCAGTATATAGCACAGCCCACGCAGTATATAGCACAGCCCACGCAGTATATAGCACAGCCCACGCAGTATATAGCACAGCCCACGCAGTATATTGCACAGCCCACGTAGTATATTGCACAGCCCACGCAGTATATAGCAATGTGGGCATCATATCCCTGTTAAAAAAAAGAATTAAAATAAAAAATAGTTATATACTCACCTTCCGTTGTTCCCGGATCCAGGCGAAGCGTTTACCGATGCTCCTCGCGGTCCCGAGAGTGCATTGCGGTCTCGCGAGATGATGACGTAACGGTGTTGCGAGACCGCTACGTCATCATCT
This sequence comes from Ranitomeya variabilis, assembly GCF_051348905.1. Taxonomy (NCBI): domain Eukaryota; kingdom Metazoa; phylum Chordata; class Amphibia; order Anura; family Dendrobatidae; genus Ranitomeya; species Ranitomeya variabilis. Next base: position 639,897,214 of record NC_135233.1, read on the forward strand.
CGCTAAACTGCAATGCATGGAGCAGTCACCGGAGCATCGTGATGAGCGGGAAAGGCCTGTTCCTGATCAGGGGGCCGACGGACAGTGAGTATATAACTATTTTTTAATTTTGTAATTAATTTTAACATTAGATCTTTTTACTATTGATGCCGCATAGGCAGCATCAATAGTAAAAATTTGGGGACACACAGGGTTAATAGCAGCGGTAACGGAGTGCGTTACCCACAGCATAATGCAGTCCGTTACTACCGGCATTAACCCTGTGTAAGCGGTGACTGGAGGGGAGTATGCAGGCGCTGGACACTGACTGCGGGGAGTAAGGAGCGGCCATTTTTCCACCGGACTGTGCCCGTCGCTGATTGGTCGCGGCAAAACAGCCATGACCAATCAGCGACTTGGATTTAAATGACAGACAGAGGCCGCGAGCAATGAATATCCATGACAGACGGAAGTGACCCTTACACAATTATATAGTGTATATATATATATATATATATATATGTTAGGGGTCGAGTTCCCGCCTCTGCACAGGGGGAATCTCGGGCCATCTCTGCTGCGGTCTCCTATTCTTCTCCTGCCGCAGTGGAGCCTGCTCAGCGGTGACGTCGGTCCCAGCGTCTCGCTCAGGCTGACTCTGTACAAAGAGTTACTGCTGCTTTTCCTGCTTTTGCCATTGAAGCCAGTGTTGGGCAGCGGCGAGCAGACGCTTCTAGGACTAAGTCCTGCTTTTCTCATTCTGAGCATGCCCAGAGTAAGATCTCTCAGTGGAGATCGAGGGTCACATGTTCAGATACTGCAGTCAAATCTATTGGTCCTTCTAGGAAGGTCCTGTAGGTGCGCAGGCTCTGTAGCAGCCTCTCATTGGTCCTTCTAGGAAGGTCCTGTACGTGCTGCAACTATTTAAGGCTCGCATGGCCGCATGGCCATGCGCTAGTATCTTTCTAAGTTATGTGCTTTGCGCCAGTGTGGTCATGTGAGTTTGTGTTCAGGGACCCGGCTGAAATAAGCCTCTAGAATGCTGGCACCTCTGGCGAGGAGATTGTGTATGTGTGTATTCAGGGACCTGGCTGAAATAAGCCCCTAGAATGCTGGCACCTCCGGCGAGGAGTTTTGTGTGCATGCATGACCACTGACTGCTCTCATTTGGGTAGTTAGCCTGTGCCTCTGTGAAGTCTAACAGGACACAGAGCTTTGCTTTCTCTGCTACTCTGTGAAACTAGAACCAAACAAGAAAGGAGTATAAATGTCCACAAAACCATAATTAAAACAATGATAACTTTTATTACACAAACTTAAATAACAAACAAATCCATAGTAATAATGAATATATATGTAGTACGCATTATATATTGGAGGTATCAAAGGAAATAACACGGTAGGCCAGGTTAGGTGAGTCGCTAAAGTACATCCTCAAGGGAGTCAGCAATGACAATAAATGTGGCGGCACATGGACCTCAGTGCTCAAAATCAGTATCAAATGGTTCCTATAAACCAGAAGGTAATACCACAACGCCGCCAATAGCACATCATTAATATGCAGACTTACCCATAACAAGTGTAGAGGGAGCAACCCACACTTTACCCAGCGGCCCCGACCGCTGACTCCCTTGAGGATGTACTTTAGCGACTCACCTAACCTGGCCTACCGTGTTATTTCCTTTGATACCTCCAATATATAATGCGTACTACATATATATTCATTATTACTATGGATTTGTTTGTTATTTAAGTTTGTGTAATAAAGTTATCATTGTTTTAATTATGGTTTTGTGGACATTTATACTCCTTTCTTGTTTGGTTCTACATTGCTGGAGTTGTTCATCTGATTGGACACCCTTGGGGTGTTTAGGGAGGGAATTTTACCCTCAGCTACATGATATTGTGGGGCTTACTGATTACGCTTGTATACTCTGTGAAACTAACAGAGCTAGTTCATACCGCCATATAGTGCCGCCGTTTGCTAGCAGCAGGTTCTCCTGCACAGTGGACCCCGGGCTGCGAACACATCTATTTCAATATATTTATATTTATATATTTCTATATATTTATAGGAGGGACTGACACTATAGCACATGGAAACCAGCCCACCAATGCAGTAACAGTGTACAGAGGTAAGATGAGAAAAAGCAAAACAGGTGTTTCTCAAAAAATTAGAATATCATCAAATGTTAATTTATTTCTGGTCTTCAATACAAAAAGTGAAACTAATATATTATATAGAGTCATTACAAACAAAGTGATCTATTTCAAGTGTTTATTTCTGTTAATGTTGATTATTATGGCTTACAGCCAATGAAAACCCAAAAGTCATTATCTCAGTAAATTAGTATAATTAGCAAAAAAAAAACTTGCAAAGGCTTCCTAAGCTTTTAAAAAGGTCCCTTAGTCTGTATCTGTAGGCTCCACAATCAAGGGAAAGACTGCTGACTTGACAGATGTCCAGAAGGCAGTCAAAGAGGGTAAGCCACGAAACATCCCCATTTGTGATCGTACCGCAGTATATACACATATTTCGTATGCTCACCATTAGTTTTCCAATAATTAATTATTGTCAACAGCCTGCGGCCTCCTCACCCAATTGTTTAGTTGTCTGGGAGATAGGGGCCAACTGAGAGCTGTTTGCTCCACAGATCACAGCAGGTGGTTCTGCGTGACTCCCGGTGTTATGACCCCAGTGGCAGAGGGTCTCAGAAATAAATACTAAGTCTGCAAACACAAAAAAACAGCTCATAGGGCAGTGGTAACTGGGCTGACCGTATATCTAATCCTAGCACCACAAATAGCAGCAGCCGGAGAACGTGCCTACGTTGGTTCTAGACGTCTCGCGCCAGCCGGAGAACTAACTAACCCTAGAAGGGAAAAGATAGACCTTTCTTGCCTCCAGAGAAAAGACCCCAAAAGTAGGATACAAGCCCCCAACAAATAATAACGGTGAGGTAAGAAGAAAAGACAAACGTAAGAATGAACTAGGTATTTAGCAAAGAGAGGCCCACTGACTAATAGCAGAATATAGTAAGATGACTTATACGGTCAGCAAAAACCCTATCAAAATTTCCACGCTGGATATTCAAGAACCCCCGAACCGTCTAACGGCCCGGGGGGAGAATACCAGCCCCCTAGAGCTTCCAGCAAAATCAGGAATCACATTTAGTACAAGCTGGACAAAAAAACAAGAGCAATACAAATAACCAAAAAACAAGGAAGCAGGACTTAGCTTAATTTTGCAAGAACCAGGACCAGCAGACAGGAGCAAACAGAAAGGAACTGATTACAACGATGCCAGGCACCAGACTGAGAATTCAGGAAGTTCAAATAGCAACACCCCTGGACTAACGACCCAGGTGGGTGCCAAACTGAGGAAAGACAATCCCAGAGTCATATCACAAGTGACCACAAGAGGGAGCCAAAAAAGTCTAATTCACAACATCCCGGCCTTTGATCTTTATGATAATAGGATTAAATTCTTGACAAATTTGTTGGCCAATCCAATATGTTGGCCACGGAAATGCAGCCTTTATGCCTAGTGGGTACAGATGGTTTGCGAAAGCTGATGGCCGTCGCAGTCCCTCACAACCAGTTGTCCAGTTGCCATTACTTCTCTAAAGGCCCCGTCTCACATAGCGAGATCGCTGCTGAGTCACAAGTTTTGTGACGCAACAGCGACCTCAGTAGCGGTCTCGCTATGTGTGACACGTACCAGCGATCAGGCCCCTGCTGCGATATCGCTGGTCGTGTCGGAATGGCCTGGGCCGTTTTTTGATCGTTGAGGTCCCGCTGACATTGCTGAATCGGTGTGTGTGACACCGATCCAGCGATGTCTTCACTGGTAACCAGGGTAAACATCGGGTTACTAAGCGCAGGGCCGCGCTTAGTAACCCGATGTTTACCCTGGTTACCAGCGTAAATGTAAAAAAAAAAAAACAGTACATACTCACCATCTGATGTCCGTCAGGTCCCTTGCCGTCTGCTTCCTGCTCTGACTGAGTGCCGCCGTACAGTGAGAGCAGAGCACAGCAGTGACGTCACCGCTGCGCTCTGTTCTCACTGTACGGCCGGATCTCAGTCAGAGCAGGAAGCAGACGGCAAGGGACCTGACGGACATCAGATGGTGAGTATGTACTGTTTGTTTTTTTTGGTAACCAGGGTAAACATCGGGTTACTAAGCGCGGCCCTGCGCTTAGTAACTCGATGTTTACCCTGGTTACCCGGGTGCTGCAGGGGGACTTCGGCATCGTTGAAGACAGTTTCAACGATGCCGAAGTCGTTCCCCTGATCGTTGGTCGCTGGAGAGAGCTGTCTGTGTGACAGCTCCCCAGCGACCACACAGCGACAAAACAGCGACGCTGCAGCGATCAGCATCGTTGTCTGTATTGCTGCAGCGTCGCTGTGTGTGACGGGGCCTTAAGAAAGATGTGCCTGCACTACAGCAGCATGTCACAGACAACATCAGCCTTTCCCTAAAAATATATGTTTGCCAAAGTGCATTTCACCACTGACACCTGAACAAGCAAACATGAGCAGGGATATTACATCTCCCTGACTAGGCACTGGGTGGCTGTGGGAACAGGCGGGGAAGGGGCTGCTCCATAAGTCTTGGAATTCCCAAGGTTTGCAGGCCACTTGGGGATGGAGAACTAAACAACTACACATCATGAGATGGAGAACTAAATTACTAGACAACAGGGGTTAGAGAACTAAACCACTATACACCAAGGGATGGTGAACCTCTCCATTAAAGAGACATGCTTTACAACAGTGCATATAGAATCCCCCTCACCTCCGTACTGCGCAGCCAGGGAAAACCGCAATCCGCCAGTGTTTAAATTAATATGCCATTGTGGACATCTTTACAGGCTAAGTTTCAGCAATTTTCTGTCTCCATTGAACCTGGAGACCGGAAAGGCCATGTGCAATAACAAGGCAAACCTAGTGGCGGCCCTACACCGGGTCAACCTCAGACACGCGACTTGCATGGCTCACACCCTCAACCTGGTGGTACAGCAAATTCTTCACCACTATCCTGGCCTGGATGCGATGCTGCAGAAAGCACAGTTGCTGTGTTCTCATTTCTGGAGTCCACATCCAATGTGTCATTGCCTTGCATCGCTGGGAGTGTGGGGAAAAACTGGAGTACCCAGAGAAAACCCATGCAAACAGGTGGAGAACATTCAAGCTCCTTGCAATTGTTGTCACTCAAGGTTTCTTCCTCCATCCCCTCCTGCCAACCACAGACAACGGAGAGGGGATCATTATCCTCTTCATCTCCTGACTGTTGCACCTCCATCACCTCGTCCTCCTCATCCTCTTCCATTTGTTGCTAGGCTCCTGCACCTTCCCTACCAGTTTGTATGGTACCATGTGCCTCACTTGGTTGCTGTAATTCACCGTCCCATGGCACCTGCCTGTGCGACGACAGTCTGGAGCTTAGAGATATTGTTATCCATTCTGCATACTCCTCTGTTTCTTCCTCTTCCTCTAGGACTGCCACGTCCTCCCACAGACTATTCAGAGTGTGCTCCAGTATCTAGATGACCAGAATACTGATGCTAATGACAGCATCATCAGTGCTAATCATCTTAGTAGCCATTTCAAAACTGTGCAGAAGGGTGGAGAGGTCCTTCATCTGTGCACACCCCACAAGCGTGATTTGCACTATGTCTGGACAGTGTTGGCCCAGGGTATACAAAGCAATATACTGCACCAGGGCTCATCACTGCTGCCACAGTCACTGCAACATGTGCAGATTGGAATTCCACAGTGTCGGAACATCTCAAATCAGTTAACCAGTAGGTCGAAAGACCTCTGTAGCGATGCAACTCGATGACCTGTGGGGTGCGATTGGCGGAAGTGAGCACACAATGACTGTCTCTAATGATGGAGATTTGGAATACAAGATGAAGGGGATCTTGTTCATTGGAGAGGATACAGATCCTAGGAGCGGTCCAGGGTTTCGGATCGTTCTGTGAAGGCTTATCTTTTATTCGTAGCTTTTCATCATAGGTTTCTTGGGAAACCTGGGGGTCTGGTGGTCCCCTAGAAGAGGGGGTACTGTCACATTTACTGCACTCGGAGTGTCTGTGACTCAGCGTTGGACTGCTCTGTCATCCTATGCTGTGCAGGGGCAGACTGAGCTGTCTGTGCTTTCACTGACAGCTCAGTTAACCTATGTGAGACTGTGAGGTGCAGAGATATCTTCAGGTGCTCTCTGTTCTTAGTAATTGCCCTGTTATTTAGGTGAGTTGTCTGGCCCAGATCACGGCCAGGCAAAAACTTATGCCCTCTGATGTGTGTTTGCCTGATTCCTGTACTGTGGATTCTGATCTACTGCTGCTGACCTTTGGACAGTGTTTTGACTACCCGCTTTTTTATTTCCCCTTTGCTGATCCGCTATTTCTCTGGTACTCTGACCCTCGAATGTGACGTCTTCATCTTTTCCCTTATTTTACTACATGCTCGCTTTGTACTAACCCCGGAAAGTCTGACTTCTCTGCCTCACTGACTGCCTGTGAGTTGTGATTAGCGTCACACTTACTACTTCATTATTTCTCATTCCCCGCCCTCCTTTTCCTCTTTTGTTCCCTCCTTTCTTTTGTTTATTTCTTATCATAAATAGTCACTGTATTCTTTTCCTTTTCCAACCCATTTTCCCTCTTATTTTTACATTTATGATTTTATTCCTTTTCATACCCATTTCTCTCATTTTATCAGTGCAAATATGTACAATTTTCTCCTTTCTAGATATACTAGTTACCACAGTGCTTGCAAGTAGCGCCCATGCATAAGTTTAGCATTTATCTAAAATACCATCTAATTATCATGTCTTTTGTGATGCAATCCTTGCCATTAACAGAATAAGTAGCGGTGATGCGACCTACAAGGTTGACATACTTAACCAGATACACCTTTGCATGACCACTTCGCTGCATCTGACTCACTGAGACAAGCCTTACCATGACGCTATAGGCGTCACCCAATACCTACCCACACCGACGAGCCCCTAGGTGATGCGATATACGTCACTATGATGACTCCAATTAGGCTACACCTTTTTTATGACGTTTGGCATCTAGTCCCTACACGTTATTTTTTATATAATCATAATCAGAGCATATCTAAGGCACACTAGCTGAAACGCGTTGTTTTTTTTCTGTAGTGCTACACTGTGTCATGCCGATATGTTGGACTTTCAATATACGTAAATAAACGAGAAGTTTTCTACTTACCCGTTTTTCCATCATTGCTGGAGAGCCACTTTTTTTTCCTACATGATTATCTTTTAAATGGTTTCATGACATTTAAATTCCTTTAGTTATTTGTGTTTCATATTCCCTTACATTAACTTAGGTATCTTATTAATCTTAGCTTGACATTGATAACAAATACTAATGTCTGGGCCTTCTCATAGTCACACTAGTTGATCATGACCATTCTCCTATTTCCGGAAGTATACTATTTAAATACACACAACTAAACACTGCTGCCATTTTACCCTAAGCAGACTAGCTTCGCATTTCTCTTTTGCCAGAAAGCATTGGTGTTTATCTTGGTGATGTTCTACTTTTGATCACTGGTGAGTCCTTTTTTATTCTTGGACCAGGTCTTAGGTTTATACTTACCTGTTCTTTTTCCTTTTTTTGCTTTTTCTCTAATGTGTGATTTGCACCAATATTTGATACTGCTGCAGTGTTTTTTCCATTTTCTTTATAGTGCTGTTGACTTATTCCAAGTGTGCTTTGTATCTTTATGCATTAAAATATGAACATTATGTGGAGAACATTTTATATGTATTTTTTTCTACTGTATTTACTAATGACTTTTCTTTCTAAGATACTGTATTCTTGTATTGTTGTTTTCGTGTTTTGATGCAATCTTATAATTGTCTCTCTTTTGTTGCGACAAAATGTGAACAAGGCTCTGGATGAGCCGAAACGTAATATAGTACTGAAAAGTCCCAGTTTTCCTTTATTAAAGACCTAGTTATCAACATAATTTTTTTTTAATTTCTGAAATAAAATTTGTCACTGACATAAATTAATTATGAGAGCTGTATCTTAGCTTTTTTAGCTGGTGCCACGTTTCATTGGGAAAAACAAAAGAATGAAAAACTTCAAGCAGTGGAATCTTTTATGTTAGGCTATGTTCACACAAACATATTATACAATCAATGTGTAGACTGCAATGCACTGATTGATGGCAAATGTATCGATTTGCATGTGATAATTTTCTTCACTGTTAACTACACAATTACTCATATCATAATTAAAGTAGCATGTCATTTACTAGTATAATTGCAAGCAGGTACACTCCAATTTACTTCTTCGTACTCACCCTTTGAAGGGTGTATTTCTTCCTCTTTCTATCTGTAGTAGAAGCAGCTTATGAACCAGCTGTAACACCAGAAGGTAGCTCCTGCAGGAGTGATTTTCAAGTAAGAAGCCTTGACAGATGCTGGCAAGAAAACAGGGAAATCAGCAGTAGCTGCAGGGCAGACAAAGCCAGGATGCAGGCCAGGGTCTGTCAGGCCAATCATCAGATGCAAGTAGTCAGTAAACAGGCGGTTTGCAGACAAGAATAGTTAGGAAACATGCTGGAGGTCAGGAAACAATCAGGTAGACAGAAAGCAAGATTTGCTGATGTTCAGTCAAGGAGCATTGCTCAACCAACAGACAAAGCCATTTTGGAGACATGTAGGCATTTGTTCTAAAAGCACATTCATATAGGGAAAATAGTCATAGTTTTCAGATATCAACCTGAGAAGACACTAACATCTCAGACAATAAAATATGTCACTGCAAACAAGTGACTACATTCTGCCTCCCTGGGCAGTAATAAGCGTGCTGTCGCATACTATATGTGAGAGTGAGATATATGAGAGTTATTACATGTATCAGGAAAGTGAATACAATTAATCTAGACATCTGAAATGAGTTCAGTGTTCCTTTAACAACAACTGTTATTTTGTCGCTCTTTGAAAACTTGCTTCATTAGATCATTTCGTTTTAGGCATCAACTTAATGATAAATATACAAATCGTATCTAGAGGAAGAGAACTTGAAGTGCAGTGCTGCCTGTTGAAGTGGCAATCCTACAAGTAAATATTGTTGACGAATCTTGCAATCTGACATGGTGTTTCAGGGTATTGCCGCTCATCAGTGCAAAGAATCAGATCTGATTTTACTAGGTGGGAGGCTGAGACTAGGATCTAAGGGGTAAGATTTCTCTTTGTGGAGAGTGACACGTGAAATCAGGCATTCCAGTATGAGAAGACTTAAATGCCTTTCATGCTCCTCTGGGAAATTAAATATGCAAATTGTCTTCAGAGAGTAAGATGACTTGAACTTTTGTGTTACCTATTGGAAGTAGCAATCCTACACCTAGCCAAATCAGATTTCAATCTTTGCATTGATGAGGGGCAATACCACAAAACACCATGCTTGCAAATTGGGATTCTGGTTGGGTTTTTATTCTAAGTTAAATTGCAAGGCTCATTAAAGGCTCCATACTGACTTGTTGCTTGCTACTTTCAATAGGTGGCACTAGAGTTAAAGTCCTCTTCCTTTCTGAAGAGACAATTTGCATATTTAATTTCCCAGAGGAGCATGCAATGTGTTTAAGTCATCTCATACTGGCATGCCAGATCTGGCTTGTCATTCTCAACAAGGAGAAACCTTACTCCTTAGATCCCGTTCATAATAGAAAAACAGGATCCTCAGTGATCACAACTGCAAGAAAAGCAGGATAAGTAACCTCTCATATAACCAGTAATTGATCTTGTCAACTGAATTTCAGTAAATGTAATAACAGATGTTACTTAAAGGGAATCTGTCACCCCATTTTTCGCCTATAAGCTAAGGCCACCGCCATCAGGGGCTTATCTACAGCATTCTATAATGCTGTAGATAAGCCCCCCCCCCCCCGATGTAACCTGAAAGATAAGAAAAACAAGTTAGATTATACTCATCCAGGGGAAATAGTGGAATACAGATGACCCATCCCTTTACGATGCCAGCTAAAACATGCCCATTTGAATTTGGGGCATCGCCTGTCAGCATCACCATGTCCACCTCCATGTCAGTATGAGGCCCTGGCTTACAATTTTCAGAGGGCCACCAGATGCTGGGAAACCTGCGTTTTGTGAGCTCCACAGTTCATTTTTGCCACCGGATCACAAAGGAACAACTGTCATAGTGGGTGAAGCCGCTGTAAGGTGAATATAATACAGGAGTTGGGGGAACTGTATGATCAATGTCAGTAAATTGGATTCTACCAGACACCAAAAGCATTAGAATTAAATTCAGAATAAAGTGTATGCAAGCGAGGGCCTGTATTGTGCTCACTCTCAGGCATGCAACCCATGTCAGGAACATGGACAAGCCTCATTTTACTTGGAAGCAGCCTCCTCAAGGAAAGAGATTGGAGTGCCATTGACCAATCTGTCCAAGCCTACACAGTTCTTCTGGAAACTACCTAACCAGGCAGAATGTATCTTTTGCATGGTTTTGAGCAACAATGGAGTAATTGCATGATATGTCCCAGAGAGTGACTAGCAGTTCTTCTGGAAACTACCTAATCAGACAGAATCTATCTTTTGAATGGTTTTGAGCAACAAAGGTATAATTACAGGATATGTCCCAGAGAGTGACTAGGTCTGTGGAGTGTATTACTCAGGTTAAAGGCAGTGCAACAGAGCTCAGGTAAAGGTCTTAGCGTGGCAATAACCATGTTCCAATATGTGTAAGGCTGCGGCCTGAATAGGTCTGTGGAAAGTATTAACCCAGTATTTTAAATGTGCTTACAATATACAGAAACTGGCCAATGCCCCATCACCATTTTTTTGTAAAGACCCAAATTTAGAAAATGCAAGGGAAGTGACAGTTTATTAAAGAGACAAAAGTCTCATTTAGAATCCTGGTAAAGTCAGCAATGGTCTTTGTCCAGCAACCGGACAATGTAAGTTGCTAATGAATATGTATGCCCTATCTAACTAACAATTTGTGAACAGACATATATGCTGACAAAGGGACAACTGAAAGCTGCGCTGGGACAAGGAACTGGACATGGTTGCCTACTGTTGTGTCTGTTGTGGACGGTATCTGGTTGCACTCGATGAGTGTGGGTAGAGGTATTTCTATGGTGTTTTCAAGAGACGTTACCACGAGACCACTGGCCCTTCTCCCGAAGACATCAGAGATGCCACTGCAGGTGCCTAATGTGTAGAGGTAGGTGTTTCCCTTTAAGTCAAACAGATCAATCAGTTCTGACCTTGCTAGTGATCGGTTGCTCTGATCGTTCAGGATGCTATAAACCTTCACAGCCTTCTCTTGGTGACCCTTGGGATATACCTTTTACCAGGTAAATCTTTGTACAAGACTTGTCCCAAAGACCTTCTCCGCAGACTTCTGCGCATGAAGAAGATACTGTGAGATGACTTGCTGCTTGTCCTGTACTCTCCCTGCCATGGCTTGTGGTGGGAGAAGGTGTAGGTGTAGGGTTACGCTGGGATGGATGGAGCACTTGTACATTGTCCTCGCTGTCACACTCCATACACTTGATTGTAACCTTACAGTCCTTAGCAAGGTGTTTGGTAGGAGCACAACATCTGAAGTATGTGGAACGCCCTACCAGGGCAGTGGGGTACTCGGTACCGGGTCCGGTCTTAAAGGGGATGTCACGGTGGCTGCGACCCAGTCCGTTGTCCTGGGCGCCAACAATTAAAGGGAAAGGTCTTTAAGGGGAATTGTGAAATAAAGGTAATTTTCGTGACGCCACCTGTGGTCCTCGGTCATTAGGGACCGACACCGCTTAAAGGGGTCATCTGGGGTGATGGTATGGCAGCTGGATGGTGACGCTTCCCACAGGTGATATATTTAGAAGAAACAACCGCACTCAGAGGATGGATTTAGAATGCATCATATACGTGAAATTTTATTGATGAACACCACAGTAATTAATAAAAGTGTTGAGGTAACGTTTTGACCCCTTGATGAGTCTATATCAAACCTCACTGAAAAAAACATAGAAATACAATATATTAGAGATCGTGTGGCCAAGAGAAACAAAGGAAAGCACAGCCATACAAATTATACAACCATAGTACACAAATAAGGAGCATTTGCACCAGGTGAGCATCTGAAGTCCGGTGTGTATATACAATAAAAGCAAAAGTCCGGAAGATAAACATATATGCAATCAATAATGTACAAAAATGAGCACATACACAGACAATGCCCATGGAGGATATAGAATAAACGGAATCGACACAACTGCAAAAAGGATAGTTAAATATGACATAAGGATATTGGTAAACTGGATATGCGAGAGGTGTAGAACACAACTGACCTTGAAGATGAAAGTAATAGGGAAAGAGGAGGACGCCGTCCTGGAGACGGACACAAATGTTCCTAGGGAGAGTATGGAGAGTGTAAGGCAAAATAGAAATGATAGATAATGGACCAGATACGTCAGAACCATAAACAAAAAACAGAAACATACCAAAAATGATAGAGGGTGCTAGGGTCTGGTATGGCACAGACAGGGAGCAAATCCCAAGAGAAACTATGAAGAAAGAGGCACAAGATAAAAGATAAAGGTCACGGTGCTGGTGGTGCTATAGAGTGTATAAAGCTGGCGGCGCCTAAGACAAATACCTGTGGGTCCGGATACAGGGAGATCTGTGGTGGTGTGAGCCACCATTGGAGGCCAATGGGTTAAATAGTGGCGAGACAGGAAGTGGGGAGGGACGGGAGAGGGCGCGCGCGCGTGATGAGAAGGAGGCTGGGGACGCAGGGAACCAGCGTGGGATGCGGCGCTGTGCAGGTGCACACGCAGTAGAGGAATGAGGGAGAAGACCGGGGACGCACGGCGCCTGCGCGATGTGGAATGGAGGCCAGGATCTCAGGGAGAGAGTGTGGAACGCAACTCTAAGGTGGTGCATGCGACTCTAAACTTTAGGACTAGTGTTGAGCGATACCGTCCGATACTTGAAAGTATCGGTATCGGAAAGTATCGGCCGATACCGGCAAAGTATCGGATCCAATCCGATACCGATACCCGATACCAATACAAGTCAATGGGACTCATGTATCGGACAGTATTCCTGATGGTTCCCAGGGTCTGAAGGACAGGAAACTCTCCTTCAGGCCCTGGGAACCATATTAATGTGTAAAAGAAAGAATTAAAATAAAAAATATTGCTATACTCACCTCTCCGACGCAGCCTGCATCTTACCGAGGGAAGCGGCAGCGTTCTTTGTTTAAAATTCGCGCTTTTCTTTCCTTTACTGAAGTCCCGGCTTGTGATTGGTCGCGTGCCGACCATGTGGCCGGGACGCAACCAATCACAGCAAGCCGTGACGTAATTTCAGGTCCTTCAGGATTTTAAAATTACGTTCCGGCGTTGTGATTGGTTGCGTCGCAGTCACATGGGAGACGCAACCAATCACAGCAAGCCATGACGTAATTTCAGGTCCTTAAGGATTTTAAAATTACGTCCCGGCTTTGTGATTGGTTGCGTCGCAGTCACATGGGAGACGCAACCAATCACAAGCCGTGACGTCACGGGAGGCTGGACACACGCGCATTTTAAAATGGGCGCGTGTCCAGCCTCCCGTGACGTCCCGGCTTGTGATTGGTTGCGGCGCGATCAACCAATCACAAGCCGGGAGGCTGGACACGCGCGCATTTTAAAATGGGTGCGTGTCCAGCCTCCCGTGACGTCCCGGCTTGTGATTGGTTGCGGCGCGATCAACCAATCACAAGCCGGGAGGCTGGACACGCGCGCATTTTAAAATGGGCGCGTGTCCAGCCTCCCGTGACGTCCCGGCTTGTGATTGGTTGCGGCGCGATCAACCAATCACAAGCCGGGAGGCTGGACACGCGCGCATTTTAAAATTTTAAAATGCGCGCGTGTCCAGCCTCCCGGCTTGTGATTGGTTGACCGCGACGCAACCAATCACAAGCCGGGACGTCACGGGAGGCTGGACACGCGCCCATTTTAAAATGCGCGCGTGTCCAGCCTCCCGTGACGTCACGGCTTGTGATTGGTTGCGTCTCCCATGTGACTGCGACGCAACCAATCACAAAGCCGGGACGTAATTTTAAAATCCTTAAGGACCTGAAATTACGTCACGGCTTGCTGTGATTGGTTGCGTTGCCCATGTGACTGCGACGCAACCAATCACAACGCCGGAACGTAATTTTAAAATCCTGAAGGACCTGAAATTACGTCACGGCTTGCTGTGATTGGTTGCGTCCCGGCCACATGGTCGGCACGCGACCAATCACAAGCCGGGACTTCAGTAAAGGAAAGAAAAGCGCAAATTTTAAACAAAGAACGCTGCCGCTTCCCTCGGTAAGGTGCAGGCTGCGTCGGAGAGGTGAGTATAGCAATATTTTTTATTTTAATTCTTTCTTTTACACATTTTTACATTAATGTTGTTTCGATACCGATACCCGATACCACAAAAATATCGGATCTCGGTATCGGAATTCCGATACAGCAAGTATCAGCCGATACCCGATACTTGCAGTATCGGAATGCTCAACACTATTTAGGACTTTAGAGTCCTAACTCTAAACTGTTTAGAGTTAGGACTCATGAGCGTGGGGACCCTTGACGCGGGTCATGAGCTTCCGTATTTTGGCCAAAATATTAACCAATACCTCACATAGAAATTTTTTTTTTATGGGTTTTTTGCACTTTTTTTTCCAGGGTGCAGTTGGGCCCATTTTTGTCTTGTAAACTGTGGTGTCTGTTCACATGGGGTGCACTTGTATAGCGCTGGGCAGGCCCGCCTGATCTAATAGAAGGGTGTCACTACTAGGCTTGCCTGGATGCTGTGCATCTCCATTGTGTGAACAGCGCCGCATACAAGTCTTTTATGTGCAGCAATGTGCCAAGCAGCCACCCCCTCCATTAATTTGGTAGGTTGTGAGTGGCTGCTTCATCGGTTATGCTGCACCTGTGTTTTTTCTACCACATGGGTCCACTGCATCCTGAGAGTGCATTTGTTTGGTGGCCTAGGCAGGTAAGCATCTCTGCCTTGTTTTGCTGTATTTTCTATTTTTGGAGGATATTTGAATCCTCTTTTTGTGCTTTTGCTGTTTAGAGTTAGGACTCATGAACGTGGGGACCCTTGACGCGGGTCATGAGCTTCCGTATTTTGGCCAAAATATTAACCAATACCTCACATAGAAATTTTTTTTTTTAATGTGTTTTTTGCACTTTTTTTTTCCAGGGTGCAGTTGGGCCCATTTTTGTCTTGTAAACTGTGGTGTCTGTTCACATGGGGTGCACTTGGACAGCGCTGGGCAGGCCCGCCTGATCTAATAGAAGGGTGTCACTACTAGGCTTGCCTGGATGCTGTGCATCTCCATTGTGTGAACAGCGCCGCATACAAGTCTTTTATGTGCAGCAATGTGCCAAGCAGCCACCCCCTCCATTAATTTGGTAGGTTGTGAGTGGCTGCTTCATCGGTTATGCTGCACCTGTGTTTTTTCTACCACATGGGTCCACTGCATCCTTAGAGTGCATTTGTTTGGTGGCCTAGGCAGGTAAGCATATCTGCCTTGTTTTTCTGTATTTTCTATTTTTGGAGGATCTTTGAATCCTCTTTTTGTGCTGTCTCCACTGAACAAAGCAATGCAGCCTGTTTAGTCCTGTTACTACATTTGAACTGCATTTAGCCTACTTTATTATTTGGGCCTACTAACTGTGTCTGCCACTCATTACAGTTTTCCTCCACTGAACAAAGCAATGCCGCCTGTTTAGTCCTGTTACCACATTTGAACTGCATTTAGCCCACTTTATTATTTGGGCCTATATCTGTGTTTCCTCCTTATCCTGCCCATTGCCCAGCCACTGCTAGATGAGTCTGCTGGTACATTGACCCAGACCACTACATTCCCCTTGCACTCTACACAGCCAGAATCTGACCCTGCTGAAAGTCAGGTTCCCCTTCCCGCATAATATACCACCTTATACGGGGACAAAGAGGAAGGTGCAGATGAAAGTGCAGGTTCCTTCATCAGGTGGGGGGGCATACTCGTTGGTGACATCACTGGCACAGAGCACTGTCATGGTTCTCAATGGCAAGAGACCGTAGAAAAGCATACAAAAGGACTAGCTCTTGGAAGATGGGAACTCGAGCTGACTGTGAGCTAAACCTGCCACACAACTAACAGTGGCCGGGTAGCGTGCCTACGTTTTATCCCTAGACGCCCAGCGCCAGCCGGAGGACTGACTGACCCTAGCAGAGGAAAATACAGACCTGGCTTACCTCTAGAGAAATTTTCCCCAAAAGGCAGACAGTAGCCCCCACATATATTGTCGGTGATTTTAGAGGAAATTGACATACGAAGTATGAAGATAGGTTTAGCAAATTGAGGTCCGCTTACTAGATAGTAGGAAGACAGAAAAGGGAACTTCACAGTCAGCTGAAAACCCTTTCAAAACACCATCCTGAAATTACTTTAAGACTCTAATATCAACTCATGACACCAGAGTGGCAATTTCAGCTCACAAGAGCTTCCAGCCTCAGAAATATTCAAACACAGAGAACTGGAACAAAAATGCAAAACAATCTTAGGACTACAAGTCCAACTTAGCTGATAGTAGTCTAGGAGCAGGAACATGCAACAGAAAGGCTTCTGGTAACATTGTTGGCCGGCATAGAAATGACTGAGGAGCAAGGCTAAATAGACAACTCCCACATCCTGATTGAAACAGGTGAACAGAGGAGATGAAGCACACAAGTGCAGTACCACCAGAAACCACCGGGGGAGCCCAGAAACCAAATTCACAACAGTACCCCCCCCTCAAGGAGGGGGCACCGAACCCTCACCAGAACCACCAGGGCGATCAGGATGAGCCCTATGAAAGGCACGGACCAAATCGGAGGCATGAACATCAGAGGCAGTCACCCAAGAGTTATCCTCCTGACCGTAGCCCTTCCACTTGACCAAATACTGGAGTCTCCGTCTGGAAACACGGGAGTCCAAGATCTTCTCGACAACGTACTCCAACTCACCCTCAACCAACACCGGAGCAGGAGGCTCAACGGAAGGCACAACCGGTACCTCATACCTGCGCAACAATGACCGATGGAAGACATTATGAATAGAAAAAGATGCAGGGAGGTCCAAACGAAAGGACACAGGGTTAAGAATCTCCAATATCCTGTACGGGCCGATGAACCGAGGCTTAAACTTAGGAGAAGAAACCTTCATAGGGACAAAACGAGAAGACAACCACACCAAGTCCCCAACACAAAGACGAGGACCAGCACGACGACGGCGGTTGGCAAACTGCTGAGTCTTCTCCTGGGACAACTTCAAATTGTCCACCACATGCCCCCAAATCTGATGCAACCTCTCCACCACAGCATCCACTCCAGGAAAATCCGAAGACTCCACCTGACCGGAAGAGAAACGAGGATGAAACCCCGAATTACAGAAGAAAGGAGAAACCAAGGTGGCAGAACTAGCCCGGTTATTGAGGGCAAACTCCGCCAAGGGCAAAAAGGCAACCCAATCATCCTGATCCGCAGACACAAAACACCTCAAATAAGTCTCCAAGGTCTGATTAGTTCGCTCGGTCTGGCCATTAGTCTGAGGATGGAAAGCAGACGAAAAAGACAAATCAATGCCCATCCTAGCACAGAACGCTCGCCAAAATCTAGACACGAATTGGGTTCCCCTGTCAGAAACGATATTCTCCGGAATACCATGCAAGCGAACCACATTTTGAAAAAACAGAGGAACCAGCTCGGATGAGGAAGGCAATTTAGGCAAGGGGACCAAATGGACCATCTTAGAGAAACGGTCACACACCACCCAGATGACAGACATCTTCTGAGAAACAGGGAGATCAGAAATAAAATCCATGGAGATGTGAGTCCAAGGCCTCTTCGGAATAGGCAAAGATAACAACAATCCACTAGCCCGAGAACAACAAGGCTTGGCCCGAGCACAAACATCACAAGATTGCACAAAACCTCGCACATCTCGCGACAGGGAAGGCCACCAGAAGGACCTAGCCACCAAATCCCTGGTACCAAAGATTCCAGGATGACCAGCTAACGCAGAAGAATGGACCTCCGAAATGACTCTACTGGTCCAATCATCCGGAACAAACAGTCTACCAGGCGGGCAATGATCAGGTCTATCCGCCTGAAACTCCTGCAAGACCCGTCGCAAGTCTGGGGAAACAGCAGATAATATCACTCCATCCTTAAGGATACCTGTAGGTTCAGAATTACCAGGGGAATCAGGCTCAAAACTCCTAGAAAGGGCATCCGCCTTCACATTTTTAGAACCCGGTAGGTAAGAAACCACAAAATTAAACCGAGAGAAAAATAACAACCAGCGCGCCTGTCTAGGATTCAGGCGCCTGGCAGACTCAAGATAAATCAAATTCTTGTGGTCGGTCAATACCACCACCTGATGTCTAGCCCCCTCAAGCCAATGACGCCACTCCTCAAAAGCCCACTTCATAGCCAAGAGCTCCCGATTACCAATATCATAATTTCGCTCAGCGGGCGAAAATTTACGAGAAAAGAACGCGCAAGGTCTCATCAAGGAGCAGTCGGAACTTTTCTGCGACAAAACCGCCCCAGCTCCGATTTCTGAAGCATCGACCTCAACCTGAAAAGGAAGAGTAACATCAGGCTGACGCAATACAGGGGCGGAAGAAAAGCGGCGCTTAAGCTCCCGAAAGGCCTCCACAGCAGCAGGGGACCAATCAGCAACATCAGCACCCTTCTTAGTCAAATCAGTCAACGGCTTAGCAACATCAGAAAAAACAGTTATAAATCGACGATAAAAATTAGCAAAGCCCAAAAACTTCTGAAGGCTCTTAAGAGAAGAGGGTTGCGTCCAATCACAAATAGCCTGAACCTTGACAAGGGTCCATCTCAATGGAAGAGGGGGAAAAAATGTACCCCAAAAACGAAATCTTTTGAACCCCAAAAACACACTTAGAACCCTTTACACACAAGGAATTAGAGCGCAAAACCTGAAAAACCCTCCTGACCTGTTGGACATGAGAGTCCCAGTCATCCGAAAAAATCAAAATATCATCCAGATACACAATCATAAATTTATCCAAATATTCACGGAAAATGTCATGCATAAAAGACTGAAAGACTGAAGGGGCATTTGAAAGACCAAAAGGCATTACTAAATACTCAAAATGGCCCTCAGGCGTATTAAATGCGGTTTTCCACTCATCCCCCTGCTTAATTCGCACTAAATTATACGCCCCACGAAGATCAATCTTAGAGAACCACTTGGCCCCCTTTATTCGAGCAAACAAATCAGTAAGCAGTGGCAAAGGATACTGATATTTAACCGTGATTTTATTCAAAAGCCGATAATCAATACACGGCCTCAAAGAGCCATCTTTTTTAGATACAAAAAAAAAACGGCTCCTAAGGGAGATGACGAAGGACGAATATGTCCCTTTTCCAAGGACTCCTTAATATATTCCCGCATAGCAGCATGTTCAGGCACAGATAGATTAAATAAACGACCCTTTGGAAACTTACTGCCCGGAATCAGATCTATAGTACAATCGCAATCTCTGTGCGGAGGTAGTGAACCAAGTTTAGGCTCCTCAAAAACGTCACGATAATCAGATAAAAATTCCGGAATCTCAGAGGGAATAGATGACGAAATGGAAACCAAAGGTACGTCCCCATGAGTCCCCTGACATCCCCAGCTTAACACAGACATTGCTTTCCAGTCGAGGACTGGGTTATGAGATTGCAGCCATGGCAATCCAAGCACCAACACATCATGTAGATTATACAACACAAGGAAGCGAATAATCTCCTGGTGATCCGGATTAATACGCATAGTTACTTGTGTCCAGTATTGTGGTTTATTACTAGCCAATGGTGTGGAGTCAATACCCTTCAGAGGTATAGGAACTTCCAGAGGCTCTAAATTAAACCCACAGCGTTTGGCAAAGGACCAATCCATAAGACTCAAAGCGGCGCCAGAGTCGACATAGGCGTCCGCGGTAATAGACGATAAAGAGCAAATCAGGGTCACAGATAGAATAAACTTGGACTGTAAAGTACCAATTGAAACAGACTTATCAACCTTCTTAGTACGTTTAGAGCATGCTGATATAACATGAGTTGAATCACCACAATAGAAGCATAACCCATTTTTCCGCCTAAAATTCTGTCGTTCGCTTCTGGACAGAATTCTATCACATTGCATAATCTCTGGCGCCTTCTCAGTAGACACCGCCAAATGGTGCACAGGTTTGCGCTCCCGCAAACGCCGATCAATCTGAATAGCCATTGTCATGGACTCATTCAGACCTGTAGGCACAGGGAACCCCACCATAACATCTTTAATGGCATCAGAGAGACCCTCTCTGAAATTCGCCGCCAGGGCGCACTCATTCCACTGAGTAAGCACAGACCACTTACGAAATTTTTGGCAGTATATCTCAACCTCATCTTGCCCCTGAGACAGGGCCATTAAGGCTTTTTCAGCCTGAATCTCTAAATGTGGTTCCTCATAAAGCAACCCCAAAGCCTGGAAAAACGCATCCACATTGAGCAACGCAGGATCCCCTGGTGCCAAAGCAAATGCCCAATCCTGAGGGTCGCCCCGGAGCAAGGAAATTACAATCCTGACCTGCTGTGCAGGATCTCCAGCGGAGCGAGATCTCAGAGACAAAAATAATTTACAATTATGTTTGAAATTCTGGAAGCGAGATCTATCCCCGGAGAAAAATTCAGGTAAAGGAATTCTAGGTTCAGATATAGGAGCATGAATTACAAAATCCTGTAAACTTTGAACCTTCATAGCGAGATTATCCAAACCTATAGCTAAACTCTGTGGATCCATTTTAATCAGGTGAAATCAGAACCATTCAAGGATTAGAAGGAGAGAGAGACGAAGGCTGCAGTAAGCAGAGATGCAAGTGAATCAACTAATGAGCAAACTCACAAAAAAAAAAAAAAAAAATTCTCTGCAGACTTCTTTTCTCTCCTTTCTTCTGCCAATTATTTTAACCCTTGGCCGGCCAAACTGTCATGGTTCTCAATGGCAAGAGACCGTAGAAAAGCATACAAAAGGACTAGCTCTTGGAAGATGGGAACTCGAGCTGACTGTGAGCTAAACCTACCACACAACTAACAGTGGCCGGGTAGCGTGCCTACGTTTTATCCCTAGACGCCCAGCGCCAGCCGGAGGACTGACTGACCCTAGCAGAGGAAAATACAGACCTGGCTTACCTCTAGAGAAATTTTCCCCAAAAGGCAGACAGTAGCCCCCACATATATTGTCGGTGATTTTAGAGGAAATTGACATACGAAGTATGAAGATAGGTTTAGCAAATTGAGGTCCGCTTACTAGATAGTAGGAAGACAGAAAAGGGAACTTCACAGTCAGCTGAAAACCCTTTCAAAACACCATCCTGAAATTACTTTAAGACTCTAATATCAACTCATGACACCAGAGTGGCAATTTCAGCTCACAAGAGCTTCCAGCCTCAGAAATATTCAAACACAGAGAACTGGAACAAAAATGCAAAACAATCTTAGGACTACAAGTTCAACTTAGCTGATAGTAGTCTAGGAGCAGGAACATGCAACAGAAAGGCTTCTGGTAACATTGTTGGCCGGCATAGAAATGACTGAGGAGCAAGGCTAAATAGACAACTCCCACATCCTGATGGAAACAGGTGAACAGAGGAGATGAAGCACACAAGTGCAGTACCACCAGAAACCACCGGGGGAGCCCAGAAACCAAATTCACAACAGAGCACCTCATAGTACGCAAAAGTGTCTCTGCCAGTGGGAGGCGCCACCCGCCGTCAAACACACCGCCGTACTATGAGGGGCCCTGTGCCCAGTGCCAACGAGTGGGCCCCCCCTGCTTGCTCAGGATCACAGCACTTACAAAGTTGAAATACTTACCTCTCCCTGCTCCACCGCCGTGACGTATTTCGCGTTTCCTGGGCCCACGAAAATCTTGAGCCAGCCCTACCCCCCCACAACTTTAGCCAAATGACCCCCAGTTTTCAATGCCTAACTATTATTATAAAGTAAATTAAGATTGACAAGCTTAAGTAATAAGAATTGATGTTTTTGGCATTAAAATGGGAACTGTAGGTGTTTTCCTGTCCTCCACTCACTGCCGACTTTGATTTCCCATTGACTTGCATTGGGTTTCGTGTTTCAGTCGGCCCAAGATTTTTCGCAATAATCAGCCGATTTCACCCGACCCGACTTTTAACAAAGTCGGGTTTCGCGAAACCCGACTCGATCCGAAAAAAGTAAAAGTCGCTCAACTCTAGTTCTGACGTATCTGGTCCGTTATCTATCATTTCTATTTTGCCTTACACTCTCCATACTCTCCCTAGGAACGCTTGTGTCCGTCTGCAGGACAGCGTCCTCCTCTTTCCCTATTACTTTCATCTTCAAGGTCAGTTATGTTCAACACCTCTCGCATATCCAGTTTACCAATATCCTTATTTCATATTTAACTGATCCTCGGCGTGGCTATCCTCCTCCGCTGTCGCCATCCTTTTTGCAGTTGTGTCGATTCCGTTTATTCTATATCCTCCATGGGCATTGTCTGCATATGTGCTCATTTTTGTACATTATTGATTGCATGTATGTTTATCTTTTGCTTTTATTGTATATACACACCGGACTTCAGACGCTCACCTGGTGCAAATGCACCTTATTTCTATACTATGGTTGTATAATTTGTATTGCTGTGCTTTCCTTTGTTTCTCTTGGCCACACGATCTCTAATATATTGTATTTCTATGTTTTTTTCAGTGGGGTTTGATAAAGACCCATCAAGGGTTCGAAACGTTACCGCAACACTTTTATTAATTACTGTGGTGTTTATCAATAAAATTTCACGTATATGATGCATTCTAAATCCATTCTCTGAGTGCGGTTGTTTCTTTTAAATATATGAGCCTACTGGAACCAGTCCAGGTTCAGCCTGCACCAGCCTCACACCCCCAGAGTGCACGCCTTTCTTCTTTGTACCAATGCTTCCCACAGGTGAAGCGGGATTCCCAGGGCTCCCAAGGTGGGTGGCAAGGGTGTTGTATGCCGATGAATAAGTAGAGGACACAAGTTGTAAAGTCTTTACCTGGTTTACTGGTGGTAGTAGTCCACAGTCCAGGGTACCAGGCACAGGTGGTGATGAGGTCTGGCCGGCTTGGAGGCAAAGGTGATCCCTCTCCCAGGTGAGGTCCGTAAGCCTTTCCTACTTGAGTTAAGATGGTGATGTCCCTGCTGCTTGTAGCTTGCTGGCAAGGTATCCTCTCTCCCCTGTCCTGGGACAGTTGCCTGCATGGTAGGCAGTTTGAGCCTTTTTATAGTGTGTCTACCATGATCCGGGCTCCTAGAATACTGCTGTACCTCAGGCTTGGTGTGGGCGGGTAACGTGTAGTCTAGTGTCCTCTGGTTCTGCTTCATGTCTTAGAGTCCCACAAAAGCTTCGGGCTCCCGGTACCTGATTTCTGCGCTGTTGCTCTGAGGGTGCCTGGTCACAGTTCCCCTCTGAGCCCTGTTCCACTCCTGCGCTCCTTTCCTCAATGCTTCACTGCATGCAACCCCTTGGGTTCTAGTCCTTTCTTGGAGCTGCAGCTCAGTCCAGGCTGCATGGCTCCGCTGTCTGCTCTTTAGACTTCCTTCTGTCTCTGTGTTTCACTCCAACAGCACTCCTTGGTCTCCCTGGACCAACAAACTAACTCCTCCTCCAGTCCAGGATACTTAAAGCTGGGGAAGCTCCCCTGAATCTGGGTCCTGAGCTCCCCCTCCTGGCCTGGATTCCGAATGTGTTGCATGTGTTTGCTTACCTGGAAAGAAAATCCTCCTTGCCTACAAGCATGATATCGCTCTCCCCAAGAGGAAGGCAACATCACTGTAACAACCGGTTACCTTGGGTGTTACATATGCTCCAAACTTCTTTAGAAGCGCCTTTCGTTCACGGAATGGTTTTTTTTTTAAGCCGATACATTTCTTCAGTGGATGTGGCTTTTTGTGGCTGGGACACTGATTGTTTGGATTCTCGACCCTTTCACCCTCGTTGTCCTCATCAGGAACCGATGCTGATGTGGGTGTGAGGGGCGCCAGGGTCATTGTCGTGGCTGAGATTAGCAGGTCTAGTGCACCCTGGTCTCCCATCACATATGGATAACATTGCATGGTCAGTGTACTTGCCTCTTTATTGTTTGCACTGTCTGAACCTTCTCTCCATTGCCTAATGTCCCCTCCAGTCATTTAGACACAGTCCAGTTGCAACCTGAAACATAAAACTTTACTTTCTTCCTTGCACAGCACATCCTTAACAGTCACAGCGTTTACATATGGTTCCTTACGGCTCACACTTTCCACTTTCCCTGTACTCTTCCCTTGTTCCTTCAGTATGTGCCCAGGTTGTACTGCCTTTTGCGGTAATGCAGCGTCCTCCCTGTCCAGATTCTCTATGCTTAAAAGTTCTCTCATCCGTTTCACCCCAGATCTGAAGGTGTCGGCCCATGTGATGATCTGCTACATATTGAGTGACCTGTGTCCCAATACTGATGTGGACCCACTGTTACTTCTGCTTCACCACTGTTGAACCACGTGCTAGTTCGGCTGTACTTCTGTCCACCGAGCCCTGGATGGCTGGGTCTTTACTTTAAAGTTACGGGGCTGCTGAGTAGCTCAGAGTCTAAGCCCACCAGAGCTGTACGGGCTGCCTAGTCTCTCTGCCTCTACTCAGGAACTGTTCCTGCCTTATCACCAGTTAACCCCTCCTACAGTTAACTATATACACTCCATATTATGACAAGGCATCATGGGCCCCATCTAGTGGGCCGAACAGGGTACTACACTTTCCCTATGTTTAACAAAACATATACTGTATATATATACACAGTTTTTCTTAGCATTATCATTTACATAGAGGGAGGAAGTGCAGTATCACAGGGTCCTGGTATACCCCTTACATGGGAAGAACATCAGTCTTTTTCACTGATACTGGGCCTCTACCTTTTCTGTCAATTTGATGAGGGCTCTCATATTTGGAAGCGGATGAAGCTGTGCCCGTGGGTTCTCCACAGGTGGAGCTTGGATCAGCCTTATGCTCTGCAATGTCTTTGATGAACTCGCAGAAAAAGGAGAAATAGAGGAAATGACACCTGGTGTTCCTTTTTGTAACTTGTCCCTAGTGTAATCCACCTTTCTTGCATGTTATATGGCAGCTTGACGACTATGGGTGTTCAGGTAGCTGAGGCCAGGTAGATATGTGTCTGTCTTGGGCAGCTGGAGTTCGAACAGAAGGTCAGTGAGTTCCTGGAATTTTGAAGCGTCCTTGCCGGATATTTTAGGAAAATCCTGTAATTATTTGAGCAGTGCATCTTCCATAGCATCAGGACTACCGAAACTTTTCTCTAGTCTGTCCCATGCGGTCATGAGACCAGCCACTGGATCGCTGATGTAATCAGATCTGAGTCTCTTGGTTTGCTTTGTGGATCATGGTCCCAGCCACCTGATCAGCAGGTCCAGCTCTTCAGCAGCAGTAATGCCGAGGTCACTAGTTGCGGTTTTAAAGGCACACTTCCACCCTCTGTAGTTTTCGGGTTGGTCATCGAACCTTGTGAGACCGGTATTAGCGATTTCTCGGCGAATCATGTACCTCACAAAGTCAGACATGTCTGTTCTTTCTGACTTTGGGAGCACACTTGCTAGCTGAGTAGTGATGTTCACTTTGGCTGTGGTTTCTTGGTTCATAAACGTGGGAATGTATGGAGCAGCATAAGCATTTAACCCAGCATCCGATTTGGTGTATACAGTCTCTGTCGTATGCGAGGTTGGAGCCATGCGGTTGTCAAAGGTATAGTGATTTGCATTCATGTTAGGTTGCATGACATTGGCACATAGAATTTGCAGAGGTGCAGTGCTTGGCTGCATGTTGGAGCGTGAATGAGATTCGGGTTTGGACATTGGTTGTGCGTTGGACTGACCTTGAAAGCTGGGAGCTGCAGGCGGATCAGCATCTTGGTGCCTTGAAGAAGTGTCGGAACTGACAGGAAAGTTAGTGGTGATCGGTGGTTCATTATTTTGGCTTTGTACATAGTCTATTGTGTGTTTAAGTGGGTCTTCTATATCGATCTTACACAAGCTGATACTGTCCCCTTGACTCCCACTTGGAGCTTGTTCAAAAACCAATGGTTAAAGAACCATGCCATCTCTGTCGCATGTTTACATTCCTTCTCAAGGACTTCAATTTCCGCCTTCTTACATGCAGATTCAGCTTCCATGTCTGCCTTCTTGCGTGCAGATTCAGCTTCCATATCTGCCTTCTTGCGTGCAGATTCGGCTTCCATCTCTGCTTTCTTGCATGCAGATTCGGCTTGCATTTCTGCTTTCTTTGTCACAGACTCTTATAAGCTGTTCACTGAGGGTAAAGAATTTTGATGCACTTGATCTGGATGAGTGCTTTGAGCACTTAGCAGAACAGGGTTTGTGAGATGACACTTCTGACATCTGCGTGATTTATGCTTCCGTTTTATTCACGATGTCGCACACAGTGCAGTCTTGTTCAGAATTCAGTTGCTGAAAGCTCTGAAGTTCCTTTAGAGACTCTGGTGTGTTTAGTCTCACCAAGATAGAGGTATATTTCTCACAAGTGTCCTTGAAAGACTGGTATGTTGAGTACAATTGCTCTAGGGCCCCCTCTGGTGGTAACTCATGAGCACCAGGCATAGATAAGACAGTCTCTTGATTCTGCACTCTTTGCCATAGGGAAGATACACTGGAAAGTAATTCACATTTGGTGGTTTCTAGATTTCCTTTGACCTTCCATGTAGGTTTAGTCAAGCATTTGGATCTTTCAATGAAGGCTGTGTGAGATCCTGTATTTTTCTTGCTGTTGTAAATCAAGCAGAGAATTAGAGATCCTTCCTGTATTTACCATTGTACACAGGAATGCAACAATAGGAGATGTTCTGCTCCTAGCTGCAGAGGAGCTCACATACAATGTTGCAATTTATAGGTGTAACAACCCTGCTGGCATCACTGCATGGCCTCCCATCCCCTCCTGCCTGACACATATACTCACTATTCCTGGTCATACTGTGAGTGCTGTTTGCTGCCGGCTCCGTGCTTGTGCCTCATGCTTCCTGCCTGCTCTTTGCTTTCTTCCTGGCTGTGTGCTTAGGGCGGCGGCCCCGGCACTTCCTGATTCTTGTAATGGCAGTGTGCACCTTCCTAAGGTGTCCCCAGCCAATTGCCAAGAGACCTCAAGTACTTTAAGCATTCAAACCCCTGGGGGAATGCCTGTGCAACTTCCTCAGTTAGTTTCTCACTGCTCAGGTGCCAGGTTCCGTCTCTATCTCTTGTGTTTGCCACCCAGTGGGGCTTCTTACCCTGGCCTGTACCTGTGTTCTGTTACTCCCGTGTCTGCCACCCAGTGGGGCCTTGTACCCTGGCCTGTGTCCTTGTTTCTGTGCCTGGTCCCGTTCCTGACTCTGTCTTTGCCTAGTTTTATTCCTGTTTCCGTTTGTATCCCTGTCTTGAGCCTTCCCTGTCTCTCTGTTTCCTTGTGTTCACTCCTTCTGCTCTCAGCCACACCTCCTGTGGTTTTGCTCTAACTCCTGTGACTTTGCTCTGCACTCTTGTTGTGAATTAGACTTTTTGGCTCCCTCTTGTGGTTACTAGTGATATGACTCTGGGATTTTCTTCCCTCAGTTTGCACCCAGCTGGGTCGTTAGTTCAGGGGTGTTGCTATATAAACCTCCTGGAACCTTAGTCCAGTGCATGGCATCGTTGTAATCAGACACATTCTGTTTGCTCCTATCTGCTGGTCCTGGTTCGTGCAAAATTAAGCTAAGTCCTGCTTCTTTGTTTTTTGGGTTATTTGCTTGCTCTCATTTTTGTCCAGCTTGTACTAAATGTGATTCCTGATCTTGCTGGAAGCTCTAGGGGGCTGGTGTTCTCCCCCCGGGCCGTTAGACGGTTCGGGGGTTCTTGAATTTCCAGTGTGGATATTTTTGATAGGGTTTTTGCTGACCATATAAGTTATCTTTCTATATTCTGCTATTAGCTAGTGGGCCTCTCTTTGCTAAATACCTAGCTCATTCTTATGTTTGTCTTTTCCTCTTACCTCACCGTTATTATTTGTTGGGGGCTTGTATCCAACTTTTGGGGTCTATTCTCTGGAGGCAAGAAAGGTCTTTCTTTTCCCTTCTAGGGTTAGCTAGTTCTCCGGCTGGCGCGAGACGTCTAGAACCAACGTAGGAACATTCCCCGGCTGCTGTTATTTGTGGTGCTAGGATTAGATATATGGTCAGCCCAGTTACCACTGCCCTATGAGCTGGTTTTTTGTGTTTGCAGACTTAGAAATTATTTCTGAGACCCTCTGCCATTGGGGTCATAACAGTATGCCAGGCCAACATTGAATGTTTAATGCATTGCAGAAGTGGGATAATAAGAAAGGAAATTCTGAGTTTTTTTTTTTTTTTCTTTCCTCTCTTCCTCCCCTTTACCTTTGAGTGGCTTGTGCTTGCTGCAGACATGAATGTCCAGACCTTGATTACAAGTGTAGACCAGCTGGCAGCTCGTGTGCAGGGCATACAAGATTTTGTTACCAGTAGTCCTATGTCTGAACCTAAAATACCTATTCCGGAATTGTTTTCTGGAGACCGATTTAGGTTTAGGAATTTCAAGAATAATTGTAAATTGTTTCTTTCTCTGAGACCCCGTTCATCTGGAGATTCAGCTCAGCAAGTTAAAATTGTTATTTCTTTTTTACGGGGTGACCCTCAGGATTGGGCTTTCTCGCTAGCGCCAGGAGATCCGGCATTGGCAAATATTGATGCGTTTTTTCTGGCGCTCGGATTGCTTTACGAGGAACCCAATCTTGAAATTCAGGCAGAAAAAGCCTTGTTGGCTATTTCTCAGGGTCAGGATGAAGCTGAAGTGTATTGCCAAAAATTTCGGAAATGGTCCGTGCTTTCTCAGTGGAATGAGTGTGCTCTGGCCGCAAATTTCAGAAATGGCCTTTCTGAAGCCATTAAGAATGTGATGGTGGGTTTCCCCATTCCTACAAGTCTGAATGATTCTATGGCGCTGGCTATTCAAATTGACCGGCGTTTGCGGGAGCGCAAAACCGCTAATCCTCTGGTGGTGTTGTCTGAACAAACACCTGATTTAATGCAATGTGATAGAATTCAGACTAGAAATGAGCGGAAAAATCATAGACGTCAGAATGGGTTGTGTTTTTACTGTGGTGATTCTACACATGTTATATCAGCATGCTCTAAACGCCTAACAAGGGTGGTTAGTCCTGTCGCCATTGGTAATTTGCAACCTAAATTTATTTTGTCTGTGACTTTAATTTACTCTTTGTCTTCTTACCCTGTTATGGCGTTTGTGGATTCAGGTGCTGCCCTGAGTCTTATGGATCTGTCATTTGCCAAGCGCTGTGGTTTTGTTCTTGAGCCGTTAGTAAATCCTATTCCTCTTAGAGGTATTGATGCTACGTCATTGGCGGAAAATAAACCGCAGTTTTGGACGCAGGTGACCATGTGCATGACTCCTGAACATCGGGAGGTGATTCGTTTTCTTGTTCTGCATAAAATGCATGATTTGGTCGTTTTGGGTCTGCCATGGTTACAGACCCACAATCCAGTCTTGGATTGGAAGGCTATGTCTGTGTCAAGTTGGGGCTGTCAGGGAATTCATGCTGATTCCCCGCCGGTGTCTATTGCTTCCTCTACTCCTTCGGAAGTTCCTGAGTATTTGTCTGATTATCAGGATGTATTCAGCGAGTCCAGGTCCAGTGCTCTGCCTCCTCATAGGGACTGTGACTGCGCCATAGATTTGATCCCAGGTAGTAAATTTCCTAAGGGAAGATTATTTAATCTGTCTGTACCTGAGCATGCCGCAATGCGTTCGTATATCAAGGTGTCTCTGGAGAAGGGGCATATCCGTCCATCCTCTTCCCCTCTTGGTGCAGGATTCTTTTTTGTGGCCAAGAAGGACGGATCTTTGAGACCTTGTATTGACTATCGGCTTCTGAATAAAATCACTGTAAAATTTCAGTATCCTTTGCCTCTGTTGTCGGACTTGTTTGCCCGGATTAAAGGTGCCAAGTGGTTCACCAAGATAGATCTTCATGGTGCGTACAACCTTGTGCGCATTAAGCAAGGAGATGAATGGAAGACTGCATTTAATACGCCCGAAGGTCATTTTGAGTACTTGGTGATGCCTTTTGGGCTCTCTAATGCTCCCTCAGTATTTCAGTCCTTTATGCATGATATTTTCCGGAAGTATCTGGATAAATTTATGATTGTTTATCTGATGATATTCTGGTTTTCTCTGAAGATTGGGACTCACATGTGGAGCAGGTCAGGATGGTGTTTCAGGTTTTGCGTGAGAATGCTTTGTTTGTTAAAGGCTCAAAGTGTCTCTTTGGAGTACAGAAGGTTCCCTTTTTGGGGTTTATTTTTTCCCCTTCTGCTGTGGAGATGGACCCAGTCAAGGTCCGAGCAATTCATGAGTGGACTCAACCCACGTCAGTTAAGAGTCTTTAGAAGTTCTTGGGTTTTGCTCACTTCTACCGTCGTTTTATCGCTAATTTTTCTAGCGTTGTTAAACTTTTGACGGATATGACCAAGAAAGGTTCTGATGTTGCTAACTGGGCTCCTGCAGCCGTGGAGGTGTTCCAGGAGTTGAAGCGCCGGTTTACTTCGGCACCTGTTTTTTGCCAGCCTGATGTCTCACTTCCCTTTCAGGTCGAAGTGGATGCTTCTGAGATTGGGGCAGGGGCCGTTTTGTCACAGAGAGGCCCTGGTTGCTCGGTAATGAGACCATGTGCTTTCTTCTCTAGGAAGTTTTCGCCTGCTGAGCGGAATTATGATGTTGGCAATCGGGAGTTGCTGGCCATGAAGTGGGCATTTGAGGAGTGGCGTCATTGGCTCGAGGGTGCTAAGCATCGTGTGGTGGTCTTGACTGATCACAAAAATTTGATGTATCTCGAGTCTGCTAAACGCCTGAATCCTAGACAGGCCCGCTGGTCATTGTTTTTCTCCCGTTTTGACTTTGTGGTCTCGTATTTACCAGGTTCAAAGAATGTGAAGGCTGATGCTCTTTCAAGGAGCTTTGTGCCTGACTCTCCTGGAGTCACAGAACCTGTTGGTGTTCTTAAAGAGGGAGTTATCTTGTCAGCCATTTCTCCTGATTTGCGACGTGTGTTGCAGAGATTTCAGGCTGGTAGACCTGACTCTTGTCCACCTGACAGACTGTTTGTTCCTGATAAGTGGACCAGCAGAGTCATTTCCGAGGTTCATTCCTCGGTGTTGGCAGGTCATCTGGGAATTTTTGGCACCAGAGATCTGGTGGCTAGGTCCTTTTGGTGGCCTTCCTTGTCACGGGATGTGCGGTCATTTGTGCAGTCCTGTGGGACTTGTGCTCGAGCTAAGCCTTGCTGTTCTCGCGCCAGCGGGTTGCTCTTGCCCTTGCCTGTCCCGAAGAGGCCTTGGACACACATTTCCATGGATTTCATTTCTGATCTCCCGGTGTCTCAGGGTATGTCTGTCATCTGGGTGGTATGTGATCGCTTTTCAAAAATGGTCCATTTGGTGCCTTTGCCTAAGCTGCCTTCCTCTTCCGACCTGTGTTCCTTCAGAATGTGGTTCGTTTACACGGCATTCCTGAGAATATTGTGTCTGACAGAGGATCCCAGTTTGTTTCCAGGTTCTGGCGATCCTTTTGTGCTAGGATGGGCATTGATTTGTCGTTCTCGTCTGCCTTTCATCCTCAGACTAATGGACAAACTGAGCGAACTAATCAGACTCTGGAGGCTTACGTGAGGTGTTTTGTTTTGGCAGATCAGGATGATTGGGTGACCTTCTTGCCGTTGGCTGAGTTTGCCCTTAATAATCGGGCTAGTTCCGCTACTTTGGTTTCGCCATTTTTCTGCAACTCTGGTTTCCATCCTCGTTTTTCCTCGGGACATGTGGAGCCTTCTGACTGTCCTGGGGTGGATTCTGTGGTGGATAGGTTGCAGCAGATCTGGAATCATGTGGTGGACAACTTAAAATTGTCACAGGAGAAGGCTCAGCGTTTTGCCAACCGCCGCCGCGGTGTGGGTCCCCGACTTCGTGTTGGGGATTTGGTGTGGCTGTCTTCTCGATTTGTTCCTATGAAGGTCTCCTCTCCTAAATTTAAGCCTCGCTTCATCGGTCCTTACAAGATATTGGAAATCCTTAATCCAGTGTCCTTTCGCTTGGATCTTCCGGTTTCGTTTGCCATTCACAACGTGTTCCATAGGTCTTTGTTGCGACGCTACGTTGTGCCTGTGGTTCCTTCTGCTGAGCCTCCTGCTCCGGTGTTGGTTGAGGGCGAGTTGGAGTACGTGGTTGAGAAGATCTTGGATTCTCGTCTCTCCAGACGGAGGCTTCAGTATTTGGTCAAGTGGAAGGGCTATGGTCAGGAGGATAATTCCTGGGTGGTTGCCTCTGATGTGCATGCGGCCGATTTAGTTCGTGCCTTTCACGCTGCTCATCCTGATCGCCCTGGTGGTCTTGGTGAGGGTTCGGTGACCCCTCCTTAAGGGGGGGGTACTGTTGTGAATTAGACTTTTTGGCTCCCTCTTGTGGTTACTAGTGATATGACTCTGGGATTTTCTTCCCTCAGTTTGCACCCAGCTGGGTCGTTAGTTCAGGGGTGTTGCTATATAAACCTCCTGGAACCTTAGTCCAGTGCATGGCATCGTTGTAATCAGACACATTCTGTTTGCTCCTATCTGCTGGTCCTGGTTCGTGCAAAATTAAGCTAAGTCCTGCTTCTTTGTTTTTTGGGTTATTTGCTTGCTCTCATTTTTGTCCAGCTTATACTAAATGTGATTCCTGATCTTGCTGGAAGCTCTAGGGGGCTGGTGTTCTCCCCCCGGGCCGTTAGACGGTTCGGGGGTTCTTGAATTTCCAGTGTGGATATTTTTGATAGGGTTTTTGCTGACCATATAAGTTATCTTTCTATATTCTGCTATTAGCTAGTGGGCCTCTCTTTGCTAAATACCTAGCTCATTCTTATGTTTGTCTTTTCCTCTTACCTCACCGTTATTATTTGTTGGGGGCTTGTATCCAACTTTTGGGGTCTATTCTCTGGAGGCAAGAAAGGTCTTTCTTTTCCCTTCTAGGGTTAGCTAGTTCTCCGGCTGGCGCGAGACGTCTAGAACCAACGTAGGAACGTTCCCCGGCTGCTGTTATTTGTGGTGCTAGGATTAGATATATTGTCAGTCCAGTTACCACTGCCCTATGAGCTGGTTTTTTGTGTTTGCAGACTTAGAAATTATTTCTGAGACCCTCTGCCATTGGGGTCATAACAACTCTGCTCTACATCCTGTGACTTTGCTCTGCTTCCGGCTCCGCACTCTGCGGCTTTGCTCTCCTCTCAGCTCTGCACTCTGTGGCTTTGCTCTACTCTCGGCTCTGCACTCTGAAGCTTTGCTCTGCTCTCGCTCTGCGGCTCCGCTCCTTGCGGTTCTGCCTTGCTCCGCTCCTTCCGGTTCTGCTCCACTCTCATTCCGCACTTCGTGGGCCTTTGTTCTTACTGTCTGAACAGGTCCCTACCTGTTCCCATATATCTCATACCTGTCTGTGCTCCTGTCCTCCCTGAATCAGTCCCTGCCCCACCAGTCTGAACAGGTCCCATCCTGTTCCCATATATCACTCACACTTGCCCGTGTTCCTTTGCCTTCCGAGTCAGTTCCTGTCCATTCTGTCTCAGCCGTGCCCGCCTGCTTGCCAGTGTCTCAACCGTGCCCGCCTGCCTGTCAGTGTCTCAGCCGTGCCCTCCTGCCTGCCAGTGTCTCAGCCATGCCCGCCTGCCTGCCTGTGTCTCAGCCATGCCCACCTGCCTGCCTGTGTTCCGTCCCCCAGTGGGATCAGCAGCCACAGCCAGACACCACCCTGGAGTGGTACCTGGTAGCTACCTGCCAGGCAAGCCTGACCTCACCATCAGAGGCTCCAGTGAACACCAAGGTAGCTACTTAGTCACGCCCCTTCCAGGGTAGTCTGGTTTGTGGTCCAGTGGGGCCACACCCCCTCCCTCACACCCACCAGTCAGGGTGCGAGCGTGAAAATAGGCAGTGTCTGCAGACTCTATGAAGCTGCTGTGTCTTCACAAATAGCTTTATACAGTGAGAAAAAAAAGTATTTAGTCAGTGACCAATTGCGCAAGTTCTCCCACTCAAAAATGGGAGAGGCCGGTAATTGACATCATAGGTAGACCACAACTATGAGAGTCAAAATGAGAAAATAAATCCAGAAAATCACCTTGTCAGATTTGTTAACATTTATTTAGCAAATTATGGTGGAAAATAAGTATTTGGTCATTAACAAAAGTTCATCTCAAAATTTTGTTATATATCCTTTGCTGGCAATGACAGTGGTCAAACGTTTTCTGTAAGTCTTCACAAGGTTGGCACACACCGTTGGTGGTATGTTGACCCATTCCACCATGCAGACCTCCTCTAGAGCAGTGATGTTTTGGACCTGTTGGTGGGCAACACAGACTTTCAAGTCCATCCAAAGGTTTTCTATGGGGTTGAGATCTGGAGACTGGCTAAGGCCCCACTGTAGATGATCCTTTCTCTGGATTGTAAGCTGTATACTGTTCTTGGTGGCAAGGCAGTATGAGTCTCTAAATCCTTAGCCATCAATCCCTTAGGTAACTGTATGATTGTTGTTCTCACATGCATTGCGTCCTCAGATAGTTCCAACTCGGCCACACTGACTTGTAATAAGAGTCCAGGAGAAACAGGGTTGATTTTCTCTGAAATCTTGCATTAAGGTACAATGCAGCAGGTGGAAAGAGTAATCCCAAACAGAGAAGTACACATGTGCATCCAAAGATGGCTATAACAAACTGAATAAGCAAGGGCTAACATCATCAACTACAGGAGAGAAGGGACAACTTCAAAGGGCAGGGATTCTGCCTAGCAACAACAGAATACAATGCATAACACAGAAAACACACAACAAGCTGCTCCCTTTCATGGGACACAACAATCACCTCTAGGCGATACCTAGAAATATATAGCAGTTGTAAATCATTACGCTACTGCATTTTTGATAGAAGTGCATAGGGCTAGGTCTTTATATATTTTATACCCGCCTATGTTCTGATGTCTTCTCTAGCCCAATATAACTGCTTGTATACAGTTGTGCTCAAAAGTTTACATACCCCAGAAGAACGTTTGCTTTCTTTTTGCTTTCTGTGCATTTGTAGCTCACACATCCCCAAAACATCAGCTATCCACATCCGTTCTTTACAGTAGGAATTTTGCTCCTTTCATCATAGGCCTTGTTGACCTCTCTCCAAATGTAACGTTTATGGTTGAAACCAAAAGCTTGTCTCTGTGCTGTTTTGCATATTGTAAGTGAGATACTTTGTGGTTTTTGCACAGTAATGGCTTTCTTCTGGCGACTCGACCATGCAGCCCATTTTTCTTCAAGTGCCTCCTTATTGTTCATCTTGAAACAGCCATACTACTAGTTTTCAGAGAGTCCTGTATTTCAGCTGATGTTATTTGTGGGTTTTTCTTTGCATCCCGAACAATTTTCCTGGAAGTGGTGGACAACATTTTTGTTGTTCTACATGACCGTTGTTTTGTTTTTACAGAGCCCCTGATTTTTCATTTGTTAATCACAGTTTGAATGCTGCTGACTGACATTATCAATTCCTTGGATAGCTTTTTGTATCTCTTTCCTGTTTTATACAGTTCCACTACCTTTTCCTGTAGATCTGTTGACAATTTTTTTGCTTTCCCCATGACTCACAATCCAGAAATGTCAGTGGCTGGATGAAATCTGAATCAAGAATCTGTCTGGATTAGTGTTGAGCGATACCGTCCGATACTTGAAAGTATCGGTATCGGATAGTATCGGCCGATACCCGAAAAGTATCGGATATCGCCGATACCGATACCCGATACCAATACAAGTCAATGGGACACCAAGTATCGGAAGGTATCCTGATGGTTCCCAGGGTCTGAAGGAGAGGAAACTCCTCTTCAGGCCCTGGGATCCATATTAATGTGTAAAATAAAGAATAAAAATAAAAAATATTGATATACTCACCCTCTGACGCGCCCTGGTTGTAACCGCCAGCCTCCGTTCATAAGAATGAGCGCTTGAAAGTCCTTAGATGACGTCGCGGCCTGTGATTGGTCACGGAGCGGTCACGTGACCGCAACGCGACCAATCACAAGCCGTGACATCATCTAAGGTCTTTCAAGCGCTTGAAAGTCCTTAGATGACGTTGCGGCCTGTGATTGGTTGCGGAGCGGTCACGTGACGGCTCCGCGACCAATCACAGGCCGCGACGTCATCTAAGGACTTTCAAGTGCTCATTCTTATGAGCGGAAGCTGCCGGTTACTTCGGTAAGGTACAGGCTGCGCCGGAGAGGTGAGTATATCAATATTTTTTATTTTTATTCTTTATTTTACACATTAATATCTATCCCGATACCGATTCCCAATATCACAAAAGTATCGGATCTCGGTATCGGAATTCCGATACCGCAAATATCGGCCGATACCCGATACTTGCGGTATCGGAATGCTCAACACTAGTCTGGATCCCAGAAACTCACTCAGTTTTTATGTACACACACTGATTACAAGCAAACAGGTCACAGGAGAGGATGTTACCTTTAGTAGCCATTCAGACCCATTTGTGTCAACTTCTGTGCACGTTATCAGGTCAAAATCACCAGGGTATGTGAACATTTGATCAGGATCATTTGGCTGTTTTGGGTTGTCATTGATTTGAAAAGAGAAAACACAGTAGTTTGACAATAATTGGCTTCACCCAGCCACTAACAATGAGTGGAGAAAAAGTTGTGATGTTATCATTCATATTCTCTGAAAAAGGCCAAGAAAGCAAAAATTCTGCTGGGGTATGTTATCTTTTGAGCACAAATGTATATCCTTTTTGCATGTTGAACTTTTCACCTTTGTGGTGGGTATATAAAATTATTTTTTATATTGAGCTTAATAAAAGTTATGTTTTATAAGGGTTTTTTCAGTTTGCCAATCCAGCCCTTGTTCATTTTGATAACGGTCAGCCTGTCAGCATTTTCAAGTTAACAGGAGGATGCGCCTATCAGTTATAATCCCCCCATTTAGCACTAAAAACACCCACTGACATATCACTAGTGGCAGAGCAGACCAGGACCTCCAAGCCATAGAGAGACAGTTCATGCCATGTGTCTAGCTTGGATACCCAATAATTGTAAGGGACAGAGGAATCACAGAGTACGCTGGTGCATTTAACAAGGTACTCCTTCAGCATCTTCCATAATTTTTCTATCCTTGCCAGAGTACCCCACGCATTAGGGCCTGGGCAATGGGAGGGTCTGATAAAACTATCGCAGACCTTTAATAGTGTTCCCCTGCCTGTGCTGCATCTGGTGTCTCCCTCAGCTCTGCTCCTTGGTTGTCCAATGAACTTTGAGCTCTGCCACCAGTGTTGTCAGATGGGAATTGTTTTTAATAATTCTTCAACTAGGGCCTTCTGGTACTGCAACAATTTCTTAGCTGTGGTTAAGTAGACCTTCCCAGTAACAGCATTGGTTAGGGAGTGGCTGATGTTATGGGACACTTTTTTGTGTAAGGCAGGGACGGCACACCAGGAGAAATAGTGGCGTTGGGGGACTGAGTACTAAGAGACAGCTGCCGCTATGAGATTGTGAAAAGGTTCTGTCTCCACAGGTCTAAACACCAACATTTCCCGGACAAGCAGTATGTAAATGTAGCCATTTAGTACTGTGGCCAGTAGGTGGATGACTGCATATTTACTCTTGCGTTCCGAGGACTGGGGTAGGGACAACTGAACGCTACGCTGGGACAAGGACGTGGACGCTGATGGTGGTCCTATTTTATGGACAGGGGACTGGCATGCATGCAGAACAGGGGAAGATACAGTGGTGTCACCTGTAGACACTGTTTTTGGATCCTGGCGTTTGGCCCAAGTAGTGGGGTGCTTTGCTTGTTTGTGCTTGAGCATGCTGGTGGTGGTCAGGCTGGTAGTGGTGCTGCCCCTGTTGATGCTGGTATGGTAAATGTTGTAAATGGCTTTTCTGGGTTAATTACTGTCTTTAAAAAAAAAGCACCAGACTCAAACACCTAACCCTTAGCTTGGCAACTTCAGCCGTGTTGGTGCTCTGGGGAACAGTTGCCCACTTTGTGTCTCTGGCCACCCCTCTGCCTCTTCCTGTCTGTTCTGGTGCTGCAGATTCCCCCCCCCCCCCCCCGTGCACTGCTGTCCTCACTCTGCATGTCACCTTCCCAGGCTGGGTCATGACTTCTCCCTGGTCCTCCTTTTGCCTTGCTGATGTAACAACTTCACTTGTTGACAATTGGGTCATTTTTCCACCGTCTCCTTCTTGTGAGGGTGTCTGCTCAAATATGTAGGTATAGCTACGTGCGATCTCCTCATGCCCTGATGGAAACTGGCAGGGCGAGAGGTCAGAATCTATAAATGGAAATGTGAACAGCTCTTCTGAGTGTCCAAGTGTGGGATCACTTGTCTCTGATCACTCGGCATGGTGAAAGGAAAAAGAATCAGGGTGAGGATTATGTGATCTAGAATCGCACCTACTGAGACTGGATCATGTGGAAGACAGGGTGATGCTGGCAAAGTGACTGGAAGCATTATCTACAAAATGAGACAGGAATGTCATGATTCTCAATGGCGAGAGAACATAGCCCAGCATATATGAGAACTAGCTCTTGGAAGATGGAAACTATACTGACCATGAACTAAACCTGCCGCACAACTAGAAGTGGCCGGGTAGCATGCCTACGTTTTTTTATCCCTAGATGCCCAGCGCCAGCTGGAGAACTACCTAATCCTAGCAGAGGAAAAGACAGTCCTGGCTCACCTCTAGAGAAATTTTCCCAAAAGGCAGACAGAGGCCCCCACATATATTGGCGGTGATTTTAGATGAAATGACAAACGTAGTATGAAAATAGGTTTAGCAAAATCGAGGTCCGCTTACTAGATAGTATGAAGACAGAAAGGGCACTTTCATGGTCAGCAGAAATCCCTATCAAAACACCATCCAGAAATTACTTTAAGACTCTAGCATTAACTCATAACACCAGAGTGGCAATTTCCGCTCACAAGAGCTTTCCAGACACAGTAACGAAACAGCAGCTGTGAACAGGAACAAAATGCAAAAACACACAAGGACAAAAGTCCAACTTAGCTGGGAGTTGTCTAGTAGCAGGAACATGCACAGAAAGGCTACTGATTACATTGTTGACCGGCATGAAACTGACAGAGGAGCAAAGTTATATAGCGACTCCCACATCCTGATAGGAGCAGGTGAACAGAGAGGATGATGCACACAAGCTAAATTCCACAAGTGGCCACCGGGGGAGCCCAGAATCCAATTTCACAACAGTACCCCCCCCTCAAGGAGGGGGCACCGAACCCTCACCAGAACCACCAGGGCGATCAGGATGAGCCCTATGAAAGGCACGGACAAGATCGGAGGCATGAACATCAGAGGCAGTGACCCAAGAATTATCCTCCTGACCGTATCCCTTCCATTTGACCAGATACTGGAGTTTCCGTCTGGAAACACGAGAGTCCAAGATCTTTTCCACAACGTACTCCAACTCACCCTCAACCAACACCGGAGCAGGAGGCTCAACGGAAGGCACAGCTGGTACCTCATACCTGCGCAACAATGACCGATGAAAAACATTATGAATCGAAAAGGATGCAGGGAGGTCCAAACGGAAGGACACAGGGTTAAGAATCTCCAATATCTTGTACGGGCCGATGAACCGAGGCTTAAACTTAGGAGAAGAAACCCTCATAGGGACAAAACGAGAAGACAACCACACCAAGTCCCCAACACAAAGCCGAGGACCAACACGACGACGGCGGTTGGCAAAAAGCTGAGTCTTCTCCTGGGACAACTTCAAATTGTCCACCACCTGCCCCCAAATCTGATGCAACCTCTCCACCACAGCATCCACTCCAGGACAATCCGAAGATTCCACTTGACCGGAGGAAAATCGAGGATGAAACCCCGAATTACAGAAAAACGGGGACACCAAGGTGGCAGAGCTGGCCCGATTATTGAGGGCGAACTCTGCCAAAGGCAAAAAAGCAACCCAATCATCCTGATCCGCAGACACAAAACACCTCAAATATGTCTCCAAGGTCTGATTAGTCCGCTCGGTCTGGCCATTAGTCTGAGGATGGAAAGCAGACGAAAAAGACAAATCTATGCCCATCCTAGCACAGAATGCCCGCCAAAATCTAGACACGAATTGGGTCCCTCTGTCAGAAACGATATTCTCCGGAATACCATGCAAACGAACAACATTTTGAAAAAACAGAGGAACCAACTCGGAAGAAGAAGGCAACTTAGGCAAGGGAACCAGATGGACCATCTTAGAGAAATGGTCACACACCACCCAGATGACAGACATGTTCTGAGAAACAGGCAGATCCGAAATAAAATCCATCGAGATGTGCGTCCAAGGCCTCTTCGGGATAGGCAAGGGTAACAACAATCCACTAGCCCGAGAACAACAAGGCTTGGCCCGAGCACAAACGTCACAAGACTGCACAAAGCCTCGCACATCTCGTGACAGGGAAGGCCACCAGAAGGACCTTGCCACCAAATCCCTGGTACCAAAGATTCCAGGATGACCTGCCAACGCAGAAGAATGAACCTCAGAGATGACTCTACTGGTCCAATCATCAGGAACAAACAGTCTACCAGGTGGGCAACGATCAGGTCTATCCGCCTGAAACTCCTGCAAGGCCCGCCGCAGGTCTGGAGAAACGGCAGACAATATCACTCCATCTTTAAGGATACCTGTGGGCTCAGAATTACCAGGGGAGTCAGGCTCAAAACTCCTAGAAAGGGCATCCGCCTTAACATTCTTAGAACCCGGTAGGTAAGACACCACAAAATTAAACCGAGAGAAAAACAACGACCAGCGCGCTTGTCTAGGATTCAGGCGCCTGGCAGACTCAAGGTAAATTAAATTTTTGTGGTCAGTCAATACCACCACCTGATGTCTGGCCCCCTCAAGCCAGTGACGCCACTCCTCAAAAGCCCACTTCATGGCCAAAAGCTCCCGATTCCCAATATCATAATTCCGCTCGGCGGGTGAAAATTTACGGGAAAAAAAAGCACAAGGTCTCATCACGGAGCAGTCGGAACTTCTCTGCGACAACACCGCCCCAGCTCCGATTTCAGAAGCGTCGACCTCAACCTGAAAAGGAAGAGCAACATCAGCACCCTTCTTAGTCAAATCAGTCAATGGTTTTACAACATCAGAAAAACCAGCAATAAATCGACGATAAAAGTTAG
Source organism: Ranitomeya variabilis (assembly GCF_051348905.1). NCBI lineage: Eukaryota > Metazoa > Chordata > Amphibia > Anura > Dendrobatidae > Ranitomeya > Ranitomeya variabilis. Next base: position 639,938,598 of record NC_135233.1, read on the forward strand.
CAAAGCCCAAAAATTTCTGAAGACTCTTAAGAGAAGAGGGTTGCGTCCAATCACCAATAGCCTGAACCTTGACAGGATCCATCTCGATGGAAGAGGGGGAAAAAATGTATCCCAAGAAGGAAATCTTCTGAACCCCAAAAACACACTTAGAACCCTTCACACACAAGGAATTAGACCGCAAAACCTGAAAAACCCTCCTGACCTGCTGGACATGAGAGTCCCAGTCATCCGAAAAAATCAGAATATCATCCAGATACACAATCATAAATTTATCCAAATAATCGCGGAAAATGTCATGCATAAAGGACTGGAAGACTGAAGGGGCATTTGAAAGACCAAAAGGCATCACCAAATACTCAAAATGGCCCTCGGGCGTATTAAATGCGGTTTTCCACTCATCCCCCTGCTTGATTCGCACCAAATTATACGCCCCACGGAGATCAATCTTAGAGAACCACTTGGCCCCCTTTATACGAGCAAACAAATCAGTAAGCAGTGGTAACGGATATTGATATTTAACCGTGATTTTATTCAAAAGTCGATAATCAATACACGGCCTCAAAGAGCCGTCTTTCTTAGACACAAAGAAAAAACCGGCTCCTAAGGGAGATGACGAAGGACGAATATGTCCCTTTTCCAAGGACTCCTTTATATATTCTCGCATAGCAGCGTGTTCAGGCACAGACAGATTAAATAAACGACCCTTAGGGTATTTACTACCCGGGATCAAGTCTATGGCACAATCGCACTCCCGGTGCGGAGGTAGTGAACCAACCTTGGGTTCTTCAAAAACGTCACGAAAGTCAGACAAGAATTCAGGAATCTCAGAGGGAATAGATGATGAAATGGAAACCAAAGGTACGTCCCCATGAGTTCCTTTACATCCCCAGCTTAACACAGACATAGCTCTCCAGTCGAGGACTGGGTTATGAGATTGCAGCCATGGCAATCCCAGCACCAAAACATCATGTAGATTATACAGCACCAGAAAGCGAATAACCTCCTGGTGATCCGGATTAACACGCATAGTCACTTGTGTCCAGTATTGTGGTTTATTACTAGCCAATGGGGTGGAGTCAATCCCTTTCAGAGGTATCGGAGCCTCCAATGGCTCCAAATCATACCCACAGCGTTTGGCAAAGGACCAATCCATAAGACTCAAAGCAGCGCCAGAGTCGACATAGGCGTCCGCGGTAATAGATGACAAAGAACAAATCAGGGTCACAGATAGAATAAACTTAGACTGTAAAGTGCTAATTGAAACAGACTTGTCAGGCTTCTTAGTACGCTTAAAGCATGCTGATATAACATGAGTTGAATCACCACAATAGAAGCACAACCCATTTTTTCGTCTAAAATTCTGCCGCTCGCTTCTGGACAGAATTCTATCACATTGCATATTTTCTGGCGTTTTCTCAGTAGACACCGCCAAATGGTGCACAGGTTTGCGCTCCTGCAGACGCCTATCGATCTGAATAGCCATCGTCATGGACTCATTCAGACTCGCAGGCACAGGGAACCCCACCATAACATCCTTAATGGCATCAGAGAGACCTTCTCTGAAAATCGCCGCCAGGGCGCTCTCATTCCACTGAGTAAGCACAGACCATTTGCGGAATTTTTGGCAGTATATTTCAGCTTCATCTTGCCCCTGAGACAAGGACATCAAGGCCTTTTCCGCCTGAAGCTCTAAATGAGGTTCCTCATAAAGCAACCCCAAGGCCAGAAAAAACGCATCCACATTGAGCAACGCAGGATCCCCTGGTGCCAATGCAAAAGCCCAGTCTTGAGGGTCGCCCCGGAGCAAGGAAATTACAATCCTGACCTGCTGTGCAGGGTCTCCGGCAGAGCGAGACTTCAGGGACAAAAACAATTTGCAATTATTTTTAAAATTTTGAAAGTGAGATCTATTCCCCGAGAAGAATTCAGGCAAAGGAATTCTAGGCTCAGACATAGGTGCATGAACAACAAAATCTTGCAAATTTTGTACCTTTGTGGCGAGATTATTCAAACCTGTAGCTACACTCTGAAGATCCATTTGAAACAGGTGAACACAGAGCCATTCAAGGATTAGAAGGAGAGGAAGAGAGGAAGGCTGCAGTATAGGCAGACTAGCAAGTGATTCAATTAAGAGCACACTCAGAACTAGAGGGAAAAAAAAAAAAAAAAAAAATTGTAGCAGACTTCTTTTTTCTCTCCTTTCTCAGCCAGTAATTTAACCCTTTTTTGGGCCGGTCAAACTGTCATGATTCTCAATGGCGAGAGAACATAGCCCAGCATATATGAGAACTAGCTCTTGGAAGATGGAAACTATACTGACCATGAACTAAACCTGCCGCACAACTAGAAGTGGCCGGGTAGCATGCCTACATTTTTTTATCCCTAGATGCCCAGCGCCAGCCGGAGAACTACCTAATCCTAGCAGAGGAAAAGACAGTCCTGGCTCACCTCTAGAGAAATTTTCCCAAAAGGCAGACAGAGGCCCCCACATATATTGGCGGTGATTTTAGATGAAATGACAAACGTAGTATGAAAATAGGTTTAGCAAAATCGAGGTCCGCTTACTAGATAGTATGAAGACAGAAAGGGCACTTTCATGGTCAGCAGAAATCCCTATCAAAACACCATCCAGAAATTACTTTAAGACTCTAGCATTAACTCATAACACCAGAGTGGCAATTTCCGCTCACAAGAGCTTTCCAGACACAGTAACGAAACAGCAGCTGTGAACAGGAACAAAATGCAAAAACACACAAGGACAAAAGTCCAACTTAGCTGGGAGTTGTCTAGTAGCAGGAACATGCACAGAAAGGCTACTGATTACATTGTTGACCGGCATGAAACTGACAGAGGAGCAAGGTTATATAGCGACTCCCACATCCTGATAGGAGCAGGTAAACAGAGGGGATGATGCACACAAGCTAAATTCCACAAGTGGCCACCGGGGGAGCCCAGAATCCAATTTCACAACACAGGAAGCTAGGTCGACATGATTTGTGTGTTTGTGCTCCTGCAGCAGGCACAGTTTCTCCTTGCCCACGGCCTTGGCCTCTCAGCATCACGTCAACTTTCCTGTCTCTTACCACTCTCCTTGCCTATTTTAAATTATGATATATAATTATAATATAATTATGATATATCTCCACTAAAAATTTTTTGCAGGAACACTAGCGCAGAAAAATTTGCCCACCTCAGATGGACTTGTTATAGTGCAGGAGCAATATAGTGATGCTATTTATAGTCAAGCAACTCTGGATTATTTTATTTAGATGCACAAATGCCACAGTATAAATGGCACTCCATCCACAGTGTGAGGGACAGCATCACTTGTGTAAGTATACTGTTATGGACCTGGTGGTTAGGAGCACCCGGAATGACCTGATGAGTAAACCAGTAATCGGAACAAGCTCTGGGAAAGTGGGAACTCTGCTGACCGCAAACCCTACTCCTATAACACAAACTAGAAATAGCCATGAAGCGTACCTAACTCTCCCTAGATGCCTCTTCACAGCCTAAGAGCTAACTACACCTAAAGATAGAAATAGAAGCCTAACCTTGCCTCAGAGAAATTCCCCAAAGGTAAAGGCAGCCCCCCACATATATTGACTGTGAGTTAAGAGGAAAGTCACAAACACAGGAATGAAACAGGTTTTAGCAAAAGAGGCCAGACTTCACTAAAATAGTCAGAGGATAGCAAAGGGAACTATGCGGTCAGCACAAAAGACTACAAAAAAACACGCAGAGTAAGCAAAAAGACTCCCCACACCGACTCACGGTGTGGAGGTGCCACTCTGCACCCCAGAGCTTCCAGCTAGCAAGGGAATATCATGATAGCAAGCTGGACTAGAAATTAGCAGTACTAAGAAATATATTCAGGAAGCAGTAACAACAAATGAACTAGCAAAGACTTAGCTTCTGCTGGAGTAGACAGGTCCTCAGAGAAGTCCAAGAGAGATCTGAACCAATACTGAAACATTGACAGCTGGCATCAAGTAACGATCTGAGTGGAGTTAAATAGAGAAGCCAGCAAGCAATAAACCAGAGCAGCTGACAAAGCCAACCTCAGTGACCAGCAGTTCCGCTCAAAGCCACCAGAGGGAGTCCAAGAGCAGAACTAACCAAAGTACCATTCATGACCACAGGAGGGAGTCCGAGAACGGAATTCACAACAGTATACTATTGGCCACTTTTTGTGTACTTTTCAATTTATTTCCACTGAGTTTGGTCCCTCCATCTGATCAAATCGCATTGCTTTTGCACTTGCACATTATCCCTGCACTTATTGATATTCAGTATCGATTGCTTCATTTGCATTGTCCAATTTTTTCACAAGTTTACATTCAGCATTTTATTTTGCACATTTTGGATTTTTTTGATTTTAGGTGAGGTATTACGTATTATATATATATATATTTATATATATATATATATATATATATATATTTACATATTTTTACTTCTCAACACTATATAAATTTTGCATTTGATTTTTTCTTCTTTTTTTCTTTTGGTCACTAGCTTTTTATGTTCACTTCACATGTGGATGTGCGTCCTTGCAATTTTTTATACTATTTATGTAATCTGGTATTGTACTTGTGCACTTTGTCCCATTGTTATCTCTGATTTTAACTTTATGTAAGCAATATCCTACATGCAGTAGACTTGTAGAAAATTTACGTTTGATGCTGGTTTATTTAAACACAATAGATCACCATAGTGCTGGGTTAGAAGACACAAAAGCGACAAGTAATGCTAGAAGTTTGACGTTTCAACCCGTCACGGGTCTTTTTCAACTTTCTTGCTGCGTCCTGGAAAGTATGAGCTGGAGCACTGATATCCTACTTCTCAACACTCCCGGTGGTGCGCTTATTGTGCACATGCTTCTGTCCTCTTAAAGGGAGACATCTAGTTTATGGCACACTCCCCTGTATGAAGGTGCCTGTGTAGGGTGGAGCGCCAAACTAATAGTCTCTCCTGCGTATCTGGGCTGGAACCATCGAGGCTGTCACCAGTGTTTCAAGGGGAAGAGATTGTGGACTGGAGCAGTTCAGGGCACCTGACTGAAAGGGGCGGCTCCGATATAAATAGCAGTTTGAGCAGGAAGACGGGACATTTGGCAGGGACCGAGCTTGTGAGTAGTAAGACGGTTAACTCCCCCTTCATGGACCCACACCCACTAGTTGTGCCTATACTCCCATTGTTATCTCTGATTTTAACTTTATGTAAGCATTACAAGAAGGGGTCACCGAACCCTCACCAGGGCCCCCAGGCCGATCAGGACGAGCCAAATGAAAGGCACAAACTAAATCGGCAGCGTGGACATCGGAGGCAACAACCCAGGAATTATCCTCCTGACCATAGCCCTTCCACTTAACCAGGTACTGAAGCTTCCGTCTCGAAATACGAGAATCCAAAATTTTTTCCACCACATACTCCAACTCCCCCTCAACCAACACCGGAGCAGGAGGATCAACGGAGGGAACCATAGGCGCCACGTACCTCCGCAACAACGACCTATGGAACACATTATGGATGGCAAAAGAAGCTGGAAGGACCAAACAAAATGACTCAGGGTTGAGAATTTCAGAAATCTTATAAGGACCAATGAAACGAGGCTTAAACTTAGGAGAAGAAACCTTCATAGGAACATAACGAGAAGACAACCAAACCAAATCCCCAACACGAAGTCGAGGACCAACACAACGACGGCTGTTAGCGAAACGTTGAGCCTTCTCCTGGGACAACGTCAGATTGTCCACTATGTGAGTCCAAATTTGCTGCAACCTGTCCACAGAATCCACACCAGGACAGTCAGAAGGCTCAACCTGCCCCGAAGAAAAACAAGGATGAAAACCAGAATTGCAGAAAAAAGGCGAAACCAAAGTAGCCGAACTAGCCCGATTATTAAGGGCAAACTCAGCCAATGGCAAGAAGGTCACCCAATCATCCTGATCAGCAGAAACAAAGCATCTCAGATAGGTTTCCAAAGTCTGGTTGGTTCGTTCGGTTTGGCCATTTGTTTGAGGATGGAAAGCCGAAGAAAAAGACAAATCAATGCCCATCTTAGCACAAAAGGACCGCCAAAACCTAGAGACAAACTGGGAACCTCTGTCCGACACAATGTTCTCCGGAATGCCATGCAAACGAACCACATGTTGAAAAAACAATGGCACCAAATCAGAAGAGGAAGGTAATTTAGGCAAGGGTACCAAATTGACCATCTTAGAAAAGCGATCACAAACCACCCAGATGACAGACATCCTTTGAGAGACAGGAAGATCTGAAATAAAATCCATGGAAACATATGTCCAAGGCCTCTTCGGGACTGGCAAGGGCAAAAGCAACCCACTGGCACGAGAACAGCAGGGCTTAGCCCAAGCACAAGTCCCACAGGACTGCACAAAAGAACGCACATCCCGTGACAAGGAAGGCCACCAAAAGGACCTAGCCACCAAATCTCTGGTCCCAAAAATCCCAGGATGACCAGCCAACACTGAGCAATGAACCTCAGAAATAACTCTGCTAGTCCATCTATCAGGGACAAACAGTTTCTCTGCTGGACAACGGTCAGGTCTATCAGCCTGAAACTCCTGCAGCACCCGCCGCAAATCAGGGGAGATGGCAGACAGAATTACCCCCTCTTTGAGGATACCAGCCGGCTCAGGGACTCCCGGAGAATCAGGCACTAAACTCCTAGAAAGGGCATCAGCCTTCACATTCTTAGAACCTGGAAGGTATGAGACCACAAAATCGAAACGGGAGAAAAACAGCGACCATCGAGCCTGTCTAGGATTCAACCGCTTGGCAGACTCGAGATAAGTCAGATTTTTGTGATCCGTCAAGACCACCACGCGGTGCTTGGCTCCCTCAAGCCAATGTCGCCACTCCTCGAATGCCCACTTCATAGGCAGCAGCTCCCGATTGCCAACATCATAATTACGCTCAGCAGGCGAAAACTTTCTAGAAAAGAAGGCACATGGCTTCATCACAGAGCCATCAGAACTTCTTTGAGACAAAACAGCCCCTGCTCCAATCTCAGAAGCATCAACCTCGACCTGAAAAGGGAGCGAAACATCTGGCTGACACAACACAGGGGCCAAAGAAAAACGGCGTTTCAGCTCCTGAAAAGCCTCAACAGCCGCAGAGGACCAATTCACCACATCAGCACCTTTCTTTGTCAAATCAGTCAAAGGTTTAACCACACTAGAAAAATTAGCGATGAAGCGACGGTAAAAATTAGCAAAGCCCAGGAATTTCTGGAGGCTCTTCACAGATGTAGGTTAAGTCCAATCATAAATGGCCTGAACTTTAACAGGGTCCATCTCGATAGTGGAAGGGGAAAAAATGAAGCCCAAAAAGGAAACCTTCTGAACTCCGAAGAGACATTTAGACCCCTTCACAAACAAGGATGTTGTGAATTTGGTTTCTGGGCTCCCCCGGTGGTCACTGGTGGTACTGAACTTGTGTGCTTCATCTCCTCTGTTCACCTGTTTCCATCAGGATGTGGGAGTTTTCTATTTAACCTTGCTCCTCAGTCATTTCTATGCCGGCCAACAATGTTACCAGAAGCCTTTCTGTTGCATGTTCCTGCTCCTAGACTACTATCAGCTAAGTTGGACTTTTAGTCCTAAGTTTGTTTTGCATTTTTGTTCCAGTTCTCTGTGATTGAATATTTCTGAGGCTGGAAGCTCTTGTGATCTGAAATTGCCACTCTGGTGTCATGAGTTGATATTAGAGTCTTAAAGTAATTTCAGGATGGTGTTTTGAAAGGGTTTTTCAGCTGACTGTGTAGTTCCCTTTTCTGTCTTCCTACTATCTAGTAAGCGGACCTCAATTTGCTAAACCTATTTTCATACTTCGTATGTCAATTTCCTCTGAAATCACCGACAATATATGTGGGGGCTACTGTCTGCCTTTTGGGGAAAATATCTCTAGAGGTAAGTCAGGTCTGTATTTTCCTCTGCTAGGGTCAGTCAGTCCTCCGGCTGGCGCTGGGCGTCTAGGGATAAAATGTAGGCACGCTACCCGGCCACTGTTAGTTGTGCGGTAGGTTTAGCTCACGGTCAGCTCGAGTTCCCATCTTCCAAGAGCTAGTCCTTTTGTATGCTTTACTACGTTCTCTTGCCATTGAGAACCATGACAGTTTGGCCGGCCAAGGGTTAAAATAATTGGCAGAAGAAAGGAGAGAAAAGAAGTCTGCAGAGAATTTTTTTTTTTTTTTTTTCTGAATTAGTTGATTCACTTGCATCTCTGCTTACTGCAGCCTTCGTCTCTCTCTCCTTCTAATCCTTGAATGGTTCTGATTTCACCTGATAAAAATGGATCAGCAGAGTTTAGCTACAGGTTTGAATAATCTCGCTATGAAGGTTCAAAGTTTACAGGATTTTGTAATTCATGCTCCTATATCTGAACCTAGAATTCCTTTACCTGAATTTTTCTCCGGGGATAGATCTCGCTTCCAGAATTTCAAACATAATTGTAAATTATTTTTGTCTCTGAGATCTCGCTCCGCTGGAGATCCTGCACAGCAGGTCAGGATTGTAATTTCCTTGCTCCGGGGTGACCCTCAGGATTGGGCATTTGCTTTGGCACCAGGGGATCCTGCGTTGCTCAATGTGGATGCGTTTTTCCTGGCATTGGGGTTGCTTTATGAGGAACCTCATTTAGAGATTCAGGCTGAAAAAGCCTTGATGGCCCTGTCTCAGGGGCAAGATGAGGCTGAAATACACTGCCAAAAATTTCGTAAGTGGTCTGTGCTTACTCAGTGGAATGAGTGCGCCCTGGCGGCGAATTTCAGAGAGGGTCTCTCTGATGCCATTAAAGATGTTATGGTGGGGTTCCCTGTGCCTACAGGTCTGAATGAGTCCATGACAATGGCCATTCAGATTGATCGGCGTTTGCGGGAGCGCAAACCTGTGCACCATTTGGCGGTGTCTACTGAGAAGGCGCCAGAGATTATGCAATGTGATAGAATTCTGTCCAGAAGCGAACGACAGAATTTTAGGCGAAAAAATGGGTTGTGCTTCTATTGTGGTGATTCAACTCATGTTATATCAGCATGCTCTAAACGTACTAAGAAGGTTGATAAGTCTGTTTCAATTGGCACTTTACAGTCTAAGTTTATTCTATCTGTGACCCTGATTTTCTCTTTATCGTCTATTACCGCGGACACCTATGTCGACTCTGGCGCCGCTTTGAGTCTTATGGATTGGTCCTTTGCCAAACGCTGTGGGTTTAGTTTAGAGCCTCTGGAAGTTCCTATACCTCTGAAGGGTATTGACTCCACGCCATTGGCTAGTAATAAACCACAATACTGGACACAAGTAACTATGCGTATTAATCCGGATCACCAGGAGATTATTCGCTTCCTTGTGTTGTATAATCTACATGATGTGTTGGTGCTTGGATTGCCATGGCTGCAATCTCATAACCCAGTCCTCGACTGGAAAGCAATGTCTGTGTTAAGCTGGGGATGTCAGGGGACTCATGGGGACGTACCTTTGGTTTCCATTTCGTCATCTATTCCCTCTGAGATTCCGGAATTTTTATCTGATTATCGTGACGTTTTTGAGGAGCCTAAACTTGGTTCACTACCTCCGCACAGAGATTGCGATTGTACTATAGATCTGATTCCGGGCAGTAAGTTTCCAAAGGGTCGTTTATTTAATCTATCTGTGCCTGAACATGCTGCTATGCGGGAATATATTAAGGAGTCCTTGGAAAAGGGACATATTCGTCCTTCGTCATCTCCCTTAGGAGCCGGTTTTTTCTTTGTATCTAAAAAAGATGGCTCTTTGAGGCCGTGTATTGATTATCGGCTTTTGAATAAAATCACGGTTAAATATCAGTATCCTTTGCCACTGCTTACTGATTTGTTTGCTCGAATAAAGGGGGCCAAGTGGTTCTCTAAGATTGATCTTCGTGGGGCGTATAATTTAGTGCGAATTAAGCAGGGGGATGAGTGGAAAACCGCATTTAATACGCCTGAGGGCCATTTTGAGTATTTAGTAATGCCTTTTGGTCTTTCAAATGCCCCTTCAGTCTTTCAGTCTTTTATGCATGACATTTTCCGTGAATATTTGGATAAATTTATGATTGTGTATCTGGATGATATTTTGATTTTTTCGGATGACTGGGACTCTCATGTCCAACAGGTCAGGAGGGTTTTTCAGGTTTTGCGCTCTAATTCCTTGTGTGTAAAGGGTTCTAAGTGTGTTTTTGGGGTTCAAAAGATTTCGTTTTTGGGGTACATTTTTTCCCCCTCTTCCATTGAGATGGACCCTGTCAAGGTTCAGGCTATTTGTGATTGGACGCAACCCTCTTCTCTTAAGAGCCTTCAGAAGTTTTTGGGCTTTGCTTATTTTTATCGCCGATTTATAACTGGTTTTTCTGATGTTGCTAAGCCGTTGACTGATTTGACTAAGAAGGGTGCGGATGTTGCTGATTGGTCCCCTGCTGCTGTGGAGGCCTTTCGGGAGCTTAAGCGCCGCTTTTCTTCCGCCCCTGTATTGCGTCAGCCTGATGTTACTCTTCCTTTTCAGGTTGAGGTCGACGCTTCAGAAATCGGAGCTGGGGCGGTTTTGTCGCAGAAAAGTTTCGACTGCTCCGTGATGAGACCTTGCGCGTTCTTTTCTCGTAAGTTTTCGCCCGCTGAGCGAAATTATGATATTGGTAATCGGGAGCTCTTGGCTATGAAGTGGGCTTTTGAGGAGTGGCGTCATTGGCTTGAGGGGGCTAGACATCAGGTGGTGGTATTGACCGACCACAAGAATTTGATTTATCTTGAGTCTGCCAGGCGCCTGAATCCTAGACAGGCGCGCTGGTCGTTATTTTTCTCTCGGTTTAATTTTGTGGTTTCTTACCTACCGGGTTCTAAAAATGTGAAGGCGGATGCCCTTTCTAGGAGTTTTGAGCCTGATTCCCCTGGTAATTCTGAACCTACAGGTATCCTTAAGGATGGAGTGATATTATCTGCTGTTTCCCCAGACTTGCGACGGGTCTTGCAGGAGTTTCAGGCGGATAGACCTGTTCGTTGCCCGCCTGGTAGACTGTTTGTTCCGGATGATTGGACCAGTAGAGTCATCTCGGAGGTCCATTCTTCTGCATTGGCTGGTCATCCTGGAATCTTTGGTACCAGGGATTTGGTGGCTAGGTCCTTCTGGTGGCCTTCCCTGTCGCGAGATGTGCGAGGTTTTGTGCAGTCTTGTGATGTTTGTGCTCGGGCCAAGCCTTGTTGTTCTCGGCTAGTGGATTGTTGTTATCTTTGCCTATTCCGAAGAGGCCTTGGACTCACATCTCCATGGATTTTATTTCTGATCTCCCTGTTTCTCAGAAGATGTCTGTCATCTGGGTGGTGTGTGACCGTTTCTCTAAGATGGTCCATTTGGTCCCCTTGCCTAAATTGCCTTCCTCATCCGAGCTGGTTCCTCTGTTTTTTCAAAATGTGGTTCGCTTGCATGGTATTCCGGGGAATATCGTTTCTGACAGGGGAACTCAATTCGTGTCTAGATTTTGGCGAGCATTCTGTGCTAGGATGGGCATTGATTTGTCTTTTTCGTCTGCTTTCCATCCTCAGACTAATGGCCAGACCGAGCGAACTAATCAGACCTTGGAGACTTATTTGAGGTGTTTTGTGTCTGCGGATCAGGATGATTGGGTTGCCTTTTTGCCCTTGGCGGAGTTTGCCCTCAATAATCGGGCTAGTTCTGCCACCTTGGTTTCTCCTTTCTTCTGTAATTCGGGGTTTCATCCTCGTTTCTCTTCCGGTCAGGTGGAGTCTTCGGATTGTCCTGGAGTGGATGCTGTGGTGGAGAGGTTGCATCAGATTTGGGGGCATGTGGTGGACAATTTGAAGTTGTCCCAGGAGAAGACTCAGCAGTTTGCCAACCGCCGTCGTCGTGTTGGTCCTCGTCTTTGTGTTGGGGACTTGGTGTGGTTGTCTTCTCATTTTGTCCCTATGAAGGTTTCTTCTCCTAAGTTTAAGCCTCGGTTCATCGGCCCGTACAAGATATTGGAGATTCTTAACCCTGTGTCCTTTCGTTTGGACCTCCCTGCATCTTTTTCTATTCATAATGTCTTCCATCGGTCATTGTTGCGCAGGTATGAGGTACCGGTTGTGCCTTCCGTTGAGCCTCCTGCTCCGGTGTTGGTTGAGGGTGAGTTGGAGTACGTTGTCGAGAAGATCTTGGACTCCCGTGTTTCCAGACGGAGACTTCAGTATCTGGTCAAGTGGAAGGGCTACGGTCAGGAGGATAATTCTTGGGTGACAGCCACTGATGTTCATGCCTCCGATTTGGTCCGTGCCTTTCATAGGGCTCATCCTGATCGCCCTGGTGGTTCTGGTGAGGGTTCGGTGCCCCCTCCTTGAGGGGGGGGGTACTGTTGTGAATTTGGTTTCTGGGCTCCCCCGGTGGTCACTGGTGGTAGTGAACTTGTGTGCTTCATCTCCTCTGTTCACCTGTTTCCATCAGGATGTGGGAGTTTTCTATTTAACCTTGCTCCTCAGTCATTTCTATGCCGGCCAACAATGTTACCAGAAGCCTTTCTGTTGCATGTTCCTGCACCTAGACTACTATCAGCTAAGTTGGACTTTTAGTCCTAAGTTTGTTTTGCATTTTTGTTCCAGTTCTCTGTGATTGAATATTTCTGAGGCTGGAAGCTCTTGTGATCTGAAATTGCCACTCTGGTGTCATGAGTTGATATTAGAGTCTTAAAGTAATTTCAGGATGGTGTTTTGAAAGGGTTTTTCAGCTGACTGTGTAGTTCCCTTTTCTGTCTTCCTACTATCTAGTAAGCGGACCTCAATTTGCTAAACCTATTTTCATACTTCGTATGTCAATTTCCTCTGAAATCACCGACAATATATGTGGGGGCTACTGTCTGCCTTTTGGGGAAAATATCTCTAGAGGTAAGTCAGGTCTGTATTTTCCTCTGCTAGGGTCAGTCAGTCCTCCGGCTGGCGCTGGGCGTCTAGGGATAAAACGTAGGCACGCTACCCGGCCACTGTTAGTTGTGCGGTAGGTTTAGCTCACGGTCAGCTCGAGTTCCCATCTTCCAAGAGCTAGTCCTTTTGTATGCTTTACTACGTTCTCTTGCCATTGAGAACCATGACACAAGGAATTAGCACGAAGGACCTGGAATACCATTCTGACCTGTTTCACATGAGACTCCCAATCATCCGAAAAGACCAAAATATCATCCAAATATACAATCATGAATCTATCCAGATACTTTCGGAAGATGTCATGCATAAAGGACTGAAACACAGATGGAGCATTTGAAAGCATTACCAGGTACTCAAAATGGCCCTCGGGCGTATTAAATGCTGTTTTCCATTCATCGCCCTGTTTAATACGCACAAGGTTATACGCCCCTCGAAGATCTATCTTGGTGAACCAACTAGCCTCCTTAATCCGAGCAAACAAATCAGACAGCAGAGGCAAAGGGTACTGAAATTTGACCGTGATTTTATTGAGAAGGCGGTAATCTATACAGGGTCTCAGAGAACCATCCTTCTTGGCCACAAAAAAGAACCCTGCTCCCAACGGTGATGAAGACGGGCGAATATGCCCTTTCTCCAAGGACTCCTTTATATAACTCCGCATAGCGGCGTGCTCTGGCACAGAGAAATTGAAAAGTCGGCCCTTTGGAAACTTACTACCAGGAATCAAATTTATAGCACAATCACAATCCCTATGAGGGGGTAGGACACTGGATTTGGGCTCATCAAATACATCCTGGTAATCCGACAGAAACTCAGGGACTTCAGAAGGAGTGGAAGCAGAAATTGACACCAATGGAACATCGCCATGTACCCCTTGACAACCCCAACTAGACACAGACATTGATTTCCTATCCAATACTGGATTATGAACCTGTAGCCATGGCAAACCCAACACGACCACATCATGCAAATTATGCAACACCAAAAAGTGAATATCTTCCTGATGTGCAGGAGCCATGCACATGGTCAACTGAGTCCAGTACTGAGGTTTATTCTTGGCCAACGGCGTGGCATCAATTCCCCTTAATGGAATAGGATACTGCAAAGGCTCCAAGAAAAAACCACAGCGCCTGGCAAACTCCAAGTCCATCAAATTCAGGGCAGCGCCTGAATCCACAAATGCCATAACCGAGTAGGATGACAAAGAGCAAATCAGAGTAACAGACAAAAGAAATTTAGGCTGTACAGTACCAATGGTGACAGACCTAGCGAACCGCTTAGTGCGCTTAGGACAATCAGAGATAGCATGAGTGGGGTCACCACAGTAAAAACACAGCCTATTCTGACGTCTGTGTTCTTGCCGTTCAGTTCTGGTCAAAGTTCTATCACATTGCATAAGCTCAGGCCTCTGCTCAGAGGACACCGCCAAATGGTGCACAATTTTGCGCTCACGCTAACGCCGATCAATTTGGATGGCCAAGGACATTGATTCATTCAGACCAGCAGGCGTGGGGAATCCCACCATAACATCCTTAAGGGCTTCAGAAAGACCCTTTCTAAAAATTGCTGCCAGGGCACACTCATTCCATTGAGTAAGCACAGACCATTTTCTAAACTTCTGACAATATATCTCCGCTTCATCCTGACCCTGACACAAAGCTAGCAAGATTTTCTCTGCCTGATCCACTGAATTCGGTTCGTCATAAAGCAATCCAAGCACCAGAAAAAACGCATCTACATTAAGCAATGCAGGATCTCCTGGCGCAAGGGAGAATGCCCAGTCTTGAGGGTCACCACGCAACAAAGAAATAATAATTTTTACTTGCTGAATGAGGTCACCAGAGGAGCAGGGTCTCAAAGCAAGAAACAGTTTACAATTATTTTTGAAATTCAGAAACTTAGATCTATCCCCAGAAAACAAATCAGGAATTGAAATTCTGATCTACATAATCTTGAATGCTTTGTACTCTTGCAGTGAGATGATCCACACAAGAGGACAGACCTTGAATATCCATATCTACACCTGAGTCCTGAACCACCCAGAGATTAAGGGGAAAAGAGAGACAAAACACACTGCAAAGAAAAAAAAATGGGTTCAGAACTTCTCTTATCCCTCTTTTGAGATGCATTAACACTTTGTGGGCCAGCTGTACTGTTATGGACCTGGTGGTTAGGAGCACCCGGAATGACCTGATGAGTAAACCAGTAATCGGAACAAGCTCTGGGAAAGTGGGAACTCTGCTGACCGCAAACCCTACTCCTATAACACAAACTAGAAATAGCCGTGGAGCGTACCTAACTCTCCCTAGACGCCTCTTCACAGCCTAAGAGCTAACTACCCCTAAAGATAGAAATAGAAGCCTAACCTTGCCTCAGAGAAATTCCCCAAAGGTAAAGGCAGCCCCCCACATATATTGACTGTGAGTTAAGAGGAAAGTCACAAACACAGGAATGAAACAGGTTTTAGCAAAGGAGGCCAGACTTCACTAAAATAGTCAGAGGATAGCAAAGGGAACTATGCGGTCAGCACAAAAGACTACAAAAAAACACGCAGAGTAAGCAAAAAGACTCCCCACACCGACTCACGGTGTGGAGGTGCCACTCTGCACCCCAGAACTTCCAGCTAGCAAGGGAATATCATGATAGCAAGCTGGACTAGAAAGTAGCAGTACTAAGAAATATATTCAGGAAGCAGTAACAACAAATGAACTAGCAAAGTAGCAAAGACTTAGCTTCTGCTGGAGTAGACAGGTCCTCAGAGAAGTCCAAGAGAGATCTGAACCAATACTGAAACATTGACAGCTGGCATCAAGTAACGATCTGAGTGGAGTTAAATAGAGAAGCCAGCAAGCAATAAACCAGAGCAGCTGACAAAGCCAACCTCAGTGACCAGCAGTTCCGCTCAAAGCCACCAGAGGGAGTCCAAGAGCAGAACTAACCAAAGTACCATTCATGACCACAGGAGGGAGTCCGAGAATGGAATTCACAACAGTATACTATTGGCCACTTTTTGTGTACTTTTCAATTTATTTCCACTGAGTTTGGTCCCTCCATCTGATCAAATCGCATTGCTTTTGCACTTGCACATTATCCCTGCACTTATTGATATTCAGTATCGATTGCTTCATTTGCATTGTCCAATTTTTTCACAAGTTTACATTCAGCATTTTATTTTGCACATTTTGGATTTTTTTGATTTTAGGTGAGGTATTACGTATTATATATATATATATATATATTTATATATATATATATATATATATATATATTTACATATTTTTACTTCTCAACACTATATAAATTTTGCATTTGATTTTTTCTTCTTTTTTTCTTTTGGTCACTAGCTTTTTATGTTCACTTCACATGTGGATGTGCGTCCTTGCAATTTGTTATACTATTTATGTAATCTGGTATTGTACTTGTGCACTTTGTCCCATTGTTATCTCTGATTTTAACTTTATGTAAGCAATATCCTACATGCAGTAGACTTGTAGAAAATTTACGTTTGATGCTGGTTTATTTAAACACAATAGATCACCATAGTGCTGGGTTAGAAGACACAAAAGCGACAAGTAATGCTAGAAGTTTGACGTTTCAACCCGTCACGGGTCTTTTTCAACTTTCTTGCTGCGTCCTGGAAAGTATGAGCTGGAGCACTGATATCCTACTTCTCAACACTCCCGGTGGTGCGCTTATTGTGCACATGCTTCTGTCCTCTTAAAGGGAGACATCTAGTTTATGGCACACTCCCCTGTATGAAGGTGCCTGTGTAGGGTGGAGCGCCAAACTAATAGTCTCTCCTGCGTATCTGGGCTGGAACCATCGAGGCTGTCACCAGTGTTTCAAGGGGAAGAGATTGTGGACTGGAGCAGTTCAGGGCACCTGACTGAAAGGACGGCTCCGATATAAATAGCAGTTTGAGCAGGAAGACGGGACATTTGGCAGGGACCGAGCTTGTGAGTAGTAAGACGGTTAACTCCCCCTTCATGGACCCACACCCACTAGTTGTGCCTATACTCCCAGCTAGCCAGACTGCCTACACATTCTACCCTCAGCCCAGAGAGACTTCCTCACTGGGTAGTGGCCAGGATAGAGTACAGACCTTTGCTCCGCTCACCACCGTGGATGCACCGCTTAGAGAGACTCATTGCCAGAGAGAGTAAAAATAATCTCAAAATATTCTTTAACTACATAAATAGTAAGAAACTAAAAAATGATAGTGTTGGCCCCCTTAAAAATAGTCTGGGGGAAATGGTGGATGAGGATGAGGAAAAAGCCAATATGCTAAATGACTTTTTTTCATCAGTATTTACACAAGAAAATCCCATGGCAGACAATATGATCAGTGATAACAAAAATTCCCCATTAAGTGTCACCTGCTTAACCCAGCAGGAAGTACGGCGGTGTCTAAAAATCACTAAAATTGACAAATCTCCGGGCCCGGATGGGATACACCCCCGAGTACTGCAGGAATTAAGTACAGTCATTGATAGACCATTATTTTTACTCTTTAAGGAGTCCGTAATAACAGGGTCTGTACCACAGGACTGGCGTATAGCAAATGTGGTGCCAATATTCAATAAGGGGACAAAAACTGAACTCGGTAATTATAGGCCAGTAAGCTTAACCTCTACTGTGGGTAAAATCCTGGAGGGTTTTCTAAGGGATGCTATACTGGAGTATCTGAAGAGGAATAACCTCATGACCCAGTATCAGCACGGGTTTACTAGGGACCGTTCATGTCAGACTAATTTGATCAGCTTCTATGAAGAGGTAAGTTCCGGACTGGACCAAGGGAACCCAGTAGATGTAGTGTATATGGACTTTTCAAAAGCTTTTGATACGGTGCCACACAAAAGGTTGATACATAAAATGAGAATAATGGGGATAGGGGAAAATATGTGTAAGTGGGTTGAGAGCTGGCTCAGGGATAGGAAACAAAGGGTGGTTATTAATGGAGCACGCTCGGACTGGGTCGCGGTTAGCAGTGGGGTACCACAGGGGTCAGTATTGGGGCCTCTTCTTTTTAACATATTTATTAATGACCTTGTAGGGGGCATTCAGAATAGAATTTCAATATTTGCAGATGACACTAAACTCTGCAGGGTAATCAATACAGGGGAGGACAATTTTATATTATAGGATGATTTATGTAAACTAGAAGCTTGGGCTGATAAATGGCAAATGAGCTTTAATGGGGATAAATGTAAGGTTATGCACTTGGGTGGAAGTAATAAGATGTATAACTATGTGCTTAATTCTAAAACTCTGGGCAAAACCTTTAAATGAAAAAGACCTGGGTGTATGGGTGGATGACAAACTCATATTCAGTGGCCAGTGTCAGGCAGCTGCTACAAAGGCAAATAAAATAATGGGATGTATTAAAAGAGGCATAGATGCTCATGAGGAGAACATAATTTTACCTCTATACAAGTCACTAGTTCGACCACACTTAGAATACTGTGCACAGTTCTGGTCTCCGGTGTATAAGAAAGACATAGCTGAACTAGAGCGGGAGCAGAGAAGAGCGACCAAGGTTATTAGAGGACTGGGGGGTCTGCAATACCAAGATAGGTTGTTACACTTGGGGCTATTTAGGTTGGAAAAACGAAGACTAAGGGGTGATCTTATTTTAATGTATAAATATATGAAGGGACAGTACAAAGACCTTTCTGATGATCTTTTTAATCATAGACCTGAGACAGGGACAAGGGGGCATCCTCTACGTCTGGAGGAAAGAAGGTTTAAGTATAATAACAGACGCAGATTCTTTACTGTAAGAGCAGTGAGACTATGGAACTCTCTGCCGTATGATGTTGTAATGAGTGATTCATTACTTAAATTTAAGAGGGGACTGGATGCCTTTCTTGAAAAGTATAATGTTACAGGGTATATACACTAGATTCTTTGATAGGGCGTTGATCCAGGGAACTAGTCTGACTGCCATATGTGGAGTCAGGAAGGAATTTTTTTCCCCAATGTGGAGCTTACTCTTTACCACATGGTTTTTTTTTTGCCTTCCTCTGGATCAACATGTTAGGGCATGTTAGGTTAGGCTATGGGTTGAACTAGATGGACTTAAAGTCTTCCTTCAACCTTAATAACTATGTAACTATTTAGTGTTAGTTTGAGTTTGTGCCTGTTAATTAGTTGTCAGGTCTAGTGTTGAGCATTCCGATACCACAAGTATTGGGTATCGGCCGATACTTAGCGGTATTGGAATTCCGATACCGAGATCCGATACTTGCCGCGTATCGGATACCGGAATCGGAAGTTCCCAGATTCAAACTGCACAAATTCAGCCAATGAGAATGATTCCAAGTGTGGGCACATCCTGTTCAGCATGGAGGGCATGAAACTACTGGCATGGCTGTGATTGGCTGCTGAAATGATGTCATGATGCAGTTTAAAAGTCGCTGGCGCCATTTTGCGCTCACTCTGCTGTGAATTCAGTTAGTGACAGGACGCTGTTTGCTGACTGAGGGCCAGTTTAGAGATAGCGATTTGCTTCTTTGTGCTTTTCAAAGGCTAATTTAGCAACCGCTGTGTTCACCTACTATTCACCTTGCTTTTGCTTTGTAGCGCTGTTTTCACAGCGATCTGCAAGGTCTGTGTGTGTGTGTGTGTGAGTGCAGCCCACTCTCTAGTCTGAGTGCAGCCATAGGCCATCCATAGCTGGTTGTATTCAGTTCAGGGAGGGTGGTTCATTGCCTCATACTGGGTTTTTTTTGGTTTTTTTTCAAGTAGTGTAGTCTGCTGCTCATTTTTTCCAAAAATTCCTATTAGTGTCTTTCCACCCGTCTCCAGCTAACTTGTGGAAAAA
This sequence comes from Ranitomeya variabilis, assembly GCF_051348905.1. Classification (NCBI taxonomy): domain Eukaryota; kingdom Metazoa; phylum Chordata; class Amphibia; order Anura; family Dendrobatidae; genus Ranitomeya; species Ranitomeya variabilis. The sequence goes on from NC_135233.1 coordinate 639,958,364, forward strand.
CACTACATAGGATAAAGTAGAGGAGGGTTTTTGGGCCTTGCAGCGCCGTTTACGGCTGTCTGCACGGTCTCCGTGTGACTGCAGCTCGCCCTGTAGTCTGTGAGCAGCCATAGCCTGGTTGTCTCCAGCTCAGGGTTCTTCACTGCGTCATACCGTAAAATCAATTTTCCTTTTGTTTTAAGTAGTGCAGGCTGCTGCACATTTTTTCAAAAAATTCCTATTAGTGTCTTTCCACCCGTCTCCAGCTAACTTGTGGAAAAACACTACATAGGATAACGTAGAGGAGGGTTTTTGGGCCTTGCAGCGCCGTTTACGGCTGTCTGCACGGTCTCCGTGTGACTGCAGCTCGCCCTGTAGTCTGTGAGCAGCCATAGCCTGGTTGTCTCCAGCTCAGGGTTCTTCACTGCGTCATACCGTAAAATCAATTTTCCTTTTGTTTTACGTAGTGCAGGCTGCTGCACATTTTTTCAAAAAATTCCTATTAGTGTCTTTCCACCCGTCTCCAGCTAACTTGTGGAAAAACACTACATAGGATAACGTAGAGGAGGGTTTTTGGGCCTTGCAGCGCCGTTTACGGCTGTCTGCACGGTCTCCGTGTGACTGCAGCTCTCTCTGTTGTCAGTTCAGTCCCCAAAAAATAAATAAATAATAAAGTTCACCAAACACACCAGTGACACCACTTAACATTTGTGTAGGCCACATTAGCTCATATTAAAGTCTAGTCCACACTTTATAAAATTAGTGTTTCTTATACCTGTTAGGAGTTGTTCAGGAATAAGCACACAAAGCCGTTAGTACTTTTCTGCTTATCTTTATCAGTCAACCAAGATGAAGAAGGCAGTGAGTAAGGCACGTGGGCGTGGGCGCGGAGCAGGGAGAGGATGTGGGGATTCTGTGCCTGCTGCGGGCACCGGTGACTCATCAGCACCCACTTTCACCAGGGAACAGTCCTTCATGCGCAGCTTTGTCGCAGAGCGCCGTACACCGCTGCTGCGTGAAGAACAAATTGAAGCCGTTGTCGGATGGATGGCAGCTAATGCATCAACTTCAATTAGTGCTACATCCTCTCAGACACAGAGCACTGGAGAGCAGCCATCTGTCTCTTCACCACCTGCCAAATTGCCCAGGCAGACAGAGAGCCCAGGACAGGAGCCGTCTCTACTTCTGTTCTCTGAATCTCTTGGCTTGGAAACAGGGGGCCAGCCAAGCAGCATTGGAGAAATGGAAGAAGAGGCAGGGTGTAGTGATGCCCAACAGCTTTTTCTCTCTTCCTCTGAAGAGGCGGGTGGGCCAGTGCTTCCGGTCACCACATCGCAGTCCGCATCCGCTGATGATGACACTCAGGTGCCACTTTCTGGTGCGTGCTCTGCTGCTGAGACTACCCAGGAGGAGCAGTTGGGGGCAGAGAGTAGTGTAGATGATGAGGTCCTTGACCCATCTTGGCGTGAGGGACAGGAAGGTGGTGGGAGCAGCTCTGAGGAAGAGATTCCCCGTACGGCCCAAAGAGGGAGAGGGAGGGGGAAGACTGCGGATCCTGCAGCCTCCGCTTTGGCACCCGTTAGGAGCATGTCTCTTCCAAAAGCCAAAAAGGGCGCTCCCAAGACTTGCAGTGCCTGGGCCTTTTTTGACACAGTTGCAGATGACATTTGCTATGTCAAATGCAAGGTGTGTCATCACAAATTCAAAAGAGGTCGAAATGTCAGCAGCCTCAATACCTCCAACATGTGGAAACATGTGTGGACCAGGCACGCGGCGTTGTTAGAAAAACACACTGAAGAGCTAGGCCAACCAACAGCGGCAGCTACCACCTCTTCAGCTCGTGTTGCCTCTTCCTCCAGCTCACATGCAGCTGGTTCGGCTTCCTCCCAGGATCGCCGTGGAAGAACCTCTGGCCCTGTTGTCCAGAGACCCGCTGTAATTCCACCCGCAGCACCACTTTCCCAGTCATCCACACACTCCCAGCCCAGTCTACAGCCATCGGTAGTACAGGCATGGGAGAAAAGGCGGCCTTTCTCGTCAAACCACCCACGAGCACAGGCTCTGACTGCAGGCATTGCCAAACTTCTGTCACTGGAAATGCTGTCATTCAGGCTGGTGGAGACTGACAGCTTCCGTGACTTGATGTCATTGGCAGTCCCACAGTACAATGTGCCCAGCCGCTTTTACTTCAGCAGGCAAGCCGTCCCTGCCCTGCACAAGCATGTGGAGGGACACATAAAACACGCGCTACTGAATGCCGTCAGTAGCAAGGTCCACCTCACCACCGATGCGTGGACCAGTCAACATGGACAGGGGCGATACCTTTCCCTCACTGCCCATTGGGTTAATGTCGTTGAGCCGGGTACAGATCGTGCGAGTGGCGCAGGACGTGTCCTGCCCACTCCAAGGATTGCAGGAATCCATTCTGTATGCATTGACTCCTCCTCTTACACCAGTTCCTCAGAATCATCGCTGCAGGAGCCGTCACAGTCCACCTCCACATGGACCCGTGATGAACATTTACCTGTTACGACCGACATGAGCACAGCCGTGGCCAAACGTCAACAGGCCGTCTTGAAATTAATTTCTTTGGGGAATCGAAGCCACACAGCGCAGGAGCTCTGGAATGCCATCAAGCAGGAGAGCGATGTGTGGTTTGTGCCAGCGAATCTCCAGCCAGGCATGGTAGTGTGTGATAATGGCCGAAATCTGGTGGCAGCTCTGGGCCTCGGCAACCTCACTCACATCCCATGTCTGGCACATGTGCTCAATTTGGTCGTGCAGAGTTTTTTGAGGGACTATCCGGATCTTGATGCACTGCTGCACAAGGTCCGCCTAGAGTGTGCTCACTTGCGGCGTTCCAGCACGGCAAAAGCGCGCATTGCGGCTCTGCAGCGCCGACACCACCTGCCGGAACATCGCATCATATGTGACCTACCTACCAGGTGGAATTCCACGTTACATATGTTGGAGCGGTTGTGTGAGCAGCAGCAAGCTGTAATGGAGTACCAGCTGCATCAGGCGCAAAGAAGTCGCACTCCACGCCGTTCAGACTTCACAACCACAGAGTGGGCCACTATGAATGACGTCTGCCAGGTTTTGCGTCCCTTCGATTATTCCACGCGGATGGCGAGTGCAGATGATGCACTAGTCAGCATGACTGTCCCCCTTATCTGCCTGCTTGAAAAATCACTGCAAGCGCTAAGGGATGATGTTGTGGAAGAGGTGGAGGATGAGGATTCAACATTTCCATCATCTTCTGGACAGTCAGCGCCACGTGGTTCCTCATAAACGCGTAGGCAGGGGACAGTTTGTGAGGAGGATGAGGAGGAGTCAATGGAGGAGGAAGACATCTGTCCAGAGGAGGGAGTTACACAATTGTCCAGTACTCAGTGTGTACAGCGAGGGTGGGGTGATGACGAGCGGGCAGAGATCACGCCTCCAGCAGGGGACAGCGTTTCTTGGGCAGTTGGCAGTCTGCAGCACATGGTGGATTACATACTGCAGTGCCTGAGAAACGACCGCCGCATTGCCCACATTCTCAACATGTCTGAATATTGGGTGTTCACCCTCCTCGATCCTCGGTACCGGGACAACGTAGAAAGCCTCATCACACCGTTGAACCGGGAGCGAAAAATGCGGGAGTACCAAGACACACTGGTGAATTCCATCATCTTCTCCATTCCAAGTGAGAGAAGTGCTGCTAGTGCATTACAAAGCAGCTCAGTGCGTCCAGGCAGTGGTGGAGGCTCTGCACAAAGAGGGAGCAGAAGCAGTGCCTCTGCCCAAGGCAAGACCAGTATGGCCCAACTGTGGCACAGTTTTCTGTGCCCGCCACAAAAGTCTACACCATCACAGACGGCTCCAGTCAGCAGGAGGCAACGGTTCCGTCAGATGGTGACAGACTACATGTCTTGCCCTCTTGCTGTACTCCCAGACGGCTCTTCCCCTTTCAAGTTTTGGGTCTCAAAGCTGGATACATGGCCAGAGCTAAGCCAGTATGCATTGGAGGTGCTGGCTTGCCATGCGGCTAGTGTATTATCGGAACGCGTCTTTAGTGCTGCAGGTGGTGTACTAACTGACCGTCGCATGCGACTATCCTCCGATAACGTTGACCGGCTTACTTTCCTGAAAATGAACAAGGCCTGGATCTCGCAGGAATTTGCCACTCCTCTTCCTGATTAAATAATTAGGTGACTGTCTACGTTATCCAGGTCTCCTGTTGTGTTCATCTTTCTACCACCTGAACTTAAATTCCTGGGCTCCAACACCGCCAGTTGAGGCTCAGAAGTGCCGTCTGCACAGTCAAAACATACGACCCAGTGTTATTGGGTTTCAGTAACGTCAGCTGATCCCCAGCTGTGCAGCCGGCAATGTGTCCTGCGACCGCCACGCTGACACAACAACTGAAATGTAAGGGAACCTGTCCCCCCCCCAAGGCGTTTGTTACTGAAAGAGCCACCTTGTGCAGCAGTAATGCTGCACAATGAAAAGGTAGCTATTTTTGTTTAGCTCCTTGCACACGCAGAACTTAACACTTATAAAATGTGTCCACTGATACCGTAAAACCGTCCCGGAGGTGGGACTTTCCTTCGTAATATGACGCAGCACAGCTGTCATTCCTACCCCCTTGGCGCCGTGCCCCGGCTCCTCAGCGTTGTTTAAATCTGTCCCGGAGCCTGCGCTGTTATGTTATCCCTTGGCCAGGCACGCTTAGCGCTGCCCATCTTCTGACATCATTTGGTGTCAGGCTGGCTGCGCCTGTGCGGCCGCGCTGGCCGAGAGCCCGCCTCGCATTGTCTTCTGATTTCATCCCACTGGGGGCCTGAGATCCATGGACATGCGCAGTGCATATCTGAACCTCCGCCTCTCACTCATCTCCCTACGCCTTCTTCAGACTGTGCGCCGTCAGCTGATCCCTAATAGCATGCCACGGCCATGACGCCGCACAGTCTGACGAAGCCATAGGGAGGGGAGTGAAAGGCGAGGATATGCACTGCGCATGGCCACGGATCCCAGGCCCGCGGTGGGATTACATTAGACGACACTGCGAGGCGGGATCTCGTCCAGCGCGGCCGCACAGGCGCAGCCAGCCTAACACCAAATGATGTCAGAAGATGGGCAGCGCTAAGTGTGCCTGGCCAAGGGATAACATAACAGCGCAGGCTCCGTGACAGATTCAAACAACGCTGAGGAGCCGGGGCACGGCGCCAGGGGGGTAGGAATGACAGCTGTGCTGCGTCATATTACGAAGGAAAGTCCCACCTCCGGGACGGTCTCACGGTTTCAGGGGACACATTTTATAAGTGTTTAGTTCTGTGTTTGCAAGGAGCATAATGAAAAGAGCCACCTTTTCCTTTTGCATCTTTTGTGCTGCACAAGCTGGCTCTTTCAGCTACAAACGCCTTGGGGGGGGTTAAAGGTTCCCTTTCGACTTTCTCCAATCAGGCTTCGGCCTACATTGTGTTCCTCTGCTTCTCCTGCTCTCCCTGGGCTCCAACACCGCTAGTTGTTGCCTGGTAGTGCTGTACGCACAGTCCCAACAGTCCCTCCTCTGTTATTGGGGTTCAGTAACGTCAGCTGTTCCCCAGCTGTGTGTGTGGCAATCCCTCCTATCTCCTCCACCTCCTCCTCCTCCTCCTGTCCCTGGGCTCCAACACCGCTAGTTGCTGTCCAGAAGTGCTGTACGCACAGTCAACAGTCACTCCTCTGTTATTGGGGTTCAGTAATGTCAGCTGTTCCCCAGCTGTGTGTGTGGCAATCCCTCCTATCTCCCCCACCTCCTCCTCCTCCTCCTGTCCCTGGGCTCCAACACCGCTAGTTGTTGCCTGGTAGTGCTGTACGCACAGTCCCAACAGTCCCTCCTCTGTTATTGGGGTTCAGTAACATCAGCTGTTCCCCAGCTGTGTGTGTGGCAATCCCTCCTATCTCCTCCACCTCCTCCTCCTCCTCCTGTCCCTGGGCTCCAACACCGCTAGTTGTTGCCTGGTAGTGCTGTACGCACAGTCCCAACAGTCCCTCCTCTGTTATTGGGGTTCAGTAACGTCAGCTGTTCCCCAGCTGTGTGTGTGGCAATCCCTCCTATCTCCTCCACCTCCTCCTCCACCTCCTGTCCCTGGGCTCCAACACCGCTAGTTGTTGCCTGGTAGTGCTGTACGCACAGTCCCAACAGTCCCTCCTCTGTTATTGGGGTTCAGTAACGTCAGCTGTTCCCCAGCTGTGTGTGTGGCAATCTCTCCTATCTCCTCCACCTCCTCCTCCTCCTCCTGTCCCTGGGCTCCAACACCGCTAGTTGTTGCCTGGTAGTGCTGTACGCACAGTCCCAACAGTCCCTCCTCTGTTATTGGGGTTCAGTAGCGTCAGCTGTTCCCCAGCTGTGTGTGTGGCAATCCCTCCTATCTCCTCCACCTCCTCCTCCACCTCCTGTCCCTGGGCTCCAACACCGCTAGTTGTTGCCTGGTAGTGCTGTACGCACAGTCCCAACAGTCCCTCCTCTGTTATTGGGGTTCAGTAACGTCAGCTGTTCCCCTGCTGTGTGTGTGGCAATCCCTCCTATCTCCTCCACCTCCTCCTCCTTCTCCTGTCCCTGGGCTCCAACACCGCTAGTTGTTGCCTGGTAGTGCTGTACGCACAGTCCCAACAGTCCCTCCTCTGTTATTGGGGTTCAGTAACGTCAGCTGTTCCCCAGCTGTGTGTGTGGCAATCCCTCCTATCTCCTCCACCTCCTCCCCCTCCTCCTGTCCCTGGGCTCCAACACCGCTAGTTGCTGTCCAGAAGTGCTGTCCGCACAGAGCCAAACACCTCGCCAATGTGTTAGTGGGGTTCAGTAATGCCTGCTGCTCCCCTGCTGTGTATACGGCAACGTGTCCTGCGACCGCGACGCAGGCACAACAAGTTAAATTTAAGGGAACCTGTCCCCCCCCCCAGGCGTTTGTTACTGAAGGAGCCACCTTTTGCAGCGGTAATGATGCAAAGGGAAAAAGTGCCTATTTTCGTGGTGCTCCTTGCACATGCTGAACCTAACACTTATGAAATGTGTCCCCTCCTACCGTGATACCGTCCGGTAGGTGGAACTTTCCTTTGTGATGTGAAGCAGCACGGCCATCATTCTTACCCCCTTGGCGCCGTGCGCCGCCTCCTCAGCGTTGTTTGAGTCAGTCCCGGAGCCTGCGCTGTTAGGTTAGCCCTTGGCCATGCACACATTTTGCGCTGCCCGTCTTCTGACATCATTTGGTGTCAGGCTGGCTGAGCCTGTGCGGCCGCGCTGGACGAGATCCCGCCTCGTAGTGTCTTCTGATTTAATCCCACTGGGGGCCTGAGATCCATGGACATGCGCAGTGCATATCTGAACCTCCACCTCTCACTCATCTCCCTACGGCTTCTTCAGACTGTGCGGTGTCAGCTGGTCCCTAATAGCATGCCACGGCCGTGACACCCCACAGTCTGAAGAAGCCGTAGGGAGGGGAGTGAGAGGCGAGGATATGCACTGCGCATGGCCATGGATCCCAGGCCCGCGGTGGGATTACATTAGACGACACTGCGAGGCGGGATCTCGGCCAGCGCAGCCGCACAGGCGCAGCCAGTCTGACACCAAATGATGTCAGAAGACGGGCAGCGCAAAATGTGTGCATGGCCAAGGGCTAACCTAACAGCGCAGGCTCCGGGACTGATTCAAACATTGCTGAGGAGGCGGCGCACGGCGCCAAGGGGGTGAGAATGACGGCTGTGCTGCTTCACATCACAAAGGAAAGTTCCACCTACCGGACGGTATCACGGTAGGAGGGGACACTTTTCATAAGTGTTAGGTTCAGCATGTGCAAGGACCATAATTAAAAGAGTTAAGTTTACCTTTTCCAGCATTAGTTCTGTACACGATGGCTCTTTCAGCTACAAACGCCTGGGGGGGGGGGGGGGGGTTAAAGGTTCCCTTTCAACTTGCTCCAGTGCAGGCTTCGGCCTACACTCTGCTCCCTCTCCTCCTCCTGCTGACCCTGGGCTCTGACACCGCCAGTTGGGGCCCAGATGTGCTGGCTGCACAGAGAAAAACACCAGCCAAAGTGTCAGTGGGGTTCAGCACCGCCAGCTGTTCCCCTGCTGTGTAGCCGGCAACGTGTCCTGCAACAGTCATGCAGACACAAGAACTGAAATTGAAGGGAACCGTTCCCCCTCCCCCAGGCGTTTGTATGTTTCACAGCCACCTTGTACAGCAGTAATGCTGCATGTGTGCAAGGTGGCTCATAAACTTACACGTAGTCAAGGCACTCACTTGCCAGGTACTCCCTCTAGCACCAATTATGCGATATAGGGGGCGGTCCAAATAGAAGTCCCGGTAGCTTTAAAAATCCCCATTCTTTGGGGCACTGCACACCTACAAGCAGGATGTCATGATGTCCGTATGCTGTATCTTTGAACAACGGACTCTCCACTAGCCTCCTGATGAACTGGTATCGTGGCAGGGAAACGCGTTGAGGCGTTAGATGATCACATGGACACCAGATAAGATTATTTGGTCTATTTGGGTTTTTTTTTTTGTGTATACATGGAGCGCCCCCACACCGCCGCAGGGCCGAGGGGTACCCGGAGCCGGGCCTCTGGGATCTCAGTCCTGGGGTTGTCACGGTGGCTAGACCCGGTCCGTGGCCCTGTCTGTCAGTGGGGGACGTCCATTGCAAATAGGTGCTGTTAACGGTGGTATAGCGGTGCAGTTGTGGGGTGCAGGTCGCGGTAAATAACGAGGACACCAGGTTGCAGTCTCTTTACCTCTTTACTGGAGATCTCTCGGTCCTCAGTCCAGAATCCGGTCCACCAGGCTGCGCAAGTCCGGCCGGTCCAATGGCACTTCCAGAGTTCTCCTCACAGGTGGAAATCAGTGCCTTCCTTCTTAGCGCTTTGTGTTGTAGTCCTTCCCTGCTGTGCTTACGGAAAGTACCCCACAACTGTTGTGTCTGTTTCTTAAGTTCCCTCACAACTCGATTAACTGATCTTCTGCTAATCTTCCGTCCCTTCCTGATGTTACAGTAAGAACGGCACCCGTTTGTCAGGTAGGCCTGGAGTTCTTCCGGGACCCTAGAGACGCCCCTCTCCCGCAATTGCCCCCCAAGACTTCATAGGTGATATGTGGTAGACAGCCCGCCTGAGACTGACTGTCCTGCCGCTGTTTGGAGTATGGCTTAAAGCTGTATATTATTCCACTCCCTCGGCGTTCCGGCCACCGGTAATGCGCCTCAGCAAGGTGCTGCCTCTTTCAACAAAACCCCTGCTGGTATTCTCCTTCTGCTTGATTTCGTTTCTCACTCAGCACAATCTATCTCGCTTCTAATCCTTTCTTAGGGCACCGCCGCTATTCTGAGCAGGCACGGTCCCGTTACGTTCTTTCAATGCCAAGCCTCTGCCAGGATCCCACCCCTGGCAGAGACCCTACTGTCTCTTCCTCCACAACACCCTCTCTCACTAGGTGTTGCTTCGTTCGATCCAGTCAGCTTTCTCTACTAACTTCCTGCCTGACCCCCAGTTTACCCACTATGGTGGGGAGTGGCCTAATGAATAGCACCCTTAGCTCCCCCCGGAGGCCCAGCTGTGAAACATATTGGTGTCTGTGATACCTGATTGGAGGAACTCCTTCAGTGCCATCGAACGCACCGTGGCTCCCCTTAGTGGCGGAGCCACAGTACTGCAACGACCAGGACTCTGGGGCGCTGCACTCCCCCCTGGTTAAACACAGTACTCCGGGACTGGGAAGAAAACAACAATACAGGTTAGCAAAAAGACATACAATTTTGTTGAGTGCAAAACAATAAGCATACTTGAACAGGCTTCCCTTTATGGGAGGTGAGGACACTTTAACGTTACAAAACATAATCAAATATCATAGCAACAGGCTACAATTAACTCTCATTACCCAACCGGGTATTCTACTAAGTGCAAATGCTGGAACAATAAATTAACATTGCCTTTAGGAAACATACACTCTTAGTTTACCAAAGGCCTTCCTATAATCACATTACAGGGCAAGGTAACTTCACATTCTCCTACTTGGAACCTGCAGGACCGCCTGTCCCTATGGCACCAGACCTACTGCCTCTCCTTTCTTTTACAGGACCGCCCCGTTCAGCCAGGGCCTACTGCCTTTCTCTACTATACATAGTATAGACATAACATTCCTTTCAATTTGAGAGCATGGAGCCCACTCTGCTTGGCTCCTATAAGGACTCACTCACTAACCCCTACGGGTCTACTTTCTGTCCTTAGTAACGAACTAACTTTCTATGGGGACGCAGGGTTTACCTTCTATCCTCACCTTCGTTATTACTTCTTTACTTTTAGTTAAACGGAACTCTACATCTACCCCTACGGGCTTTCTACATCTTTCTCTTCAAAGAACATTATCTAGGTTTCACATTTTAAACAAATTAAACACACATAACTTTTCCATAAAAAACAGTTACATTTCCTTCAAAGCATTATCTTGACATTACTGTTCTAAAACAGTATCACTTTCAAGTTCAATTCTAACCTCCCCTTTAAGAGGAGATCAAGTCTTTCTGAGGTAGCTCTTCTTCTCAGCCTACCAGTCCATGTAAAGGCTCCGGAATGGTATCTTCGCAAAATGTCTTTAAACAAAACCAGTAGGAAGCACCTTTAAGAAGGTGCAAACTATTTACAAGAAAGTTCAAATCATGCACAGTCCATGATTTCGCAGTTTGTGTAACTTTGTGCAAAACTTCAAGAAAACAACAATAGTGACCCCGGGTCAACAAAGGGGTCACCTTTCTTAAAGTTTACCCTGGACGGGTTTAGCAGCAACTTAAAGAACAAACAGTAACTATTTACATTTTCAGGTTTCCGAGGTTTACTCTTGCTCAGGTGGCTTGGGCTCCTGCCCCCCGGCCACTGTGGTGCCAGTGTCCGCGGTTCGAACGTGCAGATGAACTCGACTGGCCAACTCGGTGGCCGCTACCAGGCGCACTGTCGCGATGGTGACAAGGTCGGGTGCTCCTGGGACCAGGTCCGAGGTGGTAAGGGTCGCGGCTCCAAACATACACCGCCGAACATTCCGTGCATACCACCCGAGCGGGTTCTGGTGGCGGCTGTAGGTCACCTGATCCCCCTTTTGCAATGGTTCTCCACTTCAGCCACAGCAGGGAGCCCTCACGTTACAGTGCGCAACAAAAACGTCAGTATCCAATCCCGGCTCGTGTATGAGGCCCCACCCCCTTCTTGCATGGTAGGCCAACACAGTGCCCCGCCTTATCACGTCTCTGTCATCCCATGCCGGAGGGGATTGTTGTATTTTCGGTGGACCCATCGGCTCGGCCTCTTTCCAGCCTTTCCACTGTAGAATCAAGCACTGTCTATATTGTTCCCACGTAAGCACCGCAAGAGTGGACCCGTTCTCCTGGGATCCATCTGTCCCAACCCAGGGGCTGTCCCACCGAAGAACTACTCCATCTAGACTCACATCCACGGGCTCCCCCACTCTAGTCGACAGCGGTGGCACCATCCTCCCCAGGTCACCAGGGGATAACACCATTAACCCTGCCGAGAAGGGTCGACCTTTACTGAGATGGAGGTGGGTCGTGGAAGCGGACTCGTGAGGGGGAGCAGGGGCGTCTTCCGTACCTACGCCTGATGTGTTGTGAAATTGGATTCTGGGCTCCCCCGGTGGCCACTTGTGGAATTTAACTTGTGTGCATCATCCCCTCTGTTCACCTGCTCCTATCAGGATGTGGGAGTCGCTATATAACCTTGCTCCTTGCTGTCAGTTTCATGCCGGTCAACAATGTAATCAGTAGCCTTTCTGTGCATGTTCCTGCTACTAGACAACTCCCAGCTAAGTTGGACTTTTGTCCTTGTGTGTTTTTGCATTTTGTTCCTGTTCACAGCTGCTGTTTCGTTACTGTGTCTGGAAAGCTCTTGTGAGCGGAAATTGCCACTCTGGTGTTATGAGTTAATGCTAGAGTCTTAAAGTAATTTCTGGATGGTGTTTTGATAGGATTTTCTGCTGACCATGAAAGTGCCCTTTCTGTCTTCATGCTATCTAGTAAGCGGACCTCGATTTTGCTAAACCTATTTTCATACTACGTTTGTCATTTCATCTAAAATCACCGCCAATATATGTGGGGGCCTCTGTCTGCCTTTTGGGAAAATTTCTCTAGAGGTGAGCCAGGACTGTCTTTTCCTCTGCTAGGATTAGGTAGTTCTCCGGCTGGCGCTGGGCATCTAGGAAATAAAAAACGTAGGCATGCTACCCGGCCACTTCTAGTTGTGCGGCAGGTTTAGTTCATGGTCAGTATAGTTTCCATCTTCCAAGAGCTAGTTCTCATATATGCTGGGCTATGTTCTCTCGCCATTGAGAATCATGACAGTTTGACCGGCCTAAAAAAGGGTTAAATTACTGGCTGAGAAAGGAGAGAAAAAAGAAGTCTGCTATAATTTTTTATTTTTTTTTTTTTTTTTTTCCCTCTAGTTCTGAGTGTGCTCTTAATTGAATCACTTGCTAGTCTGCCTATACTGCAGCCTTCCTCTCTTCCTCTCCTTCTAATCCTTGAATGGCTCTGTGTTCACCTGTTTCAAATGGATCTTCAGAGTGTAGCTACAGGTTTGAATAATGTCGCCACAAAGGTACAAAATTTGCAAGATTTTGTTGTTCATGCACCTATGTCTGAGCCTAGAATTCCTTTGCCTGAATTCTTCTCGGGGAATAGATCTCACTTTCAAAATTTTAAAAATAATTGCAAATTGTTTTTGTCCCTGAAGTCTCGCTCTGCCGGAGACCCTGCACAGCAGGTCAGGATTGTAATTTCCTTGCTCCGGGGCGACCCTCAAGACTGGGCTTTTGCATTGGCACCAGGGGATCCTGCGTTGCTCAATGTGGATGCGTTTTTTCTGGCCTTGGGGTTGCTTTATGAGGAACCTCATTTAGAGCTTCAGGCGGAAAAGGCCTTGATGTCCTTGTCTCAGGGGCAAGATGAAGCTGAAATATACTGCCAAAAATTCCGCAAATGGTCTGTGCTTACTCAGTGGAATGAGTGCGCCCTGGCGGCGATTTTCAGAGAAGGTCTCTCTGATGCCATTAAGGATGTTATGGTGGGGTTCCCTGTGCCTGCGAGTCTGAATGAGTCCATGACGATGGCTATTCAGATCGATAGGCGTCTGCGGGAGCGCAAACCTGTGCACCATTTGGCGGTGTCTACTGAGAAAACGCCAGAAAATATGCAATGTGATAGAATTCTGTCCAGAAGCGAGCGGCAGAATTTTAGACGAAAAAATGGGTTGTGCTTCTATTGTGGTGATTCAACTCATGTTATATCAGCATGCTTTAAGCGTACTAAGAAGCCTGACAAGTCTGTTTCAATTAGCACTTTACAGTCTAAGTTTATTCTATCTGTGACCCTGATTTGTTCTTTGTCATCTATTACCGCGGACGCCTATGTCGACTCTGGCGCTGCTTTGAGTCTTATGGATTGGTCCTTTGCCAAACGCTGTGGGTATGATTTGGAGCCATTGGAGGCTCCGATACCTCTGAAAGGGATTGACTCCACCCCATTGGCTAGTAATAAACCACAATACTGGACACAAGTGACTATGCGTGTTAATCCGGATCACCAGGAGGTTATTCGCTTTCTGGTGCTGTATAATCTACATGATGTTTTGGTGCTGGGATTGCCATGGCTGCAATCTCATAACCCAGTCCTCGACTGGAGAGCTATGTCTGTGTTAAGCTGGGGATGTAAAGGAACTCATGGGGACGTACCTTGGGTTTCCATTTCATCATCTATTCCCTCTGAGATTCCTGAATTCTTGTCTGACTTTCGTGACGTTTTTGAAGAACCCAAGGTTGGTTCACTACCTCCGCACCGGGAGTGCGATTGTGCCATAGACTTGATCCCGGGTAGTAAATACCCTAAGGGTCGTTTATTTAATCTGTCTGTGCCTGAACACGCTGCTATGCGAGAATATATAAAGGAGTCCTTGGAAAAGGGACATATTCGTCCTTCGTCATCTCCCTTAGGAGCCGGTTTTTTCTTTGTGTCTAAGAAAGACGGCTCTTTGAGGCCGTGTATTGATTATCGACTTTTGAATAAAATCACGGTTAAATATCAATATCCGTTACCACTGCTTACTGATTTGTTTGCTCGTATAAAGGGGGCCAAGTGGTTCTCTAAGATTGATCTCCGTGGGGCGTATAATTTGGTGCGAATCAAGCAGGGGGATGAGTGGAAAACCGCATTTAATACGCCCGAGGGCCATTTTGAGTATTTGGTGATGCCTTTTGGTCTTTCAAATGCCCCTTCAGTCTTCCAGTCCTTTATGCATGACATTTTCCGCGATTATTTGGATAAATTTATTAATGTGTATCTGGATGATATTCTGATTTTTTCGGATGACTGGGACTCTCATGTCCAGCAGGTCAGGAGGGTTTTTCAGGTTTTGCGGTCTAATTCCTTGTGTGTGAAGGGTTCTAAGTGTGTTTTTGGGGTTCAGAAGATTTCCTTCTTGGGATACATTTTTTCCCCCTCTTCCATCGAGATGGATCCTGTCAAGGTTCAGGCTATTGGTGATTGGACGCAACCCTCTTCTCTTAAGAGTCTTCAGAAATTTTTGGGCTTTGCTAACTTTTATCGTCGATTTATTGCTGGTTTTTCTGATGTTGTAAAACCATTGACTGATTTGACTAAGAAGGGTGCTGATGTTGCTGATTGGTCCCCTGATGCTGTGGAGGCCTTTCGGGAGCTCAAGCGCCGCTTTTCTTCCGCCCCAGTGTTGCGTCAGCCTGATGTTGCTCTTCCTTTTCAGGTTGAGGTCGACGCTTCTGAAATCGGAGCTGGGGCGGTGTTGTCGCAGAGAAGTTCCGACTGCTCCGTGATGAGACCTTGTGCTTTTTTTTCCCGTAAATTTTCGCCCGCCGAGCGGAATTATGATATTGGGAATCGGGAGCTTTTGGCCATGAAGTGGGCTTTTGAGGAGTGGCGTCACTGGCTTGAGGGGGCCAGACATCAGGTGGTGGTATTGACTGACCACAAAAATTTAATTTACCTTGAGTCTGCCAGGCGCCTGAATCCTAGACAAGCGCGCTGGTCGTTGTTTTTCTCTCGGTTTAATTTTGTGGTGTCTTACCTACCGGGTTCTAAGAATGTTAAGGCGGATGCCCTTTCTAGGAGTTTTGAGCCTGACTCCCCTGGTAATTCTGAGCCCACAGGTATCCTTAAAGATGGAGTGATATTGTCTGCCGTTTCTCCAGACCTGCGGCGGGCCTTGCAGGAGTTTCAGGCGGATAGACCTGATCGTTGCCCACCTGGTAGACTGTTTGTTCCTGATGATTGGACCAGTAGAGTCATCTCTGAGGTTCATTCTTCTGCGTTGGCAGGTCATCCTGGAATCTTTGGTACCAGGGATTTGGTGGCAAGGTCCTTCTGGTGGCCTTCCCTGTCACGAGATGTGCGAGGCTTTGTGCAGTCTTGTGACGTTTGTGCTCGGGCCAAGCCTTGTTGTTCTCGGGCTAGTGGATTGTTGTTACCCTTGCCTATCCCGAAGAGGCCTTGGACGCACATCTCGATGGATTTTATTTCGGATCTGCCTGTTTCTCAGAAGATGTCTGTCATCTGGGTGGTGTGTGACCGTTTCTCTAAGATGGTCCATCTGGTTCCCTTGCCTAAGTTGCCTTCTTCTTCCGAGTTGGTTCCTCTGTTTTTTCAAAATGTTGTTCGTTTGCATGGTATTCCGGAGAATATCGTTTCTGACAGAGGGACCCAATTCGTGTCTAGATTTTGGCGGGCATTCTGTGCTAGGATGGGCATAGATTTGTCTTTTTCGTCTGCTTTCCATCCTCAGACTAATGGCCAGACCGAGCGGACTAATCAGACCTTGGAGACATATTTGAGGTGTTTTGTGTCTGCGGATCAGGATGATTGGGTTGCTTTTTTGCCTTTGGCGGAGTTCGCCCTCAATAATCGGGCCAGCTCTGCCACCTTGGTGTCCCCGTTTTTCTGTAATTCGGGGTTTCATCCTCGATTTTCCTCCGGTCAGGTGGAGTCTTCGGATTGTCCTGGAGTGGATGCTGTGGTGGAGAGGTTGCATCAGATTTGGGGGCAGGTGGTGGACAATTTGAAGTTGTCCCAGGAGAAGACTCAGCTTTTTGCCAACCGCCGTCGTCGTGTTGGTCCTCGGCTTTGTGTTGGGGACTTGGTGTGGTTGTCTTCTCGTTTTGTCCCTATGAGGGTTTCTTCTCCTAAGTTTAAGCCTCGGTTCATCGGCCCGCACAAGATATTGGAGATTCTTAACCCTGTGTCCTTCCGTTTGGACCTCCCTGCATCCTTTTCTATTCATAATGTTTTTCATCGGTCATTGTTGCGCAGGTATGAGGTACCAGCTGTGCCTTCCGTTGAGCCTCCTGCTCCGGTGTTGGTTGAGGGTGAGTTGGAGTACGTTGTGGAAAAGATCTTGGACTCTCGTGTTTCCAGACGGAAACTCCAGTATCTGGTCAAATGGAAGGGATACGGTCAGGAGGATAATTCTTGGGTCACTGCCTCTGATGTTCATGCCTCCGATCTTGTCCGTGCCTTTCATAGGGCTCATCCTGATCGCCCTGGTGGTTCTGGTGAGGGTTCGGTGCCCCCTCCTTGAGGGGGGGGTACTGTTGTGAAATTGGATTCTGGGCTCCCCCGGTGGCCACTTGTGGAATTTAACTTGTGTGCATCATCCCCTCTGTTCACCTGCTCCTATCAGGATGTGGGAGTCGCTATATAACCTTGCTCCTCTGTCAGTTTCATGCCGGTCAACAATGTAATCAGTAGCCTTTCTGTGCATGTTCCTGCTACTAGACAACTCCCAGCTAAGTTGGACTTTTGTCCTTGTGTGTTTTTGCATTTTGTTCCTGTTCACAGCTGCTGTTTCGTTACTGTGTCTGGAAAGCTCTTGTGAGCGGAAATTGCCACTCTGGTGTTATGAGTTAATGCTAGAGTCTTAAAGTAATTTCTGGATGGTGTTTTGATAGGATTTTCTGCTGACCATGAAAGTGCCCTTTCTGTCTTCATGCTATCTAGTAAGCGGACCTCGATTTTGCTAAACCTATTTTCATACTACGTTTGTCATTTCATCTAAAATCACCGCCAATATATGTGGGGGCCTCTGTCTGCCTTTTGGGAAAATTTCTCTAGAGGTGAGCCAGGACTGTCTTTTCCTCTGCTAGGATTAGGTAGTTCTCCGGCTGGCGCTGGGCATCTAGGAAATAAAAAACGTAGGCATGCTACCCGGCCACTTCTAGTTGTGCGGCAGGTTTAGTTCATGGTCAGTATAGTTTCCATCTTCCAAGAGCTAGTTCTCATATATGCTGGGCTATGTTCTCTCGCCATTGAGAATCATGACACTGATGTGGTTCCACCGATGTCGATCCGGTCCGCTGACAAGAACGCTGGAGTCGGCTGCTGCTCGGACCGCGGCTCTTCCGATGCGGCCCCCGAACGCTGCTCCGCTCGCTGTGGTTCCTCCTCCACGGACTCCAAGGTCAGGGTTGGTGGACTCAGCTCTGCTATCTGTTCCAGGAGTTTCAGGTCCTCCGGCTGCAGGGGACATAAGTCCGTCTCCGGTGAAGAGGGGCAAGCCGGAGTCGCATCTTCCTCGCTCAGGCACTTGCTGTTCATCATCGCTGCCTGATAGTCAGTGGCAGTGCATGCACCTAACTCCGCCATTTCTCCGAGGTCGGGCTTCTCCATCTCCTGCTTCCCGCCGTTGCAAATCAGGAGGTTGTCTTCTGCTTTGGGGCAGGTCATCTCCTTACAGCCCGAAGCGCAGAGGGCGGTATCCATTTCTCGCGCCATTCTGGTAGTCTCCTCCCATAGCACGCCCTCCTTCTTCTCCAAAGTAGCAATGGCGGCGGCTTTTGGCGGGAACTTCTATTGGTCAGTGGTAGCACACAGTCTCTCAATAAAGCTACAGTTCATGCACAACAAATCACAGTCTCTAGGCACACATGACCTGATTCTTCAGGCTTAAGTAGATCCTGTTCGTGACGCCAAGAATTGGAGCGCCCCCACACCGCCGCAGGGCCGAGGGGTACCCGGAGCCGGGCCTCTGGGATCTCAGTCCTGGGGTTGTCACGGTGGCTAGACCCGGTCCGTGGCCCTGTCTGTCAGTGGGGGACGTCCATTGCAAATAGGTGCTGTTAACGGTGGTATAGCGGTGCAGTTGTGGGGTGCAGGTCGCGGTAAATAACGAGGACACCAGGTTGCAGTCTCTTTACCTCTTTACTGGAGATCTCTCGGTCCTCAGTCCAGAATCCGGTCCACCAGGCTGCGCAAGTCCGGCCGGTCCAATGGCACTTCCAGAGTTCTCCTCACAGGTGGAAATCAGTGCCTTCCTTCTTAGCGCTTTGTGTTGTAGTCCTTCCCTGCTGTGCTTACGGAAAGTACCCCACAACTGTTGTGTCTGTTTCTTAAGTTCCCTCACAACTCGATTAACTGATCTTCTGCTAATCTTCCGTCCCTTCCTGATGTTACAGTAAGAACGGCACCCGTTTGTCAGGTAGGCCTGGAGTTCTTCCGGGACCCTAGAGACGCCCCTCTCCCGCAATTGCCCCACAAGACTTCATAGGTGATATGTGGTAGACAGCCCGCCTGAGACTGACTGTCCTGCCGCTGTTTGGAGTATGGCTTAAAGCTGTATATTATTCCACTCCCTCGGCGTTCCGGCCACCGGTAATGCGCCTCAGCAAGGTGCTGCCTCTTTCAACAAAACCCCTGCTGGTATTCTCCTTCTGCTTGATTTCGTTTCTCACTCAGCACAATCTATCTCGCTTCTAATCCTTTCTTAGGGCACCGCCGCTATTCTGAGCAGGCACGGTCCCGTTACGTTCTTTCAATGCCAAGCCTCTGCCAGGATCCCACCCCTGGCAGAGACCCTACTGTCTCTTCCTCCACAACACCCTCTCTCACTAGGTGTTGCTTCGTTCGATCCAGTCAGCTTTCTCTACTAACTTCCTGCCTGACCCCCAGTTTACCCACTATGGTGGGGAGTGGCCTAATGAATAGCACCCTTAGCTCCCCCCGGAGGCCCAGCTGTGAAACATATTGGTGTCTGTGATACCTGATTGGAGGAACTCCTTCAGTGCCATCGAACGCACCGTGGCTCCCCTTAGTGGCGGAGCCACAGTACTGCAACGACCAGGACTCTGGGGCGCTGCATACATGCAGGGCAATGTGCAATAGGGGAAGTACTTTTGATGTGAAACACAATTTTGTGTCAGTACCATTTATGCACTTTATGACATCTTTCATTCTCTGGGGCATTATCCTTGTACCTTGGACCCTAGGGAGTAAGATATATGAATGTATATGTATCATATATATACACATCTGGAGGGCATGTGTGCAATAACTGGTTGATTATACTACTATCTTGGTAACTGTAAGCTAGTTGCACAATATCTGTTACGCAGCACCTCTGTCAAGATAATATCATTTGATCTGATCATATAACTCTATTATACACTCCCCTTTTCTACTTTTGTTGCATCTTATATACTGTCCTATTATTTTCTCCCCCCTTTCTCCCCCCCTTCATATATTCACACCATTCCCTGCTGACCTCATTGTTAGAGGGGATAGGGTAAGTGGATAGGGCTACTGAGGGGCAGCCGACGAGAGCGGGGGCGCCACTGGCGTGCTTATTTAGGGGTGCCAACCTCCGCAGCCAGGTAGGGACAGCATATTTAGGGTTTTTGTGAGGGCAGTTAGACCAGGCCCTTTTGGTACATCATACCCTTATTCCAATTACCTGTTGGGGTTCCTGTGACTAAGTGTGTCTATCAAGGCTATCATTTGCTCCTGTTATCATAGGCAAAATAATGACATTTGGTACTGTGGCCTTTGATATACTATTGCTCATCCCATATCATTCACCACCCTCCTTTCTTTTCATTTCCTAGCGGCACGCTGTGTGTTGGTACGGACTGTATCATTCTGTCCTGCTTTACAGTAGGGCTGACTAGATTTCATTAGGACAAGCCGTCGGTGAGTGGGGGCGCCAATTTGCGTACAAGCTAGGGTGCCAACCTCCACTGTTAGGAAGGGTGGACCAGGGAAGTATAGGGGCAACTAGGAGCTTGTCAATATATATATTTTTTCTATTTTGCATTGTGGGTTTGCGGGTATTTGTCAATTAAGGTTTTAACAATTTTTCAAATAAAGTAATTTTAGGTATTAGTTGTTTTTGTAATTAAGTGTTCATAAACTTACTCCCCTTGCACACGTGGAGCTGAACACGTCTAAAATGTGTCCTCTGTAACCATTAAACCGTCCCTGAGGTGTGACTTTCCTTTGTAATGACACGCTGCAACCCCCTTGGTAGCGCTGACCATCTTCTGGCATCATTGTTTGGCTGCCTGCGCCTCTGCGGCCGCCCTGACCCACACAACGCCCCTCGGTGTCTTATTTTTTTGGACTGCGAGGGTGTGATTGATGGGCATCAGCAGTGCATATGTTCGCCTGTCCCTCATCTCCTTCCGCCTTCTTCAGACTGTGCGGCTTCATGGCTGTGGAGTGCGACAACGGATCAGCTGACGCCGCACAGTCTGAAGCGGGTGTAAGGACCCGAGTGTGAGAGGCGAACATATGTACTGCGCCAGGCCAGGAATCCCAGCCCCGCAGTGTTTTAACAATGTTAAGACACTGCGGGGCTGGGATTCATGGTCAACGCGAACCGCACCGGCCGACATGAAATGATGTCAGAAGACGGGCAGCGCTAACAGCGCAAGGCCAAGGGATAACACGACAGCGCAGACTCCTGTACAGCAAATAACGACGCTCAGGAGGCCGCGCCAAGCACCAAGGTGGGATTTTTGCCAGCTGTGC
This sequence comes from Ranitomeya variabilis, assembly GCF_051348905.1. Lineage (NCBI taxonomy): Eukaryota > Metazoa > Chordata > Amphibia > Anura > Dendrobatidae > Ranitomeya > Ranitomeya variabilis. The sequence continues at coordinate 639,979,189 of NC_135233.1, forward strand.
TGCGTCTCATTACGAAGGGAACTCACGCCTCCAAAACAGTTTGACTGCTTAAGGGCCTAAATGTTATATGTGTTTCTTTCTGCGTGTGAAAGGAGCATAATTAAAAGAGCAACCTTAGACTTGTGCAGCATTACTGCTGCGCAAGCTGTGGCTCTTGTAGTTTGTAACCCCTGAGGGGGGGTTAAAGGTTACCTTTGAAATCGGTTCAATTAGGCTTCGGCCTACACTCTGCTCCACCTGCAGAGCCCGGGCTCCAACACCGCTAGTTGCTGTCCGGAAGTGCTGGCTGCACAGAGCCAAACACCTTGATAATGTGTCAGTGGGGTTCAGCAATGCCAGCTGTTCCCCTGCTGTGCAGCCTGCAACGTGTCCTGCAACAGCCACGCAGACACAACATACCTAAAGCTGCCGCCAGTGCAGGCTTCGGCCTACACTCTGCTCCCTCTCCTCCTCCTGCTGACCCTGGGCTCTAACACCGCCAGTTGGTGCCCGGTACTGCTAGCTGCACAGAGAAAAACACCAGCCAAAGTGTCAGTGGGGTTCAGCACCGCCAGCTGTTCCCCTGCTGTGTAGCCGGCAACGTGTCCTGCAACAGCCACGCAGACATAAGAACTGAAATTGAAGGAAACCTGTCCCCCCTCCCCCAGGTGTTTCTATGTTTTACAGCCACCTTGTACGGCAGTAATGCTGCATGTGTGCAAGGTGGCTCAGAAACTTATTCTCCTTGCCCATGTTGAACTGAACACGTCTAAAATGAGTCCTCTGCGACCATTAAAACATCCCTCAGGTGTGATTTTCCTTTGTATTGACACGCAACAAGCTCCTTGGTAGCGCCGCCCGTCTTCTGGCATCATTGTTTGGCTGCCTGCGCCTCTGCGGCCGCCTTGCCCCACACAACGCCCCTCGGTGTCTTATTTATTTGGACTGCGAGGGTGTGATTGACGGGCATGAACCGTGCATTTCTTCGCCTGTCCCTCATCTCCTTCCGCCTTCTTCGGACTGTGCGTCTTCATGGCCGTGGCATGCGATAAGGGATCAGCTGACGCCGCATAGTCTGAAGCGGGTGTAAGAACCTAAGAGAGAGGCGAACATATGTACTGCGCCAGGCCATGAATCCCAGCCCCGCAGTGTTTCAACAATGTTAAGACACTGCGTGGCTGGGATTCATGGTCATCGCAAACCGCAACGGCCGACATTAAATGATGTTAGAAGATGGGCAGCGCTAACAGCGCAAGGCCAAGGGATAACACGACAGCGCAGACTCCTGTGCAACAAATAACGATGTTCAGGAGGCCGCGCAAAGCACCACGGTGGCATTTTTGCCAGCTGTACTGCGTCTCTTTACGAAGGTAACTCACGCCTCAAAATCAGTTTGACTGTGTAAGGGCCTAAATGTTATACGTGTTCCTTTCAGCGTGTGCAAGGAGCAAAATTAAAAGAGCAACCTTTGACTTGTGCAGCACTACTGCTGCATAAGCTGTGGCTCTTCTAGTTTGGAACACCTGAGGGGGGGTTAAAGGTTACCTTTGAAATTGGTTCAATTAGGCTTCGGCCTACTGTTGTGAATTCTGTTTGTGGGCTCCCCCGGTGGTGTTTTATGGTAGTGCCACTTATTTGCCTTCTTCTATCCTTGATCACCTGTTGACACCCATTAGGGGAGTTTCCTATTTAAGGCTGCTTGGCTGCTGGTCTGATGCCGGCCAACAATGTATCAGTAGCATTCTGTTGCATTCTCCTGCCTCAAGTTCCTGTTCAGCTAAGTTGAATCTTGTTTCTTGTTTATGCTATTTTTGTCCAGCTATCTGCAATGTGACTCTCTGTAGCTGGAAGCTCTCGTGGACTGAAATTGCCACTCCAGTGGCATGAGTTGTCACTGGAGTTTTAAAGTAATTTCAGGATGGTGTTTTTGAGTAGTGTTTTGAAGTTGACCGTGAAGTAACTCTTTCCTGTACTTCTGCTATCTAGTAAGCGGACCTCACTGTGCTAAATCTGCTGTTCATCCTACGTATGTCTTTTCCTCTTGACTCACCGTCAATATCTGTGGGGGGCTGCTATCTCCTTTTGGGGTTCATCTCTGGAGGTAAGGCAGGCCTGTATATTCCTCTGATAGGGGTAGTTAGATCTCCGGCTGGCGCGTGGTGTCTAGGGCATCGTAGGAAACACTCCCCGGCTACTTCCAGTGTCGTGTCAGGTTCAGGTCATGGTCACTTTAGTTCCCATCACCCGAGAGCTAGTCCGTTTTTATTTTGATTTCCCTGCCATTGGGAAAATCATAACAGTTTGGCCGGCCCACATGTGTTAAAACTATGCACTAAAGCAGGAAAGGATATGAAAAGGTTTTTTTTTCCTTCTGTGTTTGGAAAGTGCACCTTAGTGCTTATTTGTACTCCTTGCTTAAACTGCAGTCTTCAGCCTTTTCTTTTTTTTTTCCTCTCCTCTTAATCTCTGAATGGCTTTGGTTACACCTGTTTGAATCATGGATCCACAGAGTTTGGTTGCAGGTCTGAATAACCTGGCTATAAAGGTCCAGAACTTACAAGATTTTGTTATACGTGCTCCAATGTCTGAACCTAAGATTCCTATGCCTGAATTTTTTACCGGAGACAGATCCCGTTTTTTGAATTTCAGAGAGAATTGTAAATTGTTTTTGTCTCTGAAATCTCACTCTGCTGGTGATCCTGTGCAACAGGTTAAAATTGTTATTTCTCTATTGCGGGGTGACCCACAAAGTTGGGCATTTGCATTGTCGCCAGGGGATCCTGCGTTATTAAATGTAGATGCGTTTTTTCTGGCTTTGGGGTTGCTTTATGAAGAACCTAATTTAGAGATTTTGGCTGAGAAAGCCTTGATAGCTCTTTCCCAAGGGCAAGATGAAGCTGAGATATACTGCCAAAAATTTCGTAAATGGTCGGTGCTTACTAAATGGAATGAGTGCGCTCTAGCAGCTAATTTCAGAGAAGGTCTCTCTGATGCCGTGAAGGATGTCATGGTGGGGTTCCCTGTGCCTACAGGTCTGAATGATGCCATGAAATTGGCTATCCAGATTGATCGGCGTTTACGGGAGCGCAAATCTGTGCACCATATGGCGGTATCTTCTGAGCAAAAACCTGTGCACCATATGGCGGTATCTTCTGAGCAAAAACCTGTGCATCATTTGGCGGTGACCTCTGAAAAGGCACCAGAGCATATGCAATGCGATAGTGTATTGTCTAGAGGCGAACGACAGAATTACAGGCGCAAAAATGGGTTGTGCTTCTATTGTGGAGATCCAGCTCATGTTATATCAGCATGCTCTAAACGCATAAAGAAGGTTGATAAAAAGGTTGATAAATCTTTTTCTATGGGTACCTTGCAGTCTAAATTTCTTTTGTCCGTAACATTGATTTGTACTTTATCATCTGTTACTGTAGATGCTTATGTGGATTCTGGCGCCGCTCTGAGTCTCATGGATTGGTCCTTTGCCAAGCATTGTGGGTTTGATTTAGAGCCTCTGGAGGTTTCTATTCCCTTAAAGGGTATTGATTCTACACCTTTGGCTAGCAATAAACCACAATATTGGACACAAGTGACTATGCATCTTTCCCCAGACCATCAGGAGATTATTCGTTTCCTTGTGTTATATAATCTACATGACGTATTAGTACTTGGATTACCATGGTTACAAATTCATAATCCAGTCTTGGACTGGAGATCAATGTCTGTGCTGAGCTGGGGATGTCAGGGGATTCATGGGGATGCACCTTTGGTTCCCATTTCTTCATCTACTCCCTCTGAGATCCCAGCATTTCTGTCAGATTTTTATGATGTCTTTCAGGAGCCTAAAACTGATTCTCTCCCCCCTCACAGAGAGTGTGACTGCGCTATTGAGTTGATTCCCGGTAGTAAATTTCCTAAGGGTCGCTTGTTTAATTTGTCTGTACCTGAACATACTGCTATGCGGGAGTATATCAGAGAATCTTTGGAAAAGGGTCATATTCGCCCCTCTTTGTCTCCACTGGGGGCAGGGTTTTTCTTTGTGGGTAAAAAGGATGGTTCATTGAGACCTTGTATCGACTATCGACTTCTGAATAAGATTACAGTTAAATACCAGTACCCGTTACCTTTACTGACTGATCTTTTTGCTCGCATAAAGGGGGCGAAGTGGTTCACTAAGATCGATCTACGTGGTGCGTATAATTTGGTGCGGATTAAGCAGGGGGATGAGTGGAAGACCGCATTTAATACGCCTGAAGGCCATTTTGAGTATTTGGTAATGAATGCCTTTCGGTCTCGCGAATGCCCCTTCCGTTTTTCAGTCCTTTATGCACGATATTTTCCGTGAATATCTGGATAAATTTATGATTGTGTATTTGGATGATATTTAGATTTTTTCGGAGGACTGGGAATCTCATGTTCAACAGGTCAGGAGAGTTTTTCAGGTTTTACGAGCTAATTCTCTATTTGTGAAGGGCTCAAAGTGTATTTTTGGGGTTCAGAGAATTTCCTTTTTGGGATATATTTTTTCCCCTTCATCTATGGAGATGGACCCTGTTAAGGTTCAGGCTATTTGTGATTGGGTACAACCTACTTCTCTAAAGAGTCTTCAGAAATTCTTGGGATTTGCTAATTTCTATCGCCGATTCATAGCGGGTTTTTCTGCCATTGCTAAACCTTTGACTGATTTGACCAAGAAGGGTGCTGATGTTGCTAATTGGTCCTCTGCGGCTGTGGAGGCCTTTCGGGAGCTTAAGCGCCGCTTTTCTTCTGCTCCTGTGTTGCGCCAGCCTGATGTTTCGCTCCCGTTCCAGGTTGAAGTAGATGCTTCCGAGATCGGAGCAGGTGCAGTTTTGTCGCAGAAAGGTCCTGACTGCTCAGTGATGAGACCATGTGCGTTTTTCTCTCGAAAGTTTTCGTCCGCTGAGCGAAATTATGATGTTGGAAATCGGGAGCTCTTGGCCATGAAGTGGGCATTTGAGGAGTGGCGTCATTGGCTTGAGGGTGCTAGACACCAGGTGGTGGTCTTGACTGACCACAAAAATCTAATTTATCTTGAGTCAGCCAGGTGTCTGAATCCTAGACAGGCGCGCTGGTCGTTGTTTTTCTCTCGATTTAACTTTGTGGTTTCATATCTGCCTGGGTCTAAGAATGTGAGGGCGGATGCCCTCTCTAGGAGTTTTGAGCCTGACTCGCCTGGTGAGTCCGAACCTACTGGCATCCTGAAGGATGGGGTGATATTGTCAGCTGTCTCCCCAGACCTGCGGCGCTCTTTGCAGGAGTTTCAGGTGGATAGGCCTGATCGCTGTCCGCCTGGTAGACTGTTTGTCCCTGATGACTGGACCAGTAGAGTTATTTCGGAGGTTCACTCTTCCGCGTTGGCAGGTCATCCTGGAATTTTTGGCACCAGGGATCTGGTGTCTAGGTCCTTCTGGTGGCCTTCCTTGTCTCGAGATGTACGTATTTTTGTGCAGTCTTGTGATGTTTGTGCTCGGGCTAAGCCCTGCTGTTCCCGGGCCAGCGGGTTGTTGTTGCCCTTGCCTATTCCTAAGAGGCCTTGGACGCACATCTCTATGGACTTTATTTCTGACCTTCCTGTTTCTCGTAGGATGTCCGTCATCTGGGTGGTGTGTGACCGTTTTTCCAAGATGGTTCACTTGGTACCTTTGCCCAAATTGCCCTCCTCCTCTGAGCTGGTCCCTCTATTTTTTCAGAATGTTGTGCGTTTGCATGGTATTCCTGAGAATATAGTGTCTGACAGGGGTACTCAGTTTGTGTCTAGATTTTGGCGGGTGTTCTGTGCCAGGATGGGCATCGACTTGTCTTTTTCGTCTGCATTCCATCCTCAGACTAATGGCCAGACTGAGCGTACTAATCAGACCTTGGAGACTTACTTGAGGTGTTTTGTGTCCGCTGATCAGGACGATTGGCTTGATTTTTTGCCATTGGCAGAGTTTGCCCTTAACAATCGGGCCAGTTCTGCCACTTTGGTTTCTCCATTTTTTTGTAATTCAGGGTTTCACCCTCGCTTTTCGTCCGGTCAATTGGAGTCTTCGGATTGTCCTGGAGTAGATGCTGTGGTTGATAGAATGCATCAGATTTGGGGACAGGTTGTGGACAATCTGAAGTTGTCCCAGGAGAAGACTCAACAGTTCACTAATCGTCATCGGCGTGTCGGTCCTCGTCTTTGTGTTGGGGACCTGGTTTGGTTGTCTTCTCGATTTGTTCCTATGAAGGTCTCGTCTCCTAAGTTTAAGCCTCGGTTTATCGGCCCTTATAGGATTCTGGAGGTTCTCAATCCTGTGTCCTTTCGTTTGGACCTCCCAGCATCTTTTACTATTCATAATGTTTTTCATCGGTCATTGTTGCGGAGGTATGAGGTGCCGGTTGTTCCGTCTGCTGATCCTCCTGCTCCTGTGCTGGTTGAGGGTGAGTTGGAGTATGTGGTGGAAAAGATCTTGGACTCCCGTGTTTCCAGACGGAAACTTCAGTATCTGGTTAAGTGGAAAGGCTATGGTCAGGAGGATAATTCTTGGGTGACAGCATCTGATGTTCATGCTCCTGATTTGGTTCGTGCATTTCATAGTGCTCATCCAGATCGCCCTGGTGGTTCTGGTGAGGGTTCGGTGCCCCCTCCTTAAGGGGGGGGTACTGTTGTGAATTCTGTTTGTGGGCTCCCCCGGTGGTGTTTTATGGTAGTGCCACTTATTTGCCTTCTTCTATCCTTGATCACCTGTTGACACCCATTAGGGGAGTTTCCTATTTAAGGCTGCTTGGCTGCTGGTCTGATGCCGGCCAACAATGTATCAGTAGCATTCTGTTGCATTCTCCTGCCTCAAGTTCCTGTTCAGCTAAGTTGAATCTTGTTTCTTGTTTATGCTATTTTTGTCCAGCTATCTGCAATGTGACTCTCTGTAGCTGGAAGCTCTCGTGGACTGAAATTGCCACTCCAGTGGCATGAGTTGTCACTGGAGTTTTAAAGTAATTTCAGGATGGTGTTTTTGAGTAGTGTTTTGAAGTTGACCGTGAAGTAACTCTTTCCTGTACTTCTGCTATCTAGTAAGCGGACCTCACTGTGCTAAATCTGCTGTTCATCCTACGTATGTCTTTTCCTCTTGACTCACCGTCAATATCTGTGGGGGGCTGCTATCTTCTTTTGGGGTTCATCTCTGGAGGTAAGGCAGGCCTGTATATTCCTCTGATAGGGGTAGTTAGATCTCCGGCTGGCGCGTGGTGTCTAGGGCATCGTAGGAAACACTCCCCGGCTACTTCCAGTGTCGTGTCAGGTTCAGGTCACGGTCACTTTAGTTCCCATCACCCGAGAGCTAGTCCGTTGTTATTTTGATTTCCCTGCCATTGGGAAAATCATAACAGCCTACACTCCGCTCCCCCTGTCCTCCTCCTGCTGACCCTGGGCTCTAACACCGCCAGTTGGGGCCCAGATGTGCTAGCTGCAAAGAGAAAAACACCAGCCAAAGTGTCAGTGGGGTTCAGCAACGCCAGCTGTTCCCCTGCTGTGCAGCCGGCAACGTGTCCTGCAACAGCCACGCAGGCACAACAGACCCAAAGCTGCCGCCAGTGCAGGCTTCGGCCTACACTCTGCTCCCTCTCCTCCTCCTGCTGACCCTGGGCTCTAACACCGCCAGTTGGGGCCCAGATGTGCTAGCTGCACAGAGAAAAACACCAGCCAAAGTGTCAGTGGGGTTCAGCAACGCCAGCTGTTCCCCTGCTGTGCAGCCAGCAACGTGTCCTGCAACAGCCACGCAGACACAAGAACTGAAATTGAAGGGAACCTGTACCCCCTCCCCCAGGTGTTTCTACGTTTTACAGCCACCTTGTACAACAGTAATGCTGCATGTGTGCAAGGTGGCTCAGAAACTTATTCTCCTTGCCCATGTTGAACTGAACATGTCTAAAATGAGTCCTCTGCGACCATTAAAACGTCCCTCAGGTGTGATTTTCCTTTGTATTGACACGCAACAAGCTCCTTGGTAGCGCTGCCCATCTTCTGGCATCATTGTTTGGCTGCCTACGCCTCTGCGGCCGCCCTGACCCACACAACGCCCCTCGGTGTCTTATTTGTTTTGACTGCGAGGGTGTGATTGATGGGCATGAGCAGTGCATAAGTTCGCCTGTCCCTCATCTCCTTCCGCCTTCTTCAGACTGTGCGGCTTCATGGCCGTGGCATGCGATAAGGGATCAGCTGACGCCGCACAGTCTGTAGCAGGTGTAAGGACACGAGCGAGAGGCGAACATATGTACTGCGCTAGGCCATGAATCCCAGCCCCGCAGTGTGAAACACTGTAAAGACACTGCGGGGCTGGGATTCATGGGCATCACGAACCGCACCAGCCGAAATGAAATGATGTCAGAAGACGGGCAGCGCATGGCCAAGGGATAACACAACAACGCAGACTCCTGTACTTCAAAATGCGATGCTCAGGAGGCCGCACCAAGGTGGTATTTTTGCCAGCTGTGCTGCGTCTCATTACGAAGGGAACTCCCGCCTCCAAGACAGATTGACTGTATAAGGGCCAAAATGTTGTACGTGTTTCCTTCAGCTTGTGCAAGGAACAAAATTAAAAGAGCAACCTTTGACTTGTGCAGCACTACTGCTGCATAAGGCGTGGCTCTTCTAGTTTGTAACACCTGAGGGGGGGGTTAAAGGTTACCTTTAAAATTGGTTTAATTAGGCTTCGGCCTACACTCTGCTCCCCCTCCTGTCCCTGGGCTCCAACACCGCCAGTTGGTGCCCCGAAGTGCTGGCTGCACAGAGAAAAACACCTCGCCAATGTGTCAGTGGGGTTCAGCACCGCCAGCTGTTCCCCTGCTGTGTAGCCGGCAACGTGTCCTGCAACAGCCACGCAGACACAAAGCTGCCACCAGTGCAGGCTTCGGCCTACACTCTGCTCCCTCTCCTCCTGCTGACCATGGGCTCTAACACCGCCAGTTGGTGCCCGGTACTGCTAGCTGCACAGAGAAAAACACCAGCCAATGTGTCAGTGGGGTTCAGCACCGCCAGCTGTTCCCCTGCTGTGTAGCCGGCATCGTGTCCTGCAAAAGCCACGCAGACACAAGAACTGAAATTGAAGGGATCCTGTCGCCCCACCCCCAGGTGTTTGTATGTTTTACTGCCACCTTGTACAGCAGTAATGCTGCATGTGTGCAAGGTGGCTCATAAACTTATTCTCCTTGCACACGTGGAACAGAACACGTCTACAATGTGTCCCCTGAGACCATTAAAACGTCCCTGAGGTGTGACTTTCCTTTGTAATGACACGCAACGACCCCCTTGGTAGCACAGCCCTTCTTCTGACATCATTGTTTGGCTGGCTGCGCCTCTGCGGCCGCCCTGCCCGACACAACGCCCCTCGGTGTCTTATTTATTTTGACTGCGAGGGTATGATTGACGGGCATGAGCAGTGCATATCTTCGCCAGGCTGTCACTCATCTCCTTCCGCCTTCTTCAGACTGTGCGGCTTCATGGCCGTGGCATGCGATAAGGGATCAGCTGACGCCGCACAGTCTGTAGCAGGTGTAAGGACACGAGCGAGAGGCGAACATATGTACTGCGCTAGGCCATGAATCCCAGCCCCGCAGTGTGAAACACTGTAAAGACACTGCGGGGCTGGGATTCATGGGCATCGCGAACCGCACCAGCCGACATGAAATGATGTCAGAAGACGGGCAGAGCATGGCCAAGGGATAACGCAACAACGCAGACTCCTGTACTTCAAAATGCGATGCTCAGGAGGCCGCACCAAGGTGGTATTTTTGCCAGCTGTGCTGCGTCTCATTACGAAGGGAACTCCCGCCTCCAAGACAGATTGACTGTATAAGGGCCAAAATGTTGTACGTGTTTCCTTCAGCTTGTGCAAGGAACAAAATTAAAAGAGCAACCTTTGACTTGTGCAGCACTACTGCTGCATAAGGCGTGGCTCTTCTAGTTTGTAACACCTGAGGGGGGGTTAAAGGTTACCTTTAAAATTGGTTCAATTAGGCTTCTGCCTACACTCTGATCCCCCTCCTGTCCCTGGGCTCCAACACCGCCAGTTGGTGCCCCGAAGTGCTGGCTGCACAGAGAAAAACACCTCGCCAATGTGTCAGTGGGGTTCAGCACCGCCAGCTGTTCCCCTGCTGTGTAGCCGGCAACGTGTCCTGCAACAGCCACGCAGACACAAAGCTGCCACCAGTGCAGGCTTCGGCCTACACTCTGCTCCCTCTCCTCCTGCTGACCCTGGGCTCTAACACCGCCAGTTGGTGCCCGGTACTGCTAGCTGCACAGAGAAAAACACCAGCCAATGTGTCAGTGGGGTTCAGCACCGCCAGCTGTTCCCCTGCTGTGTAGCCGGCATCGTGTCCTGCAAAAGCCACGCAGACACAAGAACTGAAATTGAAGGGATCCTGTCGCCCCACCCCCAGGTGTTTGTATGTTTTACTGCCACCTTGTACAGCAGTAATGCTGCATGTGTGCAAGGTGGCTCATAAACTTATTCTCCTTGCACACGTGGAACAGAACACGTCTACAATGTGTCCCCTGAGACCATTAAAACGTCCCTGAGGTGTGACTTTCCTTTGTAATGACACGCAACGACCCCCTTGGTAGCACAGCCCTTCTTCTGACATCATTGTTTGGCTGGCTGCGCCTCTGCGGCCGCCCTGCCCGACACAACGCCCCTCGGTGTCTTATTTATTTTGACTGCGAGGGTGTGATTGACGGGCATGAGCAGTGCATATCTTCGCCAGGCTGTCACTCATCTCCTTCTGCCTTCTTCAGACTGTGCGGCTTCATGGCCGTGGCATGCGATAAGGGATCAGCTGACGCCGCACAGTCTGTAGCAGGTGTAAGGACACGAGCGAGAGGCGAACATATGTACTGCGCTAGGCCATGAATCCCAGCCCCGCAGTGTGAAACACTGTAAAGACACTGCGGGGCTGGGATTCATGGGCATCGCGAACCGCACCAGCCGACATGAAATGATGTCAGAAGACGGGCAGAGCATGGCCAAGGGATAACGCAACAACGCAGACTCCTGTACTTCAAAATGCGATGCTCAGGAGGCGGCACCAAGGTGGTATTTTTGCCAGCTGTGCTGCGTCTCATTACGAAGGGAACTCCCGCCTCCAAGACAGATTGACTGTATAAGGGCCAAAATGTTGTACGTGTTTCCTTCAGCTTGTGCAAGGAACAAAATTAAAAGAGCAACCTTTGACTTGTGCAGCACTACTGCTGCATAAGGCGTGGCTCTTCTAGTTTGTAACACCTGAGGGGGGGTTAAAGGTTACCTTTAAAATTGGTTTAATTAGGCTTCGGCCTACACTCTGCTCCCCCTCCTGTCCCTGGGCTCCAACACCGCCAGTTGGTGCCCCGAAGTGCTGGCTGCACAGAGAAAAACACCTCGCCAATGTGTCAGTGGGGTTCAGCACCGCCAGCTGTTCCCCTGCTGTGTAGCCGGCAACGTGTCCTGCAACAGCCATGCAGACACAAAGCTGCCGCCAGTGCAGGCTTCGGCCTACACTCTGCTCCCTCTCCTCTTGCTGACCCTGGGCTCTAACACCGCCAGTTGGTGCCCGGTACTGCTAGCTGCACAGAGAAAAACACCAGCCAATGTGTCAGTGGGGTTCAGCACCGCCAGCTGTTCCCCTGCTGTGTAGCCGGCATCGTGTCCTGCAAAAGCCAGGCAGACACAAGAACTGAAATTGAAGGGATCCTGTCGCCCCACCCCCAGGTGTTTGTATGTTTTACTGCCACCTTGTACAGCAGTAATGCTGCATGTGTGCAAGGTGGCTCATAAACTTATTCTCCTTGCACACGTGGAACAGAACACGTCTACAATGTGTCCCCTGAGACCATTAAAACGTCCCTGAGGTGTGACTTTCCTTTGTAATGACACGCAACGACCCCCTTGGTAGCACAGCCCTTCTTCTGACATCATTGTTTGGCTGGCTGCGCCTCTGCGGCCGCCCTGCCCGACACAACGCCCCTCGGTGTCTTATTTATTTTGACTGCGAGGGTGTGATTGACGGGCATGAGCAGTGCATATCTTCGCCAGGCTGTCACTCATCTCCTTCCACCTTCTTCAGACTGTGCGGCTTCATGGCCGTGGCATGCGATAAGGGATCAGCTGACGCCGCACAGTCTGTAGCAGGTGTAAGGACACGAGCGAGAGGCGAACATATGTACTGCGCTAGGCCATGAATCCCAGCCCCGCAGTGTGAAACACTGTAAAGACACTGCGGGGCTGGGATTCATGGGCATCGCGAACCGCACCAGCCGACATGAAATTATGTCAGAAGACGGGCAGCGCATGGCCAAGGGATAACGCAACAACGCAGACTCCTGTACTTCAAAATGCGATGCTCAGGAGGCCGCACCAAGGTGGTATTTTTGCCAGCTGTGCTGCGTCTCATTATGAAGGGAACTCCCGCCTCCAAGACAGATTGACTGTATAAGGGCCAAAATGTTGTACGTGTTTCCTTCAGCTTGTGCAAGGAACAAAATTAAAAGAGCAACCTTTGACTTGTGCAGCACTACTGCTGCATAAGGCGTGGCTCTTCTAGTTTGTAACACCTGAGGGGGGTTAAAGGTTACCTTTAAAACTGGTTCAATTAGGCTTCGGCCTACACTCTGCTCCCCCTCCTGTCCCTGGGCTCCAACACCGCCAGTTGGTGCCCCGAAGTGCTGGCTGCACAGAGAAAAACACCTCGCCAATGTGTCAGTGGGGTTCAGCACCGCCAGCTGTTCCCCTGCTGTGTAGCCGGCAACGTGTCCTGCAACAGCCACGCAGACCCAAAGCTGCCGCCAGTGCAGGCTTCGGCCTACACTCTGCTCCCCCTGCTGACCCTTTGCTCCTACACCGCTAGTTGGGGCTCTAGGAAGATAAGCTTGAATAGGTCCCCATCCTGGTTCCAGCACCGTCAGCTGGTTCCGGGCAGAGCCTTTGGCTTAGGTGCCTCCTTCTGGGTATCCAAGTTCCACCAACGTCAGGTGGTCCTTGGTAGTGCTTTCAGGCACGGGTACCTCCTGCTTAGTATCCGGGTTCCAGTAACGTCAGCTAGTCCTCGGTAGTTCCATTGGCTCTTGGACCTTCGGCTACCCATCCGGGTTCCAGTACCGTCAGCTGGTTCTCGGCAGTGTCTTTTGCTCTTGTACCTTCTGCTCCCCATCCTGGTTCCAGCACCGTCAGCTGTTTCCGGGCAGAGCCTTTGGCTTAGGTGCCTCCCTCTGGGTATCCAAGTTCCACCAACGTCAGGTGGTCCTTGGTAGTGCTTTCAGGCACGGGTACCTCCTGCTTAGTAACCGGGTTCCAGTAACGTCAGCTGGTCCTCGGTAGTTCCATTGGCTCTTGGACCTTCGGCTACCCATCCGGGTTCCAGTACCGTCAGCTGGTTCTCGGCAGTGTCTTTTGCTCTTGTACCTTCTGCTCCCCATCCTGGTTCCAGTACCGTCAGCTGGTTCCGGGCAGAGCCTTTGGCTTAGGTGCCTCCTTCTGGGTATCCAAGTTCCACCAACGTCATGTGGTCCTTGGTAGTGCTTTCAGGCACGGGTACCTCCTGCTTAGTAACCGGGTTCCAGTAACGTTAGCTGGTCCTCGGTAGTTCCATTGGCTCTTGGACCTTCGGGTAGCCATCCGAGTTCCAGTTCCATCAGCTGTTTCTCGGCATTTTCTCAGCCTTCTTGTACCTTCTGCTACATTTCCAAGTTCAAGACCCTAAAGACGACGACCCGGAAGACCACCCCTAAGATGACGACGACACCAGAGACGACGACCACTGAGATGACGACGACCCTGGAGACGATGACCCTGAAGACCACCCCGATGACGACGACCCCGGAGACGACGACCCTGGAGACGACGACCCTGGAGACGACGACGACATGGGAGACCGAGAAGCAGAAGAACAAGAGGCTGCAGAACAAAGAGCAGAAGAACATTAAGCATAACACTAAATATCAGAGCAAAAGATATTATCTAAATTATAAGCAGAAGAAGACTAAGCAGTGTATTGTATGGGGGTGAGTCCGTTCCTCCTCGTGGTGCCCCTGGATAAAGCCTGATGCTGCAGGCCAAACTGAACGCGGACAAATGTAACTCTTTTGTGACAGGCAGAACGGAAGGTGTAATCTTCAAACTTTTATAGATAACAACTACGGGAATGCCTGTCACAAATAAGAATATGATGAAGAAGTTGAATATGAAGAAGATGATAGTTAAATAAAAAGAATATGAACAATGTAAAAAAAAAAAAATTAGAGGTAGAAGAAGAAGAAGATGAATAAGGTGAAGATAGTTGATGTCAAAGAAGCTGATGATAATAAGGATAATGAAGAAGAAAGTGTGGGAGAAGTAAAAAAGAAGGTGAAGGGCGTGGAAGTAGTGAAACATCAATATCTGACAAAAAAAAAAAAAAAATAACATAGTCAAAATCTTTCTAACGCCGAACGTCATAAAAAAAAAAAAAAAAAAACCTGCTATTCTATTTGTTTGGGCTAAACCTCTGTGCCTTTAATGTCTCCGCCACCTCCCCCAATACATCCTACATTATTCTTAGTTGTTTTCCTTCATGTAGAATTAACCTACAAGGAAAGAAAGGGTTTATTTTAATTCCGATATTTTCGTCCCATTGACTTGCATTGGGATCGGGTATCGGTATCGGATTAGATCCGATACTTTGACGGTATCGGCCGATACTTTCTGATACCGATACTTTCCGATATCAGAAGGTATCGCTCAACACTAGTCAGGTCCCTGAACCTATTCGTTAATCAATCATTGAGCCTATTCTGTTAGAACCGGAACCTGTTGTTGAACCCATCAAGTCTGGACTGGAGCCTTAACCTATTCTGTAAGAACCTGAATTTGTTGCTGAAACCGCTCTGGTGATACCTGAATCTGAAACTGCACAGATGGTACCTGAACCAACAGCAGTGACCATCCTGTCAAGTACTCTAGGATCTGCACTGTCTAAACCCTACACCATTGTCCGTTCTGTCAGGTTTTCCAGGAACCGCACTGCTTGAACCTGCACCAGTGTCCGTCCTGTCAAGAGTTCTAAGATCTGCACTGTCTGAACTTGCATCTGTATCCAGTCCTGCCTTGGACTCCAAGTTCATGTCTGCAATACTGACTCTTGTGGTCAGCTGCTGCAGTGTTGGGGACTGCCTTTGGAGTGGTACCTGACAGCAGGGCCGGTATTAGCGGCAGGCAGACCAGGCAGCTGTCTAGGGCTTCCGCTCCCCCAGGGGCCCCCAGTCAGTCACCTGCCGCCAGCGCTGACTCCCCACCACCACCGATGACTGTCCCCCTGCCACCGCCGCCGCATTGAACTATACCGTCGTTATAGATGCCGGTACAGTTCAAAGCAATGATGGAGGAGAGAGCGTCAGCTGACGCTCCTTCTCCCATCATTCCCCTCTGCCTCTGACACTGCGGGTGCACGATAACATCACTTCATCACGTACCTGCTGTGTGCTGGGCAGACTGCAGCCACTGAGACCGAAGCCAAGCAGGGAGCAGTGCAGGGCATGAGGAGAGGTGAGGATTGTGTGTTTCTTTTTGATATATATAAATGAGTGATTACTGGACTGTGGGGCCATTCTCCGGGGGGTCGGCTACATTATATTCTATGGGGGGCTGTAATATATTTTATGGGGGGCTGTAATGTATTCTATGGAGGGCTTTTTTTTAGATTCTATGGGGGAGGGCTGTATTAGATTCTATGCGGGAGGGCTGTATTAGATTCTATGGAAGGTTGTATTAGATTCTATGGGGAGGGCAGTATTATATTCTATTTGGGCTGTATTGTATTCTATGGGGGTGGGCTGTATTAGATTCTATGGGGGAGGGCTGTATTAGATTCTATGGGGGTGGGCTGTATTATATTCTATGGGGGAGGGCTGTATTATTTTCTATGGAGGGCTGTATTAAATTCTATGGGGGAGGTCTGTATTATATTTTATGGGGGCTGTATTAGATTCTATTGGGGAGGGCTGTATTATATTCTATGGAGTGCTGTACTATATTCTATGGGGAAAGAATGTATCTGATTCTATGTGGGAGGGCTGTATTAGATTCTATGGAGGGCTGCATTAGATTCTATGGGGGAGGGCAGTATTATATTCTATGGGGGCTATATTATATTCTATGGGGAGGGCTGTATTAGATTCTATGAGGAGGGCTGTATTAGATTCTATGGGGTGGGCTGTATTAGATTCTATGGGGGAGGGCAGTATTATATTCTATGGGGGGCTGTATTATATTTTATGGGGGGCTGTATTGTATTCTATGGAGGGCTGTTTTAGATTCTATGGGGGAGGGCTGTATTAGATTCTATGCAGGAGGGCTGTGTTAGATTCTATGGAGGGTCGTATTAGATTTTATGGAGGAGGGCAGTATTATATTCTATTTGGGCTGTATTATATTCTATGGGGAGGGCTGTATTATATTCTATGGGGTGGGCTGTATTAGATTCTATGGGGGAGGGCTGTATTAGATTCTATGGGGGTGGGCTGTATTATATTCTATGGAGGGCTGTATTAGATTCTATGGGGGAGGGCTGTATTATATTTTATGGGGGCTGTGTTAGATTCTATTGGGGAGGGCTGTATTATATTCTATGGAGGGCTGTACTATATTCTATGGGGAAAGAATGTATTAGATTCTATGGGGGAGGGCTGTATTAGATTCTTTGGAGGGCTGCATTAGATTCTTTGGGGGAGGGCAGTATTATATTCTATGGGGAGGGCTGTATTATATTCTATGGGGGTGGGCTGTATTAGATTCTATGAGGAGGGCTGTATTAGATTCTATGGGGTGGGCTGTATTAGATTCTATGGGGGAGGGCTGTATTATATTCTAAGGGGGCTGTATTAGATTCTATGGAGGTGGGCTGTATTATATTCTATGGGGTGCTGTATTATATTCTATGGGGAGGGCTGTACGAGATTCTGTGGGGAGGGCTGTATTAGATTCTATGTGGGAGGGCTGTATTAGATTCTATATGGAGGGTTGTATTAGATTCTATGGGGGGCTGTATTAGATTCTATTGGGGGAGGGCTGTATTAGATTCTATGGGGGGCTGTATTAAATTCTATGGGGGAGGGCTGTATTATACTCTATGGCAGGGGTCTCAAACTGCATTCCTCGAAGGCCGCAAACCATGCGTGTTTTCAAGATTTCCTTAGCATTGCACAAGGTGCTGGAATCATTATGTGTGTAGGTGATTAAATTATCACCTATGCAGTACAAGGAAATCCTGAAAACATGACCTGTTTGCTGCCCTAGAGGAATGCAGTTTGAGACTTCTGCTTTATAGGGAGGGCTGTATTATATTCTATGGGGGCTACATTATATTCTATGTATTAAATTTATTATATTCTATGAGGGATGATTGCATCATACTCTATGAGGGGGCTACATTGTATTTTATGGGGGGCTGCATTATATTCTATGGGCCTAGATTATATTGTATGGGGGGCTTCATTATACTTTATGAGGGGGCTACATTATATTCTATGGGGGCTGCATTATACTATAAGAGGAGGGCTACATTGTATTCTATGTAGGGCTCTACATTATATTCTATGGGGGGCTGCATTATACTCAATGAGAGGGCTACCATATATTCTATGGAGGGGCTGCATTATACTATATGAGTGGGCTGCATTATATTCTTTTGGGGTTACATTATATTGTATGGCGGGGCTGCATTATACTCAGGGGGCTACATTATATTCTGTGGGGTGGCTGCATTATACTATATGTGGGCTGCATTATACTGTATTGAGGACTATGGGGAATACATTATACTATATGAAGAACCATGGGGTACATTATACTACGGGAAGTGAATTGTACTACATGGATGGCTATAGCGGTGCATTATACTATATGGAGCACTATAAGGAGTGTATTATACTGTGTGGAGGACTGAGGATGTATTTTATTATATGGAGGACTATGAGGAGTATGTTATACTATATGGAGCACTATGAGGAGTGTATTATACTATATCGAGGACTAAGCAGTGTATTTTAATATATGGAGGACTATGAGGAGTGTATTATACTATATGGAGAACGGAGGAGTGTATTATACTATATGGAGGACTGAGAAGTGTATTATACTATATGGAGGACTGAGGAGTGTATTATACTATATGGAGGACTGAGTGTATTTTAATATATGGAGGTCTATGAGGACTGTATTATACTATATGGTGGACTGAGGAGTGTATTATACTATATGGAGGACTGAGGAGTGTATTATACTATATTGAGGACTATGGGGAGTGTATAATACTATATGGAGCACTATGAGGAGAGTATTCTACTATATGGAGTTATGAGCAGTGTTTTTTAATATATGGAGTACTATGAGGAATGGATTATACTATATGGAAGACTGAGGAGTGTATTTTAATATATGGAGGACTATAGGGAGTGTATTATACTATATGGAGGACTATGGGGAGTGTATTACACTCCCCATAGTCCTCCATATAGTATAATACACTCCTAATAGTCCTCCATATAGTAGATTATACTATATGGAGGACTATTGGGCACATTATATTATATGGAGGACTATGGGGTTCACATTTTACAATATGGAGGACTGTGGTGCACATTATACTATGTGGAGGACTATGGGGTGTATTATACTAAACAAGCAAAATGCTGCATATTCATCGAGTGATTGGATTGTTCATGCAGGAACAAAAATCATTGTTCTCAGCAGCACATCGATGGTGTAAACTGTAGATATGCTGCTGATAACATGATACTATATGGGGACAGATTGATCTAATAGTGATTGTTCTGTTCCCATTCTTTCTCAGGTGGTGTAAAGAGGCTGGGAAACAAGCGAACGACTTCAATATTGTCGATCACACTCGTTTAGCGGCCTGAACTCAGAGCATGTAAATACAACAGAAATGCTTCTGTGTGATGTGCAATATGTCAGCATTTGGGGCCCCATTTTAAACTTTTGCCTAGGACCCCACTTTGCCTAAAACTGGCTCTTTGCCTAAAAAAGTCATGATTAAGGGAGCTTAGTCTCCAGAAACGCGTTGAGATTCTTACCCATATGGTTCATGCTGAAGTCTGTATCCTCTATGTTTAAAGTTTGTGAATAAAGAAAACTCTTTTTTATGGATTCGGTGAAGCTGGACATTCTCTTCTTTTTTTGAACTTCATATCCGTGAGACCTTGCTTCCTGTGCCACTTTTCAGGGTGGTGTGGGACACTACTTTTTTAATCAGAACGGGTGTTTAGTTGGTTGGCAGTAAATGTTTCCAGTATGTTTCTCAGTAACACCCTGTCTTCCACACTGTTCGGTTTTACTAGCCAAGAGTCTGAACCACGTAATCCTCACCCTGATCCTTCTTCTTCCCACCATGGTGAGTCCCAGGAGACAAATAATCCAACACTTGGACACTCTGAAGAGCTCTTTATTAGGGTTGAGCGAAACGGGTCGGCCATTTTCAGAAGTCGCCGACTTTTGGCAAAGTCGGGTTTCATGAAACCCGACCCGACCCCTGTGTGGGGTCGGCCATGAGGTCGGCGATCTTCAGAATCTGGTATCGGAATTCCGATACCGAGTTCCGATATGTTTGCGATATCGGAAATCGATATCGGAATCCATATTTAAGTGTAAAATAAAGAATCAAAATAAAAAATATTGATATACTCACCCTCGGACGCGCCCTGGTACTAACTGGCAGCCTTCCTTCTTAAGAATGAGCGCATTTAGGGCCTTCCATGACGTCACGGCTTCTGATTGGTCGCGTGCCGCTCATGTGACCGCCACGCGACCAATCACAAGCCGTGACATAATTCTCAGGTCCTAAATTCCTCATTCTAGGAATTTAGGACCTGAGAATTACGTCACGGCTTGTGATTGGTCGCGTGAGCGGTCACATGGGCGGCCACGACCAATCACAAGCCGTGACGTCATCTAAGGCCCTTCACGTGCTCATTCTTAAGAAGGAAGGCTGCCGGAAACAAGCAGGGCACGTCCGAGGGTGAGTATATACCTAATAGGAATATACTCACCCTCGGCTTCTTTCCGGCAGCCTTCCTTCCTAAGAATGAGCGCGTGAAGGGCCTTAGATGATGTCACGGCTTGTGATTGGTCGTGGCCGCCCATGTGACCGCTCACGCGACCAATCACAAGCTGTGACGTAATTCTCAGGTCCTAAATTCCTAGAATGAGGAATTTAGGACCTGAGGATTATGTCACGGCTTGTGATTGGTCGCGTGGCGGTCACATGAGCGGCACGCGACCAATCAGAAGCCGTGACGTCATGGAAGGCCCTAAACGCGCTCATTTTAAGCAAAGAAGGCTGCCGGTTACCAGCGGTGATGTCCAGGGGCCTCCGGAGAGGTGAGTATATCAATATTTTTTATTTTAATTCTTTATTTTACACATTAATATGGATCCCAGGGCCTGAAGGAGAGTTTCCTCTCCTTCAGACCCTGGGAACCATAGTATCCCATTGCACTGCATTGGGTTTCGTGTTTCGGCCGACCCCGACCCCGACTTTTTTATAGGATCGGCCGATTTCACTCGACCCGATTTTTGAGAAAGTCGGGTTTCGTGAAACCCGACCCGATCCTATAAAAATAAAAGTCGCTCAACCCTACTCTTTATAATTCCTTTTTTATTAATTCTGGCCTCTCGCCTTGCATGTTTCAAGAGGGACATGAGGAGCTTGTGTGAAGTGATGCCCAAATATGTGAGCAGCCAGCGTCATAAGAAGATGAGGATGGGAAACAACAATTAGCATCTCAAGAGGTAGATGATGATGAGACACAGTTGACAACAAGTGATTTTGTTAAGTCAACATTTCAGGAGGACCCAGGTGGAGAAGTGGAAGAAGAGGTGTTTATACTGACCTGTTGTGAATTCTGCTTTTGGTCTCCCTCCGGTGGTTGTAGGTGGTAATGCAGTTGCCCCTGAGTTGCAGTCCTGGTCAGGTGTATCTGCTGATTGCAGTTCTGACTGGGGTATTTAGGTGTGCAGGATTCATTAGTCCTTGCCAGTTGTCAATTGTTGTTGGGAGGTGTTTGACCTCTGCCTGGTTCCTCCTGCCTTTCTGCCAAATCAGCAAAGATAAGTGTCTGGTTTTTTTTTCCTGTGACACACATGCTGTGTGTTTCACAATTCAGTGCTATTTTTTGTGTTTTCTTGTCCAGCTTAGATTGTGTCAGTATTTTCTCAGTCTTGCTGGATTCTCTGGAGTGGCAGATATACATTCCATGTCTTTAGTTAGATTGTGGAACTTTTTGTATTATCTGCTGTGGATATTTTTGGAAGGGTTTTAATACTAACCGCCTAGTAATCTGTCCTATCCTTTCCTATTTAGCTAGAGTGGCCTCTTTTGCTAAATCCTGTTTTCTACCTGCGTGTGTCTATTCTTCTCCTTCTCACAGTCATTATTCGTGGGGGGCTCCCTATCCTTTGGGGGTCTGCTCTGAGGCAAGATAGCATTCCTATTTCCATCTATAGGGGTATTTAGTCCTCCGGCTGTGTCGAGGTGTCTAGGGTTTGTTAGGCACACCCCACGGCAACTTCTAGTTGCGGTGTTAGTTCAGGATTTGCGGTCAGTACAGGTTCCACCGACTCCAGAGAAAGTTTCATGCGGCTCCAAGGTCACCGGATCATAACAGTACAACTGGCCCATAATGAGTTAAATGCATCTCAGAAGAAGGGAAGAAAGGTGTTGAGCCATTTTTTTTTCTGCAGCCTGTTTTGTCTTTTCTTCCCTCTTTATCTATGGGTGGCTGATGAGTCTTGTGCCAGCATGGATGTTCAGGAATTAGCTTCTCGTGTAGACCAGCTTGCTGCTAGGGTACAGGGTATTTCTGATTATATTGTTCAGACTCCTGCTTTAGAGCCGAAGATTCCTACTCCTGATTTGTTTTTTGGTGATAGGTCCAAATTTTGGGGTTTTAAAAACAATTGTAAACTGTTTTTTGCTCTGAGACCGCGATCCTCCGGTGATTCCATTCAGCAGGTTAAAATTGTCATCTCCCTGCTGCGTGGCGATCCTCAGGATAGGGCATTTTCCCTGGAATCTGGGAATCCGGCCTTGCTTAATGTAGATTCCTTTTTTCAGGCTTTAGGATTATTATATGATGAACCGAATTCTGTGGATCAAGCGGAGAAAACCTTGTTGGCCCTGTCTCAGGGTCAAGAGGCGGCAGAATTGTATTGTCAGAAATTTAGAAAATGGTCTGTGTTGACTAAATGGAATGATGATGCTTTGGCCGCAATTTTCAGAAAGGGTCTTTCTGAATCCGTTAAAGATGTTATGGTGGGGTTTCCCACGCCTTCGAGTCTGAGTGATTCTATGTCTCTGGCCATTCAGATTGATCGGCGCTTGCGGGAGCGTCAAACTGTGCGTGCTGTGGCGTCATACTTAGAGCAAAGTCCTGACTAGTGTTGAGCATTCCGATACCGCAAGTATCGGGTATCGGCCGATACTTGCGGGTATCGGAATTCCGATACCGAGATCCGATACTTTTGTGGTATCGGGTATCGGTATCGAAACAACATTAATATGTAAAAGAAAGAATTAAAATAAAAAATATTGCTATACTCACCTCTCCGACGCAACCTAGACCTCACCGAGGGAACCGGCAGCGTTCTTTGCTTAAAATGCGCGCGTTTACTTCCTTCCGTGACGTCACGGCTTGTGATTGGTCGCGTGCCGCCCATGTGGCCGCGACGCGACCAATCACAGCAAGCCGTGACGTAATTTTCAGGTCCTGAATGCCTAATTCTAGGCATTCAGGATTTTAAAATTACGTTCCGGCTTGTGATTGGTCGCGTCGCGGTCACATGGGCGACGCGACCAATCACAAGCCGTGACGTCACGGGAGGCAAGAAACGCGCGCATTTTAAAATTACGTCACAGCTTGTGATTGGTTGCGTGCCGCCCATGTGACCGCGACGCGACCAATCACAGCAAGCCGTGACGTAATTTCAGGTCCTGTATGCCTAATTCTGCATTCAGGACCTGAAAATTACGTCACGGCTTGCTGTGATTGGTCGCATCGCGGCCACATGGGCGGCACGCGACCAATCACAAGCCGTGACGTCACGGAAGGAAGTAAACGCGCGCATTTTAAGCAAAGAACGCTGCCGGTTCCCTCGTTGAGGTCCAGGCTGCGTCGGAGAGGTGAGTATAGCAATATTTTTTATTTTAATTCTTTCTTTTACACATTAATATGGATCCCAGGGCCTGAAGGAGAGTTTCCTCTCCTTCAGACCCTGGGAACCATCAGGGATACCGTCCGATACTTGAGTCCCATTGACTTGTATTGGTATCGGGTATCGGTATCGGATTAGATCCGATACTTTGCCGGTATCGGCCGATACTTTCCGATACCGATACTTTCAAGTATCGGACGGTATCGCTCAACACTAGTCCTGACCCAATGCAGTGTGATAGGATTTTGTCTAGAACGGAACGACAGGGATTCAGACGTCAGAATAGATTGTGTTATTATTGTGGCGACGCTTCTCATGTCATTTCAGACTGCCCTAAGCGGACAAAAAGGATCGCTAGTTCATTTACTATCAGTACTGTACAACCTAAATTTCTGTTATCGGTGTCCTTGATCTGCTCATTGTCATCATTTTCTGTCATGGCATTTGTGGATTCAGGCGCCGCCTTGATCTTAATGGATTTTGAGTTTGCCAGGTGTTGTAGTTTTCCCTTGCAGCCTTTACAGAACCCTATTCCTTTAAGGGGGATTGATGCTACACCTTTGGCTAAAAATAAGCCCCAGTTTTGGACACAGGTGACCATGCACATGGCGCCAGCCCATCAGGAAGATTGTCGATTTCTGGTGTTGCATAATTTGCATGATGTTATCGTGCTGGGTTTCCCGTGGTTGCAGGTACATAATCCTGTGTTGGATTGGAAATCTATGTCTGTGACTAGTTGGGGTTGTCAGGGGGTTCATAATGATGTTCCTTTGATGTCAATCTCCTCTTCTTCCTCTTCTGAAATTCCAAAGTTTTTGTCTGATTTTCAGGATGTATTCGATGAGCCCAAGTCCAGTTCCCTTCCACCGCACAGGGACTGTGATTGTGCGATTGACTTGATTCCAGGCTGTAAGTTTCCTAAGGGCCAACTTTTCAACCTGTCTGTGCCTGAACATACCGCCATGCGGAGTTATGTTAAGGAGTCTTTGAAGAAAGGGCATATTCGGCCATCTTCTTCACCGTTGGGAGCAGGTGTTTTTTTTGTTGCTAAGAAGGATGGCTCCTTGAGACCTTGTATTGATTATCGCCTCTTGAATAAGATCATGGTCAAGTTTCAATACCCTTTACCTTTGCTTTCTGATTTGTTTGCTAGGATTAAGGGGGCTAGTTGGTTTACGAAGATTGACCTTCGGGGGTCATATAATCTTGTTCGTATTAAGCAGGGTCATGAATGGAAAACTGCGTTTAATACGCCCGAAGGTCATTTTGAATACCTTGTGATGCCATTCGGGCTCACTAACGCTCCATCTGTTTTTCAATACTTCATGCATGATATCTTCCGGACTTATATTGATAAATTCTTGATTGTATATTTGGACGATATTTTGATTTTTTCCGATGATTGGAAGTCTCATGTGGAACAGGTCAGGATGGTATTTCAGATCCTTCGTGACAATGCCTTGTTTGTGAAGGGGTCTAAGTGTCTCTTTGGGGTGCAGAAGGTTTCTTTTTTGGGCTTTATTTTTTCTCCCTGACCTGACCATAAGAATTTGATTTACCTCGAGTCTGCCAAATGGCTAAGTCCTAGACAGGCTCGATTGTCCTTGTTTTTTTCCCGTTTTGATTTTGTGGTTTCATATCTTCTGGGTTCTAAGAATATTAAGGCTGATGCCCTTTCTAGGAGTTTTTTGCCTGATTCTCCTGAGGTCCTTGAACCGGTCGGCATTCTGAAAGAAGGGGTGGTCCTTTCTGCCATTTCCCCTGATTTACGGTGGGTTCTTCAGGAATTTCAGGCTGATAGACCTGACCGCTGTCCTGTGGGGAAATTGTTTGTTCCTGACAGATGGACTAGTAGAGTGATTTCTGAGGTTCACTGTTCTGTGTTGGCTGGTCATCTTGGTATTTTTGGTACCAGAGATTTGGTTGGTAGGTCCTTTTGGTGGCCTTCGTTGTCACGTGATGTGCATTCTTTTGTGCAGTCCTGTGGTACTTGTGCGCGGGCCAAGCCTTGTTGTTCCCGTGCTAGTGGGTTACTTTTGCCATTGCCGGTCCCTGAGAGGCCCTAGACGCATATTTCTATGGATTTTATTTCTGATCTTCCGGTTTCCCAGAGGATGTCGGTTATCTGGGTTGTTTGTGACCGGTTTTCTAAGATGGTTCATTTGGTGCCTTTGCCTAAATTGCCTTCCTCTTCAGAGCTGGTTCCGTTGTTTTTTCAGTATATGGTTCGTTTGCATGGTATTCCGGAGAATATTGTGTCCGACAGAGTTTCCCAGTTTGTTTCTAGGTTTTGGCGGGCCTTTTGTGCTAGGCTGGGCATTGATTTGTCTTTTTCTTCTGCATTTCATCCTCAGACAAATGGCCAGACCGAGCGAACTAATCAGACTTTGGAGACTTATTTGAGATGCTTTGTGTCTGACGATCAGGATGATTGGGTGGCCTTTTTGCCATTGGCCGAGTTTGCCCTTAATAATCGGGCTAGTTCGGCTACTTTGGTTTCGCCTTTTTTTTGCAATTTTGGTTTTCATCCTCGTTTTTCTTATGGGCAGGTTAAGCCTTCTGACTGTCCTGGTGTGGATTCTGTGGTTGACAGGTTGCAGCAGATTTGGGCTCATGTGGTGGACAATTTGGTGTTGTCTCAGGAGGAGGCTCAACGTTTTGCTAACCGTCGTCGGTGTGTTGGTTCCCGGCTTCGGGTTGGGGATTTGGTTTGGTTGTCTTCCCGTCATGTTCCTATGAAGGTCTCTTCCCCTAAGTTTAAGCCTCGGTTTATTGGTCCTTATAGGATTTCTGAGATTATTTATCTGGTGTCTTTTCGATTGGCGCTTCCGGCCTCTTTTGCTATCCATAATGTCTTCCATAGATCTTTATTGCGGAAATATGTGGTGCCCGTTGTTCCCTCTGTTGATCCTCCGGCCCCTGTTTTGGTTGATGGGGAGTTGGAGTATGTGGTTGAGAAGATTTTGGATTCTCGTTTTTCGAGGCGGAGGCTTCAGTACCTTGTCAAATGGAAGGGTTATGGCCAGGAGGATAATTCTTGGGTTTTTGCTTCTGATGTCCATGCTGCTGATTTGGTCCATGCCTTTCATCTGGCTCGTCCTGATCGGCCTGGGGGCGCTGGTGAGGGTTCGGTGACCCCTCCTGAAGGGGGGGTACTGTTGTGATTTCTGCTTTTAGACTCCGTCCGGTGGTTGTAGGTGGTAATGCAGTTGCCCCTGAGTTGCAGTCCTGGTCAGGTGTATCTGCTGATTGCAGTTCTGACTGGGGTATTTAGGTGTGCAGGATTCATTAGTCCTTGCCAGTTGTCAATTGTTGTTGGGAGGTGTTTGACCTCTGCCTGGTTCCTCCTGCCTTTCTGCCAAATCAGCAAAGATAAGTGTCTTTTGTTTTTTTCCTGTGACACACATGCTGTGTGTTTCACAATTCAGTGCTATTCTTTGTGTTTTCTTGTCCAGCTTAGATTGTGTCAGTATTTTCTCAGTCTTGCTGGATTCTCTGGAGTGGCAGATATACATTCCATGTCTTTAGTTAGATTGTGGAACTTTTTGTATTATCTGCTGTGGATATTTTTGGAAGGGTTTTAATACTGACCGCCTAGTAATCTGTCCTATCCTTTCCTATTTAGCTAGAGTGGCCTCTTTTGCTAAATCCTGTTTTCTACCTGCGTGTGTCTAATCTTCTCCTTCTCACAGTCATTATCCTTTGGGGGTCTGCTCTGAGGCAAGATAGCATTCCTATTTCCATCTATAGGGGTATTTAGTCCTCCGGCTGTGTCGAGGTGTCTAGGGTTTGTTAGGCACACCCCACAGCTACTTCTAGTTGCGGTGTTAGTTCAGGATTTGCAGTCAGTACAGGTTCCACCGACTCCAGAAAAAGTTTAATGCGGCTCCAAGGTCACCGGATCATAACACTGACCCAACCTGGGAAGGTGCCACCGCAACAGGCAGCAAGAGGCAGTGGGTTGGCCATAGCGAGAAGGTAGTATAATCTCCAAAATGAATAAAAACTCAAAATGCACTGTTCCAAATTATTAGGCACAGTAGAATTTCTAAACATTTGATATGTTTTAAAGAACTGAAAATGCTCATTTGTGGAATTTGCAGCATTAGGAGGTCACATTCACTGAACAAAATAGCTATTTTACTTCAAGACATCCTAACAGGCCAAGTTACATATTAACATAGGAACCCTTATTTGATATCACCTTCACAATTCTTGCATCCATTGAACTTGTGAGTTTTTGGAGAGTTTCTGCTTCTATTTCTTTGCATGAAGTCAGAATAGCCTCCCAGAGCTGCCGTTTTGATGTGAACTGCCTCCCACCCTCATAGATCTTTTGCTTGATGATACTCCAAAGGATCTCAATAGGGTTGAGGTCAGGGAAAGATGGTGGCCACACCATGAGTTTATCTCCTTTTATGCCCATAGCAGCCAATGACTCAGAGGTATTCTTTGCAGCATGAGATGGTGCATTTTCATGCATGAAGATGATTTTGCTCCTGAAGGCACGTTTCTGCTTTTTATACCATGGAAGAAAGTTGTCAGTCAGAAACTCTATATACTTTGCAGAGGTCATTTTCACACCTTCAGGAACCTTAAAGGGCCCTACCAGCTGTTTCCCCATGATTCCAGCCCAAAACATGACTCCTCCACCTCCTTGCTGACGTCGCAGCTTTCTTGGGACATGATGGCCATCCACCAACCATCCACTACTCCATCCATCTGGACCATCCATGGTTGCTCGACACTCATCAGTAAACAAGACTGTTTGAAAATTAGTCTTCATGTATGTCTGGGCCCACTGCAACCGTTTCTGCTTGTGAACACTGTTTAGGGGTGGCTGAATAGTAGGTTTATGCACCACAGCAAGCCTTTGAAGGATCCTAGACCTTGAGGTTCGAGGGACTCCAGAGGCACCAGCAGCTTCAAATATCTGTTTGCTGGTTTGTAATGGCTTTTTAGCAGCTGCTCTCTTAATCCGATGAACTTGCCTGACAGAAACCTTCCTCATTCTGCCTTTATCAGCACAAATACGTCTGTGCTCAGAATCAGCCACAAATCTCTTAAAAATATGATGATCACGCTTAAGTTTTCGGGAAATATCTAAAGTTTTCATCCTTTGACCAAGGCATTGCACTATTTGATGCTTTTCAGCAGCAGAGAGATCCTTTTTCTTTCCCATGTACTGTAACTTGAAAACTGTGGCCTACTTAATAATGTGGAACATCATTTTTAAGTAGTTTTCCTTTAATTAGAATCACCTGGAAAACTAATTATCACATGTGTTTAAGATTGATTTCAGTGATCCATTGAGCCCTGAGACACAATACCATCAATGAGTTTGTTTGAAAAAAAAAAAACAATTAAATCTTTATAACACTTAAATCCTATTTGCATAATAATTTGGAACACGGTGGAAATTGGCACATTTCCAGACTACTTCCCCTGGAAATGTTGCTATTGATTCTTGTGCAAAATGAGGCTTTCTCCAACCTCATCGCAGCGGCCATCCCTTGGTATTTGTTCTCCAGCCATCACTATTTATCCAAGTGTACTATACCCGCCTTAGACTATCACATGTCCCATAACATCACCCATGCCCTTACAATCGCAGTTACTGGGAAGGTCCTCTTAATGACCGACACTTGCACAAGTGCTTGTGGCCACGGAGGCTACATTTCCCTGACAGCACACTGGGTAAAACATTGTGGAGGCTAGGACCGATTTGCACCCTAGGACAACACATGTGCTTCCAATACCAAGGATTGCAGGCCCTATTTCCAATAAGGGTTCTTCTACCTCCTACACCAGTTCCTGCACCGCTTCCTCATCCTCCATCTCCAAAATGTCATCTGTGACCACGCTGTCCATATCAGTCATAAGCTGAAAACACTGCAGCACTTGACTCTGAAGTGTTGGCTTGCTCTGCTGAAACAATTTTTTTTAGGTGAAAAACAGCACACTACTGCAGAGTTGCTGAAAGATGTAACAAAACAAACAGATGTGAGGCTCTTGCTGCTAAATCTAGAATCAGGCATGGTAGTGTATGATAATGTCTGTAACCTGGTGGCGGCTCTGATGCTTGGCAGACTTGCACACGTACCATGCCTGGTTCGCGTACTTAATTTAGTAATTCAGCGGTTTCTGAAAACCTACCTAGATTTGCCTGAGCTACTTGTGAGGTTACGCCACTTGTGCTCCCATTTCTGCAAGTCAGCTACAGCTGTTGCCGATCTGGTAGTACTGCAACAGCGGTTGCAAGTGGCAGCTCACTGACTGGTGTGCGATATGACCACGTGCTAGAACTCCACACTACATATGTTGGCAAGGCTTTGTGATCAGCAGAGGGCAGTTGATGAATACAAGCTACAACATGTTCCTCTGGTCAGCCTCCTCACATAACAACCGACGAGTATAGCATGGATGTCTGACATTTGTGAGGTTCTACAAGAATCAACCAAGGTGGTGAGCGGCAATGTTGCCATAATCATCCCACTTCTGTTTCTACTCAAACGCTTACTTTTCACAATTGAAGAGGACATTTTGCAGTGGACCAGGTGGAGATGCAGGAAAAAAGTACTCAGGGTGATACTGCCCAGCCCAGCCTCATCTCATTTTCTCAGCACAGAATGGGTTATAATGAAGAAGAGGAAGAACAGGAGATGGTTGCCTGTGCTACATAGGGTACTACCCACACCAGCTTCATCCTGTCTGTTCAGCGTGGATGGGCTGAAGAGGATGATGAGGAGAAGAAGATGGAGAGTCATCCTCCTCTTGGGGACATGGAAGTCTTGTTTTTTGGGAGTCTGGCACACACTTTATGTCCCGCTGCCTTTCCCATGGTCCTCACCCTGATGTGCAGAGTAGTCTGAAAAGGAGGGAAATGTTTTTGAAGATGATAAAGGAGTACTTAGTTGAAAGTAGCGGCATCCTTTGTGATTCATCTTTGCCATGCAACTATTGAGTATCTGAGCAGGACACATGGCATGAACTGTCCCTTTACGCCTTGGATGTGCTGGTCTGCCTTGCCGCTAGTGTTTTGTCAGTTTGGGTTTTTAGTACTGCCCGGGCATAATAAGTGCATCTGCCTTTCAACTGAAAATGCTGATAGGCTGACTCTTATCAAAATGAACAATGCCAGGATTTGCCCAGACTTCTCAACCCAATGCATGACAGCAGAGGAACATAATGCAAATTCAAAAGTAGGGTCATCAGGCAGCCCACACCCAAAATCTTTGTAGAGTTATTTGGTGGCCCTCACTTAAATGCTTTACAGGGTCATCAGGTGGACCTCACTCAAAATCTTTATAGGGTCATCAGACGGCCCTCATTCAAAATCTTTATAGGGTCATCAGACGGCCCTCACCCTAATTTCTTAGATGTCATCATTAGTGTTGAGCATTCCGATACCGCAAGTATCGGGTATCGGAATTCCGATACCGAGATCCGATACTTTTGTGATATCGGGAATCGGTATCGGGATTAATATCAATGTGTAAAATAAAGAATTAAAATAAAAAATATTGCTATACTCACCTCTCCGACGCAGCCTGCACCTTACCGAGGGAACCGGCAGCCTTCTTTGCTTAAAATGCGCGCGTTTACTGCCTTCCGTGACGTCACGGCTTCTGATTGGTCGCGTGCCGACCATGTGACGGCGACGCGACCAATCACAACAAGCCGTGACGTAATTTCAGGTCCTGAATGCCTAATTCTAGGCATTCAGGATTTGAAAATTACGTCACGGCTTGTGATTGGTCGCGTCGCGGTCACATGGGCGGCACGCGACCAATCACAAGCCGTGACGTAATTTTCAAATCCTGAATGCCTAGAATTAGGCATTCAGGACCTGAAATTACGTCACGGCTTGTTGTGATTGGTCGCGTCGCGGTCACATGGGCGGCACGCGACCAATCACAAGCCGTGACGTAATTTTCAAATCCTGAATGCCTGGAATTAGGCATTCAGGACCTGAAATTACGTCACGGCTTGTTGTGATTGGTCGCGTCGCGGTCACATGGGCGGCACGCGACCAATCACAAGCCGTGACGTAATTTTCAAATCCTGAATGCCTAGAATTAGGCATTCAGGACCTGAAATTACGTCACGGCTTGTTGTGATTGGTCGCGTCGCCGTCACATGGGCGGCACGCGACCAATCAGAAGCCGTGACGTCACGGAAGGCAGTAAACGTGCGCATTTTAAGCAAAGAAGGCTGCCGGTTCCCTCGGTAAGGTGCAGGCTGCGTCGGAGATGTGAGTATATCAATATTTTTTATTTTAATTCTTTATTTTATACAGTAATATGGATCCCAGGGCCTGAAGGAGAGTTTCCTCTCCTTCAGACCCTGGGAACCATCAGGGATACCGTCCGATACTTGAGTCCCATTGACTTGTATTGGTATCGGGTATCGGTATCGGATTAGATCCGATACTTTGCCGGTATCGGCCGATACTTTCCGATACCGATACTTTCAAGTATCGGATGGTATCGCTCAACACTAGTCATCATGCGACCCTGGCTTTTTCAGGGTGTGTATGATGCCCTCCTTCATAATTTTTACAGGATGTGTATGAGGCCTACCTCTACAATTCTCTTACATATACACTGTTCAAAAAAATAAAGGGAACACTTAAACAACACAATGTAACTTCAAGTCAATCACACCTCTGTGAAATCAACCTGTCCAGTTATGAAGCAACATCGATTGTGAATCAATTTTTCATGATCCAGACCGGGTTTTGAGTCCTTTTTTCTCTTTTCCCGGTCTGATCATGTCAGGGGTTAACTTTTCTCAGCCTCAGTCTGATTTCAGGTTTTGCTATTTATCTCTGTTGCATCCTGCAGGCGGTGTCAGTTATAGTTCTGCCTACGGCAGAATATAAAGGAGTGGGTCTAAGAGGGTGACCACAAACCATTTCTCTGTTCTCATGCTTTCTGGCTGTTGTTTTGGTCACTTTTGCATTTTGTCATTACTCTCACCCTTTGAGGTACTGTGCAGTAGCATGAGGCGGTGTCTACTGTCATGGACACCATATCAGACTCACCACCAGACATTGTATGCATGTCCAAAGACATGATGGGGAAGCCCGGGGACTCCTAGCAGGGATAGTTGTAACACCCCAGGGTCCTGGTTGTTACAGTGGCATTGCTTTCCTCACAGGGAGAGTGATGTCACGCTTGGAAGCGAAGGAAGATCTCTTTCACCAGGTAAACACAAGCATACAGCATGTTCACACTCCAGGCCAGAAGGGGGAACTCTGATCCAGCTTGTGGGTGGCTCCCCTCTATAAATACTCTGGTCTGGAGGGAAAGTCAGTCAGAGTTAAGGTCCTGTAAGGGATTGCCAGAGAGAAGCTTGTCAAGGAACACCAGCTTAGGCGGAGCTGGTAAGAAAGAAGTATAGCTGAGCAGACGTGGGAGTCTGCAGTTCCTGGCAGAAAGAGAGAATAAAGGACCGAGGGGTCGTGCAGCCAGGAGAAAGAGCTGGAGCGCCTCGACAGAGATAACACAGAAAGATGAACATATTTGTAGTAAGCATGCAGGAGAGCGAAGCACAGGAGAGTGACAACTGGGGAGGACAGCTGCGATTGGGCTATCTCCCTGCAAAGCGGGGAAGAACATCAGAAACCGGCAGGACAGCTGGACTACATGAACCCTGTCCGCCCTAATACCCAGGAGACACAGTGGCGCATAGAGCCTGGGTCGTGATAGAGACCCTCTAAAAAGGCTTGAGACACCTGTCATACGGGTTAGTGTCCCACCTTTATGGAAGACAGAGAGAACTGTGAGGACCTTGATAGAAGCCACAGGCAGCAAGGAACTACACCAAAGCGCTAGTAGGAAGGCTTTCAACTCTACCTGGTAAAGGGGACACTGAACTCGCTTCCAAGCCGACCGGATCCTGCCTGTACCTGTGATCTGGTGCCCTGAACTGCGGTTGCCTGAAGCCTTCAGTAAACCAGGTAAAGAGACAGCAAACCTGTGTCCTTAGTTCTTACTGCACCAGTCACCATCCTCATCTATACACCGGGAGCCCTGGGGACCAACTTCACCTGTGGGAAGTTATACCATCTTAGCTGCCATAACATCACCCCAGAGGACCCCTTTAAGCAGCATCGATCCCCACTGACCGAATACCACAGGTGGCATCACGAACACAAACTTTATTCCAAACCCCTTTGAGGACATTCCATTTTACTTGGGCGCCCAGGGCCATGGACCGGGTCGCTGTCACTGTGACATCCCCTTTAAGTACCGGACCCGGTACTGAGTACCCCATGGCCAAGGCGGGCGACTCATAGTGGGACCCAGCAGAGTCGGGAGAATAGTCAGCAAGACGGGGGTCAGAAGCCATAGAAAGCAGCCCAGTACCAGGGGAACAGGCAGGCGGGAAGTCAGGGACGTAGCTTGGGTAGAACCAAGAGTAACACAGAATGTACAGAATCAGCAGATGAATATCAAATGGGAAACAGACCAGGTCATACACAGAGCAATCGTACAGAAGCAGGCACTATACACAGGTATACAAGAGTCAGCTACTCAGCCAGGAACGGACGTATCACTGACAATAAGCATGGCACCAGTGCGGTTACTTATAGCCCTTCCCAAACCAAAGATAGGCCACCAAATTGACTCCATCTCCACTATCCACAAGAACTGGTATGGTCTCAGCTTCCCCACCAACCACTATATCAGCCAGAATGGTGCCCTAAAATGTAAAGGTGGAGGAAATGACACACCCTGGTCGTCTC
This sequence comes from Ranitomeya variabilis, assembly GCF_051348905.1. NCBI lineage: Eukaryota > Metazoa > Chordata > Amphibia > Anura > Dendrobatidae > Ranitomeya > Ranitomeya variabilis. Next base: position 640,013,134 of record NC_135233.1, read on the forward strand.
CCTCCACACGACCAGGGGAACGCAGCTTTTGTGATGGAGGACATAATTTGGTGTGAGTTGGGCAGACATTGATGTAATGATTAGTGAGACCACAGAAAAAACATGCCCCATCCCATAGTGAGCCGCAGGCAACCTAGCTTAAAAAGAGACTCTTCCCATCTGCTTAGGTTCGTCCATCTGCACCAGTGTGTCCTCCTCCCTAGAAATAACAGGGGGTAGATTTGGTGTATGTCTCTCCCTGAGGCATCTTTCAATCTGGATAGCAAGGGCCATGATGGCCTCCAATGACCCAGGAGTATTATACTGCACCAGAGTATCCTGAAGCCTAACTGACAAGCCCTGACAGAAATGACTCCTAAGAGCAGGGTCATTCCATTGCGTGTCAGTGGCCCATCTCCGACACTCCAAGCAGCACTCCTCAGCCGGTGGCCCCCCTGCTTGATTTTACGGAGTCTAGACTCCGCCAGGGAGACACCATCAGGTTGTGTGAAAAACTCGTCTACCGACTGCAAAGATGGTGAATCGGTTGGCAGGGAGAAGGCCCAGCATTGGGGATCACACTTAAGAAGGGAGACAATAAACCCCACACGCTGTTCCGTTCCTGAAGAACGAGGGTGATGTCTGAAATACAAATTACAGGCTTCTTTAAAGACCATAAATTTATCTCTCCTTCCAGAGAACCTGTCAGGGAGAGATATTTTGGGTTCTGGTTAGGCCAGGACTTGGGTCCCGTCACCTGCTGAAGCTGCAGCACCACCTGAGTCCACAACTCGGTAACCTCATCCATGAGGGTCTGGATCAGGTAAGCAAGGGCCTCACCCTGAGCCATGGGTTCACCAGAAAAAAAAGTATGGGTTGGTGATAATATCACGAACCTCAAGGGTTGGATCAGTGGACAGCACAGCAAACACCAACAACGGGGCTGGAAAAAGGGGATGGAGGGCCCCAATAATAGGAAACGTGGGATGTGGTACCTCCAAAACAACAACCTGTGGTTATCCCTAAGCTCCCCTAATGCCCTATGTGGGTTCTTCCCCCCTGACTCCGTCACGTGCCTCGTCCCTAGCTTTTGGAGCGCCCCCACACCGCCGCAGGGCCGAGGAGTACCCGGAGCCGGGCCTCTGAGTCTCTGCTCTGGGGTTGTCACGGTGGCTAGACCCGGTCCGTGGCCCTGTCTGTCAGTGGGGGACTTCCGGTGCAATAAGTGGTGTTGTAACGGTGCAGTTGTGGGGTGCAGGTCGCGGTAAATAACGAGGACACCAGGTTGCAGTCTCTTTACCTCTTTACTGAAGATCTCTGAGTCCTCAGTCCAGAATACGGCTCACCAGGCTGCGCAAGTCCGGCCGGTCCAATGACACTTCCAGAGTTCTCTTCACAGGAGGAAATCTGTGCCTTCCCCCTAGCGCTATGTGTTGTAGTCCTTCCCTGCTGTGCTTACGGAAAGTACCCCACAACTGTTGTGTCTGTTTCTTAGTTCCCTCACAACTCGACTAGATGATGTTCTGCTAATCCTCCGTCCCTCCCTGAGGTTCGGGTAGGAACGGCACCCGTTTGACGGGTAGGCCTGGAGTTCTTCCGGGACCCTAGAGACGCCCCTCTCCCACAATTGCCTCCCAAGACTTCATAGGTGATTTGAGTTAGACAGCCCGCCTGAGACTGACTGTCCTGCTGCTGTTTGGAGTATTGCTTGAAGCTAAATGTTATTTTACTCCCTCGGCGTTCCGGCCACCGGTAGTGCGCCTCAGTAGGATGTTGCTTCGATCTTACAGCACGACTCCTACTGGTATGTCTCCTTTGCGTGATCCCGTTTCTCACTCAGCACAATCTATCTCTCTTCTAATCCTTTCTTGGGTACCGCCGCTACCCGGAGCAGGCACGGTCCCGTTACGTTCGTTCTCATTGCCAAGCCTCTGTCAGGATCCCACCCCTGACAGAGACCCTACTGTATCTTCCCCTACAACACCCTCTGCCACAAGGTGTTGCCTGGTTCCAACCCAGTCAGCTTTTCTGATCTAACTTCCTGCCTGACCCCCAGTTTACCCACTATGGTGGGGAGTGGCCTAATGAATAGCACCCTTAGCTCCCCCCGGAGGCCCGGCTGTGAAATGTATTGGTGTCTGTGATACCTGATCAGATGAACTCCTTCAGTGCCATCGGACGCACCATAGCTCCCCATAGTGGCGGAGCCACAGTACTGCAATGACCAGGACTCTGGGGCGCTGCACTTTCACCTCACTATACCCTGGCTAGTGCACTGTCCGGCAAGGATGCTAGCTTCACCACTGCAGATGGTGTAAACACAGGGAGTAGTGACAAGCACGAGACAGACAAAGACAGGGAATAAGCAAACTTCACTTTCAAGCTGCTGCAGCAAGCTCCACACAGCAGAAGATTCAGAACCAGGACCTCAAGCAGTTGATACACGCTGACACCAGAGAGCTCCACACTCATCGACTGGTCTCCAGAGAAAACTCTATCATCAACATTCAGCTGATGCGTCAGGTGACTATTTAAACGATGGTGGGAGTGGTCACCACCCACATCAGCTGACCAGCAATGCAGCGGCTGACAGGAAGGAAAACTGACATTAACCCTTGCTGGCCTGAAAGGAAAAAAGCTACATTTAAATTATAGCAGAACCAGCGCTGCCACAAATCCAAAAATGAATCGTGACATAAAGTTCACAAGCACGCCGATCCTCTGAGCTATCCCTACCTTTTCCCCTCATCAAACATGTGTCCCATGCTCATCATACACTGCCACTATGATAGCCAAAATGCTAAAAATGCTTTATTGACAATGCAAATGTTTTTCCACACTTTTTACCGAATGTTACTGATTTTTCCTGATTTTATAAAAAATGTCCTTGTGTTTTCAATCACGAATCCGAATGTGCCATATTCGTGCCAAATTTATGTTTGGCTATCGGTTTTCAAATGCTGTGCACAGGTGGCTGCTATGGCGGGCCTAAGATTACCCCCTGCCCATTCCCATGCCCCTTTAAGGAAGGCTTTTTTTATCTAAGGGATCTTTCAATGTACCCATGTCCTCAAAGGAAAGAGCACGTTTTTTAGAAGCTTTGGCCACTGCGACATTAAGTTTCGGGGCCTTATCCCATGATGTAGATGCTTCATCCTCAAAGGGGTATTTTTTCTTAAGGGAAGGTACTGTGATGCAGTGACCCCTGTAACAGGTAGGGGGCGCTGCATGGTCTCCCCGGTATGTGCACGGAGTCGTATTGAGGCCGTGAGGATCGACCTGCAGTGATGTCAGGATCATGTGACCAGCCCATGTGATCCATTACTGTGGGTGTGGTTACAGGTACATAACGTGACCAGGGTGTGGGTCACAGGGGGGTTCCTGAGGGCCTGTGCATGGGCTGTGTATGCTCCTGTGTTGGAAGCCCTGGGAGGAGGCTTCCTGTGTGTGCACATGGTTTGGACCTGGTGGCCTGGGTGTTGGACTAAGTCCTGAATAGCACCCAGACAGGCCACATGCCTCTGTGGTGGACGGTCCCAGGTGGGATGGACGTTCTGAAGACCACAGTGTGATCATGGTCCTGGACAGTCTGTGTTAGAAGCTCCTGTGAGTGGAGTCTTCTTGGAGCACCTGAGAGACTGTGGACCTGGATGATCGGTGTTGGGGAAGCTACCGGCCTTCGGTGGCTCTGGACTGATGTGTGCCGGCCAGGCAAGTTGGTGAACCCCGTAAGGCAGTTTCCCCAGGAGAGAGGACTGACAAGGAGCCAGCAGATGGAGCAGGAGCTCCCATACGGTACCTCCATAAACTGTTGGTGCTTGTGGAGCACCCCCACACCGCTGTAGAGCCGAGGGGCACCCGGAGCAGGGCCTCTGAGAGTCTCTGTCCAGTTCTGGGGTTGTCACGGTGGCTAGACCCGGTCCGTGGCCCTGTCTGTCAGTGGGGGACGTCCAGTACAATAAGTGGTGTTGTAACGGTGCAGTTGTGGGGTGCAGGTCGCGGTAAATAACGAGGACACCAGGTTGCAGTCTCTTTACCTCTTTACTGAAGATCTCTGAGTCCTCAGTCCAGAATACGGCTCACCAGGCTGCGCAAGTCCGGCCGGTCTAATGACACTTCCAGAGTTCTCTTCACAGGAGGAAATCTGTGCCTTCCCCCTAGCGCTATGTGTTGTAGTCCTTCCCTGCTGCGCTTATGGAAAGTACCCCACAACTGTTGTGTCTGTTTCTTAAGTTCCCTCACAACTCGACTAGATGATGTTCTGCTAATCCTCCGTCCCTCCCTGAGGTTCGGGTAGGAACGGCACCCGTTTGACGGGTAGGCCTGGAGTTCTTCCGGGACCCTAGAGACGCCCCTCTCCCACAATTGCCTCCCAAGACTTCATAGGTGATTTGAGTTAGACAGCCCGCCTGAGACTGACTGTCCTGCCGCTGTTTGGAGTATTGCTTGAAGCTGAATGTTATTCTACTCCCTCGGCGTTCCGGCCACCGGTAGTGCGCCTCAGTAGGATGTTGCTTCGGTCTTACAGCACGACTCCTACTGGTATTTCTCCTTTGCGTGATCCCGTTTCTCACTCAGCACAATCTATCTCTCTTCTAATCCTTTCTTGGGCACCGCCGCTACCCGGAGCAGGCACGGTCCCGTTACGTTCGTTCTCGTTGCCAAGCCTCTGTCAGGATCCCACCCCTGACAGAGACCCTACTGTATCTTCCCCTACAACACCCTCTGCCACAAGGTGTTGCTTGGTTCCAACCCAGTCAGCTTTCTGATCTAACTTCCTACCTGACCCCCAGTTTACCCACTATGGTGGGGAGTGGCCTAATGAATAGCACCCTTAGCTCCCCCCGGAGGCCCGGCTGTGAAATGTATTGGTGTCTGTGATACCTGATCAGATGAACTCCTTAAGTGCCATCGGACGCACCATAGCTCCCCATAGTGGCGGAGCCACAGTACTGCAACGACCAGGACTCTGGGGCGCTGCACTCCCCCCTGGTTAAACACAGTACTCCGGGACTGGGAAGAAAACAACAATACAAGTTTAGCAAAAAGACATACAATTTTGTTGAGTGCAATAACAATAAGTATACTTGAACAGGCTTCCCTTTATGGGAGGTAAGGCCACTTGAACGTTACAAACATGGTTAAATAACATAGCAACATGCTATAAATAACTCTTCTTACCCAACCGGGTATTCTACTAAGTGCAAAAACTGCTGAACAATACTTTAACGTTGCCTTTAAGGACATACACTCTGTATCCACTAAAGACCTTCCTATAATCACATTATAAGGTAATTTAACTTTTTCATTCTCCTTCTTTAAATCTGCAGGACCGCCTGTCCTATCGGCACCAGACCTACTGCCTCTCCTTTCTGTTACAGGACTGCCCCGTTCAGCCAGGGCCTACCGCCTTTTCAACTTCTATACACAGTATAGATCATAACATTACTTTCAACTTTAGAAGCACTGAGCCATCTACGTATGGCTCCTAGGAGGACTCACTTCCTAACCCCTACGGGTTCACTTTCTGTCCTCTGTAACACATTATTAACTCTTTCCTTACAATAAACTAACTTTCTATGGAGGACTCAGGGTTTACCTTCTATCCCCACTTTCTATCAACATTATCAATCACTCCTTTTCTTCCGAGAAACATCATCATCATTTCTTCACAATTAACTGGTTGGATACATATAACTTTCTCATGTACACATTATCATCACTTTCTTTCATCGAACATTATTGCTACCTGTCTTAAAGCAATATCACCGTTTAAGTGCAACAATTGAACATCCCCTTTAAGAAGGGACCAAGTCTCTATGAGGTAGCATTTCTTCTCAAGCTACCAGTCCTTACTCAGCAAAGGTTCCAGTGTGGTATCTTCACAAAGAGTCCTTCTTTAAGTAAAACCAGTAGGGAGCACCTTTAATAAGGTGCTAACTATATACAAAAAGTTCGCATCATGCACTATTCATGATTACAGCAGTTCTTTTCAACTAAAACTTGTGCAAAACTTTAGAAAAACAACCAAAAACAAACAATAGGGATCCCGGGTCAACAAAGGGATCCCTTTAAAAAGTTAACCCTGAACGGGTTTAGCAGCAAACAGTAAACAAAGAGAGAACTATTTACATTTTTCAGGTTTCCGAGGTTTATCCTTACTCGGGTGGCCTTGGCTCCGGGCCCCCGACTACTGTGGCACGGATACCAGCGGCAGGCCCCGCAGGGACCACCAGGTCACCCGGTGTCTGAATTTGAAGACTGACCCTGCTGGCGAGTTCGGGAGCTACTACAAAGCGCACAGTGGTGACAGTAACGAGATCTGGCAAATCTGGATCAACCATAATTGGGGCCACAGGTGACACTCTCTCAGGCTCACATCGCTGAACATTCCGGGCACGCCATCCTTGTGCGTTCTGGTGACGGGTGTACGTCACCTGATCCCCTTCCCGTAATGGTTCGCCATCCCGATCACAGCAGGGAGTTTCCACATCGTAACTAGCAACAAAGACACCAGTCGATAGACCCGGTTCCTGTATAGAGCCCCATCCTTTCCTGGGGTGGAAGGCCGACACAGTTCCCCGCCTTACCACGTCCTTCCCACCATGTACAAACTTCTTGCGTTGCGTCTCCCGTTGTTCAACTTCACCTCGCTGTTTCCAGTGCTGGAGCACGCATTGATTGTACTGGTCCCAGGTAAGTATTGCGATGGTGAGACCATCCACCGGAACCCCATCCTGCTCAACCCAGGGGGTGTCCCACCGGAACATCACTCCGTCCGGGCCCACATCTATGGGCTCCCCTGTTGTGAATTCTGTTTTTGGGCTCCCTCTGGTGGTTACTGGTGGTACTGGTTGACTTTGGTCTTGTGTTTCCAGTGCACCTGTTTTCATCAGGAAATTGGGAGTTTCCTATTTAGTCTGGCTTCTCAGTCACTCTAGTGCCGGCAATCAATGTTACCAGAGCATCTCTGTTGCTTGCTACCTGCTCCAAGTCTGCAATTCAGCTAAGTTGAATCTTTGGCTTTTTTTGTGTTTGTTTTGTCCAGCATGCATTTATATTTCTTGTGCTGCTGGAAGCTCTAGTGATCTGAAATTACTACTCCGGTGTCATGAGTTGATAACGGAGTTAAGGTAGTTTCAGGATGGCTGCTTAGGGTTTTGAGGTAACCGCGAAGTCCTCTTTTGTATTTTCATCTATCTAGTCAGAGGGCCTCACTTTGCTGAAACTATATTCATACTGCGTTTGTGTTTTCCTCTTACCTAACCGTTATTACATGTGGGGGGCTACTATAACTTTTGGGGTTTCCCTGGAGGCAAGCCAGGTCTGTGTATTCCTCTTCTAGGGGTAGTTAGCTCTCCGGATGGCGCGAGGTGTCTAGAGATCAACGTAGGCATACCCCCTGGCTACTTCTATTTGCGTGTTAGGTTCAGCATCGCGGTTACCTGAGTTACCATCTTCCTAGAGCTAGTCCGTTTTTGCCCATGTCCCTGCCATTGGGAATCATGACAGTATTGCCGGCCATAATGTATTAAAGGTATTGGCTAAAGAAGGAGAGAAAAAAAGAAGTTTCTGACACTTTTTTTTTTTTTTTACTCAGAGGTTCTGTCTAGCCATAATTGCAATCTGCTGTTTTTTGTTTTTTTTCCTCTCCTCTTAACCCCTGAATGGCTCAGACCTCTGCTGTTGAGAAATGGATATCCAGGGTTTAGTTTCAAATCTTAATACTCTTGCCTCTAAGGTTCAAAATATCCAAGACTATGTTATACATGCTCCTATGTCTGAACCCAAGATCCCTATACCTGAGTTCTTTTCTGGAGATAGATCTCGCTTTTTGAATTTTAAGCACAATTGTAAATTGTATCTTTCTCTGAGATCTCGCTCCGCTGGAGACCCCGCTCAGCAGGTTAAGATTGTTATTTCCTTGTTGCGGGGTGACCCCCAGAATTGGGCATTTGCATTGGCACCAGGGGATCCTGCGCTGCTTAATGTGGATGCGTTTTTTCTGGCACTGGGGTTGCTCTATGAGGAACCTAATTTGGAGATTCAGGCTGAAAAGGCCTTGATAGCCCTCTCTCAAGGGCATGATGAAGCTGAAATATATTGTCAAAAATTTCGAAAATGGTCTGTGCTTACTCAGTGGAATGAGTGCGCCCTGGCGGCGAATTTCAGAGAAGGTCTCTCTGACGACGTTAAAGATGTCATGGTGGGGTCTCCTACGCCCACAGGTCTGAATGAATCCATGACTATGGCTATTCAGATTGATCGGCGTTTACGGGAGCGCAAACCTGTGCACCATTTGGCGGTGTCTTCTGAGCAAGCACCAGAGATTATGCAATGTGATAGAATTCTGTCCAGAAGTGAACGGCAGAATTATAGGCGTAAAAATGGGTTGTGCTTCTACTGTGGTGATTCTGCTCATGTTATATCAGCATGCTCTAAACGCACAAAAAAGGTTGATAAGTCTTTTGCAATTTGCACCTTACAGTCTAAGTTTATTTTGTCTGTAACTTTGATCTGTTCATTATCAACTATTTCTGTGGATGCCTATGTGGATTCTGGCGCTTCCTTGAGTCTTATGGATTGGTCCTTTGCCAGACGTTGTGGGTTTGGCCTAGAGCCTTTGGAAGTTCCTATCCCTCTGAAGGGTATCGACTCCACACCTTTGGCTAGGAATAAACCACAATTCTGGACACAAGTGACTATGTGTATGACTCCTGACCATCGGGAGGTGATTCGCTTCCTTGTGTTGCATAACTTGCATGATGTCTTAGTGCTTGGATTGCCATGGTTGCAAACTCATAATCCAGTCCTTGACTGGAAAACAATGTCTGTGTTAAGTTGGGGATGTCAGGGGGCTCATGGGGAAGTACCTTTGGTTTCCATTGCTTCATCTACTCCCTCTGAAATTCCGGCATTTTTGTCTGATTATTGTGATGTTCTTGAGGAGCCTAAACTTAGTTCTCTCCCCCCTCACCGGGATTGCGATTGTGCTATAGACTTGATTCCGGGCAGCAAGTTTCCCAAGGGTCGTTTGTTCAATCTATCTGTGCCTGAGCATGCTGCTATGCGAGAGTATATTAAGGAGTCCTTGGAAAAGGGACATATCCGTCCATCCTCATCCCCTTTAGGAGCAGGTTTTTTTTTCGTGGGTAAAAAAGATGGCTCCCTGAGGCCCTGTATTGATTATCGCCTGTTGAATAAGATTACAGTCAAATACCAGTATCCTTTGCCACTATTGACTGATTTATTTGCTCGTATTAAAGGGGTGCGTATAATTTGGTGCGGATTAAGCAGGGAGATGAGTGGAAAACTGCATTTAATACGCCCGAGGGCCATTTTGAGTATTTGGTAATGCCTTTTGGTCTTTCTAATGCTCCTTCAGTCTTTCAGTCCTTTATGCATGATATTTTCCGTAAATACCTGGATAAATTTATGATTGTGTATTTGGATGATATTTTGATTTTTTCGGATGACTGGGAGTCGCATGTTCAACAGGTTAGGAAGGTTTTTCAGGTTTTGCGGTCCAATTCTCTGTTTGTAAAGGGCTCAAAGTGTATCTTTGGGGTTCAGAAGATTTCCTTTTTGGGGTATATTTTTTCCCCTTCTTCTGTTGAGATGGATCCTGTCAAGGTTCGGGCTATTTGTGATTGGACGCAGCCTACTTCCCTGAAGAGTCTTCAGAAGTTCTTGGGCTTTGCTAATTTCTATCGTCGATTTATAACTGGGTTTTCAAGTGTTGCTAAACCTCTGACTGATTTGACTAAGAAGGGTGCTGATGTTGCCAATTGGTCCTCTGCGGCTGTGGAGGCCTTTCGGGAGCTTAAGCGCCGCTTTTCCTCTGCCCCTGTGTTGCGCCAGCCTGATGTTTCGCTCCCTTTTCAGGTTGAGGTTGATGCTTCCGAGATTGGAGCGGGGGCGGTTTTGTCGCAGAAAAGTCCCGATTGCTCAGTGATGAGACCATGTGCATTCTTCTCTCGAAAGTTTTCGCCCGCCGAGCGAAATTATGATGTCGGCAATCGGGAGCTCTTGGCTATGAAGTGGGCATTTGAGGAGTGGCGTCATTGGCTTGAGGGTGCTAGACATCAGGTGGTGGTCTTGACTGATCACAAGAATCTGATTTACCTTGAGTCCGCCAGGTGTCTGAATCCTAGACAGGCGCGCTGGTCATTGTTTTTCTCTCGGTTTAATTTTGTGGTTTCATACTTGCCGGGCTCGAAAAATGTGAAGGCAGATGCTCTTTCTAGGAGTTTTGAGCCTGACTCCTCTGGTGATTCTGAGCCTACGGGTATCCTTAAGGATGGAGTGATTTTGTCTGCTGTCTCCCCAGACTTGCGACGTGCTTTGCAGGAGTTTCAGACTGATAAGCCTGATCGTTGTCCGTCTGGGAGATTGTTTGTTCCAGATGAGTGGACCAGTAGAGTCATCTCAGAGGTTCATTCTTCTGTGTTGGCGGGCCACCCTGGAATTTTTGGTACCAGATATTTGGTGGCCAGGTCCTTCTGGTGGCCTTCCCTGTCTCGGGATGTGCGTACCTTTGTACAGTCTTGTGATGTTTGTGCTCGGGCCAAGCCTTGCTGTTCTCGGGCTAGTGGATTGTTGTTGTCCTTGCCTATTCCGAAGAGGCCGTGGACGCACATCTCTATGGACTTTATCTCGGATCTCCCGGTTTCTCAGAAAATGTCTGTCATTTGGGTGGTGTGTGACCGTTTTTCTAAGATGGTTCATTTGGTACCCTTGCCCAAATTGCCTTCTTCATCGGAGTTGGTTCCTTTATTTTTTCAGAATGTGGTTCGCTTGCATGGTATCCCGGAAAACATCGTGTCTGACAGAGGATCTCAATTTGTGTCTAGGTTCTGGCGAGCGTTCTGTGCCAGGATGGGCATTGATTTGTCTTTTTCATCTGCGTTCCATCCTCAGACTAATGGCCAGACGGAGCGAACTAATCAGACCTTGGAGACGTATTTGAGGTGTTTTGTGTCTGCTGATCAGGATGATTGGGTCGCCTTTTTGCCGTTGGCAGAGTTTGCCCTCAATAATCGGGCCAGTTCTGCTACTCTGGTTTCTCCTTTCTTTTGCAATTCAGGGTTTCACCCTCGTTTTTCGTCTGGTCAGGTGGAGTCTTCGGATTGTCCTGGAGTGGATTCTGTGGTGGATAGACTGCACCGGATTTGGAGTCATGTGGTGGACAATTTGAAGTTGTCTCAGGAGAAGACTCAGCAGTTTGCTAATCGTCATCGTCGTGTGGGTCATCATCTCCGTGTTGGAGACTTGGTGTGGTTGTCTTCTCGCTTTGTCCCTATGAAGGTCTCTTCTCCTAAGTTCAAACCTCGGTTCATAGGTCCTTATAAGATTTTGGAGATTCTTAATCCTGTATCTTTTCGTTTGGACCTTCCAGCATCTTTCACCATTCATAATGTCTTCCATAGGTCGTTGTTGCGGAGGTACGAGGTACCGGTTGTTCCTTCTGTTGAGCCTCCTGCTCCTGTGCTGGTGGAGGGTGAATTGGAGTATGTTGTGGAGAAGATTTTGGACTCTCGTATTTCCAGACGGAGACTTCAATATCTGGTTAAATGGAAGGGATACGGTCAGGAGGATAATTCTTGGGTGACTGCCTCTGATGTTCATGCCTTTCATAGGGCGCATCCAGATCGTCCTGGTGGTTCTCATGAGGGTTCTGTGCCCCCTCCTTAAGGGGGGGGTACTGTTGTGAATTCTGTTTTTGGGCTCCCTCTGGTGGCTACTGGTGGTACTGGTTGACTTTGGTCTTGTGTTTCCAGTGCACCTGTTTTCATCAGGAAATTGGGAGTTTCCTATTTAGTCTGGCTTCTCAGTCACTCTAGTGCCGGCAATCAATGTTACCAGAGCATCTCTGTTGCTTGCTACCTGCTCCAAGTCTGCAATTCAGCTAAGTTGAATCTTTGGCTTTTTTTGTGTTTGTTTTGTCCAGCATGCATTTATATTTCTTGTGCTGCTGGAAGCTCTAGTGATCTGAAATTACTACTCCGGTGTCATGAGTTGATAACGGAGTTAAGGTAGTTTCAGGATGGCTGCTTAGGGTTTTGAGGTAACCGCGAAGTCCTCTTTTGTATTTTCATCTATCTAGTCAGAGGGCCTCACTTTGCTGAAACTATATTCATACTGCGTTTGTGTTTTCCTCTTACCTAACCATTATTACATGTGGGGGGCTACTATAACTTTTGGGGTTTCCCTGGAGGCAAGCCAGGTCTGTGTATTCCTCTTCTAGGGGTAGTTAGCTCTCCGGCTGGCGCGAGGTGTCTAGAGATCAACGTAGGCACACCCCCTGGCTACTTCTATTTGCGTGTTAGGTTCAGCATCGCGGTTACCTGAGTTACCATCTTCCTAGAGCTAGTCCGTTTTTGCCCATGTCCCTGCCATTGGGAATCATGACACTCCCCCCACTTGGTTGGTAGTGGCGGTAATAACTTCCCCATTGCACTGGGGCCGAGGACCACTCGCTCGATTGTGAACGAAGGATTACTGTTGCGGGGAGGATCGGTCACGGGAGCAGTATCGAACGTGGAGGCAGGAGTGTCTTCCGTACCTGCACCTGATGTGATTCCACCGATGTCGATCCGGTCCGCTGACAAGAACGCTGGAGTCGGCTGCAGCTCGGACCGCGGCTCCTCCTCCTCTGGCCCTGGGGTCGGGGTTGGTGGACTCAGCTCCGCTATCTGTTCCAAGGGCCTCGGATCCTCCGGCTGCAGGGGACACAAGTCTGCCTCCGATAGACGAGGGTAAACCGGGGCTACTCCTCCCTCGTCTCGGCACTCGCTGTTCTTCGTCATGATCCGCTGATCGGTGGCAATGCACACATCGGACTCCGCCATTTCTCCTGGGCCGAGCCTCTCCATCGCCTGCTTCCCGCCATTGCAAATCAGGGGGTCGTCCTCTGCTTGAAGGCAGGTCCTCACTTTGCAGCCAGAAGTGCAGGGGGCGGTAGCCATTTCTCGCGCCACTCTGGTAGTCTCCTCCCATGGCACGCCCTCCTTCTTCTCTGGCGTAGCAATGGCGGCGGCTTTTGGCGGGAACTTCTCTGGGTCAATGGCAATACACAGTCTCTCAATAAAGTACAGTCCAAGCACAACAAATCACAGTTCCAAGGCACACATGACCTGATTCTTCAGGCTTAAGTAGATCCTGTTCGTGACGCCAAGTTGGAGCGCCCCCACACCGCCGTAGGGCCGAGGGGCACCCGGAGCCGGGCCTCTGAGAGTCTCTGTCCAGTTCTGGGGTTGTCACGGTGGCTAGACCCGGTCCGTGGCCCTGTCTGTCAGTGGGGGACGTCCAGTACAATAAGTGGTATTGTAAAGGTGCAGTTGTGGGGTGCAGGTCGCGGTAAATAACGAGGACACCAGGTTGCAGTCTCTTTACCTCTTTACTGAAGATCTCTGAGTCCTCAGTCCAGAATACGGCTCACCAGGCTGCGCAAGTCCGGCCGGTCTAATGACACTTCCAGAGTTCTCTTCACAGGAGGAAATCTGTGCCTTCCCCCTAGCGCTATGTGTTGTAGTCCTTCCCTGCTGCGCTTACGGAAAGTACCCCACAACTGTTGTGTCTGTTTCTTAAGTTCCCTCACAACTCGACTAGATGATGTTCTGCTAATCCTCCGTCCCTCCCTGAGGTTCGGGTAGGAACGGCACCCGTTTGACGGGTAGGCCTAGAGTTCTTCCGGGACCCTAGAGACGCCCCTCTCCCACAATTGCCTCCCAAGACTTCATAGGTGATTTGAGTTAGACAGCCCGCCTGAGACTGACTGTCCTGGCTCTGTTTGGAGTATTGCTTGAAGCTGAATGTTATTCTACTCCCTCGGCGTTCCGGCCACCGGTAGTGCGCCTCAGTAGGATGTTGCTTCGGTCTTACAGCACGACTCCTACTGGTATTTCTCCTTTTCGTGATCCCGTTTCTCACTCAGCACAATCTATCTATCTTCTAATCCTTTCTTGGGCACCGCCGCTACCCGGAGCAGGCACGGTCCCGTTACGTTCGTTCTCGTTGCCAAGCCTCTGTCAGGATCCCACCCCTGACAGAGACCCTACTGTATCTTCCCCTACAACACCCTCTGCCACAAGGTGTTGCCTGGTTCCAACCCAGTCAGCTTTCTGATCTAACTTCCTGCCTGACCCCCAGTTTACCCACTATGGTGGGGAGTGGCCTAATGAATAGCACCCTTAGCTCCCCCCGGAGGCCCGGCTGTGAAATGTATTGGTGTCTGTGATACCTGATCAGATGAACTCCTTCAGTGCCATCGGACGCACCATAGCTCCCCATAGTGGCGGAGCCACAGTACTGCAACGACCAGGACTCTGGGGCGCTGCACTTGTATCATGAACTGTGTGGTAACCCACGGCAACTGGTCGGTGAGGACCAGTGTGTTTAGTTGCCACAGAATAAGGGTCTGAAACTTGAAGTGATATCCTGGTTCAGTATGTAAATGGACTGCTCCTGGTATGGTTTATGAGGCATAATAAACCGTATGGACTGTTTTGTTTTAAAAACCCGTGCCCATGTGCTGAATATCGCGGCCAAGCGAGTGTCCCCCAGTACACTCAGTAAGAGTAGTCTTACATTTGGTGCTCGAATGCGGGCAACGATCCAGCACGCACACGTGGAGTTGATTGCTGTAACTCGGCTGGGTTACGAAGCTGACAAGCGTCTGGCTGTAACTCGGCGGGGTTACGAAGCTGACAAGCGTCTGGCTGTAACTTGGCGGGGTTACGAAGGGGACAAGCGGCGTCCTGTGGATTGGCGGGTCCACGAAGTCAGCGGTAGAACCTTGTGGTTGGCAGCCAGAGGTGGCGGTTGTATGTGTCTGCAGCGGGAGCTGTGGCAGTACCAGTAGGAGCTGGTGAAGTGACGTATAAAAGAAAAAAAAAAAATTTTTTTAATTTTTTTTTCTCTCCTTTTTCTGCCAAGTTGTGCTGACTCTTAAAGGGCCAGTACAAGCCCAGAGACAAAGGGGTGTACTGTGCGAACTGGGGCCTGAGTGCCGTGGGGAAGTCCACGGGGTGTATCCCAGGGAGGGGAGTATCCTTAATAGTGAGCGGTGACCCAAATGGAGATGGTTGCCCAAAAGGGGGCGGAGTCCCAAAAAGGGGCGGTAACCCGAACAGGGGTAATGGCCCAAAAAGGGGTGGAATCCCGAAGGGGGGCTGAATCCCGAACCGGGGTGGTGTCAAAAAGCGGAGCACTTGCCCAAAAAGGGGGCGGAGACAAAAAAGGGGCGGCAATCAGTGAGGAGTCACGACTGTGTCCTTTTTGGCTGGATGGAGAGTGTGTGTGCGGGTTGATAGACCCGGGGAGAGAAGCGTCTTTGCTGAGAACCCTTCCAGGAAGTTCTGTGTCACCTGGGGACACTAAATGTCTTCAGGTAGCCAGGGCCGTATTTAGAGTTTCTGCTGCCCTAGGCACTTTTAGTGCTGCCTCCCCCTTTGGTGAGTATGACACTATCGGCAGTGACTTTAGCAAGAATCACTGACGTGAAAGTCGCCTTTTGCAGCAAATCCGGCAGTTTTTCTGCATGTGCCGCGTAACGGATCACTTACGGCAACACTGCGTTCGGCCTCATTCATTCCCTATGGGATTTGCGGCACTTATGATCTGGCAAATGCGGTACCATACCTCCCAACTTTTGAAGAAGGGAAGGAGACAGAAAGTGTGCGGCAAATTTTAGGCCACGCCTCTGACCACACCCATTTCACAACTAGTCACACCCATATCCACGTCCCAACCACAGCCATTTAGCACTGCTGATCACACTGTTTTATATACAATAATTATAAACGAAAAAATATGGCCACAGTGCTCCATACTGTATAATGGCCACACATGATGCTCCATATTGTATAACGGCCACACATGATGCTCCATATTGTATAATGGCCAAACATGATGCTCAATACTGTATAATGACCCCCCCTCCTGTATGCATGGCTCAAATTCCCCCCCTGTATGCATGGCTCACACTCCCCCCCTGTATGCATGGCTCAAATTCACCCCCCCCCGTATGCATGGCTCATATTCACCCCCCCCGTATACATGGCTCATATTCACCCCCCCCCCCCTGTATGCATGGCTCATATACACCCCCCCTGTATGCATGGCTCATATACACCCCCCCTGTATGCATGGCTCATATTCCCCCCCCCCCTGTATGCATGGTGGCTCTGGCTTATCTCCCATCCCCCCCTGTATTTGTGGCTCATCTCCCATCCCCCCTGTGTGCATGGCTCATATTCACCCCCCCCCCGTATGCATGGCTCATATTCACCCCCCCCCCTGTATGCATGGCTCATATTCACCCCCCCCCGTATGCATGGCTCATATTCACCCCCCCCTGTATGCATGGCTCATATTCACCCCCCCCCTGTATGCATGGCTCATATTCACCCCCCCCCTGTATGCATGGCTCATATTCACCCCCCCTGTGTGCATGGTGGCTCTGGCTTATCTCCCATCCCCCCCTGTATGTGTGGCTCATCTCCCATCCCCCCTGTATGCATGCATGCATGGTGGCATTGGTGGCTCTGGCTCATCATCTCCCATCCCCCATCTGTGGCTCATCGGCAGCCTGCCCCGCCGCTCCCCATCTATCTTGTGGCTGCCGCCTGCCGGGCTCCCCGATCCTCCTCCTTCATCTTCCCCGGCTCCCCCCGTCCCTGCCTGTCATCATACTCACCTGGCTGTGTCACCTCACACCGCGCACGGCGCGCAGAAGAACGGGATCCTCCACCTCTGTGCTGTGTCCCGGCGCAGCACCCTCGTCGTCCTGTATGAGCGGTCAGGTGGTACCGCTGATTTAAGGTCATGACCTTAATCAGCGGTACCATGTGACCACTCACACAGTGAGGGTGCAGTCACTGAGAGCAGACCAGGCGTCGCTGGAGCAGGTGAGGTGAGTATGCATCAATCATAGTGTGTATGGGCAAGGAGGCAGCAGCGGGGGGGCGGCGGTGGCGGCGGCGGTGGCGGTGGCGGCGGCGGGGGGGGATTTGGGGGGGCGAGGGGGGAGGGGCTTAAGCCTTAAGGTGACCCCGGCCGGACCGGACTTTGCATAAAAAAAAAATAAAAAAAAGAGCACACACACCTGCTCAGGTGCCGCCCCCCCCGCATGGCCCCGCCCTAGGCACGTGCCCTCAAGTGCCTAGTGGCAAATACGGCCCTGCAGGTAGCCACTATCTACATTGTCGCAGCGGAGGTTTCCACATACCATGAGGTGGCTGTAGTCCCGAACTTACCGTGTCCTATGGTAATAGGACAAGATTTGGAAGCACTGTGGGAAAAGGGTGAAGTGTTTGTGGATATAATGTGGATGTCAGTTAGTAATGTTGAGAAGGCGCCCCCTAGAGTTGACAGTCCTAAGGTAGGCTTGACCAGAGGTAAAGGTGCGACTGCCGAACTAACTGACCTGACGTCACCTGAAGTGTGCCACAATACGACTGGTAGTGGTCTGGTGGATAAAACAAGTGGAGCTGACACTCAGACAGAGAGTGACTTGTGGGGTCATCGTACTGTGGGGTGTGACACAGACTCTGGGGGTGACTGTGACAAGTCATGGCCAGTAACAAGCGCTAGAGCGGAGTATGACGCTGTGCTAACAGAGGTACTGACACAGAGAAACGACAGGGCTCCACAGGCTGAAGTCATGATAGCGGTGGCAGCTATTCCAAAAAATGTGACCTGTTTAGGTGGGGACGGCTGGTTCCTGGATGACCGATCGGGTGGTGGTGACTCCCATTCAGACGGTGATGCCAGTGGGAAAGAGTGCAATAAGGTTGACTCAGGTACAAATGGCTAGTCTTCCTTCCGTCGTCGGAGACGTAAAAGAGTTAAAGGGGCTGAACCAGTTGCACCGTGTGAAGAATTGACGGAAGATGCTGAGGACCTGGGGTGTATGAAGTACTCTGAAGTCCCAGGGAAAAGGGACGAACCTAATGATGTCACCGCTGAGACCCAAGAGAGGGCCGACCCTGACAGTGCAGAGTCTGAGGGTGCAGAAGTGGAGGAGGCCACCAAAGAAGTGGTGCCTGAAGTAAATACCTCCTCAAGTGATGGATGTTCCACCAATCCAGAGGATGGGAGAAGCGAGATAGAATTGATTAAAGAGACAGTGAAAGACCATGTTGAACGAGAAAGGGTCCTGAGACAAGCGGCTGAGCACAGGGTGGATGAGCTGGAGAAGGAAGTCTCTGAGCTCAGAGGTCACCTGTTCACATGGCAAAGTGTGTATCAGACCCTAAAGGAAGACATGGTAGTGCTCAGAGAAGCACTAAAAGGCCCTCTACAAGAGAAAGAGGTGGTGGTCGCAGACTTCCCGTGCCAGTACCAGAGTGGTAACAAGGTGAAGCTGCTAATGCCCATCTTGACCCGGGGTCTGGAAGAGGGTAAAGCTGAAGAGGAGTTGGCACTAAAAGCAGAACAAGATAGTCACCTGGTTGTGACAGGTGTCTTGATGGAAAGGTCCATGGCAAAGCAGGAGCCATCCGTTCCTGAAGAAAGTGAGACTCCGCTCTTCAAGTGCGTGATAGATGTACCCGAAGAGGCGCAAGATGCATGTACCCGTGAGGGTGTGCATGAGGCCTTTAAAAAGGCAGTAGAAGCGTGTAGTGTGCACTGGAGACAAAACAGTTGGTGATACTGTCTACTAAGGAAGTCACAGTGAAGAGGGTGGCTGTCCTGAGGGACATGCACCTACAGTGCCTCCGCACAAAACAGATGATCCTGTTGAGGAATAATGAAGCCACTCGATGTTTGGAGCAAGCCAGGAAAGCTCAAAGTCCTCTGGGCTTGGTAGAGGACACAATCCAAGTACCCAAAGCTCTGGTAGCGAAGCTCATTGGCAGATTTGGGAAAGTGATGCAGGAGATGGTGAATATATCCGGTGTGAAAAGACTGAGGATTCCGGCTGATGACGAGGCCCAGGTGGGTGAAGATGGAATGGTGTCATTCCTGGTTGTCGGGTCCAAGGAGAGTCTAGGGAATATCCGGATGCTCCTGAGGTATCGCGTGGCATACCTGAGAGAAATAGAGCAGCTAAGACTGTACAGACGGCAGGTCAATAAACAGCTGCAGAACATAAGGTGGCGGCCGCCTTCTTCCCAAGGAAAAGGAAACAAAAGGGACATGTACAGTAGTAGACATAGTGATGGTGGGTCAGACTCTGATCAGTTGCTAGTCTCTACTGTATGTGGGACTAATGACCACACCAACCGTGGGTGGCGACCCTGGAGAGAGAGGTCGAGTAAACTCAACAACTGGATAATTGTGTGTGATGCTCAAAACCGACTGAGACGGTTCTCTCGACAGGTAGGGCAAGGTAACCTGCGTGACATGTCTCGTGACCCCACGTGTATGACAGGTGTTCAACCCCACAAGTTTGAACAGAGGGGGGGGATATGTGATGCAGTGACCCCTGTAACAGGTAGGGGGCGCTGCATGGTCTCCCCGGTATGTGCACGGAGTCGTATTGAGGCCGTGAGGATCGACCTGCAGTGATGTCAGGATCACGTGACCAGCCCATGTGATCCATTACTGTGGGTTTGGTTACAGGTACATAACGTGACCAGGGTGTGGGTCACAGGGGGGTTCCTGAGGGCCTGTGCATGGGCTGTGTATGCTCCTGTGTTGGAAGCCCTGGGAGGAGGCTTCCTGTGTGTGCACATGGTTTGGACCTGGTGGCCTGGGTGTTGGACTAAGTCCTGAATAGCACCCAGACAGGCCACATGCCTCTGTGTTGGACGGTCCCAGGTGGGATGGACGTTCTGAAGACCACAGTGTGATCATGGTCCTGGACAGTCTGTGTTAGAAGCTCCTGTGAGTGGAGTCTTCTTGGAGCACCTGAGAGACTGTGGACCTGGATGATCGGTGTTGGGGAAGCTACCAGCCTTCGGTGGCTCTGGACTGATGTGTGCCGGCCAGGCAAGTTGGTGAACCCCGTAAGGCAGTTTCCCCAGGAGAGAGGACTGACAAGGAGTCAGCAGATGGAGCAGGAGCTCCCATACGGTACCTCCATAAACTGTTGGTGCTTGTATCATGAACTGTGTGGTAACCCACGGCAACTGGTCGGTGAGGACCAGTGTGTTTAGTTGCCACAGAATAAGGGTCTGAAACTTGAAGTGATATCCTGGTTCAGTATGTAAATGGACTGCTCATGGTATGGTTTATGAGGCATAATAAACCGTATGGACTGTTTTGTTTTAAAAACCCGTGCCCATGTGCTGAATATCGCGGCCAAGCGAGTGTCCCCCAATACACTCAGTAAGAGTAGTCTTACAGTACCAACGAGTTTTTCCTATCGGGCTTCTCCCATTCCTTTTTAATTAGGGCCCGGATGTTTTTGTTCAGGGGGAACCTCTTCTGGCCTAACCCCCCAAACATTATGTCCTGCACCGTTTTGTCAGGGTGAGGTCAATCACCTCCATGGTAGATCTCACCGCTTTTACTAAGGTGTCTACTTTGTCTAGGGAAAACAGGGACACCCCCTCTTTTAATCATCCGAGGACAAGGAGGCATCAGATGCATCTGAGCCTATGCCTCCGGAGCTAGAGGAATCAGACGGGGTCAATTGTGGTCGCCCTTCTCCTAGCCTTATCCCCCGCTCGACCTGCAAAACCCCTCGGTCCCAGCAGTGGCGGCCTCAGGCACCGCACCAGCTATGGCAGGGGCCTCCCCCCTGCCAGAACCCGGACTGGCTGGCCCTGGATCTCCATCCTGCATCTTCTCAGGTACCGCAGAAAACCAAAGGAGAGGTACCGCCCTTTTATCTGTAGGATTCCTGTCCCTGAAAGGCGGATCCCCTCTCCGTGGTGCTGTCATGGGGGATAGAGAAAGTATTTTCAGCACTTTAGCAAAGATAATAGTGGTGTATCATGAGCGTTTGGCACATGTTTGATGAGGGGAGGGAGGTTGCAGAGTTCAGAGATGTGGCGTTCTTGTAAACAGTAATTTTTTTCCCCTAACTTTGTGTGCACATTGCGGCTAGCCAATCAGGGTGTAGGAAACATCCACGATACCCTGACACCATGGCTTGTGTCATTGGCTGTTGAAATCACATGTCCCTCTCCGTATAAAGAGCGGACATATTGTTTTCGCGCCATTTTGACACTGTAACACGACACAGAGGCTGCTCCTGATGCTGGCGCTGTTAGCAGCAAGATTTTAGCTAGTTAACTAGGCAGTTGTATATCCGTCAGATAGTGTAGCTAGCTAGTGTCCAGTGTGGCTGTTAAATTTACCTAACAGCATTTTTTTTTTGGCCATTACTGAGGTCCACAGACAAAACCAGCAGGGCACATGTCCTACAAGTGTGTTATGCACTGCTTCTATTGTGCTCCATGCACGAGTATAGCATTCTAAATAATATTTTTTCACTAGCTAAATGTGAAACAGCCTGCTGTATCCTACCTTCTCATTTAGTGCTGTCGTGATATGAAACTGTCTGCAGACCTAAGGCACAAAAAAAATTATAATTTTTCTGTTGCAAAAAGATAGAAAGCCCGCCGTATCACACTTTCTCATTTTGTTGGGTTGAAATTAAGCTGAAGAGGACTAACCCAGAGGCCACAGAAAAATCTTCTGTTCCTAGTGCCATACAGTAGGGGACCTGACTTTAAAATAGTTTGTAGCATCTAGTATGTTATAGAGGCCTGATCCAGAGGCCACAAAATTTTTTTTTGTTCCTAGTGTTGTGAGGAAGGGCAAGGGCCATAGTCGTGGCTGAGACTATCTGCTCCCGGCAATTGCAAACAATGTCCCCTTTATAGCGTACCTTCAGCTACATCATCTGCACCGTCAGGGTCCCATCTGAGTGGCCAAAGTTCTGCTGCTGGTGTTGTTGCCAAATAGAGACAGAGTTCACGTTCAACTTTAAACAGATAACTTTACTGGTTTCATCTCTCAGAACATCCATGTCTTTTGCAGCATCCAGATAAGATTCCACACAGTACATATCCTTCGCTTTCCCTGTGCTTGTTCCTATGTCCCGTCCCACAAGGAATCACAGCATACTCCTAGTCTGGCTTGACTACTCTTATGAGCTTCCCTGTCCGTTTCGCACCAGACAATAGGGTGTCTGCCCAAGTAGCAAGCTGCTACATTTTTAGGAACGACCTGTGTTACTGTCCTGCTGTGACTCTTAATGTAGCTCTTGCTCTCACTACCACTGTCACCGCTTCTTTCTCTGCTGCTGTCACTGCTGCACTTTTGGCCTGGTGGCCCTGGATGGCTGGGTCCCTTTGCTTCAATGTTGCAGGGCCCACTGTGTTGCCCTGGGCTCTAAGGCCCTCTGGGACTGCCTGGTCTCTCTGCCCTCCTGAGCTGTCTCAGCTTCCTGGCTCCTCTAACTCAATACAGGAAATGCCCACTATCTTATCCCACAGTGGCCCCTCCTATGTTAACTAGTTCCTATCTAACTGCAAATGTATACTATTGTGTACTAATGTGTCACCATCCAGTGGGCTAACTGACGTACCACACTTTCCCTACAACATCTTTGCATACATATACATTACACTATAAAACATACATTAAATGTTAACATGTATACAGGCAAGGGGAGTATTTGATATAGATGGGGTACCACTTGCCCTTGGTACACCCCTTAGTGTCATACAGTAGGGGACCTGACTTTAACCCCTTTCTGACACCGGACATAATATTCCGTCCACGTGACCTGGGCCTACCTGACCGTGGACTGAATATTACGTCATCGCGATCGCCTGCGCTCACGAGGGGTGCGTGGGCAATCACCGCCGGATGTCAGCTGATTCTGTCAGCTAACACCTGGCACTAGGTGCCAGGAGTGGTCACAAACTGATCCCGGCACTATAACCACCGAAATACTGTGATCGAACACGATCGCAGCATTCCGGAAGCTGGCGGAGGGCTGACGTGGGGTCAAGACCATTGCCATGGTAACGTGATGTCATTGTGATGACAACCAGGTCACCAGAGCTAGGAAACTTGGTGATCATGCGCAATGCTTGATCAGCAGGTCTTCTTGTCAGTGCAGCGCTGACAGCTTCTATGGCATGCAGATGCTGCTTCATCTGCATACTATAGAAGCTATCACCCTGCAAAGAATGATAGTCCCATAGTGGGACAAAGTAAAAAAGAGTTAGGAAAAAGTAAAACATTTTTTTTAAATAATTGTAAAAATATTTAAAAAAAAAAAAAAAAAATCAAAAATAATAATAACAAAATCAATATATTTCTATCTCTAAATAAATATTTGAATGAAAAAAGACCCATAAACAATAAAAGTACACATATTTGGGAATGCTGCATCCGCAACAACCCGACCTATAAAACTGTACCCCCAGTTAACCTCTTTCGTGAACACCATAAAAAAATAAATAAAATAAAGGCATAAAACAATGCTTTATCATAATGCCAAAAAAAGTGGAATAAAAAAAGACGGATATAAATAAACATGGTATCACTGAAAAAGTTATCTTGTCCCACAAAAAGAAGGTGCCATACAGCTCCATCAGCTGAAAAATAAAAAAGTTATAGCTCTCAGAATAAAGTAATGCAAAAATAATTATTTTTTCTATAAAATAGTTTTTATTGAATAAAAGCGCCAAAACATAAAAAAGATATAAATGAGGCATCGCTGTAATCTTACTGATGCGAAGGATAAAATTGCCTTATCAATTTTACCACACACGGAACGGCATAAACCCCCCCAAAATAGGAAATTCATGAATTGCTGGTTTCTGTTCATTCTGCCTCACAAAAATTGGAATAGAATGCGATCAAAAAATGTACTGTGTCTGAAAATTAAACCAATAAAAATGTCAACTCGTACCGCAAAAAACAAGCCCTCACATGACTCTGTGGGCCAAAATATGGAAATATTATATCTCTCAAAATGTGGTGATGCAAACACTATTTTTTGCAGTAAAAAGCGTCTTTTAGTGTGTGACAACAGCCAAACATCAAAACCCGCTATAAGGTGTGATGCTAGTCACTTCTCACGGCTAAGCCGTGGGTCAGAGTGGTCAGGGAGTTGAAGATCAGAAGCCAGGAGGGTACATCGTAATCAGAAGGAAGAGACAAAAGTGTAGTCAGGTAACGTTCGAAGGTCAGAAACCAGGAGGATAACGGATCAGAGCTGAAGGGGTTAAACAGGTGGATGGTCAGAACAAAGTCCAAGGTCAGGCAACAAATCAAACATATAGAACTCAAGGCACAGGAGAGCACAAGGCACAAACCTCACAAGATGAATGTACGTCTGGCAGTGTTCTGGGAGAAGTTGCCTCCCAGTCACAGATTGGCCATTTGAGCTGTCAATAAACACATCGACAGCTCAGCACGCCCCTGAACCAGACTGGATGGTCATGCTGTCAATCAAAGTACTGACAGCATCCGCACGCCCCTGTACCAGATTGGATGGCCGTATCTGCATTCCAGACACCCTGAGTGGTTGAACCATGACAGTACCCTCTCTTCTAGGGGGGCCATAGGACCCCCAAGTTTCCCAGGAAATTTAAGATGGAAGGCCTTGACTAACCGATTGGCCTTCACATCTAGAGCCAGACCCAGGATCTCTCCTCTGGTCCGTATCCCCTCCAGTGGATGAGATACTGGAGGGAATTACGGACCCTGTGAGAATCCACAACCCTCTGAACCTCATACTCCAGGCCACCATCTACTGAAATCGGAGGAGGCGGGGATGAGGGAGACAATGCAGAAGGGACATACTCCTTTAATAGGGATTTATGGAATATGTTAGGGATGAGAAGGGATGGAGGAAGCTTTAACCTAAATGCCACAGGATTGACCACCTCTAGGATCTCATTCGGACCAATAAACCTTGGACCCAACTTCGCCGACGGCACCTTAAGTTTAATGTTAATAGATGACAACCAAACCTTATCCCCAATATTAAAAGCAGGACCCACCAACCGTCTTCTATCAGCCTTATGTTTTTGGCAAATCTGGGCATTCCCAATATTCCTTTTAACCTCCTTCCAGACATCCCCAAGGCTCTGCATGGCAACCTCCACCCCAGGGCATTCAGATCGAATACTAAAAAATGTGCCAAAATGGGGATGAAAACCATAATTACAGAATAATGGTGAGGTTCCGATAGATTGATTTACTCGACTGTTGAAAGCAAACTCAATGAGAGGTAAAAATGAAGACCAGTCCTCCTGCTGCGCTGCCACAAAGCACCTTAAAATTTGTTCAAACGACTGACCATTAGTTTCAGGATGATAAGCAGATGAAAATGACAAGTCAATCCCTCGTTTCTTGCAAAAAGCTCTCCAAAATTTAGACAAATTGTACTCCCCTATCAGACACAATGTTCAGAGGGATCCCATGTAACCTTACAATATGAGAAATAAACAACCTGGAGAGTGTCTCCTCATTAGGTAATCCTGACAAAGGAACAAAATGAGCTTGTTTCCTGAATCGATCAACTACCACCCAGATAGCAGTCTTCCCATCAGACAGAGGCAAATCTGTAATGAAATCCATGGACAAATGACTCCATGGTCTTTCTGGAATAGGCAATGGAGCCAATTCCCCAGCCGGAAGCTGTGACTGACTTTGGCGCGTGCGCAGACTTCACAAGCAGATACAAAATGTTTAATATCCTTATGCATGAATGGCCACCCAAAAGTCTAGCGATGGTTTTCCTTGTGGCAGTAACCCCAGGATGGCCACTTAAAACTGAAACATGAAATTCCTGTAAAACCCGCAACCTTAGGTACACAGGCACAAATAATTTGGAACCTGGGGAAGTAGAAGGAGCCAGTGCCTGGGCTTTACAAATCTCTTACAGCTCCGAGGTTACCATAGACACCACAATACCCTGAGGAATAATGGAGGATGGAGGTTGGAGGTTCTGGAGGAGAAATGGAATCTAGACTATGAGATAAAGCATCAGCTATCACATTCTTAGACCCTGGCCTGAATGTAATATAAAAATTAAAACGAGAGAAAACCAAGGACCATCTGGCCTGTCTAGGAGTTAACCTTCTAGCTTATTCAATGTAAGCTAAATTCTTGTGATCCGTGATCACGGTAACTGGATGAACCACCTCTCCAAAAAATGCCTCCATTCCTCAAAGGCCAATTTGACAGCAAGTAACTCCCGATTCCCAACATCATAATTTCTCTCTGCCAGTGAAAATTTTTTAGAAAGAAAAGCACATGGATGCAGAGTTTTGGGGCCCCTGCAATAAGACTGCCCATACTCCACCTCTACAATGAACAGTTCTTGTGAAGATCAGGTTGGATCAGAATGGGTGCGGACATAAAACACTATTTTAATGTTTCAAAAGCCCTGATTGCACCCGGTGTCCAAACCTTGAGATTTGCCCCCTTACATGTATGGTCAGTAAGTGGTTTAGCAATTTGTGAAAACCCCTTGATAAATTTTCTGTAATAGTTAGTAAATCCCAGAAAATGCTGCAAATATGGCCTGCACCTTTCCAGGGTATATCTTAAGTCCTTCTGCTGACAAGATAAACCCCAAGAAAGAGATTTCCTGAAAAGAAAAAACACATTTCTCTAATTTAGCAAACAGAGAGTTCTCCCTCAGTCTCTGTAACACCACACGGACATGTTTCTGGTGAGTGTCCAAGTCTGGCGAGAAAAGTAGAATGTCATCGAGGTATATTACAACAAATCAGAGAAAATATCATTCATAAAATTCTGAAACACAGCAGGTGCATTAAATAATCCAAAAGGCATGACAAGGTTTTCAAACAGACCCTCAGACGTTAAAAATGCCATTTTCCAATCATCACCCTTCCGGATGAGTATCAAGTTGTAAGCCCCTCTAAGATCAAGTTTAGAAAACTGGTCCCCAGAAGCTGATTATATAGGTTGGGGATAAGGTATGGCTCTCCTCCAAGTATATCCGTCTGAAGATGCCCTCTTACAATCTGTGTCCCCGTTTGATCGGTCCATTTGAAGTCATGAAACAGATCAACACTGTCTCGTACAAATTGAAATTGCCAGCTTCTTTACGTGTGCCTAATTCTTTCCGTGTTTCCCTCCTCAAACCCGTATTTTTTAGTTCTTTTTTTAAAGACCCTGGTTCCACTTCAGATCCCGTCAGTGAGGAGGATGTTTTTGAGGTAGAGAATATCTTGGCCACTAAAAGGATAAGGGGTAAGATCTATTTTTTGGTGGATTGGAGGGGCTTCGGTCCTGAGGAAAGGTCATAGGAGCCTAGAGAGAACATCCGAGCTCCTCTTCTGAAAAAATTCTACGCAAGCTTGAAAAAAAGGGGGTGTAAAGAGGGGGATATTGTTATACTCGGTCCATTTCCTGTACCTCCTAGGGGTCCCTGTCGGGACTCCGGCTCCATGCTGTCTTAATGCTGCTCCTGTCCCTCCTTCCTCTCCTGCTTCTTGGTGTGCGGCCAGCAGGTTCCCAGGCAGGGTTCTTAGGTCTCTTAAAGAGACAGTGTGCATTTTCCAAAAGTTGGCTCTAACCAATAGCGTATGGCTGGTTACTATTTCTAGCTCCTCCACCTTAGGGAGGGCGCCGGAGCAACAAGTATCCACTGTTGCTTACTTCCGGTTCCTGTTAACATGCGTCTCTGTTTCTGAGATATCTGCCAAGTACTCTGCTTACACTGTCTGTCTCCACAGAGCCTCTGCAACCTGTTACCTGGTTAATCTGGACTGCATCTGCACTGTCTACGCTGGACCCATCTAGTCCCACCAGTCTGCCAGCTACTCTTCCAGACTTCACCAGTACTCCTGGTACCAGCCACTATTCAAGCACCCAGCACCTTCCGGCCAGCTCTGCAGTATCCGCTAACCCTGCTGTTTCGTCTGTTCCTCTGGGACAGCCGCAACGAGTATGGGGTCTAACTGGAGGTAGCACCCGTGTCCTCCAGACATTCCACTCTGTCCCTGTTTGAGGGGATTTACTACGGGTGTTTGGGGCTCACGCAGTAATGCCCCATTCGGAGCCCCCCGTACTGTGGTCTAGTGGTTCCACATCTAACCTTAATAAATACGAATGTGAACTTCTACGTCTGTGCCTCCGTTTCCATTCGTTACACACCCCATGGGCAAACAGCGATCTATGTAATATGCTCCTTCACAGAAGCAGCCCAATAGGCGGACACTATTCAGAGGCACAGGTAGTAACCGGAATTCCCCCTCAATGTCTGTTTTGGCCATTAGGGTGCGCCTTCCCAACTTCTTGATCCGCCTGATTGCCTCGTCAAAGGAGGTACAGTATATAGTACTGTACTTGGTTCCACGTCGATGTTGTCGTTTACTGACCTGCCCCTTGGATATGACAAATGGTGGATAAGTCTGAATGTATTGGGTTCCTTTTTTGGCAAGACTCCCAATGGGTATACCACTACGTCTTCTAAGGAAAGTGTTCTGAATGGACCGGCCATTCTACCTAAAGATATTTATTTTTTAAATTTTTTTGTCACGACGTCTGGGTGTTGGTAGGCTGATTTTAGATTTTTACTCCAGCTGCTCTTGATTTTAAAAGGGCATGACATGCCTATATCTGTGTCTCCTCCTCTTTTTACTCCTCCACCTCTTTTATTTTTGCATGACTATATGTACTTCTGACTTTTCCATGTGTTTGTTGTCTTCTGAGCAGTTTGTCAGCTTTTGGACACCCTTTAAGGTGTTTTCTATGTGTTTGTATGTGTTTGTGTTTGCCTGCCATTGGTTTCAATGGGGTGCGACAGCGTTCGTCGAACGTTCGATGAACATTCGTCGAACACGCCCCAATTTGACGAACCGAACCGAACTCGAACACTAAGGGGGTGGTTCAACACTGTTAATGACACAATTTTCCCGGCCAACGAAAAAAAAAATACAGGCCAGATATTTGAAAGTGGGCTATCTCTGTCAAACACCTCATCTCTCCGTGGGCTACAAATTGTGGCATTTGAGGCCTCCATTCAACTGTTTTTGCTGTGTGTTGCTCCAATTATTAACACTATTTTACTGTAAAAAAATAAAAATACAGGCCACATATTTTACAGTGTAGTAAATGTGGTAATATATATGTTGTGTATTTTGATAACACTTTATTGTAAGAGGAATATATATTTTTTTACATGCTTTTTTGCACACTATTTGCAGTTTACACATCGCTCCATTGCACTTTATACTGCCACTTATGTGGATATGTTGTTTTAATATACAGGTCCTTCTCAAAAAATTAGCATATAGTGTTAAATTTCATTATTTACCATAATGTAATGATTACAATTAAACTTTCATATATTATAGATTCATTATCCACCAACTGAAATTTGTCAGGTCTTTTATTGTTTTAATACTGATGATTTTGGCCTACAACTCCTGATAACGCAAAAAACCTGTCTCAATAAATTAGCATATTTCAACCGTCCAATCAAATAAAAGTGTTTTTTAATAACAAACAAAAAAACCATCAAATAATAATGTTCAGTTATGCACTCAATACTTGGTCGGGAATCCTTTGGCAGAAATGACTGCTTCAATGCGGCGTGGCATGGAGGCAATCAGCCTGTGACACTGCTGAGATGTTATGGAGGCCCAGGATGCTTCAATAGCGGCCTTAAGCTCATCCAGAGTGTTGGGTCTTGCGTCTCTCAACTTTCTCTTCACAATATCCCACAGATTCTCTATGGGGTTAAGGTCAGGAGAGTTGGCAGGCCAATTGAGCACAGTAATACCATGGTCAGTAAACCATTTACCAGTGGTTTTGGCACTGTGAGCAGGTGCCAGGTCGTGCTGAAAAATGAAATCTTCATCTCCATAAAGCATTTCAGCCGATGGAAGCATGAAGTGCTCCAAAATCTCCTGATAACTAGCTGCATTGACCCTGCCCTTGATGAAACACAGTGGACCAACACCAGCAGCTGACATGGCACCCCACACCATCACTGACTGTGGGTACTTGACACTGGACTTCAGGCATTTTGGCATTTCCTTCTCCCCAGTCTTCCTCCAGACTCTGGCACCTTGATTTCCGAATGACATGCAAAATTTGCTTTCATCAGAAAAAAGTACTTGGGACCACTTAGCAACAGTCCAGTGCTGCTTCTCTGTAGCCCAGGTCAGGCGCTTCTGCCGCTGTTTATGGTTCAAAAGTGGCTTTACCTGGGGAATGCGGCACCTGTAGCCCATTTCCTGCACACGCCTGTGCACGGTGGCTCTGGATGTTTCCACACCAGACTCAGTCCACTGCTTCCTCAGGTTCCCCAAGGTCTGGAATCGGTCCTTCTCCACAATCTTCCTCAGGGTCCGGTCACCTCTTCTCGTTGTACAGCGTTTTCTGCCACATTGTTTCCTTCCAACAGACTTACCATTGAGGTGCCTTGATACAGCACTCTGGGAACAGCCTATTTGTTGAGAAATTTCTTTCTGGGTCTTACCCTCTTGCTTGAGGGTGTCAATGATGGCCTTCTTGACATCTGTCAGGTCGCTAGTCTTACCCATGATGGGGGTTTTGAGTAATGAACTAGGCAGGGAGTTTTTAAAAGCCTCAGGTATCTTTTGCATGTGTTTAGAGTTAATTAGTTGATTCAGAAGATTAGGGTAATAGGTCGTTTAGAGAACCTTTTCTTGATATGCTAATTTATTGAGACAGGTTTTTTGGGTTATCAGGAGTTGTAGGCCAAAATCATCAGTATTAAAACAATAAAAGACCTGACAAATTTCAGTTGGTGGATAATGAATCTATAATATATGAAAGTTTAATTGTAATCATTACATTATGGTAAATAATGAAATTTAACACTATATGCTAATTTTTTGAGAAGGACCTGTATATGCACACATGGAAATAGGGAAGCACTACTCCTATAGATATATATACTGGGTCAGCCATTACCATCTATTTAATTTTAACCATATGTAATTTTTAGTCCTGTTGTGCGCACAATTGTATTTATATGGCCAATCATATATAATAAAGGCATTTTTATATCTACTTTCTGCTTGGTGGTCTTTCTGGGTATCTATATTTTGGTTGTGTCTGTTTTCTCCTTGTTCAAGTGGTTCCTCACTTTTTTTCACAGAGCACCAATCACTGGGTTGTGATTTATAATATATTTTCCTACTATTGTTGGTTTTATTTAGTATTTATTGGTGAAGTGTTTGGTCCATCTGTGTTCTTTTTAGTGATGGTGCATGCAGAGGTCGAGGCCGAGGCCGTGGGCAAGCTGAAATTGTGCCACAACAAACACCCACTTCTTCTCGCCCGACCTTACAATCCCAATTACTAGAGAACCGCAGAACACCACTATTGAACCCAAAGCAGTGTAAAAAGTTTGTTGGTTGGATAGCGGATAATGCTTCCAGTCACTTTGCCACCAGCCGTGAGTCTGGACCGCATATTCCTCACCCTGATCGTCCTTCCTCCCACCATGCCTAGTGCCCGGAGACAACTGATCCTACACTTGGACACTAAGAAGAGCTGTTTTCCATTTATAAATTCGGGCCTCTCGCCCGGTCCACTTGAGGCGGGGCAAGAGGAGGTCACATGTAGCGATTCCCAAATATTTGAGCAGCCACGGTCACACGAAGGCGATGATGAGAACGTGTCACAAGAGGTGGACGATGATGAGACACAATTGCCAGGAAGTCAGGAGGAGGACCACAGTGTGGAAGTGGAAGACGAGGTGGTGGATGATATGGTAACTGACCTAACCTGGGAGGAGGACATGCAGAGCGAGGACAGCAGCGCACAGGGGGAGGAAGGCATAGCACCCCAACAGGCAGTGTGGTGGCCGCAGACAGAAGGCGGGCAACCATTCCTCGTAACACCAACACGACGGAAGTTGTTAGTACAACTGTTAGGTCTTAACGAGTCTGGTTGTTTTTTTAAAGACTCGGCTGATAACCCTAAACAGGCCATTTGTACCACCTGCCATTCCCGTATCAGCAGGGGTAGCAAAACTACCAGCCTGACCACCACCAGCATGATCAGGCACATGGCAGCAAAGCACCCGACTTTGTGGGTCGAACCCCAGGGTCCAGGAACACTGTCTGGGGTGACACCACTGCTCCTTCCGCTGTTGTGCGAAGATGCCTTCTGCCCTGCACCTGTCATCACCCACACTCAACTAGCACCATCATCAAGCACGTCCACATCCTTGTCCCAGTGCAGCGTTCAGTTGAACATACTCCAGTTTTTGGAGCACAAGCGTAAATACGCAGCCAACTTCCCTTAGGCAACAGTACTAGATTCACACATTTTCCGCAACCTGATGGCAGCTTTCGTCCCAACGTACTAGGTCTCCAGCCGCCACTATTTCTCCCAGTGTGCCGTCCCGACCTTACACAAGCATGTGTCTTGCGGGCCCTATGTCAATCAGGGTTTCCCCCACAGTTTATAGCTCCTGCACCTCCTCCTCCTCCTCTTCAGCCTCCATCTCTAAAATGACCACATCAGTCACAAGCTGGAAGCACTGCAGCACTGCCTCAGCCAAGCGGCAACATGCTGTGCTGAAGCTAATCTGCTTAGGTGACAAGCCGCACAATGCTGAAGAGTTGTGGACAGCTCTGAAAGAGCAGGCAGATCTGTGGCTGACACCACTGAACCTACAGCCAAGCATGGTCATGTGTGACAATGGCCGAACCTTGTGGCGGCTCTGAGGTGAGGTGAGCTCACACACGTACCATGCCTGGCCCATGTGCTTAACTTCGTTGTTCAGCGGTTTCTAAAAAGCTACCAGCAGCTGCCGGATCTGCTTGTGAAAGTACGCCGTCTGTGTACCCATTTTAGAAAGTTAGCTGCAGCTTCCGCCACCCTTGCCATACTTCAGCAGTATTTGCAGCTTCCGGCTCACTGACTGTTGTGTGATGTCCCCATGCGCTGGAACTCTATACTGCATATGTTGGAAAGGATTTGTGAGCAGAAGAGGGCAGTTGTTGCCTACTAGCATCAAAATGGCTATTGGTATTTATTTGAGACTTCACACATAAGACCTCAGGAGTGGACATGGATGTCAGACATATGTACCATCCTACAAAACTTTGATGAGTCCACCAAGATGCTGAGCGGTGATGACGCCATAATTAGCATCACCATCCAGCTTCTCTGTATTCTGAAAAGCTCTCTGCTCATAATGAAAGAGGATGCATTGCAGGTGGAGCACGATGAGATGGAGGAAGGAACCATACAGGGTGATTACACACAGCCCAGCCCCATGTCGTCCCAACATGGATTGGTTGACAATGAGGAAGAGGAGGAGGAGGAAGAACAGGAGCTACTTTCATGCGCTATAGATTAGTGTGGATGGCTTGAGGACAGGGAGGAGGAGGAGAAGGAGAGCATGGTCAGTCATCTGCTGGTTGGAATTCTTGCCTGTTAGCAGTCTGACACGCATGGCTGACTTTATGTTGCACTGCCTTTCCCATGTCCCATGTATTCTCCAAATTTTGGGTGACAGTCATTACTGGTTGGTGACACTTCTAGACCCACGCTACAAGGAGAACTTTCAATCTCTTCTTCCAGAGGCAGACAGGTGTACTAAAATGGTGCAGTACCAGAAGGCCATTGTTGCTGAATTATTAAAACAATTCCCATCTGAAAATGCTTGCAGCAGAGGTCACAGTTCGTTGGACAACCAAGGAGTACAGGCGAAAGAGACACAACTCCAATCCAGCAGAGGCAGGGGAACACTGGCAAAGTTCTGAGAGAGTTTTCTCAGACCCTCCCATCGCACTGGCCCTGAGTCACGGGGTACTGTCACAAGGAGTGCAAAGTTTTGGAAGATGCTGAGGGAGTACCTTGCTGACCGTACCAATGCCCTCCGTGATTCCTCTGTGCCTTTTAATTATTGGGTATCCAAGCTGGACACTTGGCATGAACTGGCTCTTTAACACCTTGGAGGTCCTGGCCTGCCGTGCCACTAGCATTTTGTCAGAGCGGGTTTTTAGTGCTGCTGGTGGAATTATAACTGATAAGCGCATCCGCCTGTCAACTGAAAATGCTGACAGGCTGACTCTTATAAAAATGAACAAGGGCTGGATTGGGCCAGACTTCTCTTCACCACCGAATGATAACAGCGAAACATAACTTCAAATCCAGTGTAATTTTTTGGGAGGTCTATTCCCATACACCTCTTTACACCCACGCATGGGTATACACTTCCTGATTTTGCCTATTTGCTGTTATCCTTCTCCTTCTCCTCATCCTCATCAGCCACCACCACTAGATCACCATGGTGACCGTGGTCCGTGATGCAACAGCCACTTTATTGTTTAAAGGGTGTTTTTGATGCCTGTAAAAAACAATGTTTACACATTATGTTGATGTGTACCCCCCAGGGGGAAATGTCTGTCAGCCCATACACTAAAGGTACCTTCACACTGAACAACTTAACAACGATAACGATAGCGATCCGTGACGTTGCAGCGTCCTGGATAGCGATATCGTTGTGTTTGACACGCAGCAGCGATCAGGATCCTGCTGTGACATCGTTGGTCGGAGCTAGAAGGCCAGCTCCTTATTTTGTCGCTGGATCACCCGCTGACATCGCTGAATCGGTGTGTGACGCAGATTTAGCAATGTCTTCACTGGTAACCAGGGTAAACATTGGGTTACTAAGTGCAGGGCCGCGCTTAGTAACCCGATATTTACCCTGGTTACCATCGTAAATGTAAAAAAAAAAAAACACTACATACTTACATTCCGGTGTCTGTCGCGTCCCCCGGCGTCCGCTGCCCTGCACTGTGTCAGTGCCGGCCGGCCGTAAAGCAGAGCACAGCGGTGACGTCACTGCTCTGCTTTACGGCCAGCGCTTACACAGTGCAGGAAAGCGGACGCCGGGGGACGCGACAGACACCGGAATGTAAGTATGTAGTGTTTGGGTTTTTTTACATTTACACTGGTAACCAGGGTAAACATCGGGTTACTAAGTGCGGCCCTGCGCACTTCGGCATCATTGGTTACCCAGGGACTTCGGCATCATTGGTCGCTGGAGAGCTGTCTGTGTGACAGCTCTCCAGCGACCACACAATGACGAAACAGCGACGCTGCAACGATCGGCATCGTTGTCTATATCGCTGCAGCGTCGCTTAATGTGACGGTACCTTTAGTGTATGCGCATTACAAGTATAGGAGACCCGCTCCTTTAAACTGAGAGAACATTTTTCGGATGCCATAGACCACATTTATTCCAAGGGGGATTGGGATGCAAATTTGGGGCAGGCCTTGCATTCACTTCATTGGCAAACTTTATGGGATTACCAAATGACAAATAATGGGAACTTTGTTTTCGCGTGGCCATTCAAGAAATTGGTTCAAAGGGTTATTGGGGTGCGTGTAACTTTGGTGTATGGCAGGCCTTCCATTCAGGGCATAGGCAAATAGTATGGGAGGACCAAATGAACAATGGGAATTTTGGTTTCATGTGGACATCCAGGGCATTCAAAGGCTTATTGGGGTGCATCGCCCCAGAGTCCTGGTTGTTGCAGTATTGTCGCTCTGCCACAAGGGGGAGTGATGGTACTTCTGATGGCACTAAAAGAGTTCACCTGACCAGGTATCAGTCACACACTACACTTCACACTCCGGCCACCAGGGGGAGCAAAAGGTTCTATGTATTAGGCCACTCCTCACACTCTGGTAAAACTGGGAGTCGGATAGGAAGTTAGAGAGAAGCTGACTGGGTTTTCCCCAGGTAACATCTAGTGAGAGAGTTGCTTGGGAAGACTCAGGGAGGTCCCTGTCAGGGGTGGGATCCTGGCAGTGGCCTAGCACGAGACAGATCGTTACAGAGCCGTGCCTGCACCTCATTGCGGCGGCATCCTAAGAAAGGACATGAAGCGAAGTATATTGTGGAGAAGTGAGAAACGATATCACAGCACAAAGGAGATAGAACCAGGAGGACTCGTGCCCCAAGATCGGCAATATCCTTCTGAGGCGCGTAGCCGGCGGCCGGAATGCTGAGGAAGTAATAGACTCTACCCATTACTTTGAACTATGGCAGGGCAGTTAACTCTAGGTTGGCTGTCTCACCTTTACACCTAATGAAGACAACGGAGGCAATTGTGGGAGAGGGGCGTCTCTAGAGTCCCTATAAAATAACTCCAGGCCTACCCCGTCATACGGGTGCATCCTATCCAAACCATCTGGGGGACGGAGAGAAAGAACATAAACATACACGACAGTTGTGAGGACTATCCCGTGGTGCTCAGCAGGGAGGTAGTACAACACCCAGGTGCTAGTAGGTAGGCACTGATTTCCACCTGCAAAGGGAACTCTGGATGTGCCTTCGGACCGGCTGGTCTCAGTCAGCCCTGTTAGCAGTGCTCTGGATTGCGGATGCCGAAGCCTTCAGTAAAGAGGTAAAGAGACTGCAACCCTGTGTCCTCGTCATTTACTGCGACCTACACCATTACCATCTACTCATCAAGGGAAGCCCTGGGGACATACTTCACCTGTGGGAAGTTACAACATTTAGCTGCCATTCCATCACCCCAGCGGACCCCTAGCAGCGTCGGTCACCTTGACCGAATACCACAGGTGGCGTCACGAACACTTGACAAACTCTCACCTACACCACGGACCGGGTCGGGCCACCGTGACACCCCTAGAACCGAGACCGAGGGACCCGGTACCGAGTACCCCGCTGCCCTGCGCCTGGGGGCCGCTCCAGGGGTGCTTGTAACTTTGTTGCATAGGCAAACAGTTTTGGAGGACCAAATGAATAATTGGCACTTTGGTTTCCTGTGGACATCCATGATGTCTGTTCAATGGGTTTTTGCGGTGCGTCCAAATTTTGGGTAGCTCTGCCACTCACTGCATACGCAATAACAGTATAAGGGACCCACTGTTTAGTAATGGGAACAACAAAGCATAGTCAGCTGATGGCTCTCTAAGAACAGTGAGGGCCAACTGCTGGACCTATAAAAATAGACTTTGCGACTTTGAGATAAATGAAACAGGATGTGTCTGATGATGTGTCACATACCACTGATGACACACAGATCTACATCTCTGGACCAGATATCACCTCCCTACTAACCAGAATCCCTCAATGTCTGTCCACTATTTCATCCTTCTTCTCCGCTAAATTTCTGAAACTTAACATGGACAAAACAGAATTCATCTCACGTGACCCCCCCAATGAACTTATCCATTACAGTAAATGGCTGCCCACTCTCCCCAGTCCCAAAAGCTCGCTGCCTCGGGGTTATCCTTGACGCTGATCTCTCCTTCAAACCACATATCCAAGCCCTTTCCACTTCCTGCCGACTTCAACTCAAAAATATTGCACGAATCCGTTCATTCCTCAACCAAGAATCTGCAAAAACCCTAGTCCATGCCCTCATCATCTCTCGCCTTGACTACTGCAACCTCCTGCTCTGTGGCCTCCCCTCAAACACTCTCGCACCCCTCCAATCTATTCTAAACTCTGCTGCCCGACTAATCCACCTGTCCCCCCGCTATTCTCCGGCCTCTCCCCTCTGTCAATCCCTTCACTGGCTCCCCATTACCCAGAGACTCCAGTACAAAACCCTAACCATGACATACAAAGCCATCCACAACCTGTCTCCTCCATACATCTGTGACCTCGTCTCCCGATACTTACCTGCACGCACCCTCCGATCCTCACAAGATCTCCTTCTCTACTCCCCTCTTATCTCCTCTTCCCACAATCGTATACAAGATTTCTCTCGCGTATCACCCCTACTCTGGAACCCTCTACCACAACACATCAGACTCTCGCCCACCATCGAAACCTTCAAAAAGAATCTGAAGACCCACCTCTTCCGACAAGCCTACAACCTGCAGTAACCACCGATCGACCAAACCGCTGCATGACCAGCTCTACCCTCACCTACTGTATTCTCACCCATCCCTTGTAGATTGTGAGCCTTCGCGGGCAGGGTCCTCTCTCCTACTGTACCAGTTATGACTTGTATTGTTCAAGATTATTGTACTTGTTTTTATTATGTATACCCCTCCTCACTTGTAAAGCGCCATGGAATAAATGGCGCTATAACAATAAATAATAATAATAATAATACCACATGGCCAAATAACATTGTAAAATGTTAAAATTACATTTCCCAGTAAATGAATTCGTCTTGGTTGAAAGCAATGCTAAAGTTGAAAAACGCATCAAAAACACTACATGAGACCATAGCCCAAGTGGTGAAGGAACATTTTTGTTTTTGGTTATTTATTTTGCCTTACTTACAAATTATTACCCTGGAAAGGATGTTCCTTAACATATTTCCCAGGAAAATCCATTTTGGTTTCGTTTTTGTATGTTTTATTGTCTGCCTGTAAAAGTGGCGTAAGACTCTGACAATATTGTTTTCATAGCTGTTTCCTGGGAGTCAGAAATGCTTCCAGGGGTATGATGTTCCCATGTCATTTGAGCCCTGTTCCTATCAATTTCAGACGTTTTTAGACTAAAAGGACCCCCGGAGGGTCAATGCAAAAATACTCGGTTTTCCCATAGACTTACATTGGGCTTGTTGCTCGGGTCGAGCACCCGAGCATTCCAATTTGCTCGACCCGAGCAACAAGCACCCGAGCAATTTAGTGCTCGTTCATTACTATTAATTACACTTCCCAAAATAGTTCAATGAAAACATTTTAAAAAATGTTGTATATATCATAAAATGATGTCACTGAAAACTACATCTTGTCATACAAAAATAAACTTTACGGAAAAATGTTACTTACGGTAATATGTTCACAAAAAGAAATATATTTATTTTCAAACAATGTATTAAGTGTACAGAAGTAATCAAATATAAAGAAAACAATATCAATTTGATATCACGTAAATCGTGCTGGCCTAACAATAAAGTCAACATCTTATTTGTGTAAAATAGTGCAATAATGTAATAGCATCTTATATGCAATGTGAGCCAAAAGATAGCCCCCTATACACAGTTTGAGCCCCCACCTTGTCTATATACAATATGTACCCGTACATAGCCTCCTATATGCAGTATGAGCTCTCACATAGCCTCCTACATTCAGTATGAGCCCCTACATGGCCTCCTATATACAGTATGAGCCCCCACACAGCCTGATATGTACAGTGTGAGCCTCAACATAGCCTCCTGCATACAGTATGAGCCCACACATAGCCTCCTATATACAATATGAGCTCCAACATAGCCCTCTATGCACTTTATGAACCACCACATAGCCTATTTATATGCAATATGAGCCCTCACATAGCCTAATATATACAGTATGAGGTCCAAATTAGCCTCCTACATTCAGAAAGAGCCCCTACAAACCCTCCTATATACAGTATAATCCCCCACATAGACTCCTACAGTAGGGAAAACAAGTATTTTACACTCTGCCGATTTTGCAAGTTTTCTCATCTGCGAAGAATGGAGAGGTCTGTAATTTTTATCGAAGGTACACTTCAACTGTGAGACAAAATATTGAAAAAATCCATTGTATGATTTTTACATAATTAATTTGCATTTTTATTGCATAAAATAAGTTTTTTATACATTAGAAAAACAGAACTTAATATTTAGTACAGAAACCTTTGTTTGCAATTACAGATGTCAGGCATTTCCTGTAGTTCTTCACCATTTTGCACACACTGCAGCAGGGATTTTGTCCCAATCCTCCATACAGATCTTCTCCAGATCTTTCAGATTTCGGGGCTGTTGCTGGGCAACATTGAGTTTCAGCTACCCCCAGGGCCGGACTGGCCATCTGGCGATTCTGGCAAAGGGCCTGTCTGGTCATGGGCTACCTTGTCTGCTCCGCTGTTAGCAGAATCAGTGCTCTCAAGATACCCATACTGTTAAGATTTGTGGCAGAGCACTAAGTCACTGACTCCGTCATTTACCCCGGCAGGCCACGGGTATCATTAGAAATATTGGTCTTGTAGTAAATCTTTCTTTCCTCCATCAAGGGTAATATTAGTAGCAATATATCCCATCTTGGGCTCAGGGACAAGGACAACATGGGCTTGTGTAATTTCAAATGCCAGGGCTGAATTTCAGCCCCAGTCCGTACCTGGCTACCCCCACAGATTTTCTATTGTGTTCAGATCTGGAGACTGGCTAGGCTACTCCAGGACCTGGAAATGCTTCTTACAGAGCCACTCCTTAGTTGCCCTGGCTGTGTGTTTTAGGTCATTTGAAAAAACTGACCGTCACATCCAAACATAGATTAAGTGTGAACAGGTGCTGAACCTTAGTCACCAACTCCTATACAGTCAAGCAAAAAAGGCAGCACACTGCAGCGCTAACACATGCAAACATGAAACACAGAAATTGAATTTGCATTACTGCACTAGAAATATGAAAAATGAGAGCGTTTAGCGCATAAAAAAGGCCAATTTTATGTGTACCTGGTAGCCACTTTACGGCATCTCTCTTATACCAGGTCCTATGCTTTCCTTCCTCGCTGAGAATAAACCTCTCCATGTGAATGGGTACCTATGAAAACTGTTGTGAATTCTGTTCTCGAACTCCCTCCGGTGGTTATGAATGGTACTTCGGCGAGTTTTGTCCAGGGACTCCCTCTGGTGGCTGTGAGTGGAGCTGCTGGTTCTGAGGTTCCTTCCTCAGCTGACCTCGTTTAGTCCTAGGCTGGCTGCTCTATTTAACTCCACTTAGATCGTTACTTGATGCCAGCTGTCAATGTCCTAGTACTGGTTCAGTTCTCTCTTGGATCTTTCAGATGACCTGTCTACTCCAGCAAAAGCTAAGTCCCTGCTAGCTTATTTGTTTACCACTGTTTTCTTGTCCAGCTTGCTATCATGATTCTGCCTTGCTAGCTGGAAGCTCTGGGATGCGGAGTGGCACCTCCACACCGTGAGTCGGTGTGGGGTCTCTTTTGCACACTCTGCGTGGTTTTTTGGTAGTTTTTTATACTGACCGCAAAGATACCTTTTCTATCCTCAAGTCTGTTTAGTTAAGTCTGGCCTCCTTTGCTGAAACCTATTTCATTCCTGTGTTTGTGACTTCCATCTTAACTCAGTCATTATGTGTGGGGGGCTGCCTTTCTCTTTGGGGGAATTTCTCTGAGGCAAGTTAGGCCTTATATTCTATCTTTAGGGGTAGTTATCTCTTAGGCTGTGAAGAGGCGTCTAGGCAGAGTCAGGTACGCTCCACGGCTATTTCTAGTTGTTGCGATAGGATTAGGGGTTGCGGTCAGCAGAGCTCCCACTTCCCAGAGCTTGTCCTGTATTACTAGTTTGCTCATCAGGTCATTCCTAGTGCTCCTCACCACCAGGTCATCATAACAGTACAGCTGGCCCGTAAAGTGTTAATGCATCTCAATAGAGGGGTAAAGGAAGTTCTGAGACCATTTTTTTTTTTTCCTCTGCAGCGTGTTTTGTTTTTCTTTTCCCCTAAATCTCTGGGTGGTTCAGGACACAGGTGTAGATATGGACATTCAAGGTCTGCCTCTTGTGTGGATCAACTCACTGCAAGGGTACAAGGCATTCAAGATTATGTAGTTCAGAACCCGATGTTAGAACCCAGAATTCCAATTCCTGATTTGTTTTCTGGGGATAGATCTAAGTTCCTGAATTTCAAAAATAATTGTAGACTGTTTTTTGCTTTGAGACCCCTCTCCTCTGGTGACCCCATTCAGCAAGTAAAAATCATTATTTCTTTGCTACGTGGCGACCCTCAAGACTGGGCATTTTCTCTTGCGCCAGGAGATCCTGCATTGTGTAATGTAGATGCGTTTTTTCTGGCGCTTGGGTTGCTTTATGATGAACCAGATTCAGTGGATCAGGCAGAGAAAATCTTGCTGGCTTTGTGTCAGGGTCAGGATGAAGCGGAGGTATATTGTCAAAAGTTTAGAAAGTGGTCTGTGCTTACTCAGTGGAATGAGTGTGCCCTGGCGGCAATTTTCAGAAAGGGTCTTTCTGAAGCCCTTAAGGATGTTATGGTGGGATTCCCCACGCCTGCTGGTCTGAATGAGTCTATGTCCTTGGCCATTCAGATCGATCGATGCTTACGTGAGCGCAAAACTGTGCACCATTTGGCGGTATCTTCTGAGCAGAGGCCTGAGCCTATGCAATGTGATAGGACCTTGACCAGAGCTGAACGGCAAGAATACAGACGTCAGAATGGGCTGTGTTTTTACTGTGGTGACTCCACTCATGCTATCTCTGATTGTCCTAAACGCACTAAGCGGTTCGCTAGGTCTGCCACCATTGGTACGGTACAGCCAAAATTTCTTTTGTCCCTTACTCTGATTTGCTCTTTGTCGTCCTACTCTGTTATGGCATTTGTGGATTCAGGCGCTGCCCTGAATTTGATGGACTTGGAGTTTGCCAGGCGCTGTGGTTTTTTCTTGGAGCCTTTACAGTATCCTATTCCATTGAGAGGAATTGATGCTACGCCTTTGGCCAAGAATAAGCCTCAGTACTGGACTCAATTGACCATGTGCATGGCTCCTGCACATCAGGAGGATGTTCGCTTTTTGGTGTTGCATAATCTGCATGATGTGGTCGTTTTGGGTTTGCCATGGCTACAGGTCCATAATCCAGTATTGGATTGGAAATCAATGTCTGTATCTAGTTGGGGTTGTCAAGGGGTACATGGGGATGTCCCATTGTTGTCAATTTTGTCTTCCCATCCTTCTGAAGTTCCTGAGTTCTTGTCAGATTACCGGGATGTATTTGATGAACCCAAATCCAGTGCCCTACCTCCTCATAGGGATTGTGATTGTGCTATTAATTTGATTCCTGGTAGTAAGTTTCCGA
Source organism: Ranitomeya variabilis (assembly GCF_051348905.1). Classification (NCBI taxonomy): domain Eukaryota; kingdom Metazoa; phylum Chordata; class Amphibia; order Anura; family Dendrobatidae; genus Ranitomeya; species Ranitomeya variabilis. The sequence continues at coordinate 640,055,795 of NC_135233.1, forward strand.
AGGGCCGACTGTTCAATTTATCTGTGCCAGAACACGCCGCTATGTGGAGTTATGTAAAGGAGTCCTTGGAGAAAGGGCATATTCGCCCGTCGTCGTCACCGTTGGGAGCAGGGTTCTTTTTTGTGGCCAAGAAGGATGGTTCTCTGAGACCTTGTATAGATTACCGCCTTCTCAATAAAATTTACCGTCGCTTCATCGCTAATTTTTCTAGTGTTGTTAAACCATTGACTGATTTAACCAGGAAAGGTGCGGATGTGGTCAATTGGTCCTCTTCGGCCATTGAGGCTTTTCAGGAGTTGAAGCATTGTTTTTCTTCTGCCCCTGTGTTGTGTCAGCCAGATGTTTCGCTCCCGTTTCAGGTCGAGGTGGATGCTTCTGAGATTGGAGCAGGGGCTGTTCTATCTCAAAGAAATTCTGATGGCTCGGTGATGAAGCCATGTGCTTTCTTTTCTAGAAAGTTTTCGCCTGCTGAGCGCAATTATGATGTGGGCAATCGAGAGTTGTTGGCTATGAAGTGGGCGTTCGAGGAGTGGCGACATTGGCTTGAAGGAGCCAAGCATCGCGTGGTGGTCTTGACGGATCACAAGAATCTGACTTATCTCGAGTCTGCCAAGCGGTTGAATCCTAGACAGGCTCGATGATCGCTGTTTTTCTCCCACTTCGATTTTTTGGTTTCGTACCTCCCGGGTTCTAAGAATGTGAAGGCTGATGCCCTTTCAAGGAGTTTTGTGCCTGATGCTCCGGGAGTTCCTGAGCCAGCTGGTATTCTCAAAGAGGGGGTAATTTTGTCTGCCATCTCCCCTGATTTGCGGCGGGTGCTGCAGGAGTTTCAGGCTGATAGACCTGACCGTTGCCCAGCGGAGAAACTGTTTGTCCCTGATAGATGGACTAGTAGAGTTATCTCTGAGGTTCATTGTTCGGTGTTGGCTGGTCATCCTGGAATCTTTGGTACCAGGGATTTGGTGGCTAGATCCTTTTGGTGGCCTTCCTTGTCACGGGATGTGCGTTCTTTTGTGCAGTCCTGTGGGACTTGTGCTCGGGCTAAGCCCTGCTGTTCTCGTGCCAGTGGGTTGCTTTTGCCCTTGCCGGTCCCAAAAAGGCCCTGGACGCATATTTCCATGGATTTTATTTCAGATCTCCCTGTCTCTCAAAGGATGTCGGTTATCTGGGTGGTTTGTGATTGCTTCTCTAAGATGGTCCATTTGGTACCTTTGCCTAAATTGCCTTCCTCCTCTGATTTGGTTCCATTGTTTTTCCAGCACGTGGTTCATTTACATGGCATTCCGGAGAACATCGTGTCGGACAGAGGTTCCCAGTTTGTTTCGAGGTTTTGGCGGTCCTTTTGTGCTAAGATGGGCATTGATTTTTCTTTTTCTTCAGCTTTCCATCCTCAGACAAATGGCCAAACCAAATGAACCAATCAGACTTTGGAGACATATCTGAGATGCTTTGTTTCTGCTGATCAGGATGATTGGGTGTCCTTCTTGCCTTTGGCTGAGTTTGCCCTTAATAATCGGGCCAGCTCGGCCACTTTGGTTTCGCCTTTTTTCTGTAATTCTGGTTTCCACCCTCGTTTTTCTTCAGGACAGGTTGAGCCTTCGCACTGTCCTGGTGTGGATTCTGTGGTGGACAGGTTGCAGCAGATTTGGACTCACGTGGTGGACAATTTGACATTGTCCCAGGAGAAGGCTCAACGTTTCGCTAACCGCCGTCGCTGTGTTGGTCCCCGACTTCGTGTTGGGGATTTGGTTTGGTTATCGTCTCGTTATGTTCCTATGAAGGTTTCGTCTCCTAAGTTTAAGCCTCGTTTCATTGGTCCTTATAAGATTTCTGAAATTCCTAATCCTGTGTCATTTCGTTTTGGACCTTCCAGCTTCTTTCGCCATCCATAATGTGTTCCATAGGTCGTTATTGCGGAGATATGTGGCTCCTATGGTTCCCTCCGTCGACCCTCCTGCCCCGGTGTTGGTTGAGGGGGAGTTGGAGTATGTGGTGGAGATGATTTTAGATTCTCGTATTTCGAGACGGAAACTTCAGTACCTAGTCAAGTGGAAAGGTTATGGTCAGGAGGATAATTCCTGGGTGGTTGCCTCTGATGTTCATGCTGCCGATCTTGTTCGTGCCTTTCATTTGGCTCGTCCTGATCGGCCTGGGGGCTCTGGTGAGGGTTCGGTGACCCCTCCTCAAGGGGGGTACTGTTGTGAATTCTGTTCTCGAACTTCCTCCGGTGGTTATGAATGGTACTTCGGCGAGTTTTGTCCAGGGACTCCCTCTGGTGGCTGTGAGTGGAGCTGCTGGTTCTGAGGTTCCTTCCTCAGCTGACCTCGTTTAGTCCTAGGCTGGCTGCTCTATTTAACTCCACTTAGATCGTTACTTGATGCCAGCTGTCAATGTCCTAGTACTGGTTCAGTTCTCTCTTGGATCTTTCAGATGACCTGTCTACTCCAGCAAAAGCTAAGTCCCTGCTAGCTTATTTGTTTACCACTGTTTTCTTGTCCAGCTTGCTATCATGATTCTGCCTTGCTAGCTGGAAGCTCTGGGATGCAGAGTGGCACCTCCACGCCGTGAGTCGGTGTGGGGTCTCTTTTGCACACTCTGCATGGTTTTTTGGTAGTTTTTTATGCTGACCGCAAAGATACCTTTTCTATCCTCAAGTCTGTTTAGTTAAGTCTGGCCTCCTTTGCTGAAACCTATTTCATTCCTGTGTTTGTGACTTCCATCTTAACTCACAGTCATTATGTGTGGGGGGCTGCCTTTCTCTTTGGGGGAATTTCTCTGAGGCAAGTTAGGCCTTATTTTCTATCTTTAGGGGTAGTTAGCTCTTAGGCTGTGAAGAGGCGTCTAGGCAGAGTCAGGTACGCTCCACGGCTATTTCTAGTTGTTGCGATAGGATTAGGGGTTGCGGTCAGCAGAGCTCCCACTTCCCAGAGCTGGTCCTGTATTACTAGTTTGCTCATCAGGTCATTCCTAGTGCTCCTAACCACCAGGTCATCATAACAGAAAACCTCTTATGAGACTAACAGTCTCTCTCTCTCTTTGGAGGGGTACTGGACCTGCTACAATTAAATCACCTGTGACTAGGAGGCGGAGTGCTCGGTCAGAAGGCTAAATAATACATTTGAAAAAACTGACCGTCACATCCAAACATAGATTAAGTGTGAACAGGTGCTGAACCTTAGAGTCACCAACTCCTATACAGTCAAGCAAAAAAGGCAGCACACTGCAGCGCTAACACATGCAAACATGAAACACAGAAATTGAATTTGCATTATTGCACTAGAAATATGAAAAATGAGAGCGTTTAGAGCATAAAAAAGGCCAATTTTATGTGTACCTGGTAGCCACTTTACGGCATCTCTCTTATACCAGGTCCTATGCTTTCCTTCCTCGCTGAGAATAAATGTCTCCATGTGTGAATGGGTACCTATGAAAACCTCTTATGAGACTAACATTCTCTCTCTCTCTGTGGAGGGGTACTGGACCTGCTACAATTAAATCACCTGTGACTAGGAGGCGGAGTGCTCGGTCAGAAGGCTAAATAATACATTTGAAAAAACTGACCGTCACATCCAAACATAGATTAGATTTAGGTCATTGTCATGCTGGAAGAGCCAGCCACGACCCATCTTCAATACTCTTACTTAGGAAAGGAGGTTGTTGGCCAAAATCTTGTGATGCATAACCCTATCTATCTTTCCTTCAATACGGTGCAGTTGTAAGGAGGTGGCAGGGACCCTCACGTGCCTTCTCTCTCCTGAACACAGATCACGTGTCATGTGTGGCAGCCTGATGTTTAATTAATGCAATGTGTGGTTTTCTAATGTCCTTGTATTGTGTTTAAACTGTAATGTGATGCATTTGTTATGCACTGTGTGTAAGCTTAGGGACAGTATAGGACTGTAGGGGGTTTAGAATAAAGGGGGCATCATAGACATAGGATAGCATAGAATAGATAGTTAGTAAGGTACAGGCAGCATGGGAGTTGGTTAGTGGGGAGCAGTTAGAGCAGGGGAGAGACACAGGGATATAGGAGCAATACTTCCTGGTTAGGCAGCAGAGCCCGGGCAGCCTTGCCCAGGGCAAGATATGAGGAAGAGTTAAGCAGACAGTTTACAGGCCATGGGGATAAAGCTGCAGGAAGGGGCCCCAGAATAGTGTAGTCAGGCAGCAGCTCAAAAGTACCATCCCCAAGAAGGATTTGGGGTCTAAGCCTGGGGTGGGAGCAGGTGAGATGGTGTTCCTGGCACCTTTCCCTAATGGAACCGGACGAGGGGCTGACAGGTAGCTGGTGACGCTGAAGATACTGATGGGATACGGACTGTCCGGAGATACGGCGGGGATTGCCAGGAAAAGGGAGACCGCTGATGGAGAGGATTAGGGTTGAGCGAAACGGGTCGTTCATTTTCAAAAGTCGCCGACTTTTGGCTAAGTCGGCGTCTCATGAAACCCGATCCGACCCCTGTGCTTGTCGGCCATGCGGTACGCGACTTTCGCGCCAAAGTCGCGTTTCAATGACGCGAAAAGCGCCATTTCTCAGCCAATGAAGGTGAATGCAGAGTGTGGGCAGCGTGATGACATAGGTCCTGGTCCCCACCATCTTAGAGAAGGGCATTGCAGTGATTGGCTTGCTGTCTGCGGCGTCACAGGGGCTATAAAGGGGCGTTCCCGCCGACCGCCATCTTACTGCTGCTGATCTGAGCTTAGGGAGAGGTTGCTGCCGCTTCGTCAGAAGCAGGGATAGCGTTAGGCAGGGTCCACTAACCACCAAACCGCTTGTGCTGTAGCGATTTCCACTGTCCAACACCACCTTCGGTGTGCAGGGACAGTGGAAGCTATTTTTTTTTTTTTTTCCCTCAGCGCTGTAGCTCATTGGGCTGCCCTAGAAGGCTCCGTGATAGCTGTATTGCTGTGTGTACGCCACTGTGGAAACCAACTGCTTTTTTCAAAGCACATATCCTCTTGTTCCTTCCTTTCTGCACAGCTATCTTTTTTGTTTGTCCACACTTTTTATTTAATTTGTGCATCAGTCCACTCCTATTGCTGCCTGCCATACCTGGCTTACATTACTGCAGGGAGATAGTAATTGTAGGACAGTCCCTGTTTTTTTTTTTTTTTTTTGTGGAAGATTAAGATTGGCATTTCTGCTACAGTGCCATCCCTGTGTGTGCCATCTCTCACTGAGTGGGCCATAGAAAGCCTATTTTTTTTTTCCTTGATTTGTGTTCTAAAATCTACCTCAACACAAAAACACTACATCAATCAGTGGGAGAAAAATATTGGCCTCAGTCAGGGCTTGTGTGCCACTCCTGTGTGTGCCATCTCTTATTCAGTGGGCCATACAAAGCCTATTTATTTTTTTGTTTTTTTTAATATTATTGGGTTTCTAAAGTCTCCGTGAAAAAAAAAAAAAATACATAAAAAAACAGTGGGAGAGTAATATTGCCCTTTCAGCTTGTGTGCCAGTCTTGACTCCTGGGTGTGCCACCTCTCTCTCTCTAATTGTGGGCCATAGAAAGCCTATTTATTTTTTTGCTTTTTTTAATATTATTTGGTTTCTAAAGTCTCCCTGAAAAAAAAAAAAAAACATAAAAAAACAGTGGGAGAGTAATATTGCCCTTTCAGCTTGTGTGCCAGTCTTGACTCCTGGGTGTGCCACCTCTCTCTCTCTAATTGTGGGCCATAGAAAGCCTATTTATTTTTTTGCTTTTTTAATATTATTTGGTTTCTAAAGTCTCCCTGAAAAAAATAAAATACATAAAAAAACAGTGGGAGAGTAATATTGCCCTTTCAGCTTGTGTGCCAGTCTTGACTCCTGGGTGTGCCACCTCTCTCTCTCTAATTGTGGGCCATAGAAAGCCTATTTATTTTTTTGCTTTTTTTAATATTATTTGGTTTCTAAAGTCTCCCTGAAAAAAAAAAAAAAATACATAAAAAAACAGTGGGAGAGTAATATTGCCCTTTCAGCTTGTGTGCCAGTCTTGACTCCTGGGTGTGCCACCTCTCTCTCTCTAATTGTGGGCCATAGAAAGCCTATTTATTTTTTTGCTTTTTTTAATATTATTTGGTTTCTAAAGTCTCCCTGAAAAAAAAAAAGTACATAAAAAAACATGGGGAGAGTAATATTGCCCTTTCAGCTTGTGTGCCAGTCTTGACTCCTGGGTGTGCCACCTCTCTCTCTCTAATTGTGGGCCATAGAAAGCCTATTTATTTTTTTGCTTTTTTTAATATTATTTGGTTTCTAAAGTCTCCCTGAAAAAAAAAAAAAACATAAAAAAACAGTGGTAGAGTAATATTGCCCTTTCAGCTTGTGTGCCAGTCTTGACTCCTGGGTGTGCCACCTCTCTCTCTCTAATTGTGGGCCATAGAAAGCCTATTTATTTTTTTGCTTTTTTTAATATTATTTGGTTTCTAAAGTCTCCCTGAAAAAAAAAAAATACATAAAAAAACAGTGGGAGAGTAATATTGCCCTTTCAGCTTGTGTGCCAGTCTTGACTCCTGGGTGTGCCACCTCTCTCTCTCTAATTGTGGGCCATAGAAAGCCTATTTATTTTTTTGCTTTTTTTAATATTATTTGGTTTCTAAAGTCTCCCTGAAAAAAATAAAATACATAAAAAAAACAGTGGGAGAGTAATATTGCCCTTTCAGCTTGTGTGCCAGTCTTGACTCCTGGGTGTGCCACCTCTCTCTCTCTAATTGTGGGCCATAGAAAGCCTATTTATTTTTTTGCTTTTTTTAATATTATTTGGTTTCTAAAGTCTCCCTGAAAAAAAAAAATACATAAAAAAACAGTGGGAGAGTAATATTGCCCTTTCAGCTTGTGTGCCAGTCTTGACTCCTGGGTGTGCCACCTCTCTCTCTCTAATTGTGGGCCATAGAAAGCCTATTTATTTTTTTGCTTTTTTTAATATTATTTGGTTTCTAAAGTCTCCCTGAAAAAAAAAAAGTACATAAAAAAACAGTGGGAGAGTAATATTGCCCTTTCAGCTTGTGTGCCAGTCTTGACTCCTGGGTGTGCCACCTCTCTCTCTCTAATTGTGGGCCATAGAAAGCCTATTTATTTTTTTGCTTTTTTTAATATTATTTGGTTTCTAAAGTCTCCCTGAAAAAAAAAAATACATAAAAAAACAGTGGGAGAGTAATATTGCCCTTTCAGCTTGTGGGCCAGTCTTGACACCTGGGTGTGCCACCTCTCTCTCTCTAATTGTGGGCCATAGAAAGCCTATTTATTTTTTTGCTTTTTTTAATATTAATTGGTTTCTAAAGTCTCCCTGAAAAAAAAAAATACATAAAAAAACAGTGGGAGAGTAATATTGCCCTTTCAGCTTGTGTGCCAGTCTTGACTCCTGGGTGTGCCACCTCTCTCTCTCTAATTGTGGGCCATAGAAAGCCTATTTATTTTTTTGCTTTTTTTAATATTATTTGGTTTCTAAAGTCTCCCTGAAAAAAAAAAATACATAAAAAAACAGTGGGAGAGTAATATTGCCCTTTCAGCTTGTGTGCCAGTTTTGACTCCTGGGTGTGCCACCTCTCTCTCTCTAATTGTGGGCCATAGAAAGCCTATTTATTTTTTTGCTTGATTTGGGTTCTAAAATCTACCTGAAAAAAAACCACTACATCAATCAGTGGGAGATTAATATTGTCCTCGGGGCTTGTGTGCCACTCCTGATCCTGACTCCTGTGCGCGCCATCTCTCACTCAGTGGGCCATAGAAAGCCTATTTATTTTTTTGCTTGATTTGGGTTCTAAAATCTACCTGAAAAAAAAACACTACATTCATCAGTGGGAGATTAATATTGTCCTCGGGGCTTGTGTGCCACTCCTGATCCTGACTCCTGTGCGCGCCATCTCTCACTCAGTGGGCCATAGAAAGCCTATTTATTTTTTTGCTTGATTTGGGTTCTAAAATCTACCTGAAAAAAAAACACTACATCAATCAGTGGGAGATTAATATTGTCCTCGGGGCTTGTGTGCCACTCCTGATCCTGACTCCTGTGCGCGCCATCTCTCACTCAGTGGGCCATAGAAAGCCTATTTATTTTTTTGCTTGATTTGGGTTCTAAAATCTACCTGAAAAAAATACACTACATCAATCAGTGGGAGATTAATATTGTCCTCGGGGCTTGTGTGCCACTCCTGATCCTGACTCCTGTGCGCGCCATCTCTCACTCAGTGGGCCATAGAAAGCCTATTTATTTTTTTGCTTGATTTGGGTTCTAAAATCTACCTGAAAAAAAAACACTACATCCATCAGTGGGAGATTAATATTGTCCTCGGGGCTTGTGTGCCACTCCTGATCCTGACTCCTGTGCGCGCCATCTCTCACTCAGTGGGCCATAGAAAGCCTATTTATTTTTTTGCTTTTTTTAATATTAATTGGTTTCTAAAGTCTCCCTGAAAAAAAAAAAATACATAAAAAAACAGTGGGAGAGTAATATTGCCCTTTCAGCTTGTGTGCCAGTCTTGACTCCTGGGTGTGCCACCTCTCTCTCTCTAATTGTGGGCCATAGAAAGCCTATTTATTTTTTTGCTTTTTTTAATATTATTTGGTTTCTAAAGTCTCCCTGAAAAAAAAAAATACATAAAAAAACAGTGGGAGAGTAATATTGCCCTTTCAGCTTGTGTGCCAGTCTTGACTCCTGGGTGTGCCACCTCTCTCTCTCTAATTGTGGGCCATAGAAAGCCTATTTATTTTTTTGCTTGATTTGGGTTCTAAAATCTACCTGAAAAAAAATCACTACATCAATCAGTGGGAGAAAAATATTGGCCTCAGGGCTTGTGTGCCACTCCTGACTCCTGTGTGTGCCATCTCTCACTCAGTGGGCCATAGAAAGCCTATTTATTTTTTTGCTTGATTTGGTTCTAAAATCTACCTGAAAAAAAAAACCACTACATCCATCAGTGGGAGATTAATATTGTCCTCTGGGCTTGTGTGCCACTCCTGATCCTGACTCCTGTGCGCACCATCTCTCACTCAGTGGGCCATAGAAAGCCTATTTATTTTTTTGCTTGATTTGGGTTCTAAAATCTACCTGAAAAAAAAACACTACATCAATCAGTGGGAGATTAATATTGTCCTCGGGGCTTGTGTGCCACTCCTGATCCTGACTCCTGTGCGCGCCATCTCTCACTCAGTGGGCCATAGAAAGCCTATTTATTTTTTTGCTTGATTTGGGTTCTAAAATCTACCTGAAAAAAAAACACTACATTCATCAGTGGGAGATTAATATTGTCCTCGGGGCTTGTGTGCCACTCCTGATCCTGACTCCTGTGCGCGCCATCTCTCACTCAGTGGGCCATAGAAAGCCTATTTATTTTTTTGCTTGATTTGGGTTCTAAAATCTACCTGAAAAAAAAACACTACATCAATCAGTGGGAGATTAATATTGTCCTCGGGGCTTGTGTGCCACTCCTGATCCTGACTCCTGTGCGCGCCATCTCTCACTCAGTGGGCCATAGAAAGCCTATTTATTTTTTTGCTTGATTTGGGTTCTAAAATCTACCTGAAAAAAAAACACTACATCAATCAGTGGGAGATTAATATTGTCCTCGGGGCTTGTGTGCCACTCCTGATCCTGACTCCTGTGCGCGCCATCTCTCACTCAGTGGGCCATAGAAAGCCTATTTATTTTTTTGCTTGATTTGGGTTCTAAAATCTACCTGAAAAAAAAACACTACATCCATCAGTGGGAGATTAATATTGTCCTCGGGGCTTGTCTGCCACTCCTGATCCTGACTCCTGTGCGCGCCATCTCTCACTCAGTGGGCCATAGAAAGCCTATTTATTTTTTTGCTTGATTTGGGTTCTAAAATCTACCTGAAAAAAAAACACTACATCAATCAGTGGGAGATTAATATTGTCCTCGGGGCTTGTGTGCCACTCCTGATCCTGACTCCTGTGCGCGCCATCTCTCACTCAGTGGGCCATAGAAAGCCTATTTATTTTTTTGCTTGATTTGGGTTCTAAAATCTACCTGAAAAAAAAAACACTACATCCATCAGTGGGAGATTAATATTGTCCTCGGGGCTTGTGTGCCACTCCTGATCCTGACTCCTGTGCGCGCCATCTCTCACTCAGTGGGCCATAGAAAGCCTATTTATTTTTTTGCTTGATTTGGGTTCTAAAATCTACCTGAAAAAAAAACACTACATCCATCAGTGGGAGATTAATATTGTCCTCGGGGCTTGTGTGCCACTCCTGATCCTGACTCCTGTGCGCGCCATCTCTCACTCAGTGGGCCATAGAAAGCCTATTTATTTTTTTGCTTGATTTGGGTTCTAAAATCTACCTGAAAAAAAAACACTACATCCATCAGTGGGAGATTAATATTGTCCTCGGGGCTTGTGTGCCACTCCTGATCCTGACTCCTGTGCGCGCCATCTCTCACTCAGTGGGCCATAGAAAGCCTATTTATTTTTTTGCTTGATTTGGGTTCTAAAATCTACCTGAAAAAAAAAACACTACATCCATCAGTGGGAGATTAATATTGTCCTCGGGGCTTGTGTGCCACTCCTGATCCTGACTCCTGTGCGCGCCATCTCTCACTCAGTGGGCCATAGAAAGCCTATTTATTTTTTTGCTTGATTTGGGTTCTAAAATCTACCTGAAAAAAAAAACACTACATCCATCAGTGGGAGATTAATACTGTCCTCAGGGCTTGTGTGCCACTCTTTATCCTGACTCCTGTGTGTGCCATCTCTCACTCAGTGGGCACTGGGCCATAGAAAGCTTTTTTTTTATTATTATTATTATTTGGTTTCTAAATTGTCCCTGAAAAAAACAATTTATCTTATTTGGTTTCTAAAGTCTCCCTGAGGGAAAAAAAAAAAAAAAATAGGTGGGAGATTAATATTGACATTTGTGTTTGAGTGACATTCCTGCGTGTGTGGCATCTCTGTGATTTGGTGCCACAGAAAACAGAGTGTGTAACATTGTGCCTGATTTTCCTTGTGATCTCACCAACCTGTTAAGGGATATTGAAATCATACTGAAGTTATAGCGCACCGTGTAAGTTGTTTGACAGCAACAAATAAAGTTACTTTGGTTAAGTTTTTAAAACAATGAGGAAGTCTGGTGCAAGAGGTCGTCGTGGGCGTTCATTGTCAGCTGGTAATGATGGTAGTGGTAGTGGAGCATCAGGTGGTCGTGGGGATAAAAATATTCCACGTAAGTCTGGAGCTGTGGAGCCAGTTTCGTCGTCTGGCTACACAAGGCCTCGAACGCTCTCTTTTCTGGGAGTAGGAAAACCGCTTTTAAAGGCGGAGCAGCAACAGCAAGTTTTGGCTTACATTGCAGACTCAGCCTCTAGCTCTTTTGCCTCCTCTTCTGAAACTGGTAAATGTAAAAGCAGCGCGTCACTTGTGGATGTCCACGGTCAGGGACAAGTCGCTTCCTTGTCCTCTTCAGCAAAAACTACAACAAGAGAGAAGGATGCAGCAGGCGACACAACGGGTTACTCCATGGAGCTCTTTACACATACCGTCCCTGGCTTACAAAGTGAAACACTTAACAGGCCATGCCCATTACAAGTTGATTCTGACATGGAGTGCACTGATGCACAGCCACAGCCAGAGTACTATGCTGCTCCTTTGACTCAGACCACCACATTGCCCTCTCAGGGTACTGATCCACAATCAGACCCTGATGAGACTATGTTGCCCCGCCACGAACGCTATACCACCGACCGACACAGTGACACAGACGAAGTTGCACACGAGCTCGAAGAGGAGTTAATAGATGACCCAGTTATTGACCCCGATTGGCAGCCATTGGGGGAACAGGGTGCAGGCGGCAGTAGTTCAGAAGCGGAGGTGGAGGAGGGGCCACAGCAGGCATCAACATCGCAACAGGTTCCATCTGCCGGGCCCGTATCTGGCCCAAAACGCGTGTCAAAGCCAAAACCTGTTGGAGGACAGCGTGGCCATCCGGTTAAAGCTCAGTCTGCAATCCCTGAAAAGGGATCCGATGCTAGGAAGAGTGCAGTCTGGCATTATTTTAAACAACATCCAATTGATCAGTGCAAAGTCATCTGTCAAAAATGTTCAACTAGCTTAAGCAGAGGTCAGAATCTGAAAAGTCTCAATACTAGTTGCATGCATAGACACTTAACCACCATGCATTTTCAAGCCTGGACTAACTACCAAACGTCCCTTAAGGTTGTAGCACCCTCGGCCAATGAAGCTAGTCAGCAACGCAACATCCCTTCCGTCACTGTAAGGCCACCATTTTCCGCACCACCGGCAGTATCTGTGCAGGTTTCTTTGCCAGCCAAAAGCACTCAGGGTCAGGGAATCACCAGTTTTGTAGGAGGAAATATTGCATCTAGGTCACCGGCGGAAACAATACCATCTCCAACCGTCTCGCAGTCTGCCATGTCCACCGGCACACCCGCAAGTTCCACGATCTCCATCTCTCCAGTTCAGCTCACACTACATGAGACTCTGGTTAGAAAAAGGAAGTACTTATCCTCGCATCCGCGTACACAGGGTTTTAACGCCCACATAGCTAGACTAATATTGTTAGAGATGATGCCCTACCGGTTAGTTGAAAGCGAAGCTTTCAAAGCCCTGATGGAGTACGCTGAACCATGATACGAGCTACCCAGTCGACACTTTTTTTCCAGAAAAGCCATCCCGGCCCTGCACCAGCATGTTAAACAGCGCATCGTCCATGCACTCAGGCAATCTGTGAGTACAAAGGTGCACCTGACTACAGATGCATGGACCAGTAGGCATGGCCAGGGACGTTATGTGTCCATCACGGCACACTGGGTGAATGTGGTGGATGCAGGGTCCTCAGGGGACATCAATTTCGGGACAGTTGTGCCTAGCCCACGGTCTAGGAAACAGTTGGCTGTAGGCGTTCGCACCCCCTCCTCCTCCTCCTCCTCGTCCTCCTGCAGAAGCTACAGCTCTTCCACAGACCGCAGTCGGCCAACCACTCCATCGGCAGATGACACTGTTGCACACCAGTTGTCCCATTATGGGTCAGCTACTGGCAAGCGTCAGCAGGCTGTATTGGCTATGAAGTGTTTGGGCGACAACAGACACACCGCGGAAGTTCTGTCCGAGTTCTTGCAACAAGAAACGCAGTCGTGGCTGGGCACAGTAGATATTGAGGCAGGCAAGGTAGTTAGTGATAACGGAAGGAATTTCATGGCTGCCATCTCCCTTTCCCAACTGAAACACATTCCTTGCCTGGCTCACACCTTAAACCTGGTGGTGCAGTGCTTATTGAAAACTTATCCTGGGTTCTCCGACCTGCTCCTCAAAGTGCGTGGACTTTGCTCACATATCCGACGTTCGCCTGTACACGCCAGCCGTATGCAGACCTATCAGCGGTCTTTGAACCTTCCCCAGCATCGCCTAATCATAGACGTTGCAACAAGGTGGAACTCAACACTGCACATGCTTCAGAGACTGTGCCAACAGAGGCGGGCTGTTATGTTTTTGTGGGAGGATACACATACACGGGCAGGCAGTAGGATGGCAGACATGGAGTTGTCAGGTGTGCAGTGGTCGAAGATACAAGACATGTGTCAAGTCCTTCAGTGTTTTGAGGAATGCACACGGCTGGTTAGTGCAGACAATGCCGTAATAAGCATGAGCATCCCCCTAATGCGTCTGCTGATGCAAAGTTTGACGCACATAAAGGAGCAGGCGTCTGCACCAGAGGAAGAGGAAAGCCTTGATGACAGTCAGCCATTGTCTGGTCAGGGCAGTGTACAGGACGAGGTAGCGGGCGAAGAGGAGGTGGAGGACGAGGAGGATGATGGGGATGAGTATATTTTTAATGCGGAACCTTTCCCGGGGGCACTGGAAATTGGTTGCGTGTCAAGGCCGGGTTCTGGTTTTTTGAGGGACACAAGTGACGTAGATTTGCCTGCAACTGCCCCTCACCCAATCACAACCGGAGATTTGACAACTGGAACTTTGGCCCACATGGCGGATTATGCCTTACGTATCCTAAAAAGGGACACACGCATAACGAAAATGATGAACGATGACGATTACTGGTTGGCCTGCCTCCTTGATCCATGCTATAAAGGCAAATTGCAAAATATTATGCCACATGAGAACTTGGAACTAATATTAGCAACCAAACAATCAACTCTTGTTGACCGTTTGCTTCAGGCATTCCCAGCACACAGCGCACGTGATCGTTCTCACACGAGCTCAAGGGGGCAACAGACTAGGAGTGATAGGGGTGCACACATCAGAAGTGGCGTTGGACAGAGGGGTTTTCTGACCAGGTTGTGGAGTGATTTTGCTATGACCGCAGACAGGACAGGTACTGCTGCATCAATTGAAAGTGACAGGAGACAACATTTGTCCAGTATGGTTACTAACTATTTTTCATCCCTTATCGATGTTCTCCCTCAACCGTCATTCCCATTTGATTACTGGGCATCAAAATTAGACACCTGGCCAGAATTGGCAGAATATGCATTGCAGGAGCTTGCTTGCCCGGCAGCAAGTGTCCTATCAGAAAGAGTATTCAGTGCTGCAGGTTCAATATTAACCGAAAAAAGGACTCGTCTGGCTACCCAAAATGTTGACGATCTAACATTCATTAAAATGAACCACAACTGGATTTCGAAATCTTTTGCCCCACCTTGCCCGGCCGACACCTAGCTTTCCTATGAAAAGCTCTTGCCTGTGAATTACTTTTCTAATGTCTAATTTGCTGCAGCTGATTGAACAGCATACGACATGTTTACACCTCCCTAAATGGCCAAACTCCCCACACGGGGCCGTGGTATCGCGACTTGGTGCAAGCCCCCGTGAGACTGCTGTTTGTCTGAAGAGGTGGGTGTGCTCGCTTTTGGTTGACGGCATTGCTACTGGGTCCCTCATAGTACAATGTAGTGTCTCTGGCGGTGGTGGTGCGCACCCAACGTCAGACACACCGTTGTAACATGAGGGGCCCTGGGGCGGTCCCGCCGGCCTCAAGAGAGTTCCCCCCTCCCCCAGCTCAAACTGTGCTCTACCACGTGCAAAATTATGTCGCACAGCTCCACCAATCTTTAGTCTATTCGCTGACATCATTCAATGTCTGGCACTGACAATACAAATTTGTAGACATCTATGATGCAACTTAAAGTAGTCTGTGTCTGTGTCCTATTTTGGCACCATTAAATAGTTACTGCCAAATTACTATGTCAGAAACTCAGCAGATGAGCCCACCCCTGTACCTAAGTATGCCACCTTTTTTTTTTTTTGGTTGTTTTGCGAGACATTAACATCTATTTATATTTTGGGAGTACTGGGACAGACACTCCTTGCAATACTCCTCCACTGACCACCAAGCTGCCTGCCCGTGTATCCATGTAACCGATGTAAAACAGCCATGAGCCTATTGTTTGTTATTTTAGGCCTTTGATAGCCTGTCTGCGGTCCCTACTTTAAATACTCCTCCACTGACCACCAATCTGCCTGCCCGTGTATCCATGTAACCGATGTAAAACAGCCATGAGCCTATTGTTTGTTATTTTAGGCCTTTGATAGCCTGTCTGCGGTCCCTACTTTAAATACTCCTCCACTGACCACCAAGCTGCCTGCCCGTGTATCCATGTAACCGATGTAAAACTGCCATGAGCCTATTGTTTGTTATTTTAGGCCTTTGATAGCCTGTCTGCGGTCCCTACTTTAAATACTCCTCCACTGACCACCAAGCTGCCTGCCCGTGTATCCATGTAACCGATGTAAAACAGCCATGAGCCTATTGTTTGTTATTTTAGGCCTTTGATAGCCTGTCTGCGGTCCCTACTTTAAATACTCCTCCACTGACCACCAAGCTGCCTGCCCGTGTATCCATGTAACCGATGTAAAACAGCCATGAGCCTATTGTTTGTTATTTTAGGCCTTTGATAGCCTGTCTGCGGTCCCTACTTTAAATACTCCTCCACTGACCACCAAGCTGCCTGCCCGTGTATCCATGTAACCGATGTAAAACTGCCATGAGCCTATTGTTTGTTATTTTAGGCCTTTGATAGCCTGTCTGCGGTCCCTACTTTAAATACTCCTCCACTGACCACCAAGCTGCCTGCCCGTGTATCCATGTAACCGATGTAAAACAGCCATGAGCCTATTGTTTGTTATTTTAGGCCTTTGATAGCCTGTCTGCGGTCCCTACTTTAAATACTCCTCCACTGACCACCAAGCTGCCTGTGTATCCATGTAACCGATGTAAAACAGCCATGAGCCTATTGTTTGTTATTTTAGGCCTTTGATAGCCTGTCTGCGGTCCCTACTTTAAATACTCCTCCACTGACCACCAAGCTGCCTGCCCGTGTATCCATGTAACCGATGTAAAACAGCCATGAGCCTATTGTTTGTTATTTTAGGCCTTTGATAGCCTGTCTGCGGTCCCTACTTTAAATACTCCTCCACTGACCACCAATCTGCCTGCCCGTGTATCCATGTAACCGATGTAAAACAGCCATGAGCCTATTGTTTGTTATTTTAGGCCTTTGATAGCCTGTCTGCGGTCCCTACTTTAAATACTCCTCCACTGACCACCAAGCTGCCTGCCCGTGTATCCATGTAACCGATGTAAAACAGCCATGAGCCTATTGTTTGTTATTTTAGGCCTTTGATAGCCTGTCTGCGGTCCCTACTTTAAATACTCCTCCACTGACCACCAAGCTGCCTGCCCGTGTATCCATGTAACCGATGTAAAACTGCCATGAGCCTATTGTTTGTTTATTTAGGCCTTTGATAGCCTGTCTGCGGTCCCTACTTTAAATACTCCTCCACTGACCACCAAGCTGCCTGTGTATCCATGTAACCGATGTAAAACAGCCATGAGCCTATTGTTTGTTATTTTAGGCCTTTGATAGCCTGTCTGCGGTCCCTACTTTAAATACTCCTCCACTGACCACCAAGCTGCCTGCCCGTGTATCCATGTAACCGATGTAAAACAGCCATGAGCCTATTGTTTGTTATTTTAGGCCTTTGATAGCCTGTCTGCGGTCCCTACTTTAAATACTCCTCCACTGACCACCAAGCTGCCTGCCCGTGTATCCATGTAACCGATGTAAAACTGCCATGAGCCTATTGTTTGTTATTTTAGGCCTTTGATAGCCTGTCTGCGGTCCCTACTTTAAATACTCCTCTACTGACCACCAAGCTGCCTGCCCGTGTATCCATGTAACCGATGTAAAACAGCCATGAGCCTATTGTTTGTTATTTTAGGCCTTTGATAGCCTGTCTGCGGTCCCTACTTTAAATACTCCTCCACTGACCACCAAGCTGCCTGCCCGTGTATCCATGTAACCGATGTAAAACTGCCATGAGCCTATTGTTTGTTATTTTAGGCCTTTGATAGCCTGTCTGCGGTCCCTACTTTAAATACTCCTCCACTGACCACCAAGCTGCCTGCCCGTGTATCCATGTAACCGATGTAAAACAGCCATGAGCCTATTGTTTGTTATTTTAGGCCTTTGATAGCCTGTCTGCGGTCCCTACTTTAAATACTCCTCCACTGACCACCAAGCTGCCTGCCCGTGTATCCATGTAACCGATGTAAAACTGCCATGAGCCTATTGTTTGTTATTTTAGGCCTTTGATAGCCTGTCTGCTGTCCCTACTTTAAATACTCCTCCACTGACCACCAAGCTGCCTGTGTATCCATGTAACCGATGTAAAACTGCAGTATTTTGCTTATAAAAAAGAAAATACTGGAGAGATATCAAATGCAGACATTTTAACATGACATTAGGTATTCATGATGCCTGTGAGTTTCGCTCAAATTGACCAATAACCTTAGTTACTAATAACTAATTACTACCCGCCCTGTCGTGGCCCTTGCCCCAATAAATACACATAAAACGTTCGTTTGGATAAATTTGGCCACAGCAGCCATCTTTTATTAACATTTAAACAAAACAGTTTGTTAACATTGAAACCCCAGGGAAGGCGGTCCTCGAAGCCCCAAGAGCCAACCAACTCGTATCAAATCTTTCCAATTTGGCCTCCAGGTCGTGTCCCTGCCCCCAGCCGCTAGGCACCAGCTCAGAGACGCTTAAAGACTCGCCCGACCAATAACCGCCAAAATCCCACGTCCCCAGTCCTCTCGACTGTATTACCCTTAATTCTCTAAGCCACACCAGGGGGAGTCCAGGATCTCACACATCCCCCCCCCCCTCCAAGCCGCCATTTCTTAGCACCACCAACTTCGAGGACCTCTTTCCCCCCCCGCCACCAACACCAATGTCCTGACACCTCAGACATTTGTGTCCCGCCACACCGACAGCCCTTTTTCAATACCCTCCTGCACCGCAAGACACCATAGGTCCAAACCGATAGCATTCAAGTGCACTCCATCTTTTCTCCAATATTCGCCCGTCCCTGACTCCAGATCCAAATGACGAATCACAAGAGCCCCATTCCGTACCATGAAACGTGAAATTGCTCTATTCACCTTTATCCTGGCCCTGTTAATACCCTGCACTGACCGAGCTCCGAACCAAACTTTCCTAGGAACAATATCCGACCAGATTATTAATAAACGCGGAAACATGGCCCACAATCATAAAACATCAAATTTGATGTCATTGATCAGTTCTCTACAAGGGCGTTTACCGAGATCGTTGCCCCCCAAATGAATTACCAATAAATCCGGCACCCTGTCCAAACGCACAAACTTATGAAATTCCGGCAAGAGCTGTTTCCAATACATTCCCCGCTTTCCAATCCAACGTAAGGTCGCTGATGACTTCTCCACTCCGAGCTGTCTCCCTTGAGGGCGAACATCTGCTCGCACCGCTGCCCAAAACACAAACGAGTGGCCCACAATCCATGTCAGTAACGGCCTTCTTTCTGCAAAGAAAATAACAAACCAAAACATAGTAATCATAAAGCGCAACCCTAATAAATCTTTTTCCAACTCTAAAAAATCCCCTTTTAAACCAAGGACGGACAAATATAAGACTTGAACCTCACGGATTCCCAACGGCCGATCCTCCGCACCACGTCCTCTCCCAAACCTCTTCTTGCTGCTTCCGTAGCTGCCCCTATCCTAAATGAGTGACCTGAAAACTTCTCTGCTGAAATACCTCCTTGCATCAAACAGCGCTTAAATATGGTGACAAACTGATACCGAGATAAAAAGGATCCATCTGCGTGCAACAACAGTGGCTCATCAACCCAAACCTTCCCCTCTGAAAATTCCCGAAAACATAATACCGGGCACAATGGAGAACCCGGTACTTCAAATAGCTCAATTTTACACCCTTTCCCAGCCAAATCAGTTTTTGATTGACGCAGCCAAATAACCAACTTAGCCCCGTGTAAGACTACATCTTGACCCTGCAGCCCCCCTTTTTTATTCTTAGCTGGGCTGACCAACTCACCCAAACGAAATGCCCCAAAGAATGCCAAAGCAAATGCCAACTTAAACAAAACCACCTCCGGCTGATTAGTGCATACCCTTGGTAATTGTTCGC
The DNA here is from genome assembly GCF_051348905.1 of Ranitomeya variabilis. NCBI lineage: Eukaryota > Metazoa > Chordata > Amphibia > Anura > Dendrobatidae > Ranitomeya > Ranitomeya variabilis. The sequence continues at coordinate 640,075,240 of NC_135233.1, forward strand.
CTAACTGCAATAAAATCTCATAGGATACAGGGCGTCGACCATCTAAGGATTTCCAAACTTTACGCCAACCCTTCATCACCTGTAGGACCATGAATGATTTAGTTACGTCATGAAGCCCCCTGAATCTAAATCCAAATGCTAAACCAGCCAAAAATTGATTAACTTTTGATACTGACCAACCGCTATCCCATTTTTGACCTAACAGTAACAGCAACTTCTCATCGTCATTCATATCTGATCCCAGTGACAAACCCCAATCCACCCAAGTATCCCAGGCCTTAACATAGTGCGACCAAGTTCCCGGCGCCAACGACCTAGACAGTAGCACCCCTACTGCCCCAACGGAATCTTCCATAGTTCCTCCGGGCAGAAAACCCGCACGAGATCCACTTGAGACATTGCATCTGGAACCCGATCCCACTGTGAATAAAAATTATTGTCACCAATCAATGATGCAGTAGACGATCGAAATTCCGCAGTGACCCACAAATTAAACCTTAGACCCAGCCAAACCATATGTTGCAAAACTTTTAGCAACGCTGAATATGCGGACGATAATGAATTTACCGCTCTTTTAGCGGCTTCCGATTCACAACCGAAACAAATCTTCATATTACAGACCTCTGATCCCCATAAGGATAAAGCAACAGCAATTGGAAAAACCGCACACAGCAAACGATTTGCAGATAAACCGTTATCCTCCCATGAAGGCGGCCACCGACACGCTAGCCAATTCTCTCGAAAGACCAAACAAAAACCTTGCTCGTCCACCGGGCCGATCTTAAAACCGAAATCTTCCACAGGCACGACAGGTGCAATCCACAATGACTTCCCGTTATACGAATCGAGGAAAAGCATCCATACTTTCAAATCATCCTTTAAGGCCTTTCGAAGCCTGATAAAATGAGAAGGGGACCGAACTCCTACAGTAGCCAAAGACATTCTGCGACAAAACGCCCTACCCATTGGCATGATACGGCATGCAAAATTTAACTTCCCCAACAATGATTGCACCACATGCAACGTCACCTTTTTTGACTCATATACTCTCCTCACGTCTAATCTCATGCTCACGAGTTTGTCCATAGGTAAGCGACACTCCATTGCCACCGTATCTATCTCGATGCCTAAAAAACTCAAAGATGTCACCGGACCTACCGTTTTGTCAGCGGCTAACGGAACACCGAACCTGCTTGACACACTCTCCATAGAGTGGAGCAAAATTGAACAATCAGCGGAATGCGCTGGGCCCACAAACAGAAAATCATCCAGATAATGGATGCAAGATCGAAGCCCAGATACATCTTTCACTACCCATTCCAAAAACGTACTAAACAATTCAAAATATGCACACGATAGGGAACAACCCATCGGCAAACAACGATCCACGTAAAAACCCCCATTCCAAAAACACCCCAACAAATGTAGACTATTCGGATTAACTGGAAGCAAACGAAACGCAGCCTCAATATCGGTTTTTGCCAATAAAGCCCCCTGTCCACAACGTCTAACCCATTCCATAGCTGTGTCAAACGACGTGTAAAGAACCGAGCACAACTGTGGATCAATGCCGTCGTTCACTGACAGACCTTTTGGGAACGAAAGATGATGGATTAACCTAAATTTATTAACCTCCTTTTTAGGGACCACCCCCAAAGGAGAAACTCTCAGTTCCTCCATAGGGAGAGACTGAAAAGGGCCGGCCATTCTACCAAGTGACACTTCCTTATTCAATTTTTCGAGACTACTTCGGGAAAATCATAGGCCGACTTCAAATTCTTTTTGGACCACTGCACTTTGACGTCCACAAAAGGTATGGAAAAACCAGTCTTAAAACCATCTCTCAAAGTGGAAGCTGCCTTTGTATCAAGATATCTACTTAGGAACGGCTCCATCTCTGCCAGCCGCACCGGAGTCACCCCTTTTTTCAAATCCATCTGACCCCTTTTGCTTCCCTCCCCTGAAACATCTCGCTGCCCCATGATTTCCTCCGCATGAAGAACACTCGTGTTTAAACTTGCACTTTGCCCCGAACCTGCATGTCCCCTCGTTAAAGGCAAAACACAGTCCCTTTTGCATAACCACCGAGTGCCCCGACTGTCCTGAACCCCCGGTGCCTCCAAGAAATGACTGCGAACCCTGATTCGGCCTGACCGGTGCTGTCACTCTCATCCACAAAGAAATATCCTTGTGGTCCCACCTAATATTTTGACGCACGGCTTTACGTTGACGGAATTGCTCGTCATATCTAATCCACCCTTGACCCCCATAGACCCTGTACGCTTCCCCAATGATATCTAAATAGCAAAACAAGGGGGCACAAGTTTCTGGCGATTTTTCCCCTATTACGCTAGCAAAAATCGCAAAAGCTTGTAACCAGTTAGAAAAAGTCCGAGGGATTAATCTAAACCTTCTCCTCTCCTCGTCCTCTTTTTTGGAATCATCCCTACGGGCTTTATCCAAATTGAAACGCTCTAGAGGGAGCAGCGAAAATATTTCAACATACTCCCCTTTCCAAATTCTCTCTTTTACCTCCGGCTTCAAATGTGCACCTAAAGGCCCCTCAAAACACACGTATACTTCCCCCCTTGCCGAATCATCGACCCTGACCGACTCATCCTTATCTTTAGTCCCACCTTCTGTTATCATCGAGCCTCCCTGCTGAACTACCTCGCAACTGCCGACTGATGTTAACCCAGGTGCCAATGGGGCCCCTTGTGAAATACTGGATCCTGGCCCGCCCGATTCAACAACTCCTTCCGTCCCCAGGACCCCCCTCTCCCGAACATTCCCCAACCACGCTGATAACGGCGATGGTTCGGTTTGCCTATTCCTTGTCTCCCACATTTGGAACAAATCTTTTAACCCTTGCATTAAAATACCCGCGCCAACACTAACCCCCCCTACAGAAACCTCCCCTCTACATAAATCAACACTAGCAGCTAGTGATGGCAATAAAGAAGTTAAAAAAGCACTCTCACCTGGCTGCCTGGACGCTGTGATCCCAGCAGCCGCTGATCCCGGGTCCAGATGCGCTCCTACGGTCTGTGCTCCACCACGTCCGTGTGGGCTTGATGATCCACGAACCTCCATAGGCCAGTCTTGCGATGTCGCTGCGGTGATAGGACCCACAGCGTGGTCCCGATCCACGGATGCTGTCCGCGAAGATGCAAGGCGCGCAGCGTGAAGGTCCGCTAAACTCCCCCCGCTAGCTGTCACAGCCCCCCCATAGATTAATGCCCCTGTTCCTTCTGCAGCCCCTGTCTGACCCCCCCTCTGGCTATAATTCCATGCATTTACACTATTTACAGTGCCTCCAGCACTGAAACAGTTATCAGCAGCAGCAGTCAGCGAGTGGGCGTGGCTAAACCGGCGCTCATCACCGGCTGCTCTGCGCTCAGGGGCCTGAACTGCTGCCGCCTGAGAATCCCTCATATCACGACGAGCGGCGGCCCGTATGGATGGGCTCGCCGCCGCTCCTGTGCCTGGTTCCTGTCTACCGGCCGTTACCGGTGAGTGTGCTGACCTGTGAGGCGCCCGCCGTACAGGCCCCCGTCCGCTCCTCTGCGTCGCTTGCCGCCGCTGAGCCGGCCCCTTTCCAGGCTGAGCACCGGCCGCTCCACTCCCTGGCTCCGGCAACGCTGATGATCTGGCTGATGAAGGGGAGGCCGACACCTCCCCCCGCTGCAGGCCCCGCCGACTGGTGGGATTCCTCCCGGCTCCCTGGCAGCGCCCGCCTGAACCGCGGTCTGCTGCTGGAACCGGAGAGTCCCCTGGGGGGCTCCTCATACGGCGACGGGCCCTGGGGGCAACCTCGGGGCTCAAGCGCTCCGGAGGCCGAGACCTCCGAGGCCGGCGGCCCTCAGATAGTGAATTGGCTGACCCGGATCCCCTTACAGGAAGCAGGCCCTGCAGAGACGCCTGCAGCCATCCTGCACCCCTGTCTCTAGCTGCATCGCGGAGATGTTCAAGAATTGCCTCAATCTCCATTCTCTCTCATACGGAGCTTCATATCTAATCAGAGGGGCACCAAAATGGTTGCTCCTCTAAGATGGGTGCCCCCTCTTATAGTCAATCCCCCTTTGTCGCCCCCACCTTCTTGCCTACCTTGCCCTCAGCCAATCCGTAATCCCCAATTCAAATAATTCCCTCAGCTCACTCCATACTATCGCCCCCACCTTTCCGCTCACCCCCTATAGGCCCATTCAACCCTGTCATGTCGTCCTCCCTCAGAGGCCTGCGGCCTAGTCCGTCCTCACTTTAAAAACAAAAACACATACAACAAAAAACTGGTACAGTACAAAAATTGTCCACCAGCTACAAAAACTTTCTCCTGCAAGTAGTTAACTGAAAGGTTTTTTTCCATTGAAAACACAGATATGGCATCCACCGAGTGTTGTCCTGTCGCGTCTTCTTTATATTATTGCCAAGAAGCTGCAACTGAATAAAGCTGAGCTTCTACCTTCTGCCTCTTATTAACTGCTTTTTTTAAAAAAAAATTGTCCACCAGCTACAAAAACTTTTTCCTGCAAGTAGTTAACTGAAAGGTTTTTTTCCATTGAAAACACAGATATGGCATCCACCGAGTGTTGTCCTGTCGCGTCTTCTTTATATTATTGCCAAGAAGCTGCAACTGAATAAAGCTGAGCTTCTACCTTCTGCCTCTTATTAACTGCTTTTTTTTAAAAAAAATTGTCCACCAGCTACAAAAACTTTCTCCTGCAAGTAGTTAACTGAAAGGTTTTTTTCCATTGAAAACACAGATATGGCATCCACCGAGTGTTGTCCTGTCGCGTCTTCTTTATATTATTGCCAAGAAGCTGCAACTGAATAAAGCTGAGCTTCTACCTTCTGCCTCTTATTAACTGCTTTTTTTTAAAAAAATTGTCCACCAGCTACAAAAACTTTCTCCTGCAAGTAGTTAACTGAAAGGTTTTTTTCCATTGAAAACACAGATATGGCATCCACCGAGTGTTGTCCTGTCGCGTCTTCTTTATATTATTGCCAAGAAGCTGCAACTGAATAAAGCTGTGCTTCAACCTTCTGTTCCAAATTACCATTTTTAAAAATGCCATTGGCTGTTCCGGCCTACTAAAGGTGTCTGTCTGCCCCTGCCTGGTGTTGTCCTCAACTGAATAAAGCTGAGCTTCAACCTTCAGTTCCAAATTACCATTTTTAAAAATGCAATTGGCTGTTCCGGCCTACTAAAGGTGTCTGTCTGCCCCTGCCTGGTGTTGTCCTCAACTGAACAAAGCTGTGCTTCAACCTTCTGTTCCAAATTACCATTTTTAAAAATGCAATTGGCTGTTCCGGCCTACTAAAGGTGTCTGTCTGCCCCTGCCTCGTGTTGTCCTCAACTGAATAAAGCTGAGCTTCTACCTTCTGTTCCAAATTACCATTTTTAAAAATGCAATTGGCTGTTCCGGCCTACTAAAGGTGTCTATCTGCCCCTGACTGGTGTTGTCCTCAACTGAATAAAGCTGAGCTTCAACCTTCAGTTCCAAATTACCATTTTTAAAAATGCAATTGGCTGTTCCGGCCTACTAAAGGTGAATGTCTGCCCCTGCCTGGTGTTGTCCTCAACTGAATAAAGCTGAGCTTCTACCTTCTGTTCCAAATTACCATTTTTAAAAATGCCATTGGCTGTTCCGGCCTACTAAAGGTGTCTGTCTGCCCCTGCCTGGTGTTGTCCTCAACTGAATAAAGCTGAGCTTCTACCTTCTGTTCCAAATTACCATTTTTAAAAATGCCATTGGCTGTTCCGGCCTACTAAAGGTGTCTGTCTGCCCCTGCCTGGTGTTGTCCTCAACTGAATAAAGCTGAGCTTCAACCTTCAGTTCCAAATTACCATTTTTAAAAATGCAATTGGCTGTTCCGGCCTACTAAAGGTGTCTGTCTGCCCCTGCCTGGTGTTGTCCTCAACTGAATAAAGCTGAGCTTCTACCTTCTGTTCCAAATTACCATTTTTAAAAATGCCATTGGCTGTTCCGGCCTACTAAAGGTGTCTGTCTGCCCCTGCCTGGTGTTGTCCTCAACTGAATAAAGCTGAGCTTCAACCTTCAGTTCCAAATTACCATTTTTAAAAATGCAATTGGCTGTTCCGGCCTACTAAAGGTGAATGTCTGCCCCTGCCTGGTGTTGTCCTCAACTGAATAAAGCTGAGCTTCTACCTTCTGTTCCAAATTACCATTTTTAAAAATGCCATTGGCTGTTCCGGCCTACTAAAGGTGTCTGTCTGCCCCTGCCTGGTGTTGTCCTCAACTGAATAAAGCTGAGCTTCTACCTTCTGTTCCAAATTACCATTTTTAAAAATGCCATTGGCTGTTCCGGCCTACTAAAGGTGTCTGTCTGCCCCTGCCTGGTGTTGTCCTCAACTGAATAAAGCTGAGCTTCTACCTTCTGTTCCAAATTACCATTTTTAAAAATGCCATTGGCTGTTCCGGCCTACTAAAGGTGTCTGTCTGCCCCTGCCTGGTGTTGTCCTCAACTGAATAAAGCTGAGCTTCTACCTTCTGTTCCAAATTACCATTTTTAAAAATGCCATTGGCTGTTCCGGCCTACTAAAGGTGTCTGTCTGCCCCTGCCTGGTGTTGTCCTCAACTGAATAAAGCTGAGCTTCAACCTTCAGTTCCAAATTACCATTTTTAAAAATGCAATTGGCTGTTCCGGCCTACTAAAGGTGAATGTCTGCCCCTGCCTGGTGTTGTCCTCAACTGAATAAAGCTGAGCTTCTACCTTCTGTTCCAAATTACCATTTTTAAAAATGCAATTGGCTGTTCCGGCCTACTAAAGGTGAATGTCTGCCCCTGCCTGGTGTTGTCCTCAACTGAACAAAGCTGAGCTTCAACCTTCAGTTCCAAATTACCATTTTTAAAAATGCAATTGGCTGTTCCGGCCTACTAAAGGTGTCTGTCTGCCCCTGCCTGGTGTTGTCCTCAACTGAATAAAGCTGAGCTTCTACCTTCTGTTCCAAATTACCATTTTTAAAAATGCCATTGGCTGTTCCGGCCTACTAAAGGTGTCTATCTGCCCCTGACTGGTGTTGTCCTCAACTGAATAAAGCTGAGCTTCAACCTTCAGTTCCAAATTACCATTTTTAAAAATGCAATTGGCTGTTCCGGCCTACTAAAGGTGAATGTCTGCCCCTGCCTGGTGTTGTCCTCAACTGAAAAAAGCTGAGCTTCTACCTTCTGTTCCAAATTACCATTTTTAAAAATGCCATTGGCTGTTCCGGCCTACTAAAGGTGTCTGTCTGCCCCTGCCTGGTGTTGTCCTCAACTGAATAAAGCTGAGCTTCTACCTTCTGTTCCAAATTACCATTTTTAAAAATGCCATTGGCTGTTCCGGCCTTCTAAAGGTGTCTGTCTGCCCCTGCCTGGTGTTGTCCTCAACTGAATAAAGCTGAGCTTCAACCTTCAGTTCCAAATTACCATTTTAAAAAATGCAATTGGCTGTTCCGGCCTACTAAAGGTGAATGTCTGCCCCTGCCTGGTGTTGTCCTCAACTGAATAAAGCTGAGCTTCTACCTTCTGTTCCAAATTACCATTTTTAAAAATGCCATTGGCTGTTCCGGCCTACTACAGGTGTCTGTCTGCCCCTGCCTGGTGTTGTCCTCAACTGAATAAAGCTGAGCTTCTACCTTCTGTTCCAAATTACCATTTTTAAAAATGCAATTGGCTGTTCCGGCCTACTAAAGGTGAATGTCTGCCCCTGCCTGGTGTTGTCCTCAACTGAATAAAGCTGAGCTTCTACCTTCTGTTCCAAATTACCATTTTTAAAAATGCCATTGGCTGTTCCGGCCTACTAAAGGTGTCTGTCTGCCCCTGACTGGTGTTGTCCTCAACTGAATAAAGCTGAGCTTCAACCTTCTGTTCCAAATTACCATTTTTAAAAATGCAATTGGCTGTTCCGGCCTACTAAAGGTGTCTGTCTGCCCCTGCCTGGTGTTGTCCTCAACTGAATAAAGCTGAGCTTCTACCTTCTGTTCCAAATTACCATTTTTAAAAATGCCATTGGCTGTTCCGGCCTACTAAAGGTGTCTGTCTGCCCCTGCCTGGTGTTGTCCTCAACTGAATAAAGCTGAGCTTCAACCTTCAGTTCCAAATTACCATTTTTAAAAATGCAATTGGCTGTTCCGGCCTACTAAAGGTGAATGTCTGCCCCTGCCTGGTGTTGTCCTCAACTGAATAAAGCTGAGCCTCTACCTTCTGGCTCTGATTAACTGCTGTTTTTTTAAAAATTGGTGGTTCCGGCCTACTAACGGTGTCTGCCCCTCCCTGGTGTTGCCCTCAACTGAATAAAGCTGAGCTTCTACCTTCTGGCTCTCATTAACTGCTGTTTTTTTAAAAATTGGTGGTTCCGGCCTACTAACGGTGTCTGCCCCTGCCTGGTGTTGTCCTCAACTGAATAAAGCTGAGCTTCTACCTTCTGGCTCTGATTAAGTTTTTTTTTTTTTTTTTTTAATTGCTGGATGGGGCCTAATACCTCTGTTTGCTGCTCCCTGGTGTTTGTCCTCAACTGAATAAAGCTGAGCCTCTACCTTCTGGCTCTGATTAACTGCTGTTTTTTTAAAAATTGGTGGTTCCGGCCTACTAATGGTGTCTGCCCCTCCCTGGTGTTGCCCTCAACTGAATAAAGCTGAGCTTCTACCTTCTGGCTCTGATTAACTGCTGTTTTTTTAAAAATTGGTGGTTCCGGCCTACTAACGGTGTCTGCCCCTGCCTGGTGTTTGTCCTCAACTGAATAAAGCTGAGCCTCTACCTTCTGGCTCTGATTAACTGCTGTTTTTTTTTAAATTGGTGGTTCCGGCCTACTAACGGTGTCTGCCCCTCCCTGGTGTTGCCCTCAACTGAATAAAGCTGAGCTTCTACCTTCTGGCTCTGATTAACTGCTGTTTTTTAAAAAATTGGTGGTTCCTGCCTACTAACGGTGTCTGCCCCTGCCTGGTGTTGTCCTCAACTGAATAAAGCTGAGCTTCTACCTTCTGGCTCTGATTAACTGCTGTTTTTTAAAAAATTGGTGGTTCCGGCCTACTAACGGTGTCTGCCCCTGCCTGGTGTTGTCCTCAACTGAATAAAGCTGAGCTTCTACCTTCTGGCTTTCGGCCTATACTATCAGATATTAAACTGCATTTGGCCTACTAGTGTGGTTGGGCCCTTGAAACAGTGTCTGCTGCTCTTGGGTTTGCTACTCCACTGAACAAAGCAATGCCGCCTGTTTAGTCCTGTTACCAATTTTGAACTGCATTTAGCCTACTTTATTCTTTGGCCCTATATCTGTTTCCTCTTCATCCTGCCCATTGCCCAGCCACTGCTAGATGAGTCTGCTGGTACATTGACCTAGACCACTACATTCCCCTTGCACTCTACACAGCCAGAATCTGACCCTGCTGAAAGTAAGGTTCCCCTTCCCGCATGTTATACCACCTTACACAGGGACAAAGAGGAAGGTGCAGATGAAAGTGCAGGTTCCTTCATCAGGTGGGCGGGGGCATACTCGTTGGCGACGTCACTGGCACAGGGCCCCTCAGAGTACGCAAAAGTGTCGCTGCTGGTGGGAGGCGCCCCCGCCATGCAAACACACCGCCGTACTTTGAGGGGCCCTGTGCCAGTGCCAATGCAAACGAGTGGGCCCCCCCTGCTTGCTCAGGATCACAGCACTTGCAACGTTGAAATACTTACCTTTCCCTGCAACACCGCCGTGACGTAGTCCGCATTTCCTGGGCCCACGAAAAACTTGAGCCAGCCCTACTCCCCCCACAACTTTTGCCAAATGACCCCCAATTCCCTATGCCCAACTATTATTATAAAGTTAATTAAGATTGACAAGCTTCAGAAACAAGAATGGATGTTTTTGGCATTAAAATGGGCACTGTAGGTGTTTTCCTGGCCTCCACACTGCCGACTATGCTTCCCCATTGACTTGCATTGGGTTTCGTGTTTCGGTCGATCCCCGACTTTTAGCGATAATTGGCCGACTGCACTCGACTCGACTCTGGACAAAATCGGGTTTCACAAAACCCGACTCGATCTTAAAAAAATGAAAGTCTCTCAACTCTAGAGAGGATAGGAGCTGCCCGGATGGCAGGGAAAGATAAGAAGATGTCTCTGTGTTTGAACTGCGCTGCCTATGTTATGACTATATTGCTGTCTAGTAAAGTTTAGCTGCAGGAAAAATACCTCGTCTCAGAAGTGATTTGCAGAGCTCATGAATGCGGAGCCAACATGACAGCAGCCAAGAAGCCTCTGACAATAACCGTGAGTCTGTTGCTGCATTTGCTGCACATGCAGCAGAAGGGAAACTGTATTTTATCAGATATATCCTGTCCCCTTTGCAGAAAAGCCAACCCAAAGTATGATGTTTCCCTCACCTTGCTTCATCGGTTGGGACGGTGTTCTTGTTGTTGTACTCATCCTTCTTCTTCCTCCAAGCACAGCGGGTGGAGTTCATACCAAAAAGTTCTATGAATCATACAGATGGTCATTGGCAAACTACAAAACGGGCCTGGACATTTGCTGGCGTGAGCAGGTGGCCCTTGTGTGCCCCACGGGATTGTAATCCATGACGGAGTAGTATGTTACTAATGATAATGTAAAATACTATTGAGAAAATAGCTCAAAATAGGGTCTTATCTAACAAAAGTTATAGTTCTTAATCATATTGTACTAACCTGATTTATGATTTAAAAGCATTTTGAAATCTTTTGTATAGCTGCTGTGGATACATGGGTCATAAAACCAAAAAGCATGAAGATATGAATATTTTGTGGATGCCTCCCATACTGCTGTGTATGGAAGACATCAAATCTCCTGGCTTATGTGGTCATTTCCTGGTAAAGAAGTGCTTGACAATTTGAAACGCGGAGAATAGAAACCACATGTTTGAAATCGCTGAGATTTGACGTCTTCCATACACAGCAGCGTGGGAGGTATCCACAAATTATTACTAATGATAATGTTTGAGACTGTTCCCAGCTCTCTTCAGGTTATTGACCAGGTCCTCCTGTGTAGTTGTGGGCTGATTCCTGACCTTTCCCAGGATCATCCTTACCCCATAAGGCGAAATCTTGCATGGAGCCCCATACTGAGGAAAATTGACAATTATCTTGTGTTTCTTCCATTTTCTAATAATTGGTCCAACAGTTGTTGCCTTCTTACCAAACTGCTTGCCTACTTATTTTCCCCACTGTAAATGCAGTATGAGTACCCACATAGCCTCTTCTATTTAGCATGAGCTCCAACATAGCCTCCTATATACAGTATAAGCCCCCACATATCCTCTTGCATTGAGTATGAGCTCCAACACAGCCTTCCCTATACAGTATGAGCCCCATATAGGCTCCAATTACAGTAAGAACCCCCACATAGCCTTCTATGTACTGTATGAGCCTCCACATAGCCTCTTATATACAGTATGAGCCTCCACATAGCCTCCTATATGCAGTATGAGGTCCCACGTAGCTTACTATTTACAGTATGAGCCCCCACATAGCCTCCTACAGTTGAAACCAGAAGTTTATATACATTATATAAAAAGACACATATGCATGTTTTTCTCAATCTCTGACATGAAATTAGAATAAACCTTTCCCATTTTAGGTCAATTAGGATTACCATAATTATTAATATTTGCCAAATGCCAGAATATTGAGAGAGAGAGAGAGAGAGAGAGAGAGAGAGAGAGAGAGAGAGAGAATGTTTTAAGGCATTTTTATTACTTACCGCAAAGTCAAAAATTTACATACATTCCATTTGTATTTGGTACCATTGCCCTTAAACTGAATGACTTGGGTCAATGTAAATAATATGTTATCTGCACTGCCTGAATAACATGGTCAGTGTGCTATCCGATAAAAAAATCAGATATCACTTGCCTGATTTAAATGCTTGTGTGTACGAGCCCTTAGGCTGAGCTCTGTAGGTAACCAAGACTTTCACTATATACTGAAATATTGTTGTACGGCAGAATACAAAATAAGTTAAGACATAATCGTCGGTTCAATTCCCCTAAGGCAACAAAAAATAATATTAAAATGTAAACAAAAAAGTTTTAAAAATGTTATTAAAAAATATAAAAGTTAAGATTGCATTTTTGCTGTTGTAGGTTTCTCTGCAGAAATGCTCCATAGGAACACATGCTTGTGACATCATACTTTATGTGTGGGATGGCATCATGTTGGTGGGGAGACTGTGGAGGCATCATACTGTATTACGGAATGCACTCTGAGGGTATCATACTTTGTGTGAGGAAATGCACTGTAGAGGCGTCATACTGTATGGAGAAATACACTGTGTAGGACTTTGTGGGAGCATACCACTTTATATTGGGGCATATTTGTGGCATCATGCTGAATTGAGGGGTATTGCAGAGGTTAAATACTGTGTGGGGGTCATGAAATAAGTTTCAGTTTGTATGAGAACAGTATACAGCTTCATTGGGGGCACAATTTATGTGTAAGCACACTGAAAGTACAAGGAAATATTAGGGGTGTGTGGCTTAGCAATATACCCTGCTCAAAAAAATAAAGGGAACACTTAAACAACAGAATGTAACTCCAAGTAAATCAAACTTCTGTGAAATCAAACTGTCCACTTAGGAAGCAACACTGCATGACAATCAATTTCACATGCTGTTGTGCAAATGGAATAGACAGCAGATGGAAATTATTGGCAATTATCAAGACACACTCAATAAAGGAGTGGTTCTGCAGGTGGGGACCACAGACCACAGCTCAGTACCAATGCTTTTTGGCTGATGTTTTGGTCACTTTTGAATGTTGGTTGTGCTTTCACACTTGTGGTAGCATGAGACGGACTCTACAACCCACACAAGTGGCTCAGGTAGTGCAGCTCATCCAGGATGGCACATCAATGCGAGCTGTGGCAAGAAGGTTTGCTGTGTCTGTCAGCATAGTGTCCAGAGGCTGGAGGTGCTACCAGGAGGCAGGCCAGTACACCAGGAGACATGGAGGAGGCCGTAGGAGGGCAACAACCTCAGCCTTTGTGCAAGGAGGAACAGGAGGAGCACTGCCAGAGCCCTGCAAAATTACCTCCAGCAGGCCACAAATGTGCATGTGTCTGCACAAACGGTTAGAAACTGCATGAGGATTGTCTGAGTGCCCGAAGTTCACAGATGGGGGTTGTGCTCACAGCCCAACACCGTGCAGCAGAGGTGTCAAACTGCATTCCTCGAAGGCCGCCAACAGGTCATGTTTTCAGGATTTCCTTGTATTGCACAGGTGATAATTTAATCACCTGCACAGAATGATTCCAGCACCTTGTGGAATGCTAAGGAAATCCTGAAAACATGACCTGTTGGCAGCCCTCGAGGAATGCAGTTTGACACCTCTGCCGTACAGGACACTTGGCATTTGCCAGAGAACACCAGGATTGGCAAATTTGCCACTGGCACCCTGTGCTCTTCACAGATGAAAGCAGGTTCACACTGAGCACATGTGACAGACGTGACAGAGTCTGGAGACGCCGTGGAGAGTGATCTGCTGCCTGCAACATCCTTCAGCATGACCGGTTTGGCAGTGGGTCAGTAATGGTGTGTGTGGCATTTCTTTGGAGGGCCGCACAGCCCACCATGTGCTCACCAGAGGTAGCCTGACTGCCATTAGGTACCGAGATGATATACTCACACCCCTTGTGAGACCATATGCTGGTGCGGTTGGCCCTGGGTTCCTCCTAATGCAGGACAATGCCAGACCTCATGTTCCTGGAGTGTGTCAGCAGTTCCTGCAAGATGAAGGCATTGAAGATATGGACTGGCCCGCCTGTTCCCCAGACCTGAATCCGATTGAACACATCTGGGACATCATATCTCGCACCATCCACCAATGTCACATTGCATCACAGACTGTCCAGGAGTTGGTGGATGCTTTATTCCAGGTCTGGGAGGAGATCCCTCAGGAGACCATCCACCGCCTCATCAGGAGCATGCCCAGGCATTGTAGGGAGGTCATACAGGTATGTGGAGGCCACACACTACTGAACATCATTTCCTTGTCTTGAGGCATTTCCACAGAAGTTGGATCAGCCTGTAACTTCATTTTCCACTTTGATTTTGCGCATCATTCCAACTCCAGACCTACGTGGGATATTAGTTGTGATTTACATTGATCATTTTTAGGTTTTATTGTTCTCAACACATTCCACTATGTAATGAATAAAGATTTACAACTGAAATATTTCATTCAGTGATATCTAGGATGTGGGATTTTAGTGTTCCCTTTATTTTTTTGAGCAGTGTACATTCAATTGCTTCCTGTTTTTTATGGTTGTGAGTAGGGTTGAGCGAAACGGATCGTTCATTTTCATAAGTCGCCGACTTTTGGCAAAGTCGGCGTCTCGTGAAACCGAGCCGATCCTTGTGTGGGGTCTGCCATGCGGTACGCGACTTTCGCGCCAAAGTCACGTTTCAATGACGCTAAAAGCGCCATTTCTCAGCCAATGAAGGTGGACGCAGAGTGTGGGCAGCGTGATGACATAGATCTCAGTCCCCACCATCTTAGAGAAGGGCATTGCAGTGATTGGCTTGCTTTCTGCGGCGTCACAGGGGCTATAAAGGGGCGTTCCCGCCGACCGCCATCTTACTGCTGCTGATCTGAGCGTAGGGAGAGGTTGCTGCAGCTTCTTTGGAAGCAGGGATAGTGATAGGCAGGGTACATAAAGCTACAAACCGCTTGTGCTGTAGCGATTTCCACTGTCCAACACCACCTTTTGATTGCAGGGACAGTGGAAGCTACATTTTTTTTTCCTCAGCGCTGTAGCTCATTGGGCTGCACTAGAAGGCTCCCTGACCCTGATAGCTGCGTTGCTGTGCCTGTGTGTACGCCGCTGTGCAAACCATCTGCTTTTTTCAAAGCACAAATCCTGTTTTTCCTTCCTTTCTGCACAGCTATCTTGTGTGTTTGTCCACACTTTTGTGTGCAGCAGTCCTTTTTATAGCTGCCTGCCATACTTTTCTGAGATAACTTCAGGGAGATAAATATTGGCAAGTCTGCCTCCGTGCCATTGCTGTGTGTGGTATCTGTCTCTCATTGTGTGGCACCGAAAACACTGTGTAATACTTGGCGATTTTTTTTTTTTTGGGTACATTCTCCCTTTTCCAAAAAAAAAAATTAGTGGGAGATAAATATTGGCAAGTCTGCCTCCGTGCCATTGCTGTGTGTGGTATCTGTCTCTCATTGTGTGCCACCGAAAACACTGTGTAATACTTGGCCATTTTTTTTTTTTTGCTAAATTCTCCCTTTTCCAAAAAAAAATAATTAGTGGGACATAAATATTGGCAAGTCTGCCTCCGTGCCATTGCTGTGTGTGGTATCTGTCTCTCATTGTGTGGCACCGAAAACACTGTGTAATACTTGGCCTTTTTTTTTGGGGGGGGGTAAACTCTCCCTTTTCCAAAAAAAAAATTAGTGGGAGATAAATATTGGCAAGTCTGCCTCCGTGCCATTGCTGTGTGTGGTATCTGTCTCTCATTGTGTGCCACCAAAAACACTGTGTAATACTTGGCCATTTTTTTTTTTTTTTGGGTACATTCTCCCTTTTCCAAAAAAAAAATTAGTGGGAGATAAATATTGGCAAGTCTGCCTCCGTGCCATTGCTGTGTGTGGCATCTGTCTCTCATTGTGTGGCACCGAAAACACTGTGTAATACTTGGCCATTTTTTTTTTTTTGGGGGGGGTACATTCTCCCTTTTCCAAAAAAAAAATTAGTGGGAGATAAATATTGGCAAGTCTGCCTCCGTGCCATTTCTATGTGTGGCATCTGTCTCTCATTGTGTGCCACCGAAAACCACTGTGTAATACTGGGCCTCTTTTTTTTTTTTAGGGTAAATTCTCCCAGAAAAAAAAAAAAAAATAGTGGGAGATTAAGATTGGCATTTCTGCTTGAGTGCTGGTCCTGTGTGTGCCATCTGTCTCAAATTATTGGGGCACAGAAAACCTAGTGTGTAACATTGGGCCTGATTTTCCTTTCAGTGTCAGGCACCTATAAAGGTATATATAAATCCTACAGAAGTTTGAGTTCACCTGATAAGTTGTTTTACAGTAACAAATAGCGTTACTTTGGTTACGTTTTGCAAACAATGAGGAAGTCTAGTGGAAGAGGTCGTGGCCATGGGCGGTCATTGTCAGCTGGTAATGATGGTAGTGGTGGTGGAGCATCAGGTGGTCATGGTAAAAGCAGTACAGCACCTAAGTCTCGAGTTGTTGAGCCAGGTTTGTTGTCTGGCTACACAAGGCCTCGAACGCTCTCTTTTCTGGGAATAGGAAAACCACTTTTGAAGCCGGAGCAGGAGGAACAAGTATTGGCTTTCATTGCTGACTCTGCCTCTAGCTCTTTCGCCTCCTCCTCGGAAAGTGCCAAATTTCAGAGCAGTGCATCATCAGTGGTTGCTCCCGGTCAGGAACAAGTCGCTTCCTAGTGTCCTTCACTAAAAACAACAGTTAAGGATGCGTCAGTCGACACAACAGGTTACTCCATGGAGCTCTTTACACATACCGTTCCTGGGTTAGACAGTGAAACAGTTAACAGGCCATGCCCATTAGAAGTTGAATCGGACATGGAGTGCACAGATGCACAGCCACAGCCAGATTTCTATGCTGTTCCTTTGACTCAGACCAGAACATTGCCCTCGCAGTGTACTGAGGCAGAATCAAACCCAGCGGAGACTATGGTGCCCCGTCACGAAGGCTATACCACCGGCTTACACGGTGACACAGACGAAATTGCACACGACATAGAAGAGGAGGTCATAGATGACCCAGTTGTGGACCCCGATTGGCAGCCATTGGGGGAACAGGGTGCAGGCGGCAGTAGTTCTGAAGCGGAGGAGGAGGAGCCGCAGCAGGCATCAACATCACAACAGGTTCCATCTACCGGGCCCGTACCTGGCCAAAAACGCGTGGCAAAAACAAAACCAGTTGGAGGACAGCGTGGCCATCCGGTTAAAGAAGCTCAGTCTGCAATGCCTGAAAAACTATCCGATAGTAGAAAGAGTGCAGTCTGGCATTTTTTTAAACAACATCCAAATGATCAGCGCAAAGTCATCTGTCAAAAATGTTCAACTACCTTAAGCAGAGGTCAGAATCTTAAAAGTCTAAATACAAGTTGCATGCATAGACATTTATCCACCATGCATTTGCAAGCCTGGACTAACTACCAAACGTCCCTAAAGGTTGCAGCACCCTCGGCCAATGAAGCTAGTCAGCAACGCTACATCCCTTCCCTCCCTGTAAGCCCACCATTTCCCGCGCCACTTGCAGTATCTGTGCAGCTTTCGTCGCCAGGCCAAAGCAGTCAGAGAATCACCAGGTTAGTAGTAGGAAACACTGCATGTAGGGCACCGGCAAGAATACCATCTCCAACCCTCTCTCACTAACCCATGTCCACCGGCACCACCGCTAGTTCCACGATCTCCAGCTCTCCAGTCCAGCTCACCCTACATGAGACTCTTGTTAGGAAAAGGAAGTACTCTGTTATGATCCTTAGTAGTTGAGGATCACAAATACTCCAGCTAAGTGACAAACATAGGACAAGCTCTAGGGAGGTGGCAAACTGGACTGACCGCAAATCTGAACCTATCCAAACACACTAGAAGTAGCCGGTGAACGTGCCTAAAAATCCTAGACGTCTCGAGCCAGCCTGAGGAACTAACTACCCCTAGAGAGAAAGAAAGACCTCTCTTGCCTCCAGAGAAATAATCCCCAAAGATATAGAAGCCCCCAACAAATAATAACGGTGAAGTAAGAGGAAGGCACATACACAGGGGTGAAAGCAGATTCAGCAAATGAGGCCCACTAATACTAGATAGCAGAAAATAGAAAAGGGAATCTATGCGGTCAGTAAAAAACCCTTACAAAATATCCACTCTGAGATTTCAAGAACCGTTAGTTGGTGTGGGGGGAGAAACTCAGTCCCCTAGAGCAACAAGCAAGCGAGGAAATCACATTTTAGCGAGCTGGACTAAAAACATAATGAACGCTGATAATCAAAAAATGATCAAACTAAAACTTAGCTTGTCTTGGAGAGACTGGGAGCAAGGTAGACACAAGGAATCTGAAGAGCACTGAATACATTGATAGCAGGCAAGGAACTGAGTATCCAGGTGAGCTAAATAGGAAACCAACCAGGATAACGAACCAGCTGATGCTGCAACCTGCAGAAAGACAACACTACACAGTACCGCTTGTGACCACTAGAGGGAGCCCAAAAATAGAGTTCACAACAGTACTCATCCTCGCATCCGCGTACACAGGGTTTGAACGCCCACATTGCTAGACTAATCTCATTAGAGATGATGCCCTACCGGTTAGTTGAAAGCGAAGCTTTCAAAGCGCTGATGGACTACGCTGTACCATGCTACGAGCTACCCAGTCGGCACTTCTTTTCTAGAAAAGCCATCCCAGCCCTCCATCAGCATGTTAAAGACCGCATCGTCCATGCACTCAGGCAGTCTGTGACTACAAAGGTGCACCTGACAACAGATGCATGGACCAGTAGGCATGGCCAGGGACGTTACGTATCCATCACGGCACACTGGGTGAATGTGGTAGATGCAGGGTCCACAGGGAACAGCAATATTGGGACAGTTCTGCCTAGCCCACGGTCAAGGAAAGAGTTGGCTGTAGGCGTTCGCCCCCCTCCTCCTCTTCCTCCTCCTTCTCCTGCAGAAGCGAGAGCTCGTCCACAGACCACAGTCGCACATCCACTCCATCCGCAGCTGCCACTGTTGCACACCAGGTGTGCCATTATGGGACAGCTAGTGGCAAGCGTCAGCAGGCTGTATTGGCAATGAAGTGTTTGGGCGACAACAGACACACCGCGGAAGTTCTGTCCGAGTTCTTGTAGAAAGAAACTCAGTCATGGCTGGGCACTGTACATCTTGAGGCAGGCAAGGTAGTGAGTGATAACAGAAGGAATTTCATGGCTGCCATAGCCCTTTCCCAACTGAAACACATTCCTTGCCTGGCTCACACCTTAAACCTGGTGGTGCAGTGCTTCCTGAAAAGTTATCCGGGGTTACCCGACCTGCTCCTCAAAGTGCGCAGACTTTGCTCGCATATCCGCCGTTCGCCTGTACACTCCAGCCGTATGCAGAACTATCAGCGTTCTTTGAACCTTCCTCAGCATCGCCTAATCATCGACGTTGCAACAAGGTGGAACTCCACACTGCACATGCTTCAGAGAGTGTGCGAACAGAGGCGTGCTGTTATGTATTTGTGGGAGGATACACGGGCAGGCAGTTGGATGGCAGACATGGAGTTGTCAGGTGTGCAGTGGTCGAAGCTACAAGACCTGTGTCAAGTCCTTCAGTGTTTTGAGGAATGCACATGGCTGGTTAGTGCAGACAACGCCATAATAAGCATGAGCATCCCCCTAATGCATCCGCTGATGCAAAGTTTGACGCACATAAAGGAGCAGGCGTCTGCAGCCGAGGAAGAGGAAAGCCTTGATGACAGTCAGCCATTGTCTGGTCAGGGCCGTGTAGAGGATGCGGTAGAGGGTGAAGAGGAGGAGGAGGACGAGGAGGATGATGGGGATGAGTACTTTTTTAATGAGGAAGCTTCTCCTGGGCCAACAGAAATTAGTGGCGTTGCAAGGCCGGGTTCTGTTTTTTTAAGGGAGACAAGTGACGTACATTTGCCTGTAACTGCCCCTCAACCCAGCACAACCGCAGATTTGACAACTGGAACTTTGGCCCACATGGCGGATTATGCCTTACGTATCCTCAAAAAGGACACACGCATTATTAAAATGATGAGCGATGACGATTACTGGTTGGCCTGCATCCTTGACCCTCGCTATAAAGGCAAATTGCAAAATATTATGCCACATGAGAACCTCGAACAAATATTAGCAACCAAACAAGCTACTCTTGTAGACCGTTTGATTCAGGCATTCCCAGCACACAGCGCCGGTGATGGTTCTCACACAAGCTGCAGGGGGCTACAGAGCAGAGGTGTTAGAGGTGCACGGATCAGAAGTGGCGTTGGTCAGAGGGGTTTTCTGACCAGGTTGTGGAGTGATTTCGCAATGACCGCAGACAGGACAGGTACTGCGGCATCTATTCAAAGTGACAGGAGACAACATTTGTCCAGTATGGTTACTAACTACTTTTCCTCCCTTATCGATGTTCTCCCTCAAGCATCATTCCCATTTGATTACTGGGCATCCAAATTAGACACCTGGCCTGAATTGGCAGAATATGCATTGCAGGAGCTTGCTTGCCCAGCAGCTAGTGTGCTATCAGAAAGAGTATTCAGTGCTGCTGGTTCAATATTAACCGAAAAAAGGACTCGTCTGGCTACCCACAATGTGGATGATCTCACCTTCATTAAAATGAACCACTCCTGGATTTCAAATTATTTTGCCCCACCTTTCCCGGCTGACACCTAGCTTTCCTATAAAAAGGTCTTGCTTGTGGACTGGTCTTACTGAGTGTTCAAATCTCTTAATTTGCAGCAGCTGTTTGACCAGCATACGACATGTTTACACATCCCCCAATGGGAAAACTCCCCCCACGGGGCCGTTGTCTCACTCTCGACACTTGGCGCAAGCACCCGTTAGTTACAGTGCTGTTTGTCAGAAGAGGTGGGTGTGCTCGCTTTTGGTCGACGGCACTGCCACTGGGTCCCTCATAGTACAATGTAGTGTCTCTGGCGGTGGTGGTGCGCACCCAACGTCAGACACACCGTTGTAACATGAGGGGCCCTGGGGCGGTACCGCCGGCCACAAGAGAGTTCCCCCCCAGCTCAAACTGTGCTCTACCACGTGCAAAATTATCTCGCACAGCTCCACCAATGTTTAGTCTATGCGCTGACATCATTCAATGCCTGGCACTGACAAACAATACCAATTTGTTGACATCTATGATGCTAGTTAAAGTAGTCTGGGTCAGTGTCCTATATTGACACCAGTAAATACTAACTTACTGCCAAATTACTTTGTCATAAACTCTGCAGATGAGCCCACCCCTGTACCTAAGCATGCCACCCTTTTTTTTATTTATAGTTGTTTTGCGAGACATTAACATCTATTTATTTTTTGGGAGTACTAACTGTGTCAGACACTTCTTGCAATACTCCTCCACTGACCACAATGCTGCCTGCCTGTGTATCCATGTAACCGATTTAAAACTGCCATGCCTGTCTATTGTTTGTTATTTTAGGCCTTTGTTAGCCTGTCTGCGGCCCCTACTTGCAATACTCCTCCATTGACCACAATGCTGCCTGCCTGTGTATCCATGTAACCGATTTAAAACTGCCATGCCTGCCTATTGTTTGTTATTTAAGGCCTTTGTTAGCCTGTCTGCGGCCCCTACTTGCAATACTCCTCCACTGACCACAATGCTGCCTGGAGTGCCTGCCTGTGTATCCATGTAACCAATTTAAAACTGCCATGCCTGCCTATTGTTTGTTATTTTAGGCCTTTGATAGCCTGTCTGCGGCCCCTACTTGCAATACTCCTCCACTGACCACAATGCTGCCTGCCTGTGTATCCATGTAACCGATTTAAAACTGCTATGCCTGCCTATTGTTTGTTATTTTAGGCCTTTGATAGCCTGTCTGTGGCCCCTACTTGCAATACTCCTCCACTGACCACAATGCTGCCTGCCTGTGTATCCATGTAACCGATTTAAAACTGCCATGTCTGCCTATTGTTTGTTATTTTAGGCCTTTGATAGCCTGTCTGCGGCCCCTACTTGCAGTACTCCTCCACTGACCACAATGCTGCCTGGAGTGCCTGCCTGTGTATCCATGTAACCGATTTAAAACTGCCATGCCTGCCTATTGTTTGTTATTTTAGGCCTTTGATAGCCTGTCTGCGGCCCCTACTTGCAATACTCCTCCACTGACCACAATGCTGCCTGCCTGTGTATCCATGTAACCGATTTAAAACTGCCATGCCTGCCTATTGTTTGTTATTTAAGGCCTTTGTTAGCCTGTCTGCGGCCCCTACTTGCAATACTCCTCCACTGACCACACCAATGCTGCCCGTGTACCCCTGGAACCTATTTAAAAGTTCATAGAACCTACTATTAATAAGGCCATGATGGACTACGCTGTACCACGCTACAAGCTAACCAGTCGACACTTCTTTTGCGAGAAAAACCATCCCAACCCTCCACCAGCATGTAAAAGACCGCATTGTCCATGCACTCTGGCAATCTGTGAGTACAAAGGTGCACCTGACAACAGACGCATGGACCTGTAGGCATGGCCACGGAAGATTACGTATCCATTACGGCGCAATGGGTTAATGTGGTGGATGCATGGTCCACAGGGGACAGCCTACTAAGTCTGTCTGCAGTCCCTAATTCAAATTGTCCTCCACTGTCTAAATCGGAGCTTCCACCTTCTGGCTTTCGGCCTATAGTATCAGAAATTAAACTGCATTTGGCCTTCAACTTTGGTTACGGCCTACTAACGGTGTCTGCCCCTGCCTGGTGTTTTTCCTCAACTGAATAAAGCTGAGCTTCAACCTTCTGGCTCTCATTAAGTGCTGTGTTTTTAAAAATTGGTGGTTAGGGCCTACTAACGGTGTCTTCCCCTCCCTGGTGTTTGCCCTCAACTGAATAAAGCTGAGCTTCCACCTTCTGGCTTTCGGTCTATAGTATCAGATATTAAACTGCATTTGGCCTTCAACTTTGGTTACGGCCTACTAACGGTGTCTGCCCCTCCCTGGTGTTTGTCCTCAACTGAATAAAGCTGAGCTTCAACCTTCTGGCTCTCATTAAGTGCTGTGTTTTTAAAAATTGGTGGTTAGGGCCTACTAACGGTGTCTGCCCCTGCCTGGTGTTTGCCCTCAACTGAATAAAGCTGAGCTTCCACCTTCTGGCTTTCGGCCTATAGTATCACATATTAAACTGCATTTGGCCTTCAACATTGGTTACGGCCTACTAACGGTGTCTGCCCCTGCCTGGTGTTTTTCCTCAACTGAATAAAGCTGAGCTTCAACCTTCTGGCTCTCATTAAGTGCTGTGTTTTTAAAAATTGGTGGTTAGGGCCTACTAACGGTGTCTGCCCCTCCCTGGTGTTTGCCCTCAACTGAATAAAGCTGAGCTTCCACCTTCTGGCTTTCGGCCTATAGTATCAGATATTAAACTGCATTTGGCCTTCAACTTTGGTTACGGCCTACTAACGGTGTCTGCCCCTCCCTGGTGTTTGCCCTCAACTGAATAAAGCTGAGCTTCCACCTTCTGGCTTTCGGCCTATAGTATCAGATATTAAACTGCATTTGGCCTTCAACTTTGGTTACGGCCTACTAACGGTGTCTGCCCCTCCCTGGTGTTTGTCCTCAACTGAATAAAGCTGAGCTTCAACCTTCTGGCTCTCATTAAGTGCTGTGTTTTTAAAAATTGGTGGTTAGGGCCTACTAACGGTGTCTGCCCCTGCCTGGTGTTTGCCCTCAACTGAATAAAGCTGAGCTTCCACCTTCTGGCTTTCGGCCTATAGTATCAGATATTAAACTGCATTTGGCCTTCAACATTGGTTACGGCCTACTAACGGTGTCTGCCCCTGCCTGGTGTTTTTCCTCAACTGAATAAAGCTGAGCTTCAACCTTCTGGCTCTCATTAAGTGCTGTGTTTTTAAAAATTGGTGGTTAGGGCCTACTAACGGTGTCTGCCCCTCCCTGGTGTTTGCCCTCAACTGAATAAAGCTGAGCTTCCACCTTCTGGCTTTCGGCCTATAGTATCAGATATTAAACTGCATTTGGCCTTCAACTTTGGTTACGGCCTACTAACGGTGTCTGCCCCTCCCTGGTGTTTGCCCTCAACTGAATAAAGCTGAGCTTCCACCTTCTGGCTTTCGGCCTATAGTATCAGATATTAAACTGCATTTGGCCTTCAACTTTGGTTACGGCCTACTAACGGTGTCTGCCCCTCCCTGGTGTTTGCCCTCAACTGAATAAAGCTGAGCTTCAGTCTTTAGGCTTTTGGCCTAAAGTATCAGATATTAAACTGCATTTGGCCTATTAGTGTGTTTGGGTCCTTAAAACAGTGTCTGCTGCTCCTGGGTTTGCTACTCCACTGAACAAAGCAATGCCGCCTGTTTAGTCCTGTTACCAATTTTGAACTGCATTTAGCCTACTTTATTCTTTGGCCCTATATCTGTTTCCTCCTCATCCTGCCCATTGCCCAGCCACTGCTAGATGAGTCTGCTGGTACATTGACCCAGACCACTACATTCCCCTTGCACTCTACACAGCCAGAATCTGACCCTGCTGAAAGTAAGGTTCCCCTTCCCGCATGTTATACCACCTTACACAGGGACAAAGAGGAAGGTGCAGTTGAAAGTGCAGGTTCCTTCATCAGGTGGGGGGGCATACTCGTTAGCGACGTCACTGGCACAGGGCCCCTCAGAGTATGCAAAAGTGTCGCTGCTGGTGGGAGGCGCCCCCGCCGTGCAAACACACTGCTGTACTTTGAGGGGCCCTGTGCCAGTGCCAATGCGAACGAGTGTGCCCCCCTGCTTGCTCAGGATCACAGCACTTGCAACGTTGAAATACTTACCTCTCCCTGCTCCACCGCCGTGACGTAGTCCACGATTCCTGGGCCCACTAAAACCTTGAACCAGCCCTACCCCCCACAACTTTTGCCAAATGACCCCCAAGTTCCATTGAACAACTATTATTATAAAGTTAATTAAGATTGACAAGCTTCAGAAACAAGAATGGATGTTTTTGGCATTAAAATGGGCACTGTAGGTGTTTTCCTGGCCTCCACTCACTGCCGACTATGCTTCCCCATTGACTTGCATTGGGTTTCGTGTTTCGGTCGATCCCCGACTTTTAGCGATAATCGGCCGACTGCACTCGACTCGACTCTGGACAAAGTCGGGTTTCACAAAACCCGACTCGATCTTTAAAAAATGAAAGTCACTCAACCCTAGTTGTGAGATATGTGGGGGTAATGTGCATTGGTAGGGCACTGCCAGGATAAAAAATCCTTTGCTGTGTGTGAGAATAGTGGCTCTAATGCTGTATGAGTTAAATGACTTTAAACCAGGGGACTCAAACAAATGGCCCGCAGGCTGCATGCAGCCCCTTAGGCTGATTCATGTAGCCCTCAGGTACTGTAGACCCCTTGGCATCCCTGCCCGTTTCAGGGGATCCACTGATGGACATTCAATTGAAATGATGCACCTGCTGTGGTGGAGAGGCAGCAGAGCTGCTAGTCACAGGAGGTAGAAGCCTGCTGCCACAGCTAACTCCTATGCCTGCTGCTAAAGAAAAATTAATATTCACGACTCTCCCTACCCATGGGAGTGGATAGCAGTGAATATTCAATTCTCATTAATAGCGGGCACAGTAAGCACAGCCTCCCACTTCCTGCTGTGGTCGGAAGATCACATGTGCCCGCTACTAAAGAGAATGAATGTTCACTGCTCTTTATTCCCATAGGCGTGGAGAGTTTTGGAGCAGTGAATATTTATTCCTTTGAATAGCGGTCACATGTGATCACCCGGCAGCAGGAAACCGACTACTGTGCCCGCTATTAAAGATAAATGAATATTCACTGCACTCCACTCCTATAGTTCCAGCGTGAATAGCAAAGAGTATTCTGGTAGCTGTCCTCTGCTTGTAAGCAGCGCATGACATTTGGCATACCAGGATGGGGATGAGGAGGCCATGCATACCAGGATGAGGATGAGGAGGACATACATACCAGTATAGGGATGAGGGGACTATGCATACTGCGATAAGGTTGAGGAGGCCATGCATACCAGTATAGTAATGAGGGGGCCATGCATACCAGCATAGGGATGAGAGGGCCTTGCAAAGCAGGATAGGGATGAGGGGACCATGCATACCAGGATAGGGTTGATGGGGCCATGCATACCGGGATAGTTATAAGGGGGCCATTCATACCAGGAAAGGGAAGATGGGGCCATGCATACTAGCATAGGGATGAGAGGACTATGCATACCAGGATAGGGATGAGGAGACCATGCATACCAGGATGGAGATGAGAGGACCAAGCATACCAGGATGTGGATGAGAGGGCCATGCATATCAGTATGGGTATTAGCGCAATGCATACCAGAATGGGGATGGGGTCATGTATACCAGTATAGGGATGAGGGGGCCATGCATACCACGATGGGGATGGGCGCCATGCATAGCAGGATAGGGATGGGCATGTGCACCATGCATAGTGGTTTAGGAATGAGGGGGCATTTATACCAGGATATGGATGAGGGGGCCATGCATTCCAGGATAGGGATGAGGGAACCATGCATACCAGGATAGGGATGAGGGGACCATGCATATCAGTATAGGTATGAGGGGTCCATGCATACCAGGATAGTTATGAGGGGGCCATGCATACCAGGATAGGGATGAGAGTACTTTGCATACCAGGATGGGGATGAGGGGACCATGCATACCAGGATGGGGATGAAGGGGCCATGCATACCAGGATAGGAATGAGGGGGCCATGCATACCAGGATGGGGATGAGGGTCATGCATACCAGGATAGGGATGAGGATGGCATGAATACCAGTATATGGATGAGAGGGCCATGTGTACCAGGATGGGTATTGGCGCAATGCATACCAGAATGGGGATGGGGTCCTGCATACCAAGATAGGGATGAGGGGCCATGCATACCACGATGGGGATGGGCACCATGTATAGCAGGATAGGGATGGGCATGGGCACCATGCATAGTAGTTTAGGGATGAGGGGCCCATTTATACCAGGATATGGATGAGGAGGCCATGCATACCAGGATAGGGATGAGGGAGCCATGCATACCAGGAAAGAGGATGAGGGGGCCATGCATACCAGAATAGGGATGAGGGGGCCAGGTGTACCTGGATTGGGGACCCCTGCTTTAGACAGTGGTTTTGTGGCAGTGGGGTTAAAAATTTCAACATTACATGTAGGTTTCTGCTGAAGTTTGACCTAAAGTGCTTTTTGTAGGATGCAGATTTGCGGTGTCATGCCAAGACTTTGTCCTTTCACTTCTTTTTTTGACTGGCAGGGGCACAGTAAATGACTCTTTATAAAGTTCCCTGCTCTATTGCTCTTTTGCCTGCATCTGCTCACTAGTAGGGTATGTTCACACTATAATGGAGAGTCTCCTGGCTTATACTTTAAGTTTCGAAAGACCACTATTCATCAGTGCTTATTTGGCCTCTGTCTGGCCTGCATACCATTATTCTGTATATAAAAGCACAATATTCTACACTAAACAGACAACCTTAAAAAAAGTGTAACGTCATAGATTTTATTTGCAACACATCCTTATGATGGACAGATACAAAGGCATGGATCCAGAATGTGGCCAATTTAAAGCATATTTCTTATGTGAACTTAGTCTTACTGTATGTGCTGAGTGCTTATGCCATTAAGTGGACTTTATTACTATTTATAAGATTGGGAAAGTAGCACGATGGTTCACTTATGTCTTATAGGAATAAAAAAGGAGAAATGTTTAGGCCAGGGTCATACAAGCGTGGATACTCTCTTCTGATAGAACTGGATTGATCATATAAACGACACTGATCAATTATCTAAATGATCTGAGTATCAGCTTTGTGTAATCCAATTGTCTTGGATGAGAGAATAGTAGCACAGGTAAGGAGAAGATGGAGAGCAAAATTTTCTCCATCTTCTCCATTCTTTGAGCACATGGAAATCAGACTGTACTCCGATGTCATCCGAGAGCAGTTTGATGTTTTCCACGCGCCCATAGACCTAAATTCTCTGCAAATCGTATGCTGCTATTTTTCTCTTATGCCGATTGGTGCGAGAAAAAAGAACGGTGATCAGCACTGCTCCATAGGATAACACTGGGCCGAGTGCTATCCGATATTTAAGCTCATGTGAGCGAGTCCTTAAAGTTAATGTTTGGAGGGTGGTGAATGTTCCCAAGATGTCTGAATCACAAACTCTACAGACATGACCAGGAGAAGTTATCAATAATTTAGATTAGCTGAAAACAGCTATAATCAAAGACAATGTCACCCGTGACTGTATATCGTCTGCAGAGCACTTCTGTAGACCTGCTATCTACTACTAAATTGTCAATGAATGGTGGTAAATTGACCTTGCTCACAAACTACATGGTCACTCTATGTGGTCATGATTTTGCACTACTATTTTCCCAATTAATATTAAAGAGCTTGCTATCACACATAAATTAGTTTTTATGATGAGTCAAATTATTTGGGTTCAGGCCTTCTATAGATAGAGGTTTGAAGCCTAACTTGTTATGAAACTTACATGCTATGCCCCCATGAATTAACCATATATTTTGCGTTTACTATTTAGATTCACTTTATTCATTTACAGTATATTCACATTTACTTTACAGTGTGGATCAACACCATCTGCTTTAGTTATATGTGGCTTAGAGTCTGCGTAAGGACCAATCAAGTACCATGCCTCCTATGGCCACCAACATAATCTAAGTTTTAGAATGCGGTACAAAGATGAGTACTAGCGTTAAATTGTTTGCAGGATTGATGTTTGATCAGCTGATACGTGTCCCGACTTCCATAACCGTATACAGGCTATATAATTAGTCTTAGACAAATACTGTGTAAAGAAATATGTACAATATATTTGTTTTTTTCATCCATAACATTGGACATTTTTTCCATGTATGACAATTTCTAGAGCTTTGTAATTTTGTGAAAATATTGCTAAAAATGTAAAATGATCAGTCTATGCAGGAGCAACGGTCCAGTGAAAGGCATTTTCTTTTTAACATAACAGGTTTTGGCATTGTGTTTCTAACTATTTCGATCCAGCCATCTTTCACACAGGCACAAACAGAAACAGTTTGCTTTCATAAACTTTTGCATGATTTGTTATTATCTTTCTTTATGGATAGCTAGCAAAGTAATGTATACTCTGCTTAAAGCTGTGTTTTTTTCCCCTACAAAATGCAACAAATTCCTAGCTATGATTTTTGGGGTTGGATATTATTATGGATGAAGAGAAAAAGTTCTTTTCAAAAATGGCACATTTTCTAATTATAAATGTTGTTATCTCTTAGCATCCATTGCCAAAATTAACATGTGCCTTGCACTAAGAAATCCCAGGATTGTCACAACTTGTGCCAGCTGTTGAGGTTATGACACCTGTGCCAGTATCGCCAGCTCTGCCCACTGTCATCTGTTCCAACCGTTCCATCTGTACTGTTTGTACCAATTCTCCCATTACTGCATCTGTACCTTCTGCAGAAACTGTTCCAATAATGCCAGCTGTGTCATTGGTGCCAAATATGCCAGATGTTCTATTCATCCACCCTGGGCCAGATCAATGTAGTTTTTTGCTCATTAGTTTTAGCTGGTAGACTCAATTCATATTATTTTATGCTTTTTATTAAGATGATTCAATGTAAAAATAAGCTATAAACACAATTATTTCAAGTCTATCCGTAAAGATTAAATATTGGGGCTCACTGGTCATTCTGTGTGATCCGTTTTGTCAAAATGACAGGTTTCTGGGAGGGACAGGAGTTTTTTTCTGTTCTGTAGATTCTGGCTGATAAGAAATAATCATAATACAGTGCTCATAAAACACACACACAGCTATTACTCTGAAGCAATATGCAAGACTTAGATGGCTGAAGCCAATTTGTATCATATTTTTCCAAATTAAAATAATTTACATTATCATGGCTGAATGAAGTGACTTCTGAAAAAAATATCATGCCCATCATGATGTTTTGCAAGTATTAGCAGACATTAAAGTTGATATATGAAAACTGAAATTTGACATTTCTTGTTAATATGTGCAGTGAGTAACATACAGCAGATCTTTATATGAACAAATATTATTTGTTTCTATTAATTTAGGTACATAAATATGTCTATGTAGATAGAATTATTTCATGTATTGAATTTAGCTAAACTAAAAGCAAAATAAAAGAAAAGTAAGTATAAAGCAGTGCCTATAAATCTACTGACATAAAGTAAATAACATTATTCATCTAATTTAATTACAATGGCATTTGTCAAGGGGAGAGATACAGTATATTTGGCAGCAAGTGCATAAACAACTCATGAAGTTGATGTGTTGAAGCTACTTTATCAAGGGTGGAATATACTGAGAGATAGATGACTGGGTGAAGGAATCTCCAAAACAAGAGGTCCTTTGGGTAGTTGCCCTACTAATATGTAGTGGTAAGTACCTTCCAAAAGTAGGATAACCTCAGAAATATTGTATAGATTCTTTGTGATGTCAAAATAAATGCTTTAGATAAATCATAAATGAACTCCACAAAACCTTTGATGGTATCTTTGACTAAGATCTAAGCAACAGATCCATTAGCCAATTAGTGACTTGGCAATTCTTCACTTTCCTTCCATCAGACAAAACTTTTTTCCTTTTTTTATTGACATAGTCATAGGAGAGCTTGTAATTTAAGAATATACAAATATAGTCAAGATAAATAAGTAAAAAAAATGTAACTATTAATTATTTCATCTTAAAACTTATTAATGGAATGAATAACTGACCATCCTTAAGATTGGACATGACATCTTGAAATTGAACATCATGAATCTTGGAATCATCAGGGGGTTGTCCACTACTAAGACAACCCCTTCTCATACCCCACACTTGGCCCCAACAAAATAAAAAAGTTTATATTCACCTCCTGTGCCAGCGGTGTTCCTGTGGTGTCGGCACCAGCTTTTTGCGGGGCTCTCATGCAGTTGTTGTGAGACACTTGACCCCGGCGCACAATCTGCCTTTAGATGAATTGAACATGAAGAGGAAGACCGGGCTGCAGCTGATCTATGACTTCCTCTTTATGTTAAATTCAACAGAAAGCAGGGGCGCTGATGCCAGTGCTGATTGGGCATCGGGGTCATGTCTCACAACAACTGCACAAGAGCCCCGGGGAGAGCTAGTGCCAACACTGTAAGAATGGCATTGGCACAGTAGGTAAGTATATGCTTTTTTATTTTATTGGGGCCAAGCAAGTTGATGTCCGAGTAGTGAAAACTTCTTTTATGTTAATACTTACCATATTCTGGTGTATATCTTAGGGATATGATAGAAGGAAAGATGGCTAGAAATCGGGCCACAAACACAATTAAACTAAATATATAAAAATTATTACTGTAGCAAGAATGTTAATCTATTAGCACAAAAATTTCACACATTAAATAAATATGCCACATCTTAAATGAAATCAGTAGAGGTGAAAATTTATTTTAAATATGAATTCAACACATTAGTCCAATTTTCCTCAAAAATTTGCTTCATGGCAAACATACTTGTCATGAATCTCAATAGTGCAAAGCCTCTAATTAAAATACAAGTACAACTCTCTGAAGTCTCCTAGGACTGTATTGAACCAGTTTTGAATGTTTTAACCCAAACAGAGTGTCAGGACTCTGAACATTTTTTATTACCTTTTGTGCATTACTGCCCTTTTCCAAGATGGCGTCTTTGGTCTCATGTGCACTGTGCGTTCCTGCTATAAAACGCCACCCCAGCCTTCAGTCTGTGCTAGAGTATTCTGCCTTGCATCCAGATCCTGAGCTCTGGTGACTCCCTGGCTATATACCTGCTCCTGTGAACCTGTGGGGTTATCCTGCTACTCTGCTCTGAGTTCCTGCTGCATACACCAGTTCCAGTAATCCTCCTTCATCTGCTGCTCATGTTTACTTCCACCTGCATTTGCGGGACATGTAAGCTGTTGCTGCTCTGCAAAAACCTGAGACTATTACCCAGGCCTCCCTGGTTGTGCTAAGATATTATTTGAACTGCCTTATAAGCATATCTATCTGTGTTTGGACTAAAACAAGGACTTATTCGTGTCAAGTATCCTCAAAAATAATTGTGCTTCATAGACTTTATGTGTGATTGCATTTTCCTCTGAAGTTTCCTATAGACTGCTAAGCTGCATTTAATATTTACTCCAAGTGTTGTGGACTTGAGTTTCTCTCTGCACCTGTTTGAATCACTGTGTGATATTATAGACTTTACCACTTATAAAACTGTGTCCTGTAGTTGTCTTGTTCCAAGCAAAGAGTCTCCTGAGTTATCCCCTATAATTATTACAGGATACTCTAGCCTAAAAAAAAAGGAGACTGCTGGAACAATGACTGCAGAAAGCAGACTAGAGCAGGTGTTTTCCATAATTAGATCACTGCAGAAAGATGTGGAAGGTCTGCAAAAGAAGTTTGGAAGCTTTGAACACAATCAACAAGTGTTTTGACAGACGTTGCAGGACTTAAGCACCCGCATGGCAGCTCAGGAAAACAAACTTGCTGACATAGAGTCCCAGTATGGATGGGCTTTTCACAACATAAGCACGCAAATAGCTGCACAAGCGACTTTTCCCTCTGGGCAACCGCCACCAGCTAGCCCACCTAAGTTGCCCCATTCAGACTTAATGGTGATCGCGACAAATTTCGTGGCTTTGTGAATCAATTTATGCTATATTTTGATGTGCATGCTGACCATTTTCCTAATGATAGATCCAAAGTATTGTGTGTAATAATGCTGCTGACCGCACAAGTGCTCGCCTGGGCGAATCCGATGATTGAGTCTCGTGACCCACGGTTAAATAACTTGGATGATTTCTTGGCCACTATGGCATTAATGTTTGATGATCCTAATCGCCGTGCAACCGCTGAATCTGCTTTATTGTCTTTACGCCAGGCAAAATGTTCTGTTATTGAGTATGCTACTGATTTCAGGAGATTAGCGGTAGATACTAATTGGGACAGTTATGCACAATTGCCTATTTTTAAAAGGGGTCTGTCTAGTATTGTAAAAGGTGAACTAGCTCGCTCTGAGTCACCACAAGAGCTAGAGACATTTATACAGCATTGTGTGCACATTGACATTCGCCTTACTGAGCGTAGGCAGGAGAAGTTTGCTGCATATAACCGTATTTCTAACTTTTCCCTTCCTTCCAAAGAGTCTGCAGGTAAAACATCTCGGGAGGTGGAGGAGGTGCCCATGCAAATTGATTCCATTCAGAGGCGCGAGATCAATGAGCGCCGGAAGCATCGCCTTCATGAAAGTCTATGTTTCTACTGCGGCAGTCTCACCACTTCTTGATCAATTGTCCTAAGTGTCCTAGATGGCCTAACAAGGTGCAACCAGCAGTAGGGGAGTATGACAACTGTGATGATGAATCTGACATCTCTGAATGTA
The DNA here is from genome assembly GCF_051348905.1 of Ranitomeya variabilis. Taxonomy (NCBI): domain Eukaryota; kingdom Metazoa; phylum Chordata; class Amphibia; order Anura; family Dendrobatidae; genus Ranitomeya; species Ranitomeya variabilis. Next base: position 640,108,387 of record NC_135233.1, read on the forward strand.
GCCTGCCTTTAAACGCTGTATTCCATTCATTTTCTAAGACTTCACCCCCCAAGGAGCTTAAGGAAAATAACTCTCACTGTTCTCTCCCTATTAAGATCCTGTGTTCAGGACAGTGTATTTCCAGTGCAGCTATGATTGACTCTGGTGCAGGTGGCATTTTCATGGATATCGCATTTGCCAAGGAACATGGTATTGAAATTCAGCAAAGAGCCTCTCCAATTACCATGGAAACAGTGGATGGGTCAACTTTAATCTCTGGGCCTGTGGATCAGGAGACCGTACCCCTTGAAATTTTGTTGGAGCCTAATCATCAGGAGCAACTTTCTTTCTTGCTAATTTCTTCTCCTCATTTTCCTGTGATTTTAGGCATTCCTTGGTTGCGTTCTCAGAACCCAATTATCAACTGGGAGACCAAGGAGATTATCTTTCCAACCAGGAGCAACTCAGCATTAACAGAAGCTGTCTCTGAGTCCACGGCTACGGAACCATATGTACAGGTATTTTCTTTACCTCCAGCATATAAAGAGTTCTCTGACATGTGTGACAAGAAGAATGCAGATCAGCTTCCTCCACACAGGCATTATGACTGTCCCATTGAGTTCCTTCCTAGGGGCAGCTATTCCTTTTGGTAACGTATACCCTTTGGCGGCACCTGAGCTTCAAGCCTTAAAGTAGTATATTGATGAAAATCTGGCCAAAGGCTTCATACGTCCTTCTTCCTCACCAGCAGGGGCACCTATCTTTTTTGTAAAGAAGAAGGATGGGACCCTGAGACCCTGTGTTGACTATCGGGAACTCAATAAGGTAACCGTACGAAACAGTTACCCTTTGCCTCTGATTCCCGAATTACTGGAAAGAGTCCGCCATGCTAAGGTGTTCTCTAAACTGGATCTTCGTGGGGCTTATAATTTGGTGCGTATTCGTCCAGGGGATGAGTGGAAGACCGCATTCAGATGCCGGTATGGACACTTTGAATCTCTTGTGATGCCCTTTGGGCTTTGTAACGCCCCTGCAATGTTTCAACACCTTGCAAATTACATTTTCAGAGATTTGTTGGACCAGTTTGTAGTGATCTATTTGGACGATATACTAATCTTTTCTGACTCTCTACAGGAACATGAAGAACATGTCAAAACTGTTTTAAGACGTCTGAAAGAGAACCATCTGTATATTAAGCCGGAGAAATGCGAGTTCCATCGTTCTGAGATACAGTTCTTACGTTAAATCATCTCTCCACAGGCTCAAGAAGCTTTTGATCGGCTTAAGATCTGTTTCACATCAGCACCGCTGTTGATACACCCAGATCCAAAACTTTCTTTCATTGTGGAAGTGGACGCTTCCGATAATGCTTTGGGGGCTATTCTCTCCCAAAGAACTAAAGAGAAGGGTCTGCTACATCCTTGTACTTTCTTTTCCCATAGACTAACCTCAGCAGAGAAGAATTACGACGTGGGAGACAAGGCACTGCTGGCTATTATTGCGGCTTTCAAAGAATGGAGGCATCATCTGCAAGGAGCTGCACAACAGATCATAGTGCTAACTGACCATCGCAATTTAGAGTTCCTTAGAACTGCTAGATGTCTTTCTCCTCATCAGGCTCGTTGGAACTTATTTTTAAATCAATTTAACTTTGTTATCTCGTACCATCCAGGTTCTCGTAATGGGAAGGCTGATGCTTTATCCCGAATCCATGCTGCGGATTCTGTACTGGAGCCCCGTCCAAGACCATTCTATCTGATGCCAATTTTATCAGAGTTATCCACGATCAGGACTTGTGGAAGGAGTGCAGGGAGGCCTATGACGGTGATGTATTTCTGGCCAACCCACCTGTGGATATTAATCTTGTCTTTAAGGGTGGCATGTGGTTCAGAGATCGACGTATCTACGTCCCTGAGGTCGTCCGTCTGCAGATCCTCAAGTTGGTACATGACTCCAAGTTGGCTGGTCACAGGGCGGTACAGAAGACACAAGAGTTCCTGAGCCGATTCTTCTGGTGGTCAACTTGCCTGAAGGATACCAAGGACTATGTTCTCTCTTGAGAGGTATGTGCTCGTTACAAGACTCCTCATGTGGCACCTATGGGTCTCCTACAACCATTACCTGTTCCATTCCGCCCTTGGGGGTCTATATCAATGGACTTTTTTGTGGAGCTGCCTACATCGGGGGCATGAATACAATCATGGTGGTAGTTGATCGCCTGACTAAAGCTGCTCATTTTGTTCCGTGCACCCTGCCTCCCCTCAGCTAAAGATACAGTGAACTTGGTTATACAGAATGTCTTTCGGTTGCATGGGGTTCCGGATGAGATCATCTCTGACCGTGGAGTGCAGTTCACTTCAAGATCCTGGAAGGGGTTTTGCTCTGCACTCAATATTAATGTCTGTCTCTCTTCCGCTTACCATCCTCAGACAAATGGTCAGACTGAGCGTACCAACCAGACGCTGGGACAATATCTAAGATGCTATGTCAGCCATCTCCAGGATGATTGGTTGGAGTTGCTGCCGTTAGCTTAATTTTCATATAACAATTCTCACAGCGCCTCCACTAAATTTACACCTTCCTTTGCCAATCTGGGTTATCATCCGTGTATCTTACCTAGGTCTCCAATTAATTCTCCGGTTCCAGCAGTGGAGGAAAGGTTGACTGCGATGAGGCAAAATCTGGAGGTTCTGAAGGAATCCCTGACCACAGCTCAAGAACGTTATAAGAGATCGGCTGATAGATTCCGTAAACCTGCACCCATGTCCAAGGTAGGAGATTCCGTGTGGTTAGCAACTAAGAATCTGAAGTTAAACATTCCTTCACAAAAACTTGGACAGAAATTCATTGGCCCTTTCCAGATCAACGGTATTGTGAGCTCTGTGGCCTGCCGGCTGAAGCTGCCTAGGACTATGAAGGTACACCCAGTTTTTCCTGTATCTTTACTAAAGCCTGTATCTCCTATTACCTGCCAGGGACGTGTTGTGCCACCTCCGCAGCCTGTGGTGATTGATGGGCAAGAACAATTTGTGGTGGAGGAAATTGTTGATTCCAGGATTCGCAGGAATCAGCTCCAATATCTGATAAGATGGCAGGGATATCCCCCTGAGGAAGACTCTTGGGAACCTGTGGAAAACATTAATGCCCAACAGAAGATTTCTCATTTTCATCAGAGATTCCCTGAGAAACCAGGTCCAGGATCGTACTGAGGCCGCTTCTAAGGAGGGAGTAATGTCAGGACTCTGAAAATTTTTTATTACCTTTTGTGCATTACTGCCCTTTTCCAAGATGGCGTCTTTGGTCTCATGTGCACTGTGTCTTCCTGCTATAAAACTCCACCCCAGCCTTCAGTCTGTGCTAGAGTATTCTGCCTTGCATCCAGCTCCTGAGCTCTGGTGACTCCCTGGCTATATACCTGCTCCTGTGAACCTGGACATGTAAGCTGTTACTGCTCTGCAAAAACCTGAGACTATTACCCAGGCCTCCCTGGTTGTGCTAAGATATTATTTGAACTGCCTTATAAGCATATCTATCTGTGTTTGGACTAAAACAAGGACTTATTCGTGTCAAGTATCCTCAAGAATAATTGTGCTTTATAGACTTTCTGCGTGATTGCATTTTCCTCTGAAGTTTCCTATAGACTGCTAAGCTGCATTTAATATTTACTCCAAGTGTTGTGGACTTGAGTTTCTCTCTGCACCTGTTTGAATCACCGTGTGAAAATATAGACTTTACCACTTATAAAACTGTGTCCTGTAGTTGTCTTGTTCCACGCAGAGAGTCTCCTGAGTAATTCCCTATAATTATTACACAGAGCCTTTTTAATATCCAAGTGATCTCAACCTATCTGGCCAAGGGAAAAAGGATGGCAACTAAAGGGAACAAATGACCTAATTATCAAGACATGGCTTTTAGCCTTTTTAGGCTACTAAACTTGTAACCATGATTTATACATTGGTGGTATAGAATGGAAAGAAGCTTTGTTTTTTTTTCCCAAAATGTGGTGCAAATAATTTTGTTTGGGCAGTATCAAGAGTTTTGTTTTTTGGTAAATGAAACAACTAGAGCTTTTGCAAAAACCATTCAAAAATGTATTTAGGGAGCAGAAACAGGTGTGCTGCTTTGAAAATGAAAAAACAATTACTATTCAACTGGGGACGTAAAAATTCTCCGTTTTTGGGGATCTCCAAAATTACTAAAACAATTACAATGGATTTTTTAATCAAGCCTTTCAAAACTATTTATTTTTCTTCTTAGAGAACAGGAACAGGTTAGCTGTTTTCAAAGTGAAAAAGCAATAGCTTGTCAAAAATACGGTAAAAATTATCTCTATTTTTGGTGCCGTTACTTGCTTGTATTCCCTAAAAAGGCTATGCTTCCCAGAAGCAGTACCTTATAGCAGTAAAAAAACACAGTATGCTGCCGATATGTGTGGCTGACATGATCAGGCAAGGAGATATCAAGCAGTGTTTTGCTAGCAACAGCAGTTTCAGCAGCACAAGTACAGATAAATTATATGAAGGACAAGTGGTACATGCCTGGTTAAGAGTAGGCCATTAGCATTGGTGGTACCAGGACAGTGTAGCAAACAGACAACAGACAAGTAGGCAGGTGGTACAGTCAATATAATCATTGACATCAGCCATAGTTGAATGAAGGTCAGCACTGATCCATTCCTGATTCTTTTGACAAATGTAAGTTTTTACGCAATTGCGGCGTGACAAAGTCACTGTGCTGATTACCCTCTTGACATTACACTGGAGACTGGACATTTCGGTTTGTGCATAGCAAACTGGGCCAGTCCTTGCCACTGATTTTATCTACTGAGACAGAATGTCATATCGGGGTTCATGGTATCTGCTAGTGAAAGAACACAGTTCAGGTATGACTGAAACTGGCTGGTCAGGCAGTGTAAACTCTGTTTTTAGAGTAAATGCCCAAAATAACTTGCCACTCAAATGTTTGTGAAGAGAAGAAAATTCAATTTATTTTGCGTCCAGAGATAACAGTTCAATGTTATCTGGAAGCGCGCTTCCGCAGGCGACATAGAACTCCACCAGCTCTGGAGCTCCACAACGGTAAGAAGGCGCCCTTTGTCTGGTACCATTCGTTTTGCACTGCAGACAATTCATTTATGCATTATCCCCTAAATATAGTGCTGACCACCTGATCACCAAGTGGCATAGTACGCTACCAGCCCCAGGTCAATATACTGCACATAGTATTGGGGACAACTTAAAACATCAGAGGGACTTCCCATCTGGCCATACGTTTTGTCCTAATATTCCAGATAACATTGAACTGTTCTGAGGAAGGTCCACCTTGGACCGAAAACGTTCAACAATTGGTTCTATGTCTGGACGCAAAATAAATTGAATTTTCTTTTCTTCACAAACATTTGAGGGCCGAGTTATTTTGGACATTTGCTACTAAGGGTGGGATACCCTACTTGAGCACCAACACCCATACTCCTACAGAGTGCCGTGTTTGTTTATTTTTTACTCTGTTTTCAGAGTAACTCTGGCCCATCATGTCATATATGCTGTAATTGCAGCTGTCCTGGCTATTTGCTGTAGCTGTAGTCTTAATACATGTCAAGGGAGTGTTGATTGTGGACATAGTGGAGAGACATCACCTGGTCAGACATTTGGTCAGCTGACATCTGCTCTGTGGAAGCATCATGTGTAACAAGGTGGCCCGGAACGGTAGTCCCAGCCCAGTCAACGAAGCCACAGTCAGTATACATCCCGATACCTTGTACACAAATAGACAGGATGGACACAGCTCCCCTCACGAGTTACCTCTTTTTTCCAGTCACTTCAGTCCAGACAATCACAATCCAGGGTCACAGGAGTAATCCAACAGGGATAACTTTTATTTTTGTAAGATAAACTAGGTAGAAAGAGGTGATTGGAGAAAATATGATGGAGACTTCCTGCTTTTTCCCTACTCTTATTTACTGCCATCTCAGCATCACCAACAGCAGCAGTCACCATTCACAAGCAAAGGTAGTGAAACTTCACTCGCTGGAATCTGGATGCTTCTCGTTCCTTCGGCGGGGCACTCGCACAGTCCTGAGCCCACCTCGCTGCTCCATATGCCAGAATCTGGACAGTTGAAGTCCCTTTGGTGGGGCCCTTACCAAGTCCTGGGGCCTGTGTTGTAGTCCTTAAGTCCTGGAAAGCAGATTCTATATCCTCATGGGGTCTGGCAATGCCTGTCTCACTGTCCTTTAGTTCAGGGCAATAGATTCTTCCCCTCCTGGTGTCTGGCAATGCCCCGGCTGTTGCTGAGCTTCTGCCCTGGGCAAGTGTGCCCCGAGCTCTGAACAGGAAGCAGGAACTTCCTGCTCCCTAGAGGCTGCTTGCTTAGCCCACAAAGTAACTCTTTGTTATCCCTGCCTCTAACATGTACAGGGCAACAGAATACAGTGCAACAGTGATACATTACAGACTAAAAGAGACATCACACGCATAAGGAACTTAGCAAACACAGCATAATACAATAAGAATGTGCAGCATATACTACAAGTGTTGCCATACACAGTAAATGACCTTTGATTACTCCCTGGCTATATACCTGCTCCTGTGAAGCTGTGTGGTGATCCTGCTACTCTGCTCTGAGTTCCAGCTGCATACACAAGTTTCCAGTAATCCTCTTTCATCTGCTGCTCGTGTTTACTTCCATCTGCATTTGCTGGACATGTAAGCTGCTGCTGCTCTGCAATAACCTGGGACTATTAACCAGGCCTCCCTGGTTGAGCTACGATATGATTTGAACTGCCTTATAAGCATATCTATCTGTGTTGGGAGTAAGACAAGGATTTATTCGTGTCAAGTATCCTCAAGAATAACTGTGCTTCATAGACTTTCTGCTTGATTGCATTTTCCTCTGAAGTTTCCTATAGACTGCTAAGCTGCATTTATTATTTGCACCAAGTGTTGTGGACTTGAGTTTCTCTCTGCACCTGTTTGAATCACCATGTGATAAAATAGACTTTACCACTTATAAAACTGTGTCCTGTAGTTGTCTTGTTCCACGCAAGGAGTCTCCTGAGTTATCCCCTATAATTATTACATACAGTTTGCCATGCTCACCGGTATGGCCAAGGACACCACTGATTCAAATTTCACACCCCACTGTGTGAGTTGGTCATCATGGCAAGCATCTTCTTTGTTGTTGTTAATTTTACTCTAACTGTAAGTCCCCTTCCCAGTCTTTGTCAACTCTGTCCTCCTCCACATACACCTGCTGGTGCTTCTTCTTGTCTTCCTCCTCCTCCTCCACATCCTGCTGCATGCATGTTCCTTGAATGCCTGAGAAGGGTCCATTCCTTAACCCAAAAAATCAATAATAATTTAAACCCCAAAAATACATTTTGTTAAAGAAAATTGTATAAATGGAATATCAAGAATTTTTGCGTTCTAATTTACAACAATTTTGCAATTTGTGCCCTGCCCTGCACAGAATCCTACCAGTGGAAGCCTCCAAAAATCTTACATATGCTAAAAATGATGGTGATGGTGATATGTGATAAAATTAAAAAGGTGGTTTGTTCACCTGGGGTAATTGTGACAGGTACTCTTTAAAATGCCTATACAATCCTCAGCTACTGCTTCTTCAAGTGTTCAGGATGAGTCCTCAGCAGCTGCTTGAAATAAATAGGACTATTTTCACTGTTTTAGACCTGGGATGCCGGATGTGAATACATTTTCAATTTATAGAAATGTTTCTAGATTAACCCCTTCCTAACATGGCCAATTTCTTTTTTTTGTTTTAGTTTTTTCCTTAACTTCTTGAAAGAGTTATAGCTTTTTTATTTTTCTGTCCACATAGATGTTTGTTTTTGCAGGACGAGTTGTACTTTTGAATGACAGAATTAATTTTACCTCACAGTGTACTGGTAAATGGGGAAAAAATTCCAAGTACTGTAAAAATGGAAAAAAACGCAATTGGGAATTGTTTATACTGCATACATTGTGTGGTAAAATTGACCTTATAGTAAGATTCACCTTTTCATTACCCATACCAATATATCAAACTAGTCCAGTTTTTTATTTCTTAGTGGTAAAAAAAGAAAAAGATCTGTGTTTACTGTGTTGTTATTTTCTGAGACCCAAAACACTTTCATTTTTTGTTCTATAGAGTTGTGGGAGGGCTTCTGTTTTGTGAGACGACATATTTTTATTGATAACATTTTGATATAGATATGACATATTTGTCTCATCATACAGCATTTTTTGCTGTATTGTGGAAACCAAAAAAAGCAATTTGAGCATTTTTATTTTTTTCTGTTTATGGTGTTTACCAACCAATATAATTATTTCAATATCTTGATATATCTGACTTTTCTGGATGCAGTAATGCCACATATGTGCATTTTTTCAATTTTTAATCATCTATATTTGTAATAGAGGAAAAAGGGGGTGTTTCAAACTTTTATGCTAATTTTTCAGTTTTTAAACTTTTTAAAAAATTTTCACTGTAGTGACTTGAACCTTCTATCATCTGATAGCTTGTTTTATATACAGAAATACCACTGTATTGCTGCATATAATAAAAATCACAGTATCCTTTGAGGCCCGGCCATACGCTCATCGGCGCATCACGGGAGTGCTGACGAGTGCATAGATTGATGCACCCCCATGTCGACACAATATTAAGGCAGCTATCAGATTTTGACAGGGGCATTTAACTGGTTAACAGTTGCCTGCGGATCTTTGATCCACCCGCAGCTGTCAGAGTCAGGTCCTGTTTGTAACACACAGCCATTACCTGGCAGTTGTGGGGCAAGCTCACCTCATGACTCCACTCAATACACTGGCTAAAGGGCATGCACAGTACATCTATGGCGGATTTTGTAAGGGATTAAAAGGTTTTATTGTCAACACTTTTCTCAGCTGGCTCCTTTTTCAAGACAAAACAAGAATGTTGGCATGTGAACATTGAGGTTTTGTCTTGAAAAACGAGTCAGTCCGGCACAGAAATAAGATGACAACAAAACCTTTTAGTAAGTTATGGAAAGAGCACTAAAATGCTCCAGAGCTCATTACTCGAGTAGGTCGGATGCTGAGTCGTGCTTGACTCAAGTAACGAGTATAATGGAAGTCAATAGGAAACTCAAGCATGTTTCCCAGGAGGGGCAGGAAAATCGCTCAAATGGAATGGGAACAGCATGGTGAAGATGTCTGGATGCTTCTCTGACTCCCATGTCACTGCTGATAACAATGTCGTCAGAGTATTAAGCCACTTTTAAGGAGTGACAATGAATCATTCAAAACTAAAGATAAAATGGATTTTGCGGGAAAAATTTTTAGGAAACATTTTTCCAAGTACAATGACTTGTGAATAAGGCAAAATTATAGGGAGAAAAAAAACACCCAAATGCCTTCTCTACTGCATAGGGTATGTTCATACATAGCATTTTCACTGTGTTTTTGCACTTTCTCATTGCTTTCAATGGTTAAAAAGCCATTCACCGGTAAATGTAATTTTACCATTTTACTACATTATCTGGCCATGTGGTGTATGTGAAACCCCCCAGGTTCCTGGTTGTTACAGTGGCATTGCTTTCCTCATGGGGAGAGTGATGTCATACCTGGAACCAAGGAAGGATTCCTTTAGCAGGTATTCAAAAACATGCAACATGTTCTTACTCCAGGCCAGAAGGGGGAGCTCTGATCCAGTTTGTGGGTCGCTCCCCTATATATATTTTGTCTGGAGGGAAAGTAGTGTAGTCTGTCACAGACAGGGAAAGAGAGAAGTCTGTCAGGGGAGAGGAGTAAGGAAGACTGTGGAGTCATGCAGCCACGTGAGGTGCTGCAGCTCCTGGAGAGAAGAAAGGACAGAACAAGCTGTAGAGAGCGTGAAGTAGGAAATAGAGCAAAGGAGCATTAACAGCTGGAGAGAGAAGCTGCGACTGAGCTTCCTCCACGCTGAAACGCAGATACCGGTAGCCGGAAGACCGAGGTTTTGGGGTAACTTCATGCCCCACGGTAGAAACCGGCAGACAGCTGGACTTCAAGTCACCTGTTCACCATTAACACCCGAAGACACAGTAGCAGATAGAGCCCGGGTCGTGATAGAGATCATGTAAAAAGGCTTGAGTTACCTGTCATGTGGGTAGTGTTCTACCTAAAGGGGGACAAAGAGAATGTGAGGACCTTGTGTGAGGCCTAAGGCTACTTTCACACTAGCGTCGGGCTCGGCCCGTCACTGTGCGTCGGGCCAATGTTCCCGACGCTAGCGTTGTCTCCGCCGCACAACGGGGGCAGCGGATGCATTTTTCCAGCGCATCCGCTGCCCCATTGTGAGGTGCGGGGAGGTGGGGGCGGAGTTCCGGCCGCGCATTTAAGCAACGTTTTTTGCTCCTGACGGTCTGCCACTGCACGACGCATCCGTCGCACGACGGGTGCGACGTGTGGCAATCCGTCACAATGCATCGCTTAATGTTAATCAATGGTGAAAAAACGCATCCTGCAAACACTTTTGCAGGATGCGTTTTTTCGGCAAAACAACGCATTGTGACGGAATGCAGTTAACGCTAGTGTGAAAGTAGCCTGAGGCAGCAAGTGACTACAACATAGTGCTAGAAGGAAGGCTTCTAACCCCACCTGGTTAAGGGGATTCCAGATTCGCTTCCCAGCCGGCCGGACCATACCAGTACCTGTGATCCGCTACCCTGTACTGCGGTTGCCTGAACTTTACAGTAAAGAAACTGCAACTTGTGTCCTCTATTTCTTTTTACACCATCTACCATCTGTCCCTACTACAGCCGGAGCCCTGGGGACCATACTATCCCAGCTGCCATAACATTACCCCAGTGGACCTCTTTAAGCAGCATCAGTTACCACTGACCGAATACTACACATGGCGTCACAACCAAACTTTATTCAACAAACTCCTTTAAAGACTATCCCTTTTACTTGAGTGCCCAGGGCCATGGACCGGGTCAGCGCTGCTGTGACAAATCACATTAAGTAAAGGACCCAGTACTGAGTACCCCACGGCCCTTGCAGGTGTTACATATGTGACATGGTCAGACACACCCTGTTTAATTTATAAAAAAATGGACTCAAACGCACAAAGCCTGTGCAGCCAATAAAGGAACTGCCAAAAATTAGAAGGAAAAGGGACTCCGATAATAATAATCTCTTTATTTATATAGCACCAACATATTCCACTGCGCTTTACAGGCATTATCATCGCTGTCCCCGATGGGGCTCACAATCTAAATTCCCTATCAGTATGTCTTTGGAATGTGGGAGGAAACCCACACAAATACAGGGAGAACATAAAAACTCCTTGCAGATGTTGTCCTTGGTGGGATTTGTGTTTTAAGTGTTTTTATTGAATTTTACATTTAAACAGGGATAGGAATGGTCATAGGAAAGGAGGAAAGGGAAGGTATGGGATACACAAGGGAAACAGTAAAAATAGAGAACCCTTGTACAATTTCTGAAAAATGATAATAATAAACTTAATACATAAAGAGAAAAAAAAAAAAAAATATACAATAAAATTCAACATAAAATTTAGGTACACAGCAAAGACTTGCCATACCTATTGCAAGGAGCTCAATGGAGAGATACCGAACACAACGCACCTCAACACACCTGCTCAATGTGAAACTTATTATTCCAAATTTTCCACTTTTTGGTATATTTATGAATATTGTTGTTAGCCACCGCGAATCTCCACTCTAAGTCACTATGCTGTCTTATCCTATCAAGGATATCCGAGAATTTGGGAACATCAGTTTTTTTCCACCAATAAGCTAGAGTCACCTTAACCACCAGGAGGACATGTATAATGACATACCTAACTGAACTATCGAGTGTTTCCATGTCCAGTGATAAGAGTGCTATCCCTGGAGTGATCCGAAAATCACTAGATAAATGATTAATATGTTGCGACACCTGAGACCATAGTCTCTTAATTTTCGGGCAGCTCCAAAACAAATGAAGAAGGTTGAACCCAGGACTCCAGTGCTGCAAGGCTAACAACAGAGCCACCGTGCTGCCCTATACGCCCTGTATTAGACATAAAGGCGGCCTCCCACACGTTCTGTTAAAATTGTTAGGTAATTTTTGAGAGCTATGAATATCCCGTTTCGTAAATTTACTCCTGATTCTAGAAATGCCACTTGATCGGCCTGATCCTATAGATTGACTAATGTTTATATATCGGCTGTACTTCAAGAAAATATGTTGATTTACTTACATTTAACTATTTTATGTTAAGATTACTAGGAGGATGTCTCTACGGAGTCAGTTTTTTCCACGGACTTTTTCCCCTTTCTAGTGAAGTGGACTCCTCCGAGGAAGAGTCCTTCTGAAGGACCTTTGGTTCATATTATTGTTATTTTTGTTATTGTTTTCCTGTAGGAAATTTGACGATCCAAAAGGATCTATTGTTCACATTACAAGTATTACTGTATATCAAAAAAAATAAAAAGTGTTAGGTAATAGGACTCTTAGACTCATAAAGGCTATAAACTACGTGTAAGGGTTGCCAAAAATTTGAAGGAGGTATCCCAATAAACCCTGGAAGACATGTACAGTACAAGAACACTTTTTTTTCCATATTATTAAGGAGTGGGCCTCCTAGACTTGTAAATCCTATGCACTAAACAAAAATTTAAAGGAGTAATTGAAATACACCCTGAAAGACACGTAGAGGATGGCCTCAGAATACATTTTGTTAGAATTTTTTTAAAAAGTGGGTCTCCTACACTGGTAAAGCCTACGAACAAAGTGCAACGCCTAGCAACAATTTTAAGGAGGGACTGCAATAAACCCTGGAAAAGACGTAGAGGATAGCCTCAGAATAAATTTTGTTGAAATTTTAAAAATATTGTACAAAAAGAAAGAATTTGTCAATGAATTTATGGAAATAAGCTATTTTATGCTTTGGACTTTAGAAGAGATTTATGTGACCAGAAGGATAACTTATTTCTATCAAATGATACTGACATGAGACATTGAGAAATAGAACAAGATGGGGAAAAGCAAGAACTTGACTTGAATTAAACTAAAGCTGTTGACATGCTGAGTGAAAACTATGTGGAAAGTGAAGATCTTACTGATTGCTGTATTAAAAATTTGAAGAAACACCCCAAAATAATGATGAGATGGAGAAAGCCACATTTACTGTAGATAGTGAAGAGCAGAGGTTCAGAGCAGATCAGTTGAAAAGTGTGACTGGCAGCACATCCCGGGACCAATGCAGGAAATGCGTGATGGGTAACTGTCCGTGGCCATTTTCTCAGAGGCTCATGAGAGAGAAATTTAAAAAGAGTGGGACTCCTACACTTCCAAAGCCTGTACTCAACTTTAAAGGGGAGATTACAATACACCCTGGAAGAGACGTAGAGGAGAGCCTCACACATTTTTTTTTTATAATTTTAAAACGAGTTGGACTCCTAGACCCGCTCCTGCAGTAGGCACAGTTTGTCCTGTCGAAAAGGCACGGCCTCTGCATGCACCTGTAACAGTGCCTGGGGTGGTAGCCTCAAGCAAGTGTCATGTGTCCGACACCCCAGCACGTTACAGTCAATTGTGGGTCCTTGCTGGGTGTTAGTGTTGTGAGGGCCTTGTGCCCGTGCAATCCGTGGGTAGCCAATGGTATTGTCTGGCCAGGACTATGAGTTCAACAGATTAGTAAAAGAGACTTCTGTTCAAACATGGGAATTTTCCTGAACTTGATGAGGGAAATATACAAGTGATAGCAGGTAAGCACGTTTCATTCACAACAAGAAAACTTTGCAATGACATTGTTTCCTTCCACTGTAGTCTGCTCCTGGAACGTATAAGCACACTGCTTTGCAATACTTCATCCTAACTGTTAATGACTAACATGAGTTGGAATAGTGATATCGCAACCACTAGGGGCAGCACCAGCAGGTAGCATCATCAGGATATAGCCACAGTGTAATGTATTGTACACAGTGTTAGGAGTCAAGTTTCCTCTGCTGCACAGGAGGAATCTCGATCTGTGTCTGCTGCGGTCTCCCATTCTCCATCGGCCGCAGTGGAGACTGCTCAGCGGAGATGTCAGTCCCAGCGTCTCACTGAGCCTGATTCTGTGCAAAGGGTTACTGCTGCCTCTCCAGGCTCTGCTACTGTACCCTGCACTGATCTGCGGCGAGCAGGCTTTTCTGGGACTAAGTCCTGCTTTGCACACACTGAGCATGCCCAGGGTAAGATCTCTCAGTGGAGATCAAGGGTCACATGCTCAGGTACTGCAGCCAAATCTATTGGTCCTTCTAGGAAGGTCCTGTAGGTACGCAGGCTCTGTGGCAGCCTCTCATTGGTCCTTTTTAGGAAGGTCCTGTTATGTGCTGCAGCTATTTAAGGCTCGCATGGCCGCACGGCCATGCGCTAGTATCTTCCTAAGTTACGTGCTTTGCGCCACTGTGGTCATGTGCTTGAATGTGTTCAGGGACCCGGCTGAAATAAGCCCCTAGAATGCTGGCACCTCCGGCGAGGAGATTGTGTATGAGTGTATTCAGGGACCTGGCTGAAATAAGCCCCTAGAATGCTGACACCTCCAGCGAGGAGTGTTGTGTGCATGCATGACCACTGACTGCTCTCATCTGGGTAGTTAGCCTGTGCCTCTGTGAGAGCCTAACAGGGCACAGAGCTTTGCTTTCTCGGCCGCTCTGTGAAGCTAACAGAGCTGGTTCATACTGCCATATTGTGCCCCCATACACTTAGCAGCAGGATCTTTCCTGCACGGTGGATCCCGGGTTGCGAACGCACCAATCCCATCAATAAATATATTCGGTGCGTTCCGCAAACCCTAACAGTATACTAGCGCCAGGATCTGGCTAAGTAATGGCGGATGAACAGCGGTTGCAGGGGTACAGCCAGCTGCTGGAGGGTCGGTTGACGTCTCTTGAGCGTGCAACCTCGGCGGTGGATGTTACCGCAATAGCTTTTCAGGCTGCTAGCGTGGCTGCAGCAGCTTTACCCACTGCCACCTCTGTTCCGACCATATCTCACCTCCCATTGCCTGAGAGATACTCTGGGGACAGTAAGTCCTGTAGGGCTTTCGTGAGCCAGTGTGGTATACACCTCGAGCTCTTGGCTGCACGTTTTCCCACAGAGCGGGCAAAGGTGGGATTCATAATCTCTCTCTTGTCGGACAGGGCGTTGGAGTGGGCTACGCCGCTGTGGGAGCACAACGATCATGTGGTGCGGAGTGTTCCTCGGTTTCTGGACACTCTGAAACAGGTCTTTGTAGGACCTCAAGTCACCCATGATACAGCGCTCCAGCTGCTGGCTTTGACTCAGGGTTCAGACATGGTCAGTCATTTTGCGGTTACCTTCCGGACGTTAGTGTCTGAGTTGGAATGGCCGGATAAAACCCTCATTCCCGTATTTTGGAGGGGGCTGGCTGACCATGTGAAGGACGCTTTGGCTACTAGGGAGATTCCCGCCACACTGGAGGAGCTCATAGCTGTATCAACTCGCATAGAACTTCGTTTTCACGAGCGAAGGTTGGAGCGAGCCCAGTGTAGGCAGAGGTTTCGGCTGGCTCCCACCTTCGCCAGACCTCTGGAATCTCCAGTCCAGGCGTTCGAGTCACATGAGGCCATATAGGTGACACGAGCGGGACCCAAGTCCCAGTCCGATCGTGCACATAAGGTCTGTCATGTTTGCCGGCAGTTAGGACATCTTGCCTCCAAGTGTCCTCAGCGGCTGGGGAAACGTCAGCATCTAGTGGCAGTAGGAGGAGGTACACTAGACACGGCGACGTTTGCCTCAAAGTTGTCCTTCAAGGGGACAATTACCTTTGGCCCATCCACTCTTATGGTTGAGCTATGCGTGGACTCTGGGGCGGAGGGTAATTTTATGTCATCCGCTTTCGCCCAGCATCACGCAATACCCCTGGTTATGCTCGCCAAACCAGTAACCGTTCGAGTGGTAAATGGGTCGACACTACCCTCTCAGATTACCCACCAAACCATTCCTATCACGCTTTCTGTGTCTCCATCACATCAGGAGATTATCTCCCTATTAGTCATTCCTGAGGGAATTGATTAGGTCCTGTTGGGGATACCATGGCTACGCTACCATTCTCCTCATATAGAGTAGTCCTCAGGGAAAATTTTGGGATGGAGTAAATCCTGCGAGGGTAGATGTCAGAGGGAGTGCGTTCAGGTTGCTACAACTGAGGTGTTATGATCCGGTGACCTTGGAGCCGCATGAGAGACCTTCTCAGGAGTAGGTGGTACCTGTACTGACCGCAAACCCTAAACTAACACCGCAACTAGAAGTAGCCGTGGGATGTACCTAACACGTCCTAGACATCTCGACACAGCCGGAGGACTAAATACCCCTATAGATGGAAATGGGAATTCTATCTTGCCTCAGAGCAGAACCTGTTGTGAATTCCGCTCTTGGGCTCCCTCTGGTGGTTGTAAGTGGCACTTTTGTGAGTTCTGCTCTTGGGCTCCCTCCGGTGGTTTTAAGTGGAACTGCTGCTCCTTGGATTTAGCAGTCAGCAGCTGCTTCCACTGATCGTCTATTCTGGCTCGGCTATTTATCCTGGCTCTATCCTTCAGCCAGTGCCAGTTGTCAATGGTTCCTGGTTGGATTCACATCTCTCTTGGATTTCCCTGATATTCTGACCAGTTCAGCAAAGATAAGTCCTTGCTTTGTTCTTTTGCAGTCCATTTGTTGTGGACTTAATCGTTCAGCACATTCTATGTTTTTTTTAGTCCAGCTTGTCAGTATGGATTTATTCGGTTAAGCTGGAAGCTCTGGGAAGCAGATTTACCCTCCACACCTTTAGTCAGGTGTGGAGATTTTTGTAAACTCTGTGGTGGATTTTTCTAGTATTTTAATACTGACCGCACAATATTCTGTCCTGTCCTAATCTATCTAGCTAGATTGGCCTCCTTTGCTATATCCTGGTTTCATTCTGTGTATGTCATTTCCCTCTCCACTCACAGTCAATATTTGTGGGGGGCTGCCTATCCTTTGGGGATTTTCTCTGAGGCAAGATAGCTTTCCTGATTCTATCTTTAGGGGTATTTAGTCCTCCTGCTGTGACGAGCTGTCTAGGGAGTGACAGGAACATCCCACGGCTACTTCTAGTGTTGTGTTAAGTTCAGAGTCTGCGGTCAGTAAAGGTAACACCTCCTCCAGAGCACGACCCATGTTGCTCCTAAACCACCAGTTCATAACAAGAACCCCAAAGGATAGGCAGCCCCCCACAAATATTGACTGTGAGTATAAGAGGAAAGACACACGCAGGCAGAAAAACAGGATTTAGCAAAAGAGGCACTTCTAGCTAAATAGAAAAGGATAGGACAGAATTCTAAGCGGTCAGTATTAAAATCCTAAAAATATCCACAGCAGATAATACAAATATTCCACATCTAACTAAAGACATAGAAAGTATATCTGCATCTCCTGAGAACCAGCATGACTGAAAAATCCAAACAAAGTCTAAGCTGGACAAAAACACAATAAATTGCACAGAATTGCAAAGCACACTGCATGTGGGCACAGAGACAAAAAACCAGACACTTATCTTAGCTGAATTGACAGCAGGGCATGAGGAGCCAGAGAGAGATGCAATCCCTCCAAGTACAATGGACAACTGGCACAGACTCATGGATCCTGCACACCTAAATACCTATTAGAGCTGCAATCAGCAGAAACACCTGCCCGGAATACAACCCCAAGACAACTTCACTACCACCAACAACCACCGGAGGGAGCCCAAGAGCAGAATTCACAACAGTACCCCCCTTGAAGAGGGGTCACCGAACCCTCACCAGAGCCCCCAGGCCGATCAGGACGAGCCAGATGAAAGGCACGGACCAAATCAGCAGCATGGACATCAGAGGCAAAAACCCAAGAATTATCCTCCTGGCCATAACCCTTCCATTTGACAAGGTACTGAAGCCTCCGCCTCGAAAAGCGAGAATCCAAAATCTTCTCAACCACATACTCCAACTCCCCATCAACCAACACAGGAGCAGGAGGATCAACAGAGGGAACAACGGGCACCACATATTTCCGCAATAAAGATCTATGGAAAACATTATGGATGGCAAAAGAGGCCGGAAGGGCCAAACGAAAAGACACCGGATTGATAATCTCAGAAATCCTATAAGGACCAATAAACCGAGGCTTAAACTTAGGGGAAGAAACCTTCATAGGAACATGACGGGAAGATAACCAGACCAAATCCCCAACCCGAAGCCGGGAACCAACACACCGACGACGGTTAGCAAAACGCTGAGCCTCCTCCTGAGACAACACCAAATTGTCCACCACATGAGCCCAAATCTGCTGCAACCTGTCAACCACAGAATCCACACCAGGACAATCAGAAGGTTCAACTTGCCCCAAAGAAAAACGAGGATGAAAACCAAAATTACAAAAGAAGGGCGAAACCAAGGTAGCCGAACTAGCCCGATTATTAAGGGCGAACTCGGCCAATGGCAAGAAAGCCACCCAATCATCCTGATCAGCAGACACAAAGCATCTCAAATAAGTTTCCAAAGTCTGATTAGTTCGGTCTGGCCATTTGTCTGAGGATGAAATGCGGAAGAAAAAGACAAATCAATGCCCAGCCTAGCACAAAAGGCCCGCCAAAACCTTGAAACAAACTGGGAACCTCTGTCAGACACAATATTCTCCGGAATACCATGCAAACGAACCACATGCTGAAAAAACAACGGAACCAAATCAGAAGAGGAAGGCAATTTAGGCAAAGGCACCAAATGAACCATCTTAGAAAACCTGTCACAAAACCACCCAGATAACCGACATCCTCTGGGAAACCGGAAGATCTGAAATAAAATCCATAGAAATATGCGTCCAGGGCCTCTCAGGGACCGGCAAAGGCAAAAGCAACCCACTAGCACGGGAACAACAAGGCTTGGCCAGTGCACAAGTCCCACAGGACTGCACAAAAGAACGCACATCACGCGACAAAGAAGGCCACCAAAAGGACCTACCAACCAAATCTCTGGTACCAAAAATACCAGGATGGCCAGCTAACACAGAACAATGAACCTCAGAAATCACTCTACTAGTCCATCTATCAGGAACAAACAGTTTCCCCACTGGACAGCGGTCAGGTTTGTCAGCCTGAAATTCCTGCAGAACCCGTCGCAAATCAGGGGAAATGGCAGAAAGGACCACCCCTTCCTTCAGAATGCCGACCGGCTCAAGTACCTCAGGAGAATCAGGCAAAAAACTCCTAGAGAGGGCATCAGCCTTAATATTCTTAGAACCCGGAAGATACGAAACCATGAAATCAAAACGGGAGAAAAACATGGACCATCGAGCCTGTCTAGGATTCAGCCGTTTGGCAGATTCGAGGTAAATCAGATATTTATGATCGGTCAAGACCACAATACGGTGCTTAGCTCCCTCAAGCCAATGTCGCCATTCCTCAAACGCCCACTTCATAGCCAACAACTCCCGATTGCCGACATCATAATTGCGTTCAGCAGGCGAAAACTTACGGGAAAAGAAGGCACACGGTTTCATCAAGGAACCATCAGAATTCCTCTGAGACAAAACGGCCCCTGCCCCAATCTCAGAAGCGTTAACCTCAACCTGAAACGGAAGAGAAACATCTGGCTGATGCAACACCGGGGCAGAAGTAAATCGGCGTTTAAGCTCCTGAAAGGCAGAGACAGCCACAGAGGACCAATTCGTTACATCAGCGCCTTTCTTCGTCAAATCGGTCAGGGGTTTAACCACACTGGAGAAGTTAGCAATGAAACGGCGATAAAAATTAGCAAAGCCCAAAAATTTCTGAAGGCTCTTCACGGATGTGGGCTGAATCCAATCATGAATGGCCTGAACCTTAACTGGATCTATCTCTATAGATGAGGGAGAAAAAATGAAGCCCAAAAAAGAAACCTTCTGCACTCCAAAGAGACACTTAGACCCCTTCACAAACAAAGCATTATCACGAAGGATCTGAAATACCATACCATGAGCCGCATATGGCTCATGACGTTGGGGACTATATTCGGGCGTGTGTCTCCTGCACCCAGAATCGGTCTCCTCAGCAACGGCCTGCTGGGTTACTTTACCCCATGCCGGTGGCAGACAGGCCCTGGGAAATGGTCGGGATGGACTTCGTGGTGGGCTTACCCAAGTCTCGTAGCTGCACCGTTATCTGGGTAGTCACCGATCATTTTTCCAAAATGGTGCATTTGGTGCCGCTTCCACGGTTACCTTCTGCACGGGCCTTGGCGGCTTTGTTCATTAAACATATTTTCCGCCTACATGGAATGCCTGATAAAATTGTCAGTGACCGGGGTCCCCAGTTTGCATCTCGGTTTTGGAGAGAGCTCTGCCGTTTACTCAGCATAGAGCTGAATCTCTCCTCTGCATATCATCCCGAGACGAATGGGTTGGTAGACAGAATCGACCAGACCCTGGTGACATACTTGCGACTTTTTGTCTCTGCTAGGCAGGATGACTGGGCATCTTTGCTACCTTGGGCGGAATTTGCCTTGAACAATGCCGTAGCCGATTCCACTGGTCAGACTCCTTTTCTCCTCAATTACGGCCAGCATCCGCGTGTCCCTGTGCCCATGCCCGTGTCATCCACCGATTCTAGGGTGGCAGACTGGGCGGTGGAGGAACGTGACATCTGGGATCGCACATAGGATGCCATCCGGGCCTCCAAGGAGAGAATGAGGGTTTCGGCCGATACACACCGGCGCCCCGCTCCGACCATTGCTCCTGGCGACTTAGTGTGGCTCTCCGCCCGTAACATCAGGCTGCAAGTTGAGTCCACTAAGTTTGTGCCTCACTACATTGGCCCGTTCAAGGTTCTGGAACAGGTCAACCCTGTGGTCTACCGTTTGGCTATTCCTCCATGCCTTGGTATCACTGATACCTTTCACGTTTCCCTCTTAAAGCCCGTTCATTTGTCCCGATCTTCTGAGTCATCTGTCGGGACATCGGGTTCATCCATGGATGAGTTTGAGGTGAATGCTATCGTGGGGTGCAAGGTGGTACGTGGCAAGAAATTTTATCTGGAGGATTGGAAGGGTCACGGTCCAGTGGATAGAACCTGGGAGCCTGTGGAGCACATTCGGGCTCCGCTGCTCATTGCAGCTTTTGAGCGTAGCGAGGCTCAAGGAGGGGGGGAACCTAGGAGGCGGGGTAATGTTAGGAGTTGAGTTTCCTCTGCTGCACAGGGGGAATCTCGATCCGTGTCTGCTGCGGTCTCCCATTCTCCATCGGCCGCAGTGGAGCCTGCTCAGCGGTGACGTCGGTCCCAGCGTCTCACTGAGCCTGATTCTGTGCAAAGGGTTACTGCTGCCTCTCCAGGCTCTGCTATTATACCCTGCACTGATCTGCGGTGAGCAAGCTTTTCTGGGACTAAGTCCTGCTTTGCACACACTGAGCATGCCCAGGGTAAGATCTCTCAGTGGAGATCAAGGGTCACATGCTCAGGTACTGCAGCCAAATCTATTGGTCCTTCTAGGAAGGTCCTGTAGGTACGCAGGCTCTGTGGCAGTCTCTCATTGGTCCTTTTTAGGAAGGTCCTGTACGTGCTGCAGCTATTTAAGGCTCGCATGGCCGCACGGCCATGCGCTAGTATCTTCCTAAGTTACGTGCTTTGCGCCACTGTAGTCATGTGCTTGAATGTGTTCAGGGACCCGGCTGAAATAAGCCCATAGAATGCTGGCACTTCCGGCGAGGAGATTGTGCATGAGTGTATTCAGGGACCAGGCAGAAATAAGCCCCTAGAATGCTGGCACCTCCGGCGAGGAGTGTTGTGTGCATGCATGACCACTGACTGCTCTCATCTGGGTAGTTAGCCTGTGCCTCTGTGAGAGTCTAACAGGGCACAGAGCTTTGCTTTCTCGGCCACTCTGTGAAGCTAACAGAGCTGGTTCATACCGCCATATTGTGCCGCCATTCACTTAGCAGCAGGATCTTTCCTGCACGGTGGATCCCGGGTTGCAAACGCGCCAATCCCATCAATAAATATATTCGGTGTGTTCTGCAAACCCTAACACACAGTCTATTTAGAGTCTTGTGCTTGGGTGCGAGGAAGACACAGTAGACACAAGTATAGTTATGACTTGCTTGTATTACTGCATACAAGTATGCCACAGGGAAAAAGGTTTTACACAATTGCAGGTACACAGGCAGGAGACACGGCACGTGACACGGCAGGTCAGAGTAAATGTTAAGTTCAACATTAAGCACAAACTGGTTTAGAGTCTCTCTGTTACATCCCTTGCAAATGCAGATTAGCATGCAGCAGAGTTCCAGTGTCCACAAGTATCCCAGAGATCCACAGAAGGAGATGGAAGGAATACTAAGGCTACGTTCACATTTGCGGTGTGCGCCGCAGCGTCGTCGCCGCACCAAAACGCATGCGGCGTGCGGCCCTATATTTAACATTGGGGCCGCATGTCGCCGCATGTACATGCGTTGTCATGCGTTTTGGTGCGTTGTACGCCGCATGCGGCGTTAGGGCGCACCTGTCAGGCTACGTTCACATTTGCGGTGTGCGCCGCAGCGTCGTCGCCGCACCAAAACGCATGCGGCGTGCGGCCCTATATTTAACATTGGGGCCGCATGTCGCCGCATGTACATGCGTTGTCATGCGTTTTGGTGCGTTGTACGCCGCATGCGGCGTTAGGGCGCACCTGTGAGGCTACGTTCACATTTGCGTTGTGCGCCGCAGCGTCGTCGCCGCAACGCACAACGCAAACAAAAACGCAGCAAAACGCATACACAACGCTGCGTTTTGCGCCGCATGCTTTCAACGCATGCGGCGCAAAACGCAGCGTTTTTTGTAAACGCAGTTGCGTTTTGAACAAAAAACGCAGCGTTTTGCGCCGCATGCGTTTTTTGAGCAGTGAGTCATTCTTCATCCCACCCCCCAAAAAAAGTGTCTACACAATAGATAAGGACCACCAATGGCTAGAAGAGGGTTGGTGTTTATGTAATTGTGTATATATACCATGGCAGACATGAATTCCTCCCATTTTGCTGGTATTCATGATGGAGCGTCCCATGGACAGTATCGTCATGGATATGGAGATGGAATTTGCCTTGGCTCATGCCTATGCTGTCGCCTGTGCTCATCAAAGAGAAAGAGAAAAACGGAGATGGATTCATCGCCGATTTTGGATACACCCTATCTTGGAAGTCCGGGAGAGCCGTGGAGCATACCATAGCTTGTTTGGCGAACTGAATGAGAACCTGGAGAAATATTTCGAGTACACCAGGATGTCTCAGGAGAGCTTCCGGTATCTTCTGCGTCGGGTGGAAGGAGCCATTAGCAGGCAGGACACTCAGCTCCGGAGAGCTATTTCCGCAGAGGAACGGCTGCTGGTGACTCTACGGTACGTAGCTGTTTGAATGACTGAGATATGTTCGGCTACGTTCACATCTTCCCTTTTTTTTTTTTTTTTTTCTTAATTTTTTTTGGGGGTGGTATGGTCAATGTACTTTTAGGCTGTGTTTCTACGGTCAGTAAACGCTGCTTGTTTGACGCTGCAGCGTCAAACAAGCAGCGTCCAGATGTTCCAGCATAGTGGAGGGGATTTTATGAAATCCCGTCTCCACTATGCGTGGAAACCCGCACGCGGAGGCCCTGCGACTCCGGACATGCTGCGCGTCTTTTCAGAACACAGCATGTCCGTACACCTTGCGGGGACGCAGCGTCCCCGCAAGGTATATCACAGGGCCCTACGGCGAGGGGTGCGATGATCCCGGATGTGTACTGTACACATCCGGCACCATCGCGTCCCAGGAAGGGGGCGGGGCTTATCGCCGACCGGCTTCGCCGCTGCAACGATAGCGCCGCGTCTCCGGACAGTGGAGACATACCCTTATAAATTGCAATGTACTAATGTAATTTCTTTATCTTCTTGGCAGTTTCCTGGCTACCGGAGAGACCTTGCGATCCCTTCAATTTCAGTTCCGGATTGGAGTCTCCACTCTCTCGGGAATTATTGCTGAGACCTGCCGCGCTTTGTGGGATAACCTCCGGGAAGAATTTTTACCCGTCCCTACAAGCGATATCTGGTTGGCCAACGCCGAGAAATTTGAGGAAGTGTGTTCGTTTCCAAACTGTATTGGCGCGGTGGATGGCAAGCACATTCGTATTACCAAGCCAGGGAAAAGTGGATCCCTTTTCTATAACTACAAAAAATATTTTTCCACTGTGCTGATGGCAATTGCCGGTGCGGACTGCCGTTTTCTGGCAGTCGACATTGGTGCTTTTGGCCGGTCAAATGACTCGCGCACATTCAAAGAGTCTGATATGGGCCAAAAATTATATGGCAACAATTTCAATTTCCCCCAGCCACGACCTCTTCCCCACACCGAAGGCCCTGCGATGCCATTTGTTGTGGTTGGGGATGAGGCATTCCAAATGTCTGCCAACCTATTGAAACCCTACTCAAGTCGGGGCTTGGACCACACGAAAAGGGTGTTCAATTACAGACTGTCCAGGGCCAGAAGGACTGTGGAGTGCGCCTTTGGCATCCTTGTCTCTAAATGGCGGATATTAGGATCCGCCATTAATCTGAAAACTGAGACAGTGGATGAGGTGGTGAAGGCGTGTGTGGTTCTCCACAATTTTATTCTGGCCAAAGAGAGACTGAACGTTGATCTGGATGAAACCATAGCCAACCCATTGCCCAATTTCCATGATCATCCTCTGAGGACAAGTGTGGAAATTGCGCAGATGAGGGACCGTTTTGCGGCCTATTTTGTGTCAGATGTTGGCCGTCTGTCATGGCAAGATTCAATGGTGTAATAAACTGTTGGACTGTATTCTGGTGTGACTATGCTAAAAATAGTTCACCAATGTAAATGTGCCTTATCTAAAAAACTTGGAAACCTTTGTTTTTAAAATGTTGTGTTTTAATAAAAAAATTTTCTTACGTTTTCTACCATGCTTCCAAGACAAAATTTATACCATACCATATTTATTTGTTTGTCAGATCGCCGTGTATCGTTGTGTTTGACAGCAAAATCAACGATACCAGCGATGTTTTACACTGGTAACCAGGGTAAACAACGGGTTACCAAGCGCATGGTCGCGCTTAGTAACCCGATGTTTACCGTGGTTACCAGTGTTAATTGTAAACTAAAAAATAAAAATAAATATACTCATCTTCGCGTCCCCTGGCGTCCACTTCCTGCACTGAGTGAGCGCCGGCCGTAAAGTGAATGCACAGCACAGCGTTGCTGTGAGGGACGTCACTCAGTCAGTGCAGGGAAGCTGACGCCGGGGGATGCGATTGTGAATATTTTTTTTTTTTGCATTTTACACTGGTAACCAGGGTAAACATCGGAAGTGCGCCCTGCGCTTAGCAACCCGATGTTTAACATGGTTACCCGGGGACCTCGGCATCGTTGGTCGCTGGAGAGCGGTCACACAGACCGCTCTCCAGCTCCCAAATAGCGATGCTGCAGTGAATTGCATCGTTGTCTGTTTTGCTGCAGCATTGTTAAGTGTGAAGGTACCTTTACAGTATGTGTCCACGTTCAGGATTGCATCCTGAATTGCTCAGGTTTTTTCATCAATATTTGTAAGCCAAAACCAGGAGTGGAACAATTAGGAAAAGTAGAATAGAAACATATGCTCCACTGCTGTATTTATTACCCACGCCTGGTTTTGGCTACAAATATTGAATTAAAATCCGGACCAAATCCGGATGCAATCCTGAGCGTGGACACATACCCTTTTTCTTTGAAAACAACTCATACACTTTAGTGTTTGGAAACACCTCATACAGCAATGAAAGACACCCAAAGAAACGGTCAAATTAAAAAATCCAAAAATACTGTCTGACATTGCATATATGAGGTGTTTGAAGCACAAATAAACGACGCACGGAGTGAATTACCGAGCAGTGTACTTGAAAAGAAGACCAAATATTGTATACAAAAAAATAAATTTTTATTGAGGGGGAAACAGAAAAAAAGGGAAAAGAAAATTAGGGGGTATCAACAGCCGAGGGGGGAATCAACATCCGCTACCACCGGTGACCGGTAGCTTCTAGTTCTGGACCTGGGAGTGGGAGTGGTAGAGGAGGAGGAGGAGGAGGAGGAGCCGCCATACTCGAGGAGGCTTGATGGCAGGTCCAAACCCCCCGCAGGGTACACTGGGGAGACCGCCTCGTCAGTAGAGGAGGGAGGAGGCAACACAAGCCGCCTGCGTTTTTGGCTTGGTTGGCCCTGGCTGCTCCTGCTGTGGCTAGAGCCACGACGAGATGGTGTCTGTCCTGGAGCAGCCAGAACCTGTGCCTCTGTGTGTGTGTCTGTGTGCCTCCTCTTATGTGATTTTTTTTTTCTTTTTCTGCCTTCTGCGGCATCTCCCCCAGAAGCACTCCTACGGGAGGATGAGGGCCTGGCAGGAGCAGGAGTGGGCCGCACACTGGTATGGTGCCTGTGGTGGCGTCGCCCGGCACTTGGACCAGGGTGGGGTGGCTGGAGTGACTCTGCAGCAGTAGTCGGAGTCACGCTAGCCAGCGACGGCACTACGGGCAGTGTCGCTGACTGCGCGACCCGAGACTGCTGCAGAGCCCTCACGTAAGAATTATTGCAGTCCTGCATCACCGAAATCTGGAGTTCCGGCGTAAGGTTTTCCACCATGCCCTTAGCAATTGTGCTTAAAAAATGTTTTGCCGGATTTGAGAGCTCGGCTTCAAGGCGACGTTCGATACTGGACATTTTATCGGTCATCGCCTTGAAACCATTCTGGAACACCGTGCTCAAGTGCAAAAATTCGGGCATGGCTGGCCTGTCCGAGGCCCGCTGGCGCTGTCGGGAATTCCCGAACGAAGGTGCGCCAGAGGCCTCGGGCAGGGGAAAACCTGATGTACCGGCAGCCGGTTCTCCAGATGATGGTGGTGCAAGCCTGCTGCCGCTGTGGGAGGGCTGTGACGGGTCAGATGGCGATCCATGAAGTTCCGCTTCACAGGGGGGAGCTCGCTGGAGGGTGCTGCTGTGTGTCCTGTGAAAAGAAAAGGAAAAAATTAGTCTTCAATTAATAAACTATCACATACGCCAACTCCTGTAAAAAAATTTACATTACATGACACAACAAAACATTACAATCCCCTGTCTCTCAGTCTGTGTGGCCTATAATAAATTGCTGATTGTTATCGCCAGCTGAGCATTAGGGCTCACGATAACAATCATGGACATACCGACGGCAGATAATGACTGTTAATTCAAGTTGGCAAAGGCAATGCATACCCCTGTCATCTTAAAAAAACAAATCTAGATAATGCCTATGTCAAAAAAAATAGTAGAAAATTTAAAGTCAAGAATAAAATTTAAAAACCCAAAAACTTTAAAAAAAAGACTTTGTTGATCTGATCGCAGGAATGGCCATGACGTTAGGATCATGTGATCCAGACGTCATCATTATTCCTGCAATCAGAACTACCCTGACTCAGAACGTAACCTGTCATGGACTACAATGACTCACGCCTAACCCAAAAAATTACTAATGGGCTATATACCATTCCACTAGGGTTAAAGGATGGCCAAAATGCTACGATGACTACATGGATGGCCAATATACTATGTTCCTTTGGAAATATACTATGTGTATATGTAGCTCGAACGTGTACTATGTGGCTGCGATATAGTGGCCTGGAAATCTACTATGTGGATGCACAATGTACGTGGCTGGGCAATGTACTATGTGGCTGTGCAATATGCTATGTGTCTGGGCAATGTACAATGTGGATGTGCAATATGGTATGTTGACAAAATACTTACTGTCGGCGGCCAAGGACCGGTCTTAAGAACTGGAGTGCCCTGTTATATTTATAGGGCACCGACTTGGACGCAGCAGCACCACTCCGAGCTTGCTCCTCCTCAGCACGAATCCCCTTATTGAAACGGTCCTTTATGGATCGCCATCTGGTCCTCAACTTTTTCACTGTTAATGTAAAGACAAAAAAATTGTTACATATTTAGCATTGTAAAAGGATAAAACAACCGTGTGCGATGCAAAGTGTAGGCGTTGATCGCATCACACACGGTTGTGTTTATCCTAGCAAGATGGGTCATAGCAGCGTATCTGCAATACTCACTAAAGGTGCCTTTGTCCTTCGCTGAGGCACTGTCAAAGCCATCCCACAGCGAGTTTGCCACCTCTGCCCACAAACGCCTAGACACCACCTGGTCCATGTGCCGAGGGTCACGGCTGTCCCACAACGGGCCCCGCTCCTGGATGCTTGAAATAAGGAGGTCCACATCTACACTCTCTCCTTGGGCCCGTTGTGAAACCTAGAAAAATTAGAAAACAAATAGGTTAAAAATATGCAAATATTAACAACCACCAGCACCTGGCATGATAGGTACCTCTGCCCTATCCTTTGCCATTTGATGTATGTATATTGATGTTTTCTACACCTGTGTTTTGGAATGTTTGTGTGCAGGGAGTTCAACTTTATTTTACCTTCCCCCAATACTTGCTGCCCTGAAAATCTATAATGTATAAAGGCCCCGTCTCACATAGTGATTTAACAACCATCACGACCAGCGATACTGCCTGGCCGTGATCGTTGGTAAGTCGTTGTGTGGTTGCTGGGGAGCTGTCACACAGACAGCTCTCTCCAGCGACCAACGATCAGGGGAACGACTTCGGCATCGTTGAAACTGTCTTCAATGATGCCGAAGTCCCCCTGCAGCAACCGGGTAACCATGGTAAACATCGGGTTACTAAGCGCGGCCCTGCGCTTAGTAACCCGATGTTTATCATGGTTACCAGGGACATCGCTGGATCGGTGTCACACACACCACTTCAGCGATGTCAGCGGGACCTCAACGACCAAAAAACGGCCCAGGCCATTCCAACACGACCAGCGATCTCACAGCAGGGGCCTGATTGCTGGTACGGGTCACACATAGCGAGATCGCTACTGAGGTCGCTGTTGCGTCACAAAACTAGTGACTCAGCAGCGATCTCGCTAGCGATCTTGGTATGTGTGACGGGGGCCTAAGCTTAGTAAACATCCCTAGTGAAAGCAGGATGCTCCTCAAATGTAATGTTCCTCACAGCAGGATGCTACTGAAAAAAAAAAGATAAAAAAAAAAAAATACTCACTCGCCGGCCTGACGCCACATCTTGGCCCCGATCTCTCTGCTCCCGCTGACTGCCTTCCCCCTCACTTGAAGAAGCCTGGAAAAATTGTATACAAAAATTATTGTCAATGCTACAAATGGCAGCTAATAGTAAGCAACTGGACATAATTACTCACCGCACTCCCCCGCGCCGATTGGCTATGTTCTGAAGAACTTGGCATTCTTGCAAGTTTGTGCTGCAATGAAAAAATGAGCAAAAAATCACATCCAATGCCACATACAATAAAATAGGCCCAAAACATTAAAAAACCACAATTGACTGTTGACTGATAGGACAATGCAAACTCAAAAAGCGACACCACAATGCCATACATTGCAAGAGAATAAAATCGAAGAAACAATACAAGAATAGACCCAAACAAAATTAAGCAAAAATAGACACCTATGTAAAATTTTCAAAAGCTACAAAATTATCAAAAAAATAAATACAGAAAAAAAAAAGGCACAATGAAATAGCAAACTAATGAACGCCATAATTTACAATTACAACAAGACATGATCCAAAACAACACCATCTGGTGACATCCACCGAAATACATCAGAAAAAGGCGCTAAATACCATTCTAGATAATAAGCAATAAACATTACGGGACAACCGCTGTTACAATATACAGCAACCCAAAAGATAAAACATAGTCAAATAGAAAAGAAAACACAATAAATTTTTAAAAAAAGGCCCCCAACAAAAAAAAATTATTAATATAAAGGCCATACTACACACTTGTCAATGGAAACATTCAAGAAAGGAGATACATACGGAAGCCATAGGGAAAACGACGTAAAACCATCAGAGTTTAAACCCCCCCAAAAAAAGGTAAAATACAATTGAAAATAGAATGGCATATAGCAGCCCAGAACAATACAATACAAATGAAACATCATAAATGTAGCCCCCCCCACCAGCAAGAAAAGACACTCAAGGAAAGAAAAAAAAATGCCCACAGCATAATAAAACACAGCAAGACATGAGCCAATAAAAAACGCCATACGGTTACCCCCAACAATAGAAACCAGAAAAAGACATGCACCAGAAATTTCAAAAAAAAATCTGCCAAATTTAAAGACATTGACCAACTGCATGACACCAGAACAACCCAAAACCAAGCAAGGCCGAAGACAACAAACGCCGGCATATAACGCCAGAAGTACATCAAAACCAGATTAAAAAAAACAATTTTTCAATACAACCCACAGTGCCATAACCGTACAATAGCACAGAACAAACATTGCACAAATTAAATCAAAATCAATAAATAAAACACAGAATAAAAAATATGCAAAGAGAAATATATACTTACATGTTTGGAAAGCAGATTCCCTTCAGTCAGTCTTCTCTGTAGCTAGCCTTGTGAAAGACAATGCCAAACCCCCTTTTTTTTTTATATATATAGTGTTTTTTTAGTGTCTAGACTAAGTCTAGACAATGTTTTGCATTTTTTATTGGAAAACGCATGCGTCGTACAACGCACCACGACGCAAGTACTTGCGTCG
Source organism: Ranitomeya variabilis (assembly GCF_051348905.1). Classification (NCBI taxonomy): domain Eukaryota; kingdom Metazoa; phylum Chordata; class Amphibia; order Anura; family Dendrobatidae; genus Ranitomeya; species Ranitomeya variabilis. The sequence continues at coordinate 640,138,992 of NC_135233.1, forward strand.
TCTGCGTTGTCAATGCAAGTCAATGGGAAAAAAGCCGCATTGACGACGCAAACACGACGCAAACACGACGCATGCGTTTTTTACGAAGTCTGCGCCGCCCAAAAAATGCAACATGTTGCGTTTGCCGCGCCCTTAGGCTACGTTCACATTTGCGTTGTGCGCCGCAGCGTCGTCGCCGCAACGCACAACGCAAACAAAAACGCAGCAAAACGCATACACAACGCTGCGTTTTGCGCCGCATGCTTTCAACGCATGCGGCGCAAAACGCAGCGTTTTTTGTAAACGCAGTTGCGTTTTGAACAAAAAACGCAGCGTTTTGCGCCGCATGCGTTTTTTGAGCAGTGAGTCATTCTTCATCCCACCCCCCAAAAAAAGTGTCTACACAATAGATAAGGACCACCAATGGCTAGAAGAGGGTTGGTGTTTATGTAATTGTGTATATATACCATGGCAGACATGAATTCCTCCCATTTTGCTGGTATTCATGATGGAGCGTCCCATGGACAGTATCGTCATGGATATGGAGATGGAATTTGCCTTGGCTCATGCCTATGCTGTCGCCTGTGCTCATCAAAGAGAAAGAGAAAAACGGAGATGGATTCATCGCCGATTTTGGATACACCCTATCTTGGAAGTCCGGGAGAGCCGTGGAGCATACCATAGCTTGTTTGGCGAACTGAATGAGAACCTGGAGAAATATTTCGAGTACACCAGGATGTCTCAGGAGAGCTTCCGGTATCTTCTGCGTCGGGTGGAAGGAGCCATTAGCAGGCAGGACACTCAGCTCCGGAGAGCTATTTCCGCAGAGGAACGGCTGCTGGTGACTCTACGGTACGTAGCTGTTTGAATGACTGAGATATGTTCGGCTACGTTCACATCTTCCCTTTTTTTTTTTTTTTTTTCTTAATTTTTTTTGGGGGTGGTATGGTCAATGTACTTTTAGGCTGTGTTTCTACGGTCAGTAAACGCTGCTTGTTTGACGCTGCAGCGTCAAACAAGCAGCGTCCAGATGTTCCAGCATAGTGGAGGGGATTTTATGAAATCCCGTCTCCACTATGCGTGGAAACCCGCACGCGGAGGCCCTGCGACTCCGGACATGCTGCGCGTCTTTTCAGAACACAGCATGTCCGTACACCTTGCGGGGACGCAGCGTCCCCGCAAGGTATATCACAGGGCCCTACGGCGAGGGGTGCGATGATCCCGGATGTGTACTGTACACATCCGGCACCATCGCGTCCCAGGAAGGGGGCGGGGCTTATCGCCGACCGGCTTCGCCGCTGCAACGATAGCGCCGCGTCTCCGGACAGTGGAGACATACCCTTATAAATTGCAATGTACTAATGTAATTTCTTTATCTTCTTGGCAGTTTCCTGGCTACCGGAGAGACCTTGCGATCCCTTCAATTTCAGTTCCGGATTGGAGTCTCCACTCTCTCGGGAATTATTGCTGAGACCTGCCGCGCTTTGTGGGATAACCTCCGGGAAGAATTTTTACCCGTCCCTACAAGCGATATCTGGTTGGCCAACGCCGAGAAATTTGAGGAAGTGTGTTCGTTTCCAAACTGTATTGGCGCGGTGGATGGCAAGCACATTCGTATTACCAAGCCAGGGAAAAGTGGATCCCTTTTCTATAACTGCAAAAAATATTTTTCCACTGTGCTGATGGCAATTGCCGGTGCGGACTGCCGTTTTCTGGCAGTCGACATTGGTGCTTTTGGCCGGTCAAATGACTCGCGCACATTCAAAGAGTCTGATATGGGCCAAAAATTATATGGCAACAATTTCAATTTCCCCCAGCCACGACCTCTTCCCCACACCGAAGGCCCTGCGATGCCATTTGTTGTGGTTGGGGATGAGGCATTCCAAATGTCTGCCAACCTATTGAAACCCTACTCAAGTCGGGGCTTCGACCACACGAAAAGGGTGTTCAATTACAGACTGTCCAGGGCCAGAAGGACTGTGGAGTGCGCCTTTGGCATCCTTGTCTCTAAATGGCGGATATTAGGATCCGCCATTAATCTGAAAACTGAGACAGTGGATGAGGTGGTGAAGGCGTGTGTGGTTCTCCACAATTTTATTCTGGCCAAAGAGAGACTGAACGTTGATCTGGATGAAACCATAGCCAACCCATTGCCCAATTTCCATGATCATCCTCTGAGGACAAGTGTGGAAATTGCGCAGATGAGGGACCGTTTTGCGGCCTATTTTGTGTCAGATGTTGGCCGTCTGTCATGGCAAGATTCAATGGTGTAATAAACTGTTGGACTGTATTCTGGTGTGACTATGCTAAAAATAGTTCACCAATGTAAATGTGCCTTATCTAAAAAACTTGGAAACCTTTGTTTTTAAAATGTTGTGTTTTAATAAAAAAATTTTCTTACGTTTTCTACCATGCTTCCAAGACAAAATTTATACCATACCATATTTATTTGTTTGTCAGATCGCCGTGTATCGTTGTGTTTGACAGCAAAATCAACGATACCAGCGATGTTTTACACTGGTAACCAGGGTAAACAACGGGTTACCAAGCGCATGGTCGCGCTTAGTAACCCGATGTTTACCGTGGTTACCAGTGTTAATTGTAAACTAAAAAATAAAAATAAATATACTCATCTTCGCATCCCCTGGCGTCCACTTCCTGCACTGAGTGAGCGCCGGCCGTAAAGTGAATGCACAGCACAGCGTTGCTGTGAGGGACGTCACTCAGTCAGTGCAGGGAAGCTGACGCCGGGGGATGCGATTGTGAATATTTTTTTTTTTTGCATTTTACACTGGTAACCAGGGTAAACATCGGAAGTGCGCCCTGCGCTTAGCAACCCGATGTTTAACATGGTTACCCGGGGACCTCGGCATCGTTGGTCGCTGGAGAGCGGTCACACAGACCGCTCTCCAGCTCCCAAATAGCGATGCTGCAGTGAATTGCATCGTTGTCTGTTTTGCTGCAGCATTGTTAAGTGTGAAGGTACCTTTACAGTATGTGTCCACGTTCAGGATTGCATCCTGAATTGCTCAGGTTTTTTCATCAATATTTGTAAGCCAAAACCAGGAGTGGAACAATTAGGAAAAGTAGAATAGAAACATATGCTCCACTGCTGTATTTATTACCCACGCCTGGTTTTGGCTACAAATATTGAATTAAAATCCGGACCAAATCCGGATGCAATCCTGAGCGTGGACACATACCCTTTTTCTTTGAAAACAACTCATACACTTTAGTGTTTGGAAACACCTCATACAGCAATGAAAGACACCCAAAGAAACGGTCAAATTAAAAAATCCAAAAATACTGTCTGACATTGCATATATGAGGTGTTTGAAGCACAAATAAACGACGCACGGAGTGAATTACCGAGCAGTGTACTTGAAAAGAAGACCAAATATTGTATACAAAAAAATAAATTTTTATTGAGGGGAAACAGAAAAAAAGGGAAAAGAAAATTAGGGGGTATCAACAGCCGAGGGGGGAATCAACATCCGCTACCACCGGTGACCGGTAGCTTCTAGTTCTGGACCTGGGAGTGGGAGTGGTAGAGGAGGAGGAGGAGGAGGAGGAGCCGCCATACTCGAGGAGGCTTGATGGCAGGTCCAAACCCCCCGCAGGGTACACTGGGGAGACCGCCTCGTCAGTAGAGGAGGGAGGAGGCAACACAAGCCGCCTGCGTTTTTGGCTTGGTTGGCCCTGGCTGCTCCTGCTGTGGCTAGAGCCACGACGAGATGGTGTCTGTCCTGGAGCAGCCAGAACCTGTGCCTCTGTGTGTGTGTCTGTGTGCCTCCTCTTATGTGATTTTTTTTTTCTTTTTCTGCCTTCTGCGGCATCTCCCCCAGAAGCACTCCTACGGGAGGATGAGGGCCTGGCAGGAGCAGGAGTGGGCCGCACACTGGTATGGTGCCTGTGGTGGCGTCGCCCGGCACTTGGACCAGGGTGGGGTGGCTGGAGTGACTCTGCAGCAGTAGTCGGAGTCACGCTAGCCAGCGACGGCACTACGGGCAGTGTCGCTGACTGCGCGACCCGAGACTGCTGCAGAGCCCTCACGTAAGAATTATTGCAGTCCTGCATCACCGAAATCTGGAGTTCCGGCGTAAGGTTTTCCACCATGCCCTTAGCAATTGTGCTTAAAAAATGTTTTGCCGGATTTGAGAGCTCGGCTTCAATGGCTTCAAGGCGACGTTCGATACTGGACATTTTATCGGTCATCGCCTTGAAACCATTCTGGAACACCGTGCTCAAGTGCAAAAATTCGGGCATGGCTGGCCTGTCCGAGGCCCGCTGGCGCTGTCGGGAATTCCCGAACGAAGGTGCGCCAGAGGCCTCGGGCAGGGGAAAACCTGATGTACCGGCAGCCGGTTCTCCAGATGATGGTGGTGCAAGCCTGCTGCCGCTGTGGGAGGGCTGTGACGGGTCAGATGGCGATCCATGAAGTTCCGCTTCACAGGGGGGAGCTCGCTGGAGGGTGCTGCTGTGTGTCCTGTGAAAAGAAAAGGAAAAAATTAGTCTTCAATTAATAAACTATCACATACGCCAACTCCTGTAAAAAAATTTACATTACATGACACAACAAAACATTACAATCCCCTGTCTCTCAGTCTGTGTGGCCTATAATAAATTGCTGATTGTTATCGCCAGCTGAGCATTAGGGCTCACGATAACAATCATGGACATACCGACGGCAGATAATGACTGTTAATTCAAGTTGGCAAAGGCAATGCATACCCCTGTCATCTTAAAAAAACAAATCTAGATAATGCCTATGTCAAAAAAAATAGTAGAAAATTTAAAGTCAAGAATAAAATTTAAAAACCCAAAAACTTTAAAAAAAAGACTTTGTTGATCTGATCGCAGGAATGGCCATGACGTTAGGATCATGTGATCCAGACGTCATCATTATTCCTGCAATCAGAACTACCCTGACTCAGAACGTAACCTGTCATGGACTACAATGACTCACGCCTAACCCAAAAAATTACTAATGGGCTATATACCATTCCACTAGGGTTAAAGGATGGCCAAAATGCTACGATGACTACATGGATGGCCAATATACTATGTTCCTTTGGAAATATACTATGTGTATATGTAGCTCGAACGTGTACTATGTGGCTGCGATATAGTGGCCTGGAAATCTACTATGTGGATGCACAATGTACGTGGCTGGGCAATGTACTATGTGGCTGTGCAATATGCTATGTGTCTGGGCAATGTACAATGTGGATGTGCAATATGGTATGTTGACAAAATACTTACTGTCGGCGGCCAAGGACCGGTCTTAAGAACTGGAGTGCCCTGTTATATTTATAGGGCACCGACTTGGACGCAGCAGCACCACTCCGAGCTTGCTCCTCCTCAGCACGAATCCCCTTATTGAAACGGTCCTTTATGGATCGCCATCTGGTCCTCAACTTTTTCACTGTTAATGTAAAGACAAAAAAATTGTTACATATTTAGCATTGTAAAAGGATAAAACAACCGTGTGCGATGCAAAGTGTAGGCGTTGATCGCATCACACACGGTTGTGTTTATCCTAGCAAGATGGGTCATAGCAGCGTATCTGCAATACTCACTAAAGGTGCCTTTGTCCTTCGCTGAGGCACTGTCAAAGCCATCCCACAGCGAGTTTGCCACCTCTGCCCACAAACGCCTAGACACCACCTGGTCCATGTGCCGAGGGTCACGGCTGTCCCACAACGGGCCCCGCTCCTGGATGCTTGAAATAAGGAGGTCCACATCTACACTCTCTCCTTGGGCCCGTTGTGAAACCTAGAAAAATTAGAAAACAAATAGGTTAAAAATATGCAAATATTAACAACCACCAGCACCTGGCATGATAGGTACCTCTGCCCTATCCTTTGCCATTTGATGTATGTATATTGATGTTTTCTACACCTGTGTTTTGGAATGTTTGTGTGCAGGGAGTTCAACTTTATTTTACCTTCCCCCAATACTTGCTGCCCTGAAAATCTATAATGTATAAAGGCCCCGTCTCACATAGTGATTTAACAACCATCACGACCAGCGATACTGCCTGGCCGTGATCGTTGGTAAGTCGTTGTGTGGTTGCTGGGGAGCTGTCACACAGACAGCTCTCTCCAGCGACCAACGATCAGGGGAACGACTTCGGCATCGTTGAAACTGTCTTCAATGATGCCGAAGTCCCCCTGCAGCAACCGGGTAACCATGGTAAACATCGGGTTACTAAGCGCGGCCCTGCGCTTAGTAACCCGATGTTTATCATGGTTACCAGGGACATCGCTGGATCGGTGTCACACACACCACTTCAGCGATGTCAGCGGGACCTCAACGACCAAAAAACGGCCCAGGCCATTCCAACACGACCAGCGATCTCACAGCAGGGGCCTGATTGCTGGTACGGGTCACACATAGCGAGATCGCTACTGAGGTCGCTGTTGCGTCACAAAACTAGTGACTCAGCAGCGATCTCGCTAGCGATCTTGGTATGTGTGACGGGGGCCTAAGCTTAGTAAACATCCCTAGTGAAAGCAGGATGCTCCTCAAATGTAATGTTCCTCACAGCAGGATGCTACTGAAAAAAAAAAGATAAAAAAAAAAAAATACTCACTCGCCGGCCTGACGCCACATCTTGGCCCCGATCTCTCTGCTCCCGCTGACTGCCTTCCCCCTCACTTGAAGAAGCCTGGAAAAATTGTATACAAAAATTATTGTCAATGCTACAAATGGCAGCTAATAGTAAGCAACTGGACATAATTACTCACCGCACTCCCCCGCGCCGATTGGCTATGTTCTGAAGAACTTGGCATTCTTGCAAGTTTGTGCTGCAATGAAAAAATGAGCAAAAAATCACATCCAATGCCACATACAATAAAATAGGCCCAAAACATTAAAAAACCACAATTGACTGTTGACTGATAGGACAATGCAAACTCAAAAAGCGACACCACAATGCCATACATTGCAAGAGAATAAAATCGAAGAAACAATACAAGAATAGACCCAAACAAAATTAAGCAAAAATAGACACCTATGTAAAATTTTCAAAAGCTACAAAATTATCAAAAAAATAAATACAGAAAAAAAAAAGGCACAATGAAATAGCAAACTAATGAACGCCATAATTTACAATTACAACAAGACATGATCCAAAACAACACCATCTGGTGACATCCACCGAAATACATCAGAAAAAGGCGCTAAATACCATTCTAGATAATAAGCAATAAACATTACGGGACAACCGCTGTTACAATATACAGCAACCCAAAAGATAAAACATAGTCAAATAGAAAAGAAAACACAATAAATTTTTAAAAAAAGGCCCCCAACAAAAAAAAATTATTAATATAAAGGCCATACTACACACTTGTCAATGGAAACATTCAAGAAAGGAGATACATACGGAAGCCATAGGGAAAACGACGTAAAACCATCAGAGTTTAAACCCCCCCAAAAAAAGGTAAAATACAATTGAAAATAGAATGGCATATAGCAGCCCAGAACAATACAATACAAATGAAACATCATAAATGTAGCCCCCCCCACCAGCAAGAAAAGACACTCAAGGAAAGAAAAAAAAATGCCCACAGCATAATAAAACACAGCAAGACATGAGCCAATAAAAAACGCCATACGGTTACCCCCAACAATAGAAACCAGAAAAAGACATGCACCAGAAATTTCAAAAAAAAATCTGCCAAATTTAAAGACATTGACCAACTGCATGACACCAGAACAACCCAAAACCAAGCAAGGCCGAAGACAACAAACGCCAGCATATAACGCCAGAAGTACATCAAAACCAGATTAAAAAAAACAATTTTTCAATACAACCCACAGTGCCATAACCGTACAATAGCACAGAACAAACATTGCACAAATTAAATCAAAATCAATAAATAAAACACAGAATAAAAAATATGCAAAGAGAAATATATACTTACATGTTTGGAAAGCAGATTCCCTTCAGTCAGTCTTCTCTGTAGCTAGCCTTGTGAAAGACAATGCCAAACCCCCTTTTTTTTTTATATATATAGTGTTTTTTTAGTGTCTAGACTAAGTCTAGACAATGTTTTGCATTTTTTATTGGAAAACGCATGCGTCGTACAACGCACCACGACGCAAGTACTTGCGTCGTCTGCGTTGTCAATGCAAGTCAATGGGAAAAAAGCCGCATTGACGACGCAAACACGACGCAAACACGACGCATGCGTTTTTTACGAAGTCTGCGCCGCCCAAAAAATGCAACATGTTGCGTTTGCCGCGCCCTGAAAGTCCAAGACTTCCAGGAGCAGGTCACAGGCTAACTGCAGACATGGTTCAGAGACACTGATTGAACAGCTGAGGCTGCTTAAAAAGGCAAGAGGCAGAGAACAGGGTGGAAACATAGAAGCTGGAAACTCCATACTGACTCAGGGCAAAGTAGCTGCAGCAGGACAAAGCAAAATGGCCGACGGAAAAGTTAGGTTTCAATAACAGAAAACAACAGCAGATATAGCAAAGATACTGAGAACCTTAAACACAGGTTGGTACACGGAGTAGCAGTGTAGTTGGAAGGACAATCAGGAATCGCAGTCAGGATATAACCAGAGGTCGGAACATGAAGTAGCAGTAGGATCTTGAGGATAAGCCGCAATTGTAGTCAGGAAGTAGCCAGAGGTTGGTACACAGAGCAGCAGTATAGGTGGAACGATAATCAGGTGATGTAGTCACAATATAGCCAGAGGTCAGTACACGGAGCAGTAGTAGGATCTTGAGGATAAGCAGCAGGTGGGAAAAAGCTGGACTAAAGACTGGGAGTTTAATAATCTCACAATGAAGGAAGTGCAGGGACAGGTTTAAGTAGGGTGCTCAATCAGGAGATCACAGGGTGAGCAAATCAGGAACTTGGTGTTGAGACATCAAGAACTCAGGTTGGAGACATCAGGAACATCACAGGTACTAGTATCTGATTTACCAAAGAACAAAATAATGCAATCTTCCTCTAAATCTTCTAGAGTCCATAATTTTATCCACAATGTGCTCTTCTTCACCATGGACTTTTTCTGGTGGAGGAGGTGGCTGAGTTCTTCCTGGAAAGAGGTTTTCATTGAATGGTTTGAGCAAGGATACATAGAATACAGGATGCATTTTCAGGCTGTTAGGAAGTATTAAATGGAAAGCAACCTGGTTAATTTGTGCAGAAATGTGAAAAGGTCCTATGAATTTTTGACACAATTCAGAAAACGGAATGTTCATTTTCAGATTTTTTGCAGAAAGACCAACATTGTCACCAACCTGATGTCACACACAGTGTTGGAATACTAAGTACAACACGAGGGGAAATGGGAAAGGAAGCCCAAATGCTAGGGAAAGGGGGAGTGGAGACCCCTAGGCAGATCTAATAGCACCCTGCCTCCCCTACCATCCCTATAATGGTTCCACCCCAATCATGGAGCAGGAACCTAAGCCCTGTATATCCCTAGAGCTAGGCCCTGAATAGGGAAGGGTGATGGGCACTGGTCAGTCCCCAGTTTACACTATAGAGAAGAATGGAGACAAACAAGGGTGAAGCAACTTAACACAGATTGTAAAAATACAGAGAAAAAATTGAGTTTGGCGTGGCCTCCCTCTCCCGATCTGGAAATTAGATTTAAAGGCTTCCCCAGACTGGTGTCCATAGATCGGGACCTGGTCCTTGTGTCTGCCCTTATTCACATAGTGAGGTCAACTCTGATACATGGTAAGGTTTTTAATATTAGACAGTGTAGGACCATCCCGATCATTTGCACTTTTGTTTTTTCCTCCCTTTCTTTCCAGAGTTATTTCTTTTTTTTCTGTCAAAGCTGTGAAATGAGAGTTTCTCTTTTATGTAAAGAATTGTAACTGTGAATAATACCATTCATTTTACCTTTCAGTGTACTGTACAAAAGTAAAAAATATATATATATATTCTATGTGCATTGAAATTGCAAAAAAAAACATTAACCCATATTTTTTATAAATTTAAAACATATAAAATACTTCCCTTTGCGACTGTCTTCCAAGAACCCCTTTACTCTTTTATCCAGTCATAGTAAAATATAACATATCCCTCCAAGTACAATGGACAACTGGCACAGACTCATGGATCCTGCACACCTAAATACCTAATAGAGCTGCAATCAGCAGAAACACCTGCCCGGATTACAACCCCAAGACAACTGCACTACCACCAACAACCACCGGAGGGAGCCCAAGAGCAGAATTCACAACACTCAGGTACCCGCAGATCTTTCCTCTCTCCCCAAACACTATTGGCCCTATGCAGACGTGTTCTCCAAAAGGGCTGCGGAGACCCTTCTGCCTCACCGCCCCTATGACTGTCCTATTGACCTCTTGCCTGGTGCTGAGCCTCCCCGGGGTCGAGTTTATCCATTATCTCTCCCGGAGACAGAGGCAATGTCTCAGCATATCCAAGAGAATCTGGCAAGAGGATTCATTAGGAAGTCAGTGTCACCTGCAGGGGCAGGGTTCTTCTTCGTACAGAAGAAGACAGGAGACTTATGTCCATGCATAGATTACAGGGGTCTTAACGCTATCACCGTTAAGAACAAGTACCCATTACCCCTGATTTCTGAGCTTTTTAATAGGCTACTGGGAGCAAGGGTGTTTACAAAATTAGATCGGCGGGGTGCCTATAACCTGATTCGCATCCGTGAGGAGGACGAATGGAAGACGGCTTTTAACACCAGGGATGGGCATTATGAATAACTGGTGATGCCCTTCGGGCTCTGTAATGCCCCAGCCGTTTTCCAAGACCTTGTGAACGACATTTTCCGGGATATGCTCACCACCTCGGTCGTAGTCTGTCTGGATGATATTCTCATCTACTCTCCAGATATTGACTCCCATCGGAGAGATGTTCGCAAAGTCTTCGACCTCTTACGGGCAAACTCCCTCTACGCCAAGTTGGAGAAGTGTGTGTTTGAGCAGGAGTCCTTGCCTTTCCTTGGTTATATCATCTCTGCCCAGGGTTTGGCTATGGATGCTGCCAAGCTACAGGCTGTGATGGACTGGCAGGAACCCCATTCTCTTAAAGCGGTGCAGCGCTTTATGGGGTTAATTAATTACTATCGCCAGTTCATTCCACACTTCTCAACTTTGGTAGCTCCCTTGGTTGCCCTCACCAAGAAGGGAGCAAATCCCAAGTTGTGGTCAGAGGAGGTCTCCAAGGCCTTTCTCTCGATTAAGTCACACTTCGCTAGCACTCCCATCCTACATCGCCCCGATGTAGATAAGCCATTTATCATGGAGGTGGATGCCTCATCCGTTGGTGCTGGAGCAGTCCTTTTCCAAAAGGATGCTCAAGGTCGGAAGCATCCTTGCTTCTTTTTCTCCAAGACCTTCACACCAGCGGAGAGGAATTATTCCATCGGGGACAGGGAGTTGCTAGCCATGAAGTTGGCTTTTTCAGAGTGGAGACACCTCTTGGAGGGAGCTCGCTTTCCCTTCCAAGTGTTCACTGACCACAAGAACTTGGTGTATATACAGACGGCCCAGCGGCTGAATTCTTGCCAGGCTAGATGGTCCCTGTTCTTCTCCCGGTTCCATTTTACTCTCCATTTTCTCTCCGGGGAGAAGAACACTCGTGCCGATGCTCTCTCCCGCTCCGTAGTGTCATCTGAGGAGGAGGAGGAGCCTCAGCTTATTGTCCCTTCTGAGAGCCTGAGAACTGTGGCTCCGGTTTCGCTTGAGTCCGTGCCCCCGGGCAAGACTTTCATACCAGCGAATTTGCGACCGGAGGTTCTCTCTTGGGCTCACTCGTCCAGAGTCGGTGGACATTTTGTGACCAAGAGGACATCTGAGCTTTTGGTGAGGACGTACTGGTGGCCGCATATGGCTCATGACGTTGGGGACTATATTCGGGCGTGTGTCTCCTGCACCCAGAATCGGTCTCCTCAGCAACGGCCTGCTGGGTTACTTTACCCCATGCCGGTGGCAGACAGGCCCTGGGAAATGGTCGGGATGGACTTCGTGGTGGGCTTACCCAAGTCTCGTAGCTGCACCGTTATCTGGGTAGTCACCGATCATTTTTCCAAAATGGTGCATTTGGTGCCGCTTCCACGGTTACCTTCTGCACGGGCCTTGGCGGCTTTGTTCATTAAACATATTTTCCGCCTACATGGAATGCCTGATAAAATTGTCAGTGACCGGGGTCCCCAGTTTGCATCTCGGTTTTGGAGAGAGCTCTGCCGTTTACTCAGCATAGAGCTGAATCTCTCCTCTGCATATCATCCCGAGACGAATGGGTTGGTAGACAGAATCGACCAGACCCTGGTGACATACTTGCGACTTTTTGTCTCTGCTAGGCAGGATGACTGGGCATCTTTGCTACCTTGGGCGGAATTTGCCTTGAACAATGCCGTAGCCGATTCCACTGGTCAGACTCCTTTTCTCCTCAATTACGGCCAGCATCCGCGTGTCCCTGTGCCCATGCCCGTGTCATCCACCAATTCTAGGGTGGCAGACTGGGCGGTGGAGGAACGTGACATCTGGGATCGCACATAGGATGCCATCCGGGCCTCCAAGGAGAGAATGAGGGTTTCGGCCGATACACACCGGCGCCCCGCTCCGACCATTGCTCCTGGCGACTTAGTGTGGCTCTCCGCCCGTAACATCAGGCTGCAAGTTGAGTCCACTAAGTTTGTGCCTCACTACATTGGCCCGTTCAAGGTTCTGGAACAGGTCAACCCTGTGGTCTACCGTTTGGCTATTCCTCCATGCCTTGGTATCACTGATACCTTTCACGTTTCCCTCTTAAAGCCCGTTCATTTGTCCCGATCTTCTGAGTCATCTGTCGGGACATCGGGTTCATCCATGGATGAGTTTGAGGTGAATGCTATCGTGGGGTGCAAGGTGGTACGTGGCAAGAAATTTTATCTGGAGGATTGGAAGGGTCACGGTCCAGTGGATAGAACCTGGGAGCCTGTGGAGCACATTCGGGCTCCGCTGCTCATTGCAGCTTTTGAGCGTAGCGAGGCTCAAGGAGGGGGGGAACCTAGGAGGCGGGGTAATGTTAGGAGTTGAGTTTCCTCTGCTGCACAGGGGGAATCTCGATCCGTGTCTGCTGCGGTCTCCCATTCTCCATCGGCCGCAGTGGAGCCTGCTCAGCGGAGACGTCGGTCCCAGCGTCTCACTGAGCCTGATTCTGTGCAAAGGGTTACTGCTGCCTCTCCAGGCTCTGCTATTATACCCTGCACTGATCTGCGGTGAGCAAGCTTTTCTGGGACTAAGTCCTGCTTTGCACACACTGAACACTGAACATTTTTTATAAATTTAAAACATATAAAATACTTCCCTTTGCGACTGTCTTCCAAGAACCCCTTTACTCTTTTATCCAGTCATAGTAAAATATAACAAACACTTGGCACCATTGTAAGAAAGTCCTTACTGAGAGCTGGAAGAGACGGGAAAAATATGTAGACAAGATAGATAGATCTATAGCCATTTAGATAGATCGATCTATCTATAGATTTATCTATCGATCTATTTATCTAGTATCTATCTATAGATCTATCTATCATCTATTATTCTTCAATGGAGTATGTAAAAGAAGAGGTTGGACAAGAAATTACATCACAATTCTTTTTTTTTTGTTATATAATAGATCTTTATTTAGCATACAAAAACGCATACAAATCTGGATGAAAAAACGCAGTAAATCCACATCAAAAACGCACCAAAAACGAGCCGATTTTTACCTGCGTTTTCTGCCAAGAGATGCAGATTCTGTGCAGAAAATTCTGCAGACAACCCTGCAACGTGTGCACACACCCTTATTGTGCATCTTGAAACAGCCACACTGCTAGTTTTCAGAGAGTCCTGTATTTCAACTGATGTTATTTGTGGGTTTTTCTTTGCATCCTAAACAATTTTTCTGGCAGTTGTGGATGACGTTTTGCTCTACTTGACCGTGGTTTTGTTTTTACAGAGCCCCTGATTTTCCATTTGTTAATCACAGTTGAACGCTGCTGACTGGCATTATCAATTCCTTAAATATATTTTTGCATCCCTTTCCTGTTTTATACAGTTCAACTTCCTTTTCCCGTAGATCCGTTGATAATTCGTTTGCTTTCCCCATGACTCACAATCCAGAAACGTCAGTGGCTGGATGAAAGATGCAAGAGTCTGTCTGGATCCCAGAAACTCACTCAGCTTTTATGCACACACACTGATTACAAGCAAACAGGTCACAGATGAGGATATTACCCTTAGTAGCCATTCAAACCATTTGTGTCAACTTCTGTGCATGTTATCAGACCAAAATTACTAGGGTATGTGAACTTTTGATCAGGGTCATTTGGATGTTTTGATTTGTCATTATGATGTAAAAAGAGAAAACACAGTAGTTTGACAATAAATTGCTTCATCCAACCACTAACCATGAGTGGAGAAAAGATTTTAGTGTTATCATTCATATTCTCTGAAAAAAGACCAAGAAAGCAAAAAGTATTTAAATTTTGAGCACCACTGGCTTAGGAGAGTTGATCCTAATGACAGATTTCTTTTAAATATAATAATACCTGTTAGTCAAATGAAATTCTAAACTACCATAATTTTAAAGGTTTTGTGTATACAAGTGCTTTTTATTTTGAGAAGCATATTTTCTCATTTTCTCATAGATAATTGTATGAATCATTATGCGTATATAGTAGATGCACTGAAAGATATTCAGTGTGAAGCTATTATTTATCTAGAAATGAAAAAGACCTCTTATTTTTTGTTTTATCTTTCTGAGCAGAACCCTTTTGTTTGTCCCCAACACTCATAAATGTAAGCAATACCTACTCTACTGAAATCTTTATTACTCACTGAAATTGAGCTAAAGAGACGTATATGAGGGTTAATAATGAGCTATAAGCCCACATGTGATATGTCACTCTATGGTTCCTCATGGTGTAAGGGGGCTGAATAAAGCCATGAAATATGTTAATGTGTATTTAATGTTTATTTATGCTTTTAAATATTGTATTGTTTCTAGTATTTAATAGGGAAAGTGTAGCACCCTAATTGGCCCACTAGATGGGGGTAGAGAGATACTCAGCTTGTAAATAGTTAAGTGGGAGGAGCTAACGGCCGTTAACCTGAGAAACATCTAGAATTTGAATCAGTTGGGGCGTGAGTGCCCTGGCAGGGCAGTTAGCTCCGTAATGTTTTAAGACAGGAACCCAGCCATCCATAGCCACAGGCCAGGACAGCAGCAAGATAGAGCTACATTGGGACACAGAAGTGTGGTGCAGAAGCTGAAAGGAAGACCGCAGGAGACTCCATAATGTGTCGACTTGTCGCATGGGCTGGTGCTGCGTTACCGTTAAAGGCAGTAGGTCCCCGTAATGTACTGGAGGCCATAGGAAGTACCACAGGAGAAGCTATGGCAGGGCAGAAGGGCAGGTCACTCACTATGTGGCAACTGACTTCGGGTACAGATGATCTGACGTCTGAGGCCAAGCAGTGTCTAACCGTGGCAGAGGCAAACAGGGAGGACACTGAGAGACCATCCAAGATGGTCTGACCCGGGTACGTGCTGTGTAGCCATGAGAGAAGCGCAGAGAAAGATGAAGATAACTTTATTGTGCAACCTGTGATAAAAGCTGTGGAGTACAAGGATGTGCCATGTAAAAAAATTAGTAAAGTCGTTCATTTAAAAGTTGCAATGGACTTTTCCTCAGTTTGTGTGAAATCGTCTGGAGAGAGTCCCCTGCAAAAGAGAGGAGTCTCTAAAGAAGTTGGACCTGGAAACACAAGTACACTTAGTAATGAACACTATGTTTATTTGAGGGGAGTCCAGGGCGTGATGGAGCAGAATTCCTCAGCTACGACGACCGCCATGGCCGACCCTTGCAATGGAATAAATGCCGGTTGCATTTAGTATTAAAGATAGACACCAGGTGGCATTTCAGTATTTGATACCTTTGCCTACAACATATACTATTTATATTGGATTGTGGATTTATAAGTCATAAAAAATAAATATTCAATTGCTTGTATAGTTGTATCGATTTCCAGCCTTAGAATAAAGTCACCTTTCACACATTTATGCTTTAAAGGAGTTGTCCTGTTTCAAATATTACAATTCCATAGGCTTTACGACTTACAGAATAACAAACTAAGCTTTTCTCTTCTTTTACTCTCCACCCCTTTTTTGATATTTAATAGGCTGCAACAGAGATGTCTATGCCTACAGAGGTGCTAATTCCAGTGATTGAATGCGGCCGTTTTGAACACTGGATCTAACTGATGCATCCAATTAACAAAGACAGAAGCAATCGCAGAGAGATGTTGTTGGCCCAGTGGAAGGTTAGGGAAAGCTCAATTTATTTTATTATGTGCATTAAATTTTTGTTACAACAAACTCACCTTCTTTCCAATTTGGATATAATTAAATATTATTGTGTCCCAGTCTGGGTTGAATTTTCCTGGTGGCCACTTGATTAGGATTGTGAAAAAGGGCAAAATTGTTGAAAAATATTTAATCAAAATTCTTTAAACTTCAATTGTTTTTTTCTTAAAAATTATCATTTATTGAAAAATTGCTCAGAAATTTTATGGGGGGCAGAATTAGCATATTAGTAGGAATATCTGTGTTCCCTAGTCAGTAAAGTTTTTGCACAGTAGATGGTTAGCAATTGCATGTGTGACCAGGTGACTACTAGGCTACGCCCCTGCAGAGTCAACTCTTTCCCATGTGTGCAGCCTGGTGCAGAGCTTGTCTGGTAGTGAAAAATAGCTTTTAAAGGTATTAAATCTAAATTCTTTGAATTCCTTAAATTGTTATTATTATCATCAGGGAAACATGAGTTCATTATTTGGTGAACCTTTTGCACAGTGGAGGGTTTTTGACCACATGTATGATCAGGTGACCACTGCGCCATTCCTGCAGGGTCAATACTTCCCCGAGTATTCAACCCCTGTGCAGGTCAGCTCAGAAAGGGAAAAATTATCAGATAGTGCAAAATTGTTTAAAATTTCAAAACCAAATTATTTGAATTCCGTAACTACAATTTTTTTTCCACAAAATTAACAATTTCGCAAATGTCTGAGGCAGAAGCATCTATTACTATACATATGACATGACGGACCAGATGTTTTTTCTGATGGTGCAAAAATGGATGCACCACAGCAAAGAAAGTTGCGCCACTGTACAGGTTTAGTCATACCTATGTGACCTTTTTTTGAAGCAGATACCCTTAGCTAAGATTGCATGGATTTCTGGGTCAATGAATTGGTCTAATGACAAGAACTGGTCCAGTTTAGAACAATGTGTAGACTGGCACCTCCCAGACTGTGCTAAATATCAAGAAAAAAAGACAAAATGTAGAACTGGGGGAAATTCTTTGAGGAGTAAAAGGAGATGGACGTTTCTGCTTGACAGCGCTGCTGATGAAAAAGTGGTCATTTCATGGCGTAATATCGTAATATGGCATAACTCGCTCAAGCATCAGTGTGCTCGAGATGCTCATTACTCAGTGAGTATTTTTGAATGCTCTTGTAAGTTTTCCTGTGATAGTAATACTGCACCTTTTTTTTCAGCAGGAAAATAGTATATACCCAGCATTTATACTGTGCCAGTTTTCTGTCAAAAGCATAGTCAGACTTGGTTGGTTAGCAATAGCATTGCTATATTGTTACTGCAGTGTAACAAGTCCATCTGAGGTGGGCAAATTTTCCATCGATAGTAACACTGCAAAGTTTTTTCAGCAAGGAAATATTATGCAGTGCCTGTTGATAAGGTTCTGAAACCCTTTGTAGTTGCTTTAAACTCCTATGTGCATGATACGGCGGACCTTCTGGGGAAACTGGAGTAGTATTAATGTAGAGGCATTGTATTATTCGATCTTTCACACTTGAGGTATAATGGCTGTGGACTATTACCTACAAACCTGGGGTCACAGGTTTGGCAGATATAACACATTTGTCTTCAGGGCCCTCGAGCACTGTCTCAACAAAAATGTCTTACTTTTCGATGGTATGTACTTTATCCAGCTCAGCGGTGCAGCCATGGGGAGCCCCTGTGCCCCCACCTATGCCAATCTGCTCTTTGGCTGGTGGAAGGAAATGGTCATATTTGGAAACCCGCCATATGTATCGGAGACAAGATTGTATTATGGCTAAGGTGCATTGATGACAGCATTTGCCAACTCCCTCTTGAGGTGGGAAAGTAGTCATCCGGCCCCCTCAAGAGAGGAATCCCTAAGGGCCAATATCAAAGGATTCTCAGAAACTGTTACAACATTGAAACATTTAAATCACAAGCTGATGACCTCCAGAAAAGATTCCTGGAGAGGGGCTATCCCTATAGGGTTCTAAAGGAAGCTTTTAAAGAATCTTTAAAATAAGATTGTGACAACTTTTACCCCTAATCAATAAGAACAACAAGCCCAGACATTCCAGTTCTTTACAAAATTCTCAAATAAGACAAATGAGGTCAGAGATATTTTTCAACAACACTGGCTTATTCTCCTTATGGATTCGGATATTGGCAATGTGATTGCACCTTTCCCACAAATCACATATAGGAAAGGTAGATCCCTATTCAGAATATCATGAAACTTGTTCTGACTGTCAGATGACCAACCCATATAGTCCTACCCTATTCCCGGTTATTTATGTAGATGGCATTCTTTATGCCACCTCCTGTCCAGCGTCCATTGTAGCTCCATTAATTAATGCAGTCTATAAAAAGAATAATGAAGGAAAAGATAAGGATGACATGGCAGTACATGATCAAGAAAAACAAGGAAGACAGCAGTTCAGACTAATACTCCTCAGCACCCATGAACAAGATCCAGCACCCATCACTATATGGTGGAGGGACATCATCATCATCTTTATCCTGCCCATGTAAACCCCAAAGCTTACCCCGGACACTCAACCTGTTCCCTGCAAGGACTTCTGGAAAGGAGACAGATACCCTAGTGAACAGTTTGCCAGACCCAGTAAAACATCCCATGCCATTTTACAAGAATATGCATCAAATACAGAAGGCACATTCTGCCTCATGGACAAATTTAGAGGGGCTCACTCATATTAAAGCATGATATTCCTTTTGGCTGAGAATGCTACTGGCATGTAGAATGGCTTGAATCACAGGTACCAGAGAATATTTCCTCCATAAGCTTTATGTCTGGGCTAAGAATCGCCTACCAGCCCAGACCCCAACTCTTCAGAATGTCCTGCAGGAATAAGGGGAATCTGTGGAGAGTTTCTTCCACCAATTAAATCAAATGTTTCAGGATCTCAGATTTGAAATACAAGTTAGCCCCCGATTGGAAGAAGCTTTGACACCGACATCAGCAACTCCTAGGACCACCGCCACCATGCTCCAGACCATAATAGGATATTGGCATACTGAATTCGCAAATAACGGAAGTATGTATACTCTTACACTCCACAAAAACAACCAAGAGGACCAACGCCTAACACACAGATAGAGGTTGATGGTAAACCCCTCAATTTCCTGGTGGGTACCGGTACAGCAAGAAGTGTAATCAAGAACATTGATTTACCAGACCCCTACACATAGGCCTACAACCTACACAGAATATGTTGTCTCTTTTTTATTTTATTTTCTTTTCTTTTCAATGGTCTTTTTATTAATTTTTAACACAAAATAGCAATCAAACAAGTACAATGGCTTGAAGGCAAATACAGAAGATCCCATATACAAATTCAGTAGAGGTCAAATGAATGATCTGCTTTGTCTAGAGAGAAATGTAATATCAAATACAATCAAGTTATTAGCCATTAGTCTTGATATCTGACAGTTTTAACTATATGGCAGGGCACTAATGTGACCTGTCAGCTAAATGTTAATATTAAAGAGAAAATAATTTTGAAGATAAAGTTTAAGAAAGTGAAAATAGAGATTGAATGTAGAGATAGAAATGGAAGTGAGGATATGGAGGGGAGGGTCGAGGAGGAAGAGGGGGCATCATAATATTGCACCAAATACTGTTTAAGATAAATCAGTATTTATCAGATGATCGCTGGATTGAAAGTGAAACCAAGGGCGCCATATCTCTTTGAAGGTTATTTGTGAATGATTAACTAAAGCCACCAATTCAGCCATTCTATATAGTTGATTTATTTTTTGCAATAGTTGAGAGTATGAGGGTATATTGATTGACTTCCAATATGTAGGTATTAGAAGTTTAGCAGCAGCTATAATATTATGCACAAAAAACCAAAAGATAGTCAGCTCACCTGAATATTGGCTATTCCACACCTGTTCCTGCATGGAAAAGTTGAGCACTCAGTCCACAGAAAAATCGTTGAATCCAGCAGGAATGTAGTAAAATCACTAAATTTATTTCTGCATTTTTTTTTTAAAAAAGGAAAGGGTTGTATCCTATGGTACACCACTTGTAAATAAGTTATAATTTCTTACAGCATTATGCACACATGGCAGTGTTCTTCTGACGCGTTTCGACTAACGTCTTAATCATGGTGAGTCCATAGTAAGACTAAACCGTTCTTATACTTTTTACCTGGGTGGGAAAATGGTCTCCATTTAGCACTGAGTTGCACATGATCAGCAAATGTGGGAGAAGTATCGATGGGAAGGATTTATAGTATATTGTTGGTAATCCATCAGGACCAGGCACTTTTCTGGATGGGCTCTTCAACAGGGTGGACCGAAGCTCGTCCAGTCGGAATGGTTTGATTAAGTGTTGTTGCTGAGGTACTGTTAGTTGTGGTAATCTCTGTCATGATCTCAATGGCAAGAGAACATAGCATAAGCATATATAGGAACTAGCTCTTGCAAGATGGGAACTGAGCTGACCATGAACTAAACCTAACGCACAACTAGCAGTGGCCGGGTAGCATGCCTACGTAGATTCTAGATGCCCAGCACCAGCCGGAGGACTAAATAAAACTAGCAGAGGAAAATATTAGTCCTAGCTCACCTCTAGAGAAATACCCCGAAAGGAGACAGAGGCCCCCCACATGTATTGGCGGTGAGTTGAGATGAAATAACAAACGTAGTATGAAAATAGGTTTAGCAAATTTGAGGTCCACTTACTACATAGCAGAAGACAGAAAGGACACTTTCATGGTCAGCTGAAAACCCTATCAAAAACACCATCCAGAAATTACTTTAAAACTCTGGCATTAACTCATAACACCAGAGTGGCAATTCCTGTTCACAAGAGCTATCCAGACACAGTAACGAAACTACAGCTGTGAACTGGAACAAAAATGCAAAAACAAACATGGACAAGAGTCCAACTTATCTAGTAGTTGTCTAGGAGCAGGAACAAGCACAGAGAGGCTTCTGATAACATTGTTGACCGGCAAGCAACTAACAGAGCAGCAAGGTTATATAGCGACTCCCACATCTTGATGGGAACAGGTGAACAGAGAAGATGAAGACACCAGTTCAATTCCACCAGTAGCCACCGGGGGAGCCCAGAATCCAAATTCACAACAGTACCCCCCCCTCAAGGAGGGGGCACCGAACCCTCACCAGAACCACCAGGGCGATCAGGATGGGCCCTATGAAAGGCACGAACCAGATCGGAGGCATGAACATCAGATGCATTCACCCAAGAATTATCCTCCTGGCCATATCCCTTCCACTTGACCAGATACTGGAGTCTCCGTCTGGAAACACGAGAGTCTAAGATTTTCTCCACAACGTACTCCAACTCACCCTCAACCAACACCGGAGCAGGAGGCTCAACGGAAGGCACAACAGGTACCCCATACCTGCGCAATAATGACCGATGAAAAACGTTATGAATAGAAAAGGATGCAGGGAGGTCCAAACGGAAGGAAACAGGGTTAAGAATCTCCAATATCTTATACGGGCCGATAAACCGAGGCTTAAACTTAGGAGAAGAGACCCTCATAGGGACAAAACGAGAAGACAACCACACCAAATCCCCAACAGAAAGCCGAGGACCAACACGACGGTGGCGGTTGGCAAAAAGCTGAGTCTTCTCCTGGGACAACCTCAAATTGTCCACCACCTGCCCCCAGATCTGATGCAATCTCTCCACCACAGCATCCACTCCAGGACAATCCGAAGATTCCACCTGACCAGAGGAAAATCGAGGATGAAACCCCGAATTACAGAAAAACGGGGACACCAAAGTGGCAGAGCTGGCCCGATTATTGAGAGCGAACTCCGCCAATGGCAAAAAAGCAACCCAATCATCCTGGTCAGCAGACACAAAACACCTCAGATATGTCTCCAGGGTCTGATTAATCCGCTCGGTCTGGCCATTCGTCTGAGGATGGAAAGCGGACGAAAAAGATAAATCTATGCCCATCCTAGCACAGAATGCCCGCCAAAATCTAGACACGAATTGGGTCCCTCTGTCAGAAACGATATTCTCAGGAATACCATGCAAACGAACAACATTTTGAAAAAACAGAGGAACCAACTCGGAAGAAGAAGGTAACTTGGGCAGAGGAACCAAATGGACCATCTTAGAAAAACGGTCACACACCACCCAGATGACAGACATCTTCTGAGAAACAGGCAGATCTGAAATAAAATCCATCGAGATGTGCGTCCAAGGCCTCTTAGGAATAGGCAAGGGCAACAATAATCCACTAGCCCGAGAACAACAAGGCTTGGCCCGAGCACAAACGTCACAAGACTGCACAAAGCCTCGCACATCTCGTGACAGGGAAGGCCACCAGAAGGACCTTGCCACCAAATCCCTGGTACCAAAAATGCCAGGATGACCTGCCAACGCAGAAGAATGAACCTCAGAGATGACTCTACTGGTCCAATCATCAGGAACAAACAGTTTATCAGGTGGGCAACGATCAGGTCTATCCGCCTGAAACTCCTGCAAGGCCCGCCGCAGGTCTGGAGAAACGGCTGACAATACCACTCCATCCTTAAGGATACCTGTGGGCTCAGAGTTACCAGGCGAGTCAGGCTCAAAACTCCTAGAAAGGGCATCCGCCTTAACATTCTTAGAACCCGGTAGGTATGACACCACAAAATTAAACCGAGAGAAAAATAATGACCAGCGCGCCTGTCTAGGATTCAGGCGCCTGGCGGTCTCAAGATAAATCAAATTTTTGTGGTCAGTCAATACCACCACCTGATGTCTGGCCCCCTCAAGCCAATGGCGCCACTCCTCAAAAGCCCACTTCATGGCCAAAAGCTCCCGATTCCCAACATCATAATTCCGCTCAGCGGGCGAAAATTTACGGGAAAAGAAGGCACAAGGCCTCATCACGGAGCAGTCAGAACTTTTCTGCGACAACACTGCCCCAGCTCCGATCTCAGAAGCGTCGACCTCAACCTGAAAAGGTAGAGCAACATCAGGCTGAAGCAACACAGGGGCAGAGGAAAAACGGCGCTTAAGCTCCCGAAAGGCCTCCACAGCATCAGGGGACCAATCAGCAACATCAGCACCCTTCTTAGTCAAATCGGTCAATGGTTTAGCAATATCCGAAAAACCAGCAATAAATCGACGATAAAAGTTAGCAAAGCCCAAAAATTTCTGAAGACTCTTAAGAGAAGAGGGCTGCGTCCAATCACAAATAGCTTGAACCTTGACAGGATCCATTTCAATGGAAGAGGGGGAAAAAATATATCCCAAAAAGGAAATCCTCTGTACCCCAAAAACACACTTAGAACCCTTCACACACAAAGAATTAGACCGCAAAACCTGAAAAACCCTCCTGACTTGCTGGACATGAGAGTCCCAGTCATCCGAAAAAATCAGAATATCATCCAGATACACAATCATAAATTTATCCAAATAATCGCGAAAAATATCATGCATAAAGGACTGGAAAACTGACGGAGCATTAGAAAGACCAAAAGGCATCACTAAATACTCAAAGTGGCCCTCGGGCGTATTAAATGCGGTTTTCCACTCATCCCCCTGCCTGATTCGCACCAAATTATACGCCCCACGAAGGTCAATCTTAGAGAACCACTTGGCCCCCTTTATGCGAGCAAACAAATCAGTCAGCAACGGCAATGGGTATTGATATTTAACAGTGATTTTATTCAAAAGCCGATAATCAATACATGGTCTCAAAGAGCCGTCTTTTTTTGACACAAAGAAAAAACCGGCTCCTAAGGGAGATGACGATGGACGAATATGTCCCTTTTCCAAGGACTCCTTTATATATTCTCGCATAGCAGCATGTTCAGGCACAGACAGATTAAATAAACGACCCTTTGGGTATTTACTACCCGGGATTAAATCTATGGCACAATCGCACTCTCGGTGCGGAGGTAACGAACCAAGCTTGGATTCTTCAAAGACGTCACGATAGTCAGACAGGAACTCAGGAATTTCAGAGGGAATGGATGATGAAATGGAAACCACAGGTACATCCCCATGAGCCCCCTTACATCCCCAGCTCAACACAGACATAGCTCTCCAGTCGAGGACTGGGTTGTGAGATTGCAGCCAAGGCAATCCTAGCACCAAATCATCATGTAGATTATACAGCACCAGAAAGCGAATAATCTCCTGGTGATCCGGATTAATACGCATAGTTACTTGTGTCCAGTATTGTGGTTTATTATTAGCCAATGGGGTGGAGTCAATCCCCTTCAGAGGAATAGGAGTCTCCAAAGGCTCTAAATCATACCCACAGCGTTTGGCAAAGGACCAATCCATAAGACTCAAAGCGGCGCCAGAGTCGACATAGGCGTCCGTGGTAATAGATGACAAAGAGCAAATCAGGGTCACAGATAGAATAAATTTAGACGGTAAGGTGCAAATGGAAACAGATTTACCAAGCTTTTTAGTGCGCTTAGAGCATGCTGATATAACATGAGTAGAATCACCACAATAGAAACACAACCCATTTTTCCGTCTAAAATTCTGCCGCTCGCTTCGGGACAGAATTCTATCACACTGCATACTCTCTGGCGACTTCTCAGTGGACACCGCCAGATGGTGCACTGGTTTGCGCTCCCGCAAACGCCTATCGATCTGAATAGCCATTGTCATGGACTCATTCAGACCCGCAGGCACAGGGAACCCCACCATAACATCCTTAATGGCATCAGAGAGACCCTCTCTGAAAGTCGCCGCCAGGGCGCACTCATTCCACTGAGTAAGCACAGACCATTTACGGAATCTTTGGCAGTAAATTTCCGCTTCATCTTGCCCCTGAGATAGGGACATCAAAGTTTTTTCTGCCTGAAGCTCCAAATGAGGTTCGTCATAAAGCAACCCCAAGGCCAGAAAAAACGCATCCACATTGAGCAACGCAGGATCCCCTGGTGTCAATGAAAAAGCCCAGTCTTGAGGGTCGCCCCGGAGCAAGGAAATCACAATCCTGACCTGCTGTGCAGGGTCTCCGGCAGAGCGAGATTTCAGGGACAAAAATAATTTGCAATTATTTCGAAAATTCTGAAACCCGGATCTATTCCCCGAGAAAAATTCCGGCAAAGGAATTCTCGGCTCAGATACAGGTGCATGACAAACAAAATCTTGCAAATTTTGTACCTTCGTGGCGAGATTATTCAAACCTGCAGTTACACTCTGAAGATCCATTACAAACAGGTGGACACAGAGCCATTCAAGGGTTAAGAGGAGGTAAGAAGCAGCTAGACAGCAATTAAGGGCTAGGCAGCAAAACTCTGAGGGGAAAAAAAAAAAAAATTTCCCTTCAACACTTCTTTTTCTCCTGCTTCAGCCCAAACAATTAACACTTTGAGGGCCGGTCAAACTGTCCTGATCTCAATGGCAAGAGAACATAGCATAAGCATATATAGGAACTAGCTCTTGGAAGATGGGAACTGAGCTGACCATGAACTAAACCTAACGCACAACTAGCAGTGGCCGGGTAGCATGCCTACGTAGATTCTAGATGCCCAGCACCAGCCGGAGGACTAAATAAAACTAGCAGAGGAAAATATTAGTCCTAGCTCACCTCTAGAGAAATACCCCGAAAGGAGACAGAGGCCCCCCACATGTATTGGCGGTGAGTTGAGATGAAATAACAAACGTAGTATGAAAATAGGTTTAGCAAATTTGAGGTCCACTTACTACATAGCAGAAGACAGAAAGGACACTTTCATGGTCAGCTGAAAACCCTATCAAAAACACCATCCAGAAATTACTTTAAAACTCTGGCATTAACTCATAACACCAGAGTGGCAATTCCTGTTCACAAGAGCTATCCAGACACAGTAACGAAACTACAGCTGTGAACTGGAACAAAAATGCAAAAACAAACATGGACAAGAGTCCAACTTATCTAGTAGTTGTCTAGGAGCAGGAACAAGCACAGAGAGGCTTCTGATAACATTGTTGACCGGCAAGCAACTAACAGAGCAGCAAGGTTATATAGCGACTCCCACATCTTGATGGGAACAGGTGAACAGAGAAGATGAAGACACCAGTTCAATTCCACCAGTAGCCACCGGGGGAGCCCAGAATCCAAATTCACAACAAATCTCAATCGGGACAGAAAGGCTTTGAAAGTTTGCTTTCTTATGGATTTGTTAGGGTTAGTTTCTTTTGGGTGTAGATTATATAGTTGCTTATAATAGTTCAGAAACTCTTTCTCTATTTGTGTATTGCTTTGCATGTTTTCTCCATTTGAAGTTTTAAGGGAATGTATATAAGTGCGAGCTTGGCGATGTCTCAATCTCGATAGCATGAGTTTTGTGGCTTTGTCTCCATGTACAAAGATTCTAGTTTGCCATGAAGCATACAATTTTACCGATTTTAAGTTTAGAAATTGTTTCAGACGTTGCCTTTTCTGAGTTAATTCAGTCAGCAATTGTGGCCCAATTTGTTTTTAATGTTGGGTTTCCAGATCATATATTTCATCATATAAAACTCTCACCTCATGCTGCCTCAGTTTGTTAAGATATGATGAGATCAAAATTAGCTCTCCCCTAACTACTGACTTATGTGCTTCCCATAGGGTTGGGGGAGAAACTTCACCAGTATCATTCTGGTCAAAATATTGATTAAGTGTCTTATTGATACGTACACAAACTGTGAAGAGAAAGGAAGTAAGAGAAAACATGGTGAAATTCGTAATCAACATAATAATTGAATGAGAGAAAAAATAAACACTAATAAACATGTTTAAACAACCAACATGAGATTCTTGCTGACTTCTTTTGGGGGAGAGTAGCTTCAAATTTCTTAAGCCTAGAGGATATACATCTAATATACTAAAAAAGATTATGGGATAAGTTGGGGTAAAAATTAAGGAGGATAGGAATGGTGATGGTTGGGGGAGGGGGGTGTAGGATATTTGGGAGGGGAATAACTGGAAAGTAAGGGAAAGGGGGTTAGGGAAAGAGATGGGGTAAAGGATGGGGACAAGTGGGGAGGAAAGGGGGGTGTAGAACTATTAAATGCAACAACAGTGCACAGTTATGAGTTAGACCTCAAAATAATCTGGACAGTGAGGCATTATTATCAATAAGACCTGCATTTAGCAGGCAATTCCTCTTTGAAATGATTAAAGTGGACCTAAGATCAGGTTGTTTCAGGATCTCCTATAGATGACGGCGTCTTTGTTGATTTCCTTTTCAGTCTCTGGGATCTAGGAGTTCCTGTGAGATGCCACGAGGCTGGGTTCAGTAGTGGCTGGTATTGTGATGCTGTGTGGAATAAGTCTAGATCAGGGTATGTCTCCAGGGTGATGTCAAGAGTTTTGCATAGTTCTTTGACTTACGAAGATGTTCTGGCCTGGAGTTTTTTTTATCTCCTGCAGTGATGAAGATCCCAAAAGGAAACAGCCGTGGTGGTTCTCCCTGTTTAGGATGGAGAAATCTGTGCACTCTAACAAGTTCAATATCTTTGGGGTCGCCGTCCAACAATAGTTTGCTGAAAATTTCTGCAGCTGCCTTAGTTAGGGTTTCGAACTCTACTGATTACGGTAGTCCTTTGACACGTATATTATTTCAACACTCACGATTTTCGCGATCCTCTAGTGTAGTTTGGATCATTTGAATCTGAGTTTCATGCTCATTGAGGCAGTCAAGAAGAGCATTGGTACGTTGTGTCATTGAGATTTGGGAGCTCTCGACCGCCTCGAGTCTATGACCCTGTTGCGATAAGTCCTGTTTTATCTCGGCCAGTTCTTTTCCTATGGGTTCCAGTGCTCTGGAAAGGATTCTTTTGATTAATGAGCGAGTCACTAGATTGTCCTTTGTAATTCCACCCATATCAGAATCACTCTCAAGGTCTGAGTCTTAATCTTCCTCTAGTTGTGAATCAATATGTCTTCGGGACTTAGTAGGATCAGGAACGGCAGATTGTTTTTTTAGGAATTTATCCACATCAGCCTGGGTTATAGATTTGATGGATTTTGAGGCACCTCGTAGAGTTTTGACCCCAGATTTCACCATGTTTTATTTAGTGGGTTTCTCAATATCCTTTATGAACAATTTCAATATAACTCCCTCAGTCAGCAAGAAGGGAAGCCTAATTAGGCATAGCGTATGCACTAAGCAATTAAGTAAAATAATAAATGGTTTCTATAATGTTGCTTTTTGTTGGTTTGCTGAATAAATCCTACTGTTAGGATGATTTTATAAAATAGGCCTGGTTACGTCTAGAGCTGTTTTGCTCTGTGTTGACAAATTAGCAGGAGGACATGAAATCCCAGATAAGAGTCCATTATAAAGTGCAAGTAAAGATCATGTGCCTGCTGGTGTTGATATTAATATAGATGCTGCATTATTGCAAAGGACCAGCAGCCTACTTCTTAGTTGGATGTCAAAGCAAGACACAATCTCTCCTCACTCACCCCCGCGTCCTCCTTCTTTCATCTGTTTGAATATTGTCCTGGTTCTGTGCAATTCACCGCGGTCAGCTGCTGTTCTGAAATTGAGGTTGTGGCTTCAAAAGTTGGAGCAGGGCTCTTCTACAGTGGATGTTGCAGTACAGTCTCCACAGTGTTACCGCTCTAACTGGGTCCATCACCGGGAGTAGTAAAGGTAGTCGCTCCACTCACCGGGTGTAGCAGGAAGAGACAGCGTGGCCTCCACAGCTCAGCGTTCATTCTGATGCACGCTGGGTCAGCAGATCAGCGGCGGTAAGGAAGGGGGAAGGTGGGGGCATCTGGGAGCCAGAAAAAGATTTTTAAAATAGTGCCAGGTTGTTTAGTGAGGGAAAAGAAGCACTTTTGGCTCTCTTACGGGTGCTTCTCTAGCGCGAGAGCAGCAAATGCTAATTGAGATGTTGGAGCACATTTAGGGACGTCCTCTCTGCACCATGGCCATCTTGGATCTCAGAATATGTTGTCTCAACTAGTAGTCTCATCAGACCTACTGTCAAAACTCCAAGCCAGCACAGCTATAGTCCTTCCTTGGACTGCATCCTACTGCCATCCTTCGATCCTGAATGCCTCTCTACACATACAACTCCTGCATGACTGCCTCAAGGACACTCCCTTCAGTCTAACCAAGGAAGCCATTGATGGATTCTACATACTGAAGGCTGCAATCACATCCTCTCCTGCTCTAGAACTGCCAGACTACAACAAACTGTTCTGCCTGTTTGTCATAGAGAAGCAAGGCCATGCAACTGAAGCCCTGACACAACTTCACAAAGGAAGACAACGCCCTCTGCCAGACTTGACCCAGTTGCCAGTGAAGCACCAACCTGCAAGAAAGCCATGTTTGCAACCCCCCTGTTGCTGTACAAAACCTCCGACATCATTCTGGGCCACCAGTTGAAGATAATGGCACCCCATGACTGCCATTCTGTCTCAGACACAGACAAAACATCTGTCTGCTGCCTGCCACCTACGTCTGCAGTGCCCTATTCTGCTCCCAGATAACTTCACCATCTCCAGATGTGCTTCTCTTAACCCAGCTACTCTCTTACCTCTGCCAAGGGGGAGAGGATGAAGATCACATGTCTGACACACTAGTGGAAGAGATAGATGACTCTGAGACGGCTCAACACGATTGTCTCGCTCTCATGAGGCAAGAAACCTCCAGATTTGACTCAGTCACTGATGTACAGTACAGACAAAAAGGTTGGACACACCTTCTCATTTAAAGAATTTTCATGACTATGAAAATTGTACATTCACACTGAAGGCATGAAAACTGTGAATTAACACATGTGGAATTATATACTTAACAACAAAGTGTGAAACAACTGAAATTATGTCTTATATTCTAGGTTCTTCAAAGTAGCCACCTTTTGCTTTGATGACTGCTTTGCACACTCTTGGCATTCTCTTGATGAGCTTCAAGAGGTAGTCACCGGGAATGGTTTTCAATTCACAGGTGTGCCCTGTTAGGTTTACTAAGTGGGATATCTTGCCTGATAAATGGGGTTGGGACCATTAATTGTGTTGTGCAGAAGTCTGGTGGATACACAGCTGATAGTCCTACTGAATAGATTGTTAGAATTTGTATTATGGCAAGAAAAAAGCAGCTAAGTAAAGAAAAACGAGTGGCCATCATTACTTTAAGAAATTAAGGTCAGTCAGTCCAAAAAATTGGGCAAACTTTGAAAGTTTCCCAAAGTGCAGTGGCAAAAACCATCAAGCGCTGCAAAGAAACTGGCTCACACGAAGACCGCCCCAGGAAAGGAAGACCAAGAGTCACCTCTGTTTCTGAGGATAAGTTTATCCGAGTCACCAGCCTCAGAAATCGCAGGTTAACAGCAGCTCAGATTAGAGACCAGGTCAATGCCACACAGAGTTCTAGCAGCCGACACATCTCTACAACAACTGTTAAGAGGAGACTTTTTTTTTTTTATTTTGAATTTTCGCAATATAAAACAAAGACAAGAGTACAAGAAAACATAAAGCTCAAGAGGACCAATAATATATAGTGACGAAAACTTTGTATATCGAGTCCGCAGGATCAAAACCGGAAGCGTCTAAGGATCCTGAGAGCAAATTTACTTATAACCTTGGCAAGGGGCTAACATATGTCAGGTAGCAGTTCGTGTATCTACAAACAAAACAGTAAAGGTACCGTTACACTAAACGACTTACCAACGATCACGACCAGCGATACGACCTGGCCGTGATCGTTGGTAAGTCGTTGTGTGGTCGCTGGGGAGCTGTCACACAGACAGCTCTCTCCAGCGACCAACGATCAGGGGAACGACTTCGGCATCGTTGAAACTGTCTTCAATGATGCCGAAGTCCCCCTGCAGCACCCGGGTAACCAGGGTAAACATCGGGTTACTAAGTGCAGGGCCGCGCTTAGTAACCCGATATTTACCCTGGTTACCATTGTAAAAGTAAAAAAAAAAAACACTACATACTCACATTCTGATGTCTGTCACGTCCCCCGCTGGCGTCCACAGGGTTAAAACTGCTTTCGGCAAGAGCGCTGCTAATATGCATGCGCTGCTGCCGAGAGCTTCCCTGCACTGAATTTGTCAGCGCCGGCAGTAACAACGGTGACGTCACCGCTGTGCTCTGCTTTATGGCCGGCGCTGACACAGTCAGTGTAGGGAAGCTCTCGGCAGCAGCACGTGCATATTAGCAGCGCTCTTGCCGAAAGCAGTTTTAACCCTGTGGATGCCGGGGGACGTGACAGACATCAGAATGTGAGTATGTAGTGTTTTTTTTTAACTTTTACAATGGTAACCAGGGTAAATATCGGGTTACTGAGTGCAGCCCTGCGCTTAGTAACCCGATATTTACCCTGGTTACAAGTGAACACATCGCTGGATCGGCGTCACACACGCCGATCCAGCGATGACAGCGGGTGATCAGCGACCAAAAAAAGGTCCTGATCATTCCCATCGACCAACGATCTCCCAGCAGGGGCCTGATTGTTGGTCGCTGTCACACATAATGAGATCATTAGCGGGATCGTTGCTACGTCACCAAAAGCGTGACGTTGCAACGATATCGTTAACGATATCGTTATGTGTGACTCAGCCTTAAGACAAAAAATAACATATATCTAGAACAATAAGACAAAACAAATGAGCAAACTAGAGGAGTGTAACACGACGTTCCCTAAATAAAACTACTGGGTTGAGACATAAGAACAGATGAAGTCACTAAAAGCATGAAGAAATGATTTTAGGTAGTCAGGTTAATCATTAAAGCCAGGGTGAATAATATATAGAATGATCAATTTATTTGAGCTCGAGTCCATCACAGTGTATCGTAGATGATACAAAAGGTCAAGTTTACTTTGAGAGAAGGAAAAACAACCAGCAAAATTATGGGGGGCAAGGTACTGCATGTTGCCAGGGTAGCCATGTTTGGAGGAACTTATCATGTGTCCGTGCATCCCAGCTGGATAGCTCCTCCAACCTATGGATGTCCTGAACTTTTTTCACCCATTCACTAAGGCGGGGGAGGGAGACGTTTGTCGCCAATGTAAAGAGATCAAATGTTTAGCTGCAGCTCTCAGTAGTGGAAGTAAGTCATGTTTCCTAGGGTTGTAAGAATTTGTAGGGATAGCAGAACCTCTTGAGGAGTTAGATTTCGTGTTATTAAACCTATCTGTCGGAGGTAATCAAAGATTTTGTCCCAAAATTTAGAGATGATTGGACAGTACCAAAATATATGGGCTAGAGAGCCCTTGGATTTCATACATCTCCAGCATAATGGAGAGTCAGACAGGCCCAGTTAAGAGGAGACTTTGTGCAGCAGGCCTTCATGGTAAAATAGCTGCTATGAAACCACTGCTAAAGACAGGCAACAAGCAGAAGAGACTTGTTTGGGCTAAAGAACACAAGCAGAAAAGGTGAATGGATGGACTCTACATGCCTGGTTCCCACCGTGAAGCATGGAGGAGGTGTGATGGTGTGGGGGTGCTTTGCTGGTGACACTGTTGGGGATTAATTCAAAATTGAAGGCATACTGGACCAGCATGGCTACCACAGCATCTTTCAGCAGCATGCTATTCCATCCGGTTTGCGTTTAGTTGGACCATCATTTATTTTTCAACAGGACAATGACCCAAAACACACCTCCAAGCTGTGTAATGGCTATTTGACCAAGCAGGAGAGTGATGGGGTGCAACACCAGATGACCAGGCCAGCACAGTCAACAAACCTGAACCCAATAAAGATGGTTTGGGGTGAGCTGGACCACAGAGTGAAGGCAAAAGGGCCAACAAGTGCTAAGCATCTCTGGGAACTCCTTCAAGATTGTTGGATGACCATTCCCGGTGACTACCTCTTGAAGCTCATCAAGAGAATGCCAAGAGTGTGCAAAGCAGTCATCAAAGCAAAAGGTGGCTACTTTGAAGAACCTAGAATATAAGACATATTTTCAGTTGTTTCACACTTTTTTGTTAAGTATATAATTCCACATGTGTTAATTCATAGTTTTGATGCCTTCAGTGTGAATGAACAATTTTCATAGTCATGAAAATACAGAAAAATCTTTAAATGAGAAGTTGTGTCCAAACTTTTGGTCTGTACTGTACCTTTGAAAGATCCTGACCTTATGCTCTTTGTGGATGGATCAAGGTATGCAGACAAAGAAGGCCATTTTTACACTGGTGTAGCAGTTGTCACAAACGATAACGTGCTGCTAGCTGTCTCCATTCGGATGCAGTACTGCGGGCCTTGACAGGAGCATGCAAGATGTCTGCTCAACACAAAGCTACAATATACTATAACTCTCGCTACGCTCATGGCATGTGTCACGACTATGGATCAATCTGGAGGGCAAGAGACTTCATCATGGCTAATGGAATGCCTGTCAGGCACCACAAAGCCATACAAGAACTGATGGAGTCCTTACTGATGCATGAAAGAGTTGCGGTGGTAAAGGTGAAGGCTCACACTGGGAAACCTCAAGGGAAGCAGTGGGCAACAGACTGGCTGGCACAACAGCAAAGAAAGCAGCAATGATATCACTTGACACACATCTCATCTGTACTCTCTAATGGATCCGGAAACAGGAAAAGGGACAACCCTGGAACACTCCAGAAACAAGCATCCAAAGAAGAAAAGGAGAAATGAACCCAATGATGGAGCCACACGCGATAAAAGACTCCTAATGATGAACAAAGAAAAATTTTAGGCCTCAGAACAAAAAAACCCTACACACTTAATGCTGCACAGGAGACAGGGGAGCCATAGAATAAAAGTTTTGTCTTCCCCTTGGGTGTCAGACACAGATTAGAGGTCCAACTAAAATTAGCCCCTAGAGGTTCAACAGACTCACCCTCGAGCCTAGAGATGACAGCAAATTCCATGTCCTGCCCACTACCACAGCAGTCAATTGATCCATGCTTCCCACTGCAAGACGTTGCCAGATTCACAGGCCAGTGACGGCTGCCACTCTTCATCCATCTAACACTTATTCTTTATCTAGCCCAAGGTGTAGCCAGTCACCAGGGGGCAGTCACCCATGAGGAGAATATAGTGACCTTCTGATGTATTGTCTCTGTTATGACCCCAATGGCGAGGGTCTCAGAGGAACGTGGAAGTCTGCAGAATACAAAAATCCAGCTCATAGGGCAGTGGTAACTGGGTTGACCATATATCTACTCCTAACGCCAACACTAGAAGTAGCCGGGGATCATTCCTACGTTGATTCTAGATGACACGCGCCAGCCGGAGAATCTAGCTACCCCTAGTAGAGGAAAACAAAGACCTTTCTTGCCTCCAGAGAAGGGGACCCCAAAGCTGGATAGAAGCCCCCCACAAATAATGACGGTGAGGTAAGAGGAAATGACAAACACAGAAATGAACCAGGTTTAGCACAGAGAGGCCCGCTTACTGATAGCAGAATAAAGAAAGGTAACTTATATGGTCAACAAAAACCCTATCAAAATCCACACTGGAAATTCAAGAACCCCCGAACCGTCTAACGGTCCGGGGGGAGAACACCAGCCCCCTAGAGCTTCCAGCAAAGGTCAGGACACAGATTTGGAACAAGCTGGACAAAAATACAAAACCAAAACAAATTGCAAAAAGCAAAAGGCAGACTTAGCTGATATAACTGGAACCAGGATCAGTAGACAAGAGCACAGCAGACTAGCTCTGATAACTACGTTGCCAGGCATTGAACTGAAGGTCCAGGGAGCTTATATAGCAACACCCCTAACTAACGACCCAGGTGCGGATAAAAGGAATGACAGAAAAACCAGAGTCAAAAAACTAGTAACCACTAGAGGGAGCAAAAAGCAAATTCACAACAGTACCCCCCCCTTAGTGAGGGGTCACCGAACCCTCACCACGACCACCAGGGCGATCAGGATGAGCGGCATGAAAGGCACGAACTAAATCGGCCGCATGAACATCAGAGGCGACCACCCAGGAATTATCCTCCTGACCATAGCCCTTCCACTTAACCAGGTACTGAAGCCTCCGCCTGGAGAGGCGAGAATCCAAGATCTTCTCCACCACGTACTCCAACTCGCCCTCAACCAACACCAGAGCAGGAGGCTCAGCAGAAGGAACTACAGGCACAACGTACCGCCGCAACAAGGACCTATGAAATACATTGTGAATAGCAAACGACACAGGAAGATCCAGACGAAAAGATACAGGATTAAGGATTTCCAATATCTTGTAAGGCCCAATAAAACGAGGTTTAAATTTGGGAGAGGAGACCTTCATAGGAACAAAGCGGGAAGAAAGCCACACCAAATCCCCAACGCGTAGTCGGGGACCCACACCGCGGCGGCGGTTGGCAAAGCGCTGAGCCTTCTCCTGTGACAACTTCAAGTTGTCCACCACATGATTCCAGATCTGCTGCAACCTATCCACCACAGAATCCACCCCAGGACAGTCAGAAGGCTCCACATGACCCGAAGAAAAGCGAGGATGGAAACCAGAGTTGCAGAAAAAAGGCGAAACCAAGGTGGCGGAACTAGCCCGATTATTAAGGGCAAACTCAGCCAACGGCAAGAATGTCACCCAATCGTCCTGATCAGCAGAGACAAAACACCTCAAATAAGCCTCCAAAGTCTGATTGGTTCGCTCCGTCTGTCCATTAGTCTGAGGATGGAAAGCAGACGAAAACGACAAATCAATGCCCATCCTACTACAAAAGGATCGCCAGAACCTGGAAACGAACTGGGATCCTCTGTCTGACACAATATTCTCAGGGATGCCGTGCAAACGAACCACGTTCTGGAAAAACACAGGAACCAGATCGGAAGAGGAAGGCAGCTTAGGCAAAGGAACCAAATGGACCATCTTGGAGAAGCGATCACATATCACCCAGATAACGGACATGCCCTGAGATAGCGGAAGATCAGAAATGAAATCCATGGAGATATGTGTCCAAGGTCTCTTCGGGACAGGCAAGGGCAAGAGCAAACCGCTGGCACGAGAACAGCAAGGCTTAGCTCGAGCACAAGTCCCACAGGACTGCACAAATGACCGCACATCCCTTGACAAGGAAGGCCACCAAAAGGACCTGGCCACCAGATCTCTGGTGCCAAAAATTCCCGGGTGACCTGCCAACACCGAGGAATGAACCTCGGAAATGACTCTGCTGGTCCACTTATCCGGGACAAACAGTCTGTCAGGTGGACAAGACTCAGGCCTATCAGCCTGAAATCTCTGCAACACACGTCGCAGATCCGGAGAAATAGCTGACAAGATAACTCCATCTTTAAGAATACCAACAGGATCAGCGACTCCAGGAGCATCAGGCACAAAGCTTCTAGAAAGAGCATCGGCCTTCACATTCTTTGAACCTGGTAAATACGAGACAACAAAATCAAAGCGGGAGAAAAACAATGACCAGCGGGCCTGTCTCGGATTAAGGCGTTTAGCAGACTCGAGATACATCAGATTTTTGTGATCCGTCAAGACCACCACACGATGCTTAGCACCCTCGAGCCAATGACGCCACTCCTCAAATGCCCACTTCATGGCCAACAACTCCCGATTGCCCACATCATAATTTCGCTCGGCAGGCGAAAACTTCCTAGAGAAAAAGGCACAATGTTTCATAACAGAGCAACCAGGGCCTCTCTGCGACAAAACGGCCCCTGCCCCAATCTCCGAAGCATCCACCTCAACCTGAAAGGGAAGTGAGACGTCAGGCTGGCACAAAACAGGCGCCGAAGTAAACCGGCGTTTCAACTCCTGGAAAGCCTCCACGGCAGCAGGAGCCCAGTTAGCTACATCGGAGCCCTTCTTGGTCATATCCGTCAAAGGTTTCACAATGCTAGAAAAATTAGCGATAAAACGACGGTAGAAGTTAGCGAAGCCCAAGAACTTCTGAAGACTCTTAACTGACGAGGGCTGAGTCCAATCAAGAATAGCTCGGACCTTGACTGGGTCCATCTCCACAGCAGAAGGGGAAAAAATGAACCCCAAAAAGGGAACCTTCTGTACACCAAAGAGACACTTTGAGCCCTTGACAAACAAAGAATTTTCACGCAAAATTTTAAAGACCAACCTGACCTGCTCCACATGCGAATCCCAATTATCAGAAAAAACCAAAATATCATCCAGATAAACAATCAAAAATTTATCCAGATACTTCCGGAAAATGTCATGCATAAAGGACTGAAAAACTGAAGGCGCATTGGAGAGCCCAAAAGGCATCACCAAGTACTCAAAATGACCTTCGGGCGTATTGAATGCGGTTTTCCATTCATCACCTTGCTTAATGCGCACAAGGTTGTACGCACCACGAAGGTCTATCTTGGTGAACCACTTGGCACCCTTAATCCGGGCAAACAAGTCAGACAACAGCGGTAAAGGATACTGAAATTTGACAGTGATCTTATTCAAAAGCCGATAATCAATACAAGGTCTCAAAGATCCGTCCTTTTTTGCCACAAAAAAGAATCCCGCACCAAGAGGGGAAGAAGACGGACGAATATGTCCTTTTTCCAGAGACTCCTTGATATATGAACGCATAGCGGTATGTTCAGGTACCGACAGATTAAACAGTCTTCCCTTAGGAAATGTACTGCCTGGGATCAAATCTATAGCACAGTCACAGTCCCTATGAGGAGGCAGTGCACTGGACTCAGACTCACTGAAGACATCCTGATAATCAGACAAATACTCCGGAACTTCCGAAGGCGTAGAAGAAGCAATAGACACAGGCAGGGAATCCTCATGAATACCACGACAGCCCCAACTTGAGACTGACATAGCCTTCCAGTCCAGGACTGGATTATGGGTCTGTAACCATGGCAGCCCCAAAACAACCAAATCATGCATTTTATGTAAAACCAGGAAACGTATCACCTCGCGGTGTTCAGGAGTCATGCACATGGTAACCTGAGTCCAATACTGCGGTTTATTTGCTGCCAATGGTGTAGCATCAATACCCCTAAGAGGAATAGGATTTTCCAATGGTTCAAGAGTAAATCCACAGCGCTTAGCAAATGAGAGATCCATGAGACTCAGGGCAGCACCTGAATCCACAAACGCCATGACAGGATAAGATGACAGTGAGCAAATCAAAGTTACAGACAGAATAAATTTAGGTTGCAAATTACCAACGGTGACAGGACTAACAACCTTAGCTATACGTTTAGAGCATGCTGAGATAACATGTGTAGAATCACCACAGTAGTAGCACAAGCCATTCCGGCGTCTATGAATTTTCCGCTCATTTCTAGTCAGGATTCTATCACATTGCATTAAATCAGGTGTCTGTTCAGACAACACCATGAGGGAATTTGCTGTTTTTCTATCACATTGCACCGAATTAGGTGTCTGTTCAGACAACACCATGAGGGAATTTGCGGTTTTGCGCTCCCGCAACCGCCGGTCAATTTGAATAGCCAGTGCCATAGTATCATTCAGACCTGTGGGAATGGGAAAACCCACCATAACATTCTTAACGGCCTCAGAAAGGCCATTTCTAAAATTAGCGGCCAGTGCACACTCGTTCCAATGTGTCAGCACGGACCATTTCCGAAATTTTTGGCAATACACTTCAGCCTCGTCCTGCCCCTGAGACATAGCCAGCAAGGCCTTTTCTGCCTGAATCTCAAGATTGGGTTCCTCATAAAGTAAACCGAGCGCCAGAAAAAACGCATCAAGATCAGCCAATGCCGGATCTCCTGGCGCCAGCGAAAAAGCCCAATCCTGAGGGTCGCCCCGTAAGAACGAAATCACAATTTTTACTTGCTGAGCAGAATCTCCAGATGAACAGGGTCTCAGGGACAAAAACAATTTACAATTATTCACGAAATTCCTAAACTTAAACCTGTCTCCGGAAAACAGTTCAGGAATCGGTATTTTAGGTTCTGACCTAGGATTTCTGATAACATAGTCTTGTATGCCCTGCACACGAGTAGCCAGCTGGTCCACACTTGTAATCAAGGTCTGGACATTCATGTCTGCAGCAAGCATAGCCACTCTGAGGTAAAGGGGAAGGAAAAAAAAAAAACTCAGAATCTTCTTTCTTATAATCCCTCTTCTGCAATGCATTAAACATTTAATACTGGCCTGGCAAACTGTTATGACCCCAATGGCGAGGGTCTCAGAGGAACGTGGAAGTCTGCAGAATACAAAAATCCAGCTCATAGGGCAGTGGTAACTGGGTTGACCATATATCTACTCCTAACGCCAACACTAGAAGTAGCCGGGGATCATTCCTACGTTGATTCTAGATGACACGCGCCAGCCGGAGAATCTAGCTACCCCTAGTAGAGGAAAACAAAGACCTTTCTTGCCTCCAGAGAAGGGGACCCCAAAGCTGGATAGAAGCCCCCCACAAATAATGACGGTGAGGTAAGAGGAAATGACAAACACAGAAATGAACCAGGTTTAGCACAGAGAGGCCCGCTTACTGATAGCAGAATAAAGAAAGGTAACTTATATGGTCAACAAAAACCCTATCAAAATCCACACTGGAAATTCAAGAACCCCCGAACCGTCTAACGGTCCGGGGGGAGAACACCAGCCCCCTAGAGCTTCCAGCAAAGGTCAGGACACAGATTTGGAACAAGCTGGACAAAAATACAAAACCAAAACAAATAGCAAAAAGCAAAAGGCAGACTTAGCTGATATAACTGGAACCAGGATCAGTAGACAAGAGCACAGCAGACTAGCTCTGATAACTACGTTGCCAGGCATTGAACTGAAGGTCCAGGGAGCTTATATAGCAACACCCCTAACTAACGACCCAGGTGCGGATAAAAGGAATGACAGAAAAACCAGAGTCAAAAAACTAGTAACCACTAGAGGGAGCAAAAAGCAAATTCACAACATGTCTCCACCCCAAGAGTAACATATCAATTTGACTACTGCCTCATAGTAGAATGCCCAGGCCCCATGGAACAGTTTGACATCTGGTTACGCACACAATTCATCTGTGTCACTGAGACGGGGTTTGCGACAGAGCAGAAAGAGACACCAGGCCGATAAACAATCCAACAAGATTTATTGGAACAGGAAACTGGGACAACGCAAATGAAAGTAATTCTGCAGGTATCCACAATAAGTCCACAATGAGTCCACAGAAAGGGAGTAGATCCGGGGCGCCACCCGGCAATCCGACACCAGGGAAATAGCAATAGTCCTTGAGTGAATTCAATAGATTCAGCAGATGAACAGTCCCACGTGGCAGCTTCCAACAATATACACGGTCATAGGGATCTCACCTCAGCCTAAGATCCCAGCCCTTCGTGAGTCACCTCACAACAACAGTCTTCAGATTCAGTCCTTAAATCCAGTAGGGTGGTGAGACATCACAATTCCATGTGGCAAAATGATCTTCAATCTCCATACATGATACCAGGATCCAGCTGCAGCTGCAGATCCCTTGTCCTTCAAAGCACACAGCATCGACTAACAGAACATGTGGCTTGTTGTCCTACCACTCTTAGTATCTATGCCCAACAAAGGGGCTGATCCCCACACCCACCCCCTTAAACATAGCTCCAAGGAATAAGAAAGTTCCAGAAACCCTGTCTGCAGTCTCTCTACAGGTTTGTGTACTGTAGACGCCCCCTGCAGAGGGGAACAAAGACAAGCATGCCTCCACCAGATACAGGGCAATGAATGCTAATGTAAGCCTGATTAAAGTATGGTCCATGTGTACAAGCTGGGGTGACACTCTGTTAGGCCATGTGCACACGTTCAGGATTTCTTGCAGAAATTTCCTGAAGAAAACCAGAAATTTTCTGCAATAAATCCGCATTTTTTTTTGCGTTTTTTTTCCGTTTTTTTTGCGGTTTTTTTAGCATTCTGCAAGCGTAATTAGCTTGTAGAATGCTAAAGTTTTCCAAGCGATCTGTAGCATCGCTTGGAAAACTGACTGACAGGTTGGTCACACTTGTCAAACATACTGTTTGACAAGTGTGACCAACTTTTTACTATAGATGCAGCTTATGCAGCATCTATAGTAAAAGATAGAATGTTTAAAAATAATAAAAAAAATAAAAAAAATGGTTATACTCACCCAGACATCTCATCAGCGGCGTCCGTTCCTCTTCCTATAGCTGGTGTGTGCGCGCAGGACCTTCCATGACGTCGCGGTCATGTGAGCGGTCACGTGAGCGGTCACATGACCGCTCACGACCAATCACAAGACAGTGACGTCATCGGCAGGTCCTTCACCGCACAGCAGCTATAGGAACCGAAGCGGCAGCATGCAGCGGTGAGGCGGGAAGACATCAAGGGTGAGTATAGGACAATTTTTTTATTTTAATTCTTTTTTTTTTACCAATTATATGGTGCCGAGTGCGTGGAGGAGAGTCTCCTCTCCTCCACCCTGGGTACCAACCGCACATAATCTGCTTACTTCCCGCATGGTGTGCACAGCCCCGTGCGGGAAGTAAGCAGATCAATGGACTCCTAGGTGTGCGGAATCCCCGCAATTCCGCATTTTTAATGAACATGTTGCTTTTTTTTCCGCGATGCGATTTTTTCGCGGAAAAAATCGCAACATTTGCACAAAAAATGCGGAATACACTGTAAATAATAGGAGGCATATGTTAGCGTTTTTTTCACGTTTTTATAGGAAAAAGCGCGAAAAAAACGCTAAAAATCCTGAACGTGTGCACATGGCCTTAAGGCTGTCACACATAACGATCTCGTTAACGATATAGTTGCAACGTCACGCTTTTGGTGACGTAGCAACGATCCCGCTAACGATCTCGTCATGTGTGACAGCGACCAACGATCAGGCCCCTGCTGGGAGATCGTTGGTCGTTGGGGAATGATCAGGACCATTTTTCGGTCGCTGATCACCCGCTGTCATCGCTGGATCGGCGTGTGTGACGCCGATCCAGCGATGTGTTCACTTGTAACCAGGGTAAATATGTGAGATTTATTATATTTTAATATCAACTTTGACAATTATTACCATTATTATTATTTATTATATTATATATATATATTACTTTTTCTGTATTTATTA
Source organism: Ranitomeya variabilis (assembly GCF_051348905.1). Taxonomy (NCBI): domain Eukaryota; kingdom Metazoa; phylum Chordata; class Amphibia; order Anura; family Dendrobatidae; genus Ranitomeya; species Ranitomeya variabilis. The sequence continues at coordinate 640,181,187 of NC_135233.1, forward strand.
TTTTTTTTACCAATTATTCTGACGTGCCCCGCCCCCCACATACTGAATTTATCCCATTGTTGTTAAATTTTATTTTTAATAAAATATTGTTTTTTAATTTATGTATTGTGTCATATTGCCTTTTATGTTAATAAAATAATATAATATAGCTGATTGATTCATTTATTTAGTAAATTTTTGGGGGTATATGATCCAGACTCTGGTCTGATCCATGTATCTTTCAAACTACATCTTTCAAAGTACAGTACTTTGAATTAGACTTGAATTGGACTGGAATTGACTGTAAGGTAATTGGATAGAAAACCACTATAATGTTTCTGTTTCTTTTCACTTTCACCCCCATACTGCTTTCTTTCTTATTATCTCCTGTAATCCCTCAACCTGGTAAGGAACTAGTAATTTCTCCCTCCATCCTCCATAGCCATCTCACCTCCTCCTCAGAACTGTTCCTCCACATACAATCCTTTTTCCCCAGACACACACGGCCACATCGTGTCCTATCCAGCTCCCACCTTCTAACACTCTGCTGCTCCTCATTGCAGGTGATGTATCCACAAATCCTGGCCCTCCTCAAAAAGCTTTTGCAATCATGATAACCTCATACCAATTCATACAGCCCCCACTCCCCCAGTCCACCTTCCTGGAGCACTATGGAATGCACGTTCTGTCTGCAATAAACTGTTGTATATCCATAACCTATTTATCACCAGCAAACTCTCCTTCCTTGGCATCACTAAAACCTGGCTCACCCCCTCTGACTCAGCCTTTCCAGCTGCACTTTCTTATGGCGGATTCAATCTCTCACACACTCCTCGCTTCAGCAACAAACATGGTGGAGGAGTTGGCTTGCTCCTATCTGATACCTGCTCCTTTACCCCAATTCCGCTACCACCTTCTGCTACTCTTCTCTCATTTGAGGTACACTCCGTCTGCATCTACTCCCCCTCCAACCTCCAGTTGGCTGTCATCTACCGCCTCCCAGAACTAGCCATCTCCACCTTTCTCGACCACTTCACCACCTGGCTACTTCATTTCCTTTCTCCTGACATCCCCACTATCATCATGGGTGACTTCAACATCCACATTGACACTTCCACCTCAGCTGCCTCTAAACTTTTATCGCTGACTGCCTCCTTTGGCATCATTAAGCGGTCCTCTGCAGCCACTCACAAAGATGGTCCACGGAGTCAGCTTCTCCCTCTTACAGACATAGCTTACTTACATATCACAGATGCTGCTGCCACTTTATATAACACCACAATAACAGCAGCACTCAGTTCGGCCGCCCCACTCATGCACAGCAAAACTCAATCAACAGGCAACCCTCGCTGACCAGCCAAACCAAAAAACTGAGATTGGCTTCCAGGGTTGCTGAGCAAAGATGGAAGAGATCCCGTTCTGCCAAACACTGTATCACATACAAGCAGTCCCTTGCCAGCTTCAAGTCCACACTCATGGCGCAGAACAAATTTACTTCTCATCTCTTTGTCTCACAACCCTAAGCAGCTTTTCAACACTTTCAATTCTTTACTCCATCCCCCAGCACCTCCTCCCTCTCCTCTTATTTCTGCTGAAGACTTTGCCTCTTTCTTTAAGCTAAAGATCAATAACATCAGAGAAAGCTTTGAACTTCAGCCCTCAATGCCCCTCCTCTTAACTGCTCAGCCCTATTCTTCCAAAACCAGCTTCTGCACCATGACAGAAGATCAGCTCTCCACCCTTCTTTCAAGATCAGATCTCACCACTTGCAAGCTTGACCCACTCCCATCCCGCCTTATCCCTAACCTCGCCGCAGTCTTCATCCCAACCCTAACACATCTCTTCAACCTTTCACTTGCAAATAGTGTCTTCCACTCATCCTTCAAACATGCCTCAATTACACCCATCCTCAAAAAGCCCTCCCTCGACCCATCCTCTGTGTCTAGCTATTGTCCAATATCACTTCTCCCTTACGCCTCAGAACTACTGGCACAGCATGTACATCTTGAATTGTCCTCTCACCTCTCCTCCTGCTCCCTCTTTGACCAGTTACAATCTGGCTTCCGACCGCATCACTCAACTGAAACTGCCCTAATTAAAGTCACCAATCACCTACTAACTGCCAAGAGCAAGTGACACTATTCTGTCCTCCTTCTCCCGGACCTGTCTTCTGCCTTTGACACTGTGGACCATTCCCTCTTGTTACAGATTCTCTCATCTCTTGGCATCACAGATTTTGCCATATCCTGGATCTCGCCATATCTAACAGTCCGGACATTGAGTGGACCTGACATCACTTCCTTACTGACCAAAATCCCACAATGTCTGCTGCTAGTTCATCTTTCTTTTCTGCTCACTTTCTAAAACTGAACATGGACAAAACAGAATTCATCATTTTTCCCCATCTGACTCTACCAGACCTATCCATCAATGTCAATGGCTGCTCACTTTCCGCAGTCCCGCATGCTCGATGCCTCTGGGTGATACTCGACTATGCCCTCTCTTTCAAGCCACATATCCAAGCCCTTGCCTCCTCCTGCAGACTCCAACTCAAAAACATTTCCCGGATCTGTACATTCTTTGACCAAGAAATTGCAAAAATGTTCATGCACGCCCTCATCTCCTGCCTTGACTATTGCTACCTCCTACTCTCTGGACTCCCCTCTGTCACTCTTGCACCAATCCCATCTATCCTAAACTCTGCTGTCCGACTAATCTACCTTTCTCTCAGTTATTCCGCAGCCTCTCTTCTCTGCCAAGCCCTTCACTGGCTTCCTATTGTCCAGAGGCTGCATTTCAAAACCCTAACTATGACATACAAAGCCATCCACAACTTGTCTCCTCCATACATCTGTGACATGGTCTCCTGGTACAACCTACACGCAACCTTCGATCCTCTCAAGATCTCCTTCTCTACTCCCCTCTTATTTCTTCCCACAACCGCATACAAGACTTCTCCCGTGCTTCCCCCATACTCTGTAACACCCTACCCCAACACATCAGACTTTCGCCTACCACGGAAACCTTCAAAAGGAACCTGAAGACCCACATCTTCTGACAAGCCAACAACCTGCAGTGATCTTCAGTCTACACAACCGCCGCACGACCAGCCCTACCCTCTCCAAGTGTTTCCTCACCCTATCCGCTGTACACTGTGAACCCTCGCTGACAGGGTCCTCTCTCCTTCTGTACTTGTGTGTGCCTTGTATTGCTCATGTTTATTTTACTCGTCTATGCATGCCCCTTTTTTCACATGTAAAGCACCATGGAATAAATGGTGCTATAAAAATGAATAATAATAATAATAATGGTGAAGACGCCAGGACCACGTGCCTTAGCTCCTGAATCTCAAATGTCCAGACAAAAAAAGTTGTTAAACCGCACCCTTAAATGTCCAAGTCTTTAAAGACCAAGAGGTGCATGTTAAAACAAGGGAGTCCATCCCAGAGCATGTTCCATATCCAGATAAATAAAAAAAACAGCGCCTCAAAATGTAGTGAAGATTAAATCTTACATTTTATTCTGCCTCCTGTGGCGACGTTTCGGTGCTTGAAAAAGAGCACTTGAGAGTGCTTGAAAAAGGTCTCTGGCCCAAAACGTCGCCACAGGAGGCAGAATAAAATGTAAGATTTAATCTTCACTACATTTTGAGGCGCTGTTTTTTTTATTTAGCTCCTGAGTCTGTCCTCAATCTGTACCCTTCCCTCACCCATGGAAAAGGTGAGTAATAGTGTACCGTAATACACCAACCAGACTAACAAGGTAATATGAACAGGGATAACGGAAATTACCAAACATACAAATATACTCACACAGACCACAGAGGAATGCACAAAGGAGTGGAGGATGGTGTTGAACCAAAGTAGGAGAAAAAACAAAATTATCACACACTCAGAACCTAGCAAAAGTCACAGACAAATCCACCAAATGCCTTCTCCAATAATAACCAACAACAACCTCCAGCCATGCAGCATAAGCTAGCTCTGACAATTAGAGATCAGCGAATATTTCAATATTCGGTTCGGATTACGATAGCAGAATTTGCAATATTCACCGATTTATTTGTCGAATATTCACCGAACATAACTGAACGCCATTCAAGGCAATGTGTCATGATTCCCAATGACAGGGACTCAGGCAAAAACGGACTAGCTCTAGGAAGATGGAATCTCAGATGACCGCGATGCTGAACCTAACACACAAATAATAGTAGCCGGGGGGCGTGCCTACGTTTATCCCTAGACGTCTCGCACCAGCCGGAGATCTAGCTACCCCTAGTAGAGGAATACACAGACCTGACTTGCCTCCAGGGAAACCCCAAAAGTGATAGTAGCCCCCCACATATAATAACGGTTAGGTAAGAGGAAAACACGTACGCAGTATGAATATAGGTTCAGCAAAAAGAGGCCCTCTGACTAGATAGCAGAAAATACGAAAGAGGACTTCGCGGTCACCTCAAAACCCTAAAAAGCCATCCTGAAATTACCTTTAACTCAGATATCAACTCATGACACCGGAGTAGTAATTTCAGATCACTAGAGCTTCCAGCAGCAAGAGAATATTAATGCGTGCTGGAGAAACAAACACAAAAATACAAAAGATCCAACTTAGCTGAATTGCAGACTTGGAGCAGGTAGCAAGCAACAGAGGTGCTCTGGTAACATTGATTGCCGGCACTAGAATGACTGAGAAGCCAAACTAAATAGGAAACTCCCAATTCCTGATGGGAACAGGTGCACTGGAAATAAAAGACAAAAGTAAGCCAGTACCACCAGTAGCCACCAGAGGGAGCCAAAAACAGAATTCACAACAGTACCCCCCCCTTAAGGAGGGGGCACCGAACCCTCATGAGAACCACCAGGGCGATCTGGATGCGCCCTATGAAAGGCGCGGACCAAATCAGAGGCATGAACATCAGAGGCAGTCACCCAAGAATTATCTTCCTGACCGTATCCCTTCCATTTAACCAAATATTGAAGTCTCCGTCTGGAAACGCGAGAGTCCAAAATCTTTTCCACAACATACTCCAATTCACCCTCTACCAGCACAGGAGCAGGAGGCTCAACAGAAGGAATAACCGGTACCTCGTACCTCCGCAACATAGACCGATGGAAGACATTATGAATGGAGAAAGATGCTGGTAGGTCCAAACGAAAAGATACAGGATTAAGAATCTCCAAAATCTTATAAGGACCTATGAACCGAGGTTTAAACTTAGGAGAAGAGACCTTCATAGGGACAAAACGAGAAGACAACCACACCAAGTCCCCAACACGAAGACGATGACCCACACGACGATGACGATTAGCAAACTGCTGAGTCTTCTCCTGAGACAACTTCAAATTGTCCACCACATGACTCCAAATCTGGTGCAGTCTATCCACCACAGTGTCCACTCCAGGGCAATCCGAAGATTCCACCTGACCAGATGAAAAACGAGGGTGAAACCCTGAATTGCAAAAGAAAGGAGAAACCAGAGTGGCAGAACTGGCCCGATTATTAAGGGCAAACTCTGCCAACGGCAAAAAGGCTACCCAATCATCCTGATCAGCAGACACAAAACACCTCAAATAAGTCTCCAAGGTCTGATTAGTTCGCTCCGTCTGGCCATTAGTCTGAGGATGGAATGCAGACGAGAAAGACAAATCAATGCCCATCCTGGCACAGAACGCTCGCCAGAACCTAGACACAAATTGAGATCCCCTGTCAGAAACGATGTTTTCCGGGATACCATGTAAACGAACCACATTCTGAAAAAACAAAGGAACCAACTCCGATGAAGAAGGCAATTTGGGCAAGGGTACCAAATGAACCATCTTAGAAAAACGGTCACACACCACCCAAATGACGGACATTTTCTGAGAAACCGGGAGGTCTGAGATAAAGTCCATAGAGATGTGCGTCCACGGCCTCTTCGGAATAGGCAAGGACAACAACAATCCACTAGCCCGAGAACAGCAAGGCTTGGCCCGAGCACAAACATCACAAGACTGTACAAAAGTACGCACATCCCGAGACAGGGAAGGCCACCAGAAGGACCTGGCCACCAAATCTCTGGTACCAAAAATTCCAGGGTGGCCTGCCAACACAGAAGAATGAACCTCCGAGATGACTCTACTGGTCCACTCATCTGGAACAAACAGTCTCCCAGACGGACAACGATCAGGCCTATCAGTCTGAAACTCCTGCAAAGCACGTCGCTAGTCTGGGGAGACAGCAGACAAAATCACCCCATCCTTAAGGATACCCGTAGGCTCAGAATCACCAGAGGAGTCAGGCTCAAAACTCTTAGAAAGGGCATCTGCCTTCACATTTTTCGAACCCGGCAAGTATGAAACCACAAAATTAAACCGGGAGAAAAACAACGACCAGCGCGCCTGTCTAGGATTCAGACGCCTGGCAGACTCAAGGTAAATCAGATTCTTGTGATCAGTCAAGACCACCACCTGATGTCTAGCACCCTCAAGCCAATGACGCCACTCCTCAAATGCCCACTTCATAGCCAAGAGCTCCCGATTACCGACATCATAATTTCGCTCGGCGGGCGAAAACTTTCGAGAGAAGAATGCACATGGTCTCATCACTGAGCAATCGGGACTTCTCTGCGACAAAACCGCCCCCGCTCCAATCTCGGAAGCATCAACCTCGACCTGAAAAGGGAGCGAAACATCAGGCTGGCGCAACACAGGGGCGGAAGAAAAGCGGCGCTTAAGCTCCCGAAAGGCCTCCACAGCCGCAGAGGACCAATTGGCAACATCAGCACCCTTCTTAGTCAAATCAGTCAGAGGCTTAGCAACACTTGAAAACCCAGTTATAAATCGACGATAGAAATTAGCAAAGCCCAAGAATTTCTGAAGACTCTTCAGGGAAGTAGGCTGCGTCCAATCACAAATAGCCCGAACCTTGACAGGATCCATCTCAACAGAAGAAGGGGAAAAAATGTACCCCAAAAAAGAGATCTTCTGAACCCCAAAAATACACTTTGAACCCTTTACAAACAAAGAATTGGCCTGCAAAACCTGAAAAACCTTCCTAACCTGTTGAACATGCGACTCCCAGTCATCCGAAAAAATCAAAATATCATCCAAATACACAATCATAAATTTATCCAGGTATTTACGGAAAATATCGTGCATAAAGGACTGAAAGACTGAAGGGGCATTAGAAAGACCAAAAGGCATTACCAAATACTCAAAATGGCCCTCGGGCGTATTAAATGCAGTTTTCCACTCATCTCCCTGCTTAATCCGCACCAAATTATACGCACCCCGAAGATCAATCTTAGAGAACCACTTTGCCCCTTTAATACGAGCAAATAAATCAGTCAATAGTGGCAAAGGATACTGGTATTTGACTGTAATCTTATTCAACAGGCGATAATCAATACAGGGCCTCAGGGAGCCATCTTTTTTACCCACGAAAAAAAAACCCTGCTCCTAAAGGGGATGAGGATGGACGGATATGTCCCTTTTCCAAGGACTCCTTAATATACTCTCGCATAGCAGCATGCTCAGGCACAGACAGATTGAACAAACGACCCTTAGGAAACTTGCTGCCAGGAATCAAGTCTATAGCACAATCACAATCCCTGTGAGGGGGGAGAGAACTAAGTTTTGGCTCCTCAAAAACATCACAATAGTCAGACAAAAATGCCGGAACTTCAGAGGGAGTAGATGAAGCAATGGAAACCAAAGGTACTTCCCCATGAGCCCCCTGACATCCCCAGCTTAACACAGACATTGTTTTCCAGTCAAGGACTGGATTATGAGTTTGCAACCATGGCAATCCAAGCACTAAGACATCATGCAAGTTATGCAACACAAGGAAGCGAATCACCTCCCGATGGTCAGGAGTCACACACATAGTCACTTGTGTCCAGAATTGTGGTTTATTCCTAGCCAATGGTGTGGAGTCGATACCCTTCAAAGGGATAGGAACTTCCAAAGGCTCTAGGCTAAACCCACAGCGCCTGGCAAAGGACCAATCCATAAGACTCAAGGAAGCGCCAGAATCCACATAGGCATCCACGGTAAAAGATGATAATGAACAAATCAAAGTTACAGACAAAATAAACTTAGACTGTAAAGTACCAATTGCAAAAGACTTATCAACCTTTTTTGTACGTTTAGAGCATGCTGATATAACATGAGCAGAATCACCACAGTAGAAGCACAACCCATTTTTACGCCTATAATTCTGCCGTTCACTTCTGGACAGAATTCTATCACATTGCATATTCTCCGGTGCCTGCTCAGAAGACACCGCCAAATGGTGCACAGGTTTGCGCTCCCGTAAACGCCGATCAATCTGAATAGCCATAGTCATGGATTCATTCAGACCTGTGGGCGTAGGAAACCCCACCATGACATCTTTAACGGCGTCAGAGAGACCTTCTCTGAAATTCGCCGCCAGGGCGCACTCATTCCACTGAGTAAGCACAGACCACTTTCGAAATTTTTGACAATATATTTCAGCTTCATCATGCCCTTGAGAGAGGGCTATCAAGGCTTTTTCAGCCTGAATCTCCAAATTAGGTTCCTCATAGAGCAACCCCAGTGCCAGAAAAAACGCATCCACATTGAGCAGCGCAGGATCCCCTGGTGCCAATGCAAATGCCCAATTCTGGGGGTCACCCCGCAACAAGGAAATAACAATTTTAACCTGCTGAGCGGGGTTTCCAGCGGAGCGAGATCTCAGAGAAAGATACAATTTACAATTGTGCTTAAAATTCAAAAAACGAGATCTATCTCCAGATAAAAACTCAGGTATAGGAATCTTGGGTTCAGACATAGGAGCATGTATAACAAAGTCTTGGATATTTTGAACTTTAGAAGCAAGAGTATTCAGGTTTGAAGCTAAACTCTGGATATCCATTTCTCAACAGTTGAGATCTGAGCCATTCAGGGGTTAAGAGGAGAGAAAAAAGCAGCAGATTGCAATTATGGCTAGACAGAACTTCTGAGTAAAAAAAAAAAAAAAAAATGTCAGAAACGTATTTTTTCTCTCTTTCTTCAGCCAATACCTTTAATACATTATGGCCGGCAATACTGTCATGATTCCCAATGGCAGGGACTCAGGCAAAAACGGATTAGCTCTAGGAAGATGGAATCTCAGATGACCGCGATGCTGAACCTAACACACAAATAATAGTAGCCGGGGGGCGTGCCTACGTTTATCCCTAGACGTCTCGCACCAGCCGGAGATCTAGCTACCCCTAGTAGAGGAATACACAGACCTGACTTGCCTCCAGGGAAACCCCAAAAGTGATAGTAGCCCCCCACATATAATAACGGTTAGGTAAGAGGAAAACACGTACGCAGTATGAATATAGGTTCAGCAAAAAGAGGCCCTCTGACTAGATAGCAGAAAATACGAAAGAGGACTTCGCGGTCACCTCAAAACCCTAAAAAGCCATCCTGAAATTACCTTTAACTCCGATATCAACTCATGACACCGGAGTAGTAATTTCAGATCACTAGAGCTTCCAGCAGCAAGAGAATATTAATGCGTGCTGGAGAAACAAACACAAAAATACAAAAGATCCAACTTAGCTGAATTGCAGACTTGGAGCAGGTAGCAAGCAACAGAGGTGCTCTGGTAACATTGATTGCCGGCACTAGAATGACTGAGAAGCCAAACTAAATAGGAAACTCCCAATTCCTGATGGGAACAGGTGCACTGGAAATAAAAGACAAAAGTAAGCCAGTACCACCAGTAGCCACCAGAGGGAGCCAAAAACAGAATTCACAACAGCAATGGGAGGCAAAAACAAACGCTTGCACAACACCTTATAGCGGCCCCCAAAAAGCTGCCATAGCACATCAAATGAGGGAGAGACACCAGGAAAGAGGACATAATTCACACACAGTACAAATTGTAGCATGGCACTGCAGCAATCAACCAGGCATGAGGTATCGGAGTCTGGGCCGGCATCAGAGATGCAGCCAAGAGGCCCATGATCACTCTGGATAAACTACAGAGATCTACAGCTGAGGTGGGACAGTCTGTCCATAGGACAACAATCAGTCGTACACTGCACAAATCTGGCCTTTATGGAAGAGTGGCAAGAAGAAAGCCATTTCTCAAAGATATCCATAAAAAGTGTTGTTTAAAATTTGCAACAAGCCACCTGGAAGACACACCAAACATGTGCAATAAGGTGCTCTGGTCAGATAAAACCAAAATCGAACTTTTTGGCAACATTGGCAACAATGCCAAACGATATGTTTGGCGTAAAGGCAACACATCTCATCACCCTGAACACACCATGCCCACTGTCAAACATGGTGGTGGCAGCATCATGGTTTGGGCCTGCTTTTCTTCAGTAGGGACAGGGAAGATGGTTGAAATTGATGGGAAGATGGATAGAGCCAAATACAGGACCGTTTTTGAAGAAAACCTGTTGGAGTCCGCAAAAGACCTGAGACTCGGACGGAGATTTGTCTTCCAAAAAGAGAATGATAACATAAAGCAAAATCTGCAATGGAATGGTTCACAAATAAACATATCCAGGTGTTAGAATGGCCAAGTCAAAGTTCAGACCTCAATCCAATCGAGAATCTGTGGAAAGAGCTGAAAACTGCTGTTCACAAATGATGTCCATCAAACCTCACTGAGCTCGAGCTGCTTGCCAAGGAAGAATGGGCAACAATTTCAGTCTCTCGATGTACAAAACTGATAGAGACGTACCGAAAGCGACTTGCAGCTGTAATAGCAGCAAAAGGTCAAAATGAAGGAATGATGTGCACTCTGTAAACTAAGGTAGAAAGGTGCAGGCTGAACAAAAAAGTCCCAATGTTCATGAAAAAACAGCCGCACTCAAGTAGTTTGAAAGTTATGCAAAAAATATTATTTCTTTATTTGTGCGTACAGACATCACCAGGTGCTTTATGACGTATATGGATTGCGGACAATAAGGTTAACGTTTCGACCAGGGATGGTCTTTGTCCAAACCTCACTTGTAGTAAGGGTGAAGGATGTAGAGAGGAAGAAAGAATCAGTCCAATAAAGGCGGTGCCTATAAAAACGTGGGGATGTCCGTATCATTGGTGATAACCAATAAATTTCATTCAACTTCACAATTGTGTTCCACTTGCTGTTGATTCTTCACCCAAAATTTACATTTGGTATCTTTATGTTTGAAGCATGATATGTGGGAAAAGGTTGAAAAGTTCCAGGGAGCCGAATACTTTCTCAAGGCACTGTAGTTATCAACTAACTGCCGGTAAGTTCATTGCGCAAGGTCTCTAACATCCACATAATGCAAGGTCTCCAACATCCACCAGCTATGTGATGTTATGATGGAGGAGTGGAAGAGGATTCCAGTGGCAACCTGTGAAGCTCTAGTGACCTTCATGCCCAAGAGAGTTTAGGCAGTGCTTTAAAATAATGGTGGTGGTACAAAATATTGACATAATTTGCCATTGTCACTTAGGGGTGTATTCACTTTTGTTGCCAGCAGTCAGACATTAATGGCTATGTGTTGAGTTATTCAGCGGGTACATTTAATTTACACTGTTATGCAAGCTGTACACTGACTATATTACATTGTATGAAGAATAAAATTAAATGCTTACAAAAAATGAGGGGTGAACTCACTTCTGTGAGATACTGTACATACTATGTGAGTAAACTGTATTACTGTATATTTTTTAATTTCACTCTGTATCAATATGTATATGATTATGTACAGTATTAAACTCTTCAAGCAATCTCTTGATTGTTGTTTACTGATAAGTTGCTTGATTTAGCTCTGAATAAATGGTAAATATTAACTTGGGAAATTCACCCTGAAGTTTCCCATAACATATATTTTAATAGTTATTGTGGAACAAAGGCATGATTGTAATTAGAAACACAATTCTAATTCAATTATCTATTTTGCATTATGCACATGTAGGAAATAATGGAATTTGCTAATTGTTCTTTGATTTAATCTTTTATGACGTGCCAGATGCCAGACTTTTGAACCGGTATACATGATGCATGCATTGCTGTATATTTTATCAACACATGTTTCTCTTAACAAATATGTTCAAGCAAATGTTTCTTTGTGTTCATCATTCTAATTAGAAGAATTATGTTCTTTTACAATACAAGTTTCTGTTCTTCAGATTAAAATTCTCTCTTTAATTTAGTCAAATGAAATCAAATCAACCTAATTGTATGATTGACTGTAGAGATCAGTGGACCTTTTGAAATTTGAATTTGACGACTTTGAGGAATTTTCCCTAAAAATCGGATTTGCTGCGAATAAATTTACATGAATCTTAATACTAGAAATCTTAGTTGATAGTGATCCAGAAAAGTGTTTCCATTTTGAGGAAGGAGATCCCAAATAGGATGGTTAGTGAAGGATCAACATGGAGTGGTAGATTCCGACAGATTTGGAAATAAGGTTTAATTGATATAAAAGCAGCAGTACACTTAGAAAGAGACTCCACCCATAGGGAATTGGTGAAAGTATAAGTAGTTTATATAGGGCATACTTCTTTAGACACCTGACGAAGGCTTATCTAGCAGAAACACATTGTGTTATTCATACAATTTTTATCCTTTTTTACCATTTCTATTATGTAATTGTGGCACTTTGCACACTGAGTCTATTGCTGCTTTTATATAAATAAAACCTTAGTTCCAAATCTACCACTCCATTATGATCCTTTGCTGACCATCCTATTTGGGATCTCCTTCCTCAAAACGGAAGCATTTTTTTATATTGCTACCTACTCCTACACTCACTGGCCACTTTATTAGGTACACCTGTCCAACTTCTTGTTAACACTTAATTTCTAATCAGCCAATCACATGGCGGCAACTCAGTGCATTTAGGCATGTAGACATGGTCAAGACAATCTCCTGCAGTTCAAACCGAGCATCAGTATGGGGAAGAAAGGTGATTTGAGTGCCTTTGAACGTGGCATGGTTGTTGGTGCCAGAAGGGCTGGTCTGAGTATTTCAGAAACTGCTGATCTACTGGGATTTTCACGCACAACCATCTCTAGGGTTTACAGAGAATGGCCCGAAAAAGAAAAAAAATCCAGTGAGCGGCAGTTCTGTGGGCGGAAATGCCTTGTTGATGCCAGAGGTCAGAGGAGAATGGGCAGACTGGTTCGAGCTGATAGAAAGGCAACAGTGACTCAAATCGCCACCCGTTACAACCAAGGTAGGCCTAAGAGCATCTCTGAACGCACAGTGCGTCGAACTTTGAGGCAGATGGGCTACAGCAGCAGAAGACCACACCGGGTACCACTCCTTTCAGCTAAGAACAGGAAACTGAGGCTACAATTTGCACAAGCTCATCGAAATTGGACAGTAGAAGATTGGATAAACGTTGCTTGGTCTGATGAGTCTCGATTTCTGCTGCGACATTCGGATGGTAGGGTCAGAATTTGGTGTAAACAACATGAAAGCATGGATCCATCCTGCCTTGTATGGAGCATCTTTGGGATGTGCAGCCGACAAATCTGCGGCAACTGTGTGATGCCATCATGTCAATATGGACCAAAATCTCTGAGGAATGCTTCCAGCACCTTGTTGAATCTATGCCATGAAGAATTGAGGCAGTTCTGAAGGCAAAAGGGGTCCAACCCGTTACTAGCATGGTGTACCTAATAAAGTGGCCGGTGAGTGTATACTCATGTGGAATGGACTTTGGGAAAGGAAAATCTTTTTTCCATGGCTTACCGAATCGGCAGCATGTTTGTTAAGGAATCATTTTTACCAAAAGTGACATCTAGTGCTGTGCAAATTCGCACAACCGATCTAGGTGAATAAAACACTGCTAATTCACCTTGGTATAAGCACCACACTTACTACCCTTACATATTGCTCCCCTATCTTTCCCCTCCACTCTTCATTTTCCTAGTACAAAATACTAGAAATCTTGTAATTGCTCCTACAATACATGTAGAGGAGAGGAGGGAGAAAAATCTACTGACCACAAGAGCATATAATCTATAGGACTCTGCTGATCGATCACAAGATCTTACACTCTAAAGGGAAATTGAAAGAGAACTTAGATAATCACAAGAACTTATGCTCAACACGAGTGAGAAGACCTTGGTTGATCATAAGAGCTTACACTCTACAAGAGAGAGGACCCAGCTGATCTTTAGAGCTAACACTCTACAAGAGAGAGAGAGGACCCAGCTTATCATAAGAGCTTACACTCTACAGGAGAGAGAGAACACCACTGATCATAAGAGCTTCCATTCTACAGGTGAGAGAAAGAGAGAGAGGACACAGCTGACCATAAGAGCTTACATGCTACAAGAGAGAGAGAACCCTGCTGACCATAAGAGCTTACACTCTACAGGAGAGAGAGAGAGGACACTGCTGACCATAAGCACTTAAATGCTATGAGAGAGAGAACCCTGCCGATCGTAAGAACTTACAATCTACAGGAGAGAGAGGACTCTGCTGAACATAAGAGCTTATACTCTATAGGAGAGAGAACCCAGATGGTCATAAGAGCTTACACTCTACAGAAGAGAGAGAGAGCACCCAGCTGATCATAGGATCTTCCAGTCTGCAGGTGAGAGAGAAAGAGAGGACACTGCAGAGCATAAAAGCTAACATGCTACAAGAGAGAGAGAACACTGCCAAGTACCATACAGACTTTTGTGGCCTAGATTACCACTTGCTTCCCTCCCATCTACATTTGACTCTAAGAGTGCCGTAGCCTTGATTGTTTCGGCAGCACGTGCTTATACACTAGGGGCTCAGCAAAAGTTACCGGAGACCGATCGCTGCCGCCAGAAAATGGACCATAACTTAAAGGACACAATTTGAGGACATCGCCTGGCCGCTGCCGGTTCTACAATCTTCCTTCCTGTGATGGTGGCCTCGACAGGGAAGGTCCGGAGTGGGGAGGTATCCGCTCCGCCCACAGCTCAACCAGTTGGGTGAGAGAAATTTGGAAGGAAATCCAGGACATATGGGAAGAGCAGACTGACTTTAAAAGAAGACCCCTGGTGATTCTGGTTTCTGCCATAGGCAGAACCGACCCCAAGCCCCATCAGGGAGCAGGACAATCCCGATCAGAGAGATGGCTGATTTGCTTTAGATGCGGAAACACTGGACATTATGCCCGAAAATGTGCCCAATGGGGAAGGCCTCTTACTCGCCACCATTAAACTAGTGGGCTACATGGCTGGGGGATGTCACCCAGAGCCTGAGCAGCTAAGAAGGAGAGAAGGATGTCAGTTGTGAACTCTGTTCTCGAGCTCCCTCCTGTGGTCAGGAATGGTATTTCTGTGAGTTCTGTCCGTGGGTTCCCTCTGGTGGCTGAAAGTGGAGCTGCTGGTCTGGAGGTGGCTTCCTCAGCTGCATCGTTTAAGACTGGGCTGGTTCCTCTATTTAACTCTGTTCAGATCGTTACCTGATGCCAGTTGTCAATGTATCTGTACTGGTTCAGATCTCACTTGGATCTCCTGATGACTTGTCTACTTCAGCAGAAGCTAAGTCCCTGTTAAGCTCATTTGTTGTTCATTTGTGTGCTGAATATATTTCTGAGTACCTGCTAAGTTTTGTCCAGCTGGCTATCATGATGTTGTCTCGCTAGCTGGAAGCTCTAGGTTGCAGAGTGGCACCTACCGCGCCGTGAGTCGGCGCGGGGGGTTTCTTGCTCACTCTGCATGGCTTTTTGTAGTTTTTTGTGCTGACCGCAAAGATCCCTTTATCTATCTTTTGTCTATTTAGTAAGTCGGGCATCCTTTGCTGAAACCTGTCTCATTCCTGTGTTTGTGCCTTCCTCTTAACTCACAGTCAATATATGTGGGGGGCTGCTCTTTTCCTTTGGGGAATTTCTCTGAGGCAAGGTGAGGCTATATTTCTCTTTAGGTGTAGTTACCTCTCAGGCTGTGTAGAGTCGTCTAGGCAGAGTCAGGTATGATCCACGGCTAATTCTATTGTGTGTGATAATAGATTAGGGCTGCGGTCAGCAGAGCTCCCACTTCCCAGAGCTCGCTCTATTTTGCAGTTTTGACTATCAGGTCATTCCCGGTGCTCCTAACCACCAGGTCCAGCCATAACAGATGTCCCACAAGTTTGATTTCCCTGATCCTCTTGTATGGGCCGAAATGGAAGTTTGGGTCATCCGCTGTCTAGTTGACACCAGCTCCTAAGTGACTACCATGCCAGAAACTTACTTCAGATGTCATGTTTCGGAGGCGACACGGCCCAAATGGAGCTGGGTGATTAAGTTGATAGCGGTCAACCAGTTGCCCATCCCGGTCGCAGGGGTGGTCTGGATGCAGGTTACCGTGCGTGGCAAAAATGTGGGCCAAAAATGAATTGTATTAACTGCTGGAGACTCCGGCAATGGCCCCACCATGACTTTGGGGATGAATGTACTAAAAGAACTTGGAACTCTTCTGATCAGCGAGTCATTGGAAGCTTTTCTCAACTGAAGGAGCCCCTGAACTCCCTAGAGGCAAGAGCTTCAACAACTGAAATGAGTTGTCCAAGCCCAAGAGATGTCCAGTGCAGGGAAGGTCTTGGGGAAGTTGATAGTCCCTGCTGCTGCTAAACTCGTCCTACCTCCCAGTCATACTGTGCTCACGCTGCCTGTACGGGCCTGCACACCGCTTGAGGGAGTAGAATTCCAGATTGAGCCCACTATTGTGGGTCAACTACCCCCGGGACTCCTCATTGCTCAAAACTTAGCCATAGTTCATGATGGTAACGTAGTGGTGTGGTGTGTCAACTTAGGGGGAGACAGCCTCACACTCTCACCCAAGAGTGAAGTGGCACAGGTGCTGAGCATGCCCGAAGAACTGATGCAACTAGGCCGTCCAGTTAGCAGTGAGACAAGGAGATGGACTGTAGCTGTGACCATGGCCCCAGAGTACTCATCTGGAAGCACGAAAGACGGGTGTCGAATCCTGGAATAAATGTGAGCTGAACTGTCAGGGCTCTCCCCACTACAGGTACAACAAGTGGAAACTGTACTACAGCGTTTCCAGGATGTCTTTGCCCATCATGAGGATGACTTTGGATGCACTACAGACATAACTCATGAGATACCCACAGGAAGTGCCATACTGATTCGGGGAAGATACCACCAGATTTCGAATCAGATGTATCAGGAGGTGAAAGAAATGTCACATATGCTGCAGAGTAGAGTCATTCGGAAGAGTCAAATTCCGTGGGCAGCTCCCATTGTGCTGGTGTGGAAGAAGGACAGGATCTTGCGCTTCTGTGTTGATTATAGGCAACTGAATGCCTGCACGGTGCGAGACTCGTATCCCTTGCCTCGAATTGAAGAGTCATTGTCTGCCTTGGGGAAAGCAAAGTATTTCTTTTCACTAGATCTAGCCAGCAGATATTGACAGGTGCCTATGGCTGAACATGATCGATCAAAGGCGGCGTTCATCCTACCCATAGGATTGTTTGAATTCAATCGAATGCCCTTCGGTCTTACCAACACCCCCTGGGACCTTTCAACTGCTAATGGAAATATATTTGGGTGACCTGAACTTCAAAGCCACTCTTATTTATCTGGATGACATAATTGTTTATGCAGCTACCTTTGAGGAGCATCTTTGGCGGTTGGTGCAAGTTTTGAGTCGACTGCAGAAACACAGCCTGAAAGTGAAGCCCCAAAAGTGTCACCTCTTCCCAAGCAAATTGAATATCTGGGGCATGTTGTATCTGCTGAGGGGGTGTGACCTGCAGGAGAGAAGATAGCGGCAGTGCAGGACTGTCCCACACCGAAGACTGTGAAAGATGTTTGGGCCTTTCTGGGACTTCCTGGATACTTCCGACGGTACGTGAAGAACTTCACTCATATCGCTAATCCGCTGCTGGAGTTATTGAAGGGAGTGCCATCTGATGCAAAGAATCAGATCATCCAGTGGGGAGACAGACAGGAAGAAACCTTCCGAGCCCTAAAGATGGCCTTGACTGAAGTACTCGTGCTGGCCTATGCAGACATCTCTCAACTTTTCATCCGTCACACCGATGGAAGCTTACATGGACTAGGAACTGTATTGTCGCAGATGCAGAGCAGAAAAGAGCGAGTGATTGCCTATGCGAGCCGATCTTTCCACGACTCACAACGACATCCAGATAACTACAGTTCTTTCAAGCTGGAACTACTGGCGCTAGTGTGGGCTATGACCAAGAAATTCACCAACTACTTGTCAGGGTCCAAAGTCTTGATACGCAATAATAACAATCCTCTGGCCCACCTAGAAAATGTGAAATTGGGGGCCCTGGAGCAGAGATGGGTGGCCCATATGGCGAAGTACAGATGCAAGATCTCATATCGATGAGATGCTAAGAGTACACATGCTGATGCTTTGTCCAGAGTGATACATGAGCGACCTGGACATAACTGAGATGAAGAGCTGGAGACACAAGAGATCCCTGGATTTCAGAACCTCGCCAGGACATTGGCGGCAATGCAAGGACAGATCGGAGAGGCTTCAGGGGAGCACACACTAGGATGACCCCATGACTACTGGGTATGGATCCAGCAGGAAGATAGAAAGTTCACTCAGTTGAGGCAATGGGTGGCTTTGTAACAACTTCTCAGCCAAAATGAGAGAGAGATGCCTTATCCCTGGGAATGCTGCAGATCCTCCGACAGTGGGAGAGGCTCCAATTGGAAGATGGCTTGCTGTATCGGAAAGTGCAGTTGGTACGAGAGTTCGACAATGCCGAAGTTGTGAATTAACCAAACCTCCTGAACAGCGGGCCCCTACGCAGACTTTCGTGACCCCCGTGCCTCTAAAACTGTTAATAATCGACTACTTGACCGTTGGTTCCGCTCATCTCTGATACGAACATTGCCTTGTGATGACTGACCACTTCATGAAGTTTGCTGTGGTGACTCCAACCCGGGATCAGATGGTTAAGTCAGCGACGCAGGCCATCTGCCGAGATTTCATCCAGGTGTATGGTTGCCTGAAAAAAATCAATCAGATCAAGGAGCTTGTTTTCAAGGTCAAGTGATGGAAGAGCTTCACCACCTGTATCAGATTGAAAAGTCCAGAACGACACCTTACAATCCACACGGAACCTGTGAACATTTCAACCGGACATTGATTCAGATGTTTAGAACGTTGGAGGAAGACAGAAAAGTCCATTGGCCCGAGTATGTAGTCTGGGTGTACAACAACCAAGTGTACAGTACAACAGATGCACGCTATACACCCTACTGTTCAGCTGAAAATGAAGAGAGATTAATGAGCTGAAGTTGGACCCAGAGGAGGACTACCCAAAGACTGGGGTGTCCACCTGAGTCCATGAACATTGCTTGCAGACTCTGCATCGTCTAGTACAGACCAGGTTTTGGCAACTTGAGCACCATGAGACGCCTCTGCTGCACATCTCGTATCTTCACAGCATAGACAATTGCCTTCTGATGACCCCCAAAGATAAAAGTCTAAGGGGGTAAGATCGGGAGACCTTGGTGGCCATTCAGCTGGCCCACGACAAGCAATCCATTTTCCAGGAAACTGTTCATGTAGGAATGCTCGAACCTGACACCCATGCATCAGAAACAACGGATAATGGAAGCCTGTGCTAGCATTTCTTCTGTGGTATTGCTATCAGTGTATGCAGAAAATAGAAAAAAGGATAGCACTCACCGATCCTTAAAAATCTTGCTTTATTTCAACGTTTAAAACATCATGGCCAGGAGAAGAGATGAAGGAGTGTGTGAGCCAGTGCTGACGACGGCCGTTTCGCGCTCAACAGCGCTTCTACTTAATCACACCATGATTAAAACTTACGTCAAAACGCGTTGGTAAACGCTACATTTAACGCTAGATTGTGCACAGTGCTGTATTAGTCTAGTTCTCACAAATTTTTGGTGGAGTACCATAGGGGTAGATATTTTAATATGTGCAAATAAATGTTGAATTTTTTATGAAATCTCCGTTTCCCGCTGGAATTCATCTGTTTCTCTCATACTGGACTGGCTGCTCAAACTTTTTCCATGCGGGAAGGAGAAATCCACATAACGAGTGAGCTGACAAACTTTTTCTTTATCCATATAAATGGCCCACCCTGTACAGGAGAGAGAGAGAGAGAGGACACTGCTTACCATAAGATGTTACATACTACAGGAGAGAGAGGGCCCATCTGATCATAAGAGCTTACACTCTACAGGAGAGAGAAGACCCTGCTGATCATTAGAGCTTACACTCTATAGGAGAGAGAAGACCCTGATGATCTTAGGAGCTTCACTCTACAGGTGAGAAAAGACCCTGGTAATCTTAAGAGCTTACACTCTACAAGAGACAGAGAGAGAGGACTCAGCTGATCATAAGAGCTTACACTCTACAGGAGAAAGAGACAGGAACCAGCTGATCATAAGAGCTTCCATTCTACAGGAGAGAGGCAGAAAGAGAGAGAGAGGACACTGCTGACCATAATCACTTACATGCTACGAGAGAGAGAACCCTGCCGATCATAAGACCTTACAATCTATAGGAGAGAGAGGACCCTGCTGAACATAAGAGTTTACACTCTACAGGTGAGAGAGAGGACCCAACAGATCATAAGAGCTTCCATTCCGCAGGTGAGAGAAAAAGAGAGAAAGAAATAGAGAGAGAGAGGACACTGCAGAGCATAAACGTTTACATGCTACAATAGAGTGAGGACACTGCTGACTATAAGAGGTTACATGCTACAAGAGAGACAGAGAGAGGACTCAGCTGATCGTAAGAGCTTACACTCTAGAGGAGAGAAAAGACCCTGCTGATCATAAGAGTTTACACTCTACAGGAGAGAGAAGACACTGATGATCTTAAGAGCTTACACTCTACAAGAGAGAGAGGACCCTGCTGATCATAAGAGCTTACACAATACAGGAGAGAGAGAGGACCCAGCTGATCATAAGAGCTTCCATTCTACAGGAGAGAGATAGAAAGAGAGAGGACATTGCTGATCATAAGCACTTTCATGCTATGACAGAGAGAACACTGCCGATCATAAGACCTTACACTCTACAGGAGGAAGAGGACACTGCTGAACATAAGAGCTTACACTCTACAAGAGAGAGGACCCAGCTGATCATATGAGCTTCCATTCTACAGATGAGAGAGAGACAGAAAGAGAGAGAGAGAAAAGACACTGCTGACCATAAAAACTTACATGCTACCCTTTAAAAGACCTTTCCCCTTTTATTTGGACGCCCAAGGCCACGGACCGGGTGGCAGCCATCGTGACATCCCCTTTAAGTGCAACCAGATCTGGTACCGAGTATCCCCATTGCCCCACTTTGGCGTCACAAACAGGATGGACCCACCCATTGAAATGGGTCCAGTGCACCATGGACTGTAACAGACTGTGTAAAATTATTAATGGCCGCCATTATTGCATCATGAGGCGGATAGAGAATGAGGAGAATGTGTTGCCATGGGTGGAGCTCAAGAACCAGTGCGAAAGCTGGATCCACCCCCTACAGAGACTTTAATGCCACCAAAACATATTCGTCACCAGGACGGATCCGCCCCTGGAGATGGCCGGCGGTGAAGCAGAGACCACCCACGAAGTGAAGAGAAGGAAAGAGACACGGGAAAGCGTGGCCGCAGCATGGCTGACAGCAGTGGAAAGCCAACGGGACCTGCCGACACCAGAGAGGATGTCCCAGAGCAACAACAAGAAGCACTGGACCTGATGAATACCTTAGATCTGGACCTCCTTGGCGCAGAGATGGATGAGCTAGCCTAATGACTCCTGCGGACCCAGATGACAGCGGTGGCCTCATGGAAGGAGTCCCTGATCAGGAGGATAACGACTGCGCAGCCTCCAACCTCACCACCAGTGCTCACAGCCCCAACGGAGCTGGCTGGAGTGATGCTGCTGCAGGAGATGGCACCAACGAAAGGCCCGGAGCCTGCACCTTTAACCACAGCGGAGCTGGAAACCGAGACACTGCTGGAGGAGACGGCAACGCAGCAGCACCAGGCCCTGCAACCAGCAATCTTGATCCCAGCGGAGGTGAAAAAGGACACCGGCACCGGCAAGACAGGTATGCAAACTGCCCCGGTAGAGGAAGAAACCCTGGTGGGACCCCTAGAACCACCGCCAACCTTAACGCCCGGCCAGGTACTCACCGTTACAGTAACCTGGGACCGCATGATAGAACTGCGGAATGGTTTAACTGACCCAATGGTACCTGAACCAACACCCTGAAGGCGTGCAGGCCAAAAGAAGCCATACGCTGGAAGTACCCTAAAACAGACCTTATGGGATTCCCGTTAGAGGCCCAAGAAGCAGCCAATAACGTGAAAGTAATAGAAAAAGAAGGATATTGCAGACAGCAAATATTAAAGCTTGCTAGAGAGGAAAAGGAGTGCAGAGCTAAGTGGGAATCAATGGAGGAAAGCAACATCCTAGCTAAAACCAGGTCCCGCAAAGCTAGACAAGAGGATAGAGGACCATTAAGATCAGAACCTGTTGTCACCTTTAATTTAGACAGAGGATGGGGTTTCATTAAAGAACATGGTGGAACAACTGAACTATTTGTTAACCGTACAGACGTTGAGTCACATCTCTTAAGAGGACACCCTGACCGTGACCTGTACCCAGGAGATAAAGTGACCTTTACCTGGCATCATGGTGAAAGGGGATATTATGCCCTACATGATAAAAGGTGCCGAGGACAGCATACCCATGCCCGTGTAGCCACTGAAAGTGGAAGGCAAACCCAGGCTACACAAACCCATGATGATGGACAGTTTCTTATGGAGTCACATGTTGAGCCCTGCACCAAAGAACTTTCCCAGTCAGGAAGCTGTGGACACCAGGACCTGCTCTGGAAAAGGAACAAGTAGAGAAACGTTCACCTGCTTGAAAATGTTGATAATGTTGTTGATTATGTTCTGTTGATGTTTTCTTCTGGTTTAAAAGGACAGTAGGGTATGGACAGTGATTACCTGAGAACTTTTCCTGTAAATAGTTGGTACCTCTTTAGGTTCCCCTTATTGGTTTTACCACGCGCCAGCCATGTGCATATATACCTGTTGTTTTCAGGCAGCCCGCCTAAGGACAACATTGGGGGTTGATGACTAATCCCTCGGATCATTGCAGTAATTGGTGCAAAAGGACACCCTCATACTACAATGTTTGCACTTGATTTGTAAACAGTTTGCACTTTTCACCTGTGTGCACTTGTGTAAATATGTTATGTAACGTTCAAGAACCGTACCTCCCATAAAGTGATGCTTAAGTTTTCACCTGTTGACATGCATGTCTAAACATTTTACATCTTTAACCTGTACTGTTGTTTTTCCTTTTCCCAGTCCGGGAGTACTGGAGTTAACTGGGGGGGAGTGTAACATCCCAGGTAACTGGTTGTTACAGTGATGTTGCCTTCCTTTCGGAGAGGGCGATATAATGCTTGGAGGCAAGGAGGATTCCCTTTACCATGCAACGCACCTACATACAACACATTCTGAATCCAGGCCAGAAGGGGGAGCTCTGAACCCGGATTCAGGGGAGCTTCCCCAGCTTTAAGTGTTCTGGTCTGGAGGAGGAGTTAGTTCAGTCTGGAGCAGACAGTGAAGAGAGAGGAGTGGAGAGCAGACAGAGGAGCCATGCAGCTAGGACTGAGCTGCAGCTCCAGGAAAGGAAGTGAACCCGAGGGGTTGGATGTAGTGAAGCATCAGATGAAAGAAGCACAGAAGGAAAGGGGCTCAGAGGGGAACTATGACCGGGCACCCTCAGAGCCGAAGCGCAGGAACCAGGCACCGGGAGCCTGAGGCTGTGTAGTACTTAAGGTCAGACGCCAGAAACGGAGGGCATAGGAGTTTGTGTAATTTGTCCGCACCCACACCTGAAGGTGCAGCAGTGCACTAAGAGCCCGGGTCGTGATAGAGACCCTATAAAAAGGTTCACACTGTCCATCAAACAGGTAACTGTCCCAGGACAGGAGAGAGAGGACTTTTTATGGAAGCCACAGACAGCAAGGACATCGCATACGAGCGTGAGTAGGAAGGCTTACAAACCTCACCTGGGAGAGGGATCACCTTTGCCTCCAGGCCGGCCGGACTATATCATCACCTGTTCCTGGTACCCTGGACTGTGACCTGCTTACAACCAGTAAACCAGGTAAAGATGTTACAACTCTGTGTCTTCCATTTATTTGCCAGCATACACCATCCCTGTCCAGCACACCGGGAGCCCTGGGGACCTGGCTTTACCATTGGGAAGCGTCACCATCTTTGCTGCAGTAACATCACCCCAGAGGACGCCACAGGTGGCGTCATGAACACAAACTTTATTAAACCCTTTAAAAGACCTTTCCCCTTTTAATTGGGTGCCCAGGGCCACAGACCGTGTCTCAGCCACCGTGACATCTCTTTAAGTGTGACTAGACCCTGTACCGAGTATCCACATTGCCCTGGCGGGTGACTCACATGGCCCCCCCATCCCTATGCTGGTATGTTGGGACCTCATCTCCCCCCTGGAATGCATGGCCCCATCCTTATCCTGGTATGACTGGCCCTCATCTCCATCCTGGTATGCATGGCCCCCCTCATCCCTATCCTGGTATGCAGGGCCCCATCTCTGTCCTGGTACGCATGGCCCCCTCATTCCTATCCTGGTATTCATGGCCCCCTCATCCATATCCTGATATGCATGGTCCTCTTATCCTTATCCTGGTATACATTGCCCCCTCATCTGTTGTGATTTTGCTTTTTGCTCCCTCTAGTGGTCATTAGTGATTTGACTCTGGAGCATCTGTCTTTTTCTATATCCTCACCTGGGCCGTTAGTTCAGGGGCATTGCTATATAAGCTCCCTGGACCTTCAGTTCAATGCCTGGCATCGTTGAAATCAGAGCTAATCTGTTGTGCTCTTGTCCTCTGATCCTGGTTCCTGTTTTTCAAGCTAAGTCTGCTTCTTTGCTTTTTGCTTTTGTTTTGTTTGGTATTTTTGTCCAGCTTGTTCCTATCTGTATCCTGACCTTTGCTGGAAGCTCTAGGGGGCTGGTGTTCTCCCCCCGGACCGTTAGACGGTTCGGGGGTTCTTGAATCTCCAGCGTGGATTTTTATAGGGTTTTTGTTGACCAGATAAGTTATCTTGCTATATTCTGCTATTAGTAAGCTGGCCTCTCTTTGCTGAACCTGGTTCATTTCTGTGTTTGTCATTTCCTCTTACCTCACCGTTATTATTTGTGGGGGGCTTGTATCTTGCTTTGGGGTCCCTTTCTCTGGAGGCAAGAGAGGTCTTTGTTTTCTTCTCCTAGGGGTAGTTAGATTTTCCGGCTGGCGCGAGTCATCTAGCGATCATCGTAGGCATGATCCCCGGCTACTTCTAGTGTTGGCGTTAGGAGTAGCTATTTGGTCAACCCAGTTACCACAGCCCTATGAGCTGGATTTTTGTATCTTGCAGACTTACACGTTCCTCTGAGACCTTGTCCACTGGGGTCATAACAGTATGCCAGGCCAGTATTAAATGTTTAATGCATTGCAGAAGTGGGATTATAAGAAAGAAAATTTTGAGGTTTTTTTTTCCTCTCTCATTTTTTTTTTTTCTTTTCCCCTTTACCTCAGAGTGGCTTAAGCTTGCTGCAGACATGAATGTCCAGACCTTGATTACAAGTGTGGACCAGCTTGCCGCTCGTGTGCAGGGTATACAAGATTATGTTACCAGAAATCCTAGGTCTGAACCCAAGATTCCGATTCCTGAACTGTTTTCAGGAGACCGATTTAAGTTTAGGAATTTCAGGAATAATTGTAAATTGTTTTTGTCCCTGAGACCCTGTTCATCTGGAGACTCTGCTCAGCAAGTAAAAATTGTTATTTCGTTCTTACGGGGTGACCCTCAGGATTGGGCTTTTTCGTTGGCGCCAGGAGATCCGGCATTGGCTGATATTGATGCGTTTTTTCTGGAGCTCGGTTTACTTTATGAGGAACCCAATCTTGAGATTCAGGCAGAGAAAGCCTTGCTGGCTATGTCTCAGGGCCAGGACGAGGCTGAGGTGTATTGCCAAAAATTTCGGAAATGGTCCGTGCTGACACATTGGAACGAGTGTGCACTGGCCGCTAATTTTAGAAATGGCCTTTCTGAGGCCATTAAGAATGTTATGGTGGGTTTTCCCATTCCCACAGGTCTGAATGATACCATGTCCCTGGCTATTCAAATTGACCGGCGGTTGCGGGAGCGCAAAACCGCAAATTCCCTCATGTTGTTGTCTGAACAGACACCTGATGTGATGCAATGTGATAGAAAAACCGCAAATTCCCTCATGGTGTTGTCTGAACGGACACCTGATTTGATGCAATGTGATAGAATCCTGACTAGAAATGAGAGGAAAATTCATAGACGCCGGAATGGCTTGTGCTACTACTGTGGTGATTCTACACATGTTATCTCAGCATGCTCTAAACGTATATCTAAGGTTGTTAGTCCTGTCACCGTTGGTAATTTGCATCCTAAGTTTATTCTGTCTGTAACTTTGATTTGCTCACTGTCATCTTATCCTGTCATGGCGTTTGTAGATTCAGGTGCTGCCCTGAGTCTTATGGATCTCTCATTTGCTAAGCGCTGTGGTTTTATTCTTGAACCATTAGAAAATCCTATCCCTCTTAGGGGTATTGATGCTACGCCATTGGCAGAAAATAAGCCGCAGTATTGGACACAGGTTACCATGTGCATGACTCCTGAACACCGCGAGGTGATACGTTTTCTCGTTCTACATAAAATGCATGATTTGGTTGTTTTGGGGCTGCCATGGTTACAGACCCATAATCCAGTCCTTGACTGGAAGGCTATGTCAGTGTCTAGTTGGGGCTGTCGTGGTATTCATGAGGATTCCCTGCCTGTGTCTATTGCTTCTTCTACGCCTTCGGAAGTTCCGGAGTACTTGTCTGATTATCAGGATGTCTTTAGCGAGTCCAGGTCCAGTGCATTGCCTCCTCATAGGGAATGTGACTGTGCAATAGATTTGATTCCAGGCAGTAAATTTCCTAAGGGAAGACTGTTTAATCTGTCGATACCTGAACATACCGCTATGCGTTCATATATCAAGGAGTCTCTGGAGAAAGGACACATCCGTCCGTCTTCTTCCCCTCTTGGTGCGGGATTCTTTTTTGTGGCTAAAAAGGACGGATCTTTGAGGCCTTGTATTGACTATCGGCTTTTAAATAAGATCACTGTCAAATTTCAGTATCCTTTGCCGCTGTTGTCTGACTTGTTTGCCCGGATTAAAGGTGCCAAGTGGTTTACCAAGATAGACCTTCGTGGTGCGTACAACCTTGTGCGCATTAAGCAAGGGGATGAATGGAAAACCGCATTCAATACGCCCGAAGGTCATTTTGAGTACTTGGTGATGCCTTTTGGGCTCTCTAATGCCCCTTCAGTTTTTCAGTCCTTTATGCATGACATTTTCCGGAACTGTCTGGATAAATTTGTGATCGTTTATCTGGATGATATTCTGTTTTTTTCTGATAATTGGGACTCGCATGTGGAGCAGGTCAGGATGGTCTTTAAAATTTTGCGTGAAAATTTCTTTGTTTGTCAAGGGCTCAAAGTGTCTTTTTGGTGTACAGAAGGTTCCCTTTTTGGGGTTCATTTGTTCCCCTTCTGCTGTGGAGATGGACCCAGTCAAGGTCCGAGCTATTCTTGATTGGAATCAGCCCTCGTCAGTTAAGAGTCTTCAGAAGTTCTTGGGTTTCGCTAACTTCTACCGTCGTTTTATCGCTAACTTTTCTAGCATTGTGAAACCTTTGACGGATATGACCAAGAAGGGCTCCGATGTGGTTAATTGGGCTCCTGCTGCCATGGAGGCTTTCCAGGAGTTGAAACGTCGGTTTACTTCGGCGCCTGTTTTGTGCCAGCCTGATGTCTCGCTTCCCTTTCAAGTTGAGGTGGATGCTTCAGAGATTGGAGCAGGGGCCGTTTTGTCGCAGAGAGGCCCTGGTTGCTCTGTTATGAGACCTTGCGCCTTTTTCTCTAGGAAGTTTTCGCCTGCGGAGCGAAATTATGATGTGGGCAATCGGGAGTTGTTGGCCATGAAATGGGCATTTGAGGAGTGGCGTCATTGGCTCGAGGGTGCTAAGCATCGTGTGGTGGTCTTGACTGATCACAAAAATCTGATGTATCTCGAGTCTGCTAAACGCCTGAATCCTAGACAGGCCCGCTGGTCATTGTTTTTCTCCCGTTTTGACTTTGTTGTCTCGTATTTACCAGGTTCAAAGAATGTGAAGGCCGATGCTCTTTCCAGGAGCTTTGTGCCTGATGCTCCTGGAGTCGCTGAACCTGTTGGTATTCTTAAGGATGGTATTATCTTGTCAGCTATTTCTCCAGATCTGCGACGTGTGTTGCAGAGATTTCAGGCTGATAGGCCTGATTCTTGTCCACCTGACAGACTGTTTGTGCCTGATAAGTGGACCAGCAGAGTCATTTCCGAGGTTCATTCCTCGGTGTTGGCAGGTCACCCAGGAATTTTTGGCACCAGAGATCTGGTGGCCAGATCCTTTTGGTGGCCTTCCTTGTCTAGGGATGTGCGGTCATTTGTACAGTCCTGTGGGACTTGTGCTCGAGCTAAGCCTTGCTGTTCTCGTGCCAGCGGGTTGCTCTTGCCCTTGCCTGTCCCTAAGAGACCTTGGACACATATCTCCATGGATTTCATTTCTGATCTTCCGGTGTCGCAGGGCATGTCTGTTATCTGGGTGATATGTGATCGCTTCTCCAAGATGGTCCATTTGGTTCCTTTGCCTAAGCTGCCTTCCTCTTCCGATCTGGTTCCTGTGTTTTTCCAGAACGTGGTTCGTTTGCACGGCATCCCTGAGAATATTGTGTCAGACAGAGGATCCCAGTTCGTTTCCAGATTCTGGCGATCCTTTTGTAGTAGGATGGGCATTGACTTGTCGTTTTCGTCTGCTTTCCATCCTCAGACTAATGGACAGACGGAGCGAACTAATCAGACTTTGGAGGCTTATTTGAGGTGTTTTGTCTCTGCTGATCAGGACGATTGGGTGACCTTCTTGCCGTAAGCTGAGTTTGCCCTTAATAATCGGGCTAGTTCCGCCACCTTGGTTTCGCCGTTTTTCTGCAACTCTGGTTTCCACCCTCGTTTTTCTTCGGGTCATGTGGAACCTTCTGACTGCCCTGGGGTGGATTCTGTGGTGGATAGGTTGCAGCGGATCTGGAATCTTGTGGTGGACAACTTGAAGTTGTCACAGGAGAGGGCTCAGCGCTTTGCCAACCGCCGCCGCGGTGTGGGTCCCCGACTACGTGTTGGGGATTTGGTGTGGCTTTCTTCCCGCTTTGTTCCTATGAAGGTTTCCTCTCCCAAATTTAAACCTCGTTTTATTGGTCCTTACAAGATATTGGAAATTCTTAATCCTGTATCCTTTCGCCTGGATCTTCCTGTGTCGTTTGCTATCCACAACGTGTTTCATAGGTCCTTGTTGCGGCGGTACGTTGTGCCTGTGGTTCCTTCTGCTGAGCCTCCTGCTCCGGTGTTGGTTGAGGGCGAGTTGGAGTACGTGGTGGAGAAGATCTTGGATTCTCGTCTCTCCAGGCGGAGGCTTCAGTACCTGGTCAAGTGGAAGGGCTATGGTCAGGAAGATAATTCCTGGGTGGTCGCCTCTGATGTTCATGCGGCCGATTTAGTTCGTGCCTTTCACGCCGCTCATCCTGATCGCCCTGGTGGTCGTGGTGAGGGTTCGGTGACCCCTCACTAAGGGGGGGGTACTGTTGTGATTTTGCTTTTTGCTCCCTCTAGTGGTCATTAGTGATTTGACTCTGGAGCGTCTGTCTTTTTCTATATCCTCACCTGGGCCGTTAGTTCAGGGGCGTTGCTATATAAGCTCCCTGGACCTTCAGTTCAATGCCTGGCATCGTTGAAATCAGAGCTAATCTGTTGTGCTCTTGTCCTCTGATCCTGGTTCCTGTTTTTCAAGCTAAGTCTGCTTCTTTGCTTTTTGCTTTTGTTTTGTTTGGTATTTTTGTCCAGCTTGTTCCTATCTGTATCCTGACCTTTGCTGGAAGCTCTAGGGGGCTGGTGTTCTCCCCCCGGACCGTTAGACGGTTCGGGGGTTCTTGAATCTCCAGCGTGGATTTTTATAGGGTTTTTGTTGACCAGATAAGTTATCTTGCTATATTCTGCTATTAGTAAGCTGGCCTCTCTTTGCTGAACCTGGTTCATTTCTGTGTTTGTCATTTCCTCTTACCTCACCGTTATTATTTGTGGGGGGCTTGTATCTTGCTTTGGGGTCCCTTTCTCTGGAGGCAAGAGAGGTCTTTGTTTTCTTCTCCTAGGGGTAGTTAGATTTTCCGGCTGGCGCGAGTCATCTAGCGATCACCGTAGGCATGATCCCCGGCTACTTCTAGTGTTGGCGTTAGGAGTAGCTATTTGGTCAACCCAGTTACCACAGCCCTATGAGCTGGATTTTTGTATCTTGCAGACTTACACGTTCCTCTGAGACCCTGTCCACTGGGGTCATAACACTCATCCTCATCTTGGTATGCATGGCCCCTTCATCCCCATCCTGATATGCATGGCCTCCTCATCCCTATCCTGGTATGCATGGCCCCCTCATCTCCATCCTGTTAGGCATGGCCTCTCATCCCTATCCTGGTAAGTGTGGCTCCCTCATCCCTTGCCTGTTAGGCATGGCCCTCTTATCCCTAGCCTGGTAGACATTTCCCCCTCAACTCTATTCTGGTATGCAGGGACCTCATCACCGTCCTGGTATGCATGGCCCCATCCCCATCCTGGTATGCATGGCCCCCTCATCCTTATCCTCATATGCAGGGACCCCATCCCCATCCTGGTATGCATGGCTTCATCCTTATCCTAGTATGATCGGTTCCCATCCCCATCTTGGTATGCATGGCCCCCATCAGAAAAACATTAAAAAAAACATAAACCATTATACTTACTTTCCTGCGCTCCTTTGCAGCATCTTGTTCCAATGCTAGCAGCTGCTTTATGCTTGTAAGCAGCGCAAGGCAGGGATGTCATGCAGTTTACAAGCCGAGTATAGCTGCCGGAATACTTACTGCTCCCCACGCTGGGATTATGTGTGTGGAGAGCAGTGAGTATTCATTGCTCTTTAATAGCGAGCACAGTGTTAGCCACAGCCACTGGCTTCCTGCAGCTGCCTGGTGTTCACATGTGCCGTTACTAAAGGGAATGAATATTCACTGCATTCCACGCCTATGGGAGTGGAGAGCAGTGAATATTCATTGCCTTAAGTAGCGGGCACATGCGAACGCCCAGCAGCTGCAGGAAGCTGGCGACTGCGGCTACCGCGATTAAAGAGAAATTAATATTCACTGCCCTCCACTCCCATGGGCATGGAATACAGTGAATATTAATTTCTCATTAGCAGCGGGCACAGGAGTAAGCCGTAGCCACTGACTCCTGCCTCCTGTGACCTGATGCTCCGCCGCTGCCACTCCCCCACCTCCTCACCACATCCAGACAGGTACATCTGGACTAAAAGACACAGTCCCCATTTTTCTCCACAGTTTTGGAGGAAAAAAGTGTGCTTTATAGTCCGAAAAATACGGTAAATAATTAAATAATGCCTACCTTTATTATAAGGGTTAGTTTTAGCAAAACAAATTATGTATAGTTGTTTACTACTTTTGCACAATAATAGCACATTTATTATGAAAAAAATTGTTTTACAAAATAAAACAAATAAAAACACTAGATCTTGCACTACAAATAAAAACACTGGGCATGATTGTATGATAGAAATCTATGCTCTATCCATTGGCAGCAGGCAATGAGTGTATCTGGTCACTCAAAAAGTAATATCAATAGTATAAAAAAGAAGTTTACACTGGCTCAGTGTGTGCAACGCGCTCTACAAACTGTATCTGGTAGCCCACCTCTCTACAGCACTGCTTCAGTGATATCACATGAACACTTACATGGTACATGTGAATAGTGGGCTTCTTGATTATAGGTAAAGTCTCATTTTAACCCCTTTCTGATATGTGATGTAATATTCTGTCCATGTGACCTGGGCCAATTTGGCCATGGATGGAATATTACGTCATTTTTTTAAAGCGACACTGCAACTGAAGTCGCAGTGATCGCATTAAAATTCCGGTGCCATCTTACCTCTGGGTTTATGGTGCCATCATTTTGGGGGGTGTCGCCGCCCTCCCGCGCCGCATTTCTCATTGTTTCAGGCAATCAGATTGCCTGAAACAGTGATGTCCCAGTCTAGGATCGGTGCTCCAGGAGCACCGATCCTAGCCTGGTGCCTGGCAACACCAGGCATCACCAGAATAGACTCTGATTGGTGCTAATGTAAGGAGGTTGCTTTCCCTGCTCCTTGCCTGGAACCACTTAGTCAGACAGCTGGGTTGCTGGGGGGAAGACTTTCTGCCCTGGACAGAGGGGACCAGGGGACTGCTGGGAAAAGAGAGGTGTGGTCAGAAAAAGAGCGGGAGAGCAGAGAGAAAGCAGCGCGCCAAAGAGAGGGCAGGCTGCAGCGCCGCGCTCCCCTAAAAGTAGTGCTCCCCGTGAGGGCACTGAGGCTGAGATACCCACCAGAGTGAAGGCTGGATGTGGGGGTGTAGATTTGGAAGCCTCCAGAATCAGAGACAGTGACTGTGCAGCCCTGGTGACCGCAGTGACAAGCAAAGAATCCCTGGTGACCGCAGTGACAAGCAAAGAATCCCTGAGTGTGATAAGTAACTACCCAGTGTGTGACAGCGTTAATACAGGGAGACTGTCAGCCTGGTGCACAGAGGCTCTTGCAGCAATGACGGAGACTGTGCTATTTCCTGGTTTCAGTTTCACTTTGCGAAGAACAGATTGCAGAGAGACTTAACCCCGGACTTTCCAGGAGACACAGAAGAGACTTCAGGACCTCAAGCCCTGCTGGTGACTGTATCCACATTGGGAAAAAAGGATCCTCCAGTCAGGACCTCCCTGGACTGATAAGTTACAAGAACACTCGTTAACCCTTTGATTCCGCTTAACTGTTTACTGTTTTACTTGACTCTATTAACCCCGTTTACTCCCTGCGAGGAGAATTTTACCCCTGTTAATAAATCCCCTTCAACAGTTGGTCTGTCTGTTCCGTGGTGACATATGCCACCCTGCACTCTATTACACTTGGCGTAGTCGGCAGGATGTCACACGGTAGCGCGGAAGGGGCAGACCAAGCAGTTGAGGGAGGTCCCAGGTCTAGCATCTCCCTGGGAGCCATGTTAGCTAACCTGCCAAAATTTTCAGGGAGTAATGTCATGTTGTGGGGTTGGACGGAGCGCATCCGAGGGATGATGCGGATGCATCGTATGACACCGGCTCTGCAGGCGGAAATAGCTGTGATGGCCCTAGAGGGGGATGCACGGGACTCTGTTATGCTCAGACCCCCCCAGGCGAGAGATACCCTGGACAAAGTATTACGTATACTTGAGGAGATGCATGGGGACCCCACTGACGTAGGGGAGCTGCGCATGCGACTGTTCCGCCGGGTACAAAGAGAGGGGGAGACCGTGACTCAATATATGAACGCACTGCAAGAGCTTCATACTGCCATTATACGGAAGGACGGCATAGGTGTGGGGACAGTTGATGTTGTGCTGCGAGACCAACTGGTGACAGGCTTGCGAGACGTGTTAATGAAACAGGCCCTGCGAGAGCGCATGCGTGTAAAGCCAGACATGACTTTCTCTGAGGTCGGGAGTGAGGCACGCACACGCGAGCAAGAGCAAGGGGTGGTAGTGCCAGTGGGAAAGGTATGGAGCAGGGAGGTAACAGCCCCTCAATGGGTAGAAGACTTGAAGAAGGAGGTTAAGCGAGTCCGTGAGGAGGTGGCTGAATATAAGAAGATACCTGCTGCAGAGTACAGCCCTCCGGTGCGCGAAAGAGAGACCGCCCTCCAAAGTGAGACTAGTGCCGCTCGGCGAAGAATACTGCCTAGATGCTACAACTGCGGAGCACCCAGTCAGAATGAAGAGGAGGCAATGTGGACCCGAGATTCCCAGCTGAAGATAAGAAGAATCTGGGAGGAGATTGAGAGTCTGGGGAAAGCCCTTACTGCGGTTTTGGGGACCAGCGGCATACCCCGAGGTAACGTGCGGGAGCCGCCAGAAAGAGTTAGAGGAGAGGTGCGCAGCATGACGAAGGCTTCGGTGGTGGCCCCAGAGTGTTACTCTGTATCCTGGGATGAAGAGCAACCGCAGATGAGAGGTGTTCCCTGCTGAGGTCAACGATCCAGACTGAAGCGCCCTCCAGACAGACGCAGACGTGAGTGCTGGACGTGCAGAAAGGTGGGACACATGTCCAGAAATTGCCCTACCCGAGAAGAGCGGTGGCAGAGATCCACTCGCCCCTCTGAGGGTCCTGCTAACTGGAGGGAACATCGCCCCTGGAGGGAATGGTACGGCAGGAAGAGAAGAGTTCCACCTAAGGCAAGACAGTACCACAATGTCGGACGCCAAGGAGAGGTGGAGAAGGTGTCAAGCATCTCTGGTGAAATGACTGCACTGTCCCAACGCGTAAAGGCGAGCCTAGTGGATCTACAGCCTGGGTCTGAAGGTTTTATTGGTGAGACTCAGCCAGGAGGAAAGAAAGTGACGTTCGCTCGAGAAGACCACCGAAGTGCTTTACTACCTTGCCCAGCACGAGTTCCCGAAGAAGGAGAGAAAGTGCCAAGTGTTCCTGCAACACTCGTTTTCAAGGTCCGAGCCAATGAGAAGGAGAAACCACTGATGTCATCCCCTGAGGTGAAGAATGTGCTGGCTCTCAGCTCACCAGTTCCTGATCGGACAGGGGAAATGGAACAGCTGTGTGAGACAGAGCGTGTGGTTGAGAAGCCCTGGGAAGTGATGTCCGCAGAGCCCGGCGCAGATGACAAAGAGTCCGGCCTGCATGGTCTTAATTCATCTGACTCAAGCTTTGACGAGAATGCTCCTGTCAAAGAGAGGGGGAGCTATGGAAAAGAATTGCTTAAACTAAGCCCCCAAACTGAGGAGCCCGAACAAGAAGTCCCTAAAGTTTCCGATAACGACAAGGAGGAAGAGTCATCTACGCAGACATCTGCTAGCGGCAAAGCTAAGAAGAAGAAGAAGAAAAAGAAGAAGACAGCAGTTGTTGATGAAGCAGAGAAAGCATATCTCAACCTGACTGATGAGCAGCTCCTAAACCATTTAGTCTGGGAGTATGTACAAGAAGAAAGGCAGAAGGAGATGCGAGAATCGCAGGTATCTGACTCTCCTCCAAAGAACAAAGAGAAACATGAAGAGTCCTCGCCCGTGGAATGGCGAGCTTTAAGAGAGGGGGAATGTAAGGAGGTTGCTTTCCCTGCTCCTTGCCTGGAACCACTTAGTCAGACAGCTGGGTTGCTGGGGGGAAGACTTTCTGCCCTGGACAGAGGGGACCAGGGGACTGCTGGGAAAAGAGAGGTGTGGTCAGAAAAAGAGCGGGAGAGCAGAGAGAAAGCAGCGCGCCAAAGAGAGGGCAGGCTGCAGCGCCGCGCTCCCCTAAAAGTAGTGCTCCCCATGAGGGCACTGAGGCTGAGATACCCACCAGAGTGAAGGCTGGATGTGGGGGTGTAGATTTGGAAGCCTCCAGAATCAGAGACAGTGACTGTGCAGCCCTGGTGACCGCAGTGACAAGCAAAGAATCCCTGGTGACCGCAGTGACAAGCAAAGAATCCCTGAGTGTGATAAGTAACTACCCAGTGTGTGTGTGACAGCGTTAATACAGGGAGACTGTCAGCCTGGTGCACAGAGGCTCTTGCAGCAATGACGGAGACTGTGCTATTTCCTGGTTTCAGTTTCACTTTGCGAAGAACAGATTGCAGAGAGACTTAACCCCGGACTTTCCAGGAGACTCAGAAGAGACTTCAGGACCTCAAGCCCTGCTGGTGACTGTATCCACATTGGGAAAAAAGGACCCTCCAGTCAGGACCTCCCTGGACTGATAAGTTACAAGAACACTCGTTAACCCTTTGATTCCGCTTAACTGTTTACTGTTTTACTTGACTCTATTAACCCCGTTTACTCCCTGCGAGGAGAATTTTACCCCTGTTAATAAATCCCCTTCAACAGTTGGTCTGTCTGTTCCGTGGTGACATACGCAACCCTGCACTCTATTACACTATCAACAATTACATCACGCTGTGTCCTGCTTGTGACCTGCCTAGGATCGGAGCTGTAAGAGCACCCTTCCTAGGCCTGTGCCTAGCAATGCTAGGCATAGCCTGGACCCGCTGTTTGGCACGATCAACGATTACATTGATCGTGCCAATCACAGGGCACAGCGGTGGTGTG
This sequence comes from Ranitomeya variabilis, assembly GCF_051348905.1. Lineage (NCBI taxonomy): Eukaryota > Metazoa > Chordata > Amphibia > Anura > Dendrobatidae > Ranitomeya > Ranitomeya variabilis. The sequence goes on from NC_135233.1 coordinate 640,217,384, forward strand.
ACCGCGCTGTGACCTGGCTGTGCCCTGGCTGTGACCTGCCTAGGATCGAAGCTGTGTGCTCCAATCCTAGGCTGTTGCCTGGCAATGCCAGTGTCACCAGGGCCAGCTCTGATTGGTGCGATCGATGTCATCATCGATCGCACCAATGACAGGGCACAGCAGCAGTATGACCGTTCTGTGACCTGTCTGTGATCACACTGCAGGTCCTCACACTAGCTGAGGATTCCTCCAGAGTGGTCACGCTACAGGATCTGTGCTGTGCTGGGCCTTGTGGTGCCACAGAAGCCTGTGACTCCACAATCCCTGCTGAAGGAAATAGAAAGAACAGAGAAGAAAGAAGACTGGACAGAGGAGAGACTACAACTGTAAGTGTTTTGATCCCTGATCCCTCTTCATCCACCCCAATCCCCCCTCTTCCCCCTTTCCCCCGTTCCTCCTCTTTTTATCCCCTCCACCCCCTTTGCGTCACCTCTGTGTGCACATCCAGCAGCTCCGAGTGTTGATTGGTGATGAAGTTCACCGATCAACACTTGTGCTCGCTGTTTTCCGCTTTTCTTTTTCAACCCACTTTGCACCACCCCTGTGCGCACATCTGGAGCACCCACTAGGACCCTGGGGAACTCGAGCAGGGTCCGGTGGTTGTTAAAGGAGTGGTCATGGTGGCAGTGACCCGGTCTGTGGCCCTGGGCTTTAAAGGTCTTTAAAGGGGTTGTTGTTAATAAAGAATGCTCGTGATGCCACCTGTGGTATTCGGTTAGGGATGACCGACGCTGCTTAAAGGGGTCCACTGGGAGTGATGGTACTGCAGCAGGGAGGGTATGGCTTCCCACATGTGAAGCTGGATCCCCAGGTCTCCCGGTGTAATGGGTAAAGATGGTAGATGGTGTAGTGCCAGAAAGAATCAGGGGACATGGGCTTGCAGTCTCTTTACCTTTTACTGGTGGTAGTCTGCCACAGTCCAGGGTATGGATCACAGGTGATGGTGAGGTCTGGCCAGCCTGGAAGAGATTAGGAATCCCCCTTGCAGGTGGGGTTGAAAGTCTTCCTTCCTGTGCTGTTGTGTGCGTCCCTTGCTACCTATGGTTTCTCTCAAGGTCCTCTCTCCCTGTCCTATATGTAGGACAGTACCCGCATGGCAGGCAACGCGAGCCTTTTTACAGGTGTCTCTGGTTGCGCCTCCGGGCTCTATATGTTGCTGTGCCTTCAGGTGTGGTTGTGGAAAGACGACTTGAAATCTCCTGCCCTCTGATTTCTGCTGTGGGGCATACAGTCCCACACAGCCTCGGACTCTCTGTGTCTGGTTCCTGCACTTCAGCATGAAGGGAGCCCAGTCGCAGCTCCCTTCCAGCTCCTCACTTCTCCTGTGCTTTCTTTCCCCTCGCACATTCCACAAATACAACTGTCTGACTCCTCCAATCCCAATCAGGAGCTGCAGAACCTCATGTCTGCACAGCTTCAGCGCTCTTCTCCAACTTCACTCTCTCTCCAACTACTCTCTATCTCTAAGTCCTCCCCCATGCCAGAATATCCAGGGAAGCCACCCTGAAACTGGGTCAGATCTCCCCCTTCTGGCCTGAGATCAGAACATGTTGCATGTACGTGCCACTTGCCAAAGGGATCCTCCTCGTTTCCAGGCATGGCATCACCCTCCTCAAGAGGAAGGCAACACCACTGTAACAACCAGCCTTCTGAGATGTTACAAATCCAATAGTCACCAAGCTTTGATTAGTGACTCAGTTCAGTCATCAGAGCTCGTGCCTGCTGTTTTCCACTTTTCTTTACCACCCTCCTTTTGTATTACCCTCCTTTTGTGCCACCCCCATGCACACATCCAGCAGCCACCAAGCTTTGATTAGTGACACAGTTCACTCATCAGAGCTCGTGTCTTCTGTTTTAGACACATTTCTTTTTCCCAACCCCTGTGCGCACAAACAGCAGCCACCGAACTTTGATGAGTGATAGAGTTCACTCATCAGAGCTTGTGTCGGCTGTTTTAGACACAGTTCTTCTTACTAGCCTCCGTGCACACATCCAGCACCTGCCGAACTTTAATAAGTGATGCAGTTCACTCATCAGAGCTCGTGTCTGCTGTTTTACACTTTTCACTGACATTTTTTTCTCCCTGGTTGCTGCTTTTTTTTCTTTTAGTTTTTTCTTTTCAGACAAGTTTACACCAAGCACTATTTCATGCACACACAAACAGTTAAACAAAAGTACTGACACAATCACAATATTCATAAAAAAAAATGTTGTCCAGCCCGTCCTGTTTGTCCCAACAACGCTATTCAGTGGAGGAGGCATATGCTTTCCTTACCTCCGACACTGATAGCGAGGGAGAGGATCTCACATTTCTTTATTTTTCAGATTCGTCCTCCTCGTACTTTTCCTCTTCCTCCTCCTCATCTTCCTCCTCAGATCCAGCTGAACCGCCACGCACATGTCCCAGGACAGAAGATGAAGCAGCGCCCACCATTCCAGAGGATGAACCAGTGCCCACCATTCCTGACCCCACATGGACCTCGCCCCCCGAAAATTATGAGACACTGATTCCTGATTTTGTGGCAGAATCAGTAATCAAGTTTGATACCACCGACCTTACGGAACCAGACTTTTTCAAAGTCTTTTTCTCTGAGGATTTTGTTAACCTCATGGTGGGCCAAATTAATTTGTATGCTTATCATTTTTTGGCACAAAACCCTGGTTCATCATTTTCTAACTGGTCTCCTGTAGACACAGTTGAAATGATGCAGTTTTGGGGCCTGGTCCTTCACATGGGGATCCTGAAGAAGCCAGAACTTCGGCAACATTGGAGTGCTGATGTTCATGCGACACTTCATTGTTCCGAATAGTCATGGCCCGGGCACGTTTTGAGGCCATCCACAAATTCCTGCATTATACCGATAATGCACAGTGTCCCCCACAAGATGACCCCAATTTTGACCGTCTGTTCAAAATTCGTCCGGTCATCGAGCACTTCAACAAAAAGTTTGCTGAAGTTCATGTGCCTCAAAGGGACACATCTGCGTGAATGAGTCCTTAATTCATTTTAAGGGGAGGCTCAAATTCCATCAGTACCTGTCCAGTAAAAGAGCCAGGTACAGAATTAAACTCTATAAGCTGTAAGAGAGTACCTCAGGGTACACCCACAGGTTTAGAGTTTATGAAGGGAAGGACACCTGGATTGAACCCCCTGAATGCCCCCCTGTCCTGGGAGTGAGAGGGAAAATTGTGTGGGATTTGGTGCACCCACTGCTGGATAAAGGTTTTGACCTCTATCTGGATAACCTATATACCAGCATCCCACTGTTCAAAGCCCTCTCTGCATGAGGTACTGCAGTTCAGAGAGGCCTCCCAAAAATGCTAATTGAGCAGATGCTCAGAAGGGGTGACAGCAGAGCCCAATGTGGCAACCACCTGCTGGTGGTCAAGGACAAGAGGGATGTCTTTTTCTTGACCACCATACACGGTGATGGCAGCACCCTCGGCACTTGTACGAGGTACCTCTGCACAGGTCAGCAAACCGGACTGTGTACTGAGGTACAACAAAAACATGGGGTGCGTTGATCCAGGGGCGGACACAGACAGCTTGGGGTCCCTGTGCAGGAAATGTGTCTGGGCCCCCCTATATATAGATGTAAAAAAGAGGACTTTAATCCTCTGTGGCGTGGCAACGTTTCGGATAAAACAAATCCTTTCTCAAGCTTGAGAAAGGATTTGTTTCATCCGAAACGTTGCCACGCCACAGGGCATTAAAGTCCTCTTTTGTTACATCTTTTTGTGCTGTTTCCCTTTTTGTTTACTGTCTGAAAGGCCATTGGAATGCTGGTCAGGGAAGTGTGCACGCTTTAAAGTATTTTTTCTGGTGCTGTTCCTCTTTTTCTACCTATATACAGTATATATACATATATACATATATCCACTCACACATAGTCTCCTTTATTATGTATATTGCCATCCCTTATTATACAGTGCCCTCTCTTGCTATGTACAGCACCGTCCCTTACATATTGGATTTTATAGAGCTCTATTTTCTATTACATACCATCCTGTCTTGTTAGCTGTATAATGCAATGATGGTTGATGAAGCATGGGAAGGCTTCTTTTCTAAAGGAGGAGCTGATGGACTGGTAGTCTGGTCACCGGCTCCTCCATTAGTAGTTATGTTATATCTAACAGGGGGGGGACTATGTAATAAAAGAGGACGCTGTGAATAACAAAAATAACAAGAATACGCTATGCAAGTGACAGCACTGAACATAACAATAGAGGAAGCTATATTATAATGGAGGGCATCATAAATAACTAGAGAGGATGGTAAGTAATAAGGGACGGTGTTATACATAACAAAAGAGGAAACTATTTAACTAAGGATGGTGTTAAATATTATAAGTGAGTATACTATACATTAATGGACTGTCCTATACATAAGTGAGTACATTTTATACTAAGGGACTGTGTTAGACATAATAATCGATAATAACGTCTTCATTCACCTCCTCTGGTTCCTAAATCCATTATAAGTCCCCCTTCCTCCCATCCCAATCCCCTACACCCATACACCCCTCATTGTCCTCCTCCCCCCACATCCCATTATTGTCCTCTCCCCACCACCCCATCATCATCCTTTCCACTGCCATCATCATTTTCTTCTCCCCCACCACCCCATCATTACCCATTCCACCACCTCCATCATTGCCTTCTCCCCATCACCCCCATCATTGTCCTTTTCACTGCCACCATCATTGCCTTCTCCCCCACCACCCCATCATTACAGATTCCACCACCTCCATAATTTCCTCCTCCCCCACCACCCCATCATTGTCCTTTCCACCGCACATCATCTTTGTCTTCTCCCCCACCACTCCCATCATTACCCATTCCACGACCTCCATCATTTCCTCCTCCCCCATCATGCCCATCATTGCCCTTTTCACCACCACCATCATTGTCTTTCCCCATAACCCCCATCATTGGCCATTACACCGCCTCCATTGTTTCCTCCTCCCCACCACCCCCATTATTGCCCATTCACCACCTCCATCATTTCCTCCTCCCCCACCACCCCCATTTTTGCCATTTCTACCACCCCCAGCATTGCTTTCTCCCCCACCACCCCTATCATTGCCCTCTCCATCAACCCAATCATTGCCTTATGCCCAATCACCCCCATCATTGCCCTCTCTGTCAACCCAATCATTGCCTTCTGCCCCATCACTCCCATCATTGTCCTCTCCGTCAACCCAATCATTGCCTTCTGCCCCATCACTGCCCTCTTCTCCACCTACACACACAACACCATTCACCTCTCTGCATACACACACAAACCACATCACCTCACCTCTGCGCACGGTATCCTGAAGCTGCATAATTGCCGGCAGCTTCTTGTCCCACACAGCCACAGCGCTGAATGATGATGTCATTCAGCTGCTGCTGTGTGAGCCAGGAAGCGCAGGCAGGAAGCAGGATGGATCCCTGCAGCTCCACTCCACTGCCATCTTCTCTTGCAGGCAGTAGAGCTGCAGGGATTGCTCCCTGCCCGCTGCACATGAGGGCAATCTGGCCAGGGCCCCCCTGGAGCCTCAGGGCCATGGTGCAGATGCACCGGTTGAACAGACAGCATGTCCGCCAATTCGTTGATCTCTCTGATCAACTCCTCCAGCCATACAGTGCTTTGAGAAAGGACAAAGTGGGGTACAAGAAGCTGTCCATGCACATCGTACAGATGGCAATGCTCAACGCTTTCCTGCTCTCACGATATGCAGGCCACACCAATACTTCATAACTTCAGTTCCAGGAGGTAGTGATCAAAGCGCTGATATTTGGCACTCAGGAAGGAGCGGGCCACAGTACTTCTGGGAACTGAAGGTGCTCATATTGTACTAGGTCAACAGTTCCAGGAGGAGGTCCCTCAAACTGAAAAAAGGTAAGTCACAAAAAGGTGCCGAGTGTGTTGCAAAAGGAGAATACGCAAGGACACCATTTATCAATGCATGTAGGATAGCTGCGGAGACACCATCACGTGTTTCTCAACGCAAGCAGTGAATAGCCAGGCCTTTCCCCGGGAAGGAACAACCACGGGAAGGGCAGCATCCAATAAAGGAAAACATCCAATACAGGAAAACCACCTATGCCAAGCATGGTATCCATCCACAGACAGCTGTTTCGGGGTGTTTGCCCCTCATCAGTGTGGAGTAGGAATCTGGCTATTAGGAGCAGTGCCTAGTAAAAGGCTGTAAAGGCACAGATGATTGGCCTCGGGGAGACCAAAACATCCAACACCGCGGAGACACCATCACGTGTTTCTCAACGCAGTGATCCAGAACACTGCCCCCATCCCTTATGGGAAATATGCAAATGCATGTAGGATAGCTGCGGAGACACCATCACGTGTTTCTCAACGCAAGCAGTGAATAGCCAGGCCTTTCCCCGGGAAGGAACAACCACGGGAAGGGCAGCATCCAATAAAGGAAAACATCCAATACAGGAAAACCACCTATGCCAAGCATGGTATCCATCCACAGACAGCTGTTTCGGGGTGTTTGCCCCTCATCAGTGTGGAGTAGGAATCTGGCTATTAGGAGCAGTGCCTAGTAAAAGGCTGTAAAGGCACAGATGATTGGCCTCGGGGAGACCAAAACATCCAACACCGCGGAGACACCATCACGTGTTTCTCAACGCAGTGATCCAGAACACTGCCCCCATCCCTTATGGGAAATATGCAAATGCATGTAGGATAGCTGCGGAGACACCATCACGTGTTTCTCAACGCAAGCAGTGAATAGCCAGGCCTTTCCCCGGGAAGGAACAACCACGGGAAGGGCAGCATCCAATAAAGGAAAACATCCAATACAGGAAAACCACCTATGCCAAGCATGGTATCCATCCACAGACAGCTGTTTCGGGGTGTTTGCCCCTCCCGTGGTTGTTCCTTCCCGGGGAAAGGCCTGGCATATTTCCCATAAGGGATGGGGGCAGTGTTCTGGATCACTGCGTTGAGAAACACGTGATGGTGTCTCCGCGGTGTTGGATGTTTTGGTCTCCCCGAGGCCAATCATCTGTGCCTTTACAGCCTTTTACTAGGCACTGCTCCTAATAGCCAGATTCCTACTCCACACTGATGAGGGGCAAACACCCCGAAACAGCTGTCTGTGGATGGATACCATGCTTGGCATAGGTGGTTTTCCTGTATTGGATGTTTTCCTTTATTGGATGCTGCCCTTCCCGTGGTTGTTCCTTCCCGGGGAAAGGCCTGGCTATTCACTGCTTGCGTTGAGAAACACGTGATGGTGTCTCCGCAGCTATCCTACATGCATTTGCATATTTCCCACAAGGGATGGGGGCAGTGTTCTGGATCACTGCGTTGAGAAACACGTGATGGTGTCTCCGCGGTGTTGGATGTTTTGGTCTCCCCGAGGCCAATCATCTGTGCCTTTACAACCATTTATCAATGCGACACCTGCCCCAATAAACATGGTTTGTGTATGAAAGAATGCTTCAGACTGTATCACACCTCCATACACTACTAAATTCATTTCAGACTTACACAACTGACTTATGACATCCTGACAAACACTACACAACTCACGTACGCCACTACATTATAAAATTCACATAACGGGAAGCAGTAGATTAGTTCCAAAAAGGGGGTTTCTACTGTTTAGGCACATCAGGGGTTCTTCAAACGCAACATGATGCTCGCAGACCATTCAATCAAAGTCTGCATTCCAAATTGTCACTACTTTACTTCCGAGCCTGAAGTGTGCCCAGTCGTTTTCTCCCACATATGGGGTATCAGCATTCTCAGGACGAATTGGACACAAACTTTTGGGGTCCAATTTCTCCTGTTACCCTTGGGAAAATTAAAAATTGGGGACTAGAATATCATTTTTGTGGGAAAAAATATGATTTTTTATTTTCACGGCCGGCCGTTATGAACTTTAGTGAAACACTTGGGGGTTCAAAGTGCTCACCACACATCTAGATAAGTTCCTTGGGGGTCTAGTTTCCAAAATGGGGTCACTTGTAGGGCATTTCCACTGTTTAGGCATATTAGGGGCTCTGCAAACACGACATGACGCCTGCAGACCATTCCATCAAAGTCTGCATTCCAAAACATCACTCCTTCCCTTCCGAGCCCCGATATGTACCCAAACAGTAGTTTTCTCTCACATATGGGGTATCAGTGTTCTCAGGACAAATTGTACGCCAACTATTGGGGTCCAATTTCTCCTGCTACCCTTGGGAAAATAAAAAATTGGGGACTAAATGATCATTTTTGTGGAAAAAATATGATTTTTTATTTTCACGGCCAGCCGTTATAAACTTTAGTGAAACACTTGGGGGTTCAGAGTGCTCACAGCACAACTAGATAAGTTCCTTGGGGGGTCTAGTTTCCAAAATGGGGTCACTTGTGGGGGGTTTTGTACTGTTTAGGCACATCAGGGACTCTTCAAACGCGATATGGCGTCCGCTCCCAATTCCAGCCAACTTTGGTTTGAAAAAGTCAAATGACGCTCCTTCCCTTCCGAGCTCTGCCATGCTCCCAAACAGTGGTTTCCTCCAACATATGAGGAATCAGCATACTCAGGACAAGTTGCAAAACAACTTTTGGGGTCCAATTTATCTTGTTATTCTTGGGAAAATAAAAAAAATGGTGACTAAAAGATCTTTTTTGTGGAAAAAATATGATTTTTTATTTTCATGGCTCTACGTTATAAACTTCTGTGAAGCACTTGGGGGTTCAAAGTGCTCACCACACACCTAGATAAGTTTCTTGGGGGTCTAGTTTCCAAAATGGGGTCACTTGTTGGGGGTTTCCACTGTTTAGGCACATCAGGGGTCCTCCAAATGCGACATGGCGTCCGATCTCAATTCCAGCCAATTTTGCGTTGAAAAAGTCAAATGGCGCTCCTTCTCTTCCAAGCTCTACCATGCGCCTAAACAGTGGTTTTTCCCCATATATTGGGTTTTGGCATGTTCAGGAGAAATTGCATTATAAATTTTGTGGTTAATTTTTTCCTGTTACCCTTGTGAACTTAAAAAAAAATTAGTCTAAAGTTACATTTTAGTGAAAATTAAGTTAAATATTCATTTTTTCCTTTCACATTCCATTAATTCCTGTGAAGAAGTTAATAAGCTTCTTGAATGTGGTTTTGATCATCTTGAGGGGTTTAGTTTTTAGAATGGTGTCACTTTGGGGTATTTTCTGCCATATAGACCCCTCAAAGTGACTTCAAATGTGAGGTGGTCCCTAAAAAATGGTTTTGTAAATTTTGTTGTAAAAATGAGAAATTGCTGGTCAACTTTTAACCCTAATAACTTCATAACAAAAAAAAATTGTTTCCAATATTGTGCTGATGTAAAGTATACATGTGGGAAATATTATTTATTAACTATTTTGTGTGACATACTTCTCTGGTTTAAGGGCATACAAATTCAAAGTTTAAAAATTTCAACATTTTTACCAAATTTCTGTTTTTTACGCAAATAAACGCAAGGTATATCAAAAATTTTTTTACCACTAAAGTGAAGTACAATATGTCCTGAAAAAATAGTCTCAGAATCACCAAGATCCGTTGAAGCGCTCTAGAGTTATTACCTCATAAATGGACAGAGGTCAGAATCTTTAAAAATTTGCCTGGCCATTATCATGCAAACCACCCTCGGGGATTAAGGATTAATAGAACCAAATTCTTTTACATTTAAATTATTTAGTAATTTTTTTATTTTTTTGTGGGGAGGAGTTGATAATCACAATGCTAAATTTAACTTAATTACTAAACTTAACTATATCATTTTTTTATTCTGATTAGGAGACTTTACAATACAGTGAATTGTAATTTTCTTCTATTATGGTTAGGTATACTTGGTATACCAAAACATTATAGCTAGTCAGAAATCTACCCACCCACCTGTATCTTTGGCACAGCCTATTAGGAATGTAGCCATGGAAAGCCTTTGGGTTTTTTTTTTTGATTCTCGACTGCCATGGAAACTCATTGACACCCTGAAATTAAGCAACTTTTGGGGTAACAAAGGTCTGTCTTACACTTTAAATTCCACAGCCTCACCCACAAACAAAGCTTGGGGTGCAGTTGGTTCATGCACTCCGGGCGTATATACATATACATAGATATATATATACAGTACAGACCAAAAGTTTGGACACACCTTCTCATTTAAATATTTTTCTGTATTTTCATGACCATGAAAATTGTACATTCACATTGAAGTCATCAAAACTATGAATTAACACATGTGGAATTATATACTTAACAAAAAAGTGTGAAACAACTGAAATTATGTCTTATATTCTACAGTAGGTTCTTCAAAGTAGCCACCTTTTGCTTTGATGACTGCTTTGCACACTCTTGGCATTCTCTTGATGAGCTTCAAGAGGTACTCACCGGGAATGGTCTTCCAACAATCGTGAAGGAGTTCCCAGAGATGCTTAGCACTTGTTGGCCCTTTTGCCTTCACTCTGCGGTCCAGCTCACCCCAAACTATCTAGATTGGGTTCAGGTCTGGTCAGCGTCGGACTGGAGTACCTTGGGCCCACCAGAGAAAAATCATTCTTGTGGCCCACCATGCAGTTTAAAAATACCACACAAGATAGATCCTATATACCACACCACACACGAGAGTTGACAGATCCTCTATATAATACAACACACAGGAGAGCTGACAGATCCTCTATATACTACACCACACAGGAGAGCTGACAGATCCTCTATATACTACACCACACAGGAGAGCTGACACATCTTCTATATACTATGCCACACAGGAGAGCTGACAGATCCTGTATATACTTCACCACACAGGAGAGCCGACAGATCCTCTATATACTACACCACACAGGAGAGCTGACAGATCCTCTATATACTACACCACACATGAGAGTTGACAGATCCTCTATATAATACAACACACAGGAGAGCTGACACATCCTCTATATACTACGCCACACAGGAGAGCTGACAGATCCTGTATATACTACACCACACAGGAGAGCTGACACATCCTCTATATACTACACCACACAGGAGAGCTGACAGATCCTCTATATACTACACCACACAGGAGAGCTGACACATCCTCTATATACTACACCACACAGGAGAGCTGACAGATCCTCTATATACTACACCACACAGGAGAGCTGACAGATCCTCTATATACTACACCACACATGAGAGTTGACAGATCCTCTATATAATACAACACACAGGAGAGCTGACACATCCTCTATATACTACGCCACACAGGAGAGCTGACACATCCTCTATATACTACACCACACAGGAGAGCTGACACATCCTCTATATACTACACCACACATGAGAGTTGACAGATCCTCTATATACTACACCACACAGGAGAGCTGACACATCCTCTATATACTACACCACACATGAGAGCTGACAGATCCTCTATATACTACACCACACAGGAGAGCTGACAGATCCTCTATATACTACACCACACATGAGAGTTGACAGATCCTCTATATAATACAACACACAGGAGAGCTGACACATCCTCTATATACTACGCCACACAGGAGAGCTGACAGATCCTGTATATACTACACCACACAGGAGAGCTGACACATCCTCTATATACTACACCACACATGAGAGTTGACAGATCCTCTATATACTACACCACACAGGAGAGCTGATACATCCTCTATATACTACGCCACACATGAGAGTTGACAGATCCTCTATATACTACACCACACATGAGAGTTGACAGATCCTCTATATACTACACCACACAGGAGAGCTGACACATCCTCTATATACTGCACCACACATGAGAGCTGACAGATCCTCTATATACTACACCACACATGAGAGTTGACAGATCCTCTATATACTACACCACACAGGAGAGCTGACACATCCTCTATATACTACGCCACACAGGAGAGCTGACAGATCCTGTATATACTACACCACACAGGAGAGCTGACACATCCTCTATATACTACACCACACAGGAGAGCTGACAGATCCTCTATATACTACACCACACATGAGAGTTGACAGATCCTCTATATACTACACCACACAGGAGAGCTGACAGATGCTGTATATACTACACCACACAGGTGAGCTGACAGATCCTCTATATACTACACCACACAGGAGAGCTGACACATCCTCTATATACTACACCACACGGGAGAGCTGACAGATCCTCTATATACTACGCCACACAGGAGAGCTGACAGATCCTGTATATACTACACCACACAGGAGAGCTGACAGATCCTCTATATACTACACCACACAGGAGAGCTGACAGATCCTCTATATACTACACCACACGGGAGAGCTAACAGATCCTCTATATACTACACCACACAGGAGAGCTGACAGATCCTCTATATACTACACCACACAGGAGAGTTGACAGATCCTCTATATACTACACCACACAGGAGAGCTGACACATCCTCTATATACTACACCACACATGAGAGCTGACAGATCCTCTATATACTACACCACACATGAGAGTTGACAGATCCTCTATATAATACAACACACAGGAGAGCTGACACATCCTCTATATACTACGCCACACAGGAGAGCTGACAGATCCTGTATATACTACACCACACAGGAGAGCTGACACATCCTCTATATACTACGCCACACATGAGAGTTGACAGATCCTCTATATACAGTTATATGAAAAAGTTTGGGCACCCCTATTAATTTTAAGCTTAATGTTTTATAAAAATTGTTTTTTTTGCAACAGCTATTTCAGTTTCATATATCTAATAACTGTTGGACACAGTGAGGTTTCTGCCTTGAAATGAGGTTTATTGTACTAACAGAAAATGTGCAATCTGCATTCATACAAAATTTGACAGGTGCATAAGTATGGGCACCTCACCAGAAAAGTAACATTAATATTTAGTAGATCCTCCTTTTGCAAAAATAACAGCCTCTAGTCGCTTCCTGTAGCTTTTAATGAGTTCCTGGATCCTGGATGAAGGTATTTTTGACCATTCCTCTATATACTACACCACACAGGAGAGCTGACACATCCTCTATATACTACGCCACACAGGAGAGCTGACAGATCCTGTATATACTACACCACACAGGAGAGCTGACAGATCCTCTATATACTACACCACACAGGAGAGCTGACAGATCCTCTATATACTACACCACACGGGAGAGCTGACAGATCCTCTATATACTACACCACACAGGAGAGCTGACAGATCCTCTATATACTACACCACACAGGAGAGCTGACAGATCCTCTATATACTGCACCACACAGGAGAGCTGACAGATCCTGTATATACTACACCACACAGGAGAGCTGACAGATCCTGTATATACTATACCACACAGGAGAGCTGACAGATCCTCTATATACTGCACCACACAGGAGAGCTGACAGATCCTCTATATACTACACCACACAGGAGAGCTGACAGATCCTCTATATACTACAACACACAGGAGAGCTGAAAGATCCTCTATAAACTACATCAAACACGAGAACAGTAATGCAGGTCCAGTGTGTGTAGTAAAATACTTACCGGTGGCCATATTCCACTGCAATGAAGAAGACTGAAGAACGACACAGCGGCAGAGGATGGCGACTGCTGCATATTTTATTACACACAGGGAAGCTGTATCATAGATTTTTGTTGGGGGCGAGACGTTGTTTTTATTATTACGATTTTGGGATAGATGTGGTTTTCATCACTTGTTATAGCTTTTTTTGTGGAATTGTGGCGAACAGAAAAAAAAGGACATTTGGCGTTCTTGAGTTGTTTCTGTTTAAAGTGTTTACTGATCGGTTTAATTGTTTTTATAGTTTAATAGATCGGACTTTTCTGAACCCAGCAATACCAAATATGTGTTGTTTTTTATTTATTTTCAATGGGATAAAAAGGGGTGATTTGAACTTTTAGGAATTGTTTTACATTTTTTGTTACCTTTCACTGGTACAGTTAGCCCCCTTAGAGGACATGAAAATGCGATCATCCAATCGCATGTGCTATTATATACAGTGATGCCACAGCATCGCTGCATATAGCAGAAATCACGGTCTCCTTTAAAGCCCGGCTACAGGAAGAAAGCCCCTGGCTGTCATTACAACCCATCGGCGACCCACGATCACATCATGGACGCCAATGGGTGAGAAAAAGATGCACATGCATGTTGGCATGTGTTATATGCTGCTGTCAGAGATTGACAGTGGCATTTAACACGTGCCATACATTTAAGGCTGATGTCATAAAGGTGTTAATTACCTGAGGACCCCCTTCACCACTGTCACCCAATATCCTGTAGGCCCCTGCCCCACTATTTCACCTCTATTTTCCTGAGGGCCCCGCCCCCACTGTGTCACCCAATATGCTGTGGGCCCCCTCCCCCACTGTTTCACTTTTATTTTCCTGTGGGCCCCCTCCCCCACTGTTTCACCTCTATTTTCCTGTGGGCCCCTCCCCCACTATTTCACCTCTATTTTCCTTTGGGCCCCCTCCCCTACTGGCCCCCTCCCCTACTGTGTCACCCAATATGCTGTGGGCCCCCTCCCCCACTGTTTCCCCTTTATTTTCCTGTGGGCCCCTCCCCCACTATTTCACCTCTATTTTCCTGTGGGCCCCCTCCCCCACTGTTTCACTGCTATTTTCCTGTGGGCCCCTCCCCCACTATTTCACCTCTATTTTCCTGTGGGCCCCCTCCCCTATTGTGTCACCCAATATGCTGTGGGCCCCCTCCCCCACTGTTTCACCTCTATTTTCCAATGGGCCCCTCCCCCACTATTTCACCTCTATTTTCCTGTGGGCCCCCTCCCATACTGTGTCACCCAATATGCTGTGGGCCCCCTCCCCCACTGTTTCACCTCTATTCTCCTGTGCCCCCCCACACTGTGTCACCCAATATTCTGTGGGCCCCTCCCCCACTATTTCACCTCTAATTTCCTATGGGCCTGCTCAGAGAGGGAAAGGGGAGGCACAGTAAAATAGAGGTGGTTGATACAATAGGGGAGGGGGCCCACAAGAAAATTAGAATATCACTGTGGGCCCCCTCCCCTGTGTCACCTTTAGGTTGCATGGGACCCCCTCCCCTAACTGCCTCTGTGGCTGGAGATCTACTCGGGGTGCAGGCATCATATAGTTATGTACTTACAGTCACACTGACTGCAGCCATCCATCTGCTCCTCTGTACAAATTGACCGTGCTGTGTGCTGCTTGGGCAGGACAGCTGACCAATCACAGCACAGCTCCAATCACAAAGAAATTCAACGCTGATTGGCTGAATTGCAGCCAATCAGCGTTCACACTGCTGTCCAGGGCTTTGCTAAAGAGGAGCAGAGGGACAGAGCACAGGAAACAGGTGACTGCGGCCGGTCAGCTGTTGTGTGCATGTCTCCTCTCAGAATCAGCCTCACAGTCAGCTGTTCCTCTGACTGTGCTGGCTGAAGTGAGGGTCGGCATGCACACACAGCTCTCCTGGCAGAGTAATGGCAGCGGCAGCTGGTGATTTGAAGGAGCTGCGCCTGCACTTCTCATCACCTCTGCAGTCTGCCAGCCGATGCCGGCTGTATAATAAAGTGCGCACTGCTCAGCACAGCTATGAGCATGCAGGGCAGGCACAAATGAAGGAGGCAGGGGCTGGGGGCGAGGCCCACCCGAGGATTCTCCGGTGTCCCGGTGCCCCAGTCCGACCCTGGGTCTGGTGAGTGTGGAGGCCAGGTCATCTGGCGTAGCAGCCCTTCACTCTCCTTCTTGGTCAAATAGCCCTTACACAGCCTGGATGTGTGTTTTGGGGTCATTGTCCTGTTGAAAAATAAATGATGGTCCAACTAAACGCAAACCGGATGGAATAGCATGCCGCTGCAAGATGCTGTGGTAGCCATGCTGGTTCAGTATGCCTTCAATTTTGAATAAATCCCCAACAGTGTCACCAGCAAAGCACCCCAACACCATCATACCTGCTCCTCCATGCTTCACGGTGGGAACCAGGCATGTAGAGTCCATCCGTTCACCTTTTCTGCGTCGCACAAAGACACGGTGGTTGGAACCAAAGATCTCAAATTAGGACTAATCAGACCAAAGCACAGATTTCCACTGGTCTAATGTCCATTCCTTGTGTTCTTTAGCCCAAACAAGTCTCTTCTGCTTGTTGCCTGTCCTTAGCAGTGGTTTCCTAGCAGTTATTTTACCATGAAGGCCTGCTGCACAAAGTCTCCTCTTAACAGTTGTTGTAGAGATGTGTCTGCTGTAGAACTCTGTGTGGCATTGACCTGGTCTCTAATCTGAGCTGCTGTTAACCTGCGATTTCTGAGGCTGGTGACTCGGATAAACTTAACTTAATTCATAGTTTTGATGCCTTCAGTGTGAATGTACAATTTTCATAGTCATGAAAATACAGAAAAATCTTTAAATGAGAAGGTGTGTCCAAACCTTTGGTCTGTACTGTAAATATATATATATATATATATATATATATATATATATATATATATATATATATATATATATATATATATATATATATATCTCGGCCCATATCTACAACTTTATTCCACAGTGTAACACATTACACTAAGCGGTGAGGAGTAGAAACTTTTAGATAAGTTGCAGCGTTAAAATAGATTTCTTTGTCATGCTTGTCTCCTCAATCAATTCTTTCTAGTTAGAACCATCCACAGTACAGTAACTGTACAGACAATATAGCTATGTCCACAAATCCCTTGGGAACACTGATTAAATCCCTGAACCTAAAGTGGGGTACTATATTTATGAAATATCAGAGCTAAGATTCTATCATCTACCCATGGCCTCTAGAGGTGGTGTTTTCATGGTCTCTGTGTTCTATCTCCAGGACCTGTGACTAGATTTATTAGTAGACATCAGAGGTGAGGAGGGTGTCATACGGCAGGCTTTTGAACTCCTAAAGGTAGTGATTCACACTTTCAGTAGTTTCCAGGTCTCTAGATTACGTACCTCTAATACTACATTAAGATTAGATATTTATATACTTCTACACATTACACTTAAATGATGTTATCTGATAGGCTACCAAAAACATAAGAGTCTTCTGCATACATCTGAATAGTGGATCAACATCTACAAGCGTGACCCTGGAAAGGTCGACTCCCCGTGCCTTTCACCCCAGACGTCTACCCTTCTTCCCTATGTTTCCCCCCCTTCTCTGAATAAAAGGCAAGCCACAACCATTAGTCTTTGGATAAGAAAGGCCACAGCAGCCAATTTTTCATTAATAATTAAAGACACTTGTTGGGGTCCTCGAAGCTACCATGTTCCATTGGCATTGCCCCTTCCCTCCCAGCCTTACTTCCAGCCGCATTTTTTTCCAGGCACGGAAGCACCATGAATCGAGGGGAGAGGTTGCCTCCACACCGTTAGCCTGTACCTCTGTCGTCAGGTGCCCAACCATCGTTACCGTGCACCCGACCTCCAACGTCGGGTGGCCCCCGGGACCCTGTGTTGGGGACTGCGCTATCTTCTGGTGATCCCTGACTCCCCCCTCCCCCTTGTAGTGGGCCTGAATAGTAGGACAAGCAAAACATGGAATCATAATTACCAGGCCATGGGAGTCATCCTCCCCCCAGCTGCTGTGGTCCTGGAGTCCTCCTACCCGCTGACACCCGCCTCCTACCGCTGGCTATGAGGGAACCCCCTGCCTTCCTCCTTCGGGGTCCTGCTCCCTGCTCGCTCTGGGACCCCGGAACTGCTCCACCTGCAGCCGCCTGTGGGCCCTGGCCGGGACCACCACCACACACCTCCAAGGATACCTTGCGCTATGCTCTCCAGCCATCCCAAGGGGTGAGCGCTGGCAGCCACCTGAAGCCTGGAGATGACATCCATGCCGATAAAAAAAAGGGCCTGCGTGGTGGGGAGTGTGCTGGGTAACTTGCTGTCCAGACATCCTGGGTAACAAAGAGGGCTATGGCCCCTTCCACATCCTTTTTGTTCCCCCCGACACCCCCTCTGCATATGTCACTTCACCCATGTCATTTCCCCTATGTCATTCCCTCCCCCTTCCCCCGCTTCTTTCCCCCCCCCCCGCTTTTCCAATTTCTCCCATATCGTCACTTGCTCCCTGCCCAGGTCATGTCCACCTACTTCCCACCCTCCGGGTCTCGTCCGGCGGCTATTATATGGTTGTAACATCAGTGGCAAAAGCTTTTTTCATATTGCACATGTATATTTATCTTATCCCATATAATACATATATACATACCGTACATACAACTAGAAGGCATATATTTAAAGATGCCCACAGGCATGGATAAGCCACAGATGCCCCATATTTCTTTACTATGACATGAGGCTGTGTAGGAGGAAATAAAATCCAGAAATACTGAAGCTGCTTATGTTGTGACAAACATGTGTGGGTTGCTCTAGACACACACTAAACTGTATGCAATAACAATGAAAATTATGGCAGGTAGATAATTCTGTTTAATACATGTGATCTAGAAGCCAGTAAAGATCTGCAAAACAAAGAAATATGACAATGGGTTCAAAACGTTTTACTCAGTGTGCCCCATTTTGATGGCAAAAAATGCTGAAATATTTGTATAATAAAAAAAAGATAGATTCTGTAGCAAATTTCCCTATGTGTTATTTGTAGATTTTTGTTTTTCATTGTATTATAATATTAGTATTTTCATAGTTGATAGTGATAGTCTTATTTGTTCAAACTACATTTATGCATTTAGAGATGCTAATGTACATGTTTTTAATTACTGTCATTTTTATTTTAGTTCCTGAACCCTGACAACAATTTAGTTAACCAGAAAACAACTTAAAAAATACTGCTATAATACATCTTGTTGTACTAATATTAAAAACTAAATCATAAGAAAGCTCGTCATGAGTTTTGTTATAGTATCCACTATTAATTTGTATATTGCAAAGTGCCAGAAATAAGCAATTATCGCAAGTCTCGTGAAAAAATATTACTTTTTGGCTGCCTTACAGATCTTATATTACTGGTACCTTGATGTACTGTATTATTAAACCTGATTGTGGAGTGTTAGCTTGTCCCTTCTTCAAGCCACAGCTGTTTCCCTATTAAATACTCCCCCATCTGTCTCTTCTTTTACAAAGCTGGAGGCAGTATAGCATAAGTAGTGAAGCAATTCAGTACTATTTTGGATAAACATAACTGAAACTTGAATATTTGCCATCTTTCTTGTTTCAATGCTGTATAGAGGGCTGTCAAAAACAAGCACATGTTTGAATTATAAGAATAAAATTGTGATTAGCTTTATATTATAATTTCAGTTCACCCTTATCTGTTCGTAACATCATTTTTATTGACTAACATATTTTTAGCATTTTCTTGTAAATTGATACCTGGTTGGTGGAGGTGTTCTAGCTAGTGGATAATGCTGTCTTACGCTGCTGGTGACTATGTGCCGGCAATGCTTTTCACTGCAAGTAGTAAGGTACAGGTGAGAAATACATTTCAGTGGAAGTATAGTCAACACCATTTCATGGGTTTATCGAGATTGACCCTTGATGCTGACATTACTGTAAAGGTGTCCCGTGGCTGAGAACAAGTGGAAGATGAAAAGTGATGCCAGAGGCTGACTCCATAACAGATGGGTTTTCTATGCCACACTTTTGACACTATGTTGAATTCATGCTTTGATGAAGGTAAGATTTTCAGGGGACAAGTCTCATTATTACTTGTACATAAGGTAATAAAATAGACCTAAAGGTGTAATCATTGAAACTGCTTTTAATATTTTCTCTTAGTAAGAAAGGATGAAGAAAGCAGAAAATACAAATCAAGACAAAACAAAACTCAGAGATGATGTTATTTAATTTTGAGACAATTCTTAGAATAATTTCCAAATGATTTCCACATACATATTGTGGCTGATTTCCAAAAAGTACATGAGGCAGAAATTTGACTTAACATGTTGCAAAATTCTGTTTTTATCACTTGTTTCACATTTTTTGTATTTTTCGATATGTCCAACAAAGGTACATGACATATTAGAAAGTGGGAGGAGAAAGGAGCGTGGCCTAAATTGCAGCCCATGCTCCAAAATTGCCTCGAATTTGGATTACACAACGATTTGGAATAACATAATTGGCCAAAGTAAGTCAAGTAATGGATGGTATAAGCTTAGATTAGACATTTTAAAGATGCAGCAAAAATATTAAACATCGCAATAAATCTGTTACATTTTAAGATTATCTAATCAAATTGCACTTTTGCTCAAACCTTTAGTAGGAGAATACTCATGTTTGTAAGAACCTGAATATTTGCCAATGTAAACATGTTTACAATCACCGGACGAATAAACAAGTCACTCATTGGACCCTTATAAACAGCTAATGTGATGCCGATAATAAATTCTGTATATAGATGTTCTGTTCCCACCATTACTTGTTGGCGTGTGTAACTGATCGCTGAATTACTTGAATTTACTTGATCACTGCTTGTTACTGGTCTATTTGGCTAGTGTATATGGGTTATAAGTTTGCACTACACATAGACAGCTTTAGTAAAACATTCCCCAAATTATACTAAACTTCCCAAGTAGACAATGAGTAGACGCATTGTAAGGAGAGAACCTGGCGAGCAGAGACCAGCTCAGTCCCCATAAGTGTTGTCAGTTTTAGGACTTATCTTTCCTCGCCATGTTCTGTCCCTAATATGCTCGCAGATACTGCTCTCTGTTGCTCTGGGATCGCACTGTCACTGTACATTGAGAAGAATATTGCACAGTAAGGAGGGAGCTTGAGCTAAACATATGTCGGAATTGACAACCGATACACACTCAGCAGAGCAGGAACAAGCACAGCCCTGGAAGCAGACTTCAATGATGATGACGCTACGTTTCAGTGACAGAGGCTGCTGCAGTGACTGAAACCTCAGACCCCCTGATGATGTACCATTTGAGGTGTGTAGCCTATATTGGGGAATTCTCAAATGAAACTTCATCAAAATGGAAATTGGTAAAAAATACAGATTAGAGCGAATCAGAGGGATTTCCTAATTAAAGTATATTAGTAAAGCTATTCGTGCTGTAACGCTGTTATCAAAAAGTCCAATTAACCAGATAAAAGGCTTTCTCAACATCGATAGAAGGCAATGCCTAAATCAGATTGATGGTTTTTATGGAATCGCCTACCTATCACCAAAAAGTCAGCGTGATCCTGGTGAATGATGTCCAACAGCAGAAGTGACAACCTGACAGCAAGAATCTTTGCCAACAGTTTAATATCTGTGTTCAATAACAAAATGCGTCGATAGCTGGAACATAGGGAAGGGTTCTTATGACTTTTAATTACTGTTATGTGAGCGCTTAAAGTTTCCATAAGAAAAGGGGAGTTGTGAGAAGCAGACTTAAAGAAATTGAGTATTTGTAGAGTACTACATTTAGTACCATATTTATAATAATGTCTTCTACATCTTGCCAGAGTAACATTTTCTCTAGCCATAAAGAGAGAGAACAGAAACTCTCACTTCTGTAACAAGCCAGATTTCAAAGAGGGAAGAACGTTTATCTCTAAGTCCCTAATATTAGAAAAGTAGACAGTAATTGTTGCATCTTGTTCTTTTTTTAATATGAAATATTTTTTATAACTTCTGAAATGTAGCCTGCATAACTGCTGGTTCATCTAACAACAAAATATTCAGTCGCCATTGAGATTGTCTTGGAATGAGAGAATACAATGACATTGTCACTGTAATAAGAGCATGGTTCGAGAAGGCAACAAAGTCAATATTTTCAGCGCATAGGTGATGAAGATGGTTGTGTTTGATAAACAATTCATGTCATATAATCTGGTATATGCATCATGTACTGACAAATAAAAAGATAAATCTCTATATGCCTAATAACACCAAGTGCCAATTAGCTGATGACTGTGAAAGACAGACGAAAGGTGAAATAAACAATTTTGGGAGAGAGAAGCTAGGGCTCTTGGAGCTATCCACATCCAGATCCAAGGCCATGTTAGAACTACCACAAAAATTTGTATCCCATTAGCAAAACCCTCTAACTGATGTAGAAAAGATTTCAAGGACTTAACTTGACCAGAATTAGCAAAGTAAAAAGAAGCAAAGCTAAATAATTTAGATGCAATGCAGCCTTTAAAGAAGAGCATCCCACCTTTTCCATCACTCTGAGAGTCTCCAAACTCCCACTAAAAGGAACAGGAAACGGGAATGCAGGTACCGTTGGTTCTTGGGTCAGAGAAAAAGCTATGGTAAGCGGAGGGAAAGCAATGTTTAGTTTGTTTAAAAGGCTTTCCAGCACATAGATGGGTCTCATTGCTGAATGCAAAAGGCAGACAATGTTTTAAAAAAGATGTAGCATAATGGACCTTTTCGTAGAACTGTGTAGGCCTTCAAGAGTCAAGAGAGTTGACTTACAGCTCAGTGATATCTGAGGTAGAAACTTTGTGATAAGGATTGAGGGAAGTATGAGTCAGGAAAGGAGAAGGTTAAAAAAAAAGTAAACTAAAGATAAAGAAGAAACATAAGAAACGATAAGTCAATATGAAAGGCAATCCAAACAGTAAAGAATGTCCTAAAAAAAAGTTAAAAATAAGTTTAAAGAAATTAGGTAGAGAAAAGTGTACAAGCGGACCAGTGTTCAGAATATATTCTGGACAAACCTGTTTGAAGAAAAGGGGAAGAAAGGAGATGAAGAAAGCTATAGAGTGAAGATAGACCAAATAAGAGCTCATGAAAAATCAATAGAGCAAGCTCTTGAACAGGCCAACTTCAAAAGAAAAAACAAGTCATGATGAAAGAAAATGATAATTGGTCTAAGTAAGATCTGGCTTCATATATTATAGGTATCATTAATAGTGACTACCTTAGGTAATAAACTTAATATAGATACCCGATTTAGAATATGGGTAGCTAGATAATGTATTGTACACTAGACGAGCAATATATCAATGGAAACAGAATTCCAGCATCCCCCAGCATACAATGCTCCATACAGTAAAATGGGCCCTATATAATGCTCCATACAGTTGAACAGGGCCCCATATAATGTTCGACACAATGAAAAAATCAAATACTCACCTTTCCCAATCCTGCAGATCCGGTCTCATAGTGTCTTCCGACTCTGTGCACTGCCCAGCACAGGGTGCGATTCTGTGACATCATCGCAGCCTCTGTCACAGGGAATCAGAAGATGGCAATGTGATACTGAAGATACTGGAGCTGCGGATAACAATGAAAGGTGATTTGAGAGGGGGTGGGCCGATGCCGGTGCCAGCACTTGATGTCAGCATTACCATTGGGCTCCCCAGACTCACAGGTCCCATAGTGTGTCGGTGTCCCTGAATCCGAGTGGGCCCCTTCTTTCTTCCAGGCACCGGCACTTGCCCAGGTACTCTGGGTGGTGATGCCCAGACAAGTAAAACATCTCATTTTATCTCACTACCAGCTTTACCCCATGCTAAAAACGTGGCACAAATTTTTAACAAAGAAATTGTGAAATTACGTGGGATTCCTACTGATATTGTTTCTGACCTGGTTGTGCAATTTATTTCCAAATTTTAGAATGAGTTTTGCGCTCGTTTGTGGATCTATCTGTCACTTTCTTCAGCCTTTCTTCCACAGTCCAATGGAAAAACTGAACATGTTAACCAGAATCTTGAGATTTATCAAAAGGGAAAATGCAAAAATGTGGAACTTTAGGAAAGCTGATTTAAACAAATTAAAGGAAGAGCTTAATTGTGTAGACTGGGACCATGTCATGGGAACTGGAGATACTGAACTTAAATGGGGCATGTTTAAGGACATATTACTCGAATCCTGTAGGAAATGTATAGCCTCTGGCAATAAAATGTCCAGGAATAAAAAGAAACCATTATGGATAAATAAGACACTACAAAGTCTAATAAGAGAAAAACAAAGGGCATTCAAAATATTGCAGGCCAAGAATACAGAAATAGCATTTCAGGTGTATAAAGATCTCAATAAGAAATGTAAAAATAACTCAAGCTAGCAAAATTATCTACAGAGAAATAAATCACCCGCAACATTAAAGTAAATCCCCCAACTTTTTATAAATACATCAATGCCAAAAAGAAAAAAACAGAAGGTATTGGACCCTTAAAAAATGATAATAAGATAATTATATAGTACAGACTAAAGGCTAAGATATTAAACAGGCACTTTTCATCTATGTTGTTCACCAATGAAATATCTGTTACAGGGATCATTCAATAAGGCAAAAATCAAAGTTCACCACCTGATATAACTAGTTTAACACAAGAAGAAGTATGCCTACATCTGAGCAAATCAAACATTGATAAATCACCCTTCCCAGATGGAATTCATCCATGGATATTGAGGGAATTGAGCTCAGTAATTAACAAACCACTGTATCTAAAATTCTAAGACTCTCTTGTAACAGAGTGGTGCCACAGGATTGGAGGATGGCTGATGTGGTACCGATATTTAAGAAAGGTAAGAGTGTGGATCCAAGCAACTACTGCCCAGTAAGTCTGACATCAGTAGCGTGCAAAGTTTTAGAGGGCATTATGCGAGATGACGTGCAGAAATATAGAAATATATTTCAGAGTATAATAAAATAACTTACAATCAGCATGGATTCAAGAAGAATAACTCTGTCTAACTAACATGTTGAGTTTCTATGAGGAGGTAAGTGCAAATCTGGATGTTGATAATGCAGCTGATTTGCAAAGGTAGTTGATACTGTTCCACATAGGAACCTTATACTGAAGCTACAGAAGCAAGGACTAGGGTAAACTGTGTGCAGATGGGTAAGGTAAGGGCTAAAACAAAGCAAAGAGTCATCATAAATGGTACGTTCTCTAAATGAGATATAGTCAGCAGTGGGATTCAGCAGGGATTTGTCATAGAACTGATTCTTTTATACCTCTTTATTAATAAACTTGTGGATGAGATTAAAAATAAAGTGTCAGTCTTTGCTGACGACACCAAACTATGTAGGATATTAAAATCTGACATTGACATTACAATATCGCAAAACGATCTGGATTAGTTGTCTGAATGGGCAAACACTTAGCAAATGAGATTTAATGTTGATAACTGTAGAGTGATGCACCTGGGACAGAGTAATCCTATTGGTCCAGATACTTTAAATGGGAGTATACTGGGGACTGCAGAACAGGAGAAGGACTTGGGTATTTTTGTTACAAGTAAGTTGAGCAGCAGTACTCAATGTCAAGCAGCAGCTGCAAAAGCAAACAAGATTTTAGGGTGTATGAAAATAGATATAATCTTGCTATCTCAAGGTATTGTTACACCTCTAGAATCTAGATTCTAGCCACATCTAGAATATCAAATCCAATTTTGGGACCCACTTTTTAAAAAGGATATTCAGAAGTTAGAGTCAATCCAAAGGTGGACAACTAGAGAATTATAAGGGATTGAAGGCCTACCATATGATGAGAGGTTGGAAAAGTTGGGCTTGTTCCGCTTAGAAAACAGATGCCTCAGAGGAGATCTCATTTACATGTATAAATATATGTGTGGTCAGTAGAGAGGACTGGCACACAAGTTATTTCATCCAATGACCATACTAAGGACTCAGGGGTCTCATTACGGGTGGAAGAAAGGAGATTCCAGCAGCTAAGTAGTAAATGGTTCTTTACAGTTAGAGCAGTGAGAATGTGGAATGCTGTTATGATCCGGTGACCCTGGAGCCGCATGTGACTATCTCTGGAGTAAGTGGTACCTGTACTGACCGCAATCCTAATACTGACACCGCAACTAGAAGTAGCCGTGGGATGTACCTAACATGACCTAGACACCTCGACACAGCCGGAGGACTAAATACCCCTAAAGATGGAAATGGGAAATCCTATCTTGCCTCAGAGCAAAGCCCCAAAGGATAGGCAGCCCCCCACAAACATTGACTGTGAGTTTAAGAGGAAATACGTACACAGGCAGAAAAGACAGAGTTTAGCAAAAGAGGCACTTCTAGCTAAAATAGAAAAGGATAGGACAGAGTACTAAGCGGTCAGTATTAAAACTCTGGAAAAATCCACAGCAGAATATACTATCACTACATCTAACTAAAGACATAGGATGTATATCTGCATCTCCAAAGAATCCAGCATGACAGAAAAATCCAAACAAGTCTAAGCTGGACAAAAATACAATAGATTGCACTGCACATAAAAGCACATTGCATGCGTGCTACAGAGAACAAAAACTAGACACTTATCTTAGCTGAAATAACTGCAGGGCAAATGGAGCCAGACAGAGATGCAATCCCTCCAAGATACAATGGACAACTGGCAGGGATTGATGGATCCTACACACCTAAATAGCTAATAGAGCTGCAATAAGCAGAAACACCTGCCCTGCTTACAATCCAGAGACCACTGCACTACCACTAACAACCACCGGAGGGAGCCCAAGAGCAGAATTCACAACAGTACCCCCCCTTGAAGAGGGGTCACCGAACCCTCACCAGAGCCTCCAGGCCGATCAGGACGAGCCAGATGAAAGGCCCGAACCAAATCAGCAGCATGGACATCAGAGGCAAAAACCCAAGAATTAATCTCCTGGCCATAACCCTTCCATTTGACAAGGTACTGAAGCTTCCGTCTCGAAAAAAGAGAATCCAAAATCTTCTCAACCACATACTCCAACTCCCCATCAACCAACACAGGAGCCGGAGGATCAACAGAGGGAAGAACGGGCGTCACATATTTCCGCAATAAAGATCTATGGAAAACATTATGGATGGCAAAAGATGCCGGAAGGGCCAAACGAAAAGAAACAAAAGAAACCGGATTGATAATCTCAGAAATCCTATAAGGACCAATAAACCGAGGCTTAAACTTAGGGGAAGAAACCTTCATAGGAACATGACGGGAAGACAACCAGACCAAGTCCCCAACCCGAAGCCGGGAACCAACACACCGACGACGATTAGCAAAACGTTGCGCCTCCTCCTGAGACAACACCAAATTGTCCACCACATGAGCCCAAATTTGCTGCAACCTGTCAACCACAGAATCCACACCAGGACAATCAGAAGGCTCAACCTGCCCAGAAGAAAAACGAGGATGAAAACCAAAATTACAAAAGAAGGGTGAAACCAAGGTTGCCGAACTAGCCCGATTATTAAGGGCAAACTCGGCCAATGGCAAGAAAGCCACCCAATCATCCTGATCAGCAGACACGAAGCATCTCAAATAAGTTTCCAAAGTCTGATTAGTTCGCTCGGTTTGGCCATTTGTCTGAGGATGAAATGCGGAAGAAAAAGACAAATCAATGCCCAGCCTAGCACAAAAGGCTCGCCAAAACCTAGAAACAAACTGGGAACCTCTGTCGGACACAATATTCTCTGGAATACCATGCAAACGGACCACATGCTGAAAAAACAATGGAACCAAATCAGAAGAGGAAGGCAACTTAGGCAAAGGCACCAGATGAACCATCTTAGAAAACCGGTCACAAACCACCCAGATAACCGACATCCTCTGGGAAACCGGAAGGTCCGAAATAAAATCCATAGAAATATGCGTCCAAGGCCTCTCAGGGACCGGCAAAGGCAAAAGCAACCCACTAGCATGGGAACAACAAGGCTTAGCCCGCGCACAAGTCCCACAGGACTGCACAAAAGAATGCACATCCCGCGACAAAGATGGCCACCAAAAAGACCTACCAACCAAATCTCTGGTACCAAAAATACCAGGATGACCAGCCAACACAGAACAATGAACCTCCGAAATCACTCTACTAGTCCATTTATCAGGAACGAACAGTTTCCCCACTGGACAGCGGTCAGGTTTGTCAGCCTGAAATTCCTGAAGAACCCGTCGCAAATCAGGGGAGATGGCAGAAAGGACCACCCCTTCCTTTAGAATGCCGACCGGTTCAAGGACCTCCGGAGAATCAGGCAAAAAGCTCCTAGAGAGGGCATCAGCCTTAATATTCTTAGAACCCGGAAGATACGAGACCATGAAATCAAAACGGGAGAAAAACAAAGACCATCGAGCCTGTCTAGGATTCAGCCGCTTGGCAGACTCGAAGTAAATCAGATTTTTATGATCAGTCAAGACCACAATACGGTGCTTGGCTCCCTCAAGCCAATGTCGCCATTCCTCGAACGCCCACTTCATAGCCAACAATTCCCAATTGCCGACATCATAATTACGTTCAGCAGGCGAAAACTTTCGGGAAAAGAAGGCACATGGCCTCATCAAGGAACCATCAGAATTCCTCTGAGACAAAACGGCCCCTGCCCCAATCTCAGAAGCGTCAACCTCAACCTGAAAAGGAAGAGAAACATCTGGCTGATGCAACACCGAGGCAGAAGTAAATCGGCGTTTAAGCTCCTGAAAGGCAGAGACAGCCACAGAGGACCAAATTGTCACATCAGCGCCCTTTTTCGTCAAATCGGTCAGGGGTTTAACCACACTGGAGAAGTTAGCAATGAAACGGCGATAAAAATTAGCAAAGCCCAAAAATTTCTGAAGACTCTTCACGGACGTGGGCTGAATCCAATCATGAATGGCCTGAACCTTAACCGGATCCATCTCCATAGATGAGGGAGAAAAAATAAAGCCCAAAAAAGAAACCTTCTGCACTCCAAAGAGACACTTAGACCCCTCCACAAATAAAGCATTATCACGAAGGATCTGAAATACCATCCTGACCTGTTTCACATGAGACTCCCAATCATCGGAAAAAATCAAAATGTCATCCAAATATACAATCATGAATTTATCAAGATAATTCCGGAAGATATCATGCATGAAGGACTGAAAAACAGATGGAGCATTAGAGAGCCCGAAAGGCATCACAAGGTATTCAAAATGGCCCTCGGGCGTATTAAACGCAGTTTTCCATTCGTCACCCTGCTTAATACGAACAAGATTATATGCCCCTCGAAGGTCAATCTTAGTAAACCAGCTAGCCCCCTTAATCCTAGCAAATAAATCAGAAAGCAAAGGCAAAGGGTATTGAAATTTGACCGTAATCTTATTCAAGAGGCGATAATCAATACAGGGTCTCAAGGAGCCATCCTTCTTGGCAACAAAAAAAAATCCCGCCCCCAATGGTGAAGAAGATGGCCGAATATGCCCTTTCTCCAAAGACTCCTTAATATAACTCCGCATGGCGGTATGTTCAGGCACAGACAGGTTGAAAAGTCGGCCCTTAGGAAACTTACAACCTGGAATCAAGTCAATAGCACAATCACAGTCCCTATGCGGTGGAAGGGAACTGGACTTGGGCTCATCAAATACATCCTGAAAATCAGACAAGAACTCTGGAATTTCAGAAGAGGGGGAAGAGGAGATTGACATCAAAGGAACGTCACTATGAACTCCCTGACAACCCCAACTTGTCACAGACATAGATTTCCAATCCAACACCGGATTATGTACCTGCAACCATGGAAAACCCAGCACAATAGCATCATGCAAATTATGCAACACCGGAAAGCGACAATCCTCCCGATGGGCTGGCACCATGCACATGGTCACCTGTGTCCAAAACTGGGATTTATTTTTAGCCAAAGGTGTAGCATCAATGCCCCTTAAAGGAATAGGGTTCTTCAAAGACTGCAAGGGGAAACCACAACGTCTAGCAAATTCAAAGTCCATTAAATTCAAAGCGGCACCAGAATCTACAAACGCCATGACAGAAAATGACGACAATGAGCAGATCAATGTCACAGATAACAGAAATTTAGATTGTATGGTACCAATGGTAACCGAACTAGCAATCCTCTTAGTACGCTTATGGCAGACCGAGATGACATGAGAAGCATCACCACAGTAAAAACACAACCCATTCTGATGTCTGAATCTCCGTTGTTCCGCTCCAGACAGAATCCTATTGCACTGCATAGGCTCAGGTGTCTGGTCTGAGGACAACGCCACAGCGCGCACAGCTCTGCGCTCACGCAGGCGCCGATCAATCTGAATGGCCAGAGACATAGAATCGCTCAGACCAATAGGGGTGGGAAACCCCACCATAACATCTTTAACAGATTCAGAAAGACCCTTTCTGAAAATTGCCGCCAAAGCATCCTCATTCCACTTAGTCAGCACAGACCATTTTCTAAATTTCTGACAATACAATTCTGCCGCTTCTTGACCCTGAAACAGAGTCAACAAGGTCTTCTCAGCATGATCCACAGAATTTGGTTCATCATACAATAACCCTAGAGCCTGGAAAAAAGCTTCTACATTAAGCAAGGCAGGATTCCCAGATTCCAGGGAAAATGCCCAATCCTGAGGATCGCCACGCAGCAGGGAGATGACTATTTTAACCTGCTGAATGGGATCACCAGAAGAACGAGGTTTCAGAGCAAAAAACAGTTTACAGTTATTTTTAAAACTCAAAAATTTAGACCTGTCCCCAAAAAATAAATCAGGAGTAGGAATCCTAGGCTCTAAAACCGGAGTCTGAACAATATAATCGGAAATACCCTGTACCCTAGCAGCCAGTTGGTCTACACGAGAAGCTAATCCCTGAACATCCATGCTAGCACACAGCTCTTCAGTCACCCAGAGGAAAAGAGGGAAGGAAAGACAAAAAAGACTACAGGAAAAAAAATGGCTCAGCACTTTTCTTCCCTTCTTCTGAGATGCATTTAACTCATTGTTGGCCAGTTGTACTGTTATGATCCGGTGACCCTGGAGCCGCATGTGACTATCTCTGGAGTAAGTGGTACCTGTACTGACCGCAATCCTAATACTGACACCGCAACTAGAAGTAGCCGTGGGATGTACCTAACATGGCCTAGACACCTCGACACAGCCGGAGGACTAAATACCCCTAAAGATGGAAATGGGAAATCCTATCTTGCCTCAGAGCAAAGCCCCAAAGGATAGGCAGCCCCCCACAAACATTGACTGTGAGTTTAAGAGGAAATACGTACACAGGCAGAAAAGACAGAGTTTAGCAAAAGAGGCACTTCTAGCTAAAATAGAAAAGGATAGGACAGAGTACTAAGCGGTCAGTATTAAAACTCTGGAAAAATCCACAGCAGAATATACTATCACTACATCTAACTAAAGACATAGGATGTATATCTGCATCTCCAAAGAATCCAGCATGACAGAAAAATCCAAACAAGTCTAAGCTGGACAAAAATACAATAGATTGCACTGCACATAAAAGCACATTGCATGCATGCTACAGAGAACAAAAACTAGACACTTATCTTAGCTGAAATAACTGCAGGGCAAATGGAGCCAGAGATGCAATCCCTCCAAGATATAATGGACAACTGGCAGGGATTGATGGATCCTACACACCTAAATAGCAAATAGAGCTGCAATAAGCAGAAATACCTGCCCTGCTTACAATCCAGAGACCACTGCACTACCAATAACAACCACCGGAGGGAGCCCAAGAGCAGAATTCACAACAGAATGCCCTACCACAAGAGGTAGTAATGGTTGAAACTATAACATCTTTTTAAAAAGGGAGGCATGATTTCCTCAATACACGTAGCATTAGGAGTTATAGTTAATTTAGTGACAAAATGTATAATTGGTTGGGAAAGGTTGAACCTAGGTATTTTTTCAACCTATGTAACTATGTGTTAGGCGTCGGGATTCTCACTCTGCACAGGGTAGATCCCAAGCCTTGCCTGCATCTGCGGTTTCCCATTCTGCTTTGACCACTGCAGGTGCTGCTGAGCATAGACATCGGTCCCAGTGTCTTGCTCAGGCTCATGTTATTCGTCTGGTTACTGCTGGCTCTTCAGCCAAGCCTATGGTAATCAGCAGTAGTCAGCGACGAGCGAACACTCTGGAGACTAAGTCCAGAAATCACCCTACTGAGCATGCTTGTGATGTGGTGACGTCTCATTGGTGGTCGGTCGTCAGCTGTTCTGGTTATGTGGCAGCTCTGGATTGGTCCACGGGCAAGGTCTTGTCCGACTGGACTTGAGCTGCACATATAAAACGTTTTCAGAGGTGCACGCCGGTGCACTAGTATCAACCTAATCTCATGTGTGAGTGTACTTTGCAACTGTGTGGCCTGTGTCAGCACGTGCTAGGGGTTGGCTGATAGCCGTTAGAATTCCGGCACCTCCAGAAAGGAGTTTGTTCGTTTGCATTCAGGGATGACGTTTAGCCACTAGAATTCCGGCACCTCCGGAGATGAGTTTTTTGAGTTACTGACTGTCTGAACACTGTTGCTACCAGCTCCGCTGGTGAGCTTCGATCCTCTGTGAAGTTAACCGGGATCGTGTCTAGCGTCATATCTTTTGTTGCTGTGTGCGAGTGACATGGCTTTATTGCTGAGCATCTGCTTCGTTGCTGTGTGCGATTGACATGGCTCTATTGCACAGCATCAGCTTTGTTACTGTGTGCGAGTGACACTACTTCATTAGCTGCTCACTGAGTGACTTTTAACTTAGTGCGAGCAAGCAATCGCTCACTGCATTCTCCGCCATTGTTCACATTAGCAGCAGTTTTACATCTCTGCATGGTGGACCTTGGATTGCAATTGCACTTCTTCATTTAATCTATTTAGTGCAACCTGCCAACACTAACACTATGTAACTATCTTAGGTGTCTTGTATCTGAGAATCAGGATAATTGGGTTCCTTACTTACCTTTACTATTGTCATGAGTACACTGGCAAGTCCCAGTTCTACGGGGCACATGGGTTTCTTCCTCAGTTCTGCTCTTTTAATAGGAATTGCTCTTCAAGAATACCTGAAGAGGAACGGTTTTCATCATCTATTACATCTGCATGACAAGGGGTTCTGAATAATATAAAGAGGATGGGGTCCAAATATAAGTGTGTAGCTGATCTTAGACATGGGATGGGTCCTGATCTGATTGTTGGTGAATTGTGGTGATTGTCCTCGAGGCACATTAACCCCTTTACCCCCAAGGGTGGTTTGCACCTTAATGACCGGGCCAATTTTTACAATTCTGACCACTGTCCCTTTACGAGGTTATAACTCTGGAACGCTTCAACATATCCTGATGATTCTGACACTATTTTCTCCTGACATATGGTACTTCATGATACTGGTAACGTTTCTTTGCTATTACCTGCGTTTATTTGTGAAAAAAAAAGGAAATTTGGCAAAAATTTTGCAATTTTCCAACTTTGAATTTTTATGCCCTTAAATCACAGAGATATGTCACAAAAAATACTTAATAAGTAACATTTCCCACATGTCTACTTTACATCAGCGCAATTTTGGAACCAAAATTTTTTTGGGTTAGTGAGTTATAATGGTTAAAAGTTGACCAGCAATTTCTCATTTTTACAACACCATTTTTTTTAGGGACTACATCACATTTGAAGTCACTTTGAGGGGTCTATATGATAGAAAATACCCAAGTGTGACACCATTCTAAAAACTGCACCCCTCACGGTGCTCAAAACCACATTCAAGAAGTTCATTAACCCTTCAGGTGTTTCACAGGAATTTTTGGAATATTTAAAAAAAAAAAATGAGCATTTAACTATTTTTCACACAAAAAATTTACTTCAGCTCCAATTTGTTTTATTTTACCAAGGATAACAGGAGAAATTGGACCTCAAAAGTTGTTGAACAATTTATCTTGAGTATGCTGATACCCCATATGTGGGGGTAAACCACTGTTTGGGCGCATGGCAGAGCTCGGCAGGGAAGGAGCGCCATTTGACTTTTGAATGCAAAATTGACTGAAATTGAGATAGGACACCATGTCACGTTTGGAGAGCCTCTGATATGCCTAATCATTGAGACCCCCACAAGTGACACCATTTTGTAAAGTAGACCTCATAAGCAACTTATCTAGATGTGTGGTGAGCACTTTCACCCACCAAGTGCTTCACAGAAGTTTATAATGTAGAGCCATAAAAATAAAAAATCATATTTTTTAAAAAAAAATATTTTTTGCCCCCAATTTTTTATTTTCCCAAGGGTAACAGAAGAAAGTGGACCCCAAAAGTTGTTGTGGAATTTGTCCTGAGTACGCTGATACCTCATATGTGGGGGTAAACCGCTGTTTGGGCGCATGGCAGAGCTTGGAAGGGAAAGAGCGCCATTTGACTTTTCAATGCAAAATTGACTGGAATTGAGATAGGACACCATGTCGCGTTTCGAGAGCTCCTGATGTGCTTAACCATTGAAATCCCCCACAAGTGACACCATTTTGGAAAGTAGACCCCCTAAGGAACTTATCTAGATGTGTGGTGAGCACTTTGACCCACCATGTGCTTCACAGAAGTTTATAATGTAGAGCCGTAAAAATAAAAAATCATATTTTTTCACAAAAATGATCTTTTCACCCCTTAATTTTTTATTTTCCCAAGGGTAACAGAAGAAATTGGACCACAAAAGTTGTTGTGGAATTTGTCCTGAGTACGCTGATATCCTATATGTGGGGGTAAACCACTTTGAGAGCCCCTGATGTGCCTAAACAGTGGAAACCCCCCCACAAGTCACACCATTTTGGAAAATAGACCCCTAAGGAACTTATCTAGATGTGTTGTGAGAACTTTGAACCTCAAAATGTTTCACTACAGTTTATAAAGCAGAGCGGTGAAAAAAAAAATAATTTTTTTTTTCCACAAAAATTATTTTTTTAGCCAACAGTTTTGTATTTTCCCACCGTGTGGGGGGAACCGCCGTTTTGGTGCATGGCAGAGCTCAAAAGGGAAGTAGCGCTGTTTGGAATGCAGGGTTAGATGGTTTGGTCTGCAGGTGTCATGTTGCATTTGCAGAGTCCCTGATGTACCTGAACAGTAGAATCCCCCCACAAGTGACCCCATATTGGAAACTAGACCTCCCCAAGGAACTTATCTAGATGTGTGGTGAGAACTTTGAACCCCCAAGTGTTTCACTACAGTTTATAACGCAGAGCCGTGAAAATAAAAAATAAATTTTTTACCCACAAAAATGATTTTTTAGCCCCCAATTTTTTATTTTCCCAAGGGTACCAAGAGAAATTGGACCCCAAAAGTTGTCCAATTTGTCCAGAGTACGCTGATAACCCTTATATTGGGGTAAACCCCTGTTTGGGAGCATGGGAGAGCTCTGAAGGGAAGGAGCACTGTTTTACTTTTTCAACTCAGAATTGGCTGAAATTGAGATTGGACGCCATGTCGCGTTTGGAGAGCCCCTGATGTGCCTAAACAGTGGAAACCCCTCAATTCTAACTCCAACCCTAACCCAAACACACCCCTAACCTTAATCCCAACCCTAACCACACCCCTAAACCAAACACACCCTAATTCCTAATCCCAACCCTAACGACACCCCTAACCCCAAAACACCCCTAACTCCAACACACCCCTAACCCTAATCCCAACCCTAACCACATCACTAACTCCAACACACCCCTAACTCTAATCCCAACCATAACCCTAACTATACCCCTAACCCTGACACACCCCTAACCCTAATCCCAACCGTAAATGTAATCCAAACCCTAACCCTACCTTTAGCCCCAACCCTAAACCTAACTTTAGCCCCAACCCTAACTGTAGCCCTAACCTTAACTTTAGCCCCAACCCTAACCCTCATGGGAAAATGGAAATGAATACATTTTTTTTAATTTTATTATTTTTCCCTAACTAAGGGGGTGATGAAGGGGGGTTTGATTTACTATTTATAGCGGATTTTTTAGCGGATTTTTATGATAGGCAGTTGTCACACACTAAAAGGCACTTTTTATTGCAAAAAATAGTTTTTGCGACTCCACATTTTGAGAGCTATAATTCTTCTATATTTTGGTCCACAGAGTCATGTGAGGGCTTGTTTTTTGCAGGACGAGTTGACGTTTGTATTGGTACCTTTCCCAGGCACGTGACATTTTTTAGTCGCTTTTTAATCCGATTTTTGTGAGGCAGAATGACCAAAAAACAGCAATTCATGAATTTCATTTGGGGGGGGGAGGGTGTTTATACCTTTCTGCATTTGGTAAAATTGATGAAGCAGTTTTATTCTTCAGGTTAGTACGATTACAGCGATACCTCATTTATTTTTTTTATATTTTGGTGCTTTTATACGATAAAAACTATTTTATATAAAAAATAATTATTTTTGCATCGCTTTATTCTGAGGACTATAACTTTTTTGTTTTTTCGCTGATGATGCTGTATGGTGGCTCATATTTTGTGGGACAAGATGTCGTTTTCAGCTGTACCATGTTTATTTATATCTGTCTTTTTGATCGCGTGTCTTTCCACTTTTTGTTCGGCAGTATGATAATAAAGCGATGTTTTTTTGCCTTCTTTTTTTTTTACGGTGTTCACTGAAGGAGTTAACTAGTGGGACAGTTTTATAGGTTGGGTCGTTACGGATGCAGCGATACTAAATATGTGTACTTTTATTGTTTTTTTATTTAGATAAAGAAATGTATTTATTGGAACAATATTTTTTTTTCTTTATTTAGGAATTTTATTTTTTTTTTACACATGTAAATATTTTTTTTAACTTTTTTACTTTGCCCCAGGGTGGGACATCATGCTATAGTGTCAGATCGCTGATCTGACTCTTTGCAAAGCACTGTGTTAGATCAGTGATCTGACAGGCAGTGCAGGAGGCTTGCCGGCGCCTGCTCTCAGCAGGCGCTTGCAAGCCACCTCCCTGCAGGACCCGGAAGGAGCCCCGCGGCCACTTTGGATCTGGGGCCTGCAGGGAGGAGGACATAGGAGACCCTCTGAACAACGCAATCACATCGCATTGTTCTGAGGGTCTCAGGGAAGCACGCAGGGAGCCCCCTACCTGCGCGATGCTTCCCTATGCTGCCGGAATGCTGCGATCATGTTTGATTGCAGTGTTCCGGGGGTTAATGTGCCGGGAGTGGTCCGTGACCGCTCCTGGCACATGGTGCCGGATGTCAGCTGTGATAATCAGTTGACACCCGTCCGTGATCGGCCATGCTCCCCCCATGAGCGTGGATGATCCTGTATGACGTACTATTCCATCCATGGCTAGTAGGGCCCAGGTCACATGGACGGAATAGTATGTCTAATGGCAGAAAGGGGTTGAGTTGAAGGTTCCTTCTTGGAAACTGAGACCCAGGTTCATCAGTCTTTACACGATTGTGGCCATCATCAATCCTGTAGCATTCTGCCTTGCTTTTCCTCCCACTTTTAGGATCCATAATGTGTTTTTCACACAAAAAATACATTGCATCCTCTGAACCATCACCACCACCTCCACAGCGGTCATTATTTATGAAAATTTGGATTTTCAGATAGCTAAGATAGTTGTTTTTCACTTGGTTCATTGGTCTCTTAAGTATCTGGTTCACTGGAACAGTTACGGTCCTGAAGAGAGAATGTGGGTACCAGCATTTGACATCAGGTTCATTAATTTCTTTCACACAGCACACCCTGAGAGACCCGGCCCTGAGGTTCTGGAGTTCCCTCTTAGTAGGTGGAGTACTGTCATGGATTTACCACGACAGAGAAGGGCCAGAAGATGGCAGTGTCTGATTTCTCATACTCCTGCATTGATTAGAAGCACTTCACTATCATAGTAAACAGTTCAAATTTCTGCTAGAATTGAAGGTGTTAATCTGTTCATTTGAGAGTTCCTTGAGCCTTCCTGCTTTGATGATCTCAGCTGTTCAGTGTGGGCCACTCCCCTCTGCTATATATACTCACCTCTGGAAAAAAAGGGTTTGCCAGTATTAGTTTCACACTGCTTGGTTCTGGAGTTGGAGGTGTTGGTTGCTTGAGGAGGCAATTGGAGTGTTGTTCAGCAGATTGTTGCTTGGTGATTTGTCTGTGTGTGCCTATCCTCATCCTCACTTATTTAGTTTTCCTTCCTTTACTTCCCGGGGTTCCTCTCTGTTGGTTGTTAGTGCATATTTGTATGATGGATATTTTCATCTATCCCATTTATCCCTGTATGTCTTCCCTAGTTAGTCTGGTTTGTGTATTCTAATACGTTGCAACTCCCTACTTCCCTGGGTGGGAAAGGGAACAGATAAGGACTGATTTAGGAGCTCAGCAAAGCACGTGGCCCCAGCATCTCCACCATACCATTAGAAGTAATCCTCAAGGTAGGGATAGCTAGGGCGCCCATAGCTTTAGAGATAGGGAAGGAGCCCCTAGTCCTGGGATATCATGGAACAGTGCTGTGATACCCCATCCTTAGGGCCTCATGAGTAGAGCTGAGCGAACTTGTTAGGAAAACATTCACCAATATCAAATTCAGCATGAACGTAGCACATTCGGATTCATGTTCGGTTTCATGAGCTTTTTGCCTCAAAATTGGAAAAATGTGGTGACAGTTCGGTTTCTACTAATGCTTTTGCTATTACTTTGGCTAGAATAGTGGTGCTGTATGATGAGCGCAGGGGACAGGAAGACTGTTTGATGAGGGGAGGGGGTGTGGAGAAGTTAGAGGCGAGGCATGCTCCTTTTTTTTCCTTTAACTTTATGTGTGCTGATTCCGGTGGCCAATCAGGGTGCAGATGCCAGCAACAACATCATGGCACAAGGTCTTATTTGACTGGCTGCCGAAGTCACATGTCCCTGGCCATATAAAAAGTGGACATCTTGTTTTGCTGGCGCCATTTTCTCAGCATCACAGTGCAGAGAAGCCACTCCTGATTGTGCTGTAGTGCTGCAAGTGAACTTGTCAGTTAGCAAGATAGGATCCTGTGAAATGTTTAATCGATCTTCCAGTATCTAACTAGCTTGTGCAAAAACTGTGTGGCAGTCCCCGGACGCCCCATTTGCTAATCCAAAGCATTTATGATAAGACTGTGTTTCAGTGAGAAAATAAAAGGCCAGATTTCCACTTAAAAATCATTAGACCTAATATTGGGGTGCAGCCACGAGACCCAATTAGCTAATCCAAATCGTTTGTGATAAAACTGTGTTTGAGTGAGAAATCAGAAGGTCAAATTTCCATTTATAAATTGTTAGGTATCAGTTCAGGCACACTATCTAATAAAATAAATAGTGATTGTTCATTCAGGGTATGTGCACACGTCCGGATTTCTTGCAGAAATTTCCTGAAGAAAACCGGAAATTTTCTGCAAGAAATCCGCTTTCTTTTTTTTTTTTCTTTTCCGTTTTTTTCGCGTTTTTTTTTAGCATTCTGCAAGCTTAATTAGCTTGCAGAATGCTAAAGTTTTCCAAGTGATCTGTAGCATCGCTTGGAAAACTGACTGACAGGTTGGTCACACTTGTCAAACATAGTGTTTGACAAGTGTGACCAACTTTTTACTATAGATGCAGCCTATGCAGCATCAATAGTAAAAGATAGAATGTTTAAAAATAAAAAAAAATAAAAAAAAAAGGTTATACTCACCTGCAGGCGTCCGTTCCTATAGATGCTGTGTGTGTTCAGGACCTTCGATGACGTCGCGGCTTGTGATTGGTCGCTGAGCGGTCACATGAGCGGTCACGCGACCAATCACAAGGCCGTGACGTCATCGCAGGTCCTGAACACAGACCATCTAAAGGAACGGAAGCGGCAGCATTCACCGGGCCATCAGAGGGTGAGTATATGACTATTTTTTATTTTAATTATTTTATTTTTTACCAATTATATGGTGCCCAGTCCGTGGAGGAGAGTCTCCTCTCCTCCACCCTGGGTACCAACCGCACATAATCTGCTTACTTCCCGCATGGTGTGCACAGCCCCATGCGGGAAGTAAGCAGATCTATGCACTCCTAGGTGTGCGGAATCCCCGCAATTCCGCAATTTTAATGAACATGTTGCTTTTTTTCCCGCGATGCGATTTTTTCGCGGAAAAAAATGCAACATTTGCACAAAAAATGCGGAATACCCTGTAAATAATAGGAGGTATATGTTAGCGTTTTTTTCGCGTTTTTATAGCGAAAAAACGCGAAAAATCCTGAACGTGTGCACATGGCCTTAGTGACAGGTGACTTACAGCTGCGGGCCTAAGGTTGTAAAACAGCAGGTTACAACAGGGGAAGGCTACATAGAACATGAATGTGAAAAAGCGAGGTCATGGTGGATGGGGGAATAGTTTTGGTGTTCGATGTGTCCATTGGACAGCAAATTGGACCAATTGGGTCCATTGTCTGCTTTTGCCCTTCTGAAAATACTAAATGTGTAGCTAAAAAAGATTTTTGTGGGAAAAATAAGATTTTTTTTTATTTTCACGGCTTAAAGGTATAAACTTCTGTGAAGAACCTGGGGGTGTAAGGTGCTCATTACACATCTAGATAAGGTCCCAAAGGAGTCTAGTTTCCAAAATGGTGTCATATGTGGGGGGTTTCCACTGTTTAGGCACATCAGGGGCTCAAATTTGCATTCCAAATGGGCAACAGGGTGGCTCAGTGGATAGTGAGTCGCCCCACGAGTTAGGGGTACTCGGTACCGGGTCCTGCGGTTCACAGGGGGATATCACGGTGGCTATGACCTGGTCCATGGCCCTGGGTGCC
Source organism: Ranitomeya variabilis (assembly GCF_051348905.1). Lineage (NCBI taxonomy): Eukaryota > Metazoa > Chordata > Amphibia > Anura > Dendrobatidae > Ranitomeya > Ranitomeya variabilis. The sequence goes on from NC_135233.1 coordinate 640,257,751, forward strand.
CATGTAAAAGGGAAAAGTCTTTAAAGGGATAGAGTTTATGTTCATGACGTAACCTGTGGTATTTGGTCAATAGGGACCGACGCTGCTTTAAGGGGTCCGCTGGGGTGATGTTATGGCAGCTAGATAGTATACGTTCCCACTGGTGAAGTATTTCCCCAGGGATTCCTGGTGTGTAGATGGTGGTATGGTGAGAGGCTCAGAGAAGAACGAGGACACAAGATTGCAGTCTCTTTACCTTTACTGAAGACTTCAGCATCCACAGTCCAGGGCACCAGATCACAGGGCAGGCAGAGTCCGGCTGGTTTGGAGGCAAGTCCAGAGTCCCCTTGTCCAGGTGGAAATCAGTAGCCTTCCCTTGCGCTGCGGTGTAGTCCCTTACTGCCTATGGCTTCACATAAGGGTCTTACAGATGTGGTGTTTCGTTTTCTCTGTCCCCCATATAGGATAGGACAAAACCCCTTTGACTGGTGACTTGAGCCTGTTTATAGGGTCTCTTAGATAACCCGGCTCTGTAGGTGTCACCGTGCTGCCTGGGTGTAGGTGCGGACAGGTAACCTGCAATTAGCTGTCCTGTCGGTCTCTGAAATAAGGCGTAGAGGTCCTAACTCCCTCGGTGGTCCCCTTCTGGTATCCTCTCCTTTGCTTTGACTTCCTTCACACTCGCTGCAATACAATTCTGCCTTTCAATGTCTCTTTCTGGGAGCTGCAGCTCTGAGGGCATGCACAGCTCCGTTAACCTTCTGTCCTCCTCAGACCACTGTCTGGAACTGACTGAGCTGAGCTCAGCCAGCAACTAACTTTTCCTACAGACTACCGATTATATATATGTATGGGAGTGACCTAATAAATAGGAGCAAAAGCTCCCCCTGGTGGCCTGGAGTGTGAATGTGCTGCATGTTTGTGATACCTGGATGCAGTTATCCTTCCTTGCCTCCAAACGTAGCATCACTCTCCCCAAGAGGAAAGCAATACAACTGCGACGACCGAGACCCTGGGGTGCCGCAATTGCATTGCAGCGCTGGAGTCTTGGGTTCAAATCCCACAAAGGACAACATATGCAAGGAATTTGTATGTTCTCCCCATGTTTGCGTGGGTTTCCTCCCACATTCCAAAGAAATACTGATAGAGAATTTAGATTGTGAGCCCCATCAGGGACAGCGATGATAATGTGTGCAAAAACTGTAAGGCCATGTTCACAAGTTGCGGATTTTACCGCGCATCCATAGCGTTTTTGAAGCTGCGGATCTGCAGCAGTTTTCCATGTGGTTTACAGTACCATGTAAACCTATGGAAAACCCAATCCACTGTGCACATGCTGCAAAAAAAAATTGTGTGGAAACGCAGCATTGTTTTTTTCTGCAGCATATCAATTCTTTGTGCGGATCTGCAGCATTTCTGCACCCATTGACTTGCATTGAGTCGGGAACCTGTCCAACTTCTTGTTAACACTTAATTTCTAATCAGCCAATCACATGGCGGCAACTGTTATGACCCCAATGGCGAGGGTCTCAGAGGAACAAGTAAGTCTGCGACGTACAAAAATCCAGCTCATAGGGCAGTGGTAACTGGGTTGACCATATATCTACTCCTAACGCCAACACTAGAAGTAGCCGGGGAACATGCCTACGTTGGTCGCTAGATGTCTCGCGCCAGCCGGAGGACTAACTACCCCTAGAAGAGGAAAACAAAGACCTCTCTTGCCTCCAGAGAATAGACCCCAAAAGTAGGATACAAGCCCCCCACAAATAATAACGGTGAGGTAAGAGGAAATGACAAACACAGAGATGAACTAGATTTAGCACAGAGAGGCCCACTTACTAATAGCAGAATGTAGTAAGATAACTTATATGGTCAATGAAAACCCTAACAAAAATCCACACTGGAGATTCAAGAACCCCCGAACCGTCTAACGGCCCGGGGGGAGAACTCCAGCCTCCCTAGAGCTTCCAGCAAGGTTAGGATACAGATTATGTGCAAGCTGGACAAAAATGCAAACAAAAACAAATAGCAAAAAGCAAGAAAGCAGACTTAGCTTAATTTAGCAGGAACCAGGATCAGTAGGCAAGAGCACAACAGATTAGCTCTGATTACAACGTTGCCAGGCATTGAACTGAAGGTCCAGGGAGCTTATATAGCAACACCCCTGACCTAACGACCCAGGTGAGCATACAAGGGATGGCAGACATTCCCAGAGTCAAATCACTAGTAACCACTAGAGGGAGCCAAAAAGATAAATTCACAACAGGCAACTCAGTGCATTTAGGCATGTAGACATGGTCAAGACAATCTCCTGCAGTTCAAACCGAGCATCAGTATGGGGAAGAAAGGTGATTTGAGTGCCTTTGAACGTGGCATGGTTGTTGGTGCCAGAAGGGCTGGTCTGAGTATTTCAGAAACTGCTGATCTACTGGGATTTTCACGCACAACCATCTCTAGGGTTTACAGAGAATGGCCCGAAAAAGAAAAAAAATCTAGTGAGCGGCAGTTCTGTGGGCGGAAATGCCTTGTTGATGCCAGAGGTCAGAGGAGAATGGGCAGACTGGTTCGAGCTGATAGAAAGGCAACAGTGACTCAAATCGCCACCCGTTACAACCAAGGTAGGCCTAAGAGCATCTCTGAACGCACAGTGCGTCGAACTTTGAGGCAGATGGGCTACAGCAGCAGAAGACCACACCGGGTACCACTCCTTTCAGCTAAGAACAGGAAACTGAGGCTACAATTTGCACAAGCTCATCGAAATTGGACAGTAGAAGATTGGAAAAACGTTGCTTGGTCTGATGAGTCTCGATTTCTGCTGCGACATTCGGATGGTAGGGTCAGAATTTGGCGTAAACAACATGAAAGCATGGATCCATCCTGCCTTGTATGGAGCATCTTTGGGATGTGCAGCCGACAAATCTGCGGCAACTGTGTGATGCCATCATGTCAATATGGACCAAAATCTCTGAGGAATGCTTCCAGCACCTTGTTGAATCTATGCCACGAAGAATTGAGGCAGTTCTGAAGGCAAAAGGGGTCCAACCCGTTACTAGCATGGTGTACCTAATAAAGTGGCCGGTGAGTGTAGACATACAGTACATACAACATAGAGTACATACTCACCATCACCTTGATCCCTGAAACCATTGCTCACCTGTAAAAAGATTAAATAATAAACAAACAATATACTCCCTGATCCGCAGATATCCAATTAATATGAGTGTCTCATGACGATCTCCCGTGGAGAGCAGCCACATCAGCTGATGCGAGCGCTCTCCAGGGGCTCCAAGATACAATGACGGAAGGTATTCTTCTGCACTCTATCCCTCCGCCACTGTGAGAAATAGTTCCTACTCTCACTTGTGGCACTGTAATAATTATAGGGGATAACTCAGGAGACTCTTTGCGTGGAACAAGACAACTACAGGACACAGTTTTATAAATGGTAAAGTCTATATTATCACATGGTGATTCAAACAGGTGCAGAGAGAAACTCAAGTCCACAACACTTGGTGCAAATAATAAACGCAGCTTAGCAGTCTTCAGAGAAAAATGCAATCAAGCAGAAAGTCTATGAAGCACAGTTATTCTTGAGGATACTTGACACGAATAAATCCTTGTCAGTGCAGACACAGATAGATATGCTTATAGGCAGTTCAAATCATATCTTAGCTCAACCAGGGAGGCCTGGTTAATAGTCTCAGGTTAATGCAAAGCAGCAGCAGCTTACATGTCCAGCAAATGCAGATGAAGTAAACACGAGCAGCAGATGAAGGAGGATTACTGGAAACTTGTGTATGCAGCAGGAACTCAGAGCAGAGTAGCAGGATCATCACACAGGTTCACAGGAGCAGGTGTATAGCCAGGGAGTAATCAGAGGTCAGGAGCTGGATGCAAGGCAGAATACTCTAGCACAGACTGAAGGCTGGGGTGGAGTTTTATAGCAGGAAGACACAGTGCACATGAGACCAAAGACGCCATCTTGGAAGAGGGCAGTAATGCACAAAAGTTAAAAAATGTTCAGAGTCCTGACAGGCACTGCTGTGTGGGAAAATTCCCACGCAGCTTTGCCATAACGTGAGACCAATGAACTCAGGTAACCTCTTCAGTGATGCACTGCAGGAGCCATTGTCTCATTTCAGTGTGGAGGTCTATAGAGCAGTGACATCACCCGATGTCACTGTTCTATAGGGGAGATCGTCGTGGGACACTCATTATTAATTGGACTGTGTTGGACAGGGAGTATACGGTTGGTTTATTATTTTTAATTTTTTGCAGGAGATCGAGTATGGTAAGTATGGTGAAATTAAGAATATTAAAATACTTTTTTCTGGCTGTGTTTTTATTTTTTTTTAACTCTTTTACTACTATAGGATTAGTAATGGATAGGCGTCTTATTGACGTCTCTCCATTACTAACCGGGCTTAACGTCACCTTACATTAGCAAGGTGACATTAACCCCTTATTACCCCATATCCCACTGCTACAGGGGAGTGGGAAGAGAGGGGCTAAGTGCCGGAATTGGCGCATCTTACAGATGTGCCATTTCTGGGGAGGCTGGGGGCTGGTATTTGTTGCCCGGGGGGCAAATATCTATGGCCCCTCTCTAGGCTATGAATATCAGCCCGCAGCTGTCTGCGTAGCCTTTCTGGCTATAAAATATAGTGGTACCCCACGTCACTTTTTGGGGGTCCCCCTATTTTATTAGCCAGTAAAGGCTTCGCAGACAGCTGCGGGCTGATATTCATAGTCTGGGAAGGGGCCATGGTATTACCCCCTTCCCAGGCTACAACTATTGGCCCACGGCTGTCGGCTTTTCCCCTCTTGCGCAGAAAATTGTCATTTTTTTTTAAATTAAACATGTTCATTAATCAACATTGGCCTTGCTAGTATATATCTATGGATATATCTATGGATAAATCTATATATTTATAGATGGATATCTATAGATATATCTATAGATATAATTATGGATATATCTATAGATATAACTATGGCTATATCTATCTATAGATATATTTATAGATAGATACATAGATATATCTATCCTTATATCTACCTGGCTACATTCACACATCAGCTTTTTGCCGTCAGGCACAATCCGGCGAGTTTTGAAAAAAACAGATCAGTTTTTTTCTCATAGAGTTGTATTAGCACCGGATTGCGCCTGATGGCCACACGTTTCATCCATTTTTTGCCGGATCTGTCAAAAAATTTGTTTCCGGTGGACGGAGAAAACGTACAGAGGAACATTTTTTCTGTGCAGCGAAAAACCGCTTAGTGACTGATCCAGCGATAAACGTATTAAACTGAGATGTGAAATGATGAATCCAGCCTCCGAATCCAGTTTTTCATGCATTTTTCCATTCAAATCATGCACATTTTCCATTCTCTCGCTCTAAAAAAAAACAAAAACGGATCCGTTGCATCTGTTTTTCACTATTTGCAACGGATCCGTTTTTTCCAAAATTTGCCGAATCCTGCCTGACGGAAAAAAACTGATTTATCAAAGTAGCCTAACTATCCTTATATCTTTCTACATCTATCCATACATATATCTATAGATAGATACATAGATCTATCTATTCATACATCTATAGATCTATCTTTATGTAGATCTATCTATATATCTATCTATCTCATTCCTTCTATCTATCTATAGATAGATATGGGATAGATAGATAGATAGATAGATAGATAGATAGATAGATAGAAGGAATGGGATAGATAGATAGATAGATAGATAGATAGATAGATAGATAGATAGATAGATAGATCTATTCATATATCTATCTATAGATATATCTATGGATAGATGTAAATAGATATATGGATAATTACATAGATATATGGATATATAGGTATATCTATACATATATCTATCTACATCTATCCATAGATATATGAATAGATATCTATCTATCTCATTCCTTCTATTTATTATATCTATCATCTATCTATCTTATTCCTTCTATCTATCTATCTATCTATCTATCTATCTATCTATCTATCTATCTATCTATTCTATCATCTATCTATCTATCTCATTCCTTCTATCTATCTCATTCCTTCTATCTATCTATTCTATCTATCTACAGTCATGGCCAAAAGTATTGACACCCCTGCAATTCTGTCAGATAATACTCGGTTTCTTCCTGAAAATGATAGCAAACACAAATTCTTTGGTATTATTATCTTCATTTAATTTGTCTTAAATGAAAAAACACAAAAGAGAATGAAGCAAAAAGCAAAACATTGATCGTTTTACACAAAACTCCAAAAATGGACCAGACAAAAGTATTGGCACCCTCAGTCTAATACTTGGTTGCACAACCTTTAGCCAAAATAACTGAGACCAACCGCTTCCGGTGACCATCAATGAGTTTCTTACAATGCTCTGCTGGAATTTTAGACCATTCTTCTTTGGCAAACTGCTCCAGGTCCCTGATATTTGAAGGGTGCCTTCTCCAAACTGCCATTTTTAGATCTCTCCACAGGTGTTCTATGGGATTCGGGTCTGGATTCATTGCTGGCCACCTTAGAAGTCTCCAGTGCTTTCTCTCAAACCATTTTGTAGTGTTTTTTAAGTGTGTTTTGGGTAATTGTCCTGCTGGAAGACCCATGACCTCTGAGGGAGACCCAGCTTTCTCACACTGGGCCCTACATTATGCTGCAAAATTTGTTGGTAGTCTTCAGACTTCATAATGCCATGCACACGGACAAGCAGTCCAGTGCCAGAGGCAGCAAAGCAACCCCAAAACATCAGGGAACCTCCGCCATGTTTGACTGTAGGGACCTCTATGTAAACTCTATGTTGATGTCTTTGCCCAAAAAGCTCTACTTTTGTCTCATCTGACCAGAGAACATTCTTCCAAAACGTTTTAGGCTTTTTCAGGTACGTTTAAGCAAACTCCAGCCTGGCATTTTTATGTCTCGGGGTAAGAAGTGGGGTCTTCCTGGGTCTCCTACCATACAGTCCCTTTTCATTCAAACGCCGACGGATAGTATGGGTTGATACTGTTATACCCTCGGACTGCAGGCTAGCTTGAACTTGTTTGGATGTTAGTCGAGGTTCTTTATCCAACATCCGCACAATCTTGCGTTGAAATCTCTTGTACATTTTTCTTTTCCGTCCACATCTATGGAGGTTAGCCACAGAGCCATGGGCTTTAAACTTCTTGATGACACTGCGCACGGTAGACACAGGAACATTCAAGTCTTTGGAGATGGACTTGTAGCCTTGAGATTGCTCATGCTTCCTCACAATTTGGTTTCTCAAGTCCTCAGACAGTTCTTTGGTCTTCTTTCTTTTCTCCATGCTCATGTGGTACACACAAGGACACAGCACAGAGGTTGAGTCAACTTTAATCCATGTCAACTGGCTGCAAGTGTGATTAAGTTATTGCCAACACCTGTTAGAAGCCATAGGTAAGTTACAGGTGCTGTTAATTACACAAATTAGAGAAGCATCACATGATTTTTCAAACGGTGCCTGTTATGACCCCAATGGCAGAGGGTCTCAGAAATAGTTTCTAAGTCTGCAAACACAAAAACCAGCTCATAGGGCAGTGGTAACTGATCTGACCATATATCTAATCCTAGCACCACAAATACCAGCAGCCGGGGAACGTGCCTACGTTGATTCTAGACGTCTCGCGCCAGCCGGAGAACTAACTAACCCTAGAAGGAGGCAAAGAAAAAACCCCAAAAGTTGGATACAAGCCCCCAACAAATAATAACGGTGAGGTAAGAGGAAAAGACAAATGTAAGGATGAGTTAGGTATTTAGCAAAGAGAGGCCCACTAGCTAATAGCAGAATATAGTAAGATAACTTATATGGTCAGCAAAAACCCTATCAAAAATATCCACGCTGGATATTCAAGAACCCCCGAACCGTCTGACGGCCCGGGGGGAGAACACCAGCCCCCTAGAGCTTCCAGCAAGGTCAGGAATCACATTTAGTACAAGCTGGACAAAAATGAGAGCAAGCAAATAACCCAAAAAACAAAGAAGCAGGACTTAGCTTAATTTTGCACGAACCAGGACCAGCAGATAGGAGCAAACAAAAAGGATCTGATTACAACGATGCCAGGCACTGGACTAAGGATCCAGGAGGTTAATATAGCAACACCCCTGGACTAACGACCCAGGTGGGTGCAAACTGAGGAAAGAAAATCCCAGAGTGATATCACTAATAACCACCAGAGGGAGCCAAGAAGTCTAATTCACAACAGTACCCCCCCCTTAAGGAGGGGTCACCGAACCCTCACCAAGACCACCAGGGCGATCAGGATGAGCAGCGTGAAAGGCACGAACTAAATCGGCCGCATGCACATCAGAGGCAACCACCCAGGAATTATCCTCCTGACCATAGCCCTTCCACTTGACCAGATACTGAAGCCTCCGTCTGGAGAGACGAGAATCCAAGATCTTCTCCACCACGTACTCCAACTTGCCCCCAACCAACACCGGAGCAGGAGGCTCAACAGAAGGAACCACAGGTACAACGTACCGCCGCAACAAGGACCTATGGAACACGTTGTGAATGGCAAACGACACCGGAAGATCCAAGCGAAAGGACACAGGATTAAGGATTTCCAATATCTTGTAAGGACCGATGAAGCGAGGCTTAAATTTAGGAGAGGAGACCTTCATAGGAACAAATCGAGAAGACAGCCATACCAAATCCCCAACACGAAGTCGGGGACCCACACCGCGGCGGCGGTTGGCAAAACGCTGAGCCTTCTCCTGTGACAACTTCAAGTTGTCCACCACATGATTCCAGATCTGCTGCAACCTATCCACCACAGAATCCACCCCAGGACAGTCAGAAGGCTCCACATGTCCCGAGGAAAAACGAGGATGGAAACCAGAGTTGCAGAAAAATGGCGAAACCAAAGTAGCGGAACTAGCCCGGTTATTAAGGGCAAACTCAGCCAACGGCAAGAAGGTCACCCAATCATCCTGATCTGCCGAAACAAAACACCTCAAATAAGCCTCCAGAGTCTGATTAGTTCGCTCCGTTTGTCCATTAGTCTGAGGATGAAAGGCAGACGAAAACGACAACTCAATGCCCATCCTAGCACAAAAGGATCGCCAGGACCTGGAAACAAACTGGGATCCTCTGTCAGACACAATATTCTCAGGAATGCCGTGTAAACGAACCACATTCTGAAAGAACACAGGAACCAGATCGGAAGAGGAGGGCAGCTTAGGCAAAGGCACCAAATGGACCATTTTGGAAAAGCGATCACATACCACCCAGATGACAGACATGCCCTGAGACACCGGGAGATCAGAAATGAAATCCATAGAAATGTGTGTCCAAGGCCTCTTCGGGACAGGCAAGGGCAAGAGCAACCCGCTGGCACGAGAACAGCAAGGCTTAGCTCGAGCACAAGTCCCACAGGACTGCACAAATGACCGCACATCCCGTGACAAGGAAGGCCACCAAAAGGACCTAGCCACCAGATCTCTGGTGCCAAAAATTCCCGGATGACCTGCCAACACCGAGGAATGAACCTCGGAAATGACTCTGCTGGTCCACCTATCAGGAACAAACAGTCTGTCAGGTGGACAAGAGTCAGGTCTACCAGCCTGAAATCTCTGCAACACGCGTCTCAAATCAGGAGAAATGGCTGACAAGATAACTCCCTCTTTAAGAATACCAACTGGTTCTGCAACTCCAGGAGAGTCAGGCACAAAGCTCCTTGAAAGAGCATCAGCCTTCACATTCTTTGAACCTGGTAAATACGAGACCACAAAGTCAAAACGGGAGAAAAACAATGACCAGCGGGCCTGTCTAGGATTCAGGCATTTAGCAGACTCGAGATACATCAGATTTTTGTGATCAGTCAAGACCACCACACGATGCTTAGCACCCTCGAGCCAATGACGCCACTCCTCAAATGCCCACTTCATGGCCAGCAACTCCCGATTGCCGACATCATAATTCCGCTCAGCAGGCGAAAACTTCCTGGAGAAGAAAGCACATGGTCTCATTACCGAGCAACCAGGGCCTCTCTGTGACAAAACGGCCCCTGCCCCAATCTCAGAAGCATCCACTTCGACCTGAAAGGGAAGTGAGACATCAGGCTGGCACAAAACAGGCGCCGAAGTAAACCGGCGCTTCAACTCTTGGAACGCCTCCACGGCTGCAGGAGCCCAGTTAGCAACATCAGAACCTTTCTTGGTCATATCCGTCAAAGGTTTAACAACGCTAGAAAAATTAGCGATAAAACGACGGTAGAAGTTATCAAAACCCAAGAACTTCTGAAGACTCTTAACTGACGTGGGTTGAGTCCAATCATGAATAGCTCGGACCTTGACTGGGTCCATCTCCACAGCAGAAGGGGAAAAAATAAACCCCAAAAAGGGAACCTTCTGTACTCCAAAGAGACACTTTGAGCCCTTAACAAACAAAGCATTCTCACGCAAAACCTGAAACACCATCTTGACCTGCTCCACATGTGAGTCCCAATCTTCAGAGAAAACCAGAATATCATCCAGATAAACAATCATAAATTTATCCAGATACTTCCGGAAAATATCATGCATAAAGGACTGAAACACTGAGGGCGCATTAGAGAGCCCAAAAGGCATCACCAAGTACTCAAAATGACCTTCGGGCGTATTAAATGCAGTCTTCCATTCATCTCCTTGCTTAATGCGCACAAGGTTGTACGCACCACGAAGATCTATCTGGGTGAACTACTTGGCACCTTTAATCCGGGCAAACAAGTCCGACAACAGAGGCAAAGGATACTGAAATTTAACAGTGATTTTATTCAGAAGCCGATAGTCAATACAAGGTCTCAAAGATCCGTCCTTCTTGGCCACAAAAAAGAATCCCGCACCAAGAGGGGAAGAGGATGGACGGATATGCCCCTTCTCCAGAGACTCCTTGATATACGAACGCATTGCGGCATGCTCAGGTACAGACAGATTAAATAATCTTCCCTTAGGAAATTTACTACCTGGAATCAAATCTATGGCGCAGTCACAGTCCCTATGAGGAGGCAGAGCACTGGATCTGGACTCGCTGAATACATCCTGATAATCAGACAAATACTCAGGAACTTCCGAAGGAGTAGAGGAAGCAATAGACACCGGCGGGGAATCAGCATGAATTCCCTGACAGCCCCAACTTGACACAGACATTGCCTTCTAATCCAAGACTGGATGGTGGGTCTGTAACCATGGCAGACCCAAAATGACCAAATCATGCATTTTATGCAGAACAAGAAAACGAATCACCTCCCGATGTTCAGGAGTCATGCACATGGTTACCTGCGTCCAAAACTGCGGTTTATTTTCCGCCAATGGCGTAGCATCAATACCTCTAAGAGGAATAGGATTTACCAACGGTTCAAGAACAAAACCACAGCGCTTGGCAAATGACAGATCCATAAGACTCAGGGCAGCACCTGAATCCACAAACGCCATAACAGGGTAAGAAGACAATGAGCAAATTAAAGTCACAGACAAAATAAATTTAGGTTGCAAATTACCAATGGCGACAGGACTGACAACCCTTGTTAGGCGTTTAGAGCATGCTGATATAACATGTGTAGAATCACCACAGTAAAAACATAACCCATTCTGACGTCTATGATTTTTCCGCTCATTTCTAGTCTGAATTCTATCACATTGCATTAAATCAGATGTTTGTTCAGACACCACCAGGGGATTAGCGGTTTTACGCTCCCGCAAACGCCGGTCAATTTGAATAGCCAGCGCCATAGAATCATTCAGACTTGTAGGAATGGGGAAACCCACCATCACATTCTTAATGGCTTCAGAAAGGCCATTTCTGAAATTTGCGGCCAGAGCACACTCATTCCACTGAGTAAGCACGGACCATTTCCGAAATTTTTGGCAATACACTTCAGCTTCATCCTGGCCCTGAGAAATAGCCAGCAAGGCTTTTTCTGCCTGAACTTCAAGATTGGGTTCCTCGTAAAGCAATCCGAGCGCCAGAAAAAACGCATCAATATTTGCCAATGCCGGATCTCCTGGCGCTAGCGAAAAAGCCCAATCCTGAGGGTCACCCCGTAAAAAAGAGATAACAATTTTCACTTGCTGAGCTGGATCTCCAGATGAACGGGGTCTCAGAGAAAGAAACAATTTACAATTGTTCCTGAAATTCCTAAACCTAAATCGGTCTCCAGAAAACAGTTCAGGAATAGGTATTTTAGGTTCAGACATTGGACTACTGGTAACAAAATCTTGTATGCCCTGCACACGAGCAGCAAGCTGGTCTACACTTGTAATCAAGGCCTGGACATTCATGTCTGTAGCAAGCACAAGCCACTCAAAGGTAAAGGGGAGGAAGAGAGGGAAAAAAAAAAAAACTCAGAATTTCCTTTCTTATTATCCCACTTCTGCAATGCAATAAACATTCAATGTTGGCCTGGCATACTGTTATGACCCCAATGGCAGAGGGTCTCAGAAATAGTTTCTAAGTCTGCAAACACAAAAACCAGCTCATAGGGCAGTGGTAACTGATCTGACCATATATCTAATCCTAGCACCACAAATACCAGCAGCCGGGGAACGTGCCTACGTTGATTCTAGACTTCTCGCGCCAGCCGGAGAACTAACTAACCCTAGAAGGAAAAAGAAAGACCTTTCTTGCCTCCAAAGAAAAAAACTCAAAAGTTGGATACAAGCCCCCAACAAATAATAACGGTGAGGTAAGAGGAAAAGACAAACGTAAGGATGAGTTAGGTATTTAGCAAAGAGAGGCCCACTAGCTAATAGCAGAATATAGTAAGATAACTTATATGGTCAGCAAAAACCCTATCAAAAATATCCACGCTGGATATTCAAGAACCCCCGAACCGTCTGGCGGCCCGGGGGGAGAACACCAGCCCCCTAGAGCTTCCAGCAAGGTCAGGAATCACATTTAGTACAAGCTGGACAAAAATGAGAGCAAGCAAATAACCCAAAAAACAAAGAAGCAGGACTTAGCTTAATTTTGCACGAACCAGGACCAGCAGATAGGAGCAAACAAAAAGGATCTGATTACAACGATGCCAGGCACTGGACTAAGGATCCAGGAGGTTAATATAGCAACACCCCTGGACTAACGACCCAGGTGGGTGCAAACTGAGGAAAGAAAATCCCAGAGTGATATCACTAATAACCACCAGAGGGAGCCAAGAAGTCTAATTCACAACAGGTGCCAATACTTTTGTCCACCCCCTTTTTTATGTTTGGTGTGGAATTATATCCAATTTGGATTTAGGACAATTCTTTTGTGTTTTTTCATTTAAGACAAATTAAATGAAGATAATAATACCAAAGATTTTGTGTTTGCAATCATTTTCAGGAAGAAACTGAGTATTATCTGACATAATTGCAGGGGTGTCAATACTTTTGGCCATGACTGTATCTATCTATCTATCTATCTATCTATCTATCTATCTATCTATCTATCTATCTATCTATCTTTCTCATTCCTTCTATCTATCTATCTATCTATCTATCTATCTATCTATCTATCTATCTATTTATCTATCCCATTCTATCTATCTATCTATCTATCTATCTATCTATCTATCTATCTATCTATCTATCTATCTATCGATAGAAGGAATGAGATAGATAGGTGATAGATATAATAGATAGATAGAAGGAATGAGCTAGATAGATAGATGACAGATAGATCTATAGATAATATCTATTGATCTACAGGTCCTTCTCAAAAAATTAGCATATAGTGTTAAATTTCATTATTTACCCTAATGTAATGATTACAATTAAACTTTCATATATTATAGATTCATTATCCACCAACTGAAATTTGTCAGGTCTTTTATTGTTTTAATACTGATGATATTGGCCTACAACTCCTGATAACCCAAAAAACCTGTCTCAATAAATTAGCATATTTCAACCGTCCAATCAAATAAAAGTGTTTTTTAATAACAAACAAAAAAACCATCAAATAATAATGTTCAGTTATGCACTCAATACTTGGTCGGGAATCCTTTGGCAGAAATGACTGCTTCAATGCGGCGTGGCATGGAGGCAATCAGCCTGTGACACTGCTGAGATGTTATGGAGGCCCAGGATGCTTCAATAGCGGCCTTAAGCTCATCCAGAGTGTTGGGTCTTGCGTCTCTCAACTTTCTCTTCACAATATCCCACAGATTCTCTATGGGGTTCAGGTCAGGAGAGTTGGCAGGCCAATTGAGCACAGTAATACCATGGTCAGTAAACCATTTACCAGTGGTTTTGGCACTGTGAGCAGGTGCCAGGTCGTGCTGAAAAATGAAATCTTCATCTCCATAAAGCATTTCAGCCGATGGAAGCATGAAGTGCTCCAAAATCTCCTGATAGCTAGCTGCATTGACCCTGCCCTTGATGAAACACAGTGGACCAACACCAGCAGCTGACATGGCACCATTTTGGCATTTCCTTCTCCCCAGTCTTCCTCCAGACTCTGGCACCTTGATTTCCGAATGACATGCAAAATTTGCTTTCATCAGAAAAAAGTACTTGGGACCACTTACCAACAGTCCAGTGCTGCTTCTCTGTAGCCCAGGTCAGGCGCTTCTGCCGCTGTTTATGGTTCAAAAGTGGCTTTACCTGGGGAATGCGGCACCTGTAGCCCATTTCCTGCACACGCCTGTGCACGGTGGCTCTGGATGTTTCCACACCAGACTCAGTCCACTGCTTCCTCAGGTTCCCCAAGGTCTGGAATCGGTCCTTCTCCACAATCTTCCTCAGGGTCCGGTCACCTCTTCTCGTTGTACAGCGTTTTCTGCCACATTGTTTCCTTCCAACAGACTTACCATTGAGGTGCCTTGATACAGCACTCTGGGAACAGCCTATTTGTTGAGAAATTTCTTTCTGGGTCTTACCCTCTTGCTTGAGGGTGTCAATGATGGCCTTCTTGACATCTGTCAGGTCGCTAGTCTTACCCATGATGGGGGTTTTGAGTAATGAACCAGGCAGGGAGTTTTTAAAAGCCTCAGGTATCTTTTGCATGTGTTTAGAGTTAATTAGTTGATTCAGAAGATTAGGGTAATAGGTCGTTTAGAGAACCTTTTCTTGATATGCTAATTTATTGAGACAGGTTTTTGGGGTTATCAGGAGTTGTAGGCCAAAATCATCAGTATTAAAACAATAAAAGACCTGACAAATTTCAGTTGGTGGATAATGAATCTATAATATATGAAAGTTTAATTGTAATCATTACATTATGGTAAATAATGAAATTTAACACTATATGCTAATTTTTTGAGAAGGACCTGTATGTATAGATCTATCTATCTATAGATCTATCTCTCATCCATCTATCTATCTATCTAGCTAGCTCATTCCTTCTATCTATCTATCTATCTATCTATCTATCTATCTATCTATCTATCTATCTATCTATCTATCTATCCATCCATTTGTCTGTCTATCGATCTCATTCCTTCTATCTATTTTCTATCTATATTTATATCTATCTATTATCTATCTATCTAGCTATCTATCATCTATCTATCTATGTCATTCCTTCTATCTATTTTCTATCTACCGTATTTTCCGGCGTACAAGACGACTTTTTAACCCCTAAAAATTGTCCCAAAAGTCGGGGGTCGTCTTATACGCCGGGTACGGCGTGTGCAGGGAGCGATCCTGGATGATTCCCAGGGTCTGAAGGAGAGGAAACTCTCCTTCAGGCCCTGGGATCCATATTCATGTTAAAAATAAAGAATAAAAATAAAAAATATGTATATACTCACCCTTCCGAGAAGCCTGGCTCTCACCGGTGTAAGCGTCTGCCTCCGTTCCTAAGAATTGCAGAGCGTGAAGGACCTTCGATGACGTCACGGTCAGGTGACTGGTCACATGAGCGGTCACGGACCAATCACAGGCCAGTCACCTGACCGTGACATCATCGAGGGTCCTTCTTGCTGCAATTCTTAGGAACGGAGGCAGACGCTTACACCGGTGAGAGCCAGGCTTCTCGGAAGGGTGAGTATATACATATTTTTTATTTTTATTCTTTATTTTTAACATGAATATGGATCCCAGGGCCTGAAGGAGAGTCTCCTCTCCTTCAGACCCTGGGAACCACACGCTGTATAAGATGACTGGGCGTATAAGATGACCCCCGTCTTATACAGCGGGCATATCCCAAATTCCATATTTTATATGGAAAAGTTGGGGGTCGTCTTATACGCCCAGTCGTCTTATACACCAGAAAATACGGTATATTTATATCTATCTATTATGTATCTATTATCTATCTATCTATCTATCTATCTATCTATCTATCTGTCTGTCTGTATGTCTGTCTGTCTGTCTATCTATCTGTCTATCTGTGTTTGTAATGGAGTGTGGGATGGACAAATGTAAAAGAGGAGGTTGGACAAGAAATCACATCACAAATCTTTTTTTTCTTGTTCAATAATACATCTTTATGTAGTTTTCAAAAACGCATAAAAAACGCATAAAAAATGAAAAAAAAAATGTATAAAAAATGCACCTGCGTTTTCTGCCAAGAGCTGCGGATTTAGTGCAGAAAAATCTGCAGGCAAATCTGCAATGTGTGCACATACCCCTTAGTGACAGCCAATACGTCTTTTAACTGACCTGAGATATATGAGAATTGCCTCCCCATGCAGGTGACAATCCAGCAGCTCTCGGCTGTACACTATAGGTGACAACTTGCTGCATCAGCCACAATCAGTGTTTGACCGTCCATATCTGTTTAACCCTTTAGATGCTGCTGTCAATAGTGACTACATCATATAAATCGTTAACAGAGTGCGGGGGCTTCCTCTTTATCCCAATTGGTGCCCTCAGATCATTATTTTGTGGTCCTGATGTTTGCGATGGCAATTCATGACCAAATAGCGGGCTTAGAGTCTGATGGCTGTAATAATCTGTTAAGAAGTTAATGCCATTTAGGTGGTAAAAATACACATTTTCATTTCTGTCATACCACTTTGCATTAATTCCTGTAAAGCACCTGAATGGTTAATAAACTACCTGACAGCAGTTTTCAATATGTCAGGGGGTGCTGTTTTTAAAATGGTATCACGTTTGGGGGTTTCCTAATATATGAGACCCCTAAAGTCACTTCAAACATGGATAAGTCCCTAAAAAAATAAATTTTGTAAATTTCCTTGAAAAAATGAAAAATTGCTGCTACATTTTTAAACCTCCTAAAATGCTAACAAAATAAAATAACATTTTAAAAATGGTGCTGATGTAAAGCCGACATGTGGGAAATGTTATTTATTAATGGTCTGCAGTGGTATGACCATCTGGATTAAAGGGATAATCATTCAAATTTAGAAAATTGCTAATTTTCTAACATTTTTCTTAAATTTTTGTTATTTTTTATAAATAAGCACAAAACATATTGATCTAAATTTACCATTATCATAAAGTATAATGTGTCATGAAAAAACAGTCTCAAAATCACTGGGATTTGTTGAAGCGTTGCAGAGTTATTACCAAATAAAGTGACACTGGTCAGATTTAAAAAATTTGGCTCCGTCACTAAGGGGTTAAGCGCTGCGTAATATGTTAGCGCTATATAAAAATAAAGATTATTATTATTATTCCAAAAGTCTAATGGTGCTCCTTCCCTTCCAATCCCTGCCGTGCACCCAAACAGAAGTATTTCCCCACATATCGGGTATCGGCGTACTCCGGAGAAATTGTACAACAAATTGTATGGTGCGTTATCTCTTTTTACCCTTATGTAAATGCAAAATTGTGAGCTAAAAAGATTTATTTGGGAAAAATGTGTTTTTTTATTTCCATGGCTCTTCATTATAAACTTCTGTGAAGAACTTGTGGGTTCAAGGTGCTTAATACACATCCAGATAAGTTTCATAAGGGGTCTAGTTTCCAAAATGGTATCATGTGTGGGGGTTTCCCCTGTTTAGGCACATCAGGGGCTCTCCAAACATGACATGGCATCCGCTAATTATTCCAGCATATTTTACATTCAAAAAGTCAAATGGCTCTCCTTCTCTTCCGAGCCCAGTAGATTTCCCCCACTATGTGGTATCGGCAGGCTCAGAAGAAATTGCACAGCAAAATATATGATCCATTTTCTCCTGTTACCCTTGCGAAAGTAATAAAAAATTAGGTCTAAAGGAAAATTGTTGTGAAAGAAAAGTAAATATTTATTTTTTCCTTCCACATTCCAAAAATTCCTGTGAAGCATCTGAAGGTTTAATAAATATCTTGAATGTGTTTTTGATTACCTTGAGGGGTGCAGTTTTTAGAATGGTGTCACTTTTGAGTATTTTCTTTCATATTCATATAGACCCCTCAAAGTGACTTCAATTGTGATGTGGACCCTAAACAAAATGGTTTTGTAAAATTTGTTGAAAAAATGAAAAATTGCTGGTCAACTTTTAACCCTTATAACTTCCTAACAAAAAAAAAATTTGGTTCCAAAATTGTGCAGATGTAAAGTTGACATGTGGAAAATGTTATTTATTAACTATTTTGTGCGATATGATTCTCTGATTTGTGGCATAAAATTAAAAGTTTGAAAATTGCGAAATTTTCAACATTTTTGCCAAATTTCTGGTTTTTTTTCACAAGTAAACGCAAGTTATATTAAAGAAATTTTACTGCTATTAGAAAGAACAATATGTCATGAGAAAACATTCTCAGAATCACCAGGATCCGTTGAAGCGTTCCAGGGTTATGACCTCAAAAAGTGACACTGGTCAGAATTGCAAAAATTAGCCTGGCTATTTAGGTGAAAACAGGCTAGGTCTCAAAAGGGTTAGAATGTACAGAAACTGGCCAATACCCTACCACCCTAAATTTAGAGGGACCCAAATTTAGAAAATGTAAGATAATCGACAGTTTAATAAAGAGACACAAGTCTCATTTAGGAGCCTGGAAAAGTCAGCAATGGTCTTCATCCAGCAACAGACAATGTAACTTGCTAACGAATATGTATGCCCTATATAAGTATACGTATATGCTGACAAGGGACAAGTAAACGCTGCGCTGGACAATGAAATGGATGTGGTTGTTGATTGCTGTGTCTGTGCAACTGCAGGTTGTGGACAGGAGGCCTCAGCACCTCCTTCCTGGACAGCAGAGTGCGAATGATGAAACTGGGGAAGGGCCAGTGGTTTCACTCTCAGACACAGATTTGGTGCCCAGGCGTTCCACCCACCTACTGGGGTGTTGCATATATGAGCAGCATAAGGCGCATGCTAACAGAAGTATGTTGAATTTCCCACAAGGGATGTGTGGGTACGATTTTAGAACTAGCAGTATATATAGAGAGCATGTTTCATTACTCATATTATTATTCAGAAGGGATGTGTGGGTACGATTTTAGAACTAGCAGTATATATAGAGAGCATGTTTCATTACTCATATTATTATTCACAAGGGATGTGTGAGTACGATTTTAGAACTAGCAGTATATAGAGAGAGCATGTTTCATTACTCATATTATTATTCTGTGTAAGACTGACCCATGAAGAATTGTGTGGAGCAAATTAATGCATTTATGTTCCAAATTGTCCAAGTGCAGACACAAAAAAAACAGCATCAGGCTACCAGATACACACTTAAAGAGACAGTGAGAAGGGCAATACAATAAAAAAAATATATAATAGTAGAGCATATAGAGATTAAAAGTACAAAATTGACCATTGCACAATGTACAATGGCTTCAAAAAATTACCTCAAGGGGTCAGTATCATACACGGTGAAAAAGACCCTGATGGGGACCTCAAAATACATTTTTCAGTTATTCCACTAGGTAGAGATAGAGAATACAAGTTTTACCACTGCACAATGTGTAAAGATTTCCAAAAATTAACCAAAGGGTCTGTATCATACACGCTGAAAGATGCCTTGATGGGGACATCGAAATACACTTTGTACTTATTACAAGATGTCGAGATAGGGAGTACAAATGTGACCATTGCACAATGAGCAAAGTTTTAAAAATTTGTCAAGGGGTCTTTCTCAGACCAGCTGAAAGACGCCATGATGGGGACATCACAATACACTTAGAAGTTATTCTAAGAGGTAGAGATAGAGAGTACAAGTTTTACCATTGGACAATGTGCAAAGGTTTCCAAAGATTTGCCAAGGGGTCTCTCTCAGACCAGCTGAATGATGCCGTGACGGGGATAACACAGCATACCTAGAAGTTATTATAAGATAGAGAGTATAAGTTTCATCATTGTGTAACAGGGGCCAGGGAGGTAGTCGTGGCTGAGGGTGGTAGTAATAGCACACCCTGGCCCTCAGTCACATAAACATAGTCCATATCCAGTTCCAACAAAATAACTTTACTCAGTTCTTTACACAGCGCGTCCAGTTTTGTCACAAAGGCAGCACAAGGTTCTCCACAGAGTATAGCTTCTCCTTTCCCTGTGCTGTCCCTCACTCCTTCAGAAATATCACAGGGTCATACCATCACCTTTGGTACCACAGCCTCATGACTGGTCAGATCAACCTGCTTTAGGAATCCCCTGTCCGTTTCGCACCAGACATTTGGGATTGTTCCCCCAAAGTTAGCCGCTACCATCCTAATGCTGCCCTGTATTCCGCCACTACCAAGAGACCTTCTGCCCATAGGCCCTGGATGGCAGGGCTCCTTGCGTAAACATTACAAGACTCAATTGACTCGTCCGGGCTCCCAGCCCCAACTAACTCAAATCAGGAAGCTCTGACTTACTCCCAGTTAGCCCCTTCTAACTAAATCCTAAACTGATTCCTATATTATTCTATTGTATTCTATTGTCCTCCCCCTAATGGACTAAGTCTAAATTCTACACTTTCGCTACATCCACATAATACAAGGAATATATGTGCATTACATTAGACATCATAGCAGCATTATAAGACATATGAGGTAATATGCATAAATAAAGGACATTACACAACATAACATTACCTCAAGAAATTTACCAGTCCTTCAGGGAAGTATGTAAGGAATGTGGGGCATGAACCACTCTCTGTACCCCCTTACAATTGCACAACATGCAAAGATTTCCAAAAATTAGCCATGGGGGTCTCTCTCAGACCAGCTGAAAGATATCATGATGGGGACATCACAGAATAACAGGTCTGCAGATCTGACAGAATAACAAATCTGCAGGTGGTGGGGCATCTAGGAAATAGCGACCACAATATTGTACAGTTTCACCTGTCTTTCACTAGGGGGACTTGTCAGGGAGTCACAAAAACACTGAACTTTAGGAAGACAAAGTTTGACCGGCTTAGAGATGCCCTTAATCTGGTAGACTGGGACAATATCCTCAGAAATAAGAATGCAGATAATAAATGGAAAATGTTTAAAGGGCCACTGTCACCCCCCCCCAGGCGTTATAAACTAAAAGAGCCACCTTGTGCAGCAGTAATGCTGCAGTCTAACAAGGTGGCTCTTTTAGTTTTTGATTAAGTTATTACCGCAATAAAACGTTTTAAAAATTGGCCAAACGTACCAGCGATTGTACCGGGAGGCGGTCCGAAGCGTCCTGTATGAATCTTCAAACTGCCGTCACTCTTCTCTTCAGGGCCGATGGTACCCGCCCCCTTAGCGTTGTTGCTTCAAATCCGGCGCCTGCGCTGTGCGTGCCTGCCTGGGGCCTGCGCAGTCTTCTTTGGCCGTCATCACTCACACGCAGGGTGCCTGACTGCGTCTGTGCGGGCAGTGCGGCCGCCCTGTTACTGAATCCCCGCCCCGCACTGTGTTATTCATTATGCACACTGCGGGGCTGGCATTCCTGGGCACAGCAGCTTGCCGCCATATACACTAATCCTCACCAGATTTTGGAATCTGGCAGCCGAAAATAATGCCGGAAGGCGGGGGAGCAGGGGGAACGTCAGACAAGGGAGAACGTCCGAGCTGGGGGAGGGCCTGAACAGCGCAGTGCAGTGCGCATGCCCAGGAATGCCAGCCCCGCAGTGTGCATAATGAATAACACAGTGCGGGGCGGGGATTCAGTAACAGGGCGGCCGCACTGCCCGCACAGACGCAGTCAGGCACCCTGCGTGTGAGTGATGACGGCCAAAGAAGACTGCGCAGGCCCCAGGCAGGCACGCACAGCGCAGGCGCCGGATTTGAAGCAACAACGCTA
This sequence comes from Ranitomeya variabilis, assembly GCF_051348905.1. NCBI lineage: Eukaryota > Metazoa > Chordata > Amphibia > Anura > Dendrobatidae > Ranitomeya > Ranitomeya variabilis. Next base: position 640,279,821 of record NC_135233.1, read on the forward strand.
AGGGGGCGGGTACCATCGGCCCTGAAGAGAAGAGTGACGGCAGTTTGAAGATTCATACAGGACGCTTCGGACCGCCTCCCGGTACAATCGCTGGTACGTTTGGCCAATTTTTAAAACGTTTTATTGCGGTAATAACTTAATCAAAAACTAAAAGAGCCACCTTGTTAGACTGCAGCATTACTGCTGCACAAGGTGGCTCTTTTAGTTTATAACGCCTGGGGGGGGGTGACAGTGGCCCTTTAAGAACATCCTAAATAGGCACTGTAAGCGGTTTATACCTTGTGGGAATAAAAGGACTAGAAATAGGAAAAACCCAATGTGGCTAAACAAAGAAGTAAGACAGGCAATTAACAGTAAAAAGAAAGCATTTGCACTACTAAAGCAGGATGGCACCATTGAAGCTCAAAAAAACTATAGGGAGAAAAATACTCTCTAAAAAATCTAAAAAACTAATTAAATCTGCCAAAAAGGAAACAGAGAAGCACATTGCTAAGGAGAGTAAAACTAATCCCAAACTGTTCTTCAACTATATCAATAGTAAAAGAATAAAAACTGAAAATGTAGGCCCCTTAAAAAATAGTGAGGAAAGAATGGTTGTAGATGACGAGGAAAAGGCTAACATATTAAACACCTTCTTCTCCACGGTATTCACGGTGGAAAATCAAATGCTAGGTGAAATCCCAAGAAACAATGAAAACCCTATATTAAGGGTCACCAATCTAACCCAAGAAGAGGTGCGAAACCGGCTAAATAAGATTAAAATAGATAAGTCTCCGGGTCCGGATGGCATACACCCACGAGTACTAAGAGAACTAAGTAATGTAATAGATAAGCCATTATTTCTTATTTTTAGGGACTCTATAGCGACGGGGTCTGTTCCGCAGGACTGGCGCATAGCAAATGTGGTGCCAATATTCAAAAAGGGCTCTAAAAGTGAACCTGGAAATTATAGGCCAGTAAGTCTAACCTCCATTGTTGGTAAAATATTTGAAGGGTTTCTGAAGGATGTTATTCTGGATTATCTCAATGAGAATAACTGTTTAACTCCATATCAGCATGGGTTTATGAGAAATCGCTCCTGTCAAACCAATCTAATCAGTTTTTATGAAGAGGTAAGCTATAGGCTGGACCACGGTGAGTCATTGGACGTGGTATATCTCGATTTTTCCAAAGCGTTTGATACCGTGCCGCACAAGAGGTTGGTACACAAAATGAGAATGCTTGGTCTAGGGGAAAATGTGTGTAAATGGGTTAGTAACTAGCTTAGTGATAGAAAGCAGAGGGTGGTTATAAATGGTATAGTCTCTAACTGGGTCGCTGTGACTAGTGGGGTACCGCAGGGGTCGGTATTGGGACCTGTTCTCTTCAACATATTCATTAACGATGTGGTAGAAGGTTTACACAGTAAAATATCGATATTTGCAGATGATACAAAACTATGTAAAGCAGTGAATACAAGAGAAGATAGTTTTCTGCTACAGATGGATCTGGATAAGTTGGAAACTTGGGCTGAAAGGTGGCAGATGAGGTTTAACAATGATAAATGTAAGGTTATACACATGGGAAGAAGGAATCAATATCACCATTACACACTGAACGGGAAACCACTGGGGAAATCTGACAGGGAGAAGGACTTGGGGATCCTAGTTAATGATAAACTTACCTGGAGCAGCCAGTGCCAGGCAGCAGCTGCCAAAGCAAACAGGATCATGGGGTGCATTAAAAGAGGTCTGGATACACATGATGAGAGCATTATACTGCCTCTGTACAAATCCCTAGTTAGACCGCACATGGAGTACTGTGTCCAGTTTTGGGCACCGGTGCTCAGGAAGGATATAATGGAACTAGAGAGAGTACAAAGGAGGGCAACAAAATTAATAAAGGGGATGGGAGAACTACAATACCCAGATAGATTAGCGAAATTAGGATTATTTAGTCTAGAAAAAAGACGACTGAGGGGCGATCTAATAACCATGTATAAGTATATAAGGGGACAATATAAATATCTCACTGAGGATCTGTTTATACCAAGGAAGGTGACGGGCACAAGGGGGCATTCTTTGCGTCTGGAGGAGAGAAGGTTTTTCCACCAACATAGAAGAGGATTCTTTACTGTTAGGGCAGTGAGAATCTGGAATTGCTTGCCAGAGGAGGTGGTGATGGCGAACTCAGTCGAGGGGTTCAAGAGAGGCCTGGATGTCTTCCTGGAGCAGAACAATATTGTATCATACAATTATTAGGTTCTGTAGAAGGACGTAGATCTGGGGATTTATTATGATGGAATATAGGCTGAACTGGATGGACAAATGTCTTTTTTCGGCCTTACTAACTATGTTACTATGTTACTATGTTACAATTAGAAATGAGCAAATATCTTTGGCTCCCTCCTTATTCGGCAAGCTATAGTGCTTACCGAAGAAGCTGCAGTGAGAATCCGGATACCTGGTGCGCTCTGATAATTTGTTTCCGGCGCTGAAGCTGCATGTGTTGTGGCTGTGTGACGCATGCATGGAGAGCGCTATAGCTTGCCGAATAAGCAGGGAGCTGAAAGATATTTGCTCATGTTTGATCACAATACACTAAGCAGTTATTATAAGAGGTAGAGATAGAGAGTAAAGTTTCACCATTGCACAATGTACAAAGGTTTCAAAAAATACAAAACATTACCCGTATGGGGTTTACATAGCTGAACACTAAGTACTTGTTGCAGAAGTGGGAGGAGGAGGTGTTTTCCTGAACAAAATTGTTTTGGATGGTAAGGGATGGACGTTAAGACAACTTCCAAAACAAACCATTTGGCCTGCATTTACATAATGTTGCTGTCATCCATAGGGCTTACAAAGTTGAAGGAAATCCATCCCTTTTTCAATTTTAGAGTCAACCTATCTGCATTTTTCGTTTATGGGCATGTTGGCCTTTTCGTTATAATTGCACCTGTCGAACTAAAAACCCGCTCAGACAACACACTCGTGGCAGTGCATGGCAGCACCTCCAAGGTGTACAAGGAGAGGTCAGGCCAAGAGTGCAGCTTGGACAACCAATAGTTAAAGGGCTCTGAAGAATTAGGAAGGATGCCGATATGATCACTTAAGTAATCCTTCACCATTTTGGCCAACTTTTCCCTCCTTGTCATAGTTACACCCACAGATAGCCCTTGCTGATGGGACGGTGTCATGAAAATGGCCCAGTTGAGTTGTACTTGGTGTTGGTGGCCCTCCCATGTAATCCTTGTTGTCAAAAAGAGTCAATGCCTCTGCTATCAGCAATGTCTTAGGTTAATCTTTTGAGCAAGTCTTTCACTATGCCCCTCTGGCATGCATGCACATGACATTAGAAAAGCAAATTTCTCCTTGTACCGTGGGTCAAGAAAGGTGCACAGACAATATTTCATGGTAGACAAAATGTCTTTCATGAGAGGGTCTCGGAAAAAGCCAACTGGACATGAACTCTGCCATGTGTAGCAAACTACAAAGAGTACGAAGTTTAGTGTCCTCAACAGGAAGAACAGTAACCATTTTCTCCTCCTCATAACGCACAGCCTCCTCCTCCTCCTCTTAAGGCCATCCATGCTAGACAGGCATAAAGCTGGGATTGGGAGTCCCCTCTGTAGCACAGACCAAAAAATCCTAGTCATCCTCCTCCTGTTCCTTGTCATCATCAATGTGGCCTGAGAATACTGTGTGAGGCTGGACTGTGTGGTGTCAGTCACTGTACAATCTTGCTCCATAGCCACATGCTGGGCATTCAAAGCTTCCTCTTTCAGATTCTGGAGTGAACATTTTAATAGACAGAGCAGTGGGATGGTTAAGCTGATAATAGCGTCATCAGTGCTCACCATCTTGGTGCAATAGTCAAAGTTTTGAACACCTCACATAAGTCAGCAATCCATAACTTGGGCAGTTGTTATGTGTGGGGGCTGAGTGTTACTCTGATGGGCATTAAGAATCTGGATTCAGACACTGCCCTTTGATGCTCACTAAGCCTTGCCAACTTATGGAAGGCCGAATTCCAGCGTGTTAGCAGGTCAGAAATCAGTTGATGACGAGGCAAATTAAAGCGCTACTGCAGCGAAGCTAGACCAATGAACACCTTAGATGACTTTTGGAAATGTGAGCTGACATGGTGTACCTTGGTAAGTAGGTCAGCCAAGTCAGGGTATGTTTTTAAAATCCGCTGTACAACCAAGTTCAGCACATGGAACATGCATGGAAGTTGTACCAGTTTCCCGTGCTTTAAAGCCGCCACCAAGTTACGCCCATTATGGCACAGTGGAATGTGAGGAGACTGAAACCCTGATCGAAATTGGGCCCGCTGATCTTGGTGTGGGTAAAAGGTGTGATGTCCCAGCCTCTGACTCTGTCCCAGACACCACGTTAACCCAGTGTGCCGCCAGGTAAATGTATTGTCCCTGTCCATAAGAACTTGTCCACGTGTTTGAGGTCAGGTGGACCTTCCCTGTGACTGTGTTGGCCAGAGCATCGCTGATATTGTAGAAAATGTGCTTATGTTACATGGGGACATTTTTATGTTTATGTGCTAAACAGTTGCCACAATGGTAACATCCCCAGGAAGGACATCTGTTGTTTGGATTTAGGCTGTGTGCACACGTTCCGGATTTTTTGCCTTTTTTTTGTGTTTTTTCGCTTTAAAAATGCGATAAAACCACAAAAAATACACTCATATTAAGCATCCTATTAATCCTATTAATTAAGGATTCCGCAAACATAAGAATGCATTGATCTGCTTACTTCCTGCATGGGGCTATGCCCACCATGCGGGAAGTAAGCGGATCATGTGCGGATGGTACCCAGGGTGGAGGAGAGGAGACTCTCCTCTACGGACTGGGCACCATATAATTGTAAAAAAAAAATAATTAAAATAAAAAATAGTGATATACTCACCTTCCGATGGCCCCCGGAGTCTTCCCGCCTCTCAGCGGTGCATGCGGCGCCTTCCGTTCCCCAGGATGCTGTATGCGAAGGACCTGCGATGACGTTGTGGTCACGTGACCGTGACGTCATCCCAGGTCGCTCGCACACTGCATCCAGGGGAACGGAAGCCGCTGCGTGCACCGCTGAGATCGGGGGCCGTCAGAAGGTGAGAATAACCATTTTTTAAATTACTTTTAACATTAGATCTTTTTACTATTGATGCTGCATAGGCAGCATCAATAGTAAAAAGTTGGTCACACTTGTCAAACACTATGTTTGGCAAGTGTGACCAACCTGTCAATCAGTTTTCCAAGCGATGCTACAGATCGCTTGGAAAACGCTAGCATTCTGCAAGCTAATTACGCTTGCAAAACGTTAGTGTTTAGCGGGAATATGCATGCTAATTTCGCATGCGATGTACCTGCAGCGGGAGTTGCAGAATTGCCGCTGAAATTTCCGCGGCAATTCTGCAACGTGTGCACTTAGCCTTCAAGAGTTTGTTGTTTCTGCTACATAATGGCTATCAACCAATAAATCTTTGATAATTTTACCACGTCTTGCTGTAAAGTAAGGGATCTCCGGGTTATTGTGAGCCAAAACTGCATCTGAAGTACTCATGTTTGTGAATTATTTCCTGCATCTGTTTCCAGTAACAATTGTAAGTTGAGACAAAATGGATATTTTGATAAGTTACAGTATTTTTCTCAGTTTTAAACAATAGTTGATGTCTCTTTGCTTTTTTTGCTGTACAGTATTCTCATCTTATCCAGCGATTACTGTAGCCACGAGATTTGAATCTATTTTTTAGATCCTCCAATTGAACTTCAAATTTTAGGAACACTACCTGCCTAGGCTGCAGTCCATTGGTTCAGGGCACATATGACACTGTTCAGTTAAGTGTCCAGGACTGTGACATCGCCAACAGACTGCGTCCTTAACAACAGCCTTTGGGGATCACTCAGTGGGATTGGAACGCCCTCTGTTTGTGGCTCTAGACCCCCCTCCTGTGGTGAGCCCACCTCTTTGGGTATTCCAATATGGGGAAGTGGCAATGTCTGGTTTCCCGAGCGATTTCTCATCACCCTGGTACCTCTCTACCAGGCTAAGCAGATTGCCCTGGGCAACCCATGTCTGTGTTGGCCTGAGAAAGGAGTGGATGAATTTGTCCATCACTACATGCTCGACCATCTGGACAGGAGTGGAAGACTCAGGCTGCAACCACTTTTGGACTAGATGTAACAAGTCAAACATGTGTGGCCGAGAAGGTTTGTTGCAAGCATACTCCCAGTGGTGGGCTCATTGGGCTCTAACTATCATAGTTATTCCCAGGCATGCCAAGATCTCGGTCTTTAATTTGGTGTATTCCTTGGCATCTTGTAGTGCTAAGTCATAATATGCGTTTTGTGGTTCTCCCTTCAAATATGGTGCCAGCACCTCCGCCCACTGCTCTGGTGGAAGTTTCTTCTGATCAGCCACCCTCTCTAAAACAGTGAGAAAAGCTTATACATAATCCCCTAGGGTCATCTACCGCTTTCCAGACATGGGAGTCATCAACCAGACATGGGGGTGGGGTGGTCGACCTGCCCTGAATGGCACATACCATAAACTGCATCTGCTGCTATTGCCCCTGCTGTTGCTGCATCTGCTGTAGGAAGCGAACCATAAGTATAAAAACACAAGTCTTTATTGGGAATTATTAAAATATAACGACAAAAAGAACATATAGAGAAACAAAAGTGTCCAGTAGGGGGGCCCTCAGTACGGCACCAGTAACTTTACATATCACGGTTAGTAAATATATAGCTCCAATGTATCAGGTAAATGAATCCCAGTGTATAGTGGATATTTAATCCATTCTAAAATGGGCAGTATAGTAAACAATTATTATATAAAATAACTTGGAGCTAAAGGAACCCTAGCACAAATCACTGTTAATGTAAGAATCTCCCTGCATATGCAAGGTCATTATACACATATACAGTGGGAAAAAAATTATTTAGTAAGCCACCAATTGTGCAAGTTCTCCCACTTAAAAAGATGAGAGAGGCCTGTAATTGCCATCATAGGTAGACCACAACTATGAGAGTCAAAATTAGAAAACAAATTTAAAAAAATCACCTTGTCTGATTTGGCAAGATTTAGTTTGCAAATTATGGTGGAAAATAAGTATTTGGTCACCTAAAAACATGCAAGATCTCTGGCTCTCACAGACCTGTAACTTCTTCTTTAAGAGGCTCAACTATTCTCCACTCATTAATGGCACCTGTTTGAACTTGTTATCAGTATAAAAGAGATCTCTCCACAACGTTAAACATATGAGGAAGAAATAGTGCGCACTCACCTCAATACTCAAAATAATAATAAAGCCATGAAGATCATAGTGGGGTGCAACATCAAAACTTTTCTAATATATCACATACTTATTTTATGCAAAAAAAAGAAAATTAATTATGTAAAAATCATACAATGTGATTTTCTGATTTTTTTTTAGATTCTGTCTCTTACAGTTGAAGTGTACCTACGATAAAAATTACATGTGGTACCTCTCCATTCTTTGTAGGTGGGAAAACTTGCAAAATCATCAGTGTATCAAACACTTATTTTCCGCACTGTATAATAAGGAAGATGGGGACACTGAGGACACTGTCTGGCATGTGATCCGGCTGTGTCCATCTTTTCAGGCGTGCACAGCTTTATGCACATTTGAAAAGAAGGACACCACTGAACAGAGGCCAGACAGAGACCAGAGTAACTCTGCTGTCTTATTTTAGTGAATGGATCCCTCTGGGGTTTCATCTAAATCACATCACTTGGAGATTTAGATGTAAACCCTAAAGTAAGTTCTCAGCGTAGAATGAAGGATAAAGGTAATTCCAAATGTTATGTAAAATGTTCCCAATAAAAGCTTCAACTCAATCCACAACAAAATCAAATCCCCACTTAGGTCCGTCATCTGTCAAAGGAAATATAGGGGACTTCCACGTTACTGGTAGTACAAAGGCTCTGAAAAAGCACTAGGGAAATCTGCTCTTCCAAAGCCAAATGCCCCTCTCCCTTCTGAGACCCATAGTGTGAAATACCACATTCTGCATCCACATGTTTGGCCTTTCTGTAGCAAAGAGAGTCTTCCTAATTTACAGGTGCATGGCTCCAGAAGCACCAGCCGGGCATAATGTATGGTGCACTACAATAGCAGATTAGCAATTTTCACTCAGCAACATCCAATGCTACTTGTTTCTGGAAAACACCCATGGAGTCAAATGATCACTACATCTGTAGATAAAGACTCAAAGGGGTATAATTTCCAAAATGAGGTCACTTGAGGGGAGTATTCTTCTTTTCTAGCACTTAGGCACTCTGTATATGGAGTCTGCAAACTGCTACAGGAAAATCTGCACTCCAGGAGGCAAATAGTGCTCCGTCCCTCCCGAGTCTCTCTCCATATGGCTAAGCAGTACTGGGGTATTACCACGTTCAGCAGAAATTGACAAATTTTGGTGCTATTTTTACCCATTTCCCCATGTGAAAATGTAAAATATGGTGCTAAAACTAAATTTTTGTGATAACAACGTAATTATTTTTTCTTCACTGTCTAATGGTATAATATTCTGTCACATGCAAGTGGTGTCAATATGATCACTGCACACTTAGACAAATTCATTGAGAGGTGTAGTTTGTGAAATTGGGTCACTTATGAGGGGGTTCTGCTGTTCTGGCACCTCAGGGGTTCTCCCAGTGGGTCATGGCACCCGCAAACCATAGCAGTAACATTTGCATTATAATATGGCACTCCATTCTTTCTGACCTTTGCACTGTGCCTCAAAATCAGTTTTCCATTACATCAATTGTATCGCAATTGGGGGAAATTGCACAACAGAGAGGTTTAGCCCTTATATGAAGAAAAAACTTTGGGCTAAAACATTTTAGAGGTGAATCACAGCCCAATTATATAAATTTCTGTGAGGCAGAAGTGGTATCAACATGCTTTCTGCACCCCTAGATGAAGTCATTGAGAGGTGTAGTTTGTAAAATAATTTACCATGTGCAATACTGTCTGGATTCAGCATAGGGTTTAAATTGACACACAGTTTGAAAACGACAACTAAAGAACGCTAATCAAGCTCTTAACAATGTGTGATGAGTGAAACTGTACCAGGATAGCGGTACTAAACCTAATGGATCTGACTGTGTGATCCAAATGAGGATAAATGACTACCAGCTGTGGATCAAGTTGAATGATTGCGCTAATAAAGAGATCTAATAAGAATATATGTGGATCTGCATGTGTGCTCTAGAGCCATAACGGATAGTATAAAAGTTGCGGTTCTGATATATGATCTGGCAACAAGGTAGTCGTCTGTGGCTCTGTATGTATGATCATATAGTCTCCTGCCTGTGAATTTGGCTATATGACCATAACATAGCAATTTTGGTCGTATGATCCCACAGCTCTGTGATCATTGCAGATCTGACTATATGATTCTGTAAGTTAAAGGGAACCTATCACCCCGTTTTTTTCGGTATGAGATAAAAATACTGTTAAATAGGGCCTGAGCTGTGCATTACAATAGTGTAGTTTGTGGACCCCGATTCCCCACCTATGCTGCCGAAATACGTTACCAAAGTAGTCGTTTTCACCTGTCAATCAGGCTGGTCAGGTCGGATGGGCGTGGTTTCTTCCCCCAGATATTGCGTAGTTTTCCGTTGGTGGCGTAGTGGTGTGCGCATGTCCAAGGTCCCGAATCCTGCACAGGGGTGTGAAAATAGCAGCGATGTCCGTTATTCCATTAGTGGTCGGTGGGCGCGGCCATCTTTCTTTGGCCGCGCGTGCGCAGAAGCGGCGCTCTGCTGGCCGCGGCTTCAGGAAAATGGCCGCCGCGATATCCATCTGCGCACGCGCGGCATCCCGCGGCCATTTTCCTGAAGCCGCGGCCAGCAGAGCGCCGCTTCTGCGCACGCGCGGCCAAAGAAAGATGGCCGCGCCCACCGACCACTAATGGAATAACGGACATCGCTGCTATTTTCACACCCCTGTGCAGGATTCGGGACCTTGGACATGCGCACACCACTACGCCACCAACGGAAAACTACGCAATATCTGGGGGAAGAAACCACGCCCATCCGACCTGACTAGCCTGATTGACAGGCGAAAACGACTACTTTGGTAACGTATTTCGGCAGCATAGGTGGGGAATCGGGGTCCACAAACTACACTATTGTAATGCACAGCTCAGGCCCTATTTAACAGTATTTTTATCTCATACCGAAAAAAACGGGGTGTGTTGTGAATTTGGATTCTGGGCTCCCCCGGTGGCCGCTTGTGGAATTGGACTTGTCATCCTCTTTCCTGTTTCACCTGGTTCCATCAGTAGTGGGTGTCGCTATTTAAGCTCATTTCTCTGGTGGTTTCTTGCCGGTCAACAATGTTATCTGATGCCTCTCAGTGCTTGTTCCTGCTTCTGACAACTACTAGATAAGTTGGACTTTTGTCCATGTTTCGTTTGCCTATTTGTTCCAGTTCACAGCTGAAGTTTTGTTACTGTGTCTGGAAAGCTCTCGTTGATCAGGGATTGCTACTCTGGTGTTATGAGTTAATGCCAGAGTTTAAGGTAATCTCTGGATGGTGTTTTGTTAGTGTTTTTCTGCTGACCATGAAAGTATACTATCTGTCTTCTGCTATCTAGTAAGCGGACCTCAAATTTGCTAAGACTATTTTCCTGCTGCGTTTGTTGTTTCATCTGAACTCACCGTCATTATATGTGGGGGGCTACTGTCTTCTTTGGAATATTTCTCTAGAGGTGAGCCAGGTCTTATATTTCCCTCTGCTAGCTATTTAGGTCTTAGGCCAGAGCTGGGCATCTAGCAATAAATAGGAAATGCTACCTGGCTATTTCTAGTTGCGCGGCAGGCTTAGTTCATGGTCAGTATAGTTCCATCTTCCGAGAGCTTGTCCCTCTATAGGCTTGCTATGATCTCTGCTTGCAGAGATCAGGACAGTTTGACCGGCCAATAAAGTGTTAAAGACCCAGGTTGAGAAAGGAGAGTTATAAGAAGTCTGCTGGAATATTTTTTTTTTTTTTTTTTTTCTTCCCTCCAGTTTGCCTTGCTGCAGTCTTTTTTCTCTCTCTCCTCCTCATCTCTGTATGGCTCTGTGTGCACCTGACAATAATGGATCTTCAGAGTGTAACTGCGGGTTTGAATAATCTCATCACGAAAGTACAAAATTTACAAGATTTTGTGGTTCATGCTCCAGTATCTGAGCCGAGAATTCCTTTGCCGGAGTTCTTCACAGGGAATAGAGCTAGCTTCCAGAATTTCCGAAATAATTGTAAGCTTTATTTGTCCCTGAAGTCTCGTTCAGCTGGAGACCCTGCTCAGCAGGTTAGGATTGTGATTTCCTTGCTCAGGGGTGACCCTCAAGATTGGGCCTTCTCATTGCCAGCAGGGGATCCTGCGTTGCGCGATGTGGATGCGTTTTTTCTGGCCTTGGGCTTGCTTTATGAGGAACCTCATTTGGAACTTCAGGCAGAAAAAACTTTGATGGCACTATCTCAGGGGCAAGACGAAGCTGAGGTTTACTGCCAAAAATTCCGTAAATGGTCTGTGCTTACTCAGTGGAATGAGTGCGCCTTGGCGGCAACTTTCAGAGAAGGTCTCTCTGATGCCGTTAAGGATGTTATGGTGGGGTTCCCTGTGTCTGCAGGTCTGAATGAGTCCATGACAATGGCTATTCAGATTGATAGGCGTCTGCGGGAGCGCAAACCGGTGCACCATCTGGCGGTGTCTATGGAAAAGACGCCAGAAAGTATGCAATGTGATAGAATTCTGTCCAGGAGCGAGCGACAGAATTTTAGACGGAAGAATGGATTGTGCTTCTATTGTGGGGATTCTACTCATGTTATATCAGCATGCTCTAGGCGTACAAAGAAGCTTGATAAGTCTGTTTCCATTGGCACCATTCAGTCTAAGTTTATTTTGTCTGTAACCCTGATTTGCTCTTTGTCATCCATTGCCACGGACGCCTATGTTGACTCTGGCGCCGCTCTGAGTCTTATGGATTGGTCCTTTGCCAATCGTTGTGGTTTTGATTTAGAGCCTTTGGAGACTCTTATTCCTCTGAAGGGGATTGACTCCACCCCATTGGCTAATAATAAACCACAATACTGGACACAAGTAACCATGCGTATCAATCCGGATCACCAGGAGATTATTCGTTTCCTGGTGCTGTATAATTTACATGACGATTTGGTACTGGGATTGCCATGGTTGCAGTCTCACAATCCAGTCTTGGACTGGAGAGCAATGTCTGTGTTGAGCTGGGGATGTAAGGGTATTCATGGGGACTTACCTTTGGTTTCTATTTCGTCGTCCATTCCCTCTGAAGTCCCTGAGTTCCTCTCAGATTATCAAGACGTCTTTGATGAACCCAAGCTTGGGTCGTTACCTCCGCACCGTGAGTGCGATTGTGCCATAGATTTGATACCGGGTTGCAAATATCCAAAGGGTCGTTTGTTTAATTTGTCCGTGCCGGAACATGCTGCTATGCGGGAATATATAAAGGAGTCTTTGGAAAAGGGACATATTCGTCCATCTTCTTCTCCCTTGGGAGCTGGGTTTTTCTTTGTCTCAAAAAAGGACGGCTCTTTGAGACCATGTATTGATTATCGGCTTCTGAATAAGATCACTGTTAAGTACCAATACCCATTGCCATTGCTTACTGATTTGTTTGCTCGTATAGAGGGTGCTAAGTGGTTCTCTAAAATTGATCTTCGTGGGGCGTATAATTTGGTGCGGATCAGGCAGGGGGATGAGTGGAAGACCGCATTTAATACGCCCGAGGGCCACTTTGAGTATTTGGTCATGCCTTTTGGTCTTTCTAATGCCCCTTCAGTTTTCCAGTCTTTTATGCATGATATTTTCCGCGATTTTCTGGATAAATTTATGATAATATATCTGGATGATATTCTGATTTTTTCTGATGACTGGGACTCTCATGTCCAGCAGGTCAGGAGAGTTTTTCAGGTTCTGCGGTCTAATTCTTTATGTGTGAAGGGGTCTAAGTGCGTTTTTGGGGTCCAGAAAATTTCCTTTTTGGGGTATATTTTTTCTCCCTCTTCCATTGAGATGGATCCCGTCAAGGTGCAAGCTATTTGTGACTGGACTCAGCCCTCCTCTCTTAAGGGTCTTCAGAGATTTTTGGGCTTTGCCAACTTTTACCGCCGATTTATTGCTGGTTTTTCGGATGTCGTTAAACCACTGACTGATTTGACCAGACATGGCGCTGATGTTGCTAATTGGTCCCCTCATGCTGTAGAGGCCTTTCAGGAGCTTAAGCACCGTTTTGCCTCTGCCCCTGTGTTACGTCAGCCTGATGTGAATCTGCCTTTTCAGGTTGAGGTTGACGCTTCGGAGATCGGAGCTGGGGCAGTGTTGTCGCAGAAAGGTTCCGACTGCTCCGTCATTAGACCTTGTGCCTTCTTTTCTCGCAAATTTTCGCCCGCAGAGCGGAATTATGATGTTGGGAATAGGGAGCTTTTGGCCATGAAGTGGGCGTTTGAGGAGTGGCGCCATTGGCTAGAGGGGGCTAAGCATCAGGTGGTGGTATTGACTGACCACAAAAATTTGATTTATCTTGAGACTGCCAGGCGCCTGAATCCTAGACAGGCGCGCTGGTCTTTATTTTTTTCTCGCTTTAATTTTGTGGTGTCATACCTACCGGGTTCTAAGAATGTTAAGGCAGATGCCCTTTCTAGGAGTTTTGACCCGGACTCTCCTGGTAATACTGAACCCACAGGTATCCTTAGGGAGGGAGTAATTTTGTCGGCCGTTTCTCCTGATCTGCGGCGGTCCTTGCAAGAGTTTCAGGCGGATAGACCGGATCGTTGTCCGCCTGATAGACTGTTTGTTCCGGATGATTGGACCAGTAGAGTCATCTCTGAGGTACATTCTTCTGCATTGGCAGGTCATCCCGGAATTTTTGGTACCAGGGATTTGGTGGCAAGATCCTTCTGGTGGCCTTCCCTGTCACGAGATGTGCGAGTCTTTGTGCAGTCATGTGACATTTGTGCTCGGGCCAAGTCTTGTAGTTCTCGGGCTAGCGGACTGCTGTTGCCCTTGCCTATTCCTAAGAGGCCTTGGACACACATCTCGATGGATTTTATTTCAGATCTGCCTGTTTCCCAGAAGATGTCTGTCATCTGGGTGGTCTGTGACCGTTTCTCTAAAATGGTCCATTTGGTTCCTCTGCCCAAGTTGCCTTCTTCTTCTGAGTTGGTTCCTCTGTTTTTTCAGAATGTTGTCCGATTGCACGGTATTCCTGAGAATATTGTTTCTGACAGAGGTACCCAATTTGTGTCTAGATTTTGGCGGGCATTCTGTGCTAGGATGGGCATAGATTTGTCTTTTTCATCTGCTTTTCACCCTCAGACTAATGGCCAGACCGAGCGGACTAATCAGACCCTGGAGACATATCTGAGGTGTTTTGTCTCTGCTGACCAGGATGATTGGGTTGCTTTTTTGCCATTGGCAGAGTTCGCCCTCAATAATCGGGCCAGCTCTTCCACCTTGGTGTCCCCGTTTTTCTGTAATTCGGGGTTTCACCCTCGATTTTCCTCCGGTCAGGTGGAATCCTCGGATTGTCCTGGAGTGGATGCGGTGGTGGAGAGATTGCATCACATCTGGGGGCAGGTTATGGACAATTTGAAGTTGTCCCAGGAGAAGACTCAGCGTTTTGCCAACCGTCATCGTCGTGTTGGTTCTCGGCTTTGTGTTGGAGATTTGGTCTGGTTGTCTTCTCGTTTTGTCCCTATGAGGGTCTCTTCTCCTAAGTTTAAACCTCGGTTCATCGGCCCTTATAGAATATTGGAGATTCTTAATCCTGTTTCTTTCCGTTTGGACCTCCCTGCGTCCTTTTCCATTCATAACGTTTTTCATCGGTCGTTATTGCGCAGGTATGAGGTGCCTGTTGTACCTTCAGTTGAGCCTCCTGCTCCGGTGTTGGTTGAGGGTGAGTTGGAGTACGTTGTGGAGAAAATTTTGGACTCTCGTGTTTCCAGACGGAGACTCCAGTATCTGGTCAACTGGAAGGGTTACGGCCAGGAGGATAATTCTTGGGTCAATGCATCTGATGTTCATGCTTCTGATCTTGTTCGTGCCTTCCATAGGGCTCATCCTGGTCGCCCTGGTGGATCTGGTGAGGGTTCGGTGCCCCCTCCTTGAGGGGGGGGTACTGTTGTGAATTTGGATTCTGGGCTCCCCCGGTGGCCGCTTGTGGAATTGGACTTGTCATCCTCTTTCCTGTTTCACCTGGTTCCATCAGTAGTGGGTGTCGCTATTTAAGCTCATTTCTCTGGTGGTTTCTTGCCGGTCAACAATGTTATCTGATGCCTCTCAGTGCTTGTTCCTGCTTCTGACAACTACTAGATAAGTTGGACTTTTGTCCATGTTTCGTTTGCCTATTTGTTCCAGTTCACAGCTGAAGTTTTGTTACTGTGTCTGGAAAGCTCTCGTTGATCAGGGATTGCTACTCTGGTGTTATGAGTTAATGCCAGAGTTTAAGGTAATCTCTGGATGGTGTTTTGTTAGTGTTTTTCTGCTGACCATGAAAGTATACTATCTGTCTTCTGCTATCTAGTAAGCGGACCTCAAATTTGCTAAGACTATTTTCCTGCTGCGTTTGTTGTTTCATCTGAACTCACCGTCATTATATGTGGGGGGCTACTGTCTTCTTTGGAATATTTCTCTAGAGGTGAGCCAGGTCTTATATTTCCCTCTGCTAGCTATTTAGGTCTTAGGCCAGAGCTGGGCATCTAGCAATAAATAGGAAATGCTACCTGGCTATTTCTAGTTGCGCGGCAGGCTTAGTTCATGGTCAGTATAGTTCCATCTTCCGAGAGCTTGTCCCTCTATAGGCTTGCTATGATCTCTGCTTGCAGAGATCAGGACAGGGGTGATAGGTTCCCTTTAAATACTAGTTGAGGATCTGAGTGTGTGATCCTCTAATAATTGTGACCTGACTATAAGTCGACATTGCACTGTGGATCCGATTATGATCTCCCGGTGACAAAATCATCTATATATCACTATAGTCAGTGAGTCACAATGTGATTTCCTGCAGATTTGATTTTTTGACCACAAATAGTAATCTGCTATATTTCTGTGCATATCTATATACCTAATTTGGACGTGTCCATGTGTCTGTGCACAATGAGTCATCCACAGTTGGGTGCAACCATGGATACCTAAGGAGAGGAGCTCTCCCTGGTGGCGAGTTAAGGCATAAGCCTTTTTTGAATGTTAGCCTGTGAGGCAACACTGTGAGGCAACATTGCAAAGATGGATCAAATTGTGCGTGCTGCTGCACGTAGAGAAGCGAATCGCATGCGGATGCGTAACCTGTGTCTTAATGAAACAGAAGACAAACGAAATTGTCGAAGAACTGCTGATGCAGCCTGACAGAGGGAGGCCAGGCAAGAGAAACAAATGAAGTTTCTGAATCACGTAGAGCATCTAATGCTGCATGATAATGAGCAACACGCAATGCACAAAGTGATACACATATTTCACAAAAAAGAATAAGATAGAATACGTGTCCAAAACGCAAGAGCCACTCGACGACAGCAAGTTACATTTGCCGCTAGAGGACCTCTCAATCAAATTGATGAGACACGTATTGAAGAGCACTATGCTGGCAAACTGACATTTCGATGTCAGTTCTGTCAATCTAAAAATTTCAAAGACGAAATGGCGCAGAACAAAACATTCTCTTCTTGCTGCAAGAGAGGGCGCATCCAATTACGTCCCATTCGTATAGATGATCAATTAGTGAAGTTGATGAAAGAAGAGCATCAGCACTCCAATAACTTTATGGCTAATATAAGGCAATACAATGGCTCGCTTGCTTTGGCACCAATGGGAGCACAAGTAGCGCCACCTCCTGGGCATGGTCCATACTGTTTTCGAATTCATGGAAAAATTTACCACAGAACTGCCCCATTGAATCCCGCTGCGGGTAGTACTCCCAAGTTTGCCCAGATTTATATCTTGGACAGTGAAGAAGCATTAAGTATAAGAAGTCAAGCAAATAAAAAGTCCCTCCCAGCACTGCTATCATCTCGGGGAGAGAAAATGAAAGCAATTAACCCACTCGCAAGAGCCTGTACAATGATGAGGTAATTTGAAATAGAGGAAGAGAGGATTGCTGAATTAGAAAATCGCGATCCACTCGAAATAACAGTGTCAATTATAAATGACCACAATGATGACCAGAGGCGCTACAATGCACCAAAGTGCAATGAAGTGGCTATAATTTATCAAAATGCAATGGGTGAACCCCCATTTAATAGGAACATCAGAGTTCACCTCAAAAGTGAAAACCAAACTGTTTAAATCAGCTTTCTTCACAGAAAGTGTGATGCAATGACATATCCACTTCTATTCCCATATGGGGACAGTGGATGGACAATAAATTTGACAACTCCAATTGCCCTAAGTGTGCAACATCAAGGAATTGGTGACATTCATCTACCATCCATACCAGTGGATTAAGATCAACAAGAAAAAATCACCCTGTTGCAGTACTATGCATACAGGCTTGCCATTCGTGATGAGTTCAATCCCCTTTAAAATGCTGGGAAGTTGACCTAACAATTTATCGTTGACAGTTACGTCAAAATTGAATCCGACAGGATCAAATATATAAAATAAAATCAAAAGGCATTACGCGCCGACAGTTATGCCGGCGTTATGGATCACATCCATAATGCTGCATTACACCAAGGGCTAAAAGCTGGGACACCAGTAATTTTACTGTCCACTTTCATTGGAAGCCCAAGAGCTACGATACGATACGATACACTTTATTGATCCCAGGGGGAAATTACGTTATTACAGCAGCAAAACAAACAGCAGTATATAAAATATTTGGACACAAATCTTGCACAGGTATACCAACATTATATAACAAATAAATGTGGGTGGTTCAGGTATATAAATCACTGTTAATTGACATTAGTACACCAGTAATCAGTCATTATTGTCTACCACCCTTAGGAAATTATTATACATCCCCATAGCAGTAGGTACAAACGATTTCCTGAATTTCTCCTTCTTGCACCTTAGTAGGATTAGGCAGCTGCTGAATGTGCTCTTCTGCTTCAAGAGCAGCTCGTATACTGGGTGTGTATTATTGTTCATTATAGCCCTACACTTCTTCTCTATTCTATCCTCCAATACCTCCCAAAAAGAGTCCAGATGGAGGCCAACAGCCGCACTTGCCTTCTTGATAAGTTTGTTGAGCTTATTAGCGTCAGCTACTCGCACACTACTGCCCCAGCATATGGTAGCAAAAGAGATGGAGCTTGCCACAATGGACTGGTAGAACATTTCCAGCATTTTACTGCATACATTGAATGACCTGAGCTTCCGAAGAAAGTACAGTCTGCTCATTCCCTTCTTGTAAACCTTTTCTGTATGACATCTCCAATCGAGTTTACTGTCAAGGTGAACCCCCAAATATTTGTAGCTCTCTACAATCTCAACCTCCTGGTCAGCAATATTGATCGGTAAGTAATCCTCCTTTTTCTGTCTACAACTCACCACCAATTCCTTGGTTTTCCTTACATTTAGTTCTAGACAGTTAGTCTGGCACCAATCCGCAAAGTCAGAAACCACCCTTCTATATTCCTCCTCCCCCTGGCCCCCCACAATGCCCCCTACAATCACTGAGTCATCTGAGAATTTTTGGAGGTGACAAAAATTTATGCAGCAAAATTACCAAGACACCATGACAATTGTCCAAAAATTCGGAAAGTCAGATCTTTTTGTTACGATGACCTGTAACCCAAAGTTGAAAGAAATTACTGAAAATTTAGAACCATGGCAAAGGCAAGAGTTTAGACTAGATTTGGTTGCACGAGTATTAAAAATCAAACTCCAAGCAGTGCTTAACGAGATTTTGAAAAAACACATTTTCGGCCATGTAGTTGCCTATGTGCATGTAATAGAATTTCAAAAGCGTGGACAACCACACGCTCACATGCTCTTAATCCTCAGAGAGGAAGATAAACCGAGGGACAAAGAAATAATTGACAAACTGGTCTCTGCTGAAATCCCAAATGAGATAGCAAATCCAAAACTGCATGAGGCAGTGATGAAGCACATGATTCATGGCCCATGTGTCGAAGATCAACCTGGTGTTATATGCATGATAGATGGTCAATGCGCAAAAAATTTCCCAAAAGAATTTAATACAGAGACAAACCCCAATGTTGATGGTTGCCCACAGTACCATTGACGCAATACTGGGAAAACCCAGACGAGGGATGTGAGAAATCGACAATAGATGGGTAGTTCCATACAACCCTTATTTATTACTCAAGTACAATTGCCATATCAATGTTGAGATATGTACTTCAATAAAAAGTGCTAAATATCTTTTCAAATATGTATACAAAGGACATGACTATGCCAATATCAAGTTTGATACATTAAACTGGAATGAACCAGTCATGTACCTAGATTCTTGGTATATAAGCGCCACTGAGGGCATGTGGAGAATCAGAAAAAATAAAATGCATGATGCTTCACATACCATTAAAAGGCTTGCTGTTCACCTTGAAAACATGCAGCAAGTGTTTTTCGAAGATGGTAATGTGGATATGGTTATTTCAGACTCAAAAGCCTCTACTCTGCAGGCTTATTTTGAGCTAAACAGAGTTGACACTTCCGACCATCAGTATTTGTACAGTGAAATCCCTAAACACTATGTCTGAGATAGAAAAGCTGTACTAGAAGGATGGAAAAAATGACATATGTATACAGTCTCTTTAACAGATGGTGAGCTATATTACCTAAGACTCCTTTTACTTCACGTAAGAGGAGCAAAGTCTTATGCTGACTTAAGGACTGTCAATGGAGTCATACATGACATGTATAAAAATGTGTGCATTGATCTTCATCTTTTGGAAGACGATTCCCAATGGGAAGACGGTATAATGGATGCAATCGCTTTCCAAATGCCCTACCAACTTCGCAAATCATTCGCTATAATTTGTGTATATGGGGAACCAGCTAAACCATTGGCATTATGGCAAAAATATAAAACCGAATTTATGGAGGATTACACCAGGCGGTATACTCGAGAAATTGCTGAGCAACTGGCTCTTCGTGATATTAATGAAGTGCTCTAAAGCAATAAAAAGTCCTTTGCTGACTACGGATTGCCAACTCCAGTAAATGTTCCAGATGAAATACTGGACCAACTGAATTATGCTGTAATAAAGCAGGAGGCTGAGCAATTGAAAGCTATGCTTAAAGAAGCTCAGAAATCAGCTTTCGATGCAATTATGCAAGCAGTCAATGCTGCATCACAGCCAGACGATGCTAGCTCATACTGTTTTTTTTCTGGATGGCCCAGGAGGCAGTGGGAAGACATTTTTGTACAACTGCTTGCACAAGACACTACAAGCAGAAAAGAAGTCTATTTGCTCAGTAGCCTCCACTGGATTGGCGGCTACATTACTAAAAACGGTTGCACCTACCATTCCAAGTTTGGCCTTGGTTTTACAACAAATGAGACCACAGTGTCAAAAATTAAGCCAACCTCACTTCAAGCAAAGGAGCTTAGGGAGTCATCTGTCGTTATTTGGGACGAAGTAACAATGACTCCCTGTTTTAATATGAATGCTGTGGATAATTTGTTCCAAGACATTATGTGGAAAAAAAAGATAATTTGGTGGAAAAGTTTTCATAAACGGTGGTGACTAGGGTTGAGCGAAACGGGTCGGCCATTTTCAGAAGTCGCCGACTTTTGGCAAAGTCGGGTTTCATGAAACCTGACCCAACCCCTGTGTGGGGTCGGCTATGAGGTCGGTGATCTTCTGAATCTGGTATCGGAATTCCGATACCGAGTTCCGATATGTTTACGATATCGGGAATCGGTATCGGAATCCATATTTAAGTGTAAAATAAAGAATCAAAATAAAAAATATTGATATACTCACCCTCGGACGCGCCCTGGTACCAATCACAAGCCGCGACGTCACCGCAGGTCATTCACGTGCTCATTCTTAGGAAGGAAGGCTGCCGGTTAGTACCAGGGCGCGTCCGAGGGTGAGTATATCAATATTTTTTATTTTGATTCTTTATTTTACACATTAATATGGATCCCAGGGCCTGAAGGAGAGTTTCCTCTCCTTCAGACCCTGGGAACCATAGTATCCCATTGCACTGCATTGGGTTTCGTGTTTCGGCCAACCCCGACCCCGACTTTTTTATAGGATCGGCCGATTTCACTCGACCTGACTTTTGAGAAAGTTGGGTTTCGTGAAACCCGACCCGATCCTATAAAAATAAAAGTCGCTCAACCCTAGTGGTGACTTTCGTCAAACCTTACCAATAGTGGAAGGTGGAAAAAGAGCCCAAATTGTGCAGTTCACCATTAAATACTCAAAATCCTGGAATCAGTTTTCACGATTCCAGTTACAACAGAATATGAGAACGTCTCAGGATGAAGTTGAGTACAACTCATGGTTACTGAAACTTGGCAATGGAGAGTTGTCAAATGTATATGGTCTACCAGAAGACACAATTGAAATCCCGAATTCTTTTATTGAAGAGGGTGATTTAATTACAGCTATTTTTGGAGACTCAATTGAGATTACCGATGCAATGGTAGAAGCAATTGTCAATAAAACAATTTTTACGCCATTGAATGATGACGTTCAAGCCTTGAATGACAAAATTCTTAGTCAAGCTCAAGGTGAACACTCAACATATCGCTCCGTCAACACAATTGCGGAAGAGGAGGATGTGATTCTCACAGACTACCCTGTAGAGTTTCTTAACTCTTTCAATCCCACTGGGATGCCTCCTTATAAACTAAAGCTGAAGCCAGGAGCTTTAATTATGCTCCTGCGTAATCTTAACAGAAAGCGTGTCCTTTGTAATGGCACAAGGCTTTATGTGAAAAGCTTAAAAGCAAACGTTATTCATGCTTTTGCTTTAAATGGAAAAGCAAAGGGTCAGACAGTTCTTATTTCAAGAATTGACCTGATTTCCAAAGATAAAATCTTGCCAGACCAGATGCGACGGCGTCAGTTTCCTATCATGTTGGCTTTTGCAATGACCAGCAATAAATCTCAGTCCTTGGATATTGTAGGAATTTATTTGCCTCTCTCAGTGTTTTCACATGGGCAGTTATATGTAGTTTTCTCCAGGGGAAGGAAAAGCCAACAAATAAGGGTCAAAATATTTGAGACACAGAAGCAAGATAAACTTAAACCTAATGTTTACAAATGGTTTACTGTCAACTGTGTGTACAAAGAAGTCTATTATTAAGCTTTTTAACAATTGTAAAAGCCAAAAAAATTTGCACACAAAAGCAGGACTAAGGGTACCGTCACACAGTGGCATTTTTATCGCTACGACGGCACGATTCGTGACGTTCTAGCGATATCGTTACGATCTCGCAGTGTCTGACACGCTACTGCGATCAGACACCC
Source organism: Ranitomeya variabilis (assembly GCF_051348905.1). Taxonomy (NCBI): domain Eukaryota; kingdom Metazoa; phylum Chordata; class Amphibia; order Anura; family Dendrobatidae; genus Ranitomeya; species Ranitomeya variabilis. Next base: position 640,302,253 of record NC_135233.1, read on the forward strand.
TGCTGAGAATCGTACGTCGTAGCACATCGTTTGAAACTTTCTTTGGTCGCTGGATCTCCCGCTGTCATCGCTGGATCGTTGTGTGTGACAGCGATCCAGCGATGCGTTCGCTGGTAACCAGGGTAAACATCGGGTTACTAAGCGCAGGGCCGCGCTTAGTAACCCGATGTTTACCGTGGTTACCAGCGTAAAAGTAAAAAAAAACAAACCGTACATACTGACCATCTGATGTCCGTCAGGTCCCTTGCCATCTGCTTCCCGCTCTGTCTGTCTGCCGGCCGGAAAGTGAGAGCAGATCACAGCGGTGATGTCACTGCTGCGCTCTGCTCTCACTGTACGGTGGCACTCAGTCAGAGCAGGAAGCAGACGGCAAGGGACCTGACGGACATCAGATGGTCAGTATGTACTGTTTGTTTTTTTTTACTTTTACGCTGGTAACCACGGTAAACATCGGGTTACTAAGCGCGGCCCTGCGCTTAGTAACCCGATGTTTACCCTGGTTACCAGCGAACCTCGGCATCGTTGGTCACTGGAGAGCGGTCTGTGTGACAGCTCCCCAGCGACCACACAACGACTTACCAACGATCACGGCCAGGTCGTATCGCAGGTCGTGATCGTTGGTAAATCGTATAGTGAGACGGTACCCTAAGGGTACTGTCACACAGTGCAATTTTGATCACTACGACAGCACGATTCGTGACGTTCTAGCGATATCGTTACGATATCGCTGTGTCTGACACGCTACTGTGATCAGACATCACGCTGAGAATCGTACGTCGTAGCAGATCGTTTGGAACTTTCTTTCGTCGCTTGATCACCCGCTGACATCGCTGGATCGTTGTGTGTGACAGCGATCCAGCGATGTGTTCGCTTGTAACCAGGGTAAACATCGGGTAACTAAGCGCAGGGCCGCGCTTAGTAACCCGATGTTTACCCTGGTTACCAGCGTAAACGTTAAAAAAACAAACAGTACATACTTACATTCCGGTGTCTGTCCTCCGGCGTCTCAGCTTCTCTGCACTGTGTGAGCGCCTGCCGGCCGGAAAGCGAGCACAGCGGTGACGCGGTGACGTCACCGCTCTGCTTTCCGGCTATGGTGCTTACACAGTGCAGAGAAGCTGAGATGCCGGGGACAGACACCGGAATGTAAGTATGTACTGTTTGTTTTTTTAACATTTACGCTGGTAACCAGGGTAAACATCGGGTTACTAAGCGCGGCCCTGCGCTTAGTTACCCGATGTTTACCCTGGTTACCCGGGGACTTCGGCATCGCTCCAGCGCCGTGATTGCAAAGTGTGACCGCAGTCTACGACGCTGGAGCAATAATCATACGACGCTGCGACGTCACGGATCGTGCCGTCGTAGCAACGAACATTGCACTGTGTGACAGTACCCTAACTCCTAGCCGCGGTCTATGGACCAAACATTGGGCATGGGCAGGGTCTTGGGGGCAGATCCCAAGTGCGCTTAATCATGTGTAATAGCTTACGCTCAGAAACATTAAGGAATAGCGCTATCGGATAGCTATACTCGTTCATTTCCTTTAGGAATAGGGCTATGGGATAGCTCTACCCGTTCACTTTCTTCATGGATAGCGCTATCGGATCGTTCTACCCGAACAGTATTAACTGCAGAGCTTTTTCATACACAAGATAGGAGTGGCAGGAGAAGTACACCAGGTATTTATGTTTGCTATTTGTCTGCACATACGCCAGTCTGGTGCGTGGGAACACCCCATTGCGTGGTTCGTAATCACTGCGTGCACCCGAAAGGAGCGCAATCACTCGTGTATGTATATGAAACGGGAGGGATCCAATTGTGGACCTCAATCTCCTTAAAAATAATAATTATAGATGCAGTGACCTATTGATGTATATTTGCACTAGTACCCAATAGTGGCATCATGGCTTCACGTGAAGGGATTGTTTTGGGTGAATTTCACCTTGAAGGGAAATCCCCTCTATAACTGGAGTCAATAACGGTAGTGCAAGAAATAATAGGTCATATACGCACTTGCATTTTTGTCACTAAGCCATTGTTCTGGCATACTCACACGCATCAGTCTTGTAATTTTAAATGTGTGTTTCCTTTTAAAATGATTAAAGTTACGTTTTATTTTAGGATCTTGATTAGAGATCTTTAGTTGCCTTTGGCAAATTGTGTGTCATTTGTAAAATTATGTCTAGTGTTGAGTGATACCTTCCGATATTCAAAAGTATTGGTATCGGATTGGATTGGCCGATATCCAAAAAATATCGGATATCGCCAATACCCGATACCAATACAAGTCAATGGGACACAAATATCGGAAGGTATCCTGGATGGTTCCCAGGGTCTGAAAGAGAGTAAACTCTCCTTCAGGCCCTGGGATCCATATTCATGTAAAAAATAAAGAATAAAAATAAAAAATATGGATATACTCACCCTCGGACGAGCCCTGGACCTTAGCGGTGCAACCGGCAGCCTCCGTTCCTAAGAATGCAGTGAGTGAAGGACCTTCGATGACGTCGCGGTCACGTGAGCGGTCACATGAGCGGTCACGCGACCAATCACAAGACCGCGACGTCATCGCAGGACCTGTACACTCACTGCATTCTTAGGAACGGAGGCTGCCGGTTGCACCGCTAAGGTCCAGGGGCCGTCGGAGGGGTGAGTATATCCATATTTTTTATTTTTATTCTTTATTTTTTACATGAATATGGATCCCAGGGCCTGAAGGAGAGTCTCCTCTCCTCCAGACCCTGGGAACCATACACTGGGAACTTCCGATTCCGATTTCCGATATCACAAAAATATCGGAACTCGGTATCGGAATTCCGATACCGCAAATATCAGCCGATACCCGATACTTGCGGTGTCGGAATGCTCAACACTAATTATGTCACTTTTGGATGGCTTCTGTTGTTCTGGCACCTCAGGGGCTCTCTAGACAAGACATGGCATTCATCAATGATTCCAGCAAATTTTGAATTCAAAAAGTCAAATGGCGATCCTTCCTTTTCAAGCCCTGTCATGTACCCAAGCAGTAGTTTTCCCAACATGTTGGGTATCAGCTTACCTACCTGGTAGTCCTTTGAGGATATGTGCTGGATTTTTGGCACTCTCCCTCCCTCACAAGACATCTCCCGATATGTTTTAAACGTTATTTTTTTTGAATGTTTTTTCTTTCTTTTTTGCAGATAATATAATCAAGACCCATGGCTTGTCTTATTAGCAAAAGAAAACGCACAGTTTTTTGGCACAGTTTGTTCTAGAGAAATATCTATATCAATTTAAAATGAGGTTGTCCTCTATATATGGCTCTAAGGCACTATATGGCGTTAGGGAGCATTGTACTCAATAGAGATTTGGGGTCAAGATACAAATCTCTAACGGGGCTCTGTGTCTCCCCCATTCTCATGTGGCAAGTCACCAACCCCAGCTAATGGGGGGGTGTTCTTGCCCTTTTGGGATATACCCGAAGCCTTTATCTCATCCATTACAATGGGGAATCCTCTACCATTCTTCCCATTGATGAAGTGGGACAACGAAAGTGTATAACACATTGTGGACATTGTTTATCCCATATCTCCAGTTATATGTCTCTTACACTAGCGCATTTTTTACATTTTGTGATTTATTCAGCGCTACTTTTTACAATAGTCAGCACGCGTGCGCAAACAAATATGTGGACATGCGCATTTCCTTTATCTTTGTTTGCCTTTAGCTAATATGGCATCAGAACTTGTTTAGTTTGTACTGCACACGCGCTAGTAAGCGCTCTTAATATCATACTTTAATTGCTTTTCCTGAAATGCTCATTTCACACTATAGGACACCACTGTGTGCTTGACTCATCGTATGCTATGGGGTAGGTCATGGAGTTGATTCACTATAATGTCACATATCTGTGCTTTTATTGTCAATTAGTGCTTTGATATGCACTGTATATGCCTCTGCATGTGTGCACATTTGCACTGCACTTTATATGATTTATGCTGACCTGTATAATGCTCTGCACTTTTTGTATTCCACATATTGAAGGGCATTGTACCCTTTTTTTTACTAATATTGTTGAATATTTCTAATTATGCACATGCTTTAAATATTGAATCCTGTGCACTTTGCTCACTGCGTGAAAAAGGTACACGACACTGAACCGAAACGTTGCCACCATGAGCTTAATAAAGTAGCTCCTTATTCACAGACAGTGGTGTGCTGCTTCCTTTTTTGGACTACTAACTACATAGATATATAGTACTGTGGATTGTGTGGCTTTGTTAAAAGGACTAAGAAACTGGACTCTAAGCCAGGTGGGCTAACCAGCACTAATGCATGGACTTTTTATCTTATGTTTCACTTTGTGCTGGATAAAGGCTGTATTTCAGTTTTTCCGTTTTCCTGTGATGTGGCTTATGAGGACCACTTCACAGAAAAATAAACCAGCCGAACTTTTAAATAAAAACAGTTCCTGTGATACCTCATATTGCTCCCAAGTGAATAACATTGTTAGAGTGTGAACTTATGGTCAACGGATTTTGGATATTTCTATTTATAGACATTATTTTTCTAATATAAACCATATATATTTCTATCTATGCTATCATTTTTTTGTGAGCACAATATTTTTTTTTTTGTGCAATATAGGCTAATCCAGTGTTTCCCAAACTCCAGGATTTTCTTATTTTTGCGCAAGTAGTGGAAGTATCATCAAGGCATCAGGAATTGTCTCACCTGTGCAACACTATGGAAATCCTGAAAACATGACCCGTGGGGTCCGTGAGGACTGGAGTTTTGGAAACACTGGGCTAATCTATTTTTTGCATATTTTATAAGCATGAATAGGCGGAGAGAGTAGGATAATTATTGATTGATTGAAAATCCAAAGAGAAAGTTGGAAGCTGCAACAGTGTACTCTTAATTCAATCCCAGTAACAGAGGGAGGTTCCCCTGTTTAGGAGCTTTAACAGCTTAAATGCTTGGATTCAAGGTGCTCTGTATATATACAAACAGTTCCAAAGCTTTAGAAGAAATATGCGGCACTCTTATGAAAAATCTTATGTCATAGGAATGTAATGTAATACACAATTATTTATTAAGTATGCCAATGCATTCAGTTCAGTCTCATTAATGTTAGTATATGGAAAAGTTCCAAAAAAGTGCTTAGTACAAGAGAGGAAATAAGTTAATAATCACTTATGGACAGGCTGTTGTGCAGGCATACATGATGGTATAAGTCTACATACATAAATCAGCAAAAGTTCTAAGCATAAATCTAATATATAAAGCTGAATGTGTGTATGTATGTATGTGTATGTCCGGGATTGGCATCTGAACCGTCGCAGCTACAGCCACAAAATTTTGCACAGTCACACGTCTGGACCCCAAGAGCGTCATAGGCTATGTTGAGAGGCGAAATTTTAACCCCGTGCGTTCCAATTCACCAAACAATTTTGCACCTATCTACATAATAGGGAAAAAGTGAAAGGAAAATTGTTGGAGGCAAATTGACAGCTGCCAGATGTGAACAAGGGGGACTTAAAGAATGAGAGCGATGGCGCCAAAGAGTATATACCGTACAGTTGCTAAGGTGGGGCCCCGACATGGGATACTCACCAGACACGGGGATATGAACACACACACAAAATGCGCCACACACTGCCATAATCATAAGATTTTAAATTGTATGGTTGGCCCAGTCTGATTTTATTTGTGCACATCCCCCTTTAGGAGGTTTGTTCCCACCCTGTTTTTTATTCTGTACTTTATCTTCCCCTGTATTTTTAATTATACCTTAATAAATTATGAATTTTATATTGTTGCTGGAATCACTTTGTATCCTTAGGTGGTAAAATACCATTATTTTGGAAAGTGTGGATTCTATATTTTGGGGTGTCTAGCACATTAACTGTGTTTTTTAGACTTATTTTTTGAATTACCAGGATAATCATTAGGATAATTATTCGTGTGTCTGTAAAATGAACACATGCCTAATGACACAATTTATTATGTGTTGTATGTGTGTTAATTTACTGTTGGCCTGAGGAAGAAATCAGTTCTTTGCCGAATAAAGTATTTTATAACATATGAACTGGATGTACCTGAATTCCTTATCCTTCTGTGGTGCCCATACTTCTTTGGAATTTTTATTTTCCTTGATTTCTTTCTCCATTGAGAATCCAACATGGGTCGGATTATCACCACTGGTTTCTGTGAGGAGGAGCTGCCGCAAATGTGTTTAACTAATCCAGGTACCTAGTAGAGTTGTGCCTACCATAGCACAAGCTGTTCAGTTCAGCAGGAGTGTCCTCTCTTTTTTGTATTTATACCACTCGAAACATACTACCTTAGAGGAGCCCCACTGTTTTTCTATTCTGGATTCCCTTTGAATAACATGACTGGTCATGATCCAATGCAGGAAGCTTTGTCCATTTCAAATCTAAGCTGGAAGTTGAACTGCTAGCACCCAGAACTGGTGCCAACAGCGATAAATTGATGGAGGTTTCGTAATAAAAATATATAATTAAATTGCAAATAGTTCTAATTTATACACATCTAAAGGTCATTTTTTTCTAGTTGTGTATAACATTTAATACAATATTCAATGAGCAAATTGGGCTGTTGTGCCTTTAAAGATTATTTTTCTTATTCCAGTAATTTTTAAATTGTTCTAAAACTAGGTAGAATGTAACAAACAAATTATGATCTTACATGCTGTACAAGATGGAAAGAAACGGAAAAGTAGCATGGAAGCAGATGTGCTGCTAGATCTACAGGCTTCTGCCAGCCATATGGCATCTTAAATAAAGATGGTTGGAGCGTCTGGATTAGCAAACATTTGAGAGAGAAAGCCATGTGTCGTGTTGGTACAGGCAGTTTGATTTAGCTCTGTACAAAAGGCTTCAGGAGATTGTGTAATGGAACAAATGGTACTGCAGGCCCTGTAACAGTCTTACCGCTGCTGGAAAGGCAACTAGCCCCGAGGTGGAAACTATTTCTCTTCTATTATCATTTTTTTCCTTTTGCCTCAAATTCTTATGTGAATTTGTATTTTAGAAACTTCATTAACTTATATTCCTGAAATATAAAAATTATCCAAGTAAATAAATTAACTTTTTATGACAAAACAGGAAAAATATGGAAACTCACAAATGACTGCTTTACATTTTAAATATCATGTGGGATTTCTGATTGAAAGAAAAACAAAAATGGTATAACATTGCCTCATATCAATATACCGTTGGAATGTCTGTTTTTGGAATATGTTTTGCAATGTGATTAAAAGCATTCAATTTTATTTTTAGATTTTAATACAATTTCAAGTATCAAACGGAGATTGTTGTAGCCTAGTCAATGTGATATATGATAGTGCGATTTATCTATCCATCTGTCTAAAATTGACACTTGTAATTTTTTATTTTGAAAATGTAATGGAGGGATAGCCTTATATATCTTTATGATAGATTAGACAGTGTTTTTAGACAATGATAGCTTCAGCACATAAGTATAGATCTGATGCAGTGCTTCCAAAAATATAAAAGGCAGTCTGCAGCACCTTGTATAGGACACAGCCCTAATAAAAATCATATTCCCTCTTTCTTAACTACTTCCTGCAAAAGGACATTGTATTCATTTCCTGGGAAGAGGTCCTCAGGAGTGCCAGGGGCTCAGCAGTTGAGCTCATTCCACACTCAGAAGATACCAGCTATATTATATATGCGGCATCACGGTCATCTCTGTCCTCTTGTGAAGGTCAGCCTATGGAGACGGAGATTTTCACTATACGTTACAATATTGTGGTTTTGCAGTACATTCAGTAAGTGATCAAATGATCGCAGGTTTAAGCCCTAAGGGAAATAAAGAAAAACAGTTGTTAAAGATATAATAACTATTTGGAAAGTTAAACAATTAAAATCATGCCCCTTTTCTCCTTTAACCACGTCACGAATTTTCAGAGACATGTACATCAAAAGTTGTGTCTCTGCCTTCCCTATCCTGTATATGAACACTCATCTTTCACCGCACATGATGGATGATTTAATCAGCCATCATGTGACTTTAACAGCCACAGATGTAGAGGAGCTACCCCAAGGCTGTTAACATGTTAAATGCCACTGTCAATCTCAGAAATCGGCATTTAACACGTGCTGACGGGGAGGTGTGTTGGTCTGCTGATGACCCCCATGCCTACTGTGAAAGCCAGCCTGTAGCATGTGAAGCATTGCTATGTTTAGCACAAGTGATCAGATGATCACAGCTTTAAGTCTGTTACATACAGCAAAAAACGGAATTTTTTTAATATAAAAAAGTAAAAAACACAAAAGTTCAAATCACCCCCCTTTTTCCCCATTAAAAATAAAACACAATAAAAATACTCACATTTGGTATCACTGTATATGATTATCTCAGCATATAAACATTTTTTATTAACAAATCCCATTGTGAAACTTATTTTTATTCCAAGATCTATTAATTATAATAATAATTTTATTTATATAGCGCCAACATATTCCGCAGCGCTTTACAATTATAGAGGGGATTTGTACAGACAATAGACATTACAGCATAACAGAAATCACAGTTCAAAATAGATACCAAGAGGAGTGAGGGCCCTGCTCGCAAGCTTACAAACTATGAGGAAAAAGGGGAGACACTAGAGGTGGATGGTAACAATTGCTTTCGTTGTTCGGCCAGCCATAGTGTAAGGATCAGGTGTTCATGTAAAGCTGCATGAACCAGTTAATAGCCTAAATATGTAACAGTACAGACACAGAGGGCTAATTAACTGCATAAAATGTATGAGAACATGATGCAAGGAACCTGATTATGGTTTAAGGTTTTTGAATGGGCCACACAGGGATAGTTAGGTTAATGCTTGAGATGGTAGGCCAGTCTGAACAAATGAGTTTTTAGGGCACGCTTAAAACTGTGGGGATTGCGGATTAATCGTATTAACCAGGGTAGTGCATTCCAAAGAATTGGCGCAGCACGTAAAAAGTCTTGGAGACGGGAGTGGGAGGTTCTGATTATTGAGGATGTTAACCTCAGGTCATTAGCAGAATAGAAAGCATGGGTAGGGTGGTAGACTGGGACCAGGGAGGAGATGTAGAGTGGTGCTGAGCCATGGAGCGCTTTGTGGATGAGGGTAATAGTTTTGTACTGGATTCTGGAGTGGATGGGTAGCCAGTGTAATGACTGGCACAAGGTAGAGGCATCGGATTAACGGTTGGCGGGAATATGATCCTGGCTGCAGCATTCAGGACAGATTGGAGAGGGGAGAGTTTGGTAAGAGGGAGGCTAATTAGTAGAGTTGCAATAGTCCAGACGAGAATGAATAAGTGAAACAGTAAGAGTTTTTGCAGAGTCGAAAGTAAGAAAAAGGCAAATTCTAGAAATGTTTTTGAGGTGCAGATAACAAGAGCGAGCCAGTGATTGGATGTGGGGGGTGAATGAAAGCTCGGAATCAAGTATGACCCCAAGGCAGCGGGCTTGTTGCTTGGGAGTAATGGTGGAACCACACACGGAGATGGCAATGTCAGGCAAAGGTAGGTTAGTAGAGGGAGAGAACACGAGGAGTTCCATTTTTGACAGGTTCAGTTTCAGATAGAGGGAGAACATGATGTTAGAGACAGCGGTAAGACAATCACTAAAAAGGCTGGAATGATATCAGGAGAAGAAGTGTATAATTGGGTGTCATCAGCATAGAGATGGTACTGGAACCCAAATCTACTGATTGTTTGTCCAAAAGGGGCAGTATACAAAGAGAAGAGGAGGGGGCCTAGGACTGATCCTTGAGGAACCCCAACAGTAAGGGTAAGGTGAGAGGAAGAGGAACCAGCAAAAGATACAGTAAAAGAGCGGTCAGAGAGATAGGAGAGAACCAGAAGAGAACTTGAGTACTTGTGTACTTGAGACCGATGGAGTGTAGCATAGTGAGGAGGAGCTGATGATCCACAGTATTGAATGCTGTGGAGAGATCCAAGAGAATTAGCATGGAGTAGTGACAATTAGATTTAGCTGTTAGTAGATTATTAGAGACTTTAGTGAGGGCAGTTCCAGTAGACTGTAAAGAGCGGAAACCAGATTGAAGATGATTGAAGAGGGTCGAGAAGAGAGTTATCTGAAAGATAGCAGATAAGACGAGAGTGGACCAGGCATTCGAGGAGTTTAGAGATGAAGGGAAGATAAGAGACAGGTCTATAATTAGCGGCACAGTTTTGGTCGAGGGATGGTTTAATTAAAATGTACCGTATTTTTCAGATTATAACACACACTTTTTCCCCCAAAGTTAACCAAATATCGACGGAGCCCTCCCACCACCAAACACCCACATTGTCGCACCTCCGAATACCCCTTCCTCCAAGCCTGGGGTCCACAGCATCGCCCCACTCCTGCCTCCTGGGACCCCAATAGACTGCAGTCACCACCCATGGGAAGCAATAAGATGCAAGGATTATACGAAGCACCACCATTGTATTAAAAACTTTTTTTCCTATTTTTCTCCCCAAAATTTGGGGTGCGTCTTATAATCCGCAAAATTCGGTACTTTGTGAGAAAACCCCTTTAAATGGAGAAAAAAGCTGATGTATGTTTGGTAGCACTGTAATTGTACTGACGTGGATAATCAGGTTTCCAGGTCATTTTTAGCACATAATGAATGCCATAAAAACAAAACCCAATAACTAATGGCAGAATTGCATTTTTTTCCCCATTTCTTTACATAAACTTGTGTATCAGTACATTACATAGTATAATCAATGGTGTCATTCAAAACTCTGAGGCTGCCGTCACACTAGCAGTATTTGGTCAGTATTTTACATCAGTATTTGTAAGCCAAAACCAGGAGTGGAACAAATAGAGGAAAAGTATAACAGAAACATATGCACCACTTCTGCATTTATCTCCCACTCCTGGTTTTGGCTTACAAATACTACTGATGTAAAATACTGACCAAATACTGCTAGTGTGATGGCAGCCTAACTCATCCTGCAAAAACAAGCTCTCATTTGTCTATGTGGATGGAAAAATAAAAAAGTTATGGCACTTGGAAGAAGATGAGGAAAAAATAAAATGCAAAAACAAATAATTCCCCAGTCCTTAAGGGGTTAATTTACAAGGGCCAAAGTATGGCCAAAGTATGGTGGAGATAGAGTTAGAACAAGTTGGATGTTTCACCGAATTACTATGCCACACATGAGTACACTGACTACCTCATTTGTATATTTAAATAAAAAACAATTTCTAGCAAAAAGCTGCAATCGATTTGGCCACCAAAGATGGCCACCATTAGAGATACAGTGGGGAAAAAAGTATTTAATTAGCCACCAATAGTGTTGAGCAATACCGTCCGATACTTGAAAGTATCGGTATCGGAAAGTATCGGCCGATACCGGCAAAGTATCGGATCCAATCCGATACCGATACCCGATACCAATACAAGTCAATGGGACTCAGGTATCGGACGGTATTCCTGATGGTTCCCAGGGTCTGAAGGAGAGGAAACTCTCCTTCAGGCCCTGGGAACCATATTAATGTGTAAAAGAAAGAATTAAAATAAAAAATATCGCTATACTCACCTGTCCGACGCAGCCGGGACCTCAGCGAGGGAACCGGCAGCGTTGTTTGTTTAAAATTCGCGCTTTTACTTGTTTACGTGAGGTCCCGGCTTGTGATTGGTCAGGGCGGCCATGTTGCCGGGACGCGGACCAATCACAGCAAGCCGTGACGAAATTACGTCACGGCTTGCTGTGATTGGTCCGCGTCCCGGCAACATGGCCGCCATTAACCAATCACAAGCCGTGACGTCACGGGAGGCTGGACATGCGCGTATTTTGAAAAGCGCGCGTGTCCAGCCTCCAGTGACGTCCCGGCTTGTGATTGGTTAATGGCGGCCATGTTGCCGGGACGTCACTGGAGGCTGGACACGCGCGCTTTTCAAAATACGCGCATGTCCAGCCTCCCGTGACGTCACGGCTTGTGATTGGTTAATGGCGGCCATGTTGCCGGGACGCGGACCAATCACAGCAAGCCGTGACGTAATTTCGTCACGGCTTGCTGTGATTGGTCCGCGTCCCGGCAACATGGCCGCCCTGACCAATCACAAGCCGTGACGTCACGGGAGGCTGGACACGCGCGCTTTTCAAAATACGCGCATGTCCAGCCTCCCGTGACGTCACGGCTTGTGATTGGTTAATGGCGGCCATGTTGCCGGGACGTCACTGGAGGCTGGACACGCGCGCTTTTCAAAATACGCGCATGTCCAGCCTCCCGTGACGTCACGGCTTGTGATTGGTTAATGGCGGCCATGTTGCCGGGACGCGGACCAATCACAGCAAGCCGTGACGTAATTTCGTCACGGCTTGCTGTGATTGGTCCGCGTCCCGGCAACATGGCCGCCCTGACCAATCACAAGCCGGGACTTCACGTAACCAAGTAAAAGCGCGAAATTTAAACAAACAACGCTGCCGGTTCCCTCGCTGAGGTCCCGGCTGCGTCGGACAGGTGAGTATAGCGATATTTTTTATTTTAATTCTCTTTTTTACACATTATTACATTAATGTTGTTGCGATACCCGATACCCGATACCACAAAAGTATCGGATCTCGGTATCGGAAATTCCGATACAGCAAGTATCGGCCGATACCCGATACTTGCAGTATCGGAATGCTCAACACTAGCCACCAACTGTGCAAGTTTTCCCACTTAAAAAGATGAGAGAGGCCTGTAATTGACATCATAGGTACACCACAACTATAAGGCCGGGATCACACACAGCGAGATACGGCTGAGTCTCGCAGGTTAAAACCAAGCTCTGGCACCGGCACTCCAGAGCGGAGCGTGCGGCCGCATAGCAATACATGGAGCCGCACGCTCCGCTCCAGAGTGCCGGTGCCAGAGCTTGTTTTTAACCTGCAAGACTCCGCCGTATCTTGCTGTAGTGTGACTCCGGCCTAAGAGTCAAAATTGAGAAAACAAATCCAGAAAATCACCTCGTCTGATTTGGCCAGATTTATTTTGCAAATTATGATGGAAAATAAGTATTTGGCAATTAACAAAAGTTTCAAAAGTTCATCTCAATATTTTGGATCAGCGAACCTTTCAAGGTTTGGGTCGGCTAGCCAAATAGTTTGATGAGCAGAACCTGTAGCCCATTAAATTCAATCAGAGGCCAAACCAAATTTATACACAACACCTTAAAGGGTGACTAAAAGCATCCTAAACAACTAAAATTAGCGGTAGATACCATGAAAAGTGACATCAATTGACCCTGGGTAGAAATTTGCTAATAAAATAGCAGCAGTCAGCCATGGGCCTTGCATGAGGTATCAGGGTCTGTCACAGCATTTACAGCTTTGAATTGAAGTTTCAATTAAGACCTGGTGGTTAAGGGAGCGGTTTAAGCCTTCTTTGCTTGGAGCCCTGATACCTCATGTAACAGTTCTAATTTTTTCGTTTCCCAGCAACGCTCAGATGGCACAAACATCAGTTAAGGTAAGTGCAGGTCTGCCTGTCTGGGAACCCTATTTTTACAAGCAACACACATGATGGAGACCCAACCTGAATTCTCCGTATTTAAAAAAATAATTGTCACACACGACAAAAGTGGCATAAATTTCCACAAAGTAGAAACAGTATGATAGGCCTCAGACACACCTTCCACTATAGGAAACCTACCAGGTGGACACCCCTCCTCGAGTCTCCACATTTAAAAAAATTATTGTCACACACCACAAAAGTGGCATCCAATTCCATAGAGTAGAAACAGTTTAATAGGCCTCTGACACACCTTCCACTACAGGCAACCGACCAGATGGAGACCCAAGTTCGAGTCTCCACATTTAAAAATTTTTTTTTAAGATCAGCAGCAGTTGCAACAGCAGGCACGGAAGCCACTAAAAAGGTGTCACAGACTGCAATAACGTGAGATCAATGCATCACACTAAAAATGACACCATCGCCTAGTCTGCCCAGTGTGTGACTGCGGTGGAAAACCCATTGGTGATCCATTACTTGTTCATTTTGATGAAAGCTAGGCAGTCTACACTTTCAGGAGACAACTGGATGCACTTATCTGTTAGGACACCACCAACAGCGCTGAAGACACATTGTGAGAGAATGCTGGCTGCCGGTCATGACAAAACCTCCAAGGCGAGCTCAGGACACTCAAAAAGACACTCATGTGTTGGGGGCTTCTATGAGGTCCAAGTCCATGATGTCTTGGTGATGGGGTAACACTCAAGCTTGCTTCCTCTCTCCCCTCCTGCCAACCAAAAACAACAGAGCGGGGATTAATATCCTCTTCGTCTCCTAACTATTGCGCGTCCATCACCTCTTCCTCCTTGTCCTCCTCCATTTGTTCCTCGGCTCCTACAACTTTCCCTAACACTTTGTCGTCCGATACCATGAGCCCTGTTATGGTTCTCAATGGCAAGAGAACATAGCCCAGCAAACATAAGTACTAGCTCTTGGAAGGATGGAAACTAAACTGACCATGAACTAAACCTGCCGCACAACTAACAGTAGCCGGGTAGCGTTGCCTACGTTTTTTATCCCTAGACGCCCAGCGCCGGCCGGAGGACTAACTAATCCTGGCAGAGGAAAATATAGTCCTGGCTCACCTCTAGAGAAATTTCCCCGATAGGCAGACAGAGGCCCCCACATATATTGGCGGTGATTTTAGATGAAATGACAAACGTAGTATGAAAATAGGTTTAGCAAAATTGAGGTCCGCTTACTAGATAGCAGGAAGACAGAAAGGGCACTTTCATGGTCAGCTGAAAACCCTATCAAAATACCATCCTGAAATTACTTTAAGACTCTAGTATTAACTCATAACATCAGAGTGGCAATTTCAGATCACAAGAGCTTTCCAGACACAGAAACGAAACTACAGCTGTGAACTGGAACAAAATGCAAAAACAAACGAGGACTAAAGTCCAACTTATCTGGGAGTTGTCTAGCAGCAGGAACATGCACAGAAATGCTTCTGATTACAATGTTGACCGGCATGGAAGTGACAGAGGAGCAAGGTTAAATAGCGACTCCCACATCCTGATGGAAGCAGGTGAACAGAGGGGATGATGCACACCAGTTCAATTCCACCAGTGGCCACCGGGGGAGCCCAAAATCCAATTTCACAACAGTACCCCCCCCTCAAGGAGGGGGCACCGAACCCTCACCAGAACCACCAGGGCGATCAGGATGAGCCCTATGAAAGGCACGGACCAGATCGGAGGCATGAACATCAGAGGCAGTCACCCAAGAATTATCCTCCTGACCGTATCCCTTCCATTTGACCAGATACTGGAGTTTCCGTCTGGAAACACGGGAGTCCAAGATTTTTTCCACCACGTACTCCAACTCGCCCTCAACCAACACCGGAGCAGGAGGCTCAACGGAAGGCACAACCGGTACCTCATACCTGCGCAACAATGACCGATGAAAAACATTATGAATAGAAAAAGATGCAGGGAGGTCCAAACGGAAGGACACAGGGTTAAGAATCTCCAATATCTTGTACGGGCCGATGAACCGAGGCTTAAACTTAGGAGAAGAAACCCTCATAGGGACAAAACGAGAAGACAACCACACCAAGTCCCCAACACAAAGCCGGGGACCAACCCGACGCCGGCGGTTGGCAAAAAGCTGAGTCTTCTCCTGGGACAACTTCAAATTGTCCACTACCTGCCCCCAAATCTGATGCAACCTCTCCACCACAGCATCCACTCCAGGACAATCCGAAGATTCCACCTGACCAGAAGAAAATCGAGGATGAAACCCCGAATTACAGAAAAAAGGAGACACCAAGGTGGCAGAGCTGGCCCGATTATTGAGGGCAAACTCCGCTAAAGGCAAAAAAGCAACCCAATCATCCTGATCTGCAGACACAAAACACCTCAAATATGTCTCCAAGGTCTGATTCGTCCGCTCGGTCTGGCCATTAGTCTGAGGATGGAAAGCAGACGAGAAAGACAAATCTATGCCCATCCTAGCACAGAATGCTCGCCAAAATCTAGACACGAATTGGGTTCCTCTGTCAGAAACGATATTCTCCGGAATACCATGCAAACGGACCACATTTTGAAAAAACAGAGGAACCAACTCAGAAGAAGAAGGCAACTTAGGCAGGGGAACCAAATGGACCATCTTAGAGAAACGGTCACACACCACCCAGATGACAGACATCTTCTGAGAAACAGGAAGATCCGAAATAAAATCCATCGAGATGTGCGTCCAGGGCCTCTTCGGGATAGGCAAGGGCAACAACAATCCACTAGCCCGAGAACAACAAGGCTTGGCCCGAGCACAAACGTCACAAGACTGCACAAAGCCTCGCACATCTCGAGACAGGGAAGGCCACCAGAAGGACCTTGCCACCAAATCCCTGGTACCAAAGATTCCAGGATGACCTGTCAACGCAGAAGAATGAACCTCAGAAATGACTTTACTGGTCCAATCATCAGGAACAAACAGTCTACCAGGTGGGCAACGATCAGGTCTATCCGCCTGAAACTCCTGCAAGGCCCGCCGCAGGTCTGGAGAAACGGCAGACAATATCACTCCATCCTTAAGGATACCTGTAGGTTCAGAGTTACCAGGGGAGTCAGGCTCAAAACTCCTAGAAAGGGCATCCGCCTTAACATTCTTAGAACCCGGCAGGTAGGACACCACAAAATTAAACCGAGAGAAAAACAACGACCAGCGCGCCTGTCTAGGATTCAGGCGTCTGGCGGACTCAAGATAAATTAGATTTTTGTGGTCAGTCAATACCACCACCTGATGTCTAGCCCCCTCAAGCCAATGACGCCACTCCTCAAAAGCCCACTTCATGGCCAAAAGCTCCCAATTCCCAACATCATAATTCCGCTCGGCGGGCGAAAATTTACGCGAGAAAAAGGCACAAGGTCTCATCACGGAACAATCGGAACTTCTC
This sequence comes from Ranitomeya variabilis, assembly GCF_051348905.1. Lineage (NCBI taxonomy): Eukaryota > Metazoa > Chordata > Amphibia > Anura > Dendrobatidae > Ranitomeya > Ranitomeya variabilis. The sequence goes on from NC_135233.1 coordinate 640,319,165, forward strand.
TGCGACAAAACCGCCCCAGCTCCGATCTCAGAAGCGTCGACCTCAACCTGAAAAGGAAGAGCAACATCAGGCTGACGCAACACAGGGGCGGAAGAAAAGCGGCGCTTAAGCTCCCGAAAGGCCTCCACAGCAGCAGGGGACCAATCAGCAACATCAGCACCCTTCTTAGTCAAATCAGTCAATGGTTTAACAACATCAGAAAAACCAGTAGTAAATCGACGATAAAAGTTAGCAAAGCCCAAAAATTTCTGAAGACTCTTAAGAGAAGAGGGTTGCGTCCAATCACAAATAGCCTGAACCTTGACAGGATCCATCTCGATGGAAGAGGGGGAAAAAATATATCCCAAAAAGGAAATCCTTTGAACCCCAAAAATGCACTTAGAACCCTTCACACACAAGGAATTAGACCGCAAAACCTGAAAAACCCTCCTGACCTGCTGGACATGAGAGTCCCAGTCATCCGAAAAAATCAAAATATCATCCAGATACACAATCATAAATTTATCCAAATAATCACGGAAAATGTCATGCATAAAGGACTGAAAGACTGAAGGGGCATTTGAAAGACCAAAAGGCATCACCAAATACTCAAAGTGGCCCTCGGGCGTATTAAATGCGGTCTTCCACTCATCCCCCTGCTTAATTCGCACCAAATTATACGCCCCACGGAGATCTATCTTAGAGAACCACTTGGCCCCCTTTATGCGAGCAAACAAATCAGTCAGCAGTGGCAACGGATATTGATATTTAACCGTGATTTTATTCAAAAGCCGATAATCAATACACGGTCTCAAAGAGCCATCTTTCTTAGCCACAAAGAAAAAACCGGCTCCTAAGGGAGATGACGAAGGACGAATATGTCCCTTTTCCAAGGACTCCTTTATATATTCTCGCATAGCAGCATGTTCAGGCACAGACAGATTAAATAAACGACCCTTAGGGTATTTACTACCCGGAATCAAATCTATGGCACAATCGCACTCCCGGTGCGGAGGTAATGAACCAAGCTTAGGTTCTTCAAAAACGTCACGATATTCAGTCAAGAATTCAGGAATCTCAGAGGGAATAGATGATGAAATGGCATCCACAGGTACGTCCCCATGCGTCCCCTTACATCCCCAGCTTAACACAGACATAGCTTTCCAGTCAAGGACCGGGTTATGAAATTGCAGCCATGGCAATCCAAGCACCAACACATCATGTAGGTTATACAGCACAAGAAAGCGAATAATCTCCTGATGATCCGGATTAATCCGCATAGTTACTTGTGTCCAGTATTGTGGTTTATTACTAGCCAATGGGGTGGAGTCAATCCCCTTCAGGGGTATAGGAGTTTCAAGAGGCTCCAAATCATACCCACAGCGTTTGGCAAAGGACCAATCCATAAGACTCAAAGCGGCGCCAGAGTCGACATAGGCATCCGCGGTAATAGATGATAAAGAACAAATCAGGGTCACAGATAGAATAAACTTAGACTGTAAAGTGCCAATTGAAACAGACTTATCAAGCTTCTTAGTACGCTTAGAACATGCTGATATAACATGAGTTGAATCACCGCAATAGAAGCACAACCCATTTTTTCGTCTTAAATTCTGCCGTTCACTTCTGGACAGAATTCTATCACATTGCATATTCTCTGGCGTCTTCTCAGTAGACACCGCCAAATGGTGCACAGGTTTGCGCTCCCGCAGACGCCTATCGATCTGGATAGCCATTGTCATGGACTCATTCAGACCCGCAGGCACAGGGAACCCCACCATAACATCCTTAATGGCATCAGAGAGACCCTCTCTGAAATTCGCCGCCAGGGCGCACTCATTCCACTGAGTAAGCACAGCCCATTTACGGAATTTCTGGCAGTATATTTCAGCTTCGTCTTGCCCCTGAGATAGGGACATCAAGGCCTTTTCCGCCTGAAGCTCTAACTGAGGTTCCTCATAAAGCAACCCCAAGGCCAGAAAAAACGCATCCACATTGAGCAACGCAGGATCCCCTGGAGCCAATGCAAAAGCCCAATCCTGAGGGTCGCCCCGGAGCAAGGAAATCACAATCCTGACCTGCTGAGCAGGATCTCCAGCAGAGCGAGATTTCAGGGACAAAAACAACTTGCAATTATTTTTGAAATTTTGAAAGCAAGATCTATTCCCCGAGAAAAATTCAGGCAAAGGAATTCTAGGTTCAGATATAGGAACATGAACAACAAAATCTTGTAAATTTTGAACTTTCGTGGTGAGATTATTCAAACCTGCAGCTAAACTCTGAATATCCATTTTAAACAGGTGAACACAGAGCCATTCCAGGATTAGAAGGAGAGAGAGAGAGAGAAAGGCTGCAATATAGGCAGACTTGCAAGAGATTCAATTACGAGCACACTCAGAACTGAAGGGAAGGAAAAAAAAAATAAAAATCTTCAGCAGACTTCTCTTTTCTCTCCTTTCTCTGTCAATTAATTTAACCCTTTTTTGGCCGGTCAAACTGTTATGGTTCTCAATGGCAAGAGAACATAGCCCAGCAAACATAAGTACTAGCTCTTGGAAGGATGGAAACTAAACTGACCATGAACTAAACCTGCCGCACAACTAACAGTAGCCGGGTAGCGTTGCCTACGTTTTTTATCCCTAGACGCCCAGCGCCGGCCGGAGGACTAACTAATCCTGGCAGAGGAAAATATAGTCCTGGCTCACCTCTAGAGAAATTTCCCCGATAGGCAGACAGAGGCCCCCACATATATTGGCGGTGATTTTAGATGAAATGACAAACCTAGTATGAAAATAGGTTTAGCAAAATTGAGGTCCGCTTACTAGATAGCAGGAAGACAGAAAGGGCACTTTCATGGTCAGCTGAAAACCCTATCAAAATACCATCCTGAAATTACTTTAAGACTCTAGTATTAACTCATAACATCAGAGTGGCAATTTCAGATCACAAGAGCTTTCCAGACACAGAAACGAAACTACAGCTGTGAACTGGAACAAAATGCAAAAACAAACGAGGACTAAAGTCCAACTTATCTGGGAGTTGTCTAGCAGCAGGAACATGCACAGAAATGCTTCTGATTACAATGTTGACCGGCATGGAAGTGACAGAGGAGCAAGGTTAAATAGCGACTCCCACATCCTGATGGAAGCAGGTGAACAGAGGGGATGATGCACACCAGTTCAATTCCACCAGTGGCCACCGGGGGAGCCCAAAATCCAATTTCACAACAGAGCCCCCCTCGATTACTGTAATCCACCCTTCTATGGCACTCGCTATGTGATGACAGTCGGGAACTTAGAGATATTGTTACCTTTCTACAAACGCCTGTGCTTCCACCTCTTCTTCTGGGACCACCACCTCCTCTCACAGACTATTCAAAGTGTGCTCTAGCATGTAAATGATGGGAATAGTGATGCTAATGACTCAGGCCACACTTCCATTTTTGAAGACCAAAATGCAAAAGAGTTCAAAGCCCCCTAATTGATATTGAGCTCCAGATACTCCTGCACCATCCTCCCAATCATTCACAATGTGTCAGACTTATACTCTGTTCTGCTGGTGCACGGTCTGGTCTAAAAAATATGTGATGCAACTCATAGGAATTACTTATGCCACTAACAGTTTTGCTGCTGCTAATGTTGTTGTGATGACGTCTTGAAGTTTTCGGGAGTGAATCTCTAGAACTGCGATGCACACTGTGTGCCTCACTGCTGTTTTGGGGAAAACCACACTTACGATTGTCGACAAGCGTGTTGTGATACTCCAGCATGTGTGCGTCCCTTTCCAGGAAGGGTAAGCATCTGGCAAAATTTACTCTTGTACCATGGATTTAATAGACCAGCAACCCAGTAGTCAACACTATTTCTAACCCTAAGAATATCGGCATCATGTTGAAGATAGTGCAGCAAGTTGACGACGTTCATGTCTTGGGCTCTTCTATGAGGTCCAAGTCCATGCTATGTTGGTGTTATGATCCTAGTGGCAAGGATCGCAGGTCGGACTAGCTAAGTAACTGAACAGACTACTAGCTCTGGGGAAGTGGTAACTAGATTGTCCGCAACCTGATCCTATCCGCAAACAACTATAGGCAGCCATGGAACGTTACCTAAAAATCCTAGACGTCTAGTCATGGCCTGAGAAACTGACTATTCCTGGAGGGAAAGTAAGTCCTCACTTGCCTCAGTGGAATGACCCCAAAGATATAGAATAGCCCCCCACAAATATTAACGGTGAGCTAAGGGGAAAGCACAAACGCAGAGATGAAATCAGATTTAGCAAATGAGGCCCGCTAATACTAGATAGCAGAAAATAGGAAGGAAACTGTGCGGTCAATAAAAAACCCTATTCAAAATATCCATGCAGAGATTGCTCGAGCCCCCGCACCAACTAACGGTGCGGGGGAAGCAACTCCGTACCCCAGAGCTTACCAGCAAAAAGAAATCACATGTTAGCAAGCTGGACTAGACTCATCATACACAGAAATCATATTGCAGGCAGATGAGCAAAAAATATTCAAACAGAACTTAGCTTATCCTGAAGAGGCAGAAAACGAGATAATCAGGAGTAATCAGAATAGCACTGAATACATTGACAGCCGGCAACAAGTGGAAGTGAAGCAGAGCTAAATAGGAGCCTCCCTGGTGAATAACGAGGCAGCTGATCCAGCAGACCCGCAGGATAATAAACCAAACCACCAGGGGCAGCCAAAAAACCAAAGTCACACAATACCATCTGTGACCACAAGAGGGAGCCTGAAAACGGAGTTCACAACAGTACCCCCCCCTTGAGGAGGGGTCACCGAACCCTCATCAAAACCCCCAGGGCGATCAGGGTGAGACACATGGAAGGCACGAACCAAATCGGCCGCATGAACATCAGAGGCGACAACCCAGGAATTATCTTCCTTACCATAGCCTTTCCACTTAACCAAATACTGAAGCCTCCGTCTAGAAATACGAGAATCCAAGATCTTCTCCACCACGTATTCCAATTCTCCCTCAACCAGCACAGGGGCAGGAGGCTCAACCGAAGGAAGCACAGGCACCACATACCTCCGCAACAACGACCGATGGAACACATTATGAATAGCAAACGATGCCGGGAGGTCCAAACGAAATGACACAGGGTTAAGGACTTCCAAAATCTTATAAGGACCGATAAACCGAGGCTTAAACTTAGGAGAGGAGACCTTCATAGGAACAAAGCGAGAAGACAACCACACCAAATCCCCAACGCGAAGTCGGGGACCCACACAGTGACGGCGGTTGGCAAAGCGCTGAGCCTTCTCTTGTGACAGCTTCAAATTGTCCACCACATGATTCCAAATCTGATGCAACCTATCCACCACAACATCCACTCCAGGACAGTCAGAAGACTGCACCTGACCCGAGGAAAAACGAGGATGAAACCCTGAATTACAAAAAAAAGGCGAAACCAAAGTAGCCGAACTAGCCCGATTATTAAGGGCAAACTCGGCCAATGGCAAAAAAGTCACCCAGTCGTCCTGATCAGCAGAAACAAAACATCTTAAATAGGTTTCCAAAGTCTGATTAGTGCGCTCGGTTTGGCCATTCGTCTGAGGATGGAAGGCCGACGAAAAAGACAAATTAATGCCCATCTTAGCACAAAAGGTCCGCCAAAATCTAGACACAAACTGGGATCCTCTGTCGGAAACAATATTTTCAGGGATCCCGTGCAAACGAACCACATTTTTAAAAAACAGAGGAACCAACTCGGAGGAGGAAGGCAACTTAGGCAAGGGCACCAAATGGACCATTTTAGAAAAACGATCACACACCACCCAAATGACTGACATTTTCTGAGAGACAGGGAGATCTGAAATAAAATCCATGGAAATGTGCATCCAAGGCCTCTTCGGGACAGGCAAAGGCAACAACAAGCCACTGGCACGAGAACAGCAAGGCTTAGCCCGAGCACAAATTCCACAAGACTGCACAAAGGAACGCACATCCCACGACAAGGAAGGCCACCAGAAGGACCTAGCCACCAAATCTGGTACCAAAAATCCCAGGATGGCCTGCCAATACCGAAGAATGAACCTCTGAAATAACTCTGCTGGTCCATCTATCCGGGACAAACAGTCTCTCCGGTGGACAACGGTCAGGTCTATCCACCTGAAACTCCTGCAGCACTCGTCGCAAATCTGGGGAGATGGCAGACAAAATCACCCCTTCTCTGAGGATACCAGCTGGCTCTGAATCACCAGGAGAGTTAGGCACAAAACTCCTAGAAAGAGCATCAGCCTTCACATTCTTCGAACCAGGCAGGTATGAGACCACGAAATCAAAACGAGAGAAAAACAACGACCAACGAGCCTGTCTAGGATTCAGCCGCTTGGCCGACTCGAGATAAATCAAATTCTTGTGATCAGTCAAGACCACCACACGATGCTTAGCTCCCTCGAGCCAATGTCGCCACTCCTCCAATGCCCACTTCATAGCCAACAACTCCCGATTACCAACATCATAATTCCGCTCGGCAGGCAAAAACTTTCTTGAAAAGAAAGCACATGGCTTCATCACAGAGCCATCAGAGCTTCTCTGCGACAAAACAGCCCCCGCTCCAATCTCAGAAGCATCAACCTCAACCTGGAAAGGAAGGGAGACGTCTGGCTGACATAAGACCGGAGCCGAAGAAAACCAGCGCTTCAGCTCCCGAAAGGCCTCCACAGCCGCAGGAGACCAATTAGTAACATCAGAACCCTTCTTGGTCAAATCCGTCAATGGCTTAACAACATCAGAAAAATTAGCGATGAAGCGACGGTAAAAATTAGCAAAACCCAAGAACTTCTGAAGACTCTTAACAGATGTAGGCTGAGTCCAGTCATGAATAGCCTGAACCTTGACTGGGTCCATCTCAATAGCAGAAGGAGAAAAAATGAAACCCAAAAAAGAGACCTTCTGGACTCCAAAAAGACATTTTGAGCCCTTCACAAATAAAGCATTGGCACGCAGGACCTGAAACACCATCCTGACCTGCTTAACATGGGACTCCCAATCATCCGAAAAAAACAGAATATCATCCAGATACACAATCATAAATTTATCCAGATATTCGCGGAAGATGTCGTGCATAAAGGACTGAAAGACAGAAGGAGCGTTAGAAAGTCCAAAAGGCATCACCAAGTACTCAAAATGGCCTTCGGGCGTATTAAATGCAGTTTTCCATTCATCACCCTGCTTAATACGCACAAGGTTATACGCACCACGAAGATCTATCTTGGTGAACCAACTAGACCCCCTAATGTGAGCAAACAGATCAGATAACAATGGCAAAGGATACTGAAATTTGACCGTGATTTTGTTTAGAAGGCGATAATCAATACAAGGTCTCAAGGAACCATCCTTCTTAGCCACAAAAAAGAACCCCGCACCAAGAGGGGAGGAGGAGGGGCGAATAAGTCCTTTCTCCAAAGACTCCTTTATATAACTCCGCATAGCAGCATGCTCCGGCACTGACAAATTGAAAAGTCGTCCCTTAGGAAACTTACTACCAGGAATCAAATTTATAGCACAATCACAATCCCTATGAGGAGGTAGAGAACTGAGTTTGGGCTCATCAAATACATCCTGGGAATCTGACAAAAACGCAGGGACCTCAGAAGGAGTGGATGAAGCAATTGACACCACAGGAGCGTCGCCATGAATTCCCTGACAACCCCAACTTGACACAGAAATTGCTTTCCAATCCAGGACTGGATTATGAGTCTGCAACCATGGCAGGCCCAACACGACAACATCATGCAAATTATGCAATACAAGAAAGCGAATCACCTCCTGATGAACAGGAGTCATGCACATGGTCACTTGTGTCCAGTACTGAGGTTTATTCGTAGCCAATGGTGTAGCATCAATTCCCCTTAGTGGAATAGGGAATTTTAAAGGCTCCAAAACAAAACCACAGCGCCTGGCAAATGACAAATCCATCAGACTCAGGGCAGCACCTGAATCCACAAAAGCCATAACCGGGTAAGATGACAGGGAACAAATCAGGGTAACAGACAAAATAAACTTAGGCTGTAAAGTACCGATGGTGACAGATTTATCAATCTTTTTTGTGCGCTTAGAGCATGCTGAGATAACATGAGCTGAGTCACCACAGTAAAAGCACAACCCATTTTGCCGTCTATAATTTTGCCGTTCACTTCTGGTCAGAATTCTATCACATTGCATAGACTCAGGTGTCTGTTCAGAAGACACCGCCAAATGGTGCGCAGGTTTGCGCTCCCGCAAACGCCGATCAATCTGAATGGCCAGAGTCATTGACTCATTCAGACCTGCAGGCGTAGGGAACCCCACCATGACATTCTTAATGGCTTCAGAAAGACCTTTTCTGAAATTTGCAGCCAGGGCACACTCATTCCATTGAGTAAGCACCGACCATTTCCGAAATTTCTGGCAGTACACCTCTGCATCATCTTGCCCCTGAGAGAGGGCCAACAACGCTTTTTCAGCCTGGTTCTCAAGATTAGGTTCCTCATAGAGCAATCCAAGGGCCAGAAAAAACGCATCCACACTGAGCAATGCAGGATCCCCTGGAGCCAATGCGAAAGCCCAATCTTGAGGATCGCCACGCAAGAAAGAAATAATAATCTTAACTTGCTGAACAGAATCCCCAGAGGAACGAGGTTTCAAAGAAAGAAACAACTTGCAATTGTTCTTAAAATTCAGGAACCTAGATCTATCTCCAGAAAACAACTCCGGAATAGGTATTCTAGGCTCTGACATAGGACTGTGCACAACAAAATCCTGAATACTTTGTACCCTTGCAGCAAGATGATCCACACTGGAGGCTAAACTCTGGATATCCATATCAGCAGCTGAACTCAGAGCCACACCAAGATTAAGAGGAGGAGAGAAGCCAGACACACAGCAGCTAGACACACGGCAGCAAAAAAAAAAAATCTCCAAGCTTCTTTTCTCCTGCTTCTGCCATGCAATTAACACTTTATAGGCCGGCTGTACTGTTATGATCCTAGTGGCAAGGATCGCAGGTCGGACTAGCTAAGTAACTGAACAGACTACTAGTTCTGGGGAAGTGGTAACTAGATTGACCGCAACCTGATCCTATCCGCAAACAACTATAGGCAGCCGTGGAACGTTACCTAAAAATCCTAGACGTCTCATCACGGCCTGAGAAACTGACTATTCCTGGAGGGAAAGTAAGTCCTCACTTGCCTCAGTGGAATGACCCCAAAGATATAGAATAGCCCCCCACAAATATTAACGGTGAGTAAAGGGGAAAGCACAAATGCAGAGATGAAATCAGATTTAGCAAATGAGGCCCGCTAATACTAGATAGCAGAAAATAGGAAGGAAACTGTGCGGTCAATAAAAAACCCTATTCAAAATATCCACGCAGAGATTGCTCGAGCCCCCGCACCAACTAACGGTGCGGGGGAGGCAACTCCGTACCCCAGAGCTTACCAGCAAAAAGAAATCACATGTTAGCAAGCTGGACTAGACTCATCATACACAGAAATCATATTGCAGGCAGATGAGCAAAAAATATTCAAACAGAACTTAGCTTATCCTGAAGAGGCAGAAAACGAGATAATCAGGAGTAATCAGATTAGCACTGAATACATTGACAGCCGGCAACAAGTGGAAGTGAAGCAGAGCTAAATAGGAGCCTCCCTGGTGAATAACGAGGCAGCTGATCCAGCAGACCCGCAGGATAATAAACCAAACCACCAGGGGCAGCCAAAAAACCAAAGTCACACAATACCATCTGTGACCACAAGAGGGAGCCTGAAAACGGAGTTCACAACAGTACCCCCCCCCTTGAGGAGGGGTCACCGAACCCTCATCAAAACCCCCAGGGCGATCAGGGTGAGCCACTTGGAAGGCACGAACCAAATCGGCCGCATGAACATCAGAGGCGACAACCCAGGAATTATCCTCCTGACCATAGCCTTTCCACTTAACCAAATACTGAAGCCTCCGTCTAGAAATACGAGAATCCAAGATCTTCTCCACCACGTATTCCAATTCTCCCTCAACCAGCACAGGGGCAGGAGGCTCAACCGAAGGAACCACAGGCACCACATACCTCCGCAACAACGACCGATGGAACACATTATGAATAGCAAACGATGCCGGGAGGTCCAAACGAAATGACACAGGGTTAAGGACTTCCAAAATCTTATAAGGACCGATAAACCGAGACTTAAACTTAGGAGAGGAGACCTTCATAGGAACAAAGCGAGAAGACAATCACACCAAATCCCCAACGCGAAGTCGGGGACCCACACAGCGACGGCGGTTGGCAAAGCGCTGAGCCTTCTCTTGTGACAGCTTCAAATTGTCCACCACATGATTCCAAATCTGATGCAACCTATCCACCACAACATCCACTCCAGGACAGTCAGAAGACTCCACCTGACCCGAGGAAAAATGAGGATGAAACCCTGAATTACAAAAAAAAGGCGAAACCAAAGTAGCAGAACTAGCCCGATTATTAAGGGCAAACTCGGCCAATGGCAAAAAAGTCACCCAGTCGTCCTGATCAGCAGAAACAAAACATCTTAAATAGGTTTCCAAAGTCTGATTAGTGCGCTCGGTTTGGCCATTCGTCTGAGGATGGAAGGCCGACGAAAAAGACAAATTAATGCCCATCTTAGCACAAAAGGTCCGCCAAAATCTAGACACAAACTGGGATCCTCTGTCGGAAATAATATTTTCAGGGATCCCGTGCAAACGAACCACATTTTGAAAAAACAGAGGAACCAACTCGGAGGAGGAAGGCAACTTAGGCAAGGGCACCAAATGGACCATTTTAGAAAAATGATCACACACCACCCAAATGACCGACATTCTCTGAGAGACAGGGAGATCTGAAATAAAATCCATGGAAATGTGCGTCCAAGGCCTCTTCGGGACAGGCAAAGGCAACAACAAACCACTGGCACGAGAACAGCAAGGCTTAGCCCGAGCACAAATTCCACAAGACTGCACAAAGGAACGCACATCCCGCGACAAGGAAGGCCACCAGAAGGACCTAGGCACCAAATCTCTGGTACCAAAAATCCCAGGATGGCCTGCCAACACCGAAGAATGAAACTCGGAAATAACTCTGCTGGTCCATCTATCCGGGACAAACAGTCTCTCCGGTGGACAACGGTCAGGTCTATCCACCTGAAACTCCTGCAGCACTCGTTGCAAATCTGGGGAGATGGCAGACAAAATCACCCCTTCTCTGAGGACACCAGCTGGCTCTGAATCACCAGGAGAGTCAGGCACAAAACTCCTAGAAAGAGCATCAGCCTTCACATTCTTTGAACCAGGCAGGTATGAGACCACGAAATCAAAACGAGAGAAAAACAATGACCAACGAGCCTGTCTAGGATTCAGCCGCTTGGCCGACTCAAGATAAATCAAATTCTTGTGATCAGTCAAGACCACCACACGATGCTTAGCTCCCTCGAGCCAATGTCGCCACTCCTCAAATGCCCACTTCATAGCCAACAACTCCCGATTACCAACATCATAATTCCGCTCGGCAGGCGAAAACTTTCTTGAAAAGAAAGCACATGGCTTCATCACAGAGCCATCAGAGCTTCTCTGCGACAAAACAGCCCCCGCTCCAATCTCAGAAGCATCAACCTCGACCTGGAAAGGAAGGGAGACGTCTGGCTGACATAAGACCGGAGCCGAAGAAAACCAGCGCTTCAGCTCCCGAAAGGCCTCCACAGCCGCAGGAGACCAATTAGTAACATCAGAACCCTTCTTGGTCAAATCCGTCAATGGCTTAACAACATCAGAAAAATTAGCGATGAAGCGACGGTAAAAATTAGCAAAACCCAAGAACTTCTGAAGACTCTTAACAGATGTAGGCTGAGTCCAGTCATGAATAGCCTGAACCTTGACTGGGTCCATCTCAATAGCAGAAGGAGAAAAAATGAAACCCAAAAAAGAGACCTTCTGGACTCCAAAAAGACATTTTGAGCCCTTCACAAATAAAGCATTGGCACGCAGGACCTGAAACACCATCCTGACCTGCTTAACATGGGACTCCCAATCATCCGAAAAAAACAGAATATCATCCAGATACACAATCATAAATTTATCCAGATATTCGCGGAAGATGTCGTGCATAAAGGACTGAAAGACAGAAGGAGCGTTAGAAAGTCCAAAAGGCATCACCAAGTACTCAAAATGGCCTTCGGGCGTATTAAATGCAGTTTTCCATTCATCACCCTGCTTAATACGCACAAGGTTATACGCACCACGAAGATCTATCTTGGTGAACCAACTAGACCCCCTAATGCGAGCAAACAGATCAGATAACAATGGCAAAGGATACTGAAATTTGACCGTGATTTTGTTTAGAAGGCGATAATCAATACAAGGTCTCAAGGAACCATCCTTCTTAGCCACAAAAAAGAACCCCGCACCAAGAGGGGAGGAGGAGGGGCGAATAAGTCCTTTCTCCAAAGACTCCTTTATATAACTCCGCATAGCAGCATGCTCCGGCACTGACAAATTGAAAAGTCGTCCCTTAGGAAACTTACTACCAGGAATCAAATTTATAGCACAATCACAATCCCTATGAGGAGGTAGAGAACTGAGTTTGGGCTCATCAAATACATCCTGGTAATCTGACAAAAACGCAGGGACCTGTTATGACCCCAATGGCAGAGGGTCTCAGAATTTATAACCAAGTCTGCAAACACAAAAAACCAGCTCATAGGACAGTGGTAACTAGGCTGACCGTATACCTGAACCTAGCACCACAAATAGCAGCAGCCGGGGAACGTACCTACGTTGGTTCTAGACGTCTCGCGCCAGCCGGAGAACTAACTAACCCTAGAAGGGAAAAGATAGACCTTTCTTGCCTCCAGAGAAAAGACCCCAAAAGTTGGATACAAGCCCCCAACAAATAATAACGGTGAGGTAAGAAGAAAAGTCAAACGCAAGGATGAACTAGGTTTTTTAGCAAAGAGAGGCCCACTGACTAATAGCAGAATATAGGAAGATGACTTATACGGTCAGCAAAAACCCTATCAAAATTCCACGCTGAATATTCAAGAACCCCCGAACCGTCTAACGGCACGGGGGGAGAATATCAGCCCCCTAGAGCTTCCAGCTATAACAGGAATCACATTTGGTACAAGCTGGACAGAAATAAGAGCAAATGCAAATAAGCAAAAAATAAGGAAGCAGGACTTAGCTTATTTTGCGAGAACCAGGACCAGCAGACTGGAGCAAACAGAAAGGAACTGATAACAACGATGCCAGGCACCAGACTGAAAATCCAGGAAGCTCAAATAGCAACACCCCTGGACTAACGAGCCAGGTGGGCACCAAGCTAGAAAAAGAAGCTCAAAGTGTCATGTCGCTAGTGACCACAAGAGGGAGCCAAAAAGTCCAATTCACAACAGTACCCCCCCCCTTAAGGAGGGGTCACCGAACCCTCACCAAGACCACCAGGACGATCAGGATGAGCAGCGTGAAAGGCACGAACTAAATCGGCCGCATGAACATCAGAGGCGACCACCCAGGAATTATCCTCCTGACCATAGCCCTTCCACTTGACCAGATACTGAAGCCTCCGTCTGGAGAGACGAGAATCCAAGATCTTCTCCACCACGTACTCCAACTCGCCCTCAACCAACACCGGAGCAGGAGGCTCAACAGAAGGAACCACAGGCACAACGTAGCGCCGCAACAAAGACCTATGGAACACGTTGTGAATGGCAAATGACACCGGAAGATCCAAGCGAAAGGACACTGGATTAAGGATTTCCAAAATCTTATAAGGACCGATGAAGCGAGGCTTAAATTTAGGAGAGGAGACCTTCATAGGAACAAACCGAGAAGACAGCCACACCAAATCCCCAACACGAAGTCGGGGACCCACACCACGGCGGCGGTTGGCAAAACGCTGAGCCTTCTCCTGTGACAACTTTAGGTTGTCCACCACATGATTCCAGATCCGCTGAAACCTATCCACCACAGAATCTACCCCAGGACAGTCAGAGGGCTCAACATGTCCCGAGGAAAAACGAGGATGAAAACCAGAGTTGCAGAAAAATGGCGAAACCAAAGTAGCGGAACTAGCCCGATTATTAAGGGCAAACTCAGCCAATGGCAAGAAGGTCACCCAGTCATCCTGATCTGCAGAAACAAAACACCTCAAATAAGCCTCTAGAGTCTGATTTGTTCGCTCCATTTGGCCATTAGACTGAGGATGAAAGGCAGATGAAAATGACAAATCAATGCCCATCTTAGCACAAAAGGATCGCCAGAACCTGGAAACAAACTGGGATCCTCTGTCAGACACAATATTCTCAGGAATGCCGTGCAAGCGAACCACATTCTGAAAGAATAAAGGAACCAGATCGGAAGAGGAAGGCAGCTTAGGCAAGGACACCAAATGGACCATCTTGGAAAAGCGATCACATACCACCCAGATGACAGACATGCCCTGAGACACCGGAAGATCTGAAATGAAATCCATGGAAATGTGTGTCCAAGGCCTCTTCGGGACAGGTAAAGGCAAGAGCAACCCGCTGGCACGAGAACAGCAAGGCTTAGCTCGAGCACAAGTCCCACAGGACTGCACAAATGACCGCACATCCCGTGACAAGGAAGGCCACCAAAAGGACCTAGCCACCAAATCTCTGGTGCCAAAAATTCCCGGATGCCCTGCCAACACCGAGGAATGAACCTCGGAAATGACTCTGCTGGTCCATTTATCAGGAACAAACAGTCTGTCAGGTGGACAAGAGTCAGGTCTACCAGCCTGAAATCTCTGCAACACACGTCGCAAATCCGGAGAAATGGCTGACAAGATTACTCCCTCTTTAAGAATACCAGCTGGCTCTGAAACTCCAGGAGAGTCAGGCACAAAGCTCCTTGAAAGAGCATCAGCCTTCACATTCTTTGAACCTGGTAGGTACGAGACCACAAAGTCAAAACGGGAGAAAAACAATGACCAACGGGCCTGTCTAGGATTCAGGCGTTTAGCAGACTCGAGATACATCAGATTCTTGTGATCAGTCAAGACCACCACACGATGCTTAGCACCCTCGAGCCAATGACGCCACTCCTCAAATGCCCACTTCATGGCCAACAACTCCCGATTGCCAACATCATAGTTCCGCTCAGCAGGTGAAAACTTCCTAGAAAAAAAAGCACATGGTCTCATCACAGAGCAACCAGGGCCTCTCTGTGACAAAACGGCCCCTGCCCCAATCTCAGAAGCATCCACTTCAACCTGAAAGGGAAGTGAGACATCAGGCTGGCACAAAACAGGCGCCAAAGTAAACCGGCGCTTCAGCTCTTGGAAAGCTTCCATGGCTGCAGGAGCCCAGTTAGCAACATCAGAACCTTTCTTGGTCATATCCGTCAAAGGTTTAACAACGCTAGAAAAGTTAGCGATAAAACGACGGTAGAAGTTAGCAAAACCCAAGAACTTCTGAAGACTCTTAACTGACGTGGGTTGAGTCCAATCATGAATAGCTCGGACCTTGACTGGGTCCATCTCCACCGCAGAAGGGGAAAAAATAAAACCCCAAAAGGGAACCTTCTGTACTCCAAAGAGACACTTTGAGCCCTTAACGTACAAAGCATTCTCCCGCAAAACCTGAAACACCGTCCTGACCTGCTTAACATGGGAGTCCCAATCATCAGAAAAAACCAGAATATCATCCAGATAAACAATCATACATTTATCCAGATACTTCCGGAAGATATCATGCATAAAGGACTGAAAAACTGAAGGAGCATTAGAGAGCCCAAAAGGCATCACCAAGTACTCAAAATGACCTTCGGGCGTATTAAATGCAGTTTTCCATTCATCTCCTTGCTTAATGCGCACAAGGTTGTACGCACCACGAAGATCTATCTTGGTGAACCACTTGGCACCCTTAATCCGGGCAAACAAGTCTGACAACAGAGGCAAAGGATACTGAAATTTAACAGTGATTTTATTCAGAAGCCGATAGTCTATACAAGGTCTCAAAGATCCGTCCTTCTTGGCCACAAAAAAGAATCCCGCACCAAGAGGGGAAGAGGATGGACGGATATGCCCCTTCTCCAGAGACTCCTTGATATACGAACGCATTGCGGTATGCTCAGGTACAGACAGATTAAATAATCTTCCCTTAGGAAATTTACTACCTGGAATCAAATCTATAGCGCAGTCACAATCCCTATGAGGAGGAAGAGCACTGGACCTGGACTCGCTGAAAACATCCTGATAATCAGACAAATACTCAGGAACTTCCGAAGGAGTAGAGGAAGCAATAGACACCGGCGGGGAATCACCATGAATTCCCTGACAGCCCCAACTTGACACTGACATTGCCTTCCAATCCAAAACTGGATTATGGGTCTGTAACCATTGCAGACCCAAAACGACCAAATCATGCATTTTATGCAGAACAAGAAAACGAATCACCTCCCGATGTTCAGGAGTCATGCACATGGTTACCTGTGTCCAAAACTGCGGCTTATTTTCCGCCAATGGCGTAGCATCAATACCTCTAAGAGGGATAGGATTTACCAACGGCTCAAGTACAAAACCACAGCGCTTGGCAAATGACAGATCCATAAGACTCAGGGCAGCACCTGAATCCACAAACGCCATAGCAGGGTAGGAAGACAATGAGCAAATTAAAGTCACAGACAAAATAAATTTAGGTTGCAGATTACCAATGGCGACAGGACTAACAACCCTTGTTAGGCGTTTAGAGCATGCTGATATAACATGTGTAGAATCACCACAGTAAAACACAACCCATTCAGACGTCTATGATTTTTCCGTTCATTTCTAGTCTGAATTCTACCACATTGCATTAAATCAGGTGTTTGTTCAGACAACACCACCAGAGGATTAGCGGCTTTGTGCTCCCGCAAACGCCGGTCAATCTGAATAGCCAGCGCCATGGAGTCATTTAGACTTGTAGGAATGGAGAAACCCACCATCACATTCTTAATGGCTTCAGAAAGGCCATTTCTGAAATTTGCGGCCAGAGCACACTCATTCCACTGAGTAAGCACGGACCATTTCCGAAATTTTTGGCAATACACTTCAGCTTCATCCTGGCCCTGAGAGATAGCCAGCAAGGCTTTTTCTGCCTGAATTTCAAGATTGGGTTCCTCGTAAAGCAACCCGAGCGCCAGAAAAAACGCATCAATATTTGCCAATGCCGGATCTCCTGGCGCTAACGAGAAAGCCCAGTCCTGAGGGTCGCCCCGCAAGAAAGAGATAACAATTTTAACTTGCTGAGCTGAGTCTCCAGACGAACGGGGTCTCAGAGATAGAAACAATTTACAATTATTCCTGAAATTCCTAAACTTAAATCGGTCTCCAGAAAACAGTTCAGGAATAGGTATTTTAGGTTCTGACATAGGACTACTGGTAACAAAATCTTGAATACCCTGCACACGAGCAGCAAGCTGATCCACACTAGTAATCAAGGTCTGGACATTCATGTCTGCAGCAAGCTCAAGCCACTCTGAGGTAAAGGGGAGGAAGAAAGAAAAAAAAAAAAAAACTCAGAAATTCCTTTCTTATTATCCCACTTCTGCAATGCATTAAACATTCACCTTTGGCCTGGCATACTGTTATGACCCCAATGGCAGAGGGTCTCAGAATTTATAACCAAGTCTGCAAACACAAAAAAACAGCTCATAGGACAGTGGTAACTAGGCTGACCGTATACCTGAACCTAGCACCACAAATAGCAGCAGCCGGGGAACGTACCTACATTGGTTCTAGACGTCTCGCGCCAGCCAGAGAACTAACTAACCCTAGAAGGGAAAAGATAGACCTTTCTTGCCTCCAGAGAAAAGACCCCAAAAGTTGGATACAAGCCCCCAACAAATAATAACGGTGAGGTAAGAAGAAAAGTCAAACGCAAGGATGAACTAGGTTTTTTAGCAAAGATTGGCCCACTGACTAATAGCAGAATATAGGAAGATGACTTATACGGTCAGCAAAAACCCTATCAAAATTCCACGCTGAATATTCAAGAACCCCCGAACCATCTAACGGCACGGGGGGAGAATATCAGCCCCCTAGAGCTTCCAGCTATAACAGGAATCACATTTGGTACAAGCTGGACAGAAATAAGAGCAAATGCAAATAAGCAAAAAATAAGGAAGCAGGACTTAGCTTATTTTGCGAGAACCAGGACCAGCAGACTGGAGCAAACAGAAAGGAACTGATAACAACGATGCCAGGCACCAGACTGAAAATCCAGGAAGCTCAAATAGCAACACCCCTGGACTAACGAGCCAGGTGGGCACCAAGCTAGAAAAAGAAGCTCAAAGTGTCATGTCGCTAGTGACCACAAGAGGGAGCCAAAAAGTCCAATTCACAACAGGGACCTCAGAAGGAGTGGCTGAAGCAATTGACACCACAGGAGCGTCGCCATGAATTCCCTGACAACCCCAACTTGACACAGACATTGCTTTCCAATCCAGGACTGGATTATGAGTCTGCAACCATGGCAGGCCCAACACGACAACATCATGCAAATTATGCAATACAAGAAAGCGAATCACCTCCTGATGAACAGGAGTCATGCACATGGTCACTTGTGTCCAGTACTGAGGTTTATTCGTAGCCAATGGTGTAGCATCAATTCCCCTTAGTGGAATAGGGAATTTTAAAGGCTCCAAAACAAAACCACAGCGCCTGGCAAATGACAAATCCATCAGACTCAGGGCAGCACCTGAATCCACAAAAGCCATAACCGGGTAAGATGACAGGGAACAAATCAGGGTAACAGACAAAATAAACTTAGGCTGTAAAGTACCGATGGTGACAGATTTATCAATCTTTTTTGTGCGCTTAGAGCATGCTGAGATAACATGAGCTGAGTCACCACAGTAAAAGCACAACCCATTTTGCCGTCTATAATTTTGCCGTTCACTTCTGGTCAGAATTCTATCACATTGCATAGACTCAGGTGTCTGTTCAGAAGACACCGCCAAATGGTGCGCAGGTTTGCGCTCCCGCAAACGCCGATCAATCTGAATGGCCAGAGTCATTGACTCATTCAGACCTGCAGGCGTAGGGAACCCCACCATGACATTCTTAATGGCTTCAGAAAGACCTTTTCTGAAATTTGCAGCCAGGGCACACTCATTCCATTGAGTAAGCACCGACCATTTCCGAAATTTCTGGCAGTACACCTCTGCATCATCTTGCCCCTGAGAGAGGGCCAACAATGCTTTTTCAGCCTGGTTCTCAAGATTAGGTTCCTCATAGAGCAATCCAAGGGCCAGAAAAAACGCATCCACACTGAGCAATGCAGGATCCCCTGGAGCCAATGCGAAAGCCCAATCTTGAGGATCGCCACGCAAGAAAGAAATAATAATCTTAACTTGCTGAACAGAATCCCCAGAGGAACGAGGTTTCAAAGAAAGAAACAACTTGCAATTGTTCTTAAAATTCAGGAACCTAGATCTATCTCCAGAAAACTCCGGAATAGGTATTCTAGGCTCTGACATAGGACTGTGCACAACAAAATCCTGAATACTTTGTACCCTTGCAGCAAGATGATCCACACTGGAGGCTAAACTCTGGATATCCATATCAGCAGCTGAACTCAGAGCCACACCAAGATTAAGAGGAGGAGAGAAGCCAGACACACAGCAGCTAGACACACGGCAGCAAAAAAAAAATAAAAAATCTCCAAGCTTCTTTTCTCCTGCTTCTGCCATGCAATTAACACTTTATAGGCCGGCTGTACTGTTATGATCCTAGTGGCAAGGATCGCAGGTCGGACTAGCTAAGTAACTGAACAGACTACTAGCTCTGGGGAAGTGGTAACTAGATTGACCGCAACCTGATCCTATCCGCAAACAACTATAGGCAGCCGTGGAACGTTACCTAAAAATCCTAGACGTCGCGTCACGGCCTGAGAAACTGACTATTCCTGGAGGGAAAGTAAGTCCTCACTTGCCTCAGTGGAATGACCCCAAAGATATAGAATAGCCCCCCACAAATATTAACGGTGAGTTAAGGGGAAAGCACAAACGCAGAGACGAAATCAGATTTAGCAAATGAGGCCCGCTAATACTAGATAGCAGAAAATAGGAAGGAAACTGTGCGGCCAATAAAAAACCCTATTCAAAATATCCACGCAGAGATTGCTCGAGCCCCCGCACCAACTAACGGTGCGGGGGAAGCAACTCCGTACCCCAGAGCTTACCAGCAAAAAGAAATCACATGTTAGCAAGCTGGACTAGACTCATCATACACAGAAATCATATTGCAGGCAGATGAGCAAAAAATATTCAAACAGAACTTAGCTTATCCTGAAGAGGCAGAAAACGAGATAATCAGGAGTAATCAGAATAGCACTGAATACATTGACAGCCGGCAACAAGTGGAAGTGAAGCAGAGCTAAATAGGAGCCTCCCTGGTGAATAACAAGGCAGCTGATCCAGCAGACCCGCAGGATAATAAACCAAACCACCAGGGGGAGCCAAAAAACCAAAGTCACACAATACCATCTGTGACCACAAGAGGGAGCCTGAAAACAGAGTTCACAACAGTTGGTGGCAGGGTAACACTAAAGGTTGCTTCCTCCATCCTGGACAACAGAGAGGCGATCATTAATCTCTTCATCTCCTGACTGTTGAGCGTCAATCACCTCTTCCTCCTCCTCAATTTGTTCCTCGGCTCCTGCACCTTCACTAACAGTTTCTCTGGTACCGTGAGCCCCCCTCAATTGCAGAAATTCATTCTCCCATGGCATTTGCCTGAGTGAAGACAGTGAGGAATTTAAAGATATTGTTATCCCTTCCACATCCTAATCTGCTTCCATTTCTTCCTCTGGGACCACCAACTCCTCACGCAGACTATTCAAAGCATGCTCCAGCACGTAGATGACCACAATAGTGATGCTAACAATGGTATCATCAGCGCTAACCATTTTAGTAGCCATTTTTAAACTGCACAGAAGGGTGCAGAGTTCCTTTATCTGTGCCCACTCAGCAACTGTGATTTGCACCATGTCCGTACTGTGTTGGCCCAGGCAATGCAAAAGGACATATTGCACCAGGGCTTGTCGCTGATGCCACAGTCGCTGTAACATGTGCAGAGTAAAATTCAACCATGTCAGAACATCGTAAATCAAATGGTTAACCGGTATGTCGAAAAACCTCTGTAGCGATGCAAGTCGATGACCTGCAGGGTGCGATCATCGGAAGTGAGCACACAGCAGCACATCCAGGCCAGGACAGTGGTGGAGGAATTGCTGAACCACCAGGTTGACGATGTCAGCCATGTAAGGCATGTTTATTAGCTTGCCCCGGTGTAGGAACGCCACCAGGTTTGCATCGTTATCGCACATGACCTTCCCTGGCTCCAGATTTATCGGAGACAGCCACTGCTCTAACACGGCCTGAATAGCATTCCACCACTCAAGCAGTGCGACTGCATTCTCCAAAGCATATTCATTTAAATACTGCCTGATTGTGGTGAGCCATGGCCAGGGCCGGACTGGGACTAAAATTCAGCCCTGGCATTTGAAGTTACACAGGCCCACTTGTTACTGGTGACTGTATAATATCTTTGTACACTTGTAGGCAGGGCCGGTTTTAGGCAAAGTGGGGCCCTAGGCAAAGTTTAAAATGGAGCCCCAAATGCTAACATATTGCACATCACACAAAAGCATTTTGGTTGTATTTACATGCGCTGATCTCAGGCCACTAAATGAGTTTGATCGACAATACTGAAGTTGTTCAACCCTTATTTCCCGGCCTCTTTCTACCAGCTGAGATTTAATGACGGGACAGAATGATCACTAATAGATCACTAACAGATCACCATACAGTATCACCATACAGTATCATGTTATCAGCAGCACATCTACAGTTTACAGCGGTGATGTGCTGCTGAGAACAATGATTTTTGTTCCAGCAAAAACAATCTGAATATGCAGCATTTTACTTGTTTAGTAAAATACACCCCATAGTCCTCCATATACTATAATGTGCACCACAG
The DNA here is from genome assembly GCF_051348905.1 of Ranitomeya variabilis. Taxonomy (NCBI): domain Eukaryota; kingdom Metazoa; phylum Chordata; class Amphibia; order Anura; family Dendrobatidae; genus Ranitomeya; species Ranitomeya variabilis. The sequence goes on from NC_135233.1 coordinate 640,341,134, forward strand.
TCCCCCATATAGTATAACAAACTCCCTATAGTCCTCCATATATTAAAATACACTGCTTAGTCCTCCATATAGCATAATACACTCCTCATAGTGCTCCATATAGTATAATGCACTGCCATAGTCATCCATGTAGTACAATTCACTTCCCATAGTATAATGCACCCCATAGTTCTATAGTTCTTCATATAGTATAACGTATTCCCCATAGTCCTCAATACAGTATAATTCAGCCCACATATAGTATAATGCAGCCACCACCCTACAGAATATAATGCAGCCACCCCAGAGTATAATGCAGCCAACCCACAGTATAATGCAGCCACCACATAGAATATAATGCAGCCCCCCCATAGTTTAATGCAGCCCCCTCATAAAGTATGATGCATTCACCCCTCAAAGAATATAAATATAATACAGCCCCCCATAGAATATAATGTAGCCCCGAATAGAATATAATACAGCCCACCTCCCCACAGAATATAATGCAGCCCCATCTGTCATGATTCCCAATGGCAGGGACATGGGCAAAAACGGACTAGCTCTAGGAAGATGGTATCTCAGGTAACCGCGATGCTGAACCTAACACGCAAATAAAAGTAGCCAGGGGGTGTGCCTACGTTGTATCCCTAAACACCTCGCGCCAGCCGGAGAGCTAACTACCCCTATAAGCGGAATACACAGACCTGGCTTGCCTCCAGGGAAACCCCAAAAGTTATAGTAGCCCCCCACATGTAATAACGGTTAGGTAAGAGGAAAACACAAACGCAGTATGAATATAGATTCAGCAAAGTGAGGCCCTCTGACTAGATAGATGAAAATACAAAAGAGGACTTCGTGGTTACCTCAAAACCCTAAGCAGCCATCCTGAAACTACCTTAACTCCGTTATCAACTCATGACACCGGAGTAGTAATTTCAGATCACTAGAGCTTCCAGCAGCACGAGAAATATAAATGCATGCTGGACAAAACAAACACAAAAAGCCAAAGATTTCAACTTTGCTGAATTGCAGACTTGGAGCAGGTAGCAAGCAACAGAGATGCTCTGGTAACATTGATTGCCGGCACTAGAGTGACTGAGAAGCCAGACTAAATAGGAAACTCCCAATTTCCTGATGAAAACAGGTGCACTGGAAACACAAGACCAAAGTCAACCAGTACCACCAGTAGCCACCAGAGGGAGCCAAAAACAGAATTCACAATACCCATCAAAGAGTATGATGCAATCATCCCTCATATAATCTAATACAGCCCTCCATAGAATATAATACAGCCCACCTCCCCATAATATATAATGTAGCCCCCATAGAATATAATGCAGCCCCCATAGTATATAACAAAGCCTCCCCCATAGAATATAATATATCCCCATAGTATATAACACAGCCTCCCCCATAGAATATAATATACCCCGACAATAGTATATAAAAAAACACATAGTATATAACAAGGCCTCCCCCATAGAATATAATATACCTCCATAGTATATAGCAAAGCCCGCATAGTATATAGCACAACCCGCATAGTATATAGCACAACCCGCATAGTATATAGCACAACCCGCATAGCATATAGCATAACCCGCATAGCAAATAACACAGCCCACATAGTACTGTACAGCACAGCCCACGTAGCAGTATACAGCACAGCCCACGTAGTAGTATACAGCACAGCCCACATAGTAGTATACAGCGCAGCCCACATAGTAGTATATAGCACAGCCCACATAGTAGTATATAGCACAGCCCACACAGTAGTATACAGCACTGCCCACACAGTAGTATACACAACTTCCCACACTGTAGTATACAGCACAGTCCACACAGTAGTATACAGCACAGCCCACACAGAAGTATATAGCACAGCTCACATTGTAGTATACAGCACAGCCCACAAAGTAGAATATAGCACAGCCCACATAGTAGTATATAGCACAGCCCACATAGTAGTATACAGCACAGCCCACACAGTAGTATATAGCACAGCCCACATAGCAGTATACAGCACAGCCCACATAGTAGTATACAGCACAGCCCACATAGTAGTATATAGCACAGCCCACACAGTAGCATACAGCACAGCCCAAATAGTAGTATATAGCACAGTCCACATAGTAGTATACACAACTTCCCACACTGTAGTATACAGCACAGCCCACACAGTAGTATACAGCACAGCCCACACAGAAGTATATAGCACAGCCCACATTGTAGTATACAGCACAGCCCACAAAGTAGAATATAGTACAGCCCACATAGTAGTATATAGCACAGCCCACATAGTAGTATACAGCATAGCCCACACAGTAGTATATAGCACAGCCCACATAGCAGTATACAGCACAGCCCACATATTAGTATACAGCACTGCCCACACAGTAGTATAGACAACTTCCCACACTGTAGTATACAGCACAGCCCACACAGTAGTATACAGCACAGCCCACACAGAAGTATATAGCACAGCCCACATTGTAGTATACAGCACAGCCCACAAAGTAGAATAAAGCACAGCCCACATAGTAGTATATAGCACAGCCCACATAGTAGTATACAGCACAGCCCACACAGTAGTATATAGCACAGCCCACATAGCAGTATTCAGCACAGCCCACATAGTAATATACAGCACAGCCCAAAAATAGTATATAGCACAGCCCACATAGTAGTATACAGCACAGCCCACACAGTAGTATATAGCACAGCCCACATAGCAGTATACAGCACATCCCACACAGTAGTATACAGCACAGCCCACATAGCAGTATACAGCACAGTCAACATAGTAGTATACAGCACAGCCCACCTAGTAGTATATAGCACAGCCCACACAGTAGTATACAGCACAGCCCAAACAGTAGTATATAGCACAGCCCACATAGTAGTATACACAACTTCCCACACTGTAGTATACAGCACAGCCCACACAGTAGTATACAGCACTGCCCACACAGTAGTATACACAACTTCCCACACTGTAGTGTACAGCACAGTCCACACAGTAGTATACATCACAGCCCACACAGAAGTATATAGCACAGCCCACATTGTAGTATACAGCACAGCCCACAAAGTAGAATATAGCACAGCCCATACAGTAGTATATAGCACAGCCCACATAGCAGTATACAGCACAGCCCACATAGTAGTATACAGCACAGCCCACATAGTAGTATATAGCACAGCCCACACAGTAGTATACAGCACAGCCCAAACAGTAGTATATAGCACAGCCCACATAGTAGTATACAGCACAGCCCACATAGTAGTATATAGCCCAGCCCATATCATAGTAGTATATAGCACATCCCACACAGTATTATACAGCACAGCCCACATAGTAGTATACAATACAGCCCACATAGTAGTATATAGCACAGCCCACATAGTAGTATATAGCACAGCTCACACAGTAGTATATAGCACAGCCCACATAGTAGTATACAGCACAGCCCACATAGTAGTATATAGAACAGCCCACATAGTAGTATATAACACAGCCCACATAGTAGTATACAGCACAGCCCACACAGTAGTATACAGCACAGTCCACATAGTAGTATACAGCACAGCCCACACAGTAGTATATAGCACAGCCAACACAGTAGTATACAGCACAGCCCACACAGTAGTATACAGCACAGCTCACATAGTAGTATACAGCACAGCCCACATAGTAGTATATAGCACAGCCCACATAGTAGTATATAGCACAGCCCACACAGTAGTATATAGCACAGCCCACATAGTAGTATATAGCACAGCCCACAAAGTAGTATACAGCACAGCCCACATAGTAGTATATAGCACAGCCCACACACTAGTATATAGCACAGCCCACATAGTAGTATACAGCACAGCCCACATAGTAGTATATAGCACAGCTCACATAGTAGTATATAGCACAGCCCACACAGTAGTATATAGCACAGCCCACATAGTAGTATATAGCCCAGCCCACATAGTAGTATACAGCACAGCCCACACAGTAGTATACAGCACAGCCCACACAGTAGTATACAGCACAGCCCACACGGTAGTATATAGCACAGCCCACATAGTAGTATACAGCACAGCCCACACAGTAGTGTACAGCACAGCCCACATAGTAGTATACAGCACAGCCCGCATTGTTGTGAATTCCGTCTGGGCTCCCTCTGGTGACCTTTAGCGATACTGCGGGTCTGTAGCAGGGCTCAGTTGCCTCATTTCCTGCTATGACTGGTCCCTATTTAATTCCACCTGGACCTTCACTTGTTGCCTGCTGTCAGTGTATTCAGTCCTGTTTCTGAGTTCTCCTGAATATTCCTTGTGACCAGTCTCCTGCTGGAGAAGCTAAGTTTGTTTGCTCATTATTTCCTTGAAAACGTTTCTCAGTATATAATGAGTTCAGTCCAGCTTGCTTTTATGTGATTTTTTGCTGGCTGGTTAGTTCTGGGGTGCAGAGTGCGCCCCTCACATCGTGAGTCGGTGTGGGGGTTCTTGCATTCTCTGCGTGATTTATTTTTGATAGCTTTTGTACTGACCGCACAGACTCCTATCTATTTTCTGTCTATCTAGTATTAGCGGGCCTCATTTGCTTAACCTGTTTCATTTCTACGTTTGTCTTTTCCCCTTAACTCACTGTTATTATTTGTGGGGGCTATCTATAACTTTGGGGTTATTTCTCTGAGGCAAGTGAGGTCTTTGCTTTCTCTCTAGGGGTAGTCAGTTTCTCAGGCTGTGAACGTGGCGTCTAGGATTTTAGGAACGCTCCACGGCTGCCTTTAGTGTGTGTGGATAGGATCAGGATTGCGGGCAGTATAGCTGCCACATCCCCAGAACTTGTCCTATATTCTGGTCTTATGTGTCAGGTCAGTTTTGAGGTCCTACCACCGGACCATAACACCGCATCTCTCCTCCCCCCGAGTTGGCCCAACAGTCCAGTATAAAAAAAAAAAAAAAACACTCCTAACCCACAGTGTCAGAGGCAGAGCGGGGAATGATGGGAGAGGGAGCGACAGCAGACGCTCTCTCCTCCATCATTGCGTTCAACTGTAGCGGCATCTATGACGCCAGTATAGTTGAATGTGGCGGCGGCGCTGGTGGTGTGGGAGTGAGTCGGCGCGCAGCGGCCCACTACTGGCACTGGCCCTTCTGGCATTTGCCAGAACTGCCCGATGGCCAGTCCAGCCCTGGCCATGGCTGTGCAGTACGGAGGTGGGGGATTCTCTCTGCACTGTTGGAACTCATGTCTGATTAGGGGAGAAGTTAAGTGCACAGTTGGAGGACCTAGAGGAGGTGCAGGAGCCAGAAGCAGTGGAATGTTACATACAGAGGTTTGTTATGCAAGCCTTGGGTATTTAAAGACTTGTGGAGCAGCCTCTTGACCACCTGCCCTTATAGCCAAAAGAGTCACAGAGTGCCCAGTCAGCGAAATGTAACACCCGTGCCCATATTTGCTCATCCAGGTGTCAGTGATCAAATGCTCCCTGGCAGACATAGATTTTTTCAGGGAACGGGTAATATTGTCTTTGACATGCTGGTGTAGCACAGGCACAGCTTTCTTACAGAAGTAATGGCGAATGGACAACTGGTACTGGGGGACTGAGACGGCCATGAACCTTCGTAAACCGTATGTATCCACCAGGCAGAAAGGCAGCATTTCCGTGGTAAACAGATAGGAGATCATGGAGTGCGAGCTCTTAGCTTTCGCATGTATAGAAGGATGGAGAGAGAGTGGAGAAGTGTGAACAGGACAAACTACTGGACTGTCAGTGAGGTGAAGGCAGAGATGTTATGGTGGATTGAGGAAACAGCAGGCATGGACAATTCCGTAAAAGCTGGAGGGCTCTCACTAATCCCAATTGTAAGGGGTAAACAAGTGGATTTTCTGCGTGCACAGACCAGTGTGAGAACACTTGGCAGAGTGACAGAAGAGAATGAAACAACATGTGGTTGATGTTTGTTGGTGAGGCCCGCTAGCCTGCAATTTAGCACAGTGAGATTCCCACACTAAGGAATGTTGATCGCACATGTGCTGGTTCATGCATGTAGTGCATGATGCTACAGAAAAAAGCAGTGTGTTCAGGTGTGCATTAAAATACATCCACAGGCGTGTCTCTAACTAACTCAGATGTTGCCAAAAAAACAGAACTCAGGAGTTTCCAAACACATGACATCATCATATGGGCAGTCGAGAATTGTTTAAAGGCATGGTAATCTTAGTATATGAAAACTTTTGACTTTGCACTAAGTAATAAAAATGCCTTAAAACATTGTCTCTCTCTCTCTCTCTCATTATTTACATACACTAAGATTATGTCAGGGAGAGACTTGGTGAGCGAGAGCTAATAACCTGGGCTCCTGCAATTTCCCTAAGACTATGGAAATCCTGACTGACCCTGTACCTGAAATTTACACTGATGGTGTGCATGTTCAGGCCTCGAACCTCACCCTAACTCCTGAGCTTAGCCCTAGGCTGAAACCTCCACCCACCACCCAGTGAAGAGGTAATACTTAAATACCCACAGTTAGCACAGACTAGGATAAAGGAAAATATACACCACGCCGCAGACACTCAGGAAAACACTATAAATGTGCAGGGCAAAATAAACACAAATATAGGAAGGAGTAAATAAGATGAAGGAATATACACCACCAGCAACGAATCTCCAACCGCCAGCTCTCCACTCCAGACCGAGATAACAACGCAAGACAGAAGCTATAATCGGCGACGCCCAATGATCAGGAGAACTATTTAAAGGCCATGGAAATAGCCCAGCTTCCAATCCGAGGATCAGGTAAATTAACCCCGGAACAGCTAGACAAAATCTAGCAGACACCAATGAGTAAATAGTGGTCAAAAGCGGAATTACCGCTGTCTGTCGGACGACCTGGTCTGAACAGCATCCGACATGACAGTACCCCGCCTTCTACGAGGGACCCCAGGGCCCTCACGGCTTATAGGACCCGGCTTGCCCGGATGACGGCGGTGAAACAACCTGACCAGCCGGTCAGCATGAACGTCCGAGGCTGGTACCCAGGACCTCTCCTCAGGCCCATAACCACGCCAGTGTACCAAGTACTGTAAAGTGTGACGCACTACATGAGAGTCAACCACCTTGGAGACTTCAAACTCCAAATTACCATCCACCAAGACTGGAGGTGGCATAGGCGCCGTGTCCACAGAACCCACCACCTTCTTTAGAAGAGACCTGTGGAACACGTTGTGTATCTTATACACCGTAGGGAGCTCCAATCGGTACGCAACTGGGTTAATGACGGCGGTGACCCTAAATGGACCAATAAACCGTGGACCCAATTTAAGGGACGGTATCTTGAGTCTTATGTTTTTTGTGGATAACCACACCCAGTCATCCACACTCAGGTCCGGACCTGGCACACGCCTAATGTCAGCCACACGTTTGTACCTAGCACCCACACTCAACAGGCGCTGTTTAACTCTCCTCCAGACTGATGACAATTGTGTTCCTAACCGGTCCTCCTCCGGAACACCGGAAGAGCCCCTCTGACTCAAGGTACAAAATTGAGGATGTAGCCCGTAAACACAAAAAAACAGAGACTCCCCAGATGATTATTGATGGCAAACTCAGCCAAAGGAAGAAAGGTAGACCACTCCTCCTGGTTATCAGAGACAAAGCAGCGTAAGTACTGTTCCAAATTTTGGTTCATACGCTCAGTCTGACCATTTGACTGAGGATGAAACGCCGAAGAATGAGATAACTTGATTCCCAGCCGTGAGCAAAACGCTCTCCAAAATTTTGCCACAAACTGAGACCCCCTATCAGACACGATGTCAGACGGAACCCCATGAAGTCTGACCACGTCCTGCACAAATACCTGAGCCAGAGTCTTAGCGTTAGGCAACGCAGGCAAAGACACAAAGTGCGACATTTTAGAAAAACGATCAACAATCACCAAGATGACCGTGTTTCCAGCTGATGAGGGCAAATCAGTGATGAAATCCATGGAGATTTCCGTCCATGGCTTACTAGGTACCTCAAGAGGAAGTAGTGTGCCAACAGGACGGGAGCGGGGCGTCTTAGCCCTAGCGCACGTGGTACAAGCTGACACGTATGAGACCACGTCCTGTCGGATCTTGGGCCACCAAAACCGACGTGACACCGACTCCAAGGTACCTCTAACCCCTGGGTGACCAGCCAGGATGGCATCATGATGCTCCGCCAAAACCTTTAGGCGGAGATGAAGCGGAACAAAAGATTTGTTGACGGGAAGCTCAGATGGTACCTCCTCCTGAGCCTCGGCAATCTCAGCCTCAACCTCGGTAGTGAGAGCCGAAACCACAACACACTTTTGGAGGATGGGTACTGGATCCTCCCGAGGTTCTCCCCCCGGAAAACACCTGGACAGAGCATCCGCCTTAGTGTTTTTAGACCCCGGTCTGTAAGTGACCACAAAATTGAACCGCGCGAAAAACAATGCCCAGCGAGCCTGCCTGGGGGACAGACGCTTGGCTGACTCCAAATACAGCAGATTCTTATGATCGGTAATAACAGTTACCTGATGGACCGACCCCTCCAAGAAGTGTCGCCATTCCTCAAAGGCCAACTTAATTGCCAACAACCCCCTGTTGCCGATATCGTAGTTACGTTCGGCGGACGACAGTTTCTTGGAGAAATAGGCGCACGGACGTAAACCACTCAAAGATGAGCCTTGAGATAGTACCGCCCCCACACCAACCTCAGACGCATCGACTTCCACAACAAATGGTTTAGATACGTCTGGCTGCACAAGAATGGGGGCTGAAACAAAACTGTTCTTAAGAAATTCAAATGCGCGCACAGCAGCCTCAGGCCAAACAGAGAAATTGGCACCCTTTTTAGTCATGTCAGTTAGCGGTTTAGCAATGATGGAAAAATCCTTGATAAATTTCCTATAGTAGTTAGAAAACCCAAGGAACCGCTGAAGTGCTTTCAGGTTATCAGGACGTTCCCAGTGCAGCACCGCCTGCAGCTTAGCGGCGTCCATTTTAAAACCAGAAGCAGACACAATATAACCCAAGAAAGGCAACTCTTGAACAGAAAATACACATTTCTCAAGTTTAGCATACAGCTTATTCTCTCTGAGAAGCTGTAACACCTGCCTGACATGATCTAAATGAGCCTCACGGTCGCAAGAATATATGAGAATGTCATCTAGGTACACGATAACGAATTTCCCCAAAACATGCGAGAACACATCATTGATGAAATGTTGGAACACTGCAGGTGCGTTAGTCAACCCAAACGGCATCACCAAATTTTCAAAATGACCCTCAGGGGTATTAAAAGCCGTCTTCCACTCATCACCTTGACGGACTCTTATGAGGTTGTACGCCCCCCTGAGGTCAAGCTTGGTGAACCACTTAGCACCTGCCACCTGGTTGAACAAATCTGGTATCAGAGGCATAGGGTATGGATCACGAACCGTAATCTGGTTCAACTCCCTGAAATCCAAACACGGGCGTAATCCGCCATCTTTCTTCTTCACAAAGAAGAACCCTGCTGCCACCGGCGAGGATGACGGCCTGATGTGCCCTTTGCTCAAGCTTTCCGCAATGTAATCTTTTAACGCTTGTCTCTCTGGACCGGAGATGTTAAACATCCTTGCTTTAGGTAATTTGGCCCCTGGTTTAAACCTGATAGAACAGTCATAAGGATGATGTGGCGGCAACTCTGAACAACCCTTCTCAGAGAACACATCCACAAAATCCTGAAGTGACTCCGGAACGCTTGAAGTCACCGCAGCCACACATGTGGCCAGGCAATTCTCCTGGCAGAACTCGCTCCACCGAATTATGTCCTGAGTTTTCCAGTCAATTACCGGGTTGTGCATAGACAACCAAGGAAAACCCAAAACCATCTGAGCAGGAAGATTCCTGAGCACCTTACATGTAACCCGCTCAGAATGTAGAACTCCAATGTGGAGTTTCACCTCAGCCACAAATTCAGTAATCTCCCCCTGAGAGAGAGGAGCAGCATTGATGGTGACCACGCGGATAGGATGAGACAGTTTTTCAATCCTAAAACCTGCTGTGCGCGCAAACCCCTCATCAATGAGATTTGTGGCTGAACCACTATCCACAAAAAGAGTAATTGGCAGCTCACTGCCAGCAACAAAAACCTTAGCAGGGAGCATGCACTGAGAAACCACCATGGAGGATATACATAAGCTCAGACTGGTCTCCTCCACACCCTCTGAGCTCAGAAGTTTTCCGCCATTGCGTTTTTCTTAGGCAGCAGAGGACAGATGTTAATAAAATGACCAGTTTTACCACAGTAAAAACAGGCTCCCTGCTTCCTGAGCTCAGGGGCTCGATGCTTGACATGTGACACCCCTGCGGTTTGCATAGGCTCCTGTCATGATTCTCAATGGCGAGAGAACATAGCCCAGCATATATGAGAACTAGCTCTTGGAAGATGGAAACTATACTGACCATGAACTAAAACCTGCCGCACAACTAGAAGTAGCCGGGTAGCATGCCTACGTTTTTTTTTATCCCTAGATGCCCAGCGCCAGCCGGAGAACTAACTAATCCTGGCAGAGGAAAATACAGTCCTGGCTCACCTCTAGAGAAATTTCCCCAAAAGGCAGACAGAGGCCCCCACATATATTGGCGGTGATTTAAGACGAAATGACAAACGTAGTATGAAAATAGGTTTAGCAAAATCGAGGTCCGCTTACTAGATAGCAGAAAGACAGAAAGGGCACTTTCATGGTCAGCTGAAAACCCTATCAAAACACCATCCAGAAATTACTTTAAGACTCTAGCATTAACTCATAACACCAGAGTGGCAATTTCCGATCACAAGAGCTTTCCAGACACAGTAACGAAACAGCAGCTGTGAACTGGAACAAAAAGCAAAAACAAACAAGGACAAAAGTCCAACTTAGCTGAGAGTTGTCTGGTAGCAGGAACATGCACAGAAAGGCTTCTGATTACATTGTTGACCGGCATGAAACTGACAGAGGAGCAAGGTTATATAGCGACTCCCACATCCTGATGGGAGCAGGTGAACAGAGGGGATGATGCACACAAGTTCAATTCCACCAGTGGCCACCGGGGGAGCCCAGAATCCAATTTCACAACAGTACCCCCCCCTCAAGGAGGGGGCACCGAACCCTCACCAGAACCACCAGGGCGATCAGAATGAGCCCTATGAAAGGCACGGACAAGATCGGAGGCATGAACATCAGAGGCAGTGACCCAAGAATTATCCTCCTGACCGTATCCCTTCCATTTGACCAGATACTGGAGTTTCCGTCTGGAAACACGAGAGTCTAAGATCTTTTCCACAACGTACTCCAACTCACCCTCAACCAACACCGGAGCAGGAGGCTCAACGGAAGGCACAACCGGTACCTCATACCTGCGCAATAATGACCGATGAAAAACATTATGAATAGAAAAGGATGCAGGGAGGTCCAAACGGAAGGACACAGGGTTAAGAATCTCCAATATCTTGTACGGGCCGATGAACCGAGGCTTAAACTTAGGAGAAGAGACCCTCATAGGGACAAAACGAGAAGACAACCACACCAAGTCCCCAACACAGAGCCGAGGACCAACACGACGACGGCGGTTGGCAAAAAGCTGAGTCTTCTCCTGGGACAACTTCAAATTGTCCACCACCTGCCCCCAAATCTGATGCAACCTCTCCACCACAGCATCCACTCCAGGACAATCCGAAGATTCCACTTGACCGGAGGAAAATCGAGGATGAAACCCCGAATTACAGAAAAACGGGGACACCAAGGTGGCAGAGCTGGCCCGATTATTGAGGGCGAACTCCGCCAAAGGCAAAAAAGCAACCCAATCATCCTGATCCGCAGACACAAAACACCTCAAATATGTCTCCAAGGTCTGATTAGTCCGCTCGGTCTGGCCATTAGTCTGAGGATGGAAAGCAGACGAAAAAGACAAATCTATGCCCATCCTAGCACAGAATGCCCGCCAAAATCTAGACACGAATTGGGTCCCTCTGTCAGAAACGATATTCTCCGGAATACCATGCAAACGAACAACATTTTGAAAAAACAGAGGAACCAACTCGGAAGAAGAAGGCAACTTAGGCAAGGGAACCAGATGGACCATCTTAGAGAAACGGTCACACACCACCCAGATGACAGACATCTTCTGAGAAACAGGCAGATCCGAAATAAAATCCATCGAGATGTGCGTCCAAGGTCTCTTCGGGATAGGCAAGGGTAACAACAATCCACTAGCCCGAGAACAACAAGGCTTGGCCCGAGCACAAACGTCACAAGACTGCACAAAGCCTCGCACATCTCGTGACAGGGAAGGCCACCAGAAGGACCTTGCCACCAAATCCCTGGTACCAAAAATTCCAGGATGACCTGCCAACGCAGAAGAATGAACCTCAGAGATGACTCTACTGGTCCAATCATCAGGAACAAACAGTCTACCAGGTGGGCAACGATCAGGTCTATCCGCCTGAAACTCCTGCAAGGCCCGCCGCAGGTCTGGAGAAACGGCAGACAATATCACTCCATCCTTAAGGATACCTGTGGGCTCAGAATTACCAGGGGAGTCAGGCTCAAAACTCCTAGAAAGGGCATCCGCCTTAACATTCTTAGAACCCGGTAGGTATGACACCACGAAATTAAACCGAGAGAAAAACAACGACCAGCGCGCCTGTCTAGGATTCAGGCGCCTGGCAGACTCAAGGTAAATTAAATTTTTGTGGTCAGTCAATACCACCACCTGATGTCTGGCCCCCTCAAGCCAGTGACGCCACTCCTCAAAAGCCCACTTCATGGCCAAAAGCTCCCGATTCCCAATATCATAATTCCGCTCGGCGGGCGAAAATTTACGGGAAAAAAAAGCACAAGGTCTCATCACGGAGCAGTCGGAACTTCTCTGCGACAACACCGCCCCAGCTCCGATTTCAGAAGCGTCGACCTCAACCTGAAAAGGAAGAGCAACATCAGGCTGACGTAACACTGGGGCGGAAGAAAAGCGGCGCTTAAGCTCCCGAAAGGCCTCCACAGCATCAGGGGACCAATCAGCAACATCAGCACCCTTCTTAGTCAAATCAGTCAATGGTTTAACAACATCAGAAAAACCAGCAATAAATCGGCGATAAAAGTTAGCAAAGCCCAAAAATTTCTGCAGACTCTTAAGAGAAGAGGGTTGCGTCCAATCACAAATAGCCTGAACCTTGACAGGATCCATCTCGATGGAAGAGGGGGAAAAAATGTATCCCAAGAAGGAAATCTTTTGAACCCCAAAAACGCATTTAGAACCCTTCACACACAAGGAATTAGACCGCAAAACCTGAAAAACCCTCCTGACCTGCTGGACATGAGAGTCCCAGTCATCCGAAAAAATCAGAATATCATCCAGATACACAATCATAAATTTATCCAAATAATCGCGGAAAATGTCATGCATAAAGGACTGGAAGACTGAAGGGGCATTTGAAAGACCAAAAGGCATCACCAAATACTCAAAATGGCCCTCGGGCGTATTAAATGCGGTTTTCCACTCATCCCCTTGCTTGATTCGCACCAAATTATACGCCCCATGGAGATCAATCTTAGAGAACCACTTGGCCCCCTTTATACGAGCAAACAAATCAGTAAGCAGTGGTAACGGATATTGATATTTAACCGTGATTTTATTCAAAAGTCGATAATCAATACACGGCCTCAAAGAGCCGTCTTTCTTAGACACAAAGAAAAAACCGGCTCCTAAGGGAGATGACGAAGGACGAATATGTCCCTTTTCCAAGGACTCCTTTATATATTCTCGCATAGCAGCGTGTTCAGGCACAGACAGATTAAATAAACGACCCTTAGGGTATTTACTACCCGGAATCAAGTCTATGGCACAATCGCACTCCCGGTGCGGAGGTAGTGAACCAAGCTTGGGTTCTTCAAAAACGTCACGAAAGTCAGACAAGAATTCAGGAATCTCAGAGGGAATAGATGATGAAATGGAAACCAAAGGTACGTCCCCATGAGTCCCTTTACATCCCCAGCTTAACACAGACATAGCTTTCCAGTCGAGGACTGGGTTATGAGATTGCAGCCATGGCAATCCTAGCACCAAAACATCATGTAGATTATACAGCACCAGAAAGCGAATAATCTCCTGGTGATCCGGATTAACACGCATAGTCACTTGTGTCCAGTATTGTGGTTTATTACTAGCCAATGGGGTGGAGTCAATCCCTTTCAGAGGTATCGGAGCCTCCAATGGCTCCAAATCATACCCACAGCGTTTGGCAAAGGACCAATCCATAAGACTCAAAGCGGCGCCAGAGTCGACATAGGCGTCCGCGGTAATAGATGATAAAGAACAAATCAGGGTCACAGATAGAATAAACTTAGACTGTAAAGTGCTAATTGAAACAGACTTGTCAGGCTTCTTAGTACGCTTAGAGCATGCTGATATAACATGAGTTGAATCACCACAATAGAAGCACAACCCATTTTTTCGTCTAAAATTCTGCCGCTCGCTTCTGGACAGAATTCTATCACATTGCATATTTTCTGGCGTTTTCTCAGTAGACACCGCCAAATGGTGCACAGGTTTGCGCTCCCGCAGACGCCTATCGATCTGAATAGCCATCGTCATGGACTCATTCAGACCCGCAGGCACAGGGAACCCCACCATAACATCCTTAATGGCATCAGAGAGACCTTCTCTGAAAATCGCCGCCAGGGCGCACTCATTCCACTGAGTAAGCACAGACCATTTGCGGAATTTTTGGCAGTATATTTCAGCTTCATCTTGCCCCTGAGATAGGGACATCAAGGCCTTTTCCGCCTGGAGCTCTAAATGAGGTTCCTCATAAAGCAACCCCAAGGCCAGAAAAAACGCATCCACATTGAGCAACGCAGGATCCCCTGGTGCCAATGCAAAAGCCCAGTCTTGAGGGTCGCCCCGGAGCAAGGAAATTACAATCCTGACCTGCTGTGCAGGGTCTCCGGCAGAGCGAGACCTCAGGGACAAAAACAATTTGCAATTATTTTTAAAATTTTGAAAGTGAGATCTATTCCCTGAGAAGAATTCGGGCAAAGGAATTCTAGGCTCAGACATAGGTGCATAAACAACAAAATCTTGCAAATTTTGTACTTTCGTGGCAAGATTATTCAAACCTGTAGCTACACTCTGAAGATCCATTTCAAACAGGTGAACACAGAGCCATTCAAGGATTAGAAGGAGAGAAAGAGAGGGAGGCTGCAGTATAGGCAGACTAGCAAGTGATTCAATTATGAGCACACTCAGAACTAGAGGGAAAAAAAAAAAAATTGTAGCAGACTTCTTTTTTCTCTCCTTTCTCAGCAGTAATTTAACCCTTTTTGGGCCGGTCAAACTGTCATGATTCTCAATGGCGAGAGAACATAGCCCAGCATATATGAGAACTAGCTCTTGGAAGATGGAAACTATACTGACCATGAACTAAAACCTGCCGCACAACTAGAAGTAGCCGGGTAGCATGCCTACGTTTTTTTTTATCCCTAGATGCCCAGCGCCAGCCGGAGAACTAACTAATCCTGGCAGAGGAAAATACAGTCCTGGCTCACCTCTAGAGAAATTTCCCCAAAAGGCAGACAGAGGCCCCCACATATATTGGCGGTGATTTAAGACGAAATGACAAACGTAGTATGAAAATAGGTTTAGCAAAATCGAGGTCCGCTTACTAGATAGCAGAAAGACAGAAAGGGCACTTTCATGGTCAGCTGAAAACCCTATCAAAACACCATCCAGAAATTACTTTAAGACTCTAGCATTAACTCATAACACCAGAGTGGCAATTTCCGATCACAAGAGCTTTCCAGACACAGTAACGAAACAGCAGCTGTGAACTGGAACAAAAAGCAAAAACAAACAAGGACAAAAGTCCAACTTAGCTGAGAGTTGTCTGGTAGCAGGAACATGCACAGAAAGGCTTCTGATTACATTGTTGACCGGCATGAAACTGACAGAGGAGCAAGGTTATATCCCACATCCTGATGGGAGCAGGTGAACAGAGGGGATGATGCACACAAGTTCAATTCCACCAGTGGCCACGGGGGGAGCCCAGAATCCAATTTCACAACAGGCTCCGTGGGCTCACCTGCAGCAACCTCACGTGAACCTAAACCCTCTCCCATAGGCGGTGTCTCATGCTCCCCCTGACGCAAACGGCGATCAATGCGGACAACCAGATTCAGAGCGGAATCTAGAGTAGGAGGGCTTTTTTAACCCTTCCAGAAATCCCATGTATAAACTGACTCCACAATGCTGCATCATTCCATTGGGTATCGATCGCCCAGCGACGAAATTCAGAACAGTAATCCTCTGCAACTCGCTCCCCCTGGCGAATAGAGCATATCTTAGATTCTGCCAGAGCCATTCTGTCAGGTTCATCGTAGATTTTCCCAAGAGAAGAAAAAAAACTCTCCACAGAGACAAATGCCGCAGAATCAGATGGCAAAGAAAACGCCCATGCTTGGGGATCCCCACTTAACAATGACAACACCAGGCCCACACGCTGAGCCTCATTACCTGAAGATATCGGGCGCATACGGAAATATAGTTTGCAAGCTTCACGAAAAGAAACAAATTTACTGCGTTCCCCAGCAAATTTTTCAGGCAACGGAAATTTAGGCTCAGTAACTCTTCCTGTCGCTCCAGCTTGCACATTGGACACTGCTAGTCCCTGTTGCTGCACTGCCCCCCTCAACTCAGTGACCTGTAGGGACAGCGCCTCCAACTGGCGGGTTATGGAAGTCATGGGATCCATGACAAAAAAAAAAAGAAACCCCTTTTTTTTTTTTTTTTTTTTTTCTTTGTTGTTGTTGGGCTGATTATAATGTCAGGGAGAGACTTGGTGAGCGAGAGCTAATAACCCGGGCTCCTGCAATTTCCCTAAGACTAGGGAAATCCTGACTGACCCTCTACCTGAAGTTTACACTGATGGTGTGCATGTTCAGGCCTCGAACCTCACCCTAACTCCTGAGCTCAGCCCTAGGCTGAAACCTCCACCCACCACCCAGTGAAGAGGTAATACTTAAATACCCACAGTTAGCACAGACTAGTATAAAGGAAAATATACACCATGCCGCAGACACTCAGGATAACACTATAAATGTGCAGGGCAAAATAAACACAAATATAGGGAGGAGTAAATAAGACGAAGGAATATACACCACCAGCAACGAATCTCCAACCACCAGCTCTCCACTCCAGACCGAGATAACAACGCAAGACAGAAGCTATAATCGGCGACGCCCAATGATCAGGAGAACTATTTAAAGGTCATGGAAATGGCCCAGCTTCCAATCCGAGGATCAGGTATGTTAACCTCGGAACAGCTAGACAAAATCTAGCAGACGCCAATGAGTAAATAGTGGTCAAAAGCGGAATTACCGCTGTCTGTCGGACGACCTGGTCTGAACAGCGTCCGACATGACAGATTACTATGCTTTTAAACAAATCTTGATTGCCCGTATGATGATGTCATGTGTTTGGAAGCTTCTGATTCTGATTCTGTTTTCAGAGTTAATTAGAGACACACCTGTGGATGTATATTATTGCACTCGTGAAACACACTGCTTCTTTGTGTAGTATCATGGGAAGTCTCAAGAAATCAGCCAAGATATCATGAAGAGAACTGTGGACATGCACAAGTCTGGGTCATCCTTGGGTACAATATCAAGATACTTGAAGGTGCCTTTTTCATCCGTACAAACAATTATACTCAAGTACAGACAAGATGTGAATGTCTAGCCATCATACTGCTCAGGAAGGAGACTGGTTCTGTGTCCCAGAGATGAACATGCTTTGGTCCGACGTCATATCAACCAAGGGACAAAAACAAAACATAGTAATATAGTAACATAGTATTTAAGGTTGAATCAAGACTTTAAGTCCATCTAGTTCAACCCTTAGCCTAACATTAAAATTACTAAAATTACTTCCCGACTCCACATACGGCAATCAGACTAGTTCCCTGGATCAATGCCCTATCAAGGAATCTAGTATATATAACCTGTAACATTATACTTTTCAAGAAAGGCATCCAGTCCCTTCTTAAATTTTAGTAGTGAATCACTCATTACAACATCATACGGCAGAGTTCCATAGTCTCATTGCCAGTGGTGTAGCTACAAAGTTATGAGCCCCGGTTTGAACTTTCAAATAGGGCCCCCCATGCCAAAATATTTTCCACCCATATTCACATTTTCCCTATTCATTTCACACACTATAGTTTTGTTGCAATGTTGCATAGTCAGACCTAATACTGCCCTGTAATCGCTGAGAAAAAAGATTTTATAACATACATGTCCCTATGCTAATTAGGGTGATTATTCGGAAGTGCAGACACTTTGGGCGTTCATGTCCCCCTCGCTCCAATTCCAAGTGCACTCCCGGCATTTGAAATCTGTGTTCTGTTTCTTCCTGGTTTCCAGTTCTGTGCAGTATGAGGGTGTTTTGGGCATACTGGTCAGCTCTGGAGCATGCACACTGCACATACTGAAGCTGGCGAGTACACTCAATACTCCCCCACAATGTACAGGACTGGAAATGACATAGACGCGCTTCATACCAGGAAGAAACAGCAAACAGATTTCAAACGCCAGGAGTGCGCTTGGAATTGGAGCGAGGGAGGACATGAACACCCAGAGCTGGGCACAGAGGTGTATCTAGGTTTTCTAGTACCCAGGGCAAAAATTAAATTTGGCACCACACCCCAGCACACATGTAATTTGCAAAGTTAGTCATGTACCGACGAGCTGCTCTCCCTAATGCTCTCACTGATCAGTAAAAAACTGAGCGAAGCAGGAAGAGAAGCTCATTGTCACAGGACCATAAGCATACCTCTCAACTTTTGAGGAAGGGAAAGAGGGGCAAAGTTAGCCACAGCGAATTTTAGGCCACACCTCTGACCACACTCATTTCACAACTAGTTATGCCCCAACCACACCCATTTAGCACTGCTGATCACAATGTTTCATAAACAATAATTATAAACAAAAACAATATGGCCACACAGTGCTCCATACTGTATAATGGCCACACATGATACTTCATACTGTATAATGGCCCCACATGATGCTCCATACTGTATAATGGCCACACATGATGCTCCATACTGTATAATGGCCACATTATGCTCCATACTGTATAATGGCCCCACATGATGCTGCGTACAGTATACTGGCCCTATGTGATGGTCCATACAGTATAATGGGCTCACATGATGCTTTGTACAGTATAATGGCCCCACACAATGCTGGGTACAGTATAATGGCCCCACATGATGCTGGGTACAGTATAATGGCCACACACGGTTACCTCACCCCCATCAATGCCTTCTCCATCACTACACACACACACCTTTCACCACGCTCCCTCGCAGCAGCCGACAGCTTCACTCCCGCTCACGTCGCTGCAGCTGTAATACTCCACTGATAAAGACCTCTCTGTGTCTCCTGTGCCAGTCAGTGTCAGAGCGAGGAGCAATATCTGCTCCAATCCGACACAGCTAGCGTCCGCTCCGTACACCTCATACACACACGGCTCCGCTCCATACACCTCATACACACATAAATCCGCTCCATACACCTTGCACACGCAGCTCCACTCTGTATTTCTCATACACACACGGCTCCTCTCCATACACCTCGTACACACACACGACTCCACTTCGTACACCTCATACACACACACGACTCCACTCCATACACCTCGTACACACACGGCTCCACTCCATACACCTCGTACACACACACGACTCCGCTCCATACACATTGCACACTCTGCTCCACTCCGTATACCTTGTACACACACGGCTCTGCTCCGTACACATGTGGCTTGGCTCTGTACACCTCGTCCACACGCAGCTCCTCTCTGTACACCTCGTACACACACGACTTTGCTCCATACACCTTTCACACGCTGCTCCGATCCGTAAACCTCTTACACACACGGCTCCGGTGCTCCGCTCCGTACACCTCGTACACACACGACTCCACTCCATACACCTTTCACATGCTGCTCCAATCCGTAGACTTCTTACACATGCGGCTGCGCTCCGTACACCTCATACACACGGCTCCGTACACTTCTTACACACACGACTCCGCTCCATACACCTTTCACACGCTGCTCCAATTCATACACTTCGTACACACACGGCTCTGCTACATCAACACTGTAAACACCTCCTGACCTCACACAGTATGCTTACCCTCATCCAGCGCCATGACAACCAGCAGAGTCCTGTACACGGAGGTCCTCCCGATCATGTGACCCCTGACTCCTCCCATCCAGTGACCTAATCACAGATCCTGTGCGCACAGAGCAGCCAATATGTGGTGTGCTGCTCAGCGGGTGCAGGGACTCAGGGAGCTGACCGGGTGATATTACACACCTCCAAACAAGTGCAGGACAACTAATGTCCTGCCCGTGATCGCGGGGCTGACAGTCAAAATCGGGACAGTCCCGCTGGATCCGGGACAGTTGGGAGGTCTGCCATAAGTATGAAAATTGCATATGAGTGAAGTGTCCATGTGATGACTACTGGAACCTTCAGAGCTGAATCCTGACATTGCAGTCTTTTGAATTCTCACAACTAATGCACTGCAGACTTTTAGGATTCTTCCTTGCCGATGGACAGTCATGTCAGCACAAGCATGTGATTTGTATACTTCCGGCCACATTCTGACTAGACATGCCCGGCCTCAATCAGTTCATTTTCATTGAGTGAGGCCACGCACGTCTAATCAGCAAGTGACTGCTTGTCTGTAAATGACCGGCACGAGAGAATCCTAACAGCGTGCAGTGCGCACTGTGAGAATTCAGAAGTCTGCAGTCACATACAGTAGAATGACTGCAGGCTGATCACAAACCTGAACAACCCTTTTAAGGCTCCTAACATAAATAAAAAGATTAAAAGAAAATGGATCCGCGCTACAGTGATGTGGAAATGACCAAGGATGTAGATTAGTATATATAGGAATACCCAAGCGGTATTACGCCGTATAGATGCACAGTGTGTCAGTGGGAGGTCCCCCACCACAGCCTATAAACCACCATAAACCAACCTAGATGGATGTAAAATTAAATCGAATCTGAAACAGGGTTATACTCCATCCAAAGAAATACAATGCGGACTCACCGTGATGTAATGAGGACTCGGCGTGCAGAAAAGAATGTGGTCCGGGCTGGGTGGCAGGATTGGGCCGGTGGGTGTGCAGGTAGGCAGGCGGGCGAGCAGGGAAAAGCAGCCGCCAGGTGGCGTGTGTTGTGTGGGCTGCGTAGAGCCAGGGACGGCTCCGGCCGGTAGTGTCCCTGGATACGAGCGGGAGAGAACAGGGGTCGGAGCTCGCTGGCACAGGGCTCAGCGTGTGACGTCACTGAGCTGGAGAAAGGTACGGGGAGACTGAGGGACCAAAAAACCGACGCGTTTCGAAGGGACAACGTCCTTCTTCATTTTCTTCATAAAAATGATTTATTTTTCGGTGTCTTCAGCTCCACTGAAGCACTTACCACCCATCTGCGTCTCTGTCTGTGGCGTCAGCAAGTGATGTCAGCAGTGTGATCACATGACATGATCACACTGCTGGCATCGCTCTGACCCGGCGGTCAGAGCTTTAGTTGTACTCGTGTCTCTAAGATGTGAGTACAATTGATCACTGGGAGCCGGCGCGCTGCAGCTTCTCTGTGCCGGCTGTCAGTTTGACAGCCAGCACAGAGAATATTCGACTCACAGTCCAGGGAGCAGCAGACACTGCGGACTCTGACACTGCCGCATTAGGTGGCCCAACTGTGCCCCCCTGCCAGCTGTGACTCTGGTAGTTATGCCCCTGCTCACTTCTCTCTCAGTAAAGAATCCGCGTCTGTGATTATGATTAAAACTTATTTCCTCCAGACATAGAGGTTGCCTCTTTGTCCCTGTCTCAGGCCTTAGGACTCCTGTAGATGTTCGTGCAAATTGGTCCAAGCACGGACCACTAATGCACAGCACAGACTTGGCGTGGGTCTCTCAACAAGAGCATAACAGCTTCATGTATTTCTATGAAGCTGTCACACTTGGGTCAGGTGAGCGGTGGCATTACATCTATTGAGGTCTCAGATCGGACTGAGATCCACGGACATCTGCATGAGTCTTTAAAAGCTGGGCCCTCTCTATGCTAGGCAGATGTTATTTTTATAGCCAGCATCTGACTCTGATAGTGCAGAATTTATTGCTGCTCTTCAACCATTTAAATGTCACTGTCAATCTTTGAAAGTGGCATTTAAATTGCCTGATTGCATGGTGTAATCTTTCTGCAGCTCATATGATCCCCTGCAATTAGACAGCAAGGAGCTGATTGGTGGTAACTGGCAGCCTGATGAAGGCTCTCATCATGACCATATTGGTGCTTCTATGAAGCTGAGCCTGTGGTAATAACCCTATATACTGCTATACTGTAATATTGTAATATGTAGCCAAAGTGATCAAACAGTTACAGGTTCATAATGAACTGAAATTTTTTTTTTCACCATTGAACTCCATTTGGAATGCTTTTTCCCATTTTTCAGTACATTATATGGTAATAAATATGGTCCTATTGAAATCTACAACCAACAGCAAAAAAAAGCCCTCATTTGGCTATGTCGATGAAAAGATAAAAGGGTAGAACTCCTCGAAAAAGGGGAGGGGAAAGCAAAATTACAAACATGGA
The DNA here is from genome assembly GCF_051348905.1 of Ranitomeya variabilis. Classification (NCBI taxonomy): domain Eukaryota; kingdom Metazoa; phylum Chordata; class Amphibia; order Anura; family Dendrobatidae; genus Ranitomeya; species Ranitomeya variabilis. The sequence goes on from NC_135233.1 coordinate 640,363,820, forward strand.
AAATCACCTGATCATGAAAGGGTTAAAGCATCTACAGTAATGGCCTTTAAAATCTATGAAAACAAAATATTTATCATAGAAAATTATAGCAATTACACATGTTTTGGGTATATACATGTCTTTTTCCTTTATGTGTACTGTTGTGAATTAGACTTTTTGGCTCCCTCTTGTGGTTACTAGTGATATGACTCTGGGATTTTCTTCCCTCAGGTTCCACCCACCTGGGTCGTTAGTTCAGGGGTGTTGCTATATAAACCTCCTGGATCCTTAGTCCAGTGCCTGGCATCGTTGTAATCAGACTCATTCTGTTTGCTCCTATCTGCTGGTCCTGGTTTGTGCAAAATTAAGCTAAGTCCTGCTTCTTTGTTTTTTGGGTTATTTGCTTGCTCTCATTTTTGTCCAGCTTGTACTAAATGTGATTCCTGACCTTGCTGGAAGCTCTAGGGGGCTGGTGTTCTCCCCCCGGGCCGTTAGACGGTTCGGGGGTTCTTGAATTTCCAGTGTGGATATTTTTGATAGGGTTTTTGCTGACCATATAAGTTATCTTTCTATATTCTGCTATTAGCTAGTGGGCCTCTCTTTGCTAAATACCTAGCTCATTCTTATGTTTGTCTTTTCCTCTTACCTCACCGTTATTATTTGTTGGGGGCTTGTATCCAACTTTTGGGGTCTTTTCTCTGGAGGCAAGAAAGGTCTTTCTTTTCCCTTCTAGGGTTAGCTAGTTCTCCGGCTGGCGCGAGACGTCTAGAATCAACGTAGGCACGTTCCCCGGCTACTGATATTTGTGGTGCTAGGATTAGATATATGGTCAGCCCAGTTACCACTGCCCTATGAGCTGGTTTTTTGTGTTTGCAGACTTAGAAATTATTTCTGAGACCCTCTGCCATTGGGGTCATAACAGTATGCCAGGCCAACATTGAATGTTTAATGCATTGCAGAAGTGGGATAATAAGAAAGGAAATTCTGAGTTGTTTTTTTTTTTTTTTTTTCTTTCCTCTCTTCCTCCCCTTTACCTTTGAGTGGCTTGTGCTTGCTGCAGACATGAATGTCCAGACCTTGATTACAAGTGTAGACCAGCTGGCAGCTCGTGTGCAGGGCATACAAGATTTTGTTACCAGTAGTCCTATGTCTGAACCTAAAATACCTATTCCGGAATTGTTTTCTGGAGACCGATTTAGGTTTAGTAATTTCAAGAATAATTGTAAATTGTTTCTTTCTCTGAGACCCCGTTCATCTGGAGATACAGCTCAGCAAGTTAAAATTGTTATTTCTTTTTTACGGGCGACCCTCAGGATTGGGCTTTCTCGCTAGCGCCAGGAGATCCGGCATTGGCAAATATTGATGCGTTTTTTCTGGCGCTCGGATTGCTTTACGAGGAACCCAATCTTGAAATTCAGGCAGAAAAAGCCTTGCTGGCAATTTCTCAGGGTCAGGATGAAGCTGAAGTGTATTGCCAAAAATTTCGGAAATGGTCCGTGCTTACTCAGTGGAATGAGTGTGCTCTGGCCGCAAATTTCAGAAATGGCCTTTCTGAAGCCATTAAGAATGTGATGGTGGGTTTCCCCATTCCTACAAGTCTGAATGATTCTATGGCGCTGGCTATTCAAATTGACCGGCGTTTGCGGGAGCGCAAAACCGCTAATCCTCTGGTGGTGTTGTCTGAACAAACACCTGATTTAATGCAATGTGATAGAATTCAGACTAGAAAGGAGCGGAAAAATCATAGACGTCAGAATGGGTTGTGTTTTTACTGTGGTGATTCTACACATGTTATATCAGCATGCTCTAAACGCCTAACAAGGGTTGTTAGTCCTGTCGCCATTGGTAATTTGCAACCTAAATTTATTTTGTCTGTGACTTTAATTTGCTCTTTGTCTTCTTACCCTGTTATGGCGTTTGTGGATTCAGGTGCTGCCCTGAGTCTTATGGATCTGTCATTTGCCAAGCGCTGTGGTTTTGTTCTTGAACCGTTAGTAAATCCTATCCCTCTTAGAGGTATTGATGCTACGCCATTGGCGGAAAATAAACCGCAGTTTTGGGCGCAGGTGACCATGTGCATGACTCCTGAACATCGGGAGGTGATTCGTTTTCTTGTTCTACATAAAATGCATGATTTGGTCATTTTGGGTCTGCCATGGTTACAGACCCACAATCCAGTCTTGGATTGGAAGGCAATGTCTGTGTCAAGTTGGGGCTGTCAGGGAATTCATGCTGATTCCCCGCCGGTGTCTATTGCTTCCTCTACTCCTTCGGAAGTTCCTGAGTATTTGTCTGATTATCAGGATGTATTCAGCGAGTCCAGATCCAGTGCTCTGCCTCCTCATAGGGACTGTGACTGCGCCATAGATTTGATTCCAGGTAGTAAATTTCCTAAGGGAAGATTATTTAATCTGTCTGTACCTGAGCATGCCGCAATGCGTTCGTATATCAAGGAGTCTCTGGAGAAGGGGCATATCCGTCCATCCTCTTCCCCTCTTGGTGCGGGATTCTTTTTTGTGGCCAAGAAGGACGGATCTTTGAGACCTTGTATTGACTATCGGCTTCTGAATAAAATCACTGTAAAATTTCAGTATCCTTTGCCTCTGTTGTCGGACTTGTTTGCCCGGATTAAAGGTGCCAAGTGGTTCACCAAGATAGATCTTCGTGGTGCGTACAACCTTGTGCGCATTAAGCAAGGAGATGAATGGAAGACTGCATTTATTACGCCCGAAGGTCATTTTGAGTACTTGGTGATGCCTTTTGGGCTCTCTAATGCTCCCTCAGTGTTTCAGTCCTTTATGCATGATATTTTCCGGAAGTATCTGGATAAATTTATGATTGTTTATCTGGATGATATTCTGGTTTTCTCTGAAGATTGGGACTCACATGTGGAGCAGGTCAGGATGGTGTTTCAGGTTTTGCGTGAGAATGCTTTGTTTGTTAAAGGCTCAAAGTGTCTCTTTGTTGTACAGAAGGTTCCCTTTTTGGGGTTCATTTTTTCCCCTTCTGCTGTGGAGATGGACCCAGTCAAGGTCCGAGCTATTCATGAGTGGACTCAACCCACGTCAGTTAAGAGTCTTCAGAAGTTCTTGGGTTTTGCTAACTTCTACCGTCGTTTTATCGCTAATTTTTCTAGCGTTGTTAAACCTTTGACGGATATGACCAAGAAAGGTTCTGATGTTGCTAACTGGGCTCCTGCAGCCGTGGAGGCGTTCCAAGAGTTGAAGCGCCGGTTTACTTCGGCGCCTGTTTTGTGCCAGCCTGATGTCTCACTTCCCTTTCAGGTCGAAGTGGATGCTTCTGAGATTGGGGCAGGGGCCGTTTTGTCACAGAGAGGTCCTGGTTGCTCGGTAATGAGACCATGTGCTTTCTTCTCTAGGAAGTTTTCGCCTGCTGAGCGGAATTATGATGTTGGCAATCGGGAGTTACTGGCCATGAGGTGGGCATTTGAGGAGTGGCGTCATTGGCTCGAGGGTGCTAAGCATCGTGTGGTGGTCTTGACTGATCACAAAAATTTGATGTATCTCGAGTCTGCTAAACGCTTGAATCCTAGACAGGCCCGCTGGTCATTGTTTTTCTCCCGTTTTGACTTTGTGGTCTCGTATTTACCAGGTTCAAAGAATGTAAAGGCTGATGCTCTTTCAAGGAGCTTTGTGCCTGACTCTCCTGGAGTCGCAGAACCTGTTGGTATTCTTAAAGAGGGAGTTATCTTGTCAGCCATTTCTCCTGATTTGCGATGCGTGTTGCAGAGATTTCAGGCTGGTAGACCTGACTCTTGTCCACCTGACAGACTGTTTGTTCCTGATAAGTGGACCAGCAGAGTCATTTCCGAGGTTCATTCCTCGGTGTTGGCAGGTCATCCGGGAATTTTTGGCACCAGAGATCTGGTGGCTAGGTCCTTTTGGTGGCCTTCCTTGTCACGGGATGTGCGGTCATTTGTGCAGTCCTGTGGGACTTGTGCTCGAGCTAAGCCTTGCTGTTCTCGTGCCAGCGGGTTGCTCTTGCCCTTGCCTGTCCCGAAGAGGCCTTGGACACACATTTCCATGGATTTCATTTCCGGTGTCTCAGGGTATGTCTGTCATCTGGGTGGTATGTGATCGCTTCTCGAAAATGGTCCATTTGGTGCCTTTGCCTAAGCTGCCTTCCTCTTCCGATCTGGTTCCTGTGTTCCTTCAGAATGTGGTTCGTTTACACGGCATTCCTGAGAATATTGTGTCTGACAGAGGATCCCAGTTTGTTTCCAGGTTCTGGCGATCCTTTTGTGCTAGGATGGGCATTGATTTGTCGTTCTCGTCTGCCTTTCATCCTCAGACTAATGGACAAACGGAGCGAACTAATCAGACTCTGGAGGCTTATTTGAGGTGTTTTGTTTCGGCAGATCAGGATGATTGGGTGACCTTCTTGCCATTGGCTGAGTTTGCCCTTAATAATCGGGCTAGTTCCGCTACTTTGGTTTCGCCATTTTTCTGCAACTCTGGTTTCCATCCTCGTTTTTCCTCGGGACATGTGGAGCCTTCTGACTGTCCTGGGGTAGATTCTGTGGTGGATAGGTTGCAGCAGATCTGGAATCATGTGGTGGACAACTTAAAGTTGTCACAAGAGAAGGCTCAGCGTTTTGCCAACCGCCGCCGCGGTGTGGGTCCCCGACTTCGTGTTGGGGATTTGGTGTGGCTGTCTTCTCGATTTGTTCCTATGAAGGTCTCCTCTCCTAAATTTAAGCCTCGCTTCATCGGTCCTTACAAGATATTGGAAATCCTTAATCCAGTGTCCTTTCGCTTGGATCTTCCTGTTTCGTTTGCCATTCACAACGTGTTCCATAGGTCTTTGTTGCGACGCTACGTTGTGCCTGTGGTTCCTTCTGCTGAGCCTCCTGCTCCGGTGTTGGTTGAGGGCGAGTTGGAGTACGTGGTTGAGAAGATCTTGGATTCTCGTCTCTCCAGACGGAGGCTTCAGTATTTGGTCAAGTGGAAGGGCTATGGTCAGGATGATAATTCCTGGGTGGTTGCCTCTGATGTGCATGCGGCCGATTTAGTTCGTGCCTTTCACGCTGCTCATCCTGATCACCCTGGTGGTTTTGGTGAGGGTTCGGTGACCCCTCCTTAAGGGGGGGTACTGTTGTGAATTAGACTTTTTGGCTCCCTCTTGTGGTTACTAGTGATATGACTCTGGGATTTTCTTCCCTCAGGTTCCACCCACCTGGGTCGTTAGTTCAGGGGTGTTGCTATATAAACCTCCTGGATCCTTAGTCCAGTGCCTGGCATCGTTGTAATCAGACTCATTCTGTTTGCTCCTATCTGCTGGTCCTGGTTCGTGCAAAATTAAGCTAAGTCCTGCTTCTTTGTTTTTTGGGTTATTTGCTTGCTCTCATTTTTGTCCAGCTTGTACTAAATGTGATTCCTGACCTTGCTGGAAGCTCTAGGGGGCTGGTGTTCTCCCCCCGGGCCGTTAGACGGTTCGGGGGTTCTTGAATTTCCAGTGTGGATATTTTTGATAGGGTTTTTGCTGACCATATAAGTTATCTTTCTATATTCTGCTATTAGCTAGTGGGCCTCTCTTTGCAAAATACCTAGCTCATTCTTATGTTTGTCTTTTCCTCTTACCTCACCGTTATTATTTGTTGGGGGCTTGTATCCAACTTTTGGGGTCTTTTCTCTGGAGGCAAGAAAGGTCTTTCTTTTCCCTTCTAGGGTTAGCTAGTTCTCCGGCTGGCGCGAGACGTCTAGAATCAACGTAGGCACGTTCCCCGGCTACTGATATTTGTGGTGCTAGGATTAGATATATGGTCAGCCCAGTTACCACTGCCCTATGAGCTGGTTTTTTGTGTTTGCAGACTTAGAAATTATTTCTGAGACCCTCTGCCATTGGGGTCATAACAGTGTACAGGAACAACACAAAAAAATGAGAAAAAGGGCAAATTGGACATAATTTCACACTAACCCTTAAAAATGGGCTGGACAAAATTGTTGGCACCTTTCCAAAATTGTAAGTAAACAACTTTGTTTCCAGCACAGGATGCTTATTCATACTCACCTATGGCAAGCAACAGGTGTGGGCAATATGAAATATAAAAATTACACCTAAAACCAGTTAAAAAGGGAGAAGCTGACTCAGTCTTTGCATTGTGTGTCTGTGTGCCACACTAAGCATGGAGAACAGAAAGAGGAGAAGAGAACTGCCTGAGGGCTTTAGAACCAAAATTATTGAACAATATCAACAATGTCAATGTTCTCCAGAGATCTTGATGTGTCTTTGTCCATGGTGTGCAACATAATCAACAAGTTTACATCCCATCAAACTACAGCTAATCTTCCTGAAAGTTGATGGCAGAGAAAAATTGATGAAAGGTTGCAACGCAGTATGGTCCGGAAGGTGGATAACCAGCCCCAATCAAGTTTCAAAGAAATTCAAGTTGTCCTGCAGGCTCAGGGTGCATCAGTGACAGCGTTGAACTATCTGTTGACATTTGAATTAAATTAAATGCTATAGCAGGAGACCCCACTGCTGACACAGAGACATAAAAAAGCTAGACTGCAGTGTGCCAAAATGTACTAAAGTATGCCAAAATACTTCTGGGAAAACTTCTTGTGGACAGATGAGCCCAAGATAGAAATTTTTGGTAAAACAAATCATTCTACTGTTTACACAAAAGTGAATGAAGCCTACAAAGAAAAAAACACAGTACCTACAGTCAAATATGATGGAGACTCAAATATGTCTCAGGGCTGTTTTGATGCCACTGGTTGCCCTGACTGTGTGCAAGGCATCATGAAATCTGAAGATTATCTAAGGATTTTGGGTTGCAATGTAATGCCCAGTGTCAGAATGCTGGGTTTACATACTAGGTCAAGGGTCTTCCAGCCTGAAAATAACCCAAAACATACTTCAAGAAACACCCAGAAATGAATGGCAACAAAGCACTGGAGAGTTCTGAAGTGGTAATGAGTCAGGATCTAAATCAAATTGAGCATTTGTGCAAAGATCTTAAAATTGCTGTTGGAAGAAAGCATCCTTCAAATTTGAGAGAACTGGAGCAGTTTGCAAAAGAAGAGTGGTCCAAAATTCCAGATGAGAGGTGTAAGAAGCTTCTTTATGGTTATAGGAAGAGATTGATTGCAATTATTTATTTCAAAGGGTGTGCAATCAAATATTATGTTGAGGTTGCCAACAATTTTGAGTGGCCCATTTTTGGTGTTTTGTGTGAAATTATGCCCAATTTAACTTTTTTGTTGTTGATCCGATTCACACAAAGTAAATAAACGTTTATAACAAAATGTGTAATTGTAATAATTTTGTGGGAGAAATACTTCATTTGCTGGAACAACTTCAACACTTTCTGCCGGGACTGTATAAAAGACGCTAATAATATGTACAGTAGAATCTAGCAAAAATTATTATAATGTATCATATCATTTATATTGCACACCCTTATTATCTGTTCTGCTTATCTAGTGCATGTAATTCTAATTAAATCTCATGGCAGATGCCATAAACAAAAGTATAGTTTGTCTCTATATCACAATGTAACTTTTTTTGCTTTTTTAATGTTTCACTATATTTTCTTTTTAACTTAAAATATAAAGAAATTACTAAATAAAAGGATACATATTACATGTGAAATAATATAATTTCCATGACGTTTATATCAGATTGGCCTGTTTTTTTGCAAATTCCTTCTCATCTTTTATTATAAAAGCAATCTGCTACCCCCGCTGCATTTAACCATATATAATGGAAGCCCCTGAGTTTAGGCAACTCTTCTGGAACACCGCCAGGTCTTGTTAACCTCAACATCCTTCTATCCATCCAACTCTGTTCTTTTACATGGCTGGTAGTCTAGCTGGAAGTACTGTGCAGATCTTGAACGGTTTTGGCAGAACTGCTTGTAATAGCAGTACATCCATCTGTATCGGCCTTCTTCTCAGTGTAGCGAACAGATGCAGAGACTGTTGTATGTATGAGGCAAAAAAAAAAGATTATACAGCACAGATATTTTTTTTCATTGTACTAAATGGAAAAGATGTTCCTCAGTTTTTAAATACGGTTGTTCAATTGTAAAGCATTACTCTTTTGTTACTGCAAGAAACAAAACCTTACACTACTATGGGGCGCAGGCTGGGGTACATTAACCCATGAAGAGGACAATGATGGGGCAGATTAACACATGAAGGGGCCAGGATGGAGCACATTGAAGAAGCACTCCCATCAAAATGTGTATCCTATTAATATATTGCCTTTTTGCCCAGCTAATTCTTTTGTTTTCCATCAGGTCCATGACACCACATGATTAAAAACTGACTAGCTGAATTTTTGTAAGCTCTACGTGGAAACAAGAGATCAATTTTTTTCTGCATGAGTCATAAGTCACTACAAAAGTCCCTGGTAGGGGGAGGCAGTGTTGCCACCAGGAATTTCGGGGCCCCATACTGGCAAAATTTTGGGAGCACCTTGAGACTCCACCCAGGCTCCTCCCCAGCTCTGCCTCAAACCTTCCACAGTCCTATCGCTCACTCATAGAAAAAAATCCACATCTCCACCATGCCCTCACCATTTACCCTGAGTTCCCAATTAACACCATATCACACACATAGCCATCTACTTTTGTTTTGGCTAAAATATTTTTTTAAGCCGCCACCATGACTAGCTAGACTGTTTTGGACAGACCCTACTCTACTCTAAAATATTTAAATATTTGTAAAAATACCCACTCCTCTTTTTAAGTTTATTTTTAGTTATGTTTTTTTAAGGGAATTTTTAAAATGAACAATAATACCACATACAAGGCACAAATATTGTCACACCATGACCAGACCACATATTACCACCACATATTGACCGAATAATACCACATACAAGGCACAAATACCGCCACACCATGGCCATACTACATATTACAACCACAGAGTGATCGAATACTTCAATAATGATCATTAATAAAAAAAAATCCTAATTTTAGCATTAGCGCCATTATACACAGGAGCTTTGTATATAGTATACAGTGTATAGTGTCAGTGTACACGCAATACAGTGATCACCAGTGACATTATACACAGGAGCTCTGTATATAATATCAGTGTACAGATAATACAGGGATCACCAGTGACATTATGTATAGAGCTATGTATATAGTGTCAGTGTACAGGTAATATACAGTGACTACCAGTGACATTATACACAGGAGCTCTGTATATAGTGTCACTGCACAGATAATACAGTGATCACCAGAGACATTATACACAGGCGCTCCGTGTATTGTGTCAGTGGACAGGAAATACAGTGTTCACTAGTGATATTATACACAGGAGCTGTTGTGAATTCTGCTTTTGGGCTCCCTCCGGTGGTTGTAGGTGGTAATGTAGTTGTCCCTGAGTTGCAGTCCTGGTCAGGTGTATCTGCTGATTGCAGTTCTGACTGGGGTATTTAGGCGTGCAGGATTCATTAGTCCTTGCCAGTTGTCAATTGTTGTTGGGAGGTGTTGGACCTCTGCCTGGTTCCTCCTGCCTTTCTGCCAAATCAGCAAAGATAAGTGTCTGGTTTTGTTTCTTTGGCACACATGCCGTGTGCTTCATAATTCAGTGCTATTCTTTTGTGTTTTCTTGTCCAGCTTAGATTGTGTCAGTATTTTCTCAGTCTGTGTTGGATTCTCTGGGGTTGCAGATATTCACTCCACGTCTTTAGTTAGATTGTGGAAGTTTTTGTATTATCTGCTGTGGATATTTTGTGAAGGGTTTTAATACTGACCGCCTAGTATTCTGTTCTATCCTTTCCTATTTAGCTAGAGTGGCTTCTTTTGCTAAATCTTGTTCTCTGCCTGCGTATGTCTTTTCTTCTCCTACTCACAGTCAATATTCATGGGGGCTGCCTATCATTTGGGGGTCTGCTCTGAGGCAAGGTAGTATTCCTATTTCCATCTATAGGGGTATTTAGTCCTCCGGCTGTGTTGAGGTGTCTAGGGTTTGTTAGGCACACCCCACGGCTACTTCTAGTTGCGGTGTTAGTTCAGGATCTGCGGTCAGTACAGTTTCCACCCACTCCAGAGAAAGTTTCATGCGGCTCCAAGGTCACCGGATCATAACTGTACAACTGGCCAATAATGAGCTAAATGCATCTCAGAAGAAGGGAAGAAAGGTGTTGAGCCATTTTTTTTTCTGCAGTCTGTTTTGTCTTTTTTTCCCTCTTTATCTATGGGTGGCTGAGGAGTCTTGTGATAGCATGGATGTTCAGGAATTAGCTTCTCGTGTAGACCAGCTTGCTGCTAGGGTACAGGGTATTTCTGATTATATTGTTCAGACTCCTGTTTCAGAGCCGAAAATTCCTACTCCTGATTTGTTTTTTGGTGACAGGTCCAAATTTTTGAGTTTTAAAAACAATTGTAAACTGTTTTTTGCTGAGACCTCGATCCTCTGGTGATTCCATTCAGCAGGTTAAAATCGTCATCTCCTTGCTGCGTGGTGATCCACAGGATTGGGCATTTTCCCTGGAATCTGGGAATCCTGCTTTGCTTAATGTAGACTCCTTTTTTCAGGCTTTAGGATTATTATATGATGAACCAAATTCTGTGGATCAAGCGGAGAAGACCTTGTTGGCCCTGTCTCAGGGTCAAGAGGCGATCAGAATTGTATTGCCAGAAATTTAGAAAATGGTCTGTGTTGACTAAATGGAATGATGATGCTTTGGCGGCAATTTTCAGAAAGGGTCTTTCTGAATCCGTTAAAGATGTTATGGTGGGGTTTCCCACACCTTCCAGTCTGAGTGATTCTATGTCTCTGGCCATTCAGATTGATCGGCGCTTGCGGGAGCGCAGAACTGTGTGCGCTGTGGCGTTGTCCTCAGAGCAGAGTCCTGAGCCAATGCAGTGTCATAGGATTCTGTCTAGAATGGAACGACAAGGATTCAGACGTCAGAATAGGTTGTGTTATTATTGTGGCGACGCTTCTCATGTCATTTCAGTCTGCCCTAAGCGGACAAAGAGGATCGCTAGTTCATTTACCATCAGTACTGTACAACCTAAATTTCTGTTATCGGTGTCCTTGATCTGCTCATTGTCATAATTTTCTGTCATGGCGTTTGTGGATTCAGGCGCCGCCTTAAACTTAATGGATTTTGAGTTTGCCAGGCATTGTGGTTTTCCCTTGCAGCCTTTGCAGAACCCTATTCCTTTAAGGGGGATTGATGCTACACCTTTGGCTAAAAATAAGCCTCAGTTTTGGACACAGGTGACCAAGCACATGGCGCCAGCCCATCAGGAAGATTGTCGATTTCTGGTGTTGCATAATTTGCATGATGTTATCGTGCTGGGTTTTCCGTGGTTGCAGGTACATAATCCTGTGTTGGATTGGAAGTCTATGTCTGTGACTAGTTGGGGTTGTCAGGGGGTTCATAATGATGTTCCTTTGATGTCAATCTCCTTTTCTTCCTCTTCTGAAATTCCAGAGTTTTTGTCTGATTTTCAGGATGTATTCGATGAGCCCAAGTCCAGTTCCCTTCCACCGCACAGGGACTGTGATTGTGCGATTGACGTGATTCCAGGTAGTAAGTTTCCTAAGGGCCGACTTTTCAACCTGTCTGTGCCTGAACATACCGCCATGCGGGGTTATGTTAAGGAGTCTTTGGAGAAAGGGCATATTCGGCCATCTTCTTCACCGTTGGGAGCGGGATTTTTTTTGTTGCTAAGATGCTAAGAAGGATGGCTCCTTGAGACCTTGTATTGATTATCGCCTCTTGAATAAGATCACGGACAAGTTTCAATACCCTTTACCTCTGCTTTCTGATTTGTTTGCTAGGATTAAGGGGGCTAGTTGGTTTACTAAGATTGACCTTCGGGGGGCATATAATCTTGTTCGTATTAAACAGGGTGGTGAATGGAAAACTGCGTTTAATACGCCCGAAGGCCATTTTGAATACCTTGTGATGCCATTCGGGCTCACTAATGCTCCATCGGTTTTTCAATCCTTCATGCATGATATCTTCCGGACTTATATTGATAAATTCTTGATTGTATATTTGGACGATATTTTGATTTTTTCCGATGATTGGGAGTCTCATGTGGAACAGGTCAGGATGGTATTTCAGATCCTTCGTGACAATGCTTTGTTTGTGAAGGGGTCCAAGTGCCTCTTTGGGGTGCAGAAGGTTTCTTTTTTGGGCTTCATTTTTTCTCCCTCATCTATGGAGATGGATCCGGTTAAGGTTCAGGCCATTTATGATTGGATTCAACCCACATCCGTAAAGAGCCTTCAGAAATTTTTGGGTTTTGCAAATTTTTATCGCCGTTTCATTGCTAATTTCTCCAGCATGGTTAAACCCTTGACCGATTTGACGAAGAAAGGCGCTGATGTGGCAAATTGGTCCTCTGCGGCTGTCTCTGCCTTTCAGGAGCTAAAACGCTGATTTACTTCTGCTCTGGTGTTGCGCCAACCGGATGTTTCTCTTCCGTTTCAGGTTGAGATTGACGCCTCTGAGATTGGGGCAGGGGCCGTTTTGTCTCAGAGGGATTCTGTTGGTTCCTTGATGAAACCGTGTGCCTTCTTCTCCCGCAAGTTTTTGCCTGCTGAACGCAATTATGATGTCGGCAATCGGGAGTTGTTGGCTATGAAGTGGGCGTTTGATGAGTGGCAACATTGGCTTGAGGGAGCTAAGCACTGTATTGTGGTCCTGACCGATCATAAGAATCTGATTTACCTCGAGTTTGCTAAACAGCTGAGTCCTAGACAGGCTCGATGGTCCTTGTTTTTTTCCCGTTTTGATTTCGTGGTTTCGTATCTTCCGGGTTCTAAGAATATTAAGGCTGATGCCCTTTCTAGGAGTTTTATGCCTGATTCTCCTGAGGTCCTTGAACCGGTCGGCATTCTGAAAGAAGGGGTGGTCCTTTCTGCTATCTCCCCTGATTTATGGCGGGTTCTTCAGGAATTTCAGGCTGACAGACCTGACCACTGTCCTGTGGGGAAATTGTTTGATCCTGACAGATGGACTAGTAGAGTGATTTCTGAGGTTCACTGTTCTGTGTTGGCTTGTCATCTTGGTATTTTTGGTACCAGAGATTTGGTTGGTAGGTCCTTTTGGTGGCCTTCCTTGTCACGTGATGTGCGTTCTTTTGTGCAGTCCTGTGGGACTTGTGCGCGGGCCAAGCCTTGTTGTTCCCGTGCTAGTGGGTTACTTTTGCCATTGCCGGTCCCTGAGAGGCCCTGGACGCATATTTCTATGGATTTTATTTCTGATCTTCCGGTTTCCCAGAGGATGTCGGTTATCTGGGTTGTTTGTGACCGGTTTTCTAAGATGGTTCATTTGGTGCCTTTGCCTAAATTGCCTTCTTCTTCTGATTTGGTTCCATTGTTTTTTCAGCATGTGGTTCGTTTGCATGGTATTCCGGACAATATTGTGTCCGACAGATGTTCCCAGTTTGTTTCTAGGTTTTGGCGGGCCTTTTGTGCTAAGCTGGGCATTGATTTGTCTTTTTCTTCTGCATTTCATCCTCAGACAAATGGCCAGACCGAGCGAACTAATCAGACTTTGGAGACCTATTTGAGATGCTTTGTGTCTGCTGATCAGGATGATTGGGTGGCCTTTTTGCCATTGGCCGAGTTTGCCCTTAATAATCGGGCTAGTTCAGCTACTTTGGTTTCGCCTTTCTTTTGTAATTTTGGTTTTCATCCTCAATTTTCTTCTGGGCAGGTTGAGCCTTCTGACTGTCCTGGTGTGGATTCGGTGGTTGACAGGTTGCAGCAGATTTGGGCTCATGTGGTGGACAATTTGGTGTTGTCTCAGGAGGAGGCCCAACATTTTGCTAACCATCGTCGGTGTGTTGGTTCCCGGCTTCAGGTTGGGGATCTGGTCTGGTTGTCTTCCCGTCATGTTCCTATGAAGGTTTCTTCTCCTAAGTTTAAGCCTCGGTTTATTGGTCCTTATAGGATTTCTGGGATTATTAATCCGGTGTCTTTTCGATTGGCGCTTCCGGCCTCTTTTGCTATCCATAATGTCTTCCATAGATCTTTATTGCGGAAATATGTGGTACCCGTTGTTCCCTCTGTTGATCCTCCGGCCCCTGTGTTGGTTGATGGGGAGTTGGAGTATGTGGTCGAGAAGATTTTGGATTCTCGTTTTTCGAGGCGGAGGCTTCAGTATCTTGTCAAATTGAAGGGTTATGGCCAGGAGGATAATTCTTGGGTTTTTGCCTCTGATGTCCATGCTGCTGATTTGGTTCATGCTTTTCATCTGGCTCATCCTGATCAGCCTGGGGGCTCTGGTGAGGGTTCGGTGACCCCTCCTCAAGGGGGGGGGTACTGTTGTGAATTCTGCTTTTGGGCTCCCTCCGGTGGTTGTAGGTGGTAATGCAGTTGTCCCTGAGTTGCAGTCCTGGTCAGGTGTATCTGCTGATTGCAGTTCTGACTGGGGTATTTAGGCGTGCAGGATTCATTAGTCCTTGCCAGTTGTCAATTGTTGTTGGGAGGTGTTGGACCTCTGCCTGGTTCCTCCTGCCTTTCTGCCAAATCAGCAAAGATAAGTGTCTGGTTTTGTTTCTTTGGCACACATGCTGTGTGCTTCATAATTCAGTGCTATTCTTTTGTGTTTTCTTGTCCAGCTTAGATTGTGTCAGTATTTTCTCAGTCTGTGTTGGATTCTCTGGGGTTGCGGATATTCACTCCACGTCTTTAGTTAGATTGTGGAAGTTTTTGTATTATCTGCTGTGGATATTTTGTGAAGGGTTTTAATACTGACCGCCTAGTATTCTGTCCTATCCTTTCCTATTTAGCTAGAGTGACCTCTTTTGCTAAATCTTGTTTTCTGCCTGCATATGTATTTTCTTCTCCTACTCACAGTCAATATTCGTGGGGGCTGCCTATCCTTTGGGGGTCTGCTCTGAGGCAAGGTAGTATTCCTATTTCCATCTATAGGGGTATTTAGTCCTCCGGCTGTGTCGAGTGTTGTGAATTGAACTTTTTGACTCCCTCTTGTGGTCACTAGCGACATGACACTTTGATTTTCTTTCCCCAGCTTGGTACCCACCTGGTTCGTTAGTCCAGGGGTGTTGCTATTTAAACTCCCTGGATTCTCAGTCTGGTGCCTGGCATCGTTGTAATCAGTTCCTTTCTGTTTGCTCCTGTCTGCTGGTCCTGGTTCTTTGCAAAATAAGCTAAGTCCTGATTCCTTATTTTTTGGTTATTTGCATTGCTCTTATTTTTGTCCAGCTTGTACTAAATGTGATTCCTGATATTGCTGGAAGCTCTAGGGGGCTGATATTCTCCCCCCGTGCCGTTAGACGGTTCGGGGGTTCTTGAATATTCAGCGTGGAAATTTTGATAGGGTTTTTGCTGACCGTATAAGTCATCTTCCTATATTCTGCTATTAGTCAGTGGGCCTCTCTTTGCTAAAACCTAGTTCATTCTTACGTTTGTCTTTTCTTCTTACCTCACCGTTATTATTTGTTGGGGGCTTGTATCCAACTTTTGGGGTCCTTTCTCTGGAGGCAAGAAAGGTCTATTGTTTCCCTTCTAGGGTTAGTTAGTTCTCCGGCTGGCGCGAGACGTCTAGAACCAACGTAGGTACGTTCCCCGGCTACTGCTATTTGTTGTGCTAGGATCAGTTATACGGTCAGCCTAGTTACCACTGCCCTATGAGCTGGTTTTTTGTGTGTGCAGACTTGGTAATAACCTCTGAGACCCTCTGCCATTGGGGTCATAACAGTATGCCAGGCCAAAAGTAATACTTAATACATTGCAGAAGTGGGATTATAAGAAAGGAAATTCTGAGTTTTTTTTTTTTCTTTCTTCCTCCCCTTTATCTCTGAGTGGCTTGAGCTTGCTGCAGACATGAATGTCCAGACTTTGATTACTAGTGTGCATCAGCTTGCTGCTCGTGTGCAGGGCATTCAAGATTTTGTTACTTGTAGTCCTATGTCAGAACCTAAAATACCTATTCCTGAACTGTTCTCTGGAGACCGATTTAAGTTTAGGAATTTCAGGAATAATTGTAAATTGTTTCTATCTCTGAGACCTCGTTCGTCTGGAGACTCAGCTCAGCAAGTAAAAATTGTTATCTCTTTCTTGCGGGGCGACCCTCAGGATTGGGCCTTCTCGTTAGCACCAGGAGATCCGGCATTGGCAAATATTGATGCGTTTTTTCTGGCGCTCGGGTTGCTTTACGAGGAGCCCAATCTTGAAATTCAGGCAGAAAAAGCTTTGCTGGCTATCTCTCAGGGCCAGGATGAAGCTGAAGTGTATTGCCAAAAATTTCGGAAATGGTCCGTGCTTACTCAGTGGAATGAGTGTGCTCTGGCCGCAAATTTCAGAAATGGCCTTTCTGAAGCCATTAAGAATGTGATGGTGGGTTTCTCCATTCCTACAAGTCTGAATGATTCCATGGCGCTGGCTATTCAAATTGACCGGCGTTTGCGGGAGCGCAAAGCCGCTAATCCTCTGGTGGTGTTGTCTGAACAAACACCTGATTTAATGCAATGTGGTAGAATTCAGACTAGAAATGAATGGAAAAATCATAGACGTCAGAATGGGTTGTGTTTTTACTGTGGTGATCCTACACATGTTATATCAGCATGCTCTAAACGCTTAACAAAGGTGGTTAGTCCTGTCGCCATTGGTAATTTGCAACCTAAATTTATTTTGTCTGTGACTTTAATTTGCTCATTGTCTTCCTACCCTGTTATGGCGTTTGTGGATTCAGGTGCTGCCCTGAGTCTTATGGATTTTTCATTTGCCAAACGCTGTGGTTTTGTTCTTGAGCCGTTGGTAAATCCTATCCCTCTTAGAGGTATTGATGCTATGCCATTGGCGGAAAATAAGCCGCAGTTTTGGACACAGGTAACCATGTGCATGACTGCAGAAACATCGGGAGGTGATTCGTTTTCTGGTTCTGCATAAAATACATGATTTGGTCGTTTTGGGTCTACCATGGTTACAGACCCATAATCCAGTTTTGGATTGGAAGGCAATGTCTGTGTCAAGTTGGGGCTGTCAGGGAATTCATGGCGATTCCCCGCCGGTGTCTATTGCTTCCTCTACTCCTTCGGAAGTTCCTGAGTATTTGTCTGATTATCAGGATGTATTCAGCGAGTCCAGGTCCAGTGCTCTTCCTCCTCATAGGGACTGTGACTGCGCTATAGATTTGATTCCGGGTAGTAAATTTCCTAAGGGAAGATTATTTAATCTGTCTGTACCTGAGCATACCGCAATGCGTTCGTATATCAAGGAGTCTCTGGAGAAGGGGCATATTCGTCCATCCTCTTCCCCTCTTGGTGCGGGATTCTTTTTTGTGGCTAAGAAGGACGGATCTTTGAGACCTTGTATAGACTATCGGCTTCTGAATAAAATCACTGTTAAATTTCAGTATCCTTTGCCTCTGTTGTCGGACTTGTTTGCCCGGATTAAGGGTGCCAAGTGGTTCACCAAGATAGATCTTCATGGTGCGTACAACCTTGTGCGCATTAAGCAGGGAGATGAATGGAAAACTGCATTTAATACGCCCGAAGGTCATTTTGAGTACTTGGTGATGCCTTTTGGGCTCTCTAATGCCCCTTCAGTGTTTCAGTCCTTTATGCATGATATTTTCCGGAAGTACCTGGATAAATTTATGATCGTTTATCTGGATGATATTCTGGTTTTTTCTGATGATTGGGACTCCCATGTAAAGCAGGTCAGGATGGTGTTTCAGGTTTTGCGTGAGAATGCTTTGTTTGTCAAGGGCTCAAAGTGTCTCTTTGGAGTGCAGAAGGTTCCCTTTTTGGGTTTTATTTTCTCCCCTTCTGCGGTGGAGATGGACCCAGTCAAGGTCCGAGCTATTCATGATTGGACTCAACCCACGTCAGTTAAGAGTCTTCAGAAGTTCTTGGGTTTTGCTAACTTCTACCGTCGTTTTATCGCTAACTTTTCTAGCGTTGTTAAACCTTTGACGGATATGACCAAGAAAGGTTCTGATGTTGCTAACTGGGCTCCTGCAGCCGTGGAAGCTTTCCAAGAGCTGAAGCGCCGGTTTACTTCGGCGCCTGTTTTGTGTCAGCCTGATGTCTCACTTCCCTTTCAGGTTGAAGTGGATGCTTCTGAGATCGGTGCAGGGGCCGTTTTGTCGCAGAGAGACCCTGGTTGCTCTATAATGAGACCATGTGCTTTTTTTTCTAGGAAGTTTTCGCCTGCTGAGCCTGGTGGTCTTGACTGATCACAAAAATCTGATGTATCTCGAGTCTGCTAAACGCCTGAATCCTAGACAGGCCCGTTGGTCATTGTTTTTCTCCCGTTTTGACTTTGTGGTTTCGTACCTACCGGGTTCAAAGAATGTGAAGGCTGATGCTCTTTCTAGGAGCTTTGTGCCTGACTCTCCTGGAGTCTCAGAGCCAGCTGGTATTCTTAAAGAGGGAGTTATCTTGTCGGCCATTTCTCCGGATTTGTGACGTGTGTTGCAGAGATTTCAGGCTGGTAGACCTGACTCTTGTCCACCTGCCAGACTGTTTGTTCCTGATAAATGGACCAGCAGAGTCATTTCCGAGGTTCATTCCTCGGTGTTGGCAGGGCATCCGGGGATTTTTGGCACCAGAGATTTGGTGGCTAGGTCTTTTTGGTGGCCTTCCTTGTCACGGGATGTGCGGTCGTTTGTGCAGTCCTGTGGGACTTGTGCTCGACCTAAGCCTTGCTGTTCTCGTGCCAGCGGGTTGCTCTTGCCCTTGCCTGTCCCGAAGAGGCCTTGGACACACATTTCCATTGATTTCATTTCAGATCTTCCGGTGTCTCAGGGCATGTCTGTCATCTGGGTGGTATGTGATCGTTTTTCCAAGATGGCCCATTTGGTGTCCTTGCCTAAGCTGCCTTCCTCTTCCGATCTGTGTTGTGAATTTGGTTTTTGGGCTCCCCCGGTGGTCACTGGTGGTACTGGACTTGTGTGCTTCACTTTCTCTGTTCACCTGTTTCCATCAGGATATGGGTGTATCCTATTTAGCCTTGCTGCTCAGTTATTCTAGTGCCGGCCATCAATGTAACCAGAGCCTTTCTGTTGCATGTTCCTGCTTCTAGACTACTATCAGCTAAGTTGGACTCTTAGTCCTAAGTTTGTTTTGCATTTTTGTTCCAGTTCACAGTTATGTTATTTTTCTGTAGCTGGAAGCTCTTGTGGGCCGAAATTGCCACTCCGGTGTCATGAGTTGACACATGAGTCTTAAAGTAATTTCGGGATGGTATTTTAATAGGGTTTTCAGCTGACCGTGAAGTTCCCTATTGTATCTTCTTGCTATCTAGTAAGCGGACCTCGCTTTGCTGAACCTACCTTCATACTGCGTATGTCTTTTCCTCTGAACTCACCGTCAATATATGTGGGGGGCTTCTGTCTCCTTTTTGGGGGAATTTCCCTAGAGGTAAGCCAGGTCTGTCTTTTCCTCTATTAGGGGTAGTTAGTCCTCCGGCTGGCGCTAGGCGTCTAGGGATAAAACGTAGGTACGCCACCCGGCCACTGTTAGTTGTGTGGTAGGTTTAGCTCACGGTCAGCTCGAGATTCCATCACCCAGGAGCTAGTCTGTAGTTTAAGTTCTCTGACGTTTCCTTGCCATTGGGAACCATGACAGTATGGCCGGCCAAGGGTTAAAACCGTTGGCAGAAGAAAGGAGAGAAAAAGAAGTCTGCAGATTTTTTTTTTTTTTTCTTCTGAGCTTGCTTTTTAGTTGACTCAGTTGCATTTCTGCTCTAATTGCAGCCTCTCTCTCTCTCTCCTTCTAATCCTTGAATGGCTCTGATCTCACCTGATTAAAATGGATCCTCAGAGTTTGGCTACAGGTTTGAATAATCTTGCTATGAAGGTTCAAAATTTACAGGATTTTGTTATTCATGCTCCTATATCTGAACCTAGAATTCCTATACCAGAATTTTTCTCCGGGGATAGATCTCGTTTCCTGAATTTCAAAAATAATTGTAAATTATTTCTTTCCCTGAGATCTCGCTCCGCTGGAGATCCCGCACAGCAGGTTAAGATAGTAATTTCCTTGCTGTGGGGTGACCCTCAAAACTGGGCATTTGCATTGGCACCCGGGGATCCTGCGTTGCTCAATGTGGATGCGTTTTTTCTGGCTTTGGGGTTGCTTTATGAGGAACCTAACTTAGAGATTCAGGCTGAAAAAGCCTTGATGGCCCTATCTCAAGGGCAAGATGAAGCTGAAATATACTGCCAAAAATTTCGTAAATGGTCTGTGCTTACTCAGTGGAATGAGTGCGCCCTGGCGGCGAATTTCAGAGAGGGTCTCTCTGATGCCATTAAAGATGTTATGGTGGGGTTCCCTGCACCTGCAGGTCTGAATGAGTCCATGACAATGGCTATTCGGATTGATCGGCGTTTGCGGGAGCGCAAACCTGTGCACCATTTGGCGGTGTCTTCTGAGAAGGCTCCGGAAAATATGCAATGTGATAGAATTCTGTCCAGAAGCGAGCGGCAGAATTTTAGGCGAAAGAATGGGTTGTGCTTCTATTGTGGTGATTCAACTCATGTTATATCAGCATGCTCTAAACGTACAAAAAAGGTTGATAAGTCTATTTCAATTTGCACTTTACAGTCTAAGTTTATTCTGTCTGTGACCTTGATTTGTTCATTATCGTCAATTACCGCGGATGCCTATGTCGACTCTGGCGCCGCTTTGAGTCTAATGGATTGGTCCTTTGCCAGGCGCTGTGGGTTTGATCTAGAGCCTCTGGAAGTTCCTATACCTCTGAAGGGTATTGACTCTACACCATTGGCTTGTAATAAACCACAATACTGGACACAAGTGACTATGCGTATGAATCCAGACCATCAGGAGATGATTCGCTTCCTTGTGTTGTACAATCTACATGACGTTTTGGTGCTCGGATTACCATGGTTACAATCTCATAACCCAGTCCTTGACTGGAAAGCTATGTCTGTGTTAAGCTAGGGATGTCAGGGGGCTCATGGGGACGTACCTTTGGTTTCCATTTCGTCATCTATTCCCTCTGAGATTCCGGAATTTTTGTCTGATTATCGTGATGTTTTTGAGGAGCCTAAGCTTGGTTCACTACCTCCTCACAGAGATTGCGATTGTACCATAGATCTGATTCCGGGCAGTAAATTTCCAAAGGGTCGTTTATTTAATCTATCTGTACCTGAACATGCTGCTATGCGAGAATATATTAAGGAGTCCCTGGAAAAGGGACATATTCGTCCTTCTTCATCTCCCTTAGGAGCCGGTTTTTTCTTTGTATCTAAAAAAGATGGCTCTTTGAGGCCGTGTATTGATTATCGACTCTTGAATAAAATTACAGTCAAATATCAGTATCCTCTGCCACTGCTGACTGATTTGTTTGCTCGAATAAAGGGGGCTAAGTGGTTCTCTAAGATTGATCTCCGTGGGGCGTATAATTTGGTGCGAATTAAGCAGGGGGATGAGTGGAAAATCGCATTTAATACGCCCGAGGGCCATTTTGAGTATTTAGTAATGCCTTTTGGTCTTTCAAATGCCCCTTCAGTCTTTCAGTCCTTTATGCATGACATTTTCCGTGAATATTTGGATAAATTTATGATCGTGTATCTGGATGATATTTTGATTTTTTCGGATGACTGGGATTCTCATGTCCAACAGGTCAGGAGGGTTTTTCAGGTTTTGCGGGCTAATTCCTTGTGTGTGAAGGGTTCTAAGTGTATTTTTGGGGTTCAAAAGATTTCTTTTTTGGGGTACATTTTTTCCCCCTCTTCCATTGAGATGGATCCTGTCAAGGTTCGGGCTATTTGTGATTGGACGCAACCTTCTTCTCTTAAGAGCCTTCAGAAATTTTTGGGCTTTGCTAATTTTTATCGTCGATTTATAACTGGTTTTTCTGATGTTGCTAAACCTTTGACTGATTTGACCAAAAAGGGTGCTGATGTTGCTGATTGGTCCCCTGCTGCTGTGGAGGCCTTTCGGGAGCCTAAGCGCCGCTTTTCTTCCGCCCCTGTGTTGCGTCAGCCTGATGTTACTCTTCCTTTTCAGGTTGAGGTCGATGCTTCCGAGATCGGAGCTGGGGCGGTCTTGTCGCAGAAAAGTTCCGACTGCTCCGTGATGAGACCTTGTGCGTTCTTTTCTCGAAAATTTTCGCCCGCCGAGCGAAATTATGATATTGGTAATCGGGAGCTTTTGGCTATGAAGTGGGCTTTTGAGGAGTGGCGTCATTGGCTTGAGGGGGCTAGACATCAAGTGGTGGTATTGACCGATCACAAGAATTTGATTTATCTTGAGTCTGCCAGGCGCCTGAATCCTAGACAGGCGCGCTGGTCGTTGTTTTTCTCTCGGTTTAATTTTGTGGTCTCATACTTACCAGGTTCTAAAAATGTGAAGGCGGATGCCCTTTCTAGGAGTTTTGAGCCTGATTCCCCTGGTGATTCTGAACCTACAGGTATCCTTAAGGATGGGGTGATATTATCTGCTGTTTCCCCAGACCTGCGACGGGCTTTGCAGGAGTTTCAGGCGGATAGACCTGATCGTTGCCCGCCTGGTAGACTGTTTGTTCCTGATGATTGGACCAGTAGAGTCATCTCGGAGGTTCATTCTTCTGTGTTGGCAGGTCATCCCGGGATCTTTGGTACCAGGGATTTGGTGGCTAGGTCCTTCTGGTGGCCTTCCCTGTCTCGAGATGTACGAGTTTTTGTGCAGTCTTGTGATGTTTGTGCTCGGGCCAAGCCTTGTTGTTCTCGGGCCAGCGGATTGTTGTTATCTTTGCCTATTCCGAAGAGGCCTTGGACTCACATCTCTATGGATTTTATTTCTGATCTCCCTGTTTCTCAGAAAATGTCTGTCATCTGGGTGGTGTGTGACCGTTTTTCAAAGATGGTCCATTTGGTGCCCTTGCCTAAGTTACCTTCCTCATCCGAGTTGGTTCCTCTGTTTTTTCAAAATGTGGTTCGCTTGCATGGTATTCCGGAGAATATCGTTTCTGACAGGGGGACCCAGTTCGTGTCTAGATTTTGGCGGGCGTTCTGTGCTAGGATGGGCATTGATTTGTCTTTTTCGTCTGCGTTCCATCCTCAGACTAATGGCCAGATTGAGCGAACTAATCAGACCTTGGAGACTTATTTGAGGTGTTTTGTGTCTGCGGATCAGGATGACTGGGTTGCCTTTTTGCCGTTGGCGGAGTTTGCCCTCAATAATCGGGCTAGTTCTGCCACTTTGGTTTCTCCTTTCTTTTGCAATGCGGGGTTTCATCCTCGTTTTTCTTCCGGTCAGGTGGAGTCTTCGGATTGTCCTGGAGTGGATACTGTGGTGGATAGGTTGCATCGGATTTGGGGACAGGTGGTGGACAATTTGGAGTTGTCCCAGGAGAAGACTCGGCATTTTGCTAACCGCCGTCGTCGTGTTGGTCCTCGTCTTCGTGTTGGGGACTTGGTGTGGTTGTCTTCTCGTTTTGTCCCTATGAGGGTTTCTTCTCCTAAGTTTAAGCCTCGGTTCATCGGCCCGTATAAGATTTTGGAGATTCTTAACGCTGTGTCCTTTCGATTGGACCTCCCAGCATCTTTTTCTATCCATATTGTCTTCCATCGGTCATTATTGCGCAGGTATGAGGTACCGGTTGTGCCTTCCGTTGAGCCTCCCGCTCCGGTGTTGGTTGAGGGTGAATTGGAGTACGTTGTGGAGAAGATCTTGGACTCCCGTGTTTCCAGACGGAAACTTCAGTATCTGGTCAAGTGGAAGGGCTACGGTCAAGAGGATAATTCTTGGGTGACAGCCTCTGATGTTCATGCCTCTGATTTGGTCCGTGCCTTTCATAGGGCTCATCCTGATCGCCCTGGTGGTTCTTGTGAGGGTTCGGTGCCCCCTCCTTGAGGGGGGGGTACTGTTGTGAATTTGGTTTTTGGGCTCCCCCGGTGGTCACTGGTGGTACTGGACTTGTGTGCTTCACTTTCTCTGTTCACCTGTTTCCATCAGGATATGGGTGTATCCTATTTAGCCTTGCTGCTCAGTTATTCTAGTGCCGGCCATCAATGTAACCAGAGCCTTTCTGTTGCATGTTCCTGCTTCTAGACTACTATCAGCTAAGTTGGACTCTTAGTCCTAAGTTTGTTTTGCATTTTTGTTCCAGTTCACAGTTATGTTATTTTTCTGTAGCTGGAAGCTCTTGTGGGCCGAAATTGCCACTCCGGTGTCATGAGTTGACACATGAGTCTTAAAGTAATTTCGGGATGGTATTTTAATAGGGTTTTCAGCTGACCGTGAAGTTCCCTATTGTATCTTCTTGCTATCTAGTAAGCGGACCTCGCTTTGCTGAACCTACCTTCATACTGCGTATGTCTTTTCCTCTGAACTCACCGTCAATATATGTGGGGGGCTTCTGTCTCCTTTTTGGGGGAATTTCCCTAGAGGTAAGCCAGGTCTGTCTTTTCCTCTATTAGGGGTAGTTAGTCCTCCGGCTGCCGCTAGGCGTCTAGGGATAAAACGTAGGTACGCCACCCGGCCACTGTTAGTTGTGTGGTAGGTTTAGCTCACGGTCAGCTCGAGATTCCATCACCCAGGAGCTAGTCTGTAGTTTAAGTTCTCTGACGTTTCCTTGCCATTGGGAACCATGACAGATCTGGCTCCTTTATTCTTTCAGAATGTGGTTCGTTTGCACGGCATTCCTGAGAATATCGTGTCTGACAGAGGATCCCAGTTTGTTTCCAGGTTCTGGCGATCCTTTTGTGCTAAGATGGGCATTGATTTGTCGTTTTCATCTGCCTTTCATCCTCAGACTAATGGCCAAACTGAGCGAACAAATCAGACTCTAGAGGCTTATTTGAGGTGTTTTGTTTCTGCAGATCAGGATGATTGGGTGACCTTCTTGCCATTGGCTGAGTTTGCCCTTAATAATCGGGCTAGTTCCGCTACTTTGGTTTCGCCATTTTTCTGCAGCTCTGGTTTTCATCCTCGTTTTTCCTCGGGACATGTTGAGCCCTCTGACTGTCCTGGGGTAGATTCTGTGGTGGATAGGTTGCAGCGGATTTGGAATCATGTGGTGGACAACTTAAAGTTGTCACAGGAGAAGGCTCAGCGTTTTGCCAATCGCCGCCGCGGTGTGGGTCCCCGACTTCGCGTTGGGGATTTGGTGTGGCTGTCTTCTCGGTTTGTTCCTATGAAGGTCTCCTCTCCTAAATTTAAGCCTCGCTTCATCGGTCCTTATAAGATTTTGGAAATCCTTAATCCAGTGTCCTTTCGCTTGGATCTTCCGGTGTCGTTTGCCATTCACAACGTGTTCCATAGGTCTTTGTTGCGGCGGTACGTTGTGCCGGTGGTTCCTTCTGTTGAGCCTCCTGCTCCAGTTTTGGTTGAGGGCGAGTTGGAGTACGTAGTGGAGAAGATCTTGGATTCTCGTCTCTCCAGACGGAGGCTTCAGTATCTGGTCAAGTGGAAGGGCTATGGTCAGGAGGATAATTCCTGGGTGGTCGCCTCTGATGTTCATGCGGCCGATTTGGTTTGTGCCTTTCACGCTGCTCATCCTGATCGCCCTGGTGGTCTTGGTGAGGGTTCGGTGACCCCTCCTTAAGGGGGGGGTACTGTTGTGAATTGAACTTTTTGGCTCCCTCTTGTGGTCACTAGCGACATGACACTTTGATTTTCTTTCCCCAGCTTGGTACCCACCTGGTTCGTTAGTCCAGGGGTGTTGCTATTTAAACTCCCTGGATTCTCAGTCTGGTGCCTGGCATCGTTGTAATCAGTTCCTTTCTGTTTGCTCCTGTCTGCTGGTCCTGGTTCTTTGCAAAATAAGCTAAGTCCTGATTCCTTATTTTTTGGTTATTTGCATTGCTCTTATTTTTGTCCAGCTTGTACTAAATGTGATTCCTGATATTGCTGGAAGCTCTAGGGGGCTGATATTCTCCCCCCGTGCCGTTAGACGGTTCGGGGGTTCTTGAATATTCAGCGTGGAAATTTTGATAGGGTTTTTGCTGACCGTATAAGTCATCTTCCTATATTCTGCTATTAGTCAGTGGGCCTCTCTTTGCTAAAACCTAGTTCATTCTTACGTTTGTCTTTTCTTCTTACCTCACCGTTATTATTTGTTGGGGGCTTGTATCCAACTTTTGGGGTCTTTTCTCTGGAGGCAAGAAAGGTCTATTGTTTCCCTTCTAGGGTTAGTTAGTTCTCCGGCTGGCGCGAGACGTCTAGAACCAACGTAGGTACGTTCCCCGGCTACTGCTATTTGTTGTGCTAGGATCAGTTATACGGTCAGCCTAGTTACCACTGCCCTATGAGCTGTTTTTTTGTGTGTGCAGACTTGGTAATAACCTCTGAGACCCTCTGCCATTGGGGTCATAACAGTCGAAGTGTCTAGGGTTTGTTAGGCACACCCCACAGTTACTTCTAGTTGCGGTGTTAGTTCAGGATCTGCGGTCAGTACAGTTTCCACCCACTCCAGAGAATGTTTCATGCAGCTCCAAGGTCACCGGATCATAACAAGGAGCTCTGTATATAGAATATAGTGTACAGGTAATATAGTGATCACCAGTGACATTATGCACCGGAGCTCTATATATAGTGTCATTGTACAGGTAATACAGAAAACACCAGTGACATTATACACAGGAGCTCTGTATATAGTGTCAGTGTACAGGTAATACAGAGATCACGAGTGACATTATACACAGGAGCTCTGTATATATTGTCAGTGTACAGATAATACAGTGATCATCAGTGACATTAAACACAGGAGCTCTGTATATAGTATATAGTGTACAGGTAATACAGTGATCACCACTAACATTATACATAAGAGCTATGTATATAGTATACAGTGTATAGTGTGTGTATAGTATCAGTGTACAGATAACACACTGACTCACCAGTGACATCTTTAGTTGAAGTCCTTCATCTTTGCTTTTCATCTTTATCCAGTGCACACCGTTATCACTTCTTCCAGCCAGGATTCGTCTCTGCAGAAAGTAACACAGTTATCTAGAGTACATTCCCCAATTTCTCCCCAACCTTTACACTACACTAGATGAAGAAAAAAGTGACTGGGTCGTGCTGCACAGTATCAGGACCTCTCCTCCCCCACACTGAAAACAGCATTCTCAAAAATAATATCCTTTAATGAGCCCCTACAGTAATAATATCCCACATTCTGGATCCCACATTGTATCCCATTCTGGACCCCACATGTCCTCCCATTCTGCCCCATGTCTCTCCATACTTCCCCATGTCTCCACATACTGCCCCATAGTCATTCATAATAGTATAATGTACCCCATAGTCATTTATAGCAGTATAATGCACCCCCATAGTAGTACAATATACCCCATAGCCATATATAGTATAATGAATAACTATACTAGTATAATGCAGCCCCAGTCATATATAGTATAATGCAGCCCCATATCAGTATAATGCACACCCATAGTAGTAAAATGCACCCCCATACCAGTATAATGCACCCCCACAGTATTATAATGCAGCCCCATAGTAGTATAATGCACTCCCATAGAGGTATAATGCAGCCACATAGTATAATTCACCCCCTTCTCATATATAGCATAATTCACCCCATAGTATAATGCACCCCATAGTATAATGCACCCCCTTGTTATATATAGTATAATGCACCCCATAGTATAATGCACCCCCTTGTCATATATAGTATAATGCATCCCCATAGTATAATGCACCCCAATAGTGTAATGCACCCCCTTGTCATATATAGTATAATTCACCCCCATAGCAGTATAATGCACCTAAAAGCAGTATAATGCACCCCCATTGTAGTGTAATGTAGCCCCATTCCAGTATAATGTTCCCCCATAGCAGTATCATGCACCCCCATAGCAGTATAATGCAGCTCCAACCCCATAGTAGTATAATGCAGCCCCATACCAGTATAATGTGCCCCATAGTAGTATAATGCGCTCCCATAGCAGTATAATGCACCCCATATCAGTATAATGCTCCCCATAGCAGTATAATGCACCCCCATTGTAGTATAATGCGGCCCCATACCAGTGTAATGCGCCCCCATAGTAGTATAATGCAGCCCCATATAGTATAATGCACTCCCATAGCAGTATAATGCACCACCATGGTGGTATATTGCAGCACCATACCAGTATAATGTACCCCCATAGTAGTATAATGCAGCCCCATATCAGTATAATGCGCCCCCATAGTAGTATAATGCAGCCCCATAGCAGTATAATGCATCCCCATAGCAGTATAATGCACCCTCATAGTAGTATAATGCACCCCATAGTAATATAATGCAGCCCCATACCAGTATAATGCGCCCCATAGCAGTATAGTGCGCCCCATACTGAGGCTTTACAAAAAAAGTTTCTCTTTCCTGGCCAAGGTCCAGCGGTGTCCTCCCCTACGATTCACCTGAGGCAGGCAGCGTAGTTACGGTGTATACCCGTGACGTCATATGTTAGCAACATGAGCGCTAACGTCACTGCCGGCCTGTGATTGGCTGACAGCTGTTAACTGTAGCCGTGGGGGAGGAATCTCCTGCACGGCAACAGATTTTAACTGATCGTAAGTCTCAGGATGCAATATCAGTTACTGAGGCGGCAGTATCCTGTCGCTGGGGCTCAGTGAGCAGAAGAGAGGAGGTCCACTGCGGGCCCCCTCTGGTCATCACGCCTAATACACCAGTAACTGTAGTAATGCCTTGAAGGTGGCCCTGGGGCTAGGACAGGAACAGTTGGGTCAGGATATGAAGAGGGTTTTGCTACACAACACGTTTGAGCATGGACTGAAATTTAGTACTGGCATTTGAAAGCATGCAGGCCCATGCAGTCCCCACCCCCAACCTCTGATGAGGATCTCTATTCCTAACATTACCCTGCCTGGAGGTAATCAAGATTTGCTACTAATGTTTCTGATAATACCACTATATAAGATTGAATAATAATACCGCAATAATAATATTGCAATATAACAGACAAATATCGCCAAACCATAACCAAATATTACCAACATATGCAGTATTGAGAAAACCACCACACTAATCGTTAAAGGGGTTGTCCAGGCTTGAGGTTAAAGTCTATGTCACTGCAGACATCCTAATCTTCACACTGTCAGGCTTTGGAAGTGGACCGCCATGTGACCACAAGTATGCAATTCCACACCTCCAACCATTCCGATTAAAAGTGCTAGGCTTTGCTAAATTCAATTGTATTGAGTGAGGCTGCTCATGTCTAGCTGACAAGGGTCCACACATATTCAAATTGCATACTTGCACATGATGCGCTCTCTGTGATTAATCAGAAGTCTGCATTTACATAGAGTGACTACAGACTTTAACCTCAAGCCTGGACAAAGCTTTTAACCAAAACCACTGTAATAGGAATGATAGTGTAAAAATTGCAGGAATGCGGGATGCAGTGATGGACAGGAGGCAGAATAATTTTCTCCTTCAAACTTTGCTTTCGTCAGAGAATGCTCCCTTTGCAGCAATTACAGCATTGCAGACCTTTGGCATTCTAGCAGTTAATTTGCTGAGGTAATCTGGAGAAATTTCACCCCATGCTTCCAGAAGCCCCTCCCACAAGTTGGTTTGGCTTGATGGGCACTTTTTGAGTACCATAGGGTCAAGCTGCTCCCACAACAGCTCAATGAGGTTGAGATCTGGTGACTGCGCTGGACACTCCATTACAGATAGAATACCAGCTGCTTCTTCCCTAAATAGTTCTTACATAATTTGGAGGTGTGCTTTGGGTCATTGTCCTGTTGTAGGATGAAATTGGCTCCAATCAAGCGCTGTCCACAGGGTATGATATGGCATTGAAAAATGGAGTGATAGCCTTCCTTATTCGGAATCCCTTTTGTACAAATCTCCCTCTTTTCCAGCACCAAAGCAACCCCAGACCATCACATTACCTCCACCATGCTTGACAGATGGCGTCAATCACTCTTCCAGCATCTTTTCAGTTCTGCGTCTCACAAATGTTCTTCTGTGTGATCCAAACACCTCAAACTTGGATTCGTCTGTCCATAACACTTTTTTCCAATCTTCCTCTGTCCAATGTCTGTGTTCTTTTGCCCATATTAATCTTATCCTTTTATTAACCAATCTCAGATATGGCTTTTTCTTTGCCAATCTGCCCTGAAGGCCAAAAGGCCAACATCCGCGACTCCATCTGCCCTGAAGGCCAACATCCACGGAGTCACGTCTTCACTGTAGATGTTGACACTGGCATTTTGCGTGTACTATTTAATGAAGCTGACAGTTGAGGACCTGTGAGGCGTTGATTTCTGAAACTACAGGCTCTGATGTACTTGTCTTGTTGCTCAGTTGTGCAGCGGGGCCTCCCACTTCTCTTTCTAATCTGGTTAGAGCCTGTTTGTGCTCTCCTTTGAAAGAAGTAGCACAAACTGTTGTAGGAAATCTTCAGTTTCTTGGCAATTTCTCGTATGGAATAGCCTTCATTTCTAAGAACAAGAACAGACTGTCAAGTTTCACATGAAAGTTCTTTTTTTCTGGCCATTTTGAGAGTTTAATGGAACCAACAAATGTAATGCTCCAGATTCTCAACTAGCTCAAAGGATGGTCAGGTTTATAGGTTCTCTAATCAGCCAAACTTTCAGCTGTGCTAACATACTTGCACAAGGGTTTTCAAGGGTGTTCTAACCATCCATTAGCCTTCTTACACAGTTAGCAAACACAAAGTACCATAAGAACACTGGAGTGATGGTTGTTGTAAATGGGCCTTTCTACACCTATGAAGATACTGCATTACAAACCAGACATTTGCAGCTAGAATAGTCATTTACCACATTAACAATGTATAGAGTGTATTTCTGAATCATTTAATTGGAAAAAACTGTGCTTTTCTTTAAAAAATAAGGAAAATTCTAAGTGACCCTAAACTTTGGAATGGTAGTGTATCTTAGGTACACTTTGCCTTTTTTCTTTTTGGTCAGGATCCCTTGTGCTGGTGGGCCACGAGCTATATCTTCAGGGAACAAAGCAAGTGGTTCTTCCTCCTCCCAATCTGGAACCGTGGAAGTGGGTGCTTCAGTGACATTTGACTCTTTCCTTTCTTCTTCGAGATCTTGTAACAAGCAGAGATGCTACACACTCCGGTGGACTATTCGGGTAGGCGTCCCTTCTACCCCTTTGAGTTGAACCTCACAGATGGGACCTTCGGATCCAATTTGGAGTTTCACCAGATTTGCCTCAATGCTCCCGAGCAGCACAGTCATCTCACAGTAGACAGTCGACACCTTCTCCCTTTCTTCTCAGCATCTGACGTCGTGGCTCTGTCTGGCTCTGGGTGCAGCTCCTCTCTTCTCACCGTACCATTTCTCCCAGGGGCAGCATGCTCTCCAATTAGCAGAACCTTCGGAGGGGTGAGTGGATCTTCACCGTTGGCTGTCTTGGGTAGGACAACTGCTGGACAGGTGTCCCATTCTTCCATACGTCCAACACCCTCATCTGCACCTGTCAGGTGGGTGCTTCTTTCCGGATCACCATCCTCTCCGAGAAGCATACCCCCTCTGTAGTCGCTCTTCACCCCACGATATGGGGTTAAGTTCTGGGGCTGCTGCTGAAGCTTTCTTCATGCTCAACACCTCTCCTTTAACTTCCTTCATCTTTTGCTGCGAGTTACCTCGGGGTATGGCAATCGACTTCAAGGCAGCAGTTAGGGCTTCCTTCAGGCTTCCGATTTCTTCCCATATTTTCTGCATTCCCTGCCGTAATTTACAGGACCACTCTGGCTCTTCCTTGTTGGGAGTAGGCATCTCACGGCTCCGGACCATCCCTGTCAAGGCTGCGGTCCCCTGCTCCTGCTCGCATATGCGTGTCTCTGCTCGCAAAAGTCATGCGCAGATTAGCTTGCAGGCACTCATGCAAAGCTTGCCTAAGCAACGCATCTCTAAGGCCTATCACTAACTGGTCTTGCAAAACTATATCGGGGGTCCTATGCCTACATCACCTCGCTTGGTAATGGCAGCATGAATTTTTTGAAACGCGTTCATGTATTGGGTCACGGTCTCCCCCTCCCTTTGAATACGGCTAAATAGACTCATGTGCAATTCTCCTGCGTCTGTGGGGTCTCCGTGCATCTCTTCTAAAATCAGTAACAACTTGTTAAAGGTATTGCGCTCATGGAGGTCCTTGCCTCTCTGTCCAGAGCCATCAGGGCAATCTCTGCCTCCATTATGGGAGTCATAGGGTACATCCTCAACATACCCCTGACTTGTTCAGTCCAGCTCCATAGCAGAATGTTGTTCTCTGTAAACTTAGGTAGGTTACTCACTATTGTCCACAGCGGTATACTGGCCCTTGGGGCTCCCTTGACCGCTTGGTCTGCCACCTTTGCGTCCTTAAACTGCACCCTACCGACTACGCCAAGTGTAAAAATTGCAGGAACATGGGATGCAGTGATGGACAGGAGGCAGTGCAAGGGTTAACAGGTTTAAAAACAGGAATACTCCACGCAGGGAGGTAAAGGGTTAAACAGTGAAATAAACAGTATAGATGGCAAAGGATATTCGGAGGTAGAGAATAATGGTTCTAGTAATGGCAGTTCCTGTGAAGCACTTGTGTCAGACGTTCCTCAAACTGTAACTGTTATGGACCTGGTGGTTAGGAGCACCCGAAATGACCTGATGGTTAAAATGGAAAAACTGGGACAAGCTCTGAGGAAGTGGTAACTCTACTGACCACAATCCCTAATCCTATCACACACACTAGAAATAGCCATGGAGCGTACCTAACTCTCCCTAGACACCTCTTCACAGCCTAAGAGCTAACTACCCCTAAAGATAGAAATAGCAGCCTAACTTGCCTCAGAGAAATTCCCCAAAGTAAAGGCAGCCCCCCACAAATATTGACTGTGAGTTAAGAGGGAAGTAACAAACACAGGAATTAAACAGATTTTAGCAAAGGAGGCCGAATCTTCTCTAAATAGACAGAGGATAGGAAAGGGAACTATGCGGTCAGTATAAAAAACTACAAAAACCACGCAGTGTGCAAAAAGACCTCCACACCGACTCATGGTGTGGAGGTGCAGCTCTGCACCCCCAGAGCTTCCAGCTAGCAAGGAAATATCATAATAGCAGGCTGGACTGAAACATAGCATGTACTGAAAAATATATTCATAAACCGATGAACAACAAATGACAAGCAAGGACTTAGCTTCTGCTGGAGTAGACAGGTCATCTGAGAAATCCAAGAGAGATCTGAACCAGTACTGAGACATTGACAGCTGGCATGTACCAACGACCTGGGCAGAGTCAAATAGGGAAGCAAGCAGAAACAATAAACGAGGGCAGCTGAGAAAGCCAACCTTAAAGATCAGCAGTTCCACTCAAAGCCACCAGAGGGCGCCCAAGAACAGAACCCACCAAAGTACCATCCACGACCACAGGAGGGAGCCCGAGAACGGAACTCACAACAGTACCCCCCCCTTGAGGAGGGGTCACCGAACCCTCACCAGAACCCCCAGGCCGATCAGGACGAGCCAAATGAAAGGCACGAACCAAATCGGCAGCATGGACATCCCAGGAATTATCCTCCTGACCATAGCCCTTCCATTTAACCAGGTACTGAAGCTTCCGTCTCGAAATACGAGAATCTAAATTCTTCTCCACCACATACTCCAACTCCCCCTCAACCAACACCGGAGCAGGAGGATCAACGGAAGGAACCATAGGCACCACATATCTCCGCAACAACGACCTATGGAACACATTATGGATGGCAAAAGAAGTTGGAAGGGCCAAACGAAACGACACAGGATTGATAATTTCAGAAATCTTATAAGGACCAATGAAACGAGGCTTGAACTTAGGAGAAGAAACCTTCATAGGAACATAACGAGAAGACAACCAAACCAAATCCCCAACACGAAGTCGGGGACCAACATAGCGATGGCGGTTAGCAAAACGTTGCGCCTTCTCCTGAGACAACGTCAAATTGTCCACCACGTGAGTCCAAATTTGTTGCAACCTGTCCACCACAGAATCCACACCAGGACAGTCAGAAGGCTCAACCTGCCCTGAAGAAAAACGAGGATGAAAACCAGAATTACAAAAAAAAGGCGAAACCAAAGTAGCAGAACTAGCCTGATTATTAAGGGCGAACTCGGCCAATGGCAAGAAGGTCACCCAATCATCCTGTTATGGTTCTCAATGGCAAGAGAACATAGCCCAGCAAACATAAGAACTAGCTCTTGGAAGGATGGAAACTAAACTGACCATGAACTAAACCTGCCGCACAACTAACAGTAGCCGGGTAGCGTAGCCTGCGTTTTATCCCTAGACGCCCAGCGCCGGCCGGAGGACTAACTAATCCTGGCAGAGGAAAATATAGTCCTGGCTCACCTCTAGAGAAATTTCCCCGAAAGGCAGACAGAGGCCCCCACAAATATTGGCGGTGATTTTAGACGAAATGACAAACGTAGTATGAAAATAGGTTTAGCAAAATTGAGGTCCGCTTACTAGATAGCAGGAAGACAGAAAGGGCACTTTCATGGTCAGCTGAAAACCCTATCAAAACACCATCCTGAAATTACTTTAAGACTCTAGTATTAACTCATAACATCAGAGTGGCAATTTCAGATCACAAGAGCTTTCCAGACACAGAAACGAAACTACAGCTGTGAACTGGAACAAAATGCAAAAACAAACAAGGACTAAAGTCCAACTTAGCTGGGAGTTGTCTAGCAGCAGGAACATGCACAGAAAGGCTTCTGATTACAATGTTGACCGGCATGGAAGTGACAGAGGAGCAAGGCTAAATAGCGACTCCCACATCCTGATGGAAACAGGTGAACAGAGAGGATGATGCACACCAGTTCAATTCCACCAGTGGCCACCGGGGGAGCCCAAAATCCAATTTCACAACAGTACCCCCCCCTCAAGGAGGGGGCACCGAACCCTCACCAGAACCACCAGGGCGATCAGGACGAGCCCTATGAAAGGCACGGACCAAATCGGAGGCATGAACATCAGAGGCAGTCACCCAAGAATTATCCTCCTGACCGTATCCCTTCCATTTGACCAGATACTGGAGTTTCCGTCTGGAAACACGGGAGTCCAAGATTTTTTCCACAACGTACTCCAACTCGCCCTCAACCAACACCGGAGCAGGAGGCTCAACGGAAGGCACAACCGGTACCTCATACCTGCGCAATAATGACCGATGAAAAACATTATGAATAGAAAAAGATGCAGGGAGGTCCAAACGGAAGGACACAGGGTTAAGAATCTCCAATATCTTGTACGGGCCGATGAACCGAGGCTTAAACTTGGGAGAAGAAACCCTCATAGGGACAAAACGAGAAGACAACCACACCAAGTCCCCAACACAAAGCCGAGGACCAACCCGACGCCGGCGGTTGGCAAAAAGCTGAGTCTTCTCCTGGGACAACTTCAAATTGTCCACTACCTGCCCCCAAATCTGATGCAACCTCTCCACCACAGCATCCACTCCAGGACAATCCGAAGATTCCACCTGACCAGAAGAAAATCGAGGATGAAACCCCGAATTACAGAAAAAGGGAGACACCAAGGTGGCAGAGCTGGCCCGATTATTGAGGGCAAACTCCGCTAAAGGCAAAAAAGCAACCCAATCATCCTGATCTGCAGACACAAAACACCTCAAATATGTCTCCAAGGTCTGATTCGTCCGCTCGGTCTGGCCATTAGTCTGAGGATGGAAAGCAGACAAGAAAGACAAATCTATGCCCATCCTAGCACAGAATGCTCGCCAAAATCTAGACACGAATTGGGTACCTCTGTCAGAAACGATATTCTCCGGAATACCATGCAAACGGACCACATTTTGAAAAAACAGAGGAACCAACTCGGAAGAAGAAGGCAACTTAGGCAGGGGAACCAAATGGACCATCTTAGAGAAACGATCACACACCACCCAGATGACAGACATCTTCTGAGAAACAGGAAGATCCGAAATAAAATCCATCGAGATGTGCGTCCAGGGCCTCTTCGGGATAGGCAAGGGCAACAACAATCCACTAGCCCGAGAACAACAAGGCTTGGCCCGAGCACAAACGTCACAAGACTGCACGAAGCCTCGCACATCTCGAGACAGGGAAGGCCACCAGAAGGACCTTGCCACCAAATCCCTGGTACCAAAGATTCCAGGATGACCTGCCAACGCAGAAGAATGAACCTCAGAAATGACTTTACTGGTCCAATCATCAGGAACAAACAGTCTACCAGGTGGGCAACGATCAGGTCTATCCGCCTGAAACTCCTGCAAGGCCCGCCGCAGGTCTGGAGAAACGGCAGACAATATCACTCCATCCTTAAGGATACCTGTAGGTTCAGAATTACCAGGGGAGTCAGGCTCAAAACTCCTAGAAAGGGCATCCGCCTTAACATTCTTAGAACCCGGCAGGTAGGACACCACAAAATTAAACCGAGAGAAAAACAACGACCAGCGCGCCTGTCTAGGATTCAGGCGTCTGGCGGACTCCAGATAAATTAGATTTTTGTGGTCAGTCAATACCACCACCTGATGTCTAGCCCCCTCAAGCCAATGACGCCACTCCTCAAAAGCCCACTTCATGGCCAAAAGCTCCCGATTCCCAACATCATAATTCCGCTCGGCGGGCGAAAATTTACGCGAGAAAAAAGCACAAGGTCTCATCACGGAGCAATCGGAACTTCTCTGCGACAAAACCGCCCCAGCTCCGATTTCAGAAGCGTCGACCTCAACCTGAAAAGGAAGAGCAACATCAGGCTGACGCAACACAGGGGCGGAAGAAAAGCGGCGCTTAAGCTCCCGAAAGGCCTCCACAGCAGCAGGGGACCAATCAGCAACATCAGCACCCTTCTTAGTCAAATCAGTCAATGGTTTAACAACATCAGAAAAACCAGCAATAAATCGACGATAAAAGTTAGCAAAGCCCAAAAATTCCTGAAGACTCTTAAGAGAAGAGGGTTGCGTCCAATCACAAATAGCCTGAACCTTGACAGGATCCATCTCGATGGAAGAGGGGGAAAAAATATATCCCAAAAAGGAAATCTTTTGAACCCCAAAAACGCACTTAGAACCCTTCACACACAAGGAATTAGACCGCAAAACCTGAAAAACCCTCCTGACCTGCTGGACATGAGAGTCCCAGTCATCCGAAAAAATCAAAATATCATCCAGATACACAATCATAAATTTATCCAAATAATCACGGAAAATGTCATGCATAAAGGACTGAAAGACTGAAGGGGCATTTGAAAGACCAAAAGGCATCACCAAATACTCAAAGTGGCCCTCGGGCGTATTAAATGCGGTTTTCCACTCATCCCCCTGCTTAATTCGCACCAAATTATACGCCCCACGGAGATCTATCTTAGAGAACCACTTGGCCCCCTTTATGCGAGCAAACAAATCAGTCAGCAGTGGCAACGGATATTGATATTTAACCGTGATTTTATTCAAAAGCCGATAATCAATGCACGGCCTCAAAGAGCCATCTTTCTTAGCCACAAAGAAAAAACCGGCTCCTAAGGGAGATGACGAAGGACGAATATGTCCCTTTTCCAAGGACTCCTTTACATATTCTCGCATAGCAGCATGTTCAGGCACAGACAGATTAAATAAACGACCCTTAGGGTATTTACTACCCGGAATCAAATCTATGGCACAATCGCACTCCTGGTGCGGAGGTAATGAACCAAGCTTAGGTTCTTCAAAAACGTCACGATATTCAGTCAAGAATTCAGGAATCTCAGAGGGAATAGATGATGAAATGGAAACCACAGGTACGTCCCCATGCGTCCCCTTACATCCCCAGCTTAACACAGACATAGCTTTCCAGTCAAGGACTGGGTTATGAGATTGCAGCCATGGCAATCCAAGCACCATCACATCATGTAGGTTATACAGCACAAGAAAGCGAATAATCTCCTGGTGATCCGGATTAATCCGCATAGTTACTTGTGTCCAGTATTGTGGTTTATTGCTAGCCAATGGGGTGGAGTCAATCCCCTTCAGGGGTATAGGAGTTTC
Organism: Ranitomeya variabilis; assembly: GCF_051348905.1. Taxonomy (NCBI): domain Eukaryota; kingdom Metazoa; phylum Chordata; class Amphibia; order Anura; family Dendrobatidae; genus Ranitomeya; species Ranitomeya variabilis. The sequence goes on from NC_135233.1 coordinate 640,401,703, forward strand.
AAGAGGCTCCAAATCATACCCACAGCGTTTGGCAAAGGACCAATCCATAAGACTCAAAGCGGCGCCAGAGTCGACATAGGCATCCGCGGTAATAGATGATAAAGAACAAATCAGGGTCACAGATAGAATAAACTTAGACTGTAAAGTGCCAATTGAAACAGACTTATCAAGCTTCTTAGTACGCTTAGAGCATGCTGATATAACATGAGTTGAATCACCGCAATAGAAGCACAACCCATTTTTTCGTCTAAAATTCTGCCGTTCACTTCTGGACAGAATTCTATCACATTGCATATTCTCTGGCGTCTTCTCAGTAGACACCGCCAAATGGTGCACAGGTTTGCGCTCCCGCAGACGCCTATCGATCTGGATAGCCATTGTCATGGACTCATTCAGACCCGCAGGCACAGGGAACCCCACCATAACATCCTTAATGGCATCAGAGAGACCCTCTCTGAAATTCGCCGCCAGGGCGCACTCATTCCACTGAGTAAGCACAGCCCATTTACGGAATTTCTGGCAGTATATTTCAGCTTCGTCTTGCCCCTGAGATAGGGACATCAAGGCCCTTTCCGCCTGAAGTTCTAACTGAGGTTCCTCATAAAGCAACCCCAAGGCCAGAAAAAACGCATCCACATTGAGCAACGCAGGATCCCCTGGAGCCAATGCAAAAGCCCAATCCTGAGGGTCGCCCCGGAGCAAGGAAATCACAATCCTGACCTGCTGAGCAGGATCTCCAGCAGAGCGAGATTTCAGGGACAAAAACAACTTGCAATTATTTTTGAAATTTTGAAAGCAAGATCTATTCCCCGAGAAAAATTCAGGCAAAGGAATTCTAGGTTCAGATATAGGAACATGAACAACAAAATCTTGTAAATTTTGAACTTTCGTGGTGAGATTATTCAAACCTGCAGCTAAACTTTGAATATCCATTTTAAACAGGTGAACACAGAGCCATTCCAGGATTAGAAGGAGAGAGAGAGAGAAAGGCTGCAATATAGGCAGACTTGCAAGAGATTCAATTACAAGCACACTCAGAACTGAAGGAAAAAAAAAAAAAAAAATCTTCAGCAGACTTCTCTTTTCTCTCCTTTCTCTGTCAATTAATTTAACCCTTTGTGGCCGGTCAAACTGTTATGGTTCTCAATGGCAAGAGAACATAGCCCAGCAAACATAAGAACTAGCTCTTGGAAGGATGGAAACTAAACTGACCATGAACTAAACCTGCCGCACAACTAACAGTAGCCGGGTAGCGTAGCCTGCGTTTTATCCCTAGACGCCCAGCGCCGGCCGGAGGACTAACTAATCCTGGCAGAGGAAAATATAGTCCTGGCTCACCTCTAGAGAAATTTCCCCGAAAGGCAGACAGAGGCCCCCACAAATATTGGCGGTGATTTTAGACGAAATGACAAACGTAGTATGAAAATAGGTTTAGCAAAATTGAGGTCCGCTTACTAGATAGCAGGAAGACAGAAAGGGCACTTTCATGGTCAGCTGAAAACCCTATCAAAACACCATCCTGAAATTACTTTAAGACTCTAGTATTAACTCATAACATCAGAGTGGCAATTTCAGATCACAAGAGCTTTCCAGACACAGAAACGAAACTACAGCTGTGAACTGGAACAAAATGCAAAAACAAACAAGGACTAAAGTCCAACTTAGCTGGGAGTTGTCTAGCAGCAGGAACATGCACAGAAAGGCTTCTGATTACAATGTTGACCGGCATGGAAGTGACAGAGGAGCAAGGCTAAATAGCGACTCCCACATCCTGATGGAAACAGGTGAACAGAGAGGATGATGCACACCAGTTCAATTCCACCAGTGGCCACCGGGGGAGCCCAAAATCCAATTTCACAACACATCCTGATCAGCAGAAACAAAGCATCTCAGATAGGTTTCCAAGGTCTGATTGGTTCGTTCGGTTTGGCCATTTGTCTGAGGATGGAAAGCTGAAGAAAAAGACAAATCAATGCCCATCTTAGCACAAAAGGACCGCCAAAACCTAGAAACAAATTGGGAACCTCTGTCCGACACAATGTTCTCCGGAATGCCATGCAAACGAACCACATGCTGAAAAAATAATGGAACCAAATCAGAGCAGGAAGGCAATTTAGGCAAGGGTACCAAATGGACCATCTAAGGCTAGGTTCACATTGCGTTAGGGCAATCCGTTTAGCGCTAGCGCTAGCGGATTGCGCTAACGCAATGTTTATTTAGGGGCCGTGTTTGGGGTCGCGTTAACGTCCCCACTCTCGCAGATCCCCGATCTGCGAGAGCGGGGAACGGACCTCGGGCACGCCGCGGACGCTGCAAGCAGCGTCCGAGGCGCGTCACAGAAGAACGGCACATCACTAGCGCGAGCCGAAAAAGGCACGCGCTAGTGATGCGCTGCAGGAGAAATTTACATTGCTGTCAATGGGCACGCTAACGGACCCGTTGCACGGCGTTAATTGCGACATTTTCGCCGTGCAACGCTGTCCGTTAGCGTGCACACATTAACGCAATGTGAACCCAGCCTTAGAAAACTGATCACAAACCACCCAGATGACAGACATCCTTTGAGAGAAAGGAAAATCAGAAATAAAATCCATGGAAATATTTGTCCAGGGCCTCTTCGGGACAGGCAAAGGCAAAAGCAACCCGCTGGCACGAGAACAGCAAGGTTTAGCCCGAGCACAAGTCCCACAGGACTGCACAAACGAACGCACATCCCGTGACAAGGAAGGCCACCAAAAGGACCTGGCAACCAAATCTCTGGTACCAAAAATCCCAGGATGACCAGCCAACACTGAACAATGAACCTCAGAAATAACTCTACTAGTCCATCTATCAGGGACAAACAGTTTCTCCACTGGGCAGCGGTCAGGTCTATCAGCCTGAAACTCCTGCAGCACCCGCCGCAAATCAGGGGAGATGGCAGACAGAATCACCCCCTCTTTAAGAATACCAGCCGGCTCAGGGACTCCCAGAGAATCAGGCAAAAAACTCCTAGAAAGGGCATCAGCCTTCACATTCTTAGATCCCGGAAGGTATGAGACCACAAAATCGAAACGGGAGAAAAACAGTGACCATCGAGCCTGTCTAGGGTTCAACCGCTTGGCGGACTCGAGGTAAGGCCGGAGACACACTGGTGCGAGATACGGCCGAGTCTCGCTGGTTAAAAGCAAGCTGTGGCACCGGTACTCCGGAGCGGAGCGTGCGGCTCCATGTATTGCATTCCATTGTATGCAGCTGCACGCTCCGCTCCGGAGTGCAGGTGCCACAGCTTGCTTTTAACCAGCGAGACTCGGCCGTATCTCGCACCAGTGTGTCTCCGGCCTTAGTCAGATTCTTGTGATCAGTCAGGACCACCATGCGATGTTTGGCTCCCTCAAGCCAATGTCGCCACTCCTCAAATGCCCACTTCATAGCCATCAACTCCCGATTGCCGACATCATAATTACGCTCGGCAGGCGAAAACTTTCTAGAAAAGAAAGCATACGGCTTCATCAAGGAGCCATCAGAACTTCTCTGAGACAAAACAGCCCCTGCCCCAATCTCAGAAGCATCAACCTCGACCTGAAAAGGGAGCAAAACATCTGGCTGACGCAACACAGGGGCCAAAGTAAAACGACGTTTAAGCTCCTGAAAGGCCTCAACGGCCGCAGGGGACCAATTCACTACATCAGCGCCTTTCTTCGTCAAATCAGTCAAAGCCTTAACCACACTAGAAAAATTAGCGATGAAGCGACGGTAAAAATTAGCAAAGCCCAGGAACTTCTGAAGACTCTTCACAGATGTAGGTTGAGTCCAATCATAAATGGCCTGAACTTTAACAGGATCCATCTCGATAGTAGAAGGGGAAAAAATGAAGCCCAAAAAGGAAACCTTCTGAACTCCAAAGAGGGATTTAGAGCCCTTCACAAACAACGCATTAGCACGAAGGACCAGGAACACCATCCTGACCTGCCTTACATGAGACTCCCAATCATCCGAAAAGACCAAAATATCATCCAAATATACGATCATGAACCTATCCAGATACTTCCGGAAGATGTCGTGCATAAAGGACTGAAAACACAGATGGAGCATTAGAAAGACCGAATGGCATCACCAGGTACTCAAAATGGCCCTCGGGCGTATTAAATGCTGTTTTCCATTCATCGCCCTGTTTAATACGCACAAGATTATACGCCCCTCGAAGGTCAATCTTGGTAAACCAACTAGCCCCCTTAATCCGAGCAAACAAATCAGACAACAGAGGCAAAGGGTACTGAAATTTGACCGTGATTTTATTGAGAAGGCGATAATCTATACAGGGTCTCAGAGAGCCATCCTTCTTGGCCACAAAAAAGAACCCTGCTCCCAACGGCGACGAAGACGGGTGAATATGCCCTTTCTCCAAGAACTCCTTTACATAACTCCGCATAGCGGCATGTTCTGGCACAGATAAATTGAACAGTCGGCCCTTAGGGAACTTACTACCAGGAATCAAATTAATAGCGCAATCACAGTCCCTATGAGGAGGTAGGGCACTGGACTTTGGCTCATCAAATACATCCTGGTAATCCGACAAAAACTCAGGGACTTCAGAAGGAGTGGAAGAAGAAATTGACATCAAAGGAACATCACCATGTATCCCTTGACAACCCCAACTAGACACAGACATTGATTTCCAATCCAGTACTGGATTATGAACCTGTAACCATGACAACCCCAACACGACAACATCATGCAAATTATGCAACACCAAAAAGCGAATATTTTCCTGATGTGCGGGAGCCATGTACATGGTCAGCTGAGTCCAGTACTGAGGTTTATTCTTGGCCAATGGCGTAACATCAATTCCCCTTAAGGGAATAGGACTCTGCAAAGGCTCCAAGGAAAAACCACAGCGCCTGGCAAACTCCAAGTCCATCAAGTTCAGGGCAGCGCCCGAATCCACAAATGCCATAACAGAGTAGGACGACAGTGAGCAAATCAGAGTAACAGATAAGAGAAATTTAGGCTGCAAGGTACTAATGGTGACAGACCTAGCGAACCTCTTAGTGCGCTTAGGACAATCAGAGATAGCATGAGAGGAGTCACCACAGTAAAAACACAGCCCATTCTGACGTCTGTGTTCTTGCCGTTCAGCTCTGGTCAAAGTCCTATCACATTGCATAGGCTCAGGCCTCCGCTCAGAGGACACCGCCAAATGGTGCACAACTTTGCGCTTGCGCAAACGCCGATCAATCTGAATGGCCAAAGACATTGACTCATTCAGACCAGCAGGCGTGGAGAACCCCACCATAACATCCTTAAGGGCTTCAGAAAGACCCTTTCTGAAAATTGCTGCCAGGGCACACTCATTCCATTGAGTAAGCACAGACCACTTTCTAAACTTCTGGCAATATACTTCTGCCTCATCCTGACCCTGACACAGAGTCAGCAAGATCCTTTCTGTCTGATCCACAGAATTAGGTTCGTCATAAAGCAATCCAAGCGCTAGAAAAAATGCATCCACATTAAGCAATGCAGGATTTCCTGGCTCAAGAGAGAATGCCCAGTCTTGCGGGTCACCACGCAACAAAGAAATAATAATCTTTACTTGCTGAATGGGATCACCAGAGGAGCGGGGTTTCAGAGCAAGAAACAGTCTGCAATTATTTTTGAAATTCAAAAATTTAGATCTATCCCCAGAAAACAAATCAGGAATTGGAATTCTAGGCTCTAACATCGGATTCTGAACTACATAATCTTGAATACTCTGTACCCTAGCAGTGAGTTGATCCACACAAGAGGACAAACCTTGAATATCTATATCTACACCTGAGTCCTCAACCACCCAGAGGTTAAGGGGAAAAGAAAGACAAAACAAGCTGCAAAGAAAAAAAAATTGACTCAGAACTTCTCTTTTCCCTCTTTTGAGATGCATTAACACTTTGTAGGCCAGCTGTACTGTTATGGACCTGGTGGTTAGGAGCACCCAAAATGACCTGATGGTTAAAATGGAAAACCTGGGACAAGCTCTGAGGAAGTGGTAACTCTATTGACCGCAATCCCTAATCCTATCACACACACTAGAAATAGCCGTGGAGCGTACCTAACTCTCCCTAGATGCCTCTTCACAGCCTAAGAGCTAACTACCCCTAAAGATAGAAATAGCAGCCTAACTTGCCTCAGAGAAATTCCCCAAAGTAAAGGCAGCCCCCCACAAATATTGACTGTGAGTTAAGAGGGAAGTAACAAATACAGGAATGAAACAGATTTTAGCAAAGGAGGCCGAATCTTCTCTAAATAGACAGAGGATAGGAAAGGGAACTATGCGGTCAGTATAAAAAACTACAAAAACCACGCAGAGTGTGCAAAAAGACCTCCACACCGACTCACGGTGTGGAGGTGCAGCTCTGCACCCCCAGAGCTTCCAGCTAGCAAGGAAATATCATAATAGCAGGCTGGACTGAAACATAGCATGTACTGAAAAATATATTCAAAAACCAATGAACAACAAATGACAAGCAAGGACGTAGCTTCTGCTGGAGTAGACAGGTCATCTGAGAAATCCAAGAGAGAACTGAACCAGTACTGAGACATTCACAGCTGGCATGTACCAACGACCTGGGCAGAGTCAAATAGGGAAGCAAGCAGAAACAATAAACGAGGGCAGCTGAGAAAGCCAACCTTAAAGATCAGCAGTTCCACTCAAAGCCACCAGAGGGCGCCCAAGAACAGAACCCACCAAAGTACCATCCACGACCACAGGAGGGAGCTCGAGAACGGAACTCACAACATGTAACTCCTGCTGGGAACTCAATAGCGCCGGCTGGTGCCATGTCTTTTCCAGGAAGGTCCAGTGGGCAACAATGCCTCATCTTTTGGCAGCAGCAGACGGTCTCTGGTACCTTCCGCTGAGCCTAGTCCATATGCTACAATGGCCGATAAGAGTGCAGGCCACACTACTGTACGAGCCCAACGTGGCTCAGCAAATATAAACTGGCAAAATCAGGGTCTCCCATGAGCGGGAAAGTATATGCTGGTAAGTAGGGTTACACAAGTCTATCCAGTACTTGGTTCTCTCTTTGCGGCACGTGCACTGTTCTCATGAAGCACACGGCAACTCGATCTCTGTCAGCTTCTGGGCGTGCTACCCTCTTCTCACTATGCTGCGTGCTGCCTGCTTCTGCCAAGACTGAAGCACCGAAAACCACTGATGCGCTGCTTTTCTGGTGGGGTGCTGCACCCGATCTGTCTCTGGCAGCCGCACACAGTACTCAGTAGCCCAAAGCGTTCAGAACCTTGCTCCGTGGTGATCAATGGGCACTCTGCATGTCTCTTCTCACAGTCTCTGTCAGCGGTGGCGGTGATGGGGTGTGGGGCTGCGCCATACGGATGCTCTGGGACCGTCGCACTCACTGGTCCCTGCGGCTGGCGGCGGGAGACAACAGACGCTGACATGCGTGCGGCTGGTACTCCCAGGATGGAGCACTTCTCTCCCTGGCTGCTGCTGAACACAACTGGCTCTGTGCTCTCTGCAGTGGTCCCTCCCTCTGGATTGCTGCTGGGCACACTGCTCCTCTCAGTGCGGTGGTCCTCTTCAGATGGTAGGGCACTGCCGCAGTGCCGGTACTCTGTGGTGGGGGGGAAGCAGAGCACGATGCTCACCTCTGTCCGCGCTGCCCTGGCTTGGTGCCAAACTGCTCTTCTGCGCATGCTTTCCCGTTTTATCTCCCCGCCCCCTCAGTTAGAAGGAAGTTCTCCCTCACTCCAGCTTCTCCAAGTTAACAGAAGAAGGTCCAGCACACTAAAGCATCCCCCCGGGAACAAAGGATGTAGCCTTTTCAGTTCCAGATCCGGCACACAGGTACCTTAAAGATTGCTGCTGGGCACACTGCTCCCCTCAGCGCGGTGGTCCTCTTCAGGTGGTAGGGCACTGCCGCAGTATCGGTACTCTGTGGTGGGGAGCGCGCTGCCCTGGCTTGGTGCCAAACTGCTCCGCTGCGCGTGCTTTCCAGTTTTATCTCCCTGCCCCCCTCAGTCAAAGGAAGTTCTCCCTTCCCTCACTCCAGCTTTTCCCAGGTAACAGAGGAAGGTCCAGCTTACTAAAGCTTCCCCCCGGGAACAATGGATGCAGGCTTTTCAGTTCCGGACCCGGCAGACAGGTACCCGTGGTCTGGTCGTCCCCCTTACAATATCAACAACACACACTGACCATATAATGGTAATATTAGGTCTACACCAGAGCTCTGCAAGCCATGTACAGTGGGGAAAATAACTATTTGATACACTGCTGATTATACAAGTTTTCCCACTTACAAAGAATGAAGAGGTCTGTAAATTTTATCATAGGTACACTTCAACTGTGAGAAACAGAGACTAAAAAAATTTCAGAAAATCACATTGTATGATTTTTATATAATTAATTTGCATTTCATTGCATGAAATAAGTATTTGTTACAATAGAAATACAGGATGTAATATTTAGTACAGAAACCTTTGCTTGCAATTACAGAGGTCAGACATTTCCTGTAGTTCTTGACCAAGTTTGCACACACTGCAGCAGAGATTTTGGCCCACTCCTCCATACAGAGGTTTTGGGGCTGTCGCTGGACAATATTGAGTTTCAGCTCCCTCCAAAGAATTTCTACTGAGTTCAGTTTAACCCCTTACTGACATCGGTTGTAATAGTACGCCGATATCAGCATCCCTCCCTTTGATGCGGGCTCCGATGGTGAGCCCACATCCTTTCCTGGACTTTTCAGCTGTTTTGGACAAAATGGTAAATTTTAATTTCAACAGTTCTATGTTTTATAATTCTGTAAATCACCTGTGGGATTAAAATGCTTATTATACGCACAGATAAATTTCACAGGAGATACATTTTCCAAAATGAGGTCTTATATGGGGTTTCTGTTATTTGAGATCTCTTAGTCTCTCTTAAAGTGACATGGCTTCTTGCAATCTATTCTAGCAAAAATTGTGTTTCAAAATTTAAATGGTTCTATTTCACTTCCAAATCCCTGCCGTGTGTTACACCCGGTCGCGGGGACCCCGTAGGGACTCCCGCTCTGTACCGGCTCCACGCTGTCAGGATTTGCCTCCCCTTCCTCCTCTGCTTCCTGACGTGCGGCCAGCAGGTTCTCGGGCAGAGTGCTTAGGTCACCCCGCACGCTCGCTCCCGGTTTCTTAAAGGGACAGCGCGCATTTTTCAAAAATTGTTTCTGGCCAATGGCGTGTTGATCATTACTATTTCTAGCTCCTCCACTATAGGAAGGGCGCCGGAGCAACAAGTATCCACTGTTGCTTCTTCCGGTTCCTGCTAGCATGTGTGTTGTGAATTTGCTTTTTGCTCCCTCTAGTGGTTACTAGTTTTTTGACTCTGGTTTTTCTGTCATTCCTTTTATCCGCACCTGGGTCGTTAGTTAGGGGTGTTGCTATATAAGCTCCCTGGACCTTCAGTTCTATGCCTGGCAACGTAGTTATCAGAGCTAGTCTGCTGTGCTCTTGTCTACTGATCCTGGTTCCAGTTATATCAGCTAAGTCTGCCTTTTGCTTTTTGCTATTTGTTTTGGTTTTGTATTTTTGTCCAGCTTGTTCCAAATCTATATCCTGACCTTTGCTGGAAGCTCTAGGGGGCTGGTGTTCTCCCCCCGGACCGTTAGACGGTTCGGGGGTTCTTGAATTTCCAGTGTGGATTTTGATAGGGTTTTTGTTGACCATATAAGTTACCTTTCTTTATTCTGCTATCAGTAAGCGGGCCTCTCTGTGCTAAACCTGGTTCATTTCTGTGTTTGTCATTTCCTCTTACCTCACCGTCATTATTTGTGGGGGGCTTCTATCCAGCTTTGGGGTCCCCTTCTCTGGAGGCAAGAAAGGTCTTTGTTTTCCTCTACTAGGGGTAGCTAGATTCTCCGGCTGGCGCGTGTCATCTAGAATCAACGTAGGAATGATCCCCGGCTACTTCTAGTGTTGGCGTTAGGAGTAGATATATGGTCAACCCAGTTACCACTGCCCTATGAGCTGGATTTTTGTATTCTGCAGACTTCCACGTTCCTCTGAGACCCTCGCCATTGGGGTCATAACAGTTTGCCAGGCCAGTATTAAATGTTTAATGCATTGCAGAAGAGGGATTATAAGAAAGAAGATTCTGAGTTTTTTTTTTTTTTTCTTCTTCCCCTTTACCTCAGAGTGGCTATGCTTGCTGCAGACATGAATGTCCAGACCTTGATTACAAGTGTGGACCAGCTGGCTACTCGTGTGCAGGGCATACAAGACTATGTTATCAGAAATCCTAGGTCAGAACCTAAAATACCGATTCCTGAACTGTTTTCCGGAGACAGGTTTAAGTTTAGGAATTTCGTGAATAATTGTAAATTGTTTTTGTCCCTGAGACCCTGTTCATCTGGAGATTCTGCTCAGCAAGTAAAAATTGTTATTTCGTTCTTACGGGGCGACCCTCAGGATTGGGCTTTTTCGCTGGCGCCAGGAGATCCGGCATTGGCTGATCTTGATGCGTTTTTTCTGGCGCTCGGTTTACTTTATGAGGAACCCAATCTTGAGATTCAGGCAGAAAAGGCCTTGCTGGCTATGTCTCAGGGGCAGGACGAGGCTGAAGTGTATTGCCAAAAATTTCGGAAATGGTCCGTGCTGACACATTGGAACGAGTGTGCACTGGCCGCTAATTTTAGAAATGGCCTTTCTGAAGCCATTAAGAATGTTATGGTGGGTTTTCCCATTCCCACAGGTCTGAATGATACTATGGCACTGGCTATTCAAATTGACCGGCGGTTGCGGGAGCGCAAAACCGCAAATTCCCTCATGGTGTTGTCTGAACAGACACCTAATTCGGTGCAATGTGATAGAAAAACCGCAAATTCCCTCATGGTGTTGTCTGAACAGACACCTGATTTAATGCAATGTGATAGAATCCTGACTAGAAATGAGCGGAAAATTCATAGACGCCGGAATGGCTTGTGCTACTACTGTGGTGATTCTGCACATGTTATCTCAGCATGCTCTAAACGTATAGCTAAGGTTGTTAGTCCTGTCACCGTTGGTAATTTGCAACCTAAATTTATTCTGTCTGTAACTTTGATTTGCTCACTGTCATCTTATCCTGTCATGGCGTTTGTAGATTCAGGTGCTGCCCTGAGTCTCATGGATCTCTCATTTGCTAAGCGCTGTGGTTTTACTCTTGAACCATTAGAAAATCCTATTCCTCTTAGGGGTATTGATGCTACACCATTGGCAGCAAATAAACCGCAGTATTGGACACAGGTTACCATGTGCATGACTCCTGAACACCGCGAGGTGATACGTTTCCTGGTTTTACATAAAATGCATGATTTGGTTGTTTTAGGGCTGCCATGGTTACAGACCCATAATCCAGTCCTGGACTGGAAGGCTATGTCAGTCTCAAGTTGGGGCTGTCGTGGTATTCATGGGGATTCCCTGCCTGTGTCTATTGCTTCTTCTACGCCTTCGGAAGTTCCGGAGTATTTGTCTGATTATCAGGATGTCTTCAGTGAGTCTGAGTCCAGTGCACTGCCTCCTCATAGGGACTGTGACTGTGCTATAGATTTGATCCCAGGCAGTAAATTTCCTAAGGGAAGACTGTTTAATCTGTCGGTACCTGAACATACCGCTATGCGTTCATATATCAAGGAGTCTCTGGAGAAAGGACATATTCGTCCGTCTTCTTCCCCTCTTGGTGCGGGATTCTTTTTTGTGGCAAAAAAGGACGGATCTTTGAGACCTTGTATTGATTATCGGCTTTTAAATAAGATCACTGTCAAATTTCAGTATCCTTTACCGCTGTTGTCTGACTTGTTTGCCCGGATTAAGGGTGCCAAGTGGTTCACCAAGATAGACCTTCGCGGTGCGTACAACCTTGTGCGCATTAAGCAAGGTGATGAATGGAAAACCGCATTCAATACGCCCGAAGGTCATTTTGAGTACTTGGTGATGCCTTTTGGGCTCTCCAATGCGCCTTCAGTTTTTCAGTCCTTTATGCATGACATTTTCCGGAAGTATCTGGATAAATTTTTGATTGTTTATCTGGATGATATTTTGTTTTTTTCTGATAATTGGGATTCGCATGTGGAGCAGGTCAGGTTGGTCTTTAAAATTTTGCGTGAAAATTCTTTGTTTGTCAAGGGCTCAAAGTGTCTCTTTGGTGTACAGAAGGTTCCCTTTTTGGGGTTCATTTTTTCCCCTTCTGCTGTGGAGATGGACCCAGTCAAGGTCCGAGCTATTCTTGATTGGACTCAGCCCTCATCAGTTAAGAGTCTTCAGAAGTTCTTGGGCTTCGCTAACTTCTACCGTCGTTTTATCGCTAATTTTTCTAGCATTGTGAAACCTTTGACGGATATGACCAAGAAGGGCTCCGATGTAGCTAACTGGGCTCCTGCTGCCGTGGAGGCTTTCCAGGAGTTGAAACGCCGGTTTACTTCGGCGCCTGTTTTGTGCCAGCCTGACGTCTCACTTCCCTTTCAGGTTGAGGTGGATGCTTCGGAGATTGGGGCAGGGGCCGTTTTGTCGCAGAGAGGCCCTGGTTGCTCTGTTATGAAACCTTGTGCCTTTTTCTCTAGGAAGTTTTCGCCTGCCGAGCGAAATTATGATGTGGGCAATCGGGAGTTGTTGGCCATGAAATGGGCATTTGAGGAGTGGCGTCATTGGCTCGAGGGTGCTAAGCATCGTGTGGTGGTCTTGACTGATCACAAAAATCTGATGTATCTCGAGTCTGCTAAACGCCTTAATCCGAGACAGGCCCGCTGGTCATTGTTTTTCTCCCGCTTTGATTTTGTTGTCTCGTATTTACCAGGTTCAAAGAATGTGAAGGCCGATGCTCTTTCTAGGAGCTTTGTGCCTGATGCTCCTGGAGTCGCGGATCCTGTTGGTATTCTCAAAGATGGAGTTATCTTGTCAGCTATTTCTCCGGATCTGCGACGTGTGTTGCAGAGATTTCAGGCTGATAGGCCTGAGTCTTGTCCACCTGACAGACTGTTTGTCCCGGATAAGTGGACCAGCAGAGTCATTTCCGAGGTTCATTCCTCGGTGTTGGCAGGTCACCCGGGAATTTTTGGCACCAGAGATCTGGTGGCCAGGTCCTTTTGGTGGCCTTCCTTGTCAAGGGATGTGCGGTCATTTGTGCAGTCCTGTGGGACTTGTGCTCGAGCTAAGCCTTGCTGTTCTCGTGCCAGCGGTTTGCTCTTGCCCTTGCCTGTCCCGAAGAGACCTTGGACACATATCTCCATGGATTTCATTTCTGATCTTCCGCTATCTCAGGGCATGTCCGTTATCTGGGTGATATGTGATCGCTTCTCCAAGATGGTCCATTTGGTTCCTTTGCCTAAGCTGCCTTCCTCTTCCGATCTGGTTCCTGAGTTTTTCCAGAACGTGGTTCGTTTGCACGGCATCCCTGAGAATATTGTGTCAGACAGAGGATCCCAGTTCGTTTCCAGGTTCTGGCGATCCTTTTGTAGTAGGATGGGCATTGATTTGTCGTTTTCGTCTGCTTTCCATCCTCAGACTAATGGACAGACGGAGCGAACCAATCAGACTTTGGAGGCTTATTTGAGGTGTTTTGTCTCTGCTGATCAGGACGATTGGGTGACATTCTTGCCGTTGGCTGAGTTTGCCCTTAATAATCGGGCTAGTTCCGCCACCTTGGTTTCGCCGTTTTTCTGCAACTCTGGTTTCCATCCTCGCTTTTCTTCGGGTCATGTGGAGCCTTCTGACTGTCCTGGGGTGGATTCTGTGGTGGATAGGTTGCAGCAGATCTGGAATCATGTGGTGGACAACTTGAAGTTGTCACAGGAGAAGGCTCAGCGCTTTGCCAACCGCCGCCGCGGTGTGGGTCCCCGACTACGCGTTGGGGATTTGGTATGGCTTTCTTCCCGCTTTGTTCCTATGAAGGTCTCCTCTCCCAAATTTAAACCTCGTTTTATTGGGCCTTATAAGATATTGGAAATCCTTAATCCTGTATCTTTTCGTCTGGATCTTCCTGTGTCGTTTGCTATTCACAATGTATTTCATAGGTCCTTGTTGCGGCGGTACATTGTGCCTGTAGTTCCTTCTGCTGAGCCTCCTGCTCCGGTGTTGGTTGAGGGCGAGTTGGAGTACGTGGTGGAGAAGATCTTGGATTCTCGCCTCTCCAGGCGAAGGCTTCAGTACCTGGTCAAGTGGAAGGGCTATGGTCAGGAGGATAATTCCTGGGTGGTCGCCTCTGATGTTCATGCGGCCGATTTAGTTCGTGCCTTTCATGCCGCTCATCCTGATCGCCCTGGTGGTCGTGGTGAGGGTTCGGTGACCCCTCAGTAAGGGGGGGGTACTGTTGTGAATTTGCTTTTTGCTCCCTCTAGTGGTTACTAGTTTTTTGACTCTGGTTTTTCTGTCATTCCTTTTATCCGCACCTGGGTCGTTAGTTAGGGGTGTTGCTATATAAGCTCCCTGGACCTTCAGTTCTATGCCTGGCAACGTAGTTATCAGAGCTAGTCTGCTGTGCTCTTGTCTACTGATCCTGGTTCCAGTTATATCAGCTAAGTCTGCCTTTTGCTTTTTGCTATTTGTTTTGGTTTTGTATTTTTGTCCAGCTTGTTCCAAATCTATATCCTGACCTTTGCTGGAAGCTCTAGGGGGCTGGTGTTCTCCCCCCGGACCGTTAGACGGTTCGGGGGTTCTTGAATTTCCAGTGTGGATTTTGATAGGGTTTTTGTTGACCATATAAGTTACCTTTCTTTATTCTGCTATCAGTAAGCGGGCCTCTCTGTGCTAAACCTGGTTCATTTCTGTGTTTGTCATTTCCTCTTACCTCACCGTCATTATTTGTGGGGGGCTTCTATCCAGCTTTGGGGTCCCCTTCTCTGGAGGCAAGAAAGGTCTTTGTTTTCCTCTACTAGGGGTAGCTAGATTCTCCGGCTGGCGCGTGTCATCTAGAATCAACGTAGGAATGATCCCCGGCTACTTCTAGTGTTGGCGTTAGGAGTAGATATATGGTCAACCCAGTTACCACTGCCCTATGAGCTGGATTTTTGTATTCTGCAGACTTCCACGTTCCTCTGAGACCCTCGCCATTGGGGTCATAACACATGTGCTTCTGTTTCTGAAGTCCTCTGCCAGTGCTCCGCTTATACTGTCTGTCTCCACAGATCATCAGCTACCTGCTACCGGCTATCCTGGATGACGTCCGCTTTGTCTATGCCAGTTCTGTCTCGTCCCGCCAATCTGCCATCCTCATGCCTGGACAATGCCAGTTCCACCGGTACCAGCTCCTATCCGTATACCCGGTATCATCTGGTTGGCTTCACATCTCCTGCTAACCCTGTTTGTCCATTTGTCCCACTGGGATAGCTGCCAGGAGTCCGGGGTCTAACTGGAGATAGCACCTGAGTCCTCCAGGCATTTCTTTCAGACCCTGTTCGAGGGGACTTACCACAGGTGTCTGGGGCTCATGTAGTCACGCCCCCTTCGGAGCCCCCCGGACCGTGGTCCTGAGGTTCCACGTTAAATCATAATAAAAACGAATGTGAACTTCAACATCTGTGCCTCCATTTCCATTCGTTACACCATGTGCCTAAGCAGTAGTTTCTGACCACACATGTAGCATCAGACCATTCAGAAAAAATTGCACAAAAAATTGTGTGGTCTATTATCTTCTGTTTCTCTTGTGAAAATGAAAAAATTGAGAATAAAGCAATGTTTCCTCGGAAAATAGCATAATATTTCATTTTCATGCCCAAGTATAAAATTCTGTAGCACCAATTGGTTTGAGATGTTCATGACATGTTCAGACCTAAAGTAGTTCCTTCAGGGGCTTTGTTTCCAAAATGGGATCAGTTATAGAAGGTTTCTGCTATTTTTGCTCCTTGGGGGCTTGAAAAGTGTGACATGGTTGCCGCAATCTAATCCAAACAAATTTGCACTCCAAAAATCAAATAGTGTACCTACCCTTCTGAACCCTGCTGTGTGCCAGACAGTAGATTCTGACTAAATATTGGATATTTGCATGCTCAGAAGTATTTGCACAACAAATTATGATGTTCATTTTCTCCAGTTACCCTTGTCAAAATGAGAAATTTTGGGCTAAAGAAAAGTTATACTAAAAACTTAATCTTTCAATTTTTGCAGCCCAATGTTATAAAATTTCTCAAATCATCTGTTGGTTTAAAATACTCACTGGACCCCTACATAAATGTCATAAGGCATGCAGTTTCCAAAATGAGAACATTTGAGGGGTGTTAATTATTTTGGCACCTCGGAGGCTCTCAAAATGTGACATGGCAATCTGAAATCTGTGTTAGCATAAATTGCATTTTAAAAGTCTCCCCCATGCCCTATCATGAACCCAAACAATAATTTCCAACCACATGTGGGGTATCAGTGTACTCAGGACTAGAGATGGGCGAATCCGAACAATAAAGTTCGGGATCCGTACAAAACTAGTGTTAGGGCACAGACCCCGAACACAAACTTTTCAAGGAAGATCAGCACAGAACTGAGCTTCAGAGGAGAAAAAATATGCCAGGGACAAAGTCCTTCCGAAGGCCACTGACAACTATGATAACCCATCGATGCTATGCAATCAAGTCAAGGGGAGGCTAATGAAAGCAGGTGTGTGCAAGCACCATCACACTTTCAATTTGATTGAATTTTGTAGGTAGGAAATGCCCCAATAACCCTGGGCATTCCCAACCTATTAATATAAGCCTGCAGCTGTCTGCTTTCTCTTAACTTTCTCTTTTCTCTTAACTAAAAATATGGAGGACCCCCATGCCATTTTTTATTACTAACAAATAAATGAAAAATACTAATAAATAAACAAACTAAAAGAAAAAAAAAACTATGTGGGGTCCACCTATTTTTAATAACCATCCAAGGCAATAAATCATTTTTAACAACCAGCTCTGAGCTGGTCTTATTGTTCTGGGAAGTGTCTGGTTTACCTATGCTTGTTATTAAAAATTGGGGGACCCTAAAAAAGACTTATGCTTCCCCTCTATGTTTACTAACCAGCAAAGGAAAATCAGACAGCTGGGGGCTGATATTAATAGTCAGGGAAGGGCCACGGATGTTGGCCCCTTCCCCGTCTAATAAGACCAGCCTAGAAATGTCACAGTCATTAGAAGCACCATTTCAGGCTCTTAGCCTCAGCTCTTCCAGATCGCCCTAGTGTGGTGGCAATCATGGTAATTTGATTGTGGAGTTTATGTCAGCTGTGTAAAGTCTGCTGGCATCAAGCCCATAGGTTGGTAATAGAGAGACATCTATCAGACACCCCCATTACTAACCCAGTAAGAAAAAATAGAAGAGAGAAGAGAGAACACATTTTTTTCCCCATTTATAAAAAAAAAGCAATAAAAAAAGTCC
The DNA here is from genome assembly GCF_051348905.1 of Ranitomeya variabilis. NCBI lineage: Eukaryota > Metazoa > Chordata > Amphibia > Anura > Dendrobatidae > Ranitomeya > Ranitomeya variabilis. The sequence goes on from NC_135233.1 coordinate 640,419,031, forward strand.
ACAGGGTCCGCTGTAATCCATAATATGGAGATCTCATGGCAATCTCAGTCTTGTTCATCCAGTCTAAGGAGCTGCATTCAGAGAATGCAGCTCCATAGACTGGAACAGCAGGCACTGCAGTGTCTGACGCTGTACTACGCAAGATCTAGCTGCTGTGAACTGAGGTGACGTCAGTATGGTTATTTCAGTTCACAGCGGTCGTGAGTGGTGGACTAATGAGTGACCGCGAGTCAGGCACTTAGCACTCCTTCTGCGAATAAGTTTATGACAGACAGAGAGAGTTACTACAAAAATAATACATTTTGTTACAATTAGTGTTGAGCGATACCTTCCGATATTCAAAAGTATCGGTATCGGATTGGATCGGCCGATATCCAAAAAATATCGGATATCGCCAATACCGATACCCGATACCAATACAAGTGAATGGGACACAAATATCGGAACGTAAATCAGCCCTTTCTGTCCTTCTATATGCTGTTCTGGAGGGGGGAAGAGTGTGGGTGGTGCGTGGGCGGACACTGTGCGTGTCTGTGTGCGCGGGCGGGGTCTGTGCGGGCCTGCCAGGGATCTAATTCTATGCGGCCGGCACTGTATCCGGGCTGCCCAGGCTCTTTGCGGCGTGCCGGGGCTCGATGCGGCGTGGGGGAGGTCTCTGCGGCGTGCTGGGGGTCTCTGCGGCGTGGGGGGTCTCTGTGGCGTGGGGGGTCTCTGCGGCATGGGGGGTGTCTCTGCGGCGTGCGGGGGTCTCAGTGCGGCGTGTGGGGGTCTCAGTGCGGGCATCGTCCGATGGGACTACAAGTCCCATCGGGCTATGCCTGCTACACTGACAGTGATTGACACAATAGCCAATGATGGGACAGTAGTAGTCCCATCATCCGGCTAATGTGTTGAATAAAAAAAAAAAATACTCCATACATGCTACATACATTCATGCTACATACATACATACATGCTACATACATACATACATGCTACATACATACATTCTACATACATACATACATGCTACATACATGCATACATGCTACATACATACATACATGCTACATACATACATGCTACATACTACATACATACATGCTACATACATACATACATGCTACACACATACATGCTACATACTACATACATGCTACATACATACATTCTACATACATACATACATGCTACATACTACATACATACATACTACATACATACATTCTACATACATACAGTACATACATGCTATATACTACATACATACATGCTACATACATACATACATGCTACATACATACATACATGCTACATACATGCTACCTGCTACATACATACATGCTACATACATACATACATGCTACATACATACATGCTACATACATACATGCTACATACTACATACATGCTACATACATACTACATACATGCTACATACATACATGCTACATACATACATGCTACATACTACATACATGCTACATACATGCTACATACATACATGCTACATACATACTACATACATCCATACATACTACATACATGCTACATACATACTACATGCATACATACTGCATACATACATGCATACAGTACATACATACAGACATACAGTACATTAAACATAGATTACATACTCACCATTACTTGTCATTTTTATCCCCGAAGCCAGTGTCATCTGTAAAAAATGTGAAAAAAACAAACAACCAATATACTCCCTGTCTGCAGAAATCCACGAGTGTCCCACGACGATCTCCCGTGGAGAGCAGCAGCAACAGCTGTTGCAACCGCTCTCCAGGGGCCCCAGGAACACAATGACGGGAGTAAGGTATCCTTCCGCCACTGTATTCCTCCGCCGCTGTAAAAAAAAAAGTCCCTAGTCTCACTTTATGGCATTGCTGTATGAGACATTTTCCCATGCAGCAATTGCCATAAAGTGAGACTTTGAACTATAGTAACCTCAGTGATGCACTGCAGGAGCCATTGTCTCCTGTCAGTGTGTCACTGAGGGTCCTATAGAGCAGTGACATCACCCGATGTCACTGTTCTATAGGGGAGATCGTCGTGGGACACTCGTTATTAATTGGACTACGCCGGACAGGTAGTATACGGTTTATTATTTTACGTTTTTTGCAGGCGCTGAAGTATGGTAAGTATGGTTAAATGAAGAATATTAAAATACTTTTTTCCTAATGTGTGTGTGTTTTATGAACCCTTTATTAGTATTGGATTAATAATGGATAGCCGGCTTAATATAACCTTACAATAGCAAGGTGACATTAACCCCTTATTACCCCATATCCCACCGCTACACGGGAGTGGGAAGAGAGGGGATAACTGCCGGCATTGGCACATCTTACAGATGCGCCATTTCCGGGGCGGCTGTGGATTGGTATTTGTAGCCGGGGGACCAATATCCATGGCCCCTCTCTGGGATATGAATATCAGCCCGCAGCTGTCTGCATAGCCTTTCTGGCGATAAAATATAGGGGGACCCTACGTCATTTTTTTGGGGGGTCCCCCTATTTTAATAGCCAGTAAAGGCTATGCAGACAGCTGCGGGCTGATATTCGTAGCAGGCTACAAATATTGGCCCCCGGCCGTCGGCTTTCCCCCTCTGGTGCAGAAAATTGCACGGGAGCCCACGCCGTTTTTTTTTCTTTTTTTATTAAATTAAACTGACGCACGTTGTGAAATTTGTGCACGATGTGGGCAGCAGATGCAGTTTTTCAACGCCTCCGCTGCCCATTCTGAAGTCCGGGGAGGAGGGGGCGGAGTTTGGGCCACGCACGCATGGGGGATAGAAAATGGCGGACGCGACGGACAAAAAAAGTTCACTTGAATGTGTTTTCGTGCCAACGGTCCGCCAAAACACGACGGATCCGTTGCACGACGGATGCCACGTGTGGCCATCCGTCGCGATCCGTCACTAATGCAAGTCTATGGGTAAAAAACGCATCCTGCAAGCACATTTGCAGGATCCGATTTTTCTATCCGAAATCCGATTGCGATGGATTGCTAAAAACTCAAGTGTGACAGTAGCCTTAGAAACATCGGCCTTTCTATTATATATCTATGGATATATCTATCTATAGATTTATTTATAGATAGATATATCTATAGATACATAGATGTATCTATCCATATATCTGGCTGCTTTCACACATCAGGTTTTTGCCGTCAGGCAAAATCCGGCAAGTTTTGAAAAAAACGGATCCTTTTTTTCTGCCGGATCCGTTTTTTTCTCATACAGTTGTATTAGCGCCGGATTGCGCCTGATGGCCACATGTTTCATCCGGTTTTTGCTGGATCCGTCAAAAAAGCTGTTTCCGCCGGACGGAAAACACATACAGAGGCACGGTTTTTCTGTCCGGCGAAAAAACCCCAAAGCGATGGATCCGGCGAAAAACGTATGAAACTGAGGTGTGAAATGATGAGTCCGGCCTCCGAATCCGTTTTTTCATGCATGTTTCCATTCAAATCAAGCACATTTTCAGTTTATTTATTTATTTCCAAAAACAGCATCAAAACTGCACCAAAAATTGTATCAAAACTGCACCAAAAACTGCATCAAAACCTGGTGCAGTTTTTGGTGCAGTTTTGATGCATTTTTGATGCAGTTTTTTGTGCGGTTTTGATGCAGTTCTTGGTGCAGTTTTGATGCAGTTTTTGGTGCCATTTTGATGCAGTTTTTGGTGCGGTTTTTGTGTGTTTTTCATGCAGTTTTTGGTGCAGTTTTTGGTGCGGTTTTTGCACGGTTTTGATGCAGTTTTTGGTGCGGTTTTGGTGCAGTGTTGACGCAATTATTGTGCGGTTTTGATGCAGTTTTTGGTGCGGTTTTTTGGGCGGTTTTGATGCTTTTTTAATTCACTTTTGGTGCGTTTTTTGAAACTAGAATCTGTTGACGCAGTAGTCTGATGGTCTCCCCCTTCAAGGAGACTACACTTCTTATCATGTATGTTCTCAATAGTCAGTCACAACATGTTCTGAGCTATGGTAAATAGAATATGACCCTGGGTGATGGTGGGGGCTACATGAGTTACATTGAAATGCATTTGATGTAAATGGTATAAAACATTGCTTTGGCTTTTTATATATCAGATAAAAGTGACTTGCTCACAGGATACGTGTGAGGTGTCTTTTGTCTCCAAGCGCTTGTTAATTAAGGGCGTAAATCCACAATTAGGCCTCACTGGTGATCTGTCAGCTGACGTTAGGTCAGAACGAAAACAGCTACGACAGTTTTGGCGCCCAACGTGGGGCTTTTTTTATATAGTATTAGAGCACATTCAAGTCTAATCTGTCTAGCCATGGACAGATGGCTTGGTTGAACTTGTACGAGTATGGCATTAATGTCATGTGGGGAACAAATTGTCAAACGAAAAAGTCAGTGTGAGCTCACATGCCTAACAGTAATACAGCAGCTCTTACAACACGGACACACGTAGGAGACCCTCTAATCACTGGGTCTAATTGTGCTGAGTAGTAAGTTATTGGTCTCTGTTCCTCTCCACATTGCTGTGTCAGTACTGCGGTAGCATGTCCTCCCTGCTCTGTTCAAAATAAGAAAAACGGCTGATCATAGTTTGGAATGCCTAAGGCCGGGGCTGGCACAATGAGCAGCTTCAGAGAATCAATTGCTTCTTGAGTGAGATTGTAGGGGTTTGATGACAACCTGTCATAGAGTGGTTGCATCATTTGTGAAGCAGACCTTATCCAAGGCCTACAGTAGGTCACCAAACCTAGGAAAATGTGTAGATGCTGGTGTGACCTGGGTAAAGGGAGATTCTGTATTGCCTGTTTTCTGTCTTCAGTCAGGTGTCTTGTACATTCAGCAATACAATGTCCTAAAAATGTCACCTTTTGTTTGTAATACTATAATTTGTCACGTGAGACCTTGCAACCCTTCTCTGCCAAAAAAAAACACAGCAAGGGAACTGCTGTCTGGTCCGGGCAGCAGAGCAAGAGTTCATCCACGTACTGCAATAGTACAGTCTGTGGATGAGGTGTTTGGCACTGCTCAAGAATCCCTGCCATCACTGTTGAATAGATGGTTGGTGAGTTCTTTCCCCCTTTTGGGAGGACCTTCCAACAGTATTGTTTACCTTCGTGAGTAAAAGAGAAAAGATGCTGTCAGTCAGGGTGCAGGGGTACAGAGAAGAATGCATTTGCCAAATTAATGACTGTGAAACATTTTGTGACCGTACGGTGTGTGTATTAGGGACAATTGAGATCACACTCATTGTAACATCATTAATGGCCTGTAAGTCATGAACTATTCTGTGTCAGGGGAACCCTTGGGTCCTTTTTCTTCTTAATGGAATACAAAGGGGTGTTGCTTTAACCAAAGAGGAGTGGTTCCTTCTTTTAATTTAATCAAAACAAGGGGAATGGGCAGTCGACCCACATCAGATTTTCCCCTTGCCCAAACGGTGTCTGGCACCTGACTCTTTTTCCTGTCCTCAGACATTCTGATGTCAGGCATTACCTTCACCACTCTTGCCATATACACCATTTTTGAAATATTACACAAGTGTTTATATAAATCAGACACTAATGTCCAAATATTATTTATACCCGTATTTGATTGGGTAGAGTACCCCTTAAGAAACTAAATTTGATTCACAGAATATGTTACCAAAAGAAAATCATATATATATGAAAATATATATTTACGAAAGATATTGAGTCGTAAAATGGGAGAGCACAATGCCATAGGCCACAGCAAAGCACAAGCTTATTTTAAGAAGGTAGTAGCCCTATATAAATCCATAACTAACAGTTCCAAATACAAAAGAAGGGATTTGAAAAATACCAAATATTAATACCAGTTGCTTGCGATAAGTTATAGGAAGTGGAAAAGACAAATAAACAGTGATTATGGTCTGAGCCAATATAATGAATGGCTAAAAAAACTATATATCATATGAAGACAACCTAGAAATATATGGTAACTATACCATCTTGTGTAAGGAAACTACTAAACTGGCAAATGAATGGAATTAAGTGTAACTATAATAGGGCATGATTTACCTGTGGTATAATGTGCACGTGGAAGACCCTGACGTCCCTCTGCCCCAAGTGTTTATATGAAAGGGGACTTGTGACTGTAATACCCTCAGGAGAGTACTGTATGAAGGCCTAGCCAGCACTCAACTCTGCTCCCAGCAAATTCAGGAAATTGTCATTAACAATAAATTTGTAAGCACCTCTTGGCTGTCTCGTGATTCTAGTCTTATTTGTTTAGTCATAGGGGCTTCAGTCGCTTGTCCTTCTACACTCACGCATTCCACAGTCTCGTCAGTAATCATGTCTGGCATTATCAAGTCTTTGTGTACCACAGTTCCGGCTGCCCCGGTGTCAATCAGGAATTCTGTCTCCTTCCCTCCCGGCATTGGTATGGTGGTCATCAGAGAAGGACCAGGCCGGAGGGGACAAGAACAGGGCACACATTTGTCACTGGGTTGTCAGTTTCCTAGTCTGAAGGTGAAGGAAGTGGTATATTGGTCTGAGTGTCCATTTTCTCCACAATTCCAGCACTTCACTGTTTCTAAGTCCTTAGGTCCCTTACTACGTCTCTACTGTTTTCCTTGTACTCCAGCATACATGACACATCGTCTTATTGTCCTAGTTTGTTTAACTCCTTTAGCAACTTTCAGGAGATCTTTTGGATCTACATTCCTCCATTCAGGTCTAGCTGTCTGTACTGTGTCTCGTGTTATGATCCTTAGTGGTTGAGGATCACAAATTACTCCAGCTAAGTAACATACATAGGACAAGCTCTAGGGAGGTGGCAAACTGGACTGACCGCAAATCTGAACCTATCCAAACACACTAGAAGTAGCCGGTGAACGTGCCTAAAAATCCTAGACGTCTCGAGCCAGCCTGAGGAACTAACTACCCCTAGAGAGAAAGAAAGACCTCTCTTGCCTCCAGAGAAATAATCCCCAAGATATATAAGCCCCCAACATATAATAACGGTGAGGTAAGAGGAAGGCACATACACAGGGGTGAAAACAGATTTAGCAAATGAGGCCCACTAATACTAGATAGCAGAAAATAGTAAAGGGGTCTGTGCGGTCAGTAAAAAACCCTTACAAAATATCCACACTGAGATTTCAAGAACCCCCGCACCAACTAACGGTGTGGGGGGAGAAACTCAGTCCCCTAGAGCAACCAGCAAGCGAGGAAATCACATTTTAGCGAGCTGGACTAAAAACATAATAAATGCTGATAATCAAAAAATGATCAAACAAAAACTTAGCTTGTCTTGGAGAGACTGGGAGCAAGGTAGTCACAAGGAATCTGAAGAGCACTGAATACATTGAGAGCAGGCAAGGAACTGAGTATCCAGGTGAGCTAAATAGGAAACCAACCAAGGATAACGAACCAGCTGATGCTGCCAACCTGCAGAAAGACAACACTACACAGTACCGCTTGTGACCACTAGAGGGAGCCCAAAAACAGAGTTCACAACAGTACCCCCCCTTGAGGAGGGGTCACCGAACCCTCATCAAGACCCCCAGGGCGATCAGGACGAGCCGTGTGAAAGGCACGAACCAAATCGGCCGCATGAACATCAGAGGCGACAACCCAGGAATTATCCTCCTGACCATAGCCCTTCCACTTCACCAAATACTGAAGCCTCCGTCTAGAGATACGAGAATCCAAAATCTTCTCCACCACGTACTCCAATTCGCCCTCGACCAGCACCGGAGCAGGAGGCTCAACAGAAAGGAACCACAGGTACCACATACCTCCGCAACAAAGACCTATGGAACACATTATGAATGGCAAACGATGCTGGGAGATCCAAACGAAAAGACACCGGGTTAAGGATCTCCAAGATCTTATAAGGACCGATGAAGCGAGGCTTGAATTTAGGAGAGGAGACCTTCATAGGAACATACCGAGAAGACAGCCACACCAAATCCCCAACATGAAGTCGGGGACCCACACCGCGGCGGCGGTTGGCAAAGCGCTGAGCCTTCTCTTGTGACAACCTCAAATTGTCCACCACATGGTTCCAAATCTGCTGCAACCTATCCACCACAGAATCCACCCCAGGACAGTCAGAAGACTCAACCTGACCCGAGGAAAATGAGGATGGAAACCAGAATTGCAGAAAAAAGGCGAAACCAAAGTAGCAGAAAACTCGGCAAACGGCAAAAAAGTCACCCAATCATCCTGATCAGCAGAAACAAAACATCTCAAATAAGTTTCCAACGTCTGATTAGTTCGCTCGGTTTGGCCATTAGTCTGAGGATGGAAGGCCGACGAAAAAGACAAATCAATGCCCATCTTAGCACAAAAAGTCCACCAAAACCTGGACACAAACTGGGATCCTCTATCAGACACAATATTTTCAGGAATGCCGTGCAAGCGAACCACATTCTGAAAAAATAGAGGGACCAAATCGGAGGAAGAAGGCAACTTAGGCAAGGGCACCAAATGGACCATCTTGGAAAAACGATCACACACCACCCAGATGACAGACATTTTCTGAGATACCGGAAGATCCGAAATAAAATCCATGGAAATGTGCGTCCAAGGCCTTTTCGGAATAGGCAAAGGCAAAACCAAACCGCTGGCACGAGAACAGCAAGGCTTAGCCCGAGCACAAATCCCACAAGACTGCACAAAGGAACGCACATCCCGCGACAAGGAAGGCCACCAGAGGGACCTAGCCACCAAATCTCTGGTACCGAAAATCCCAGGATGACCCGCCAACACCGAAGAATGAACCTCGGAAATAACTCTGCTGGTCCATCTATCCGGGACAAACAGTCTCTCCGGTGGACAACGGTCAGGTCTATCCGCCTGAAATTTCAGCAGCACTCGTCGCAAATCTGGGGAAATGGCAGACAAAATCACTCTCTCTCTGAGAATACCAGCCGGCTCAGAAACTCCCGGAGAGTCAGGCACAAAACTCCTAGAAAGTGCATCAGCTTTCACGTTCTTCGAACCAGGCAGATATGAGACCACGAAGTTGAAACGGGAGAAAAACAACGACCAACGAGCCTGTCTAGGATTCAGGCGCTTGGCAGATTCAAGGTAAATCAGATTTTTGTGATCAGTCAAGACCACCACACGATGTTTAGCTCCTTCGAGCCAATGTCGCCACTCCTCAAATGCCCACTTCATAGCCAACAACTCCCGATTACCAACATCATAATTCCGCTCGGCAGGCGAAAACTTTCTTGAAAAGAAAGCACATGGTTTCATCACAGAGCCATCAGAGCTTCTCTGCGACAAAACAGCCCCTGCTCCAATCTCAGAAGCATCAACCTCGACCTGGAAGGGGAGAGAGACATCTGGCTGACATAAGACTGGAGCTGAAGAAAACCGGTGCTTCAGCTCCCGAAAGGCCTCCACGGCCGCAGGAGACCAATTAGTCACATCAGAACCCTTCTTGGTCAAATCCGTCAAAGGTTTAACCACGCTAGAAAAATTAGTGATGAAACGACGGTAAAAATTAGCAAAACCCAAGAACTTCTGAAGACTCTTAACAGACGTGGGCTGAGTCCAGTCATGAATAGCCTGGACCTTGACTGGGTCCATCTCCACAGTAGAAGGAGAAAAAATAAAACCCAAAAAGGAGACCTTCTGTACTCTGAAGAGGCATTTTGAGCCCTTCACAAATAAAGCATTAGCACGCAGGACCTGAAACACCATCCTGACCTGCTTCACATGGGACTCCCAATCATCAGAAAAGACCAAAATGTCATCCAGATAAACAATCATAAATTTATCCAGATATTCTCGGAAGATGTCATGCATGAAAGACTGAAACACAGAAGGAGCATTAGAGAGTCCAAAAGGCATCACCAAGTACTCAAAATGGCCTTCAGGCGTATTAAATGCTGTTTTCCATTCATCTCCCTGCTTAATGCGCACAAGGTTATACGCACCCCGGAGATCTATCTTGGTGAACCAACTGGCACCCTTAATCCGAGCAAACAAATCAGACAAAAGTGGTAAAGGATATTGAAAATTGACTGTGATCTTATTCAAAAGACGATAATCTATACAAGGTCTCAAAGAACCGTCCTTCTTGGCCACAAAAAAAAATCCTGCACCAAGAGGGGAAGAGGATGGGCGAATATGTCCCTTCTCCAAAGACTCCTTTATATAACTCCGCATCGTGGCATGCTCTGGTATAGACAGATTAAAAAGTCGTCCCTTAGGGAATTTACTACCAGGAATTAAATTTATAGCACAGTCACAATCCCTATGAGGGGGCAGGGCACTGGACCTGGGTTCATCAAATACATCCTGGTAGTCAGACAATAACTCAGGGACCTCAGAAGGAGTGGAAGAAGCAATAGACACCAACGGAGCATCGCCATGAATTCCCTGACAACCCCAACTTGACACAGACATAGCTTTCCAATCTAAAACTGGATTATGAGCCTGCAGCCATGGCAGACCCAAAACGACAACATCATGCAAATTATGCAGAACAAGAAAGCGAATCACCTCCTGATGCACGGGAGTCATACACATGGTCATTTGCGTCCACTACTGAGGCTTATTCTCAGCCAATGGCGTAGCATCAATTCCCCTCAGAGGAATAGGAAATTCCAAAGGCTCCAGGACGAAACCACAGCGCCTGGCAAATGACAAATCCATCAGATTCAGGGCAGCACCCGAATCCACAAAAGCCATAACCAGGTAGGATGACAAAGAACAAATCAAAGTAACAGACAAAATAAATTTAGGCTGCATAGTACCAATGGTGACAGGTTTAGCGATTTTTTATTAAGCGTTTAGAGCATGCTGAGATAACATGAGTAGAATCACCACAGTAAAAGCACAACCCATTTTGACGTCTATGACTTTGTCGCTCAATTCTGGTCAGAGTTCGGTCACATTGCATAGACTCAGGTCTCTGTTCAGAAAATACCGCCAAAGGATGAGCAGATTTGCGCTCCCGCAAACGCCGATCAACCTGAATGGCTAAAGCCATAGAATCACTCAGACTTGTAGGGGTGGGAAACCCCACTATAACATTCTTAACGGCCTCAGAAAGACCTTCTCTGAAATTTGCAGCCAGGGCACACTCATTCCATTGAGTAAGCACCGACCATTTCCGAAATTTTTGACAATACACCTCTGCTTCATCCTGACCTTGAGAGATAGCCAGCAACGCTTTTTCTGCCTGATTCTCAAGATTAGGCTCCTCATAAAGCAGTCCAAGAGCCAGAAAAAATGCATCTACATTAAGCAATGCAGGATCTCCTGGCGCCAGAGAGAAAGCCCAATCTTGAGGGTCGCCACACAACAAGGAGATAACAAGTTTAACTTGCTGAGCGGAATCACCAGAGGAACGAGGTCTCAGAGATAGAAATAACTTACAATTATTCTTAAAGTTTAGAAACCTAGATCTATCACCAGAAAACAACTCCGGAATGGGTATCTTTGGTTCTGACATAGGGCTATGAATAACAAAATCCTGAATACTTTGCACCCGTGCAGTCAGATGATCCACACTAGAAGTCAGAGTCTAAACATTCATGTCTGCAGCTGAGCTCAAAACCACCCAGAGTTCAAGGGGATGAAAGAAGCTAAACAGACTGCAGCAAAGGAAAAGCGGGAGGAGAAAAAAAAAATGTACTCAGGTCTTCTTTTTATCCCACTTCTGCGATGCATTAAACACTTTTTGGCCTGCTCTACTGTTATGATCCTTAGTGGTTGAGGATCACAAATTACTCCAGCTAAGTAACATACATAGGACAAGCTCTAGGGAGGTGGCAAACTGGACTGACCGCAAATCTGAACCTATCCAAACACACTAGAAGTAGCCGGTGAACGTGCCTAAAAATCCTAGACGTCTCGAGCCAGCCTGAGGAACTAACTACCCCTAGAGAGAAAGAAAGACCTCTCTTGCCTCCAGAGAAATAATCCCCAAGATATATAAGCCCCCAACATATAATAACGGTGAGGTAAGAGGAAGGCACATACACAGGGGTGAAAACAGATTTAGCAAATGAGGCCCACTAATACTAGATAGCAGAAAATAGTAAAGGGGTCTGTGCGGTCAGTAAAAAACCCTTACAAAATATCCACACTGAGATTTCAAGAACCCCCGCACCAACTAACGGTGTGGGGGGAGAAACTCAGTCCCCTAGAGCAACCAGCAAGCGAGGAAATCACATTTTAGCTAGCTGGACTAAAAACATAATAAATGCTGATAATCAAAAAATGATCAAACAAAAACTTAGCTTGTCTTGGAGAGACTGGGAGCAAGGTAGTCACAAGGAATCTGAAGAGCACTGAATACATTGAGAGCAGGCAAGGAACTGAGTATCCAGGTGAGCTAAATAGGAAACCAACCAAGGATAACGAACCAGCTGATGCTGCCAACCTGCAGAAAGACAACACTACACAGTACCGCTTGTGACCACTAGAGGGAGCCCAAAAACAGAGTTCACAACAGTCTCGTAAGTCTTTGGTCATACCGTCAATGAATGTATTTACCAATACTTTAACATCAAGTGGGTTTACTGGACTGTACCCCATGTCTTCCCATTTCAGCTGTAACCGTCTAAAGTACATCTCTACACTCTCTCCTTTTGTCACATCCGTAAAAGTCTTAATTGGCATCTTAGTACGTCACCTGCTTTTGTGTTCACTAACTCCCTAGGCCTGCCCAGGTGGGTGCACTTATACGTCCATCATATTGTCTTTATCTGAAAAAATGGGAAAGGTTGGTTCTTAGAGTCAGCCAATTGTTTTAGCGTAGCTAGCTAATCAGAGGGCCTCCAGGGATAATACTCCTGTATCTGTCTTACCCTACCTGATGTGGTTGGTTCTCTGGTGGTGGGGGTGACTAGATGACCGGTTGGGGGTGACTAGACATGCTGGTCTACAGCTCCTTCCCAAAAGGATTACTGTCAGCCTACTCCCAAAAGTTGATGTCCCCACTATCCACCAACCACAATCCTGTGTCAGCTTCTTATGTCACTACATATGATCTTGTCCGGACAGGATTCAGTGCAATTCTTAGGTCAGGTTGCAGCACAGATCATACAAGTATTTCTCCAGTCTGGGTTTGTCTGACCACAGTCCATCTGTCTTGTCTGGGTCTCTGGTTATACAAAGGTATGACCGTAGCAGTAATGTGTCAGTCATAGTCAGACTATTAAGCATCAAAACATTCATAATACACCTTACTTTCGTCCTGCTGCACTCTCTCAGACGCCATTTATTCACTTGCTATTTTCCTCCTTTGTGCCTTTTTGAACAACCAAACATCCACTCACTGGCATTTTTGCCTTTTTCAATATTGGTTTCACATCTTTCACTGCTTCCTTTTTCAATCCCATTGGGGCACTGACTGCACACACACAGAACAAGTTGCCCATGGCTTTAACTTATTCCTCAGACAGCTCACCTTTATTCTGCAAATGCCCTTTTTACTGTGCCTTACCATCTACGGGTGGCCACACGTAGCAAGTCAGAGCGAGTGTCAAGATTTAACAGGAATGGTTACATCCACCTATTACCCGATAGACCTAAAGGATTTAACGGGGATGGTTCCATCCACCTATCACCCGGTAAATCAGCTGGCTAGCACAGCTCCATGGAATGGCAAGGTTCCATCCACCTAGCCGTGCAGTTGGCTACCTCCTCTGTTGATCCTCAATTTGCTATATCAATCACTCAACTTGAAGCAGGTGAATCTTTTACCAATCTTTTCAATCACTTACAAGTTTTCCTCTAAAAATAGGCACAGTTCTTTATCACTTTCAATTTCATACAGTACTTATTGCTTTAAACACAAATCTCTCAGCGTGTACTAAACCAAGGACAATATTTGAGCGTAGCTCCATGCCCCCCTTCCTCTAGCCCACAGCACCGAGGGGAGAAATTACAAGCAATTAGCACAGGGGTCCGCTTCCCCCCTCCCATCTGGTATTTTGCACAGATAAGAGCTTGGTGACACCAACATTCATCCTCTCGGAATTAAAAACAATTTCTCTATACAGGCAAATCACTGCACAACTTGAATAAGCTGATTCTGACCGCGTCCGGCCAAACCACATATAGACATATCCACAACTCATTCATCCTGGACCTTCAACAACAGTTAGATAAGTAATGATACTTATGTGATGACTCATTCATACATGCTCATTCAGGGATTGTTTTTTTTTTTTCCTTTCACTTTTTAGTTGATTTTACAAGAAGAAAATCCCTTATCTCAATCAGATCTTCTCATGGACATACATACAAGGTTCACACAGCCTGCCTATTTTGCACTTTGGAATTAACACAACTCTATATAAATAAAACTGCATCAGTGTCCACTGACACTCTGAAAACACTTTAAGGCCAAACAACAAAAAACACGGCCTTACACAAAATACAGCTTCATATAATGTACTGCCGATCCAAAATGACCAAAATAACAACACTGCACAGAGCCTATCCCAGCTCTTGTATTACACACACTAAACAAATACACAACCAATTAGGATATTGACAAATAATACAGAAAACAATTATCACAATTATTACTCTATTATTCAACTCTCATACAGACATAACACAAAACTCACTGGCGATGTGTGGATTCTTTGAACCGTGTTAACAGCCTTTTACCCAGAGGTATGGAGAAATCCGGAAGAGAGATTGCAGGTGCAAACAGTGTTGTGTATCCGCTTTTTGGGCTCCCCTGGTGGTTGCTGGTGGTACTGGTGACTTGTTTGCCTTTGCTGCTTCTGTTCACCTGCTTCCATCAGTGTTTGGGAGTTTCCTATTTAGTCTTGCTCTCCAGTCATTTCCTTGCCGGTCAACATTGTAACCAGAGCCTTCGGTTGCATGTTCCTGCTACTAGTCTGCTGATCAGCTAAGTGGACTTTGTCCTTTTGTTTTGTATCTTTTGTCCAGTTTGCAGTTTTTGTAATTCTCTGTAGCTGGAAGCTCTTGCGGGCTGAAAGTGCCACTCCTGTGTCATGAGTTGACACAGGAGTCTTAAAGTAATTTCAGGATGGTTTTTGAAAGGGTTTTCAGTTGACTGTGAAGTCCTCTTTTGTATCCTTCTGCTATCTAGTAAGTGGACCTCTCTTTGCTAAATCTACTTTCATACTGTGTATGTTTTTTCCTCTTAATTCACCGTTATTACATGTGGGGGGCTGCTATCATCTTTTGGGGTATTTCCCTAGAGGTAAGCCAGGTCTGTTTCTTCCTCTACCAGGTGTAGTTAGTCCTCCGGCTGGCGCGTGGCATCTAGGAAGTCGTAGGTATGCTCCCTGGCCACTATTAGTTGTGTGGTAGATTTAGCTCACGGTCAACTTGAGTTTCCATCACCCGAGAGCTCGTTCGTTATTTATATGTTTCTTACGTTCCCTTGCCATTGGGAACCATGACAGTATGACCGGCCGGTGTTAAACTTATTGGCAGAAGAAAGGAGAGAATAAAGAAGTCTGGAAATTTTTTTTTTTTTTTCCTTTTTCCCTATGCTTGCTCCATAGTTGGATCAGTTGTATTTCAGCTCTAATTACTGCCTTTGCCTTTCTCTCCTTATAATCCTTGAATGGCTCTGAGCTCACCTGTTTAAAGATGGATCCTCAGAGTTTGGCTGCAGGTTTAAATAATCTTGCTACGAAGGTTCAAAATTTACAAGATTTTGTTATGCATACTCCTATTTCTGAACCTAAAATCCCTACACCAGAGGTATTTTCCGGAGATAGATCTCGGTTTCTGAATTTCAAATATAATTGTAAATTATTCCTTTCTCTCAGACCTCACTCCTCAGGAGATCCTGTCCAGCAGGTCAAGATTGTAATTTCTTTGCTGCGAGGTGACCCTCAAAATTGGGCATTTTCATTGGCATCAGGGGATCCTGCGCTGCACAATGTGGATGCGTTTTTCTTGGCTTTAGGGTTGCTTTATGAGGAACCTAATTTGGAGATTCAAGCTGAAAAAGCTTTGATAGCCCTATCTCAAGGGCAAGATGAAGCAGAGATATACTGCCAAAAATGTCATAAATGGTCTGTGCTTACTCAGTGGAATGAGTGCGCCTTAGCAGCAAATTTCAGAGAGGGCCTTTCTGATGCCGTTAAAGATGTTATGGTCGGGTTCCCTGCGCCTACAGGTCTGAATGAGTCCATGACAATGGCAATTCAGATTGATCGGCGTTTGCGGGAGCGCAAACCCGTGCACCATTTGGCGGTATCTTCTGAAGAGACGCCAGAGAAAATGCAATGTGACAGAATTATGTCCAGAAGCGAGCGGCAGAATTATAGGCGTAAAAATGGGTTATGCTTCTATTGTGGTGATTCTGCTCATGTTATATCGGCATGCTCTAAACGTACTAGGAAGGTTGACAAGTCTATTTCAATTGGCACTTTACAGTCCAAATTTATTTTGTCTGTAACCTTGATTTGTTCATTATCAGTTATTACCGTGGATGCCTATGTGGACTCTGGCGCCGCTCTGAGTCTTATGGTCCTTTGCCAGGCGCTGTGGGTTTGATTTAGAGCCTCTGGAAGTCCCTATACCTCTGAAGGGTATTGATTCTACACCTTTGGCTTGTAATAAACCACAGTTCTGGACGCAAGTGACTATGCGTATGACTCCAGACCATCAGGAGGTGATTCGCTTCCTTGTGTTGTACAATTTACATGATGTTTTGGTGCTTGGATTACCATGGCTACAGTCTCATAACCCAGTCCTTGACTGGAAAGCTATGTCTGTGTTAAGCTGGGGATGTCGGGGGGCTCATGGGGACACTCCTTTGGTGTCCATTTCGTCATCTATTCCATCTGAGATTCCGGCATTTTTGTCTGATTATCGTGATATTTTTGAAGAGCCTAAAATTGGTTCACTCCCTCCTCACAGGGATTGTGATTGCGCCATAGATCTGATTCCTGGCAGTAAATTTCCAAAGGGTCGTTTGTTTAACCTATCTGTACCCGAACATGCTGCTATGCGCGAGTATGTTAAGGAGTCCCTGGAAAAGGGACATATTCGTCCTTCTTCATCACCTTTAGGAGCCGGTTTTTTCTTTGTCTCTAAAAAGGATGGCTCTCTGAGGCCTTGTATTGATTATCGACTCCTGAATAAAATTACAGTCAAATATCAGTATCCGTTGCCTTTACTGACTGATTTGTTTGCTCGCATAAGGGGGGCTAAGTGGTTCTCTAAGATTGATCTTCGTGGGGCGTATAATTTGGTGCGAATTAAGCAGGGGGATGAGTGGAAAACCACATTTAATACGCCTGAGGGCCATTTTGAGTATTTGGTAATGCCTTTCGGCCTTTCTAATGCACCTTCTGTCTTTCAGTCCTTAATGCACGATATTTTCCGTGAATATTTGGATAAATTTATGATTGTGTACTTGGATGATATTTTGATTTTTTCTGATGACTGGGAGTCTCATGTTCAGCAGGTCAGGAGGGTTTTTCAGGTTTTGCGGGAGAATTCTTTGTGTGTAAAGGGGTCAAAGTGTGTTTTTGGGGTTCAAAAAATTTCCTTTTTGGGGTACATTTTTTCCCCTTCTTCTATTGAGATGGACCCTGTCAAGGTTCGGGCTATTTACGACTGGACGCAGCCTACTTCTCTGAAGAGTCTTCAGAAATTCTTGGGCTTTGCTAATTTTTATCGTCGATTTATAGCTGGTTTTTCTGGCGTTGCTAAACCTCTGACGGATTTGACTAAAAAGGGTGCTGATGTTGCCAATTGGTCCCCTGCTGCTGTGGAGGCCTTTCGGGAGCTTAAGCGCCGCTTTTTGTCTGCCCCTGTGTTGCGCCAGCCTGATGTTTCTCTTCCCTTTCAGGTTGAGGTCGATGCTTCCGAGATCGGAGCGGGGGCGGTTTTGTCGCAGAGAAGTTCCGACTGCTCAGTGATGAGACCTTGTGCGTTCTTTTCGCGAAAATTTTCGGCCGCCGAGCAAAACTATGATGTTGGTAATCGGGAGCTTTTGGCCATGAAGTGGGCATTTGAGGAGTGGCGTCATTGGCTTGAGGGTGCCAGACATCAGGTGGTAGTTTTGACTGATCACAAGAATTTAATTTATTTGGAGTCTGCCAGGCGCCTGAATCCTAGACAGGCACGTTGGTCGTTGTTCTTTTCCCGGTTTAATTTTGTGGTCTCGTACTTACCGGGTTCTAGGAATGTGAAGGCAGATGCTCTTTCTAGGAGTTTTGAACCTGACTCTCCTGGGAATTCTGAACCTGCTGGTGTCCTTAAGGATGGGGTGGTTTTGTCTGCTGTCTCTCCAGATTTGCGACGTGCTTTGCAAGAATTTCAGGCGGATAGACCGGATCGTTGTCCGTCTGGTAGACTGTTTGTTCCTGACGATTGGACCACTAGAGTCATCTCGGAAGTTCATTCTTCTACTCTGGCAGGTCATCCGGGAATTTTTGGCACCAGAGATTTGGTGGCTAGATCCTTCTGGTGGCCTTCCCTGTCTCGAGATGTGCGTGTTTTTGTGCAGTCTTGCGATGTGTGTGCTCGGGCCAAGCCTTGTTGTTCTAGGGCTAGTGGGTTGTTGTTGCCCTTGCCTATTCCTAAGAGGCCTTGGACGCACATCTCTATGGACTTTATCTCGGATCTCCCTGTTTCTCAGAAGATGTCTGTCATCTGGGTGGTGTGTGACCGTTTTTCTAAAATGGTTCATTTGGTGCCATTGCCTAAGTTGCCTTCCTCATCTGAGTTGGTCCCTCTGTTTTTTCAAAATGTGGTTCGCTTGCATGGTATTCCGGAAAACATCGTTTCTGACAGGGGTACCCAGTTCGTGTCTAGATTTTGGCGGGCAGTCTGTGCCAGGTTGGGCATTGATTTGTCCTTTTCGTCTGCATTCCATCCTCAGACCAATGGCCAGACGGAGCGAACTAATCAAACTTTGGAGACTTATTTGAGGTGTTTTGTGTCTGCGGATCAGGATGATTGGGTTGCCTTTCTGCCGTTGGCGGAGTTTGCTCTTAATAATCGGGCTAGTTCTGCCACTTTGGTTTCTCCTTTCTTTTGCAATTCAGGGTTTCATCCGCGGTTTTCATCTGGTCAGGTTGAATCTTTGGATTGTCCTGGAGTGGATGCGGTGGTGGATCGGTTGCATCGGATTTGGGGACAAGTGGTGGATAATTTGGAATTGTCCCAGGAGAGGACAGCAGTTTGCTAACCGTCGTCGTCGTGTTGGTCCATACCTTCGCGTTGGGGACTTGGTGTGGTTGTCTTCCCGTTTTGTCCCTATGAGGGTTTCTTCTCCCAAATTTAAGCCTCGGTTCATCGGTCCTTATAGGATTTTGGAGATTCTTAACCCTGTTTCCTTTCGTTTGGACCTCCCGGCATCTTTCACTATCCATAATGTTTTCCATCGGTCGTTGTTGCGGAGATATGAGGTACCGGTGGTTCCTTCTGCTGAACCTCCTGCTCCTGTGCTGGTGGAGGGTGAATTAGAGTACATCGTAGAGAAGATCTTGGACTCCCGTATTTCCAGACGGAGACTTCAATATCTGGTTAAATGGAAAGGCTATGGTCAGGAAGATAATTCTTGGGTAACTGCCTCTGATGTTCATGCCTCGGATTTGGTTTGTGCCTTTCATAGGGCTCATCCAGATCGCCCTGGCGGTTCTTGTGAGGGTTCGGTGCCCCCTCCTTAAGGGGAGGGTACTGTTGTGTATCCGCTTTTTGGGCTCCCCTGGTGGTTGCTGGTGGTACTGGTGACTTGTTTGCCTTTGCTGCTTCTGTTCACCTGCTTCCATCAGTGTTTGGGAGTTTCCTATTTAGCCTTGCTCTCCAGTCATTTCCTTGCCGGTCAACATTGTAACCAGAGCCTTCGGTTGCATGTTCCTGCTACTAGTCTGCTGATCAGCTAAGTGGACTTTGTCCTTTTGTTTTGTATCTTTTGTCCAGTTTGCAGTTTTTGTAATTCTCTGTAGCTGGAAGCTCTTGCGGGCTGAAAGTGCCACTCCTGTGTCATGAGTTGACACAGGAGTCTTAAAGTAATTTCAGGATGGTTTTTGAAAGGGTTTTCAGTTGACCGTGAAGTCCTCTTTTGTATCCTTCTGCTATCTAGTAAGTGGACCTCTCTTTGCTAAATCTACTTTCATACTGTGTATGTTTTTTCCTCTTAATTCACCGTTATTACATGTGGGGGGCTGCTATCATCTTTTGGGGTATTTCCCTAGAGGTAAGCCAGGTCTGTTTCTTCCTCTACCAGGTGTAGTTAGTCCTCCGGCTGGCGCGTGGCATCTAGGAAGTCGTAGGTATGCTCCCTGGCCACTATTAGTTGTGTGGTAGATTTAGCTCACGGTCAACTTGAGTTTCCATCACCCGAGAGCTCGTTCGTTATTTATATGTTTCTTACGTTCCCTTGCCATTGGGAACCATGACAAAACAGATTGTAAGAATAACATTTCTCACCTTGCTACAGCTGTCGTTTGCATGTCCAATCTATCTCTCAGGAAGCTCCCACATACGGATTCCGAATAAGGCTGGTTGCCACGGCCGCACGTTGGGCGCCAAAACTGTCGTAGCTGTTTTTGTTCTGACCCATTGTCAGCTGACAGATCACCAGTGAGGCCTAATTGTGGATTTACGCCCTTAGTTGACAAGCGCTTGGAGACAAAAGACACCTCACACGTATCCTGTGAGCAAGTCACTTTTATCTGATATATAAAAAGTCAAAGCAATGTTTTATACCATTTACACATAATGCATTTCAATGTAACTCATGTAGCCCCCACCATCACCCAGGGTCATACTTTATTTACCATAACCCAGAATATGTTGTACTGACTATTGAGAACATACATGATAAGAAGTACAGTCTCCTTGAAAAGGAGATTGTCAGACTACTGAGTCAGCAGATTCTAGTAATTCTAACACTTAAAGGCAAAAGGCACTGAAAGGCAAGGCAGTTAAAGGCAAACTATTAACCCTTCTATATCAACAGATATATAGATATCAAGATTTAAAAGTTGGTGGCGCAAATTGTCAACGTTATTGTCAATACCTGCTGCAATACCAACAACCCTCCACCTCGGTTTGTAAAAACAAACAATAAATATATATACACACACAAGGTGTGTATGGGTATGCGCTGGTATGAATAACGAAAATACTGATAAAACCTGAAATAATAATACAGAAAACAGAACGTTTAAAACACCTTAAAATAGCACAGATCCCAGAAGAAAGGTCTGACGCCAAAATAGATATTAGTGAAAGCCTGGTGTATTCAATTAGGTCTGTAGATAGAGCACTAAATGCTTTCTAATATAGTTTCTTCCTACCTCCGTTGCAGGCTGGCAGTCTTTAGAACTTGATTCCGTTTCCAAAGGAGTTTTCAATGCACAAAGATGTTGGTTATAGGTGGGTGGCTGCCCCGGCCGGCGGCAGACCACCATCAAAGATCTTCCAGGTGGGAACGGGATCCTGCAGAGCCGCCGCTGTGTGCCGTCGCGGCGGTGAGTTCGAGCGGTGCGCAGGACCTGAGTGACGCGATCGTCACGTGACCGTGCCCCCCGGAGTGATGAGTACGGAGTGCAGCTAGGACCAAACAACCGACGCGTTTCGGAGACGTCTGTCTCCTTCCTCAGGGTTCCCTGAGGAAGGAGACAGACGTCTCCGAAACGCGTCGGTTGTTTGGTCCTAGCTGCACTCCGTACTCATCACTCCGGGGGGCACGGTCACGTGACGATCGCGTCACTCAGGTCCTGCGCACCGCTCGAACTCACCGCCGCGACGGCACACAGCGGCGGCTCTGCAGGATCCCGTTCCCACCTGGAAGATCTTTGATGGTGGTCTGCCGCCGGCCGGGGCAGCCACCCACCTATAACCAACATCTTTGTGCATTGAAAACTCCTTTGGAAACGGAATCAAGTTCTAAAGACTGCCAGCCTGCAACGGAGGTAGGAAGAAACTATATTAGAAAGCATTTAGTGCTCTATCTACAGACCTAATTGAATACACCAGGCTTTCACTAATATCTATTTTGGCGTCAGACCTTTCTTCTGGGATCTGTGCTATTTTAAGGTGTTTTAAACGTTCTGTTTTCTGTATTATTATTTCAGGTTTTATCAGTATTTTCGTTATTCATACCAGCGCATACCCATACACACCTTGTGTGTGTATATATATTTATTATTAAGATATATAGATATATCTGTATGTATTCATCTATCTATCTATTTGTTATCTATCTATCTATCTTCCCTGCTCTTTGCTTTCATATGGTATGTTCATCCAGCTCTCCTATGAAGTGCACATAATACATCACCCAGCTTTGCACATAGACTTCCCTGCTCTTTGCTTTCATATGGTATGCCTTTCAGCTAACCCCAGCTTGCCCTGTGTTATTTATGACATTGTTTACTTAGACTTGATTGTATGCATCTGGTCCACCCTTAATTCTCTGACCAAGATGAGCAGAGACCACTCCTCTCTGCTCCACACCTGAACGCACTTAGTTTTCCATATATTGCATAGCACAAGTCTGCTAGACTTCAGTCTGCAGTGTGATTTCTAGAAGTGTGTTCTAAAAGTGTGGATTACATTAGAATTAAAACCTGAATTGAACCTGAAGGGAACTGAAGGTAACTGGCCTGTCACTGCAAACAATGTTTCTGTTTGTTGTCACTTTTACCCCTATAATCTTTCACTTTCTGCTACCTCCCCCAATCCCCACACCAAGTAAAGAACTGTTCATCTCCTCTTCACTCCTCCCCATCCATCTCACCTCCTCCTCAGAACTGTTCCTTAACATACAATCCTCTGTCTCAAAGCACAGGCAGCCCCCTCATGCCCTCTCCTGCTCCCACCTGCTAACACTATCTCTGCTCCTTCTCACTGCTGGTGATATCTCTCCAAATCCTGGTCCTCCTCACCACATTCCCACAGTCATTTCTACCTCCCATCCACGCTCCATCACAAACTTCCGTAACCTCTCTAACCTTATACCCATTCGCCCAGCCCCCGCTTCCCCAGTCCCACTAACAGGAGCTCTATGGAACGCTCGCTCTGTCTGTAACAAGCTTTCCTACATCCATGATCTTTTTGTTACTACCAAACTTTCCTTCCTCGCCTTCACCGAAACCTGGCTCACCCCTTCTGACACAGCCTCTCCTGCTGCACTCTCTTACGGTGGCTTCCACCTTTCTCACACACCCCGCCCCAGCAGCAAGCATGGTGGAGGAGTTGGTTTTCTCCTGTCAGATAACTGCTCCTTCACCCCAATCCCACTGCCACCCACTGTTACCCTCCCTTCCTTTGAGGTGCACTCTGTGCGCATCTACTCCCCCTCCAACCTCCAACTGGCTGTCATTTACCGCCCCCCAGGGCCAGCCACCATCTTCTTTGACCACTTCACCACCTGGCTACTTCATTTCCTTTCTGCAGACATCCCCACTATCATCATGGGCGATTTCAACATCCCCATTGACACTTCCCTCTCAGCTGCCACTAAACTTCTATCTCTCTCTTCCT
Source organism: Ranitomeya variabilis (assembly GCF_051348905.1). NCBI lineage: Eukaryota > Metazoa > Chordata > Amphibia > Anura > Dendrobatidae > Ranitomeya > Ranitomeya variabilis. The sequence continues at coordinate 640,442,449 of NC_135233.1, forward strand.
CCTTCGGCCTCACTCAATGGTCTTCTGCAGCCACTCACAAAGATGGTCACACACTGGACCTCATCTTCACCCGCCTCTGCTCCCTATCTAACCTCTCTAACTCACCTCTTCCTCTCTCTGACCACAACCTTCTCACATTCTCATCTCTCTCCACTCCATGTCTAGAGTCCCCACCCCACAAACTTTCACACCCTCGCAGAAATCTTAAACATCTTGACCTACATTCATTCTCTGAATCCCTCCTCCCTCTCACAGACATAAGTTCCATACACAATGCGGATGACGCTGCCGCTCTGTATAACACCACAATAGCTGTAGCTTTGGAATCTGCTGCCCCACTTACACATACCAAAGCTTGCAATATCAACAGACAGCCCTGGCACACCAGCCTGACCAAAGAACTGAGGCGAGCTTCCAGGGCTGCTGAGCGCAGATGAAAAAGATCCCACTCCAACGACCACTTAATCGCATTCAAACAGTCCCTCACTACTTTCAAGACTGCACTCGCCACAGCTAAACAAACCTACTTCTCATCTCTCATATCCTCCCTGTCTCACAACCCTAAACAGTTATTCAACACCTTCAATTCTCTCCTCCGTCCCCCAGCACCTCCTCCCTCCTCACTTATCTCTGCTGAAGACTTTGCCTCATTCTTCAAGCAGAAGATTGATAACATCAGAGACAGTTTTGGTCAACAAGCCCCAGAGCCCTTCCTCCCAACTTCCCTACCCTCCACCTCCAAAACCAACTACTCCACCATTACAGAAGATCAACTCGCCACTCTACTCTCAAGATCGCATCTCACCACCTGTGCACTTGACCCGCTCCCATCCCACCTCATCCCAAACCTCACCACAATCTTCATCCCAACCCTAACCCATCTCTTCAACCTATCACTAACAACTGGTGTTTTCCCCTCAAGCTTTAAACATGCCTCCATCACACCTATCCTCAAAAAGCCCTCTCTTGACCCATCCTCTGTATCTAGCTATCGCCCTATATCACTTCTCCCCTATGCCTCAAAACTACTGGAACAACACGTCTACCTTGAACTGTCCTCCCATCTCTCTTCTTGCTCCCTCTTTGACCGCTTACAATCTGGCTTCCGGTCACACCATTCCACTGAAACTGCGCTAACTAAGGTCACCAATGACCTCTTAACCGCCAAGAGCAAGCGACACTACTCTGTTCTCCTCCTCCTCGACCTGTCGGCTGCCTTTGACACAGTGGACCATTCCCTATTATTACAGACCCTCTCATCCCTTGGCATCACAGACTTGGCCCTATCCTGGATCTCATCATACCTAACAGACCGGACATTCAGCGTCTCCCACTCACACACCACCTCCTCACCTCGCCCCCTCTCTGTCGGAGTCCCACAAGGTTCAGTCCTTGGGCCCCTGCTCTTCTCCATTTACACCTTTGGCCTGGGACAGCTCATAGAATCTCATGGCTTTCAGTATCACCTCTATGCTGATGACACACAGATCTACATCTCTGGACCAGATATCACCTCCCTACTAACCAGAATCCCTCAATGTCTGTCCACTATTTCATCCTTCTTCTCCGCTAGATTTCTGAAACTTAACATGGATAAAACAGAATTCATCATCTTTCCCCCATCTCACGTGACCCCCCCAACGAACCTATCCATTACAGTAAATGGCTGCCAACTCTCCTCAGTCCCACAAGCTCGCTGCCTCGGGATTATCCTTGACGCTGATCTCTCCTTCAAACCACATATCCAAGCCCTTTCCACTTCCTGCCGACTTCAACTCAAAAATATTGCACGAATGCGTTCATTCCTCAACCAAGAATCTGCAAAAACCCTAGTCCATGCCCTCATCATCTCTCGCCTTGACTACTGCAACCTCCTGCTCTGTGGCCTCCCCTCAAACACTCTCGCACCCCTCCAATCTATTCTAAACTCTGCTGCCCGACTAATCCACCTGTCCCCCCGCTATTCTCCGGCCTCTCCCCTCTGTCAATCCCTTCACTGGCTCCCCATTGCCCAGAGACTCCAGTACAAAACCCTAACCATGACGTACAAAGCCATCCACAACCTGTCTCCTCCTTACATCTGTGACCTCATCTCCCGGTACTTTCCTACACGCAACCTCCGATCCTCACAAGATCTCCTTCTCTACTCCCCTCTTATCTCCTCTTCCCACAATCGTATACAAGATTTCTCTCGCGTATCACCCCTACTCTGGAACCCTCTACCACAACACATCAGACTCTCGCCCACCATCGAAACCTTCAAAAAGAATCTGAAGACCCACCTCTTCCGACAAGCCTACAACCTGCAGTAACCACCGATCGACCAAACCGCTGCATGACCAGCTCTACCCTCACCTACTGTATCCTCACCCATCCCTTGTAGATTGTGAGCCTTCGCGGGCAGGGTCCTCTCTCCTACTGTACCAGTTATGACTTGTATTGTTCAAGATTATTGTACTTGTTTTTATTATGTATTCCCCTCCTCACTTGTAAAGCGCCATGGAATAAATGGCGCTATAACAATAAATAATAATAATAATAATAATAATAATAATAATCTATCTATCCAGTGGCGTAACTACAAAGTTATGGGCCCCGGTGAGAACTTGCAAATGGGCCCCCCCCTGCAGCCCTGCCATACAACTCAATGTAACCCCCATAGAATACAACGCAGCCCCCCTCATAGTATAATGTAGCCCCTCCATACAGGGGCAGTGAGAAAGACACGAGCAAATGGTGACGAAGGGGCAGGGGAGAGGGCACAAGGGGGCTAGGGGAGACAGGCACAAGGGTAACATAAGGGGGCTAGGGAGCAAGGAAGACAGGCACAAGGGGACACATGGGGGCTAGGAGGCAGGGGAGAAGGTTACAAGGGGACTAGTGGGCAAGGGAGACTGACACAAGGGGACAACGGAGACTGACACAAGGGGACTAGTGGGCAAGGGAGCCTGACACAAGGGGCACACGGGGACACGTGGGCAAGGGAGACTGACACAAGGGGCACACGGGAACTAGTGGACAAGGCATACAAGCACAAGGGGACACGGACAAGTGGGAAAGGGAGACTGACACACAGGGACTAGTGGGCAAGGGAGACTGACACAAGCACAAGGGGACAAAGGAGACAGGCACATGGGGACACACAGGGACTAATGGGCAAGGGAGACTGGCACACGGGGACAAGGGACACAAGCATGAGGGGACAAGGGAGACAGGCTCAAGGGGACACACGGGCCCCTGACCTGCCAGAGCCGCTTGCAGCGGCGACCGCTGCGACTGTGGTAATTATGCCCATGCCTCACACACACACACACACTACAGATATCACACACACACACTAAACATATCACACACACTACAAATATCACACACACACTACAGATATCACACACACACTACAGATAACACACACACTACAGATATCACACACACACACACACTACAGATATCACACACACACACTACAGATATCACACACACACACACTACAGATATCACACACACACTACAGATATCACACACACACACACTACAGATATCACACACACACACACACTACAGATATCACACACACACACTACAGATATCACACACACACACACTACAGATATCACACACACACTACAGATATCCCACACACACACACACACACTACAGATATCACACACACACTACAGATATCACACACACTACAGATAACACACACACACACTACAGATATCACACACACACTACAGATATCACACACACACACTACAGATATCACACACACACACACTACAGATATCACACACTACAGATATCACACACACTCCAGATATCACACACACTACAGATATCACACACACACTACAGATATCACACACACACACACACACACACTACAGATATCACACACACACTACAGATATCACACACTACAGATATCACACACACACTACAGATATCACACACACTACAGATATCACACACACACACACTACAGATATCACACACACACACACACTACAGATATCACACACACACACTACAGATATCACACACACACACACTACAGATATCACACACACACACACTAAAGATATCACACACACACTACAGATATCACACACACATACTACAGATATCACACACACACTACAGATATCACACACACACACTACAGATATCACACACACTACAGATATCACACACACTACAGATATCACACACACACTACAGATATCACACACACACACACACACACTACAGGTATCACACACACACTACAGATATCACACACTACAGATATCACACACACACTACAGATATCACACACACTACAGATATCACACACACACACACAGACACACACAACTCACAATCTCCTCTCTGTTACAGGGGTGGCTGATGTAAATCGGCTGCAGCTTCTCCTGACTGCGGCTCTGTCCCGCACCTCCCCCCTGCTCTCACCTTCTGTCCCGGGGCTGCAGAGCAGAAGCTGACAGTCTCACCATGATGACTGGAGCTGCTTCCTGTCTCTCACGTGCCCCGGCTGCCCCCTCCCCCTAGATACGCCTCGGACTGTTGCCATGCAGGAGGAATCTCCTGCACTGCAACATGGTGTTGGGTGCCTCTGACCTGCCGGGCCCGGGCCCCTGACCTGCCGGGCCCGGTCGCACTGGCGACCCCTGCGACCGCGGTAGTTATGCCCCTGTATCTATCTATCTATCTATCTATCTATCATCTATCCATCTATCTGTGTGTAATGGAGTGTGGGTTGGACAAATGTAAAAGAGGAGGTTGGACAGAAATGACATCACAAATCTTTTTGAAGATAGAGGGGGGAGAGGAGGGAGGGGTTGGGGTATGTTTTGGAGTGGGTGTGCCAGGTGCAAGAGTTACAGGCGAGTGCAATGCATCATGGAACTTGTAGTATTAGAGCACAATAAGTCAGGAGAAAGGAAGTTGTCGATTAACCCCATGAGAGCTGGATCCAGCACTAAAGATGTGCTGCTACAGCATGATAAAAGGTCATATTGCTAAAATAAACACAGTAAATGTTTTCATTGGCACATAATAGCAAGATTTATGAAAAAAAAAGTTATAGTGGTGGACAACTTCTTTAACACTTTCATGATAAGGAAGTTTTCCAGTCTTGAGCTCTCATTTTGTACTTCCTTTTTTTCAAGAGCCATAATTTTTTATTTTAATGTCCATATAGAGATTTGAGGCCTTGCTTTTTGCGAGTTGTACTTTTGAATGACACCATTGATTGTAAAACATGTTGTACTTGAAAAAGGGAAACATATTCCAAGTTCAGTGAAATTGTGAAAAAAAACCAGCTCTGACATTGGTTTTTGGAATTGTTTTTACGGTGAGCATTTTGTGGTAAAAATGACCATGCTATATCATTCTGCTAATCAGTACGATTACGGCGATACCAAACATGTACAGTTTATTATTATTTTAGTAGTGAAAAAATAGAGATTTGGGGAAAAAATGTTTTTGAAGTTGTGTCACTATCTTATGAAACCAGTAATGTTTTTATTTTTCAACCGATGGAGCCGTGGATAAGCTTATTTTTTGCACAGCTTATTACTTTTTTGTGTGGAATTGTGGCAACCAGAAAAAAGGAAACTTGGCATTCTTGAATTTTTTCTGTTAAGGCTACGTTCACACATTGCGTTTTTGCTTAGATTTTTTAATGCAAATTTTCAGCTGCTTTTTACAGTAGCAGCAAAGTCTATAAGATTTCAGATATCTGATGCACACAGGTTGTTTTTCTTGTCCTGAGTATTTTGTACAAAGCCTCAGGTTTTGCAAAATGTAGCATGTCTCTTCTTGCAGCAGTTTTCAGCGTCTTAGCAGCTTTTTTCACATATTGAAAGCAATATGTAGTGCAAACAAAAATGCTGCAAAAAAGCAGTAAAAACGCAACGTGTGAACATAGCCTTACGGTGTTTACTGATCTAGTTAAATCTATATATATAACTGTCTAAGGGGTACTTCCGTCTTTCTGTCGGCAACTTCCGTCACGGATATTCATTCGCTGATTGGTCTCACCAGCTGCCTGTCATGGCTGCCGCGACCAATCAGCGACGGGCACAGTCCGATTAGTCCCTCCCTACTCCCCTGCAGTCATTGCCCGGCGCCCGCTCCATACTCCCCGCAGTCACGGCTCACACAGGGTTAATGCCAGCGGTAACGGACCACGTTATGCCGCGGGTAACTCACTCCGTTACCGCCGCTATTAACCCTGTGTGACCAAGTTTTTACTATTGAGGCTGCCTATGCTGCCTCAATAGTAAAAACATCTAATGTTAAAAATAATTTAAAAAAATAACAAATCATTATATACTCACCTTCCGCCACCTTTCCGACGCTCCGGTGACCGGTCCATGCAAGCGACAGGTTCCGGTGCTAAGGTTGGTGTGCGACAAGGACCTGCCATGACGTCACGGTCATGTGACCGCGACGTCATCACAGGCCCTGCGTGCCTGCGCGAGAAGGACCTGCCATGACGTCACAGTCATGTGACCGCGACGTAATCGCAGGCCCTGCGTGCCTGCGCGAGAAGGACCTGCTGTGACGTCATGGTCATGTGACCGCGACGTCATCACACCCTCGGACCGGAAGCTGCCGCCTGAACCGAACACAGGTGACAGAACTACAAGGGGCCCCTCGGAAGGTGAGTATATGTTTATTTTTTATTTTTTAACCTGTGACATACGTGGCTGGGCAATATACTATGTGACTGGGCAATATACTACGTGGCTCCGTGCTGTATACTACGTCGCTGTGCAATATACTACGTGGCTCTGTGCTGTATACTACGTCACTGGGCAATATACTACGTCACTGGGCAATATACTATGTAACTGGGCAATATACTACGTGGCTGGGCAATATACTACGTCACTGGGCAATATACTACGTAACTGGGCAATATACTACGTATCTGGGCAATATACTACGTGGCTGTATACTACGTCGCTGTGCAATATACTACGTGGCTCTGTGCTGTATACTACGTAACTGGGCAATATACTACGTCACTGGGCAATATACTATGTAACTGGGCAATATACTACGTGGCTGGGCAATATACTACGTCACTGGGCAATATACTACGTAACTGGGCAATATACTACGTAACTGGGCAATATACTACGTGGCTGTATACTACGTCGCTGTGCAATATACTACGTGGCTCTGTGCTGTATACTACGTCACTGGGCAATATACTACGTCACTGGGCAATATACTGTGTAACTGGGCAATATACTACGTGGCTGGGCAATATACTACGTCACTGGGCAATATACTACGTAACTGGGCAATATACTACGTAACTGGGCAATATACTACGTGGCTGTATACTACGTCGCTGTGCAATATACTACGTGGCTCTGTGCTGTATACTACGTAACTGGGCAATATACTATGTGGCTCTGTGCTGTATACCACGTAACTGGGCAATATACTACGTCACTGGGCAATATACTACGTAACTGGGCAATATACAACGTCACTGGGCAATATACTACGTAGCTGGGCAATATACTACGTGGCTGTGCAATATACTACGTCACTGGGCAATATACTATGTTACTGGGCAATATACTACGTCACTGGGCAATATACTACATCACTGGGCAATATACTATGTCACTGGGCAATATACTACGTGGACATGCATATTCTAGAATACCCAATGCGTTAGAATCGGGCCACCATCTAGTGTTTTTGTATTTTGATAAGAGCTGACTTGTTTCAATTTTTAAACATCTTTGTTTTCAATGGGATACAAGGGGGATTATTTGAACTGTAACCCCTTAACGACTGCCGATATGCCTTTTAACGGCAGTAGTTAAGGGTACATAAACCACAGCGCCGCTAATTAACGGCTCTGTGGCAAAAATGTATAGCACCCCCAGAGTTGGAATTTTTCCGGGGTTTTGGCTGCCGGGGGTAGCCGAGACCCCAGAGAACATGATTCGGGTCATTTTTTACCAACCTCAGGGTTGCAATCTCTGGTATTATTTGCATTTTCGAATTAGGGTTAGAGTTGGGCTAAAGTGAGTTGGGCTAAAGTTAGGGTTAGGGTTGGGGGTTAAGTTAGGGTTAGAGTTGGGGCTAAAGTAAGAGTTAGAGTTGGGATTAGAGTTAGGGTTGGGATTAGGGTTTGGATTAGGGTTAGGGTTGAGATTAGGGTGAGGGTTGGGATTAGGGTTAGGTTTGGATTAGGGTTAGGGTTGAGATTAGGGTTAGGGTTGGGATTAGGGTGAGGTTTGGTATTAGGGCTAGGTTTGGGATTAGGGTTAGGTTTGAGATTAGGGTTAGGGGTGTATTGGGATTAGGGTTGGGTTTAGGGTTAGGCTTGTGGTTATTGTTATGGTTAGAGTTGGGGTTAGGGGTGTGTTGGGGTTAGGGTTTTGATTAGGGTAATGGTTAGGGTTGGGATTAGGTTAGGGGTGTGTTGGGGTTAGGGTTGTGATTAGGGTTATAGTTAGGGTTGGGATTAGGGTTAGGGGTGTGTTGGGGTTAGGGTTGTGATTAGGATTATGGATAGGGTTGGGATTAGGGTTAGGAGTGTGTTGGGGTTAGGGTTGGAGTTAGAATTGGGGGGTTTCCACTGTTTAGGTACATCAGGGGGTCTCCAAACGCGACATTGCGCCACCACTAATTCCAGTCAATTTTGCTTTCAAAAAGTCAAATGGTGCTCCCTCCCTTCTGAGCTCTGCTGTGCGTCCAAACAGTCATTTACCACCACATAAGGGGCATCAACTTTTGTGGTCCAGTTTCTCCTGTTACCCTTGAGAAAATAAAAAAAATTCGGGGTTAAAAAATCATCTTTGTGGAAAAAAAAACACATCTACATAAGCTCCTTGGGGGTGTCTAGTTTCCAAAATGGGGTCACTTGTGGTGGCTTTCTACTGTTTAGGTACATCAGTGGCTCTGCAAGCGCAACATGACACCAGCAGACCATTCCATCAAAGTATGCATTCCAAAACATCAACTACTTCCCTTCAAAGCCCCGATGTGTGCCAAACAGTAGTTTTCTCCCACATTTGGGGCATCAGCGTGCTCAGGACAAATTGGACAGCAACTTTTGGGGTCCAAGTTCTCCTGTTACCCCTGGGAAAATAAAAAAATTGGGAGCAAAAAAAATCATTTTTGTGGGAAAAAAAGATTTTTTATTTTCACGGCTCTGCATTATAAACTTCTGTGAAACACTTGGGCATTCAAATTGCTCACCACACATCTAAATAAGTTCCTTGGGGGATCTAGTTTCCAAAATGGGGTCACTGTGGGGGGTTTCTACTGTTTAGTGACATCAGGGGCTCTGAAAACGCAACATGACGCCCGCAGACCTTTCTATCAAAATCTGCATTCCAAAACGGCACTCCTTCCCTTCCACACCCCCTGACGAAGGAACTTGTTGGGTCCGAAACACGTGTCGGGGAGCACATTATCAAATTTTGTGGCGGTTCTGGAGACAATTCCCTAGCTTCATATGTAAGTAGTATTGGATCATATGCTCATTTAGCACCCTTTCTGTGAAATATATTGCCTTTGCACATTGTAATTGCACTAGTCGACACTATTTGCACTTTTGCACCGTTTTTTCCTTATATGCTACAAGCACATGGTTGCTTATATATATATTTTTTAAAAATTATCTTTTTATATATTCTCACTTTTTATAACTTTTTACATATCTTTTTATGGTGCATGTGATCCCTACTCTATTTATCTATTTATTTCTATGATAGGGATATCCAGTATATATTTATAAACCAGCCCTTAAGCAATGATATATTATATTATACACAAAATATGTATTTATAAAAGCAACATCCTTTTTTGATATGTGCCCGTGAAAAAGAAAAAAATTAAAAAAATTAAAAAAGTATACATATATATGTATATGATTTTTTCACACTTTTTATACTGTTTTTATATTGTACCTCTATTCTTACCATTGAATAAAATATATATATATCAATAACATTTCTCTGCTATTCTTTCCACTGACTGGGTCCATATTTGGTGCATGTTATTCATTCCAAAACATCAACTACTTCCCTTCAAAGCCCCGATGTGTGCCAAACAGTAGTTTTCTCCCACATTTGGGGCATCAGCGTGCTCAGGACAAATTGGACAGCAACTTTTGGGGTCCAAGTTCTCCTGTTACCCCTGGGAAAATAAAAAAATTGGGAGCAAAAAAAATCATTTTTGTGGGAAAAAAAGATTTTTTATTTTCACGGCTCTGCATTATAAACTTCTGTGAAACACTTGGGCATTCAAATTGCTCACCACACATCTAAATAAGTTCCTTGGGGGATCTAGTTTCCAAAATGGGGTCACTGTGGGGGGTTTCTACTGTTTAGTGACATCAGGGGCTCTGAAAACGCAACATGACGCCCGCAGACCTTTCTATCAAAATCTGCATTCCAAAACGGCACTCCTTCCCTTCCGAGCTCTGCCATGTGCCCAAACAGTGGTCACCCCCATATATGGGGTATCGACATACTCAGGACAAACTAGAGTACAACTTTTGGGGTCCAATTTCTCCTGTTACCCTTGTGGGCTAAAAAAACATTTTTGAGGAAAATAAAAAGATTATTTATTTTCATGGATCTGCGTTACAAACTTCTGTGAAGCACTTAGGGGTTCAAAGTGCTCACCATACATCTAGATAAGTTCCTTAATGGGTCCAGTTTCCAAAATGGTGTCACTTGTGGAGGGCTTCCACTGTTTAGGCACATCAGGGGCTCTCCAAAAGCGACATCGCATCCGATCTCAATTCCAGCCAATTCTGCATTGAAAAAGTCAAACGCCGCTCCTTCTCTTCAGAACTCTGCCGTGCACCCAAGAAGTGGTTTACCCCCACATATGGAGTATCAGCGTACTCAGGAAAAATTGCACCACATCTTTGGTGGTCCAATTTCTCCTGTTACCATTGTGAAAATAAAAATTTTAGAGCGAAAAGATCATTTTTGTGGAAAAAATATGATTTTTTATTTTCACGGCTCTACCTTATAAACTTCTGTGAAGCACTTGAGGTTTCAAAGTGCTCACCACACATCTAGATAAGTTCCTTAAAGGGTGTAGTTTCCAAAATGGTGTGAGTATGGGGTTTCCACAGTTTAGGCACATCAGGGGCTCCCCAAAAGCGACATGGTGTCTGATCTCAATTCCAGCCTATTCTGCATTGAAAAAGTCAAACTGCACTCCTTCTCTTCCAAGCTCTGCCGTGTGGCCAAACATGTATGCCATGTATTGGCGTATTCAGGGGAAATTGCACAACAAATTTTGTGGTTCATTTTCTCTTTTACACTTGTAAAAAAACAAAAAAAAACGTAAAGGGATATGTTGTGAATTTGGATTCTGGGCTCCCCCGGTGGCCGCTTGTGGAATTGGACTTGTCATCCTCTTTCCTGTTTCACCTGGTTCCATCAGTAGTGGGTGTCGCTATTTAAGCTCATTTCTCTGGTGGTTTCTTGCCGGTCAACAATGTTATCTGATGCCTCTCAGTGCTTGTTCCTGCTTCTGACAACTACTAGATAAGTTGGACTTTTGTCCATGTTTCGTTTGCCTATTTGTTCCAGTTCACAGCTGAAGTTTTGTTACTGTGTCTGGAAAGCTCTCGTTGATCAGGGATTGCTACTCTGGTGTTATGAGTTAATGCCAGAGTTTAAGGTAATCTCTGGATGGTGTTTTGTTAGTGTTTTTCTGCTGACCATGAAAGTATACTATCTGTCTTCTGCTATCTAGTAAGCGGACCTCAAATTTGCTAAGACTATTTTCCTGCTGCGTTTGTTGTTTCATCTGAACTCACCGTCATTATATGTGGGGGGCTACTGTCTTCTTTGGAATATTTCTCTAGAGGTGAGCCAGGTCTTATATTTCCCTCTGCTAGCTATTTAGGTCTTAGGCCAGAGCTGGGCATCTAGCAATAAATAGGAAATGCTACCTGGCTATTTCTAGTTGCGCGGCAGGCTTAGTTCATGGTCAGTATAGCTCCATCTTCCGAGAGCTTGTCCCTCTATAGGCTTGCTATGATCTCTGCTTGCAGAGATCATGACAGTTTGACCGGCCCATAAAGTGTTAAAGACCCAGGTTGAGAAAAGAGAGTTATAAGAAGTCTGCTGGAATTTTTTTTTTTTTTTTTTTTTTTTTCCCTCCAGTTTGCCTTGCTGCAGTCTTTTTTCTCTCTCTCCTCCTAATCTCTGTATGGCTCTGTGTGCACCTGACAATAATGGATCTTCAGAGTGTAACTGCGGGTTTGAATAATCTCATCACGAAAGTACAAAATTTACAAGATTTTGTGGTACATGCTCCAGTATCTGAGCCGAGAATTCCTTTGCCGGAGTTCTTCACAGGGAATAGAGCTAGCTTCCAGAATTTCCGAAATAATTGTAAGCTTTATTTGTCCCTGAAGTCTCGTTCAGCTGATGACCCTGCTCAGCAGGTTAGGATTGTGATTTCCTTGCTCAGGGGTGACCCTCAAGATTGGGCCTTCTCATTGCCAGCAGGGGATCCTGCGTTGCGCGATGTGGATGCGTTTTTTCTGGCCTTGGGCTTGCTTTATGAGGAACCTCATTTGGAACTTCAGGCAGAAAAAACTTTGATGGCACTATCTCAGGGGCAAGACGAAGCTGAGGTTTACTGCCAAAAATTCCGTAAATGGTCTGTGCTTACTCAGTGGAATGAGTGCGCCTTGGCGGCAACTTTCAGAGAAGGTCTCTCTGATGCCGTTAAGGATGTTATGGTGGGGTTCCCTGTGCCTGCAGGTCTGAATGAGTCCATGACAATGGCTATTCAGATTGATAGGCGTCTGCGGGAGCGCAAACCGGTGCACCATCTGGCGGTGTCTATGGAAAAGACGCCAGAAAGTATGCAGTGTGATAGAATTCTGTCCAGGAGCGAGCGACAGAATTTTAGACGGAAGAATGGATTGTGCTTCTATTGTGGGGATTCTACTCATGTTATATCAGCATGCTCTAGGCGTACAAAGAAGCTTGATAAGTCTGTTTCCATTGGCACCATTCAGTCTAAGTTTATTTTGTCTGTAACCCTGATTTGCTCTTTGTCATCCATTGCCACGGACGCCTATGTTGACTCTGGCGCCGCTCTGAGTCTTATGGATTGGTCCTTTGCCAATCGTTGTGGTTTTGATTTAGAGCCTTTGGAGACTCTTATTCCTCTGAAGGGGATTGACTCCACCCCATTGGCTAATAATAAACCACAATACTGGACACAAGTAACCATGCGTATCAATCCGGATCACCAGGAGATTATTCGTTTCCTGGTGCTGTATAATTTACATGACGATTTGGTACTGGGATTGCCATGGTTGCAGTCTCACAATCCAGTCTTGGACTGGAGAGCAATGTCTGTGTTGAGCTGGGGATGTAAGGGTATTCATGGGGACTTATCTTTGGTTTCTATTTCGTCGTCCATTCCCTCTGAAGTCCCTGAGTTCCTCTCAGATTATCAAGACGTCTTTGACGAACCCAAGCTTGGGTCGTTACCTCCGCACCGTGAGTGCGATTGTGCCATAGATTTGATACCGGGTTGCAAATATCCAAAGGGTCGTTTGTTTAATCTGTCCGTGCCGGAACATGCTGCTATGCGGGAATATATAAAGGAGTCTTTGGAAAAGGGACATATTCGTCCATCTTCTTCTCCCTTGGGAGCTGGGTTTTTCTTTGTCTCAAAAAAGGACGGCTCTTTGAGACCATGTATTGATTATCGGCTTCTGAATAAGATCACTGTTAAGTACCAATACCCATTGCCATTGCTTACTGATTTGTTTGCTCGTATAGAGGGTGCTAAGTGGTTCTCTAAAATTGATCTTCGTGGGGCGTATAATTTGGTGCGGATCAGGCAGGGGGATGAGTGGAAGACCGCATTTAATACGCCCGAGGGCCACTTTGAGTATTTGGTCATGCCTTTTGGTCTTTCTAATGCCCCTTCAGTTTTCCAGTCTTTTATGCATGATATTTTCCGCGATTTTCTGGATAAATTTATGATAATATATCTGGATGATATTCTGATTTTTTCTGATGACTGGGACTCTCATGTCCAGCAGGTCAGGAGAGTTTTTCAGGTTCTGCGGTCTAATTCTTTATGTGTGAAGGGGTCTAAGTGCGTTTTTGGGGTCCAGAAAATTTCCTTTTTGGGGTATATTTTTTCTCCCTCTTCCATTGAGATGGATCCCGTCAAGGTGCAAGCTATTTGTGACTGGACTCAGCCCTCCTCTCTTAAGGGTCTTCAGAGATTTTTGGGCTTTGCCAACTTTTACCGCCGATTTATTGCTGGTTTTTCGGATGTCGTTAAACCACTGACTGATTTGACCAGACATGGCGCTGATGTTGCTAATTGGTCCCCTCATGCTGTAGAGGCCTTTCAGGAGCTTAAGCACCGTTTTGCCTCTGCCCCTGTGTTACGTCAGCCTGATGTGAATCTGCCTTTTCAGGTTGAGGTTGACGCTTCGGAGATCGGAGCTGGGGCAGTGTTGTCGCAGAAAGGTTCCGACTGCTCCGTCATTAGGCCTTGTGCCTTCTTTTCTCGCAAATTTTCGCCCGCAGAGCGGAATTATGATGTTGGGAATAGGGAGCTTTTGGCCATGAAGTGGGCGTTTGAGGAGTGGCGCCATTGGCTAGAGGGGGCTAGGCATCAGGTGGTGGTATTGACTGACCACAAAAATTTGATTTATCTTGAGACTGCCAGGCGCCTGAATCCTAGACAGGCGCGCTGGTCTTTATTTTTTTCTCGCTTTAATTTTGTGGTGTCATACCTACCGGGTTCTAAGAATGTTAAGGCAGATGCCCTTTCTAGGAGTTTTGACCCGGACTCTCCTGGTAATACTGAACCCACAGGTATCCTTAGGGAGGGAGTAATTTTGTCGGCCGTTTCTCCTGATCTGCGGCGGTCCTTGCAAGAGTTTCAGGCGGATAGACCGGATCGTTGTCCGCCTGATAGACTGTTTGTTCTGGATGATTGGACCAGTAGAGTCATCTCTGAGGTACATTCTTCTGCATTGGCAGGTCATCCCGGAATTTTTGGTACCAGGGATTTGGTGGCAAGATCCTTCTGGTGGCCTTCCCTGTCACGAGATGTGCGAGTCTTTGTGCAGTCATGTGATATTTGTGCTCGGGCCAAGTCTTGTAGTTCTCGGGCTAGCGGACTGCTGTTGCCCTTGCCTATTCCTAAGAGGCCTTGGACACACATCTCGATGGATTTTATTTCAGATCTGCCTGTTTCCCAGAAGATGTCTGTCATCTGGGTGGTCTGTGACCGTTTCTCTAAAATGGTCCATTTGGTTCCTCTGCCCAAGTTGCCTTCTTCTTCTGAGTTGGTTCCTCTGTTTTTTCAGAATGTTGTCCGATTGCACGGTATTCCTGAGAATATTGTTTCTGACAGAGGTACCCAATTTGTGTCTAGATTTTGGCGGGCATTCTGTGCTAGGATGGGCATAGATTTGTCTTTTTCATCTGCTTTTCACCCTCAGACTAATGGCCAGACCGAGCGGACTAATCAGACCCTGGAGACATATCTGAGGTGTTTTGTCTCTGCTGACCAGGATGATTGGGTTGCTTTTTTGCCATTGGCAGAGTTCGCCCTCAATAATCGGGCCAGCTCTTCCACCTTGGTGTCCCCGTTTTTCTGTAATTCGGGGTTTCACCCTCGATTTTCCTCCGGTCAGGTGGAATCCTCGGATTGTCCTGGAGTGGATGCGGTGGTGGAGAGATTGCATCACATCTGGGGGCAGGTTATGGACAATTTGAAGTTGTCCCAGGAGAAGACTCAGCGTTTTGCCAACCGTCATCGTCGTGTTGGTTCTCGGCTTTGTGTTGGAGATTTGGTCTGGTTGTCTTCTCGTTTTGTCCCTATGAGGGTCTCTTCTCCTAAGTTTAAACCTCGGTTCATCGGCCCTTATAGAATATTGGAGATTCTTAATCCTGTTTCTTTCCGTTTGGACCTCCCTGCGTCCTTTTCCATTCATAACGTTTTTCATCGGTCGTTATTGCGCAGGTATGAGGTGCCTGTTGTACCTTCAGTTGAGCCTCCTGCTCCGGTGTTGGTTGAGGGTGAGTTGGAGTACGTTGTGGAGAAAATTTTGGACTCTCGTGTTTCCAGACGGAGACTCCAGTATCTGGTCAACTGGAAGGGTTACGGCCAGGAGGATAATTCTTGGGTCAATGCATCTGATGTTCATGCTTCTGATCTTGTTCGTGCCTTCCATAGGGCTCATCCTGGTCGCCCTGGTGGATCTGGTGAGGGTTCGGTGCCCCCTCCTTGAGGGGGGGGTACTGTTGTGAATTTGGATTCTGGGCTCCCCCGGTGGCCGCTTGTGGAATTGGACTTGTCATCCTCTTTCCTGTTTCACCTGGTTCCATCAGTAGTGGGTGTCGCTATTTAAGCTCATTTCTCTGGTGGTTTCTTGCCGGTCAACAATGTTATCTGATGCCTCTCAGTGCTTGTTCCTGCTTCTGACAACTACTAGATAAGTTGGACTTTTGTCCATGTTTCGTTTGCCTATTTGTTCCAGTTCACAGCTGAAGTTTTGTTACTGTGTCTGGAAAGCTCTCGTTGATCAGGGATTGCTACTCTGGTGTTATGAGTTAATGCCAGAGTTTAAGGTAATCTCTGGATGGTGTTTTGTTAGTGTTTTTCTGCTGACCATGAAAGTATACTATCTGTCTTCTGCTATCTAGTAAGCGGACCTCAAATTTGCTAAGACTATTTTCCTGCTGCGTTTGTTGTTTCATCTGAACTCACCGTCATTATATGTGGGGGGCTACTGTCTTCTTTGGAATATTTCTCTAGAGGTGAGCCAGGTCTTATATTTCCCTCTGCTAGCTATTTAGGTCTTAGGCCAGAGCTGGGCATCTAGCAATAAATAGGAAATGCTACCTGGCTATTTCTAGTTGCGCGGCAGGCTTAGTTCATGGTCAGTATAGCTCCATCTTCCGAGAGCTTGTCCCTCTATAGGCTTGCTATGATCTCTGCTTGCAGAGATCATGACAGGGATAATAAACTTCTTGAATGTGGTTTTGAGCACCTTGAGGGGTTTAGTTTTTAGAATTAGTCACTTTTGGGTATTTTCTGTCTTGTACACCCCTCAATGTGACTTTAAATGTGAGATGGTCCCTAAAAAAATGGTTTTGTAAATTTTGTTATAAAAATGAGAAATCTCTGGTCAACTTTTAACTCTTATAACTTCCTAACAAAAAAAAAAATGTGTTTGCAAAATTGTGCTGATGTAAAGTAGACATGTGGGAAATGTTATTTATTAACTATTTTGTGTGACATATCTCATTTTCACCATATTTCTATTCTTTTCATAAATAAACGCAAGTAATATAGAAGAAATGTTACCAGCAACATGAAGTACAATATGTCTCGAAAAAACAATCTCAGAATTAGTGGGATCCGTTAAAGCGTTCCAGAGTTATAACCTCATAAAGAGACAGTGGTCAGAATTGTAAAAATTGTCCTGGTCATTAAGCTGCAAATTGGCTCCGTCACTAAGGGGATAAGGTATTTTTTCAAATAATTTTTTTTAACTTTTCACTGTCATTGTTATTGCTCTTAGGGGACTTAAAGATGTGATTGTCTGATCACCCGTGCTATATACAGTGATGCCAAAGCATCGCTGTATATTGCAGAAATCACAGTCTCCTGTGGGGTTTAAAAGGAGCTCTGTAATTACAGGTACACGGGTCATCAGCTGACCCATTGCTGTTATGGCAATCCATCTGTGACCTATGATCACATACTGTTGCGCAAAAGAATGATGTGCACACGTCAGAGCCGCATGTTAAATGTCACTGTCAGAGATTGACAGTGGCATTTAACATGCGCCATACATGTAAGGCAGATGTCGTGTAGGGGTCCAATACCTGAGGGCCCCCTTCACAACTGTGTCACCCAATTTCCTGTGGGCCTTCTTCCCCACTGTGTCGCCTAATTTCCTGTGGGCCCCCTTTCCCACTGAGTCATCTAATTTCCTAAGGGCCCCCTTCTCCACTGTGTCACTCAATTTTCTGTGGGCCCCCTTCCCCACTATGTCACATTATTTCCTGAGGGACCCCTTCCACGATAAGAGAGGGGGTCCACAGGAAATTAAAAGTGAAGCAGTGGGGCGCACAGGAAATTAGGTGACACAGTGGGGAAGGAGTCCACAGGAAAATAGGTGACACAAGAGGGGAGGCGGCCAACAGGACATTAGGTTAACCAGTGGGGGAGGGGGCCCACAGGAAATTAGGAGACAGTGGGGGAGGGGGCCCACAGGAAAGTAGAAATTTCCTGTGGGGGACCCCCACCCTGTGTCACCTTTAGATTGCATGGGGGTCCTCCCTCCCCTATCGCCTCAGTCGCTGGAGTAATAGTCATGCTGCAGGCTGCCAGCAGGTATCATATATTTTACATACACTCACATTAATGGCTGCAGTAATAAATGTCCCTCAGCTCCTCTATGTGATTCTACTGTGCTACTTGGGCAGGACAGCTGACCAATCACAGCACAGCTCATTGTCTAAGCTGTGCTGTGAGGTCACACAAAGAAAACTAATGCTGATTGGCTGCATGTCAAGGAGACAATAGGTTGAGGGTTGCAGCAGCTCCGGTGTTGGTGAGGCTTGAGCTCCGGTAGTGGTAAGGAGGCAGGGGGGTCAGTGTAGGCTGTAAGCTTTCCTGAAGAGGTGGGTTTTCAGGTTCCGTCTGAAGGATCCGAATGTGGTTGATAGTCAGACATGTTAGGGCAAAGAATTCCAGAGGATGGGGGATATTCTGGAGAAGCCTTGAAGGCGGTTGGGTGAGAAGTGAATAAATGTGGAGGAGAGAAGGAGGCCTTGGGAGGACCGGAGATTAGGTGAGGGAAGATATTGGGAGATTAGTTCAAAGATATATGGAAGAGACAGGTTATTGATCGCTTTGTAGGTCAGTATTAGTAATTTGAACTGGATACGCTGAGGCAATGGGAGCCAGTGAAGAGATTTGCAGAGGGGGGAAGCAGAGGAGTAGCGAGGAGAGAGATGAATTAGTCGGGCAGCAGAGTTAAGGATGGACTGGAGAGGTGCAAGGGTGTTAGCAGGCAGGCCACAAAAAAATAGGTGATGAGGGCATGCACAAGCATTTTAGTAGATTGAGGGTTGAGGAAAGGACGGATTCTGGAGATATTTTTGAGCTGGAGGTGTATGTTCAGAAGGGGTTAAATTAATGTCTTAAAATGCAAGAATCTTATTACAGAATATACAGGAAGCTCTTTTCACAATTGAAATAAACTTCAATTTATATAAAAATTAATTAGCCTACCATTCAAATAAAAAAGAGTGCACTAATATTATATTTCACATTCAGGACAGTGCATGAAATATATGTCTATATAATGATGTATTTTTTTTCATATTTATAACCATTGCCATTGCTAGCAATCAATCAACCCCTTTGCAAATACCAAACTACATACTGCATTTCAGAATGTTCTGTTTTCTTTACACCATTCTGAGCCACAGATGACAAAGTTTGCTTGAAGCTGTAATTACTCTGTAAAGCTATGAAGCCAATTAGAGGACCAGAAACCTGCCAGTTTCAAAAAGTATAATAATAATAATAAATCTGTACATCTGTTCATATGTATCATATTAACTAGATTTTTTATATCTTTAACTGTTTCTAGACTGCATGGTCAAGAATTTAATTTCTAAAAATTAATTTACAAAAATTAGTTTCTTAAATTTATATTAACATTGACTTTAGATTCATTAGTATACCACAGCATGTACACTTGTGACATTTTTTTTATATTTATTACATTCTATGGTATCTTCAGAATGTTGCTAAAATTATCGTTTACAAAATTTGAACATGTTGAAAACATAATAATTTTAGAATTTATTAGTTCAAGAACATATAAAACACATCTATTTACCATCTAAAACATACAAATACACATCCACATGTATAACATAAAATCAGGGTAGGAAATAGCTTTAAATCAATGAATTACCAAATGACAGAAAATAATCTTTATTAAATTATTGAACAAGAACTGTTTCATTGTTTAACATGCTAATTCAGCATACTAGGCATAGGAACCGGTGTGAATAATAAAATTAATTATAAATTATTTACTGCATATCAATTTCTCTAGCTCAACATTTAAACAGTATTTACAGTTGTATAATAAAACTGTAAAATGAGTACGGTATATATGATTTAAAGCTATATGTTGGTCTGCAGATATCTATTCACTTCCATTCAGTTAAAAAAAAATTTAATGTTAATGGAGTTATCCATTACTGAATAATTGAAGACCTATCATTCGGAAATATAGGTGACATGTAGGACGGATCACAGCAGACACTTATATTACTTAGTGGCTGCTGTCGAATAGGACTTCTGTTTATCTCCCATTCACTTCAGTTGAGACTTGCCCTCCGTCCTATTCTCTTCAAGTGAATGGGAGATAAACAGCAGTAGTCGCTAATGGTCACTAAGCAAAGTACACGACTGCTTTGTTTTTCCCATATATTGTTTCATTCTGCCAATGCAGGAGTAGTTTTCTACAGCGCCGTAACTGCCTGGCTTTCAGAGCCCTACCAATCTCATATTGATAATCGATTCTACATTCAATGCTTAGTGATCATGGAAATGCATAAAGCACCACCATGAGGGCTTTCTCATTATGCCCTACAGCAATCAGATAACATGGTCTAACTCAGCTAATCAGGGGGATATCACAGCCAGTATAAAAGATAGGGGCTGGCCAAGACGTACCATTTTATGCTTGTACATTGTACAGAGAAATTACAGTGGCCCAGAGCAAATGTTCTAATTGCAATACGCTGAAAAAAGAGCATGGACTGCACATCCAAAAAAAATCAAATACTGATCTTATGCCGCTAGGCAAAAATATATATTACTGAACATGAGGATCTTAGTTTAACATTCTGATCAGACTGCAGGAAGCCCACGGCCAAGTCACTAGAAACCTCCCAGTGGGTCCTAACATTTATTGCCTTAAAGGAGCCACATCATGCCCTAACAACCCCAGCAGGGCAGCCTGGTGCCTAACAGCACCCTTGCTAAATGCTAAACTAAGAACCTCATGTTCAGTTATAGATATTTTTGCCTAGCGGCGTTAGATCAGTGTATGATTTTGGATGTGCTGTCCATTCTCTTTTTTTCAGAAAAAGTTCTAATTGCCCAAATTATAAACCCAACTTTAATAAACATGGAGAAAAAAATTTATTGTATCAAATGTAGCGATCTTCTCCTGTCACTCCCTGGCGAGCTACATGTAAGAGGGGGTCCTGGCTGGGTGTTAATGCTGCGAGGGCCTTGCATCCATGCAGGCTGCCTGTATCTGATGGTGTTGGCCAGACAGGACCATAGGTTTCAGTGTTCAATCAAGGAGACTTATGTTCTAAAACACAGTCTTTACTTAACGGTAACTTGGTATGGGTTATATACAAAGGGTAGCAGGCACAAAGTCTTATGGACCGTGTAAAGCATTTTCACACACAGTATCATTCCACTGTAGTCTACTCCAGGGCAGGTGAAACACACTGTCGTCACAGCATAGCTTGTCGACACAGTTCTGTTTAGCAAGTCTTTCTACCTCCTCAGCGGTTCCATGTCCTATTTCTTCCACTACTGGCCCCCTGGATCTACCGCTTGGTACCTCAACCAGTCTCACAAACTCAGTCCTGCTTAGGTCCATTATTTTTGGCGTTTAGCAAGCTCAGGGTTCTCGAGACATGTAATCTTATCCAAGGACTCCTTTGCTGTGGAAGGCCCCTCTCTTTCTTCTGTCACTTCCAGATTGCACTATGCCCTTGTCCCTTAGTCTCCTTGGCTGTAGTTCACCCACAATGGCAGCACTGCTCACAGACACTTTCTACTTGAACTTGAACCTGTTCCTTTCTGACTGTCTACAGGAAGCAGTCATTTGCCACAACAATAATCCCCTCCCACTGTGGGCTAGTCCCGAGCATTAACATTATCATTACCCTAATGTTGCTACCTAACTACAGTCATTATCTTATCCTTCCTATCTTGTTTCCTAAGTCTTAACCTATGTCTTACCCTATGCTATCCTATTCTGTACACTACCAATTTACTTATCTTCATTTATCACATCCTACATAATTCATTACTACACATTACATAGGCAAACATCACAACACAATATATATACAAGACCCAGGACACTATACACATGATTGGATTGGTGTCTTCAGAGGTAGGTGCAGTCCACACCTTTTACACATATACATATTGATTATGTTTCTATTGAAGCCAGTTAGTGTTCTTACCCACAATATTCATTTTATGGCTATTGTAAAGTGTAATGCTCCCAAAAATATCCCTCCACACGTATATACTGAAATTGGTATCCCCGCAGTGAATACCCCCCATAATTGCACTTCACACATACAGTACGATGATTCTACAGTGCCTACAGCAAATTACAACAAATTATAATGACCCCACAGTGCCATCAACACAGTATAATACCTCCACAGCATGATGCTCATAAATAACCCCCCACGGTATAATGTCCCCATTGTTTCCCACAGAGAATCACAGCCCAACAAAATATAATAGCCTGTCAGTTTGATGGTCCATAAATCCCTCACTCAGTATTATGGCCACAACAGTCCCCTACTCAGTATGATGATCCTCATTTTCCCAGACTCAGTATGATGGCCCCCACAGCCCATATTCCGTATGATGGCCCTACATTCCCTCACTCTATATGATAGCCCCCCACAGCCCCTTCACACAGTACAATGAAGCAAAAGTCCCCAACTCACTATAATGGTAGCACAATCCCCCACTAAGTATTAGGGTCCCCATAGCCTCTTGCTTAGTACAATGTCTCCACTACTACTGACAATTTTAAAAAATTACTCACGTCACCACATTCCCCCAGCATGCTTCTCTTGTCTGTGTAGTGTGAGTACTGAGGTTTCCATACATACATGACGTAGCGACATCATCACCCCTGCAGTGCACACAGTCTCCGACTCACAGATGCCGGATGAATATTAGATGAGGATTCCACCAATCTGTTCGATGGTATTCGTATGCTGATTATAGGGATACTGCTGAAATTCTGATAACGGGGCCCATAGCCATGGTTTGGTCTCAGTCAGTCTATTGTAACTGTGAATTAACAAATCTGTTATATACTGTTGTATACATCACCTTAATAGCTGCTTTTTTTTCACACACTGCAAGCAAGGAGAGGAGGTATTAAGCCCCTCATTGCTTAATCCAAGACTTGTGCATCACTGAAAGTATGATTTCTGCATTTTGAGATGCAGAAGCCAAAACATTTTGTTTACTTTCATTTATTTATTTTCTTTAAAAAATAGAACTCTCCATAATTCAGAAATTTACACACAACTATTTACCTACCAAAGTGTGTGTTTTGATTAAAATATTTTTTAGCCAGGCTGTGACCTGTTGCACGTACTTGCTTTTGGGACTTGATTATACTTAGATTTTCAGTTCCTATCCTATTTTATAAAGGTGTGTGTGTGTGTTTTCTTTTTATTTTTTGAATAGTTGTTTTTTCATGTTTAGATGCCATAAATCCCACAACCATACTGCCCACTGTCACCGCATGTTCATTTCCGGTCATGAACATACATATGTGTAGCAATTCACAACCTAGCATTGTCAGTTTCCTTACATTATGTTTCAGCTTTTGTTGAAGGAAAAAATAACAATATTAAAAAAAATAAGAATGATGAAAAATAATAAAAATAATCTTCAAAATAACAGGTTAAAGTTTTGCAACTGTTTCAATCGTAGGTGCCACAAAAATAAGCAAACTCTTTATTTAGAACCATTTTTTTAAGAATTTAATAATTTTAAACAAAAAATGTCTCCCCACCGCCAAAAAAAAGGAAAAAAAATACAGTTACACAGGTTCTAATTTTTGCCTTTCAATTTCAATATTCCATTTTGGCAACAGCTTAACACATAACTCTTCTGGGGTCTGTATAGCATTGTTAGGCAGTGTTTGTACATTCTGGAAATAGTTTTTATGTTTTTGTTTTTCCAACGGAAATCCATGTGCTTTAATCCAAAATTGTAAATAAATTATGACAGTAAATTTAAACATTTAACTACATTTAACTGTTTTATCCCACATGTTTAAATTGTCAAATTATAGGCACATACAAACTACACTCATATTACAGGCATGCTGTTGTTGAGTTATCCTTTTTCTGTTGTTCAATTATCCTTTTTGTCCATCATGTGAACTGGCTTGAATTTTTGGTTGATATGTTAAGTTTGTCAACAAAGATTGGAAATTTTATACTTGTATCTAAAATGTATGCTAAACCCAAATCTGATAACGGCAATGGATAGGTAGGATGGTAGGGTTATAGAAAAAAAATAATATCATGGATAAGAATGTCAGCCGCTAGCAGCAGCAACATCACCGACACTGCTTGCAGCAACCATCCCAGCAGTTGTAGTACCAAACGCAGTCTCGTTTGCCTCTGGCACACGTATTAGTAGAAAGGATTAAGAGGGCATAATAGAGGATATATCCCATAACTCATCTCAATCACAGCAGGATGATGTACTGATTGATAGCTAGAATAAAATATATATACAGTATATGGCGATATAAAACACATATAAAAATCATACTGAGATTGTGAAAGTATATATAGAAGTATTAGAAGTAGAATACAAAATAAAGAAAATTGTGTAAAAAACGTTGACAATTTTAACCCCTTCACCCCCAAGGGTGGTTTGCACGTTAATGACCGGGCCAATTTTTACAATTCTGACCACTGTCCCTTTATGAGGTTATAACTCTGGAACGCTTCAACGGATCTTGGCGATTCTGACATTGTTTTCTCGTGACATATTGTACTTCATGATAGTGGTAAAATTTCTTCGATATAACTTGCGTTTATATGTGAAAAAAACGAATATTTGGCGAAAATTTTGAAAATTTCGCAATTTTCCAACTTTTAATTTTTATGCCCTTAAATCACAGACATATGTCACGCAAAATACTTAAAAAGTAACATTTCCCACATGTCTACTTTACATCAGCACAATTTTGGAACCAAAATTTTTTTTTGTGACTGAGTTATAAGGGTTAAAAGTTGACCAGCAATTTCTCATTTTTACAACACCATTTTTTTTTAGGGACCACATCTCATTTGAAGTCATTTTGAGGGGTCTATATGATAGAAAATACCCAAGTGTGACACCATTCTAAAAACTGCACCCCTCAAGGTACTCAAAACCACTTTCAAGAAGTTTATTAACCCTTCAGGTGTTTCACAGGAATTTTTGGAATGTTTAAATAAAAATGAACATTTAACTTTTTTTCACACAAAATTTATTTCAGATCCAATTTGTTTTATTTTACCAAGGGTAACAGGAGAAAATAGACCCCAAAATTTGTTGTACAATTTGTCCTGAGTACGCTGATACCCCATATGTGGGGGTAATCCACTGTTTGGGCGCATGGCAGAGCTCGGAAGGAAAGGAGCGCCATTTGACTTTTCAATGCAAAATTGACTGGAATTGAGATGGGACGCCATGTTGCATTTGGAGAGCCCCTGATGTGCCTAAACATTGAAACCCCCCACAAGTGACACCATTTTGGAAAGTAGACCCCCTAAGGAACTTATATAGATGTGTGGTGAGCACTTTGACCCAACAAGTGCTTCACAGAAGTTTATAATGCAGAGCGGTAAAAATAAAAAATCATATTTTTTCACAAAAATGATCTTTTCGCCCCCAATTTTTTATTTTCCCAAGGGTAAGAGAAGAAATTGGACCCAAAAAATTGTTGTGCAATTTGTCTTGAGTACGCTGATACCCCATATGTGGGTGTAAACCATTGTTTGGGCGCAGGGCAGAGCTCGGAAGGGAAGGAGCGCCATTTGACTTTTCAATGCAAAATTGACTGGAATTGAGATGAGACGCCATGTTGCATTTGGAGAGCCCCTGATGTGCCTAAACATTGAAACCCCCCACAAGTGACACCATTTTGGAAAGTAGACCCCCTAAGGAACTTATCTAGATGTGTGGTGAGCACTTTGACCCAACAAGTGCTTCACAGAAGTTTATAATGCAGAGCCGTAAAAATAAAAAATCATATTTTTTCACAAAAATGATCTTTTTTGCCCCCATTTTTTTATTTCCCCAAGGGTAAGAGAAGAAATTAGACCACAAAAGTTGTTGTGCAATTTGTCCTGAGTACGACGATACCCCATATGTGGGGGTAAACCACTGTTTGGGCGCATAGCAGAGCTCGGAAGGGAAGGAGCGCTATTTTACTTTTCAATGCAAAATTGACTGGAATTAAGATGGGATGCCATGTTGCGTTTGCAGAGCCCCTGATGTGCCTAAACATTAAAAACCCCCACAAGTGACACCATTTTGGAAAGTAGACCCCCTAAGGAACTTATCTAGATGTGTTTTGAGAGCTTTGAACCCCCAAGTGTTTCACTACAGTTTATAACGCAGAGCCGTGAAAATAAAAATTCTTTTTTTTTTTTTCACAAAAATGATTTTTTAGCCCCCAGTTTTGTATTTTCACAAAGGTATCAGGATAAATTGGACCTCAAAATTTGTTGTCCAATTTGTCCTGAGTATGCTGATACCCCATATGTGAGGGGGATCCACTGTTTGGGCGCATGACAGAGCTCGGAAGGGAAGGAGCGCCATTTGGAATGCAGACTTAAATGGATTGGTCTGCAGGCGTCACGTTGCATTTGCAGAGCCCCTGATGTACCCAAACAGTACAAACTCCCCACAAGTGACCCCATATTGGAAACTAGACCCCCCAAGGAACTTATCTAGATGTGTTGTGAGAACTTTGAACCCTCAAGTGTTTCACTACAGTTTATAACGCAGAGCCGTGAAAATAAAAATTCTTTTTTTTTTCACAAAAATGATTTTTTAGCCCCCAGTTTTGTATTTTTACAAGGGTATCAGGATAAATTGGACCCCAAAAGTTGTTGTCCAATTTGTCCTGAGTATGCTGATACCCCATATGTGGGGGGGAACCACTGTTTGGGCGCATGACAGAGCTCGGAAGGGAAGGAGCGCCATTTGGAATGCAGACTTAAATGGATTGGTCTGCAGGCGTCACGTTGCATTTGCAGAGCCCCTGATGTACCCAAACAGTACAAACCCCCCACAAGTGACCCCATATCGGAAACTATACCCCCCAAGTAACTTATCTAGATGTGTTGTGAGAACTTTGAACCCCCAAGTGTTTCACTACAGTTTACAACGCAGAGCCGTGAAAATAAAAAATCCTTTTTTTCCCACAAAACTTATTTTTTGGCCCCCAGTTTTGTATTTTCCCAAGGGTAGCAGGAGAAATTGGACCCCAAAAGATGATGTCCAATTTTTCCTGAGTACGCTGATACCCCATATGTTGGGGTAAACCCCTGTTTGGGCACACGGGAGAGCTCGGAAGGGAAGGAGCACTGTTTTCCTTTTTCAACGCAGAATTGGCTGGAATTCAGATCGGATGCCATATCCCGTTTGGAAAGCCCCTGATGTGCCTGAACAGTGGAAACCCCCCAATTATAACTGAAACCCTAATCCAAACACACCCCTTACCCTAATCCCAACAGTAACCCTAACCACTCCTCTAACCCAGACACACCCAACCCTATTCCCAACCGTAAATGTAATCCAAACCCTAACCCTATCTTTAGCTTCAACCCTAACTGTAGCCCCAACCCTAGCCCCAACCCTAGCACTAACCCTAGCAATAACCCTAGCCCTATCACTAGCCCTAACACTAGCCGTAACACTAGCCGTAACACTAGCCCTGACCCTAGCCCTAACCCTAGCCCTAACCCTAGCCCTAACCCTAGCCCCAACCCTAGCCCCAACCCTAACCCTAACCCCAACCCTAGCCCTAACCCTAGCCCTAACCCTAGCCCCAACCCTAGCCCCAACCCTAGCCCTAACCCTAACCCTAACCCTTGCCCTAACCCTAGCCCTAACTCTAGTCCTAACTCTAGCCCTAACCCTAACCCTAATGGGAAAATGGAAATAAATACATTTTTTTATTTTTTTATTTTTCCCTAACTAAGGGGGTGATGAAGGGGGGTTTGATTTACTTTTATAGCGGGTTTTTTAGCGGATTTTTATGATTGGCAGCCGTCACACACTGAAAGACACTTTTCATTGCAAAAAATATTTTTTGCGTTACCACATTTTGAGAGCTGTAATTTTTCCATATTTGAGTCCACAGAGTCATGTGAGATCTTTTTTTTTTGCGGGACACGTTGACGTTTCTATTGGTAACATTTTCGGACGCGTGACATTTTTTGATCGCTTTTTATTCCGATTTTTGTGAGGCAGAGTGATCAAAAACCAGCTATTCATGAATTTCTTTTTGGGGAGGCGTTTATACCGTTCCGCGTTTGGTAAAATTGATAAAGCAGTTTTATTCGTCGGGTCAGTACGATTACAGCGATATCTCATTTATGTCATTTTTTTATGTTTTGGCGCTTTTATACGATAAAAACTATTTTATAGAAAAAATAATTATTTTGGTATCGCTTTATTCTCAGGACTATAACTTTTTTATTTTTTGCTGATGATGCTGTATGGCGGCTCGTTTTTTGCGGGATAAGATGACGTTTTCAGCGGTACCATGGTTATTTATATCAGTCTTTTTGATCGCGTGTTATTCCACTTTTTGTTCGGCAGTATGATAATAAAGCGTTGTTTTTTGCCTCGTTTTTTTTTTTTTTTCTTACGGTGTTTACTGAAGGGGTTAACTAGTGGGCCAGTTTTATAGGTCGGGTCGTTACGGACGCGGCGATACTAAATATGTGTACTTTTATTGTTTTTTTATTACTATTTAGATAAAGAAATGTATTTATGGGAATAATATTTTTTTTTTTTTTCATTATTTTGGAATTTTTTTTTTTTTTTTTTTACACATTTGGAAAAATTTTTTTTAACTTTTTTACTTTGCCCCAGGGGGGGACAATACAGATCGGTGATCTGCCAGTTTGCATAGCACTCTGACAGATCACCGATCTGAGAGAAGTGCACGCTGCTTCACAGTGCCTGCTCTGAGCAGGCTTCTGTGAAGCCACCTCCCTCCCTGCAGGACCCGGATCCGCGGCCATCTTGGATCCGGGTCTGGAGCAGGCAGGGAGGGAGGTACGACCCTCGCAGCAACGCAATCACATCGCGTTGCTGCGGGGGGCTCAGGGAAGCCCGCAGGGAGCCCCCTCCCTGCGCGATGCTTCCCTGCACCGCCGGCACATCGCGATCATGTTTGATCGCGGTGTGCCGGGGGTTAATGTGCCGGGGGCGGTCCATGACCGCTCCTGGCACATAGTGCCGGATGTCAGCTGCGATATGCAGCTGACACCCGGCCGCGATCGGCCGCGCTCCCCCCGTGAGCGCGGCCGATCGCGTATGACGTACTATCCCGTCGGTGGTCATACGGGCCCACCCCACCTCGACGGGATAGTACGTCAGATGTCAGGAAGGGGTTAATGGGATGGAATACCAGAGTGTGGTTTTAACTGCTAATTGCTACCAAGAGATTAACCGGAGGCAGGGCCGTATTCATAGTTTCTGCTGCCCTAGGCACTTTTAGTGCTGCCTCCCCCATTGGTGAGTATGACACTATCGGCAGGGACTTTGGCAAAAATCGCTGATGTGAAAGTCGCCTTTTGCAGCAGATCCGGCAGTTTTTCCGCATCTGCCACGTAACGGATCACTTACGGCAACACTGCGTTCGGCCTCATTCATTCCCTATGGGACTTGCAGACATGCATGCGATCCGGCAAATGCAGTACTTGCAGCAATGGAAAAAAACACTGCTAGCACTGTTTTTTGTATCACCGCAAGTGCAAAACCGCAAGTGCGGCACATGTCCGCAAGTAGCCATCACTACCTGTCCCTGCACCTTGCTAGCTCATCCCTATCCATCCCTCCCTGACCTAAAACTACACTATAAAGCTTTAGAAAAACAACTTATTAACTGACATATTCCATTGACATATAATGAGGGCTCCAGGCTACAGCGTAGACTGGGACGGGCAGTCTCCGGGTCTCCATTCTCTCTCTGTGCACATCCTCAGTCCCTGCCTCACTGCCTGTGCACAGACCTCCCTCCAACGGACCCGGTAATCGCCGCTCGCAGTAGCATACCGGCAGAGGTGTATCTAGGGTTTCTGGCACCGGGGCAGAATTCAGTTTGGCGCCCCCCCCCCTCCCCGCCAAGGACATATGCGATTTGCACACTTAGTCATGTACCAACAAGCTGTCCTCCCTAATGCTCTCAATGATCAGTGAAAAACTGAGAGAAGCAGAAGAGAAGCTCGGTGTCACAGGACCATAAGTGTAAAAGTCGCATGTGAGTGAAGTGCCCATCTGACGACTACTGGAACCTGCAGAGCTGAATCCTGACATCGCAGCTTCTGAATTCTCACAACTCATGCACTGCACACTTTTAGGATTCTCCCTTGCCAGTGGACAGTCATGTCAGCACAAGCATGCGATTTGTATACTTCTGACCACATTCCGACTAGACGTGCCCGGCCTCACTCAGTTCATTTTCATTGACGGAGGCCACACATGTCTAGTCAGCATGTGACCGCATGTATGTAAATCGCCAGCACAAGAGAATTCTGACAGCGTGCAGTGCGCACTGTGACAAGTCAGAAGTCTGCAGTCACAAAGAATGACTGCAGACTCATTACAAACCTGGACATTTCCTGTAATGTTCCTAACATAAATAAAAACAAGTATCACAAATAACATTTACATCCAGGTACCTTATAGATGACGTCGTCTCTGGAGCCTTCTCCTTCTTTTCTTCGTCTTGTCAAGATCCCATGATGAGTTTTCTCACCCACAGCCGTCTCTGCAGACTTCCATCTTCTCTGCTCTTTTGCTCCCCCATCCTTCTCCCCTGCATGAATGGCTCCCCCATCCTTCTCCCCTGCATGCATGGCTCCTCTATCCTTCTCCCCTGCGTGCATGGCTCCCCCATCCTTCTCCCCTGCGTGCATGGCTCCTCTATCCTTCTCCCCTGCGTGCATGGCTCCTCTATCCTTCTCCCCTACGTGCATGGCTCCCCCATCCTTCTCCCCTGTGTGCATGGCTCCTCTATCCTCTCACCTTGCATGCATGGCTCCCCCATCCTTCTCCCCTGCGTGCATGGCTCCCCCATCCTTCTCCCCTGCATGCATGGCTCCTCTATCCTTCTCCCCTGCATGCATGGCTCCTCTATCCTTCTCCCCTGCATGCATGGCTCCCTCATCGTTCTCCCCTGCGTGCATGGCTCCCCTATCCTTCTCCCCTGCATGCATGGCTCCCCCATCCTTCTCCCCTGCTTGCATGGCTCCTCTATCCTTCTCCCCTGCGTGCATGGCTCCTCTATCCTTCTCCCCTGCGTGCATGGCTCCCCCATCCTTCTCCCCTGCGTGCATGGCTCCTCTATCCTTCTCCCCTGCATGCATGGCTCCCCCATCCTTCTCCCCTGCGTGCATGGCTCCTCTATCCTTCTCCCCTGCGTGCATGGCTCCTCTATCCTTCTCCCCTGTGTGCATAGCTCCTCTATCCTTCTCCCCTGTGTGCATGGCTCCCCCATTCTTCTCCCCTGCGTGCATGGCTCCTCTATCCTCTCACCCTGTGTGCATGGCTCCCCCATCCTTCTCCCCTGCGTGCATGGCTCCCCCATCCTTCTCCCCTGCATGCATGGCTCCTCTATCCTTCTCCCCTGCGTGCATGGCTCCTCTATCCTTCTCCCCTGCGTGCATGGCTCCCCCATCCTTCTACCCTGCGTGCATGGCTCCCCCATCCTTCTCCTCTGCGTGCATGGCTCCTCTATCCTTCTCCCCTGCGTGCATGGCTCCTCTATCCTTCTCCCCTGCATGCATGGCTCCTCTATCCTTCTCCCCTGCGTGCATGGCTCTTCTATCCTTCTCCCCTACGTGCATGGCTCCCCTATCCTTCTCCCCTGTGTGCATGGCTCCCCCATCCTTCTCCCCTGCATGCATGGCTCCCCCATCCTTCTCCCCTGCATGCATGGCTCCTCTATCCCTTTTCCCTGTCATACTCACCTCTCACCGGGCGGCGCAGAACTTCCCGGCATCTCTGCAGCGTCTTCCTTCCTGTATGAGCGGTCACGTGATACCGCTCATTAAGGTGATGAATATGCGCATATTCATCACCTTAATGAGCGGTACCATGTGACCGCTGAAGACAGGACACACTGCCGGCGCTGAGACGCAGTTGCAGCCACAGCTGGAGGAAGGTGAGTATTACGTCTTCAGGGAGGGGGGTGGGAAGGAGGGAGGGAGGAGGGGGCGGGAAGGAGGGAGGGAGGAGGGGGGGCGGGCACTTGACCCCAGAGTTTTATTAAAAAAAAAAAAGAAAAAGAAAAAGCCTAGCTCAAGTGCGCCCCCCCCCCCCCCCCCCCTCGCATCCCGCCACCCCAGGCACATGCCCTCAAGTGCCTAGTGGCAAATACGGCCCTGACCGGAGGGCAGATATATCCTTCGAAATCATAGATAAAATTGAAGCCAATCCATCAAAGTTATGTTGGATGGTATGCTTTCCATCCACTTAACATCAGTTGTTGAGAATGCACAATCTCAACCACAATTTCCCCACGGACAACGGGATAAAACACCAATAACATCTTGTTCCCTGACACCCTTAGAAAATTTGGATATTCCAGTAAATTCCTCTAACCTTGTATCATCTATGCATATCCCAACCCATAACATGTTTGATATTCTGGATGAAACAGTGAAATAGTGAGATCTCCCTCTAATGTACCCACTAATCATGAGACTCAAACGACTGACAAAGGAACTGTAACTTCAACCTCAACAAGCAACCACAACCATACACAAGCACGTAAAAACACCGTCAATCCAAATGTTTTCACATAGGCCCCCAAAAAATGCCAAAGGGGCGATAGGGGAGAGCAATTCACCAAAAAGAAAAATAAATCATTTAATAATAATCTTTATTTTTATATATCGCTAACATATTCTGCAGCGCTTAACAGTTTGCTCACATTATCATTGCTGTCCCCGATGGGGCTCACAATCTAGATTCCCTATCAGTATGTCTTTGGAATGTGGGAGGAAACCAGAGAACCCGGAGGAAACCCATGCAAACACAGAGAGAACATACAAACTCTTTGCAGATGTTGTCCTGGGTGGGATTGGAACCCAGGACCCCAGCGCTGCAATGCTACCCACTGCACCACCGTGCTGCCCATTTAATGAAATAAGGAGTGAAGGCCAAACCATTTTCAATGTCAGTCAATACACTTTGCAGCACAATGAAACATCCCTACTAAATAAAGGCCTTTAATATGCCCCAGCAGTTAGTTTTAATAAATTCCAGACTTTTATAGGCATAAATCAGTTGGCCATTAAAAAAACATTTCATCAAAAAAGATTCTGGTAAAATGGGTCAAAATATTCAGAATAATAATTTCAGTGGAACACCTCATAGTTACAAACATACTGAGTTGAAAAATAAATCTAATTTTCACCTCCTCCATGAATACTCAGACTCTTTTCAAAAAAATGTTATTGATGATCTCAGATGGGTCAGTAATAGAAGATGTACTGATTTTAAATACAACTTAACCTTTTATGAATGTAAAGCTATTAGACAACTACAGGATAATAAAAAAAATTGTAATTCGTCCTGCTGATAAGGGGAGTGGGTTCTTGATATTGGACCAAGAACAATATCACAATGAATCTAAAGTATTGTTGAACAATAGTAGAACAAATAAGATAATGAAAAATGATCCAACCTGTGCCTTCAAATTGGAAATGAAGAAACTGATTAATGGAGGACTACAAAAATATTAAAATCTGAGAGAGTCTTCATTGGTTGATACCTTTTAATGGCTAACTGAAAAGATTTCTGGCAAGCTTTCAAGACTACTCAGGTCTAGGGTTGAGCGAAACGGATCGTTCATTTTCATAAGTCGCCGACTTTTGGTAAAGTCGGCGTCTCATGAAACCCGACCCGATCCCTGTGTGGGGTCGGCCATGCGGTACACGATCTGGGCGCCAAAGTCGCGTTTCGTATGACGCGTTTAGCGCCATTTTTTCAGCCAATGAAGGAGCGTGGGCAGAGTGATGACATAGGGGTTAGGGGCATGCACGCCTATCACCATTTTATCACTTGTGCGCAGTAGCGATTTGGAATGTGCAAAACGAAATTTTCTGTTCTGGGACGGAGGAGAGAGAGAGAGAGAGAGAGAGAGAGAGAATAAAAAAAAAACAAAAAAATCCCCATTGACGTGCATAGGGTTTCGTGTTCCGGCCGATCCTCGACTTGCGCAGTAATCGGCCGATTTCGCCCGACTCGACTTTTCCAAAAGTCGGGTTTCGCGAAACAGGACTCGACCCTAAAAAAGTCAAGGTCGCTCAACCCTACTCAGGTCTCTTGGAAAATAGAGGACTACACCGCAGGCATCTTGAATAAAGAAGAGGCTGAATATATCAATATTCAACTACCTTGGATAGCAATTTTCTACCACCTCCTTAAGATGCATAAAATCTTTGTTAATCCACTAGGACGACCCATAATATCTGGAAATCGTTACGTCAAACTTGTCCAGATATGCAGACAATCAACTTCAGAATTTTGTACCATTACTGCCAGCATACTTAACCCATTACTTGCCAAATTAGCAATTTTCTTTTTTTTTTTTTTTTTTTAATGACAGATTTTTAATGATTTGGGTTCTAATGAATCAGAAACATAATTTGCAAACATTTTTCAAGCACGGATTTTTCAGAAAAGGGGGTCCCAATATTCAATTAAAAATGATAATGACATGATTTCCTATTTTAAAAACATTCATTTTACAAACACAACACAAAAAATTGGACCTAATTATAAAAATTATAAAATCTTAGTTGCTAGAAGCTAAAGATTAGGCGTCCCAAAAAAAGGACATTGGTAGATAATGGGTTAAAGTACAGCAAACATGTACATAAATAATGGACCATCTTGAATGGCAGGTTCACTATAATATAGGGCCCTTAGATATTACATCTCACTATCCTGTAATATAACATAATAAAGGTCATGAGGCTGTAACAAAGGTGACCGTGAGGTAGGTATGGCGAGTTGTTTAACCCCTTTACCCCCAAGGGTGGTTTGCATGTTAATGACTAGGCCATTTCTCATTTTTACAACACCATTTCTTGTTAGGCACCACATCACATTTGAAGTCACTTTGAGGGGTCTATATGATAGAAAATACCCCAAAGTGACTCCACTCTAAAAACTGCGCCCCTGAAGGTGCTTAAAACCACATTCAAGAAGTTTATTAATCATTCAGGTGCTTCACATGAATTTTTGGAATATTTTTTTTAAAAAATGAGCATTTAACTTTTTTTCACAAAAAAAATTCTTCAGATCCATTTTTTTTATTTTGCCAAGGGTAACAGGAGAAATTTGACCACGAGAGTTGTTGTGCAACTTGTTCTGAGTACGCTGATACCCCATATGTGCAGGTAAACTACTATTTGGGTGCATGGCAGAGCTCGGAAGGGAAGGAGTGCCGTTTGACTTTTTCAACGCAAAATTGGCTGGGATAAAGAACGGACATCATGTCGCGTTTGGAGAACCCCTGATGTGCCTAAGCAGTGTAAACCCCCCACAAGTGACACCATTTTGGAAACTAGACCCCCTAAGGAACTTATCTAGATGTGTGGTGGACACTTTGAACCCCCAAGTGCTTCACAGACGCTTATAACGTAGAGCTGCAAAAAGAAAAAATCATAAAAGGAAAAATTATATATTTATATTTTTGCCCCCATTTTCAAATTTTCCCAAGGGTAACAGGAGAAATTGGACCACAAAAGTTGTTGCGCAATTTGTCTTGAGTAAGCTGATACCCTATATGTGCAGGTAAATCACTGTTTGGGCTCATGGCAGAGCTCAGAAGGGGAGCGCAGTTTTACTTTTTCAACGCAGAATTGACTGGAATTGAGATCGGATACCATGTCGCGTTTGGAGAGCCCCTGATATGCCTAAAAATTTTGCAAACCAGATCCCCAAGGAACTTATCTAGATATGTGGTGAGCACTTTGAACCCCCAAGTGCTTCACAGAAGTTTATAACGTAGAGCCGTAAAAATAAAAAATCATATTTTTTTCCACAAAAATGATCTTTTCGCCCCCAATTTTTTATTTTCTCAAGGGTGAAAGAAGAAATTGGACCCCAAGAGTTATTGTGCAATTTGAGCATACACTGATACCACATATGTGGGTGTAAACCACTGTTTAGGCACATGGCAGAGCTTAGAAGGGAAGGAGCACCAGATTTTACTGTTATGATTTGCAGGTGCCATGATCCACTGGGAGTGCCAATGAGGTACCAAAACAGCAGAACTCCCCATAAGGGACCGCATTTTTTGAACTACACCTCTCAATGAATTCATCTAGGGGTACAGTGATCATGTTAACACCATAGGTGTGTCACAGAATTTTATACCATTGGGCAGCCATGCGGAGAGACTCAGGAAGAACGGAGCGCTATTTGCCTATTCAAGTGAATGGGTCTGTGCACATGTCAGTGTGTTTCCACGCTGACATGTCCGTCTTTTAATGTCAGCACGGGCCACAAAACATCCAGTACACATGCATATGCATAACACACATGGATATCATCCATGTGACATGCAATGGCGCCGGGGAAGAAGAGTTACAGTATCGCTGATCACCGGCAGAGCAGGGGAGAATGATGAGAGCCCTGTTCAGCACCCGGTGCCAGGGAACCGTGCTTACTGTAACGCTTCTTCCCTGGCGCCCGTCCTTGTGGTACTGATGCGGCACACACATGCCACACATGTCACAAGAAATAAATACACGGACACTGACATCTCTGGTACCGGAAATATCAGGACACGTGAAAGAGGCGTTATAGCGGATTTTTCTGCTTGGCAGCTGTCACACACAAAAAGACGCTTTTTATTGCAAAAAATAGTTTTTGCATCACCACATTTTGAGAGCTATAATTTTTCCATATTTTGGCCCACAGAGTCATGTGAGGTCTTGTGTTTTGCGGAGCGACTTGACATTTTTATTGGCACCATTTTCAGGCACATGACTTTTTTATTGCTTTTTATTCCGATTTGTTGGAGACAGAATGAGCAAAAACCAGCAATTCATAAATTTCTCTTGGGGGAGGCGTTTATACCGTTCTTCGAGTGGTAAAATTGATAAGGCAGTTTTATTCTTCGGGTTAGTATGATTACAGCAATAATTTTATATAAAAAATAATTATTTTTGCATCGCTTTATTCTGAGAGCTATAACTTTTTTATTTTTCCAGTGATAGAGCTGTTTGGGGGCTTTTTTTGTGGGACAAGATGATGTTTTCAGCAGTACCATGTTTATTTATATCCGTCTTTTTGATTGCGTGTTATTCCACTTTTTGCTTGGCGGTATGATGATAAAGCATTATTTTTTGCCTTTTTTATTGGGTTAACTAAAAGGATTAACTAGTGAGATAGTTTTGTAGGTCGGGTCATTACAGACACAGGGATACCAAATATGTGTACTTTTATTGTTTAGATTTTTTTTTTATTTACATATTCATTTAGTGATAGAATAAATATTGATTTTTTTATTATTATTTTTTATTTAAAAAAAATATATTTTCACAATTATTTAAAAAAAATTGTTTTACTTCATTCTATCTTTTACCCTTTGGGACACTCATTTTGTGCAGGCTGATCGCTTCTATAGCATGCAGGTGAAGCAGCATCTGCATCCTATAGAAGCTGTCAGCACCGCAATCCTTACACACTGACCTAAGAGACTTCCTGACATGCACTGCACATGACAGGAAGTTTCTCAGCTCTGGTAACCCGGATGTCATCATGACTACATCGGGTTACCATAGCAGCGATCGGGATCCCGCATCACACCATGGGATCTCCGATCCAAAGGCAGAGGGGCTGTCAGCCCTCTGCCTGCTCCCAGAATGCTGCGATCCTGTTCGGGGGTTAAAGTGCCGGAAGCGGTCTGTGACCACTCCTGGCACTTAGTGCCCGGTGTCAGCTGTGCGCGGCCGATCACTGTCACGTACTATTCCGTCCAAGGGAAGTAAGGCCCAGGTCACATGAACCAAATAGTACATCGGATGGCAGAGAGAAGTTAAAGGCACAGTACATAGACAGTCCACTGAGCAAACAGTCAGTGAGCACCACCCGGGCCCTTGCACATGGATAAACGGGACCAACACAGCTTTTCCCCACAGGTTACCTTCTCTTCTGGCCACAGGTGATTCGAAGTTCACAAAGGCAACTGCAGTCCAACAGGGAAAATAATTTTTTAATGAACAGTGATAAAAAAGAAGATGAAGAAGGGCACAAATACAACACTGGTTTTCCTACTCTCTCCTGTCACACTCTCCAACCGCACCCACAGCAGCTGCAGCAGTAAAAGATTAGAGCGCCAGACTAACCCCTTCAGAATTGGGGGGCCATTCCAGAATCTTGGGACCCTTGTTGCAGTCCTTAGCCCTTTTGTTAAGTCATTGGTCCTTAGCCTGGGGCAACAGACCTCTTCCGTCTGGGAGGTCTGGCAGTGCCCGGTCTGTAATCCACATCTGTATTGGCCAACATATCTGGGCAGTTCTGCTTGCAGACTGAGACTTCCTGTCTGCTCTGAAGGCTGCTGACCCAGCCCTCTAAGTTACTTAACTCTTTCCCTACTTCTAACATACAGTTACATACATTACAATAGTAAACATTAGGACCAGGCAAACACAGCACAATACATTAAGAAAACATAACATATTTCTATACAGTGCACAGGAGTGTCACACAGAAGGAGAGGAGGGCGCAACTGAGGGGATCTGCCACCCCCTTACAATCCCCCCTCCTTAAACATGGCCATCCCCAGCCATGGCAACCTTGACGAACAAATATAACAAGAGTCCCAGTCTCTCTGCAGGTAGGTCCTTAGTCCTTCTGGGGACAATCTTCCCCTCCCTCCTTTGAGCGGACCACTGGCTGTTTTAGTGATGGAGGGCTGCATGTTAAACATGGCGCCAGTCCAAGGTTTAAGTGGGGCAAAGTTTAGGAGCACACAGTCCAGCAGCCACATCTGGAGTCCACCGCTACTAACCCCCATGGAGTTCTGGTCCCATAATCCAGTAAGGGAGGCACCAACGGGTGCAAAAAACTGGGAGGAGGGCCACTAACCGGTGGCCACGTCAGGTGCCATTGTCCTTGGGCGCCATGCAAAGCTGACTGCCTTCTCAAGGACACAGAACAGTCCCCGGATCCTGCAACTGGCACCAACACAATTTTCTTAAAGGGGCCACTCAGTCTGTACACAGCTGCTGAGTTGCATAGTGGACTGCATTTGGGCTTTGTACCACCACATAAATGTGGGATGAGGACCCACTGGAGGAGGAGTCCCTGCTGTTTCTCCAGCTCCATACTCCCGCCAGCGGTGGTCCGGTTGCTCCTTGAGCCTCTGGCTATGCTGAGGCTCAAGAAGCACTGCCCTGAGGCACCACTCCTTTCTATGCAGCCTAGACAACTACGGCTGCAACTGCTGGTCCTTTCAAATCTGGGATCTCCTGTGATGGACCGGTCACTCGGTTGGAGGCCATTCTTATGGCCACTGCATAAGGCCCCCGGCGTCCTTGCTCCTTTATAAATTCCACATAATCCCCTTCCTGAAGGGGGCCATTGAACATGAGGGAGGCAGCATTTATGTAGACCTTGGCCTCGGTCTTCAGCTCCTGTATAAAGCCATAGCCCCTGTTCCAGTTTAGATACCTGAAGAGGCCATGGGTCATCCGGCCTGCCGCAGTTCCTCCGCTGGGGCACTGAAGCTCCTCATGGATACGGCGCTCCTGCTGCGATTTCTCCTGAATCACTTGAATCACTGGATCCACTCAGCCTCCGTAGGCACACGGGATCCTCGGCACACAGGCCACGACTGTCAGCTGGGACGGGTGCGGCCTGGGAATGCACAGGTGCTGATGCAGCCAGGGACGATGATGAAGCCAGCCGCCAAGGTACCTTCGGAGATGACGGCATGGTCAGCAGCCTCCGGGGAAAATGACGGAGCCATGGACGGTGGGTAGGCTGAGTACAAAGCAGTGGGCTGGCCAGACAGGGGTCCCTTACTCACCGCTGCAGCTGTCGGTATTCCTCCTGGGCGGCTATCAGCATAGGTGATTGTGGCCATCACAATCCCCTGCAAGGCCACCTCCAGGATCTTCTGCACTCCTTGGGGTTTCTGCCGAAGTGTCGTCAGGTCCTCATCATCATCTGGTTGCTGGCTTGGCCGCCGCAATGAGGGTCACTCCTCCAGCTCTTCCGACCACCAGGCCTCAAAGCTCAGGCCCGGGCCTTGGAGTGCCTCCAGTCCTGGCGGCCGATGCCACCATGGTAGGACATACTGCTCATCTCCATGCCAGCCGGTAATGGGGTGTCATCCTCTGACAGACAGTCAATCTTTTTTAGCTTCCACCCACTCATGGATGGGGTTATTCCTTGCTGCTCCACCCATTTCTCCTGCTCAGGCTGCAAGGGTGGCAGCTCCTTCTTCGCCCGCACATATTCTGGGCAGGCATGTGTCACAACGGGGTGCGACCTTCTTTCTTCTGGTGCCAACTTTCCTGGGTGATGCCCATGATAAGCAACCTTGTCTTTACTTTTCACACCAACAGCCGCCATCTATTTGGCAAAGGTCAGCGACATTCCTTAGCCATCCGCAATCCTGTTACAGTGGGCAATACATCACATGTCACAATTTCAAAGTCACACATCTCAGGATCGCTGTCAGCTGACAGCTCCATCTTTTCCAGTTCGGGCATCACATATTTCAAATACACAGACCCGGTCAGCCACCATCTTTATTTCTCTATGGCGGACACTTCTCTTCTGGCCACAGAAGTCCAGACGATTCGAAGTTCACAAAGGCAACTGTTGTCCAACAGGGAAAATAATTCTGTAATGAACAGTGATAAAGAAGATGAAGAAGGGCACGAGTACAACACTGATTTTCCTACTCTCTCCTTGTCACGCTCTCCAACCGCACCGACAGCAGCTGCAGGAGTCAATGATTAGAGGAATTCCATGCACTGGGATAACCCCTTCAGAAGCGGGGGCCCTTCCAGAATCCTGGGGCCCTTGTTGCACTCCTTAGCACTTTTTTCCAGTCCTTGGTCCTTAGCCTGGGGCAACAGACCTCTCCAGTCCAGGGGGTCTGGCAGTGCCCGGTCTGTAATAAACGTCTGCCCTGGAGGGTTCTGACCCAGCCCCCTAAGTTACTTAGCTTTTTCCCTACATCTAACACACACTTACATGCATTACAATAGTAAACATGAGGACCAGGTAAACACAGCACAATACAGTACATAACATATTTACATACAGTGCACAGGGGGGTCACATAGAAGGAGAGGAGGGCACAACTGAGGGGACCTGCCACCCCCTTACAAGGCAGCTGTACATTTTCTTACCAAGTCCAATACCCTTACTGTTGATCAAATACAATTTATTCAAGACTGTATGCACTTTATTTTAACGCTTAACGATTTTAAGTATCAGGCAAACTACGATACCCAATTATGAGGTACTGCCATGGGGAACAGGTTGCGCCCAGTTACATTAACTTGTACATGGGTCGTTTGGGAGGAGACAGCCATATGCCCTGGTGGCATGCTGTGCCATAGACTGGTCCTCTGGCAATGTTTTATAGATTAAATTTTATTTATATGGTTTGGTGGCCAGGACTCGCTTTTACAATTTTTAACTGAAATTAATAAAAAATAATTTTTTTGAATTTTACTTCTACATGCAGTACAGAATAAATCAATTTTTTAGACCCTTACATATACAGTATATGAGGATGATGGACATATATGTACCCGCACAAACAGTGAAGGAAATAATTATTTGATCCCTTCCTGATTTTCTTAGTTTGCTCAGTGACAAAGACATGAACAGTCTATAATTTTAAGGGCAGGTTAATTTTAACATTGAGAGAAAGAATATGAAAAATAAAGTCCACAAATATTATAAATATTTAATATAAATTTATTTGCATTTTGAAGTGAGAAATAACTATTTGATTCCTCTGACAAACTTAATACTTGGTGGCAAAACCCTTGTTGACAAGCACAGCAGTCAGACTATTTTTGGAGATGATGAGGAGGTTTGTGCACATGTCAGGAGTAGTGATAAGCGAGTATGTGTTAGGTGTCGAGTTCCCACTGCTGCACAGAGGGAATATCGAACCATGTCCGCTACGGTCTCCCATTCTCCTCCAACCACAGTGGAACCTGCTCAGCAGAGACGCCGGTCCCAGCGTCTGTCTCAAGCTGATACTGTGCGAATGGTTACTGCTGCCTTTCTAGGCTTTGCCTTTGTAACCAGCACTGATCAGCAGCGAGCAGGCCTTTCTGGGACTAAGTCCTGCTTTTCCCATGCTGAGCATGCCCACAGGATGACCTCCCATTGGAGGTTTGGGGTCACATGCTCAGGTTCTGTTGCGGCTCCTACTGGACCATCAGGAAGGTCCCGGAGCGCTACTGCTATAAAAGGTTTGCATGGCCACTTGGCCATACACTAGTGTAAACTTGCTAATGTGTGTGTGTGGATATATGCCTGTCGATGGATGAAAGCTCCAAATCATTCCCATCCCTAGTGTTGTTGCCTGCTTGTGAATGGTGGAAGCTAATTAGTGCCAGACAGTGCTGCTCTACACATCCAGCACACAATTCAGCGTCTCTCAGCAGCGACCGCCAGTGCGGTGCGATGCACTTAGTGTGCTTTCCTGGCCCTTGTTAGGGTGGTTAGTGGCGTCCGCTAGAGCTGTACGCACTCTTGTGCAGTAAATTATTAGTTCAGTTTAGGGTTGAGCGAAACGGATCGGACAAATTAAAAAATCGCCGACTTTCGGCAAAGTCGGGTTTCATGAAACCCGACCCGATCCTAGTGTGGGATCGGCCATGCGGTCGGCGATTAGAGCGCCAAAGTCACGTTTCATATGACGCTTTCAGCGCCATTTTTCAGCCAATAAAGGAGGACGCAGAGTGTGGGCAGCGTGATGACATAGGTCTCGGTCCCCACCATCTTAGAGAAGGGCATGACAGTGATTGGCTTGCTTTCTGCGGCGTCACAGGGGCTATAAAGGGGTGTGCACGCCAACCGCCATCTTACTTCTGCCGATAGGGAGAGATTGCTGCAGCTTCATCAGAAGAAGGAATATAGTTAGGGAGGGAAGATTAACCCTCAAACTGCTTGTGCTGTAGTGATTTCCACTGTCCAACACCACTTTTTTTTGCAGGGACAGTGGAGGCTATATTTTTGTGCATCAGCTCTGTAGCTTATTAGGCTGCCTTATAAGGCTCCCTGATAGCTGCATTGCTGTTTGCATGCTGCTGTGCAAACCAACTGCTTTTTTAAATGCAAAAATCCTGTTGCTTCTTTCTGCACAGTTATCTTGTTTATTTGTCCACAGTGCACTTTTGTGTGCAGCAGTCGTTTTTATTGCTGCCATACTTGTCCTGAGATCATTGTAGGGAGATTGAAATTGTACTACAGTCCTTGTATTTTTTCATATATCTTCCAGCCACTTTCTGCCACTTAAATTGTGTTGTTTTATACACTGGGCCTGAGTTTTGGTTCAGTCTCCAAAAAAAAAAGGGAGATTCTAATTCTCACAAAGTGGATATATTTCAGTCCTGTTAGTTTGTCGTATATCAGCCAGCCACTTTCTGCCACTTACATTGCGTTGTTTTATACACTGGGCCTGAGTTTTGGTTCAGTCTCCAAAAAAAAAAGGGAGATTCTAATTCTCACAAAGTGGATATATTTCAGTCCTGTTAGTTTGTCGTATATCAGCCAGCCACTTTCTGCCACTTACATTGCGTTGTTTTATACACTTGGCCTGAGTTTTGGTTCAGTCTCCCCCCAAAAAAAGGGAGATTCAAATTCTCACAAAGTGGATATATTTCAGTCCTGTTAGTTTGTCGTATATCAGCCAGCCACTTTCTGCCACTTACATTGTGTTGTTTTATACACTGGGCTTGAATTTTGGTGCAGTCTCCAAAAAAAATAAGGGAAATTTAAATTTTCAACAAGTTTATATACACCTTCTACCTTGTTTTACAGTACCATAAAATGGTTGTTATTTTGGTTAGATTTTCCAAAAAATGAGGAAGTCTGGTGGAAGAGCCCGTGGGCGTAGGTTACCAGCTGGTACTGATGGTGGTGGTGGAGGTGGTGCATCTGGTGGTAGTGGCAAAAGCACAATAGCACCTAAGGCTGGAGGTGTTGAGCCAGCGTCATCGTGTGGCTACACAAGGCCTCGAAGACTCCCTTATCTGGTGGAAAAAGGACACATCTGGCTACCCAAAATGTTGATGATCTAACCTTCATTAAAATGAACCAATCATGGATTTCAAATTATTTTGCCCCACCTTCCCCTGCTGACACGTAGCTTGCCTGAAAAATGTCTTGCTTTTGGCCTCCTCTTACTGACTTCTCCAATTCCTCCATTTGCAGCTGCTGAATTTCCACCATAGGAAATTTTTATACCTCCCTAAATGGGCTGACTCCCCCCACAGGGCCGTGGTCACCACCTGGCGCAACACCCGTGCGAGTGCCATTTCTCTGGACAGGTGGGTGGGCCCACTCTTGGGCGACGGCACTGGCACAGGGTCCCTCATAGTACAATGAAGTGTCTCTGACGGTGGTGGTGCACAACCAACATCAGACACACCGTCGTAATATGAGGGGCCCTGTGCCAGTACCGCCGCCCACGAGAGAGTGTTCCCCCCAGCTCGAACAGTGCTCTACCACTTGCAATACTTACCTCTCCCTGCTCCACCACTGTGTAGTCTGTGCTGTTAAATCCTTCAATGGCACTGCCAATACAAATTTGTTGAAATGATAGATGATAGTTAAAATA
Organism: Ranitomeya variabilis; assembly: GCF_051348905.1. Taxonomy (NCBI): domain Eukaryota; kingdom Metazoa; phylum Chordata; class Amphibia; order Anura; family Dendrobatidae; genus Ranitomeya; species Ranitomeya variabilis. The sequence goes on from NC_135233.1 coordinate 640,487,435, forward strand.
TACAGGGGCCCTGGCCTCCATTTAGACCAGTTAATACTTTGCACCTACTACCACTGTCTGCTACTCAGCAGAGGAGCCCACCCCTGTACCTAGCTATGCCACCTGTTTATTTATGAACAATTTTTTGGCAGACATTTAGCCCACTTTATTATTTGGGCCTACTAACTTAGTCTGCTACTCATTACAATTTTCCGACACTGAGCAAAGCAATGTGGCCTGTTTATTTATGAACATTTTTTTGGCAGACATTTAGCCCACTTTATTATTTGGGCCTACTAACTGTGTCTGCCACTCATTACAGTTGTCCTCCACTGAACAAAGCAATGCCGCCTGTTTAGTCCTGTTACCAATTTTGAACTGCATTTAGGCTACTTTATTATTTAGGCCTACTAACTGTGTCTGCCGCTCATTACAGTTGTCCTCCGCTGAACAAAGCAATGCCGCCTGTTTAGTCTTGTTACCAATTTTGAACTGCATTTAGCCTACTTTATTATTTGGGCCTACTAACTGTGTCTGCCACTCATTACAGCTGTCCTCCGCTGAACAAAGCAATGCTGCCTGTTTAGTCCTGTTACCAATTTTTAACTGCATTTAGGCTACTTTATTATTTGGGCCTACTAACTGTGTCTGCCACTCATTACAGTTGTCCTCCGCTGAACAAAGCAATGCCGCCTGTTTAGTCCTGTTACCAATTTTGCACTGCATTTAGCCTACTTTATTATTTGGGCCTACTAACTGTGTCTGCCACTCAATACAGTTGTCCTCCACTGAACAAAGCAATGCTGCCTGTTTAGTCCTGTTACCACATTTGAACTGCATTTAGCCCACTTTATTATTTGGGCCTATATCTGTGTTTCCTCCTCATCCTGCCCATTGCCCAGCCACTGCTAGATGAGTCTGCTGGTACATTGACCCAGACCACTACGTTCCCCTTGCACTCTACACAGCCAGAATCTGACCCTGCTGAAAGTCAGGTTCCCCTTCCCGCATACTATACCACCTTACACGGGGACAAAGAGGAAAGTCAGATGAAAGTGCAGGTTCCTTCATCAGGTGGGGGGCATATTTGTTGGCGACGTCACTGGCACAGGGTCCCTCATAGTATGCAAAAGTGTCTCTGCCGGTGGGAGGCGCCACCCACCGTCAAACACACCGCCGTACTATGAGGGGACCTGTGCAAGTGCCAATGCCAACGAGTGAGCCCCCTGCTTCTCAGGATCACAGCACTTGCAAAGTTGAAATACTTACCTCTCCCTGCTCCACCGCCGTGATGTATTCCGCGTTTCCTGGGCCCACGAAAATCTTGAGCCAGCCCTACCCCCCCAAAACTTTAGCCAAATGACCCCCAGTTTCCAATGCCTAACTATTATTATAAAGTAAATTAAGATTGACAAGCTTCAGTAATAAGAATTAATGTTTTTGGCATTAAAATGGACACTGTAGGTGTTTTCCTGTCCTCCACTCACTGCCGACTTTGATTCCCCATTGACTTGCATTGGGTTTCGTGTTTCAGTCGGCCCCCGACTTTTCGCAATAATCGGCCGATTTCACCCGACCCGGCTTTTGACAAAGTCGAGTTTCTCGAAACCCGACTCGATCCTAAAAAAGTAAAAGTCTCTCAACTCTAGTTCAGTTCTATCCCTGACATGACAGTAGTGGTGTTGAGCGTAAGAGGTCTAGAGTGTCACGGGGAGACTAGGTGAGCGAGAGCTAATAACCCGGGCCCCTGCAATTTCCCTCAGACTAGGGAAATCCTGACTGACCCTCTACCTGGAGTTTACACTGATGGTGTGCATGTCCAGGCCTCGAACCTCACCCTGTCTCCTGTTTCAACCCTAGGCTGAAACCTCCACCCACCACCCAGTGAAGAGGTAATACACCAATACCCACAGTTAGCACAGACAAGGATAAAGGAAAATATACACCACGCCGCAGTCACTCAGGAATACACTATAAATGTGCAGGGCAAAATAAATACAAATATAGGAAGGAGTAAATAAGACTAAGGAAAATACACCACCAGCAACGAATCTCCAACAACCAGCTCTCCACTCCAGACCGAGATAACAACGCACAAGACAGAAGCTATAATCAGCGATGCCCAATGATCAGGAGAACTATTTAAAGGCAATGGGCATGGCCCAGCTTCCAATCCGAGCATCAGGTAAATTAACCCCGGAACAGCTAGATAAAATCGAGCCGACGCCAATGAGCAAATAGTGGTCAAAAGCGGAATTACCGCTGTCTGTTGAACAACCTGGTCTGAACAGCGTCCGACATGACAGTACCCCGCCTTCTACGAGGGACCCCAGGGCCCTCTGTTATGATCCTAGTGGCTGAGGATCACAAAACGGACTAGCTAAGTTTATGAACATAGACACGAGCTCTAGGGAGGTGGTAACTGGACTGACCGCAAACCTGATCCTAACCAACACACTAAAGGTAGCCGGTGAACGTGCCTAAAATCCTGGACGTCTCGACGCAGCCTGAGAAGCTATCTACTCCTGGAAGGAAAGTAAGACCTCACTTGCCTCAAGAGAAATCACCCCAAAGATATAGGAAGCCCCCAACAAATAATAACGGTGAGGTAAGGGGAAAACACAAACGTAGAAATGAAAACAGATTCAGCAAATGAGGCCCGCTAATACTAGATAGCAGAAGACAGATAGGGAACTGTGCGGTCAGTAAAAAACCCTATGCAAAATATCCACGCTGAGAATACAAGAACCCCCACACCAGCTAACGGTGTGAGGGGAGAAACTTAGCCCCCTAGAGCTACCAGCAAGCAAGGAAATCACATATTAGCAAGCTGGACAAGAAACAAAAATGAACCAAGAAACATATGACCACTGATGGTCAAAAAATGAACCAAGCAAAACTTAGCTTCTCTTGAAGAGACTGATAACGAAGGACTGCAGGAGAGCTCCAAAATAGCACTGAAGACATTGACAGCAGGCAACAACTGAGAGTCCAGGTGAACTAAATAGGAAACCAGCTAACAGATAACGAGACAGCTGATCAGCCTCAGACCTGCAGAATGACACAAAGAACCACCAGAGGGAGCCCAAAGACAGCACTCACACAGTACCAGTTGTGACCACAAGAGGGAGCCCAAAAACAGAGTTCACAACAGCCCTCACGGCTTATAGGACCTGGCTTGTCTGGATGGCGACGATGAAAAAACCTGACCAGCCGATCCGCATGAATATCCGAGGCTGGTACCCAGGACCTCTCCTCAGGCCCATAACCACGCCAGTGTACCAAGTACTGTAAAGTGCGACGCACTACACGAGAGTCAACCACCTTGGAGACTTCAAACTCCAAATTACCATCCACCAAGACTGGAGGTGGCATAGGCGCCCACAGAACCCACCACCTTCTTTAGAAGAGACCTGTGGAACACGTTGTGTATCTTATACACCGTAGGGAGCTCCAATCGGTACGCTACTGGGTTAATGACGGCGGTGACCCTAAATGGACCAATAAACCGTGGACCCAATTTAAGGGATGGTATTTTGAGTCTTATGTTTTTTGTGGATAACCACACCCAGTCATCCACACTCAGGTCCGGACCTGGCACACGCCTACTGTCAGCCACACGTTTGTACCTAGCACCCACATTCAACAGGCGCTGTTTAACTCTCCTCCAGACTGATGACAATTGTGCTCCTAATTGATCCTCCTCCGGAACGCCGGAAGAGCCCCTCTGACTCAAGGTACAAAATTGAGGATGTAGCCCGTAAACACAAAAAAACGGAGACTCCCCAGACGACACCTGGCGGTGATTATTGATGGCAAACTCAGCCAAAGGAAGAAAGGTAGACCACTCCTCCTGGTTATCAGAGACAAAGCAGCGTAGGTACTGTTCCAAATTTTGGTTCATACGCTCAGTCTGACCATTTGACTGAGGATGGAACGCCAAAGAATGAGACAACTTGATCCCCAGCCGTGAGCAAAATGCTTTCCAAAATTTTGCTACAAACTGAGACCCCCTATCAGACACGATGTCAGACGGAATCCCATGAAGTCTGACCACGTCCTGCACAAATACCTGAGACAGAGTCTTAGCGTTAGGCAACGAAGGCAAAGACACAAAGTGCGACATTTTAGAAAACCGATCAACAATCACCAAGATGACCGTGTTCCCAGCTGATGAGGGCAAATCAGTGAGGAAATCCATGGAGATTTCTGTCCATGGCTTACTAGGTACTTCAAGAGGATGTAGTGTGCCAACAGGACGGGAGCGGGGCGTCTTAGCCCTAGCGCACGTGGTACAAGCTGACACGTATGAGACCACGTCCTGTCGGATCTTGGGCCACCAAAACCGATGTGACACCAACTCCAAAGTACCTCTAACCCCTGGGTGGCCAGCCAGGACAGCATCATGATACTCCGCCAAAACCTTTAAGCGGAGATGAAGCGGTACAAAAGATTTGTTGATGGGAAGCTCAGATGGTACCTCCTCCTGAGCCTCCGCAATCTCAGCCTCAACCTCGGTAGTGAGAGCCGAAACCACAACACCCTTTTGGAGGATGGGTAATGGATCTTCCCAAGGTTCACTCCCCAGAAAACACCTGGACAGAGCATCCGCCTTAGTGTTTTTAGACCCCGGTCTGTAAGTGACAACAAAATTGAACCTCGTGAAAAACAATGCCCAGCGAGCCTGCCTGGGGGACAGACGCTTGGCTGATTCCACATACAGCAGATTCTTAAGATCGGTAATAACAGTAACCTGATGTACTGACCCCTCCAAGAAGTGTCGCCATTCCTCAAAGGCCAACTTGATTGCCAACAACTCCCTGTTGCCGATATCGTAGTTACGTTCGGCGGACGACAGTTTCTTGGAGAAATAGGCGCACGGACGCAAACCACTCAAAGATGAACCTTGAGATAGTACTGCCCCCACACCAACCTCAGACGCATCGACTTCCACAACAAAGGGTTTTGATACGTCTGGCTGCACAAGAATGGGGGCTGAAACAAAACTGTTCTTAAGAAACTCAAATGCGCGCACTGCAGCCTCAGGCCAAACGGAGAAATTGGTACCCTTTTTAGTCATGTCAGTTAGCGGTTTAGCAATGATGGAAAAATCCTTGATAAATTTCCTATAGTAGTTAGAAAACCCAAGGAACCGCTGAAGTGCTTTCAGGTTATCAGGACTAGGGTTGAGGGACTTTTATTTTTATAGGATCGGGTCGGGTTTCACGAAACCCGACTTTCTCAAAAGTCGGGTCGAGTGAAATCGGCCGATCCTATAAAAAAGTCGGGGTCGGCCGAAACACGAAACCCAATGCAGTGCAATGGGATACTATGGTTCCCAGGGTCTGAAGGAGAGGAAACTCTCCTTCAGGCCCTGGGATCCATATTAATGTGTAAAATAAAGAATTAAAATAAAAAATATTGATATACTCACCTCTCCGACGCAGCCTGGACCTTACCGCTGGTAACCGGCAGCCTTCTTTGCTTAAAATGAGCGCGTTCAGGGCCTTAGATGACGTCACGGCTTGTGATTGGTCGCGGCCGCCCATGTGACCGCCATGCGACCAATCACAAGCCGTGATGTAATTCTCAGGTCCTAAATTCCTAATTCTAGGAATTTAGGACCTGAGAATTACTTCACGGCTTGTGATTGGTCTCGTGGCGGTCACATGGGCGGCCGCGACCAATCACAAGCCGTGACGTCATGGAAGGCCCTGAACGCGCTCATTCTTAGGAAGGAAGGCTGCCGGAAAGAAGCCGAGGGTGAGTATATTCCTATTAGGTATATACTCACCCTCAGACGCGCCCTGCTTCTTTCCGGCAGCCTTACTTCTTAAGAATGAGCGCGTTCAGGGCCTTAGATGATGTCACGGCTTGTGATTGGTCGCGGCCGCCCATGTGACCGCTCACGTGACCAATCACAAGCCGTGACGTAATTCTCAGGTCCTAAATTCCTAGAATTAGGAATTTAGGACCTGAGAATTATGTCACGGCTTGTGATTGGTCGCGTGGCGGTCACATGAGCTGCACGCGACCAATCAGAAGCTGTGACGTCATGGAAGGCCGTAAACACGCTCATTTTAAGCAAAGAAGGATGCCGGTTACCAGCGGCGATGTCCAGGGGCCTCCGGAGAGGTGAGTATATCAATATTTTTTATTTTAATTCTTTATTTTACACTTAAATGTGGATTCCGATACCGATTTCCGATATCGCAAACATATCGGAACTCGGTATCGGAATTCCGATACCAGATTCAGAAGATCGCCGACCTCACACAGGGGTCGGGTCGGGTTTCATGAAACCCGACTTTGCCAAAAGTCGGCGACTTCTGAAAATGGCTGACCCGTTTCGCTCAACCCTAATCAGGACGTTCCCAATGCAGCACCGCTTGCACCTTAGCGGCGTCCATTTTAAAACCAGAAGCAGACACAATATAACCCAAGAAAGGCAACTCTTGAACAGAAAATACACATTTCTCAAGTTTAGCATACAGCTTATTCTCTCTGAGAAGCTGTAACACCTGCCTGACATGATTTAAATGAGCATCACGGTCGCAAGAATATATGAGGATGTCATCTAGGTACACGATAACGAATTTCCCCAAAACATGAGAGAACACATCATTGATGAAATGTTGGAACACTGCAGGTGCGTTAGTCAACCCAAAAGGCATCACCAAATTTTCAAAATGACCCTCAGGGGTATTAAAAGCCGTCTTCCACTCATCACCTTGACGGACTCTTATGAGGTTGTACACCCCTCTGAGGTCAAGCTTGGTAAACCACTTAGCACCCGCCACCTGGTTGAACAAATCTGGTATCAGTGGCATCGGGTATGGATCACGAACCGTAATCTGGTTCAACTCCCTGAAATCCAAACACGGGCGTAATCCGCCATCTTTCTTCTTCACGAAGAAGAACCCTGCTGCCACCGGCGAGGATGACGGCCTGATGTGCCCTTTGCTCAAGCTTTCAGCAATATAATCTTTTAACGCTTGTCTCTCCGGACCCGAGATGTTAAACATCCTTGCTTTAGGCAACTTGGCCCCTGGTTTAAACCTGATAGAACAGTCATAGGGGCGATGTGGCGGCAACTCTGAACAACCCTTTTCAGAGAACACATCCACAAAATCCAGAAGTGACTCCAGAACGCTTGAAGTCACCGCAGCCACACATGTGGCCAGGCAATTCTCCTGGCAGAACTCGCTCCACTGAATTATGTCCTGAGTTTTCCAGTCAATTACCGGGTTGTGCATGGACAACCAAGGAAAACCCAAAACCACCTGAGCAGGAAGATTCCTGAGCACCTTACATGTAACCCGCTCGGAATGTAGAACCCCAATGTGGAGTTTCACCTCAGCCACAAATTCAGTAATCTCCCCCAGAGAGAGGAGCAGCATTGATGTTGACCACGCAGATAGGATGAGACAGTTTTTCAATCCTAAAACCTGCTGTGCACGCAAACTCCTCATCAATGAGATTTGTGGCTGAACCACTATCCACAAAAACAGTAATTGGCAGCTCACTGCCAGCGATAAAAACCTTAGCAGGGAGCATGCATTGAGAAACCACCATGGAGGATATACATAAGCTCAGATTGGTCTCCTCCACACCCTCTGAGCTTAGAAGTTTTCCGCCGTTGCATTTTTCTTAGACAGCAGAGGACAGATGTTAATAAAATGACCAGATTTACCACAGTGAAAACAGGCTCCCTGCTTCCTGAGCTCAGGTGCTCGACGCTTCACATGTGACACCCCTGCGATTTGCATAGGCTCCATGGGCTCACCTGCAGCAACCTCACGTGAACCTAAACCCTCTCCCATAGGCGGTGTCTCATGCTCCCCCTGACGCAAACGGTGATCAATGCGGACAACCAGACTCATAGCGGAATCTAGAGAAGCAGGAGTCTCGTACATCAGAAGGGCTTTTTTAACCCTTCCAGAAACCCCATGAATAAACTGACTCCGCAATGCTGGATCATTCCATTGTGTATCGATCGCCCAGCGACGAAATTCAGAACAGTAATCCTCTGCAACTCGCTCCCCCTGGCGAATAGTGCGTATCTTAGATTCTGCTAGAGCCATTCTGTCAGGTTCATCGTAGATTTTTCCAAGAGAGGAAAAAAAACTCTCCACAGAGTCAAATGCAGCAGAATCAGATGGCAAAGAAAACACCCATGCTTGGGGATCCCCGCTTAACAATGACAACACCAGGCCCACACGCTGAGCCTCATTACCCGAGGAGATCGGGCGCATACGGAAATATAGTTTGCAAGCTTCACGAAAAGAAACAAATTTACTGCGTTCCCCAGCAAATTTTTCAGGCAAAGGGAATTTAGGCTCAGCAACTCTTCCTGTCACCCCAGCTTGTACATTAGATACTGCTAGTCCCTGTTGCTGAACTGCCTCCCTCAACTCAGTGACCTGTAAGGACAGCGCCTCAACTGGCGGGTTATGGAAGTTATGGGATCCATGACAAAAGAAAAAAAAAGATACCCCTTTTTTTTTTTTTTCTTTTTTGTTGTTGGGCCGATTATAATGTCACGGGGAGACTAGGTGAGCGAGAGCTAATAACCCGGGCCCCTGCAATTTCCCTCAGACTAGGGAAATCCTGACTGACCCTCTACCTGGAGTTTACACTGATGGTGTGCATGTCCAGGCCTCGAACCTCACCCTGTCTCCTGTTTCAACCCTAGGCTGAAACCTCCACCCACCACCCAGTGAAGAGGTAATACACCAATACCCACAGTTAGCACAGACAAGGATAAAGGAAAATATACACCACGCCGCAGTCACTCAGGAATACACTATAAATGTGCAGGGCAAAATAAATACAAATATAGGAAGGAGTAAATAAGACTAAGGAAAATACACCACCAGCAACGAATCTCCAACAACCAGCTCTCCACTCCAGACCGAGATAACAATGCACAAGACAGAAGCTATAATCGGCGATGCCCAATGATCAGGAGAACTATTTAAAGGCAATGGGCATGGCTGTTGTGAACTCCGTTTTCAGGCTCCCTCTTGTGGTCACAGATGGTATTGTGTGACTTTGGTTTTTTGGCTCCCCCTGGTGGTTTGGTTTATTATCCTGCGGGTCTGCTGGATCAGCTGCCTCGGTATTCACCAGGGAGGCTCCTATTTAGCTCTGCTTCACTTCCACTTGTTGCCGGCTGTCAATGTATTCAGTGCTAGTCTGATTACTCCTGATTATCTCGTTTTCTGCCTCTTCCGGATAAGCTAAGTTCTGTTTGAATATTTTTTGCTCATCTGCCTGCAATATGATTTCTGTGTATGATGAGTATAGTCCAGCTTGCTAACATGTGATTTCTTTTTGCTGGTAAGCTCTGGGGTACGGAGTTGCTTCCCCCGCACCGTTAGTTGGTGCGGGGGCTCGAGCAATCTGCGTGGATATTTTGAATAGGGTTTTTTATTGACCGCACAGTTTCCTTCCTATTTTCTGCTATCTAGTATTAGCGGGCCTCATTTGCTAAATCTGATTTCATCTCTGCGTTTGTGCTTTCCCCTTAACTCACCGTTAATATTTGTGGGGGGCTATTCTATATCTTTGGGGTCATTCCACTGAGGCAAGTGAGGACTTACTTTCCCTCCAGGAATAGTCAGTTTCTCAGGCCGTGACGAGACGTCTAGGATTTTTAGGTAACGTTCCACGGCTGCCTATAGTTGTTTGCGGATAGGATCAGGTTGCGGTCAATCTAGTTACCACTTCCCCAGAGCTAGTAGTCTGTTCAGTTACTTAGCTAGTCCGACCTGCGATCCTTGCCACTAGGATCATAACAGTACAGCCGGCCTATAAAGTGTTAATTGCATGGCAGAAGCAGGAGAAAAGAAGCTTGGAGATTTTTTTTTTTTTTTTTTTTTTGCTGCCGTGTGTCTAGCTGCTGTGTGTCTGGCTTCTCTCCTCCTCTTAATCTTGGTGTGGCTCTGAGTTCAGCTGCTGATATGGATATCCAGAGTTTAGCTTCCAGTGTAGATCATCTTGCTGCAAGGGTACAAAGTATTCAGGATTTTGTTGTGCACAGTCCTATGTCAGAGCCTAGAATACCTATTCCGGAGTTGTTTTCTGGAGATAGATCTAGGTTCCTGAATTTTAAGAACAATTGCAAGTTGTTTCTTTCTTTGAAACCTCATTCCTCTGGGGATTCTGTTCAGCAAGTTAAGATTATTATTTCTTTCTTGCGTGGCGATCCTCAAGATTGGGCTTTCGCATTGGCTCCAGGGGATCCTGCATTGCTCAGTGTGGATGCGTTTTTTCTGGCCCTTGGATTGCTCTATGAGGAACCTAATCTTGAGAACCAGGCTGAAAAAGCGTTGTTGGCCCTCTCTCAGGGGCAAGATGATGCAGAGGTGTACTGCCAGAAATTTCGTAAATGGTCGGTGCTTACTCAATGGAATGAGTGTGCCCTGGCTGCAAATTTCAGAAAAGGTCTTTCTGAAGCCATTAAGAATGTCATGGTGGGGTTCCCTATGCCTGCAGGTCTGAATGAGTCAATGACTCTGGCCATTCAAATTGATCGGCGTTTGCGGGAGCGCAAACCTGCGCACCATTTGGCGGTGTCTTCTGAACAGACACCTGAGTCTATGCAATGTGATAGAATTCTGACCAGAAGTGAACGGCAAAATTATAGACGGCAAAATGGGTTGTGCTTTTACTGTGGTGACTCAGCTCATGTTATCTCAGCATGCTCTAAGCGCACAAAAAAGATTGATAAATCTGTCACCATCGGTACTTTACAGCCTAAGTTTATTTTGTCTGTTACCCTGATTTGTTCCCTGTCATCTTACCCGGTTATGGCTTTTGTGGATTCAGGTGCTGCCCTGAGTCTGATGGATTTGTCATTTGCCAGGCACTGTGGTTTTGTTTTGGAGCCTTTAAAATTTCCTATTCCACTAAGGGGAATTGATGCTACACCATTGGCTATGAATAAACCTCAGTACTGGACACAAGTGACCATGTACATGACTCCTGTTCATCAGGAGGTGATTCGCTTTCTTGTATTGCATAATTTGCATGATGTTGTCGTGTTGGGCCTGCCATGGTTGCAGACTCATAATCCAGTCCTGGATTGGAAAGCAATGTCTGTGTCAAGTTGGGGTTGTCAGGGAATTCATGGCGACGCTCCTGTGGTGTCAATTGCTTCATCCACTCCTTCTGAGGTCCCTGCGTTTTTGTCAGATTACCAGGATGTATTTGATGAGCCCAAACTCAGTTCTCTACCTCCTCATAGGGATTGTGATTGTGCTATAAATTTGATTCCTGGTAGTAAGTTTCCTAAGGGACGACTTTTCAATTTGTCAGTGCCGGAGCATGCTGCTATGCGGAGTTATATAAAGGAGTCTTTGGAGAAAGGACTTATTCTCCCCTCCTCCTCCCCTCTTGGTGCGGGGTTCTTTTTTGTGGCTAAGAATGATAGTTCCTTGAGACCTTGTATTGATTATCGCCTTCTAAACAAAATCACGGTCAAATTTCAGTATCCTTTGCCATTGTTATCTGATCTGTTTGCTCGCATTAGGGGGTCTAGTTGGTTCACCAAGATAGATCTTCGTGGTGCGTATAACCTTGTGCGTATTAAGCAGGGTGATGAATGGAAAACTGCATTTAATACGCCCGAAGGCCATTTTGAGTACTTGGTGATGCCTTTTGGACTTTCTAACGCTCCTTCTGTCTTTCAGTCCTTTATGCACGACATCTTCCGTGAATATCTGGATAAATTTATGATTGTGTATCTGGATGATATTCTGGTTTTTTTCGGATGATTGGGAGTCCCATGTTAAGCAGGTCAGGATGGTGTTTCAGGTCCTGCGTGCCAATGCTTTATTTGTGAAGGGCTCAAAATGTCTTTTTGGAGTCCAGAAGGTCTCTTTTTTGGGTTTCATTTTTTCTCCTTCTGCTATTGAGATGGACCCAGTCAAGGTTCAGGCTATTCATGACTGGACTCAGCCTACATCTGTTAAGAGTCTTCAGAAGTTCTTGGGTTTTGCTAATTTTTACCGTCGCTTCATCGCTAATTTTTCTGGTGTTGTTAAGCCATTGACGGATTTGACCAAGAAGGGTTCTGATGTTACTAATTGGTCTCCTGCGGCTGTGGAGGCCTTTCGGGAGCTGAAGCGCCGGTTTTCTTCGGCTCCGGTCTTATGTCAGCCAGACGTCTCCCTTCCTTTCCAGGTCGAGGTTGATGCTTCTGAGATTGGAGCGGGGGCTGTTTTGTCGCAGAGAAGCTCTGATGGCTCTGTGATGAAGCCATGTGCTTTCTTTTCAAGAAAGTTTTCACCTGCCGAGCGGAATTATGATATTGGTAATCGGGAGTTGTTGGCTATGAAGTGGGCATTTGAGGAGTGGCGACATTGGCTCGAGGGAGCTAAGCATCGTGTGGTGGTCTTGACTGATCACAAGAATTTGATTTATCTCGAGTCGGCCAAGCGGCTGAATCCTAGACAGGCTCGTTGGTCGTTGTTTTTCTCTCGTTTTGTTTTCGTGGTCTCATACCTGCCTGGTTCGAAGAATGTGAAGGCTGATGCTCTTTCTAGGAGTTTTGTGCCTGACTCTCCTGGTGATTCAGAGCCAGCTGGTATCCTCAGAGAAGGGGTGATTTTGTCTGACATCTCCCCAGATTTGCGACGGGTGCTGCAGGAGTTTCAGGCGGATAGACCAGACCGTTGTCCACCGGAGAGACTGTTTGTCCCGGATAGATGGACCAGCAGAGTTATTTCCGAGGTTCATTCTTCGGTGTTGGCAGGCCATCCTGGGATTTTTGGTACTAGAGATTTGGTGGCTAGGTCCTTCTGGTGGCCTTCCTTGTCGCGGGATGTGCGTTCCTTTGTGCAGTCTTGTGGAATTTGTGCTCGGGCTAAGCCTTGCTGTTCTCGTGCCAGTGGCTTGTTGTTGCCTTTGCCTGTCCCGAAGAGGCCTTGGATGCACATTTCCATGGATTTTATTTCAGATCTCCCTGTCTCTCAGAGAATGTCGGTCATTTGGGTGGTGTGTGATCGTTTTTCTAAAATGGTCCATTTGGTGCCCTTGCCTAAGTTGCCTTCCTCCTCCGAGTTGGTTCCTCTGTTTTTTCAAAATGTGGTTCGTTTGCACGGGATCCCTGAAAATATTGTTTCCGACAGAGGATCCCAGTTTGTGTCTAGATTTTGGCGGACCTTTTGTGCTAAGATGGGCATTAATTTGTCTTTTTCGTCGGCCTTCCATCCTCAGACAAATGGCCAAACCGAGAGCACTAATCAGACTTTGGAAACCTATTTAAGATGTTTTGTTTCTGCTGATCAGGACGACTGGGTGACTTTTTTGCCATTGGCCGAGTTTGCCCTTAATAATCGGGCTAGTTCTGCTACTTTGGTTTCGCCTTTTTTTTGTAATTCAGGGTTTCATCCTCGTTTTTCCTCGGTTCAGGTGGAGTCTTCTGACTGTCCTGGAGTGGATGTTGTGGTGGATAGGTTGCATCAGATTTGGAATCATGTGGTGGAAAATTTGAAGCTGTCACAAGAGAAGGCTCAGCGCTTTGCCAACCGCCGTCGCTGTTTGGGTCCCCGACTTCGCGTTGGGGATTTGGTGTGGTTGTCTTCTCGCTTTGTTCCTATGAAGGTCTCCTCTCCTAAGTTTAAGCCTCGGTTTATCGGTCCTTATAAGATTTTGGAAGTCCTTAACCCTGTGTCATTTTGTTTGGACCTCCCGGCATCGTTTGCTATTCATAATGTGTTCCATCGGTCGTTGTTGCGGAGGTATGTGGTGCCTGTGGTTCCTTCGGTTGAGCCTCCTGCCCCTGTGCTGGTTGAGGGAGAATTGGAATACGTGGTGGAGAAGATCTTGGATTCTCGTATTTCTAGACGGAAGCTTCAGTATTTGGTTAAGTGGAAAGGCTATGGTCAGGAGGATAATTCCTGGGTTGTCGCCTCTGATGTTCATGCGGCCGATTTGGTTCGTGCCTTCCATGTGGCTCACCCTGATCGCCCTGGGGGTTTTGATGAGGGTTCGGTGACCCCTCCTCAAGGGGGGGGGTACTGTTGTGAACTCCGTTTTCAGGCTCCCTCTTGTGGTCACAGATGGTATTGTGTGACTTTGGTTTATTGGCTCCCCCTGGTGGTTTGGTTTATTATCCTGCGGGTCTGCTGGATCAGCTGCCTCGTTATTCACCAGGGAGGCTCCTATTTAGCTCTGCTTCACTTCCACTTGTTGCCGGCTGTCAATGTATTCAGTGCTATTCTGATTACTCCTGATTATCTCGTTTTCTGCCTCTTCCGGATAAGCTAAGTTCTGTTTGAATATTTTTTGCTCATCTGCCTGCAATATGATTTCTGTGTATGATGAGTCTAGTCCAGCTTGCTAACATGTGATTTCTTTTTGCTGGTAAGCTCTGGGGTACGGAGTTGCTTCCCCCGCACCGTTAGTTGGTGCGGGGGCTCGAGCAATCTGCGTGGATATTTTGAATAGGGTTTTTTATTGACCGCACAGTTTCCTTCCTATTTTCTGCTATCTAGTATTAGCGGGCCTCATTTGCTAAATCTGATTTCATCTCTGCGTTTGTGCTTTCCCCTTAACTCACCGTTAATATTTGTGGGGGGCTATTCTATATCTTTGGGGTCATTCCACTGAGGCAAGTGAGGACTTACTTTCCCTCCAGGAATAGTCAGTTTCTCAGGCCGTGACGAGACGTCTAGGATTTTTAGGTAACGTTCCACGGCTGCCTATAGTTGTTTGCGGATAGGATCAGGTCAATCTAGTTACCACTTCCCCAGAGCTAGTAGTCTGTTCAGTTACTTAGCTAGTCTGACCTGCGATCCTTGCCACTAGGATCATAACACATGGCCCAGCTTCCAATCCGAGGATCAGGTAAATTAACCCCGGAACAGCTAGATAAAATCTAGCCGACGCCAATGAGCAAATAGTGGTCAAAAGCGGAATTACCACTGTCTGTCGAACGACCTGGTCTGAACAGCGTCCGACATGACATAGAGGAACTGTTTCCCTATGTCTTAGGACAGAGTTCTGTGACTCTTTACTTGCGCTCTCTGTGCGGTATTGTGGCCCTGTGATGCAACAGGGTTCGCTTCCTTCATACCGGGTGAAGCTAACCCGTGTGTGTATTCTCATTATACCGCCATCTAGTCCGCCATTACCGAGCAGTAGGTGTCCTTTCTGCACGGTGGACCCCGGACTGCGAACGCACCTCAAATCCTCTCTAATTATTATTTGGTGCGTTCCGCCAGTCCTAACAGTATGCTCATTACTCAGGTCTCCCAGAGCCGGCTCGGGTGGTCTCTGAGCATTTTGTTGTGCTTGGAGATTTAGTTTTTATCACCGCAGCTGCATGATTTGTGGCTGCTAGACAGGCTGAATACATGAAGGGATTCCCTAACGAGCAGGCATTCCTCATATGTTTTCAGCCTGGCTAGCAGCCATAAATCATGCAGTTGAGGCCACGAAAACTAAATGTCCAAGCACTACAAAATACTTGGAGACCACCCGAGCATGCTCTGGGAACCTGGAGCAATGAGTATACTCGCTCATCACTAATCAGGAGGAATTTTGCTCCACTCCACTTTGCAAATCATCTCTAAATAATTAAGATTTTGAGGCTGTCGCTTGGCAACTCAGAGTTTCAACTCCCCCCATAAGTTTTCTATGGGATTAAGGTCTGGAGACTGGCTAGACAACTCCATGACCTTGTAGAAGAGAGAACCAGACTGCAATTGCTGGGGCCGAACATCCTCTTGCAGAGAGGAAGGAAATTGAGGATGGAGGAGACCCATGACCTGCAAAGAGGGGACGTGGTGAGTCAGGAGAGTATAAGGAGGGTTGCGCGGGAAAAGAGAAGGGCTTCCCGACGGAGGGCTGAGTGAGAGAGGACCTGCGCCGTGCCGCGAGCAGCGATAGGCCGTGAGGCAGTGATAAGAGTCGGGTGCAGAAAGGACCCGGGGAGCTTCGCTGAGCGTGCAGGTCAGAGCACTCCGAGCGGGAGTTTTTGGGAAAGGCTTCCCGCTGCAGCGCACACATCCAGGAGGGGCGCAGTAAAGACTCACAAGTACCAGCAAGAGTGCAGGGAGACGCATGTCGGGCAGGGCGTTGCAGTGTGGACATCCAGGTGACAGCGGCTGCTCAGAGGCACATATGCCAATTGGAAAATTGCAGAGAGCTTCACTCTTCAGCTCCACAGTTAGATGGACTAGGGGCTCAGCGGGCAAAACCAGTGACCACCCACTGCTGCCAAAAGTGAGACCGTGTGATGGGTGAGGACGCCTGAAGATGCTGCACCGGCCTCTGATGGTATCTCATCACCGGTTAGACCTCGAGAGAGTAAAGTACAGCTGAGCTACAATAAGTTAAACCTGATAAAAAGACTGTACAAATGAATAGCCGTTATACTGTTTACCCTGCATCACTTTTTCCCTGTTATCTCCCTGTGAGAAGTTTATTTCTGTTAATTAAGTAAATGATAGTTAACCACTATCCACGCCTCTGTGTCACTGCATCCAAGTACCTGCTTTACAACCTTAATGTGTTTCTTTTAGAGCCACTCCTTTGTTGCCTTGACTGTATGTTTTGGGTCATTGTCACATTGCCACAAATCGTTTTTAATGACCTGGAGGAGGAAAGAAGGTTGTCACTCAGGATTTTACGATACATGGCTCCATCAATTCTCCCATTGATGAGGTGAAGTAGTCATGAGCCCTTAGCAGAGAAACACCCCCAAAACATAATGTTTCCAACTCCATGCTTGACAGTGGGGATGGTGTTCTTTGGATTATAGGCTGAATTTCTCTCCCTCCAAACACGGCGAGTTGACGTAATGCCAAAGAGCTCAATTTTTGTCTCATCTGACCACAGCACCTTCTCCCAATCATTCACAGAGTCATCCAGGTGTTCATTGGCAAACTTCAGATGGGCCTGCACATGGGCCTTCTTGAGCAGGGGGACCTTGCGGGCACTGCAGGATTTTAAACCGTTTTAGGCGTAATGTGTTAGCAATGGTTTTCTTGGTGACTGTAGTCCCTGCTGCATTGAAATCATTAACAAGTTCCTCCTGTGTAGTTTTAGGCTGGTCTATCACCTTCCTCCTAATCAAGGATACCCCACGAGGTGAGATTTTGCATGGTTCCCCAGATCAATGTTGATTGACAGTAGAGTTGAGCGACTTTCATTTTTTTAAGATCGAGTCGGGTTTTGTGAAACCCGATTTTGTCCAGAGTCGAGTCGAGTGCAGTCGGCCGATTATCGCTAAAAGTCGGGGATCGACCGAAACACGAAACCCAATGCAAGTCAATGGGGAAGCATAGTCGGCAGTGAGTGGAGGCCAGGAAAACACCTACAGTGCCCATTTTAATGCCAAAAACATCCATTCTTGTTTCTGAAGCTTGTCAATCTTAATTAACTTTATAATAATAGTTGGGCATAGGGAATTGGGGGTCATTTGGCAAAAGTTGTGGGGGGAGTAGGGCCGGCTCAAGTTTTTCGTGGGCCCAGGAAATGCGGACTACGTCACGGCGGTGTTGCAGGGAAAGGTAAGTATTTCAACGTTGCAAGTGCTGTGATCCTGAGCAAGCAGGGGGGGCCCACTCGTTCGCATTGGCACTGGCACAGGGCCCCTCAAAGTACAGCGATGTGTGTTTGCATGGCGGGGGCGCCTCCCACCAGCAGCAACACTTTTGCGTACTCTGAGGGGCCCTGTGCCAGTGACGTCGCCAACGAGTATGCCCCCCCACCTGATGAAGGAACCTGCACTTTCATCTGCACCTTCCTCTCTGTCCCTGTGTAAGGTGGTATAACATGCGGGAAGGGGAACCTTACTTTCAGCAGGGTCAGATTCTGGCTGTGTAGAGTATAAGGGGAATGTAGTGGTCTAGGTCAATGTACCAGCAGACTCATCTAGCAGTGGCTGGGCAATGGGCAGGATGAGGAGGAAACAGATATAGGGCCAAAGAATAAAGTAGGCTAAATGCAGTTCAAAATTGGTAACAGGACTAAACAGGCGGCATTGCTTTGTTCAGTGGAGTAGCAAACCCAAGAGCAGCAGACACTGTTTCAAGGGCCTAACCACACTAGTAGGCCAAATGCAGTTTAATATCTGATAGTATAGGGCGAAAGCCAGAATGTGGAAGCTCAGCTTTTTTCAGTTGAGGACAACACCAGGCAGGGGCAGACAGACACCTTTAGTAGGCCGGAACAGCCAATTTTTTAAAAAAACAGCAGTTAGTAAGAGGCAGAAGGTAGAAGCTCAGCTTTATTCAGTTGAGGACAACACCAGGCAGGGGCAGACAGACACCTTTAGTAGGCCGGAACAGCCAATTGCATTTTTAAAAATGGTAATTTGGAACTGAAGGTTGAAGCTCAGCTTTATTCAGTTGAGGACAACACCAGGCAGGGGCAGACAGACACCTTTAGTAGGCCGGAACAGCCAATGGCATTTTTAAAAATGGTAATTTGGAACAGAAGGTAGAAGCTCAGCTTTATTCAGTTGAGGACAACACCAGGCAGGGGCAGACATTCACCTTTAGTAGGCCGGAACAGCCAATTGCATTTTTAAAAATGGTAATTTGGAACAGAAGGTAGAAGCTCAGCTTTATTCAGTTGAGGACAACACCAGGCAGGGGCAGACATTCACCTTTAGTAGGCCGGAACAGCCAATTGCATTTTTAAAAATGGTAATTTGGAACTGAAGGTTGAAGCTCAGCTTTATTCAGTTGAGGACAACACCAGGCAGGGGCAGACATTCACCTTTAGTAGGCCGGAACAGCCAATTTTTTAAAAAAACAGCAGTTAGTAAGAGGCAGAAGGTAGAAGCTCAGCTTTATTCAGTTGAGGACAACACCAGGCAGGGGCAGACAGACACCTTTAGTAGGCCGGAACAGCCAATTGCATTTTTAAAAATGGTAATTTGGAACTGAAGGTTGAAGCTCAGCTTTATTCAGTTGAGGACAACACCAGGCAGGGGCAGACAGACACCTTTAGTAGGCCGGAACAGCCAATTTTTTAAAAAAACAGCAGTTAGTAAGAGGCAGAAGGTAGAAGCTCAGCTTTATTCAGTTGAGGACAACACCAGGCAGGGGCAGACATTCACCTTTAGTAGGCCGGAACAGCCAATTTTTTAAAAAAACAGCAGTTAGTAAGAGGCAGAAGGTAGAAGCTCAGCTTTATTCAGTTTGAGGACAACACCAGGCAGGGGCAGACAGACACCTTTAGTAGGCCGGAACAGCCAATTGCATTTTTAAAAATGGTAATTTGGAACTGAAGGTTGAAGCTCAGCTTTATTCAGTTGAGGACAACACCAGGCAGGGGCAGACAGACACCTTTAGTAGGCCGGAACAGCCAATTTTTAAAAAAAACAGCAGTTAGTAAGAGGCAGAAGGTAGAAGCTCAGCTTTATTCAGTTGAGGACAACACCAGGCAGGGGCAGACAGACACCTTTAGTAGGCCGGAACAGCCAATTGCATTTTTAAAAATGGTAATTTGGAACTGAAGGTTGAAGCTCAGCTTTATTCAGTTGAGGACAACACCAGGCAGGGGCAGACATTCACCTTTAGTAGGCCGGAACAGCCAATTTTTTTAAAAAACAGCAGTTAGTAAGAGGCAGAAGGTAGAAGCTCAGCTTTATTCAGTTGAGGACAACACCAGGCAGGGGCAGACAGACACCTTTAGTAGGCCGGAACAGCCAATTGCATTTTTAAAAATGGTAATTTGGAACTGAAGGTTGAAGCTCAGCTTTATTCAGTTGAGGACAACACCAGGCAGGGGCAGACATTCACCTTTAGTAGGCCGGAACAGCCAATTTTTTTAAAAAACAGCAGTTAGTAAGAGGCAGAAGGTAGAAGCTCAGCTTTATTCAGTTGAGGACAACACCAGGCAGGGGCAGACATTCACCTTTAGTAGGCCGGAACAGCCAATTTTTTAAAAAAACAGCAGTTAGTAAGAGGCAGAAGGTAGAAGCTCAGCTTTATTCAGTTTGAGGACAACACCAGGCAGGGGCAGACAGACACCTTTAGTAGGCCGGAACAGCCAATTGCATTTTTAAAAATGGTAATTTGGAACTGAAGGTTGAAGCTCAGCTTTATTCAGTTGAGGACAACACCAGGCAGGGGCAGACAGACACCTTTAGTAGGCCGGAACAGCCAATTTTTAAAAAAAACAGCAGTTAGTAAGAGGCAGAAGGTAGAAGCTCAGCTTTATTCAGTTGAGGACAACACCAGGCAGGGGCAGACAGACACCTTTAGTAGGCCGGAACAGCCAATTGCATTTTTAAAAATGGTAATTTGGAACTGAAGGTTGAAGCTCAGCTTTATTCAGTTGAGGACAACACCAGGCAGGGGCAGACATTCACCTTTAGTAGGCCGGAACAGCCAATTTTTTTAAAAAACAGCAGTTAGTAAGAGGCAGAAGGTAGAAGCTCAGCTTTATTCAGTTGAGGACAACACCAGGCAGGGGCAGACAGACACCTTTAGTAGGCCGGAACAGCCAATTGCATTTTTAAAAATGGTAATTTGGAACTGAAGGTTGAAGCTCAGCTTTATTCAGTTGAGGACAACACCAGGCAGGGGCAGACAGACACCTTTAGTAGGCCGGAACGGCCAATTTTTAAAAAAAACAGCAGTTAGTAAGAGGCAGAAGGTAGAAGCTCAGCTTTATTCAGTTGAGGACAACACCAGGCAGGGGCAGACAGACACCTTTAGTAGGCCGGAACAGCCAATTGCATTTTTAAAAATGGTAATTTGGAACAGAAGGTAGAAGCTCAGCTTTATTCAGTTGAGGACAACACCAGGCAGGGGCAGACATTCACCTTTAGTAGGCCGGAACAGCCAATTTTTTAAAAAAACAGCAGTTAGTAAGAGGCAGAAGGTAGAAGCTCAGCTTTATTCAGTTGAGGACAACACCAGGCAGGGGCAGACATTCACCTTTAGTAGGCCGGAACAGCCAATTTTTTAAAAAAACAGCAGTTAGTAAGAGGCAGAAGGTAGAAGCTCAGCTTTATTCAGTTGAGGACAACACCAGGCAGGGGCAGACATTCACCTTTAGTAGGCCGGAACAGCCAATTTTTTAAAAAAACAGCAGTTAGTAAAGAGGCAGAAGGTAGAAGCTCAGCTTTATTCAGTTGAGGACAACACCAGGCAGGGGCAGACAGACACCTTTAGTAGGCCGGAACAGCCAATTGCATTTTTAAAAATGGTAATTTGGAACTGAAGGTTGAAGCTCAGCTTTATTCAGTTGAGGACAACACCAGGCAGGGGCAGACAGACACCTTTAGTAGGCCGGAACAGCCAATTGCATTTTTAAAAATGGTAATTTGGAACTGAAGGTTGAAGCTCAGCTTTATTCAGTTGAGGACAACACCAGGCAGGGGCAGACAGACACCTTTAGTAGGCCGGAACAGCTAATGGCATTTTTAAAAATGGTAATTTGGAACAGAAGGTAGAAGCTCAGCTTTATTCAGTTGAGGACAACACCAGGCAGGGGCAGACATTCACCTTTAGTAGGCCGGAACAGCCAATTGCATTTTTAAAAATGGTAATTTGGAACAGAAGGTAGAAGCTCAGCTTTATTCAGTTGAGGACAACACCAGGCAGGGGCAGACATTCACCTTTAGTAGGCCGGAACAGCCAATTGCATTTTTAAAAATGGTAATTTGGAACTGAAGGTTGAAGCTCAGCTTTATTCAGTTGAGGACAACACCAGGCAGGGGCAGACATTCACCTTTAGTAGGCCGGAACAGCCAATTTTTTAAAAAAACAGCAGTTAGTAAGAGGCAGAAGGTAGAAGCTCAGCTTTATTCAGTTGAGGACAACACCAGGCAGGGGCAGACAGACACCTTTAGTAGGCCGGAACAGCCAATTGCATTTTTAAAAATGGTAATTTGGAACTGAAGGTTGAAGCTCAGCTTTATTCAGTTGAGGACAACACCAGGCAGGGGCAGACAGACACCTTTAGTAGGCCGGAACAGCCAATTTTTTAAAAAAACAGCAGTTAGTAAGAGGCAGAAGGTAGAAGCTCAGCTTTATTCAGTTGAGGACAACACCAGGCAGGGGCAGACAGACACCTTTAGTAGGCCGGAACAGCCAATTGCATTTTTAAAAATGGTAATTTGGAACTGAAGGTTGAAGCTCAGCTTTATTCAGTTGAAGACAACACCAGGCAGGGGCAGACATTCACCTTTAGTAGGCCGGAACAGCCAATTTTTTAAAAAAACAGCAGTTAGTAAGAGGCAGAAGGTAGAAGCTCAGCTTTATTCAGTTGAGGACAACACCAGGCAGGGGCAGACAGACACCTTTAGTAGGCCGGAACAGCCAATTGCATTTTTAAAAATGGTAATTTGGAACTGAAGGTTGAAGCTCAGCTTTATTCAGTTGAGGACAACACCAGGCAGGGGCAGACAGACACCTTTAGTAGGCCGGAACAGCCAATTTTATAAAAAAAAAGCAGTTAATAAGAGGCAGAAGGTAGAAGCTCAGCTTTATTCAGTTGCAGCTTCTTGGCAATAATATAAAGAAGACGCGACAGGACAACACTCGGTGGATGCCATATCTGTGTTTTCAATGGAAAAAAACCTTTCAGTTAACTACTTGCAGGAGCAAGTTTTTGTAGCTGGTGGACAATTTTTTTTAAAAAAAGCAGTTAATAAGAGGCAGAAGGTAGAAGCTCAGCTTTATTCAGTTGCAGCTTCTTGGCAATAATATAAAGAAGACGCGACAGGACAACACTCGGTGGATGCCATATCTGTGTTTTCAATGGAAAAAAACCTTTCAGTTAACTACTTGCAGGAGCAAGTTTTTGTAGCTGGTGGACAATTTTTTTAAAAAAAAGCAGTTAATAAGAGGCAGAAGGTAGAAGCTCAGCTTTATTCAGTTGCAGCTTCTTGGCAATAATATAAAGAAGACGCGACAGGACAACACTCGGTGGATGCCATATCTGTGTTTTCAATGGAAAAAAACCTTTCAGTTAACTACTTGCAGGAGCAAGTTTTTGTAGCTGGTGGACAATTTTTTTTAAAAAAAGCAGTTAATAAGAGGCAGAAGGTAGAAGCTCAGCTTTATTCAGTTGCAGCTTCTTGGCAATAATATAAAGAAGACGCGACAGGACAACACTCGGTGGATGCCATATCTGTGTTTTCAATGGAAAAAAACCTTTCAGTTAACTACTTGCAGGAGCAAGTTTTTGTAGCTGGTGGACAATTTTTTTTAAAAAAAGCAGTTAATAAGAGGCAGAAGGTAGAAGCTCAGCTTTATTCAGTTGCAGCTTCTTGGCAATAATATAAAGAAGACGCGACAGGACAACACTCGGTGGATGCCATATCTGTGTTTTCAATGGAAAAAAACCTTTCAGTTAACTACTTGCAGGAGAAAGTTTTTGTAGCTGGTGGCCAATTTTTGTACTGTACCAGTTTTTTGTTGTATGTGTTTTTGTTTTTAATGTTAAAATGTCTGCATTTGATATCTCTCCAGTATTTTCTTTTTTATAAGCAAAATACTGCAGTTTTACATCGGTTACATGGATACACAGGCAGCTTGGTGGTGAGTGGAGGAGTATTTAAAGTAGGGACCGCAGACAGGCTATCAAAGGCCTAAAATAACAAACAATAGGCTCATGGCAGCTTTACAGCGGTTACATGGATACACGGGCAGGCAGCTTGGTGGTGAGTGGAGGAGTATTTAAAGTAGGGACCGCAGACAGGCTATCAAAGGCCTAAAATAACAAACAATAGGCTCATGGCAGTTTTACAGCGGTTACATGGATACACGGGCAGCTTGGTGGTCAGTGGAGGAGTATTTAAAGTAGGGACCGCAGACAGGCTATCAAAGGCCTAAAATAACAAACAATAGGCTCATGGCAGCTTTACAGCGGTTACATGGATACACAGGCAGCTTGGTGGTGAGTGGAGGAGTATTTAAAGTAGGGACCGCAGACAGGCTATCAAAGGCCTAAAATAACAAACAATAGGCTCATGGCAGTTTTACAGCGGTTACATGGATACACGGGCAGGCAGCTGGTGATGAGTGGAGGAGTATTTAAAGTAGGGACCGCAGACAGGCTATCAAAGGCCTAAAATAACAAACAATAGGCTCATGGCAGTTTTACAGCGGTTACATGGATACACGGGCAGGCAGCTGGTGATGAGTGGAGGAGTATTTAAAGTAGGGACCGCAGACAGGCTATCAAAGGCCTAAAATAACAAACAATAGGCTCATGGCAGTTTTACAGCGGTTACATGGATACACAGGCAGCTTGGTGGTGAGTGGAGGAGTAGTGCAAGGAGTGTCTGTCCCAGTACTCCCAAAATATAAATAGATGTTAAAGTCTCGCAAAACAACCAAAACAAAAAAAAAGGTGGCATACTTAGGTACAGGGGTGGGCTCATCTACTGAGTTTCTGACATAGTAATTTGGCAGTAACTATTTAATGGTGCCAATATAGGACACAGACACAGACTACTTTAAGTTGCATCATAGATGTCTACAAATTTGTATTGTCAGTGCCAGACATTGAATGATGTCAGCGAATAGACTAAAGATTGGTGGAGCTGTGCGACATAATTTTGCACGTGGTAGAGCACATTTTGAGCTGGGGTAGGGGGGAACTCTCTTGAGGCCGGCGGGACCGCCCCAGGGCCCCTCATGTTACAACGGTGTGTCTGACGTTGGGTGCGCACCGCCACCGCCAGAGACACTACATTGTACTATGAGGGACCCAGTAGCAATGCCGTCAACCAAAAGCGAGCACACCCACCTCTTCAGACAAACAGCAGTCTCACGGGTGCTTGCGCCAAGTCGCGATACCACGGCCCCGTGTGGGGAGTTTTGCCATTTAGGGAGGTGTAAACATGTCGTATGCTGTACAATCAGCTGCAGCAAATTAGACATTAGAAAAGTAATTCACAGGCAAGAGCTTTTCATAGGAAAGCTAGGTGTCGGCCGGGCAAGGTGGGGCAAAAGATTTCGAAATCCAGTTGTGGTTCATTTTAATGAATGTTAGATCGTCAACATTTTGGGTAGCCAGACGAGTCCTTTTTTCGGTTAATATTGAACCTGCAGCACTGAATACTCTTTCTGATAGGACACTTGCTGCCGGGCAAGCAAGCTCCTGCAATGCATATTCTGCCAATTCTGGCCAGGTGTCTAATTTGGAGGCCCAGTAATCAAATGGGAATGACGGTTGAGGGAGAACATCGATAAGGGATGAAAAATAGTTAGTAACCATACTGGACAAATGTTGTCTCCTGTCACTTTCAATTGATGCAGCAGTACCTGTCCTGTCTGCGGTCATAGCAAAATCACTCCACAACCTGGTCAGAAAACCCCTCTGTCCAACGCCACTTCTGATGTGTGCACCCCTAACACTCCTAGTCTGCTGCCCCCTGGAGCTCGTGTGAGAACGATCACGTGCGCTGTGTGCTGGGAATGCCTGAAGCAAACGGTCAACAAGAGTTGATTGTTTTGTTGCTAATATTAGTTCCAAGTTCTCATGTGGCATAATATTTTGCAATTTGCCTTTATAGCGTGGATCAAGGAGGCAGGCCAACCAGTAATCGTCATCGTTCATCATTTTCGTAATGCGTGTGTCCCTTTTTAGGATACGTAAGGCATAATCCGCCATGTGGGCCAAAGTTCCAGTTGTCAAATCTCCGGTTGTGATTGGTTGAGGGGCAGTTGCAGGCAAATCTACGTCACTTGTGTCCCTCAAAAAACCAGAACCCGGCCGTGACACGCAACCAATTTCCTGTGCCCCCGGGAAAGGTTCGGCATTAAAAATATACTCATCCCCATCATCCTCCTCGTCCTCCACCTCCTCTTCGCCCGCTACCTCGTCCTGTACACTGCCCTGACCAGACAATGGCTGACTGTCATCAAGGCTTTCCTCTTCCTCTGGTGCAGACGCCTGCTCCTTTATGTGCGTCAAACTTTGCATCAGCAGACGCATTAGGGGGATGCTCATGCTTATTACGGCGTTGTCTGCACTAACCAGCCGTGTGCATTCCTCAAAACACTGAAGGACTTGACACATGTCTTGTATCTTAGACCACTGCACACCTGACAACTCCATGTCTGCCATCCTACTGCCTGCCCGTGTATCCTCCCACAAATAAATAACAGCACGCCTCTGTTCGCACAGTCTCTGAAGCATGTGCAGTGTTGAGTTCCACCTTGTTGCAACGTCTATGATTAGGCGATGCTGGGGAAGGTTCAAAGACCGCTGATAGGTCTGCATACGGCTGGCGTGTACAGGCGAACGTCGGATATGTGAGCAAAGTGCACGCACTTTGAGGAGCAGGTCGGAGAACCCAGGATAAGTTTTCAATAAGCACTGCACCACCAGGTTTAAGGTGTGAGCCAGGCAAGGAATGTGTTTCAGTTGGGAAAGGGAGATGGCAGCCATGAAATTCCTTCCGTTATCACTCACTACCTTGCCTGCCTCAAGATCTACTGTGCCCAGCCACGACTGCGTTTCTTGTTGCAAGAACTCGGATAGAACTTCCGCGGTGTGTCTGTTGTCGCCCAAACACTTCATAGCCAATACAGCCTGCTGACGCTTGGCAGTAGCTGGCCCATAATGGGACAACTGGTGTGCAACAGTGTCATCTGCCGATGGAGTGGTTGGCAGACTGCGTTCTGTGGAAGAGCTGTAGCTTCTGCAGGAGGACGAGGAGGAGGAGGAGGAGGGGGTGCGAACGCCTACAGCCAACTGTTTCCTAGACCGTGGGCTAGGCACAACTGTCCCTAAATTGATGTCGCCTGTGGACCCTGCATCCACCACATTCACCCAGTGTGCCGTGATGGACACATAACGTCCCTGGCCATGCCTACTGGTCCATGCATCTGTAGTCAGGTGCACCTTTGTACTCACAGATTGCCTGAGTGCATGGACGATGCGCTGTTTAACATGCTGGTGCAGGGCTGGGATGGCTTTTCTGGAAAAAAAGTGTCGACTGGGTAGCTCGTATCGTGGTTCAGCGTACTCCATCAGGGCTTTGAAAGCTTCGCTTTCAACTAACCGGTAGGGCATCATCTCTAACGAGATTAGTCTAGCTATGTGGGCGTTAAAACCCTGTGTACGCGGATGCGAGGATAAGTACTTCCTTTTTCTAACCAGAGTCTCATGTAGGGTGAGCTGGACTGGAGAGCTGGAGATCGTGGAACTTTCGGGTGTGCCGGTGTACATGGCAGACTGAGAGACGGTTGGAGACGGTATTGTTTCCGCCGGTGCCCTAGATGCAATATTTCCTCCTACAAAACTGGTGGTTCCCTGACCCTGACTGCTTTTGGCTGGCAAAGAAACCTGCACAGATACTGCCGGTGGTGCGGAAAATGGTGGCCTTACAGTGACGGAAGGGATGTTGCGTTGCTGACTAGCTTCATTGGCCGAGGGTGCTACAACCTTAAGGGACGTTTGGTAGTTAGTCCAGGCTTGAAAATGCATGGTGGTTAAGTGTCTATGCATGCAACTAGTATTTAGACTTTTCAGATTCTGACCTCTGCTTAAGCTAGTTGAACATTTTTGACAGATGACTTTGCGCTGATCAGTTGGATGTTGTTTAAAAAAATGCCAGACTGCACTCTTCCTAGACTCGGATCCCTTTTCAGGGATTGCAGACTGAGCTTTAACCGGATGGCCACGCTGTCCTCCAACAGGTTTTGGCTTTGACACGCGTTTTGGGCCAGATACGGGCCCGGCAGATGGAACCTGTTGCGATGTTGATGCCTGCTGCGGCCCCTCCTCCACCTCCGCTTCTGAACTACTGCCGCCTGCACCCTGTTCCCCCAATGGCTGCCAATCGGGGTCAATAACTGGGTCATCTATTACCTCCTCTTCGAGCTCGTGTGCAACTTCGTCTGTGTCACTGTGTCGGTCGGTGGTATAGCGTTCGTGGCGGGGCAACATAGTCTCATCAGGGTCTGATTGTGGATCTGTACCCTGAGAGGGCAATGTGGTGGTCTGAGTCAAAGGAGCAGCATAGTACTCTGGCTGTGGCTGTGCATCAGTGCACTCCATGTCAGAATCTACTTGTAATGGGCATGGCCTGTTAAATGTTTCACTTTCTAAGCCAGGGACGGTATGTGTAAAGAGCTCCATGGAGTGACCCGTTGTGTCGCCTGCTGCATCCTTCTCTCTTGTTGTAGTTTTTGCTGAGGAGGACAAGGAAGCGACTTGTCCCTGACCGTGAACATCCACAAGCGACGCGCTGCTTTTACATTTACCAGTTTCGGAAGAGGAGGCAAAAGAGCTAGAGGCTGAGTCTGCAATGTAAGCCAAAACTTGCTGTTGCTGCTCCGCCTTTAAAAGCGGTTTTCCTACTCCCAGAAAAGAGAGCGTTCGAGGCCTTGTGTAGCCTGACGACGAAACTGGCTCCACAGCTCCAGACTTAGGTGGAATATTTTTATCCCCACGACCACCTGATGCTCCACTACCACTACCATCATTACCAGCTGACAATGAACGCCCACGACGACCTCTTGCACCAGACTTCCTCATTGTTTTAAAATCTTAACCAAAGTAACTTTATTTGTTGCTGTCAAACAACTTACACGGTGAGCTATAACTTCAGTATGATTTCAATATCCCTTAACAGGTTGGTGAGACCACAAGGAAAATCAGGCACAATGTTACACACTCTGTTTTCTGTGGCACAAAATCACAGAGATGACACACACGCAGGACTGTCACTCAAGCACTAATGTCAATATTAATCTCCCACCTAATTTATTTTTTATTTTTTCTCAGGGAGACTTTAGAAACCAAATAATATTAAAAAAAACAAAAAAATAAATAGGCTTTCTATGGCCCACTGAATGAGAGAGAGAGGTGGCACACCCAGGAGTCAAGACTGGCGCACAAGCTGAAAGGGCAATATTACTCTCCCACTGTTTTTTTATGTTTTTTTTTTTTTCAGGGAGACTTTAGAAACCAAATAATAAGAAAAAAAATAAATAAATAAATAGGCTTTCTATAGCCCACTGAATGAGAGATAGCACACACAGCAGTGGCACACAAGCCCTGACTGAGGCCAATATTTTTCTCCCACTGATTGATGTAGTGTTTTTGTGTTGAGGTAGATTTTAGAACACAAATCAAGGAAAAAAAAAATGCTTTCTATGGCCCACTGAATGAGAGAGAGAGGTGGCACACCCAGGAGTCAAGACTGGCACACAAGCTGAAAGGGCAATATTACTCTCCCACTGTTTTTTTATGTATTTTTTGTTTTTTAAGGGAGACTTTAGAAACCCAATAATATTTAAAAAAAAAAATAAATAGGCTTTCTATGGCCCACTGAATGAGAGGGAGAGAGGTGGCACACCCAGGAGTCAAGACTGGCACACAAGCTGAAAGGGCAATATTACTCTCCCACTGTTTTTTATGTTTTTTTGTTTTCAGGGAGACTTTAGAAACCAAATAATATTAAAAAAACCAAAAAAATAAATAGCCTTTCTATGGCCCACTGAATGAGAGAGAGAGGTGGCACACCCAGGAGTCAAGACTGGCACACAAGCTGAAAGGGCAATATTACTCTCCCACTGTTTTTTTATGTATTTTTTGTTTTTTCAGGGAGACTTTAGAAACCAAATAATATTAAAAAAACCAAAAAAATAAATAGGCTTTCTATGGCCCACTGAATGAGAGAGAGAGGTGGCACACCCAGGAGTCAAGACTGGCACACAAGCTGAAAGGGCAATATTACTCTCCCACTGTTTTTTTATTTTTTTTATTTTTTTCAGGGAGACTTTAGAAACCAAATAATAAGAAAAAAAATAAATAAATAAATAGGCTTTCTATAGCCCACTGAATGAGAGATAGCACACACAGCAGTGGCACACAAGCCCTGACTGAGGCCAATATTTTTCTCCCACTGATTGATGTAGTGTTTTTGTGTTGAGGTAGATTTTAGAACACAAATCAAGGAAAAAAAAAAAAATGCTTTCTATGGCCCACTGAATGAGAGAGAGAGGTGGCACACCCAGGAGTCAAGACTGGCACACAAGCTGAAAGGGCAATATTACTCTCCCACTGTTTTTTTATGTATTTTTTGTTTTTTAAGGGAGACTTTAGAAACCCAATAATATTTAAAAAAAAAAATAAATAGGCTTTCTATGGCCCACTGAATGAGAGGGAGAGAGGTGGCACACCCAGGAGTCAAGACTGGCACACAAGCTGAAAGGGCAATATTACTCTCCCACTGTTTTTTTATGTTTTTTTTTTTTTCAGGGAGACTTTAGAAACCAAATAATATTAAAAAAACCAAAAAAATAAATAGGCTTTCTATGGCCCACTGAATGAGAGAGAGAGGTGGCACACCCAGGAGTCAAGACTGGCACACAAGCTGAAAGGGCAATATTACTCTCCCACTGTTTTTTTATGTATTTTTTGTTTTTTAAGGGAGACTTTAGAAACCAAATAATATTAAAAAAAAACCAAAAAAAAAAAGGCTTTCTATGGCCCACAATTAGAGAGAGAGAGGTGGCACATCCAGGAGTCAAGACTGGCGCACAAGCTGAAAGGGCAATATTACTCTCCCACTGTTTTTTTAAGTTTTTTTTCTTTTATTTTCAGGGAGACTTTAGAAACCAAATAATATTAAAAAAACCAAAAAAATAAATAGCCTTTCTATGGCCCACTGAATGAGAGAGAGGTGGCACACCCAGGAGTCAAGACTGGCACACAAGCTGAAAGGGCAATATTACTCTCCCACTGTTTTTTTTTTTTTTTTTTTTTTTTCAGGGAGACTTTAGAAACCAAATAATAAGAAAAAAAAATAAATAAATAAATAGGCTTTCTATAGCCCACTGAATGAGAGATAGCACACACAGCAGTGGCACACAAGCCCTGACTGAGGCCAATATTTTTCTACCACTGATTGATGTGTTTTTGTGTTGAGGTAGAATTTAGAACACAAATCAAGGAAAAAAATAAATAGGCTTTCTATGGCCCACTCAGTGAGAGATGGCACACACAGGGATGGCACTGTAGCAGAAATGCCAATCTTAATCTCCCACAAAAAAAAAAAAAAAAACAGGGACTGTCCTACAATTACTATCTCCCTGCAGTAATCTAAGCCAGGTATGGCAGGCAGCAATAGGAGTGGACTGATGCACAAATTAAATAAAAAGTGTGGACAAACAAAAAAGATAGCTGTGCAGAAAGGAACAAGAGGATATGTGCTTTGAAAAAAGCAGTTGGTTTCCACAGTGGCGTACACACAGCAATACAGCTATCACGGAGCCTTCTAGGGCAGCCCAATGAGCTACAGCGCTGAGGAAAAAAAAAAAAAAATAGCTTCCACTGTTCCTGCACACCGAAGGTGGTGTTGGACAGTGGAAATCGCTACAGCACAAGCGGTTTGGTGGTTAGTGGACCCTGCCTAACGCTATCCCTGCTTCTGACGAAGCGGCAGCAACCTCTCCCTAAGCTCAGATCAGCAGCAGTAAGATGGCGGTCGGCGGGAACGCCCCTTTATAGCCCCTGTGACGCCGCAGACAGCAAGCCAATCACTGCAATGCCCTTCTCTAAGATGGTGGGGACCAGGACCTATGTCATCACGCTGCCCACACTCTGCGTTCACCTTCATTGGCTGAGAAATGGCGCTTTTCGCGTCATTGAAACGCGACTTTGGCGCGAAAGTCGCGTACCCATTGGCCGACAAGCACAGGGGTCGGATCGGGTTTCATGAGACGCCGACTTAGCCAAAAGTCGGCGACTTTTGAAAATGATCGACCCGTTTCGCTCAACCCTAATTGACAGTCATTTTGTATTTCTTCCATTTTCTTACTATTGCACCAATAGTTGTCTTCTTCTCACCCAGCGTCTTACGTATGGTTTTGTAGCCCATTCCAGCTTTGTGCAGGTCTATGATCTTGTCCCTAACATCCTTATAAAGTTCTTTGGTCTTGCCCATGTTGTAGAGGTTAGACTCTGACTGAGTAATTGAGTCTGTGAACAGGAGTCTATTGTAAAGGTAACTATGTAAAACAGATGCTTTTAATTCAGGTAAAAAGTTGATTAAGAGCATCTAACTGGTCTGTAGGAGCTAGAACTCTTAATGGTTGGTAGGGGATCAAATACTTATTTCTCACTGCAAAATACAAATAAATTTATATAATTTACACAATGTGATTTTCTGGATTTTATTTTCAATATTCTGTCTCTCAATGTTAAAATAAACCTACCCTTAAAATTATAGAGTGTTCATGTCTTTGACAGTGGGCAAACTTACAAAATCAGCAAGGAATCAAATAATTATTTCCTTCACTGTATATCAGCCCACTGATGCAAATAGTTATATCTCTATTAACAGTTGCCATCTACCTAGCTGGCTTCTTAATGTCATGAAAAGCCAGTACAGTGGGGAATAAAAGTATTTAGTCAGCCACCAATTGTGCAAGTTCTCCCACATAAAAAGATGAGAGAGGTCTGTAATTAACATCATAGGCAGACCACAACTATGAGAGTCAAAATGAGAAAATAAATCCAGAAAATCACTGTCTGATTTGGCAAGTTTTATTTTGAAAATTATGGTGAAAAATAAGTATTTGGTCATCTCAATATTTTTTAAAAATATCCTTTGTTGGCAATGACAGATGTGAAACATTTTCTGTAAAAGACAAAAAACTGACTGGCACATCCAGACTAGTGTGAATAGGTGCATACTAGGAGGAGCTACCTCCATATACAATATACAAAAAAAGTTGCACTTTATCATGCTAAAGCATGTCAATTTGGAATATGTGAAATTTGAATAGCAATATGGCTTTGGAGGATTAGGAAAAATTATGAGACGCTTAGCATAAAATTTGGCCAAATATTATGTGCCCATCAACCATCATCAAGGTGGTCCCAGCCTGATGGGTCCCTGACCTATGTGAATATCTCTCTAAGGCTGATGACTGAATTCCTGGGTGAATGTGGACACTTCTGTCAGCAATGCCTGTATTTATGGGTAAGTATATTTTTTTGTATTTTGTATATGGAGGTAGCCCCTCCTGGTATGCATCTATTCACACTAGTCTGGATATGCCAGTCAGTGTTTTGTCTTTTGTAATGTTAGCTTGCTGACAGAGCACTCCGTCCTCCACCAGGTGGTGATTTTAATTACAGCAGGTCCCTACTTACCCATAAATACAGGCATTGCTGACAGAGGTGTCCACATTCACCCAGGAATTCAGTCATCAGCCTTAGAGAGGTATTCACACAGGTCAGGGACCCATCAAGCTGAGACCACCTTGACGAAGGTTGATGGGCACATAATATTTGACCAAATTTTATGGTTAGCGTCTCATATTTTTTCCTAATCTTCCAAAGCCATATTGCTATTCAAATTTTACATATTCCAAATTGAAATACTTTAGCATGACGGAGTGCAACTTTTCTTTGTAATGTTTTCTGTAAGTCTTCACAAGGTTGGCACACACTGTTGGTGGTATGTTGGCCCATTCCTCCATACAGATCTCCTCTTCAGCAGTGATGTTTTGGCCCTCTCGCTGGGCAACACGGACTTTCAACTCCCTCCAAAGGTTTTCTATGGGGTTGCATTCTGGAGACTGGCTATGCCACTCCAGGACCTTCATATGCTTCTTACGAAGCGACTCCTTCATTGCTCTGGCGGTGTGCTTAGGATCATTATCATGCTGAAAGACCCATCCATGTTTCATCTTCAATGCCCTTGCTGATGGAAGGAGGTTTGCACTCATAATCTCACGATACATGGCCCCATTCATTCTTTCATGTACACGGATCAGTCATCCTGGTCCCTTTGCAGAGAAACAGCCCCAAAGCATGATGTTGCCACCCCCATGCTTTACAGTGGGTATGGTATTCTTTGGATGCAAATCAGCATTCTGTCTCCTCCAAACACAACGAGTTTTGTTTCTACCAAACAGTTCTACTTTGGTTTTGTCAGACCATATGACATTCTCCCAATACTTTTCTGGATAATCTAAATGCTCTCCAGCAAACCTCAGACGGGCCCGTACATGTACTGGCTTAAGCAGGGGGACACATCTGGCACTGCAGGATCTGAGTCCCTGGCGGCGTAGTGTGTTACTGATGGTAGCCTTTGTTACGGTGGTCCCTGCTCTATGCAAGTCATTTACTAGGTCCCACCGTGTGGATTTGGAATTTTTGCTCACCATTCTTGTGATCATTTTGACCCCACAGGTGAGATCTTGCGTGGAGCCCCAGATCGATGGAGATTATCAGTGGTCTTGAATGTCTTCCATTTTCTTATTATTGCTCCCACGGATGATTTCATCATACAAGCTGCTTGTCTATTGCAGATTCAGTCTTCCCAGCCTGGTGGAGGGCTACAATTTTGTTTCTGGTGTCCTTCTACAGCTCTTTGGTAATCACCATAGTGGAGTTTGGAGTGTGACTGTTTGAGTTTGTGGACAGGTGTCTTTTATACAATTTCAAACAGGTGCCATTACTACAGGTAATGAGTGGAGGATAGATGAGCCTCTTAAAGAAGAAGTTACAGGTCTGTGAGAGCCAGAAATCTTGCATGTTTTTAGGGAAACAAATACTTATTTTCCACCATAATTTGCAAAATAAATCTTGCCAAATCAGACAAGGTGATTTTCTGTAATTGTTTTCTCATTTTGACTCTCATAGTTGTGGTCTAATTATGACGTCAATTACAGGCCTCTCTCATCTTTTTAAGTGGGAGAACTTGCACATTTGGTGACTGACTAAATACTTTTTTTCCACACTGTATCTTCTGGCTGCAGCCAAACTGTAGAAAAAGTGCATGATTTTGAAACTGAAGCATAAGCACTAACAGTAAAATTCACTACCAAATGTTATGACTAGTGATGAGCGAATTTGTTTGGAAAATGATCGCCAAAGATAAATTCGGCATGAATGTGGCACATTCGGATTCGTTATTGGAAACACAAGCAAAATTTTAAAAAATCGGTAACATTTGGTAAAAGTGCGGGAAAATATTTGTGTTGCCACAAAAGTTTTTTCAACACTTTAGCAACAATAATGTTGTATCATCATGAGCATTTGGCATGTGTTTGATAAGGGGAGGGGGTTTGCAGATCTCAGAGGCGTGGTGTTCTTGTAAACAGTATTTTTTTTCCCTAACTTTATGTGTGCACATTGCGGTTAGTGGAGGTCCACAGACAAAGCCAACAGGGCACATGTCCTACAAGTGCACTGCTTCTATTGTAATCCATGCACGAGTATAGCATTCTAAATAATATTTTTTCAGTAGCTAAATGTGAAACAGTCTGCTGTATCCCACCTTGTCATTTTGTGCTGAGATATGAAACTGGTGTGTCGGTCTCCCGGTGTGCCATCCTCGCATTACACAAGAACATGTACCACAACATTAGCTGTGCCCTCAGCAATGCGGTTACTGGGAAAGTCCACCTAACCACGGACACGTGGACAAGTGCTTGCGGGCAGGGATGATACATCTCGCTGATGGCACACTGGGTTAACATAGCAGAAGCTGGGACCCAGTCGGACCTTGGGATGGAACGCGTCCTCTTGACACCAAGGATTGCGAGCCCTAAATCAATCAGTGTTTTCTCCACAGTCTACAGCTCCTGCACCTCATCCTTCTCCTCCTCCTCTTCAGCTTCCATCTCTGAAATGACCACATCAGTCACAAGCTGGAAGCACTGCAACACTGCCTCAGCCAAGCGGCAACAGGCTGTGCTGAAGCTAATATCCTTAGGTGACAAACCGCACAATGCTGAAGAGCTGTGGACAGCTCTGAAAGAGCAGGCAGATCTGTTGCTGACACTGCTGAACCTACAACCAGGCATGGTCATGTGTGACAATGGCCGGAACTTGGTGGTGGCTCTGAGGCGAGGAGAACTCACACAGCGTACCACGCCTGGCCAAAGTGCTTAACCTCAAGGTTCAGTGGTTTCTCAAAACCTATCTGGAGCTGCCAGATCTGCTTGTCAAAGGGCGTCACCTGTGTGCCCATTTTAGGGGGTCAGCTACAGCCTCCACCACCCTTGCCGTGCTTCAGCAGCGTTTGCAAGTTCTGGCTCACCGACTGGTGTGTGATGTCCCCGTGCGTTGAAACTTTACACTGCAGATGTTGGAAAGGATTTGTGAGCAGAACAGGGCAGTTGATAACTACCAACATCAATAAGGCTATCAGTATTCAGTCCAGACTCCACACATAAGACCTCAGGAGTGGACATGGATGTCAGACATATGTACCATCCTCCAAAACTTTGAGGACTCCACCAAGATGGTGACCAGCGATGATGCCATAATTAGCATCACCATCCTACTTCTCTGTGTTCTGAAATGCTCTCTGCTCACAATCAAAAAATATGCATTGCAGGTGGAGCACAATGAGATGGCGCAAGGAACTATAAAGGGTGATTACACTCAGCCCAGCCTCATCTCATCCCAATCTGGATTGAGTGACAATGAGGAACAGGAAGAGGAGGAAGAGGAAGAACAGGAGCTAGTTTCATGCGCTATAGACCATACTACCTGCATAACTGTCATACTGTCTGTTCAGTGTGGATGGCCTGAGGACAGGGAGGAGGAGGAGGAGGAGAAGGAGGAGGAGATGGAGGAGTAGAACATAGTCAGTCATCTTCTTGAAGCAGTCTGGCACACATGGCTAAGTTTGTGTTATGCTGCCATTCCCGTGACCCTCGTGTTCTCCAAATTTTGGGAGACAGTCATTACTGGTTGGTGACACTTCTAGACCCATGCTACAAGGAGAACTTTATATCTCTTATTCCCAAGGCGGACAGGTCTGCTAAAATGGGGCTGTACCAGAGTGCCCTTGTTGCAGAATTATTTAAAAAATTCCCATCTCAAAACGCTGGCGGCAGTGGTCACTAGGGTTGAGCGAAACGGGTCGGCCATATTCAGAAGTCGCCGACTTTTGGCAAAGTCGGGTTTCATGAAACCTGACCCGACCCCTGTGTGGGGTTGGCCATGAGGTCGGCGATCTTCTGAATCTGGGATCGGAATTCCGATACCGAGTTCCGATATGTTTGCGATATCGGGAATCGGTATCGGAATCCATATTTAAGTGTAAAATAAAGAATCAAAATAAAAAATATTGATATACTCACCCTCTGACGTGCCCTGGTACTAACCGGCTGCCTTCCTTCCTAAGAATCAGCGCGTGAATGGCCTGCGGTGACGTCACGGCTTGTGATGTCATCTTAAGGTCCTTCACGCGCTGATTCTTAGGAAGGAAGGCTGCCGGAAAGAAGCCGAGGAGAATTTAGAATTCTAGGAATTTAGGACCTGAGAATGACGTCCGCGGCTTGTGATTGGTCGCGTGGCGGTCACATGGGCCGTCGCGACAAATCACAAAGCCGTGACGTCACGGAAGGCCCTGGACGCGCTCATTTTAACCAAAGCAGGCCGCCGGTTCCCTCGGTAAGTTGCAGGGGCCGCCGGACAGGTGAGTATATCAATATTTTTATTTTAATTCTTTATTTTACACTTAAATATGGATCCCAGGGCCTGAAGGAGAGTTTCCTCTCCTTCAGACCCTGGGAACCATAGTATCCCATTGCAGTGCATTGGGTTTCGGGTCTCGGCCAACCCCGACCCCGACTTTTTTATAGGATTGGCCGATTTCACTCGACCCGACTTTTGAGAAAGTCGGTTTTCGTGAAACCCGACCCGATCCTATAAAAGTTAAGGTCGCTCAACCCTAGTGGTCACAGTTCGTTGGACAACCAAGGAGTACAGGCGAAGGAGACACAACTCCAATCCAGCAGAGGCAGGGGAACACTAGCAAAGTTCTGGGAGAGTTTTCTCAGACCCTCCCATCGCACAGGCCCTGAAGCACGGGGAACTCTTACAAGGAGTGCAATGTTTTGGAAGTGCATTGAACAGCAAGGTGGATTGCTGCTGAGGGGAAAAAGAAAGAAAAAAAATCTTTAAATCTTCAGCTTAGCGAGTGTGAACGAGCTGAGTGTGACCTGAGCGTAAGTGTGAATGGCGGTAAGTGTGACTTGTGATTCAGTGACTCAGGATTCAGGGAGTTTCCAAGGGAGGAATTACTGAATTGCTGTCTGTATCTTATTAATACTTTGCATTTGTTTGTTTTTTATTTACCGTTTCTGTCTGGTGCAATCCCCATTAGGAAATGTGCTCCACTATTGTTAATGCCATCCAGTGCACATCTTGTCACATGTATGCAGTACTTGATCAGCCAGTCGAGGGTGCATACTGCTGTGCGAGATGTGAGCACATTGTGCATTTGGAAGCCCAGATTCTGGATCTAAATGTGCAGCTGGCAACACTGAGATCCATAGACAATATGGAAAGGAGTCTTCTGCTCACTGAGCAGACGCTCAATGGGATAGATGAAGGGGGGATGATAGGATGGAGCTGCAGGACAGTGGAGTAGCAAGCTGGGAGACAGTTAGAAGGCCAGGTAGAGGGAAGAGTGCCAGGGAGGCTAGTCCTGATCTGGCACACCCCAATACGTTTGCTAAGTTGGCAGATGAGGGGGGTGCCAATACAGGGGTAGCACTGCTGCAGCCAGGCATGTCCTCTGAAAGCCGGAGGAGTGACTGCTCCAGTAAGGAGGGAAATAGGAGAGCAGTGCAGGCCAGACAGGTACTGGTAGTGGGGGACTCAATTATTAGGGGAACAGATAGGGCAATCTGTCACAAAGACTGGGATCATCAAACAGTGTTCTGCCTACCTGGCGCTCGAGTCCGACACATCGCTGATCGGGTGGACAGATTACTGGGAGGGGCTGGTGAGGACCCAGTGGTCATGGTGCACATTGGCACAAATGACAAAGTTAGAGGTAGGTAGAAGGTCCTTAAAGATGATTTCAGGGAATTAGGCTGCAAGCTGAAAGCAAGGACCTCCAACGTGGTATTTTCCGAAATACTGCCTGTACCACGTACCACGCAAGACAGGCAACGGGAGATTAGGGAGGTTAATAAGTGGCTCAAGAATTGGTGTAGGAAGGAGGGGTTTGGGTTCCTGCAGAACTGGGCCGACTTCTCAGTTGGCTACAGGCTCTACACTAGGGACGGGCTACACCTCAATGGGGAGGGTGCAGCTGTGTTGGGGGAGAAGATCAGGGAAGTTCAATTATCTTTATCAGTCAACCAAGATGAAGAAGGCAGGGAGTAAGGCACATGGGCGTGGGCGTGGAGCAGGGAGAGGATGTGGGGATTCTGTGCCTGCTGCGGGCACCGGTGACTCATCATCACCCAGTTTCAGCAGGGAACAGTCCTTCATGCGCAGCTTTGTAGGAGATCGCCGTACACCGCTGCTGCGTGAAGAACAAATTGAAGCCGTTGCCGAATGGATGGCAGCTAACGCATCGACTTCAATTAGTGCCACATCCTCTCAGGCACAGAGCACTGGAGAGCACCCATCTGTCTCTTCACCACCTGCCAAATTACCCAGGCAGTCAGAGAGCCCAGGACAGGAGCCATCTCTACTTCTGCTCTCTGAATCTCTTGGCTTGGAAACAGGGGGCCAGCCAAGCAGCATTGGAGAAATGGAAGAAGAGGCAGTATGCAGTGATGCCCAACAGCTTTGTCTCTCTGACTCTGAAGAGACGGGTGGGCCAGTGCCTCCGGTCAGCACACCTCAGTATGCATCTGATGATGAGTCTCAGGTGCCACTTTCAGGTGCGTACTGTGCTGCCGAGACTACCCAGGAGAAGCAGTTGGTGGAAGAGGGGAGTGTAGATGATAAGGTCCTTGACCCATCATGGCGTGAGGTACAGGAAGGTGGTGGGAGCAGCTCTGAGGAAGAGATTCCCTGAACCGCCCAAAGAGGGAGAGGGAGGGGGAAGACTGCGGAGCCTGTAGCCTCCACTTTGGCACCCGTTAGGAGCATGCCTCTTCCAAAAGCCAAAACGGGCGCTCCCAAGACTTGCAGTGCCTGGTCCTTTTTTGACACAGTTGCTGTCACGATATGGTAGGAAATATCATATAAGTTGAGTTTCTCTTGTCAGCCCAGGATGTGGGCTAAGAAACCCCCCTTCTCTTTTACTTCAGAGTTGAGCTTGCCTTGCCAATGTATGTGAGAGGGGAGTTTTATTGAAGAAAGGTATTTACGACCGGCATTTCCTGCCGTGTAAGCTCTTGTCCAGCTATCACTGGACTAGAAACTTCTAGAATCATGAAAGTCCTTTGTTCTGTTTTTGTAAGATATTAGGCAAACGATTTAAAATACGAACACCAAAATATATCGTCATAATCACACTCGGAGGATCTACGCATCACTCTAAACACGGGCGTCTAACTCCATCGGGTGAAGAAGTAGGGATTGCTCTGTAAATAATAGGACATATTTGATCTCACTAGAATGCCAGTGATAATACGAGATGAATGCTGGGTATGGTACGATTATGATATGTTCTGTAGCGAAGTTACGGGCATCAGATATATTTAATGCCCAGTGAGTAATACTGAAGAAGTAGGAGGGGTTGGAAAAGCCTGCCCTTTCTGTGAGGTCACAGACTGCAGGTTTTAAGTTGCTGGGAGACTTTCAGGAGGGAGATTTGAGTTTTTCCTGGACAGACCTGAGCACGTCCAATAAGCTGGGACGTATGGTTGCCTGCAATGCAATGATCTGAGAAATGTGAGTGTTATCTTTTCTTCATTTAATCCTTTTATTTTCATAATTACCTTGTACATATTTGCAATTGTCTCATTTGTAACATCCTTGTAAAATATTTTGATAAAGCACTGTCTACATTCTGTGGGGTATATCATTTCATGCCAGTTCTTTCTCCCTGCTCTAAAAACGTACCCTAAGTCTCTTGAAGGGAAATTACGCTACTGTTTTGGGGTTAGCTTCGGACCCGTTTAATCGAGGCTGGTGGCAGTGATACCGTGTACTGTGCAGGCTTTTGGGGGTTGTTTCAGCGACTGCGGCTTGATAATTATTGTTCCTGCCTGAGTGGGAGTAGTTATATCGCCTCGCTGCAGCGTGCCCAATAGCCAGTACAAAGCAGGCAGCATTTCTGGCGACTAATTACCCAGGTGCAGTACTTAATCTGACCTGATGGTAAGGGGGCGCCAGAGAGCTGCAAGGTTTAAGTGGAACTGTAAGTGGGATACACAAATCCCTGCAGTTCATGGTATATTGAAGAGCAGTGGGATGCCAAAAATAAGCCCCTGCTGTAACCTAAGAGGTAAATAAACTTGTGTGTGTTTTTTTATCACATTGTGACAGTGGAGGGATAACTAGGATAAGCCCCCTGCACATGTGATAGCCGTCTGTTGGTCTAAAGTCACCCCAATCCATGACATATTGGTGGCAGTGGTCAGGAATCCCTGTGGATTTCGTGACAAACTGCTGGCCGCAGCTAAGGGATCTGGACAGTCACGGCGTGAATCGTGACAATTGGTGGCAAGGCGGTGGGATATTAGAGCATTAGTGATTTGGTTTGAGCAATCATTCCTCTCACTAAAAACTTGCAGAAAGTTCTTGCGAGAACTCTGCGCAAATAAGTTTGGGAGAACGAACTCAGTGCTTATTAGTTGTGAGACAATTGTGTACTGGTAATTATCCCCCCCTTTCTCTTCGTTTTTCTATCCTATCTTTTATTTGGCAACCATGGTTGTGCTGGGAGAAACCTTTTATAAGAAGCAGTCCAAGGACACTCTTATGGCCTTGTGCATGTCACAGCAGATTGACTGTACAAACAAAACCAAGGCTCAAATGGTCGCTGAACTGGTGCAATTTGAAGCAGACCAAGCCAGGCCACAGAGCCCAGAGGTCACAGAAGCCGGCACAAGCGAACATGGTGCTGCAGCAGGGGTCCACCCACTGAATGCCGGCCCGATTAGACATCAGGGCGGATTGGACCCCCACCTGCTGGCGGTCTTGGAACTATTCCCTGCTGATGACCGTGATGGACGTCGGCAGCTGATCCAGCAATACCAGGAGCGGGAGCACCAGCTGCAGATGGCCCGACTGCAAATGCAGGGGTCGTCCCAGTCCAGCCGTGAGCCCAGCAGCGCTCAGATACCGAAGCCTCGGCCTGACCACTTTCCTGTTATAAAAAAGGATGGGGACTTGGACACTTTTCTGCGGGCCTTTGAGAAAGCCTGCAGACAGTACCAGCTGCCTACACAAGAATGGGCACGATACCTGACACCAGGGCTGAGAGGCAAAGCTCTGGAGGCATTTGCTGCACTCCCTCAAGAACAAGATGGTGACTATGAGGCTATCAAGCAGGCCCTCATAGCCAAGTACCAGCTTACACCCGAGGTGTACCGTAAGAAATTCCG
The DNA here is from genome assembly GCF_051348905.1 of Ranitomeya variabilis. Taxonomy (NCBI): domain Eukaryota; kingdom Metazoa; phylum Chordata; class Amphibia; order Anura; family Dendrobatidae; genus Ranitomeya; species Ranitomeya variabilis. Next base: position 640,529,626 of record NC_135233.1, read on the forward strand.
GACCCTCCAACGTGGCCCACATGACAGTTACAGTGATGTGGTGCATGGACTGGGGACCCACTTCGACCAGTGGACCCAAGGACTGTCAGTGACCACCTTTGCACAGCTGCGAGACCTGATGATCAAAGACCAGTTCTTCCATCTTTGCCCAACTGAGGTGCGACAGTTCGTGATGGACAGAGAACCCAAAGACGTGACGAAAGCAGCGCAGATTGCCGATGCCTATGAGGCCAACCGTAGATCGGAAGTGCGGAAGCCAGTCACCACCAGCTGGAGAGGGGGTAAGCCTGCATCCAACGCCAGTACCCCTGCCAGCCAACACACCAGAGGTCCTGTCCCCGTGGCCAACAGCACCAGACCTACCACCGAACTTCGCCAGTGTTACCACTGCAGGCAGACTGGTCATATCAGTACCTTCTGTCCAACCAAGCAGAAGAACCCCCCAGCCAAGGCCCCAGGGCCGAATGCAGCATTTCTTTTGGTGGGTGGTGTGGTTGGGAGGGTGTGTGACAACGTACAGCACGTCACTGTGGGAGGTCGTGTTGCTACAGGCCTCAAAGACACCGGGGCTGAACGAACCCTCATCCGACCGGAACTGGCGGCCCCTGAAGAAATCATTCTGGGGAAAACCCTGATGATGATGATGGGAAATCGCATGTGTTACCTGACCATGCTTTATCTTGTAATGTTGCATCTGATAACCAATTTTTCCCTAGGATTGATGGTGGAAATGTTGTACCTGTGCCAACTGTATCTGATAATGATGTTTCTGTGAAAGTTGATGTGTCCATAGGTACAGGAGTGCTCAGCCACGTCACTCTGCGGAGTGAGATGGCTGAGGAACCACTAGCAGGGGCAAGTGTCGGTGCTACAAGAAATGGGGAGATATGTGGGAACCGTGAGCAAGGTGATGCCATGCAATTGACCAGTGCCACCGAGGAAGGTAACTGGCCCATAAGTAGCAATGCTCCTGAGGTAATGGGGGTGGATGGGGAGGTAGAGCCCATAGCAGCGTCGGCTGTTGGGTCTGTAGAAATCCCCGGGGAGACAGCCTATGTAGCTGCTGTCACCCGCAGTCAGAGTGCCCGGAACGCAGATACCTGTCTGCCTTCCGGACCCTCCTCAGTCATCAGTGTGACTGAACCAGAGGTGGACCCAGAGCAGGTCCCAGAGGGCTCCCGTGGGGAAGGGACCCTGACATCGCTTCTGGCTTCCCCTAGCCAGGAGTTTCAGGCCGCTCTGCACACAGATGCGAGCCTAGAGAGTTTGAGACAACTCGCCGGGACGTCATTCTCCGAGACTGATAAGAAGAAGGTGTTCTGGGAAGGAGGAAGGTTGTACCGGGAGACAGTACCCGGAAAATCGCAAAAGGAGTGGTTGAGGGAAAGACAGCTGGTCGTCCCGCAGCAATTCCGGGGTGAGTTGTTGCGGATTGCCCATGAGATCCCGCTAGCTGGACACTTGGGGATCAGCAAAACTAAGGCCCGGCTGTCTCAACACTTCTATTGGCCTAAGATGGGGACAGATGTGTCAAACTACTGCCGCTCCTGTGTCACCAGTCAAAGAGTGGGGAAGGCGGGGCCTGCTCTTAAGGCTCCCCTGATCCCTTTGCCAGTGATAGAGGAGCCTTTCCAGAGGATTGCGGTGGACATTGTGGGCCCGCTGGCCGTCCCCAGCAGCTCTGGAAAGCGATTTATTCTTACTGTGGTAGACTACGCTACCCGGTACCCACAGGCAGTAGCTCTGTCTTCAACTAGGGCAGATAAGGTGGCGGATGCCCTGTTGGCTATCTTTGCACGGGTAGGATTTCCCAGAGAAATGCTTACTGATCAAGGGACCCAATTTATGTCTCACCTAATGGAGGCTCTCTGTAAGAAAATGCAGGTGAAGCACCTGGTATCGAGTGCGTATCACCCACAGACCAATGGCTTGTGTGAACGCTTCAATGGTACCCTCAAACAGATGCTACGCATGCTGGTTGAGACACAAGGGCGTGACTGGGAGCGGTACCTCCCACACCTGCTATTCGCTTACCGAGAGGTTCCGCAGGCCTCGACGGGGTTCTCCCCCTTCGAGCTCCTGTACGGCAGGCGAGTCCGGGGACCCCTTGGGTTGGTAAGAGAATCCTGGGAAGAGGAGCCGAACCCTTCTGAAGTGTCCATAGTGGAGTATGTCATGCGCTTCCGTGACAAGATGCAGGCCTTGACGCAGTTGGTGCATGACAACATGACGCAGGCTCAGGCTGATCAGAAGCACTGGTACGACCAGAACGCCCGGGAGCGGACCTACCACGTGGGTCAAAAGGTGTGGGTGCTGGTTCCTGTACCAACGGATAAGCTTCAGGCAGCCTGGGAGGGTCCATACGTCGTCCACCAACAGCTCAACCCGGTCACCTACGTGGTCACGCTTGACCACGCTCGGGGTAGGCGAAAGGCCTTTCACGTCAACATGATGAAGGCTCATCACGAACGTGAACCTTTCGTCCTACCGGTCTGCAGCGCACCCGAAGATGGGGAGGAAGACACCATCCTGGACATGCTGGCCCAAGCCAAGGCCAATGGGTCCATTGAGGACGTGGAGGTATGCGCCTCGCTAGATGAACCACAGCGGTTGCAGTTGCAAACCACACTGGAACCCTTCCGGGTTGTGTTCTCCAACCGGCCTGGAAGGAATGGGTTAGCCGTCCACGAGGTGGACACCGGGAATCACGCCCCACTATGGCGAACACCCTATCGAATCTAAGACCAGGTGCAGCAGATTATGCGCCAGGAGATCGATGAGATGTTACAGCTGGGGGTGATTCGATGGTCAAAGAGCGCTTGGGCCTCACCTGTAGTTCTCGTGCCCAAGAAGGACCGGACCACCCGCTTCTGCGTGGACTACAGGGGGCTCAACGCCATTACAGCCTCTGACGCGCACCCCATGCCGCGCATAGAGGAGCTGCTTGAGAAGTTAGCTGGCGCAAAGTACCTGACAATAATGGATCTGAGTCGAGGATACTGGCAGATTCCCCTGAGCCCCGAGGCGCAGGAGAAATCTGCCTTTATCACACCCTTCGGACTGTACGAGTCCACAGTCATGCCCTTCGGCATGAAGAATGCCCCTGCCACTTTCCAGCGGATGGTCAATCTCCTGCTTCAGGGACTGGAGAAGTACGCAGTGGCATACTTAGATGACATTGCCATCTTCAGTCCCTCCTGGGATGAACACCTGCAGCATCTCGAGGAGGTGCTCAGGCGAATTCACCGAGCAGGACTGACTATCAAGCCGGGAAAGTGCCAGATGGGCATGAGGGAGGTCCACTACCTGGGGCACCGGGTAGGCGGAGGCACCCTGAAACCAGAGCCTGAGAAAGTGGGCGCGATCGTGAACTGGCCCACTCCTGGGACCAAGAAACAGGTGATGTCCTTCCTGGGCACTGCAGGGTACTATAGGCGTTTCGTGCACCACTATAGTAGCCTGGCAAAACCTTTGACGGACCTCACCAGGAAGAAGCTACCCCACATCGTCAACTGGACAGATGGCTGTGAGGGGGCCTTCCAGGCGTTGAAAACCGCACTGTGCAACGTCCCTGTGTTGAAAGCAGTCGACAGCAGTCGACCGTTCTTGGTACAGACTGACGCCAGCGAGTTTGGCCTTGGTGCTGTGCTTAGCCAGGTTGACTCGGAGGACCAAGAGCACCCCATGTTGTACCTGAGCCGGAAACTTTTGCCGAGGGAAGTGGCCTACTCCACCATTGAGAAGGAGTGCCTGGCCATAGTCTGGGCCCTGCAGCGCTTGCAGCCCTACTTGTACGGTCGCACCTTCACTGTGGTGACCGACCACGACCCTCTGGGCTGGCTAAGCACCATGTGTGGAACCAACGGCAGGTTGCTACGCTGGAGCCTTGCCCTTCAGCAATTTGACTTCACCATTAAACACAAAGTGGGCAAAGAGCATGGGAATGCAGATGGACTCTCCCGCCAGGGTGAACCCACGGAGGTGCACATGGAGGCATACCGAGAGGTTCTGCCGCCGTAGCGCACGCCAAAAGGGGGAGGTGTCACGATATGGTAGGAAATATCATATAAGTTGAGTTTCTCTTGTCAGCCCAGGATGTGGGCTAAGAAACCCCCCTTCTCTTTTACTTCAGAGTTGAGCTTGCCTTGCCAATGTATGTGAGAGGGGAGTTTTATTGAAGAAAGGTATTTACGACCGGCATTTCCTGCCGTGTAAGCTCTTGTCCAGCTATCACTGGACGAGAAACTTCTAGAATCATGAAAGTCCTTTGTTCTTTGTTTTTGTAAGATATTAGGCAAACGATTTAAAATACGAACACCAAAATATATCGACATAATCACACTCGGAGGATCTACGCATCACTCTAAACACGGGCGTCTAACTCCATTGGGTGAAGAAGTAGGGATTGCTCTGTAAATAATAGGACATATTTGATCTCACTAGAATGCCAGCGATAATACGAGATGAATGCTGGGTATGGTACGATTATGATATGTTCTGTAGCGAAGTTACGGGCATCAGATATATTTAATGCCCAGTGAGTAATACTGAAGAAGTAGGAGGGGTTGGAAAAGCCAGCCCTTTCTGTGAGGTCACAGACTGCAGGTTTTAAGTTGCTGGGAGACTTTCAGGAGGGAGATTTGAGTTTTTCCTGGACAGACCTGAGCACGTCCAATGAGCTGGGACGTATGGTTGCCTGCAATGCAATGATCTGAGAAATGTGAGTGTTATCTTTTCTTCATTTAATCCTTTTATTTTCATAATTACCTTGTACATATTTGCAATTGTCTCATTTTTAACATCCTTGTAAAATATTTTGATAAAGCACTGTCTACATTCTGTGGGGTATATCATTTCATGCCAGTTCTTTCTCCCTGCTCTAAAAACGTACCCTAAGTCTCTTGAAGGGAAATTACGCTACTGTTTTGGGGTTAGCTTCGGACCCGTTTAATCGAGGCTGGTGGCAGTGATACCGTGTACTGTGCAGGCTTTTGGGGGTTGTTTCAGCGACTGCGGCTTGATAATTATTGTTCCCGCCTGAGTGGGAGTAGTTATATCGCCTCGCTGCAGCGTGCCCAATAGCCAGTACAAAGCAGGCAGCATTTCTGGCGACTAATTACCCAGGTGCAGTACCTAATCTGACCTGACGGTAAGGGGGCGCCAGAGAGCTGCAAGGTTTAAGTGGAACTGTAAGCGGGATACACAAATCCCTGCAGTTCATGGTATATTGAAGAGCAGTGGGATGCCAAAAATAAGCCCCTGCTGTAACCTAAGAGGTAAATAAACTTGTGTGTGTTTTTTTTATCACATTGTGACAGTGGAGGGATAACTAGGATAAGCCCCCTGCACATGTGATAGCCGTCTGTTGGTCTAAAGTCACCCCAATCCATGACATATTGGTGGCAGTGGTCAGGAATCCCTGTGGATTTCGTGACAAACTGCTGGCCGCGGCTAAGGGATCTGGACAGTCACGGTGTGAATCGTGACAAGGGAGGGGGAAGACTGCGGAGCCTGTAGCCTCCACTTTGGCACCCGTTAGGAGCATGCCTCTTCCAAAAGCCAAAACGGGCGCTCCCAAGACTTGCAGTGCCTGGTCCTTTTTTGACACAGTTGCAGATGACATTTGCTTTGTCAAATGCAAGGTGCGTCATCAGAAAGTCAAAAGAGGGAGAAATGTCAGCAACCTCAATACCACAAATATGTGGAAACGTGTGCGGACCAGACACGCGGTGGAGTTACAAAAACACACTGAAGACCTAGGCCAACCTACAGCGGCACCTACCACCTCTTCAGCTCGTGTTGTTGCCTCTTCCTCCAGCTCCCACACAGCTGGTTCGGCTTCCTCACAGGATCGCCATGGAAGAACCTCTGGCACTGTTGTCCACAGACCCAGTGTAATTCAACCCACAGCACCACGTTCCCAGTCATCCTCACACTCCCAGTCCAGTCTACAGCCATCGGTAGCACAGGCATGGGAGAAAGGGTGGCCATTCTCAGCAAACCACCCCCGAGCACAGGCTCTGAATGCAGGCATTGCAAAACTACTGTCCCTTGAAATGCTGTCATTCAGGCTGGTGGAGACTGACAGCTTCCGTAACTTGATGGCATTGGCAGTCCCACAATACAATGTGCCCAGCCGCTTTTATTTCAGCAGGCAAGCCGTCCCTGTCCTCCACAAGCATGTGGAGGGACACATAAAACACGCGCTACTGAACGCCGTCAGTAGCAAGTTCCACCTCACCACCGATGCGTGGACCAGTCTCCATGGACAGGGGCGATACCTTTCCCTCACTGCTTATTGGGTTAATGTTGTTGAGCCAGGTACAGATCGTGCGAGTGGCGCAGGACGTGTTCTGCCAACTCCAAGGATTGCAGGAATTCAGTCTGTACGCATTGACTCCTCCTCATACACAAGTTCCTCAGAATTATCGCTGCAGGAGCTGTCACAGTCCACCTCCACATGGACCCGTGAACATTTACCTGTTACGACCCATATGAGCACAGCCGTGGCCAAACGTCAACAGGCCGTCTTGAAATTAATTTCTTTGAGGAATTGAAGTCACACAGCACAGGAGCTCTGGAATGCCATCAAGCAGGAGAGCGACGTGTGGTTTGTGCCAGCGAATCTCCAGCCAGGCATGGTAGTGTGTGACAATGGCCGAAATCTGGTGGCAGCTCTGGGCCTAGACAACCTCACTCACATCCCATGTGTTCAACTTGGTCGTGCAGAGTTTATTGAGGGACTATCCGGATCTTGATGCACTGCTGCACAAGGTCCACCTAGAGTGTGCTCACTTGCGGCGTTCCAGCATAGCAAGATCGCACATTGCAGCTCTGCAGCACCGATTCCACCTTCTGGAACATCGCATCATATGTGACCTACCCACCAGGTGGAATTCCACGTTACATATGTTGGAGCGGTTGTGTGAGCAGCAGCAAGCAGTAATGGAGTACCAGCCCAGCTGCATCAGGCGCAAAGAAGTCGCACTGCGCGCCGTTCCGACTTCACAACCACAGAGTGGGCCACTGTGAAGGACGTCTGCCAGGTTTTGCGTTCCTTCGATGATTCCACGCGGATGGCGAGTGCAGATGATGCACTACTCAGCATGACTGTCCCCCTTATCTGCCAGCTTCAACAAACACTGCAAGCGCTAAGGGATGATGTTGTGGAAGAGGTGGAGGATGAGGAGTCACCAATTAAATCAGCTTCTGGACAGTCAGCGCTACGTGGTTCCTCACAAAGGCCTAGGCAGGGGACACTTTGTGAGGAGGATGAGGAGGAGTCAATGGAGGAGGAAGACATCGGTACAGAGGAGGGAGTTACACAATTCTCCAATAGTCAGTGTGTAGAGCGAGGGTGGGGTGATGCAGAGTAGGCAGAGATCACGCCTCAAGCAGGGGACAGCGTTTCTTGGCCAGTTGGCAGTCTGCAGCACATGGTTGATTACATGCTGCAGTGCCTGAGAAACGACCGCCGCATCGCCCACATTCTCAACACGGCTGATTATTGGGTGTACACCTTCCTAGATCCTCGCTACCGGGACAACTTACAAAGCCTCATAACACCGTTGAATCGGGAGCGTAAAATGCGGGAGTACCAAGACACACTGGTGAATTCCATCATCTTCTCCAGTCCAACTGAGAGCAGTGCTGCTAGTGCTTTACAAAGCAGCTCAATGCGTCGAGGCAGTGGAGGAGGCTCTGCACAAAGAGGGAGCAGAAGCAGTGCCTCAGCACAAGGCAAGACCAGTATGGCCCAACTGTGGCACAGTTTTGTGTGCCCGCCACAAATGTCTACACCATCACAGGCGGCTCCAGTCAGCAGGAGGCAACGTTTCCGTCAGATGGTGACAGACTACATGTCTTGCCCTCTTACTGCACTCCCAGACGGCTCTTCCCCCTTCAAGTTTTGGGTCTCTAAGCTTGATACATTGCCAGAGCTAAGCTAGTATGCATTGGAGGTGCTGGCTTGCCCTGCTGCTAGTGTATTATCGGAACGCATCTTTAGTGCTGCAGGTGGTGTACTAACAGACCGTCGCATGCGACTATCCTCCGATAACGTTGACCGGCTTACTTTTCTGAAAATGAACCAGGCCTGGATCTCGCAGGAATTTGCCACTCCTCTTCCAGATTAAATAATTGGTTGTCTACAGTATCCAGGTCTCCTGTTGTGTTCATGTTTCTACCACCTGGACTGTAATCCCTGGGCTCCAACACCGCCAGTTGATGCTCAGGAGTGCCGTCTGCACAGTCAAAACACATGACCCAGTGTTATTGGGTTTCAGTAACGTCAGCTGATCCCCAGCTGTGTATGCGGCAATGTGTCCTGCGACCGCCACGCTGACACAACAACTGAAATTTAAGGGATGAATACCATAAAAAACAGAGTACACGTCCAAACCTTTTTGTAAAAAGGATATAAATACACTTTTTATTGAACAAAATCCGTACAAATATAACAACAGAGTAACAGGAAATAACAATTCAGTAAGGGAACAAATAGAAGCACTGAAAAAACAGTGATAGCCCCAAGGTACATCTGGTGCATGATACCTGATTGCTATCTTGACGTTGGTCCTACTATAGGGTATATGATAGGCACCCGCTCTCCCTTTCTTCCCTTGGGTTTGTGATATGCACTATTTTGCACTTTACGTATGAAATAATTGCAGATGTACCTTGGGGCTATCACTGTTTTTTCAGTGCTTCTATTTGTTCCCTTACTGAATTGTTATTTCCTGTTACTCTGTTGTTATATTTGTACGGATTTTGTTCAATAAAAAGTGTATTTATATCCTTTTTACAAAAAGGTTTGGACGTGTACTCTGTTTTTTATGGTATTCATCTATGCTTGCAGGAGTGTCCTTGTTATAGGTTGGTAATACGATCTCTGTCTTGGATACGTTTAACACACTGCTATGTGCGTGTGGAGGAGATCGTATCTTTTTTGGTCCATACTGGGCTGTATGTATTATATCTTTTTCTGTGTCTTCACAGCGACCATTGTGGAACAAATGGATTTTCTTGAATGCGAAAAAGCGTGGCTAACCCAGCTTGATAAAGTGTTCAGTGAGGGATCTGGAAGCACTGGTGATTTTAAATCTGAAGATACGAGTGGTCTCACCATTAAGTATAAGGAACTACTCAATAGGCGCACCCGCCTGTGGTGGAACAGGGCTTTCCTGGAAAGATACATAGGGTGTGGTCTTATCCCCAGAGGACTACGTGTCCAAGTGTTTCCATCCTTTGCGGTGGAGGACCCTGAATTTATTGGACAATGGGAAGAGGCCGCATCCCTGTGTTCCAAGAGATTCATGGAATTGTTATCTAACTCCAATGAGAAACAACTTAAGGAATTGGATGTAGAACTTAAAGTGATCCAGGATGAGTTAAATAAATGCCTCACGGGAGAGATGGTAACGAAATTTAAAAGTGAGGTGGACCTGGACCTCCAAAAATGGGAGACAGAGTTGGTACAAAACAAAACAAAAAAATACCAACGGGATTTGGCAGACCGCCAGCAGGAGCGTGTGTATAGGTGGCAGAAACGTACCTCAGGAAACAAGATACATTTGAGGAATCGTTCAATTTCTATATCTTCAATGTCATCAGTTGAGGACAAACCACAGAGTGCTGAGAATTCGAGACCCTTTTGGAATAAGAGAGACCATGTGAGGAGCAATGATTGGAGGAGCGGGAAATCTAATAACAAACGCAAATTGACAAGCTCCCCTAAAAATGATAAGAAATCAAAAACTAATAATCTAGAGGTAATTAACCTATCCTCACATGTTCTCTCAGAATCACAAAATGAAGTTCTCAAATTGGGCCTCTCATTTTCTCCATCTAACAATTTCAACTTTTTCGTAGCATTGAAAGACCTTCACCTATTCTCACGGAAGATCATTTTAAAGAAATTACATCTTCGGTCTTCCTCTTCCTCTGTGATAACTGACCCAGCTGAATTAGAGGTATTAGGAGACTTGGAGGCCCTTGAACAGGAGTCCAACTCAGCTGGGGTGAGTACTTCTCCACCTAATATTTCTGCCAGATGCACGACGTTTCCCTCCTTGTCCCTTTGCCCACAGGTTGAGATCTTCACTAAATTAGTAACAGAGGATTTCAAGAGGATTGATAATTACAAAAAACGTGATAACCTGAGTACTGCACAAAGGCAGGCTCTACAGGGAATTAAAATGTGGGATGATGTTGTTATTAAACCTGCGGACAAGGGGGGAAACGTGGTCATCTGGCCTGTGGAGAAATATGAAAAAGAGGCCTTTAGGCAACTTAAAAATAAAGATACTTATACCCAGCTTGCACAGAACTCCCTCTCCAAATTTCAGAGCCAATTACAGGCTATTTTAGAAATGGCATTTGAGAGGGGGATAATAACAAAAAAGATCTTGGGGGGACTTCTGCCACAATGTCCAGTAATACCCACATTGTATCTTCTCCCCAAGGTCCATAAAGACCCAACATCCCCTCCGGGGCGTCCTATTGTCTCTGGCATAGGAGGGCTGTGTGATATGACGTGTAAATTTATTGAATACTATCTTAGACCACAGGTCGAAACCCTGCCCTCCTATGTCAGGGACACTACGGACATTCTGAAACGGGTTGATGGTCTCATCGTGGAGAGGGATATGGTCCTTGTGACGGCGGATGTGGAATCACTTTACACCAGTATTCGGCATGTGGATGGCATGAGGGCGGCGAGGTTTTTCTTGGAGTCGAGTAATCTGGAGGCTGATCTCCGTGAGTTGGTTTTGGAGTTATTGGATTTCGTGTTGACCCACAACTTTTTTGTTTTTAAAGATCGTTTCTTTCTCCAGCGACAGGGCACTGCCATGGGGGCGGCCTGTGCACCGTCTTATGCTAATTTATTTTTGGGGTTATGGGAGCATGAGCTCTTCTGTGATGGTGCACAGGCGGCCCCACAAATTCTTGGATGGTATCGATATATCGATGACGTCATATTTATCTGGCAGGGCCCTGTCCTGGAACTACAGCAATTTATGGTGGGTCTTAACGATAATGACTCCAATATCAAACTTACGTATATTTATCACAAAAAAGAAATTTTCTTTCTTGATATCATGTTGAGAGTTAATGAGAACGGCCTGATCTATACGGACATGTATCGCAAGGAAACCTCGGTGAACGCCCTCCTGCACTCCACATCCGCACATCCGCCCTCCACGATTGGGGCCATCCCCATTGGCCAGTTCCTTCGGGCTCGAAGGATCTGTGCCACTGATGCTCTATTTGAAAAGCAGGCTATGGACCTTGGGGAGCGGTTTAGACAACGTGGATATAGTGGCCGGTCGATTAAAAAAGGTTACATCAGAGCGAAAAGGACTAAGAGAAATGACCTCTTGGCTGGTAATAAGAGGGATAAAAGCAACAAAATGTGGGAGGGTCAACCACGCTTTGTATCTACCTATAATCATAGGTGGGACATGATGAGAAATATCATAAAAAAACACTGGTCGGTTTTACAAACTGATCCGATGCTGTGGAAACACTTGTCTGACCAGCCCCTGATGACAGCATGCCGCAGTAACAACATATCAGATATTTTGGTACATAGCCACTATGTGGCAAAAACCCCAGACCACTTTGGAGCAGGACCACAAAGAAAAGGATTTTTCCCATGTGGTGGGTGCTTGGCTTGTAAGAATCTGGTTAGATCCACATCCTTTACGTCCTCCGATGGCAAAAAAACGTTTCAGATCAGAGAACATATCACTTGCAGTACGACCTTCGTAGTTTACTACGCTGTGTGTACTTGCAAGTTGATATACGTAGGTTTAACATCAAGAGAATTGCGGGTCCGTGTACGTGAGCACATAAGAGACATTATAGGTGCCAAGGACGTCGAGGATGTGGACAACTTAAAGCCAATACCGAAACATTTTCGCCTTCACCATCAATGTAATCCGAAACATTTGAGGGTCTGGGGTATTGATAAAGTGCGTGCTGGCATCAGGGGTGGCGATTTGAAAAAGAAATTGGCTCAATGCGAATGCAGGTGGATTAGTCTGCTGAATACTATGGCCCCATCTGGGCTAAATGAACAATTGAGTTTTAGTTCCTTCTTATAGTGGACCAGTTCCAGTTTTTGGTGTTTTATCTTCTTGTGTCTGTTTGTTGTGTCATACTAATTGTTTCTCTTCTTTTATTAATTTTGTATTTTTTATTAGCCTCTTGCCTCTTATTGAGTATGTGTGAATATGATGAATCCTCTGGACAAGAAAAATACGTGTGAAGTTCTAGTATTGGATCCCAGGGAGGCTCTCCACCGTTGCCTGATGTGATGATGTACGGGGACTATTCTTTATTCATCTTTCACATAATGCACTTTATATTTGTATTGTGATTTATATACTCATTATTTGTATGTACGTATTGTTTAGTGTCCCTTTTGTCTAGCAAAACGACTTTTGGGGACTGTGTTAAGTCCTATACAGTATTATGTGACGCACTTATTACTTTTCACTTTTGCTGCTATATCAACACTATTATTGCAAATGTTTCTTTAAAATTGCATTTTTTGGCTATACATATTTTTATATATGTATATCATTTTCATGGTGTGTATTCTTTTACTCTGGCACGAAAATGCTAATTCGGGCACTGTGTAGCCTTAGTTCACGGCCCTGCACCCCCGTTTTTTTCTTTTTTTCTTTGTCTCTTTCCCGTTGTTATTCATCTTTGCAAGAGGGTGGACATGTTTTCTGGGCGTTATCTACAAACCTCTCGGTCACGTCATGATGGGAGGCGTCCTACTGGCATCCACAGTGCGCATGTCGGACGCGATCTGAATCCTGGGACATCGCTGCGGCGCCCGCTAGTGACGTCTGCGTTCCACTGACGTCGGTGCAACGCGGCGCCATGATGGATGCAGCGGGTGATGTAGTTCCCGGTGCAACTGACGTCGGACATGCGCCGCAATTTGTGGCACATGAAGGAGGATCTCTGACCCTTTATAAACCGGTCTGACACACTATACAGCACTGCCCCCTGACGAAGCCTAACGCGAAATGCGCGTTGGTGCGTGAACGGTGACCCCTGGTACTCTGCATGATGGGTAAGACTGAGGGATTTGGGTGGTGGTATCTAGTGCACGATACCTGATTGCTATCTTGACGTTGGTCCTACTATAGGGTATATGATAGGCACCCGCTCTCCCTTTCTTCCCTTGGGTTTGTGACATGCACTATTTTGCACTTTATGTATGAAATAATTGCAGATGTACCTTGGGGCTATCACTGTTTTTTCAGTGCTTCTATTTGTTCCCTTACTGAATTGTTATTTCCTGTTACTCTGTTGTTATATTTGTACGGATTTTGTTCAATAAAAAGTGTATTTATATCCTTTTTACAAAAAGGTTTGGACGTGTACTCTGTTTTTTATGGTATTCATCTATGCTTGCAGGAGTGTCCTTGTTATAGGTTGGTAATACGATCTCTGTCTTGGATACGTTTAACACACTGCTATGTGCGTGTGGAGGAGATCGTATCTTTTTTGGTCCATACTGGGCTGTATGTATTATATCTTTTTCTGTGTCTTCACAGCGACCATTGTGGAACAAATGGATTTTCTTGAATGCGAAAAAGCGTGGCTAACCCAGCTTGATAAAGTGTTCAGTGAGGGATCTGGAAGCACTGGTGATTTTAAATCTGAAGATACGAGTGGTCTCACCATTAAGTATAAGGAACTACTCAATAGGCGCAATGTGGCCCCCACTTATGCTAACATCTATATGGCTGTCCTGGAGGACGAGTACGTGTACAGTTCTCGGTTTTGGGGCCGTGTTAGGGGCTGGCGGCGCTACATTGATGACGTCTTCCTGATATGGGACGGTGATCGTGATGAATTGGAGCTTTTCCATTTATTTTTAAACAATATATACCCTGGGTTGGGTTTCACAATGGAGTGTTCTCAGACCAGGATGCAGTTCCTGGACACTAGTGTGTATAAAAGTGATGGGGTATTATGCACTGATCTGTTCGTCAAGCAGACAGATAGGAACAATTTGCTGCTTTTTTCAAGTGAACATCCGCGACGAATGGTAGAGTCCCTTCCATGGAGCCAGCTCCTGAGGGTCAGGAGAATTGTTTCTAATGACGCTCTGATCGACACTAGGCTAGATGAAATGTGCCAAAAGTTTCTTGCGAGAGGGTACCCTAGGTCTGATTTGGACAAATTTAAGTCTAAAGTACTATCTAAGGATAGGGATGAGCTTTTGACCCCTAGGGTTGCAGTCGAGGCAGAAAAAAGGATACCCTTCGTTACAGCTTTTAATGGTCAAAGTTACCAAATTTCGGGTATTATACGTAAATACTGGCCTTTGCTCAGTAAGGGACATGTTAATGTAAAGGAATTTCAGAAATCTCCACTCTTTTCCTATAGGAGGAATAAAAACTTGAAGGATGCATTGGTGTGTTCGGATGTAGGGAGCTCTAAGAGGGATCTGCAAACTACTCTTAGTCGTCCGAGCTTGGGTAATTTTCCATGTCTCGGATGCGCATGTTGTAACAATATGGTGAAAGGGGCATGTTTTTATCATCCCCATACCGGTAAAAAGTATATGATACATAAACGGTACACATGCAAGAGTAGTTTTGTGATCTATGTTTTGAGTTGTCCGTGTGGTCTATACTATGTGGGCGAGACCACGAAGGAGATCAGGACGAGGATCTCTAAACACAAAAGTACAATTAGGACAAAGCTCATTGATCTTCCGGTACCAAAGCATTTTTTTGAGTATAAACACTCAGTGAATCAGCTTAGGTTTAGAATTGTGGATGACGTCCCTATATTGAGACGGGGAGGGGATCGTGTTGCTATGCTTAAGAAAAAAGAACTGAAATGGATCTATGAACTTGATACACTTTTCCCTAGGGGATTAAATATGGAATATCCACAAAGTTGTCTTCTATAGTGCCATATGGTTTCGGTGTTGCACAAGTCGGTATATCGTTTTTAACCTCTTATAGTGTTTTTATTTGAGAATTGATGTCCCGGATTAGACAGTCTCTTGAAGTGTTAATGTCTAAATACTTTTTTTTTCTCCTTCCTTTTTTTCCTCTTTATTTATGTGTTAATTCTAGGTCAATATTTAATATTGTATTACGGGTGGATCTGTGTCCTGCGAGGGGTGAGCCTTGTTCATTTATATGTTTGTATATTATGAGGGCACCCTAAATATGGAAGCCTGTGACACATTGGAATGTTTAATGAGATCCAACTGCTATCTGATAAGATCCTGCTATGTGCCCTATTATATGACATGCTTTTTTGCCCCAGATGAATACTTGATGCATCTCCGTGATATATTATGTATGGAATGCCCCCTCTTTTGGATGGGGATCAGCGGGGATATTTGCATGAATACTGGCCTAATTGGGATATGTGCAATATGTTCTATTATAGACAATTATTGTCATGTGCATTGGCAATGGGGTTACATGAATTATGGACATGCGTGTTATGGAGCGTACATATGATGGGAGACGCTGTATAACCCCTGGACAGGAGAAACCTATGGATTTGCGCGGCAGGATTAACAGATGTATTTCCGACATATGTACTGGGACTCCCTCCGGCGAAACAACATCATGTTTCCATGACGACGCAGACATGCGCAGTTTAGCGCTGGAGTAGGAGAAGTTTTTGGATATGTGCGCTAAGGAGGGAGTCTTTGACATGCGCAATAGGATCCCTCCGATGAGGCGCCGTCATTTCCGGCACTAAGGATGAACTGATTGGGTAAATGCCCTAGGAGCTGACGCGGTGCTGCGCACTGCATGCCGGCTGTGGGCCGGTCAGCGGATATGGCCCCTTACCCGTATGATTGGTGACTCTTGCCTTACACACGCCTATATCGCTATGGCAATTGCTAATGCATTATTTTGATTGGTGCGATTTGTTCTGTTTACATTTTGGGAGCTGGGTATGTCATGTGGGTTTTATGGATGTATATACATTGGTGGGAGCGATCAGGTATAGTTGAACTCTGTTAGTTAATGGGACCTATGTGGGACTGTCTTTGTGGGACTGTTTTTATATTTGTATTGTTGTATTTTAATATATTGTGTTTTTTAAGGGAAGTGGTTACTCCATTGGGTGGTGTTCAACTGATGGGTGTGTCTACAGGTATATAATGGTGGTTGAAACGTGTTTTGTATTGTGCTTGAGAAAGGTCGTATGACCGAAACGTTGCCACAAGAGGCGGATTAAAGATGTAATTGATCTTCTTCACATCCTGGAGTGGCGCTGTCCTTTCTTTATCTACATTTTGGTAATACGATCTCTGTCTTGGATACGTTTAACACACTGCTATGTGCGTGTGGAGGAGATCGTATCTTTTTTGGTCCATACTGGGCTGTATGTATGAAATTTAAGGGAACCTGTCCCCCCCAGGCGTTTGTTACTGAAAGAGCCACCTTGTGCAGCAGTAATGCTGCACAAGGAAAAGGTAGCTCTTTTAGTTTTGCTCCTTGCACACGCTGAACTTAACACTTATAAAATGTGTCTCCTGATACCGTAAAACCGTCCCGGAGGTGGGACTTTCCTTTGTAATGGAACGCAGCACAGCCTTCATCCCTACCCCCTTGGCGCTGTGCGCCGCCTCCTTAGCATTGTTTGAATCTGTCCCATAGCCTGCGCTGTTATTTTCAACCTTGGTCAGGCGCTGTTTGCGCTGCCCGTCTTCTGACATCATTTGGTGTCAGGCGGACTGGGCCTGTGTGGCCGCGCTGCCCGAGATCCCGCCTCGCAGTCTCTTTTGATTTAATCATACTGCGGGCCTGGGATCCATGGGCATGCGCAGTGCATATCTTCACCTCAGGCTTTCACTCATCTCCCTCCGCCTTCTTCAGACTGGGCGCCGTCAGCTGATCCCTAATAGCATGCCACGGCCATGACGCCGCACAGTCTGAAGAAGCTGAAAAGAGGTGAGTGAGAGGCAAAGATATGCACTGCGCATGCCCATGGATTGCTGGCCAGCAGTGTGATTACATTAGACAACACTGCGAAGTGGGATCTCGGGCAGTGCGGCCGCACCGGCACAGCCTGCCTGACACCAAATGATGTCAGAAGACGGGCAGCTGTCATGGTTCCCAATGGCAGGGACTCAGGCAAAAACGGACTAGCTATAGGAATGATGGAATCTCAGATGACCGCGACGCTGAACCTAACACGCAACTAATAGTAGCCAGGGGGTGTGCCTACGATTATCCCTAGACACCTCGCACCAGCCGGAGATCTAGTTACCCCCTAGTAGAGGAATACACAGACCTGGCTTGCCTCCAGGGAAACCCCAAAAGTGATAGTAGCCCCCCACATATAATAACGGTTAGGTAAGAGGAAAACACGTACGCAGTATGAATATAGATTCAGCAAAGAGAGGCCCTCTGACTAGATAGCAGAAAATACAAAAGAGGACTTCACGGTCACCTCAAAACCCTAAACAGCCATCCTGAAATTACTTTAACTCCGTTATCAACTCATGACACCGGAGTAGTAATTTCAGATCACTAGAGCTTCCAGCAGCAAGAGAAATATAAATGCATGCTGGACAAACAAACACAAAAAATGCCAAAGATCCAACTTAGCTGAATTGCAGACTTGGAGCAGGTAGCAAGCAACAGAGGTGCTCTGGCAACATTGATTGCCGGCACTAGAATGACTGAGAAGCCAGACTAAATAGGAAACTCCCAGTTTCCTGATGGGAACAGGTGCAAGACAAAAGTCAGCCAGTACCACCAGTAACCACCAGAGGGAGCCCAAAAACAGAATTCACAACAGTACCCCCCCCTTAAGGAGGGGGCACCGAACCCTCATGAGAACCACCAGGGCGATCTGGATGCGCCCTATGAAAGGCGCGAACCAAATCAGAGGCATGAACATCGGAGGCAGTCACCCAAGAATTATCCTCCTGACCGTATCCCTTCCATTTAACCAAATATTGAAGTCTCCGTCTGGAAACGCGAGAGTCCAAAATCTTCTCCACAACATACTCCAATTCACCCTCCACCAGCACAGGAGCAGGAGGCTCAACAGAAGGAACAACCGGTACCTCGTACCTCCGCAACAACGACCGATGGAAGACATTATGAATGGTGAAAGATGCTGGTAGGTCCAAACGAAAAGATACAGGATTAAGAATCTCCAAAATCTTATAAGGACCTATGAACCGAGGTTTAAACTTAGGAGAAGAGACCTTCATAGGGACAAAACGAGAAGATAACCACACCAAGTCCCCAACGCGGAGATGATGACCCACACGACGATGACGATTAGCAAACTGCTGAGTCTTCTCCTGAGACAACTTCAAATTGTCCACCACATGACTCCAAATCCGGTGCAGTCTATCCACCACCGTGTCCACTCCAGGGCAATCTGAAGATTCCACCTGGCCAGATGAAAAACGAGGGTGAAACCCTGAATTGCAAAAGAAAGGAGAAACCAGAGTGGCAGAACTGGCCCGATTATTGAGGGCAAACTCTGCCAACGGCAAAAAGGCGACCCAATCATCCTGATCAGCAGACACAAAACACCTCAAATAAGTCTCCAAGGTCTGATTAGTTCGCTCCGTCTGGCCATTAGTCTGAGGATGGAATGCAGACGAAAAAGACAAATCAATGCCCATCCTGGCACAGAACGCTCGCCAGAACCTAGACACAAATTGAGACCCCCTGTCAGAAACGATGTTTTCCGGGATACCATGTAAACGAACCACATTCTGAAAAAATAAAGGAACCAACTCAGATGAAGAAGGCAATTTGGGCAAGGGTACCAAATGAACCATCTTAGAAAAATGGTCACACACCACCCAAATGACGGACATTTTCTGAGAAACCGGGAGGTCCGAGATAAAGTCCATAGAGATGTGCGTCCACGGCCTCTTCGGAATAGGCAAGGACAACAACAATCCACTAGCCCGAGAACAGCAAGGCTTGGCCCGAGCACAAACATCACAAGACTGTACAAAGGCACGCACATCCCGAGACAGGGAAGGCCACCAGAAGGACCTGGCCACCAAATCTCTGGTACCAAAAATTCCAGGGTGACCTGCCAACACAGAAGTATGAACCTCCGAGATGACTCTACTGGTCCATTCATCTGGAACAAACAGTCTCCCAGGCGGACAACGATCAGGCCTATCAGTCTGAAACTCCTGCAAAGCACGTCGCAAGTCTGGGGAGACAGCAGACAAAATCACCCCATCCTTAAGGATACCCGTAGGCTCAGAATCACCAGAGGAGTCAGGCTCAAAACTCCTAGAAAGGGCATCTGCCTTCACATTTTTTGAACCTGGCAAGTATGAAACCACAAAATTAAACTGGGAGAAAAACAACGACCAGCGCGCCTGTCTAGGATTCAGACGCCTGGCAGACTCAAGGTAAATCAGATTCTTGTGATCAGTCAAGACCACCACCTGATGTCTAGCACCCTCAAGCCAATGACGCCACTCCTCAAATGCCCACTTCATAGCCAAGAGCTCCCGATTACCGACATCATAATTTCGCTCGGCGGGCGAAAACTTTCGAGAGAAGAATGCACATGGTCTCATCACTGAGCAATCGGGACTTCTCTGCGACAAAACCGCCCCCGCTCCAATCTCGGAAGCATGAACCTCGACCTGAAAAGGGAGCGAAACATCAGGCTGGCGCAACACAGGGGCGGAAGAAAAGCGGCGCTTAAGCTCCCGAAAGGCCTCCACAGCCGCAGAGGACCAATTGGCAACATCAGCACCCTTCTTAGTCAAATCAGTCAGAGGTTTAGCAACACATGAAAACCCAGTTATAAATCGATGATAGAAATTAGCAAAGCCCAAGAACTTCTGAAGACTCTTCAGGGAAGTAGGCTGCGTCCAATCACAAATAGCCCGAACCTTGACAGGATCCATCTCAACAGAAGAAGGGGAAAAAATATACCCCAAAAAGGAGATCTTCTGAACCCCAAAAATACACTTTGAACCCTTTACAAACAAAGAATTGGCCCGCAAAACCTGAAAAACCTTCCTAACCTGTTGAACATGCGACTCCCAGTCATCCGAAAAAATCAAAATATCATCCAAATACACAATCATAAATTTATCCAGGTATTTACGGAAAATATCGTGCATAAAGGACTGAAAGACTGAAGGAGCATTAGAAAGACCAAAAGGCATTACCAAATACTCAAAATGGCCCTCGGGCGTATTAAATGCAGTTTTCCACTCATCTCCCTGCTTAATCCGCACCAAATTATACGCACCCCGAAGATCAATCTTAGAGAACCACTTTGCCCCTTTAATACGAGCAAATAAATCAGTCAATAGTGGCAAAGGATACTGGTATTTGACTGTAATCTTATTCAACAGGCGATAATCAATACAGGGCCTCAGGGAGCCATCTTTTTTACCCACGAAAAAAAACCCTGCTCCTAAAGTGGATGAGGATGGACGGATATGTCCCTTTTCCAAGGACTCCTTAATATACTCCCGCATAGCAGCATGCTCAGGCACAGACAGATTAAACAAACGACCCTTGGGAAACTTGCTGCCCGGAATCAAGTCTATAGCACAATCACAATCCCTGTGAGGGGGGAGAGAACTAAGTTTGGGCTCCTCAAAAACATCACAATAGTCAGACAAAAATGCCGGAATTTCAGAGGGAGTAGATGAAGCAATGGAAACCAAAGGTACTTCCCCATGAGCCCCCTGACATCCCCAGCTTAACACAGACATTGTTTTCCAGTCAAGGACTGGATTATGAGTTTGCAACCATGGCAATCCAAGCACTAAGACATCATGCAAGTTATGCAACACAAGGAAGCGAATCACCTCCCGATGGTCAGGAGTCATTCACATAGTCACTTGTGTCCAGTATTGTGGTTTATTCCTAGCCAATGGTGTGGAGTCGATACCCTTCAGAGGGATAGGAACTTCCAAAGGCTCTATGCTAAACCCACAGCGTCTGGCAAAGGACAAATCCATAAGACTCAAGGAAGC
The DNA here is from genome assembly GCF_051348905.1 of Ranitomeya variabilis. NCBI lineage: Eukaryota > Metazoa > Chordata > Amphibia > Anura > Dendrobatidae > Ranitomeya > Ranitomeya variabilis. The sequence continues at coordinate 640,550,633 of NC_135233.1, forward strand.
GCCAGAATCCACATAGGCATCCACAGTAATAGATGATAATGAACAGATCAAAGTTACAGACAAAATAAACTTAGACTGTAAAGTGCCAATTGCAAAAGACTTATCAACCTTTTTTGTGCGTTTAGAGCATGCTGATATAACATGAGCAGAATCACCACAGTAGAAGCACAACCCATTTTTACGCCTATAATTCTGCCGTTCACTTCTGGACAGAATTCTATCACATTGCATAATCTCCGGTGTCTGCTCAGAAGACACCGCCAAATGGTGCACAGGTTTGCGCTCCCGTAAACGCCGATCAATCTGAATAGCCATAGTCATGGATTCATTCAGACCTGTGGGTGTAGGAAACCCCACCATGACATCTTTAACGGCGTCAGAGAGACCTTCTCTGAAATTCGCCGCCAGGGCGCACTCATTCCACTGAGTAAGCACAGACCATTTTCGAAATTTTTGACAATATATTTCAGCTTCATCATGCCCTTGAGAGAGGGCTATCAAGGCCTTTTCAGCCTGAATCTCCAAATTAGGTTCCTCATAGAGCAACCCCAGTGCCAGAAAAAACGCATCCACATTGAGCAGCGCAGGATCCCCTGGTGCCAATGCAAATGCCCAATTCTGGGGGTCACCCCGCAACAAGGAAATCACAATTTTAACCTGCTGAGCGGAGTCTCCAGCGGAGCGAGATCTCAGAGAAAGATACAATTTACAATTGTGCTTAAAATTCAAAAAACGAGATCTATCTCCAGAAAAGAACTCAGGTATAGGAATCTTGGGTTCTAACATAGGAGCATGTATAACATAGTCTTGGATATTTTGAACCTTAGAAGCAAGAGCACTCAGGCCTGTAGCTAAACTCTGGATATCCATTTCTCAACAGCTGAGATCTGAGCCATTCAGGGGTTAAGAGGAGAGAAAAAAGCAGCAGATTGCAATTATGGCTTGACAGAACTTCTGAGTAAAAAAAAAAAAAAAAAAAGTGTCAGAAACTTCTTCTTTTCTCTCTTTCTTCAGCCAATACCTTTAATACATTTGCGGCCGGCAATACTGTCATGGTTCCCAATGGCAGGGACTCAGGCAAAAACGGACTAGCTCTAGGAATGATGGAATCTCAGATGACCGCGACGCTGAACCTAACACGCAACTAATAGTAGCCAGGGGGTGTGCCTACGATTATCCCTAGACACCTCGCACCAGCCGGAGATCTAGTTACCCCCTAGTAGAGGAATACACAGACCTGGCTTGCCTCCAGGGAAACCCCAAAAGTGATAGTAGCCCCCCACATATAATAACGGTTAGGTAAGAGGAAAACACGTACGCAGTATGAATATAGATTCAGCAAAGAGAGGCCCTCTGACTAGATAGCAGAAAATACAAAAGAGGACTTCGCGGTCACCTCAAAACCCTAAACAGCCATCCTGAAATTACTTTAATTTAACTCCGTTATCAACTCATGACACCGGAGTAGTAATTTCAGATCACTAGAGCTTCCAGCAGCAAGAGAAATATAAATGCATGCTGGACAAACAAACACAAAAAATGCCAAAGATGCAACTTAGCTGAATTGCAGACTTGGAGCAGGTAGCAAGCAACAGAGGTGCTCTGGTAACATTGATTGCCGGCACTAGAATGACTGAGAAGCCAGACTAAATAGGAAACTCCCAGTTTCCTGATGGGAACAGGTGCAAGACAAAAGTCAGCCAGTACCACCAGTAACCACCAGAGGGAGCCCAAAAACAGAATTCACAACAGGCAGCGCTAACTGCGCATGGCCAAGTTTGAACATAACAGCGCAGGCTCGGTGACAGATTCAAACAACGCTGAGAAGGCGGTGCACACCGCCAAGGGGGTAGGAACGGCTGTGCTACGTCCCATCATGAAGGAAAGTCCCACCTCCGGGACGATTTCATGGTATCAGGGGACACATTTTATAAGTGTTTAGTTCTGCGTTTGCATGGAGCATAATTAAAAGAGCCACCTTTTCCTTTTGCTGCATTAGTGCTGCACAAGTTGGCACTTTCAGCTACAAACGCCTGCGGGGGGGTTAAAGGTTCCCTTTCAACTTGCTACAATTAGGCCTCAGCCTACACTCTGCTCCTCCTGCTTTCCCTGGGCTTCAACACCGCCAGTTGCTGCCCGGAAGTGCTGTCTGCACAGTTAACAGTTGCTCCTCTGTTTTTGGGGTTCAGTAACGCCAGCTGCTCCCTTGCTGTGTTGCAGCAATAACTCTAGCCTGCTCCTCCTGCTATCCCTGGGTTTCAACACCGCCAGTTGTTGCCCAGAAGTGCTGTCTGCACAGTTAACAGTTGCTCCTCTGTTTTTGGGGTTCAGTAACGTCAGCTGCTCCCCTGCTGTGTATCCAGCAATGTGTCCAGCGACCGCCACGCTGACACTCCAACAGATGTTAAACTGCCTCGAGTGCAGGCTTCGGCCTACACTCTGCTCCTCCTGCTGACCCTGGGTTCCAACACCGCCAGTTGGTGCTCGGAAGTGCTGTTTGCACAGAGAAAAACACTTGCTCCTGTGTTAGTGGGGTTCAGTAACGTCAGCTGCTCCCCTGCTGTGTATCCGGCAATGTGTCCTGCGACCGCCACGCTGACACTCCATCAGAATTAAACTGCCTCCAGTGCAGGCTTCAGCCTACACTCTGCTCCTCCTGCTGACCCTGGGTTCCAACACCACCAGTTGGTGCTTGGAAGTGCTGTTTGCACAGAGAAAAACACTTGCTCCTGTGTTAGTGGGGTTCAGTAACGTCAGCGGCTCCCCTGCTGTGTATCCGGCAATGTGTCCTGTGACCGCCACGCTGACACTCCAACAGATGTTAAACTGCCTCGAGTGCAGGCTTCAGCCTTCACTCTGCTCCCCCTGCTGACCCTGGGCTCCAACACCTCCAGTTGGTGCCTGGAAGTGCTGGCTGCACAGAGAAAAACACTCGCCACTGTGTCAGTGGGGTTCAGTAACTCCAGCTGTTCCCCTGCTGTGTAGCCGGCAATGTGTCCTGCGACAACCACGCAGACACAACAACTGATATTAAACTGCCTCGAGTGCAGGCTTCGGCCTACACTCTGCTCCTCCTGCTGACCCTGGGCTCCAACACCGCTAGTTGCTGCTCGGAAGTGCTGTTTGCACAGTCAACACTTGCTGCCGTGTTATTGGGTTTCAGTAACGTCAGCTGATCCCCAGCTGTGTATCTGGCAATGTGTCCTGCGACCGCCACACTGACACTTCATCAGAATTAAACTGCCTCCAGTGCAGGCTTCGGCCTACACTCTGCTCCCCCTGCTGACCCTGGGCTCCAACACCGCTAGTTGGGGCTGTAGGAAGACAATCTTGAATCGGTCCCCCTGGTTCCAGTACCGTCAGCTGGTTCCGGGCAAAGCTTTTGGCTTAGGTGCCTCCTTCTGGGTTATCCGAGTTCCACCAATGTCAGGTGGTCCTTGGTAGTGCTTTCTGGCACGGGTACCTGCTGCTTAGTAACCGGGTTCCAGTAACGTCAGCTGGTCCTCGGTAGTTCCATTGGCTCTTGTACCTTCGGCTACCCATCCGGGTTCCAGTACCGTCAGCTGGTTCTTGGCAGTGTCTTTTGCTCTTGTACCTTCTGCTCCCCATCCTGGTTCCAGTACCGTCAGCTGGTTCCGGGCAGAGACTTTGGCTTAGGTGCCTCGTTCTGGGTATCCAAGTTCCACCAATGTCAGGTGGTCCTTGGTAGTGCTTTCTGGCACAGGTACCTGCTGCTTAGTAACCAGGTTCTAGTAACGTCAGCTGGTCCTCGGTAGTTCCATTGGCTCTTGGACCTTCGGGTAGCCATCCGGGTTCCAGTTCCATCAGCTGGTTCTCGGCATTTTCTCAGCCTTCTTGTACCTTCTGCTACATTTCCAAGTTCAAGACCCTAAAGACGACGACCCTGAAGACCACCCCTAAGATGACGACGACACCAGAGACGACAACCCCTGAGACAACGACCCTGGAGACGACGACCCTGAAGACCACCCCGATGATGAGGACGACCCTGGAGACGATGACCCTGAAGACCACCCCGATGACGACGACCCTGGAGACAACGACCCGGAAGACCGAGAAGCAGAAGAACAAGAAGCTGCAGAACAAACAGTAGAAGAACATTAAGCATAAGACTAAACATCAGAGCAAAAGATATTATCTAAATTATAAGCAGAAGAAGACTAAGCAGTGTATGGGGGTGAGTCCGTTCCTCCTCGTGGTGCCCCTGGATAAAGCCTGCTGCTGCAGGCCAAACTGAACGCGGACAAATCCTGTTGTAACTCTTTTGTGACAGGCAGAACGGAAGGTGTAATCTTCAAACTTTTATAGATAACAACTACAGGAATGCCTGTCACAAATAAGAATATGATGAAGAAGTAGAATATGAAGAAGAATAATAGTTGACGAAAAAGAATATGAAGAATGTAACAAAAAAGAATAATAGGAGAGAAGAATAGGAATAGGAAGATGAATAAGGTGAAGAAGAAGTTGATGTAAAAGATGCTGCTGCTGAGGATGATGAAGAAGAAAGTGTCGGATAAGTAAAAAAGAAGGTGAAGAGCATGGAATTAGTGAAACATCAATATCTGACAAAATATAAAAAATCTTAACATAGTCAATATCTTTGTAACTCCGAACGTCTTAAAAGAAAGGGATAGGAAACAAAGGGTGGTTATTAATGGAGCACACTCGGACTGGGTCGCGATTAGCAGTGGGGTACCACAGGGGTCAGAATTGGGCCCTCTTCTTTTTAACATATTTATTAATTATCTTGTAGGGGGCATTCAGAGCAGAATTTCAATATTTGCAGATGACACTAAACTCTGCAGGGTAATCAATACAGAGGAGGACAATTTTATATTACAGGATGACTTATGTAAACTAGAAGCTTGGGCTGATAAAAGGCAAATGAGCTTTAATGGGGATAAATGTAAGATCATGCACTTGGGTAGAAGTAATAAGATGAATAACTATGTGCTTAATTCTAAAACTCTGGGCAAAACCATCAATGAAAAAGACCTGGGTGTATGGGTGGATGACAAACTCATATTCAGTGGCCAGTGTCAGGCAGCTGCTACAAAGGCAAATAAAATAATGGGATGCATTAAAAGAGGCATAGATGCACATGAGGAGAACATAATTTTACCTCTATACAAGTCACTAGTTCGACCACACTTAGAATACTGTGCACAGTTCTGGTCTCCGGTGTATAAGAAAGACATAGCTGAACTGGAGCGGGTGCAGAGAAGAGCGACCAAGGTTATTAGAGCACTGGGGAGTCTGCAATACCAAGATAGGTTATTACACTTGGGGCTATTTAGTTTGGAAAAACGAAGACTAAGAGGTGATCTTATTTTAATGTATAAATATATGAGGGGACAGTTAAAAGACCTTTCTGATGATCTTTTTAATCATAGACCTGAGGCAGGGACAAGGGGGCATCCTCTACGTCTGGAGGAAAGAAGGTTTAAGCATAATAACAGACGCGGATTCTTTACTGTAAGAGCAGTGAGACTATGGAACTCTCTGCCGTATGATGTTGTAATGAGTGATTCATTACTTAAATTTAAGAAGAGACTGGATTCCTTTCTGTAAAAGTATAATGTTACAGGGTATATATATTAGATTCCTTGATAGGGCGTTGATCCAGGGAACTAGTCTGATTGCCGTATGTGGAGTCAGGAAGGAATTTTTTTCCCCAAAGTGGAGCTTACTATTTGCCACATGGGTTTTTTTTTGCCTTCCTCTGGATCAACATGTTAGGGCATGTTAGGTTAGGCTATGGGTTGAGCTAGATGGAATTAAAGTCTTCCTTCAATCTTAATAACTATGTTACTATGTTACTATGTTTTGGAAGATGCTAAGGGAGTACCTTGCTGACTGCAACAGCATCCTCTGTAATTCCTCTGTGCCTTATAATTATTGGGTATCCAAGCTGGACATGTGGCATGAACTGACTCTCTACTCCTTGGAGGCTCTGGCCTGCCCTGCCGCTAGCGTTTTTCAGAGTGGGTTTTTATTGCCGCTGCTGGAATTGGAACTGATAAGCTCATCCGCCTGTCAGCTGAAATGCTGACAGGCTGACTCTTATAAAAATAAACAAGGGCTGGATTGGGACAGACTTCTCAACACCACCGAATGATAGCAGCGTAACATAAACTCAAAACCAGTGTCCTTTTTTGGGAGGTCTATTCCATACGCCTCTTCACACCCACACATGGGTATACGCTTACTGATTTTGGCTATTTGCTGTTGTCCTCCTCCTTATCCTTACCCTCCACTACCATATCATCAGGGTGACCATGGTCCGTGATGCAACACCCACATAATTTTTTTTAAAGGGTGTTTATGATGCCCTTAAAAACATTTAGTTAGACAGAGTGTTCATATATGTATACCCCCCCAGGGGTAAATATTTGTCAGCTTATACACTTAGTGCATGGGCATTACAAGTATAGGAGACCTGCAGCTTTCTAATGGGAACATTTATTAGGCCCTCCTCTATGTCTCTTCCAAGGGGCACTGGAGTGCCTCCAAATTTTTGCCAGCCCTTGCATTCACTGCATAGGCAAACACTATGGGAGACCCAGTTCCTAATAATGGGAACATTTTTACATGAGGCAATCCTGTAAGTCTCATCAAAGGGGTATTGGGGTGCGTGCAAATTTTTGCCAGCCCTTGCATTCACTGCATAGGCAAACATTATGGGAGACCCACTTCCTAATAATGGGAACATTTTTTCATGAGGCCCTCCTGTAGGTCTCATCAAAGGGGTGTTGGGGTGCGTCCAAATGTTTGGCAGCCATGGCATTCACTGCATAGGCAAACACTATGGGAGAATGACTTCCTAATAATGGGAACATTTTTTCATGAGGCCCTCCTGTATGCCTTGTCAAAGGGGTATTGGAGTGCTTCCAAATTTTTGGCAGGCCTTGCATTCACTGCATAGGCAAACAGTATTAGAGAACCACTTCCTAATAATGGGAACATTGTTTTCAGGAGGCCCTGCTGTGCATCTCTTGAAAGGGGTATTATGGTGCGTCCAACTTTTTGGCAGCCCTTGCATTAACTGCATAGGTAAACACTATGGGAAACCCACTTCCTAATAATGTAAGCATTGTTTTCAAGAGGCCCTGCTATACGTCTCTTGAAAGGGGTATTATTGTGGTGCGTCCAAATTTTTGGCAGCTCTTGCATTACCTGCATAGGCAAACAGTATGGGAGACCCTAAGAGACTCACTTCCTAATAATGGGAGCATTGTTTTCAGGAGGCCCTACTGTATGTAACATCAAAGGGGTATTGGGGTGCGTTTAAATTTTGGGTAAGCCTTTCATTCACTGCATAGGCAAACAGTATGGAAGACCCACTTCCTAATAATGGGAACATTGCTTTTAGGAGGTCCTCTTGTACATCTCTGCTAAGCGGTGTTGGGGTGTCTGAATTTTGGGCAGGCCTTGCATTGACTACATAGGCAAACACTATGGGAGAACCACTTCCTAATAATGGGAACATTTTTTCATGAGGCCATGCTGTACGTCTCGTCAAAGGGGTATTGGGGTGCATCCAAATTTTTGGCAGCCCTTGCATTCACTGCATAGGCAAACACTATGGAAGACCCACTTTCTAATAATGAGGGCATTTTTTCATGAGGCCCTTCTGTACGTCTTGTTAAAGGAGTGTTGGGGTGTGTCCAAATTTTTGGCAGCACTGCCATTCACTGCATACGCAATAACAGTATGGGAGACCCACTGTTTAATAATGGGAACAAAGCATAGCCGGCTGATGGCTCTCTAAGAGTAGTGAGGGCCGACTGCTGGCCCTTTAAGAATAGTAAAGGCCGCCTGATGGCCCTATAAAAATAGGCTTTGTAACTTTCAGAGTCCCTCCTTCATAAATGGAACAGGATGTGTCTGATGATGTCTCACACACCACATGGTCAGATAAGGTTGTAAAATGTTAAAATGACATTTCTCAGTAAATGCATTTGTCTTGCTTGGAAGCAATGATAAAGTTCAAAAACATTTAAAAAATGCTACAAGTGAACACAGCCCATGGTGTGGAGCAGAATTTTTGTTTTTGGTTATTTATTTTGCCTTATATACAAGTCATTACCCTGGAAAGGATTTTCCTTAACATATTTCCCTGGAAAATCTATTTTGGTTTAGTTTTTGTATGTTTTATTGTGAGTCTGTAAAAGTGGCATAAGACATTGTGACAACATTGTTCACAGCAGTGACCTGGGAGTCAAAAATGCTTCCAGGGGTCTTCCCCATGCAGTTCCCATGTCATTTGAGCACTGTTTCCATCGATTTTCTAGTCCCGCTAAAGACCTCTGGGGGGGGCCCGCCGGAAAAATGCTTGAGTTTCCCATAGACTTACATTGGGTTTGTTGCTTGGGTCAAGCACCAGAGCATTCCAATTTGCTCGAGCTGAGCAACGAGCACCTGAGCAATTTAGTTCTCGCCCATCACTAGTCATAACTCCTCGATAGACCATCTTAGGGAGGCGGCTCTGGTGCCATCGGATCCAGCCGGGCCACTCCTACGTGTTAAGACCAAACACAGCTTTGTTTCCTACTAACTATTCTACTTATGCCCCCTATTTGAGGAAGCCAGTCAGGCGAAACGGCGCTGTCGGGGTCGCTGTGGAACGCCCTTCACCAGGATAGATTCTCATGTAAGTTTACAACTTGTAGCAACATTATTGGTAGCAGACTATTGAAAAGCATGATGCACTTTACAAGGTTTAGCACGCTACTTAGTGTTATCTAGCAATGTTCATGACTCTTAGGATGTGTAGCATCATAGGATGTTCCATTGTAATTACATATGTGCAATGTACCTTATAGTGAGCAGACTATTGAAAAGCACTTGCACTATATAAGGTCTAGCATGCTACTTAGGGTTACATAGTAATGGTTATATCTTTAAGGTCATGTAGCACTATAGGAATTTACTTTCCATTATAACCATATATGTTTATTATATCTTACAGTCATATATAGTTAGATGTCGTAGAACATCATTTTTTGCTGTCTGCTTATGCTGTGATTATTATTTTTTGTCTGCGGTTGCTTATCAACATGAATAAATATTGTGTTTGTGTATCACCTGGTTTTGTATGTGGTTCCCAGCCATATGTATTAAGATTCCCTTGTTGAATATATTTTTTAATTTATTTAATAAAAAAAATGTTTTTAATGAATTTAATGGTACTGCCTATGCCTCTTCTTCCCTAGCATATTACATATGGGGGATTTTGGTTTGATATAACTATTCTACGTACTGTATCTCCCCACCCTGTGAGGCAAGAATGGATTGAGACCCTGGAAGGTGTTCGGTCCAGTCTGGGAATCTTGGAGATACACACTATGTGCAGCTGGGACGTATAGTATCTCCATAATGCCTCATGGAATCATAGCTGACATAACAAAGCAATTTAGACTGCATGATATCCTCAAGGAAAGCAAGCTTGTTCTACACTGAGCTGGTCAAGGTGTAAGATCTGTCATTCACAGCCCTTTGACTCTTGTCATTTTATTGATGTTGAAAAGGAGTGTATTTAAGATAGTTTTAATTTCATCTTGGGTGAAGCTAGTTTTTAGTTTGGTTTCCCACTTCGTAATGTAGTAAGGGGTTTCTGTGGTAAGCTACATAGGGTTTTAAACAATTTTGAAATTGTTTTCTTCTTTTATTACTTATTGAAGAATTATTTTTGAAGGGTATTATCAAAGATTAAACTTGATATCTTGCATGTAAAATGTAGCTAAATCTTTAAGAATTATATATTTTTGATCATTTAATCTTAAATTAATGGAAAAGTATTTTGTTTAATTTATGGAAAAAGCCTCATTATTATCTATTAGATGGCCAACATATATTTTAGATATTCTTTGAGGTTCTAATTTTGTTTTACAAGGATTCGTGTTTATTTGGGATCAGGTATACTAACTGAGTGAAAGCTATTAAATATAAGCATAGTCAAAGAAAATTGGCAACACATAACTCCAATTTCCCTCTTTAACCCCTTCCCGACCCATGACGCCACGTAGGCGTCATGAAAACCCGTGCCAATCCGACCCATGACGCCTATGTGGCGTCATGGAATGATCGCGTCCCTGCAGATCGGGTGAAGGGGTTAACTCCGATTTCACCCGATCTGCAGAGACAGGGGGAGTGGTGCTTCAGCCCAGGGGGGGTGGCTTCACCCCCCCGTGGCTACGATCGCTCTGATTGGCTGTTGAAAGTGAAACTGCCAATCAGAGCGATTTGTAATATTTCACCTGAAAAACTGGTGAAATATTACAATCCAGCCATGGCCGATGCTGCAATATCATCGGCCATGGCTGGAAACACTAATGTGACCCCCCCCACCCCACCGATCGCCCCCCCAGTGCTCCGTTATGGGGTCCGGTCCCCTCGGTCCTGTGCTCCGCTGCCCCGTGCTCCTGCCCGCTCCCCCCGTGCTGCTATGCCACCCCCCTGTGCTCCGACGCCCCCCCGTGCCCCGATCTCCCCCCCCTTATACTCAGCGAGGCTCCCGGTGTCCGTCCGCCTCCTCGCTGGGCGCCGCCATCTTCCAAAATGGCGGGCGCATGCTCAGTGCGCCCGCCGAATCTGCCAGTCGGCAGATTCGTTAAAAGTACATTTTGATCGCTGTGATAGGTTCTATCACAGCGATCGAAATAAAAAAAATAATAAATAAACCCCCCCCCTTTATCACCCCCATAGGTAGGGACAATAATAAAATAAAGAAAATATTTTTTTTTTTTTCTTTTTCCACTAGGGTTAGGGTTAGAACTAGGGTTAGGGTTACGGGTAGGGTTAGGGTTAGGGTTACAGGTAGGGTTAGGGGTAGGGTTAGGGTTATGGCATGTGCGGATTTGGCTGCGGATCCGCAGCGGATTGGCCGCGGATCCGCAGCGGATTGGCCGCGGATCCGCAGCGGATTGGCCGCTGTGAATTCGTAGCAGTTTTCCATCAGGTTTACAGTACCATGTACACCTATGGAAAACCAAATCCGCTGTGCCCATGGTGCGGAAAATTCCGTGCAGAAACGCTGCGTTGTATTTTCCGCAGCATGTCAATTCTTTGTGCGGATTCCGCAGCGTTTTACACCTGTTCCTCAATAGGAATCCGCAGGTGAAATCCGCACAAAAAAACACTGGAAATCTGCTGTAAATCCGCAGGTAAAACGCAGTGCCTTTTACCTGCAGATTTTTCAAAAATCGTGCGGAAAAATCTTACACGAATCCGCAACGTGGGCACATACCCTTAGGGTTAGGGTTGGAATTAGGGCTAGGGTTGGAAATAGGGTTAAGAATAGGCTTGTGGTTAGGGTTACGGATAGGGTTAGGGGTGTGTTGGGGTTACAGTTGTGGTTAGGGTTGGGATTAGGGTTAGGGTTGGGATTAGGGTTCGGATTAGGGTTGGAATTAGGGTTACGGGTGTGTTGGGGTTAGGGTTGTGGTTAGGGGTGTGTTGGGGTTAGGGTTGGGATTAGGGTTATGGCTACAGTTGGGATTAGGATTAGGGGTGTGTTGGTGTTAGTGTTGAAGTTAGAATTGAGGGGTATCCACTGTTTAGGCACATCAGGGGCTCTGCAAACGCAACATGGCGCCACCATTGATTCCAGCCAATCTTGCATTCAAAAAGTCAAATGGTGCTCCCTCCCTTCCAAGCCCCGACATGCGCCCAAACAGTGGTTTACCCCCACATTTGGGGTACCAGCGTACTCAGGACAAACTGGGCAACAACTGTTGGGGTCCAATTTCTCCTGTTACTCTTGCAAAAATAAAAAATTACTTGCTAAGACATAATTTTTGAGGAAAGAACAATTATTTTTTATTTTCATGGCTCTGCGTTATAAACTTCTGTGAAGCACTTGGGGGTTGAAAGTGCTCACCACACATCTAGATAAGTTCCTTGGGGGGTCTAGTTTCCAAAATGGGGTCACTTGTGGGGTGTTTCTACTGTTTAGGCACATCAGGGGCTCTGCAAATGCAATGTGACGCCCGCAGACCATTCCATCAAAGTCTGCATTTCAAATGTCACTACTTCCCTTCCGAGCCCTGACGTGTGCCCAAACAGTGGTTTACCCCCACATATGGGGTATCAGCGTACTCACAACAAACTGGGCAACAAATATTGGGGTCCAATTTCTCCTGTTACCCTTGAGAAAATAAAAAATTGCTTGCTAAAACATCTTTTTTGAGGAAAGAAAAATGATTTTTTATTTTCACGGCTCTGCGTTGTAAACTTCTGTGAAGCACTTGGGGGTTGAACGTGCTCACCACACATCTAGATAAGTTCCTTGGGGGTCTAGTTTCCAAAATGGGGTCACTTGTGGGGGAGTTTCTACTGTTTAGGCATATCAGGGGCTCTGCAAACGTAACATGATGCCCGCAGACCATTCCATCAAAGTCTGCATTCCAAAACGTCACTACTTCCCTTCCGAGCCCCGGCATGTGCCCAAACAGTGGTTTACCCCCACATATGGGGTATCAGCGTACTCAGGAAAAACTGGACAACAACTTTTGGGGTCCAATTTCTCCTGCTACCCTTTCAAAAATAAAAAATTCTGGGCTAAAAAAATATTTTTGAGGAAAGGAAACACATTTATTATTTTCACGGCTCTGCGTTATAAACTTCTGTGAAGCACTTGGGGGTTCAAAGTGCTCACCACACATCTAGATAAGTTCCCTTGGGGGTCTAGTTTCCAAAATGGAGTCACTTGTGTGGAGTTCCTACTGTTTAGGCACATCAGGGGCTCTGCAAACGCAACCTGACGCCCGCAGAGCATTCCATCAAAGTCTGCATTTCAAAACGTCACTACTTCCCTTCCGAACCCCGACGTGTGCCAAAACAGTGGTTTACCCCCACATATGGGGTATCAGCGTACTCAGGAGAAACTGGACAACAACTTTTGGGGTCCAATTTCTCCTGTTACCTTTGGGAAAATAAAAAATTGTGGGCTAAAAAATCATTTTTGAGAAAAGAAAAATTATTTTTTTATTTTCACGGCTCTGCGTTATAAACTTCTGCGAAGCACTTGGGGGTTCAAAGTGCTCACCACACATCTAGATTAGTTCCTTGGGAGGTCTAGTTTCCAAAATGGGGTCACTTGTGCGGGAGCTCCAATGTTTAGGCACACAGGGGCTCTCCAAACGCGACATGGTGTCCGCTAATGATTGGAGCTAATTTTCCATTCAAAAAGCCAAATGGCGTGCCTTCCCTTCCGAGCCCTGCCGTGCGCCCAAACAGTGGTTTACCCCCACATATGGGGTATCATCGTACTCAGGACAAACTGGACAACAACATTTGGGGTCCAATTTCTCCTATTACCCTTGGGAAAATAAAAAATTCTGGGCTAAAAATCATTTTTGAGGAAAGAAAAATTATTTTTTATTTTCATGGCTCTGCGTTATAAACTTCTGTGAAGCACCTGGGGGTTATAAGTGCTCACTATGCATCTAGATAAGTTCCTTTGGGGGTCTAGTTTCCAAAATGGGGTAACTTGTAGGGGAGCTCCAATGTTTAGGCACACAGGGGCTCTCCAAACGCGACATGGTGTCCGCTAATGATTGGAGCTAATTTTCCATTCAAAAAGTCAAATGGCACGCCTCCCCTTCCGAGCCTTGCTGTGCACCCAAACAGTGGTTTACCCCCACATATGAGGTATCAACATACTCAGGAGAAATTGCCCAACAAATTTTAGGATCCATTTTATCCTGTTGCCCATGTGAAAATGAAAAAATTAAGGCTAAATGAAATTTTGTGTGAAAAAAAGTACTTTTTCATTTTTACGGATCAATTTGTGAAGCACCTGAGAGTTTAAAGTGCTCACTATGCTTCTAGATAAGTTCCTTGGGGGGTCTAGTTTCCAAAATGGGGTCACTTGTGGGAGCGCTCCAATGTTTAGGCACACAGGGGCTCTCCAAACGTGACATGGTGTCTGCTAGCGATGGAGATAATTTTTCATTCAAAAAGTCAAATGGCGCTCCTTCCCTTCCGAGCCTTACCATGTGCCCAAACAGTGGTTTACCCCCACATGTGAGGTATCGGTGTACTCAGGAGAAATTGTCCAACAAATTTTAGGATTCATTTTATCCTGTTGCCCATGTGAAAATGAAAAAATTGAGGCTAAAATATTTTTTTTGTGAAAAAAAAGTACTGTTTCATTTTTACGGATCAATTTGTGAAGCACCTGGGGGTTTAAAGTGCTCACTATGCTTCTAGATAAGTTCCTTGGGGGGTCTAGTTTCCAAAATGTGGTCACTTGTGGGGGAGCTCCAATGTTTAGGCACACGGGGGCTCTCCAAACGCGACATGGTGTCCGCTAAAGATTGGAGCCAATTTTTCATTGAAAAAGTCAAATGGCGCTCCTTCCCTTCCGAGCCCTGCCGTGCGCCCAAACAGTGGTTTACCCCCACATATGAGGTATCAGCGTACTCAGGACAAATTGGACAACAACGATCGTGGTCCAGTTTCTCCTTTTACCCTTGGGAAAATAAAAAAAATTTCGCTAAAAGATCATTTTTGTGACTAAAAAGTTAAATGTTCATTTTTTCCTTCCATGTTGCTTCTGCTGCTGTGAAACACCCGAAGGGTTAATAAACTTCTTGAATGTGGTTTTGAGCACCTTGAGGGGTGCAGTTTTTAGAATGGTGTCACTTTTGGGTATTTTCAGCCATATAGAACCCTCAAACTGACTTCAAATGTGAGGTGGTCTCTAAAAAAATGGTTTTGTAAATTTTGTTGTAAAAATGAGAAATCACTGGTCAAATTTTAACCCTTATAACTTCCTAGCAAAAAAAATAATTGTTTCCAAAATTGAGCTGATGTAAAGTAGACATGTGGGAAATGTTATTTATTAACTATTTTGTGTCACATAACTCTCTGGTTTAACAGAATAAAAATTCAAAATGTGAAAATTGCAAAATTTTCAAAATTTTTGCCAAATTTCTGTTTTTTTCACAAATAAACTCAGAAATTATCGACCTAAATTTACCACTAACATGAAGCCCAATATGTCACGAAAAAACAATCTCAGAATCGCTAGGATCTGTTGAAGCGTTCCTGAGTTATTACCTCATAAAGGGACACTGGTCAGAATTGCAAAAAACGGCAAGGTCATTAAGGCCAAAATAGGCTGGGTCATGAAGGGGTTAAAAACAATTGTTCGATAACTACATACAGTGGGGGAAAAAAGTATTTAGTCAGTCAGCAATAGTGCAAGTTCCACCACTTAAAAAGATGAGAGGCGTCTGTAATTTACATCATAGGTAGACCTCAACTATGGGAGACAAACTGAGAAAAAAAAATCCAGAAAATCACATTGTCTGTTTTTTTATCATTTTATTTGCATATTATGGTGGAAAATAAGTATTTGGTCAGAAACAAAATTTCATCTCAATACTTTGTAATATATCCTTTGTTGGCAATGACAGAGGTCAAACGTTTTCTGTAAGTCTTCACAAGGTTGCCACACACTGTTGTTGGTATGTTGGCCCATTCCTCCATGCAGATCTCCTCTAGAGCAGTGATGTTTTTGGCTTTTCGCTTGGCAACACGGACTTTCAACTCCCTCCAAAGGTTTTCTATAGGGTTGAGATCTGGAGACTGGCTAGGCCACTCCAGGACCTTGAAATGCTTCTTACGAAGCTACTCCTTCGTTGCCCTGGCGGTGTGCTTTGGATCATTGTCATGTTGAAAGACCCAGCCACATTTCATCTTCAATGCCCTTGCTGATGGAAGGAGGTTTGCACTCAAAATCTCACTATACATGGCCCCATTCATTCTTTCATGTACCCGGATCAGTCGTCCTGGCCCCTTTGCAGAGAAACAGCCCCAAAGCATGATGTTTCCACCACCATGCTTTACAGTAGGTATGGTGTTTGATGGATGCAACTCAGTATTCTTTTTCCTCCAAACACGACAAGTTGTGTTTCTACCAAACAGTTCCATTTTGGTTTCATCAGACCATAGGACATTCTCCCAAAACTCCTCTGGATCATCCAAATGCTCTCTAGCAAACTTCAGACGGGCCCGGACATGTACTGGCTTAAGCAGTGGGACACGTCTGGCACTGCAGGATCTGAGTCCATGGTGGCGTAGTGTGTTACTTATGGTAGGCCTTGTTACATTGGTCCCAGCTCTCTGCAGTTCATTCACTAGGTCCCCCCGCGTGGTTCTGGGATTTTTGCTCACCGTTCTTGTGATCATTCTGACCCCACGGGGTGGGATTTTGCGTGGAGCCCCAGATCGAGGGAGATTATCAGTGGTCTTGTATGTCTTCCATTTTCTAATTATTGCTCCCACTGTTGATTTCTTCACTCCAAGCTGGTTGGCTATTGCAGATTCAGTCTTCCCAGCCTGGTGCAGGGCTACAATTTTGTTTCTGGTGTCCTTTGACAGCTCTTTGGTCTTCACCATAGTGGAGTTTGGAGTCAGACTGTTTGAGGGTGTGCACAGGTGTCTTTTTATACTGATAACAAGTTTAAACAGGTGCCATTACTACAGGTAATGAGTGGAGGAAAGAGGAGACTCTTAAAGAAGAAGTTACAGGTCTGTGAGAGCCAGAAATCTTGATTGTTTGTTTCTGACCAAATACTTATTTTCCACCATAATATGCAAATAAAATGATAAAAAAACAGACAATGTGATTTTCTGGATTTTTTTTTCTCAGTTTGTCTCCCATAGTTGAGGTCTACCTATGATGTAAATTACCTCTCATCTTTTTAAGTGGTGGAACTTGCACTATTGCTGACTGACTAAATACTTTTTTGCCCCACTGTACCTAGAAACAAAAAATAGTAATTTTCTATCTTCTTTAAACGATTTAGACTTTAAACCTCTACTCACCAAAATAGAAACTTACTTTTCCTCATTGTACTCTGCTCTGTATCCTGGTTTTAAAAAATGGGTAAAATGTGGATTTAATCTGTGCTGCTGAATGATTCAAGGTCCAAATGTGCCATTAAATTGTGGATTTATTCAACGCTTTTCAAAGTACAAGACTTCTTCATCAGGAACATCACCTTGGTGGTGTTCCTGATGAAGAAGTCTTGTACGTTAAAACGCGTTGAATAAATCCTCTATTTAATGGCTACATGCTACATATTTGGACATTGATTAATTCAGCAGCACAGATTAAATCCACGTTTTAACCATTTTTTTTATCTCTGATTGGTCACAAGTGGATCAGTGGATCTGCTGCAGCAGGATATCTCTATAAGCCTGTCTTTTGGCTGAAATTGGTGAGTAGAATCTGATCATTCTTATTAATTGTATCCCGGATAGGACCCTATTGAGCTATTTTCTCCAGCAGCACTTACTGTATCCTGGTATGGCAGAAGTAATTTGATAAAAATTGTTACTTTAAATAAGGTTAAAAACTTATTTCAACTAATCCCCCATAACTTGAAACCACCAGTATCTATGCAAGCCCCCAGATAAGAGTAGATACGAAAAAGGTATACTTCCCTACGCGTTTCGTTTCCATTTACTCATCAGGGGAAGGTTCCTGTATCCCTCCATCTAAGTGGGAGGTTCATCCGGCAAAAAGGGGTGCTATAACGGTTATACTGGTGGTTTCAAGTTATGGGGGATTAGTATGGACGAGTATGTGCCATCTCCCCAGTTATAACACCAGCTATATATAAAAACGGTTATCATCTTACCCATTATGATAACAGGGTGAGATTGTGTAATTTTTCTGTATTTCTTTCACTCATTATTTAAGTAGTCTGTTTATTCAGCCAGCAATAGTTGTTTACCTATAGGATATATCTATTTCTTGTTTGGCTAAATGACTTTTTGAGGTGAAAGCTGACATTATTCCGCACTGCCAAAAGGTTTAGGACGGTACATCTTGAGGTGTGCGACAGTCCTGTATATAGGAATCTCAGGATTGTGAGGTCTATAGCAGTGCGGTTCATTGATATTTCTAATTTTGGCATTTCCCTTCTTGTAAGGTGATATACTGTTTGTCCTATATGTGTGTTTTTTCAGGCACCTTATTTTAACGAGTTTATTAAAAGTTAATTTTTAATCAAATAATCACATCCTGCTTTTCATACTATATTTGATTGGTGGTCACAGCTTTCTATAAGTATGAAAAATGACTTCAAATGATGAAGAAAGATGGGGAGGGGGGCAGCAAATGATGAAGTGAGGCGGGGAGGGAGACTGTAAATGATGAAGTGAGAGGGGGAAGGGGATTGCAAATGATGAAGTGAGGTGGGTACGGGGACTGAAAATGATGAATGGAGGGTTAGGGACAGGAGACTGCAAATGATGAATTGAGGGTGGGGGACTGCATATGATGAATTGAGGGTGGGGGACGGTGACTGCAAATGATGAATTGAGGGTGTGTGATGGGGACAACAATTGTATTGAAGGTGCGGGGTGAGGAGATAAATTGAAGATGGGGTGGGGAGAGCAAATGATGACTTGGGCAGGAGGAGAGCAAATAATGATGAATTTTGAGGGTGGGGGAACTAAATGATGATGTATTGAGACTGGGATATGGGAGACAGTATATGATGATGAATTGAGGCTGGGGGCAAAAAATGATGAATTGGGGGTGGGGTAGCAAATAATGAAAATTGAGGGTGGAGGAGAGTAAATGATATATTGAATGTGGGGTAGAGCAGTTGATAATGAATTGAGGGTGGGGATGGGAAAGAGAAGACATGAATTGGGACAGAAGGGGCATGTAAATATAATGAATCGATGGATCTGCGGGTATATAGTGGG
Organism: Ranitomeya variabilis; assembly: GCF_051348905.1. Classification (NCBI taxonomy): domain Eukaryota; kingdom Metazoa; phylum Chordata; class Amphibia; order Anura; family Dendrobatidae; genus Ranitomeya; species Ranitomeya variabilis. The sequence continues at coordinate 640,569,392 of NC_135233.1, forward strand.
GGGCGTTGAGGATGCAAATGTGTAACTGGTATCGAATTGGGGGAAAGAGTAAAGGTGCTAATTAATGTATATATTAGATGGGAAAGTGGCTTTTATAGTTGTGGGGGGCAAAATTGTGAATTACAATTTATATTTGAAATGGTGGGTTGCATAATAACTAATTATATATTAATGGTGGGTGCGCATCTGTATTACATCTGTATACAGAGTTCCTGTGTATAATGGCACTTGTGTATTGTTTTTTATTTATTAATGATCAGTATTGTAGTATTCAGTCACTATGAGGTGGTTATATGTGGTTTCAACATAGTGCAGCGGTATTTGTTTTTTGTATGTGGTACTGTTCAGTTACTATGTGATGGTAGTATGTAGTCTGGTCATGGTGTGGCTGTAATTGTGCCTTGTATGTGGTATTATTTGATCACTGTCACAATGTGGTGTTAATATGTGGTCCAGTCATGGTGTGATGGTATTTGTGCTTGTATGCGGTATTATTCGTTCACTATGTGGTGGTAATATGTGGTCCGGCTATGGTGTTATAGTATTTGTCCCTTATACGTGGTATTAATGGTCATTTTAAAAAATGTATGTGACTCATTACCTTAAAGAAAAATAAATAAAAATTTACCTAAAAAGAGTATTGGATACTTGGATAATTTTTAGTAGATTAGAGTATTGCCTGGCCAAAAGAGTCTACCTTATATTGATAGTGGCTTAAAACATTTTTCGGCCAAAACAAAAGCTGCTGGTTGTGTATGTGATATAGTGTTTGATGGAAACTGTTAATGTGTGATTGGTGAGGATGTGGTACAAAAGTGCCGTTTTTCCAAGAGTGGGCGGTGAGACTATAGAATGTTCGAGGGGTAGAGGCAAAGCTGTGGTGGAGTCTCAGTGGAGTCTCAGGGTGCTTGAAAATGTTGCCAGTATGGGGCCCTGAAACTCCTGGTGGCAGCCCTATGCATTACTCTACATTTATCAACATTATACTTAATCTGCCAAGTGTTTGTGCATGCAGACATCTTATCCAAATCATTTAAAAATATTATAATGTCAAGCTCAGTTCTTATTTTCCTACAATGATTTGTCTCATTAGAAAAGACTTAAAATTCACTGTCAATCCTATCCCCAAGGTCATGAATAAAGAGACAAAAAAGAATTGGTCTTAATCATAGACGGACTGGGACTGAAATTCAGCTCTGGCATTTGAAATCACACAGGCCCATGCTGTTGCTTCCCCTGAGCCCCAGGTGGGGATATATTACTAATATTACCTTGCCTGGGAAAATTAAAATTACTACAAGACCAATATTTCTAATAATACCAATAATATTGCAATATAAGATTAACCCCTCAACGACCAAAGGTATTTTTGAATTAGCATTTTTTGCTCCTCTTCCACCCAGCCATAACTTTTTTATTTTTGGTCAAAATGGCCATATGAGAGCTTGTTTTTTGCAGGACGAGTTGTACTTTTGAACAACACCATTGGTTTTAACATTTCATGTACTGGAAAACGGGAAAAAAATTCCAGCTGCTGTGAAATTGCAAAAAAAAGTTCATAGACACCAAACATGTCTAGGTTCTTTTTTATTTAAGTGGTGAAAAAAATTCCAAAGTTTGTTAAAAAAATAAATAAAAATTGCGCCATTTTCCAACACCCGTAGCGTCTCTATTTTTCTTGATCTTGGGTTGGGGGAGGGCTTATTTTTTGCGTGCCGAGCTGACATTTTTAGTGATACCATTTTGGTGTGGATACAATCTTTTGTACTCCGGCGTTTTGACTTTTTTTTCTCTCTACGCCGCTTAACAATCGGGTTAATTCTTTTCTTATATTGATAGATTGGGCGATTCTGAACACGGCAATACCAAGCATGTGTATGTTTAGGGGTTTTTTAATTGTTTTATTTTGAATGGGGCGAAAAGGGGGGTGATTTGAACTTTTATATTTTTTGAATTGTTTTTAATATTTTTTAATACATTTTTTTTATTTTTTGCATGCTTCAATTCTCTCCATGGGAGACTAGAGGCTGCACTTGTCTGATAATTGCCTGTATGTAGCAGAGCCTATCAGATTGCCTATACGTATCAGAAATGCTCACTTACTATGAGCGCCGACCACTGGGTGGTGCTCATAGCAATCTGGCTATGACAAGCATAAAGGTCTGCTGGAGACCTCTGGTTGTCATGCCAACCCATCAGTGACCTGCGATCACATGACGGGGTCATCGATGTGTGGGATTTCCGACGTGCTTGCCGGAAGCTCAAGTTAAATGATTGATTGACAGCGGCATTAAACTAGTTAACAGCCACAGGTGGGTAGCGATTCTACTCGCGGCTGATAGAGGCACATGTCAGCTGTTCAAAACAGCTGACATGTGCCATAAAAGATGTGGGCTTAGTGCCGGAGCCCACATCAAAGGGAGGGATTCCGAAATCAGCGTACTATTATGCCCAATGTTGGAAAAGGGTTAAATAATAGTGATGAGCGAGCACTAAAATGATTGGGTGCTCGTCACTCGGGTCGAGCAAATTGGAATACTTGTGTACTTGACCCGAGCAACGAGACCAATGTAAGTCTATGGGAAAACCGAGTATTTTTACCATGATCCCCCCGGGGGTCCTTTTAAGGTCTAAAAACGTCTGAAAATGATGTAAATACTGCTCAAATGACATGGGACCATCATGGGGATCGCCCCTGGAAGCATTTCTGACTCCTAGGTCACAGCTGTAAGCAATGTTGTCAGAGTATCACTCCATTTTTACAGGTGCACCCAAAAACATACAAAAACGAAACCAAAATGGATTTTGCTGGGAAATATGTTAAGGTACATCCTTTCCAGGCTAATGACTTGTATATAAGGCAAAATAGTTTACCCCAGACCAAAATGTTCCTCCACCACTTGGGCTATGTTCACACCCAGCGTTTTTTATGCGTTTTTCAACTTTAACATTGCTTTCAACCAATACAAATAGTTTCACTGGGAAATGTCATTGCAACATTTAAAAACCCTAGCTGGCCATGTGGTGTGTGACACATAAGCAGACACATCTTGTTTAATTTCTGAAGGCTGGACTCTTAAAGTCACAAAACCTACTTTTAGAGGGGCATCAGGTGGCATTAATATTCTTAAAAAGCCATTAATAAACAGAGGGTCTCCTATTCTGTTATTGCCTATGAAGTGAATGGCTGGGCTGCCAACAATTACAACACACCCCAATACCCCTTTCACGAGAGGTACAGGAAGGCTTCCTGAAAAAATGTTGCATTGAATGCAAAGCCTGCCCTGCTATCAAGTCATATGCACCCCAATAAGCCTTTGAACCCAGGTACTGGATGGCCACAGGAACACCCACTTCACATTCTTCAGTTGGTCCTGCCATACTGTTTTCTTATGTATTACCTGCAAGGCCTGCCCTGCTACCAAGTCATATGCATCCCAATAGGCCTTTGAACCAGGTACTGGATGGCCACAGGAAAACCCACTTCACATTCTTCAGCTGGTTCTGCCATACTGCTTCCTTATGCATTGAATGCAAGAGCCGCCTTGACCCAAATTTGCACGCACCCCAAACCCCATTGGAAGAAACATGGAGGGCCTCATAAAAAAACCCTGCCCCATTACAAAGGAGAGGGTCTCCTAGACTCGTAATGCCCATGCACTAAGTGCATGGGCTGACAAACATTTCCCCATGGGGGTTAAATTTTTTAAATATATACTATGGGCATCATAGACACCCTTACCAAAAAAATTGACTGTCTGTAGCAGCACGGAACACATGAACCCTGGTGATCTAGTGGTGGAAAATGATGAGAGGTGGAGGAAGGCCTCAATAAAAACTAGGCCCAATATAAATGAGGGGGTCTCCTAGACTTTTAATGCCCATACACTAAGTGTATGGGCTGACAAACAGTACCCCATGGGGGGTAAATTTTTTAAAAATATACTATGGGCATCATAAACACCCTTTCCAAAAAATTGACTGTCTGTAGCAGCACGGAACACATGAACCCTGGTGATCTAGTAGTGGAAAATGATGAGAGGTGGAGGAAGGCCTCATTATAAACTAGGCCCAATTTAAAGGAGTGGGTCTCCCAGACTTGTAATGCCTATACACGCAGTGCATGAGCTGACAAACATTTCCCCAAGGGGGATACATTTTTATTTTACTATGGGCATCATAGACACCCTTGCCAAAAAATGGACTGCCTGCAGCGGCACAGAAGACGTTACGCTTGGTGATCTAGTGGTGGAGAATGAGGAGACATTGCTGAAGGCCTCATAAAAAACTAGGCCCAATTTAAAGGAGCGGGTCTCCTAGACTTGTAATGCCCATAAACTAAGTGTATGGGCTGACAAACATTACCTCATGGGGGTAATTTTTTAAAAAATATATACTATGGGCATCATAGACACCCTTGCCAAACATTTGACTGTCTGTAGCAGCACAGAACACGTGAACCCTGGCGATCTAGTGGTGGAAAATGATGAGAGGTGGAGGAAGGCCTCATTAAAAAGTAGGCCCAATTTAAAGGAGCGGGTCTCCTAGACTTGTAATGCCCATACACGCAGTGCATGGGCTGACAAACATTTCCCTAAGGGGGATACAATTTTTAAAAATATACTATGGGCATCATAGACACCCTTGCCAAAAAATTGACTACCTACAGCGGCACAGAAGACGTTAAGTCTGGTGATCTAAATCATAAATGAAATCAAACAAATAAATAAAAAATGTGAATCAACCAATGAAAGTAAATAACAAAAGGGAGGGGTGAACACAGGTTAATAGATTTCAATCCAGGATGTGTCCAATGAGATATGTTTCTCCCTAGCAACAGCTAAGAGACAGGGCTATAAATAAAAATATAATCTAAAAGTCTTTGAATAATTTTCTATTATAGAGGTATACACTACCTCATTAGAGGACTGTCCAGAGATAGGGAAAATGGAAAATATAAGAATAAATGGGAAAAATAGACGTACATCTCTTATTTATAACATTTCCCCCTGTAACATTTGTTTTGATTTCCAATTAGTAACGGGCATCATAAAAACACCGTTGCACAAAAAAATTGTGAATTTGGCATCACGGAATCCATTCACCCTGGTGTTCTACTGGTTGTGGATGATGAGGATGAGGATAAGGAGGAGGATAACAACAAACAGACCAAATCTGGAAGCGTATACCCATGTGTGGTTGTGAAGAGGTGCATGAGAATACACCTCCCCAAGAAAGAGAATGTATTAGAGGTTATGTTTCACTGCTTTCACTTGGTGATGTACAGAAGTCTTTCCCGATCTAGCCCTTGTTCATTTTTATAATAGTCAGCCTATCAGCATTTTGAGTTGACAGGCGGATGCGCTTATCTGTTATAATTACACCAGCGGCACTAAAAACCCGCTCTGACAGAAAACTAGCAGCAGGGCAGGCCAGGACCTCCCAAAGCGTAGAGAGCCAGTTCATGCCACGTGTCCAGTTGGATACCCAATAATTAAAAGACACAGAGGAATCCAGAGGAGTCGCGGTGATGCGCCCTCTGCTGGATGTCCTCATGAACTGCAGCCTGAGAACTTTTTCCCACGCTCGACGTCATATGAGGACATCCAGCAGAGGGGGCATCACCGCGACTGAAGGTAACTATAGGTCATTGACCTACATTTCCTTCATTCCCCGGGGTTTACAGGCACGAGCACAGCTGCATTATAGCAGAGCTCCTGCCTGTAAAATATTTTAACCCCTTCAGATTTACTTCGTGGGACGTGACAGTTCATCAGAAGGTATGTATATTGTTGGTTTATTATTTTGCAAAGCGAGGGTCTTCAGGTGGATTGAGAGAGCAATAAAATATTAAAACAACCGGTGTGTTTATTTCATTAAAATACTTTTTAATAATGTATGTGTGTTTTTTTAAACCATTTCATACAATTGGATTAATAATGGATAGGTGTCATAATTGATGCCTCTCCATTATTAATCTGGCTTAATGTCACCTTACAATAGCAAGGTGGCATTAACCCTTCATTACCCCATATCCCACCGCTACACGGGAGTGGGAAGAGAGTGGCCAAGTGCCAGAATTGGCGCATCTTCCAGATGTGCCTTTTCTGGGGTGGCTAGGGGCAGATGTTTTTAGCAAGGGGGGGACAATAACCATGGACCCTCTCTAGGCTATTAACATCTGCCCTCAGTCACTGGCTTTACCACTCTGGCGGAGAAAATTGCGCGGGAGCCCACGCCAATTTTTTCCGCGATTTAACCCTTAAATTTAATAGCTACAGCGCCGAAATTTTGCACATACACGCTACTAACATTAGTAGTGTGGAATATGCAAAAAAAAGGGGGATATGACATGGTTTACTGTATGTAAACCATGTCTCATATCATGTAGGGTTTAGGCAGGAGAAATGAAAAGCCGGCAATTGAATTACCGGCTTTTCACATATATCGCGCTGAAGTAAATATAAAAATATATAGATTTTCCATTACCTTGCATTGGGTTTCGTGTTTCAGCCGATCCCCGACCCCGACTTTTCAAGAAGATTGGCCGATTTCACTCGACTCGACTTTTGAGAAAGTCAACCTCAAAAAAGGAAAAGTCGCTCAACCCTACTTCCAGCTTCTGACTGATGTGTTGATTTCAGAGATGGAGGCTGAATAGGAGGAGGAGGAGGTGCAGGAGCTGTAGACTGTGAGGGCAACCCTGATTGACATAGGGCCCGCCATCCTTGGCGTGGGGAGGATGTGTTCCATCCCAAGGTCCGACTGGGTCTCGGCTTCCACTATTTTAACCCAGTGTGCCGTCAGTGAGATGTACCATCCCTGGCCACAAGAACTTGTCTACGTGTCCGTGGTTAGGTGGACTTTCCCAGTAACAGCATTGTTGAGGGCATGGGTAATTTTGTGGGACACATACTTGCCGTATGGCACATCGGGAGAAATAGTGGCGACTGGGGACCGAGTACCTTGGGACGGCTGCCACCATCAGGTTGCAGAAAGCTTCCTTCTCAATGAGCCTAAAATGCAACATTTCAAGGGCAAGCAGAAGAGAAATATTAGAATTTAGGACTGTGGCCTGTGGGGCATTGGCTGGGTATTTCCGCTTGCATTCCATTGACTGAGGTATAGACAAATGAAGGCTGTGCTGGGACAAGGACGTGGACGGGCTTGATGATGGTGCTGCTTGACTATGGGCAACAACAGGTGCGGGGCTAGAGACATCTTCACATGCACTGTGGACTGGGAATTGGCTTCTACGTAAAACAGTGGAAGCAGTGGTTTCACCTGCAGACAGTGTTACTGGAGCCTGGGGTTTGGCCCACAAAGTCGGGTGCTTTGCTGCCATGTGCCTGATCATGCTGGAGGTGGTCAGGCTGGTAATTTTGCTACCCCTGCTGATGCGGGCATGGCAGGTGCTGCAAATGGCCTGTTTGGGGTTATTGGCAGAGTCTTTAAAAAATAACCAGACTCGGGAAGATCTAACAGTTGGAATGGCAACTTCCCTCATGTTGATGTTACGGGGAGTGGATGCACGCCTTCTGTCTGTGGCCACCACACTGCTTCATCCTGCCTGTTGGGGTAATATGCCTCCTTCCCCATGTGTGCTGCTGTCCTCACTCTGCATGTCCTCTTGCCAGGTTGGGTCAGTCACTATGTCATCCACTACCTCGTCTTCCACATCCGCACCCTGCTCCTCCTTCTGACTTTCTGGCCATTGTGTCTCATCATCGTCCACCTCTTGTGACACTTTCCCACCATCGCCTTCGTGTGACCGTGGCTGGTCAAAGCTTTCGGCATCGCTACATGCAATCTCATCTGGCCTCATTTCAAGTTGATGGGCCGAGAGTCTGGAATCTTGAAATGGAAAACTGAACAGCTCTTCAGAGTTTCCAAGTGTGGGATCAGTTGTCTCAGGGCACTTGGCATGGTGGGAGGAAGGAGGATCAGGGTGAGGAATATCCGGTCCACACTCATGGCTACTCAGACTTGACTGTGTGGAAGACATGGTGGTGATGGTGGTGGCTAAGTGACTGGAAGAATTATTCGCTATCCAACCAACAATCGTTTCACACTGCTCTGGCTTCAATAGTGGTGTGCTGCGGTCCCCTAGAAACTGGGACAGGAAGTCAAGCGAGAAGATGTGGGTCTTTGTTGTGGCCCACTTTCAGCATGCACCATCAGCATCACATCCACTTCCCCGTCCCTTGCCCCTTGCCTTGCCCATTTTAAATGGACTACTGCACTATTTCAAAAGCTCAACACAAATGTATTTCTTTGGAGCTAAATTATATCTGATCAGTATGCCTGCAAAGCTACAGTTTTTCAAACAGAGAAGCACCAGGCCTCAGCCTGACATAACTGACTGTATTACATTTTTTTTTGCTTTTTGGTGAATTTAAAAAAAAAAAAAGAGTAGCACAAGTCTAGCACACAGAACTATGCTACGTATGCCTGAGGAAATATGATTTTTCAAACACAGAAATACCAGGTCTCAGCCCGACATAAGGCCATGTGCACACGTTGCGGGTTGGGGTGCAGAATTTTCTGCACAAAATCTGCATCTCCTGGCAGAAAACGCAGGTGCAGATTTGATGCGTTATTATACGGATTTTGTTTGTTTTTGTTGCGGATTTCATGCGTTTTTTACCCCTGCGGATTTCTATAATGGAAGGGTGCAGAAACGCTGCAGATCCACAGAAAAGAAGTGACATGCTCCTTCTTTTGATCCGCAGTGTTTTCCATGTGGAATTTTCTGCACCATTAGCACAGCATTTTTTTTTCCTATTGATTTACATTTTACTGTAAATCACTTTGTGGATCTGCAGCGTTTCTGTGAGGAAAAAAACGCTGCGGATCCGCAGTAAATCCGCAACTTGTGCACATAGCCTAACAGACTGTATTAAATATATTTTTGGGTTTTGGTGAATTTAAAAAAAAAGAAAAAAAAGAAAGAGTAGAACAAGGCTAGCACACAGAACTATACCATGTATGCCAGCGAAACTACGATTTTTCCATCACAGATACACCAGGCCTCAGCCTGACATAACAGACTGTATTAAATATGTCTTTGGTTTTTGGTGAATTTAAAAAGCAAATAAAAAAAAGAAAGAGTAGAACAAGGCTAGCACACAGAACTATGCCACGTATGCCTACGAAACTACGATTCTTCCACCACAGATACACCAGTCCTCAGCCTGACATAACAGATTGTATTAAAAATGTTTTTGCTTTTTGGGGAATTTAAAAAAATAACAAAAAAAAGTGTAGAACAAGACTAGCACACAGAATTATGCTACATATGCCTGCGGAAATACGATTTTTCAAACACAGATACACCAGGACTCAGCCTGACATAGACTGTATAAATTATTTTTTGTTTTTTGGTGAATTTAAGAAAAAAAAATTGAATAAGGCTAACACACAGAACTATGCTATGTATGCCTGTGTGCCTCAGCCTGACATAACAGACTGTATTACATTTTTTTTTGCTTTTTGGTGAATTTAAAAAAATTTAAAAAAAAGAGTAAAGCAAGGCTAGCACACAGTATTATGCTACGTATGCCTGCAAAAATACGATTTTTCAAACACAGATACACTAGGACACCTCATCTGCTTAGCACATATTTGGCAACGCTGAGAAGGAGGAAGAGGTGGAACAGAAGCTGGTGGCTAGCACAACAGAGGCTAGTAGCCACACAAGCTTTGTCCCATCTCTCCTACCTGGATGGGCTGAGGATGGGAATGAGGAGGAAGGGAAGGAGGAGAGTTGTCATTATGGTAGGAAAAAGGGAAGTGTTGGCTGTATGGAACTTTGCACATACAGTATGGCCGACTTTGTGTGCCACTGCTTTTCCCGTAACCCTCGCGTTACATTCATCTTGGCCACAAAAGAGTACTTTTTTTATTCACCCTGCCAGACCTATGATACAAGCATAAATATGCATCTCTTCTTCCTAAAGTGGAGAGGTCTTCTACAATGGTGCTATATTAGAAGGCCATTATGGAAAATATGTTGAAAAAATTGCCATCAGACAATGCTAGAGGCCAGGGAGACACACAGCAGAGGCTAGTGCCTTGTCATTTATCATGGCGTATCTTGGACATTCCAAAATATTATCGGATATTGCAGAGCATCATATGATCTATGTGTTTCTGCAATATGTTGAAGATTGTCGCTTCGGCGCTGAATAATTATATCTCGGCTTTGAAAGTCCTGTCCAACCATTACAATAGCTACTTCGTTAACAGTGGGAGAATTAAATCGCCTTTCATGCTCGCCAACCGGTGTCTTGTCTGCTCTTATTACAACTTGCTATTCATCACTTGCCATTCTTTCTAAGGCTGGTTTCACACTTGCGTTTTGATCTGCAGCGTTTTAGCGCTAAAAAACGCATGCGTTTTTTTTCTATACTTAACATTAAAAACGCATGCGTTTTTTTAGCATGCGTTTTGACGTGTTTTCGGCAACGCATGCGTTTTTTGACACGTGCGTTTAGTTGCAGAAATGCATGTAAAGTAAGCTGCAGAGACACCATCACGTGTTTCTCAACGCAAGCAATGAATAGCCAGGCCTTTCTCCGGGAAGGAACAACCACGGGAAGGGCAGCATCCAATAAAGGAGAATATCCAATAAAGGAAGACCACCTATGCCAAGCATGGTATCCATCCACAAACAGCTGTTTCGGGGTTTTTGCCCCTCATCAGTGTGGAGTAGGAAACTGGCTATTAGGAGCAGTGCCTGGTGAAAGGCTATGAAGGAACAGATGAATGACCTCGGGGAGACCAAAACATCCAACACTGCGGAGACACCATCACGTGTTTCTCAATGCAGTGATCCAGAACACTGCCCCCATCCCTTATGGGAAATATGCAAACGCATGTAAAGTAAGCTGCGGAGACACCATCATGTGTTTCTCAATGCAAGCAATGAATAGCCAGGCCTTTCTCCGGGAAGGAACAACCACGGGAAGGGCAGCATCCAATAAAGGAGAATATCCAATAAAGGAAGACCACCTATGCCAAGCATGGTATCCATCCACAAACAGCTGTTTCGGGTTTTTTGCCCCTCATCAGTGTGGAGTAGGAAACTTGGTATTAGGAGCAGTGCCTGGTGAAAGGCTATGAAGGAACAGATGAATGACCTCGGGGAGACCAAAACATCCAACACTGCGGAGACACCATCACGTGTTTCTCAATGCAGTGATCCAGAACACTGCCCCCATCCCTTATGGGAAATATGCAAACGCATGTAAAGTAAGCTGCGGAGACACCATCACGTGTTTCTCAACGCAAGCAATGAATAACCAGGCCTTTCTCCAGGAAGGAACAACCACGGGAAGGGCAGCATCCAATAAAGGAGAATATCCAATAAAGGAAGACCACCTATGCCAAGCATGGTATCCATCCACAAACAGCTGTTTCGGGGTTTTTGCCCCTCATCAGTGTGGAGTAGGAAACTGGCTATTAGGAGCAGTGCCTGGTGAAAGGCTATGAAGAAACAGATGAATGACCTCGGGGAGACCAAAATATCCAACACTGCGGAGACACCATCACGTGTTTCTCAACGCAGTGATCCAGAACACTGCCCCCATCCCTTATGGGATACTCCACACTGATGAGGGGCAAAAACCCCGAAACAGCTGTTTGTGGATGGATACCATGCTTGGCATAGGTGGTCTTCCTTTATTGGATATTCTCCTTTATTGGATGCTGCCCTTCCCGTGGTTGTTCCTTCCCGGAGAAAGACCTGGCTATTCATTGCTTGCGTTGAGAAACACGTGATGGTGTCTCTGCAGCTTACTTTACATGCGTTTAACTCCACACTGATGAGGGGCAAAAACCCCGAAACAGCTGTTTGTGGATGGATACCATGCTTGGCATAGGTGGTCTTCCTTTATTGGATATTCTCCTTTATTGGATGCTGCCCTTCCCGTGGTTGTTCCTTCCCGGAGAAAGGCCTGGCTATTCATTGCTTGCGTTGAGAAACACGTGATGTTGTCTCCGCAGCTTACTTTACATGCGTTTGCATATTTCCCATAAGGGATGGGGGCAGTGTTCTGGATCACTGCATTGAGAAACACGTGATGGTGTCTCCGCAGTGTTGGATGTTTTGGTCTCCCCGAGGTCATTCATCTGTTCCTTCATAGCCTTTCACCAGGCACTGCTCCTAATAGCCAGTTTCCTACTCCACACTGATGAGGGGCAAAACCCCCGAAACAGCTGTTTGTGGATGGATACCATGTTTGGCATAGGTGGTCTTCCTTTATTGGATATTCTCCTTTATTGGATGTTGCCCTTCCCGTGGTTGTTCCTTCCCGGAGAAAGGCCTGGCTATTTATTGCTTGCGTTGAGAAACACGTGATGGTGTCTCCGCAGCTTACTTTACATGCGTTTGCATATTTCCCATAAGGGATGGGGGCAGTGTTCTGGATCACTGCGTTGAGAAACACGTGATGGTGTCTCCGCAGTGTTGGATGTTTTGGTCTCCCCGAGGTCATTCATCTGTTCCTTCATAGTTGCAGAAATGCAACCTGTGGTAATTTCTAGCGGCATTTTTTTGCCGCAAAAAAACGCATGCGTTTATTCGCGGCAAAAAAATGCATTGCTGTCTATGGAAACGCATGCGTTTTTAAGCACATGCGTTTGCTTGCGTTAAAAACACATGCGTTTTTATAGAAAAACACAAGAAAAAACAAGAAAACCCTAACCCTAAACACAAGAAAAAACAAGAAAACCCTAACCCTAACCCTAAACACAAGAAAAAACAAGAAAACCCTAACCCTAGGGTTACTAGGGATCCTAACCCTAACCGTAACCCTAACCCTAAAGTTAGGATCCCTAGTAATCCTAGGGATCCTAACCCTAACCCTAACCCTAACCCTAGGGATCCTAACCCTAACCCTTAGGGTTAGGATCCTAACCCTTAGGGTTAGGGTTAGGATCCCTATGGTTAGGGTTAGGGTTTGGGTTAGGATCCCTAGGGTTAGGGTTAGGGTTTGGGTTAGGATCCCTAGGGTTAGGGTTAGGGTTAGGGTTAGGATCCCTAGGGTTAGGGTTAGGATCCCTAGGGTTAGGGTTTGGGTTAGGATCCCTAGGGTTAGGGTTAGGGTTAAGATCCCTAGGGTTAGGGTTAGGGTTAGGGTTAGGATCCCTAGGGTTACTAGGGATCCTAACCCTAACCCTAACCCTAGCTATTTCTGTTTATAGTGGGTTTTCTACTTGATTTTGATGATTGGTAGCTGTCACACACTTCTCAGCATGCGTTTAAAAAACGCAAACGCAGGAAAAAACGCATGTAAACGCGGCAAAACGCCGCGATTTTTTTTTGCATGCAAAAACGCATGCGTCTAAAAAACGCTGCGTTTTGCCACGTTTACATGCGTTTTTTCACCACATGCGTTTTTTTCAAAAACGCTGCAGATCAAAACGCAAGTGTGAAACCAGCCTAAGGCTATTTTGAAAAGGTTTACTAACTGATTGTGCTGATGGAAAAATCTTTGCAAATTCAACACAATCTCTTTTTTTGTCTCAAGTATAGCTTCACAATGTCTTTCAGCTTGCATCTCCCCAAAAATACATTTGTAAAAACTTTGGATCTTCATTTGCTACAGGAAGCATTGAACCGACTTTGTGATATATTTGGCCCTGGTCTTTAAAAGTTGGCATAAATCCTGTTTCCTGAAGTACAGCTGTCATACCAAAGGATGTCATCTGGAAAGATGAATTGTATCTTCTAATATTTTGCAGAAAATGCTTGGACTCGGGAGTTGTTCCTGACATGTATGAAAGAAGTGGTTTAGGAGATAGATCTAAAGGTGGCAAACTGACTTTGCCATTTGAGCAGCACATACCCAACGATTCCAAGTTAAACGTCTTTGCTAGACAATGCTTGCATATTATGTCCATTTTGCCAATTATGACTTTCTGATGTGACCTATAGTCTTGAATTGGGTTGTAGTGAAATGCTTCCAAACTCAAATCAGCCTGCCTACATCTTTGCACACATTGCATATGTCGTATGCGGTCATTTTTCACAACGTTCATCCTTTTGTTCAGATGTTTCCATATTCCTTGCTTCAGCCTGCCTTATCCGATTCTTGTGAAGATGACATTCCTGCTGCTCTGATGTCTCAGCTGCCTTACATATAGCCTGTTTCTTTTCAAGCCGCGAGTCACGTTGTTCGCTTGTCTCAGCTCTTTGGCGCAATTTTGCTTTCTTAGCTTTTGTATGAACTTGCCCAATAGATGGTCGTTTTTTGGGTGGCATTTTAAAAAACAGTCCTTAGTATTACGACCCTTTAGTATTCACCTGACACTGACAAGAGATGTAATAGGATTAATAGTAAATACAGAGCAGCCCTCACACAGTATTACTATGACCTGAAGGAGCTCAAATCTCAGGAATGAAAACCGCCTCACAGGCAGACTTGTCCAGTTGCCCATAGCAACCAATCAGAACTCAGCTTTCACTTTACCTCAGCAGCTTCAGTGAGGAAAGCTCCCAGTATAATAAGCAATAATGACCATCTTACTATGAGGCATTTTTTGCCTGACCAATATTGCTGCTCAGTAATGTTCATCCGTGTGCGTAGGGTGCACCCATCTGAGTGTGTTTGCATACGTGTGTGGTCCTTGCGTGCGTGTGTGTGTATGTGTGGTGTGCATGTTGTATTTATGGGGTGGTGTTGTGGTATTTGTGGGATGGAGTTTGTACTGTGTGTGACTAGAGTTGTCTGGTGTTTGTGTGGTGTGTTGTGGCATTTGTTTGGTGTTGTGCATGTGTGTGGTATGCATATGGTATGTATGGGGTGGTGTTGTGGTATTTGAGGGGAGGCAATTGTGTTGTGTGTGTCTACAGTGGTCTGGTGTTTGTGTGGTTTTTTTCTTGTGGGTTAGTGTATGTGTGCTGCCTGTGTGATGTTTGTATGGTGTTTTTGAAATGTTTGTGTGTTGTGTGTGGTGGTGTGGCCCCTTTAGCAGCGACTCTTTGGCGCCGTCGCTATAATCCGTCCCTGTCAGTCACAACTGTTGTTTTCCCCTCAGCATTTTTACTTTCACCTTCACATTTCTCCTTTATATGTATAGGGCTTAACTTCGGGGGCCCCAATCTCATGATGGGGGATGCTAGCAAAATTTAATGTGCGCAGTATTCTGCTCCTGTGGGTGGAGAGGGGACATGCCAAATTTCACCCAAATTGGGCAAGAACTGTGGATTTGTATAGAGCGGGCTACTACAGATTTCACATTTCCCCATTATATGTATAGGGCCTAACTTCGGGGGCCCCAATCTCATGATAGGGGGACGCTAGCGAGATGTAATGTGCAGTATTCTGCTTCTGTGGGTGGAGAGGAGGCGTGCCAAATTTCACCCAAATCAGGCGGGACCCCACAAGGAGGTCTGTGGGGCCATTGAAAATGTTGAAATGGATAGAAAAGTGCTGAATGGAAGAAGAACAGCATGGGGAAGACCCTGGAAGCATGTCTGACTTCCAGATCGCTGCTGAGGACAATGGCGTCACAATTTTACTCCACTTTAAGGACTTACAATAAAACATTCAAAATCAAGAGAAATTGGAATTTACAGGAAAAAAATGTTAACCCCTTAATGACCATCAATATGTCTTTTAACTGACCTGAGATATAAGAGACTAGCATCCCCATACAGTTAACAATCCAGCAGCTGTCGTCTGTACACAATAGCTGACAACATGCTGCATCAGCCACGATCAGTGTTGTCAATGTCAATATCTGTTTAACTCCTTAGATGTTGCTGTCAATAATGACTATATCATATGAATGGTTAAAAGAGTGTGGCTTCTCCCTCTTTATCCACATCAGCATCCTGAGATCATGATTGTGTGGGCCTGATGTTTGCCATGGCAATTCAAGAGCAAATAGCAACCTTAGCAACCTTAGCATCTGCCTGCTACACTGACCTAAATGTCAGCGACATTTAGGAGGTAAAAACACACTTTTTAATTCTGTCATGTCACTTTGCATTAATTCCTTAAATGCACCTGAAGGGTTAATAAACTACCTGACAACAGTTTTCAGTATGTCAGAGGGTATTATCACTTTTGCGGGTTTTCCAATATATAGGACCCCTAAAGTCACTTCAAACCTGGATAGGTCACTAAAAAAATGCATTTTGTAAATTTCCATGAAAAATGAAAAATTACTACTACATTTTTAAATCTGCTACATTTTTAAATCTTCTAAAATGCTAACAAAATAAAAAAAAATTTACAAATGGTGCTGATGTAAAGCCGACATGAGAGAAATGTTATTTACTAATGTTTTGCTATGGTATGACTATCTGAATTAAAGGGATAATCATTCAGAGTTTGAAAATTGCTAATTTGTTTACATTTTTATCACATTTCTGATATTTTTTATAAATTAGCACAAAACATATCGACCTAAAGTTACCATTATCATAAAGTATAATGTGCCAGAAAAAACAATCTCTAGGTGTACAGCTACATGACAATTTTAACATAATGTGTATGATGCCCTTCTTTATATCTAATGCAGGGTGTATCTGAGTTCTTCTACCATCAAAATGTTGGCAGTTCTTGCTTCCTTCATAAATTACACTGAAGTTTCCAATTTTTTAATAAAAAAAATCATTTCTATTTTAGTTAAATTATTGTTTTTTAAAAAACTCTTTTTAAGCTTTGCCTTATATTCAACTGATTATAGTAGAAAGAGTACGTGAGCACGTCAATGGCATTACCGCAGTACAAGATGAGGAAGACATATCTATTCTCAAAACAATTCCTAAACATTTTAAACAATTTCATAACTGCAATCCATCATGTCCAAGGGTAAAGGGTATTGACAAGATCATGCCCTCTATATGGGGAGGCAACATCAGCCAAAGATTAGCACAAATGGAAACAAGATGGATATGGACGCTTGACACTATATACCCCCATGGTTTGAATGAGAATATTAGCTTTACCCCATTTTTATGACCACCTAGTCATCAAGTTATTATTTCTTGAGGTATTTATTCTTTATTATATGACTCAGTATGTCTTTTATTCATTTTAATATCTGTTTTTAATTGTGAGCACATTTTTTATTATAATATATATATTTATTACCATTATTTATTATCTCACTTATTTTGGTCCTTTACACCATAGGAGAATATGTGTCTTTTATATGCACTTATATATTTTATTGTTTATTCTTATTTAGTTACCTGTTATATTCTGTACCGGAATTTCGGGTACTCAATCCTCCTGTACACGTCCTTTAACTTGCTGGCGCAGGTTTCCTTCAGCTGGATCTTGGTTCCACAGTCCTTATCCCTCTGGTGTGTGCACTGATCAATGTGCTATGCTGCATGAACAATTATATATTCCATCATTAGTATTACTAGTTTGATCTATATATATATAATCGTCTAAGGGGCACTTCCGTCTGTTCATCTGTCTGTTTGTCTGTCTGTCATGGAAATCCCGCGTCGCTGATTGGTCGCGGCCAGCAGGCCACGACCACTAAGCGACGGGCACAGTCTGGCCGCAAATTCGTCCCTTCCTACTCTCTGTCAGTGTCCCCTTCAGTCAGCGCTCACACTGGGTTAATGGCTGCGTTACACCGCGTTTTGCAGCGGTGTAACGCAGTCCGTTAACGCTGCTATTAACCCTGTGTGACCAACTGTTTACTATTGATGCTGCCTATGCAGCATCAATAGTAAAAAGATCTAATGTTAAAAATGATAAATAAAATAAAAAATCAATATATTCTCACCTTTCGTCACCTTTCCCGCTGCTCCTCTTTACGCTCCGGTCCATGCATTGCGGTCTCGTGAGATGATGACATAGCGGTCTCAAGAGACCGCTACGTCATCATCTCGTGAGACCGCAATGCATTCTTGGGACCAGAGAGTCGCAAGGAGCATCGGTAAAAGCCTGGGCTGGATCCGGGGGCCGACGGAAGGTGAGTATATTACTATTTTTTATTTTAATTATTTTTTTAACAGGGATATGGTGCCCACATTGCTATATACTACATGGGCTGTGTTAGATACTGCATGTGCTGTGTTATATACTACGTGGCTGTGCTATATACTATGTGGCTGTGCAATATAATATGTGGCTGTGCAATATATTACGTGGCTGGGCAATATACTACATGGGCTGTGTTATATACTGCGTGGGCTGTGTTATATACTATGTCTCTGTGCTATATACTACGTGGCTGTGGTATATATTACGCGGCTGGGCAATATACTACATCGCTGTGCTCTATATTATGTGGCCTGTGTTATATACTGCATGGGCTGTGTTATATACTACATCTCTGTGCTATATACTACATGGCTGTGCTAAATACTACATGGCTGTGCAATATATTACGTGGCTGTGCAATATATTACGTGGCTGTGCAATATACTACGTGCCTGTGCTATATACCATGGGGGCTGTGTTATATACTACGTGGCTGGGCAATGTACTCTGTGGGCTGTGTTATATACTACATGGGCTGTGTTATATACTACGTGGGCAGTGTTATATACTACGTGGCTGTGTTATATACTACGTGGGCTGTGCTATATACTATGTGGCTGGGCAATATACTACGTGACTGTGCTATATACTACATGGGCTGTGTTATATGCTATGTGGCTGTGCTATATACTATGTGGGCTGTGCTATATACTATGTGGCTGGGCAATATACTACGTGGGCTGTGTTATATACTACGTGGGCTGTTATATACTATGTGGGCTGTATGCTACTTGGCTGTGCTATATTTCTCTGTATCTGTGCATGATGAATCGTGGTATGTGTTAGCGAGGGGGGCCCACTGAGACTCAAAAACCTGGAGCAGGCCCTGGCTTCACTGATTGTTCACGGCCGGGCATGACCAATCAGCGACAGGCGCAGTCCGGCTGCGAATTGGCACGGAATTTGAACCACGCTTCGCTAATTGGTCGCACCCGGCCGGCCGAATCCTGTGTATAAATTGCATTATTCTGAAAATTTCAGAAATAAACTACATACATATTCTAGAATACCCGATGCGTTAGAATCGGGCCACCATCTAGTATTTGTATATATATCATTGTCTTGTTAACATGATTTTTATGTTCTTGTATGCACTTTGATTATTTGCATGCATATATATTTTATTATTTTTCATTACATGTTTTACATTATATATATATCTCATAATAGTATTGTCACATACTATATCACTTAGCAGAAATGTATTTTTCTTTATTGTCATATATTTCATCTGTCGCAGCACTTTGCATATTCATATAATTTTGTCACTTTTGTCATAATTCTTTGTTTCCATGCACTGTTATTCATTATTTATTATTATTTGTCACAACCAACACTTCTAACATACATATTTATTACCCTTTTCTTTTGTATGTCCAATCACTGCAATTGTCTTCTTGGCTCCCATGCCACCAGCAACACCATAGGATCTTTTGCTTTGTTTTGTCTACCTTTCAGGATGTTCGAACCACATGGTCTGTTTCTTCCAATGGCAGTGGGCCTCCAATGTGGGCACGTGTTGCTCAATGCCTGCTCCCACTCCCATTGGCTGCTCCCCCTTCTTATACTCCACTCCCTTTGGATGATGCCACCCCCTGACGAAGGCAGATGCCAAAACTCGCGATGGGGTGGGCGCATCCAAGGGACTATTTAGACGTGCATAAGGTAATGACCTGAGGCTCTTCACTTACTAAAGTACAGCGGTATACTAATGCCTTACCATGTTGCTTGATTCATAAGTAGCTGTGTTCACTCTGCCTCTTGTGAAAAATCATTGCACATGAGCTTTATCTTTTTTATATCTTTATATCTGCACATAATCACTTCTGCTGCTAGCAATTTTATCCACCATATACAGCGGTATATATATATGGCACTTGAATTATTATCCTAATGTAGTATATTCATACCATATCTTTTACTTGTGCTTAACAATTATTTTACTGATTGGTGTCTATTTTAGAATATATGCTGTCCCTTGTGTTGTGCCCCTTTCTGGTATTTGTTTCCCCACCTCACCTTCTCTTGTATATTAAAATAAATATTTTCATATATTAAAATTAATGGTCTATCTTTCAGCTGTTCTTCATTTCTCTTTGCACCCAGTACTTAGAACCTGATCAGCGTGACCAGCTCTCCGCTGACCGCTGGAGAAGACGCCCAGAGTAGCTGTCACTGGCAGGGACAGCGCTTCTATCTACCGGTTTTCTTAGACTGCAACGTCTTCATCAAGTACTTCATCACTGTCCTACCAAGCATATTGCGGGGACACCCATGTACCGCAAGACAGGTAGTTATCTTCTCCCCCGGCCTTTATTTCATTTGTTTTATGCTTTTTGGAAAGGACTACTCCTAACATCTTTACCGCCTAGAACAGCAACTTCAACTAACGCCTGCACTGGCGCAATTTTTCATGTGGATTCCTTATGTCAACTGTGATATACAGGACATTAACTGGAACTAACATCCGCTTTTGGCAGTTGATTGACTGTTACTAACTTTAGGACTATTTACAGCATGTTATCTCTGCTAATCCCTTGACCTTATGTGGATAGCTTACTGCATTCTGCATTTATTCATTCATGTATTTATCACCATGGCTGCTATTTTAAAGGTCCATAGGTTTAGCCTAACCATGCAGGGTTTGTAAGCGTTCTCCTAGACATCTATACATTTTCTTTTTCTAGGACAAGGGGTGTAAGCGTGAATTTATCTTATTATTTTTACCTCTTCTAAGTGACAATTGTGTGGCTATTGTCTTTTTTTGCTGCTAGACCCTTGTGCATACCAGCGCCACTGTATTCAGCTAATTTTAGGTGATGAGCAGTGCCTGGTTTTCTCCACACATACCGCTCAGGCTGGGTTCACATTGTGTTAACAGCAGCCCGTTCAACACATACGTTAACGGGCTGCTGTTAACGCAAGTGCCGGTATGGCCATCCCCTAGCTCAGATAGAGCATCTGCTAGCTCTATCTGCGCTAGTGGTGACGGACCCGGAAACGCTGCAGCCGGCGTCCCAGGGTCCATCACTCAATGACGGAACATCGCTAGCGCACGCCCATTGTGGGCGTGCACTAGTGATGCATCCGACATTGCATTCAATGGCGGCGTTAATGAACTACGTTACAGCGCGTTATGCCTCGGTGTAACGTAGTCCGTTTAACGGACGCGCAGAACGCAATGTGAACCTAGCCTTAGAATTATCACCAAAAAGGTCTGTCTTCGTCTCATCAGACCAGAGAATCTTATTTCTCATAGTCTGGGAGTGTTTCATGTGTTTTAATTCTATGTTGGCTTTCATATGTCTTGCACTGAGGAGAGGCTTCCGTCTGGCCACTCTGCCATAAAGGCCCGATTGGAGGATGGCTGCAGTGATAATTGACTTTGTGGAACTTTCTCCCTGTTGTGAATTCCGCTCTTGGGCTCCCTCCGGTGGTTGTAAGTGGCACTTTTGTGAATTCTGTTCTTGGGCTCCCTCCTGTGGTTTTGAGTGGTATGGCTGCTTCTGGGATTTAGCATCAGCAGCTGTTTTC
Source organism: Ranitomeya variabilis (assembly GCF_051348905.1). Taxonomy (NCBI): domain Eukaryota; kingdom Metazoa; phylum Chordata; class Amphibia; order Anura; family Dendrobatidae; genus Ranitomeya; species Ranitomeya variabilis. Next base: position 640,590,946 of record NC_135233.1, read on the forward strand.
ACTGATCGTCTTTCTGGCTCGGCTATATTAGTCTGCCTGTTCCCTCATTCAATGCCAGTTGTCAATTGTTCCAGCCTGGAGTCACGGCTCTTTGGATTTCCCTGACACTGACCAGTTCAGCAAAGCTAAGTCCTTGCTTGTTCTTTTGCAGTTCACTTGTTGTGGACTTTGTTGTTCAGCACTTTCTATGTTTTGCTCATTTGTCCAGCTTATCAGTATGAACCTATTTAGCTAAGCTGGAAGCTCTGGGCAGCAGAGTTTGCCCTCCACACCTTTAGTCAGGTGTGGAGATTTTTGCATTTCTCTGCGGTGGACTTTTTCTAGTTTTTATTACTGACCGCACAGTGTTCTGTTCTGTACTAATTCTATCTAGCTAGAAGTGGCCTCCTTTGCTACATCTTGTTTCATACTACGTATGTCATTTCCTTCTCCTCTCACAGTCATTATTTGTGGGGGGCTGTCCTATCCTTTGGGGATTTTCTCTGAGGCAAGATAGCTTTCCTGTTTCTACCTTTAGGGGTAGCTAGTTCTCCGGCTGTGACGAGGTGTCCAGGGAGTGACAGGAACATCCCACGGCTACTGCTAGTGTCTGTGTTAAGATCAGTAACTGCGGTCTGTATAGTTACCACCTGCTCAGAGCTAGTCGCATCCTACATCACCAGACCATAACAGTACAACTGGCCAAAAATGAGCTGAATGCATCTCAAAAGAAGGAAAAGAAAAAGAGTTCTGAGACATTTTTTTTTCTTTAGTCTGTTTTGTCTTTTTCCTTCCTCTTAATCTCTGGGTGATTCAGGATTTGGATGCGGGCATGGATGTTCAGGGGTTGTTTTCTCGTGTGGATCAGCTTGCTGCAAGAGTACAGAGTATTCAAGATTATGTTGTTCAGACTCCGGCCTTAGAGCATAGAATTCCTACTCCGGATTTGTTTTACGGGGATAGATCTAAGTTTTTGAACTTTAAAAATGACTGCAAATTGTTTTATGCTTTGAAACCCCGTTCCTCTGGTGACCCCATTCAGCAAGTTAAAATAGTTATTTCTCTGCTGCGTGGTGACCCTCAGGACTGGGCATTCTCCCTTGAGTCAGGGGATCCGGCATTGCTTAATGTAGATGCATTTTTTCAATCGCTCGGATTATTGTATGACGAACCTAACTCTGTAGAGCATGCTGAGAAAACACTTTTGGCCCTGTGTCAGGGTCAGGAAGCGGCAGAATTATACTGCCAGAAATTTAGAAAATGGTCTGTGCTCACTAAATGGAATGAGGATGCTCTGGCAGCAATTTTCAGAAAGGGTCTTTCTGAAGCCCTTAAGGATGTTATGGTGGGGTTCCCCACGCCTGTTGGTTTGAGCGAATCTATGTCTCTGGCCATTCAGATTGATCGGCGCCTGCGCGAACGCAAAGTGGTATGCAAAGCCTATGCAATGTGATAGGATTTTGACTAGAGCGGAACAGAGGGGATACAGACGTCAGAATGGGCTGTGTTTTTACTGTGGTGATTCTGCTCATGCTATTTCTGATTGCCCTAAGCGTATTAAGAGGGTCGCTAGATCTGTTACCATTAGTACTGTACAGCCAAGTTTCTCCTGTCTGTGACCCTGATTTGCTCATTGTCAACTTTTTCTGTCATGGCATTTGTGGATTCAGGCGCTGCTCTGAATTTAATGGACTTAGAATTCGCCAGGCGCTGTGGCTTTTCTTTGCAGCCTTTGCAGAGTCCTATTCCCTTGAGGGGTATTGATGCTACACCGTTGGCCAAGAATAAACCTCAGTATTGGACTCAGCTGACTATGTGCATGGCTCCAGCACATCAGGAAGATTGCCGTTTTCTGGTGTTGCATAATTTACATGATGTTGTTGTACTGGGTTTTCCATGGTTACAGGTGCACAATCCTGTGCTGGATTGGAAATCGATGTCTGTGACTAGTTGGGGTTGTCAAGGGGTACATAGTGACGTTCCTTTGATGTCAATTTCCTCTTCCCCCTCTTCTGATGTTCCTGAATTTTTGTCAGATTTCCAGGATGTATTCGATGAGCCCAAGTCCAGTTCCCTTCCTCCACATAGGGACTGTGATTGTGCTATTGACTTGATTCCTGGCTGTAAGTTCCCTAAGGGCCGACTTTTCAATCTGTCTGTGCCAGAGCATGCCGCTATGCGGAGCTATGTCAAGGAGTCTTTAGAGAAGGGGCATATTCGGCCGTCTTCGTCACCATTGGGAGCGGGATTCTTTTTTGTTGCCAAGAAGGATGGCTCCTTGAGACCCTGTATTGATTATCGCCTTCTTAATAAAATCACGGTCAAATTCCAATATCCTTTACCTTTGCTCTCTGATTTGTTTGCTAGGATTAAGGGGGCTAGTTGGTTTACCAAGATTGATCTTCGAGGGGCATATAATCTTGTTCGTATTAAACAGGGTGACGAATGGAAAACTGCATTTAATACACCCGAAGGCCATTTTGAATACCTGGTGATGCCTTTCGGGCTTTCTAATGCTCCTTCTGTATTTCAGTCCTTTATGCATGATATTTTCCGCAATTATCTTGATAAATTCTTGATTGTGTATTTGGATGATATTTTGATTTTTTCCAATGATTGGGAGTCTCATGTGAAGCAGGTCAGGATGGTATTCCAGATCCTTCGTGATAATGCTCTATTTGTGAAGGGGTCTAAGTGCCTATTTGGAGTCCAGAAGGTCTCTTTTTGGGGGTTTATTTTTTCTCCTTCATCCATAGAAATGGATCCTGTTAAGGTCCAAGCCATTTATGACTGGATTCAACCCACATCTGTGAAGAGCCTTCAGAAATTTTTGGGCTTTGCTAATTTTTATTGCCGTTTCATTGCCAACTTCTCTAGTGTGGTTAAACCCCTGACCGATTTGACGAAGAAAGGCGCTGATGTCACTAATTGGTCCTCTGAGGCTGTTGAGGCCTTTCAGGAGCTTAAACGCCGATTTACTTCTGCCCCTGTCTTGCGTCAGCCGGATGTTTCTCTTCCTTTTCAGGTTGAGGTTGACGCTTCTGAGATTGGGGCAGGGGCCGTTTTGTCACAGAGGAATTCTGATGGTTCCTTGATGAAGCCATGTGCCTTCGTTTCCCGAAAGTTTTCGCCTGCGGAACGCAATTATGATGTCGGCAATCGGGAGTTGTTGGCTATGAAGTGGGCATTTGAGGAGTGGCGACATTGGCTTGAGGGAGCCAAGCACCGCATTGTGGTCTTGACCGATCATAAGAATCTGATTTACCTCGAGTCGGCCAAGCGGCTGAACCCTAGACAGGCTCGGTGGTCCCTGTTTTTCTCCCGTTTTGACTTTGTGGTCTCATATCTTCCGGGATCTAAGAATGTTAAGGCGGATGCCCTCTCTAGGAGTTTTTTGCCTGATTCTCCTGGAGTCCTTGAGCCAGTTGGCATTCTTAGGGAAGGGGTGATTCTGTTTGCCATCTCCCCTGGTTTGCGGCAGGCGCTTCAGGAATTTGAGGCTGATAAACCTGACCGCTGTCCTGTGGGGAAGCTGTTTGTTCCTGATAGATGGACAAGTAAGGTAATTTCTGAGGTCCATTGTTCTGTGTTGGCCGGTCATCCTGGGATTTTTGGTACCAGAGATTTGGTTGCTAGGTCCTTTTGGTGGCCTTCCTTGTCGCGGGATGTGCGTTCTTTTGTGCAGTCCTGTGGGACTTGTGCCCGGGCTAAGCCTTGCAGTTCCCATGCTAGTGGGTTGCTTTTGCCTTTGCCTGTCCCGGAGAGGCCTTGGACGCATATTTCCATGGATTTTATTTCGGACCTTCCTGTGTCCCAGAGGATGTCTGTTATCTGGGTGGTTTGTGACCGGTTCTCTAAAATGGTCCATTTGGTGCCTTTGCCTAAATTGCCTTCTTCCTCTGATTTGGTTCCATTGTTTTTTCAGCATGTGGTTCATTTGCATGGCATTCCGGAGAATATTGTATCTGACAGAGGTTCCCAGTTTGTTTCCAGGTTTTGGCAGGCCTTTTGTGCTAAGATGGGCATTAATTTGTCTTTTTCTTCGGCGTTCCATCCTCAGACAAATGGCCAAACTGAGCGAACTAATCAAACCTTGGAAACCTATTTGAGATGCTTTGTGTCTGCTGATCAGGATGATTGGGTGGCTTTCTTGCCGTTGGCCGAGTTTGCCCTTAATAATCGGGCCAGTTCGGCTACTTTGGTCTCGCCTTTCTTTTGTAATTTTGGTTTCCATCCTCGTTTTTCTTTAGGGCAGGTTGAGCCTTCTGATTGTCCTGGTGTAGATTCCGTGATGGACAGGTTACAGCAGATTTGGACTCATGTGGTAAACAATTTGACGTTGTCTCAGGAAAAGGCTCAGCGTTTTGCTAACCGCCGTCGGTGTGTTGGTCCTCGGCTTCGTGTGGGGGATTTGGTCTGGTTATCCTCTCGTCATGTTCCTATGAAGGTTTCTTCCCCTAAGTTCAAGCCTCGGTTTATTGGTCCTTATAAGATTTCTGAGATTATCAATCCTGTGTCTTTTCGTTTGGCCCTTCCAGCCTCTTTTTCCATCCACAATGTTTTCCATAGATCTTTGTTGTGGAGATATGTGGTACCCGTTGTTCCATCTGTTGATCCTCCTGCCCCGGTGTTGGTTGAGGGGGAGTTGGAATATCTGGTTGAGAAAATTTTGGATTCTCGTTTTTCGAGGTGGAGGCTTCAGTATCTTGTCAAGTGGAAGGGTTATGGCCAAGAGGATAATTCTTGGGTGGTTGCTGTCATGGTTCCCAATGGCAGGGACTCAGGCAAAAACGGACTAGCTCTAGGAATGATGGAATCTCAGATGACCGCAACGCTGAACCTAACACGCAACTAATAGTAGCCAGGGGGTGTGCCTACGATTATCCCTAGACACCTCGCACCAGCCGGAGATCTAGTTACCCCCTAGTAGAGGAATACACAGACCTGGCTTGCCTCCAGGGAAACCCCAAAAGTGATAGTAGCCCCCCACATATAATAACGGTTAGGTAAGAGGAAAACACGTACGCAGTATGAATATAGATTCAGCAAAGAGAGGCCCTCTGACTAGATAGCAGAAAATACAAAAGAGGACTTCGCGGTCACCTCAAAACCCTAAACAGCCATCCTGAAATTACTTTAACTCCGTTATCAACTCATGACACCGGAGTAGTAATTTCAGATCACTAGAGCTTCCAGCAGCAAGAGAAATATAAATGCATGCTGGACAAACAAACACAAAAAATGCCAAAGATCCAACTTAGCTGAATTGCAGACTTGGAGCAGGTAGCAAGCAACAGAGGTGCTCTGGTAACATTGATTGCCGGCACTAGAATGACTGAGAAGCCAGACTAAATAGGAAACTCCCAGTTTCCTGATGGGAACAGGTGCAAGACAAAAGTCAGCCAGTACTGTTATGACCCCAATGGCGAGGGTCTCAGAGAAACAAGTAAGTCTGCGACGTACAAAATCCAGCTCATAGGGCAGTGGTAACTGGGTTGACCATATATCTACTCCTAACGCCAACACTAGCAGTAGCCGGGGAACATGCCTACGTTGGTCGCTAGATGTCTCGCGCCAGCCGGAGGACTAACTACCCCTAGAAGAGGAAAACAAAGACCTCTCTTGCCTCCAGAGAATAGACCCCAAAAGTAGGATAGTAGCCCCCCACAAATAATAGCGGTGAGGTAAGAGGAAATGACAAACACAGAGATGAAATAGATTTTAGCAAAGAGAGGCCCACTTTACTAATAGCAGAATGTAGTAAGATAACTTATATGGTCAACAAAAACCCTATCAAAATCCACGCTGGAGATTCAAGAACCCCCGAACCGTCTAACGGCCCGGGGGGAGAACACCAGCCACCCTAGAGCTTCCAGCAAGGTCAGGAAACAGATAATATGCAAGCTGGACAAAAATGCAAACAAAAACAAATAGCAAAAAGCAAGAAAGCAGACTTAGCTTAATCAAGCAGGAACCAGGATCAGTAGACAAGAGCACTACAGATTAGCTCTGATATCAACGTTGCCAGGCATAGAACTGAAGGTCCAGGGAGCTTATATAGCAACACCCCTGACCTAACGACCCAGGTGAGCATACAAGGGATGAATGACATACCCAGAGTCAAATCACTAGTAGCCACTAGAGGGAGCCAAAAGGTAAATTCACAACACAGTACCACCAGTAACCACCAGAGGGAGCCCAAAAACAGAATTCACAACAGTACCCCCCCCTTAAGGAGGGGGCACCGAACCCTCATGAGAACCACCAGGGCGATCTGGATGCGCCCTATGAAAGGCGCAAACCAAATCAGAGGCATGAACATCGGAGGCAGTCACCCAAGAATTATCCTCCTGACCGTATCCCTTCCATTTAACCAAATATTGAAGTCTCCGTCTGGAAACGCGAGAGTCCAAAATCTTCTCCACAACATACTCCAATTCACCCTCCACCAGCACAGGAGCAGGAGGCTCAACAGAAGGAACAACCGGTACCTCGTACCTCCGCAACAACGACCGATGGAAGACATTATGAATGGTGAAAGATGCTGGTAGGTCCAAACGAAAAGATACAGGATTAAGAATCTCCAAAATCTTATAAGGACCTATGAACCGAGGTTTAAACTTAGGAGAAGAGACCTTCATAGGGACAATTGCAAAAGAAAGGAGAAACCAGAGTGGCAGAACTGGCCCGATTATTGAGGGCAAACTCTGCCAACGGCAAAAAGGCGACCCAATCATCCTGATCAGCAGACACAAAACACCTCAAATAAGTCTCCAAGGTCTGATTAGTTCGCTCCGTCTGGCCATTAGTCTGAGAATGGAATGCAGACGAAAAAGACAAATCAATGCCCATCCTGGCACAGAACGCTCGCCAGAACCTAGACACAAATTGAGACCCCCTGTCAGAAACGATGTTTTCCGGGATACCATGTAAACAAACCACATTCTGAAAAAATAAAGGAACCAACTCAGATGAAGATGGCAATTTGGGCAAGGGTACCAAATGAACCATCTTAGAAAAACGGTCACACACCACCCAAATGACGGACATTTTCTGAGAAACCGGGAGGTCAGAGATAAAGTCCATAGAGATGTGCGTCCATGGCCTCTTCGGAATAGGCAAGGACAACAACAATCCACTAGCCCGAGAACAGCAAGGCTTGGCCCGAGCACAAACATCACAAGACTGTACAAAGGCACGCACATCCCGAGACAGGGAAGGCCACCAGAAGGACCTGGCCACCAATTCTCTGGTACCAAAAATTCCAGGGTGACCTGCCAACACAGAAGAATGAACCTCTGAGATGACTCTACTGGTCCATTCATCTGGAACAAACAGTCTCCCAGGCGGACAACGATCAGGCCTATGAGTCTGAAACTCCTGCAAAGCACGTCGCAAGTCTGGGGAGACAGCAGACAAAATCACCCCATCCTTAAGGATACCCGTAGGCTCAGAATCACCAGAGGAGTCAGGCTCAAAACTCCTAGAAAGGGCATCTGCCTTCACATTTTTTGAACCCGGCAAGTATGAAACCACAAAATTAAACCGGGAGAAAAACAACGACCAGCGCGCCTGTCTAGGATTCAGACGCCTGGCAGACTCAAGGTAAATCAGATTCTTGTGATCAGTCAAGACCACCACCTGATGTCTAGCACCCTCAAGCCAATGACGCCACTCCTCAAATGCCCACTTCATAGCCAAGAGCTCCCGATTACCGACATCATAATTTCGCTCGGCGGGCGAAAACTTTCGAGAGAAGAATGCACATGGTCTCATCACTGAGCAATCGGGACTTCTCTGCGACAAAACCACCCCCGCTCCAATCTCGGAAGCATCAACCTCGACCTGAAAAGGGAGCGAAACATCAGGCTGGTGCAACACAGGGGCGGAAGAAAAGCAGCGCTTAAGCTCCCGAAAGGCCTCCACAGCCACAGAGGACCAATTGGCAACATCAGCACCCTTCTTAGTCAAATCAGTCAGAGGTTTAGCAACACTTGAAAACCCAGTTATAAATCGACGATAGAAATTAGCAAAGCCCAAGAACTTCTGAAGACTCTTCAGGGAAGTAGGCTGCGTCCAATCACAAATAGCCCGAACCTTGACAGGATCCATCTCAACAGAAGAAGGGGAAAAAATATACCCCAAAAAGGAGATCTTCTGAACCCCAAAAATACACTTTGAACCCTTTACAAACAAAGAATTGGCCCACAAAACCTGAAAAACCTTCCTAACCTGTTGAACATGCGACTCCCAGTCATCCGAAAAAATCAAAATATCATCCAAATACACAATCATAAATTTATCCAGGTATTTACGGAAAATATCGTGCATAAAGGACTGAAAGACTGAAGGAGCATTAGAAAGACCAAAAGGCATTACCAAATACTCAAAATGGCCCTCGGGCGTATTAAATGCAGTTTTCCACTCATCTCCCTGCTTAATCCGCACCAAATTATACGCACCCCGAAGATCAATCTTAGAGAACCACTTTGCCCCTTTAATACGAGCAAATAAATCAGTCAATAGTGGCAAAGGATACTGGTATTTGACTATAATCTTATTCAACAGGCGATAATCAATACAGGGCCTCAGGGAGCCATCTTTTTTACCCACGAAAAAAACCCCTGCTCCTAAAGGGGATGAGGATGGACGGATATGTCCCTTTTCCAAGGACTCCTTAATATACTCCCGCATAGCAGCATGCTCAGGCACAGACAGATTAAACAAACGACCCTTGGGAAACTTGCTGCCCGGAATCAAGTCTATAGCACAATCACAATCCCTGTGAGGGGGGAGAGAACTAAGTTTGGGCTCCTCAAAAACATCACAATAGTCAGACAAAAATGCCGGAATTTCAGAGGGAGTAGATGAAGCAATGGAAACCAAAGGTACTTCCCCATGAGCCCCCTGACATCCCCAGCTTAACACAGACATTGTTTTCCAGTCAAGGACTGGATTATGAGTTTGCAACCATGGCAATCCAAGCACTAAGACATCATGCAAGTTATGCAACACAAGGAAGCGAATCACCTCCCGATGGTCAGGAGTCATACACATAGTCACTTGTGTCCAGTATTGTGGTTTATTCCTAGCCAATGGTGTGGAGTCGATACCCTTCAGAGGGATAGGAACTTCCAAAGGCTCTAGGCTAAACCCACAGCGTCTGGCAAAGGACAAATCCATAAGACTCAAGGAAGCGCCAGAATCCACATAGGCATCCACAGTAATAGATGATAATGAACAGATCAAAGTTACAGACAAAATAAACTTAGACTGTAAAGTGCCAATTGCAAAAGACTTATCAACCTTTTTTGTGCGTTTAGAGCATGCTGATATAACATGAGTAGAATCACCACAGTAGAAGCACAACCCATTTTTACGCCTATAATTCTGCCGTTCACTTCTGGACAGAATTCTATCACATTGCATAATCTCCGGTGTCTGCTCAGAAGACACCGCCAAATGGTGCACAGGTTTGCGCTCCCGTAAACGCCGATCAATCTAAATAGCCATAGTCATGGATTCATTCAGACCTGTGGGCGTAGGAAACCCCACATGACATCTTTAACGGCGTCAGAGAGACCTTCTCTGAAATTCGCCGCCAGGGCGCACTCATTCCACTGAGTAAGCACAGACCATTTTCGAAATTTTTGACAATATATTTCAGCTTCATCATGCCCTTGAGAGAGGGCTATCAAGGCCTTTTCAGCCTGAATCTCCAAATTAGGTTCCTCATAGAGCAACCCCAGTGCCAGAAAAAACGCATCCACATTGAGCAGCGCAGGATCCCCTGGTGCCAATGCAAATGCCCAATTCTGGAGGTCACCCCGCAACAAGGAAATCACAATTTTAACCTGCTGAGCGGAGTCTCCAGCGGAGCGAGATCTCAGAGAAAGATACAATTTACAATTGTGCTTAAAATTCAAAAAACTAGATCTATTTCCAGAAAAGAACTCAGGTATAGGAATCTTGGGTTCTGACATAGGAGCATGTATAACATAGTCTTGGATATTTTGAACCTTAGAAGCAAGAGCACTCAGGCCTGTAGCTAAACTCTGGATATCCATTTCTCAACAGCTGAGATCTGAGCCATTCAGGGGTTAAGAGGAGAGAAAAAAAGCAGCAGATTGCAATTATGGCTAGACAGAACTTCTGAGTAAAAAAAAAAAAAAAAAAAGTGTCAGAAACTTCTTCTTTTCTCTCTTTCTTCAGCCAATACCTCTAATACATTTGCGGCCGGCAATACTGTCATGGTTCCCAATGGCAGGGACTCAGGCAAAAATGGACTAGCTCTAGGAATGATGGAATCTCAGATGACCGCGACGCTGAACCTAACACGCAACTAATAGTAGCCAGGGGGTGTGCCTACGATTATCCCTAGACACCTCGCACCAGCCGGAGATCTAGTTACCCCCTAGTAGAGGAATACACAGACCTGGCTTGCCTCCAGGGAAACCCCAAAAGTGATAGTAGCCCCCCACATATAATAACTGTTAGGTAAGAGGAAAACACATACGCAGTATGAATATAGATTCAGCAAAGAGAGGCCCTCTGACTAGATAGCAGAAAATACAAAAGAGGACTTCGCGGTCACCTCAAAACCCTAAACAGCCATCCTGAAATTACTTTAACTCCGTTATCAACTCATGACACCGGAGTAGTAATTTCAGATCACTAGAGCTTCCAGCAGCAAGAGAAATATAAATGCATGCTGGACAAACAAACACAAAAAATGCCAAAGATCCAACTTAGCTGAATTGCAGACTTGGAGCAGGTAGCAAGCAACAGAGGTGCTCTGGTAACATTGATTGCCGGCACTAGAATGACTGAGAAGCCAGACTAAATAGGAAACTCCCAGTTTCCTGATGGGAACAGGTGCAAGACAAAAGTCAGCCAGTACCACCAGTAACCACCAGAGGGAGCCCAAAAACAGAATTCACAACAGGTTGCCTCCGATGTCCATGCCGCCGATTTGGTTTGTGCTTTTCATTTGGCTCTTCCTGATCGGCCTGGGGGCTCTGGTGAGGGTTCGGTGACCCCTCCTCAAGGGGGGGGTACTGTTGTGAATTCCGCTCTTGGGCTCCCTCCGGTGGTTGTAAGTGGCATTTTTGTGAATTCTGTTCTTGGGCTCCCTCCTGTGGTTTTGAGTGGTATGTGTCATGATCTCAATGGCAAGAGAACATAGCATAAGCATATATAGGAACTAGCTCTTGGAAGATGGGAACTGAGCTGACCATGAACTAAACCTAACGCACAACTAGCAGTGGCCGGGTAGCATGCCTACGTTGATTCTAGATGCCCAGCACCAGCCGGAGGACTAAATAATGCTAGCAGAGGAAAATATCAGTCCTAGCTCACCTCTAGAGAAATACCCCGAAAGGAGACAGAGGCCCCCCACATGTATTGGCGGTGAGTTAAGATGAAATAACAAACGTAGTATGAAAATAGGTTTAGCAAATTTGAGGTCCACTTACTACATAGCAGAAGACAGAAAGGACACTTTCATGGTCAGCTGAAAACCCTATCAAAACACCATCCAGAAATTACTTTAAAACTCTGGCATTAACTCATAACACCAGAGTGGCAATTCCTGTACACAAGAGCTTTCCAGACACAGTAACGAAACTACAGCTGTGAACTGGAACAAAATGCAAAAACAAACATGGACAAGAGTCCAACTTATCTAGTAGTTGTCTAGGAGCAGGAACAAGCACAGAGAGGCTTCTGATAACATTGTTGACCGGCAAGCAACTAACAGAGCAGCAAGGTTATATAGCGACTCCCACATCTTGATGGGAACAGGTGAACAGAGAAGATGAAAACACCAGTTCAATTCCACCAGTAGCCACCGGGGGAGCCCAGAATCCAAATTCACAACAGGTATGGCTGCTTCTGGGATTTAGCATCAGCAGCTGTTTTCACTGATCGTCTTTCTGGCTCGGCTATATTAGTCTGCCTGTTCCCTCATTCAATGCCAGTTGTCAATTGTTCCAGCCTGGAGTCACGGCTCTTTGGATTTCCCTGACACTCTGACCAGTTCAGCAAAGCTAAGTCCTTGCTTGTTCTTTTGCAGTTCACTTGTTGTGGATTTTGTTGTTCAGCACTTTCTATGTTTTGCTCATTTGTCCAGCTTATCAGTATGAACCTATTTAGCTAAGCTGGAAGCTCTGGGCAGCAGAGTTTGCCCTCCACACCTTTAGTCAGGTGTGGTGATTTTTGCATTTCTCTGCGGTGGACTTTTTCTAGTTTTTATTACTGACCGCACAGTGTTCTGTTCTGTACTAATTCTATCTAGCTAGAAGTGGCCTCCTTTGCTACATCTTGTTTCATACTACGTATGTCATTTCCTTCTCCTCTCACAGTCATTATTTGTGGGGGGCTGTCCTATCCTTTGGGGATTTTCTCTGAGGCAAGATAGCTTTCCTGTTTCTTCCTTTAGGGGTAGCTAGTTCTCCGGCTGTGACGAGGTGTCCAGGGAGTGACAGGAACATCCCACGGCTACTGCTAGTGTCTCTGTTAAGATCAGTAACTGCGGTCTGTATAGTTACCACCTGCTCAGAGCTAGTCGCATGTCGCTCCTACATCACCAGAACATAACACTCCCTACTGCTTCTCTGGAGCTCAGCTGCAGTGATCTTGGGGTTCTTCTTTACCTCTCTCAGTGCAAGGCTCTTCTCCCATGATTGTTCAGTTTGGCTGGATGGCCAGGTCTAGGAAGACTTCTGGGGGTCCCAAACTTCTTCCATTCAAGGATTATGGAGGCCACTGTGCTCTTAGGAACCTTGAGTACTGCAGAAATTCTGTTGTAACCTTGGCCAGATCTGTGCTTTGCCACAATTCTGTCTCGGAGCTCCTTAGCCAGTTCCTTTGACCTCATGATTCTCATTTGGTCTGACATGCACTGTGAGCTGTGAGGTCTTATATAGTTGTAGCGCCCCCACTGCCGCAGGGCCGAGGGGTACCCGGTACCGGGCCTCTGAGTCTCTGCTCTGGGGTTGTCACGGTGGCTAGGCCCGATCCGTGACCCTGCCGAGGGGCGCACAGTCAGTGGTAGATGTGATGGATGATGGTAGTGGTGGTGGTGCGGTGCAATAAATAACGAGGACACCAGGTTGCAGTCTCTTTACCTCTTTACTGAAGATCTCTGGGTCCTCAGTCCAGAATCTGGATAACCAGGCTGCGCAAGTCCGGCCGGTCCAAAGGCACCTCCAGAGTTCTCTTTACAGGTGGAAATCTGTGCCTTCCTTCTAGCGCTATGTGTTGCGGTCCTTCCCTGCTGTGCTTACGGAAAGTCCCCACAACTGTTGTGTCTGTTTCTTAAGTTCCCTCACACCACGATTAGATGATCTGCTAATCCTCCGTCCCTCCCTGATGTTACGGTTAGGACGGCACCCGTTTGACGGGTAGGCTCGGAGCTCTTCCGGGACCCTAGAGTCACCCCTCTCCACAAGTTGCCCCCCAAGACTGCATAGGTGATTTAGGTGAGACAGCCCGCCTGAGACTGACTGTCCTGCCGTAGGTTCGAAGTATTGCCTGAAGCTGTATATAGAAATACTTCCTTCGGCGTTCCGGCCACCGGTTGTTTGCGCCTCAGTAGGATGTTGCCTCGGTCTTTCAGCACGACCCCTACTGGTATTCTCCTTGTTGCTTTGATCTCGTTTCTCACTCAGCACAATCTATCTCGCTTCTAGTCCTTCCTTGGGCACCGCCACTATACTGAGCAGGCACGGTCCCGTTACGTTCTCTCAGTTTGCCAAGCCTCTGTCAGGATCCCACCCCTGACAGAGACCCTACCGAATCTTCCCCTGCAACACCCTCTGCCACAAGGTGTTGCCTGGCTCCAACCCAGTCAGCTTTCTGCCTAACTTCCTGCCTGACCCCCAGTTTTACCAGTGTTGTGGAGAGTGGCCTAGTAAATAGAACCCTTAGCTCCCCCTGGAGGCCCGGCGGTGAAATGTATTGGTGTCTGTGATACCTGCTCAGATGAACTCCTTCAGTGCTATCAGACGTACCATAGCTCCCCTTAGCGGCGGAGCCACAGTACTGCAACGACCAGGACTCTGGGGCGCTGCATAGACAGGTGTGTGCCTTTCCAAATCAAGTCCTATCAGTTTAATTAAACACAGCTGGACTCCAATGAAGGAGTAGAACCATCTCAAAGAGGATCACAAGGAAATGGACAGCATGTGACTTAAAGATGAGCGTCTGAGCAAAAAGTCTGAACACTTATGACCATGTGATATTTCATTTTTTTTTTTTATTAAATTTGCAAAAATGTCTACATTTCTATTTATTTCAGTCAAGATGGGGTGCAGAGTGTACATTAATGTGAGAAAAAATGAACTTTTTTGAATTTAACAAATGGCTGCAATAAAACAAAGAGTGAAAAATGTAAAGGGGTCTGAATACTTTCCGTACCCACTGTAAATACATCTGCATCAAAAAGCAAGTCATATCTCTGAAGTTATTACATTATAAGGTTTAGTGTCAAGTAGACCACACCACCCAAAGCGCATTTCGCATTGAAATGCTTTGTCCAGTGTTTTTTTCCTTTCTTTAGTATACATCATTTTATTGATTCATTTTATCCATATTGTCAAAATAAAGTATATCATATTTAATTTGGCCTTTAAATAAAGTCTTTTTTTTTTGGTATCTCTTTAAAATGAAAAGTGAAGTATCATTCAGATTCCAACTTTTCATTTTTGTAATTTTTTTAGAAATTGAAATCAGCAGCTAGATTATTTGTTATGAGCAACTTGTAGGTGTTTAATTGCACCAGTTAAAATACATCTCTTCCATTTTGTATCCCTTGTCTCTCCATTTTTAAGTTACAAAAATGTGAAACTTAAACAAAATGTAAAAAAAAAATGTTAAGGTGCTGAGGATATGTTAATTTAAAATATGATATGATGAAATCTTGGAACAAAGTAAACAGAATTATTAAGTGTCAAATATCTACCTGAGTTTATAAACAGAAATGTACAGTGTTTATCGTCCATTGGTTCAGGAAACTTCAAAAGTATTTCTGGGGTCTTTTTCCTGAGCATGGTGCTTGCTAATTTTTGGAATTATTCGTACATAAAGGTACATTTAGATGGACTCTTTTTGGCCCATTAACAAGCGGCTAGTTAATCAGTGATCATTCAGTTTACACAGGCACGCAAATATTGGAAGGAAATGAATGAGCATTATTACAATCACTCTGTCCTCATTTAGCAGCATGTTATCTGCAGCACATCCCCTGTATCAATGGGGTGATGTTCTGCCGATAAAAAGGATTTTGATATCATAGCAGATCTAATCAGGTTCTGGTTGTATTTCCGGAAGCATTTGCAATATTTTTACAACATAATAAGCATAATGTAGATTTTTAAATGTCGTAAAATCTGCAGTTCTGCTACTTGTAGATGCCGTTCTGAATTATCCACGTGTGTAATATTTTAAATTGTCAGAGATTTTGGGAGCAGACTCTGCCTTGAAAGTCTACTAATTGCACATACGGTAGTTTCTTACACATAAAATTCTGTATATATTGTTTTTTTATTGTGTTAAACAACATACAGTATATTTCAGCTTTATACTGAATATATTAATTTGCATTTACCCCAAAAAAGTTGATGACATGGAGTGATCTCAGCATTAGTCATGTGTAGTCACATCTGTTTATTTACCCCTTCCGGAGGCTTCTGTCGGTTATGTTGATGCAAATCTTTCCTGGTTTCTTGCCATGCTGATTATATGTAAAATCTATAAGATCTTGCTGGTTGAAAGTCTTTTTAAACAAACTACTTCCTTGTCTTATTTTTAGAATTAGGCAACAGAATTTCCTTGCAGTTTTCTTACACAGATGGTAACGTACTTTTATAGTTATCGTGATGCCACTAATGCCTGAAGAAAAAAAGGCACATCTGCCCTCAGACTGCCAACACTCTAGGCACTTCTGTTTTTAGCTACAACAACCAGAGACACATTTAAAAGGTGTAAAAAAATATACATTAAAGCAATTTTCAAAAACACAATATTTTATTTGCAGTTTCAGAAACATGAAATATCTAATTTTATGTACAGAATAACAATCCGGAACATTTATTTCTAACCCTTTAGACTTCTTCTGCATGTCAGCACTAGATAATGTACAGTAAATAATTACATTATAAGGTGAATGCTGTGGAAAAATTACCAAGTAGGCAAATGCTATTAAGATATTCTAGTTTGCGGAATGTTGCAATTCAGTGAACTGAATTTGAAATAGAAATATTATTTGTAGGTTATTTACATAAAACCTACAATTACTTTTCACATTTGATATAATATTAGATTTTGATTAGAGAAGCCTTAGGATGAATTATTTAATTGTTTAATGCTGAATGAGAGACTAGTCAGACAGGCAGGACCTCGGCAGCTTCTCACTGGCACTGGATGGGGATAGGCAGCAGGGGACTAGCCTGTCCTATTAGTTTCCTGCTTGTTCTTCAGCAGCTTTTAACCCCTCTCTGACCTTAGATGTACTATCTCGTCAAGGTGACCTGGGCCTATCTGACCCTCGACGGGATAGTACGTCATAGCGATCGGCCACGCTCACGGGGGGAGCGCGGCCGATCGCGGCCGGGTGTCACCTGACTATCGCAGCTGACATCCGGCACTATGTGCCAGGAGTGGTCACGGACCGTCCCGGCACATTAACCCCCGGCACACTGCGATCAAACATGATCGCAGTGTTCCGGCCGTATAGGGAAGCATCGTGCAGGGAGGGAGCTCTTTGCATGCTTCCCTGAGACCCCCGGAGCAACGCGATGTGATCGCGTTGCTCCGAGGGTCTCTTACCTCCTCCTCCCTGCAGCAGGCCCAGATCCAAAATGCCGCGGCATCCGGGTCCTGCAGGGAGGTGGCTTCACAGCGCCTGCTCAGAGCAGGCGCCGGGAAGCCTGGAGCTGTGAACGTCAGATCGCCGATCTGACACAGTGCACAGCAAAGTGTCAGATCAGCAATCTTACACTATAACATAATGCCCCCCTGGGGAAATGTTATAGTGTAAAAAAAAAAATATTCACATGTGTAAAAAAAAATAAAAAAAAATTCCAAAAAAAAATTCCCCCCCAAAAAATTGTTTCTTTAAATACATTTCTTTATCTAAATAAAAAAAAAATAAAAGTACACATATTTAGTATCGCCGTGTCCGTAATGACCCGACCTATAAAACTGTCCCACTAGTTAACCCCTTCAGGGAACAGCGTAAAAAAAAAAAAACGAGGCAAGAAACAATGCTTTATTATCATACCGCCAAACAAAAAGTGGAATAACACACGATCAAAAAGACGGATATAAATAACCATGGTACCGCTGAAAATGTCATCTTGTCCCGCAAAAAACGAGCCACCATACAGCATCATCAAAGAAAAAATAAAAAAGTTATAGTCCTCAGAATAAAGCGATGCAAAAATAATTATTTTTTTCTATAAAATAGTTTTTATCGTATAAAAGCGTCAAAACATAAAAAATGATATAAATGAGGTATCGCTGTAATCGTACTGACCCTTCGTACTGAAGGAATAAAACTGCTTTATCCATTTTACCAAACGCGGAATGGTATAGACACCTCCCCCAAAAGAAATTCATGAATAGCTGGTTTTTGGTCATTCTGCTTCACAAAAATAAGAATAAAAAGCGATCAAAAAATGTCACGTGCCCAAAAATGTTACCAATAAAAACGTCAACTCGTCCCACAAAAAACAACCCCTCACATGACTCTGTGGACCAAAATATGGAAAGATTATAGCTCTCAAAATGTGGTAACGCAAAAAATATTTTTTGCAATAAAAATCGTCTTTCAGTGTGTGAAGGCTGCCAATAATAAAAATCCTCTAAAAACCCGCTATAAAAGTAAATCAAACCCCCCTTCATCACCCCCTTAGTTAGCGAAAAATAAAAAAAATAAAAAAATGTATTTATTTCCATTTTCCCATTAGGGTTAGGGCTAGGGTTAGGGCTAGGGTTAGTGTTGTGAAATTGGATTCTGGGCTCCCCCGGTGGCCACTGGTGGAATTGAACTTGTGTGCATCATCCTCTCTGTTCACCTGTTCCCATCAGGATGTGGGAGTCTCTATATAACCTTGCTCCTCTGTCAGTTTCATGCCGGTCAACAATGTAATCAGAAGCCTTTCTTTGCATGTTCCTGCTACTAGACAACTCCCAGCTAAGTTGGACTTTCGTCCTTGTTTGTTTTTGCATTTTGTTCCAGTTCACAGCTGCTGTTTCGTTACTGTGTCTGGAAAGCTCTTGTGATCTGAAATTGCCACTCTGGTGTTATGAGTTAATACTAGAGTCTTAGGCCATGTGCACACGTTCAGGATTTTTAGCGTTTTTTTCGCGTTTTTTCGCTATAAAAACGTGATAAAAACGCGAAAAAAACGCTAACATATGCCTCCTATTATTTACAGTGTATTCCGCATTTTTTGTGCAAATGTTGCGATTTTTTCCGCGAAAAAATCGCATAGCGGAAAAAAAAGCAACATGTTCATTAAAAATGCGGAATTGCGGGGATTCCGCACACCTAGGGGTCCATTGATCTGCTTACTTCCCGCACGGGGCTGTGCACACCATGCGGGAAGTAAGCAGATTATGTGCGGTTGGTACCCAGGGTGGAGGAGAGGAAACTCTCCTCCACGCACTGGGCACCATATAAGTGGTCAAAAAATAAGAAATAAAATAAAAAACAGTCCTATACTCACCCTCGATGTCCAGCGCAGTGTTCCCGCCTCTGTGCTGCACGCTGGCTGGTTCCTGTAGCTGGTGTGCGGAGAAGGACCTTGCCGAATGACGTCACTGTCCTGTGATTGGTCGAGACCGCTCACGTGACCGTGACGTCATGGAAGGCCCTGCGCGCACACATCAGCTATAGGAATGGACGCCGGTGAGGAGATCTGATGTCTGCGGGTGAGTATAAGCATTTTTTTTATTTTTTTTATTATTTTTAAACGTTCTATCTTTTACTATAGATGCTGCAAAAGCAGCATCTATAGTAACAAGTTGGTCACACTTGTCAAACGCTATGTTTGACAAGTGTGACCAACTTGTCAGTCAGTTTTCCAAGCGATGCTACAGATCGCTTGGAAAACTTTAGCATTCTGCAAGCTAATTACGCTTGCAGAATGTTAAAAAAACGCAAAAAAAACGGAAAAAAAACGCAAAAAAAAAAATGCGGATTTCTTGCAGAAAATTTCCGGTTTTCTTCAGGAAATTTCTGCAAGAAATCCTGAACGTGTGCACATACCCTTAAAGTAATTTCTGGATGGTGTTTTGATAGGGTTTTCAGCTGACCATGAAAGTGCCCTTTCTGTCTTCCTGCTATCTAGTAAGCGGACCTCGATTTTGCTAAACCTATTTTCATACTACGTTTGTCATTTCATCTAAAATCACCGCCAATATATGTGGGGGCCTCTGTCTGCCTTTTGGGGAAATTTCTCTAGAGGTGAGCCAGGACTGTATTTTCCTCTGCTAGGATTAGTTAGTCCTCCGGCTGGCGCTGGGCGTCTAGGGATAAAACGTAGGCACGCTACCCGGCCACTGTTAATTGTGCGGCAGGTTTAGTTCATGGTCAGTTTAGATTCCATCTTCCAAGAGCTAGTTCTTATATATGCTGGGCTATGTTCTCTCGCCATTGAGAATCATGACAGTTTGACCGGCCCAAAAGGGTTAAATTATTGGCTGAGAAAGGAGAGAAAAAAGAAGTCTGCTGAAAATTTTATTTTTTTTTTTCTAGTTCTGAGTGTGCTCATAATTGAATCACTTGCTAGTCTGCCTATACTGCAGCCTTCATCTCTTTCTCTCCTTCTAATCCTTGAATGGCTCTGTGTTCACCTGTTTGAAATGGATCTTCAGAGTGTAGCTACAGGTTTGAATAATCTCGCCACGAAGGTACAAAATTTGCAAGATTTTGTTGTTCATGCACCTATGTCTGAACCTAGAATTCCTTTGCCTGAATTTTTTTCAGGGAATAGATCTTGCTTTCAAAATTTTAAAAATAATTGCAAATTGTTTTTGTCCCTGAAGTCTCGCTCTGCCGGAGATCCTGCACAGCAGGTCAGGATTGTAATTTCCTTGCTCCGGGGCGACCCTCAAGATTGGGCTTTTGCATTGACACCAGGGGATCCTGCGTTGCTCAATGTGGATGCGTTTTTTCTGGCCTTGGGGTTGCTTTATGAGGAACCTCATTTAGAGCTTCAGGCGGAAAAAGCTTTGATGTCCCTATCTCAGGGGCAAGATGAAGCTGAAATATACTGCCAAAAATTCCGTAAATGGTCTGTGCTTACTCAGTGGAATGAGTGCGCCCTGGCGGCGATTTTCAGAGAAGGTCTCTCTGATGCCATTAAGGATGTTATGGTGGGGTTCCCTGTGCCTGCGGGTCTGAATGAGTCCATGACAATGGCTATTCAGATCGATAGGCGTCTGCGGGAGCGCAAACCTGTGCACCATTTGGCGGTGTCTACTGAGAAGACGCCAGAAAATATGCAATGTGATAGAATTCTGTCCAGAAGCGAGCGGCAGAATTTTAGACGAAAAAATGGGTTGTGCTTCTATTGTGGTGATTCAACTCATGTTATATCAGCATGCTCTAAGCGTACTAAGAAGCTTGACAAGTCTGTTTCAATTAGCACTTTACAGTCTAAGTTTATTCTATCTGTGACCCTGATTTGTTCTTTATCATCTATTACCGCGGACGCCTATGTCGACTCTGGCGCCGCTTTGAGTCTTATGGATTGGTCCTTTGCCAAACGCTGTGGGTATGATTTGGAGCCTTTGGAAGCTCCTATACCTCTGAAGGGGATTGACTCCACCCCATTGGCTAGTAATAAACCACAATACTGGACACAAGTAACTATGCGTATTAATCCGGATCACCAGGAGATTATTCGCTTTCTGGTGCTGTATAATCTACATGATGTTTTGGTGCTAGGATTGCCATGGCTGCAATCTCATAACCCAGTCCTCGACTGGAAAGCTATGTCTGTGTTAAGCTGGGGATGTAAAGGGACTCATGGGGACGTACCTTTGGTTTCCATTTCATCATCTATTCCCTCTGAGATTCCTGAATTCTTGTCTGACTATCGTGACATTTTTGAAGAACCCAAGCTTGGTTCACTACCTCCGCACCGGGAGTGCGATTGTGCCATAGATTTGATCCCGGGTAGTAAATACCCTAAGGGTCGTTTATTTAATCTGTCTGTGCCTGAACACGCTGCTATGCGAGAATATATAAAGGAGTCCTTGGAAAAGGGACATATTCGTCCTTCGTCATCTCCCTTAGGAGCCGGTTTTTTCTTTGTGTCTAAGAAAGATGGCTCTTTGAGGCCGTGTATTGATTATCGGCTTTTGAATAAAATCACGGTTAAATATCAATATCCGTTACCACTGCTGACTGATTTGTTTGCTCGTATAAAGGGGGCCAAGTGGTTCTCTAAGATTGATCTCCGTGGGGCGTATAATTTGGTGCGAATCAAGCAGGGGGATGAGTGGAAAACCGCATTTAATACGCCCGAGGGCCACTTTGAGTATTTGGTGATGCCTTTTGGTCTTTCAAATGCCCCTTCAGTCTTCCAGTCCTTTATGCATGACATTTTCCGCGATTATTTGGATAAATTTATGATTGTGTATCTGGATGATATTCTGATTTTTTCGGATGACTGGGACTCTCATGTCCAGCAGGTCAGGAGGGTTTTTCAGGTTTTGCGGTCTAATTCCTTGTGTGTGAAGGGTTCTAAGTGCGTTTTTGGGGTTCAAAAGATTTCCTTCTTGGGATACATTTTTTCCCCCTCTTCCATCGAGATGGATCCTGTCAAGGTTCAGGCTATTTGTGATTGGACGCAACCCTCTTCTCTTAAGAGTCTTCAGAAATTTTTGGGCTTTGCTAACTTTTATCGTCGATTTATTGCTGGTTTTTCTGATGTTGTTAAACCATTGAGTGATTTGACTAAGAAGGGTGCTGATGTTGCTGATTGGTCCCCTGATGCTGTGGAGGCCTTTCGGGAGCTTAAGCGCCGCTTTTCTTCCGCCCCTGTGTTGCGTCAGCCTGATGTTGCTCTTCCTTTTCAGGTTGAGGTCGACGCTTCTGAAATCGGAGCTGGGGCGGTGTTGTCGCAGAGAAGTTCCGACTGCCCCGTGATGAGACCTTGTGCTTTTTTTTCCCGTAAATTTTCGCCCGCCGAGCGGAATTATGATATTGGGAATCGGGAGCTTTTGGCCATGAAGTGGGCTTTTGAGGAGTGGCGTCACTGGCTTGAGGGGGCCAGACATCAGGTGGTGGTATTGACTGACCACAAAAATTTAATTTACCTTGAGTCTGCCAGGCGCCTGAATCCTAGACAGGCGCGCTGGTCGTTGTTTTTCTCTCGGTTTAATTTTGTGGTGTCATACCTACCGGGTTCTAAGAATGTTAAGGCGGATGCCCTTTCTAGGAATTTTGAGCCTGACTCCCCTGGTAATTCTGAGCCCACAGGTATCCTTAAGGATGGAGTGATATTGTCTGCCGTTTCTCCAGACCTGCGGCGGGCCTTGCAGGAGTTTCAGGCGGATAGACCGGATCGTTGCCCACCTGGTAGACTGTTTGTTCCTGATGATTGGACCAGTAGAGTCATCTCTGAGGTTCATTCTTCTGCGTTGGCAGGTCATCCTGGAATCTTTGGTACCAGGGATTTGGTGGCAAGGTCCTTCTGGTGGCCTTCCCTGTCACGAGATGTGCGAGGCTTTGTGCAGTCTTGTGATGTTTGTGTTCGGGCCAAGCCTTGTTGTTCTCGGGCTAGTGGATTGTTGTTGCCCTTGCCTATTCCGAAGAGGCCTTGGACGCACATCTCGATGGATTTTATTTCGGATCTGCCTGTTTCTCAGAAGATGTCTGTCATCTGGGTGGTGTGTGACCGTTTCTCTAAGATGGTCCATTTGGTTCCCTTGCCTAAGTTGCCTTCTTCTTCCGAGTTGGTTCCTCTGTTTTTTCAAAATGTTGTTCATTTGCATGGTATTCCGGAGAATATCGTTTCTGACAGAGGGACCCAATTCGTGTCTAGATTTTGGCGGGCATTCTGTGCTAGGATGGGCATAGATTTGTCTTTTTCGTCTGCTTTCCATCCTCAGACTAATGGCCAGACCGAGCGGACTAATCAGACCTTGGAGACATATTTGAGGTGTTTTGTGTCTGCGGATCAGGATGATTGGGTTGCTTTTTTGCCATTGGCGGAGTTCGCCCTCAATAATCGGGCCAGCTCTGCCACCTTGGTGTCCCCGTTTTTCTGTAATTCGGGGTTTCATCCTCGATTTTCCTCCGGTCAGGTGGAATCTTCGGATTGTCCTGGAGTGGATGCTGTGGTGGAGAGGTTGCATCAGATTTGGGGGCAGGTAGTGGACAATTTGAAGTTGTCCCAGGAGAAGACTCAGCTTTTTGCCAACCGCCGTCGTCGTGTTGGTCCTCGGCTTTGTGTTGGGGACTTGGTGTGGTTGTCTTCTCGTTTTGTCCCTATGAGGGTTTCTTCTCCTAAGTTTAAGCCTCGGTTCATCGGCCCGTACAAGATATTGGAGATTCTTAACCCTGTGTCCTTCCGTTTGGACCTCCCTGCATCTTTTTCTATTCATAATGTTTTTCATCGGTCATTATTGCGCAGGTATGAGGTACCGGTTGTGCCTTCCGTTGAGCCTCCTGCTCCGGTGTTGGTTGAGGGTGAGTTGGAGTACGTTGTGGAAAAGATCTTAGACTCCCGTGTTTCCAGACGGAAACTCCAGTATCTGGTCAAATGGAAGGGATACGGTCAGGAGGATAATTCTTGGGTGACTGCCTCTGATGTTCATGCCTCCGATCTTGTCCGTGCCTTTCATAGGGCTCATCCTGATCGCCCTGGTGGTTCTGGTGAGGGTTCGGTGCCCCCTCCTTGAGGGGGGGGTACTGTTGTGAAATTGGATTCTGGGCTCCCCCGGTGGCCACTGGTGGAATTGAACTTGTGTGCATCATCCTCTCTGTTCACCTGTTCCCATCAGGATGTGGGAGTCTCTATATAACCTTGCTCCTCTGTCAGTTTCATGCCGGTCAACAATGTAATCAGAAGCCTTTCTTTGCATGTTCCTGCTACTAGACAACTCCCAGCTAAGTTGGACTTTCGTCCTTGTTTGTTTTTGCATTTTGTTCCAGTTCACAGCTGCTGTTTCGTTACTGTGTCTGGAAAGCTCTTGTGATCTGAAATTGCCACTCTGGTGTTATGAGTTAATACTAGAGTCTTAAAGTAATTTCTGGATGGTGTTTTGATAGGGTTTTCAGCTGACCATGAAAGTGCCCTTTCTGTCTTCCTGCTATCTAGTAAGCGGACCTCGATTTTGCTAAACCTATTTTCATACTACGTTTGTCATTTCATCTAAAATCACCGCCAATATATGTGGGGGCCTCTGTCTGCCTTTTGGGGAAATTTCTCTAGAGGTGAGCCAGGACTGTATTTTCCTCTGCTAGGATTAGTTAGTCCTCCGGCTGGCGCTGGGCGTCTAGGGATAAAACGTAGGCACGCTACCCGGCCACTGTTAATTGTGCGGCAGGTTTAGTTCATGGTCAGTTTAGATTCCATCTTCCAAGAGCTAGTTCTTATATATGCTGGGCTATGTTCTCTCGCCATTGAGAATCATGACAGGTTAGGGTTAGGGCTAGGGTTAGGGTTAGGGCAAGTGTTAGGGCAAGGGTTAGAGCTAGGGCTAGGGTTAGGGCAAGGGTTAGGGCTAGGGTTAGGGTTGGGGCTAGGGTAAAGGCTACAGTTAGGGTTGGGGATAAAGTTAGGGTTAGGATTGGGGCTAAAATTAGGGTTAGGGTTTAGATTACATTTACGGTTGGGAATAGGGTTGGGATTAGGGTTAGGGGTGTGTCAGAGTTAGGGGTGTGGTTAGGTTTACCGTTGGGATTGGGGATGTGTTTGGATTAGGGTTTCAGTTATAATTGGGGGGTTTCCAGTGTTTAGGCACATCAGGGGCTCTCCAAACGCGACAATTCTGCATTGAAAAAGTAAAACAGTGCTCCTTCCCTTCCGAGCTCTCCCGTGCACTCAAACGGTGGTTCCCCCACACATATGGGGTATCAGCGTACTCAGGACAAATTTGAAAACAACTTTTGGGATCTAATTTCAACTGTTACCCTTGTAAAAATAAAAAACTGGGGGCTAAAAAATAATTTTTGTGGAAAAAAAAAGAATTTTTATTTTCATGGCTCTGCGTTATAAACTGTAGTGAAACACTTGGGGGTTCAAAGCTCTCACAACACATCTGGATGAGTTCCTTAGGGGGTCTACTTTCCAAAATGGTGTCACTTGTGCGGGGTTTCAATGTTTAGGCACATCAGTGGCTCTCCAAACGCAACATGGCGTCCCATCTCAATTCCTGTCAATTTTGCATTGAAAAGTCAAACGGCGCTCCTTCCCTTCCGAGCTCTGCCATGCGCCCAAACAATGGTTTACCCCCACATATGGGGTATCGGCGTACTCAGGACAAATTGTAAAACAACTTTTGGGGTCCAATTTCTCCTGTTACTCTTGGTAAAATAAAACAAATTGGAGCTGAAGTAAATTTTTTGTGAAAAAATGTTAAATGTTCACTTTTATTTAAACATTCCAAAAATACCTGTGAAACACCTGAAGGGTTAATAAACTTCTTGAATGTAGTTTTGAGCATCTTGAGGGGTGCAGTTTTTAGAATGGTGTCACACTTGGTTATTTTCTATCATATAGACCCCTCAAAATGACTTCAAATGAGATGTGGTCCCTAAAAAAAATGGTGTTGTAAAAATGAGAAATTGCTGGTCAACTTTTAACCCTTATAACGCCCCAACAAAAAAAATTTTGGTTCCAAAATTGTGCTGATGTAAAGTAGACATGTGAAAAATGTTACTTATTAAGTATTTTGTGTGACATATCTCTGTGATTTAATTGCATAAAAATTCAATGTTGGAAAATTGCAAAATTTTCTAAATATTCGCCAAATTTCAGTTTTTTTCACAAATAAACGCAGGTAATATCAAAGAAATTTTACCACTATCATGAAGTACAGTATGTCATGAGAAAACAATGTCAGAATCACCGGGATCCATTGAAGCGTTCCAGAGTTATAACCTCATAAAGG
This sequence comes from Ranitomeya variabilis, assembly GCF_051348905.1. Lineage (NCBI taxonomy): Eukaryota > Metazoa > Chordata > Amphibia > Anura > Dendrobatidae > Ranitomeya > Ranitomeya variabilis. The sequence continues at coordinate 640,617,058 of NC_135233.1, forward strand.
GACAGTGGTCAGAATTGTAAAAATTGGCCTGGTCATTAACGTGCAAACCACCCTTGGGGGTAAAGGGGTTAAAGTGTGTTTTGTTCTGAAACATACAGTGTGATGAGAAGGCGCCGGAGAGACCATCCAGAATCCCATCACTTGCCACCAATTGTCAAAGATCGCTGCCTGGGATGTCAAGCAGATCTACCCGCTGTTATCTTTGGAGCAAACAGCTCTCTATTGACCCTTGTTGTCCGGACAACTACGCAATTGATATACAATCAATGGCAATGGCAGACACTATAACAGCTTTTAAAAAAGGGCTGGACAATTTCCTTGATACAAATAACATTGCAGGTTATAGCTAGATTAGTGACGAAATGTACAGTTGGTGGAGAAAGGTTGAATTTTGATGGACCTAGGTCTTTATTCAACCTACATAACTATGTAACTATGTAAGGCTACTTTCACACTAGCGTCGTACGACGCAAGGCGAATTGCGTCGTTGCGACGTACCGACGCAAGTAGTGAAAGCGCCGCACAACGGGGGCAGCAGATGTTGTTTTTCAACGCATCCGCTGCCCCATTGTGATTTGCGGGGAGGCGGGGGCGGAGTTCCGTCCGCGCATGCGCGGTTGGAAAAGACGGTCTCGACGCACCAAAAAACGTTACATGCAACGGTTTTTGGTGGCGACGGACCGACGCAACACGACGCAACCATCGCACGACGGTTGCGACGTGTGGCAATGCGTCGTACTGCGTCGCTAATGCAAGTCTATGGCGAAAAAACGCATCCTGCAAGCACTTTTGCAGGATGCGTTTTTTCTACAAAACGACGCATAGCGACGTGCAGTGCACGACGCTAGTGTGAAAGTAGCCTTATGGAGGAGGCCACAGGCTGTTTCCACTAATAGGCCAGTTATTGGGAAGAGATCTAAAAGAGATTTGTGGATTGTTACCCCTTAATTCCTGCTGCAATACTCAGTGAGCGTATGGTATATACACCTCCGATTTAAACTCATAGAATATATGGGTATACTCCTGATACATTTACTGCTAGCTCCCCAATAACCCCAGACTACTCACGGCCACCACGAGTAGTGCTTTACAGGCTGTCTTGAGACTGGGTTCTGGTTCCTGTAGGATATGGCTTTGGGGTGCAGGCTACAGAACAAAAGGAAAAGAACTATTACATTTTAAAATTAATCCAAATGATAGGCAGTGTTAAGAAAAATGTACAAAATATTTTACAAAGGGGACAAAACAATACAGCATATACAGATACATAAAATAAAATGGATGGAACTTACTATGCTAATCACAGATATGATTCGGCTTAGCAAAATAGAGTGCTTCGATTGAAAACGTCCAGAGAATGGGAATCATGCATACACTGATATGTACCCACACTCCCCCCCGTAATGACGTCATGTGGCCCGCCTTGTGGGATGTCCTCAGCCCTTCAGGATTTTATGAAATTCCCAACTTATGCAATAACTTTACTTCTGACTATCGCAGAAGTTCAACATTGCTGCCATATTTTTTATCAGGATTTTAGCTTTCCCCAGAGACTAAACATTGCTGTTGTCAGTTATCTGCCCACTACTGCTTTGTGGCTTATAGGCAAGAGTTTCAGTTATGAAAAAACATGCATATTCTTCCCCAGTTTTTCTTGAAGCTGAAAATGTATGTCCACACTAATTGGATCTATACAAGCCACAATGTTCATAAGTCTGAAGTCAATGTATAATACATCTCCTGGAGGTAACAATGTACAGTAACATTGCTATCATCCGTAGGGTTTACAAAGTCAGAGGAAATCCAGCCCTTGTTCAATTTTAGAAGAGTCAGCCTGTCTGCATTTTCCATTGACAGACGTGTGTGCCTATCCATTGAGATTGCACCTGCCAAACTAAAAACCCACTCAAACAACAGACTCGTGGCAGGGCATGGCAGCACCTCCAAGGCGTACAAGTGGAGGTCGAGCCAAGTGTGCAGCTTGGGCAACCAATAGTCAAAGGGCACTGAAGAATCAGGAAGGATGTTGGTATGGTCACTTAAGTAGTTCTTCACCATCTTGGTCAACTTCTCCTTCCTCTCCATAGTTACACCCACAGATAGTCCTTGCTGATGGTATGGTCTCATGAAAATGGCCCAGTTGGTGGACATTTCCCCCCTCCCAACTTGCGCCTGGTGTTTGTGGCCATCCACTGTAATCCTTCTGGTTGAAAAGAGATGATACCTCTGCCACCAGTGTTGTCTGAGTGTAATCTTTTGAGCAAGTCTTCCACTATGGCCCTCTGGCATGCATGCACTCAAAATGGCACGTCTGCCACTGACATTAGAGAAGCAAATTTCTCCTTGTACCGTCTGTCAAGAAAGCCAGAATTTAATGGTGGACAAAATGTCTTTCATGCAAGGGTCTTGGGAAAGGCATCAGGACATGAACTCTGCCATATGTGGCAGACTACAAAGAGTTAAACATTCAGTGTCCTCACCAATAAGATCTGTAGCCATCCTCTCCTCCTCACAACACATAGCCTCCTCTTCCTCCTCCTCTTCAGGCCATCCATGCTGGACAGCCATGAAGCTGGGATTGGAAGTCCCCTCTGTAGCGCAGAGCAAAAAATACTGTTCCTCCTCATCATCCTCCTTCTCCTGTTCCTCTTCATCACACAATGTGGCCTGAGAATCCTGTGTGAGGCTGAGCTGTGTGCGGGGTCAGACTGGCACACCAGAGAACCGGATTCTCTGGTGGCCCAGGCACTGACCCCTACTGGCATACAGGGTCAGCAACTGCCTAGGGCCCCGCTGCTCCAGGTTTTCCCAGCCAGTGGCATGTCGCTAATAGCGGCATGCCATGCAATGCAGCTGCTATGGGGGCCCCAGGTGCCAGTGCAGTAGCAGAGGGTGACAGGAGGCAGAAGCCAGTTGTTGCGGCTAAAGCCTGTCCCCGCTGCTAAAGAGAAATTAATATTAACTCTTTCCCACGCCCCCAGCATTAGCCCAGGGGCTCCCAGATGCAGATGCAGTTGAAAGCAATAATGTAGGAGAGAGCATCAGACGACACTCTCTCTCCCATCATTCCCCTCTGCCATTGACACAGCCAGTGCACAATGACATCACTTCATTAAGCACCCACTGTGTGTGCTGGGCAGAAGGCAGCGCAGCTCTTGACACAGGAGCAGAACCAGAATCAACATGGGAACGAGGAAGAGAGGTAAGCATTGTGGTTTTTTATTTATATATATATTTATATATCAATGAGTTTTGGTTGCATTATACCCTATGAGGGGGATGCATTGCACCCTATGAGGGGGGCTGCATTGTATCCTGTGAGGGGGGTGCATTGTACCCTATGAGGGGGGTTGCACTGTACCCTATGAGGGGGACTGCATTGTACCCTATGAGGCAGGCTGCATTGTACCCTATGAGGCTGGCTACATTGAACCCTATGAGGGGGCTGCATTGTACCCTATGAGGGGGGCTGCATTGTACCCTATGAGGCTGGCTGCATTATACCCTATGAGGCTGGCTGCATTGTACCCTATGAGGCTGGCTGCATTGTACCCTATGAGGGTGACTGCATTGTACCCAATGAGGGAGGCTGCATTGTACCCTATGGTTGGGGCTACATTGTACCCAATGAGGGGGCTGCATTGTACCCTATGAAGGGGCAGCATTATACCCTATGAGGGGGAGCATTATACCCTATGAGGGGGCAGCATTAGGCTGTATGAGGGGAGCTGCATTATACCCTATGAGGGGGGGCAGCATTATACCCTGTGAGGGGGCAGCATTAAATCCTATTGGGGTGCTGCCTAATACCCTATGAAGGGGCTGCATTATATTCCGTGGGGGTTACATTATATTCTGTGGGGGCTACATTATATTCTGTGGGTGGGGGGCTACATTATACTATATGAGGGGGCTGCATTATACTCTTAGAGGGCTATATTATATTCTGTTGGGGGCTGCATTATACCTTATGAGGGGGCTGCATTATACTCTGAGGTGGCTACATTATATTCTGTGGGGGCTGTATTATACTATATTAGGCTGGCTGCATTATACCCTATGAGCGGACTACATTATATTCTATGGGGGGCTGTTGTGAATTTGGATTCTGGGCTCCCCCGGTGGCTACTGGTGGAATTGAACTTGTGTCATCATCTTCCCTGTTCACCTGTTCTCATCAGATCTGGGTGTCGCTATATAACCTGGCTTCTCTGTTAGTTGCTTGCCGGTCAACAATGTTATCAGAAGCCTCTCTGTGCTTGTTCCTGCTCCCAGACATCAACTAGATAAGTTGGACTTTTGTCCATGTTTGTTTTTGTTTTTTGGTTCCAGTTCACAGCTGCAGTTTCGTTACTGTGTCTGGAAAGCTCTTGTTGATCAGGAATTGCCACTCTGGTATTATGAGTTAATGCCAGAGTTCTAAAGTAATTTCTGGATGGTGTTTTGTTAGGGTTTTCTGCTGACCATGAAAGTGTTCTTTCTGTCTTCTGCTATCTAGAAAGCGGACCTCAAATTTGCTAAAACTATTTTCCTGCTGCGTTTGTTATTTCTTCTAAAATCACCGCCAATATATGTGGGGGGCCTCTGTCTCCTTTTTGGGTATTTCTCTAGAGGTGAGCCAGGTCTTATATTTCCCTCTGCTAGCATTATTTAGTTCTCCGGCCGGCGCTGGGCATATAGGGATAAAAAGTAGGACATGCTACCTGGCTACTTCTAGTTGTGCGGTAGGTTTAGTTCATGGTCAGTACAGTTCCCATCTTCCAAGAGCTTGTTCATATGTAGGCTTATGCAATGTTCTCTGGCCATGGAGATCATGACAGTTTGACCGGCCCACTAAAGGGTTAAAATCCTTGGCTGAGAAAGGAGAGAAATAAGAAGTCTGCTGAGAGTTTTTTTTTTTTTTTTTTTGTGCTCTTAATTGGATCACTTGCCAGTCTGTCTATGCTGCAGTCTTTCTTTTTTTTTCTCTCTCCTTCTAATCTTTGAATGGCTCTGTGTTCACCTGTTTATAATGGATCTTCAGAGTGTAACTGCAGGTTTGAATAATCTCACCACGAAAGTACAAAATTTGCAAGATTTTATTGTTCATGCTCCGGTATCTGAGCCGAGAATTCCTTTGCCGGAATTTTTCTCGGGGAATAGATCTGGTTTTCAGAATTTTAGAAATAATTGCAAGTTATTTTTGTCCCTGAAATCTCGTTCTGCCGGAGACCCTGCACAGCAGGTTGGGATTGTGATTTCCTTGCTCCGCGGCGACCCTCAAGACTGGGCTTTTTCATTGGCACCAGGGGATCCTGCGTTGCGCAATGTGGATGCGTTTTTTCTGGCCTTGGGGTTGCTTTATGAGGAGCCTCATTTGGAACTTCAGGCAGAAAAAACTTTGATGTCCCTATCTCAGGGGCAAGATGAAGCTGAAATTTACTGCCAAAGATTCCGTAAATGGTCTGTGCTTACTCAGTGGGATGAGTGGAAAACCGCATTTAATACGCCCGAGGGCCACTTTGAGTATTTGGTGATGCCTTTTGGTCTTTCTAATGCCCCTTCAGTCTTCCAGTCCTTTATGCATGATATTTTCCGCGAGTATTTGGATAAATTTATGATAGTGTATCTGGATGACATTCTGATTTTTTCGGATGACTGGGACTCTCATGTCCAGCAAGTCAGGAGGGTTTTTCAGGTTTTGCGGTCTAATTCTTTGTGTGTGAAGGGTTCTAAGTGCGTTTTTGGGGTTCAGAGAATTTCCTTTTTGGGATATATTTTTTCTCCCTCTTCCATTGAGATGGATCCTGTCAAGGTTCAAGCTATTTGTGATTGGACGCAGCCCTCTTCTCTTAAAAGTCTTCAGAAATTTTTGGGCTTTGCCAACTTTTATCGTCGATTTATTGCTGGTTTTTCGGATGTCGTTAAGCCATTGACCGATTTGACTAGACAGGGTGCTGATGTTGCTAATTGGTCCCCTGATGCTGTGGAGGCCTTTCAGGAGCTTAAGCGCCGTTTTTCTTCTGCCCCTGTGTTGCGTCAGCCTGATGTGGCTCTTCCTTTTCAGGTGGAGGTCGACGCTTCTGAGATCGGAGCTGGGGCAGTGTTGTCGCAGAAAAGTTCTGACTGCTCCGTGATGAGGCCTTGTGCCTTCTTTTCCCGTAAATTTTCGCCCGCTGAGCGGAATTATGATGTTGGGAATCGGGAGCTTTTGGCCATGAAGTGGGCGTTTGAGGAGTGGCGCCATTGGCTTGAGGGGGCCAGACATCAGGTGGTGGTATTGACTGACCACAAAAATTTGATTTATCTTGAGACCGCCAGGCGCCTGAATCCTAGACAGGCGCGCTGGTCATTATTTTTTTCTCGGTTTAATTTTGTGGTGTCATACCTACCGGGTTCTAAGAATGTTAAGGCGGATGCCCTTTCTAGGAGTTTTGAGCCTGACTCACCCGGCAACTCTGAGCCCACAGGTATCCTTAAGGATGGAGTTATTTTGTCAGCCGTTTCTCCAGACCTGCGGCGGGCCTTGCAGGAGTTTCAGGCGGATAGACCGGATCGTTGTCCGCCTGATAGACTGTTTGTTCCTGATGATTGGACCAGCAGAGTCATCTCTGAGGTGCATTCTTCTGCATTGGCAGGTCATCCTGGAATTTTTGGTACCAGGGATTTGGTGGCAAGATCCTTCTGGTGGCCTTCCCTGTCACGAGATGTGCGAGGCTTTGTGCAGTCTTGTGACGTTTGTGCTCGGGCCAAGTCTTGTTGTTCTCGGGCTAGTGGATTATTGTTGCCCTTGCCTATTCCTAAGAGGCCTTGGACGCACATCTCGATGGATTTTATTTCAGATCTGCCTGTTTCCCAGAAGATGTCTGTCATCTGGGTGGTGTGTGACCGTTTTTCTAAGATGGTCCATTTGGTTCCCCTGCCCAAATTGCCTTCTTCTTCCGAGTTGGTTCCCCTGTTTTTTCAAAATGTTGTTCGTTTGCATGGTATTCCTGAGAATATCGTTTCTGACAGAGGAACCCAATTTGTGTCTAGATTTTGGCGGGCATTCTGTGCTAGGATGGGCATAGATTTGTCTTTTTCGTCTGCTTTTCACCCTCAGACTAATGGTCAGACCGAGCGGACTAATCAGACCCTGGAGACATATCTGAGGTGTTTTGTGTCTGCTGACCAGGATGATTGGGTTGCTTTTTTGCCATTGGCGGAGTTCGCCCTCAATAATCGGGCCAGCTCTGCCACTTTGGTGTCCCCGTTTTTCTGTAATTCGGGGTTCCATCCTCGATTTTCCTCCGGTCAGGTGGAATCCTCGGATTGTCCTGGAGTGGATGCTGTGGTGGAGAGATTGCATCATATCTGGGGGCAGGTGATGGACAATTTGAAGTTGTCCCAGGAGAAGACTCAGCTTTTTGCCAACCGTCACCGTCGTGTTGGTCCTCGGCTTTGTGTTGGAGATTTGGTGTGGTTGTCTTCTCGTTTTGTCCCTATGAGGGTCTCTTCTCCTAAGTTTAAGCCTCGGTTCATCGGTCCGTATAAAATATTGGAGATTCTTAACCCTGTTTCCTTCCGTTTAGACCTCCCTGCATCCTTTTCTATTCATAACGTTTTTCATTGGTCGTTATTGCGCAGGTATGAGGCACCGGTTGTGCCTTCCGTTGAGCCTCCTGCTCCGGTGTTGGTTGAGGGTGAGTTGGAGTACGTTGTGGAGAAAATCCTAGACTCCCGTGTTTCCAGACGGAGACTCCAGTATCTGGTCAAGTGGAAGGGATACGGCCAGGAGGATAATTCTTGGGTCACTGCATCTGATGTTCATGCCTCCGATCTGGTGCGTGCCTTTCATAGGGCCCATCCTGATCGCCCTGGTGGTTCTGGTGAGGGTTCGGTGCCCCCTCCTTGAGGGGGGGGTACTGTTGTGAATTTGGATTCTGGGCTCCCCCGGTGGCTACTGGTGGAATTGAACTTGTGTCATCATCTTCCCTGTTCACCTGTTCTCATCAGATCTGGGTGTCGCTATATAACCTGGCTTCTCTGTTAGTTGCTTGCCGGTCAACAATGTTATCAGAAGCCTCTCTGTGCTTGTTCCTGCTCCCAGACATCAACTAGATAAGTTGGACTTTTGTCCATGTTTGTTTTTGTTTTTTGGTTCCAGTTCACAGCTGCAGTTTCGTTACTGTGTCTGGAAAGCTCTTGTTGATCAGGAATTGCCACTCTGGTATTATGAGTTAATGCCAGAGTTCTAAAGTAATTTCTGGATGGTGTTTTGTTAGGGTTTTCTGCTGACCATGAAAGTGTTCTTTCTGTCTTCTGCTATCTAGAAAGCGGACCTCAAATTTGCTAAAACTATTTTCCTGCTGCGTTTGTTATTTCTTCTAAAATCACCGCCAATATATGTGGGGGGCCTCTGTCTCCTTTTTGGGTATTTCTCTAGAGGTGAGCCAGGTCTTATATTTCCCTCTGCTAGCATTATTTAGTTCTCCGGCCGGCGCTGGGCATATAGGGATAAAAAGTAGGACATGCTACCTGGCTACTTCTAGTTGTGCGGTAGGTTTAGTTCATGGTCAGTACAGTTCCCATCTTCCAAGAGCTTGTTCATATGTAGGCTTATGCAATGTTCTCTGGCCATGGAGATCATGACAGGGGGCTGTATTATATTCTATGAGGGGGACTACATTATATTCTATGAGGGGGCTACATTATATTCTATGAGGGGGCTGCATTACACTATATGAGGGCTGCATTATATTTTATGGGGGCTACTTTATATTCTCTGAGGGGGTTGCATTATACTATATGAGGGGTTTACATTATATTCTATGAGGGCTACATTATATTCTATGAGGGGGCTACATTATATTCTAGTAAGGGGGCTGCATTATATTCTATGAGGGGTCTAAATTATATTCTATGAGGGGGCTACATTATATTCTATGAGGGGGCTACATTGTATTCTATGATGGGGCTGCATTATATTCTATGAGGGGGCTGCTTTTTATTCTATGAGGAGGGCTACTCCAACTCCTGCTACATAATTAAGACGTGTACTACCTTATATTATACCCTGATATTAGCATGTTTTACTGCCCAATTGGTGGTCTTGTATTTATTTCTATGTAGCTACATAGTGGGCCCCAAGAATGATTTTCCCTGGTGGGCCCAAGGTGCTCTAGTCCGACTCTGGCTGTGTGGCATCAGTCACTGTACAATCTTGCTCCATAGCCATCTGCTCGGCATTCAAAGCTTCCTCTTTCAGATTCTGCAGCAAATGTTTTAATAGATAGAGCAGTGGAATGATTATGCTCATAATAGCTGATAACAAAAGACTGACTGGCACTTCCAAGCTAATGTGAACATGTACATACTAGGAGCAGCCATCTCTATATACAATAAACAAAAAAAGTTGCACTCTTACGGTGCTAAAGCATGTCAATATGGAATATATGAAATATGAATACTGCTTCTGGATACTAGGAAAAAATGAAACACTTAGCACATAATTTGGCCAATTCATGCATGTCCAGCAGCCAACAACAAGGTGGTCTCAAATGTGCTGGGTCCTAACGTGTCCAGTGTGACTACCTTCCTAAGACTGAAGTATCAATTTCTGGGTAGATGTGAATACCTCTCTTCAAAGTCTGATTTTATGGGTAGGTAGGATCGTGTTGCAATTAAAATCCACCACATGCTGGAGGGCGGAGTGCTCGGTCAGAGAGCTAATATATAAATGACAATAGACTGACTGGCACTTCCAAGCTAATGTGAACAGCTGCATACTGGGAGCAGCCATCTCCATATACAATAAACAAAAAAAATGTTGCACTATGTAGTGCTAAAGCATGTCAATATGAAATATATGAAATATAAATAGCAATTCACATCTACCCAGGAATTCAGACTTCAGTCTTAGGGAGGTATTCACACTAGACACATTAGGACCCATCAGATTTGAGACCGCCTTGTCGTTTTCTGTTGGGCATGCATGAATTGGCCAAAATATGTGCTAGGCATCTATTTTTTTTCCGAGTATCCAGAAGCAGTATTGCTATTCATATTTCATATATTCCATATTGACATGCTTTAGCACTACAGAGTGCAACTTTTTTTTTTGTTGTTTTAGTTTACGCTCATAATAGCATCATCAGCGCTCACCACCTTGGTGCAGTACTCAAAGTTTTGAAATAGGTCAGCAATCAACACCCACTTGGCAGTTGCTATGTGTGAGGGCTGAGTGTTACTCTGATGGGCATTGAGAAGCAGAAATTCAGACACTGCCCTCTTCTGCCCACTAAGCCTTGCCAACATATGGGAGGTTGAATTCCAGCGTATAAGCCGGTCACAAACCAGTCGGTGACGAGGCAAATTAAAGTGCTGCTGCAGCGAAGCTAGATCGACGGATGCCTGAGATAACTTTCGGAAATGTGCGCTGACACGGCGTACCTTGGCAAGTAGGTCCGGCAAGTCACGGTATGTTTTTAAAAACCGCTGTACAACCAAGTTCAGCACGTGGGCCATGCATGGAACGTGTACCAGCTTGCCAAGTTTTAAAGCTGCCACCAAGTTATGCCCATTATTGCACACAACCAGACCTGGTTGGAGGTTCAGTGGGGAGAGACACTGATCTGTCTGTTCTTTTATTCCTTTCAAAAGCTCAGTTGCGTATTGAGCTTTATCACCTAAACAGATGAGCTTCAGCAAAGCGTGCTGCCTCTTCACAAAGGCAGTGCTGCAGATTTCAAAGCTGGGGAGTTATGGGGAGGCTAGCTCCACTGAAGATGAGTAGGAGGAGGAGGAGAGATAGGAACTGGAATACTAGGAGACTGAAACCCTGATGGAAGTTGAGTCCGCTATTCTTGGTGTGGGTAAGATGTGTGATGTCCCAGCTTCTGACACTCTCAGACTCTACCCGGTTAACCCAGTGTGCCATCAGGAAAATATATAATCCCTGTCCACAAGAACTTGTCCACATGTCTGTGATTTGGTTGGACCTTCCCTGTGACTGTGTTGGCCAGAGCATGGCTGATATTGTGTAACATGTGCTTATATAATGCGGGGACGGCACACCAGGAAAAATAGTGTTGGCTGGGAATTGACTATCGTGGGGCTGCCACCAGCAAGAGGTCATGGAACGACTCAGTTCCCACAAGTCAAAATGGCAACATTTCCATGGATAGCAATCCTGGGTGGGTGGTGGGTGCCTGCTTCATGGGCAGCAGATTGGGAAGGTTGTAACACAGGAGAAAGGGCAGTGGTTTCACCCTCAGACTCAGTGTCACGGGGTCACCATGACATTGTGGAGTCAGAAGACCGCAGCCTATTTTTGCTCCTACTCCAGTGCTGATAATAAGCACTTCTCCTTCATTTTAAATGTGTTTATTTCTTCTGGCAGAATGGGGGTTAATCGGCCATGTTTGAAATCCCTGTGTTCACAGCTGAGCTTGGTTAGCCACTCCCTTCTCCTTTATAATCTGGGCTCTGTTACAAATCCTTGTAAGAGCAAGAATTTGCTGCATGGCTAAAGGTGGGAGAGGAGTACATATGAGAGGCAGAGTTGAAGGAGTTATTAGTGACTGTTGCTTGGTTTGTATGCAAGGTAATTCCTTATCCTTCTCTGTTTTGGTGTAGCTCACTGACCAAATTTTGACAGGAACCTAGAATGAGATACAGTCACCTTCGGATGTGTCACACGGCCTTGGTGGGCACCACCACATCCACGTTCCTTAGCGTTACCCTTTGGCATCTTAAATTCGTTATGCCTATGAAACCAAAAAATACTGGCTTTATTTTTCACAAATACCCTTACAAAGGTCTTATGTACAAATTCACTGTATCTAGCAGTGTGGCTATTTTTTTGGAGATCGTTTTGCTGATACACTGCAAATGCGTAGTAATGAAGATTATTGCCTCTGATAAATTGTCACATAAGATTATCTGAACCAGGATTGCACCAGTTGCACAAATGCTAGATAAAGTTACGCTATTTTTTAGAATAGAAAATTCTGATTTTTTTTTAAATAGGCTTGCTGACACAATCCAAATAAGGAGTAATGAAGATTATTGCCCCTGCTAAATTGTCACGATTATCTCTACCCAGATTGCGCCAATCGAACAACTGCTAGACAAATATTAGGTATTTAAAGTGGAAAATAACAGAGAGCTGCAGCATGAACTTGCAATGATCAGAACACCCAGGTGCCTGCCTTTCACTCAGACTCCCTCCCTCCCTCCTATTAAGGGTATGTGCACATGTTGCAGATTTGCTGCGGATCCGCAGCATTTTCTGAGGTGCAGAAACGCGGCAGATCCGCAATTGATTTACAGTACAATGTAAATCAATGAGAAAAAAAAATGCAGTGCACACTTTGCGGAAAATCCGCTGCGGAAACGCTGCAGTTTAAAAGAAGTAGCATGTCACTTCTTTTTTGTGAATCTGCAGCATTTTTGTACCCATTCCATTATAGAAAACCGCAGGGGTAAAAAACGCAGCAAATCCGCAAGAAAACCGCAGCAAAAACACACAAAAAAACGCTGCGGAACCGCACAAAAAACCGCAGGTGCGTTTTCTGCCAGGAGAGGCAGAATCCGCACCAGAAATTCCTAAGCCTAATCCGCAACGTGTGCACATAGCCTAAATCTCTCAATACTAAATCCCCACCTAACAAAAACAAGTAATCTTGACAGTCTTCAGCTCTTAAAAGAGCTTTTTGCAATAAATAACACTCACTATAACTTTCTGTCACTCTCCCTATTCTCACACTACGCTCTCATTACCCTGTTTCCGGCTGCAATGTACACAAGATGGCGCCGGCAGCATTTAAATAGTCCCTATGACACTGGAAGGCCAGCCAATCACAGTAATGCCACACTAAAGAGATCGCCAGCATTAATGTGACTGGCAAGTCAATAGACTGATATTGTTCAGTAGTAAAGTTTGCTTTTGCATTCGTGAGGGGCTCCTCTAGGGATTTATCAATGTCCGTTATAACCCTCAAATTGTACTTAAAAGGAACCTGTCAACCCCCCGGCGTTTGTAACTAAAAGAGCCAGATTGTGCAGCACTAATGATGCATTCTGTGAAGGTGGCTCTTTTTTTGGGGTCCCTTCCAACGCTGTAATATCACTTTTTATAATTTGCCCATCATACCTTTAGTCTGTTTGGGGGGCACGTCTTTTCCCCCGGACACAAACGCCTCCCAGCCATCACTCAGCCCCTCTGTGCGCCAGGCGCTGGCTCCTATGCCTTCATTAACGTCCCCGGCGCCTGCGCTGTAAGTTCCTTTTTCGGGCATGTGCAGTTTGCGCTGCCCTTCGATTCACATCACATGATGGGAACTTACAGCGCAGGCGCCAGGGACGTTAATGAAGGCAGAGGAGGCAGCAACCGGTGCACAGAGGGGCTGAGTGATGGCTGGGAGGCGTTTGTGTCCGGGGGGAAAAGGCGTGCCCCCCAAACAGACTAAAGGTATGGCGGGCAGATTTTAAAAAGTGATATTACAGCGTTGGAAGGGACCCCAAAAAAAGAGCCACCTTCAGGGGGAGGTGACAGATTCCCTTTAATTAATAACTCCATCAATTCTTTAGAGGCTTCATTGCAAACTATTTCCCAATTTTTAATAAATTTGTCATCATTAATAGGAAATTAAGGAGTAACTTTTATCCTCAGGCCCCTGGGTATGAGATACCTGTGGATATAGTTCTCCAAGAATGCCTGATTCCACCAGGAAGGGTCCTTTTATATGTTAGATTTTCATTATGTTAAAGGATGTACACTACCATTTCAATGTTTGGGGTCATTTAGAAGTTTCCTTATTTTAGAAAGAAAAGCACAGTTTTTTCCAATGAAGCTAACATTAAATGATTCAGAAATACACTCTGTACATTGTTAATGTGGTAAATGACTATTCTAGCAGCAAACATCTGGTTTGTAATGCAATATCTTCATAGGTGTATAGAGGCCCATTTCAAACAACCATCACTCCAGTGTTCTTATGGTACTTTGTGTTTTCTAACTGTGTAAGAAGGCTAATGGATGGTTAGAATATCCTTAAAAACCCTAGTGCAAGTATGTTAGCACAGCTGAAAACAGTTTGGCTGATTAGAGAACCTATAAACCTGACCTTCCTTTGAGCTAGTTGAGAATCTGGAGCATTTGTTGCTTCCATTAAACTCTCAAAATGGGCAGAAAAAAAGAACTTTCATGTGAAATTCGATAGCCTATTCTTGTTCTTAGAAATGAAGGCAACCAATGAATAGTAAAACAATCTGGCGCACAGCAAATTCAAATAACTCTATAAGGTCAGTGGGGGTGCATACCAAGTGAACATGTAACGGAGCATGCCAACAAAGAAACAAAGGGAGTCACTATAAGGTATGCACACCAGCCGAAGATAGATATATATATATATCTATATATAAAACAGGAAACTTTATTGGTAACAAAGTTTAAAAACAATTAAAAACAATACAATACAACACTCCACCACATGAGCCCCCACTCTGTGTAAGGTATAGCAATAAACAAAATACACACCTAAACAATCAAATGAATAACAAAACAGAGAAAGATAAACCTAAAATGAAATATAGGCATATAATACTAGAACACCCACCAGCAGGTAAATAGTACACAGCACCAAGTCAATTAAGGTATAAATGACATATATATCACGTAGACCTAAAAATATAGTCTAGATCCATGAGGGAAAAAAAAAAAAGTGCTGAGACATGAACACAGGGTCCAATCTGTCAAGTAATACAGACACTGTTAAACAGGAGCAAATAACCTGGAAAGGACTGCCATGCTGGCGGCTGAACACAAGAGCGGGTGGTGGGGGAGTGGACTCCCAACGCGTATCGCTGTTACCAGGACAGCTTTGGACAGCTTTTTTTTTTTTTCCCTCATGGATCTAGACTATATTTTTAGGTCAACGTCTACAGTGAAGAGGCGACTCCGGGATGCTGGCCTTCAGGGCAGAGTGGCAAAGAAAAAGCAATATCTGAGACTGGCTAATAAAAGGAAAAGATTAATATGGGCAAAAGAACACAGACATTGGACAGACGAAGATTGGAAAAAAGTGTTATGGACAGACAAATCCAAGTTTGAGGTGTTTGGATCACACAGAAGAACATTTGTGAGATGCAGAACAACTGAAAAGATGCTGGAAGAGTGCCTGACGCCATCTGTCAAGCATGGTGGAGGTAATGTGATGATCTGGGGTTGCTTTGGTGCTGGTAAAGTCGGAGATTTGTACAAGGTAAAAGGGATTTTGAACAAGGAAGTCTATCACTCCATTTTGCAATGCCATTCCATACCCTGTGGACAGCGCTTGATTGGAGCCAATTTCATCCTACAACAGGACAATGACCCAAAGCACACCTCCAAATTATGCAAGAACTATTTAGGGAAGAAGCAGGCAGCTGGTATTCTATCTGTAATGGAGTGGCCAGCGCAGTCACCAGATCTCAACCCCATTGAGCTGTTGTGGGAGAAGCTTGACCTTATGGTAAAAAAATGCCCATCAAGCCAAACCAACTTGTGGGAGGGGCTTCTGGAAGCATGGGGTGAAATTTCTCCAGATTACCTCAGCAAATTAACTGCTAGAATGCCAAAGGTCTGCAATGCTGTAATTGCTGAAAAAGGGAGCATTCTTTGATTAAAGCAAAGTTTGAAGGAGACAATTATTATTTGAAATAAAAATCTTTTTTTCGAACCTTGTCAATGTCTGGACTAGATTTTCTATTCGTTTGGCAACTCATTTGATTAATAAAAGTATGAGTTTTCATGGAAAACACAAAATTGTCTGGGTGTCCCTAAACTTTGGAACCTTAGTGCATCAAACTGTAAACCACTACTGAAAATTGCAACAATAACACTATTGCCAAATACTGCTTTTATTTGTCCTTGCCAGGAGATCTCCCTGGTTTTGAAGTCCATGTTAAGGGAAGTAGAAACCTGTGCAGAACACAGTAGAAATTGTTATCAATAAATACAGCACTCCTATAGATGCCACAATAATCAATGGTGCCAAAAATTGGATAATAAAATATCAATGAAGTACATACATAGTTACATAGTTATTAAAGGTAAGGTACCGCGTTTGTAGATTATTAATAAATCACTGTAATGTAGCATAACATGCTGCTATAACCAAGTTTTAAATGCATGTGAAACAGATTTCGTGTGTTATATGTGTTTAAAGAAGGAACTGGGGGCTGACATCTTGGTTTTGCAGCAGTAGCAGGGCACTAACAGTGTCATTTTACAGCACCCCATGGACATAGGAGATAATAGACCGGCGAGGACCCTATCTTTAACATTGGAGAGGTGTTAGCAGTGAGCTGGGCACGCCTCTGTGGGCTGCACAATTCACTGCTGTAGGTGTGACTAGCAGCCATTTTATTATAGCCCAGTGCTCTCTGCCCAGCTCCACTTACTCTCTATCACAGGAGCTCCATTCACTCCATTAAGCTGCATTCACAGCCTGCAGAGAGAGGTGACACCTGACACCTGTCTCTGCCATACAATGTATCTCTCCCCTCCCTCCACAATGCCCGGCCATTCACTGCAGACCTGGAGCTCCTTCTTATCTTACTGAGGGAGGAGTCACAGACAGCTCTGCACAGACAATGCTGCTCCATACACACCACATAAACTAACTGTGCTTCTGATGCAGTAACTGCTGGTGATAGCAGATCACAGGGCAGTCACACACAAAATGGCTCTGCCCTGTGATGCTGCTCTTCATTCTGCCCCAGGGATATTAGACCACCCAAAAGGGGAGGGAATTGCTGATGTCAGCAGGTACTGCCCAGATTTTCCAGCTAACAGTAAAGCTGGTAAGTCTCACTATAGCTGCTTGAGGTCTAAAACGGAAAATGCTCCCCCTAGTGGTCAATATATATATTTGTAAGAAAATATATAATATTTTTCATATAGAAATGTTTGCAAACATTGCATTAATACATTTTATTTACTATTTTAAGCTTAATTTCACAAAAAAACAAACTACAAGAAAACTGGTGGCACCTTCCCTTTAAGGTTGAAGGAAGACTTTAAGTCCATCTAGTTCAACCCATAGCCTGACATGCCCTAACATGTTGATCCAGGGGAAGGCAAATAAAAACCCATGTGGTAAGAGTAAGCTCCACCATGGGGAAAAAAATTCCTTCCCAACTCCACATACGGCAATCAGACTAGTTCCCTGGATCAACGCCCTATCAAGGAATCTAGTGTATATACCCTGTAACTTTATACTTTTCCAGAAAGGCATCCAGTCCCCTCTTAAATTTAAGTAATGAATTACTCATTACAACATCATACGGCAGAGAGTTCCATAGTCTCACTGCTCTTACAGTAAAGAATCCACGTCTGTTATTATGCTTAAACCTTTTTTCCTCCAGACGTAGAGGATGCCCCCTTGTCCCTGTCACCGGTCTATGATTAAAAAGATCATCAGAAAGGTCTTCGTACTGTCCCCTCATATATTTATACATTAAAATAAGATCACCCCTTAGCCTTCTTTTTCCAAACTAAATAGCCCCAAGTGTAATAACCTATCTTGGTATTGCGGACCCCCCAGTCCTCTAATAACCTTGGTTGCTCTTCTCTGCACCCGCTCTAGTTCAGCTATGTCTTTCTTATACACCGGAGACCAGAACTGTGCACAGTATTCTAAGTGTGGTCAAACTAGTGACTTGTATAGAGGTAAAATTATGTTCTCCTCATGAGCATCTATTCCTCTTTTAATGCATCCCATTATTTTATTTGCCTTTGTAGCAGCTGCCTGACACTGGCCACTGAATATGAGTTTGTCATCCACCCATACACCCAGGTCTTTTTCATAAACGGTTTTGCCCAGAGTTTTAGAATTAAGCACATAGTTATACATCTTATTACTTCTACCCAAGTGCATGACCTTACATTTATCCCCATTAAAGCTCATTTGCCATTTATCAGCCCAAGCTTCTACATTTCAATTACCAGGGGCACTGAGATAAAGAAGTGGAAACCATTCAATTATAGATTAAAAGAGAATATCCCAAAAACATAGTCCCCAAGAAAATATATCGGACCACTAGAAAATTCAAATAAAAATATATTTTTTTATATATATGGCAAATAATAGTACTACATATTAAAAACAAGTGCCTGTGCTCGGATAAACAATTTAATAAAAAATAAATATAATAAATATAATATGACGGACCAAGGAAGTAAAAATTAATCAACCACAATATTATGTAATCCAGGTAAAAAATCTGAATTTTTAAATATTCAATATATAAAAAAAAAATTGAAAAGACGAAACGTGAATAAAATAATAATATGATAATATAAAAGTATTAGGGACATATACAAGTGCAAAGTGAATAATGAGGTCCCACCAATAGGGAGAAAAAATCAAAGTGTCATTGTGCAATTCAAAAATTCAATTCATAGTGCTATACAAAAGACTGGTGAAGATAAACAGTGTCAGGGAATGAAAATTACTCAAATGGGATCAATATCCATGGCATATACCTTTAATGTCCATCTGATTGCTGGCAAAGCGCACTCCCCGATGCACGTTTTGGAATTACTTCCTTCATCAGGGGGTGTCAGTTGTGCAGAATCAAGTGGTTTATATACAGTGCATGTATGACGCTGATAATGGTGTCCGGAACTCGCATGGTGCATGCGCTGCTAGGAGGACCCGGAAGTCCAAGCGCCCGCATCACATGACCGGACACACGGGTCGGAGTACCCGGCGTTACCAAAGACACGGGACGCAAGCAGCAAGGAGCTGGGACTCAGGAGGCACATGCGCACAGCTCCGGACACACAACATGGGCAACATATAAGGTGATGGTACTAGGGACCCATGGGAATGTACTTAAAGTATTTTCTATCTAGTGATTATGAAAGGATCATATCTAGATAGCATAAATTGAATGAAAGAAAAACAAATGAGAAAATGGAGGTATGTATGTTTGGATGGAGATAGTCCATCATCAAAAAAGTATACGTGAAAAATTACATACTCAGCTGGACATGTGAGAATATGAAATATTAATAAAAAATATATGTATATATATATATATATACAGAAGAAATATACATATATATATATAGCACCTGCTGCCTATGTGAAGTATAGTATTATATATATAATAAGTAGAAGTCACAAAATGGAAGAAAAGGAAATAAAAAATGGAAAATATAGCAAAAATAACTAATAAATAATAAATAAAAAAATAAGAAAAATAAATAAAAAATAAAATAAATAATTAATTGAAAAAATAAAAATATATATAATAATGCATGATAAATAAAAAACATACATAAATTAATAAAAAAATAAACAAATATAATAATAAATAGTAAGAATAAAAAATAAATATAAATAAAAAATAAAAAATGCTAAATAAATTTAAAAAATATAACATATATGTATGAAATAAAATAAATAGTAATAAATAATAAAAAATATATATAAAAATAAAAATAAATAAATAATAAACTAATAAAAGTAATAAAAATAAAAAATAAATAAAAAATAAATATATATATTAATTAATAAAAAAGAATAAAGAAAATTGTTAGAGAAAATTATAATGTTAGGGTAATCAAAACGTCCATAAAGCACCAAGTATACAAATTACCATAAGTCTGGATGAATATGTAGAGAAATGAAAATAAATAAATAAATAAATAAATGATAAAAATATTATCTCTCCAAAGCAACTATTAGAGTCCAAATAAATATTACAAGTCCACCAAAGAAGAGGATCCCTCCAACAAGCACATCCCAGGATGATATAGAAATAGCCAGGAGCGAAGACCATGATCAGAGATGAACAATGGGGACATCAGAAGAAAATCACCAAGATGGTAAGTCACACACGTATTGTATATAATCTAAAAATAGAAATAAAAAAATTAATACCATAAAATATATTTTTTTAAATTAATATAAAAATGATTAAAATACAATATACAACTTGATTATACAAGGACGTAAAGTAGTGGCTTACAAAAATAAGCAAAATTCTAATTCTCATTCAGGCCACCCGGGAAAACAGTTCCCAGAGTCCATATGGAGCGCCCGCTAGGACCATGGGGTGCTCGGGCGGGGTCCGGTGGTCATTAAAGGGGTACTCATGGTGGCGGTGACCCGGTCCGTGGCCCTGAGCATCCAAGTTAAAGGGAAGGTCTTTAAAGCGGTTGTTTTGAATAAAGGATGTTCGTGATGCCACCTGTCGTATTCGGTCAGGGATGACCGACGCTGCTTAAAGGGGTCCACTGGGGATTATGGTACTGCAGCAGGGAAGGTATGGCTTCCCACAGGTGAAGCTTAGTCCCCAGGGCTCACGATGTAGTTGGTAAAGATGACAGACGGTGTAGCGCCGGAAAGAATTGGAGGACACAAGGTAGCAGTCTCTTTACCTTTTATTGGTAGTATGCAGCCACAGTCCAGGGTACCGGTTACAGATGATGGTGAGGTCCAGCCAGCCTGGAAGCGATTCAGAATCCCCCTAGCCAGATGGGGTTGGAAGCCTTCCTTACTGCTCTGTGGTATAAGTCCCTTGCTGCCTATGGCTTCACACAAGGTCCTCTCTTTCGCTCTCTGTCCTTTTAGTGGTACATTACCCGCATGGCAGGCAACTCGAGCCTTTTTACAGGTGTCCCTTCTAGTGGTGACTCTGGCCTCTATATGCTGCTGTGCCTTCGGGTGTAGTGGTGGACAGGTGACTTGAAATCTCCTGCCCACCAGTTTCTGCTGCAGAGCATACAGTTACCCCCACAACCACGGAATT
The DNA here is from genome assembly GCF_051348905.1 of Ranitomeya variabilis. Lineage (NCBI taxonomy): Eukaryota > Metazoa > Chordata > Amphibia > Anura > Dendrobatidae > Ranitomeya > Ranitomeya variabilis. Next base: position 640,637,824 of record NC_135233.1, read on the forward strand.
CCGGCCTCCGGTTTCTAGCGTTGATTCTGGAGTGAGCCCTTTCGCAGCTCCACTCCCAGTATCTTTCCTCTCCTTTGCCTCTGCTCCCCTCACAGTCTTTCACAGACTGTCCTGTCAGGAGCTGCAGAACCACGTGTCTACGCGGCTCCAGTTCTCCTCTCAAACTGACCACCTAACTCCTCCTCTAGCCAGAATATATAGGGAAGATACCCTGAACCCAGGTCTCAAGCTCCCCCTTCTGGCCTGGAGTCAGAACAGTGTTGTGTGTACATGTTACCTATTAAAGGGATCCTTCCTCGCTTCCAGGCAAGGCATCACCCTCCCCGTGAGGAAGTCAATACCACTGTAACAACCGGCTTCCTGGGGTGTTACACATATCCATTTGGCCTCCAACCTTGCCAAGGGGTGTTTTGTTACGGTTCAAGGAAAAGATGAACGTAAAAAGTACTCAACAGCTTGAATCTCATCATTATGACGTATATTTGTATAGAGGGATTCTATATCACATGTTACCAAGAATGTATCAGAATTAATATATAGGCCATCAACTTTTTTGAGAGATTCATTCGTGTCCTTGATGAAGGACGGTAGTTCCTCTACCAAGGGCTGTTATTTGGAATCCACAAATTTATTGATGTTTTCAAGATAATTACCACAAACAGAAATTATAGGCCTACCCGTTGGTACTGTTTGGTTTCTATGGATCTTGGGTAACAAATAAAAAGTTGATACAACCGGTTCAGAAATTTGAAGGGCTGAAAATAATTCCTTGCTAATAACCTCAGCATCCCTTGCAGTCTGAAGGATAGAAGAAAGTTCAGCCTGAAATTTAGCAAGTGAGTTAAAGGTTAATTTTTTTTATAGCAAATGCTATTCCTTAATTGAGGATACGCTTCTGCCTCATATTGTTATTTGGACCACACCACTATATTCCTGCCTTTGTCGGCAGGTTTAAAAATAACATCATTAAGTTCACGTTGTCTTTTTAAGCCTCTCTGCTCCTCTCTATTTAGATTACTTGCATCAGGGTATCAAGGAATCTTTTCAAAATCCCTACTGACAGTTCTAACGAATACATCTATTGTAGGGCATGTGGATAAAGGTGGAAATTTATGTGATTTTGGTCGAATAGTTATTGGAATCTTACCTCGTGGAGATTCATTATGTTCTTGCGCAAGTTCATCCAAAGTGGCTAGTGCCTCCTGTTCCGCCTCTGTAGGGAATAGTTTCAGTGTATTTTCATCAACCTTATATGTTGCCCATGTTGTGTGTCCGGAGCTGTGCGCATGTGCCTCCTGTGTCCCGTCTTCTTGCTGCTTGCATGCTGTTTCCTTGGTAATGCCAGGTACTCCGACCCCGTGTGTCCGGTCACAGGATGCCGGCACTTGGACTTCTGGGTCCTCCTAGCGGCGCATGCACCGTACGAGCTCCGGACACCATTATCGGCGTCACAAATACACTGTATATAAACCACTTGATTTTACACAGCTGACATCCCCTGATGAAGGAAGTAATTCCGAAATGCGCATAGGGTAGTGCGCTGTGTCGGCAATCAGATGGACCTTAAAAGGTATATGCAATGGATATTGATCCAATTTGTGTAATATTCATTCTGTGACACTGTTTATCTTCACCAGTCTTTTGTATAGCACTATGAATTGAATTTTTGAATTGCACAATGACACTTTGATTTTTTTCTCCCTATTGGTGGTACCTCCTTATTCACTTTGCACTTGTATGTGTCCCTAATATTTATTATATTATCAGATTATTATTTTCTTCACATCTTATGTTTGAATTTTTAAATATTCAATATATATATATATATATATATATATATATATATATATATATATATATATATATATATATATATATAAAAAAAAAAAATTTTTGAAGATTTTGTTCCTGGATTACACAATATTTTGGTTGATTTTTATTTCCTTGGTCTGTCATATTATATTTATTTTTTATTAAATTTTTTATCCGAGCACAGTCACTTGTTTTTAATATATAGTACTACTATTTACCATATATATAAATAAAGATATTTTTCTTTGAATTTTCTAGTGGTCCGATATATTTTCTTGGGGACTATGTTTTTGGGATATTCTCTTTTAATCTATAATTGAGTGGTTTCCACTTCTTTATCTCAGTGCCCCTGGTAATTGAAATGTATATACTTCGTTGATATTTTATTACCCAATTTTTGGCACCATTGATTATTGTGGCATCTATAGGAGTGCTGTATTTATTGATAACAATTTCTACTGTGTTCTGCACAGGTTTCTACTTCCCTTAACATGGACTTCAAAACCAGGGACATCTCCTGGCAAGGACAAATAAAAGCAGTATTTGGCAATAGTGTTATTGTTGCATCCTTTAGTAGTGGTTTACAATTTGATACACTACGGTTCCAAAGTTTAGGGTCACCCAGACAATTTTGTGTTTTCCATGAAAACTCATACTTTTATTAATCAAATGAGTTGCCTAATGAATAGAAAATCTAGTCCAGACATTGACAAGGTTCGAAAAAAAGATTTTTATTTCAAATAATAATTTTCTCCTTCAAACTTTGTTTAAATCAAAGAATGCTCCCTTTCTCAGCAATTACAGCATTGCAGACCTTTGGCATTCTAGCAGTTAATTTGCTGAGGTAATCTGGAGAAATTTCACCCCATGCTTCCTGAAGCCCCTCCCACAAGTTGGTTTGGCTCGATGGGCACTTTTTTACCATATGGTCAAGCTGCTCCCACAAAAGCTCAATGAGGTTGAGATCTGGTGACTGCGCTGGCCACTCCATTACAGATAGAAGACCAGCTGCTTCTTCCCTAAATAGTTCTTGCATAATTTGGAGCTGTGCTTTGGGTCATTGTCCTGTTGTAGGATGAAATTGGCTCCAATCAAGCACTGTCCACAGGGTATGGCATTGCAAAATGTAGCGATAGCCTTCCTTATTCAAAATCCCTTTTACCATGTACAAATCTCCGACTTTACCAGCACCAAAGCAACCCCAGATCATCACATTACCTCCACCATGTTTTTCATCTTCTGGAATTAATACACATTTAATGTGCTCATTTTGATATATAGACAGAATCTTGGATTGTCTGCTTCTTTGAGAGGCACTATGTGTCAATTCTGTTCAGGTTGTAACAGATATTTTTGGTACCTTTAGTATACTACGCACTTACTGGTTCACATTCCGGTATTTGGAGCACATTGCCCCATATTTAATCCTTTTTGGAACGCGAGTTAAGCTTCTGCATACTTACAGTGGCATTTTCTGGTGGGTGGTACACACCCTTTTGGTCTAGTTGAAGCGCACGCTTACATTATGTGCAGGCGTCCATTGGAACGCGAGTGAAGCTTCTGCATATGTGCAGTGACTACTTCCGGCGGGTGGTACACTTACTTCCGGTTTGTCTGGAACGCACGCTTATACTTTGCACAGGCGTCTATTTAGATGTGGGTTAATTGTTATTCCCCTGCCTTTACGCTAGAGCTTGGACAGATTATCATTGTTTCTATGTTCCATGATTGCCGCACACATGTGTCAGCGATTATGAGATCATTAGTAAGCGCACTTACTAGCATAAATACCTGACATGACAGACTCCTATTGACTTCCCCTGACGAAGCTATATGGATTAGCGATACGCGTTGGGAGCGGGCAGGCTCTCTTACTCCAGTGAGTGGCAAGTATATTTAATATATTTTCTTTATAGTACATAACATGGGTTCAATATAGGATATAAGAAAGTATCAATATGTTTGGTCTGTATATGACCTACTGAGTTTTCTCTATATCTTTTATTGCAAGAGCACTCATTATGTGCACTTATAATGTCCACCGAAAATCTGTAATATGGTTATTGTATCAAAGGGAGATTCCTTTATATTGAGCGCATGGTTGTATTTTGCACATATGATGCTATATGATCCTCACACATTGGAGTAGACTATTTGTTTGGGGTTATTTTTCCCTATTTGAGCCCGCTTTTACACATCCTTATACAGGGGGTGTTTGTCTGGGTATGCTTTTTATGCTTACGTGTTTTAAAATGTTTTTATGTCTTTAAGCACTTTGTTTTCTCAATAAAGCTTTTTTGCACTATTTATGGGTTGTGTGTGCACGTCTATTTGCACTTCTTTTTCTCCCTCATACATACTACTATTTGCCATATATTTAAATAAAGATATTTCTATTTGAATTTTCTAGTGGTCTACTAAGCTGACCCTACAGCTAGGACTGTGATGATTCTAGCCTCTAGTTATCCCTGGCCAGATCTTGAATCATCTGAGTCAGATTGATCACCTGATCACAGACTACACAAACTGGATCCATTGGTCAGCAAAAAAAAGTATGATACTAGTCACTACTCATGGACAGACCTTGAGGCAGAAAAGTCAGGTGTTCCAGGGTCAACACCAAGAGAGTACGTAGATAACTGAGGGAAAAGACAATGGCGTAAGATAGGTCACAGTTCACAGTCAATAACTAGAGATAGTGGATCAAAGCCAAAGGAAAAGACAAAGGAATAGTCAGAACATGGTCTAAGGGTCAGGCAGCAGAAGATCAGAACTCAGAGCAACAGAATCAGGCTAACACTCACAAGGAAGCACAAACTATGTCTGGCAGGGATCAGGGGTAGATAGATCAGTTAAATAGCTTGGGCCATCTCCAGAACACCAAACACCTGGAGAAAGTCCTGCACCTCCCAGTCACAGATTGGACAGCTGAGCTGTCAATCAAAGCCCCGACAGCTCAGCACGCCCATCATAGGATAGGATAGCCAATCTGTTAATAATAACATTTACAAGTAAGCATGACACAGTTTCCATAGGACAGCATAGCAATCACTCAGTGAGCTGAGGAGTCGTGACAGTCAACATGAAAATCTGAATATTTCGGAGCAACAAAATAATTTTGGTTTACATTTTTCTTATTTTTCCAATTTGCACCTTACTACCCTGACTTGTAATAGAAAAGGAGCAACATAATGTAAATGTTATTGCAATGGCAGCCTTATTTCTTGACAGACAGAGTAGTACAACAAAATTAATGATTTTTCATATTTTACCTGTAATTTAACTGCATTTAAGATTGTGATTTTGTCATTTTATGAACAATTAACTGTTTCTCAAATTAAAATTAAGAAACATTTAAAACCTGTTTTCACCAATGATCATGTAAAAATAGATTTTGGCATGCAACATTTAGTCAAGGATATCCAGGAAATATTTCTTACTAAGTTAAATAATTTAACAGCTTGGAATAAACACAAAACAATTAAGAAAAAGCAGGTGGTAGACAACCATTGAACACATTACCTAAAGAAGGACTGACAAATTTCATTACCTGTTAGGTCCATTGTTTCTCATTTTGCTTGATTATCACAAACGGCTACATTTTTTATTTTATTCTTTTATTTTCAAGAACATTTCATGTTTGTTCTTTTTCCATAATGTGCAGTAAATTTTAAATTATAGTTCTAGTGTTGGGAAAATTGGTAATTGAATGTTCGTTTTAGTATAATTGTCAATCATAAGTGTTCAAGTAGCAAAAATGTTCGAAAATGCCTCTAAGCAAATAACGAGTATCAAGTATGTTTACAAAGATGAAAAAGTAACTGTATATGAGCCATAATGTAATACTATTTAATGTAAAATCTTATCTAGTACTTTAATATAACATTAGAATTAGAATTCAGAATCATACTATAAGCTTTGCAAAAACATTGGGTGTTAATTTTATTCAGAAAACAACAAAAGTGGCAAAATTAACTCATGTTGGCATGTTGGCCGCTGACCAAGAACTATTCAGACAACCTTTTCTCCATTGCTAAATGAACCCATGTAAAATAAAAACACATGATACTCAACTCTAGTGCAAGCATCTAGTCTCCTTTGGCTCATGTGACATCATGTTATATCATGTGAGCCCTGCAGCCAATCAGCGGCCACTAATAGGCTCACATGGCATAACTTCATGCTGGCTCCAGGAGACCCAGCGCCAATATCTCTGGAACGGCGCCATAGATGAGTGTAGCCTGTTTTAATTTTACACAGAGAAAGACAGCAATCGAGAAGGCTTTGCCTCAGTGGTAGACGACCTCTTTAAGGACTGGGCAATTTTTCTTTTATAAGCTTTAGTTTTTTACTCTTCCTTTTTTTGTTTATTTCTTTGTTAAGTTGACACAATCATATGCGGTATGTTTATTTGTTATACAAGTTACAGTTTTGACTGACAGAAAGTGAGATGAAATGATGAAAAAATTTGCCATCGTTTTGTGGATTTTGTTTTTATGACAGTAGTTGTGTGCTGAAATTGACCTAACAAAAATTATTTTCCGAGTCAGTGCAATTACTGCCAATATCAAAACATACATAGTTTTTTTTACTATTTCAGTGGCATTAAAAAAAATGTAAAAAAATTTGGTTTATGTTGCCATTTTCCGACATTTATAACATTTATAAGTGATAAGCTTACTCACCAGTTGATGGATCGTTATGTCCAGGCAGGAGGCACAGCACGTGAGATGCAGGAGAAATCCAAAATGGCCACCGCTGAGGATTCTCAATGTGCCTTGCAGCTGTCAGCAGGAAAGCAGGGGGAAAGGAGATGCCTGAAAACACCTCTCAAGAGGAGAGGGAGAAGAGCGGTGAGGAAAGAATGCAAAGAGAAGCTTGCCAGCTGGTGGGAGAAATGCAGGCAGATAACAAAGCAGACTCCAGCAGTATACATTACAAAGAATTGGCTCAGGAAGTAGCCAGACACCTCTTACCAGATCCTATTGCTTCCCTATCACCCGCAGTTCAGCAGTCATTGCTGGGTCTTATAGAAGACATCTTGCAGCGTTAAGTAAGAATTAAAGAAACAAAGGACAGAATAGGGAAGCTGGAGAATAAAATGAGTAGATGGATAAAGACATTACTACAGAAAAAAGTCCATATTAAGGTGGACCGCAATGAAGACCTTGAAAACAGGTTGTGCAGCAACAACTTAAGGGTATTTGGACTCCCAGAAACTAACAAACCCTGACACCTCCAGAGAATATTTGAAGATGATCTACCAGAGGCTCTGGGGTAGCTTCTCATTGGAGAGCAGAAAGGGCACACAGAATAGGCCCGCAGACTATGGCAAGCAATAGCTAAGTACTTGGACTGTAGTGATAAGGAAAACATACTGCGACCGTTCAGATGTCACAAAGAGCCATTCATTTATCAATGTCACAAAATCATAATTTTCAGTGCTTATTTAGCAGAGGTTAACAAAAGGCGCATAATGTTTAGAAACTGTTGTTCCTACTATTTAAAAATCAAGTACAGTTCCAATCATTGTATCCACACAGATATTGAGTTATTACAAGAAACACATTTGAGAAATGAAGACATGTTCAGAACGAAAAAATTGGGGGTATGTGTTATGACCCCAATGGCGAGGGTCTCAGAGGAACGTGGAAGTCTGCAGAATACAAAAATCCAGCTCATAGGGCAGTGGTAACTGGGTTGACCATATATCTACTCCTAACGCCAACACTAGAAGTAGCCGGGGATCATTCCTACGTTGATTCTAGATGACACGCGCCAGCCGGAGAATCTAGCTACCCCTAGTAGAGGAAAACAAAGACCTTTCTTGCCTCCAGAGAAGGGGACCCCAAAGCTGGATAGAAGCCCCCCACAAATAATGACGGTGAGGTAAGAGGAAATGACAAACACAGAAATGAACCAGGTTTAGCACAGAGAGGCCCGCTTACTGATAGCAGAATAAAGAAAGGTAACTTATATGGTCAACAAAAACCCTATCAAAATCCACACTGGAAATTCAAGAACCCCCGAACCGTCTAACGGTCCGGGGGGAGAACACCAGCCCCCTAGAGCTTCCAGCAAAGGTCAGGATATAGATTTGGAACAAGCTGGACAAAAATGCAAAACCAAAACAAATAGCAAAAAGCAAAAGGCAGACTTAGCTGATATAACTGGAACCAGGATCAGTAGACAAGAGCACAGCAGACTAGCTCTGATAACTACGTTGCCAGGCATTGAACTGAAGGTCCAGGGAGCTTATATAGCAACACCCCTAACTAACGACCCAGGTGCGGATAAAAGGAATGACAGAAAAACCAGAGTCAAAAAACTAGTAACCACTAGAGGGAGCAAAAAGCAAATTCACAACAGTACCCCCCCCTTAGTGAGGGGTCACCGAACCCTCACCACGACCACCAGGGCGATCAGGATGAGCGGCATGAAAGGCACGAACTAAATCGGCCGCATGAACATCAGAGGCGACCACCCAGGAATTATCCTCCTGACCATAGCCCTTCCACTTGACCAGGTACTGAAGCCTCCGCCTGGAGAGGCGAGAATCCAAGATCTTCTCCACCACGTACTCCAACTCGCCCTCAACCAACACCGGAGCAGGAGGCTCAGCAGAAGGAACTACAGGCACAATGTACCGCCGCAACAAGGACCTATGAAATACATTGTGAATAGCAAACGACACAGGAAGATCCAGACGAAAAGATACAGGATTAAGGATTTCCAATATCTTGTAAGGCCCAATAAAACGAGGTTTAAATTTGGGAGAGGAGACCTTCATAGGAACAAAGCGGGAAGAAAGCCATACTAAATCCCCAACGCGTAGTCGGGGACCCACACCGCGGCGGCGGTTGGCAAAGCGCTGAGCCTTCTCCTGTGACAACTTCAAGTTGTCCACCACATGATTCCAGATCTGCTGCAACCTATCCACCACAGAATCCACCCCAGGACAGTCAGAAGGCTCCACATGACCCGAAGAAAAGCGAGGATGGAAACCAGAGTTGCAGAAAAAAGGCGAAACCAAGGTGGCGGAACTAGCCCGATTATTAAGGGCAAACTCAGCCAACGGCAAGAATGTCACCCAATCGTCCTGATCAGCAGAGACAAAACACCTCAAATAAGCCTCCAAAGTCTGATTGGTTCGCTCCGTCTGTCCATTAGTCTGAGGATGGAAAGCAGACGAAAACGACAAATCAATGCCCATCCTACTACAAAAGGATCGCCAGAACCTGGAAACGAACTGGGATCCTCTGTCTGACACAATATTCTCAGGGATGCCGTGCAAACGAACCACGTTCTGGAAAAACACAGGAACCAGATCGGAAGAGGAAGGCAGCTTAGGCAAAGGAACCAAATGGACCATCTTGGAGAAGCAATCACATATCACCCAGATAACGGACATGCCCTGAGATAGCGGAAGATCAGAAATGAAATCCATGGAGATATGTGTCCAAGGTCTCTTCGGGACAGGCAAGGGCAAGAGCAAACCGCTTGCACGAGAACAGCAAGGCTTAGCTCGAGCACAAGTCCCACAGGACTGCACAAATGACCGCACATCCCTTGACAAGGAAGGCCACCAAAAGGACCTGGCCACCAGATCTCTGGTGCCAAAAATTCCCGGGTGACCTGCCAACACCGAGGAATGAACCTCGGAAATGACTCTGCTGGTCCACTTATCCGGAACAAACAGTCTGTCAGGTGGACAAGACTCAGGCCTATCAGCCTGAAATCTCTGCAACACACGTCGCAGATCCGGAGAAATAGCTGACAAGATAACTCCATCTTTAAGAATACCAACAGGCTCAGCGACTCCAGGAGCATCAGGCACAAAGCTCCTAGAAAGAGCATCGGCCTTCACATTCTTTGAACCTGGTAAATACGAGACAACAAAATCAAAGCGGGAGAAAAACAATGACCAGCGGGCCTGTCTCGGATTAAGGCGTTTAGCAGACTCGAGATACATCAGATTTTTGTGATCAGTCAAGACCACCACACGATGCTTAGCACCCTCGAGCCAATGACGCCACTCCTCAAATGCCCATTTCATGGCCAACAACTCCCGATTGCCCACATCATAATTTCGCTCGGCAGGCGAAAACTTCCTAGAGAAAAAGGCACAAGGTTTCATAACAGAGCAACCAGGGCCTCTCTGCGACAAAACGGCCCCTGCCCCAATCTCCGAAGCATCCACCTCAACCTGAAAGGGAAGTGAGACGTCAGGCTGGCACAAAACAGGCGCCGAAGTAAACCGGCGTTTCAACTCCTGGAAAGCCTCCACGGCAGCAGGAGCCCAGTTAGCTACATCGGAGCCCTTCTTGGTCATATCCGTCAAAGGTTTCACAATGCTAGAAAAATTAGCAATAAAACGACGGTAGAAGTTAGCGAAGCCCAAGAACTTCTGAAGACTCTTAACTGACGAGGGCTGAGTCCAATCAAGAATAGCTCGGACCTTGACTGGGTCCATCTCCACAGCAGAAGGGGAAAAAATGAACCCCAAAAAGGGAACCTTCTGTACACCAAAGAGACACTTTGAGCCCTTGACAAACAAAGAATTTTCACGCAAAATTTTAAAGACCAACCTGACCTGCTCCACATGCGAATCCCAATTATCAGAAAAAACCAAAATATCATCCAGATAAACAATCAAAAATTTATCCAGATACTTCCGGAAAATGTCATGCATAAAGGACTGAAAAACTGAAGGCGCATTGGAGAGCCCAAAAGGCATCACCAAGTACTCAAAATGACCTTCGGGCGTATTGAATGCGGTTTTCCATTCATCACCTTGCTTAATGCGCACAAGGTTGTACGCACCACGAAGGTCTATCTTGGTGAACCACTTGGCACCCTTAATCCGGGCAAACAAGTCAGACAACAGCGGTAAAGGATACTGAAATTTGACAGTGATCTTATTCAAAAGCCGATAATCAATACAAGGTCTCAAAGATCCGTCCTTTTTTGCCACAAAAAAGAATCCCGCACCAAGAGGGGAAGAAGACGGACGAATATGTCCTTTTTCCAGAGACTCCTTGATATATGAACGCATAGCGGTATGTCAGGTACCGACAGATTAAACAGTCTTCCCTTAGGAAATTTACTGCCTGGGATCAAATCTATAGCACAGTCACAGTCCCTATGAGGAGGCAGTGCACTGGACTCAGACTCACTGAAGACATCCTGATAATCAGACAAATACTCCGGAACTTCCGAAGGCGTAGAAGAAGCAATAGACACAGGCAGGGAATCCTCATGAATACCACGACAGCCCCAACTTGAGACTGACATAGCCTTCCAGTCCAGGACTGGATTATGGGTCTGTAACCATGGCAGCCCCAAAACGACCAAATCATGCATTTTATGTAAAACCAGGAAACGTATCACCTCGCGGTGTTCAGGAGTCATGCACATGGTAACCTGAGTCCAATACTGCGGTTTATTTGCTGCCAATGGTGTAGCATCAATACCCCTAAGAGGAATAGGATTTTCTAATGGTTCAAGAGTAAATCCACAGCGCTTAGCAAATGAGAGATCCATGAGACTCAGGGCAGCACCTGAATCTACAAACGCCATGACAGGATAAGATGACAGTGAGCAAATCAAAGTTACAGACAGAATAAATTTAGGTTGCAAATTACCAACGGTGACAGGACTAACAACCTTAGCTATACGTTTAGAGCATGCTGAGATAACATGTGTAGAATCACCACAGTAGTAGCACAAGCCATTCCGGCGTCTATGAATTTTCCGCTCATTTCTAGTCAGGATTCTATCACATTGCATTAAATCAGGTGTCTGTTCAGACAACACCATGAGGGAATTTGCGGTTTTTCTATCACATTGCACCGAATTAGGTGTCTGTTCAGACAACACCATGAGGGAATTTGCGGTTTTGCGCTCCCGCAACCGCCGGTCAATTTGAATAGCCAGTGCCATAGTATCATTCAGACCTGTGGGAATGGGAAAACCCACCATAACATTCTTAATGGCTTCAGAAAGGCCATTTCTAAAATTAGCGGCCAGTGCACACTCGTTCCAATGTGTCAGCACGGACCATTTCCGAAATTTTTGGCAATACACTTCAGCCTCATCCTGCCCCTGAGACATAGACAGCAAGGCCTTTTCTGCCTGAATCTCAAGATTGGGTTCCTCATAAAGTAAACCGAGCGCCAGAAAAAACGCATCAAGATCAGCCAATGCCGGATCTCCTGGCGCCAGCGAAAAAGCCCAATCCTGAGGGTCGCCCCGTAAGAACGAAATAACAATTTTTACTTGCTGAGCAGAATCTCCTGATGAACAGGGTCTCAGGGACAAAAACAATTTACAATTATTCACGAAATTCCTAAACTTAAACCTGTCTCCGGAAAACAGTTCAGGAATCGGTATTTTAGGTTCTGACCTAGGATTTCTGATAACATAGTCTTGTATGCCCTGCACACGAGTAGCCAGCTGGTCCACACTTGTAATCAAGGTCTGGACATTCATGTCTGCAGCAAGCATAGCCACTCTGAGGTAAAGGGGAAAAAGAAAAAAAAAAAACTCAGAATCTTCTTTCTTATAATCCCTCTTCTGCAATGCATTAAATATTTAATACTGGCCTGGCAAACTGTTATGACCCCAATGGCGAGGGTCTCAGAGGAACGTGGAAGTCTGCAGAATACAAAAATCCAGCTCATAGGGCAGTGGTAACTGGGTTGACCATATATCTACTCCTAACGCCAACACTAGAAGTAGCCGGGGATCATTCCTACGTTGATTCTAGATGACACGCGCCAGCCGGAGAATCTAGCTACCCCTAGTAGAGGAAAACAAAGACCTTTCTTGCCTCCAGAGAAGGGGACCCCAAAGCTGGATAGAAGCCCCCCACAAATAATGACGGTGAGGTAAGAGGAAATGACAAACACAGAAATGAACCAGGTTTAGCACAGAGAGGCCCGCTTACTGATAGCAGAATAAAGAAAGGTAACTTATATGGTCAACAAAAACCCTATCAAAATCCACACTGGAAATTCAAGAACCCCCGAACCGTCTAACGGTCCGGGGGGAGAACACCAGCCCCCTAGAGCTTCCAGCAAAGGTCAGGATATAGATTTGGAACAAGCTGGACAAAAATGCAAAACCAAAACAAATAGCAAAAAGCAAAAGGCAGACTTAGCTGATATAACTGGAACCAGGATCAGTAGACAAGAGCACAGCAGACTAGCTCTGATAACTACGTTGCCAGGCATTGAACTGAAGGTCCAGGGAGCTTATATAGCAACACCCCTAACTAACGACCCAGGTGCGGATAAAAGGAATGACAGAAAAACCAGAGTCAAAAAACTAGTAACCACTAGAGGGAGCAAAAAGCAAATTCACAACAGGTATGGTAGGTATACAGATTTGAAGGACAGAAAAGCAAGAGAGTTAATATTATTGGGTAAAAATTTGCCATACAAAGTCAAACAGGTAGAGAGGGATACAGAAGGAGATACATAATGTTACATTTAGAAGGAAATTAAGTATAATTAATGTATATGTACCCAATTCGGACCAAAAACCTTTTTTTGAGCAGTTGCGTACTGAGTTACTGCAAAACACAATAAAGAAAATGGCAATTGGAGAAGATTTTAACAAAACGCACTATATAGAGGAGGATAGGCTAAAAATCGGGGATACAAAGGAAAGGTCATACAGGAAACCAACTCGTAATTAATAGATGACACGAAGACATCAGATGTGTGGAGAATGGAATCACTTAATGAATGAAAATTCACACACTTCTCTCACCCACATGAAGCTTGGTCCAGAATTGATTCACAGGGGAACAATTTAAAAAAAATTTCTGTTGAGTTAGGTTTTTGAGCTGATTTATACTAAAATTGGCATGCTGATTCCAAAAATGTATTCAGTTTTTTTCTAGCACGTCAAGTTTTTCCTACACAACTTACCTGCCAGAGAAGCACAATTGCACTGATATCTGTAATAAGACTTGTTATCTGATTACAATTCGACTCATATAGAGCTACGTGGCAACTTGTAAGAGTAGTCACAACTTTGTCATGCCTATTTCTTATATATTTCATATTTTGTTCATATTTGTACTATTTAAAAAAACAAAACACTTTTTAGGTACAGTAGTTTACATAGTTTTGAGAAGACAAAAATCCTATAGTTCAAAAAACTTGACGTGATAGAGAAAAACTGAGATCATTTCTGGATTCAGCATCCAAAAATTAATTAAGAACAGTTGTCTGACCTAACTCTTAAAAAATTGTGTTCCCCAGTGTTATCTATTAGTGAGTAGAGAATTATTTGATAGGTGTAAAGAGGCAAAATAGAGGAAATGGAGATTTCCAACCATGCACAAATATCACTAAATTTATTAGAGCAATAAACAAAAGGAACAGATTATATATGTGTCACTAAATGGACACAGCTTAGCTTACTAAGCCAATGCTCCCACGACGCTAGGCCACAATGACGTGGGGCATGCATCGCAGGTGGTAATGAAATGTGGACCCACTGTACTACAGAGGTGGACCCGGGCCTACCTGGACTAGGAGAGGGCAGTGACAGGGGTCTGTGGCAGCTGAGCATGTAGACAAGGTGGTGACATGCAGGACTAGATGGCACCGCACAACTTCAGGTAAGAAGAAATAAAGTTTACCACATAAAATTATCATGCAAAACACAAGACATAACAATGCCAGGCTCACTATTCCGCAAATCAAGGAAGGGTGAATATCACAGGTCTCCAGGCATCAGACAATTGCAGGAGGTCATCACGGGTTGATGCAGTCCAGGGTCATCTGGCACGGGCATATCAGGAAAACCTCTCTCTCAGGCCTCAGGAGTAGCGCAGGCACAGCAGGAGAATATCAGACATCCACCTCGGACGGATGTCATCACAGGATGGACCCCAAAGAACAGGCAGGACATCGGGACACAGGCAAGACACTGACAGTTCAGGTTCAGGAACACCGACATGGAAGCTCAAGACATCGGCTGGTCAGATCCATGGCGCACAGGCAGAGCCATCACTGAGAAACAAGACTGGAGACTCCTCAGAAACAGCCCATCCGGGAACACAAACGGGGCCGACTCTGAAACACGGGCTGGACCACCAGGATCACAGACTGGATATCTGGACACAGGCTGGACATCTAGGACAAAGACAGGACATCTGGACTCTGGACAACAGACACGGCTCCAGGCAGAGAACATCAGGACCCAGGCAGGACATCAGAGACATTGGCAGAACTTTGAACAGCGGTCGTCAGGCTCCAGACACCAGGCAGCAATCGTCAGGCTCCATGCACCAGGCAGCGATCGTCAGGCTCCAGACATCGGACATGACCTAGAAAGGAAGTCAAGCGGTATGGTGCAAGCACCGCAGGATTGGACCGGAGCTGGACAAAGCTAGAACTGCATAGTATGCTGAGCACAGCGTAGTAGACACTCTGTAAGAACACCAGACTCCATCTTCAGAACACGAACACAGGTTTATTTTCAAGACACAAGTTACAGGACACTCACAGTCACTGGGTACATGGTTCAAGACACAGAAGGACTTCAAGAATATCACACAGCAGGAATCCTCATTCAAGTCAAGGACTCAAGGACTTTGGTACCAACACAAAGACAGGAGAGGGCCAGGGACAAAGACATCAGCTTTTCTAGAACTGATAACAGGCAGAAAAGGAGCTGAAGACCAGGCAGACAAGGAGCAACATGGAGGACAAAACACGTGGCTAGGTTTTGCAACCTAATGAGAAGCTCTGGACACACTCAATGGGTAAGAGGAACTTTAAATAGGAACTGCCCCTCAGCAATAAGCTGGGGACAGAAATTCAAGCGCATACACTGCCCCTAATAAAAGCGGGGAAGGTGTGGCCGTGTGCACCCTAAGCACAGACAGAAACCAGTACAGCATAGCCAGCACAGAAACAGAGGCTTAAGGCACCTGGCAGCGGCTGCAAGCCTGGACACACGTGGAAAGTCATGCACCAGCTGCAGGGGACCTCACAACCTGCGGATAGCTTCCACAATGACAGCCAGGAACCACACACGTGGATGGTCATGCAGCAGAGCAAAGACTCTACAACACATGTACGGCTACGCAGCAGAGCAGGGAACTGAGCAGCATCCATACAGGTAACAGACAACAGTAACCCAGCTGGTTAGGGGAAAGGAGCATAGGGAAAGAGCACAGACATGCAGAGTAATGCAAGGAAAAAAGGTACACACCAATGTTACAATATGGAAGTTCCCGGTCTTTCTTCTTAGAGACCAACAATTTACAGTGTTATTGCAACAATGGTGGGAAGAATATTTGTTTCACTACTTCTCAGATAATTAGAAGATGCAAACATATTGAAAGGCAGGAAAGCGCTTTGAGAGGAAAATTAATAGCGTATGTGCATATATTAAAGGAAAAAATGACAATCAAATATGAAGAGTTTAAGCAATAAACTAAGGGAAAAATATGTAGTCTTCCAACAACAAAAAAATGAAAATGCCAGAGAAAACTGAAAGGAAACCTATAAAATTTTGACTAATATGCAGAGAAATGTTTCGGAAGACACAAATGGACATTGAGTAGATGAGGTTTGGGGATAAAGTAGGGAGGCAACTTGCAAATTTGGCAAAAGGTAGAAAGGAGAAAAAAATATTAAAACTTAAGAATAAAGAGGGTCTAGTAGAGCATAATCCCAATCTTGAGGGATTTTTATGCAATCCTATACTTAGAAGAGTCACAGGGAGAGGACAGTGGCAAGATTTCTCAAGTAAACTTTCAATGCCTAACGTCGAAAACACATTTGACTATGCTAAATCCCATATTAAGGAGTAAAAGGTCAAGAGCACTATTGGTGGTCTACCTGCTGGAAAAGCTCCCAGTCCTGATGGGTTCACTGGCGATTTCTTTAACCCCTTCACCCCCAAGGGTGGTTTGCACATTATGGACCGGGCCAATTTTTACAATTCTGACCACTGTCCATTTATGAGGTTATAACTCTGGAACGCTTCAACGGATCCTGGTGATTCTGACACTGTTTTCTCGTGACATATTGTACTTCATGATAGTGGTAACATTTCTTTGATATTACCTGCGTTTATTTGTGAAAAAAAGGGAAATTTGGCGAAAATTTTGAAAATTTCGCAATTTTCCAACTTTGAATTTTTATGCAATTAAATCACAGTGATATGTCACACAAAATACTTAATAAGTAACATTTCCCACATGTCTACTTTACATCAGCACAATTTTGGAACCAAAATTTTTTTTTGTTAGGGAGTTATAAGGGTTAAAATTTGACCAGCAATTTCTCATTTTCACACCATTTTTTTTTAGGGACCACATCTCATTTGAAGTCATTTCGAGGGGTCTATATGACGGAAAATACCCAAGTGTGACACCATTCTAAAAACTGCACCCCTCAAGGTGCTCAAAACCACATTCAAGAAGTTTATTAACCCTTTATGTGTTTCACAGGAATTTTTGGAATGTTTAAATAAAAATGAGCATTTAACTTTTTTTTCACACAAAATTTAATTCAGCTCCAATTTGTTTTATTTTTCCAAGGGTAACAGGAGAAAATGGACCCCAAAAGATGTTGTACAATTTGTTCTGAGTACACCGATACCCCATATGTGGGGGGGAACCACTGTTTGGGCGCATGGGAGGGCTCGGAAGGGATGGAGCGCCATTTTGAATGTAGACTTAGATGGAATGGTCTGCAGGCGTCACATTGAGTTTGCAGAGCCCTAATGTACCTAAACAGTAAAAAAAAACACAAGTGACACCATTTTGGAAAGTAGACCCGCTAAGCAATTCATCTAGAGTTGTGTTGTGAGAGTTTTGAACCCTCAAGTGTTTCACTACAGTTTATAACGCATAGCCGTGAAAAAAAAAAAAAATTCCCCCCAAAATTATTTTTTAGCCCCCAGTTTTGTATTTTCCCAAGGGTAACAGGAGAAATTGGACCCCAAAAGTTGTTCTCCAATGTGTTCCGAGTACGCTGATACCCCATATGTTGGGGTAAACCCCTGTTTGGGTGCACGGGAGAGCTCGGAAGGGAAGGAGCACTGTTTTACTTTTTCAACGCAAAATTGGCTGAAATTGAGATCGGACGCCATGTCGCATTTGGAGAGCCCCTGATGTGCCTAAACAGTGGAAACCCCCCAATTATAACTGAAACCCTAATCCAAACACACCCCTAACCCTAATCCCAATGGTAACCCTAACCACACCTCTAACCCAGACACACCCCTAACCCTAATCCCAACCCTATTCCCAACCGTAGATGTAATCCAAACCCTAACCCTAACTTTAGCCCCAACCCTAACACTAACTTTAGCCCCAACCCTAACTGTAGCCTTAACCCTAACCCTAGCCCTAACCCTAGCCCCAACCCTAACCCTAGCCCCAACCCTAACCCTAGCAACAACCCTAACCCTAGCCCCAACCCTAGCCCCAACCCTAGCCCTAACCCTAGCCCTAACCCTAGCCCCAACCCTTACACTAGCCCCAACCCTAACCCTAACCCTAACCCTAGCCCTAACCCTAGCCCTAACCCTATCCCTAGCCCTAACCCTAGCCGTAGCAGTAACCCTAGACCTAACCCTAACCCTAATGGTAAAATGGAAATAAATACATTTTTTAAATTATTTTATTTTTCCCTAACTAAGGGGGTGATGAAGGGGGGTTTGATTTACTTTTATAGCGGGTTTTTTAGCTGATTTTTATGATTGGCAGCCGTCACACACTGAAAGAAGCTTTTTATTGCAACAAATATTTTTTGCGTTACCACATTTTGAGAGCTATAATTTTTCCATATTTGAGTCCACAGAGTCATGTGAGGTCTTGTTATTTGCGGAACGAGTTGACGTTTTTATTGGTAACATGCTCGGGCACGGGAGATTTTTTGATCGCTTTTTATTCCGATTTTTGTGAGGCAGAATGACCAAAAACCAGCTATTCATGAATTTCTTTTGGGGGAGGCGTTTATACCGTTCCGCGTTTGGTAAAATTGATAAAGCAGTTTTATTCTTCGGGTCAGTACGATTACAGCGATACCTCATTTATATCATTTTTTTATGTTTTGGTGCTTTTATACGATAAAAACTATTTTATAGAAAAAATAATTATTTTGGCATCGCTTTATTCTGAGGACTATAACTTTTTTATTTTTTTGCTCATGATGCTATATGGTGGCTCGTTTTTTGCGGGACAAGATGACGTTTTCAGCGGTACCATGGTTATTTATATCTGTCTTTTTGATCGCGTGTTATTCTACTTTTTGTTTGGTGGTATGAGAATAAAGCGTTGTTTTTTGCCTCGTTTTTTTTTTTTTTTTTTTTTTTTTTTACGGTGTACACTGAAGGGGTTAACTAGTGATATAGTTTTATAGGTGGGGTCGTTACGGACACGGCGATACTAAATGTGTGTACTTTTATTGTTTGATTTTTTTATTTAGATAAAGGAATGTATTTATCGGAATAATATATATTTTTTTTCTTTATTTAGGAATTGTTTTTTCTTTTTTTTTTACACATGTGGGAATTTTTTTTTTTACTTTTTTACTTTGTCCCAGGGGGGGACATCACAGATCGTTGATCTGACAGTGTGCACAGCACTCTGTCAGATCACCGATCTCACTTACAGCCGTGCAGGCTGCAGCTTTCATCTGCAGCCTGCACGGCACCCGGAAGTAATTCCTGCAGGACCCGGATGCAGCCCCGCGGCCATTTTGGATCCGGGGCCTGCAGGGATAGGAGGTAGGAGACCCTCGCAGCAACGCGATCACATCGCGTTGCTCCGGGGGTCTCAGGGAAGCCCGCAGGGAGCCCCCTCCCTGCGCGATGCTTTCTTGTACTGCCGGCACACCGCGATCATGTTTGATCGCGGTGTGCCGGGGGTTAATGTGCCGGGGGCGGTCCGTGACCGCTCCTGGCACATAGCGCCGGATGTCAGCTGCGATAGGCAGCTGACACCCGGCGGCGATCGGCCGCGCTCCCCCCGTGAGAGCGGCCGATCGTGCTGGACGTACTATTCCGTCCTTGGGAATTAGGGCCCACCCCACATGGACGGAATAGTACGTCCAATGGCAGAAAGGGGTTAAAGTCATGACCCAGCAAAGAGCACCTATTCTAACTAAATGGTTTAATGAGATGCTAAATCGTGGAGATTTGTTGTGGGGCACCAATATAAATTTGATACCAAAAGATGGGAAAAGCACGGAGGATCCAGCTTCCTATAGACCTATCTCTCTGATAAACCAGGATATTAAAATAATTTCCAAACTTATGGCAAACAGGTTGGCAGAGATACTCCTATCTCTAGTGTCATCAGATTAGGTGAGCTTTGTGAAGGATAGAAGTGCCAGTCACAACTGTTAGATGGGTATTATTAGCCTTTGACGCAATAAAGAGTGGATAGAATAGTAGTGATAGACCGGCATTTCTTACATTAGATGCAGAAACGGGTAATTTCAGAAACTTTGTAAAAGACTTGTATACAAATCCCACGGCAAAAATTCAAACTCCCTGACATCTCTCATTAAGCTTTGCACGCCAAGAAAGGAACATGTCAGGGGGTTCCTTTGCCACCACTTATATTTGATTCAGCACTTGAACCCTTGGCATGCTACTTGGAACAACATGAGGTATTTGAAGGGATGAGAGTAGGGGGCATGATGATCAAAGCCTCATAGTTTGCAGATTACATAACACTTTATATGGTTAATGTGGAGAGAGAATTTCCAGAAGAATTAGATCTCATAAATTTTTGGTAGATTTTAAGGCTTCACCTTAAATAAAAGTAAAAGTGAAATTATAAAATTCTCAAAGATAAAAGTGATACATGAAAAAAGAAATATGTGGTATTCCAGTAGCTTGAACGCATATCACATATCAAGTGAGGTAGAAAGCTGGAGTCAGTCTATAATTTAAATTTCCATCCCATTATATCTAAAATACAACAGGGACTGGAAAGATGGTTGTGGAGACATGGAAGGTCGGTAGGTGTCCCAGTCCGCTAGCTGAAAACGCATGGACCAGGGGTCATTCCACCGCACGCACGCTCTCCCTTTAACGTGGGCATAATGCTACTCAGACAACACATGGTCAGGGTAAAACAGTGTTGCAATACTTTATTGAACCACAAAACAGGCAGATAACACATAGAACAGTCCCAGCACAGTACCCAGAGATGGTGCACATTACAGAGTCTCACACTTCCGTTGACTCGCCGGCATAATAGCAGCTGTTACTTCAGATCTTCCAGGGCTGATTACCCCACCTGTTGTACGCACACAGAGAGGAAGTAACGACAAGCGTAGGACGATGACAGTCTATTCAGGTATGAGGCCAGTTGACCGGAGGGCCACAACCTGGCTTCATCTTTCAGTGCTGACTACCATACCTGTGGCACACACAGAGAGAAGGTAACGACAAGCTTAGGAAGATAACAGTCCCTTCAGGACAATACTAGTTGACCAGAGGGTCCCAACCTGGCTTCTCCAAACATCTCAATGGAGCCAGGTGACTGGCAGGTCCAATTCCTTGCTTTCTCCAAATGTATCAATGGATTTTCTATGGTCAATGGAGCAGATCTGTATTCTTCCATCCGAGGCTGTGGTCATGGTCTCCTAAGCTGGCATCCTGTAGAATGATAAATTTATGTCCCTCGTGATGGAGCCATGATGTCTTAGCTGCTGTCCTGTCTCTGGTCCTTTAGATGTCTGGATGTCTTGGCTGAATCTCTGTCTCTCTCTACAGAGGCATATAAACTCTTTTTATAATTAGCAAGTGTCCCTTAGTCAGGATTCAGGCTGTGTGCACACGTTGCTGATTTTTCGCGTTTTTGACACGTTTTTCACTATAAAAACACTATAAAACTGCAAAAAAAAGCATACAATATGCATCCCATCATTTAGAATGAATTCCGCAATTTTTGTGCACATGATGCGTTTTTTTCCCGCAAAAAAAAGCATCGCGGTAAAAAACGCAGCATGTTCATTAATTTAGCTTTTTTTTGTGGGTTGTCCCACTATAAAATGCATTGGGAAATGTCCGGAAAAAAACGCACCAAAACGCGGCAAAAACGCATGCAGATTTCTTGCAGATTTCTTACAGAAAATTTCAGGTTTTTCTCAGGAATTTTCTGCAAGAAATCCTGAACGTGTGCACATAGCCTTAAGGTACCGTCACACTCAGCAACTTTGCAACAAGAACGACAACAATCCGTGACGTTGCAGCGTCCTGGATAGCGATCTCATTGTGTTTGACATGCAGCAGCGGGCTGGATCCCGCTGTGCCATCGCTGGTCGGAGCTAGAAGTCCAGAACTTTATTTCGTCGCTAGGTCGGCGTGTATCGTCATGTTTGACATCAAAAGCAACGACGCCAGCAATGCCAGACATGGAGCTATCAACCAGCGAGAACGATAAGTGAGTCGCCGTTACGTCACTGGATCGCTCCTGCATCATTCTGGAGTTGCTGTGTTTGACGTCTCTACAGCGACCTAAACAGCGACGCTCCAGCGATCTAGTTTAGGTCGGCTCGTTGTCCAGATCGCCGCAGCGTCGCTGAGTGTGACGGTACCTTTACAGGTAATGCTGATAAGATAAATTCACATTGTTTGATTATGTAATCTATTTGCATAGAATTTCCTCCTCTGTTTTGAATGCCAACAAAGTGGCTGGCATGGACAATGTATAATTATCATATCAGTAAACATCACTAGTCATCAAGGATAAGAGCACAATATGTTACATCAAATGTCAACTTACAAGTCAATATTACAGGCTTACACAAGCTAAAGTCTGTTTTCTTGACCATCCAGAAAGATACACATAAATATTCATAAGTTAACATATACAATAGATAACAGTCTTTTCTTTATGGCTTGCTAAAAATTGACATCTGGTTAATCAAGATACAATGCTGTGTCTCCACTTTGTTCCCCAATCTTAATTAGCCAGACGTGATAGGATTCCGATAATCCTTCTACATTTATCGGGGACAGTCCACAGCATTTCTTTAAGCACAGTCACAATGTTAAAGGTCTCACCTTCAAAACTTTGTATCATCCAGTTTCCTCTGAGCATATTCTATGTCTTCCTTGCAAAAATAGACTCCACTAGTGATGAACGAGTATACTTGTTACTCGGGTTTCCCCGAGCATGCTCGGGTGATCTCCGAGTATTTGGATGTGCTCGGAGATTTAGTTTTCATCACCGCAGCTGCATGATTTGCAGCTGCTAGACAACCTGAATACATGTGGAAATTCCCTAACAAACACGCAACCCCCATATGTATTCAGGCTGTCTAGCAGTCGCAAATCATGCAGCTGCGGCAACGAAAACTAAATCTCCGAGAACATCCAAATACTCGGAGACCCCCCGAGCATGCTCGGGGAAACCCGAGTAACGTGTATACTCGCTCATCACAAAACTCCACACTTAGTTGAGGAGAAACGATGTGTACATTGTGTCCACTCATGGCGTCCTCTGCATTCCGTAGTTCCTGAATTAAATCCCATTCAATCCGTCAAAGTGGGCACAGTTCCTGTAGTTTCCATTTCTTGTTGAGCTTATACATCCACTCTGGTCCTCTTTCCAAGGCCGAGTTGGTGGGGTTTGACATAGTCTGCTGTGCATGCCTCATCAATGGTCTGCTGGGTCTGTCTGTATACCTCCCTGGTTGTGGAGACCTGGACGGTGTCTGAGAATACTAGTCCCCCGCAGCTCCCCCCAGTTCTGCTGGGCTGAGTAGTATCCCACTGCCGCCACCATAATGTGAAGACACAGGGGTCGGCGGGCGCCCCGCTCCACTAGCCGAAACCGCATGGACACTCGCAATTAAGATACAATGCTGTGTCAACACAATGGCAAAATCTGCCTTTGAGCTTTTAGGGAAGTATACACCTTTTAAAAATGTTTAAAAATGGTACTTCAAATCTCATGTATACACTACAGATTATACCTGTTCTCCTAAAACATGTAGCCTTAGAGAGGATAAATTCAGCTATCAGGAAATTTTGCATGAAGGATTGGAGGCCCCATATAAATTAAAAATGCTGATGGCAACAAAAGAGGAGGGGGGAATCTACCAGACATAAGAAGATACAACCTGGCGTGTATCTCCTGGCACATAATGGACTGGTTGAAAGGCACTAATAAATTGTCTGATACAGCCCCAGAAAAATCCTATGCTGATCCGTGTAATCTACAGTAGTTGCAATATGGCACACACCACAAAATCTAATCCCTAGCTAAATTAAAAACTCAATAGTATACAGGGACTTGATAGCAACATGGAAAGAAATCAGAAGAAGACTAAAGTCATTGTGGAGAATTTCAAGGAATTTGCCCTTGTGGGAGAATGCAACATTATGGCAATTATGGAAGAGCAAATGATTCCAGGAATGGAAGCTGAAGTGGGTATTCAAAATAGCTAATTTATTGCACGAGGAAGAGAATAGGTGGTTGACTAAAGAAGAGATTGCATCAAAATTTAAATTAAGTAAAAAACAATTTCTATAATTCGAACAAATCAGAGCAAAGATTATGGCGCATCTGATAAATGTAAGGGAAGAAACAAAAAGAAATGCAATTGATACTCTATTATTAGATCAAGCAGGCACACACATTATATTTACATTATGCAGAGGTTTCAAAGAAATTTCTGGGGAATTTAAAAACAGTACAAGCATTTAGGTCATGGGATAGGCAAATAGAGGGAGAGGAAATTGGGGAAATAATCCTAGTAGGATGGAAGGTAGGACGGAAGAACATTTTGAATGAGGTTTGGAGGGACACACAGTTTAGGATCTTGCATAGAGGAATCTTGGCCTTTAATATACCAATATCCAAAAATATGATAAATCGTCTGACACATTGTCCAAAATGCAAACTTAAAGATTCAGATTTACTACATGGAGTTACCCTAAAGTACAAGAACTCTGAAAAGACATAAATTGTATATTGTAAAATATGTATGTTAGCTGTGTTCCTCTAGATCCGTTTGCCATTTCTTTTCCATTACTGGAGGAGTAAGGAAGGTGTACAACTAAAAGAGAAGGGAAAATTAACCACAATATTCTATACAATTTATTTAATAACCAAAAGAAGTTTGTTAAAACATTGGTCACCTGAATCTATTCCAAATTGGAAAGAGATAATAGGCCAAGTGAAAGCCATATTCCATTTGGAAAGGATGGAAACAAAATGTGATAAGGAAAGATATGTAAAATCTTGACCAGACCAGTTGGTATTTACTGGAAGATTTGGGTGGATCATTGGGGAAGTTAAAAATAATTATTGATCCAAATGTGGAGGGAAAAGGGTGGAGAGATACAGGCTAACAGAACATTGTATAGAGATTGAATAAGGAAGTGCAACATCTGATGGGTAACATTGGGTAAGAGCGATAGAATAGAAGTGAACACTGTAATACTTAATAGTATATCCTGCATGCCTGGGTAGAGTTAGGGTATTTGGTTAGTTACATCTTTTTTTTCTGTTTGTGATCCTTAAATTTGGAAAGTGGAAGAAAGGAAACTAAATCTGAGAGTTTGTAAACTAAATGTACATAATTTTATTGAAAAATTATAGATTATAGAACTTTTTTTCCGCTCAAGGTTAGTGGCTGGGTGAAGCCATTTATTGTCAAACTACTGTGTTTTCTCTTTTTAAATCATAATGACAACCCAAAACATCCAAATAGCCCTGAATCAAAAGTTTACGTACCCCATTTCTTAATAATATGTATTGCCCCCTCTAACATCAATGACAGCTTGAAGTCTTTTGTGGTAGTTGTAGATGAGGTTCTTTATTTTCTCAGATGGTAAAGCTGCCCACTCTTCTTGGCAAAAAGCCTCCAGTTCCTATTAATTCCTGGGCTGTCTAGCATGAACAGCGCTCTTGAGATCTCCCCAGAGTGGTTCAATGATATTGAGGTTAGGAGATTGAGATGGCCACTCCAGAACCTTCACTTTGTTCTGCTGTAGCCAATGACAGGTCAACTTGTCCTTGAGGTTTGGATCGTTGTCATGTTTGAATGTTCAAGTACGTCCCATGCGCAGCTTCCTGGCTGATGAGTGCAAAATTGCCTCCAGTATTTGCTGATAATGTACCAAAAAAGGAGAAACATAAGAATTTGTGGTAAAAAAACTTGTAACAAATCTTTATTAACACAATCAAGCATGTATTGACAGACAAAGTTTAAAAGATGTGATAAAAAAGGACACCAACACTGGCAGCACTAAGTACCATGTTAAATACGAGTCCAAAAGGACTCAATAAGAATATATTGTAGATAACCCGATCCAATTATGAATTTATCCACATACTCCCAATTGTTTATAGAGAGAGGACAATGATCATTATGGCCCAGTGGTTAATGCACAATTACACTCACCGGCCACTTTATTAGGTACACCATGCTAGTAACGGGTTGGACCCCCTTTTGCCTTCAGAACTGCCTCAATTCTTCGTGGCATAGATTCAACAAGGTGCTGGAAGCATTCCTCAGAGATTTTGGTCCATATTGACATGATGGCATCACACAGTTGCCGCAGATTTGTCGGCTGCACATCCCAAAGATGCTCCATACAAGGCAGGATGGATCCATGCTTTCATGTTGTTTATGCCAAATTCTGACCCTACCATCCGAATGTTGCAGCAGAAATCGAGACTCATCAGACCAAGCAACGTTTTTCCAATCTTCTACTGTCCAATTTCGATGAGCTTGTACAAATTGTAGCCTCAGTTTCCTGTTCTTAGCTGAAAGGAGTGGTACCCGGTGTGGTCTTCTGCTGCTGTAGCCCATCTGCCTCAAAGTTCGACGCACTGTGCGTTCAGAGATGCTCTTAGGCCTACCTTGGTTGTAACGGGTGGCGATTTGAGTCACTGTTGCCTTTCTATCAGCTTGAACCAGTCTGCCCATTCTCCTCTGACCTCTGGCATCAACAAGGCATTTCCGCCCACAGAACTGCCGCTCACTGGATTTTTTTTCTTTTTCGGACCATTCTCTGTAAACCCTAGAGATGGTTGTGCGTGAAAATCCCAGTAGATCAGCAGTTTCTGAAATACTCAGACCAGCCCTTCTGGCACCAACAACCATGCCACGTTCAAAGGCACTCAAATCACCTTTCTTCCCCATACTGATGCTCGGTTTGAACTGCAGGAGATTGTCTTGACCGTGTCTACATGCCTAAATGCATTGAGTTGCCGCCATGTGATTGGCTGATTAGAAATTAAGTGTTAACAAGAAGTTGGACAGGTGTACCTAATAAAGTGGCCAGTGAGTGTATATTTGGAAATCCATCTCCCATGCTGCCACCAGGGTACAAGTAATCAATAACATCAATATATATTAAATTGAATGGAGGGTACTCTTACCTGTACTGAGGCACACCACTGGATGCACCCCGACGCGTGTTTTGCCGCTCTACAGCCCTGCTTTATCAAGGGGAGGTGTGTTTAAGGTCTCCTGCAGGACCTTTTATATCCGTGGTAACCGGTCACATGTGTGTCATGTGACCAGCCGCCACTGTGCTGTGTGAGCATGGTGCATGCACCCGCGTCCGACCACACCACACCCACCCACTGCCACCAAGTGTCCGAGCAGGAGCAAGAAGTTGCCATGACTCCCAGTCAGATGCCAACGACAACTAATGCCGGATGACGCAGGGCAGTGGCGGACGGCAAGCGGGCTCACGCGCACAACAGCCACAGCAGCAAAATAGAAAAGTGAAAAACCTTATATAGACACTATAATATACATTCATAATTAGCACATTTCCGGGATTTTCATGTCTATAGGACCATGAGGACAAGAGATCTTCCTTCCAATGACGTTTATCTCATCGATTTAAAGTCCTAAACAAATAAAATCTTCAAAAGGCATTCTAAAATAATGGAAAGGTCTGGGATATAAAGATTTCATATAGTCCATCATATCGCACGAGAAAATTGAAAATGCAAACTGTCATGATCTCTGCAAGCAGAGATCATAGCAAGCCTATAGAGGGACAAGCTCTCGGAAGATGGAACTATACTGACCATGAACTAAGCCTGCCGCGCAACTAGAAATAGCCAGGTAGCATTTCCTATTTATTGCTAGATGCCCAGCTCTGGCCTAAGACCTAAATAGCTAGCAGAGGGAAATATAAGACCTGGCTCACCTCTAGAGAAATATTCCAAAGAAGACAGTAGCCCCCCACATATAATGACGGTGAGTTCAGATGAAACAACAAACGCAGCAGGAAAATAGTCTTAGCAAATTTGAGGTCCGCTTACTAGATAGCAGAAGACAGATAGTATACTTTCATGGTCAGCAGAAAAACACTAACAAAACACCATCCAGAGATTACCTTAAACTCTGGCATTAACTCATAACACCAGAGTAGCAATCCCTGATCAACGAGAGCTTTCCAGACACAGTAACAAAACTTCAGCTGTGAACTGGAACAAATAGGCAAACGAAACATGGACAAAAGTCCAACTTATCTAGTAGTTGTCAGAAGCAGGAACAAGCACTGAGAGGCATCAGATAACATTGTTGACCGGCAAGAAACCACCAGAGAAATGAGCTTAAATAGCGACACCCACTACTGATGGAACCAGGTGAAACAGGAAAGAGGATGACAAGTCCAATCCCACAAGCGGCCACCGGGGGAGCCCAGAATCCAAATTCACAACAGTACCCCCCCCTCAAGGAGGGGGCACCGAACCCTCACCAGATCCACCAGGGCGACCAGGATGAGCCCTATGGAAGGCACGAACAAGATCAGAAGCATGAACATCAGATGCATTGACCCAAGAATTATCCTCCTGGCCGTAACCCTTCCAGTTGACCAGATACTGGAGTCTCCGTCTGGAAACACGAGAGTCCAAAATTTTCTCCACAACGTACTCCAACTCACCCTCAACCAACACCGGAGCAGGAGGCTCAACTGAAGGTACAACAGGCACCTCATACCTGCGCAATAACGACCGATGAAAAACGTTATGAATGGAAAAGGACGCAGGGAGGTCCAAACGGAAAGAAACAGGATTAAGAATCGCCAATATTCTATAAGGGCCGATGAACCGAGGTTTAAACTTAGGAGAAGAGACCCTCATAGGGACAAAACGAGAAGACAACCAGACCAAATCTCCAACACAAAGCCGAGAACCAACACGACGATGACGGTTGGCAAAACGCTGAGTCTTCTCCTGGGACAACTTCAAATTGTCCATAACCTGCCCCCAGATGTGATGCAATCTCTCCACCACCGCATCCACTCCAGGACAATCCGAGGATTCCACCTGACCGGAGGAAAATCGAGGGTGAAACCCCGAATTACAGAAAAACGGGGACACCAAGGTGGAAGAGCTGGCCCGATTATTGAGGGCGAACTCTGCCAATGGCAAAAAAGCAACCCAATCATCCTGGTCAGCAGAGACAAAACACCTCAGATATGTCTCCAGGGTCTGATTAGTCCGCTCGGTCTGGCCATTAGTCTGAGGGTGAAAAGCAGATGAAAAAGACAAATCTATGCCCATCCTAGCACAGAATGCCCGCCAAAATCTAGACACAAATTGGGTACCTCTGTCAGAAACAATATTCTCAGGAATACCGTGCAATCGGACAACATTCTGAAAAAACAGAGGAACCAACTCAGAAGAAGAAGGCAACTTGGGCAGAGGAACCAAATGGACCATTTTAGAGAAACGGTCACAGACCACCCAGATGACAGACATCTTCTGGGAAACAGGCAGATCTGAAATAAAATCCATCGAGATGTGTGTCCAAGGCCTCTTAGGAATAGGCAAGGGCAACAGCAGTCCGCTAGCCCGAGAACTACAAGACTTGGCCCGAGCACAAATGTCACATGACTGCACAAAGACTCGCACATCTCGTGACAGGGAAGGCCACCAGAAGGATCTTGCCACCAAATCCCTGGTACCAAAAATTCCGGGATGACCTGCCAATGCAGAAGAATGTACCTCAGAGATGACTCTACTGGTCCAATCATCCGGAACAAACAGTCTATCAGGCGGACAATGATCCAGTCTATCCGCCTGAAACTCTTGCAAGGACCGCCGCAGATCAGGAGAAACGGCCGACAAAATTACTCCCTCCCTAAGGATACCTGTGGGTTCAGTATTACCAGGAGAGTCCGGGTCAAAACTCCTAGAAAGGGCATCTGCTTTAACATTCTTAGAACCCGGTAGGTATGACACCACAAAATTAAAGCGAGAAAAAAATAAAGACCAGCGCGCCTGTCTAGGATTCAGGCGCCTGGCAGTCTCAAGATAAATCAAATTTTTGTGGTCAGTCAATACCACCACCTGATGCTTAGCCCCCTCTAGCCAATGGCGCCACTCCTCAAACGCCCACTTCATGGCCAAAAGCTCCCTATTCCCAACATCATAATTCCGCTCTGCGGGCGAAAATTTGCGAGAAAAGAAGGCACAAGGTCTAATGACGGAGCAGTCGGAACCTTTCTGCGACAACACTGCCCCAGCTCCGATCTCCGAAGCGTCAACCTCAACCTGAAAAGGCAGATTCACATCAGGCTGACGTAACACAGGGGCAGAGGCAAAACGGTGCTTAAGCTCCTGAAAGGCCTCTACAGCATGAGGGGACCAATTAGCAACATCAGCGCCATGTCTGGTCAAATCAGTCAGTGGTTTAACGACATCCGAAAAACCAGCAATAAATCGGCGGTAAAAGTTGGCAAAGCCCAAAAATCTCTGAAGACCCTTAAGAGAGGAGGGCTGAGTCCAGTCACAAATAGCTTGCACCTTGACGGGATCCATCTCAATGGAAGAGGGAGAAAAAATATACCCCAAAAAGGAAATTTTCTGGACCCCAAAAACGCACTTAGACCCCTTCACACATAAAGAATTAGACCGCAGAACCTGAAAAACTCTCCTGACCTGCTGGACATGAGAGTCCCAGTCATCAGAAAAAATCAGAATATCATCCAGATATATTATCATAAATTTATCCAGAAAATCGCGGAAAATATCATGCATTAAAGACTGGAAAACTGAAGGGGCATTAGAAAGACCAAAAGGCATGACCAAATACTCAAAGTGGCCCTCGGGCGTATTAAATGCGGTCTTCCACTCATCCCCCTGCCTGATCCGCACCAAATTATACGCCCCACGAAGATCAATTTTAGAGAACCACTTAGCACCCTCTATACGAGCAAACAAATCAGTAAGCAATGGCAATGGGTATTGGTACTTAACAGTGATCTTATTCAGAAGCCGATAATCAATACATGGTCTCAAAGAGCCGTCCTTTTTTGAGACAAAGAAAAACCCAGCTCCCAAGGGAGAAGAAGATGGACGAATATGTCCCTTTTCCAAAGACTCCTTTATATATTCCCGCATAGCAGCATGTTCCGGCACGGACAGATTAAACAAACGACCCTTTGGATATTTGCAACCCGGTATCAAATCTATGGCACAATCGCACTCACGGTGCGGAGGTAACGACCCAAGCTTGGGTTCGTCAAAGACGTCTTGATAATCTGAGAGGAACTCAGGGACTTCAGAGGGAATGGACGACGAAATAGAAACCAAAGGTAAGTCCCCATGAATACCCTTACATCCCCAGCTCAACACAGACATTGCTCTCCAGTCCAAGACTGGATTGTGAGACTGCAACCATGGCAATCCCAGTACCAAATCGTCATGTAAATTATACAGCACCAGGAAACGAATAATCTCCTGGTGATCCGGATTGATACGCATGGTTACTTGTGTCCAGTATTGTGGTTTATTATTAGCCAATGGGGTGGAGTCAATCCCCTTCAGAGGAATAAGAGTCTCCAAAGGCTCTAAATCAAAACCACAACGATTGGCAAAGGACCAATCCATAAGACTCAGAGCGGCGCCAGAGTCAACATAGGCGTCCGTGGCAATGGATGACAAAGAGCAAATCAGGGTTACAGACAAAATAAACTTAGACTGAATGGTGCCAATGGAAACAGACTTATCAAGCTTCTTTGTACGC
Organism: Ranitomeya variabilis; assembly: GCF_051348905.1. Taxonomy (NCBI): domain Eukaryota; kingdom Metazoa; phylum Chordata; class Amphibia; order Anura; family Dendrobatidae; genus Ranitomeya; species Ranitomeya variabilis. The sequence goes on from NC_135233.1 coordinate 640,669,644, forward strand.
CTAGAGCATGCTGATATAACATGAGTAGAATCCCCACAATAGAAGCACAATCCATTCTTCCGTCTAAAATTCTGTCGCTCGCTCCTGGACAGAATTCTATCACACTGCATACTTTCTGGCGTCTTTTCCATAGACACCGCCAGATGGTGCACCGGTTTGCGCTCCCGCAAACGCCTATCAATCTGAATAGCCATTGTCATGGACTCATTCAGACCTGCAGGCACAGGGAACCCCACCATAACATCCTTAACGGCATCAGAGAGACCTTCTCTGAAAGTTGCCGCCAAGGCGCACTCATTCCACTGAGTAAGCACAGACCATTTACGGAATTTTTGGCAGTAAACCTCAGCTTCGTCTTGCCCCTGAGATAGTGCCATCAAAGTTTTTTCTGCCTGAAGTTCCAAATGAGGTTCCTCATAAAGCAAGCCCAAGGCCAGAAAAAACGCATCCACATCGCGCAACGCAGGATCCCCTGCTGGCAATGAGAAGGCCCAATCTTGAGGGTCACCCCTGAGCAAGGAAATCACAATCCTAACCTGCTGAGCAGGGTCTCCAGCTGAACGAGACTTCAGGGACAAATAAAGCTTACAATTATTTCGGAAATTCTGGAAGCTAGCTCTATTCCCTGTGAAGAACTCCGGCAAAGGAATTCTCGGCTCAGATACTGGAGCATGTACCACAAAATCTTGTAAATTTTGTACTTTCGTGATGAGATTATTCAAACCCGCAGTTACACTCTGAAGATCCATTATTGTCAGGTGCACACAGAGCCATACAGAGATGAGGAGGAGAGAGAGAAAAAAGACTGCAGCAAGGCAAACTGGAGGGAAAAAAAAAAAAATTCCAGCAGACTTCTTATAACTCTCCTTTCTCAACCTGGGTCTTTAACACTTTATTGGCCGGTCAAACTGTCATGATCTCTGCAAGCAGAGATCATAGCAAGCCTATAGAGGGACAAGCTCTCGGAAGATGGAACTATACTGACCATGAACTAAGCCTGCCGCGCAACTAGAAATAGCCAGGTAGCATTTCCTATTTATTGCTAGATGCCCAGCTCTGGCCTAAGACCTAAATAGCTAGCAGAGGGAAATATAAGACCTGGCTCACCTCTAGAGAAATATTCCAAAGAAGACAGTAGCCCCCCACATATAATGACGGTGAGTTCAGATGAAACAACAAACGCAGCAGGAAAATAGTCTTAGCAAATTTGAGGTCCGCTTACTAGATAGCAGAAGACAGATAGTATACTTTCATGGTCAGCAGAAAAACACTAACAAAACACCATCCAGAGATTACCTTAAACTCTGGCATTAACTCATAACACCAGAGTAGCAATCCCTGATCAACGAGAGCTTTCCAGACACAGTAACAAAACTTCAGCTGTGAACTGGAACAAATAGGCAAACGAAACATGGACAAAAGTCCAACTTATCTAGTAGTTGTCAGAAGCAGGAACAAGCACTGAGAGGCATCAGATAACATTGTTGACCGGCAAGAAACCACCAGAGAAATGAGCTTAAATAGCGACACCCACTACTGATGGAACCAGGTGAAACAGGAAAGAGGATGACAAGTCCAATCCCACAAGCGGCCACCGGGGGAGCCCAGAATCCAAATTCACAACAGCAAACTATACAAATAAAAAACAATAATTAAAATCATAATGAAAAACACACAAACACCAGTTAAAACATACAGTTGGAAGGAGTTACAGACAGGAAAACTATCTGCATTCAATATATTTTTATACATTTACAGAAAGGGTGCAAAATTAAGGGACTCATTTAGCCCAGATGGTTTCATTGTCCCTAATGTGACAATCCATTTTAATTCTTGTTGTGCCAATAATTTTTTGATGTTGCCCTCCCTTATACCTGTATGGACAACATCAATTCCCCTTATCATGAACCCTCTGGGATCACAATTATGAAATTTGCTTATAATGTGCTGCATTCATCTTTCCTTCAACTTTGACCAAGTTTCCTGTGCTTTTCTAACTCACGCATCCCCAAAACATCAGCGATCCACCTCCATTCTTTACAGGAGGTATGGTGTTCCTTTCATCATAGGCCTTGTTGACTTCTCTCCAAATGTAACGTTTATGGTTGTGTCCAAAGAGTTCAATTTTGGACTCATCACTCCAAATTACCTTGCTCCAGAGGTTTTGAGGCTTGTCTCTGTGCTGTTTTGCATATTGTAGGCGAGATACTTTGCGGCATTTCTGCAGTAATGGCTTTCTTCTGGCGACTCAACTATGCAGCTCATTTTTCTTCAAGTGCCTCATTATTGTGCATTTTGAAACAACCACACCGCTAGTTTTCAGAGAGTCGGGTATTTCAGCTGATGTTATTTGTTGGTTTTTCTTAGCATCTGGAACAATTTTCCTGGCAGTTGTGGACAACATTTTTGTTGATCTACCTGACCGTGGTTTTGTTTTTACAGAGCCCCTTATTTTCCATTTGTTAATCACAGTTTGAATGCTGCTGACTGGCGTTATCAATTCCTTGGATATCTTTTTGTATCCCTTTCCTGTTTTATACAGTTCAACTACCTTTGTTCTGTTGGCAATTCTTTTGCTGGATGAAAGATGCAAGAGTCTGTCTGGATCCCAGAAACTCACTCACACACTGATTACAAACAGGTCACAGGTGAGGATGTTACCTTTAGTAGCCATTTGGGTCAACTTCTATGCATGTTATCAGGCCAAAATCACCAGGGTATGGGAACTTTTAATCAGGGTCATTTGGATGTTTTGGGTTGTCATTATGATTTACAAAGAGAAGACGCAGTAGTTTGACAATAAATGGCTTCACCCAACCACTAACCATGAATGGAGATAAAGTTTTGGTGTTATCATTCATATTCTCTGAAAAAAGGCAAAAAAAAAGCAAAAATTCTGCCCGGATATGTAAACTTTTCCGCACAACTGTAAATGTCTAAAGGCTGGGCTTCACAAGAGTGCATACATGGTAGCAATGGGAGCCATCAGCAAGTCTTGGCTTCCATGGCAACCTACAGGCACCCAACAATTGAGTCGAGAAGGGAGTGGAATCAATGTTAAGACATGATTGCACAGTCTAAATACAGGGCTTTACAGTGGAATTTAATGGGTTGACAGCAGCGATCAGTGGCAATTGCAGTTGCTGTATTTAAAAAATGCTAGCTGTATTACATAGAAGGTATCCACTAGGTAAAAGTATAACTGTACTTTAAAGCAACATGATATAATCAGAGGCGTAGCTAGGGTTTTGGTTCAGGGGAGGTGAAGCTTCTGAGTGGGCCCCTAACCAGGTAACCTTGATTACAACTCGGTGACGCGCCCTAATAGTGGAGGAGAACCTCAGCAGATGACCGCGCTGTTGCTGAAAATAATCTCTATATAAAGACCAATATTGATATTACCGCCATATGGTCAGTGGTAGATATCAGTCGTGCGGAACATATAAGAGATCACAGCACAGTTACCGATAATAACTTACCGCTGACGTCCTTTCTGATGGAATCATTCACTTTTCCCATCTTTTCCATCTGGCCCAGACCGACATGACAACTTCTTCCAGCCAGTACTCGGCTGCAGAGAATACAACAAAGACACATTTCACGTCTCATATTTTCAGCACTGTCCCAAATGGGGCTATTCCCAACCTGCACAAATTCCTCATCCTGCAGATATTCTAATACTGAGCCGCTGCTGCTATATGTGTCCCTATTACTGAACCTACTGTGTGGTTCTCTGTGCCCTCTAAATTGTAAAGCAACTCTCTATAATATAGTAATGCCGGGTGCAAGTGCCCTAGTAAACAGTGCCCTGTGTGCTCCTTTGACAGTCACAGTAACCTGAAGGTTCCCCTATAACAATAAGTGCCCACATTACATTTAATAGTGTCCCATGTCTCCCCCCTTTAACCCCTTCATGACCTTGGGATTTTCCGTTTTTCTGTGTTCGTTTTTCGCTCCCCTCTTTCCCAGAGCCATAACTTTTTTCTATCAATATGGCCATGTGAGGGCTTATTTTTTGCGAAACGAGTTGTACTTTTGAACGACATCATTGGTTTTACCATGTCGTGTACTAGAAAATGGGAAAAAAATCCAAGTGCGGTGAAATTGCAAAAAAAGTGCAATCCCACACTTGTTTTTTGTTTGGCTTTTTTACTAGGTTCACTAAATGCTAAAACTGACCTGTCATTATGATTCTCCAGGTCATTACAAGTTCATAGACACCAAACATGTCAAGGTTCTCTTACCTAAGTGGTGAAAAAAAATTCCAAACTTAGCTAAAAAAAAAATGCGCCATTTTCCGATACCTGTAGAGTCTCCATTTTTCGGGATCTGGGGTCGGTTGGGGCTTATTTTTTGTGTTCCAAGCTGACATTTTTATTGATACCACTTTTGTGCAGATACGTTCTTTTGATCGCCCATTATTGCATTTTAATGCAATGTCGCAGCGACCAAAAAAACGTAATTCTGTCTTTTCAAATTTTTTTCTCGCTACGCTGTTTAGCGATCACGTTAATGCTTTTTTTTATTGATAGATCGGGCGATTCTGAACGCGGCAATACTAAATATGTGTAGGTTTTTTTTTATTATTGCTTTATTTTGAATGGGGCAAAAGGGGGGTGATTTAAACGTTTATATTTTTTTATTTTATTTTTTTCCTTTTTTTTTAACTTTTGCCATGCTTCAATAGTCTCCATGGGAGGCTAGAAGCTGGCACAACTCCATCGGCTCAGCTACATAGCAGCGATCATCAGATCGCTGCTATGTAGCTGAATTGCAGGCTTGCTATGAGCGACGACCACAGGGTGGCGCTCACAGCAAACCGGCATCAGTAACCATAGAGGTCTCAAGGACCTCTATGGTTACTATGCAGATGCATCGCTGACCCCCAATCATGTGACGGGGGTCGGCGATGCGCTCATTTCCGGCCCGATGGCCGGAAGCGTCAGTTAAATGCCACTGTCAGTGTTTGACAGCAGCATTTAACTAGTTAATAGCAGCGGGTGAATCGTGATTTCACCCGCCGCTATTGTGGGCACATGTCAGCTGTTCAAAACAGCTTACATGTCCTGGCTTTGATGCGGGCTCACCGCCGGAGCCCGCATCAAAGCGAGGGTTCTGACCTCGGACGTACTCTCCCGTCCGAGGTCAGAAAGGGGTTAAAGCTCCCTTCTACACAATATGATGCTCTCTTATACAGTTTAATTCCCCCTCACTACATATACTGTATATACTGACCCCTTAGTATCCCCCAAACTGTTTGATAGCCTATGGGGATGCAATATACTATATTGCATCCCCATAGGCAGCCTGTATAGTATATTGCACCCCCATAGGCAGCCTTAATATTATAATGTACCCCTATAGGAAGCCTCTATAACATAATGCACCCTCATAAAAATATAAATCCAATACTCACCTCCTGCCTACTGGTTCCTCTGCTGCTCTTAGCGCCTGCACATCTCCGGACCGCAGGCTCTGAGTAGTGATGTCATCACAACCCCCTGTCAGTGGAGGAGGAGCAGTTAGTTGGCATGATGATTTTAAGTTTGTAAATCGCATATGTGCTTGAGATGGGGGGTTGGGGACGTCAATTTAATTCTTGCCCCAGGTGCCAGAAAACCTAGATACACCTCTGACCACACCAGCCACATATCTCCTGGCTACGTACTGTGGTTTATGGTGATACACTGTACTGCTTATGAGAAACATACCTCTTGAAGGTACACAAGGATTAAACAGCTCATAAAGTAAGGCAATTTTGTGAATTCTTTAAAAAATATCTTTTAGAATGGTTTGCTTTATTTTGAGAATGGCAAGCCTGCTGCAGATCCTAAAAAGGTATACTTTTTTCACTACTATATTTGAAAATAAATTACTTCTTTACTTTCAAAAGTGCCGAGCACATCTGCTTTTGCTCCCTAAACAAAATGTTAATGTTTGGATGGCTTGTGAAAAAGCTAACACTTCTTCATTTCACAACGAAAATACATCTTGAAACTTCCTAAACAGAGATATTTTTTGCACCACCCTGTGTAAAAAAAATATGGCTTCTTCCTAAGTATAAACATCAGCAAGGCAGGCATCAGCCCCCCAAAATAAATCATTTTTGGACAGTTTCTGCAATTCAAGTAGTCTAACAAGTCTGATACTGCAGTGTCTTGTAAAATCACCTGTTAAAGATCATTTTCAAAAGTATCCATGAATGAAGAATCATTTATGAGCTCCCAATCTAATATCACCCATAATTAAAGAATGTGATTGGGAAGACATTGGACTCAGAAGGGAACATTTTCAAACAGAGACTGACCCCACCCCAATCAATGGAGAAAAAATCCAAATCTAACAATAACCTAGAGGTAATTAACCTGTCCAATCATGTGCTATCGAGTTCCCAGTGGGAGGTCCTCAGTTTAGGGATGACTTTTGTTCCTACTAATAATTTCAACTTTTTTTCCAGCCATGAAGGATCTGCAGCTTTTTCTAAAGAAACTAAACCTAATTAAGCTGCACACTAAACCGTTGGGAGACCATGGTTTAAACACCACAATGGAACAGGAGGCATTATCTATTTTGGAGGAATTGGAGAAAGCTCCTCTCCACCATAGGTATTTTATCTACTTTCAGTCTGCCAAGATCTACCACATACCCACCCTTATCCATATGCCCACAGGTGTAGATATTTAGCAAACTGGTCATAGTCACTTTAAACCAAGAAAGAATCTTTCAGACAACTCAGAGATCTGGAAGCATATACCCCTCTGTCACAAAATCCAGTTGGTACCTTCTCTAGAGCATTTTTCAAAATTCTTGATAGGGCATTTTAATAAGACATCTAGTGATGAGTGAATACATTTGGCACTATTAGTTACTCGCACGAACAGTACACTATTCGGCTATTTGTTACTAGCAAGTAATTTGTTATTTGCCTCAGTGTATTCGAGTGACCCGCCCAGCATGTTTGGCGCTTTATTTGCAGCCAATAAACATGCTGGGCTTGCTTGCCAATCACTGTAATGCTGGCGCTATTCTCGAGCCCTAAGGCGGGGTTCATTTATGTGGTGCTCTGATTATATATTCATAATGAAGACTTCTGACAGGTCACTGATCCCTCAGTGACCTGCCCACTAGTTTGCAAAATGAAATAATAATGTGTGTATTTGAAAAAAAGCATGTCAATTAATCAAAATGGCGGTGACTGCACACTTTCTGTTATAGGTTAGTGCCTATTATCTTCCTAGAATTTACCAGTGGCAATTATTATCCTTAATCCACTGTCGACGTGTGTCAAAAAGGTGATATAAAAAAATTAGAATTTTTATTGGTTAAATAAATAGCGTATCTTTATGTAGCAGTTGTGCGACTGGCACAAAGCCTGCTGAGATACGCAAACGTGACTATTTACCTGTTTTTCTAAATCTGCTGTTGCCGTGTTTAATAAAGCTGATATCTGAAGAAAAAATACACATTGCTAGATACAGGGAATTTGTACATAACACCTCTGTGAGGGTAGTTGTGAAATATAAAGCCAGGAAATTTTTTATTCATAGCGCATTCAATATGAGAAAGGGTGACTTTAAGGAACATGGACTTGGATGGGGTGGTGCCCACCAAGGCCATATGACAGATCTGAAGGTGACTGTATCTCATTCTAGCTTCCTGTCAAAATTTGGTCAGTGCACTACACCACTAAAAAATACAGACAAGTGCGAGGATGTTATGGGTTGGATGGAAGACAAAAGCTCCAGTGTGTTGACATGCAGCACCACCAAATCTCCCACATGGTCCAGTCTCAGTAGCCAAGAGGTTGGGATTCTGAATCCTCAAACTGGTCCTCCTTCCACCCCCCATAAAGTGCCCCATGAGACAACGTTGGCCACTCCAAGGAACTTTTTACGTTCCCTTGTAATTATTAAAGCCTCTCAACATGCAGCATTAAAGAGAGTCATGAGGAGGTAGAGTTCAATGATGCCCAAACATTTGAGCACCCATGGCCAGGAGAAAGCCACTTTGAGCAAGATCAATTAATTGTCTGAAGAGATGGAGGATAATTACGAGGCACAGTTGCAATCAGGTCAGCCTAAAATCGCAACTCAAAAGGAGGATCAGATTGATGAATTGGAAGATGACGTGGTCGATGATGAGGCCACTGATTCAACCTGGCACGGTGGCACGCCTAGCGAGCACAGCAGTGCAGAGAGTTGGATCCATAGCATGAAAACAGAAGAGTTAGTGGTTTGACCAGATGGAGAACTCAGCCAACTGTTCCACAGAGCCCCCCCCCCCCCCCCACTCAGATAGATAACAGGCCAGGGTGCATTGTTCCCATGTATGGCAGTTTTTTCTGAAAGTCCTTCACACAAAACCACTGTAATTTCCAGGATCTGCCATACCAAGCTGAGAAGAGGCAAGAACACTACCAACCTGAGAATCACCAGCATGCAGATGCACATGGCAGCCAAGCACATCAGTATGTGGGCGGAACACCTGGGTACAAAATCTGTGTTTGAGTGTGAAACCACTGCCCCTTCCCCTGTGTTACAGCCTTCTCAATCTGTTGTCCAGGAAGCAGGCGCTGATGCCTACAGCCCCCAACCTGCGGTTGCACAGACACAACTGTCAGCAACAACGTTCAGTTTGTTATCCCAGCACAGCGTTCAGTTGTCCCTGCCCCGGATGTTTCACAAGTATCAGAAATAAAAAGCACAAATGCTAAACACCCACATTGGAAGATTGCTAACCCTGGAAATGTTGCCATTTTGACTTGTAGGAACGAAGTCTTTCCGCAACATCTTGGCGGTGGCAGCCCTACGGTACTCGATTCCCAGCCGCCACTATTTTTCCTGGTGTGCTGTCCCCGCATTACATAAGCACGTGTTACACAATACCAGCAGTGCTCTGTCCAGCACAGTTACAGGGAAGGTCCACCTAACCACAGACACGTGGACAAGTACTCACATGGGGGCATGTGTCCGTGACCAGGTGTGCATCACATCCGGTTATCCAGAATGCAGTGCGGGTCTACGAAAAACTTCCTGTGATGTCACTGACCCGCACCGAGGCAGAAGGATGCCTTCTGAGATGCAAGCAGACAGGGGATCCATGGCGCATGTATGCAAAAAATGCCAGACTAACCACAATATGTGGGGACTATGGTTTCAGTCTAGATGTTAGCTAGTCTAATACAGTACAATAGGAAATGTAATTTTAAGCCCCTAAATAGGTTAAGCAGAAAGTGAGCTTGATTTGATAGTAGCAATAATACATTTTTCCTCTTTGCTTATAAGGGGACTTTCAGGTTAGCCCCCAGAGCAGGCTTGATTTAGCAAATACTGCCAATTTAATGACCTGAAATATTAGTCCTGATAGGTGTTTAGTCTAGATATTACTATACATATAAGCTAAATCACCTTTCATTGGGGATTGGATGATGGAGGATTTTGACCGCAACACGCTGCATATTAGTTGGAGCTGTTGCTATGATAAGATTAGTGTGCCCTTTCCTTAGATCCCAAAGGGGGGGCAAATAAGTGCCGTCACCCTCCTGACATACTTAAAAACAAAGAAATGGTAACAACAATATACTGTATTTTTAATGAAACACTGATTGTGTTATAGAAAAAAGACTCTTCTCTGCGTTTATGATCAGGCAAGTATGCGCCCATCAGAGATCACTTATTCAATGGAAAACCATAGATCCTCATTAGGGTCTTCACTGAGTGAATAAAATCCCAATATATAGGTCAAATCCCATGCGTTTCATCATAATTCATGACTGCTATGATCATCAGCGGCTACTAGTTGTGCATAAAGCATTCAATATATTTGCGATATTGCCCTGTTACAACGTATCGGCAAGGTTGTTGACTATTACATGACTGGTTGTTGTCCTCTTAAGCTTGTTGGCTATACCTGTTAGTACCTATGGTGACATTCTCTTTCTGTCTTCACCATCTACCCATTATATCTTGTCTATCATTAAAGTGGTTGTGCCACCGTAAAGTATACATTTAACTATGCGGAAAATGTGGAAATAAATGGTTTTGTAATTTACAATTTTTAAAAATTATGCTCTATTGAAAAAATAACAACTTTTCATGTTCTTAAGCTTGCCCCCTGGCATTATTCCGTCAGGAAGCTTTATCCATCCTCCGCGAGGCCGATCAGCTGGTTGAGCATGTACAGTTCTTGTCATCATAAAAAAAGTTCCCCCACCTCCCCACCCCAGTGTGCATAACATATGTGAGAGGTAGCGTTTGCAGTGATTTTGCCCTCCTGCACTCGCACAGGTCTAACATCTGAGTGAGATCGTTCTGCTTCACATGCGCGTGGTTCAGAGATGATGGTGGTACATCCCCTTTAATTTATATATATTGTGAAATAAAATTTTATATTTTTTATCATTATCATGGTTATGATTTTATGGTCATTCCTTTTGGGGAATATTGCTCTATAAGGTTTCACTTATTCATTTTGCAAAGAAAATACCTCTTGAAACTTCCTAAACAGATATACACCACCCTGTGTTAAAAAAAACACAGCTTTTTCCTAAGTATAAACAACAGCAAGGCAGGCATCAGCCACCAAGAATTTATAATTTTTGGACATTTTCTACAATTTAACTCCTTAACAACCAGAGGTATTTTTGTTTTTGCATTTTCGTTTTATGCTCCCCTTCTTCCCAGAGCCATAACTTTTTTATTTTTTGTTCAAAATGGCCTTGTTTTTTGGGCTTGTTTTTTGCGGGACGAGTTGTACTTATGAACACCTCCAATGGTTTTAACACATCATGTACTGAAAAAAAAATTACAAGTGCGATGAAATTGCAAAAAAAGTGCAATCCCACAGTTTTTTTGGGGGGGTTACCATGTTTATTAAATGCTAAATCTGACCTGTCATTATGATTCTCCAGGTCATTACAAGTTCATAGACACCAAACATGTATAAGCTATTTTTTATTTAAGTGGAGAAAAAAAATTTCAAAGTTTGTTAAAAAGAATTGCGCCATTTTCCGATACCCGTAGCGTCTCCATTTTTCATGAGTGAGGGCTTATTTTTTGCATGCAGAGATTACGTTTTCAATTATACCATTTTGGTGCAGGTACAATCTTTTGATCGCCCATTATTGCATTGTAATGCAATGTTGCGGTGACCAAAATAACGTTTTTACTTTTTTCTCATTATGCAGTTTGACAATTGAGTTAATTCTTCTTTTATATTGATAGATCGGGCAATTCTGAATGCTCCAATGCCAAATATATGTGTATTTGATTTTTATTTTTTTTTGAATGGGCGAAAGGGAGGTGATTTGAACGGTTACATTTTTTAAATATTTTTAAAACCTTTTTTTTACTTTTTGCATGCTTTATTAGTCTCCATGGGAGACTAGAAGCTGCAGTTGTCTGATCGGCTCTGCTGCATAGAGGCAATGATCAGATTGCCTGTATGTAGCAGAAATGCTCACTTGCTATGAGCAATCTGGTAATGACAATCATAGAGGTCTGCTGGAGACCTCTGGTTCTCATGCTGACCCATCGGTGACCCATGATCATTTGACTGGGTTACCAAGGGGCGGGTTTAGTGACCTGCTTCCGGTAAGCACGAGTTAAATGCCACTGTCAGAGACTGACAGCGGCATTTAACTAGTTAACATCCGCGGATAGATAACGATTCCACCCGCGGCTTTTGCAGGCACATGTCAGCTGTATATATCAGCTGCCATGTGCCCGGAAAGGGGCGGGCTCATTGCCGAAGCCTGAACCAAACAGGCCTGATGTCAGAAAGGGGTTAAGCAGCCTAACAAGTATGATACTGCAGTGTGTTGTTAAATCACCTGTTATTGACCACCAGTTATCTATTGTCACCTAAGGGTACCGTCTCACATTGGCACTTTGGTCGCTACGACGGCACGATCCGTGACGTTCCAGCGATATCCATACGATATCGCTGTGTCTGACACGCAGCGGCGATAGGGACCCCGCTGAGAATCGTACGTCGTAGCAGATCGTTTGAAACTTTATTTCGTCGCTGGATCTCCCACTGTCATCGCTGCATCGGTGTGTGTGACACCAATCCAGCGATGTGTTCGCTTGTAACCAGGGTAAACATCGGGTTACTAAGCGCAGGGCCGCGCTTAGTAACCCGATGTTTACCCTGGTTACCATCGTAAATGTAGAAAAAAACAAACAGTACATACTTACATTCCGGTGTCCGTCAGGTCCCTGGCCGTCTGCTTCCCTGCACTGACTGTGAGCGCCGGCCGTAAAGTGAAAGCAGAGCACAGCGGTGACGTCACCGCTATGCTTTGGCCGGCGCTTACACAGGATGCAGGAGGAGTGCAGGGAAGCGGACGCAGGCACCGGAATGTGAGTATGTGTTTTTTTTATTTTACGTTTACGCTGGTAACCAGGGTAAACATCGGGTTACTAAGCGTGGCCCTGCGCTTAGTAACCCGATGTTTACCCTGGTTACCCGGGGTCTTCGGCATCGTTGGTCGCTGGAGAGCTGTCTGTGTGACAGCTCTCCAGCGACCACACAACGATTTACCAACGATCACGGGCAGGTCGTATCGCTGGTCGTGATCGTTGGTAAATCGTTTTGTGTAACGGTACCCTTACCAGAAAGTTTGAGGTCACTTGGATAGTAATAAGGTTACAATTGCACTAAAGAGCTCAATAAAGGTTCAATATAGTCTTTGGAAACCTCCAAGAATTATACAACTATTGAGATTTGTGGCAAAAACACTAACCTTTAGAAATGCTAACAACTGAGACAATGTCTTCAAAAATAAAAGATAGAGACACATAGAGAATGGGACACTTTTGTAAGTATCCTAAATAGGCCCTGTGTCCAAAATATATAAACCGGTAGTTATTAATAGGAGAAAATCACTATGGCTAAATAGAGCTGTAAGATGCTAGGCCGAGCTTCTGAAATGATCGCAACAGAATGGTGTAGAAAACAGACAAAAGACAGTCAGGCTGAATGGTATGGCTGATTTAATAGTTGGCATCATTAAATGATTGTAGGTAAATGATAGTCAGCACTCATCCAAGTCTAATTGATTTTACAAAAGAAAGATTTTCCACACTCGCAGTGGCTAAACTTGGTCAGATTTGGTGTGACAAAGCGACCAGCAGTGCTGAATACCCTCTCTGACATTACATTGTAGACTGATATTACTCTCTCTGACATTAAACTGGAGTGCACCCTGGATCAATTCTTGCCACTGGTTCGAGGCAATGGAAGTTCATGGAATCAAGGCTTAGGGCATCTGTCTAAGATCTGCTTAAGGCTACGTTCACATTTGCGGTCAGCGCCGCAGCGTCGGGCGCCGCAGCGGCGCCGCATGCGTCATGCGCCCCTATACTTAACATGGGGGCGCATGGACATGCGTTGTGCTGCGTTTTGCGCCGCATGGCCGCAAGCGTTGGACGCAAGAAACGCTTCAAGTTGCATTTTTTTTGCGTCCAACTTGCGGGCAAAAACGACGCATGCGGCGCAAAACGCAGCGTTTTAGCGTGCGTTTTGCCGCGTTTTTGTTTGCGTTGTGCGCTGCGGCGCCGACGCTGCGGCGCACAACGCAAATGTGAACGTAGCCTTAGATCTGCCTGAGAAGGGACAAAGTCTACCGTATATACTCGAGTATAAGCAGACCCCTAATTTTGCCACAAAAAAACTGGGAAAACTTATTGACTCGAGTATAAGCCTAGGGTAGGAAATACAGCAGCTACTGGTAAATTATAAAAAAAAAAACATAGATACCAATAAAAGTAAAATTGATTGAGACATCAGTAGGTTAAGTGTTAGAATGTGCCACATATAACGCTCCATACAGTGCATTATGGCCCCATAAGATGCTCCTTATAAAAATGTGCCACATATAATGCTCCATACAGTTCATTATGGCCCCATAAGATGCTACATATAAAAATGTGCCACATGTAATGCTCCATACAGTTCATTATGGCCCCATAAGATGCTCCATATAAAAATGTGCCACATATAATGCTCCATACAGTTCATTATGGCCCCATAAGATGCTACATATAAAAATGTGCCACATGCAATGCTGCTGCAATTAAAAAAAAAGACATACTCACCGCTCGTCGCTGCCCGCTGCTCCTCAGTGTCCCGTCTCTCCGCAGTGACTGTTCAAGCAGAGGGCGGCGCGCACACTAATACATCATCGCGCCCTCTGACCTGAGCAGTCACTGCAGAGGACGCGGAAGACGGTGCAGAGGAGCGGCGGTGGAACGGGGAAAGGTAAATATGAAATACTCACCTGCTCCCGGCGCGGTCCCTGGCAGCTTCTCCCGGACAAATGGTCTCTGGGAGCCGGCAGCTTCTTCCTCTGTTCAATGGTCACTAGTACCGCTCATTACAGTAATGAATATGCGGGTCCACCCCTATGGGAGTGGAGTCCATATTCATTACTTTAATGAACGGTACCACGTGACTGCTGAACAGAGGAAGAGCTGCGGGCACCGGAGACCATGGAGGGACCGCGCCAGGAGCAGGTGAGTATGTGACAGTCGTCGCTGCCCCTCACCCGCCGACCCCCCGCCGACCATGACTCGAGTATAAGCTGAGAGGGGCACTTTCAGCCCAAAAAATGGGCTGAAAATCTCGGCTTATACTCAAGTATATACGGTAGTTATCATTGAATCTAGATGTTCAGTTGATGCAGGGGCGGACTGGGCCGGGTGGCAAAGATGCAAATGCCCCCTGGGCCGCTCCCCCTGCAGCTGATCAGGGCCGGCTGCCTGGTGGTGGCTGTAGAGCGGAGCCGCACATCAAATTGTGCGCGGCCGTGTGCGCTGCACTGTGACGCGGCCGCTGCACTGTGAAGCGGCCGGCAGCAGTCACAGTCGGCGCACACGTCCGCGCCGGGTCCGGGAGCTGTGTGCGCGGCTGTCAGCTTGACGGCTGCACAGCTCCTGCTCCCTCCATGATATCTCTCTATGCTTCCGGGTCAGGTGTCGGGCGTGCGCGATGACGTCATCGCGTACGTGCCGACATGTCCCGGCCAGGACGCTAGCAGAGAGGCGCTGCAAGGGAGCGAGTGGTGATGTAAGTATAAAAAAACCTTTTTTTTTTTTTTTTTTTTTAAATTAAATGGTGGGTAACTGCAAATGAAGAAGTGGGGAGGGGTGAAAGGAGGCTGCACATAATGGAATTTTGGGGGTTAAAGGAGGCTGCACATGACGGAATTTGGGGGGATAAAGGAGGCTGCACATGACGGAATTTGGGGGGTTAAAGGAGGCTGCACATGATGGAATTTGGGGGGATTAAAGGAGGCTCCACATGATGGAATTTGGGGGGTTAAAGGAGGCAGCACATGATGGAATTTGGGGGGATTAAAGGAGGCTGCACATGATGGAATTTGGGGGGGGTTAAAGGAGGATGCACATGATGGAATTTGGGGGGGTTAAAGGAGGCTGCACATGATGGAATTTGGGGGTTAAAGGAGGCTGCACATGATGGAATTTGGGGGGATAAAGGAGGCTGCACATGATGGAATTTGGGGGGGTTAAAGGAGGCTACACATGAAGGAATGTGGGGGTTAAAGGAGGCTGCACATGATGGAATTTGGGGGGATAAAGGAGGCTGCACATGATGGAATTTGGGGGGGTTAAAGGAGGCTACACATGATGGAATTTGGGGGGTTAAAGGAGGCTGCACATGATGGAATTTGGGGGTTAAAGGAGGCTGCACATGATGGAATTTGGGGGGTAAAGGAGGCTGCACATGATGGAATTTGGGTGGATAAAGGAGGCTGCACATGATGGAATTTGGGGGGGTTAAAGGAGGCTACACATGATGGAATTTGGGGGTTAAAGGAGGCTGCACATGATGGAATTTGGGGGTTAAAGGAGGCTGCACATGATGGAATTTGGGGGTTAAAGGAGGCTACACATGATGGAATTTGGGGGGTTAAAGGAGGCTGCACATGATGGAATTTGGGGGTTAAAGGAGGCTGCACATGATGGAATTTGGGGGGTAAAGGAGGCTGCACATGATGGAATTTGGGTGGATAAAGGAGGCTGCACATGATGGAATTTGGGGGGGTTAAAGGAGGCTACACATGATGGAATTTGGGGGTTAAAGGAGGCTGCACATGATGGAATTTGGGGGTTAAAGGAGGCTGCACATGATGGAATTTGGGGGTTAAAGGAGGCTGCACATGATGGAATTTGGGGGGTAAAGGAGGCTGCACATGATGGAATTTGGGTGGATAAAGGAGGCTGCACATGATGGAATTTGGGGGGGTTAAAGGAGGCTACACATGATGGAATTTGGGGGTTAAAGGAGGCTGCACATGATGGAATTTGGGGGTTAAAGGAGGCTGCACATGATGGAATTTGGGGGGTAAAGGAGGCTGCACATGATGGGATTAGGGGGTTAAAGGAGGCTGCACATGATGGAATTTGGGAGGTAAAGGAGGCTGCACATGATGGAATTAGGGGGTTAAAGGAGGCTGCACATGATGGAATTAGGGGGTTAAAGGAGGCTGCACATGATGGAATTTGGGGATTAAGGAGGACTGCACATGATGAAGGAGGAGTTGGGCTGCACATGATGAAGTGGGGGAGTTGGGCTGAACATGATGAAGTGGGGGTAAGGGGGACTGCACATGAAGTGGGAGGTAAGGGGGACTTCACATGATGGGGGACTCGTAAGCTTGCAATCTATGAGGTTGCATAATAACCAATTATATATTGATTGTGGGTGGACCTCTGTATTCAGATGTGTAGTGTAGAAGAAAGGGAAAAAGTGGGGAATGTGCTCTGAAAGCGGTGCTCTAGATAACTGTGTTTTTTTATGCAGAGGTGAGTCCTGGCTGGAAGAAGCGATGGCGGTCTGTGCTGCATGAATGAGAAAAGCAAAGATGAAGGACTTCAGCTAGAGACGTCACTGGTGAGTCAGTGTATTACCTGTGCTCTGACACTATACACTGTATACTATATACAGAGCTCCTGTATATAATGTCACTGGCAGTGGTGATCACTGTATTACCTGTACACTGGCACTTTTTACATAGCTCCTGTGTATAATGTCACTGGTGATCCCTGTATTACCTGTACACTGACACTATATACAGAGCTCCTGTGTATAATGTCACCAGTGATCACTGTGTTACATGTACACTGACAGTAAATACAGAGTTCGTGTAAATAGCACTTAGTATTGTGTTGTTTTTTTTAAATTAATGATCAGTATTGTAGTATTCAGTCACTGTGTGGTGGTAATATGTGGTCTGGTCATGGTGTGGCGGTATTTGTTCATTGTATGTGGTATTATTGGTCATCATGTGGTGGTAATATGTGGTCTGGACATGGTGCGTTCGTATTTGTTTAGTGATGAGTGAATATACTCGTTACTCGAGATTTCCCAAGTACGCTCGGGTGTCCTCCGAGTATTTTTCAGTGCTCGGAGATTTAGTTTTCAGCGCCGCAGCTGAATGATTTACATCTGTTAGCCAGCATAAGTACATGCGGGGATTCCCTAGCAACCAGGCAACCCCCACATGTACTTATGCTGGCTAACAGATGTTAATCATTCAGCTGCGGCGCTGAAAACTAAATCTCTGAGCACTACAAAATACTCGGAGGACCCCCGAGCGTGCTCGGGAAATCTTGAGTAACGAGTATATACGCTCATCGCTATATTTGTTCCTTGTAAGTGGTATTATTCAGTCACTATGTGCTGGTAATGTGTGGTCTGGTCATGGTGTGACGATATTTGTCCCTTGTACTGTATGTGGTATTTATGGTTGTTTAAAACAAAATGTAAATGTATGTCACTCATTCCCTTAAAGAAAAATCCATAAAAATATATTTATTTTTAATAGTTTAGAGTAGAGTAGGGCCCTGCCGAAAGAGTCTACCATGTCATGCTGTCAACTTAAAAATGATTTTCGCCAGAACAAAAGCTGTTGGTTATTAATGTGATCTGGTGTTTGATGGGAACTGTTAATATCTGATCGGTGAGGATGTGGTGGAGAAGTTGAGTTTTTCCAAGAATGAGCAGTGGGACAGTGGAGGTGGAGACTTCAGTGTGCTCACTCAGGCGGCACGATGACATTATTGCCTCATGCCACTCTGCGGACCGGAAGAGGAAAATATGGGGGAGAACTGGGGCCATCCTACTATATATATGGGGAGAACTGGGGTCATCATTCTAGA
The DNA here is from genome assembly GCF_051348905.1 of Ranitomeya variabilis. Lineage (NCBI taxonomy): Eukaryota > Metazoa > Chordata > Amphibia > Anura > Dendrobatidae > Ranitomeya > Ranitomeya variabilis. Next base: position 640,687,829 of record NC_135233.1, read on the forward strand.
TATTTGGGGAGAACTGGGGCCATCATTTTATATATATATATATATATATATATATATATATATATATATATATATATATATATATATATATATATATATATATATATATATACTATATATGTTGGGATGTTGGGCTGTGGGGACCATCATACTATATATGTGGGGCAGTGGGATACCTTCATACTATATATATCATCATACATCATATTGGGCTGTGGGGCCACCATATTCCATATAGGGGGCTGTAGGGACATGATACTATATATGGAGGGGAAGCAGGATCATCATACTATCTATAGGAAGCTGTGAGGTACATAACATCGCAATTAGAGAGCTGTAGGGGACCATCATACTATATATAAGGGGTTTTGGTGACATACAATTTGTGGGGAGCTATAGTATATATAGGAAACTTTAAAGCCTCATATAATATATAGGAGGCAGTTATGATGATACATCATATTGTATATAGGGGGCTATGTAGCCATTTTACTATATATAGGGAGTTTTGGGGTCCTCAATGTATAATAAAGGGGTATTGGGGGCTGTAGGACCATCATTCTGTATATACAGAGCTGTGTGGGTGCTCAGAGGACATTATTTGTTATGAATGACATTATTACATTATTATGACATTATTAGTTTTGATAGGGGCACTCGGGATCCTTTTTTTGGGGGGGACAGTGTTACTTTAAGTGAGCACTCAAGGGTATTTATTGCTGGAAGGAGGTACGGTACTTTGGATATTATATCCTTCAAAGGCCCATACATGTCGTTGCACAGTAGGGGCATTACTACTTTCTGTGGGATACTTTAATTTTGGGGGGTGGGAGTAATCCCAGTAATGACACAATTGATTAAATATTGGGGTCAGTGGTCCACACTGCAGGTGCACACAGAGTGGGGAGTTTTTGTACTTTGGGAATAGATGGGGACGGCGCTAGAAATGTGAGAAGTCAAATGTGCCTTTGTTGTAATCTGTGCAGATGAGTCCTGGCTGGAGAAGTTGTCATGTCGGTCTGGGCCAGATAGAAATGTGGATGATCCAAATCAGATAGAACGTCATGTGTAAGTTACTATATATATAACTGTACTGTAATCACTTGTTCTGCGGAACTGGTATCTACCAATATACGGTTACTGTTAGGTTGTAATATTGCTCTTTTTAGGTAACTTTTTTTTTAAATTTAGTAGCAGCTAAATGTAATTCAGTCATAGTAAAGGGTGTATGGTAGTATCATTGGTCTTTGTATAGAATGTAGTTTCATATAGAGGTAATGGTGATATTATAATATTATGTATTCGCTATGTAGTGGTGACAGTAGTAGGCACTGTGTAGCCGTATTATTGTATGTATGTTTGTAAGTAAGCTCCGTTATGGCACCATATCTAAGCAGTAAACTTGGTTCTAGAACTGTATCAATGTAGTAATCTAGATTATGGTACCGTATGTATGCCATAATCTCGGTTCTGCTCCAGTTTCTATGTAGCAGGCTTGGTTCCATGTAGTAGACTTATTAAACTCGGTTCTGCTCCATTATTTCTGTAGTAAGCTCTGTATTGCTCCCATATCTCTGTAGTAAGCTCCATTCTGCTCCCATATCTCTGCAGTAAGCTCGGTTCTGCTCCATTATTTCTGTAGTAAGCTCAGTTCTGCTCCCATATCTCTGCAGTAAGCTCCACTCTGCTCCCATATCTCTGTAGTAAGCTCGGTTCTGCTCCCATATCTCTGTAGTAAGCTCGGTTCTGCTCCCATATCTCTGTAGTAAGCTCTGTTTTGCTCCCATATCTCTGCAGTAAGCTCTGCTCTGCTCCCATATCTCTGTAGAAAGCTCCGTTCTGCTCCCATATCTCTGTAGTAAGCTTGGTTCTGCTCCCATACTGCTGTAGTAAGCTCCGTTCTGCTCCCATATTTCTGTAGTAAGCTCTGTTTTGCACCCATATCTCTGTAGTAAGCTCGGTTCTGCTCCTATATCTCCGGAATAAGCTCGGTTCTGCTCCCATATCTCTGGAGTAAGCTCGTTTCTGCTCACATATCTCAGTAGTAAGCTTGGTTCTGCTCCCATATCTCCGGAGTAAGCTCGGTTCTGCTCCCATATCTCTGGAGTAAGCTCGGTTCTGCTCCCATATCTCTGGAGTAAGCTCGGTTCTGCTCCCATATCTCTGGAGCAAGCTTGGTTCTGCTACCATATCTATGCAGCAAGCTCTGTTCTGTTCCCATATCTATGAACCAGTCTGTTTTTAAAGCCTGTTATCTCTGCTACTTTTATGCAATGGCCAGAGATTATTAGGGAAAAGTAGGGCCACCGCAACTGAAGGGCCACTGCCTTGTGATTGCCCCCCAGGCTGAAAAATGCCAGCCAGCCCCTGAGTTGATGCATCTCTATTTGCTGAAGTGCATCAAGTTATTGCAATGGCAGATAAAACATCTGGTTCAGTATGTAAAAATATACTGTAAATGTTGCTGTTGCTTTGGCTACTTGTTTTAGCCCTGACACAGGTGGGGGAATGTTGTGTCTGCGCTCATCAAAGAAGGGTATGCTGGTTAGTCATGCAGGCAAGCAGGTAACAAAGCTTAGTGTGGATAGATGGCATCATGAGGAACTCAGTATCAATAGAGTGCAGCACGGGGGGGGCTCAGTATGTACAGTGGAGTAGCATGAGGGCTCAGCTTAGATAGAGGGCAACATGGCGGGATCAGTATGGAGAGTGGGTCAACATGGCTGGCTCAGTATGGATAGAGGGCAGCATGGAAGGACTCAGAAAGGATAGAGAGCAGCATTGGGGGGCTCAGTATTGAGAGTGGGGTAGAATAGAGGGCTCAATATGGAGAATGAGCAGCATAGAGGGCCCAGTATGGATAGAGGAAAGCATTGAGACTCAGTATGGAGAGTGGGGCAACATAGTTAGCTCAGTATTGAAAGAGGGCAGCATGGGAGACTTAGTATGGAGAGTGGGGCAGCATGTGGGACATAGTATAGAGTGTGCAGAAGGGCGGGAGCTCAGTATGGAGAATGGGGCAGCTTGGAAGGCTCAGGATGGAGAGTGGAACAACATCATCCATCATGCCAGTAATATCTGGAGATAAATTGGACTGTTTTTTAATAGCCAAATGTCTATCTAAACTGAGTTTTCCTGCTAAATTAATTTATATCTTAGGAACAGTGAAAATGCATTTATACCATCTTTGGGACAAAAAGATAGCCCTTCATGAAAAGACTGACATCAGAGAAGTTAAAGGGAACATGTCACCCCCAAAATCGATGATGAGGTAAGCCCACCGTCATCAGGGGCTTATCTACGTTCTGTAATGCATTCTGTAATGCTGTAGATAAGCCCCCGATGTTACCTGAAAGAGGAGAAAAAGAGGTTAGATTATACTCACCCAGGGGCGGTCCCACTGCGGTTCGGTCCGATGGGTGTCTCAGGACCGCTCCGGCTCCTCCTATCTTCATTCCATGATGTCCTCTTCTGGTCTTCACGCCGCTGCTCCGGCGCAGGCGTACTTTGCCCTGTTGAGGGCAGAGCAAAGTACTGTAGTGCGCAGGTGCCGGGCCTCTCTGATCTTTCCGGCATCTGCGCACTGCGACCAGAAGAGGACGTCATGGAATGAAGATGGGAGGCGCCGGAGCAGACCTGAGATGCCCATCGGAGCGGGACCGCCCCTGAGTGAGTATAATCTAATGTCTTTTTCTCCTCTTTCAGGTAACATCAGCGGCTTATCTACAGCATTACAGAATAAGCCCCTGATGATAGTGAGCTTACCTCACCATCGATTTTGGGGGTGACAGGTTCCCTTTAAGCGTGGAGATAGATAGCTTTAAAAATGTTATACTCTGTTTTTCTTCCCATTGTTGCGAGCTGTGGATTGAGATCCTCCATCACTCTTACCTCATCTCCTATGGTGAATTGAGGATTTCCTTTTTTTTGTCTGTTCTCAATGGATGTGGAAAGGTATGATTTAGAACTAGAAAAAACTTTCTGATTTTTCAGTTGTTTCATTCCAAATGAGATGTCATAATAGGGGAATAGTTGGAGTGGTTTCCAACGTTGTCACTCAAAAGAGATTTTTGCGCCAGTGGATTAATATCATTATTCTTATCATTAATTGGACCACATTGCTACACAGCCATCACTTTAGTAGCCAGAGGCGATGCAATGATGGTACAACTGGAACTATGGAAGGACTGAAGATCCTAAAAATGGATTTTGTTTTTTCTCTCATTAATAGGACCATATTGCTGCAAAGCCATTATTTTAGCATCCGGATGTAGAAACCGCAGGAACGTGAGATGTCTTCACGGACAGCAGGCAGATCAAGAGTTAACAGGTTTTTTAACAACACGTATACTCTGCGCAGGGAGCATAAGGACTCGGGAGATGTGTAAGGGAGAAGGGCAGAACTGGGAGCTAGGACGGGATAGGACAGGGACGAACGATAGTTCGATAGGAAGAAACAAAGGCAATAAAACTTATCAGTCTGTAGTCTTCTTGATGGCAGCATCTCGGTTCTCCAACGGTGGCACCGACAACGCGGCACATGAAATCTGTGTCAGTAGAGGACGGGGTTCCAATCCACAGAGTGGGTGATGAGTCTTTGAAATATATGGAGTGCTCCTGCATTCACGAACACCAAACGCTATGCTCAGTCCAGTACAAAGTACCGCCGGAACAAGGCCTCACTCAGCGGTGTATGCAGGTACCTGGCTAAGGGGCTCTGGCCTAGTCACCTGCTTCTCACTGCGCTGCGCGCACATTACAGTCACTGGTATCAACTCAGAGTCACCTCCTGGCACGGAGGTTGGCAGGAAGCTAGCAGTCTGTCATCCACTTACAGCAAACCGGTACGCAGGGGATCTGTCAAGTCAGCCTGTGCTCAAGGGATGCTCTGCTTTCACCGCTGACACTGCACCTGACTGTCCGCTTAGCTTTTCCACCTGGACTCTGACCTTTTTCCCACCTGGACTCTGACCTCTTTCCCTCACGCAGCGCTTTTTAACCCAGCCCCGCCTATCACAGTCACACGCAAGGGTCTGTCTTTGTCTGAAAATGTTCTCCTCTGCAACATTGGTGACAGTCCCGGTAGTTCCAGTGTGAGAAAGGTATACCCGATTTTGTTCTTCCTCCAACACAGAGGCGAGGCAATGATGCTAAAGTCGGAAGTATCTAAGGATTAAAGATAATAGAACAAATCCCCAAATCTCAGCCTTATAGGTTTAAGAGGTTGGTTAATAGAGAATCGTTTGCATGTGTATGCACATTTCTACATCTTTATTTACTTATGCCCATCATTGCGACTTCAGTTTATGTATTTATTTTTTTGCAATTAGTGTCATATATATATATCAACATAATCTAATTAGCCTTCTGATATGCGGAGTGTATGCACACTGGGAGAAACTCATTGAGGCATTGAGGAATATTGTTCTATCTAATATTTCTGTTATATGCTATAAATTCAGGACTACAAGTGAAATGAAAATAGAATTGCATCACTGCACTAGAAATATGAAAAATTGAGAAAGTTTAGCGCATAAATTGGCCAATTCATGTGTACCTGGTAGCCATGATAAGGCATTTCTCGTATACCAGGACCTAGCAATGTGTGGCGCCCCAGGGTCCTGGTTGTCACAGTAGCATTGCTTTCCTCATGGGGAGAGTGATATTACACTTGAAGGCAAGAAGGGATAACTGTAACTAGGTACCACAAACATGCAACACATTCACACTCCAGGCCACCAGGGGAGCTTTTAATCCTATTTACTAGGTGACTCCCTGTGAAGAAACCAGATTGTATCTTAATTTCCCAGACAACCATGTTTTTGCAAACCAAAAGAACTGGCTTTTTATCTGTATATTGGCTTGTGAATTTAAGTGTTTATGTCTGGGGGGTCAAGAAGACAGACTTGTCAACTGATATACTATCTAACATACTGTGTAAGGCTGTAATAGTGATTGTACATAGAGTGTGTTAAGCTTTGTTTATTGATGTGTGCTGATATGCTAATAGTGCTACCTTGATCCCATCACCATTGTTTACCTTATCTTGATGTTGGACTGACGGACTCTGGGTAATTCTAAAAATAGCTTACATGCCTTGGGTATAAAAAGACTCAGAGATCACATCCTGGGAGACAGAAGTAACACAGAGCTACCAGCCAGACATTCTGCAAACCACCCAACAGACAAGAGAAAGGACTGCAGCCAATTCATCATGGCACCATCACGAGGGACACTGATCTATGATTCTATAGGAAACAACCCAGGGGTTTTCGGCTCCGGTTGGAAGGACACAGATCTCATCCAGTGACCATCTCTGAACCATGAATATGTTTGGAGAAAGCCAGGTTTGGGACCCGCTGGTCACCTGGTTCCATGGAGATGGTCAGATAAGCCAGGTGGTGACTCTCGTGTCAACTGGCTTTGGACCTTGTATGGACTCTATGGACAGTTCTTGGTCATCTCCCTATGCTTGTCATTACCTCTTCTCTGTGCGTGCATCCACAGATGGAGTAGCGACCCTGGGAGCTCTGACATCATGTCAACTGGCTTTTAACCTTGTAAAGACTCTTCAGGATCTTAGCCGAGAGTCTGTTGTACACGGTTGAAGAACACAGGACTGCTCTCGGATATCTCCCTACGCTTGTCGTTACCTCCTCTCTGCGTGCATCCACAGATGGAGTAGCGACCCTGGGAGCTCGGACGTAACATCTACCATTATCTCAGCGAGTCAGCGGAAGGGTGGGGCCCTGTAATGTGCACCATCTTGGGGTAATTGGTGGGATTGTTCTGTTTGCTATTGTGTGTTGTGGTTCAATAAAGTATTGCCACACTGTTTTACCTTAACCCTGTGTTGTCTGTGTAGTGTATTGCCCACTGGGAGATAGAGCGGGCGTTCAATGGTATGAGCCGTGGTTCATGCAGTCTTGCTAAAGACAGCCGGGCCAGCGGATGAGAGCACCCACTGACCCCGTTTCTCCACACTCCCCATATATATATATCTGGTAGTCTGTAGGGAAAGTCAGACAGTTCTTGCTAGGAGACAGACTGGATCAGTCTGAGGCAGAGGAGGGTTTACGGAGCTGTGTAGCCGCAGTGCAGCAGTTCCCGGAAAGAGACATTCAGAAAGCCGAATCGATTGCAGTGAACGTGCAGGAGAGCAAAGCACAGGAGAGGATATCAGGGGAGACCAGCCTTGAGCAGGCTGCCTCCTTCTGAGGCACAGAGACTGGTAGCCGGAACACTGAGGTTGTAAGGACCTCTATGACTTACATCAGAGACCGGCAGGACAGCTGAACTCCAAGTTACCTGTCCGACCTAATACCCAGGAGGCACGGTGACACCCTTAGAGGTTGGGGCATGCTAGAGTCCCTATAAATCGCCTCAAGTCACCAGTCATACGGGTTATGTCCTATCCAGGGGACAGAGAGAGATAACATCTGTGAGGACCTTACATGAAGCCATAGGCAGTAAGGGACTACACCACCACGGGGCTAGAGGAAGGCTTTGATTTCCACCTGGATAAGGGGACTCCTAACTTGCATCCAAGCCGGCCGGATCCTGCCTGCCCTGTGATCTGGAGCCCTGGACTGTGGCTGCCTAAAGTCGACAGTAAACAAGGTAAAGAGACTGCAACCTTGTGTCCTTGTTCTTTACTGCGCCATTCACCATCTACCATCCACACACCGAGAGCCCTGGGGATATACTTCACCTGTGAGAAGGTATACCATCTAGCTGCCATAACATCACCCCAGAGAACCCCTTAAAGCAGTGTCGGTCCCCACTTACCGAATAGCACAGGTGGCGCCACAAACATAAACTTTATTCCCTTTAAAGACCTTTCCCTTTTACATGAGCGCCCAGGGCCACGGACCGGGTCGCAGCCACCGTGACATCCCCCTGTGAAACGCTAGACCCGGTACCGAGTACCCCACGGCCCTGGCGGGGTGACTCAAATGCCTTTCCTCACTTAGAATAAAGTCTTCATCTGTATGGGAACATGAATCCTCTGTTTTTGAAATGTACAAGTCAATAATAATCTGGTATGAAAATAATTATTGTTCTTTATCCTTGATTACATTGTTATGATCTGGATAATTGTTTTTCTCCCTTCCTTTACATTTTTAGTAGGATAGGTAATAGAGCAAAAAGGGAAAGTACATTCTATCTTTATAGGTAGCTCTCCTCGAAATCCTTGATCTACTGTATCCTTTTCTTTCGCATAGGGAGATAATAGTGTATGGAGAGCGTTCTATTGTTAGTGAAATACTATTGAATTGTATATTTTAGGCGTTATAATAAAATTGAGCTTTAAAAATGTTTTGTTTCACTTTAGTAAGTGATATTTTTAATACTTGGTTGATGGTATTCATTCTGGTTTAGCGATATTCTTATTTTGGACCAATTACATGGTCAAATGTTAAACATTCTTGTAACACCATTTATTTCTCCAGGCTTCCAGTTAACCACAGCTGACCTCTTCATAGACAAGTCAGTCAGTGGTTGGGCACTCTTAGAAACTTTTTAATGAATTTATGATAGTAATTTGCAAACTGAAGAAAACAATGCAAGACCTTTAAAGATTTGAGCTGCATTCACTCATTAATTGCTTGGACCTTTTCAGGATCCATTCAGAAACCTTTAGCGGACTAGATAGATATTCCCTAGGAAGTTTACTTCTTTAACTAGGAAAACACATGTTTCAAGTTTAGCAAATTAAGAATAGTGTCTGAGTCATTGGAAAATATTTAGAATTGAGAGTCCTCAGTGGTTGATACCTTTTAATGGCTAACGGTACAAAGATATATATCTTTCCTGAGTCATTGGAGTAAGGTTCATACATGGTGGATGAGTGACTGAGAATTAGGTGAATAAACGAAGATTTCATCCAGACAGACAACCACATATTGACTATTTATATATCTTAATGTGTCATTAACTAAATTTTGAAAAACAGATGGCACATTGCTTAGCCCAAAAGGCATCACAATATATTCATAGTGTTCTTCAAGTGTGTTAAATGCTGGCTGCCACTCGTCTCCTTCTCATATGAATTAGGTTTATATGCACCCCTGAGGTCGAGCATGGTGAACCATTGGGTTCACAACTACTGGATATAGAGATCAGGGATCAGTGACAGAGGATACTGATGATTTTCTTAAGTTCCCAGTAATCAAAACATGGCCATCATCTTTTCTACCAACAAAAATTAAACCTGAGTCTACTGATGACATGGAAGGTCTGATGAACCCTTTTTGCACACCATTTGCTATATATCCTGCCATGGTCTTGCATTTTGGATCAGAAAGATGATATATTTTACCCTTTTGGGAGGCAGAAGCTAGATACCAGATTAATGGGGCAATCATAAATTCTGTGAGGGAGTACTTTTTTTCAGATTCAAACACAAAAAATACATTAGTAAATTCAGATAAATAAATACATTTGCTTTCACAATGTACAATATCATCTTGGTGCTGGTCAACAATAGGGTTGTGTTTTCACAACCAGTGTATGCAAGAGACCATAACTGTGGATAAGCTTTCAAGAAAAAAAATGAAATGAAATCAAAATGTAAAGTACCAACATGCATACTTCAGAAAAAACCCAAACAATCCCCATTTTTAAAACTGCTCCCTTGAAGGTATTCAAAACTGCATTCAAGAAGTTTGTTAACTTTTCTGGAATAAAGGTACAAGTATAAAATAAAATTACACTTTTTTACTACAATAGAGAAAACACCAAAAAAAACAGGCAAAGATGCTTACCTGTCTAGGCCTCAAATCAAATGCACTATCATGGTGCAGCGGGCCCGAGTAAAGATGGCAACTACACAGGTGCGGTAATACCAATGAGACAGCCAGCCTACAATCAGATATTGGCTGTTTGGCACACCAGAGCAAACAGATAATCTGCATGTGGCCGTGCTCACACAGAGAATGCAAAAAATCTGGATCATATCTACTATATAATTGTCTAAGGGGTACTTCCGTCTGTCTGTCTGTCCTTCTGTCTGTCTGTCACGGATATTCATTGGTCACGGCCTCTGTCTGTCACGGAAATCCAACTCGCTGATTGGTCGTGGCAAAACAGCCACGACCAATCAGCGACGGGCACAGTCCGGCACCAAAATGGCCGCTCCATCCTCCCCGCAGTCAGTGCCCGCTCCATAATCCCCTCCAGTCAGCGCTCACACAGGGTTAATGGCAGCGCTAATGGACCGCGTTATGCCATGGTGTAACGCACTCCATTAACGCTGCTATTAACCCTGTGTGACCAAATTTTTACTATTGATGCTGCCTATGCAGCATCAATAGTAAAAAGATCTAATGTTAAAAAAGATCTAATGTTAAAAATAATTTAAAAAAATCATTATATACTCCTCCTATACTCCTTATATGCTCCTCGCGACGCTCCGGTGACCGCCCCATGCAAGCGGCAGGTTCCAGTGCCAAGGATGGTATGCGAGAAGGACCTGCCATGACGTCACGGTCATGTGACCGCGACGTCATCCCAGGTCCTGCGAGAAGGACCTGCCATGACATCATGGTCATGTGACCGCGACGTCATCACAGGTCCTGCGCTCATACCAACCATGGGACCGGAACCTGCCGCGTGCACCGCACACAGGGCCAGGACTTCAACGGGCCTTCGGAAGGTGAGTATGTTTATTTTTTATTTTAAGTCTGTATACTACGTGGCTCTGTGCTGTATACTCCATCGCTGTGCAATATACTACGTGGCTGTGCAATATACTACGTGGCTGTGCAATATACTACATGGCTGGGCAATATACTACGTAACTGGGCAATATATTATGTGGCTGGGCAATATACTACGTGACTGGGCAATATACTACGTGGCTGGGCAATATACTACGTGACTGGGCAATATATTATGTGGCTGGGCAATATACTACGTGACTGGGCAATATACTACGTGGCTGGGCAATATACTACGTGACTGGGCAATATACTACGTGGCTGGGAAATATACTACGTGGCTGGGCAATATACTACATGGCTGGGCAATATACTACATGGCTGGGCAATATACTACGTGGCTGGGAAATATACTACGTGGCTGTGCAATATACTACGTGGCTGGGCAATATACTATGTGACTGGGCAATATACTACGTGACTGGGCAATATACTACGTGGCTGGGCAATATACTACGTGACTGGGCAATATACTACGTGGCTGGCCAATATACTACGTGGCTGGGCAATATTCTACGTGGACATGCATATTCTAGAATACCCGATGCATTAGAATCAGGCCACCATCTAGTCCTATTAATAATCACCCTATGGTGGGTGTTATGACCCCAATGGCAGAGGGTCTCAGGAATAATTGCTAAGTCTGCAAACACAGAAAACCAGCTCATAGGGCAGTGGTAACTGGGCTGACCATATATCTAATCCTAGCACCACAAATACCAGCAGCCGGGGAACGTTCCTACGTTGATCCTAGAAGTCTCGCGCCAGCCGGAGAACTACCTAACCCTAGAAGGGAAAAGAAAGACCTTTCTTGCCTCCAGAGAAAATACCCCAAAAGTTGGATAGAAGCCCCCAACAAATAATAATGGTGAGGTAAGAGGAAAAGACAAACATAAGAATGAGCTAGGTATTTAGCAAAGAGAGGCCCACTAGCTAATAGCAGAATATAGAAAGATAACTTATATGGTCAGCAAAAATCCTATCAAAAATATCCACACTGGAAATTCAAGAACCCCCGAACCGTCTAACGGCCCGGGGGGAGAACACCAGCCCCCTAGAGCTTCCAGCAAGGTCAGGAATAACATTTAGTACAAGCTGGACAAAAATGAGAGCAAGCAAATAACCCAAAAAACAAAGAAGCAGGACTTAGCTTAATTTTGCACGAACCAGGACCAGCAGATAGGAGCAAACAGAATGTGTCTGATTACAACAATGCCAGGCACTGGACTAAGGTTCCAGGAGGTTTATATAGCAACACCCCTGAACTAACGACCCAGCTGGGTGCAAACTGAGGGAAGAAAATCCCAGAGTAATATCACTAGTAACCACAAGAGGGAGCCAAAAAGTCTAATTCACAACAGGTGGGCTGCCGAGTGACTGTTCTGTGTTTTGTGTGAACAGAGGCCACAATTTACAAAGCCATCAGGGCCCAACTGCACCTCAAAAAGTAAAAATAAATAAAGTGCATAATAACATATCAAAATATGTAAGGTATTAGTTAATATTATGGCCACAGTACGTAAGCTGGCAACCCACATCAAGGGTCCTCACACTTGGCAGTCCTACTCTAACAGCAAAAACCACCAAAGGAGGGGAAAAAAAGGAGGAAAAAACCTCCACTGTTGTAGAGAAAACATAAAAAAAGGCAAAAATGTAAACTACTAGGCATTGTTTTAGACAAGCTCTCAGATAAATAAATACATTTGTTTTCACAATGTACAATATCATCCTGGTGCTGGTCAACAATAGGGTTATGTTTACCCAACCAATGTGCGCAAAAGTGGATAAGCTTTCAAGAAAAAAAAATGAAATGAAATCAAAATGTAAGGTACCAACAGGCATACTTCAGAAAAACCCCAAACAATCCCCATTTTAAAAACTGCTCCCTTGAAGGTATTCAAAACTGCATTCAAGAAGTTTGTTAACTTTTCAGGAATTAAGGTGCAAATCAGTAACCTAGTTACCAGGGGGGCAGAGGGGACCATTGCCCTGGGCCCACACTCTGAGGTGGCCCACCCGGAGCTACGCTACTATCGGCGTGTGCACAGCACACTGATACAGTTACATTTTGTGGCAGAGCAGTGAGAATCGATCTCCCTGCTCTTCCACCCAGCCACTTTGGGGCCCCTGAGCAGGCAGGGGGTCCGGTGCCAGCAGTGGGCCCCCCGCCTGTCATTGCAGGGTCACCTGTATCGGCTGGATACCGATACAGCTGACCGCATTGATGAAAGAAGCAGCGTTACACTCCCTCCTCCATCATCTCCCTGTCAGCATTTGACGCAGACACTGACAGCAGGCACGATAATGTCACTACCTGGCGCCCACTGTTCGGAGAAGTGCGGGCGCTCGGAGCTGTGGAGGACCCAGGAAAAAGAGAGGTGAGTATTTATTTATTTGTATTCATGGACCGCTCCCTGCACTTTACCCCCGGAACACTGCGATCAAACAAGATTGCAGCATTTCAATGGCATAGAGAAGCATAGCACAGTGAGGGGGCTCCCTGCATGCTTCCCTCAGACCCTCAGAACAATGAAATGCAGGGTCGGACTGGCCCACCGGAGAACTGGAGGATTCTCCGGTGGGCCCAGGCACTGACACCTGCTGGCATATTGGCCAGCAGCTGCCTAGAGCCCCCACTGCTCCAGGGGCCCCCCTGCCAGTGGAGTGTTGCTAATAGTGGCACACCAAGCTGCTATGGGGCCCCTAAGTCAAGGGGGCCCTCCTGGTGCCAGAGAGCAGCAGATGGACAGGAACCTGTCCCCGCTGCCAAAAAGAAATTAATATTCACGCTTCCCCACGGGCATGGAGAGGCGTAAATACCATTTCACTTTAATGGTGCGGCTGAATGGGGGGCCCCAGAGGTGGGCCCCTAAAGGGTGGTGATCCTTGATTGCAAACCCTGCAGCTTGGGACCAGAGCGGAGCTGCAGGGACACACGCCATCCTCCTTCCTGCCCGGCACTTACTGTCTGAATCAGTGTGGCTGGATGACGTCATCATTCAGCGTGGCTGTTTCAGAGAGAAAGTTGTCAGAATGTGCTGCGGCTGCTGGGAACGTGCGGAGAGGCGAGTGGGTGCTGTGTATGTGTGCCTGCCTGCGTGTGTGTGTCTGTGGTGTGTGTGCGGCTGTGTGTGTGTGCCTGCGTGTGTGTGGCTGTGTGCATCTCTGCCTGCCTCCGTGTGTGCAGCTGTGTGTGTGGGGGGAGGCGATGATGATGATGGTGCTGTAGGCAATGATGATGGTGCTGGAGGTAATGATGATGGTGGTGGGGGCAATGATGATTTTGCTGGAGGCAATGATGATGATGGTGGGGGCAATGATGATGGGGTTGGAGGCAATGGTGATGGTGCTGGAGGCAATGATGATGGTGCTGGAGGCAATGATGTGCTGGAGGCAATGATGATGGTGCTGGGGCAATGATGATGGTGCTGGAGGCAATGATGATGGTACTGGAGGCAATGATGACGGTGGTGGGGGCAATGGTGATGATGGTGGTGGGGGCAATGATGATGATGGTGCTGGAGGTAATGATGGTGGTGGGGGCAATGATGATGGTGCTGGAGGCAATGATGATGATACTGGAGGCAATGATGATGGTGCTGGAGGCAATGATGATGGTACTGGAGGCAATGATGATGGTGGTGGGGCAATGATGATGGTACTGGAGGCAATGATGGTGGTGAGGCAATGATGATGGTGCTGGAGGCAATGATGATGGTACTGGAGGCAATGATGATGGTGGTGGGGGCAATGATGATGGTGGTGGGGGCAATGATGATGATGGTGTTGGGGGCAATGATGATGATGGTGGTGGGGGCAATGATGATGGTGGTGGGGGCAATGATGGTGGTGGTGGGGCAATGATGATGGTAGTGGTGGGGGAAATGATGATGATGGTGCTGGAGGCAATGATGATGGTGCTGGAGGCAATGATGATGGTGGGGCAATGATGATGGTGCTGGAGGCAATGATGATGGTGGTGGGGGCAATGATGATGGTGCTGGAGGCAATGATGATGGTGGTGGGGGCAATGATGATGATGATGATGATGATGGTGGTGGGGCAAAGATGATGGTGGGGGAGGCAATGATGATGATGGTGGTGGGGAAGCAATGATGGTGGTGGGGGAGGCAATGATTATTGTGGTGGTGGTGGGGGAGGCAGTGATGATGATGGTGGTGGGGGAGGCAATGATGATGGTGGTGGGGAAGAAAGCAATGAGGGTTGTGGTGTAAAGGACAAAGATGGTAGTGGTGGAAAAGGCAAAGGTGGTGGGGGAGGAAGCAATGATGAAGGTGGTAATGAGTACAATGGTGGAGGGGGAGAACAATGATGATGGTGGAGGGGGCTGCATTATACCCTTTCAGGTGGGCTGCATTATACCCTTTGAGGAGGCTACATTATAATTCTGTGGGGGGCTGCATTATTCTCTGAGGGGGCTGCATCATACTATATGAGGGGAGCTACATTATGCCCTATAAGGGGCTACAGTATATTCTATGGGGGCTGCCTTATGAGGGGTTGGCATTATTCTCTGAGGGGGCTATATTATATTCTGTGGAGGGGCTGCATTATATTATATGTGGGGGCTGCATTATTCTCTCAGGTGGCTACATCATACTATATGAGGGGAGCTGCATTATGCCCTATGAGGGGCTACAGTATATTCTATGGGGGGCTGCCTTATGAGGGGGTTGCATTATACTCTGAGGGGCTACAGAATATTCTGTGGAGGGGCTGCATTATGCCATATGAGGGAGCTACATTATATTCAATGGGAGGTTATACCTTGTGAGGGGGTTGCATTATATTTTGTGGGGTGCTGTATTATACCCTATGATGGGGGCTGCATTATATTCCATGAGGGAGGCTACATTAAATTCTTTGAGGGAGCTGCATTATATTCTATGGGGGGCTGCATTATATTCTGTGGGAGGCTACATTATATTCTATGAGAGGGGCTACTTTATATTCTATGAGGTGGCTATCCCAACCCCTGCTACATAATTAAGATGTTACTACCTTATATTATGCCCTGATATTAGCGTGTTTTACTACACAATTGATGGTCTTGAATTTATTTCTATGTAGCTACATAGTGGGCCTCAAGAATGATTTTCTCTGGTGGGCCCAAGGTGCTCCAGTCCGACGCTGACGAGATGTGATCGCATTGTTCTGAGGTTCTCCCTACCTGCAGACCCCCAGATCCAAGGGTTCTTCCGGGTGCTGCAGGGAGGTGGCTTGTCTGTGCCTGCTGAGAGCAGGACCCGAGAAGCCTCCTTCACTGACTGACAGATCGCTGATCTGACACAGTGCTGTGCAAAGTTTCAGATCAGCGATCTGACTTTATACAGTGATGCCCCATCCTAGGACAATGTAAAAAAATACACAAAAATATTATACTGTGTAAAAATATTTTTTTTTATAATTCCTAAATAAAGAAAAAATAAATATTGTTCCAATAAATACATTTCTTTATGTAAATAAAAAAACCAATAAAAGTACCCATATTTAGTATCACTGCGTCCGTAATGACCCGACCTATAAAACTGTCCCACTAGTTAACCCCTTCAGTGAACACCAAAAAAAATAAAAAACGAGGCAAAAAACAATGCTTTATCATCATACCGCCGAACAAAAAGTGGAATAACACACGATCAAAAAGTCGGATATAAATAAACATGGTACCGCTGAAAATGTCATCTTGTCCCGCAAAAAAACAAGCTGCCATACAGCATCATCAGCAACAAAATAAAAAAGTTCTAGCTCTCAGAATAAAGCGATGCAAAAACAATTATTTTTTATATAAAATAGTTTTTATTGCATAAAAGCGCCAAAACATAAAAAAATGATAAAAATGAGGTATCGCAGTCATCATACTGACCTGAATAATAAAATTGCTTTATCACGTTTACAACACGCGGAATGGTATAAATGCCTCACCAAAAAGAAATTCATGAATTGCTGGATTTTGTTCATTTTGCCTCCTAAAAATCGGAATAAAAAGTGATCAAAAAATGTCAGGTGCCCGAAAATGGTACCAATAAAAACGTCAACTCGTCCAGCAAAAAACAAGACCTCACATGACTCTGTGGGCCAAAATATGGAAAAATTATAGCTCTCAAAATGTGGTGATGCAAAAATAATTTTTTGCAATAAAAAGCATCTTTTAGCATATGATAGCTGCCAAACATAAAAACCCGATATAAAAACCTGCTATAAATAGTAAATCAATCCCCCCTTTATCACCCTTTATCCCTTAGTTAGGAAAAAATAATAAAAAAAATGTATTTATTTCTATTTTCCCATTAGGGTTAGGGTTGGGGCTAAAGTTAGGGTTACGGTTGGGGCTAAAGTTAGGGTTACGGTTGGGGCTAAAGTTAGGGTTGGGGCTAAAATTAGGGTTAGGGTTGGGGCAAAAGTTAGGGCTAGTGTTTGGATTAGGGTTAGGAATGGGATTACATTTACAGTTGGGATTAGGGTTAGGGTTGGGATTAGGGTTAGGGGTGTGTTGGGCTTCGGGTTGTGGTTAGGGTTGTGATTAGGGTTAGGGGTGTGTTCGGGTTACGGGTGTGGTTAGGGTTATGGTTAGTGTTGGGATTAGGGTTTGGGGTGTGTTGAGGTTAGGGTTGGAGTTAGAATTGGGGGGTTTCCACTGTTTAGACACATCAGGGGCTCTCCAAACGCGACATGGCATCCGATCTCAATTCCAGCCAATTCTGCGTTGAAAAAGTCAAATTTGGGCTCCTCCCCTTCCGAGCTCTGCCATGCGCCCAAACAGTGGTTTACCTCAACGTATGGGGTATCAGCATATTTAGGACAAATTGGACAACAACTTTTGCAGTCCACTTTCTCCTGTTACCCTTGTGAGAATAAAAATTTGGGGCTAAAAAATCTTTTTTGAGGGAAAAAAATGATTTTTTATTTTCACAGCTCTGCGTTATAAACTTTAGTGAAACACTTGGGGGTTTAAAGTTTTCACAACACATCTAGGTAAGTTCCTTGGGGGTCTAGTTTCCAAAATGATGTCACTTGTGGGGGTATTCTACTGTTTAGGCTCATCAGTGGCTCTGGCTCTGCAAACGCAACATGATGCCCGCAGACCATTCCATCAAAGTCTGCATTCCAAAATGTCACTATTTCCCTTCCAAGCCCGACATTTGCCCAAGCAGTAGTTTTCCCCCACATATAGGATACCAGTGTACTCAGAACAAATTGCACAACAACTTTTGGGGTCCAATTTCTTCTGTTACCCTTGTGAAAATACAAAACTGGGGGCTAAAAATTCATTTTTGTGGAAAAAAAATGATTTTTTATTTTCACCGCTTTGTGTTATAAACTTTAGGCTACTTTCAGACATAGCGCATTTTTGAGCGCTATTTTGCGGGCGCTTTTCAAAAATGCGCAATGTCATTTTCGTCTGCCGGCAAAGTGAATGAGAAATTCACTTTGCCGTTCAGACACACCGCAAAAAAACGCGGCGCTTTTGTCTGCAAACACGCCGGCGTAAAAAGAATTGACATGTCAATTCTTTACGCAGCGGCGTGTCTGCGTATCCCCCTAGGGCCCCATATTAACGTGCACACACAGCGCCTTTGTCCTGGGTGTCGGCGTCTTTGTACGGAGGGGTTGACACCCAGGACCGGACGTGACGTCGGACAGGAAGAGGGAAGCCCCCGCCCCCCAGTGAAGCAGCATGGAGTGTGAGTGTGTGTGTGTGTATGTGTGTGTGTGTGGCGACGCTGCAGCGATAGCGACAACGATGCCGATCGCTGCAGCGTCGCTGTTTGATCGCTGGAGAGCTGTCACACAGACCGCTCTCCAGCGACCAAGGATGCCGAGGCCCCCGGGTAACCAGAGTAAACATCGGGTTACTAAGCGCAGGGCCGCGCTTAGTAACCCGATGTTTACCCTGGTTACCAGCGTAAAAGTAAAAAAAACAAACAGCACATACTCACCAGCGCGTCCCCCAGCGTCTGCTTCCTGACACTGACTGAGCTCCGGCCTTAACAGCACAGCGGTGACGTCACCGCTCTGCTTTCACTTTCACTTTAGGGCCGGCGCTCAGTCACTTTGATACGTGGCACTTTGATACGTGGCACGTGGCACTGAAATATGTGGCACTGAAATATGTGGCACGTGTCACTTAAATACGTGGCACTTTGATACGTGGCACTTTGATACGTGGCACGTGGCACTTTGATACGTGGCACTGAAATATGTGGCACGTGGCACTTTGATACGTGGCACTGAAATACGTGGCACTGAAATACGTGATACGTGGCACTTAAATACGTGGCACGTGGCACTGAAATACGTGGCACTGAAATACGTGGCACGTGGCACTGAAATATGTGGCACGTGGCACTTTGATACGTGGCACGTGGCACTTTGATACGTGGCACTGAAATACGTGGCACTGAAATACGTGATACGTGGCACTTAAATACGTGGCACGTGGCACTGAAATACGTGGCACTGAAATACGTGGCACGTGGCACTGAAATACGTGGCACGTGGCACTGAAATACGTGGCACGTGGCACTGAAATACGTGGCACTTAAATACGTGGCACTTAAATACGTGGCACTTAGGCTATGTTCACATTTGCGTTGTGCGCCGCATGCGTCCTTTTTTTGATTGATTTTGGACGCAGCAAAAATGCAACTTGCTGCGTCCTCTGCGGCCGGATGCGTGCGCTGCAGTGACGCATGCGGCCGGCGCAAAACGCAAGTGCGACGCATGTCCATGCGCCCCCATGTTAAATATAGGGGCGCATGACGCATGCGGCGCCCGACGCTGCGGCGCAGACCGCAAATGTGAACGTAGACTTAAATAGCTGGATAGAGCTGGATCCGCGGGCTGTGATCTGGCCTACGCTCAGCACTCTGCGGAGCGCTGTCATTCAAAACACGTCCACTCATTTTGGTGTTTAGTCCCAAAATGGAGGATGGAAGAAGAAAAGGGTTGGACAAGGAAATGACATCATTTCTTTTTTTTTCCCCCACTGCAGTTAAAGCTTTATTTGTGTCAAACACAGACAATCTGCAGAGAAAACTGCATAAAAAACCGCACTAAAAACCGCATCAAAAACGCACCAAAAACGCACCTGCGTTTTCTGCCAAGAGCTGCGGTTTTTGTCCTGAAAAAAAAGGATTGAAATCAGGATCGTGTGAACATACCCTTACCGTACAGGGTTACGAGGGGGGGCGTCTGACTGACGCCTGCCCTAGTAACCTGGGGTTAGTGACAGTGGGGTTAGTAAACCCCAGCTGATGTCTGTTCCGCTTGCTGAGGCGTCTTTGGCTCAAGGCCATTGCAGCTCGCAGAATCGACATGATGTTAACTCCAGTGTGTATTGTATTCTGAGTCATAAAGACAGGAAATGACCTCAATGACTCTTTTTTTTTTTCCCCCTTTTTTTTTTTTCAAACAAACTTTATTTTCAGTACACAATGCTGAAAAAAACGCAGCTGCAAAAAACGCAGCAAAAAACGCTGTGTGTGAAAGCAGCTGCGTTTTTTGCCTGCGTAAAAAAACGCAGGTAAAGCAGCAGCAAAATACGCGCGCGTAAAAATACGCAGCAAATATGCTGTGTGTGAAAGTAGCCTTAGTGAAACACTTGGGGGTTCAAAGATCTCACAACACACCTAGATAAGTTCCTTGGGGGGTCTAGTTTCCAATATGGGTTACTTGTTGGGGTTTCTACTGTTTAGGTACATCAGGGGCTCTGCAAACGCAATGTGACACCCACAGACCATTCCATCAAAATCTGCATTCCAAAACGGCGCTCCTTCCCTTCCAAGCTCTGCCATGCACCCAAACAGTGGTTCCCCCCCCACCTATGGGGAATCAGCATACTCAGGACAAATTGCACAACAACCTTTGGGGTCCAATTTCTCCGGGTACCCTTGGGAAAATAAAAAATTGTGGGCTAAAAAAAGAATCTTTTTTTTCAACAAAAATTATCTATTTTCACGGCTCTACATTATATACTTCTGTGAAACAATTGGGGGTTCAAAATGCTCACCACTAGTGTTGAGCATTCCGATACTGCAAGTATCGGGTATCGGCCGATACTTGCTGTATCGGAATTTCCGATACCGAGATCCGATACTTTTGTGGTATCGGGTATCGGGTATCGCAACAACATTAATGTAATAATGTGTAAAAAAGAGAATTAAAATAAAAAATATCGCTATACTCACCTGTCCGACGCAGCCGGGACCTCAGCGAGGGAACCGGCAGCGTTGTTTGTTTAAATTTCGCGCTTTTACTTGGTTACGTGAAGTCCCGGCTTGTGATTGGTCAGGGCGGCCATGTTGCCGGGACGCGGACCAATCACAGCAAGCCGTGACGAAATTACGTCACGGCTTGCTGTGATTGGTCCGCGTCCCGGCAACATGGCCGCCATTAACCAATCACAAGCCGTGACGTCACGGGAGGCTGGACATGCGCGTATTTTGAAAAGCGCGCGTGTCCAGCCTCCAGTGACGTCCCGGCAACATGGCCGCCATTAACCAATCACAAGCCGGGATGTCACGGGAGGCTGGACATGCGCGTATTTTGAAAAGCGCGCGTGTCCAGCCTCCAGTGACGTCCCGGCAACATGGCCGCCATTAACCAATCACAAGCCGGGACGTCACGGGAGGCTGGACATGCGCGTATTTTGAAAAGCGCGCGTGTCCAGCCTCCAGTGACGTCCCGGCAACATGGCCGCCATTAACCAATCACAAGCCGGGACGTCACGGGAGGCTGGACATGCGCGTATTTTGAAAAGCGCGCGTGTCCAGCCTCCAGTGACGTCCCGGCAACATGGCCGCCATTAACCAATCACAAGCCGGGACGTCACTGGAGGCTGGACACGCGCGCTTTTCAAAATACGCGCATGTCCAGCCTCCCGTGACGTCACGGCTTGTGATTGGTTAATGGCGGCCATGTTGCCGGGACGCGGACCAATCACAGCAAGCCGTGACGTAATTTCGTCACGGCTTGCTGTGATTGGTCCGCGTCCCGGCAACATGGCCGCCCTGACCAATCACAAGCCGGGACCTCACGTAACCAAGTAAAAGCGCGAATTTTAAACAAACAACGCTGCCGGTTCCCTCGCTGAGGTCCCGGCTGCGTCGGACAGGTGAGTATAGCAATATTTTTTATTTTAATTCTTTCTTTTACACATTAATATGGTTCCCAGGGCCTGAAGGAGAGTTTCCTCTCCTTCAGACCCTGGGAACCATCAGGGATACCGTCCGATACTTGAGTCCCATTGACTTGTATTGGTATCGGGTATCGGTATCGGATTGGATCCGATACTTTGCCGGTATCGGCCGATACTTTCCGATACCGATACTTTCAAGTATCGGACGGTATCGCTCAACACTACTCACCACACATCTAGATAAGTTCCCTTGGTGGTCTAGTTTCCAAAATGGGGTCAAGTGTGGGGGGTTTCCACTGTTTAGGCACATCAGTGGCTCTCCAAACGTGACATGGTGTCTGATCTAAATTCCAGCCAATTCTGCGTTGAAAAAGTCAAACGGTGCTCCTTCCCTTCCGAGCTCTGCCATGCGCCCAAACAGGGGTTTACTCCCACATATGGGGTATCAGCATACTCAGGACGAATTGCACAATAACTTTTGGGATCCAATTTCTCCTGTTACCTTTAGGAAAATAAAAAATTGATTTTTTATTTTTACAGCTCTACATCATATACTTCTGTTAAGCACATTACCCATGCTCACTTTCCTCAGAAGAGAAGTGAGCTACACTTTGCAAAATATAAAAACATACTGATCCCGTAGCAGATATGTTACCTGTGTATCAAAAAGTGTTGTATGAAAAAAGATCTAAAAAAAATTATTTTATTTAAACAATATTAAAATGTACACAAACAATTCTTAAAAACAGGGTGCCTCAAACCGTAGAACACATATACATAGGGAGATTAAGCTGGAGCAGTATGCATCAATACACAGGAACACATGTCAGAGCAAATACATAAATCCTGTATCATCTGTGGACATCAATATACACAGATAAGCAGGTGTGGTATGCTAACTGTACAAATGATAAGAAAGGCACACCAAAGAAATTTGTAACTACATTGATACCGCTCTGATTATCAAACATGAACCAGTACGGCAATCCATTAGCAATAGCATGACCTACAATTTTAAGATACATGTGCAGCTAATAAATCACTAGAAAGCCATATAATGGCACACGCCAGAGCTGCATATGTACCTATAATAGAACGTATGTTGTAACATGGTGTAGAGCAATGCCCTGTGCCTAATACATGTTACCTGGGTCTGCGCTGTCTCCACACATAAGATGCCCAGTGGCACGCTACTTCTCCCAACCCCAAGTCGTAGGGAGACACTGAGCTCTGCCATGCGCCTAAACAGTGGTTTACCCCCACATATAGGGTATCAGCGTACACAGGACAAATTGCTCAACAACTTTTGGGGTCCAATTTCTCCTGTTCCCTTGGTAAAATAAAACAAATTGGATCTGAAGTAAATTTTTTGTGGAAAAAATTTAAATGTTCATTTTTTAAAACATTACAAAAATTCCTGTGAAGCACCTGAAGGCTTTATAAACTTCCAGAGGGTGGTTTTGAGCACCTTAAGGGGTACAATTTTTAGAATGGTGTCACTTTGGGGTATTTTCTATCATATAGACCTCTCAAAGTGACTTCAAATGCGATGTGGTCCTTTATTAAAAAATGATGTTGTAAAAATGAGAAATCGCTGGTTAACTTTTAACCCTTATAACAAAATTGCGCTGAGGTAAAGTAGACATGTGGGAAATGTTAATATTAAGCATTTTTTGTAGCATATCTGTGTGATTTAAGGGCATGAAAATTGATTTCCATTTCCATTTTTTTCACAAATAAATGCAAGTATTATCAAAGAAGTTTTATGACTATCATGAAGTACAATATTTCACAAGAAAACAGTGTCAAAATCACCAGGATCCATTGAAGCGTTCCAGAGTTATAACCTCATAAAGGGACAGTGGTCAGAATTGTAAAAATTGGCCCGGTCATTAACATGCAAACCACCCTTGGGCGTAAAAGGGGTTAAAAGAGGCATAGATGCTCATGAGGAGAATATAATTTTACCTCTAAACAAGTCATTAGTGCGACCACACTTAGAATAATGTGTACAGTTCTGGTCTTCGTGTATAAGAAAGACATAGCTGAACTAGAGTGGGTGCAGAGAAGAGCGACCAAGGTTATTAGAGGATTGGAGGGAGTCTGGGGTCTTGACTGGGGGGGTCAAGATAGGTTATTACACTTGGGTCTACTTAGTTTGGAAAAATGAAGGCTAAGGGGTGATCTTATTTAATATATAAATATATGAGGGGACAGTACAAAGACCTTTCTGATGATCTTTTTAATCATAGACCGGTGACAGGGACAAGGGGGCATCCTCTACGTCTGGATGAAAGAAGGTTTAAGCATAATAACAGACGCGGATTCTTTACTGTAAGAGCAGTGAGACTATGGAACTCTCTGCCGTATGATGTTGTAATGAGTGATTCACTACTTAAATTTAAGAGGGGGCTGGATGCATTTCTTGAAAAGTATAATGTTACAGGTTATATATTAGATTCCTTGATGGGGTGTTGATCCAGGGAACTAGTCTGACTGCCATATGTGGAGTCGGGAAGGAATTTTTTTCCCCAATGTGGAGCTTAGTGTTTGCCACATGGGTTTTTTTGCCTTCCTCTGGATCAACATGTTAGGCTATGGGTTGAACTAGATGGACTTAAAGTCATCCTTCAGCCTTAAATACTATGTTACTATGTTACTCAACATCTTACTCACCACTGTTCCAGTGCTGCGCCCCAATTCTTCCTGCAGGTTACCTTAGCTGCAAAAGTCATGTTACATGTACCCCAATCACTGAACTCGAAGGTGTATGTTAAAAGACAATGATAGGCTGCAATGATCACGTGAAAAATACCGGTTGTAATGTCTGTTAGCTCACATAACTTATCTGGTTGGGATAGTAGGGAATAGATATTATGTACCTTATTTTACATTCATTGCTGCCTATGTGCAGCTATTTATTACCACGCAAAAGTAGATCCACTTGTTTTATTGGTGCCCTTTCTGTGTTTAATGTTCTTCACGTTCTATTTCAGAAACTTCTATACAAGCTCTACAAACCATAGACAATCTCATACATAGTACATATTCTCTCTCCTTCTTAAAGTGCTGTACGATGTATAAGTACCAGAAGTGCTTTATAGAATACAACATCTTTTTTTATACTTGTAAAAGAAAGCAACGATACATCGCAAGGAATCCAAATGTAATTTATTTTGGCATGCGTTTCACTAAAAAAAAAAACTTGGCCTGGTTAATGATAAAAAAACAGTATTCTTAAGCAAAAATAGAAAACTATTAAAGCCCTTAGTACTGGAAGATTACAAACATTTACTCCCTAGCAAGCAAAACCTTACATTTTCATTTCAACTGAATTTAAATAAAATGAACAAACATTTTACATGTTAATTAACAGCATATGCAAGTTCCTTTTATTTGTTAAAATGGCACAGTATGCTTTACAAAGAACAATGCTTTGGGGCCCAATCAACATTTAATTTACAAAATTGTATGGCCCACAGTACTGAAGAATGTAGTTTTACATTTCAGTAACCTCCTGTTAGCATGATTAAAAATAAATGCCTCAGAGGGACGGCTACCTGATGTGTCATATAAAGCAAGGTTCTGGCTACTATGGGATTTCTATATATAAGCTTGGAATTGGCTATGAAGCAGCTATTAACTAAAAGAAATAGCTATTTATAAGCAATTCAGGTGTTTTTTTTGTTTGTTTTTGTTTTGCATTTTCTTTAACATTTTACTTTCTAGAAATCTTCAAATCTCTATACTAATAACAGATAACTGAGTAATAAAACACCTTTTTATTTTAAAAAAATATATATTTATAAATATATATATATAAATGAAATATGCAATCAATTAATATCAAGTTGTAAAATGCATGACAAGGACACACAACTACATATTGTGTCTTATAAGGTCAAGATACATCAAGATTTCTATATGTAAGTTACAAATGAGCATCAGGCAAAACTCAAATTTGCCCACTTGATTCTAATAACTTTTCCGCAATATGCATTGCAGGAAAAAAGACAAATTCTCCAGTGATGAAAAGAGTGGTATATAAAACTTCCCATTGTATAACTCCCTCACAATCCAGGTCACATGTACAAATGTCAGCCAATCACAAAATCCCAATGATTGGCATAAATACAATAATAGAAGGTAAAAATAAGACCAGTGAATTACACCGCTAAAACATACTGAGTGTGTTGTAGAATTAGGTCTTGTCTGACATTCAGTCACAACAGAGTTCTTGTTTGTAATTTGAATATCCAATAAGATTCTCTTTTGAGATTTGTTTCCTAAATACCCACAAATTTTAGTGTTGAGACACCCCCTTTATGCTTATGGGAGAAATGTTTAGAAACCCCTGAGGTCTTAAAAGATGCCGGATTCTCCGCATCAGACATGTGCCGCCTGATGCGTTTTTAGAGGACCTATCATACACCTCACCTATTGAATTCTACAGTGAGTATGTTCTATCAAATATACAACTCCAGTTGTATTACAATTGAATACATTTTTAATAGAAAATGCTGACCTGTTTTATAAGAAAAACTAGTGCCTTTTTAACATGGTCATAAGAAATACATTGCAAATCACCACATTAAAAAATAAACCTTTTAGGGAAACCTATTTTTGTCTGTTTTCTTCTTTATTATCAATAAAAAAAAAGCTCGATGATAAGATTATTCTCAATGCGGGTGCTTTTTTCCAAACAAACCTAATTTCACTGCTGCTTACATATCTGATAATTCCTCATCTTGATTCAAAATTAGTAAGTATTTCTTAACTATAGCTACAATGTCATAATATTGTGGACTGTACTAGGTTGAAAGAGTGATCCTTTTTTTATTGTTGGTCTTATTTTTATTATATTTATTTTTGTTGATATCAGTCATTAAATCATTCCTGTCAATTTCTGCAATTATAGTATTCACCCTCTTCAGGGTCAAATTCGGATTTCCCCCATCTTTTAAACCTCAACAACACCTTTTCAAATTCTGCAGTAAAATAGTTTCCATATCAATACCCCTACTGGAATGTTTTTATTATATGTGAGCGATGAAACAATTGCGCTTTTAATGACCAATGACCAAAAAAATGGGTGAATTTAAGGTTGGATGGATTGGAATTAATGTAAGTAATAAAATATTTCGCCATCTGCGTGCGTGCCCTTCCATGTAGTCATCCATAAAAAAACATAAAATTGTATTTGGTGATGAAATGACTTTAAATCACTAAAAGGGAATTTTTCTTCCCAAACGGCTACCAATATATTGATAAAGAAGATGAGAATTTACCCCACATACTCACTCTGTTTTTGTGAGAAAAAAAAAATTTCAAAAGAAAAATAGTTGTGATTCAAAGGAAATGATACCACCAAAATCAAAAATTCTTGTATTTGTTTGTTGTATGTGCTGTACTTTTTCAGGAAATATGACAGACTATTAATGGCAGTTTCATGAGATATGGAGGGATACAAACTGACGACATCACAACCAAGCCATTTATAGGTAGAGTGCCATGGATATTTGTGAAATGTTGATGTTAGTGCTTTGGAATCTTTAATAAGATTTCATTGGAGATGATGGTTTTGAACAAAGAGCATTATTATTATTATTATTAAGCTACGTGTTTCGGAGTTTGTACAAATCCAAGAAGTATCATTCCTCCTTGCGGAGAGTGACATGTTAAGCATGTCGAGGTGAGGAGACTTAAAGCCACAATGCTCCTCTGTGAAATTTAAGGCTTTAAGTCTCCTCACCTCGACATGCTTAATGTGTCACTCTCCGCAAGGAGAAACGATACTTCTTGGATCCCGGTCAGACGCCTCTCACACAGCCAAACCAGATCTCCACATTGCACTGACGAGGGGAGGTACCCCGAAACAGTGTCTGCAAATTGAGATCTGGTTTGGCTCTTATTTTAAGTCATGTGACAAGGCTCGTTAAAGGGTAGACATTGACTGTTAGGATTGCCACTTCCAATAGGTGGCACTAGAGTTCTAGTCCTCTTCCTCCCTGAAGAGACAATTTGAACAAACTCCTTCATCAGGAATTTTGTATTTTACTCCTGATGAAGGAGGCTGTTTAACTCTGAAACACGTAGTTTAATAAAACTGCTCTTTGTTTAACACCATATCCATTGGATATCTTCTCGACCAGCAGCACAACAGAGTTAGCCCTATATCCCTTTTTACTATTGCATTAGAAAATATTTGAAACACTCTGAGCTCAACCTATCCAACTAGTGGAAAACAGATGGTAATCAGTGGTAACCAAACCACCTATTTATCAACACAGAGCACTACAGACTTGTTAGGTTACTTAAATTATAAAAATGGCCCAAAATTATCTATTTTGGGGAGTAAATGTCTGCCTTATTGGTGTTTATACACATAAGCATTGCAAACGGAAGCAGCCATGACTTTTTCACAAGGGGTGGTGAAAGTGTATGAAAATCTGCTTGTAAGTACATTGAATGCTTGCCAATGCAAGGCAAGTGGATTGACCCACCTCTCAAAAGCCACTAATCCCCTGTTGGACTGATGGATGGTACAATTTGTCTAGTTTAGTTACACCAAATGACTTAATGGATTCCCTTTAAATCAGATCTGTCTACAGTAGGGATGAGCAAATCTTTTCAAATTTGAATTCACCAGCTTTTACAAATTTCCTCTTAAAAACCTCAATACTGCAAAGCCAATAGTTGCCTTGAAACAACTTGTATAACTTTGAGGTCTCCTCTGACTGTGTTGACTGTTTGAGCTAATAAATGCAACCACAACTGTAGTATTGTTCAAATGTGAACGTATACAAGGTGAAAAAGTAACCAGCTCACCCTTGTACATTTATCCAAACAACAAGGAAGCTCAAGATCACACACACAAGAGCACAGCATCCATACAACATGTTGAGGAGAGATAAAACAGCTTCCGCCTGCCAAATCACACATTGATGTTCTCCACCTGTCAACTCATACATTTATATCTTTAATATATATGTGTATTTTAAGGATTTTCAATAAAAGCTTTTATTTATTATTAAACCATTTTTGTGAGGAAAATGTGATTTATTTTCACGGCTCAGCATTATAAACTTCTATGAAGCACCTGGGGGTTCAAGCTGTTCACCACACATCTAGATAAGTTTCCTGGGGGGTTTTGTTTCCAAAATGGGGTAACTTTTGGGAGGTCTCTACTCTTTAACAACAACAATAGCACTCATGGGATTAACGTAGGAGTGTTGCTTCCTGCAAAAGTCCCTCTAAATTCTGCTTTTGTGATAAGAAACATCCCATAATATGACTGAACTCTAGCAATGAAGCTAACTATTGGCTCCATTAATGATATATAACAACAACAATAGAGTTTATGGTATCAGCGTAGGATACCAATAACATTATTTACAAACTAGATGGTGGCCCGATTCTAACATATCGGGTATTTTAGAATATGTAGGTAGTATATAGCACAGGCTACATAATATATTGCACAGTGACGTAGTATATAACACAACCGACGTAGTATATAACATAGCTACGTAGTATATAACAGAGCTACGTAGTATATAACACAGCGTACGTAGTATATAGCAGAGCTACGTAGTATATAACACAGCCACGTAGTATATAACATAGCCACGTAGAGTATTGCACAGGTATGTAGTATATTGGTCAGCCACGTAGTATATAGCAGAGCCACGTAGTATATAACATAGCCACGTAGTATATTGTAGAGCCACGCAGTATATTGCACAGGCATGTAGTATATTGCACAGCCACGTAGTATATAACACAGTCACGTAGTGTATTGCAGAGCTATGTAGTATATTGGTCAGCGACGTAGTATATAGCAGAGCTACGTAGTATATAACATAGCCACATAGTATATTGTAGAAGCACGTAGTATATTGCATAGCTACGTAGTATATTGCAGAGCCACGTAGTATATAACAGAACCACGTAGTATATTGCACAGTCGACATAGTATATAACAGAACCGACACAGCCACATAGTATATTGCACAGCTATGTAGTATATAACACAGAGTATGTAGTATATTGCACAGCCACGTAGTATATTGCACAGTCACATTGTATATTGCCCAGCTACATAGTATATAGCACAGAGATGCAGTATATAACAGAGCCCACGCAGAATGTAACAGCCCACATGACCGTGACGTCATGGCAGGTCCTTCTCGCATAGCATCCTTGGCACCGGAACCTGCCGCTAGCACTGCTGAAGGCAGCACGATACGTCCGAAGGTGAGAATAACCTTTTTTTATTATTATTATTATTTGTAACATTAGATCTTTTTACTATTGATGCTGCATATGCAGTATCTATAGTAAAAAGTTGGTCACACAGGGTTAATAGCTGCGTTAACGGAGTGCGTTACACCACGGTCCGTTAATGCTGGCATTAACCCTGTGTGAGCGCTCAGCGCTGACTGCAGGGCAGTAAAGCAGTGGCCATTTCGCTGCCAGACTATGACCGTCGCTGATTGGTCATGGCAATGGTCGTGGGCATTTTGCCACGACCAATCAGCGACTTGGATTTCCATGGCAGACAGAGGCTGCGACCAATGAATATCCGTGACAGACAGAAGGACAGACAGAAAGATGGAAGTGACCCTTAGACAATTATATAGTAGATTGCCTGCGGCAAATAATTCTTAACTAAAGATCCCTTGGATAAAATTTAACTTTTATTAATTCAAATAATATGTAAGGTATGTGCTCTATTAAAACCACATATAGTGTTAGGTCCTTAAATTGGCTATTTCATTGCAGTAGAATGACTACTTTATAGCGGTGATCTTGATCAAGATCTTATATGTGATCATTCTGTTTCAAGGTATAGCTACATTGTTAGCTTTAGCGTATGAGAAAATCCCTGTACTGTAAGAGGGTGACATTCACTATATAGTGCAAGTAAAGCTTTATAGTTATGGCCTAAATGGAATTCCGCTGTATTAGAATCAGAGTGGCAATGGCTGCGACCACAGCTGACTATTAGGCAATTTAAAAGGTGATAAACTTTCTGTATAATAGCTGTACTATTGCAACTGTCCTCACTGACTTGGGATGTATGGTCAGATACACCTAAACCTGTAATTATTGTGAATTTCATTGGCCCCGGACCACACATTATAGCTTAGTGCCTATTAACCTACACTATATTGCATATTTAAAACAAAAAGTAGCAGTCTCCCCAACATGTTTCACCATTGCTGACATCATCAGGGGTAATGAGGCTATAATGGACGCAGGCAGAATCCTTGATCTTATAAAGAGTAGGATTGTGATGTCACAAGGTCATCTTATCAATATACGTCTAGTAATCCACCAGTCCTCCACTTTGTTTCTGTCCATGACAATGTCACTGATTCGGCAAGACTTATCTGTATCTATGATAGATATAAAGAATTTGTATGTTAGAACTTACCTATCCAATAAGAGATAGTTTTTATACAGTCCTCTTCTATCTATAAATTTAAGTCATGTGGGTAGCCTAAGTTATATTCTTATCATAAGCATTTATGCTTCTTTTGATGAATCCCAAAACTTAATTTGCCTTGACAGCATCTACATGGTAGTGGTAGCAAGTCAAAAGTACTGTCCACTCATATCCCCATCAATGGCTGTTTTGCAAAGTGTTTTACTATTTGATACATATTTATGTAATTTGCTTTCTCAGCCCAAGTACATGACCTTACATTTATCACCATTAAATTTAATATGACATTTCTCCACCCAAGCGTTCAAATTCCTCAAATTCCTCAGTAGTTAAGCTGCAGTGTTAATTTTTTAAAGAGTTTAGTACTATTTGCAAAATCTAATATTATATTGTACATGTCCCCTAGCTGTGCATGAAAAAAAATGTTATTATAGTGGCACAATGGATAATGTGCCAAACTGAGCGTAAGTAATCGAGCAACAGTTGGACATGTGTAGTAATCCACAAAATGCACCACAACCCTATAACAATGCATCTCAGGCGGCAGTATGTGGGGGAGCTGCTAATACTAAATGGTGACCCGTTCCACCATTAGATATTAAATAATGTTAAGAATTGAATTATTCTGTTCATACTAATTAAAAGTAGCAGAAGTATATAGTCTGACTTGTGTATAATGGTTGTAGAAAATATAGATGGCAAATCAATTCAGATATGTTATGTTACTAGCACATAAATTCATGCAACCTTCAGTAAGAAGCAATAACAGCTAAAATATGTAGCCTAGCCTTTTCAGTTGTGTCACGGGCAGACACAGACAGAAGAGGGCCCCTTCCAAGAAGAGTACATGAGCATTTGCAGTCCAATAATGTGTCAGTAGCAGAAGCTGCTTTCTGCTTTTGAGGCTGCACAGGTTGCACTAATGGTATGTCCACCCCAGAGTGGATCTGATGCAAGTTCCAAATTAATTAATCAGTCTAGTTTTGAAAGAATTCTTATCTCACAGTTAGTTGTAAGTCACAGTTAATGTGTCTCTGTGGGCAAAATAAAAAATTTACCAGTGGCTTAATGTATAAAAAAATAACAAATGAGGCTATATTCACCTACCGGCAATTACCCAATTACCTGGATATAGGGAAGGCCACTTAATGGTCTGCATTTACACAGGAAGGAAGATATTACCATTGAAGAGACAGCAAGACCAAATTGGGAGAAGACAAGAAGGGAATTTTATGGGGGAACAAGACAGAATGTGGTCACCTCTATTGCAGGGGTCAGAATATCTCAGCGATTGGCTACACGCACATGGGCACTGGTTAGATCTGCTTTGCTTTCCAGTTATCTGCAGATTTCCCTTCTCTCCTAAATCTTTCCATCCTCAGTTATCTCTGCTGTTCTGATTTATCCATTCTCCTGTGGTATAAGTACTAACCTCTTAACTTGGGTAGATGCCAGTGATAGCTTGCTATATCTTGGAATTGGTTTGGATATATATATATATTTTTATACAATTGTGCTCAAAAGTTTACATACCCTGGCAGAATTTTTGCTTTCTTGACCTTTTTTCAGAGAATATGAATGATAACACTAAAACTTTTTCTCCACTCATGATTAGTGATTGGATGAAGCCATTTATTGTCAAACTACTGTTTTTTTCTTTTTAAATAATGACAACCCAAAACATCCAAATGATCCTGATCAAAAGCTTACATACCCCATTTCTTACTACTGTGTATTGTCCCCCTAACATCAATGACAGCTTGAAGTCTTTTGTGGTAGTTGTGGATAAGAATCTTTATTTTCTCAGATGGTAAAGCTGCCCACTGTTTTTGGCAAAAAGCCTCCAGTTCCTGTAAATTCCTGGACTGTCTAGCATGAACTGCGCTCTTGAGATCTCCCCAGAGTGGCTGAATGATATTGAGGTCAGGAGACTGAGATGGCCACTCCATAACCTTCACGCTGTTCCGCTGTAGCCAATGACAGGTCGACATGGCCTTGTGTTTTGAATAGTTGTCATGTTGGAACATTCAAGTACGTCCCATGCACAGCTTACTGACTGATGAGTGCAAATTTGCCTCCAGTATTTGTTGATAACATGCTGCATTCATCTTTCCTACAACTTTGAACAAGTTTCCTGTGCCTTTGAAGCTCACATAACCCCAAAACATCAGCGATCCACCTCCATGCTTTACAGTAGTAATGGTGTTCCTTGCATCATAGGCCTTGTTGACCACTCTCCAAATGTAATGTTTATGGTTGTGGCCAAAAAGTTCAATTTTGGTCTCCTTACTCCAAAATACCTTGTTCCAGAAGTTTAGAGGCTTGTCTCTGTGCTGTTTTGCATATTGTAGGCGAGATACTTTGTGGCATTTGCGCAGTAATGGCTTTCTTCTGGCGACTCGACCATGCAGCCCATTTTTCTTCAAGTACCTCCTTACTATGCATCTTGAAACAGCCATACCGCCTTTTGTCAGAGAGTCCAGTATTTCAGCTGATGTTGTTTGTGTGGTTTTCTTTGCATACCGAAAATTTTCCTGGTAGTTGTGGACAACATTTTTGTTGGTCTACCTGACCGTGGTTTTGTTTTTACAGAGCCCCTGATTTTCCATGTGTCAATCACAGTTTGAAAGCTGCTGACTGGCATTATCAATTCCATGGATATCTTTTTGCATCACTTTCCTGTTTTATACAGTTCAACGACCTTTTCCCGTAGATCCATTGACAATTCTCTTGCTTTCCCCATGACTCACAATCCAGAAATGTCAGTGGCTGGAAGAAAGATTCAAGAGTCTGTCTGGATCCCAGAAACTCACTCAGCTTTTATGCACACATACTGATTACAAGCAAGCAGGTCACAGGTGAGGATGGTACCTTTAGTGCATTCAAACCTATTTGTGTCAACTTCTATGCATATTATCAGTTCAAAATCACCAGGGTATGTGAACTTTTGATCAGGGTCATTTGGATGTTTTGGGTTGTCATTATTATTTAAAAAGAGAAAACAGAGTAGTTTGACAATGAATGCCATCATCCAACCACTAACCATGAGTGGAGAAAATGTTTTGGTGTTATCATTCATAGTCTCTGAAAAAAAGCCAAGAAAGCAAAAATTCTGCTGCGGTATGTAAACATTTGAGCACAACAGTATATATACACTGCTCAAAAAAATAAAGGGAACACTTAAACAGAATATAACTCAAAGTGAATCAAACTTCTGTGAAATCAAACTGTCCACTTAAGAAGCAACACTGTTTGACAATCAATTTCACATGCTGTTGTGCAAATGGAATAGACAACAGATGAAAATTATTGGTAATTATCAAGACACACTCAATAAAGGAGTGGTTCTGCAGGGGAGGACCACAGACCACATCTCAGTATCAATGCTTTCTGGCTTGTTTTGGTCACTTTTGAATGTTGGTTGTGCTTTCACACTCGTGGTAACATGAGACGGACTCTACAACCCACACAAGTGGCTCAGGTAGTGCAGCTCATCCAGAATGGCACATCAATGCAAGCTGTGGCAATAAGGTTTGCTGTCAGCGTAGTGTCCAGTGGCTGGAGGTGCTACCAGGAGACAGGTCAGTACACCAAGAGACATGGAGGTGCCGTAGGGGAGCAACAACCCAGCAGCAGGATTGCTACCTCAGCCTTTGTGCAAGGAGGAACAGGAGGAGCACTGCCAAAACCCTGCAAAATGACCTCCAGCAGGCCACAAATGTGCATGTGTCTGCACAAACGGTTAGAAACTGACTCCATGAGGATGGTCTGAGTGCCCGACGTCCACAGATGGGGGTTGTGCTCACAGCCCAACACCGTGCAGGATGCTTGGCATTTGCCACAGAACATCAGGATTGGCAAATTCACCACTGGCGCCCTGTGCTCTTCACAGATGAAAGCAGGTTCACACGGAGCACATTTGACAGACGTGACAGAGTCTGGAGATGCTGTGGAGAGTGATCTGCTGCCTGCAACATCCTTCAGCATGACCGGTTTGGCAGTGGGTCAGTAATGGTGTGGGGTGGCATTAATTTGGAGGGCCACACAGCCCTCCATGTGCTCACCAGAGGTAGCCTGGCTGCCATTAGGTACCAAGATGAGATCTTCAGACCCCTTGTGAGACCATATGCTGGTGCGGTTGGCCCTGGGTTCCTCCTAATGCAGGACATTGCCAGACCTCATATGGCTGTAGTGTGTCAGCAGTTCCTGCAAGATGAAGGCATTGAAGCTATGTACTGGCCTGTTCGTTCCCCAGACCTGAATAGGATTGAGTACATCTGGGACATCATGTCTTGCACCATCCACCAACGTCATGTTGCACCACAGACTGTCCAGGAGTTGGCGGATGCTTTAGTCCAGTTCTGGGATGAGATTCCTCAGGAGACCATCCGCTGCCTCATCAAGAGCATGCCCAGGTATTGTAGGGAGGTCATAAAGGCACGTGGAGGCCACACACACTACTGAGCATCATTTCTTTGTCTTGAGGCATTTCCACTGAAGTTGGATCAGCCTGTAACTTTATTTTCCACTTTGATTTTGAGAATCATTCCAACTCCAGACCTTCGCGGGATGTTAGTTGTGATTTACGTTGATCATTAATTAGGTTTTATTGTTCTCAACACATTCCACTATGTAATGAATAAAGATTTACATTTGGAATATTGGGATATTGGGATATTGGGATAGTGGGATTTTAGTGTTCCCTTTATTTTTTTGAGCAGTATATATATATATATATACACGTGTATATATACAGCTCTAACAAAATTTAAGAGACCACTGCTAAATTTTCAGTTTGTCTGATTTTTCTCTTTATAGGTATATTTTTGAGTACCGTATATACTCGAGTATAAGCCAACCCCGACCCAAGTATAAGCCGAGGCCCCTAATTTTGCCACAGAAAACTGGGTAAACTTAACGACTCAAGTATAAGCCTAGGGTGGGAAATCCAGCAGCTACTTGTAAATTTCAAAAATAAAAACAGATACCAATAAAAGTAAAATTAATTGAGACATCAGTAGGTTAAGTGTTTTTGAATACCCATATTGAATCAGGAGCCCCATATAATGTTCCATAAAGTTCATGATGGGCCCCATAAGATGCTCCATAATAAAATATGCATCATATAGTTTATCATGGGCCCCATAAGATGCTTCATACAAAAATATGCCCCATATAATGCTGCACAAAGGTTGATTATGGCCCCATAAGATGCTCCACAGAAACATTTGCCCCATACAACCCTGCATAAAGGTTGATTATTGCCCCATTAGATGCTCCATAGAAACATTTGCCCCATATAATCCTGCATAGGTTGATTATAGCCCCATAAGATGCTCCATAGAAAATGTGCCCCATACATTGCTGCATAAAGGTTGATTATAGCCCCATAAGATGCTCCATAGAAAATGTGCCCCATGCAATACTGCATAAAGGTTGATTATGGCCTCATAAGATGCTCCATAGAAAATGTGCCACATAAAATCATGCATAGGTTGATTATGGCTCCATAAGGTGCTCCATAGAAACATTTGCCCCATACAATGCTGCTGCGATAAAAAAAAAATGACATACTCACCTCTTGTCCTAAGCAGGAGGGGACACTGGCACTTACGATATTCACCTGTCCCCATTCCACCGCTGCATGCCAATCCGTCTTCCGCATCCTAAACACGTCATTGCGCCCTCTGACCTGAATATCACAGCCAGAGGACGCGCACAGCGATGGAATGGGGATAGGTGAATATCGGAATGCTCACCCTCCCCGTTATACTCACCTGCTTCCGGCACGGTCCCTTGCAGCTACTCACTGACTGATGGTCTCCTGGTGTCAGCAACTTCTTCCTATGTTCAGCGGTCACATGGTACCGCTCATTAAAGTAATGAATATGCGTCCATATTCATTACTTTAATGAGCGGTACCATGTGACTGCTGAACACAGGAAGAGCTGCATGCTCCGGAGAAGCAGGGACATGCAGAGACAGGCCCGGAAGCAGGTAAGTATGATTTGACAGCTGCCGATCCCCCTACCCTGCCAACCCCTGGCACAATGAGTATAAGCTGAGAGGGGCACTTTCAGCCTAAAAAAATTGGGCTGAAAATCTCGGCTTATACTCGACTATATAGGGTAAAATGTAAATTTTTTCATTCCTATTACTTTTCGGATATTACTAGCACTTGTTTTGCCATCCAGCTTGTCCTATTGCAAGAGGATTGTGAACATCACAGCAGTATTTTTTTATAATTTCCTTCATTAAATAAGATTTGGTTCAGGTGATCACCTAATCAGAAGCACATTAAGTAAAATAAGGTGCACTCTGGTTGGAATTTAACTGACACTGGAATGGAATGGCTGTCAGATATGTAGAGAAGCTGATTTTTATAAAACTGTACAGTAGTCTCTTAATTTTTGCTAGAGCTGTATATATATATATATATATATGTGTGTATATATATATATATATATATATATATATATATATATATTTTACTTCATGTCATTTAGGGTAACTTAATTTACATACCTGACTGTAGAGCCTACACCCTTACTATTGAGGCTGGATATCAGTTACAGCCTTATGCACTTTATATAGCTGTAGTGCTTGAATATCAGTCACAGCATTATGCACTGTATATAAAACAATAGTCCCTTAAATATTTGGAATTGATGTAGGACTGTCTAGGGTGTAACAGGGAGGGACACTATTGAGCGAGGTTGCCATTTGCATTACAATTTAGGGTGCGAATCTCATCAGGAAAACATTATTATATTTTCCTTTTGAGGAATTTTTTCAAACAAATATTTCAATAAAGTGTATGTCTTTAAAGAGTTTATTTATGTTAGTCCAAGAGAAGTAGCAGCATTTCCCACCGGCTTTAAAAGGGATTGGGTGATTATGTCAGAGGAGTTTTCTGGGTTAACCCAGCATGGAATCCTGCCAAGGGAGATGACCATAACACAAGAGAGCCAAGCTTGGCACTGTTGCC
Source organism: Ranitomeya variabilis (assembly GCF_051348905.1). Lineage (NCBI taxonomy): Eukaryota > Metazoa > Chordata > Amphibia > Anura > Dendrobatidae > Ranitomeya > Ranitomeya variabilis. Next base: position 640,726,147 of record NC_135233.1, read on the forward strand.
GAGAGACCGATGAGTAACATTAATGGTATTGCTTGACAAGGAGTTCAGTTCTTCATGGGATAGGGGCCCAAAAGAATCTCTGAGATTACCATAATAATCTTAAAAAGGATCTTAAGTGCAAAGGTTGTAACCCTTAACTAAGCCTAATTCCACACCCTGAATGTAGGTAGTGGGGCTGTGTGCACACGTAGCATATTTTTCGCGTTTTTTTCATGGTTTTTCGCTATAAAAACGCTATAAAACCGCGAAAAAAACGCTTACATGAAGCATCCTATGTAATAGAATGCATTCCGCATTTTTTGTGCACATGCTGCATTTTTTTCCTGAGCGGAATCGCATTCCAGAAAAAAACGCAGCATGTTCATTAAAATTGCGGAATCGCGGCGATTCTGCACCCATAGGAGTGCATTGATCTGCTTACTTCCCGCACGGGGCTGTGCACACCATGCGGGAAGCAAGCAGAGCCCCCCGAGGAAGCCGACGCGAAACGCGCGTTGGGGCTACATCACTCAGGTTCCAGAGTGGAGAAATATGGGTGAGTTTGCCTGGCATTAACTCCTGAGAGGCTTTTTGTCCCCTCCAAATTAATGGCTTGTTGAAGGATACATGGTATGGCATAGCCGCTCTTGATAAAATAGGCACTTTATATATGTGGATTTATTCCCTTGTACTTAGCACTTTTAAGATTGATACTGGTTATCAATCTATTTAGCGGTATTGCTATTACCTATGTGAACAATAGTTTGGTGTTAAAGGAGATATTTTTCTGCCTTGCCTTCCCATCCACGTACAATTACTGGCCCTGGGTGTTACACCTGTGAAGTTACATCTATCCACTTTGTATTTATGTGATGGTGTATATTTATATATGTCACAAGTAAAATTGTATGCATTAAATAAATTATTTAGTTTTTATCTGGGACTATGTCTCTCTTTTTTGGTTCTCTTGTATTATTATGTTCATTAAAATTGCGGAATCGCGGCGATTCTGCACCCATAGGAGTGCATTGATCTGCTTACTTCCCGCACGGGGCTGTGCACACCATGCGGGAAGCAAGCAGATCATGTGCGGTTGGTACCCAGGGTGGAGGAGTGGAGACTCTCCTCCACGGACTGGGCACCATATAATTGGTAAAAAATAAAGAATTAAAATAAAAAATAGTCCTATACTCACCCTCTGATGGCACCCGAAGTGTTCCCGCCTCTCCGGTGCATGATCTCTCTTCCGTTGCTATAGATGATGTGGTTCAGGACCTGTGATGACATCACTGTCTTGTGATTGGTTGCGTGACCGCTCATGTGACTCACGTGACCAATCACAAGAAAGTGACGTCATCGCAGGCCCTTCACTGCACTCCAGCTATAGGAACGGACGCCGCTGAGGTCTGCAGGTGAGTATAACCATTTTTTTTATTTTTTTTATTATTTTTAAACATTCGATCTTTTACTATAGATGCTGCATAGGCTGCATCTATAGTAAAAAGTTGGTCACACTTGTCAAACACTATGTTTGACAAGTATGACCAACCTGTCAGTCAGTTTTCCAAGCGATGCTACAGATCGCTTGGAAAACTCTAGCATTCTGCAAGCTAAATATGCTTGCAAAACGCTAGTTTTCTGCGGGTATATGCATGCTAATTCTGCATGCGATATACCCGCAGCAGGAGGCGCAGAATTGCCGCGGAAATTTCCGCGGCAATTCTGCAACGTGTGAACTTAGCCTAAATGAGACAGATTCAAGGCAACAGACCATATCTCTGTGTAAGTCCTACTATCTTTATTTCCTTCAGTAACATAGTGATGACTGATGATGATAGTTGTGTAAATAGGTGGAATTCTTACAAATAATGGTCAGAATTAAGATGTGAAAAGGTTACTTGTAGTTAGGGTTAAAGGCTCCAAATGCCTTTTTATCATCTAAGTACCGAAAAGGAATATTGGGTCAGTATTGGTTACTGACCCTTTAGCAAGTAGTAATTGCCACAATACCAAGCAAAATATCAAACAAAATATCATATGCATCAGCCAGGGAAAACCAAAGAATGATGTGAAATTTAAGTGTAATAATCCCACGTGGGACATCACAAAAGTGCATAGAACACGTAATAAAAACATTATAAAAAATATTCTAATATAACAAATGAGCATACTGAACATATCCAGAGAGATGAAGTTTGTCAAATTGCCTGCTTTATAGAAAAAGGGCCACACTAATTGCTGTCAAAATGGCAGCTTTCGCAGGGGTCCACGTGGCAGTCTTTAATCATAAAATGCCCCTCATTCTCTTGATATTATTGACAGATTTCTATATTTTGTCTAATATTGTGTCGATCATTACAGTCTTGGGATGTATTTCTTATGGACCCCATGTTCTCTTTCTGTGTTTTTAATGATGTTCGTGTAGAAGTATGTATCGGTTTGTAGTTTTTTAAATAGGGTCACTTGAAAGTCAAACGGGTCTCCTTTTATTCTGGGCCTCACTGTGTGTCTAGTAAGGTCATAAGGATTACATTGGTGATGTTTTCTGAACACAGGAGAAACAGCACAATTTGGGTTCAGGTCTGTGATTTCCCTTGCCCTCTATGTCATGTCGGACGCTATTCACACTAGGGTGTCCGACAGACAGCGGTAATTCCACATTTGTCCACTATACGCTCAGTGGCGCCGGCTAGACTTTATCCAGATATTCCGGGGTTAATCTAGCTGGTAATCGGGTTGGAGGCTGGGTCATGCCCGTGGCCTTTAAATAGTCATTCTGGACTTTGGGCGTCGCCGATTATAGCTTGTGTCTTGTGCCTGGTGATCTCGGTCTGGAGTGGTGGTCTAGGAGAAGAAATATTGTATCTGGTGGTGTATTATCCTTTGTCATATTTCTCCTTCCTATATTTGTGTTTGTTTTGCCCTGTGCACATTATAGTGTTTTCCTGTGTGTCTGCGGCGTGGTGCGTTTTTTAGTTTTCCCTGTCTGTGCTTTCTGTAGGGGTTGGTGTGTGGTCTTATCACTCGGAGGCGGGTGGAGGTTTCAGCATAGGACTGAAACAGGAGTCAGGGTCAGGCCTGGAGGCCCAGACAAGCACACCATCAGTGTAAATTCTGGGAGAGGGACAGACAGGGTTTTCCCTAGTCTGAGGGATATCGCAGGGGCCCGGGTAATCTGCTGTAGTCTACCCAGCACCCGCGTGACACTCTACAAGCAAATCTATAATAAAAATTAAATATTTGTGAAAAAACGCAATTTTATTTTTTTCATTTGCTTTCAATCAAATTCATTAAAAAATGGTCAAATGCTTACTCTATCCTTAGATAAATATCCAAATGGGTGCAATTTTAAAAATGAGGTCCTTAATTGGGTGTTTCTAACAACCTTTTTAGACTATGTAAACTTGACAAACTGAAAAAGAAATCAAAAATTTGGTGCAACGTTTTAAAATTACTGGTATATTTATAAGCCTTGAAATATGCTCAGAATGTAATAAAAATGCAAAATAATTGAGGTAAAAATGAAATAAAATTCACATTTATTACCAGGTTTTTATAGAGTATACCCAAAATCAAGAAAAGACACAATTTATATACATTTTTTTTAAAAAATGTCTTGATTTATCAAAAATAAACACAAAACGTGTTTACCTCCATTTATCTCCAAAAGAAAGTACAACTTGTGACAAGAACAGTCATGTACCAAAATTGCTTTGATACATAAAAGATCTCAAGATTTATTTCCTGAATTACTCACACATACCAGTTTTCCTAAAACTGACAAGGTGATTAACGTACAGACTTGTCGGGTTGTTAAGGGGTTACATCAACAATAGGGAAACTAAAAATATGCATTTCGTCTAACACTTGTAACATTAAGATTTATTCAATGCTTTTAGAATAATTTTATCAATTATTTAATATTAGTGTAAAATAATATATTTTTAGAAATGAATAATATTTAATCAATATTTTCAGTCATCAAACAATGCATTGTATAATATTGTTATTACTAGCGATATTACAATTAGTATCTACAATTTACATATTAAATGATCTATACATGTAAACTGCCTAATCATAGTTTACGAAAATGTTAAGGTTTCATCAATGTATGATGAGAAATAATATGTCAAATCGAAATAATCTAAAAACTAAAAGTTACAATATTTATTTACAGTACATGGGAATAATGACTTAAAAATAAGAAGTTAATACTTTGCAAAATGCATAATTGTAAAATGCATCTTTTTTAAGCTTTGTAAATCACGTATTGGGATGCCAGTGGGAAGGCTATTTGCGGTGTTCATTAGATAAACCATCTGAAACTTCTCCTTGATTCTGTACTCCACTTTTCACAATATATTTTGTTATTTTGTTTGCTGAATTTAATAACTGGAATAAAAAAAATCATTGGAGCATTCACAATGAATTGAGGTCAGCGGCCACTGTAGTCCAGAAGTATGGACAAGAACTGAAACAGAAGATGCGGCAAATGGAGTCACAGTATGACAGAACTGGTATGTGATTTGAAAGATTAAAGCTTGTGCATGCACTAACCGTCCCGGCTCATACCACGCTGTGAAATGACATCAGGCACACCTGTAACCTTTGGCTGGCCAAAGGGAGCAGATGCTAAGTTCACCCGAGATTTTCATATTACATATTAGTTAGTATTTAAAAGTGAAAATTAAAAGTATTGCCCACTGTCTGTTGACTCAGACTGTTGCTAACATCTGTTGCGCCATCTGCATTATGAGTTTATTTACCTGCATTCGAGAACTGAAAAAAAAAACTAAGAGCGACCACAACAACACGGGAACACAAAGGTTTTCTGTTTGGCGAGAGTTTTCTGCACACAGTACAATATATAAAGAAAACAGCATCAGCATCTCTGTGGGAAATTCTCTGATAATGCCGTTAGTCTCTCAAATGGTAGTTAACGTTTCCCACAATAAACACATTATAGCTACTCTTTAAAAGCTTAATGAGTTTGTTTCAGCATCCAAGCTGGAGAAAAAAATGAACCATTAATCAGTCCTTAATTCTCTCCCACAGCTGGATATAGCTCAGTAACTCCAAATTGGTTTGTGTCCATTATACCTAACCACGTAATTGTCGATGTGTAATTGTTAAAACTTGTAATATGTTGGATTGAAATAACTTAAAAAATACGTGAAAATTAATTTTTTTAGGTATTAAAGGTATTTTGTGAAGCGATGAAGATTAGAAAAATGCTGTTTTTGTTCTTTATTTTTTATTTATTTATTTTTTTGCCTATAGGTGGTACCAAGCATTGCAGCTCATTAATTTAAAGGTAACCTATCAGGTCAAAAAGTGCTATTAAGCTGCAGATATGGGGTTAAAATGCAGGTTAATAGCGTTCTAAAGCTGCACAGCTGCTGCATTGAAAGCCCAGCTACCGAGAGGAATTGAACTTTATTCTTCCTGGGAACCTCCGGCATTCAGTCACAGAGGCACGACCGGTGCAGCATCAGTCAGCGCTCAGTACATAGTGAGCAGCAGCTGTAAGCACACTCCGGCACTGACTGACAGCTGGCTCTGTACTGATGTACTGCTGAGCTGTCTGTCACTCAGTCATTGTTGGGGTGTGGTTACAGTCGTCACTTACTGTATACTGAGCGCTGACATCAGCCACGCCTTTATGACCGAAAGCTGGAGGCTGCCAGCAGTTATAGAGTTAATTCCCTCTGGTAGCCTGGCTTTCAGTGTTGCAGACAAACAGCATAGGGAGCACTACTAACCTGCATATTAACCCAATATCTGCATGTCAATAGCGTTTGGGAACATGACAGGTTACCTTTAAAGAGGACCTGACTCTAGGTCAAAAGTGGTCACTTTTTGCTATTATTTTAAATCTGCTGCTCCCCTGAGCATTCTGGGTTTTTTGTTTGTTTGTTTCTCTTTCTGCTATATTGTTCATGAGATATGGGCCTTTTCATTTATTAATACTTTTTATGGTCTTTACCAATGAGACACTGCTCACAGAGTAGTCACCACCTCTCAAGATAATCCTGTGAGCAATGCTCCCTTGGTAAAGACAATTAGCCCTAAATGAAAAGTATCGTATCTCAGGAACAGCATGGTAAAATTAAACAAAGGAACACTCAATGGAGAAGCAGGAGTAAAGTAAGTGAAAAATGTGGACATTTTTAACCAAGTTGGGCTGAAATTTTATGCACAGATCATGGAGGGACATCTAAAGCACAACTACAATCATAGATTATTTTTTAAGTCAATGCAAATCCTTCTTCTTTAAAGGGAGTCTGTCAGCAGGTTTTTGCTAACTCATCTGAGAACAGCCTGATCCAGGCAAAGTTAAGCTGAACATAACTATACTAGATGGTAGCCCGATTCTAACGCATCGGGTATTCTAGAATATGTATGTAGTTTATTTATGAAGATTTTAGAATAATACATTGAATATACAGGATTCAGCCGGCCGCGACCAATTAGCGAAGCGTGGTTCAAATCCCACGCCAATTCGTGGCCGGGCTGCGCCTGTCACTGATTGTTCAAGGCCGGCCACGTAGTATATAGCACAGCCACGTAGTATATAACAGCCCATGTAGTAAATAGCACAGCCACGTAGTATATTGCACAGCCATGTAGTATATTGCACAGCCACGTAGTATATAGCACAGACACGTAGTATATAGCACAGCCCACGGAGTATATAGCACAGCCACGTAGTATATAGCACAACCCACAGAATGTATAACAGCCCACATATCATATAACACAGCCACGTAGTATATAACAGCTCACGCACGCAGTATATAACACAGGCCACATAGTGTATAACACAGGCCATGTATTGCATAACACAGGCCACGTAGTGTATAACACAGGCCACGTAGTGTATAACACAGGCCACGTAGTGTAAAACACAGCCCACGTAGTATATTGCACAGCCCACGTAGTATATTGCACAGCCCAAATAGTGTATTGCACAGCCCACGTAGTATATTGCACAGGCCACATAGTATATTGCACTGGTCACATAGTACATTGCACAGCCCACGTAGTACATTGCACAGCCCACATAGTATATTGCACAGCCCAAGTAGTATATTGCACAGGACATGTAGTATATTGCACAGGCCACGTAGTATATTGCACAGGCCACGTAGTACATTGCACAGCCCACGTAGTACATTGCACAGTCCATGTAGTACATTGCATAGCCCATGTAGTACATTGCACAGCCCACGTAGTACATTGCACAGCCCACGTAGTATATTGCACAACCCACGTAGTATATAGCACAGCCCACGCAGTATATAGCACAGCCCACGCAGTATATTGCACAGCCCACGTAGTATATTGCACAGCCTACGTAGTATATAGCACAGCCCACGCAGTATATCGCACAGCCCACGCAGTATATCGCACAGCCCACGCAGTATATAGCACAGCCCATGCAGTATTGCACAGCCCACGCAGTATATTGCACAGCCCTTGTAATATATTGCACAGCCAACGTAGTATATTGCACAGCCCACGTAGTATATAGCACAGACCAAGCAGTTTATTGCACAGCCCATGCAGTATATTGCACAGCCCAAGCAGTATATTGCACAGCCCACGTAGTATATTGCACAGCCCACGTAGTATATTGCACAGCCCACGTAGTATATAGCACAGCCCACGTAGTATATAACACAGCCCATGCAGTATATTGCACAGCCCATGCAGTATATTGCATAGCCCACGTAGTATTTTGCACAGCCCACATAGTATATTGCACAGCCCACGTAGTATATTGCCCAGCCCATGTAGTATATTGCACAGCCACGTAGTATATTGCACAGCCCATGTAGTATATTGCACAGCCCATGTAGTATATTGCCCAGCCCACGTAGTATATTGCACAGCCACGTAGTATATTGCACAGCCCATGTAGTATATTGCACAGCCCACGTAGTATATAGCAATGTGGGCATCATATCCCTGTTAAAAAAGAGAATTAAAATAAAAAATCGTTATATACTCATCTTCCGTTGGCCCCCGGATCCAGGCTAAGCGGTTACCGACGTTCCTTGGGCACTCCGGTCTTAAGAGTGCATTGCGGTCTCGCGAGATGATGACGTAGCGGTCTCGTGAGCCGGCTACGTCATCATCTCACGAGATCGCAATGCATGGAGCAGTCACTGGAGCGTTGCGAGGAGCGGGGAAGGCCTGTTCTGGATCCGAGGGGCCGACGGACGGTGAGTATATAACGATTTTTTATTTTTTTTTATTATTTTTAACATTAGATCTTTTTACTATTAATGCTGCATAGGCAGCATCAATAGTAAAAAGTTGGTCACACAGGGTTAATAGCAGCGTTAACGGAGTGCGTTACACTGCGGCATAACGTGGGCCGCTAACGCTGCCATTAACCCTGTGTGAGCGCTGACTGCGGGGAGTATGGAGCGGGCTCTGACTGCGGGGAGGAAGGAGTGGCCATTTTGCCGCCGGACTTTGCCCGTCGCTGATTGGTCGTGGCTGTTTTGCCGCAACTAATCAGCGACTTGGATTTCCATGACAGACAGAGGCCGCGACCAATGAATATCCGTGACAGACAGACAGACAGAAAGATGGAAGTGACCCTTAGACAATTATATAGTAGACTAGATGGTGGCCTGATTCTAACGCATCGGGTATTCTAGAATATGTATGCATAGTGTATAGCACAGCTCACGTAGTATATTGCACAGCCCATGCAGTACATTGCGCAGCCCACGCAGTACATTGCGCAGCCCATGCAGTACATTGCCCAGCCCACGCAGTACATTGTGCAGCCAACGCAGTACATTGCGCAGCCAACGCAGTACATTGCGCAGCCCACGTAGTGCATTGCGCAGCCCACGTTGTATATTGCGCAGCCCATGTTGTATATTATGCAGCCCACTTTGTATATTGCGCAGTCCACGTTGTATATTGCGCAGTCCACGTAGTATATTGCGTAGTCCACATAGTATATTGCGCAGGCCACATTGTATATTGCACAGTCCACGTAGTATATTGCGCAGCCCACGTTGTACATTGCGCAGCCCACGTAGTATATTGTGCAGCCCACGTTGTATATTGAACAGCCCACGTAGTATATTGCACAGCCCACGTAGTATATTGCGCAGTCCACGTAGTATATTGCACAGTCCACGTTGTATATTGCGCAGCCCACGTAGTACATTTGCGCAGCCCACGTAGTACATTGCGCAGCCCACATTGTACATTGCGCAGCCCACGTTGTACATTGCGCAGCCAACGTTGTACATTGCGCAGCCCATGCAGTACATTGCACAGCCCACGTTGTATATTGCGCAGCCCACGTTGTATATTGCGCAGCCCACGTTGTATATTGCACAGCCCACATTGTATATTGCGCAGCCCATGCTGTACATTGCGCAGCCCATGTTGTATATTGTGCAGCCCACGTAGTACATTGCGCAGCCCACGTTGTGTATTGCGCCGCCCACGTTGTACATTGCGCAGCCCACATTGTATATTGCGCAGCACACATTGTATATTGCGCAGCCCACGTAGTATATTGTGCAGCCCACTTTGTATATTGCCCAGCCCACGTTGTATATTGCGCAGCCCACTTAGTATATTGCGCAGCTCACTTAGTATATTGTACAGCCCGTTGTATATTGCGCAGCCCACGCTGTATATTGCGCAGCCCACTTAGTATATTGCGCAGCCCACGTAGTATATTGCGCAGCCCACTTAGTATATTGCGCAGCCCACGTAGTATATTGCGCAGCCCACGTAGTATATTGCCCAGCCTATGTAGTATATTGCGCAGCCCACGTTGTATGTTGCGCAGCCCATGTATATAGCAATGTGGGCATGATATCCCTGTTAAAAAAAAAAAGAATTAAAATAAAAAATATTTATATACTCACCTTCCGTTGGCGCCTGGATCCAGGAAGCAGTTACCGATATTTGGGATCCACCGAAGCTCCACCGAGCTGCTCGCGCCGGCCGCCATCTTCCGTTCCCAGGATGCATTGCGAAATTACCCAGAAGACTTAGCGGTCTCGCGAGACCGCTAAGTCTTCTGGGTAATTTTGCAATGCAGCGCCGGGAACGGAAGATGGCGGCCGGTGCGAGCGGCTCGGCGGACTACGGAGTGTGAGTATAGCAGGTTTTTTGTTTTTTTATTATTTTTAACATTACATTTTTTACTATTGATGCCGCATAGACAGCGTCAATAGTAAAAAATTGGGGACACACAGGGTTAATAGCGGCGGTTACAGAGTGCGTTACCCGCGGCATAACGCGGATAACACACCTGTGTGAGCAGCGACCGGAGGGGACTATGTGGGCGCCGGGCAGTGAGTGCGGGGAGTAAGGAGCGGCCATTTTCTTCCGGACTGTGCGCGTCACTGATTGGTCGTGGCAATGGTCGTGGGTAGGGTTGAGCGACTTTCATTTTTTTAAGATCGAGTAGGGTTTTGGGAAACCCGATTTTGTCCAGAGTCGAGTCGAGTGCAGTCGGCCGATTATCGCTAAAAGTCGGGGATCGACCGAAACACGAAACCCAATGCAAGTCAATGGGGAAGCATAGTCGGCAGTGAGTGGAGGCCAGGAAAACACCTACAGTGCCCATTTTAATGCCAAAAACATCCATTCTTGTTTCTGAAGCTTGCCAATCTTAATTAACTGTATAATAACACTGGCCAACAGTGAAAATGTTTCTGAAATGAAAATAGCTGGTTTGTAATAATTTTAGCATCCTAAAAACGAATATGTTACTTAAAAATCATTATTAGCTCTTGTTGCTGAGATACAGGTCATTTAAGATTATTATGCAGGAAAATAGGGAAATTTTGAATTTTCAACAAATGTGTATTGGTAAACCTGATTACAGACCTGTTGAACCAATGTCAGCCATTTTATAAATTGTGTCTGCATAGTTTGTACTAATTGAAGTCTCTTTCTCTTGTTGCAGTAATTTTGTGGAGAGAATTTACACTTTGAAAATGCCTCGTAAATGTGCAAATATTGTTAACAATTTTTGTTACGTGTGTGGTTATGTGACATTTGCCAACCAAAGAAGACCAATTACTCCACTTGTGAAGACTGCTTACCATCATTACTTTGCTTATACGTGGCACTTAAATACGTGGCACTTATACGTGGCACTTAAATACGTGGCACTTATATACGTGGCATTTTGAGACCTATAATTTTTCCACATTTTGGTCCACAGAGTCATGTGAGGTCTTGTTTTTTGCGGGACGAGTTGACGTTTTTATTGGTAACATTTTCGGACACGTGACCATTTTTTATCACTTTTTATTCCGTTTTTTGTGAGGCAGAATAACCAAAAACCAGCTATTCATGAATTTCTTTATACCGTTCTGCGTTTGGTAAAATTGATAAAGCAGTTTTATTCGTCGGGTCAGTACGATTACAGCGATACCTCATTTATATCATTTTTTAATGTTTTGGCGCTTTTATACGATAAAAACTATTTTATAGAAAAAATAATTATTTTGGCATCGCTTTATTCTGAGGACTATAACTTTTTTATTTTTTTGCTGATGATGCTGTATGGCGGCTTGTTTTTTGCGGGACAAGATGACGTTTTCAGCGGTACCATGGTTATTTATATCCATCTTTTTGATCGCGTGTTATTCCACTTTTTGTTCGGCGGTATGGTAATAAAGCGTTGTTTTTTGCCTCGTTTTTTTTTTTTTTTTCTTACGGTGTTTACTGAAGGGGTTAACTAGTGGGACAGTTTTATAGGTTGGGTCGTTACGGACGCGGCGATACTAAATATGTGTACTGTACTGTGCAATTTATACTCTTGTAATGAATTCTTCTCGCTACCTACAGCACATACTTCCATGGCGTGTATCTAAAAAACGAGAGCTAATTAAACAATTCTGTGGGTATATTTGAGTTTCTCGACCCAAAATTAGTAATATTTGCCTATTTTCATCAAAGAAACATAAAAAAAGTTGTTTTTTGTTGGCCTGTGTAATAGTTGGGCATAGGGAATTGGGGGAAAGTTGTGGGGGGAGTAGGGCTGGCTCAAGTTTTTCGTGGGCCCAGGAAATGCGGACTAAGTCACGGCGGTGTTGCAGGGAAAGGTAAGTATTTAAAAGTTGCAAGTGCTGTGATCCTGAGCAAGCAGGGGGGGGCCCACTCGTTCGCATTGCCACTGGCACAGGGCCCCTCAAAGTACGGCGGTGTGTTTGCATGGCGGGGGCGCCTCCCACCAGCAGCGACACTTTTGCGTACTCTGAGGGGCCCTGTGCCAGTGACGTCGCCAACGAGTATGCCCCCCCACCTGATGAAGGAACCTGCACTTTCATCTGCACCTTCCTCTTTGTCCCTGTGTAAGGTGGTATAACATGCGGGAAGGGGAACCTTACTTTCAGCAGGGTCAGATTCTGGCTGTGTAGAGTACAAGGGGAATGTAGTGGTCTAGGTCAATGTACCAGCAGACTCATTTAGCAGTGGCTGGGCAATGGGCAGGATGAGGAGGAAACAGATATAGGGCCAAAGAATAAAGTAGGCTACATGCAGTTCAAAATTGGTAACAGGACTAAACAGGCGGCATTGCTTTGTTCAGTGGAGTAGCAAACCCAAGAGCAGCAGACACTGTTTCAAGGGCCTAACCACACTAGTAGGCCAAATGCAGTTTAATATCTGATAGTATAGGGCGAAAGCCAGAATGTGGAAGCTCAGCTTTGTTCAGTTGAGGACAACACCAGGGAGGGGCAGACACCTTTAGTAGGCCGGAAAAGCCTATTGCATTTTTTAAAATGGTAATTTGGAGCAGAAGGTTGAAGCTCAGCTTTATTTAGTTGAGGGCAACACCAGGGAGGGGCAGAAGCCGTTAGTAGGCCCTAACCACCATTTTTTTTTTTTAAAACCACTTAATGAGAGCCGGAAGGTTGAAGCTCAGCTTTATTTAGTTGAGGACAACACCAGGCAGGGGCACACAGACAGACACCTTTAGTAGGCCGGAAAAGCCTATTGCATTTTTTAAAATGGTAATTTGGAGCAGAAGGTTGAAGCTCAGCTTTATTTAGTTGAGGGCAACACCAGGGAGGGGCAGAAGCCGTTAGTAGGCCCTAACCACCATTTTTTTTTTTAAAACCACTTAATGAGAGCCGGAAGGTTGAAGCTCAGCTTTATTTAGTTGAGGACAACACCAGTCAGGGGCACACAGACAGACACCTTTAGTAGGCCGGAAAAGCCTATTGCATTTTTTAAAATGGTAATTTGGAGCAGAAGGTTGAAGCTCAGCTTTATTTAGTTGAGGACAACACCAGGCAGGGGCACACAGACAGACACCTTTAGTAGGCCGGAAAAGCCTATTGCATTTTTTAAAATGGTAATTTGGAGCAGAAGGTTGAAGCTCAGCTTTATTTAGTTGAGGGCAACACCAGGGAGGGGCAGAAGCCGTTAGTAGGCCCTAACCACCATTTTTTTTTTTTAAAACCACTTAATGAGAGCCGGAAGGTTGAAGCTCAGCTTTATTTAGTTGAGGACAACACCAGGCAGGGGCACACAGACAGACACCTTTAGTAGGCCGGAAAAGCCTATTGCATTTTTTAAAATGGTAATTTGGAGCAGAAGGTTGAAGCTCTGCTTTATTTAGTTTAGGGCAACACCAGGGAGGGGCAGAAGCCGTTAGTAGGCCCTAACCACCCTTTTTTTTAAAAAAAACCACTTAATGAGAGCCGGAAGGTTGAAGCTCAGCTTTATTTAGTTGAGGACAACACCAGGCAGGGGCACACAGACAGACACCTTTAGTAGGCCGGAAAAGCCTATTGCATTTTTTAAAATGGTAATTTGGAGCAGAAGGTTGAAGCTCAGCTTTATTTAGTTGAGGGCAACACCAGGGAGGGGCAGAAGCCGTTAGTAGGCCCTAACCACCCTTTTTTTTTTTTTAAAACCACTTAATGAGAGCCGGAAGGTTGAAACTCAGCTTTATTTAGTTGAGGACAACACCAGGCAGGGGCACACAGACAGACACCTTTAGTAGGCCGGAAAAGCCTATTGCATTTTTTAAAATGGTAATTTGGAGCAGAAGGTTGAAGCTCAGCTTTATTTAGTTGAGGGCAACACCAGGGAGGGGCAGAAGCCGTTAGTAGGCCCTAACCACCATTTTTTTTTTTTAAAACCACTTAATGAGAGCCGGAAGGTTGAAGCTCAGCTTTATTTAGTTGAGGACAACACCAGTCAGGGGCACACAGACAGACACCTTTAGTAGGCCGGAAAAGCCTATTGCATTTTTTAAAATGGTAATTTGGAGCAGAAGGTTGAAGCTCAGCTTTATTTAGTTGAGGGCAACACCAGGCAGGGGCACACAGACAGACACCTTTAGTAGGCCGGAAAAGCCTATTGCATTTTTTAAAATGGTAATTTGGAGCAGAAGGTTGAAGCTCAGCTTTATTTAGTTGAGGGCAACACCAGGGAGGGGCAGAAGCCGTTAGTAGGCCCTAACCACCATTTTTTTTTTTTAAAACCACTTAATGAGAGCCGGAAGGTTGAAGCTCAGCTTTATTTAGTTGAGGACAACACCAGGCAGGGGCACACAGACAGACACCTTTAGTAGGCCGGAAAAGCCTATTGCATTTTTTAAAATGGTAATTTGGAGCAGAAGGTTGAAGCTCAGCTTTATTTAGTTGAGGACAACACCAGGCAGGGGCACACAGACAGACACCTTTAGTAGGCCGGAAAAGCCTATTGCATTTTTTAAAATGGTAATTTGGAGCAGAAGGTTGAAGCTCAGCTTTATTTAGTTTAGGGCAACACCAGGGAGGGGCAGAAGCCGTTAGTAGGCCCTAACCACCATTTTTTTTTTTAAAACCACTTAATGAGAGCCGGAAGGTTGAAGCTCAGCTTTATTTAGTTGAGGGCAACACCAGGGAGGGGCAGAAGCCGTTAGTAGGCCCTAACCAAAGTTGAAGGCCAAATGCAGTTTAATTTCTGATACTATAGGCCGAAAGCCAGAAGGTGGAAGCTCCGATTTAGACAGTGGAGGACAATTTGAATTAGGGACTGCAGACAGACTTAGTAGGCTGTCCCCTGTGGACCATGCATCCACCACATTAACCCATTGCGCCGTAATGGACACGTAATCTTCCGTGGCCATGCCTACAGGTCCATGCGTCTGTTGTCAGGTGCACCTTTGTACTCACAGATTGCCAGAGTGCATGGACAATGCGGTCTTCTACATGCTGGTGGAGGGTTGGGATGGCTTTTCTCGCAAAAGAAGTGTCGACTGGTTAGCTTGTAGCGTGGTACAGCGTAGTCCATCATGGCCTTATTAATAGTAAATAAAATATATAACTAGGCTCTATGAACTTTTAAATAGGTTCCAGGGGTACACGGGCAGCATTGGTGTGGTCAGTGGAGGAGTATTGCAAGTAGGGGCTGCAGACAGGCTATCAAAGGCCTAAAATAACAAACAGTAGGCAGTCATGGCAGTTTTACATCGGTTACATGGATACACAGGCAGGCACTCCAGGCAGCATTGTGGTCAGTGGAGGAGTATTGCAAGTAGGGGCCGCAGACAGGCTATCAAAGGCCTAAAATAACAAACAATAGGCTCATTGCAGTTTTACAGCGGTTACATGGATAGACGGGCAGGCAGCTTGGTGGTGAGTGGAGGAGTATTTAAAGTAGGGACCGCAGACAGGCTATCAAAGGCCTAACATAACAAACAATAGGCTCATGGCAGTTTTACAGCGGTTACATGGATACACGGGCAGGCAGCTTGGTGGTCAGTGGAGGAGTATTTAAAGTAGGGACCGCAGACAGGCTTCAAAGGCCTAACATAAGAAAATGGGCTGGCTGTAGGCACTTTATAATTGGTTCCAGGGGTACACGGGCAGCAGTGGTCTGGCCAGTGGAGGACTAGTGGAAGGAGGGACCGCAGACAGGCTTCAAAGGCCTAACATAAGAAAATGGGCTGGCTGTAGGCACTTTATAATTGGTTCCAGGGGTACACGGGCAGCAGTGGTCTGGTCAGTGGAGGACTAGTGGAAGGAGGGACCGCAGACAGGCTTCAAAGGCCTAACATAAAAAAATGGGCTGGCTGTAGGCACTTTATAATTGGTTCCAGGGGTACACGGGCAGCAGTGGTCTGGCCAGTGGAGGACTAGTGGAAGGAGGGACCGCAGACAGGCTTCAAAGGCCTAAAATAACAAACAATAGGCTCATGGCAGTTTTACAGCGGTTACATGGATACACGGGCAGGCAGCTTGGTGGTCAGTGGAGGAGTATTTAAAGTAGGGACCGCAGACAGGCTTCAAAGGCCTAACATAAGAAAATGGGCTGGCTGTAGGCACTTTATAATTGGTTCCAGGGGTACACGGGCAGCAGTGGTCTGGTCAGTGGAGGACTAGTGGAAGGAGGGACCGCAGACAGGCTTCAAAGGCCTAACATAAAAAAATGGGCTGGCTGTAGGCACTTTATAATTGGTTCCAGGGGTACACGGGCAGCAGTGGTCTGGTCAGTGGAGGACTAGTGGAAGGAGGGACCGCAGACAGGCTTCAAAGGCCTAAAATAACAAACAATAGGCTCATGGCAGTTTTACAGCGGTTACATGAATACACGGGCAGGCAGCTTGGTGGTCAGTGGAGGAGTATTTAAAGTAGGGACCGCAGACAGGCTTCAAAGGCCTAACATAAGAAAATGGGCTGGCTGTAGGCACTTTATAATTGGTTCCAGGGGTACACGGGCAGCAGTGGTCTGGTCAGTGGAGGACTAGTGGAAGGAGGGACCGCAGACAGGCTTCAAAGGCCTAACATAAAAAAATGGGCTGGCTGTAGGCACTTTATAATTGGTTCCAGGGGTACACGGGCAGCAGTGGTCTGGTCAGTGGAGGACTAGTGGAAGGAGGGACCGCAGACAGGCTTCAAAGGCCTAAAATAACAAACAATAGGCTCATGGCAGTTTTACAGCGGTTACATGGATACACGGGCAGGCAGCTTGGTGGTCAGTGGAGGAGTATTTAAAGTAGGGACCGCAGACAGGCTTCAAAGGCCTAACATAACAAACAATAGGCTCATGGCAGTTTTACAGCGGTTACATGGATACACGGGCAGGCAGCTTGGTGGTCAGTGGAGGAGTATTTAAAGTAGGGACCGCAGACAGGCTTCAAAGGCCTAACATAAGAAAATGGGCTGGCTGTAGGCACTTTATAATTGGTTCCAGGGGTACACGGGCAGCAGTGGTCTGGCCAGTGGAGGACTAGTGGAAGGAGGGACCGCAGACAAGCTTCAAAGGCCTAACATAAAAAAATGGGCTGGCTGTAGGCACTTTATAATTGGTTCCAGGGGTACACGGGCAGCAGTGGTCTGGTCAGTGGAGGACTAGTGGAAGGAGGGACCGCAGACAGGCTTCAAAGGCCTAAAATAACAAACAATAGGCTCATGGCAGTTTTACAGCGGTTACATGGATACACGGGCAGGCAGCTTGGTGGTCAGTGGAGGAGTATTTAAAGTAGGGACCGCAGACAGGCTTCAAAGGCCTAACATAAGAAAATGGGCTGGCTGTAGGCACTTTATAATTGGTTCCAGGGGTACACGGGCAGCAGTGGTCTGGTCAGTGGAGGACTAGTGGAAGGAGGGACCGCAGACAGGCTTCAAAGGCCTAAAATAACAAACAATAGGCTCATGGCAGTTTTACAGCGGTTACATGGATACACGGGCAGGCAGCTTGGTGGTCAGTGGAGGAGTATTTAAAGTAGGGACCGCAGACAGGCTATCAAAGGCCTAACATAACAAACAATAGGCTCATGGCAGTTTTACAGCGGTTACATGGATACACGGGCAGGCAGCTTGGTGGTCAGTGGAGGAGTATTTAAAGTAGGGACCGCAGACAGGCTTCAAAGGCCTAACATAAGAAAATGGGCTGGCTGTAGGCACTTTATAATTGGTTCCAGGGGTACACGGGCAGCAGTGGTCTGGCCAGTGGAGGACTAGTGGAAGGAGGGACCGCAGACAGGCTTCAAAGGCCTAACATAAAAAAATGGGCTGGCTGTAGGCACTTTATAATTGGTTCCAGGGGTACACGGGCAGCAGTGGTCTGGTCAGTGGAGGACTAGTGGAAGGAGGGACCGCAGACAGGCTTCAAAGGCCTAAAATAACAAACAATAGGCTCATGGCAGTTTTACAGCGGTTACATGGATACACGGGCAGGCAGCTTGGTGGTCAGTGGAGGAGTATTTAAAGTAGGGACCGCAGACAGGCTTCAAAGGCCTAACATAAAAAAATGGGCTGGCTGTAGGCACTTTATAATTGGTTCCAGGGGTACACGGGCAGCAGTGGTCTGGTCAGTGGAGGACTAGTGGAAGGAGGGACCGCAGACAGGCTTCAAAGGCCTAACATAAAAAAATGGGCTGGCTGTAGGCACTTTATAATTGGTTCCAGGGGTACACGGGCAGCAGTGGTCTGGTCAGTGGAGGACTAGTGGAAGGAGGGACCGCAGACAGGCTTCAAAGGCCTAAAATAACAAACAATAGGCTCATGGCAGTTTTACAGCGGTTACATGGATACACGGGCAGCTTGGTGGTGAGTGGAGGAGTAGTGCAAGGAGTGTCTGTCCCAGTACTCCCAAAATATAAATAGATGTTAATGTCTCGCAAAACAACCAAAACAAAAAAAAAGGTGGCATACTTAGGTACAGGGGTGGGCTCATCTGCTGAGTTTCTGACATAGTAATTTGGCAGTAACTATTTAATGGTGCCAATATAGGACACAGACACAGACTACTTTAAGTTGCATCATAGATGTCTACAAATTTGTATTGTCAGTGCCAGACATTGAATGATGTCAGCGAATAGACTAAAGATTGGTGGAGCTGTGCGACATAATTTTGCATGTGGTAGAGCACATTTTGAGCTGGGGTAGGGGGGAACTCTCTAGAGGCCGGCGGGACCGCCCCAGGGCCCCTCATGTTACAACGGTGTGTCTGACGTTGGGTGTGCACCACCACCGCCAGAGACACTACATTGTACTATGAGGGACCCAGTAGCAATGCCGTCAACCAAAAGCGAGCACACCCACCTCTTCAGACAAACAGCAGTCTCACGGGTGCTTGCGCCAAGTCGCGATACCACGGCCCCGTGTGGGGAGTTTGGCCATTTAGGGAGGTGTAAACATGTCGTATGCTGTACAATCAGCTGCAGCAAATTAGACATTAGAAAAGTAATTCACAGGCAAGAGCCTTTCATAGGAAAGCTAGGTGTCGGCTGGGCAAGGTGGGGCAAAAGATTTCGAAATCCAGTTGTGGTTCATTTTAATGAATGTTAGATCGTCAACATTTTGGGTAGCCAGACGAGTCCTTTTTTCGGTTAATATTGAACCTGCAGCACTGAATACTCTTTCTGATAGGACACTTGCTGCCGGGCAAGCAAGCTCCTGCAATGCATATTCTGCCAATTCTGGCCAGGTGTCTAATTTGGAGGCCCAGTAATCAAATGGGAATGACGGTTGAGGGAGAACATCGATAAGGGATGAAAAATAGTTAGTAACCATACTGGACAAATGTTGTCTCCTGTCACTTTCAATTGATGCAGCAGTACCTGTCCTGTCTGCGGTCATAGCAAAATCACTCCACAACCTGGTCAGAAAACCCCTCTGTCCAACGCCACTTCTGATGTGTGCACCCCTAACACTCCTAGTCTGCTGCCCCCTGGAGCTCGTGTGAGAACGATCACGTGCGCTGTGTGCTGGGAATGCCTGAAGCAAACGGTCAACAAGAGTTGATTGTTTGGTTGCTAATATTAGTTCCAAGTTCTCATGTGGCATAATATTTTGCAATTTGCCTTTATAGCGTGGATCAAGGAGGCAGGCCAACCAGTAATCGTCATCGTTCATCATTTTCGTAATGCGTGTGTCCCTTTTTAGGATACGTAAGGCATAATCCGCCATGTGGGCCAAAGTTCCAGTTGTAAAATCTCCGGTTGTGATTGGTTGAGGGGCAGTTGCAGGCAAATCTACGTCACTTGTGTCCCTCAAAAAACCAGAACCCGGCCGTGACACGCAACCAATTTCCTGTGCCCCCGGGAAAGGTTCGGCATTAAAAATATACTCATCCCCATCATCCTCCTCGTCCTCCACCTCCTCTTCGCCCGCTACCTCGTCCTGTACACTGCCCTGACCAGACAATGGCTGACTGTCATCAAGGCTTTCCTCTTCCTCTGGTGCAGACGCCTGCTCCTTTATGTGCGTCAAACTTTGCATCAGCAGACGCATTAGGGGGATGCTCATGCTTATTACGGCGTTGTCTGCACTAACCAGCCGTGTGCATTCCTCAAAACACTGAAGGACTTGACACATGTCTTGTATCTTAGACCACTGCACACCTGACAACTCCATGTCTGCCATCCTACTGCCTGCCCGTGTATCCTCCCACAAATAAATAACAGCACGCCTCTGTTCGCACAGTCTCTGAAGCATGTGCAGTGTTGAGTTCCACCTTGTTGCAACGTCTATGATTAGGCGATGCTGGGGAAGGTTCAAAGACCGCTGATAGGTCTGCATACGGCTGGCGTGTACAGGCGAACGTCGGATATGTGAGCAAAGTGCACGCACTTTGAGGAGCAGGTCGGAGAACCCAGGATAAGTTTTCAATAAGCACTGCACCACCAGGTTTAAGGTGTGAGCCAGGCAAGGAATGTGTTTCAGTTGGGAAAGGGAGATGGCAGCCATGAAATTCCTTCCGTTATCACTCACTACCTTGCCTGCCTCAAGATCTACTGTGCCCAGCCACGACTGTGTTTCTTGGTGCAAGAACTCGGACAGAACTTCCGCGGTGTGTCTGTTGTCGCCCAAGCACTTCATAGCCAATACAGCCTGCTGACGCTTGGCAGTAGCTGGCCCATAATGGGACAACTGGTGTGCAACAGTGTCATCTGCCGATGGAGTGGTTGGCAGACTGCGTTCTGTGGAAGAGCTGTAGCTTCTGCAGGAGGACGAGGAGGAGGAGGAGGAGGGGGTGCGAACGCCTACAGCCAACTGTTTCCTAGACCGTGGGCTAGGCACAACTGTCCCTAAATTGATGTCGCCTGTGGACCCTGCATCCACCACATTCACCCAGTGTGCCGTGATGGACACATAACGTCCCTGGCCATGCCTACTGGTCCATGCATCTGTAGTCAGGTGCACCTTTGTACTCACAGATTGCCTGAGTGCATGGACGATGCGCTGTTTAACATGCTGGTGCAGGGCTGGGATGGCTTTTCTGGAAAAAAAGTGTCGACTGGGTAGCTCGTATCGTGGTTCAGCGTACTCCATCAGGGCTTTGAAAGCTTCGCTTTCAACTAACCGGTAGGGCATCATCTCTAACGAGATTAGTCTAGCTATGTGGGCGTTAAAACACTGTGTACGCGGATGCGAGGATAAGTACTTCCTTTTTCTAACCAGAGTCTCATGTAGGGTGAGCTGGACTGGAGAGCTGGAGATCGTGGAACTTTCGGGTGTGCCGGTGTACATGGCAGACTGAGAGACGGTTGGAGACGGTATTGTTTCCGCCGGTGCCCTAGATGCAATATTTCCTCCTACAAAACTGGTGATTCCCTGACCCTGACTGCTTTTGGCTGGCAAAGAAACCTGCACAGATACTGCCGGTGGTGCGGAAAATGGTGGCCTTACAGTGACGGAAGGGATGTTGCGTTGCTGACTAGCTTCATTGGCCGAGGGTGCTACAACCTTGAGGGACGTTTGGTAGTTAGTCCAGGCTTGAAAATGCATGGTGGTTAAGTGTCTATGCATGCAACTAGTATTTAGACTTTTCAGATTCTGACCTCTGCTTAAGCTAGTTGAACATTTTTGACAGATGACTTTGCGCTGATCAGTTGGATGTTGTTTAAAAAAATGCCAGACTGCACTCTTCCTAGACTCGGATCCCTTTTCAGGGATTGCAGACTGAGCTTTAACCGGATGGCAACGCTGTGCTCCAACAGGTTTTGGCTTTGACACGCGTTTTGGGCCAGATACGGGCCCGGCAGATGGAACCTGTTGCGATGTTGATGCCTGCTGCGGCCCCTCCTCCACCTCCGCTTCTGAACTACTGCCGCCTGCACCCTGTTCCCCCAATGGCTGCCAATCGGGGTCAATAACTGGGTCATCTATTACCTCCTCTTCGAGCTCGTGTGCAACTTCGTCTGTGTCACTGTGTCGGTCGGTGGTATAGCGTTCGTGGCGGGGCAACATAGTCTCATCAGGGTCTGATTGTGGATCTGTACCCTGAGAGGGCAATGTGGTGGTCTGAGTCAAAGGAGCAGCATAGTACTCTGGCTGTGGCTGTGCATCAGTGCACTCCATGTCAGAATATACTTGTAATGGGCATGGCCTGTTAAATGTTTCACTTTCTAAGCCAGGGACGGTATGTGTAAAGAGCCCCATGGAGTGACCCGTTGTGTCGCCTGCTGCATCCTTCTCTCTTGTTGTAGTTTTTGCTGAGGAGGACAAGGAAGCGACTTGTCCCTGACCGTGAACATCCACAAGCGACGCGCTGCTTTTACATTTACCAGTTTCGGAAGAGGAGGCAAAAGAGCTAGAGGCTGAGTCTGCAATGTAAGCCAAAACTTGCTGTTGCTGCTCCGCCTTTAAAAGCGGTTTTCCTACTCCCAGAAAAGAGAGCGTTCGAGGCCTTGTGTAGCCTGACGACGAAACTGGCTCCACAGCTCCAGACTTAGGTGGAATATTTTTATCCCCACGACCACCTGATGCTCCACTACCACTACCATCATTACCAGCTGACAATGAACGCCCACGACGACCTCTTGCACCAGACTTCCTCATTGTTTTAAAATCTTAACCAAAGTAACTTTATTTGTTGCTGTCAAACAACTTACACGGTGAGCTATAACTTCAGTATGATTTCAATATCCCTTAACAGGTTGGTGAGACCACAAGGAAAATCAGGCACAATGTTACACACTCTGTTTTCTGTGGCACAAAATCACAGAGATGACACACACGCAGGACTGTCACTCAGGCACTAATGTCAATATTAATCTCCCACCTAATTTTTTTTTTTTTTTTTCTCAGGGAGACTTTAGAAACCAAATAATATTAAAAAAAAAAAAAAAAAAAAAAGGCTTTCTATGGCCCACAATTAGAGAGAGAGAGGTGGCACACCCAGGAGTCAAGACTGGCGCACAAGCTGAAAGGGCAATATTACTCTCCCACTGTTTTTTTAAGTTTTTTTTTTTATTTCAGGGAGACTTTAGAAACCAAATAATATAAAAAAAAAAAAAAAAAAAAAAAAAAAATAGGCTTTCTATAGCCCACTGAATGAGAGAGAGAGGTGGCACACCCAGGAGTCAAGACTGGCACACAAGCTGAAAGGGCAATATTACTCTCCCACTGTTTTTTTATGTTTTTTTTTTTTTTTTCAGGGAGACTTTAGAAACCAAATAATAAGAAAAAAAATAAATAAATAAATAGGCTTTCTATAGCCCACTGAATGAGAGATAGCACACACAGCAGTGGCACACAAGCCCTGACTGAGGCCAATATTTTTCTCCCACTGATTGATGTAGTGTTTTTGTGTTGAGGTAGATTTTAGAACACAAATCAAGGAAAAAAAAAAAATGCTTTCTATGGCCCACTGAATGAGAGAGAGGTGGCACACCCAGGAGTCAAGACTGGCACACAAGCTGAAAGGGCAATATTACTCTCCCACTGTTTTTTTATGTATTTTTTGTTTTTTAAGGGAGACTTTAGAAACCCAATAATATTTAAAAAAAAAAATAAATAGGCTTTCTATGGCCCACTGAATGAGAGGGAGAGAGGTGGCACACCCAGGAGTCAAGACTGGCACACAAGCTGAAAGGGCAATATTACTCTCCCACTGTTTTTTTATGTATTTTTTTTTTTTTCAGGGAGACTTTAGAAACCCAATAATATTTAAAAAAATAAATAAATAGGCTTTCTATGGCCCACTGAATGAGAGGGAGAGAGGTGGCACACCCAGGAGTCAAGACTGGCACACAAGCTGAAAGGGCAATATTACTCTCCCACTGTTTTTTTATGTATTTTTTGTTTTTTAAGGGAGACTTTAGAAACCCAATAATATTTTAAAAAATAAATAAATAGGCTTTCTATGGCCCACTGAATGAGAGGGAGAGAGGTGGCACACCCAGGAGTCAAGACTGGCACACAAGCTGAAAGGGCAATATTACTCTCCCACTGTTTTTTTATGTATTTTTTGTTTTTTAAGGGAGACTTTAGAAACCCAATAATATTTTTAAAAAAAAATAAATAGGCTTTCTATGGCCCACTGAATGAGAGGGAGAGAGGTGGCACACCCAGGAGTCAAGACTGGCACACAAGCTGAAAGGGCAATATTACTCTCCCACTGTTTTTTTATGTATTTTTTGTTTTTTAAGGGAGACTTTAGAAACCCAATAATATTTAAAAAAAAAAAAAAAATAGGCTTTCTATGGCCCACTGAATGAGAGGGAGAGAGGTGGCACACCCAGGAGTCAAGCCTGGCACACAAGCTGAAAGGGCAATATTACTCTCCCACTGTTTTTTTATGTATTTTTTGTTTTTTAAGGGAGACTTTAGAAACCCAATAATATTTAAAAAAATAAATAAATAGGCTTTCTATGGCCCACTGAATGAGAGGGAGAGAGGTGGCACACCCAGGAGTCAAGACTGGCACACAAGCTGAAAGGGCAATATTACTCTCCCACTGTTTTTTTAGGGTTTTTTTTTTTTTTTCAGGGAGACTTTAGAAACCAAATAATATTAAAAAAAAAAAAAAAAAAAAAAAAATAGGCTTGCTATAGCCCACTGAATGAGAGATAGCACACACAGCAGTGGCACACAAGCCCTGACTGAGGCCAATATTTTTCTCCCACTGATTGATGTAGTGTTTTTGTGTTGAGGTAGAATTTAGAACACAAATCACGGAAAAAATAAATAGGCTTTCTATGGCCCACTCAGTGAGAGATGGCACACACAGGGATGGCACTGTAGCAGAAATGCCAATCTTAATCTCCCACAAAAAAAACAAAAAAAAAACAGGGACTGTCCTACAATTACTATCTCCCTGCAGTAATGTAAGCCAGGTATGGCAGGCAGCAATAGGAGTGGACTGATGCACAAATTAAATAAAAAGTGTGGACAAACAAAAAAGATAGCTGTGCAGAAAGGAAGGAACAAGAGGATATGTGCTTTGAAAAAAGCAGTTGGTTTCCACAGTGGCGTACACACAGCAATACAGCTATCACGGAGCCTTCTAGGGCAGCCCAATGAGCTACAGCGCTGAGGGGAAAAAAAATAAAAAATAGCTTCCACAGTCCCTGCACACCGAAGGTGGTGTTGGACAGTGGAAATCGCTGCAGCACAAGCGGTTTGGTGGTTAGTGGACCCTGCCTAACGCTCTCCCTGCTTCTGACGAAGCGGCAGCAACCTGTCCCTAAGCTCAGATCAGCAGCAGTAAGATGGCGGTCGGCGGGAACGCCCCTTTATAGCCCCTGTGACGCCGCAGACAGCAAGCCAATCACTGCAATGCCCTTCTCTAAGATGGTGGGGACCAGGATCTATGTCATCACGCTGCCCACACTCTGCGTTCACCTTCATTGGCTGAGAAATGGCGCTTTTCGCGTCATTGAAACGCGACTTTGGCGCAAAAGTCGCGTACCGCATGGCCGACAAGCACAGGGGTCGGATCGGGTTTCATGAGACGCCGACTTAGCCAAAAGTCGGCGACTTTTGAAAATGATCGACCCGTTTCGCTCAACCCTAGTCGTGGGCGTTTTGCCACGACCAATCAGCGACTTGGATTCCATGACAGACAGAGGCCACGACCAATGAATATCCGTGACAGACAGACAGAAAGACAGACAGACGGAAGAGACCCTTAGACAATTAGTAGTAGTAATTATAGTAGATCACTCAGTTTACTGAGTGCAGCCGTTCTGACACAATCAGAGTTTTTAGATTTAGAATGCAGCACAGCTGAGAAAGCTAACCCTGCCCCCACCACAAAGTCCATAGACAGTAAGCTGCCTATCACAGGAGGAGGCCTGTTGTGTTAGGGCTCACAGATTATCTAATTACAGCAATGATAAGCTCCTGGTGCTAAAACAATCATTGTAAGCAAACAAAACAAGGGAGCTTGAAATGAGAGGCATAGCTGAAATCTGTTTTAACCACTTCAGCATGCGATCTTCAGATTACATAGCGAAAAACTGCTGACAGATTCCCTTTAAAAATTTATGGATAAATATGGATAATATATTCAACTCGATGAAACGTAAAAGTCTTGAAAACCCTAAACTTTCTGACCACCTTATTGAGAAGTTTCAGATTGACATTATATTGATGAAGACAATGTACACAATTCTTAATATTTAGCATCCAGTATGAAAATTACTTAAAATTTGCAGTCTATTATATAGCATGATGATAGCGAATTTCAAAGTAAAAGTTTTATACTGTCTTGTGTCACCAGTAGTGTTGAGCGATACCGTCCGATACTTGAAAGTATCGGTATCGGAAAGTATCGGCCGATACCGGCAAAGTATCGGATCCAATCCGATACCGATACCCGATACCAATACAAGTCAATGGGACTCAAGTATCGGACGGTATTCCTGATGGTTCCCAGGGTCTGAAGGAGAGGAAACTCTCCTTCAGGCCCTGGGATCCATATAAATGTGTAAAAGAAAGAATTAAAATAAAAAATATCGCTATACTCACCCTCCGACGCAGCCTGGACCTCAGCGAGGGAACCGGCAGCGTTGTTTGTTTAAAATTCGCGCTTTTACTTGGTTACGTGAAGTCCCGGCTTGTGATTGGTCAGTGTGGCCATGTTGCCGGGACGCGGACCAATCACAGCAAGCCGTGACGAAATTACGTCACGGCTTGCTGTGATTGGTCCGCGTCCCGGCAACATGGCCGCCATTAACCAATCACAAGCCGGGACGTCACGGGAGGCTGGACACGCGCCCATTTTAAAATGGGCGCGTGTCCAGCCTCCCGTGACGTCCCGGCTTGTGATTGGTTGCGCCGCGGTCAACCAATCACAAGCCGGGAGGCTGGACACGCGCGCATTTTAAAATTTTAAAATGGGCGCGTGTCCAGCCTCCCGTGACGTCCCGGCTTGTGATTGGTTGCGCCGCGGTCAACCAATCACAAGCCGGGAGGCTGGACACGCGCGCATTTTAAAATTTTAAAATGGGCGCGTGTCCAGCCTCCCGGCTTGTGATTGGTTGACCGCGGCGCAACCAATCACAAGCCGGGACGTCACGGGAGGCTGGACACGCGCCCATTTTAAAATGCGCGCGTGTCCAGCCTCCCGTGACGTCACGGCTTGTGATTGGTTAATGGCGGCCATGTTGCCGGGACGCGGACCAATCACAAAGCCGGGACGTAATTTTAAAATCCTTAAGGACCTGAAATTACGTCACGGCTTGCTGTGATTGGTTGCGTCTCCCATGTGACTGCGACGCAACCAATCACAACGCCGGAACGTAATTTTAAAATCCTGAAGGACCTGAAATTACGTCACGGCTTGCTGTGATTGGTTGCGTCCCGGTCACATGGGCGGCACGCAACCAATCACAAGCCGGGACTCACGTAAAGGAAAGAAAAGCGCGAATTTTAAACAAAGAACGCTGCCGCTTCCCTCGGTAAGGTGCAGGCTGCGTCGGAGAGGTGAGTATAGCAATATTTTTTATTTTAATTCTCTCTTTTACACATTTTTACATTAATGTTGTTTCGATACCGATACCCGATATCACAAAAATATCGGATCTCGGTATCGGAATTCCGATACAGCAAGTATCGGCCGATACCCGATACTTGCAGTATCGGAATGCTCAACACTAGTCACCAGTTTTTTAGTACCCCAACAAATGCCACCACCCATTTCTGCTGTTGTTTTGCAGTTCACAAATTATTACATTGCCTCCTGACTTCCTCTGTACACGTCAAAATTACCTTGCTGCATTTAAATGAGGCTTTTCTTGTCCAATGGGTGTCTTCTTTGCAGTGTCTGTTCCTCTTCTCTGCTAGTAAAAGCCATCCACTGGCTCTGATTGCTGTGGATGACGTGTCCTGTGTCATCCACATAGCTGAATAAAGTCTCGCTCCTGCGCAGTAGCCCTACTGCGGCAGAGCAAAGGACATCAGTGCGTATGCAGGAGTCAGGAGGGAATGTAATCATTTGTGAAATGCATAACAACCGCAGAAAAAGGAGGTCTCATTTGTTGGGATACTAAAAAACTGGTGACAGGTTCTCTTTAACTATTTTAGATTTTTATTTTCTTTCCATTAACTCAATAACAAATCATTACAAAATTGAAATGTATATAAAAAGTTAATTTACATTAATTTTATATATATATAAAACTTAGATGCTTTTTAAATAATGCATTTATATTTTTTATTTGATTCTATTTTATTTTAAACCACATGTAGAAGATCTTAAAATATTTCTAAGCTATATTACATTTACTTAGAGATACAGTAACAGATGTAAGCCTGCTACACGGATATGGTAACAGTTACAGAACAATAGTTACTGCAAAGATTCAGTAATAGAACAAAACTTAAGGCATTAAAACACTACCAGAACCAAGCCTAATGTATTATAGAAATAGTAACTGAATCAAACGTACTATACAGGTACAATGACAGAACTAAGCATGATACATAGGTTTCATAACAGAGCCAAGTGTGCTACATAGATATGGTAAGAGAACCAGGCTAACTGCATAGATACGGTAACAGAATGAAGTGTACCACACAATTCAGGAAACAGAACAAAATTTACTTCACGGTAATACAGACTGGTAATACAGTAAAGAGTACTGCATAGCTACAGTAATACAACCAAATTTACTATAGAGATATGATAAAAGAACCAAGCATGCAATAGAGATACAATAACAGGAACATTCATACTAAATAGATACAATAACATGGCCAAGTCTACTGTGTATATATGATAGCAGAATGAAGCTTACTATATACATACTATATACAGAGCTAACTATGCTACGTAGCCATGGTAACAAAATCCTACTTACTGCAACAATACGGTACTAGAACAAAACTCACTGCATAAAAAAAGTACAATAATCAATCCTCATACATTTATACAGTAACAGAACCAGGATTACTACATAAATACGGTAAGAAAAAGCTTACTAAATAGAGATGATAACCTGACAGTATCTGTAGGTTACTAAGCAAAATCCTGTTGACAGGTTCACTTTAATGCATAGAAATGGTGAAAGAACCAAACCCAGTGAAAATATATAGTATCTGCAAAGTGTTGTGAAAAAGAGTGTGTGGCTTGGAAATTGACAACCTAATAAAACAGTATGCACTTTATTATACCTTTTTTTTTTAAAGGTGCCTGTTAAATGAAAAAAAGTTATTAACCTGTAGATGTCGGGTTAATTTGCAGGTTAATAGCGTTCTGAACATGCCCAGTGCCTGCATTTACAGCCCCACTGCTGGGAGAAAATTAACTTTATTCCCTATAGCAGAGTTCAGTGTTCACTTATAGGAGTGGTGCTTGTGCGTTTTCAGTCATCGCTGTGTTTATAGAAGTGTCTGTAACCATGCCCCCCAACACTGACCCCTCCTACTACAAAGATTTTTTTTAAGAAGGGGGGAATAAGATTTCTGCTGTGGGATCCCATAATTCCTATGCATGCATCTGCCTAATATCTCTGCATCTGTTGATAGATGGTGGCATGATTTCATTCCAGACAGCACAAGTTGATATGAGCAATTATTTTAAGTGATTTATTGAACTTGTGGTGCCATCTAGTGTGACGACACAGCATTTATTCTTAGTTAGGCCAGTCGTATTTTTCTTCAGTGGTTTCAGAGACATAGCCCATTGTTCATATGAGCCTAAACGTTGACTCTTGAATTGATGACTCAATCAATTTGCATAGTTTATCCTTCAATGTTTACATGTCAACAAATTGCATGGATTGTACCAATCAACATATTAGCAAACATCATTTGTTCAATTACCCAGTGTCCCTGTCCTCCAAGTATAGCAATGCAATAATCAATTCAAGAGTCACCGTTTAGGCTTATATGAACAATGGCCTATGTCTCTTGATCCACCAAAGAAAGGAACATAATAATAAATAGTAATAATTTTATTTATTTAGCACCAACATATTCCGCATCGCACAACACTCATATGAACAATAGCCTTTAGATTTGACCTGGCATTATGATTATTTTGCTAGCTTGTTCCACCAGCCAGCAGTCACTCTATAGATGTAACCCAAGTGCACTTGCATAAGTCAAGATCCCTGTGCCGAGGTTCATAGGTGAAAGATGGGTTTCCATGGGACTTGCAAAGTGGAGTGGCTTTTGCAAAGCCTGTCTGTGTGTTAGCACCATTGCGGATCCTTGCTCTGACAGGATCTCCGGAGAGTCAATTCACTCACCCGCGCTGCGGTCGATGCTTCCCTTCCCCATGCTCTGCATGCTTCCAGCAGAACTTCCAGCCAGGCATCCAGCCATGTCCTTAGAGCATGCATGCGCTCGCTCTTATCCTCTTGAAGGGTCAATGAATGGACTTGCTATTTCCTCCCCAGCCACTGGCTGTGGAGCATTATGTATATATAGCTTCCTCCTCACTGGGGAGGTGCCTGAGCAACCTTCCTGTTCGGCATTCTAAGTTGTGTAAGGTTGTGTTTCAGTCCTTGCTGCACTCTGGTGCAGATCCTGCCTGCTGCACTCTGACATACACTCTGCCTGCTGCACTCTGGTGCAGATCCTGCCTGCTGCACTCTAGTGCAGATTCTTCCTGCTGCACTCTGATATGTACTCTGCCTGCTGCACTCTTATTCAAACTCTGCCTGCTGCATCATCCAGTCTGACTTTCTGGGTCAAGCTGCCGAGCGTCTGTTGGTCTGTCCTGGAGTAGCACCTGGCGTTCATCGGGAACCAAGTGGAACCTCACCATCAGAGGCTCTAGTGACCAGTCTGATGCTCGCTTAGTCACGCCCCTCCAGGCTCTCCGCATTCTGAGGTACAGTGGTTCCACAAACCACATCCATGACACTGTGGAAGCCCTATTAAGATCTTCAAGCCTTCCTCGGACAGTGCACTTTTAAATTTATTGGATATTAATCTCAAACCTGACGTGCACAGTAGAGCTTGATACCATCAAACCTTGACCATGTACTAGAGATGAGCCACCTCCCTAGTGTTTGGTTCGTCGAACAGGGAGATGTTCGACGAACTGTTCGTCGAACGTTCGACGAACACCGTCAAACCCCATTGAAACCAATGGCAGGCAAACACAAACACATACAAACACATGGAAAACACATAGAAAACACCTTAAAAGGTGTCCAAAAGCTGGCAAACTGCTCAGAAGACACAACAAACACATGGAAAAGTCACAACTACATATAGTCATGCGAAAAGAAAAGAGATGGAGGAGTAAAAGGAGGAGGAGACACAGATATAGGCATGTCATGCCCTTCTAAAATCAAGAAAGGCTGGAGTAAAAATCTAAACTCACTCTACCAACACCCAGACGTCTTGACAAAAAAAATAAAAAAATGAATATCTTTAGGTAGAATGGTGGCGGGTCCATTCAGAACACTTTCCTTAGAAGATGTAGTGGTACCCCCATTGGGAGTTATGCCAAAAAATGAACCCAATACATTCAGACTAATCCACCATTTGTCATATCCAAGGGGCAGGTCAATAAACGACAACATCGACGTGGAACCAAGTACAGTACTATGTACTGTACCTCCTTTGACGCGGCAATCAGGCGGGTCAAGAAGTTGGGAAGGGGCACCCTAATGGCCAAAACAGACATTGAGGGGGAGTTCCGGTTACTACCTGTGCCTCCGAATATTGTCCTCCCATTGGGCTGCTTCTGTGAAGGAGCATACTACATAGATCGCTGTTTGCCCATGGGGTGCTCCATATCCTGCTCACTATTTGAGGCATTTAGTTGCTTCCTCGTATGTGTCGTCATGGACGTTTGTAAGGCGGTACATATTATCCATTACCTTAATGACTTCTTATGCCTGGGCCCAAAAGATTCGCCACAGTATGAAAACACGCGGTAGTCCACCTGTGAGAAGGAGAAAGCTGGAGGGAGAGTGGACACCCCAGAGCCGAGGGGTTAGATTGAGAAAGAAAGAAGGCGGTGTAGCTTGCTTCATGGATGGGGTACGCTGCTGAGTAGCACTAAATTCTACTAGGCCCAAAAGGATTTCCCGGGCTAGATGCCATTACAAAATAGTAGTTAGGTAAACAGGCGGTGTAGCTTGCTTCATGGGTGAAGTACGCTGCTGAGTAGCACCAAATTCTACTAGGCCCAAAAGGATTTCCTGGGCTAGATGTCGTTACAAAATAGTACTTAGGTAAACAGGCGGTGTAGCTTGCTTCATGGGTGGGGTACGCTGCTGAGTAGCACCAAATTCTACTAGGCACAAAAGGATTTCCTGGGCCAGATGCCGTCAAAAAATAGTAGTTAGGTAAACAGGCGGTGTAGCTTACTTCATGAGTGGGGTACGCTGCTGAGTAGCACTAAATTCTACTAGGCCCAAAAGGATTTCCTGGGCTAGATGCCTTTACAAAATAGTAGTTAGGTAAACAGACAGTGTAGCTTTCTTCATGGGTGGGGTACACTGCTGAGTAGCACTAAATTCTACTAGGCCCAAAAGGATTTCCTGAGCTAGATGCCGTTACAAAATAGTACTTAGGTAAACAGGCAGTGTAGCTTGCTTCATGGTTGGGGTACGCTGCTGAGTAGCACCAAATTCTACTAGGCACGAAAGGATTTCCCGGGCTAGATGCCGTTACAAAATAGGAGTTAGGTAAACAGGCGGTGTAGCTTGCTTCATGGGTGGGGTACGCTGCTGAGTAGCACTAAATTCTACTAGGCCCAAAAGCATTTCCTGGGCCAGATGCTGTTAAAAATAGTACTTAGGTAAACAGACGGTGGGTGGCTGGGCTACTCTGCTGACTAGAAGACACTGAAGCTTTGGAGCAGACCTCTGAATCCCAGGCCATAGTATGAGTAAACAACTCTGCAGACGACCCCACCCACCTGGAATTGACAATGGCAACATCATGTAAAACTCAGCAAGGGGACTAAATAAAACAGTCTCCATTTTTTAAAAAAATTCGGCCACAGACACCACTTAAGTGGCATCAATTTCGCCAGAGTTTTTTTAAAACGGTTGGAGAGGTGATTTTCAAAAATTATCAAGCTGACATCCCCAAGATGACACAGGGGTAGAAAAGTCCTGGCGGATCCAGGATTTGTTCATCTTGATGAACGTTAGTCTGTCTACATTGTCACTGGACAGCCGTGTGCGCTTATCTGTCAGCACACCACCAGCAGCGCTGAACACACGTTCAGAGAGAACGCTGGCTGCGGGGCACGACAAGATCTCCAAGGCGTGAGTGGCAAGCTCAGGCCATTTTTCAAGATTGGAAGCCCAAAATGAGCAAGGGTCCAGTTCCACAGTCATGGCATCGATGTTAACTTGGAGATACTCTTGTACCATCCTCTCTAGGCGTTGGCTGTGCGTCAGACTTCTTGTCTCCTGTGGCCTTGCAAAGGATGGTCTAAAAAAATCTTGAAACGATTGGAAAAAATTGCTGTTACCACCAGATACGATGTTACTGTTACGGTCAGAGTGATGACTCGATAGTCCCACGGTTGGCAAGTTAGAACTCAGAGATTGACTAAGTGCACCACTGGTGTTTTGTGGAAAAGCAGATGTTAGATTCTGTAACAGTCTCTGCTGATACTCCTGCATGCGTGAATCCCTTTCTATGGCAGGAATTATTTCACCAAATTTGCTTTTGTACCAGGGATCTAAGAGTGTGGCAACCCAGTAGTCAGCATTACTTCGGATTCTGACAATCCGAGGGTCATGTTGCAGGTAGTGCAGCAAGAAGGCACTCATGTGTCTTGTGAATCCAGGAGGACCAAGTCCTTGTTGTCTTGATGGTGGCGAGGTGAGAATCATGCTTCCTTCGTCTGCCCTCTCCCCCCAACCTCGCACAACAGAAATTTGATCAAGGTCTCCCTCATCTGATGAGTCTTCCATGCCCAGCGCCAGTTCGTCCTCCACTTCTTCCTTGCCTCCTGCACCTTCCTCAACAGTTTGGCGGCTACCATGCGCCCTCGGTAATCCCTCTCCCCCAGCCTCCAATGCCAGCCGCCTTGGTGCTGCCAACCTTCTTGACCTTGAAAATATGATCCCTTCTGCATACGGCTCCTCCTGTTCCTCCTCCTCCTCCTCTTGTTCCACCACCTGACTCCGGACACTGTGTAAGGTGTGCTCCAGCATGTAAATCACCAAAATGGTCATGCTGATAATGGCATCGTCAGCACTAAACATCTTCGTTGCTATTTCAAAACTGTGCAGAAGGGTGCATAGGTCCCTGATCTGAGACCACTCCTGCAGCGTGATTTGCCCCACCTCTTGATCTTGTTGGCCAAGGCTATACGTCATAACGTATTGCACCAGGGCTCGTCGGTGCTGCCACAGTCGCTGCAACATGTGCAGAGTTGAATTCCACTGTGTGGGCACATCACATTTCAGCCGATGAACTGGCAGGCCCAACGACTTCTGTAGAGATGCAAGTCGTCGAGCTGCGGGACGCGAATGGCGGAAGTGACCACACAGCGACCGTGCCCTCTGGAGAAGCCCATCTAGTCCAGGATAGTGGGATAAAAATTGCTGGACAACCAGGTTCAAAACGTGAGCCATACAAGGCACGTGTGTGACATTGCCCCGGTGAAGGGCCGCACTGTTGTGAATTTGGATTCTGGGCTCCCCCGGTGGCCGCTTGTGGAATTGGACTTGTCATCCTCTTTCCTGTTTCACCTGGTTCCATCAGTAGTGGGTGTCGCTATTTAAGCTCATTTCTCTGGTGGTTTCTTGCCGGTCAACAATGTTATCTGATGCCTCTCAGTGCTTGTTCCTGCTTCTGACAACTACTAGATAAGTTGGACTTTTGTCCATGTTTCGTTTGCCTATTTGTTCCAGTTCACAGCTGAAGTTTTGTTACTGTGTCTGGAAAGCTCTCGTTGATCAGGGATTGCTACTCTGGTGTTATGAGTTAATGCCAGAGTTTAAGGTAATCTCTGGATGGTGTTTTGTTAGTGTTTTTCTGCTGACCATGAAAGTATACTATCTGTCTTCTGCTATCTAGTAAGCGGACCTCAAATTTGCTAAGACTATTTTCCTGCTGCGTTTGTTGTTTCATCTGAACTCACCGTCATTATATGTGGGGGGCTACTGTCTTCTTTGGAATATTTCTCTAGAGGTGAGCCAGGTTTTATATTTCCCTCTGCTAGCTATTTAGGTCTTAGGCCAGAGCTGGGCATCTAGCAATAAATAGGAAATGCTACCTGGCTATTTCTAGTTGCGCGGCAGGCTTAGTTCATGGTCAGTATAGTTCCATCTTCCGAGAGCTTGTCCCTCTATAGTCTTGCTATGATCTCTGCTTGCAGAGATCATGACAGTTTGACCGGCCAATAAAGTGTTAAAGACCCAGGTTGAGAAAGGAGAGTTATAAGAAGTCTGCTGGTATTTTTTTTTTTTTTTCCCTCCAGTTTGCCTTGCTGCAGTCTTTTTTCTCTCTCTCCTCCTCATCTCTGTATGGCTCTGTGTGCACCTGACAATAATGGATCTTCAGAGTGTAACTGCGGGTTTGAATAATCTCATCACGAAAGTACAAAATTTACAAGATTTTGTGGTACATGCTCCAGTATCTGAGCCGAGAATTCCTTTGCCGGAGTTCTTCACAGGGAATAGAGCTAGCTTCCAGAATTTCCGAAATAATTGTAAGCTTTATTTGTCCCTGAAGTCTCGTTCAGCTGGAGATCCTGCTCAGCAGGTTAGGATTGTGATTTCCTTGCTCAGGGGTGACCCTCAAGATTGGGCCTTCTCATTGCCAGCAGGGGATCCTGCGTTGCGCGATGTGGATGCGTTTTTTCTGGCCTTGGGCTTGCTTTATGAGGAACCTCATTTGGAACTTCAGGCAGAAAAAACTTTGATGGCACTATCTCAGGGGCAAGACGAAGCTGAGGTTTACTGCCAAAAATTCCGTAAATGGTCTGTGCTTACTCAGTGGAATGAGTGCGCCTTGGCGGCAACTTTCAGAGAAGGTCTCTCTGATGCCGTTAAGGATGTTATGGTGGGGTTCCCTGTGCCTGCAGGTCTGAATGAGTCCATGACAATGGCTATTCAGATTGATAGGCGTCTGCGGGAGCGCAAACCGGTGCACCATCTGGCGGTGTCTATGGAAAAGACGCCAGAAAGTATGCAGTGTGATAGAATTCTGTCCAGGAGCGAGCGACAGAATTTTAGACGGAAGAATGGATTGTGCTTCTATTGTGGGGATTCTACTCATGTTATATCAGCATGCTCTAGGCGTACAAAGAAGCTTGATAAGTCTGTTTCCATTGGCACCATTCAGTCTAAGTTTATTTTGTCTGTAACCCTGATTTGCTCTTTGTCATCCATTGCCACGGACGCCTATGTTGACTCTGGCGCCGCTCTGAGTCTTATGGATTGGTCCTTTGCCAATCGTTGTGGTTTTGATTTAGAGCCTTTGGAGACTCTTATTCCTCTGAAGGGGATTGACTCCACCCCATTGGCTAATAATAAACCACAGTACTGGACACAAGTAACCATGCGTATCAATCCGGATCACCAGGAGATTATTCGTTTCCTGGTGCTGTATAATTTACATGACGATTTGGTACTGGGATTGCCATGGTTGCAGTCTCACAATCCAGTCTTGGACTGGAGAGCAATGTCTGTGTTGAGCTGGGGATGTAAGGGTATTCATGGGGATTTACCTTTGGTTTCTATTTCGTCGTCCATTCCCTCTGAAGTCCCTGAGTTCCTCTCAGATTATCAAGACGTCTTTGATGAACCCAAGCTTGGGTCGTTACCTCCGCACCGTGAGTGCGATTGTGCCATAGATTTGATACCGGGTTGCAAATATCCAAAGGGTCGTTTGTTTAATTTGTCCGTGCCGGAACATGCTGCTATGCGGGAATATATAAAGGAGTCTTTGGAAAAGGGACATATTCGTCCATCTTCTTCTCCCTTGGGAGCTGGGTTTTTCTTTGTCTCAAAAAAGGACGGCTCTTTGAGACCATGTATTGATTATCGGCTTCTGAATAAGATCACTGTTAAGTACCAATACCCATTGCCATTGCTTACTGATTTGTTTGCTCGTATAGAGGGTGCTAAGTGGTTCTCTAAAATTGATCTTCGTGGGGCGTATAATTTGGTGCGGATCAGGCAGGGGGATGAGTGGAAGACCGCATTTAATACGCCCGAGGGCCACTTTGAGTATTTGGTCATGCCTTTTGGTCTTTCTAATGCCCCTTCAGTTTTCCAGTCTTTTATGCATGATATTTTCCGCGATTTTCTGGATAAATTTATGATAATATATCTGGATGATATTCTGATTTTTTCTGATGACTGGGACTCTCATGTCCAGCAGGTCAGGAGAGTTTTTCAGGTTCTGCGGTCTAATTCTTTATGTGTGAAGGG
Source organism: Ranitomeya variabilis (assembly GCF_051348905.1). NCBI lineage: Eukaryota > Metazoa > Chordata > Amphibia > Anura > Dendrobatidae > Ranitomeya > Ranitomeya variabilis. Next base: position 640,763,672 of record NC_135233.1, read on the forward strand.
GTCTAAGTGCGTTTTTGGGGTCCAGAAAATTTCCTTTTTGGGGTATATTTTTTCTCCCTCTTCCATTGAGATGGATCCCGTCAAGGTGCAAGCTATTTGTGACTGGACTCAGCCCTCCTCTCTTAAGGGTCTTCAGAGATTTTTGGGCTTTGCCAACTTTTACCGCCGATTTATTGCTGGTTTTTCGGATGTCGTTAAACCACTGACTGATTTGACCAGACATGGCGCTGATGTTGCTAATTGGTCCCCTCATGCTGTAGAGGCCTTTCAGGAGCTTAAGCACCGTTTTGCCTCTGCCCCTGTGTTACGTCAGCCTGATGTGAATCTGCCTTTTCAGGTTGAGGTTGACGCTTCGGAGATCGGAGCTGGGGCAGTGTTGTCGCAGAAAGGTTCCGACTGCTCCGTCATTAGACCTTGTGCCTTCTTTTCTCGCAAATTTTCGCCCGCAGAGCGGAATTATGATGTTGGGAATAGGGAGCTTTTGGCCATGAAGTGGGCGTTTGAGGAGTGGCGCCATTGGCTAGAGGGGGCTAAGCATCAGGTGGTGGTATTGACTGACCACAAAAATTTGATTTATCTTGAGACTGCCAGGCGCCTGAATCCTAGACAGGCGCGCTGGTCTTTATTTTTTTCTCGCTTTAATTTTGTGGTGTCATACCTACCGGGTTCTAAGAATGTTAAGGCAGATGCCCTTTCTAGGAGTTTTGACCCGGACTCTCCTGGTAATACTGAACCCACAGGTATCCTTAGGGAGGGAGTAATTTTGTCGGCCGTTTCTCCTGATCTTCGGCGGTCCTTGCAAGAGTTTCAGGCGGATAGACCGGATCGTTGTCCGCCTGATAGACTGTTTGTTCCGGATGATTGGACCAGTAGAGTCATCTCTGAGGTACATTCTTCTGCGTTGGCAGGTCATCCCGGAATTTTTGGTACCAGGGATTTGGTGGCAAGATCCTTCTGGTGGCCTTCCCTGTCACGAGATGTGCGAGTCTTTGTGCAGTCATGTGACATTTGTGCTCGGGCCAAGTCTTGTAGTTCTCGGGCTAGCGGACTGCTGTTGCCCTTGCCTATTCCTAAGAGGCCTTGGACACACATCTCGATGGATTTTATTTCAGATCTGCCTGTTTCCCAGAAGATGTCTGTCATCTGGGTGGTCTGTGACCGTTTCTCTAAAATGGTCCATTTGGTTCCTCTGCCCAAGTTGCCTTCTTCTTCTGAGTTGGTTCCTCTGTTTTTTCAGAATGTTGTCCGATTGCACGGTATTCCTGAGAATATTGTTTCTGACAGAGGTACCCAATTTGTGTCTAGATTTTGGCGGGCATTCTGTGCTAGGATGGGCATAGATTTGTCTTTTTCATCTGCTTTTCACCCTCAGACTAATGGCCAGACCGAGCGGACTAATCAGACCCTGGAGACATATCTGAGGTGTTTTGTCTCTGCTGACCAGGATGATTGGGTTGCTTTTTTGCCATTGGCAGAGTTCGCCCTCAATAATCGGGCCAGCTCTTCCACCTTGGTGTCCCCGTTTTTCTGTAATTCGGGGTTTCACCCTCGATTTTCCTCCGGTCAGGTGGAATCCTCGGATTGTCCTGGAGTGGATGCGGTGGTGGAGAGATTGCATCACATCTGGGGGCAGGTTATGGACAATTTGAAGTTGTCCCAGGAGAAGACTCAGCGTTTTGCCAACCGTCATCGTCGTGTTGGTTCTCGGCTTTGTGTTGGAGATTTGGTCTGGTTGTCTTCTCGTTTTGTCCCTATGAGGGTCTCTTCTCCTAAGTTTAAACCCCGGTTCATCGGCCCTTATAGAATATTGGAGATTCTTAATCCTGTTTCTTTCCGTTTGGACCTCCCTGCGTCCTTTTCCATTCATAACGTTTTTCATCGGTCGTTATTGCGCAGGTATGAGGTGCCTGTTGTACCTTCAGTTGAGCCTCCTGCTCCGGTGTTGGTTGAGGGTGAGTTGGAGTACGTTGTGGAGAAAATTTTGGACTCTCGTGTTTCCAGACGGAGACTCCAGTATCTGGTCAACTGGAAGGGTTACGGCCAGGAGGATAATTCTTGGGTCAATGCATCTGATGTTCATGCTTCTGATCTTGTTCGTGCCTTCCATAGGGCTCATCCTGGTCGCCCTGGTGGATCTGGTGAGGGTTCGGTGCCCCCTCCTTGAGGGGGGGGTACTGTTGTGAATTTGGATTCTGGGCTCCCCCGGTGGCCGCTTGTGGAATTGGACTTGTCATCCTCTTTCCTGTTTCACCTGGTTCCATCAGTAGTGGGTGTCGCTATTTAAGCTCATTTCTCTGGTGGTTTCTTGCCGGTCAACAATGTTATCTGATGCCTCTCAGTGCTTGTTCCTGCTTCTGACAACTACTAGATAAGTTGGACTTTTGTCCATGTTTCGTTTGCCTATTTGTTCCAGTTCACAGCTGAAGTTTTGTTACTGTGTCTGGAAAGCTCTCGTTGATCAGGGATTGCTACTCTGGTGTTATGAGTTAATGCCAGAGTTTAAGGTAATCTCTGGATGGTGTTTTGTTAGTGTTTTTCTGCTGACCATGAAAGTATACTATCTGTCTTCTGCTATCTAGTAAGCGGACCTCAAATTTGCTAAGACTATTTTCCTGCTGCGTTTGTTGTTTCATCTGAACTCACCGTCATTATATGTGGGGGGCTACTGTCTTCTTTGGAATATTTCTCTAGAGGTGAGCCAGGTTTTATATTTCCCTCTGCTAGCTATTTAGGTCTTAGGCCAGAGCTGGGCATCTAGCAATAAATAGGAAATGCTACCTGGCTATTTCTAGTTGCGCGGCAGGCTTAGTTCATGGTCAGTATAGTTCCATCTTCCGAGAGCTTGTCCCTCTATAGTCTTGCTATGATCTCTGCTTGCAGAGATCATGACACCGCACCCAGGTTTGCAGCATTGTCGCACACAGCCTTCCCTGGCTGCAGGTTGAGTGGAGACAACCATTGATGGAACTCGGTCTCCAGAGCTGACCACAACTCCTCAGCTGTGTGACTCACATTTCCCAGACATTTCAATGTAAACACTGCCTGATGCCGTTGAGCCCTGGTGACAGCATAGTGAGGCGGTGTGAAGGATTCCTTCTGCGCAGTTACAACGCGGGTGGCATTACCAGACAGGCTTTTGGGTGCAGGTGGAGGACTGAGAGGAGGTTGAGGAGGCAGAATCAGTGGAGGAACTTCTAGATGCAGAGGATCGACGAGCAACTCGTGGGGACGGCAAGACTTGGACAGCAGCCCCTTCTCCTGATGTTGCTTTAGTTACCCAGTGCCCAGTCACTGACATGTAATGCCCCTGTCCATGTCTACTCGTCCAAGTGTCTGTGGTGAAATGCACCCTGTCACTCACAGAGTTTCTCAAGGAAGCGGTGATGTTGTGTGCGACATGCTGGTGTAGCGCAGGCACAGCTTTCTTTGAGAAGTAGGCGACTGGGCATCTGGTACTGGGGCACTGCGACGGACATAAGGTCTCAAAAATCCTCTCTGTCCACCAGGCGGGAAAGCAGCATTTCTGTAGCCAACAGCTTGCAGATGGAGAAATTCAACCTCTTAGCTTTGTCATGGCTAGGAGGAAATGGTCTTTTACTTGTCCACATCTGGGGGACTGAGGGCTGGCTGCCGTGCTTAGACGGAGTTGAGTAGGGTGTCCCCGGCAAACTGCTGGTCTGTGAGGAAGGTGCTGGTGGAGATGTTATGTTGCCTTGATCAAAATGTGGTGTCGATGTCGGAGAGCGCTCAACACCAGCAGGTGTTTCCACGTGCAAATGTCCTGACGACCTGCCAATCACACTGTTGCAGGTAAAGAGGTGGAAGGTCTGCTTCCAAAACCAAGTGTGACTGCTGTCCCCACTGTCACAGAGGATGAAGAGGACACGGATGCACTTGATGGGGCAGACAGTGGTTGACCCGGCCCACTAGGCCGCATTGTAGCACAGTGAGCTTCCCACTGCAACTTATGCCTCATATCTGTGTGACGGTTCATGCATGAAGTACTCAAGCTACTGATTTTTTGGCCTCTACTGAGATTTTGTTGACAAATCTTACAGACAACATGAGTTGGGTCATCCTTTGCGATGTCAAAAAATGCCCAGGCTATGCAAGGCTTAGAGCCCGTGTGACCTGAAGAGCCACCACGACTTCTGGTCTGAGGCACATTTGGGGTTGAGGATGCAGTTGATGACGCACTTCCAGTACTCTGTCTCTGTCCAGGAAGGTGCACCGTTACCCCGTCGTCAGACTCGTCACTAGCATCCTCCTCCACCTCCTCTTCTGACCTCATGGACTTGCGGACTGGGGGTTGATCTGTAAGTGGGGTCTACAACCTCGTCATCATCATCCTGTGTGTTCTCACACCCGTCGTCCTCAGAGCCAACCTCTTCCTGCCCCGACCGAAAAGTCAAGTTTTCGTTCCAATCAGGTATCTCAGTCTCATCATTATTTTCCTCATTGTCTCCACCAACAGGAGTTACAGTTTGGGAACAAGGGTCTACATTATGCTCAGAACCTTCTTCATCTGGGCCTGGATCCGATTCACAAAGATTCTGGGCATCAGTGCAGATCATTTCCTTGTCTGAATTCACAGAAGCTCTGGAGCAGACCTCTGATTCCCAGGCTATAGTATGCGTAAACAGCTCTACAGACTCAACCATGTGTGTTACCCCATGCTCAGATGGGCAGCTGGAGACTTGGGAGCTGTGAGGAAGCAAGTGCGGTTGAGGTGACAACTCTGAGGACTGGAGTAGTTGTGATGTTGAAGTTGACATGGAGGAGAGCCCACTTGAATGAGCACTTGATATCCGTTCAAGCACCTGCTGTTTTTGTGCCTCATCTGGAATTTTTGGCGCTGCTTGTAGCGATGGTCGTAAGAAAGGGATCATATCAGATTGTCCACGAAAAGAAGTAGACATCTTACTTTGGCTGGAAGATGGTCTTTCTTCTGCAGCTGTTACTGTTGCTTTACCACCTACCCCACGGACACAACCATTTTTTTCCCTTTCCAACACGCCTATTCCCCTTTCCACCAGCAGCAGGCTATTTGCCACTCATTTTAGTGCTTAACTAATTGGCAACTCTGTATCTGTAGTTGTTGGCAGAACAACCGATGGATGAAAACCGAGCAGAACTGAGTGGCCAAACTGTGGTACTAGGCCCAAAGCTATTAACTGGATTAGATGCAGTGAAAATAGAGATACACAGGCGGTGTAGTTAGTTTCAGAGGCGGGCTACTCTGCTGACGTGCAGACACTGCTCCTAGGCCCAAAACTATTAACTGGATTAGATGCAGTGAAAATAGAGATACACAGGCGGTGTAGTTAGTTTCACAGGCAGGCTACTCTGCTGACTTGCAGACACTGCTATTAAGCCCAAAACCCCAAAATGATTTACTGGGTTAGATGCAGTAAAAAATGAGATACACAGGCGGTGTAGCTATCTTCACAGGCGGGCTACTCTGCTGACGTGCAGACACTGCTACTAAGCCCAAAACCCCAAAACAATTTACTGGGTTAGATGCAGTAAAAATTGAGATACACAGGCGGTGTAGCTATCTTCACAGGCGGGCTACTCTGCTGACGTGCAGACACTGCTACTAAGCCCAAAACCCCAAAACAATTTACTGGGTTAGATGCAGTAAAAATTGAGATACACAGGCGGTGTAGCTAGCTTCACAGGCGGGCTACTCTGCTGACGTGCAGACACTGCTACTAAGCCCAAAATCCCAAAATGATTTACTGGGTTAGATGCAGTAAAAATTGAGATACACAGGCGGTGTAGCTAGCTTCACAGGCGGGCTACTCAGATGACTATCAGACAATGCTACTAGCCCAAAAGGATTGGCTGAGCTAGATTACACCAAATGCTGTGAATAACACTTGCACAGCACTGGCTCAGACCTGCCTGGCAAACAGTGTTATGAACTGCTGTAACCTACCCTGAAAAGGGCTGATATTACAACTAGTCCCGACTCCTCCCAACTCCCTAAACCTATCTCTCTGACAATTCGCTCCAAAAAAACACTCTTAGTCTGTATAGCGCCCACAGCAGCAGCGGTGCTGTCTAACACTAAGCTGCAGCAGTGAGGAAATGGTGGTGACGGGGCAAATGGCTGATTCTTATAGGGCAAGGACATGTGACATACACAGCCAATGACACATGCCCTTGCTTGTGTGCATCACATGCACATTGCTGTGTGTGCGCACTGCTGATAGGCTAAGAGACTGCACCGCCCCTCTGAAAATGTGGGAAAGAAAAAAAAAAATGGAGATCGGCGTTATTTCAGCACAGGTCTATCCCCCGCCCACTATACACTGAAACAGTCCATTAACAATGATAAACAGTTTTAATGGGCATATCAAGCTAGGCTTTTGGTGAACGAACAGTTATCGAACAGAAACTCGAACAGCCGAATTTTAAGCAAATTGTTCGGGTTCGTCGAACGACTCAAACACCGCCCAAAACAGCTCGAATTTGAAATTGGCGAACAGTTCGACTCGAACACCGCTCATCTCTACCATGTACGGAATATTTTGTATATTGGGAAAGTCATTGGATCCAAACTTAGTGTAAGTAAATTATTATTATTATTATTTAGCTAGCTTTACAGGCGGGCTACTCTGCTGACGTGCAGACACTGCTACTAAGCCCAAAACCCCAAAACGATTTACTGGGTTAGATGCAGTAAAAATTGAGATATACATGGCGCTTTACATGTGAAGAGGGGTATACATAATAAAAACAAGTACAATAATCTTAACAATACAAGTCATAACTGGTACAGGAGGAGAGAGGACCCTGCCCGCGAAAGCTCACAATCTACAAGGGATGGGTGAGAATACAGTAGGCGAGGATAGAGCTGGTCATGCAGTGGTTTGGTCAATCGGTGGTTACTGCAGGTTGTAGGCATGTCGGAAGAGGTTGGTCTTCAGGCTCTTTTTGAAGGTTTCGATGGTAGGCGAGAGTCTGATGTGTTGTGGTAGAGGGTTCCAGAGTAGGGGTGATACGCGAGAGAAATCTTGTATACGATTGTGGGAAGAGGAGATAAGAGGGGAGTAGAGAAGGAGATCTTGTGAGGATCGGAGGTTGCGTGTAGGTAAGTACTGGGAGACGAGGTCACAGATGTATGGAGGAGACAGTTTGTGGATGGCTTTGTACGTCATGGTTAGGGCTTTGTACTGGAGTCTCTGGGCAATGGGGAGCCAGTGAAGGGAAAATCTATTATTTCTATATTGACATATCTTTAGTTTGCTTAAATAATGATCTTGTTATATTTTTTACTTCATATATTTATCAATGGTGGAATTTCAGATCTTTTGATTTCTAAGGTGGGTGACAAGCTCGAGTCCTGAACATATCACAATACAGCTGCAAAGAATGGCTTTATACTATATTTGAGCCGTCACCTTCCGCAGTGATTGCTTTATGTACCATTAAGTCAATATAGGTTTCTAAAATGCAATTGTGTGAGAGATAGCAAATTTGAGGAAACGGCGGACAAACTGACTCAACAATTCAGAGACAGAGAATATACAGAATCCACTTTAACGACTGCTCTTAACAAAGTTAGATATTTAGTTAGTCTTTTTGTCTTTTTCCACAATACAAATAGACAAGATAAAATACAACATTAAGATAGTTTAGATGGTTTAAGTACTAAACTATTCTCACATTTCAACACATAATTTAGGCAAGTTAATAAGAATAGTCAAAACTGTTGGTATTTAATATCAGACATAGGCCCAAATTCATGAAGGCACATTTGAAAGTTTTCCTAGGAATGCTCTTTTTACAATAATCGTGCAGTCTAAACAGCTTGACGATCATGAGACGATAGTAAAATGTTCATTCGTCAAGAGAAATAATCTTTTGTGCTGCAAAAGAACGATGGAAGCCTATGCGCTTTGGAAGAGCTATTACCTTTGAAGCTGGATCAGCAGAAAATACAGTATACAGTAGCATCCACATTTTGAAAGTAGTAAACATATATAAACAGTTATTTTTTTTTACTAAAGAGTTACAATTGTCTATTAGCAGCTGTATTTGTTTATTAGGAGACTTGAATACTGTTTTACGGACTTTGCAACTAGGTTATGTCCACGTACTCACTTATAGCAAATACAGACAAATATTCAAAAAGCATTAAAAAGTAGTAAAGTTGGCTAGAGACATATTTGTACTCATCTCTCCATTGACACAAATATATATACAGTATTTTTCGGATTATAAGTACATACTTTAATAATCCCCAAAATTAGGGGGAATATGGGGGTGTGTCTTATAAACTGAACACTTCTTACTGAGGGGTCAATGCTGCGGGCCCGGAGCTGGGGGTGTCGCAGTGGTACGGTGGTCCTGCGGTGTGCGGAGGTGGTACGGCGGCAAGCGGTGGTCCTGCGGTGGTGGTACGGCAGAGAGCGATGGTGGTACGGCGGCAAGTGGTAGCCCTGCGGCATATGGCGGCCGCAACTCTTTTTCCGGGGTCCAGCATCCAGCTTCAGGCTTTTAACTCGGCGCAGGCGCAGATGGAGGAAAGCATTCCTCGCCTGCAATGTCTCTATGAAAATGGCTGGGGATGCAACGCAGACGCAGATGGAGATCTCGGCACCAAGATCTCCATCTGCAAATGTGCCGCCCCGGCAGCCGCACAGTCCGCCGCATAGTAAACAGTGTGGGGGCTCTGGGCTTTCACAAAATGTCAGCAGAGCCCCCATACCACCGGACACCTGCAGCGCCACTCTTGCCTCCTCCAGCAGCAACCCTAGGACCCTGCTCCACTGCAACCTGCACTACCGAACACCAGAAGCAACCCTAGGACCCTGCTCCACTGTGGTCTGCAACGCCAAATACCAGCAATGACCCTGGGACCCTGCTCCACTGCGGTCTGCACCACCGAACACCAGCAACGACCCTGGGACCCCATTTCATTGCAGCCACCACCCCCGGTAAGCAATAAGATGCCTGGATTCTAAAAAGCACAACCATTTTACTAAAAAAAAAAGTTTTTTCCTATTTTCTCCTCAAAATTTGGGGTGCGTCTTATAATCTGGTGCGTCTTATAAACTGCAAAATATGTTATTTGTAGTGAGTTAAATCGTATTTAACCTAAAGATGGATACAAAGTATCCATAAACCACTCACACAAAAAATAAAATCTATAAAGTTTATTGAACATAAATTTAAAACCATATATTGCAAGAATAGAGGATATATGCATGAGGTTTATAACAAAGAGGATGTGTCAAGTGTAGAAAGATGCAGGGGTGGTGAGTCAAAAATGTAATATAAGGCAATGGTGCCACATCAGACCAAAGTACAGATCATCCAAAAAACAATATACAGTGCCTACAAGTAGTATTCAACCCCCTGCAGATTTAGCAGGTTTACACATTTGAAATTAACTTGGCATTGTGACATTTGGACTGTAGATCAGCCTGGAAGTGTGAAATGCACTGCAGCAAAAAAGAATGTTATTTCTTTGTTTATTTTTTTTTAAAATTGGGAAAAGTTTTTTCAGAGGGTCATTTATTATTCAACCCCTCAACCCACCAGAATTCTGTTTGGTTCCCCTAAAGTATTAAGAAGTAGTTCAGGCACAAAGAACAATGAGCTTCACATGTTTGGATTAATTATCTCTTTTTCCAGCCTTTTCTGACTATTTAAGACCCTCCCCAAACTTGTGAACAGCACTCAAACATGGTCAACATGGGAAAGACAAAGGAGCATTCCAAGGCCATCAGAGACAAGATCGTGGAGGGTCACAAGGCTGGCAAGGGGTACAAAACCCTTTCCAAGGAGTTGGGTCTACCTGTCTCCACTGTTGGGAGCATCATCCGGAAGTGGAAGGCTTATGGAACTACTGTTAGCCTTCCACGGCCTGGACAGCCTTTGAAAGTTTCCTCCCGTGCTGAGGCCAGGCTTGTCCGAAGAGTCAAGGCTAACCCAAGGACAACAAGGAAGGAGCTCCGGGAAGATCTCATGGCAGTGGGGACATTGGTTTCAGTCAATACCATAAGTAACGTACTCCACCGCAATGGTCTCCGTTCCAGACGAGCCCGTAAGGTACCTTTACTTTCAAAGCGTCATGTCAAGGCTCGTCTACAGTTTGCTCATGATCACTTGGAGGACTCTGAGACTGACTGGTTCAAGGTTCTCTGGTCTGATGAGACCAAGATCGAGATCTTTGGTGCCAACCACACACGTGACGTTTGGAGACTGGATGGCACTGCATACGACCCCAAGAATACCATCCCTACAGTCAAGCATGGTGGTGGCAGCATCATGCTGTGGGGCTGTTTCTCAGCCAAGGGGCCTGGCCATCTGGTCCGCATCCATGGGAAGATGGATAGCACGGCCTACCTGGAGATTTTGGCCAAGAACCTCCGCTCCTCCATCAAGGATCTTAAGATGGGTCGTCATTTCATCTTCCAACAAGACAACGACCCAAAGCACACAGCCAAGAAAACCAAGGCCTGGTTCAAGAGGCAAAAAATCAAGGTGTTGCAGTGGCCTAGTCAGTCTCCTGACCTTAACCCAATTGAAAACTTGTGGAAGGAGCTCAAGATTAAAGTCCACATGAGACACCCAAAGAACCTAGATAACTTGGAGAAGATCTGCATGGAGGGGTGGGCCAAGATAACTCCAGAGACCTGTGCCGGCCTGATCAGGTCTTATAAAAGACGATTATTAGCTGTAATTGCAAACAAAGGTTATTCCACAAAATATTAAACCTAGGGGTTGAATAATAATTGACCCACACTTTTATGTTTAAAATTTATAAAAATTTAACTGAGCAACAAAACTTTTTGGTTTGTAAGATTTATGCATCTGTTAATAAATCCTGCTCTTGTTTGAAGTTTGAAGGCTCTAACTTATTTGCATCTTATTAAACCTGCTAAATCTGCAGGGGGTTGAATACTACTTGTAGGCACTGTAATTGCCGGTGAACATTTCAAGAATGTATCTCTAGTGTATTGCAAGGACAGACCAATTGGGTCATGCTGGTGACAATGTTAAAAGCTCAGTGCTTACCCATGGTATGAAATGCCAGGTCACATACAATACAATACAATTACTCCTGTATGGGCCAGTAACTGCAGCGCATGCGAAGCCGCCCCCATATCCCAGGTGCATCAATTCCAGCACTCATCTCCGGCGTGTGTCAGAGAAGAGAATGTCTCCATGATGTCATCGACATGAGTCAGTAGTAAGAAGAGGCCTTCATCGATGCGGGGATTATGAGTTGGGTGTGCATGTGCATTCCAGCACCATCTTAGTGAAGTCCTATGGATGTCGCCATGTTTCCTTTTCCCATTGAGGGCATAAGACAAGATATCCATATAATGTGAAATGCAGTTGAAATCATTACATTGCGGATATTCTCATAGTGTAACAATTGTGTCAAAAAGCTTATTGGTGCATATAGTATTATATAATTATCAAGAAAATTTATTATAAAGTGCATTATGCTGAGAAATATATAAGGGATAAAGGGGGGAACCTGTATCCCAAAGGAGATATGATGAAATCCAATAATATATAAATATATAAAGGGAGAGCGTATAATGCCACTATAAGCTCCGTGCCATAAGGGATATAATGACGAGTGAAAAAAACTAACTAGGAAATCTCAAAAAGAGAATATAGAGTCACATTATAACTACATATCCTCCAGTACATCATATGTGGTATATTATGACTAGTGTTGAGCGATACCGTCCGATACTTGAAAGTATCGGTATCGGAAAGTATCGGCCAATACCGGCAAAGTATCGGATCTAATCCGATACCGATACCCGATACCAATACAAGTCAATGGGACTCAAGTATCGGACAGTATCCTGATGGTTCCCAGGGTCTGAAGGAGAGGAAACTCTCCTTCAGGCCCTGGGATCCATATTAATGTGTAAAATAAAGAATTAAAATAAAAAAATATTGCTATACTCACCTCTCCGACGCAGCCTGGACCTCACCGAGGGAACCGGCAGCGTTGTTTGCTTAAAATGCGCGCTTTTACTTCCTTCCGTGACGTCACGGCTTGTGATTGGTCGCGTGCCGCCCATGTGGCCGCGACGCGACCAATCACAGCAAGCCGTGACGTAATTTTCAGGTCCTCAATGCCTAATTCTAGGCATTCATGATTTTAAAATTACGTTCCGGCTTGTGATTGGTCGCGTCGTGGTCACATGGGCGACGCGACCAATCACAATCCGTGACGTCACGGGAGGCAGGAGACGCGCGCATTTTTAAAATTACGTCACGGCTTGTGATCACAGCAAGCCGTGACGTAATTTCAGGTCCTGAATGCAGAAATAGGCATCAGGACCTGAAATTACGTCACGGCTTGCTGTGATTGGTCGCGTCGCGGTCACATGGGCGGCACGCAACCAATCACAAGCCGTGACGTAATTTTAAAAATGCGCGCGTCTCCTGCCTCCCGTGACGTCACGGCTTGTGATTGGTCACGTCGCCCATGTGACCGCGACGCGACCAATCACAAGCCGGAACGTAATTTTAAAATCATGAATGCCTAGAATTAGGCATTGAGGACCTGAAAATTACGTCACGGCTTGCTGTGATTGGTCGCGTCGCGGCCACATGGGCGGCACTCGACCAATCACAAGCCGTGACGTCACGGAAGGAAGTAAAAGCGCGCATTTTAAGCAACAACGCTGCCGGTTCCCTCGGTGAGGTCCAGGCTGCGTCGGAGAGGTGAGTATAGCAATATTTTTTATTTTAATTCTTTATTTTACACATTAATGTTGTTTCGATACCGATACCCGATACCACAAAAGTATCGGATCTCGGTATCGGAATTCCGATACCCGCAAGTATCGGCCGATACCCGATACTTGCGGTATCGGAATGCTCAACACTAATTATGACCCATGCCCATGCGCTACAATTTACGTAGGGTTGACATCTAGGGAGCTACGTGAAAGGACAAGGGAACATGTGAGGGACATTATTGTGGCAGGAGAGGTGGATGACCTTTCGGTACTAAAACGATATCCAAACATTTCAGGTTATATCATAACTTTGACTGACGGGGTTTCAAAGTCGGGGGCATAGATAGTGTTCATTGCGGTATTCGAGGAGGGAATTCAAAACAGATCATAGCGCAAGTCGAGTCTAGGTAGATTGTGGACTTGGGAGCATTGTCCCCAGAAGGACTAAACGAAAAAATAAGTTTGGTTCCGTTTTGCAATACTCTGCTTTTTATATTCTGTGTGTATTATGTATTTTTAATTCCTTTTTCTGTTTTATTATTAGTAATGTATCATATCCATGATTTCATGCGATGTCCCAGATGTCCTACTTCCCGTTGAGAAAAGTTAACACCCAAGAAAAAGACATTGGAGATGAGTGGAATAAATAATCATGATGCAATTGAAGGATTTTTGAAATATCAACACCATAATATATATGAAGAAGATATCATCTTGGCAACACTTTTGTACAATACATGTATGACTTTTAATATAAATTATGTACATTCATACATAATTTGTAACTCTATATAATTTGTGGGACACTTTCTGATGTACTTTCCCAGGCACTTCTCTCTTCTCTCCTTTTCCTCCTCACACCCCTTCCCTTCTTTACCTCCCTTTTACCCTTCCTTGTTTTTCCTTCACTGTGATGTTCTCATTTAAAAATAGGGGAATCAAAATCATGATATTCCTTATGGCATTTTGCACTTTTGGCACTTGCTTCTTTTTGTACACAACAGTAATCAATGATATGGGATTTTCACTGGTTATCCCAATCTCTCAATGAAAAAGATGATATGGGCTCCTGCATAATTCTTCCACCTTTTTCCATTTGTGAGGGATTGACAACGTTATAATGTGACTCTATATTCTCTTTTTTGAGATTTTCCTAGTTAGTTTTTTTTCACTCACCATCATGTCATTTATGGCATATAATGACATTATGCTCTATCCCTTTATATTGGTTGATCATATTATTGGATTTCATCATATGCCCTTTGGTATATAGATCCCCCCCCTTTATCCCTTATGTATTTCTTATCATAATGCACTTTACAATAAATCTTCTTGATAATTATATAATGCTACATGCACTAATAACCTTTTTGACATAATTGTTACACTATGAGAATATCCGCAATGTAATGATTTCACCTGCATTTCACATTATGTGGATATCTTGTCTTATGCACTCAATGGGCCAAGTAAACATGGCGACATCCATAGGACTTCACGAAGATTGCCCTGGTATGCCCTTTGCACTCAATCCATAATCCCCGCATCGAAGAAGGCCTCTTCTTACTACTGGCACGTGTCAATGACGTCATGGAGACATTCTCTTCTCTGAGACGTGCCGGAGATGAGTGCCAGAATCGATGCACCTGGGACATGAGGGCGGCTTTGCATGCACTGCGGATACTGGCCCATACGTGAGTAATTGTATATGTAGCCTGAATGGTAAACTTATCATTCATTCTCTGAACTGAAACACCCTGCATGTCTATAGCTCCAGTCCCTGACAGCAAGCAGCCTGAATGGTATCTGAGTCATTCTATCTTCGGCATTGAATTCTGCATGTTTCTAGATTTGTTAGCCATCTTAGTAAGCATTTGTTTTTGTATATAGATATAGAACTCACTTATTCTTGTCCTTATGTAGAGAGGTCACATAACTGTTTTCAAAGGAGTTTATGATCCTTCTAGGCCTGGATATTTGTTTATCTGTTCACTACATTTATTGCGTCCTGCTGTCTCAAGTTAGTTTGATTGATTGCTGTAACAACTCTGCTGGCATCACGGCAAGGCCTCTAATCTCTCACACTATCTTACCCACTGCTCCAGGTCATGATGTGGTTTCTGTTTCTTGCCAGCTCCATATTCTGTGCCTCTGCTCTCTGCATGCTTCCTGGCTGTGTGCATAGGGGGCGGTGCCAGAACTCTCTGGTTCTTATAGGAATCAGGTGCACCTGTCTAATCTGTTCCTGACCAATTACCACAAGGCCTCCATTATTTAGGACAGCTCCACCCTGTGGACTGGGCCTGTGCAAACTGTCATGCTCACGCCCTGACTGATGGGCGTGAGCCAAGGGGGCTTGTGGCCCCACTGTGCCATGAACCAGACTACCCTGGAAGGGGCGTGACTATGACAGCTGCCTTGGTCTTCACTGGAGCCTCTGATGGTGAGGTCAGGCTTGTGCGGCAGGCAGGCAGCTGCCAGGTGCTACTCCAGGGTGGTGTCTGGCTGTGGCTGCTGATCCCACTTGGGAAACAGGAAAACCAGGATTGGTGCGGGCTTCAGGCAGGACTAGCAGATGAGCACGGATGAAACTCAGACGAGTAGGCTCGCACGGCTGAGACACAGAGCTGGCAGAGACACAGAGCTGGCAGAGACACAGGACTGGCAGGAATGACAGAGACACAGGACTGGCAGGTACGGCAGACACACAGGGCTGGCAGGCACAGCAGAGACACAGGGCTGGCAAGCATGGCAGAGACACTGGGCTGGCAGGCACAGAAGAGACACAGATGGCAGGCACGGCAGAGACACAGGGCTGGCAGGCATGGCAGAGACACAGGGCTGGCAGGCACAGCAGAGACACAGGGCTGGCAGGCACGGCAGAAACACAGGGCTGGCAGGAATGGCAGAGACACAGGGCTGGCAGGAACGGCAGAGACACAGGGCTGGCAGGAATGGCAGAGACACAGGGCTGGCAGGAACAGCAGAGACACAGGGCTGGCAGGAATGGCAGAGACACAGGGCTGGTTGGTGTGGTGTATGAAGGAACAGGTAGGGACCTGTTCACACAGGAGGTGCAGGTATGGATATGTAGTATGAAGGAACAGGTAGGGACCTGTTCACCCTGGAGGTGCAGGTAAGGATATGATGTATGAAGGAACAGGTTGGAACCTGTTCACACAGGAGGTGAAGGTAAGGAAACAAGCAGGAAGGAATGAAGTATGAAGGAACAGGTAGGGACCTGTTCACACAGAAGATGCAGGTACAGAAACAAGCAGGAAGGAATGAAGTATGAAGGAACAGGTTGGGATGTGTTCACACAGGAAGAGAAGTGCAAGACTGCAGATAGGAGTGGAAGAGTAGCAAGAGATAGCGCAGCAACAAAAGCTAAGCAGAGCGTAACCGCAAGGAATGCAGAGAGGAGCTGCAGCAAAAGATTACTGCAGCAGCAGAAGCTAAGCAGAGCGGAACTGCAAGGAATGTGGAGAGGAGCTGCAGCAAGAGATTCCTGCAGCAACAGGAGCAGAGCAGAGTAGAACGGAGCAGAACCGCAGGAGTGCGGAGCAGAGGTAAAGCTGCAAGAGAGTGGAGCACAGGCAAAGTCACAAGAGCCGCAAGAATGCAGAGTATAAGCAAACAGAAAGGACGCCAGAAGGGGAAAGTTGACACACTCCCCTTGCAAAAGCACATGGGCGAAATACGCGTTAGAGCGTTTGCGGCGGCGTTTGTGACCTGGCATTTCATACCATGGGTAATCACTGTGCTTTTAACATTGTCACCTGCATGACCCAATTGGTCTATCCTTGCAATATACTAGAGATTAGTGTTGAGCATTCCGATACTGCAAGTATCGGGTATCGGCCGATACTTGCTGTATCGGAATTCCGATACCGAGATCCGATACTTTTGTGGTATCGGGTATCGGGTATCGAAACAACATTAATGTAATAATGTGTAAAAGAGAGAATTAAAATAAAAAATATTGCTATACTCACCTCTCCGACGCAGCCCGGACCTCAGCGAGGGAACCGGCAGCGTTGTTTGTTTAAAATTTGCGCGTTTACTTGGTTACGTGAAGTCCCGGCTTGTGATTGGTCGCGGCGGCCATGTTGCCGGGACGCGGACCAATCACAGCAAGCCGTGACGTAATTTCAGGTCCTTGCAGGATTTTAAAATTACGTTCCGGCGTTGTGATTGGGCGCGTCGTGGTCACATGGGCGACGTAACCAATCACAACGCCGGAACGTAATTTTAAAATCCTGCAGGACCTGAAATTACGTCACGGCTTGCTGTGATTGGTCCGCGTCCCGGCAACATGGCCGCCGCGACCAATCACAAGCCGTGACGTCACGGGAGGCTGGACACGCGCACATTTTAAAATGCGCGCGTCCAGCCTCCCGGCTTGTGATTGGTTGACCGCGATGCAACCAATCACAAGCCGGGACGTCACGGGAGGCTGGACAAGCGCACATTTTAAAATACGCGCGTGTCCAGCCTCCCGTGACGTCACGGCTTGTGATTGGTTGTGTCGCCCATGTGACTGCGGCGCAACCAATCACAACGCCGGGACGTAATTTTAAAATCCTGCAGGACCTGAAATTACGTCACGGCTTGCTGTGATTGGTCCGCGTCCCGGCAACATGGCCGCCGCGACCAATCACAAGCCGGGACTTCACGTAACCAAGTAAACGCGCGAATTTTAAACAAAGAACGCTGCCGGTTCCCTCGGTAAGGTGCCGGTTCCCTCGGAGAGGTGAGTATAGCAATATTTTTTATTTTAATTCTTTCTTTTACACATTAATATGGTTCCCAGGGCCTGAAGGAGAGTTTCCTCTCCTTCAGACCCTGGGAACCATCAGGAATACCGTCCGATACTTGAGTCCCATTGACTTGTATTGGTATCGGGTATCGGTATCGGATTGGATCCGATACTTTGCCGGTATCGGCCGATACTTTCCGATACCGATACTTTCAAGTATCGGACGGTATCGCTCAACACTACTAGAGATACATTTTTGAAATGTTCACTTTCATTTACATTGTTTTTTGGATGATATGCACTTTTGTCTGATGTGGCACCATTGCCTTATATTACATTTTTGACTCACCACCGCCACTTCTTTCTATACTTGACACATCCTCTTTGTTATAAACCTCACTTATAGCAATTTAAAGCTCAGCGGAACAGCAAAAGTATGAGTCAAACTCAAAGGTATAAACTAAAACTTGGACAAGCACTGTAGCACCAATTATAGGTTATAAGGAGAAAATCTAAGGTACAAATACATTTTCTGGTTTACAATTAAATATGCCCAAGGCGATGGAAGTATCCTGCTCTTCTCGATACATTACAAGCCACAATGGAGAATGAAATGTTGGTTTGATTTCACCTTATTTTATGGTCACTCTGACTCCTTCTTCAGGACACCCACAATTGGTTTTGGATTTATTTGCACTACTCCGTGATCCAGGACCTTCCGTGCTCCTGCTAATGGGATCATTACTCCAGATGCTCCAATTCGTAAGCTGTTAGACTGGTGAACTGTATCCCCCTTCTTATTCTTCCTTTATCTATTAAATATCATGTTCTTACAAAATAGTTATCTGGCACCAAAAGAATATTTCCATTTTCATGTATCCCACCTCTACCCTCCCTCATCCTCACTTCAATTTAAGTGCATTCTGTCTGTGTCTGCTCTTCCTCCAACCTCTAAGTGGCCATCATGTACCAACCCCCAGGTCCTGTCATTGCCTTTATTGACTACTTCTCTACCCGGTTTCTACCCTTCCTCTCTGCTGACATTCCGACCATCATCATGGGTGACTTCAACACCCCCATTGACACCCACCAGCCAGCTGCCCCCAAACTCCTGTCACTTGCTTCATCCTTTGGTGATACCCTATGCTACTCTACAGCTACTCATAAGTATGGACATACAATAGACTTCACCTCTCCCCTTCTTGACCACTGTCTTCTCACTTTCTTATCCCTGTCCTCCTAAACTGTCCCCCATATCAAGCATCTAGTAGACCTCCGCAGAAACCTCGCACATCTAGACACTCACACACTCTCTGACTCTATTCTACTGCTGTCCTCCATATCTCCACTCTATAACACAGACAAAGCCACACTTGCATTAGCTGTTGACTCACTCACCCTTCTGGTGCATGGCATACTGCGAAGAATCAATATAAAACCCTGGCACAACAACATCACTAAAAAGCTTCAGCAAATGTTAAGGGATACAGACAGATGCTGGAAGAAAACGCACTCACAAGATGACTTCATCGCACTCATAAAAGCAAATTTCATATATGAAGTCAGCCCTGCTAAACAAGACTACTTCATCACCCATGTGTCTTCTGTATCCCCCAACACCATATAAGTATTCAACACCTATAACTCAACCCTCCTCCCACCACTGCCTCCCTCATCTCTGCAAAAGACTTTTCTGCATATTTCAAAAATAATATTGACCAAACAAGACAAGTCTTTACTGCCCAACCACCACAACCCCTATGTATACCCTCCCCCTGCACTCCCCCCTTCTTCACATCACTGAAGGATAACTTTCTAATCTACTCTCCAAATCCCACTTCACTACTTCTGCACTTGACCCCATGCTTTTCCACCTCCTCTCCAACCTCACCACCACACTTTCCCCAGTCTTAAGAAACCATCTTTTGACCAAATATCGCTGCTCCAGTTCACCTCCAAACTCCTTGAACAGCATGTCCATGAGGAATTTTCCTCCCACTTTGCATCTAACTCACTCTTTGATTACCTACAGTCCGTCTTCCATCCCCACCACTCCACCAAAATGGCCCTAACCAAAATTTATTTATGACTTACTGCCAAAGCTAAAAGACAATTCCCTATACTCCTCTTTCTAGACCTGTCCTCTACCTTCGACACAGTCTACGACTCCATCCTGCTACAAATCCTCTCTTCCCCTGGTGTCAAAGACCTTGCTCTCTCCTGCATCTCCTCATACCTTTCTAACGACACATTTAGTGTCTCCCATCCCCATACTACTTCCTCACCCCACCCTCTCTCTCTGTTGATGTCCCTCAGGGCTCTCTCCTGGGACCCCTACATTTCTAAATCTATACCTTTGGCCTAGGACAGCTGATAAAGCCCCATGGCTTCCTGTACCACCTACAGTATATGCTGATGATACCCATATCTACCTATTTGGCATGCCCTAATCACCTCCAGCTTTGACTGCAATTTCAAAACTTTGTGACCTCCCTACTAATGTAAGGGGTATGGACTAGACTGTCACATTCCTACCCCTGAAGACACCAATTGAGTTGTGTGTAATGTGCCATGTGTCTTTTGTATATGTTGCGTATTGTAATATGTTCCTGTGTGATGTAGTAATGTAAAGTCTAAGACATAGTGTACAGTGTAGAAAAAGTGTTGAGTAAGACATAGTTTAGGGCTTAAGACATAAGATAGGTTGTTTAAGATAGTGACTGTAGTTTAGGTAGTGACATTAGGGTAAGAGAGTCTTAATGTTGGGGACTAAACCATAGTGGAAGTGGATTACTGTTAGTGAATGAGACAATGTCCTGTAGTTAGGCAGATAGGGACAAGTTCAAGTTAAAGTAGGAATTGTCTGTGAATAGTGCTGCCATTTGACTGAACTACTAAGGAAGATAATAAGGGACAAGGGAGTTGTGTGACCTTCAAGTGACTGAAGAGGCAGAGTGGCCTTCCATCTTAAAGGAGAGCTTGGATGGGATGACGAGAAGCCCTAAGCTTGGTGAACCTGGAAGGTAATGTCAAGCACAGTGTGGGAAAGACTAAGTGCAACACGAAGGGATGAGGGGTAGGAAGCCCAAACACTAGGGAATGGGGAGCGGAGACCCCTAGGCAGATCTTATAACACCCTGCCTCCCTTACTGTCCCTAATTTGGTTCCATGTTAATTGCTGAACAGGAAACCTAAGCCCTGTACATCCCTAGATCTAGGCTCTGCATAGGGGGGAAGGGGGGATATGCACTGGTCAGTCCCCACTGAAAACTAAAGACAAAAAGGGAGACAAACAAGGAGAGAGGAACTTAGATTAACCTCTTAACGAACGCCGATACGCCTTTTAATGGCGGTAGATAAGGGTACTTAAACCACAGCGCAGCTTTTTAATGGCACTGAGGAATAAGGTTATAGCGCCCCCCAGAGATAGAACATGATTCGGGTTGGTTTTTACCAACCTCGGTGTTGCGATTGCCATTATTAATGATATAACGGCGACCGCAAAAAGAAGTCTGATTTTCCATTTAATTTCTCTCTCCTCTGATGTGATCGCACATCAGAGGAGAGAGAAATATGGTCCCCCAACCCCCCGATACCTCCATTGTCCCTGCAACCCCCCCATGAAGTCCCCCAGGCTGCAGGCGTCTTCTTCTGGGAGAAAATGGCGGGTGCATGCGCAGTGCGTCCACCGAGATCTGCCGACTGGCACCCTGCAACAGTAGGAAATTTTTCCTATAGGTTCATGTTGATCACTGTGATAGACCCTATCACAGTGATCAAATTAAAAAAAAATAGTAAATCAAACCCCCCTTAATCACCCCCTTAGTTAGCTAAAAATAATAAAATTAAAAAAAATTATTTATTTCCATTTTTTCATTAGGGTTAGAGTTGGACTAAAGTGAGTTGGGCTAAAGTTAGGGTTAGGGTTGGGCTAAAGTGAGTTGGGCTAAAGTTAGGGTTAGGGTTGGGCTAGAGTTAGGGTTAGGGTTGGGCTAGGGTTAGGGTTGTGGTTATGGTTGGGATTAGGGTTGGATTTAGAATTGGAGGGGTTTACATTGTTTAGGTACATCAAGGGGTCTCCAAACGGGACATGTGCCCTTCTGAGCCCTGCCATGCACCCAAACAGTGACTTTTCCCCACATATGGGGTATCGGCATACTCAGGAGAAATTGCCCAACAAATTTTGTGGTCCATTTTCTCCTGATACCCTTGTGAAAATAAAAAAATGGTTCCTAATTATTTTTTTGTGGAAAAAGTAAAATGTTCATTTTTATCTTCCACATTGCTTTAGTTTTTGTGAAGCACCTGAAGGGTTATTAAAAATCTTGAATGTGGTTTTGCGCACCTTTAGGGATGAAGTTTTTAGAATGGTGTCACTTTTGGGTATTTTCTGTTATATTGACCCCCCCAAACTCACTTCAAATGTGAGGTGATCCCTAAAAAATTGGTTTTGTAAATTTTTTGGGGAAAAATGAGAAATCGCTGGTCAACTTTTAACCCTTATAACATCCTAACCAAAAAAATTATGTTTCCAAAATTGTGCTGATGTAAAGTTGACATGTGAGAAATGTTACTTATTAACTATTTTGTGTGACACCACTCTCTGATTTAAGGGTACAAAAATTAAAATTTGAAAATTGCAAAATTTTCAAAATTTTTGCCAAATTTCCGTTTTTTTCATAAATAATTGCAAGTTATATCAAAGAAATTTTACCACTAGCATAAAGTACATTATTGTAATACTATTGTAGGAACTCGAGGATTCTGGTAGCGTGGGGCAATGAACAGACAGAGACGGGTTTCTTTAGTGCAAATAGTGTATTTGTACAGCAGCAATAACACCCAAAACAATATACTGATAACCCATAGTGACCTGCAATGAAACAAGTCCTTATATAGCAAATCGGCAGAGTTCTTAAGACAAAGTCCTCAACAAATGGGATCAAAAGGTGAGTGTGGCACACTGGTGACGTGGCGCAGTTCAAACACTGGTGGCGCAGTAAGAGTCAAATCCAGGTATGTAGTAAACACAGGGAAGTCCACAAACAAGTTCACAGGTTAATCCCCAGGTGTGGCGTGAACACAGGTAAGTCCAAAAGCTAGTTCACAAGTTGATCCCAGATGCGGCGTGAACACGGGTAAGTCCAGAAACAGGTTCACTTTAAGTATTATTCTGGTGATGGTTCCAACAGCTCTCACCGGGGAGAGTGAATGCAGGATAAAGTAACAACACACAGTTCAGAAACACAGTTCTTACCAGGAGGAGTGATCCAAGGGTTGAGTTACAAAGTCTACAGCAGGGGTCCCCAACGTGTAGCTCGGGAGCCACATGTGGCTCGTGGTCCCATGAATTGTGGCTCGCAACTGTCTGCCAACTTCGTGCATCTTCAGATTTAGTAAACAGTATGAAGAGCACATCTCAAAATGCTAAACTTTGTGAGTAGCCCTGCACAGAAGAGCAGATTTGGGTACACTTCTACTGGTTTGGGGATTTAGAGATACTGTAATTTAAGTATGGTACGCTGGAGATAGGATGATACTACTGGTCAGAGGAGGTGCTTGAAGCTGGATGTGACTGTGTTGGGAGTGCGTGATGGAAGAATGCTGAATTGGGGTTTGGTGGGAACCCCTGGAGCTTGGTATACTGGTTCAGTGTGATTTGTGTGGAAAAGCTTTGGGTATCATTATATCCATAATGGGGGCTTTGGTTGCCACTACTGTGAAGGGAGCAGAAGCTGGATGTGGCTCGCGACACTCTTGCAGAGCTGAATGTGGCTCTCAAGGTCAGAAAGGTTGGGGACCACTGGTCTACAGACTAATGATAACACAGAGAGTGTAGCTTACATACGCAGAGAATGTCCAGAGTCACGGGTAGAAGCACATTAGGAACAAAGCAGCTGAACTGAAAGGAACCGGAAGCAGAATACTCCAGCAAGGAAGCCGACACCTGAGCCGGGTTTTAAGCAAATGAATAGGAAGTAGGGCACACAAAAACAGCAAACTCCATCTTAACAAAGGGCAAGATCATTCACAAGGTGACTTGCAAAACCCGGAATACTGACAATTATCTCATGAAAAAATAATTTCAAAATCAGTGGGATATGTTGAAGCGTTCCAGAGCTATAACCTCAGAATTGTAAAAATTGGCTTGGTCATTAAGTACCAAATTGGCTCTGTCACTAAGGGATTAAGCAGACTCCAGAGAGATCACACCAAACATCCTCCAAGAGCAACAGAGAGGAAGTTAGCCGACAGCTACAGTTCCAAGCCTTCACAAGGGCAAAAGTGAATATCACCAGTGACTCTGAAACAGGCTGGGAGTTTATAAGCACCAAGGTCCAGGTGTATCAATTAGAGCTGGAGGGAGGTTGCCACTGGGTCCAACAGTCAGAAGGATTAAGAAGGCATCTGCGATGCCAAACACTGAGAACTTCTGCAGCCAGATGTAGAGTGACTGTCTGTTGCATCTGAGACACCCGTGACAGGTAACAGGACTGAGTTCATGGGACTAGTGGGAGTCCCGAGCATTAGATCTGGGGCATCAGTACTGGACAAAATAGGACATGGAACCACTGAGCAGATAGAGAGGTTTATTGATCAGGACTGTGGCAACAAGCTGAGCTGTGACCAAGTAGGGTGAAAAAGTGTGCTTCACCAGCCGTGGAGTAGACTACAGTGAAAGTAAACCGTGTGTGTGAAAATGCTTTACAAAGAGAAGGAAACGTCCATAAGACTTTGTATTCAGTATCCTTTGTACATAACCATTACCAAGTTAACATTCAGTAAAGACTGTGTTTTAGAAAGGGAGTCTTCTTTATTAAATTCAGAAAACTAAGGTCTTAGCTAGCCAACACCATCAGCTACAGGCGGCTTGCATGGCTGCAAAGCCCTCAGAGCACGAATACCCAGCCAGGAGCCACTCTTTCATGTAGCACGCTGGGGTGTCACAGTAGAAGACAAATGCCTCACCGGCTGCTACAGCCCCACGCTGCACTTGCACCTCTCTAGTCCATCATTAACGCTACTGTCTGACTAATCCACCTCTCTGTACGCTATTCCTCTGTTTCTCCTCTCTGCAAATTCCTGCATTGGCTCCCAATTCCCCAACATATCCAGTTTAAACAGTTAACACTGACCCTGACCTACAAAGCCATTCATAATCTGCCTGCCTACATTTCTGAACTAATCTCCCGATAACTTCCAACACACAACCTCTGGTCCTCCCAAGACCTCTTTCTCTCTTCCTCACTCATAGGTTCCTCATGCAATCGCCTTTAAGACTTTTACCAAGTTTCCACCATCCTCTGGAATTCTGTGCCTCATCAAATCTGACTATCTGCCAAACTCAGAACCTTCAGACAGAACTTGAAAACCCACCTCTTCAATGACCCTGCTGACATGTCACCACCACCGAAGCTGCCGCAACCCATTACCCTTCTAACTCCTTCCCCTTAACCTGTAGACTATAAGCATCAAAGGCAAGGCCCTCTCCTTTCTGTACCAGTCTGTCATTGTTGGTTTGTTCACTTATTTTATATTTGTATCCTGTATGTAACTGCTTCAGGTACAGCACCATAGAATCAATAGTGCTTTAAACATTAATAATAAGTAATTGCAATATTGATTCATACGAATGAATCATACTCATTCATAGTGCAAAAATATAGGTTGCTGTATTACTAAAATACTAAAACAATTTGAAAGCATGTGCGATTGATTGTTCTCTTTTACTTTCTAAACAACCAGTTTAAGGCCTCTTTCACACTTCAGTTGTTTGGCGTCAGTCTAAAACCGTCATTTTCCTCAAAAAACGGATCCGTTTTTTTTTTTCGACGGATCCGTTTTTTCCCCATAGACTTGCATTAGCGACGGATTGTGACGGATGGTCGTCCGTTCCATCCGTCATGCGACGGATCCGTCAAAATTTAGCGGACGTCATCTAGACATTGACGTTCATCTAGACGTTTTTTGTCTCCGTTGAAATGGCGGATCGCGACGGATCCGTCGCGTCCGTCATTTCATAGAATGGCCACCTATGGGCGACGGATCCATCGCGATCCGTTTTTTGGCGGATCCGTCGCCCCAATCCGTTTTTTCAAGTTTTTTCAATTGCGCATGCTCCAAAAAGTATATACAACCCCCGAGTAATGGATCCGTCAAAAAAACGGATCCGTTACATCCGTTTTTTCAACAATTGTGACGGATCCGTCGATCCGTCACTTTGTCGGAAGTGACTGACCCCAAACGACTGAAGTGTGAAAGAGGCCTAAGACTAAACATACAGTATGTTCGGTTAGTACAATGCACGGTTTTGAAATTGCAAGAAATGTGACTGATTTATGATCATTTTGCATCACTCTTCTGCAAAGAAGTTGTGTAAGCAATGTTTGTTTATGTGTTTGTAGAGTGTTTCCAATCTCACACAAATAAAAAATGTGATAAAGTGGTATGAACCTAGATAATATGCATTTATCACATTATAGGTTATTATCATGTTATGAAATTAGTATAGTTAGATAGCAGGAAAATAAGCAAGTTTGAAATTGATTTGCTTTTTCTATCTGCTGTCAATCTTCTGCAATGAGAACTTTTACCTTACATAGAATACAAGTTTTTGCTAAGGAGATCAACCTCCAGAACCTGGCCAGCCACGCACTATAGTTATATTCCGGGCTAAGGAGTTAGCTACTAAGATACAAGTCATCTTTCTCCAGCCTATTAATTTTTATACAGCAGTTAGCTGCTAATCCTCTCAGCTCCTGACCAAGTGCTGCTAATAGTCCTGCAAAATAACAGACCCCCTCAAACTCCAGCTTCGGCATTTTCCAAAGCAGTTCTCCTAGTCGCTAGAGATGAGTGAACCCGAACTGTAAACACCTAGTGTTTGGTTCTGAACTCCAAACGTGGACTTCTCCTGGAAGTCCATTTTACACTTCAGGAGATTGGGGAAGAGAGAGAAAACCTCCCAAGTTCTGTCCACATTTATTTGTGTGGGGATCGGATTCTGATGTAAGTTGGGGTACTGGTACCTGAACCGAACTTTGGACTAAAATTCAGTTAAACCTGACAAACTATAACTTCCACAGGAGGTCTGCTCATCCCTTCTAGGCACCTATCAATTGAGCTCTGTGCTTCTTCAAAGACCCGGTTATCTGTATGTGCAAGTATAGTGATAACAGTGTAAACTTCAGAACGAGCAGTGACAGACCATTAAGTTGTCACAACAGCATAAGCAAAAGTAGTATGGTGAAACTACTTAACCATAACTGTCACTCAGGCAGGAGTGCCTACCCACGGCAAGAAGGAAGAAAAAGAGACTGGAGATCCATTTTTTGCTGAAGACACAATTGAGAATAACCTTTAATTCTCAGTGTTCTATTTTAAACTCTGGTATTTCATTTACCTTGTATTAACAACTTCTATAATTATTATTTATGTGCAAAAAATGTTTCATTTACTAAGCATACCTCTATAAAGGACTATTTAAACCACACAATGAACATTGTTCACAAATTTTACCCTTTGTTCAAAAAAGATATAGAAAGAAATCTTTAGTTATGTTCACATAACTATGTTCACATCATCATTTTGTTCCAAGGTTGACATATTTTTCTTAATTCTGTGTGCATGCTGACAAAAAAAATGCCCTTAAGTTCATGGAATGGCTTTTCAATCATTGGAATTATTGCATATGTCCATAACTTACACACACAATATATCCCGGAATTTAACCATCGAAACTGACAAAATACATGATCTTTACATTCAAGCTTGCTTTTATTTTTTTTGAAGGTCTTAATTGCATATATTTCCTGACATATGACATTCCAGTGGGAGCTCGGCTATACTGATAGCTGAGCTCCAGCTTTAACAGCCTAGGTTGGTGCCTGCATACCTCTTGGCTGTTTAACCCTCTTAATTCCACAATCAAGAGCATTAAGAAGGTCTAGAGATGAAGGGGGCTTCCTCTCCCACTTGATCAGCACCACCGCAACATGATCATGAGGGCCCAAAAGGTCTAATACATTGCAATACATGTGCATTACAATGCATTAGACCAGTGATCAGAGTAAGGCCGGGGTCACACTTGCGAGTCTCTCGCATCAATACCCAGCAATACCCAGGACTGCCGCCGGCGCTAAGTGAAGAAGTAAAAAACAAAAATGAAAATCAATTGTAATAATATTTTTAAAAAAAACACAAACTAGAGAACCAAAAAAAATTCAAAAACATTATACCAATAAATATGTATACTGCATTTATATAAAAACAAAAACAAGAAAATATACATATTTGGTATGTGTGTCCAGATTGACCCAATTTATAAAACTGCCACACTATTTAACCACTTCAATGGAAACTGTAAAAAATGAATAAGTGACAAAAGACTATGCTTTTCCATCATACCGCTGGAAAAATGTGGAATAAAATGCGATCAAAAAATGTAAATAAAAATGGTATCGCTGAAAATTTTATCTTGTTCCACAAAAAACAAACTCCTACTCAGCTTTGTGAGGAGAAAAATAAAAAAGCTATAGCTCCCAGAATATAACAATGCAAAAATTATTCTTTTTTCTACAAAACTGTTTTCATTGTGCAAAAGCGGCAAAACTTGATATAATGATATAAATGTGGTACGGCTGTAATTGTACTGACACGAAGAAAAAAGCCATTTTCAAAGGAGTCAAAAAGACAAATGTAAATAAATATGGTATTGATTGATCAGCTTGTCCCGCAAAAAAACATTCCACAATACAGCTCTGCCAGATGAAAAATAAAAAAGTTATAGCTCTCTGAATAAAGCAATGCAAAAATAATTATTTTTTCTATAAAATAGTTTTTATTTTGTAAAAGTGCCAAAACTATATAAATGTGGTATCGCTGTGTTATGGAAATTTGGTTTTGGATAAATCTATCCCTGTGTGTGCTGCGGCCGTTCCCAATTAGACTGAGTATTTTGAGCGCTCAAGAAATGAGACTGCACACCATTGTGACAATAACATTTCACCAATACTGATGATTTATTGTACATACATGGATTTATAATTGCATATAGAAAGGAGGTGAATAGGGGTGGTTAGTTAATTACCATATTGTCTAGCTCCTCTGTTATTGGTTATCTAAATATATATGGAATATTGTGATTAATGTACATATGAATGCTGATTAAGCAACTAAAGTGTAGCGGTCTCCAACTAGGACAAAGTTGAGACATCTGATCATCACTTAATACATCAGGTGCTGTTCCGCTTTCTGCGGGAAATCCCCGAACAGTCTGTCTGGCTTATATCAGTTTATGTCAGCCATTTCAAGCAATTGATTATAGTGTATATATTAGCTGTGAATATATGAGTATACATGAGTATATATAATTATATAGGAGTATATACGCAAGTGAGATCTATATGATATATATTTCCATCACAATGGAATACCTCGCTTTTCCCGGTCAGGAAAAAGACTGTAAAAGGAGAGCCAGCCAAGTTCAGAATGGAGCTTTGATAAAGATCAGTAGATCGAAACGCGTCGCTGTTTGTGCCCTGGTGTGTCTAGAAGAGCGTGTTACCACTGTTTTTACTCTGGCGAAAATAAAGTTACAAGCCTGGATTTTACTCAAGTGGTGCTGGAACAAGTTTTTTTTCGTTTCCAAGTTCAGAATGGTACATGACCTGAGGGCTGTGAATGACGCCACGGTGTTTGAAACTCCAATTGTGCCGAATCCGCACACTCTGCTCCTAAATGTGCCTTCCTGTTATGAACTATACTTTTGGGCTCCCTCTTGTGGTCACTCGCGGTATGGTTCTTGGATTCTCTTTCCTCAGGTTTGTAGTCACCTGTTCGTTAAGACTCTGGGTGTTTCTATTTAAACTTCCTGGAGTCTTAGTCCATTGCCTGGCATCCATGTAATCAGTCCTTGTCTGGTTGCTCTTGTCTACTGGTCCTGATTTTTGCAACATAAGCTAAGTCCTGCTTTCTTGTTTTTTGTTTATTTGTATTATTCTGTTTTTTGTCCAGCTTGTTCATAATGTGATTCCTGATTTTGCTGGAAGCTCTTAGGGGCCTGATATTCTCCCCCCATACCGTTAGTCGGTACGGGGGTTCTTGGATATTCAGCGTGGATATTTTAGTAGGGTTTTTCGCTGACCACATAAGTCCGCTTTCTATATTTCTGCTATTATTTAGTGGGCCTCTCTTTGCTGAATCTAGTTCATACGTTTGTCCTTTCCTCTTACCTCACCGTTATTATTTGTTGGGGGCCTGTATCTACTTTGGGGTATCTTTCTCTGGAGGCAAGTGAGGTCTGTATTTTCTCTGAAAAAGTTAGTTAGATCTCCGGCTGGCGCGAGACGTCTAGAACCAACGTAGGCACGTTCCCCGGCTGCTATTATTTGTGGGCTAGGATCAGGTATGTGGTCAGCTCAGTTACCACCTCCCTAAGAGCTAGTTTTTATGTTTGCAGACTTTGCTGAAGACCCTGAGATCCTCTGCCATTAGGATCACAACACCTTCCACAGCAAAAGTATTAACAGTGACCGACCTGGCTAATGCTTTCTCCAGTGTTCCCCTTCATCCAGAAGACCAGTTCCTGTTTGCCTTAACGCATCAGGGGCACAGCACACATGGATAGTGATGTCACAGCGGGCCCAGAACAGCCCTTCACAGTTCACCAAAGCAATGTCCACAGTCCTCACTAACTGGGTCACAGAACATGAAGAAGTAACCCCGCTACAATACGTGGACAATCTACTCCATTGTGCATGTGTAAAGCCCATTCCTTGTCTCTCCTACCCTACCTGGCGGAGCAGCACTTCAAGGTCTCAAAGAACAAAGTCCAGTGGTGTCTGAAGCGAGTTACGTTCCAGGGACACTGTATTGCTCACCAGACGAAACACCTGACAGATGACCAGATGACCACAGTGGAGAAAATGGTTCCTCCAACAACTTCAAAGGCGCTACAGGCCTTCCTTGGTCTAGTTTCATATTGCAGAACCTGGATCCCTGATGCCTCAGTCCTAATGCAGCCTCTGTAGATTTTGCGTCAACGTAACCCAATTCCTCCTGACAGATGCAGCCTCAGCTCGTTCAAGAAGTTATAAGACTCTGTAGTCTCAGTGCCAGTACTAGGCCTACCTGACTATGAGAAGCCATTCCATCTCTACCTGATGGAAAAAGAAGGCCTTGCTACTGGAGTCCTGACACAGCTTCAGGGGGAAAGCAGAGACCTTTAGGTTACTTTTCAGCTCGTCTGGATCCAGTTGCAAGGGGAGCCCCCTCCTGCATGAGAGCAGCATCATTCTTGGATATCCATTGGAAATCCTGGCTCTGCATGGCATCTCAGCAATCCTCAACCGAACCCAGCCAAAACATCTCTCCACTGCCATGCATCTTTGCCTCCAGTGCTCTCTACTCCTGCCTGACAATGTCACCATCTCCAGAAACACAGTCCTCAACCCATCCGCTCTACTCCCACTCCCAAGGGGGGATACAGATATGGACCCTCAGATCAAAATTCTGATCAAAATCTGCATGATATTTTCCGCAGGGATCTGGATTTGCTCCGAATGGATGACCATGATTGCTTCAGCATCGTGCAACAGGAAACAGCAGGACTACCCAAGGTGGCAGAGGAGCCACTGACCAACCCAGAGTTGATCCTCTACTTAAATGGCTCCAGATTTGCAGATGATGAAGGAAGATTCCACACGGGATGTGCAGTGACCAGCAATCAAAAGATCCTGTGGTCCAGAAGTCTACCGCCTAGTCTGTCAGCCTAGGAAGCAGAACTGATAGCGTTGACGAAGGCCTACCAGATTGCAGAAGGCAAAACTGCGAACATATATACCGATTCAAGGTACTCGCAAGGCATAGCACACGATTTTGGACCTATCTGGGCTGCAAAAAACTACTTCATCACAGCAAGCGGAACAACCGTGAAGCATCATGGAGCCATCAAGGACCTGCTGGACGCACTCCAACTTCCAAAAATGGTGGCAGTACTAAAAGTCAAAGCACATGGAAAATTGAACACAGTAGAGGCACGGGGCAACAACATGGCGGATATGGCAGCCAAAGAAGCAGCCAAAGGAAGACAATATGGAGAAGTGGGAGAGGTCGTAGAGCCAGACGGCTACTACATGACGACTGAAGACAAGAAACCTGACCAGAAGACGTCCTGGGATCTGCTCAAAAATCTGCAAGAACAAGCCCCAAAAGGACAAGAAGGAATACTGGATGCGGAAGGGAGCAACACATGAAGAGGGAAGGGTATGCACAATGGACTACAAACCCTGTTTACCCCGAAGCATTTACCCTATGGTGGTCCAGTGGGCACATGGGCTCACACACAGATCAAAGACACAGATGAATGATCTGATTGGTGCTTACTGGTTCGCTCCAGGGATCTCCACCCTAACAGCCAAGTTCACTAGCAGCTGTTTGACCTGCGGCAAATGCAACCCTGGAAGAATGGAGAAAGTTCCCACACATCATCCTGCCAGACCACTGTACCCCTTCCAGAGGATCCAGATAGACCACATCCAGATGCCGCCAAGTGGAGGATTCGAATATGCCCTTGTGGTCGTGGACGTGTTCTCAGGATGGCCAGAAGCTTTCCCAGTGAGGAACCAGTCAGCAAAGACTACTGCAAAGAAGCTACTCTCAGAGATGAGATATGCAGATATGGGGTCCCAGAAGTGATAGAGAGTGATCAGGGACCCGCATTCACAGCAATTCTCACACGGGAGATCTGGTCAGCAGTAGGGTCAGACTTAGGCCTACACACTCCCTACAATCCCCAGAGTAGAGATGAAGTGGAAAGACTGAATGGGACACTTAAGAACAGGATGCTGAAAGTTGCCCAAGAGACAAACAAACCATTGCAGGAGACACTCCTAATCACACTACTTAGTGATAGGCACACTCCCAGAGGCCCAGAAAAGCTGTCACCATATGAAATTTTGTTTGGGTCTAGTCCCAGGTTAGGGGTATTCTTCCCTCAGCAGCTGACTATGCAATATGATACTTTGTCTGCTTATGTAATTGAACTCACCAAGAAACTTGCCATTCTCGAGTATTTTCTTGATTGCCAGATCCAGATTCAGTGTCCGGTACTCACTCCTTGAAGCCAGGAGACTGGGGGTTGGTGAAAAAGTTTTGATGGTCCTTTCCAAGTGCTGCTGATGAGCCCAACCTCTGTAAAACTGGAGGGAAGACCCGCTTGGATCCTCACATCGCATTGCAAGAAAGCTCCCCTTCCAGAGGATGACACCCAAGCCAGAATGATGTTGTGGATGCCCTGCCTGACCGGATAGATGACCTACCTGATAAAGAATACACACCGCTGACTACACATGCTGCTGACTAAAGGTACCGTTACACTAAACGACTTACCAACGATCACGACCAGCGATACGACCTGGCCGTGATCGTTGGTAAGTCATTGTGTGGTCGCTGGGGAGCTGTCACACAGACAGCTCTCTCCAGCGACCAACGATCATGGGAACGACTTCGGCATCGTTGAAACTGTCTTCAACGATGCCGAAGTCCCCCTGCAGCACCCGGGTAACCAGGATAAACATCGGGTTACTAAGTGCAGGGCCGCGCTTAGTAACCCGATATTTACCCTGGTTACCATTGTAAAAGTAAAAAAAAAAACACTACATACTCACATTCTGATGTCTGTCACGTCCCCCGCCGGCGTCCACAGGGTTACGCGCTGCTGCTCAGAGCTTCCTTCACTGAATGTGTCAGCGTCGGCAGTAAAGCAGAGCACAGCGGTGACATCACCGCTGTGCTCTGCTTTGACACAGTCAGTGCAGGAAGCTCTTGGCAGCAGCGCGTAACCCTGTGGACACTTTGAACCCCCAAGTGTTTCACTAAAGTGTATAACGCAGAGCCGTGAAAATAAAAAATCCTTTTTTTTCCACAAAAATGATTTTTTTCACCCCCAAAATTTTATTTTGCCAAGGGTACCAGAGGAAATTAGACCCCAAACTTGTTGTGCAATTTATCCTGAATATGCAGATACCCCATATATGAGGGTAAACCACTATTTGGGTGCATGGCAGAGCTCGGAAGGGAAGAAGCACCATTTGACTTTTTCAATGTAGAATTGACTGGAATTGATATCGGATGACATGTCGCGTTTGGAGAGCCACTGATGTGCCTAAACAGTGGAAACCCCCACAAGGGACCCCATTTTGGAAACTTGACCACCCAAGGAACTTATCTAGATGTGTGGTGAGCACTTTGAACCCCCAATTGTTTCACTAAAGTTTATAATGTAGAGCCGTGAAAATAAAATATATTTTTTCCCACAAAAATGAACTTTTAGCCCGCAATTTTTATTTTCCCAAGGGTAACAGGAGAAATCTGACCCCAGTCTTGTTGTCCAATTTGTCCTGAGTACGCTGATGCCCCATATGTGGGGGTAAAACACTGTTTGGGTGCACGGTAGAGCTCAGAAGGGAAGGAGCACCGATTGACTTTTTCAATGCAGAACTGAGATTGGACGCCATGTCACGTTTGGGGAACCCCTGATGTGCCTAAACACTGGTAACACCCTAATTTTAACTCCAACCCTAACCCCTACACACCCCTAACCCTAATCCCAACCCTAACCATAAACCTAACCACATCCCTAACAAATACACACCTCTAACCCTAATCCCAACCCTAACCACAACCCTAACCCCAACACACCCCTAACCATAACCCTAATCCCAACCCTAACCCTAATCCAACTCTAACCCTAATCCCAACCCTAACCCTAATCCCGACCCTACACGTAATCCAAACCCTAACTCTAACTCCAACTCTAGCCTCAACCCTAACCCTAACTTTAACCCCAACCCTAACCCTAACTTTAGCCCCAACCCTAACCCTAACTTTAGCCCCAACACTAACTTTAGCCCCAACCCTAACCCTAACTTTAGCCCCAACACTAACTTTAGCCCCAACCCTAACCCTAACTTTAGCCCCAACCCTAACTTTAGCCCCAACCCTAACCCTAACTTTAGCCCCAACACTAACTTTAGCCCCAACCCTAACCCTAACTTTAGCACCAACCCTAACCCTAGTCCTGACCCTAACTTTAGCCCAACTCACTTTAGCCCAACTCTAACTCTAATGGAAAAATGGAAATAAATATATTTTTTTTATTTCATAATTTTTTCCTATCTAAAGGGGGTGATAAAGGGGGGTTCATTTATTTATTTTTTTTATTTTGATCACTGTGATAGGGTCTATCACAGTGATCAAAATGAACCAATAGGAAAAAATCTATTGCTGGGTGCCGGCCAGCAGATCTCGGCAGGCAAACTGTGCATGCACCTGCCATTTTCTTACCGGAAGAAGACACCGGTAACCGTGGGGGGAAGCAGGAGGACCCAGGGACACCGGTAAGGATCGGTTGATTGGGGGACCCTATTTCTCTCTCCTCTGATGTGCGATCACATCAGAGGAGAGAGAAATTAAATCGCAAATCGGACTTTTTTTGCGGTGGCCGTTATATGGTTAATAACGGCGATCGCAACACCAGGGTTGGTAAAAAACAACCTGAATCATGTTTTCTGGAGTCTCAGCTACCCCAGGCAGCCGAGACCCCAGTGATTTTACACACTTTTTCCACAGCGCCGTTAATTAACGGTGCTGAGGTTTACGTACCCTTAACCGCCGTTAAAAGGCGTATTGGTGGTCGGAACGGAGTTAATCCAATAAATTGTCAAATTGTTTACTTTACTTTTTGTTTGTTGGTTTGATTTAAAAGCTTAGATTTTTGCCACATTTTTTATTTCATTTGTTGAATCTTCCACACTAAGGTGTGACTGACTACTCTTAATTGTCTGTGGCCACATTTTATCTCAGAGAGACAACAAAGGACATGGACAGTGAAGCTGTGTCTCAAATGATTTCTGGCTTTATTGGTTGAGAAGTACAGTATTTATAGAGAGAAATAAGGTGTTTTCCCATATAATACCTCATTGCCTTATTTCATAATTATTGCTAGTCATTGATGATTTCTGTGTATCTTCATAATCAAATATCAAATATCAAATACATATCCTTAACACTTTTTTTATGTTGTTCACTGAAGAACAGTGAACTAGTTAACTAGTGTGACAGTTTTATAGGTCATGTCGTTCTGGAAGCGACAATGCCAATAATTGTACTTTTTTGTTTATATTTTCTTTTTACATACCGTAAGTATGTGTATTTTTTCATTTTTATTGATCTTTATTTTGTTCTGGCACAAGGTTGTCATGTCGGGTAATGAGTCGCAGGTCATCTTTAGAGATGGTGTGATTTGTGTCCCATGTTAAATGGATTTAATTTCGAGGTCAGCAACCCGTTATATACTGGTCAGAATCATGCAGCTCCATTTCAGCTGCTTCTGATCTGGTCATTATCTCTTCCTCTATAAACTGATCATACGTTCTTGTCCCTGCCGGTGAAAGATTCATCTTCCTGTGCTTTGTGCTAAAGCTAAATGTTTGCAGTAGAGTTGTTGTCTAAGTGTTCTGTGATTTGCTGTAATACTTGTGTGTTTATCTCCTGTCCCTGTTACTGTTTAGTTTATTTCTCCCTGTCACTATCCTTCTCCCTAGTGTTGATTAGTGCTCTTGTGTGATAGAGGTTTTCTGTTATCCCTGTTTTGTCTTTTGTGTCAGATAACCAGGAGGAGTGGTCATCTTTTATACCTTTAGCTGAGTTTGTCTTAAACAATCAGTGCAGTGAGTCCACTGATAAGATGCAATTTTTTGGCGCATATGACTTCCATCCTCACTTCAGTACTTTCAGTAAAGATTGGTTTTCAATGGTTCCTGGGGAGGAATGATTCTCTTCATCAGTCTTATCTGTATGGCAAGGGGTTCAGAACAAATTAAAGATCATGGGGGACAGATACAAATGCAAGGCTGATAAGAAACGGTTGTCAGATCCAGACCTTGGTTTGAATGATTTAGTATGACTACCAGAAATATTAACCCCTTTCCGACTTTGGGCGAAATCGTGCACCGATGTCGGATTCCCTCCCTTTGATGTGGACTCCAGTGGTGAGCTCACATCTTTCCTGGTACAGGCCAGCTGTTTTGAACAGCTGACATGTGACTGGAATAGCAGCGGGTGGAATCGCGATCCACCCGCGGCTATTAACCCATTAAATGCCACTGTCAAACGCTGATAGTGGCATTTAACTTGCGCTTCCGGCCATCTGGCCGGAAACCCGCCCACCGGTGACCCCCGCCAGTGATTGTGGGTCACCGGATCATTGGCATGACAACCAGAGGTCTCCTGGAGACCTCTATGGTTATCATTGCTGTGAGCATCACCCAGTGGTCGGCGCTCATAGCAAGTGAGTAATTCTACTGCATAGAGGCAATCTGATCATTGCCTCTATGTAGCAGAGCCAAACGGGTTGTGGCAGCTTCTAGTCTTCCATGGAGACTATTGAAGCATGTCAAATGTAAAAAAAAATGTTTTTAAAAATATTTTAAAAAAGATATATATATATATATATATATATATATATATATATATATATATATATACACTCACTGGCCACTTTATTAGGTACACCTGTCCAACTTCTTGTTAACACTTAATTTCTAATCAGCCAATCACATGGCGGCAACTCAGTGCATTTAGGCATGTAGACATGGTCAAGACAATCTCCTGCAGTTCAAACCGAGCATCAGTATGGGGAAGAAAGGTGATCTGAGTGCCTTTGAACGTGGCATGGTTGTTGGTGCCAGAAGGGCTGGTCTGAGTATTTCAGAAACTGCTGATCTACTGGGATTTTCACGCACAACCATCTCTAGGGTTTACTGAGAATGGTCCGAAAAAGAAAAAAAATCCAGTGAGCGGCAGTTCTGTGGGCGGAAATGCCTTGTTGATGCCAGAGGTCAGAGGAGAATGGGCAGACTGGTTCGAGCTGATAGAAAGGCAACAGTGACTCAAATCGCCACCCGTTACAACCAAGGTAGGCCTAAGAGCATCTCTGAACGCACAGTGCGTCGAACTTTGAGGCAGATGGGCTACAGCAGCAGAAGACCACACCGGGTACCACTCCTTTCAGCTAAGAACAGGAAACTGAGGCTACAATTTGTACAAGCTCATCGAAATTGGACAGTAGAAGATTGGAAAAACGTTGCTTGGTCTGATGAGTCTCGATTTCTGCTGCGACATTCGGATGGTAGGGTCAGAATTTGGCGTAAACAACATGAAAGCATGGATCCATCCTGCCTTGTATGGAGCATCTTTGGGATGTGCAGCCGACAAATCTGCGGCAACTGTGTGATGCCATCATGTCAATATGGACCAAAATCTCTGAGGAATGCTTCCAGCACCTTGTTGAATCTATGCCACGAAGAATTGAGGCAGTTCTGAAGGCAAAAGGGGGTCCAACCCGTTACTAGCATGGTGTACCTAATAAAGTGGCCGGTGAGTGTATATACAGTATATATATATATATATATATATATATATATATATATATATATATATATATATATAAGTTTAAATCACCCCCGATCAAAATAAAACAATAAAAAAATCAAACATACACATATTTGGTATCACCGCATTCATAATCACACAATCTATTAATAAAAAAAAGATTAACCTGATCGCTAAACGGCATAGCGATAAAAAAAAGTCAGAATTACATTTTTTGGTCACCGCGACATTGCATTAAAATGCAATAACCGGCGATCAAAAGAACTTATCTGCACCAAAATGATATCATTAAAAACATCACCTCGGCACAAAAAAATAAGCTCTCAGCCAACCCGAGATCACGGAAAATGGAGACGCTACGGGTATCGGAAAATGGCTCCTTTTTTTAACAAAGTTTGAATTTTTTTTCACCACTTATATAAAAAAGAACCTAGACATGTGTAGGTTTCTATGAACTCGTAATGACCTGGTGAATCTTAGTGGCAGGTCAGTTTTAGCATTTAGTGAACCTAGTAAAAAGGCCAAACAGAAAACGTGTGTGATTGCACTTTTTTTGTAATTCACCGCACTTGGACTTTTTCCCATTTTCTAGTACACGACATGGTAAAACCAATGGTGTAGTTCAAAAGTACAACTCGTCCTGCAAAAAAACAATGGCCATATTGACAAAAAAGTAAAAAAGTTATGGCTCTGGGAAGAAAGGGAGCAAAAATGAAAATGCAAAACCAAAAATACCTCTGGTCGTTAAGGGGTTAAACTGAAAATTCTTTCCTGGAAATTAGGTCCTAGGTCCATTGGTCTTTACAAAGAGGTTGCCATAATTAACCCTGTTGCTTTTCGTCTTAAGCTTCTGCAGCGCCCCAGAGTCCTGGTCGTTGCAGTACTGATGCTCCGACGCTAAGGGGGGCTATGGTACGTCTGATGGCACTGAAGGAGTTCACCTGACCAGGTATCACAGACACCAATACACTTCACAGTCTGGCCTCTAGGGGGAGCTAAGGGTGCTATGTATTAGGCCACTCCTCACAATCTGGT
This sequence comes from Ranitomeya variabilis, assembly GCF_051348905.1. Classification (NCBI taxonomy): domain Eukaryota; kingdom Metazoa; phylum Chordata; class Amphibia; order Anura; family Dendrobatidae; genus Ranitomeya; species Ranitomeya variabilis. The sequence continues at coordinate 640,802,651 of NC_135233.1, forward strand.
AAAACTGGGGGTTGGATAGGATGTTAGTCAGAAAGCTGACTGGGTTGGAACCAGGCAACATCCTGTGGCAGAGGGTGTTGCAGGGGAAGATTCAGGGGGGTCCCTGTCAGGGGTGGGATTCTGACAGAGGCCTAGCGAACAGGAAAAAACGTTACGGGACCGCGCCTGCACTTCATCGCGGCGGTACCCCAAGAAAGGACAAGAAGCGAGTGAGAAACGAGATCAACGCAACAAGGAGAAACACCAGTAGGAGTCGTGCTGTAAGACGAGGCAACATCCTACTGAGGCGCGTAGCCGGTGGCCGGAATGCCGAGGAAGTATTGAGCTCCAGGCCTTACTTCAAACCTACGGCAGGACAGTCAGTTATAGGTGGGCTGTCTCACTCAAATCACCTTAGAAGACATAGGGGGCAACAGTTGGAGAGGGGTGACACTAGGGTCCCGGAAGAACTCCGAGCCTACCCGTCATACGGGTGCGTCCTAGCCATATCATCTGGGGGGACGAAGAAGAACATCAAAATCGAGTTGTGAGGGAACTTCAGAAACAGACACAACAGTTGTGGGGACTATCCCGTAAGCACAGCAGGGGAGGACCACAACACACAAGCGCTAGAAGGTTGGCACAGATTTCCACCTGCAAGGGAACTCTGGAGGTGCCATCGGACCGGCCAGACTCACGCAGCCCGGTTAACCGTATTCCGGACTGAGGATCCTGAAGCCTTCAGTAAAGAGGTAAAGAGACTGCAACCTGGTGTCCTCGTTATTTACTGCGACCTGCACCGCACCACAACCTCATCACATTCTCAACTTTCACTGGACGCCCCTCAGCAGGGTCACGGATCGGGCCCAGCCACCGTGACAACCCCAGAACCGAGACACAGAGGCCCAGGACCAGGTGCCCCTCGGCCCTGCGGCAGTGGGGGCGCTCCAACTTGGCGTCACGAACAGGATCTACTTAAGCCTGAAGAATCAGGTCATGTGTGCCTTGGAACTGTGATTTATTGTGCTTGGACTGTGACTTATTGCAGGGGCTGTGTGTTGCCACTTGCCGCCAAGAGTTCCTGCCAAAAGCCACCGCCATTGCAGCGCCACAGGGAGCGCAGAGGAAGAAGAAGGGCATGCCATGGGAGGAGACTACCAAAGCGGCGCCAAAAGCAGCGACCGCCCCCTCCGACTTCTGTTGCGAGATGACGACCTGCCCAGCAGCAGAGGAGAACCGCCCCCTGATTTGCAGCGGCGGGAACGAGGTGAAGAGGGAGCTCGACCTTGGAGAAACGGCGGAGCCAGGTGCATGCGTTGCCGCCGAATGCCGGACAGCGATGATGATCAGCAAGTGCCCGAGCGATGGCAAAGTGATCCCGGCTTACCCTCACCCGCCAGAGGCGGAACCGCATCCACCGCAGCTGAAGGATCTGAACTCCTTGCAGCTGCCGGCGGAGGATCCGAGCCCGCCTATCCCGACCACGGAGCCATGACGGGCGGAGCCACATCGGGAGGCTGCCTTGGAGGAGCTGCGGTCCGGGCTGCAGCCGACTCCAGTGTCCTTGTCAACGGAATAGATCGACATCGGTGGAATCACATCAGGCGCAGGTATGGAAGGCGCCCTGTTGTGAATTCTGTTCTCGAACTCCCTTCTGTGGTCATGAACGGTACTTCGTTCGGCGAGTTCGCCCCATGGGCTCCCTCTGGTAGCTGTGAGTGGAGCTGCTGGTTCTGAAGTTCCTTCCTCAGCTGACCTCGTTTGGTCCCAGGCTGGCAGCTCTATTTAACTCCACTCAGATTGTTACTTGATGCCAGCTGTCAATGTTTTAGTACTGGTTCAGATCTCTCTTGGATCTTTCTGAGGACCTGTCTACTCCAGCAAAGCTAAATCCCTGCTAGTTTATTTGCTTATCTTTGTTTTCTTGTCCAGCTTGCTATCATGATATTGCCTTGCTAGCTGGAAGCTCTGGGAGGCAGAGTGGCACCTCCGCACCGTGAGTCGGTGCGGGGGTCTTTTTGCACACTCTGCGTGGCTTTTTGTAGTGTTTTGTGCTGACCTCAAAGATACCTTTTCTATCCTCAGTCTGTTTAGTGAAGTCTGGCCTCCTTTGCTGAAACCTGTTTCATTCTTATGTTTGTGACTTTCATCTTAACTCACAGTCAATATTTGTGGGGGGCTGCCTTTTCCTTTGGGGAAATTTCTCTGAGGCAAGTTAGGCTTTATTTCCTATCTTAGGGGTAGTTAGCTCTTAGGCTGTGAAGAGGCGTCTAGGCAGAGTTAGGTACGCTCCACGGCTATTTCTAGTGTTTGTGTGATAGGATTAGGCTTGCGGTCAGCAGAGCTCCCACTTCCCAGAGCTCGTCCTGTGTGATAGTTTAACCATCAGGTCATTCCGGGTGCTCCTAACCACCAGGTCCATAACAGCGCCCCTACTACCCCGACCGATCCTGCTCCCCTGATCGATCCTGCTCCCCTGACCGGTCCCGCTCCCGCGACCGCTCCTCACCCCAACAATAACCATGTCCTCTCGGTGGAGCGGGTGATCCTCACCCCTGACACGATGGGGAAGCTGGTACCTCCACTACCGACCAAGATGGGAGAACCCATAGACGTGAGCTCAGAAGGGGTGATCCTCCAGTGGGACACCCCCTGGATCGGGCCAGATGGATCCAGGGAGGAAGGCCTCACCCTTGCTGTGCTCACTTGGGAACAATATAAACAATGCCTGATCTTACACTGGAAAAACCGAACAGAGACAGAACAAACTGACGCGCCAAAAGTGAAACACCCAAAGCCTGCGCACGGCAGAAAAGACGTGGTAAAGCGGGGAACTGTGCTGGCCTTTCACCCAAAGCGGGGTTGGGGCTCCATACAGGAACCGGGACTACCGACTGACATCTTCGTTACCAGTTGCAACGTGAAGACTCCTTTCCGCAACCGATATGGTGACCCACTATTGCAAAGGGGGGATCAGGTGACCTACACCCGCCACCGGAGTGCACAAGGATGGTGCGCTCGGAACGTCCAACGATGTGGGCCTGAGGGGGTGTCACCTGTTGCCTCGACCATGATTGAACCAGACATGACAGATCTTGCTACTATCGCCACCGTACACCTTGTTGCAGCTACCGAGCTTGCAGCCAGGGTCAGCCTTCGAATCCAGACATCGGGTGACCTGACTGCACCCGAGAAACCAACCACCAATACTGACACCGCATCAGCCGGAGACCAGGGACCGAAGCCGCCACGGTCAGGAGATGTCCACTACCGGCTGATGTCTTGCAATTTACTATGAAGCTTTAAAGTGCTTTGCAAACTGTATATAGTTAACTGTCTGTCTTTCTATGTGTTTTCCTGCTGCTACAACCCGACTAGGGTTAACTCTAAAAGGGATCCCTTAGTTTACCCGGGATCCCTATTTTTGCCTTTTCGCTTTTGTCTCTCGTTCATCATTGTTGAAAAGAACTGCTGGATCATGAACGCTGCATGATTACAAACTTATTGTAAATAGTTTGCACCTTCTTAAAGGTGCCCTCTACTGGTTTTACAAAGAAAAGGACTCTTTGCGAAGAAACTGTTCCTGGAAGCAGTATCGGAGTCCTTGCTGCATGCGGACTTGCAGCTTGAGAAGTTGCACTACCTCATAGAGACTTGGTCCCCTCTTAAAGGGAACGTTCATCAATAGCACTTAAAGAATGATGATGCTTTAAAAGGAAGTACTAATAATGCTTACATATAAACGTTATATGTAGTGAGCTAGTTAATTGTGAAAAATGTTTAATGATGTTGCTAGAAGAATGAGGACAGGAAGTGAACCTGTATGGGGTTAGTCGGTGAGTCCTCCTAGGAGCCATACCGAGATGTACGAACCTTCAAATAAAGGAAAATAGAAAACCGGCACTTGATAAATATCCACTACTCCATATTAACTTCAGCTGGCGAGGAATGAAAGCGGGCTCACTGGCATACCGAGATGGCTCAGTGATCTTGAACTGAGAGAAGGTTGATAAGTTCTATACTGTGTATAGTAGCAGAAAGGCAGTAGGCCCGGGCGGAAAGGGGCGGTCCTGCAACAGAGCGAGAGGCAGTAGGCCTGGGGCAGATAGACAGGCGGTCCTGCAGATGTAAGGATGGAAAGTGAAGAAAAAGTTGATTAGCCTTATAGTGTTTTATAAGAAGGTCTTTAGTGGATTCAGCGTGTACGTCCTTAAAGGCAACGTTAAATTATTGTTCAAAAATTTGCACTTAGTAGAATACCCGGTTGGGTAAGAAAAGTTATTTATAGTATGTTATTTAAAGGGAACCTGTCACCCCGTTTTTTCGGTATGAGATAAAAATACTGTTAAATAGGGCCTGAGCTGAGCATTACAATAGTGTAGTTTGTGTACCCCGATTCCCCACCTATGCTGCCGAAATACGTTACCGAAGTAGTCGTTTTCGCCTGTCAATCAGGCTGGTCAGGTCAAAAGGGTGTGGTGTCCTCCCCCAGATCTTGCGTAGTTTTCCGTTGGTGGCGTAGTGGTGTGCGCATGTCCAAGGTCCAGAATCCTCTGCCAGGGGATTTCAAAGAGCGCGGTGTCCGTTATTGCATTGGTGATCGGTGGGCGCGGCCATCTTCCTTTGGCCGCGCGTGCGCAGAAGCGGCGCTGTGCTGGCCGCGACGCTCTGCTGGCCGCGGCTTCAGGAAAATGGCCGCGGGATGCCGCGCGTGCGCAGATGGATATCGCGGCGGCCATTTTCCTGAAGCCGCGGCCAGCAGAGCGTCGCGGCCAGCACAGCGCCGCTTCTGCGCACGCGCGGCCAAAGGAAGATGGCCGCGCCCACCGATCACCAATGCAATAACGGACACCGCGCTCTTTGAAATCCCCTGGCAGAGGATTCTGGACCTTGGACATGCGCACACCACTACGCCACCAACGGAAAACTACGCAAGATCTGGGGGAGGACACCACACCCTTTTGACCTGACCAGCCTGATTGACAGGCGAAAACGACTACTTTGGTAACGTATTTCGGCAGCATAGGTGGGGAATCGGGGTACACAAACTACACTATTGTAATGCTCAGCTCAGGCCCTATTTAACAGTATTTTTATCTCATACCGAAAAAACGGGGTGACAGGTTCCCTTTAAAGTATTTAACCATGTTTGTAACGTTCAAGTGTCCTCACCTCCCATAAAGGGAAGCTCTGTTCAAATTTGCTTATTGTTATTGCATTTCAAAATTTTATGTCTTTTTGCTGACATGTATTGTTGTTTTCTTCCCAGTCCAGGAGTACTGGATTTAACCGGGGGGAGTGCAGCACCCCAGAGTCCTGGTCATTGCAGTACTGATGCTCCGCCGCTAAGGGGGGCTATGGTACGTCTGATGGCACTGAAGGAGTTCACCTGACCAGGTATCACAGACACCAATACACTTCACAGTCTGGCCTCCAGGGGGAGCTAAGGGTGCTATGTATTAGGCCACTCCTCACAATCTGGTAAAACTGGGGGTTGGATAGGAAGTTAGTCAGAAAGCTGACTGGGTTGGAACCAGGCAACATCCTGTGGCAGAGGGTGTTGCAGGGGAAGATTCAGGGGGGTCCCTGTCAGGGGTGGGATCCTGACAGAGGCCTAGCGAACAGGAAAGAACGTTACGGGACAGCGCCTGCACTTCATCGCAGCGGTACCCCAAGAAAGGACAAGAAGCGAGGTTTATTGTGCTGAGTGAGAAACGAGATCAACGCAACAAGGAGAAACACCAGTAGGAGTCGTGCTGTAAGACGAGGCAACATCCTACTGAGGCACGTAGCCGGTGGCCGGAATGCCGAGGAAGTATTGAGCTCCAGGCCTTACTTCAAACCTACAGCAGGACAGTCAGTTATAGGAGGGCTGTCTCACTCAAATCACCTAAGAAGACATAGGGGGCAACAGTTGGAGATGGGCGACACTAGGGTCCCGGAAGAGCTCCGAGCCTACCCGTCATACGGGTGCGTCCTAGCCATATCATCTGGGGGGACGAAGAAGAACATCAAAATCGAGTTGTGAGGGAACTTCTGAAACAGACACAACAGTTGTGGGGACTATCCCGTAAGCACAGCAGGGGAGGACCACAACACACAAGCGCTAGAAGGTAGGCACAGATTTCCACCTGCAAAGGGAACTCTGGAGGTGCCATTGGACCGGCCGGACTCACGCAGCCCGGTTAACCGTATTCCGGACTGAGGATCCTGAAGCCTTCAGTAAAGAGGTAAAGAGACTGCAACCTGGTGTCCTCGTTATTTACTGCGACCTGCACCGCACCACAACCTCATCACATTCTCAACTTTCACTGGACGCCCCTCAGCAGGGTCACGGACCGGGCACAGCCACTGTGACAACCCCAGAACCGAGACACAGAGGCCCAGTACCGGGTGCCCCTCGGCCCTGCGGCAGTGGGGGCGCTCCAACTTCCTCTAAATCTTAAAATCCACAACATTTTCAACAAGTCATTGCTCAAAAAATATGCCGCCATCATTGATTATTGTTGATGGTAATTTGGTGTTTCAGATGGCAATAATTGTGGATTTTTGTATGGTTCTTGGTGCACTGGAAAGGGTATGGTCCTGAAGTTAGGACGTGGGTATTAGAATCTGAAGTTAATGCCAGTAAACTAATTTGGCCCTTCTACGCGGCTCATCTGGATAAACCGTTCCCGAGGGTCCAGTAGGCGGAGTACTGACAGGAGGTGGTCACTTCCCACAGAAAGACCTGGAGTTAGACGGTCATGTCACGGAATAAATCGCAGGTCTTCTTTAGAGATTATGTGATTTGTGTCCTATATTAAATGAATTTAGTTTCTTCTTGTGCTGAAAAGGTTAATGACCCATTGCATGCTGGTTAAAAATGTGTTAAGGCTAAGTGTTTGGAGTAGAGTTGTTGTAGAAGTGTTCTGTGGTTTGGTGTAGTACTTGTGTGCTTATCTCCTGGTCCCTGTTCTCATATAGTTTATTACTCCCTATCCTTCTCCCTATTGTTATTTAGTGCTTTTGTATGTAGGAAGCTCTCCCAACCTTCTAAATTCAACGATCGGTATAATTTAGGAAGCCAAAATGCCCGGGACCGTGTGGGCACCGCTCTTGGCATTGACAGCTGGGTCCAAGCTTTAATGTAAACCAAGCTATGGGTGGGGATGCCTGTACAATCTCCTTAATGTACTCATACGTCAAAGGCTGTGAAGGAGTTAATAGACGAGAAAGAATATGGTCCTGAGGAGTTTTGCTGCATACCCCAAAAAAGACATTTCATCAGTGTTGTTCAAGAGATTTCATTGCAGGCATCTTCTTTATTCTGTTACTGAGTTTTCTGGGAGGGACCATAAAAGGGGAGTACTGTTGTGCACCTGTTTCATCTTCATGACCAAGCTCCACTCCCTTCCCTTATAGTTGTCGCCCCTTTTTTGTCCACATCAAGTTTTACAAGTGGCCTGGCATTCAGCAGATGTTAGGGCTGGTGGAACGCACCAAGTAAATTGAGAGATATTATTTGGTGTGTTCGCAGCCCGGGGTCTACTGTGCAGGAGAGGACCTGCTGCTGGCAAATGGCGGCCCTTTATGGCGGTAGAAACGAACTCTGTTACTTCACAGAGATGCTGTGCCAGATCTCAATCTGACCCTCGGTGGCTATAGTGCCCGCGCCTGAGGATGCCCCGAGTCAGCAGCTGAGACCTTGGCAACTAAGGAACGCAGAACCCTGTTGACTTCACAGGAGTATCCAGCAACTGCCGAGCTGATGGCAGAGTGTGGCAACACAAACATACAATCTCCTCTCCGGAGGAGCCGGTATTCTAGGGGCTTATTTCAGCCGGGGCCCTAAATCCACGCACACAATCTCCTCGCTGGAGGTGCCGGCATTCTAGGGGCTTATTTCAGCTGACTCCCTGAACACACATAAATGTGACCACACTGGCGCATGCACATAACTGATTCAATACTAGCGCATGGTCAAGCGGTCATGAGAGCCTTAAATAGCTGCAGCAAGTACAGGACCTTCCTAGAAGGACCAATGAGAGGCTGCTACAGAGCCTGAGTACCTTCAGGACCTTCCTGGAGGACCAATGGATTTAGCTGCAGTATCTAAACATGTGACCTTCGATCTCCACTGAGAGATCTTACTCTGGGCATGCTCAGAACGAGAAAAAGAGGACTTAGTCCCAGAAGCGTCTGCTTGCCGCTGCCCAGCACTGGCTTTAATGGCAGAAGCTGGAAAAGCAGCAGTAACCCTTTGTACAGAGTCAGACTGAGCGAGACACTGGGACCGATGTCTCTGCTGAGCAGGCTCCACTGTGGCAGGAGAAGAATGGGAGACCGCAGCGGAGATGGCCTGAGATTCCCCCTGTGCAGAGGTGGGAACTCGACCCCTAACAGCAGTGACATAATTTCCCAAGGCCTTTTAAGCCCACATGAACATATCCCTTTTTCTAAGTATTGAAACTGCAATGCATTTTGTTGCCATTGATTTGCAGAAAGCCATCATCCTGTTCATTCTGTTGTTATCATCTGTTCAGAATCCTGTGATTTTTACTATGTGCATCTGCTGTTTCTGTGACCTGCTGGTTAACCTATTGTTTGATGTAAGCATCATCAACTATTATTAGAGTCTGTTAACATTACGTTTCAATCTGTAATAAATTATTTAACTTCCATCTGCTGTAGTTTAACCTATCACTTGCTGTAAGTATCACAAATTGTTATTAGAGATTATTCACATTATGCTACAATCGGCTGAGCACTAACTTGTCATCAGCTTCCCAGACTATAAGAGTGGCTTATTACTAACCACCAGAAAAAAACTGAACTGACAGAGATCTACAGAAAAAAAACACACTCAGAAGCAGAATTTACCAAAGCCCTAAGTAAACTATATTTTGCTAGGTATATCCAGCTTCCCTAATGTTTCCTGGATGAGGAATATGTTTCTTAGATTCTAGTATTCACACGAGAAGAATCATGGGGAAATAAGTAAATCCCCGAACATTTGTCCTGTCACTATTTTACAGATCAAAGTTAATCCCTTTTAAAAAAAGGTATTTTTAGGTTGTTTGTTGGGCTATTGCTACAAATAACAATGGCAATGTGAGAAGCATTGAACCACTCATTCCTCATCTTGTTTTGTAAATAAGAAAGATATTTACAACGAGTCTTAGTATTTAAATGTGTTGCTTAATTGTGTGACATTTTTGTGCCAAGCCTGGCATAAATAAGCACAGTCATGCAGTGAGAAGACAGCTTATCAGCAGCCTTGATTTTACCATTTATAGTTAATAAGATAACTGTATCTTATCTTCAAGTAAACTCCTTCTCATACCATAAGTCATAAAAAATCTATTCGGAGAGAGCGGTTAGCAGAGGAATACTGAAATCTGCATTGAGATTGCATTTGACAATGACCTTTAGGTGCTTCGATTCTCAAAGTAAAAAACAGAAGCTAGTTGTAAACAAGGTTCACTTCTGACAGATGGATTGAATGACAGAAAGGTTGTGTGTGCCAGAATAGCCCTGGCAGAGGAGGAAATGTTCAATGGAATCCAACAGGAGAGGAGGTGTGAACAGGTGCGAGGCTGCTGTCGGAAGGGGAACCAGATGGAATGAGCCAGAGCCAGTTTATTTAAAGGAAAAAGCAGAAAACATTGATAAGCTATGGGATCAATGGCTAAAATGAGGTAGGTTAACAAAATAAACTGCCTAATTGGAACAATCTCAATGTCGTTATATATATTATTACACTTGCTCGAAAATTATTCTTGCCTTTTTAAAATGATCTTTGCATCCGCACAATTATTTAGGTTTTGCATTATTTTAACAGCAGCATGCTATGCAATTTGTTGTTTTGAAATGAGCCTTTTTTTTGCGTTAAAGCAGTAGCACACATATTTGTCTAATTAAGCTTTCACTTTTGCATTTACAATAAAGAATATTAAAAACTAAAAATGTTCATTTATTCAGCATAAACTATTTACTGGAAAATATATATATATTTTACAAATCTATCAATATACTGTACATATATATATATATATATATATATATATATATATATGTGTGTGTGTGTCTGTGTGTGTGCGTGTGTGTGTGTGTTTAGATCAATAAACATAAATAATTTTTTTTTAATATTTCAAATTTTTATAACAACTTGATTCCAGCTCATCCAGTTGCTCTATGCTCATCCACCTGATTTCTAATTTCTAATTACATTTTTCATTTTTCATTTATATGTTAATCACTCTCAGTTAAAAAAAAAACATACCATCAGAAGGGAGTTTTTAGCTCAAAAAGTAGTGTTTCAGTGTAGAGCCTATGAACATTGAGCTACACCATAGCATTGATGTTACATCTGCATGTTACCCTTAATGGCAATTTAAACTGGTCAATTCTTGTAAAAATTAATTTATTATGCTTGCTTACATAGCACCAACATATTCCATAGCGCTTTACAGACATTGTGCTTCCTCCCCACTATCTGTAATGATTATCTTTATTGTAGTATCGGTCAGATCTTTGCAAATCAAAACATTTTTAAGCAAATTTACTTACTAGCAATATTGCCCTGTATCTGAGATTATTATAAGGCATCATGATAAAACTGCACATTATGAATTCCTTACTTAAAGTCTCTATGATAACTGGCAGACAAACTTCCGCTGTAACAGCTGGCATCTAATAGGCTTGACAGGGGGAGGGAGTTCCCTCCGGTTTCCTATCAGCAATACACTACACAAATATGGATTTCCAAGGAGTTACCAAAACAAAGGCCACCATGCCCACCATTGGTTTAGGTCTATTAGACCATGTGTCTTCTAAGCATTATGTATGTAATTAAATTAGCACTTAAAATTTACATTTTAATTAAAGTTATTTTATTGTTCAAAAATCCACTGTTTTAGGATATTATCGCTATTGTGTAGATCAACAGAGTAAGGTTAACTTATTCCTCTTACTGAATGGGGCACATGGTAAAAAATAATAGAGAACAGATTTGTTTCTTTACTCCATTCTCTCCCCAAAAATGTGTAAGAATAATTATATATATATATATATATATATATATATATATATATATATATATATATATATATATATTATATAAGCTTCAACTTATCCAACAAAAACAATTCTTCAAAAAGCTACATTAACAAAAAAAGTAATTAAATTTAGAAATGCTGACATGGATTGAAATCTGTCAGGATTTGCAGTAGTAAGCTGAGGCAGAACCACAGATTTGCTCTTTGCACTGCTAGTGCTCCTCCTGCAGATTACCCCTATTGAATAGAGGAAATTTGTGTGCCATTGCCTGCTTCAATTTTTAGGTGGAATTCGTAAAAAAAAAGACAAAATGACACAATAAAACATGTCAACATCTTTGGGAATTTGGCAATTGTTGGACATTGTTTTTATAGACATCTTTCTATTAATAACAAGAATTTGGAATAGGAGACACGCCTACACTCAAGACACCCTCCATCACTGAGAGTGCTGGCAGCAAATATGTAGAAGCAAAATAAATAGAATAAAATGATTATTTTACAGGTCTCAAAGTGTAATTAATCTGTTTGATACAATCTCATACTAACATAGAAGCTACCACCTGGTATAGACATAAACATATATAAAATATAATAAATACTATATGTAGCATAGATCCGGCCAAGGAAAATTAGAAAGAAATAAAAGGTACATAAAAATAACAAACAATGTTTATGTATAATATTTCTATATATTTATATATAGTCCAGTCTCAGAAAATATCAATTGGAGACACTATGACTTGTAGTTCCACAATAAACGGGAATAAATCATATATCTTAGCTGAAATGTGTGTTTTCTGTGCAATAACTCAATGAAAAAAACCTCTATGTAATCATATCCTTATGTGTCGTAGAATACCGTAACGCAAATTGGCTATTTTCCATCAATTTTATTGTGTGAGACATACAATATAAAATGAAAAGATACCGAACACATAAAACGATACTTATTTGAAATTGTTGTATTCCTACTAACACATATGATCCAGAAAACATGTTTTATATCGCACAGTAACAGCAGAAAAGTATGCAATAAAGTGCCAGAATTGCTAAAGGTTTTTGCCTCCCACCATATTCCTTGAAGAAAAATAGATAAAAGCTAATCAATAAATTATATGCAACAGTAGCTTAGCTGGCAGAATCGAAAAATCAAAAATGTATGGCTGATAGAAGTGCGCTGGGTTTAGCACTTTAAGAGAAATGTTAATTAATCTAGAGAGTGCATGTTGCCACTGGTTGTCTCTAAAGTTTATATATAATGAAATATTTGTAATTTAATTGCAATATATATCTGCAAGAATATCACACCAGGTTTAATAATAAACAAACAATATTGTTTTCGTGCAATCATTTTTGAGTTTTATCCTTTGTAGCCCCCAAAGCCTGGAGCTCTCCTCATTTGAAATATATATGCTTTCCCCACTGTAAATAAAGTTGTACATTGAATCTCACGTTAGGATTTATCTCAATGCTTCTGACATTTTATTAAAATAGTCGTTTTTATGTTTCATTTTACAAGTCAATTTTTGTGCATCTGTTCAATTTTGAAAGATTAAGATATTTTTAAACACATGACTGTAATTGCTAATTTGTAAATAAAAATGATCTAAAACCCTGAAAAAAAAAAGTATGTAGGAACGATCAAAGAACGGAGGTGAAAAAGGGAGGCATGTATGGAAGGTGAAATGTCAAATCTCCCATTACAACACAAAACAATTAGACCTATGAAGCCTAGGGAAAAAAAATTCAATATTGATATATTTGTAAGGGTTTGTAAGATTTTGTCATAATTTTCATTAATAAAAGTCATAAGAACTGATTCATTAAGGTGTTTACACCATAATTCTGGAGTAAATGACTATAATAAGTCTTGAATTTTTTGGCACAACTCGAAAATTACCCAACAATATTCCTTTTGGCGTCTTCACACCATTCCCACCCAAATATATCAAAATTGCTGGAAAATCTCCCGAATGGTAATGGTGACAGAAATGTACTCCTGCTCTACACAGCCAACCCCATTAAAAAGGCAATGGGCATATGGTTCCCTTTAGACACTGGCACAGCTGGAGAATTTTCCCAGGTGAAGCCGCTTCAGGAAAACGATGGCGGTTGTGATTTTTCCATAGGTCTTGCTGTAGTTCATACGGCAGCAGAGCCACTTGCATCTTTCAATGTTTCATGCATGACGTTGGTCTTAGTGAATTAGGGTCAAAACCTATTAGTCTTTCAGTAGGGACATTTACCTGACATCTACCATTAAGAGGGACACAGATGCATATTAGTCAGCCGAGAAAACCATTATCTGCTTGTTCAGCCAATGCCGATTTCCATCTAAATTATAGGGGTTTCCAGTCATGTCTTAGGCAAGTTTCACATCGGGGTTTCTAGCTTCCTTTGCAGATTCCTTGCTTTCCAAAGTTAAATGACAGAAACCATGAAAGAAACATGACGGATAACATAAGTCAATGGGGTCCATCTGGCACTAATTATGTTTGCCATGGGACATGAGTCTGTATGAGGTACAGAAAAAAGGGAAAGTTGAATGTCTAGGAGAACTAGCCTTACCAATGGAAAGCTGAAAACTGTTTATTTGGTGCATAGGAAATTATCTTTACTGTAGTGCTGTTTTTTTTCAGATCATACAAAATCATTTCTGCATCTTACTGTAAAGAGACAAAGATGTGAATCTGACAGCATGTTAATACTCCTCCATCAACACCAGCTGGGACAACAATGCAAGAAGCAGAAAAGACAACGTACGCTTGTCGGGGTGCTTGTTGTAGAAAGCAGACTGATAAAATAGAATATCAACATGAGGCAGACAGATAGCATCAAATGAAGTGACTCTTTTCCTCAAGAGGAATTGTACCTACACATTTTTCTTGAAATGATGAGTATATCAGATGAATAAGAAAGTGTAGCTATAAGAAACTAACTGTCAAAATATCTAGCTATCTAACTGATGGCCAGTGACATAACTAGAGTCTGATGGGTCCTGGTGTAAGATTTGGACTGGGTCAACCCCCCTGATATATATGCCTTCCATCTTGGTGTATACACACGTGGTCAAAATTGTTGGTACCCCTCGTTTAATGACAGAAAAACCCACAATGGTCACAGAAATAACTTGAATCTGACGACAAAAGTAATAATAAATAAAATATCTATGAAAATGAACAAATGAAAGTCAGACATTGCTTTTCAACCATGCTTCCACGAATTTGTAAAAAAAATAAAACTTATGAAACTGGTCTGGACAGAAATGATGGTACCCTTAGCTTATTATTTTGTTGCACAACCTTTTGAGGCAATCAATGCAATTCCTGTAACTGTCAATGAGACTTCTGCACCTCTCGACAGGTATTTTGGCCCACTCCTCAAGAGCAAACTGCTCCAGTTGTCTCGTGTTTGAAGGTTGCCTTTTCCAGATGGCATATTTCAGCTCTTTCCAAAGATGCTCAATAGGACTTAGGTCAGGGCTCATAGAAGGCCACTTCAGAATAGTACAATGTTTTCTTTTTAGCCATTCTTGGGTGTTTTTAGCTGTGTATTTTGGGTCATTATCCTGTTGCAAGACCCATGACCTGTGACTGAGACCAAGCTTTCTGACACTGGGCAGCACATTTCTCTCTAGAATCCCGCGATAGTCTGGAGATTTCATTGTACCCTGCACAGATTCTAGACACCCTGTGCCAGATGCAGCAAAGCAGCCCCAGAACATCACAAAGCCTTCTCTATGTTTCACAGTAGGGACAGTGTTCTTTTCTTGATATGCTTTTGCAGCGCCCCAGAGTCCTGGTCGTTGCAGTACTGTGGCTCCGCCACTAAGGGGAGCCATGGTACGTCTGATGGCACTGAAGGAGTTCATCTGACCAGGTATCACAGACACCAATACATTTCACAGCCGGGCCTCCAGGGGGAGCTAAGGGTTCTATTCATTAGGCCACTCCTCACATACTGGTAAAACTGGGGGTCAGGCAGGAAGTTAGAGAGAAAGCTGACTGGGTTGGAACCAGGCAACACCTTGTGGCAGAGGGTGTTGTGGGGGAAGATTTGGTAGGGTCCCTGTCAGGGGTGGGATCCTGACAGAGGCCTGGCTACAGGAAAGAACGTAACGGGACCGTGCCTGCTCAGCATAGCGGCGGTGCCCAAGGAAGGATTAGAAGCGAGATAGATTGTGCTGAGTGAGAAACAAGATCAAAGCAACAAGGAGAATACCAGTAGGAGTCGTGCTGTAAGACCGAGGCAACATCCTACTGAGGTGCAAACTACCGGTGGCCGGAACGCCGAGGAAGTATTTCTATATACAGCTTCAGGCAATACTTCAAACCTACGGCAGGACAGTCAGTCTCAGGCGGGCTGTCTCACCTAAATCACCTATGCAGTCTTGGGGGGCAACTTGTGGAGAGGGGCGACTCTAGGGTCCCGGAAGAGCTCCGAGCCTACCCGTCAAACGGGTGCCGTCCTAACCGCAACATCAGGGAGGGACGGAGGATTAGCAGAACATCATCTAATCGAGTTGTGAGGGAACTTAAGAAACAGACACAACAGTTGTGGGCACTTTCCGTAAGCACAGCAGGGAAGGACCACAACACATAGCGCTAGCAGGAAGGCACAGATTTCCACCTGCAAAGAGAACTCTGGAGGTGCCATTGGACCAGCCGGACTTGCGCAGCCTGGTAAACCGGAATCCAGACTGAGGACCCAGAGACCTTCAGAAAAGAGGTAAAGAGACTGCAAACTGGTGTCCTTGTTATTTGCTGCGACCGGCATTACACCGCACCACTACCACTATCCACATCCATCTTAACGTTCACTGTACGTCGCCTCCCCACCAGCAGGGTCACGGACCAGGCCTAGCCACCGTGACAACCCCAGAGCAGAGACTCAGAGGCCCGGTACCGGGTACCCCTCGGCCCTGCGGCGGTGGGGGCGCTACACTTTTCTGTTCTTTTGTTGTTTAGAAGTTTTTCTGGGCTCTTTTGTTATCATTCGTATTATCCGTCTCTTTGATTTGTCATCAATTTTCCTCCTGCGGCCACGTTCAGGGAGGTTGGCTACAGTCCCATGGATCTTAAATTTCTTAATAGTATGTGCAACTGTAGTCACAGGAACATCAAGCTGCTTGGTGATGGTCTTATAACTTTTACCTTTAACACGTTTGTCTATAATTTTCTTTCTAATCTCCTGAGACAACTCTTTCCTTCGCTTCCTCTGGTCCATGTTGAGTGTGATACACACCGCACAAACCGCACACACCGATACAAACAGCACAATGAGTATCTGTAGCCCTATATACATTCCCACTAACTGATTCCAAGATTGTAGACACCAGTAATGCTACAGTGCTGTGCAAATTAATTGGAGCAAAGCAAAAAAAATAAAATGTTATAATGCACTAATGCACTGTTACATACTAATTCTGAAAATTACCTTTTTCCACTTGCTACTTGACCAAGATTTATTTATTATATATTAAAACTGGTTTGAATCACTGACTGGTAACTAACTTACGATTTTAATTAAAAAATGCTTTGTCCAAATTAATTTGCACAGCACTGTAGTTAGTGGACACACCTTGATTTAACATGTCCCTTTTGTGACATTATTTTCAGGGGTACCATCATTTCTGTCCAGGCCTATTTCATGAGTTTTATTTTATGTTTTTAATTCTGTGGAAGCATGGTTGAAAAGCAATGTCTGACTTTTATTTGTTCATTTTCATAGATTTTTTATTTATTATTACTTTTGTCAGATTAAAGTTATTTCTGTGACCATTGTGTGTTTTTCTGTCAATAAACCAGGGGCACCAACAATTTTGACCACGTGTGTACACTACCTGGGGGCCACAATAACATTTCCAGAATGAAAGAGGAAAACTACAACTAACGTATAATATTAAATATTTATTTATTAAATCTTATAAAGAAAATTAAAAAAGCTTAAAGGGTCAAAAAGTCTACACAATGCAAATTGGACATGAGCAAGATAATGACTAGACCAAACAGCATAGTGTAATGGGGAAAATGGACAATACTGTTTAAAATATATAGTCCACTATTCCCTATACAAAATAATAGCTTGCTGCATATTTTGCCTTATAAGTATAGTACATTCCACATATGGTAAGTAGCGTAAAGAAGGTTGCTATATCTCTAACATAAGACTGCTGCTGTATGTTAGAGTATCTGGCACTGTGTCCCTACACCCCAATGTGCGTTTCACCCAGCTTCTTTCCAGGGTGCATTAAATTCTCCATTAAAGTATGCTGTTTGGGATAGTCACTTCCTTTTTCATGTCCAATTACCGTTGTGTCCCTTTGTGAGATACCCTTGCTGACCTTTTAAACTCTTTAAATTATCTTTAGAATATTTAATCAATAAACATTTAATATTATAATTTAGTCATCATTGTGGCCTCCAGGTGGTTTATTTAATATGTTATATTGAAGTGCTGTGAAAAAAAATTGTTATCGTAAGGACACATTTTTGTGAAAACATTCTAGAAAATAATATGCCCATAAGTCAGTCTTTTGGCAGATACTAGATAAGTAAGATTTATGTAGTCAGTGAAACATTAATTTTATGTTTGACATCTTGGAGAAATTGGTGCCATTCCTTGAAGGCCCACTTGAGATGTCATGATTCCTCTTGGCAAATATAATTTTTATGAAAAGAAGGCACACGGACAAAGCTGAGACATGGGGTACCTTGCAATAGCATCGCCCACACTCTACCATCAGAGACATCAACCTCGACTATCAAAGGGAGCTCTAGATCAGGCCGAACCAATAAAGGGTTTGATTAAAAGCATCCCTTTATCTCCATGTAGGCATGGATCACTTCAGGCTGCCAGTTGATCACTTCTGCCAATTTCTTGGTTAAATCAGTTAATGGTTTGGCAACCTTGGCAAAATTCTTAATAAATTTACGATAGTAATTAGTGAAAGGAAGGAAGAGCTGCAAAGATTTTATAGACTTGAGTTGAGGCCAATCTTTTATGACTTGGACCTTAGTGAAGTCTATACAGAAACCTTTGCAAGACAAAATACACCATAGGAAAATTACTACATGAACCAGAAACACACATTTTTCAAGTCTAGCAAATAAGGAATTGTCTCTGAGTCTTTGTAATAGAATACATGCATATACTGTATGTACATGTATGTACATGCCACATGTGTTAATATGAGGTGAATAAACCAAGATATCATTGTGTTAGATGACGACATATTGACCAGTTATATGCCTATATACATATATTTACCAAAATTTTGAAAAACAGCTGGCACATTATCACAAAAAGGCATCACAAGATATTTATAGTGACCCCAGTAGCGAAGCTACCAGGGGGGTAGAGGGTGCGGTCGCCCTTGGCCCTGTGCTCAAGGAAGCCCACCTAGAGCTACGCTAACCCTAACTATATCGGCGAGCACAGAACTCTGATATAATTAAAGTAGGAAAGAGAGGATTCCAGCAGGACAGTGTGAGGAAGATAAAAATCCACGTTTATTGATTCATTTTAAAATCATGGAAATGTTCACCTCGTCCAGCAGCTCATATGATAAACCTATGCGTTTTAGATGTTGCCAGTCTTACTCGATTACTCGATTTTAAAATGAATCAATAAACGTGGATTTTTATCTTCTTCACACTGTCTCGCTGGAATCATCTCTTTCCTGATTTATCTTCAAGCCGCACCCTGGGCTGTTCCGTGCGAAACACAAGACTACATCTGACCTTCACATCAGAGGTGAGCTGACTCTCCCTCTCCCCTACCCTCTGCATATCATACCGATTTAGTTAAAGGGAACCTGTCACCATGAATAATGCTGTTGACCTGTAGATATGGGGTCAATCTGCAGGTTTATAGCGTTATAGTGCAGTCTGGCTCCTGCATGTCTTTATTCTCCCCACCAGCATTTGGTATTCAGTTATAGTGGCGGGGGCGGCGCCAGTTCAGTCACCACTCTGAGTATACAAAGAAGCCGCTTTAACCACGTCCCCGTCCCTGACTGACAGACGACCGCAATGTAGAGCCAGGATCAGTCAGGGTCGGGGCGCGGCTACAGCAGTCAAACTGTATACTCAGAGTGGTGACTGAACCAGCACCCCATCCCTAAGACTGAATACTGAATGCTCGCAGATAGAATAAAGATCATTTTCTCCCCGCTGCATTTGGTGAGAGATTCCCTTTAAGCCAGGTCTGGACAACATTTGACCCACCAGAGCATATCTCACGGGCTGCAGTTGGCTCCTTTTTTCCTGCATTTAGATGAAGGTGGTTTTGATATTGTACAAATGCAGAAATCTATAACGTGCTTCATGGCTATGTTAAAACATAAAAACCCTAAAAACTTTGAGATTTGAGATTATGAGGAGGATTTGGTGAGTTTCTGCTCCAAAAACTCAGTTTAAGTTAGCGTGTTTCACAGTGATTTTTTTTTAGCAGAAACTGAGCTCTCCAAATCCTTCTCAAGAATTCAGCACTTCTGGTTCTGGTGATGTATTAATGTAATGATAGTGGTTCTGGTGATGTACTCATGTAAGTACTCCTTAAAAATGTTTTGAGGCCCTTGGGATTGGATCAGTATGGCAATGTAGCATTTGGAAAAAAAATGTTGTGCACCCGAGTTACACATGTGGTCAAAATTGTTGGTACCCCTCGTATATTGACAGAAAAACCCACAATGGTCACAGAAATAACTTAAATCTGACAAACGTATATGAATAATTAGATCCAAGCCACATATGAGTCCACAAATGGACAGAGCAAAAACTCCCCAGCAACACATATAATCCGAAAAAAGGAGTCATAGAGCTGTCATTGAAGGTATAAAAAAGTAACATTATTTATTAACAACCATTATATGACAAAAATACTCACAATGAAATACAAAATCAAAATCAAAATAGGATAATATTGTGAATCATGGAAACAGGTAACAAAAACCATATCACACACCTCCAATATACGACTTGAGGACCCAGGTTCACTAAACAAAGTGAATACTAAGCAGTAACATCTTACTGGTCCCACCAAAGACCCATATGTAGTGGAAGTCTATAAAAGTATACAGGACCGGGCCTCACCCATGTCAGTCATGGTCTGTGTCTGTGGTACCGCCAGCCCCTACACGCGTTTCGCGTAGGCTTCTTCGGGGGGCTGTCCAATCTGACAAAAGTAATAGTAAATAAAAGATCTATGAAAATGGGGCAGCACAGTGGCACAGTGCTGGAGCTGCAGAGCTGGAGTCCTGGGTTCAAATCCCACCAAGGACAACATCTGCAAGGAGTTTGTATGTTCTCCCCATGTTTGCGTGGGTTTCCTCCAGGTACTCTGGTTTCCTCCCACATTCCAAAGACATGCTGATAAGGAATTTAGATTGTCAGCCCCATCAGGGACAGCGATGATAATGTGTGCAAAACTGTAAAGTGCTGCGGAATATGTTATCGCTATATAAAAATAAAGAATATTATTATTATTATTATTATTATTAAAATGAACAAATGAAAGTCAGACACTGCTTTTCAACCATGCTTCCACAGAATTAAAAAAAAAGTAAAACTCATGAAATAGGCCTGGACAGAAATGATGGTACCCCTGAAAATAATATGACAAAAGGGACATGTTAAATCAAGGTGTGTCAACTAACTAGCATCACAAGTGTCTACAATCTAGGAATCAGTGAGTGGGCCTATATATACACTGTGTTCCAAATTATTATGCAAATAATATTTCCTCATATTTTCTCTAAATTACCTAACTGAATTGCAGTCATTGTTATTTTCCAGTCATCTACTATTCTAGTATAATTGCAATGTTTTGGAACAAACTGCCTATGAAAACAGTATCTTTTAAAAAAAAAATAAACACTCAAAATGCATGTTCCAAATTATTATGCACAGCAGTGTTTTCAACCTTTTTTATTTTATTTTGAACAAAAAAATGGTCAATTGTGAAGTTATAAGCATTATTATCAGCTTATTACAAAATGAAATCAAACAGTTTTCAAGTGAAAACTTTATTCTAGGTGATGTTACATTTGCACATAGGACCCCTTGTTCGAAAGAAGCTTCTGAACTCTCTCGTGCATTGAATTTGTAAGTTTTTGGATGGTTTCTGCTTCAATTGTTTTGCATGTGGACAGAATACCCTCCCAGAGCTGTTGCTTAGATGTGAACTGCCTCCCGCCATCATAGACACTCCTTTTGATGATGCTCCAGAGGTTCTCAAAGGGGTTGAGGTCAGGGGAAGATGGTGGCCACACCATAAGTTTGTCCTCTTTTATGCCCATAGCAGCCAGAGATGCAGATGTGTTTTTTGCAGCATGAGACGGTGCATTATCATGCATGAAAATGATCTTGCTGTGGAAAGCACGGTTCTTCCTCTTGAACCATGGCAGGAAGTGTTTTTAGAAACTCCACATAGATTATGGAGTTCATCTTTACCCCTTCAGGGATCATAAAGGGGCCAACAATCTCTCTCCCCATGATTCCAGCCCAAAACATTACTCTACCTCCTCCTTGTTGGCGCCTTAGCCGTGTTTTCATGGGGTGTCCATCAACCAGCCATCCTCCACTCCATCCATCTGGACCATCGAGCGTTGCACGGCACTCATCGATGAACAAAACAGTTTGGAAGTCAGTCTTTATGTATCATTTGGCCAACTGGAGCTGTTTCTGCTTGTGTGCAGTGGATAGAGGTGGTCGACAGGATGGCTTACGCACCTCTGAAGGACCCTGCATCTTGTTGTTCTGGGGACGTTGGAGGCACCAGCAGCTTCAAAAACTTGTCTGCTGCTATGACAAGGCATTTTTGCAGCTGCTCTTTTAACCTTACGCAATTGCCTGTTGGAAAGGGTCCTCAATTTTTCCTTATCAGCACGCACACGTGTGTGCTGGGAATCAGCTACATACTTCTTGATTGTGCAATGATCACGATGAAGTGTCTTGGCAATGTTGATTGTAGTCATGCCTTGACCTAAATACTCCACAATTTGTTGCTTCTCAGCAGCCGACACATCTTTTTTCTTTTCCATTTTGGCCAAAAATGTAGGCTGCTTAATAATGTGGAACAGCCTTCTTAAGTAGTCTTGCCTTTATTTGGACACACCTGCCAAACTAATTTGCACAGGTATCTGCAATTGCTTTGAGTGATATAAAGAGCCCTGACACACATCAGCATCAATGAGTTTAAATGACAAACAAAAAAATTCTAACCTTATCACTCCTAAACTCTTTGTGCATAATAATTTGGAACACAGTGTAGGGCTACAGATACTCACTGTGCTGTTTGGTGACATGGTGTGTATCATACTCAACATGGACCAGAGGAAGCGAAGGAAAGAATTGTCTCAGGAGATAAGAAAGAAAATTATAGACAAACATGTTAAAGGTAAAAGATATAAGACCATCTTCAAGCAGCTTGATGTTCCTGTGACTACAGTTGCACATATTATTCAGAAATTTAAGATCCATGGGATTGTAGCCAACCTCCCTAGACGTGGCCGCAGGAGGAAAATTGATGACAAATCAAAGAGACGGATAATATGAATGGTAGCAAAAGAACCCAGAAAAACTTCTAAACAGATTAAAGGTGAACTTCAAGCTCAAGGAACATCAGTGTCAGATCGCACCATCTCTCGTTGTAAGAGCCAAAGTGGACTTCATGGGAGACGACCAAGGAGAACACCAATGTTGAAAAAAAAATCATAAAAAAGCCAGAATGGAATTTGCCAAACTACATGCTGACAAGACACAAAGCTTCTGGGAGAATGTCCTATGGACAGATGAGACAAAAATTGAACTTTTTGGCAAGGCACATCAGCTCTATGCTCACAGATAATAATAATTTAATAAAACATATTCCGCAGCGCTTTACAACTTATAGAGGGGACTTGTACAGACAATAGACATTACATCATAACAGAAATCACAGTTCAAAACAGATACCAGTAGGAATGAGGGCCCTGCTCTCAAGCTTACAAGCTATGAGGAAAAGGGGAGACACGAGAGGTGGATGGTAACAATTGCTTTAGTTATTTGGACCCGCCACAGTGTAAGGCTCGGGTGTTCATGTAAAGCTGCATGAACCAGTTAACTGCCTAAGTATGTAACAGTACAGACACAGAGTGCTATTAACTGCATAAAGTGTATGAGAACATGATGCGAGGAACCTGATTATGTTTTGTTTGTTTTTTTTGAATGGGCCACACAGGGATAGTTAAGATAATGCATTGAGGCAGTCTGAACAAATGAGTTTTTAGGGCACGCTTAAAACTGTGGGGATTGGGGATTAATCGTATTAACCTAGGTAGTGCATTCCAAAGAATCGGTGCAGCACGTGTAAAGTCTTGGAGACGGGAGTGGGAGGTTCTGATTATTGAGGATGCTAACCTGAGGTCATTAGTGGAGTGGAGGGCATGGGTAGGGTGGTAGACTGAGACCAGAGAGGAGATGTAGGGTGGTGCTGAGCCATGGAGTGCTTTGTGGATGAGGGTAGTAGTTTTGTACTGGATTCTGGAGTGGATGGGTAGCCAGTGTAATGACTGGCACAAGGTAGAGGCATCGGTGTAACGGTTGGTGAAGAATATGATTCTGGCAGCAGCATTCAGGGCAGATTGGAGCGGGGAGAGTTTGGTAAGAGGGAGGCCGATTAGTAGAGAGTTACAATAGTCCAGACGAGAATGAATAAGTGAGACAGTAAGAGTTTTTGCAGAGTCGAAAGTAAGATAAGGGCGAATTCTAGAAATGTTTTTGAGATGCAGATAAGAAGAGCGAGCCAGTGATCGGATGTGGGGGGTGAATGAAAGCTCGGAATCAAGGATGACCCCAAGGCAGCGGGCATGCTGCTTTGGAGTAATGATGGAACCGCACATGGAGATGGCAATGTCAGGCAAAGGTAGGTTAGTAGAGGGAGAGAGCACGAGGAGTTCAGTTTTTGACAGGTTCAGTTTCAGATAGAGGGAGGACATGATGTTAGAGACAGCGGTAAGACAATCACTGGTGTTTTCTAAAAAGGTCGGCGTGATAACAGTGAAGGATCGGTCAGAGAGATAGGAGGAGAACCAGGAGAGAACGGTGTCCTTGAGGCCGATGGAGCGGAGCATAGTGAGGAGGAGCTGATTGTGGCGCCCCTAGGGGTATTTGCCACAAAAATAGTTATTGACACCAAATACAAATACTAAAATAGCAAGACTGCACTACCATCTCCGGCCAGAAGGGGGAGCTCCAGAGACTCCCCTTGATCTATTCTGGTCTGAGAAAAGGACTGGCAGTTGGGCTAAGGAGCTAGGAGTGAAAGTTCTTACAACTGAATTTCTAACAATCCTATGACGGTTGATAAGTCAGGACCATCGACCTGAAGAGAAGAGGAATAGAGGGAAAGGACATTGTGAGAACCGGGTAGCATTAATTATTACCCAGAATAGGCGCAGAGATGGATACCGGATCCGCGGCTATATTCATTATATATAATACAGCAACCGGAAAGACGTGAGGTGATATCAGCCTCACTAGGGTCAGGCGTAGCAACAGACACAGAGTTCAGCGGTATTCCCAGAGGGGATAAACTGACAAAAAGGACTCGGGTTACCCGTCGAACCAGGACCCGGGAGGGACAGATTGAGTCGGCAGCCAGTTCACATACAGCAGCAGGGCCACATGGAAACTGCGCATAATAAGAGATAGAAATCTTGACAAGGTCAGAGTAATTCAGAATGCTCATACAGACTCCGGTGACAGTACTGATTGCAAATCCCTTCATGTTGAAGTAAACTGGTTAAACGTTTCAACGCCTCAGTCTTTCATTTGGACAATAATCATCTACTCAAGATTGGGATCATCACTACTGGGAGGATCCGCTGCTGATCAAGTAAGTGCCTGTTCCTTCATGATATCCCTTACACTGTGCATTGCCTGAGACCACAGCACTGGGTCAAGCCATTCGTGACATCCCCCTCAAGAGACAGACTTCATTGGTCTAGTGCTGGGTACTTCGGTCTCCCGGGCGTCACAACTGGCGTCACAAACAGGATAGGGCCAGCCCGTACACCGGGTATTGTGTGCCGTGATTGGAGCCTAAAACTGTGAAAACTTGAATGAAAAGTTTTGAAAATTGACTTTATTAAAGAAAATCCCGTTCTCCATTGAAAACTATTGAAAGTGACTTTTCTCCATTGGTTATAATGGAGTAAAAATGGTCGCCATCCCCTGAGGTAATCATCTCATAACCGTTAGGCACAAAACTGTTAATTGAGCTACGTCATTACCCAAGCCCCAGTCTAACTGAAAAACTTCAAAATCCACCATTACAGAGCGTGCGGCAGATAGAGGCAGCAGGGGGCGTGTCATTGTGAGCGGTACCAAGCAGAGTGCTCTGACATCAGAGCGAGGGGAAAAACAATCCTGTTGCACAGAGGAACGAATCTACATTATCTAGACAGAAGCGGAGACCGGAAGGGTCTAGATTAACTAAGGGGGTACAGTATGTCGCAGCACGGAGACGCCGCAGCACCCGGCGACGCTAATGCAGCTGAAAGACAGAGTGTCGATAGAGAGCCCGGCAGCGCAGCAGTGCAAGGAGTGGCGCCCATCATGCCGGTGTTGATGCCATATACCCCGGGTGGCCCGTGGCTTCCAATGTATGAAGGTGAACCTAATACCCTTGACGGTTTCAGGGAAAAGATGCTGGCTCATTTTGATATGTTCCCCGTGGGTGAAGCTCAGCGTGTTAGTCTCCTGATGATGCAGTTAAGTGACCATGCTAAGCGAGAAGTCACGGCATGGGCAACTGATCTAAAAAGGTACTGTTGAACGCATATTTGCTGGATTAAAAGCTACATTTGAAACCACTGCCAGCAGCAAAGCTAAAGTACGATTCTTTAATTGCAAACAAAAAGCTAATGAGGGCGTGAGAGATTTTGCCTTAAACCTGCAGGAAGCCCTTAAATCACTTACACTGGCTGAACCCATTTTTAACACTGGAGTGGATAAACTGCTAAGAGATCAATTTATTGAGGTACTCTACACCCCTTCTCACCGGGGGCATGTGAGCATGCTTGTTTTTAAGAACCCTGAATTGACATGTGCCCAATTAAAAGAGAGCGCTATACTTCTCCAGCTGGCAGAGGCTCCTCGGGATCAGGATTTTGCGCAACCCATGGCAGGTGCATCTCAACAACAGGAAGTGCCAGTGACATCGACTATGTCTGGGGCCATTGCTAAGCCCCTGGGGCCTAGTACTAATGAGACTCTTCAACTACAGCTTGACTCTTTAACTGATGTTGTTGCTTCAATGGCTAAAACCATGCAGGAGATGAGAGGACTCAAGATAGAGTTGGCAAACCGTAGAGAGGATGTCCCATGGATGAGACCCCGGAGATACCCGACATGGAGAGGGCGACCCCGCGACCGTTTCCAACTGGATGGACAGCCCATTTGCTGCCGTTGCCAGCAGCCAGGCCACTTTGCACGAGATTGTGGTTTACACGGGAATCCCCTGGGAATGCGGGCCGCTTCGCAGGAATGAATTTTCAAGGCCCAACACCCTGGCACGACAGGTACACCGGAGGACGACCTATCATCCCTATCGTGCTGGACGGAATTCCCCTCAACGCTTTGCTGGATACAGGTTCCCAGATTTCATCTATACCATATATCCTTTATAAGAGGTACTGGGCTGATGTAAATATTGATAAAGGGCCCTCTGATGTTGAACTAGATATATGGGCCAGTAATGGTAAGTTGGTACCGAAACTAGGATTCAGGAAGATGACCATAAAGATTGGTAAAGCAGAATTGAAGAAACAGGGTATAATTGTCGTTGATGTTGACCGGCAGAACTGTGAACCAACTGTATTGATAGGAATGAATGTGTTAGAGAACTGCTTGTCC
The DNA here is from genome assembly GCF_051348905.1 of Ranitomeya variabilis. Lineage (NCBI taxonomy): Eukaryota > Metazoa > Chordata > Amphibia > Anura > Dendrobatidae > Ranitomeya > Ranitomeya variabilis. The sequence continues at coordinate 640,829,571 of NC_135233.1, forward strand.
GAAGTTATTTCTGTCTTACAGCAAATTGCTGAAACTGCCCGATCCTGCCAGCAGAGAGTTCTCAGGAGGGAAATAAAAGTATTAATGTTAAGGCAACAGGTAGAAGTTGCAGGTGGAGAAATCGGCAGTGTGAGGGTGAGTGATCCAACGTCTATTGTAATCCCACCAAAAACAGAAATGCTGGTATGGTGTAGAGCGGCCATTGGTACTAAAGGACGAGACTATCAAGCCTTAATAGAACCAGCATACACCGACAGCAGGCCCACTATACTCACGGCACGAGGGGTGGTCGAGGTACACCGGGGACGGGTGCCGGTATGACTTTTTAACTGTGGAGAGGAAGAGGTCACTTTGCCAAGGTACGCTACAGTGGCAAAGTTATATACTGTTGACAACAATGCCATTACAACCGTTGAGCCCTTAGAATCGACCTGTCAGGTGGAAAATAACGGCTCAGATGGAGAATCGGAGGATTGGTGCCAACAGCTAGACGTGGGCGTAGATTCAACACCTACCCATCAAAGACAAGGGGTGTATAGATTAGTGACGGAATATGAACAGGTCTTCAGTAAACACCCATTGGACTTCAGACGGATAGAAGGGGTGGAACATACAATCCCCACCGGTGACCATCCCCCGATAAAAGAAAGATATAGGCCCATACCGCCCGCTCACTATCAATGCGCGAAGGACATGCTGAGAGAGATGAAACAGGCCGGGGTAATAAGAGATAGTTGTAGCCCTTGGGCGGCCCCACTGGTGATTGTCAAAAAAAAGGACGGAACCATGAGAATGTGCGTAGACTACCGGCGGATTAATAACATCACCCATAAAGACGCCTATCCCTTGCCTAGGATAGAAGAGTCCTTGACCGCTTTGAAATCTGCTAATTATTTTTCCACCTTAGACTTAACAAGCGGGTATTGGCAAGTCCCTGTGGTTGAGAGGGATAAAGAAAAAACGGCATTCACCACACCAATGGGTCTAAGCGAAGTTAATCGCATGCCGTTCGGACTCTGCAACGCATCCGGTACTTTCCAGCGACTGATGGAATGTTGCCTCGGACACAAGAACTTCGAGACCGTCCTCCTGTACCTAGATGATGTGATCGTCTACTCAAAGACTTACGAACAGCACTTAACAGACCTGGCAGAGGTGTTCGAAGCCTTATCCAAGTATGTTATGAAAATCAAACCATCCAAATGTCACCTTCTCAAGCCAAAGGTACAATACTTAGGGCACATCGTGAGTTCAGAGGTAGTAGCACCGGATCCCGAGAAAATAACTGCCATAAGGGATTGGCCAAGACCTACCAACGCAAAAGAAGTGAGGCAATTCTTGGGATTGGTGGGTTACTATCGCAGATTTATAAAAGGATTTACCAAGTTGGCAGCACCCTTGCAAGACGCTTTGGTAGGGCAGATGAAGAAACCTTCGAACCGAAACCCTCCTTTTCAGTGGTACGACGAAAGAGAAGACTCCTTTGAGCAACTAAAGAAGGCACTAACCGGAGAAGTTCTGGCGTATCCGGATTACCATCAACCTTTCATCCTCTACACCGATGCCAGTAATGAAGGATTGGGAGCGGTGCTGTCACAAAAGCAAGAAGGTCGGGAGAAAGTCATCGCCTTTGCAAGTAGAAAACTCCGGCCTACTGAAAGAAATTCAGAAAATTATAGTTCCTTCAAATTGGAGCTACTGGCAGTAGTTTGGGCAGTGACTGAACGTTTCAAACACTATTTGACCGGTGCAGAATTTATTGTCTACACTGACAACAATCCGTTGACCCATCTAGACATGGCTAAATTAGGTGAGTTAGAACAGCGATGGATGGCCCGGTTATCTAATTACAACTTCGTGATCAAGTATCGAGCAGGTCGCAAGAATGGAAATGCCGATGCCCTATCCCGGATGCCACACTTGAGAGATGTAGAAGAAGAAACGGGGGAGCTTGAAGAAATTGAACTACCAGCCTTTCATCAGCCCAAGGCAAAACATCGTCAGTCAAATACCTATCAGAAACAACAAGAAGTGAATTTTAATCCGTTAGCACACCATAGATGGGCTGATACCCAAGATAGCAATCCGGCTGTGAAGTTAGTGAAGGAACTATTGACTGAGCAAAGTGCATATCCCGATGAGGATGCCCCAGAAGAGACGCATCAACTCTGGAAAGAGAGAGGCAAAATGTTCCTGTATCAAAAGAAGCTCTGTAGGAGGTACACCAATCCAAAAACACATGAATTGGTTTGGCAAATTATCGTGCCTAAACAAGATGTGAGGATGGTCCTCGAGGCTTACCACAATGGTGCTGGTCACTTTGGTTGGAAAAAGTTAGAAGTGCTTCTAAGAGAAAGATTTTATTGGGTCGGGATGAGAAAATCAATCGAACAGTGGTGCAGAAACTGTGGCCCGTGCAACCTCAGAAGGAACGATCAAAAGAGCCAAAGAGCACCACTGCAGCCCATAATCACCAAACAACCACTTGAACTGGTAGCCATGGACCACGTGAAGTTGACACCGAGCCGGTCCGGTTATGTCTATGCCTTGACCATCGTGGACCATTATTCGCGCTTCTTGGTAGTAGTACCTGTAAAAGATCTGACTGCGAAAACAGCAGCCAAAGCGTACCAAACGTACTTTTGTAGACCCCATGGATATCCGGAACAGGTTCTCACTGACCAGGGTACAGCCTTTGAATCAGAGATCTTCAGAGAATTCTGTAATATGTATGGTTGCAAAAAGATCCGGACGACGGCCTATCATCCGCAAACAAACGGCTTATGTGAGAAGATGAACCATATTGTGATAGACCTACTAAAGACTTTACCTGAAACGGAAAGGAATCAATGGCCAGAGAAATTGCCTGACTTGGTGGATCTGTATAATCATGTCCCGGTGAGCTCTACCAACTGCACCCCAGCTTATCTTATGCGTGCAAGACCCGGCCAATTGCCAATCGATCTAGAAATGGGAATTCTGAAACCAGACGCAGAAGTTCAAGACTCCAATTGGGATGTCGTACGGCAAAAGCAGTATCGCCAAGTGCAAGAGAGTGTGGAAAGAAGCCTCCAGCAAACCAGAGAAAGACAAGAGCGAACTTTCAACCAGAATGCTCTAGCAACTCCATTAAGACCTGGTGACCAAGTACTCAAGAGGAATCGTCGAACCAATAAACTGGATAATCAATGGGAAGCCGTACCCTACACAGTTTTACCATCAAGAATGGATAATCCTAAAATGTGTCTCATTAGCAAAAACGGAGGTTTAACATCTGTACTAGTGTCAAGAGACAATCATAAATTATGTCCGGAGACGTTGAAAGAGCCAGAAGTTGTCCAGCCAGAACCAGAAGTTATTCAACCCATACAGGTTCAACCAGTAAAGGAAAAAGAAGAGGAAATGTATCACACCTGTATAGGAGACTTTCCCAAAACCCTACTAACATACCATGGTGCGGTAGTGGTTCCCATGGTGGCCTTTTATCCAACACCGAACCCAATATTAGAAGTCCCAAGACAGGAAGAGGCTGACCCCGTACTGCAAGAGGTTCCAGACCAGGAAGAACAGATTCCTGATCGGAGTAATCTCATTCACGGTGGACTTGCCAACCCCATAGTTGTGGAATTATCTTTAGCAGAGAGGGCAGATACTATATCCGCAGTAGACAGAAGTACACAACATAAAGAGACACCGCTATTACGTAGATCCCAGCATAGTACCCAGGGTCAATTACCGGCCAGGTATGCGGATTACCAACTATAAGACTATAGTCATTGTTATCGTTCTGTAACGTTTAAGCCCAGTACCTACAGAGACTTACCTGTATGAACTTCTTGCATATTCTTGAACTTTTTATCAGCCCGGAAACACCAAATCAAAGCTCCAGAAAGACTGCTTTGTGAACTTTGCTTCCTAGTACCTTCAAGGATAGAACTGTATTAATGGATGCTATTTGAAGTGACTTTTTACAGAATTCCATTTTTTTTGTTTCTTTGAGTGGTTTTTGTAACTTTTCATTTTTAAGACTCTGTACATACCAATTGTTATTTCAAAATGTTATCGTCCCACAGTCCCGGAGTACTGTTCTTAACTAAGGGGGAATGTGGCGCCCCTAGGGGTATTTGCCACAAAAATAGTTATTGACACCAAATACAAATACTAAAATAGCAAGACTGCACTACCATCTCCAGCCAGAAGGGGGAGCTCCAGAGACTCCCCTTGATCTATTCTGGTCTGAGAAAAGGACTGGCAGTCGGGCTAAGCAGCTAGGAGTGAAAGGTCATACAACTGAATTTCTAACAACCCTATGACGGTTGATAAGTCAGGACCATCGACCTGAAGAGAAGAGGAATAGAGAGATAGGACATTGTGAGAACCGGGTAGCATTAATTATTACCCAGAATAGGCGCAGAGACGGATACCGGATCCGCGGCTATATTCATTATATATAATACAGCAACCGGAAAGACGTGAGGTGATATCAGCCTCACTAGGGTCAGGCGTAGCAACAGACACAAAGTTCAGCGGTATTCCCAGAGGGGATAAACTGACAAAAAGGACTCGGGTTACCCGTCGAACCAGGACCCGGGAGGGACAGATTGAGTCGGCTGAAATGTTCGGGTAGATTAGATTTTCTCCGCAGACGTTCGGCGCACCTGGAGCACCGCTGCAGGAAATGTGTTTGCAGCGTGTGCCACGGTTGTCGCCGTCTGTGCTGAGTTGTTCTATGTATAGGAGGTGCAGCTTCATCCAGGGCACTTTGCAGGGTTTCATTGTAATGCTTCAGAGCAGAATCAGGACATGTGATGGAGAAGATTGGGGCCAATGAGGACTGCAAGTTCTTCATAAGTTTCTGGGTGTTAATGGCCTGTATGTTTCTATAAGTGTGGAAATTGGGGGTGACCTGAGCGGGATGGCAGTTCTTGATAGAGAATGAAAGAAGGTTGTGGTCAGAGAGCGGGAGAGGGGAGTTTGTGAAATCATCCACTGAGCAAAGCCGGGAGAAGACCAAGTCAAGGGAGTTTCCATCTTCATGCGTTGGAGAGTTAGTATGTTGCGAGAGGCCGAAAGAGGAGGTTAGAGATAAAAGGTGAGAAGCAGATGGGGAGAGGGGAGATGTGAATGAAGCATATCAAGAAAAGAACACTGTCCCTACTGTGAAACATGGAGGAGGCTCTGTTATGTTCTGGGGCTGCTTTGCTGCATCTGGCACAGGGTGTCTAGAATCTGTGCAGGGTACAATGAAATCTCAAGACTATCGCGGGATTCTAGAGAGAAATGTGCTGCCCAGTGTCAGAAAGCTTGGTCTCAGTCGCAGGTCTTGGGTCTTGCAACAGGATAATGACCCAAAACACACAGCTAAAAACACCCAAGAATGTCTAAGAGGAAAACATTGAGCATCTTTTGAAAGAGCTGAAACATGCCGTCTGGAAAAGGCAACCTTCAAACACGAGACAACTGGAGCAGTTTGCTCTTGAGGAGTGGGCCAAAATACCTGTCAAGAGGTGCAGAAGTCTCATTGACAGTTACAGGAATCGTTTGATTGCAGTGATTGCCTCAAAAGGTTGTGCAACAAAATATTAATTTAAGGGTCCCATCATTTCTGTCCAGGTCTATTTCATGAGTTTTATTTTTTCCTAAATTCTGTGGAAGCATGGTTGAAAAGCAATGTCTGACTTTCATTTGTTCATTTTCATAGATTTTTTATTTATTACTTTAGTCAGATTCAAGTTATTTCTGTGACCATTGTGGATTTTTCTGTCATTAAACGAAGGGTACTAACAATTTTGACCACGTGGTGTATATTGAGGCACAGAAAGCCACTGACTTCCTGCACCGCAATAGTTAACAGCCGCCAGTCAATCAGAGGTCAGCAGTTGGCCAAGGCACGCACGTTGCTGGCATATGACGTCACTAACATGTGCCGGGCCATCCTTGCCTCATATGAAGCAGGGAGAGGACATTGCTGGACTGCAGCCAGGGAAGACAAAACATTTGTTTTTTACTGAAAAGCTGGAAAAAGCGAAGAGTCTCCCTCAGCAAGAGGATCGTTGGGTACAGCCGGGACCAGGTGTTTGGAAAGCATCGCCAAACCAGTGACTCAAGCTTGAGGAGGACAATTTGCATATTCCAGGTGCCTTCTGGGAAAAGCAAAGAGTCTCCCTCAGCAAGGAGATTGTTGGGTACAGCCGGGACCAGCTGCTTAGAAAGCATCGCCGAACAACTGCAAGCAAATTTTTGCTTCTAGGACATTATTGCAAGAAAGCTTAGCTGATTGAATAGATTACACAAGTAGGAAAAAACACAGCAGATTACACAAGAAGGAAGACAAACAGCAAGTCAGCAGGATCTAGGAGCAACATGGCAGATGTGACTACCTACATGGTGAGCTGCAACATGTGCTACATGTTCACAGATCGACCAGAAGAAGAATCCAACTTCAGCTGCCAGAAGTGTAGACTACTGGCCCTTTTAGAAGAAAAGGTGCGGGGTCTGAAAGAAAGAATTGCAACTTTGGAAGGAGGGCGTGAAACTAGAAGAGGGGATGGGAAGAAAAACGTTAGACATGAACACGAAACCAGAAAATATACTGATGAAGGATATGAGGTGCGGCAAAAAAGACCCAAGACAACATACTCGGAAGGGAGATAAGGACATTGCTAAAACAATCCACAGGGAGGAGATTGGAACAAAACAAAAATCTCTAAACTGCATGCTCGCAAACTACAGAAGCCTGACAAACAAGATAGAAGAACTAGAAGCAGTAATATCTACAGGTAACTATGACATAGTGGGAATATCCGAGACATGGTTAGATGAAAGCTATGACTGGGCAGTTAGCTTACCGGGTTACAGGCTGTTTAGAAAGGATCGTAAAAATCGTAAAGTCTTCTCTAAAGTCCACTTCAAGGGAGGATATTAGTGAAGTCCATATGGGTCGAAATACATGGAGGGAAAAATAGTAACAAAATCCTCATTAGGGTCTGTTACAAACCCCCAAACATAACATAAATCATGGAAAGTCTACTACTAAGGCAAATAGATGACGCTGTAACCCTTAATGAGGTCCTCGTTATGGGGGACTTTACCCGGATATTAACTGGAAAACAGAGACCTGCAAAACCCATAAAGGCAACAGGTTTCTGCTAATAACCAAGAAAAAATATCTTTCACAATTGGTGCAGAATCCAACCAGAGGAGCAGCACTTTTAGACCTAATACTATCTAATAGACTGACAGAATAACAAATGTGCAGGTCGTCGGGCATCTAGGAAATAACGACCACAATATTGTACAGTTCCACTTGTATTTCGCTAGGGGGACTTGTCAGGGAGTCACAAAAACACTGAACTTTAGGAAGGCAAAATTTGACCAGGTTAAAGATGTATTTAATATGGTTGACTGGGACAATGTCCTCAGAAATAAGAATACAGATAGTAAATGCGAAATGTTTAAGAACATCCTAAATAGGCACTGTAAGCGGTTTATACCTTGTGGGAATAAAAAGACAAGAAATAGGAAAAACCCAATGTGGCTAAACAAAGAAGTAAGAGGGGCAATTAACAGTAAAAAGAAAGCATTTAAACTACTAAAGCAGGATGGCACCGTTGAAGCTCTAAAAAACTATAGGGAGAAATATACTTTATTTAAAAAAAGAATTAAAGCTGCCAAAAAGGAAACAGAGAAGCACATTGCTAAGGAGAGTAAAACTAATCCCAAACTGTTCTTCAACTATATCAATAGTAAAAGAATCAAAAGTGAAAGTGTAGGCCCCTTAAAAAATTGTGAGGAAAGAATGGTTGTAGATGACGAGGAAAATGCTAATATATTAAACACCTTCTTCTCCCCGGTATTCACGGTGGAAAATAAAATGCTAGGTGAAATGCCGAGAGTCAAAGAAAACCCTATATTAAGGGTCACCCAACTAACCTAAGAAGAGGTGCGAAACCTGCTAAATAAGATTAAAATAGATAAATCTCTGGGTCCGAATGGCATACACCCACGAGTACTAAGAGAACTAAGTAATGTAATAGACAAACCATTATTTCTTATATTTAGGGACTCTATAGCGACAGGGTCTGTTCCACACAACTGGTGCATAGCAAATGTGGTACCAATATTCAAAAAGGGCTCTAAAAGTGAACCTGGAGTAAGTCTAACATCTATTGTTGGTAAAATATTTGAAGGGTTTCTGAGGGATGTTATTCTGGATTATCTCAATGAGAATAACTGTTTAACTCCATATCAGCATGGGTTTATGAGGAATCGCTCATGTCAAACCAATCTAATCAGTTTTTATGAAGAGGTAAGTTATAGACTGGACCAAGGTGAGTCATTGGACGTGGTATATCTTGGTACAGTATATCTTTATTTTCCAAAGCGTTTGATACTGTGCCACACAAGAGGTTGGTACACAAAATGAGAATGCTGGTTCTTGGGGAAAATTTGTTTAAATGGGTAAGTAACTGGCTTAGTGATAGAAAGCAGAAGGTAGTTATCAATGGTATACTGTATTCTCTAACTGGGTCGCTGTGACCAGTGGGGTACTGCAGGTGTCAGTGTTGGGACCTATTCTTGTCAACATATTTATTATTGATCTGGTAGAAGGTTTACACAGTAAAATATCGATATTTGCAGATGATACAAAACTATGTAAAGCAGTCAAAACAAGAGAAGATAGTATTCTGCTACAGATGGATCTGGATAAGTTGGAAACTTGGGCCAAAAGGTGGTAGATGCAGTTTAACAATGCTAAATGTAAGGTTATACACATGGGAAGAAGGAATCCATATCACCATTACACACTGAATGGGAAACCACTGGGTAAATCTGACATGGAAAAGAATTGGGGATCCTAGTTAATGATAAACTTACCTGGAGCAGCCAGTGCCAGGCAGCGGCTGCCAAGGTAAACAGGATCATGGGGTGCATTAAAAGAGGTCTGGGCACACATGATGAGTGCATTATACTGCCTCTGTACAAATCTCTGGTTAGACCGCACATGGAATACTGTGTACAGTTTTGGGCACCGGTGCTCATGAAGGATATAATGGAACTAGTGCGAATACAAAGGAGGGCAACAAAATTAATAAAGAGGATGTGGGAACTACAATACCCAGAGAGGTTAGCAAAATTAGGATTATTTAGTCTAGAAAAAAGATGACTAAGAGGCGATCTAATAATCGTGTATAAGTACTGTATATAAGGGGACATTACAAATATCTCTCCGAGGATCTGTTTATATCAAGGAACTTGATGGTCACAAGGGGGCATTCACTGCGTCTGGAGGAGAGAAGGTTTTTCCACCAACATAGAAGAGGATTCTTTACTGTTAGGGCAGTGAGAATCTGGAATTCCTTGCCTGAGGAGGTGGTGATGGCAAACTCAGTCAAGGGGTTCAAAAGAGGCCAGGATGTTTTCCTGGAGCGTAACAATATTATATCTTACAGTTATTAGGTTCTTTAGAAGGACGTAGTTCTGGGGATTTATTCTGATGGAATATTGTTATGACCCCAATGGCGAGGGTCTCAGAGGAACGTGGAAGTCTGCAGAATACAAAAATCCAGCTCATAGGGCAGTGGTAACTGGGTTGACCATATATCTACTCCTAACGCCAACACTAGAAGTAGCCGGGGATCATTCCTACGTTGATTCTAGATGACACGCGCCAGCCGGAGAATCTAGCTACCCCTAGTAGAGGAAAACAAAGACCTTTCTTGCCTCCAGAGAAGGGGACCCCAAAGCTGGATAGAAGCCCCCCACAAATAATGACGGTGAGGTAAGAAGAAATGACAAACACAGAAATGAACCAGGTTTAGCACAGAGAGGCCCACTTACTGATAGCAGAATAAAGAAAGGTAACTTATATGGTCAACAAAAACCCTATCAAAATCCACACTGGAAATTCAAGAACCCCCGAACCGTCTAACGGTCCGGGGGGAGAACACCAGCCCCTAGAGCTTCCAGCAAAGGTCAGGATATAGATTTGGAACAAGCTGGACAAAAATACAAAACCAAAACAAATAGCAAAAAGCAAAAGGCAGACTTAGCTGATATAACTGGAACCAGGATCAGTAGACAAGAGCACAGCAGACTAGCTCTGATAACTACGTTGCCAGGCATTGAACTGAAGGTCCAGGGAGCTTATATAGCAACACCCCTAACTAACGACCCAGGTGCGGATAAAAGGAATGACAGAAAAACCAGAGTCAAAAAACTAGTAACCACTAGAGGGAGCAAAAAGCAAATTCACAACAGTACCCCCCCCTTAGTGAGGGGTCACCGAACCCTCACCACGACCACCAGGGCGATCAGGATGAGCGGCATGAAAGGCACGAACTAAATCGGCCGCATGAACATCAGAGGCGACCACCCAGGAATTATCCTCCTGACCATAGCCCTTCCACTTGACCAGGTACTGAAGCCTCCGCCTGGAGAGGCGAGAATCCAAGATCTTCTCCACCACGTACTCCAACTCGCCCTCAACCAACACCGGAGCAGGAGGCTCAGCAGAAGGAACTACAGGCACAATGTACCGCCGCAACAAGGACCTATGAAATACATTGTGAATAGCAAACGACACAGGAAGATCCAGACGAAAAGATACAGGATTAAGGATTTCCAATATCTTGTAAGGCCCAATAAAACGAGGTTTAAATTTGGGAGAGGAGACCTTCATAGGAACAAAGCGGGAAGAAAGCCACACCAAATCCCCAACGCGTAGTCGGGGACCCACACCGCGGCGGCGGTTGGCAAAGCGCTGAGCCTTCTCCTGTGACAACTTCAAGTTGTCCACCACATGATTCCAGATCCGCTGCAACCTATCCACCACAGAATCCACCCCAGGACAGTCAGAAGGCTCCACATGACCCGAAGAAAAGCGAGGATGGAAACCAGAGTTGCAGAAAAAAGGCGAAACCAAGGTGGCGGAACTAGCCCGATTATTAAGGGCAAACTCAGCCAACGGCAAGAATGTCACCCAATCGTCCTGATCAGCAGAGACAAAACACCTCAAATAAGCCTCCAAAGTCTGATTGGTTCGCTCCGTCTGTCCATTAGTCTGAGGATGAAAAGCAGACGAAAACGACAAATCAATGCCCATCCTACTACAAAAGGATCGCCAGAACCTGGAAACGAACTGGGATCCTCTGTCTGACACAATATTCTCAGGGATGCCGTGCAAACGAACCACGTTCTGGAAAAACACAGGAACCAGATCGGAAGAGGAAGGCAGCTTAGGCAAAGGAACCAAATGGACCATCTTGGAGAAGCGATCACATATCACCCAGATAACGGACATGCCCTGAGATAGCGGAAGATCAGAAATGAAATCCATGGAGATATGTGTCCAAGGTCTCTTCGGGACAGGCAAGGGCAAGAGCAAACCGCTGGCACGAGAACAGCAAGGCTTAGCTCGAGCACAAGTCCCACAGGACTGCACAAATGACCGCACATCCCTTGACAAGGAAGGCCACCAAAAGGACCTGGCCACCAGATCTCTGGTGCCAAAAATTCCCGGGTGACCTGCCAACACCGAGGAATGAACCTCGGAAATGACTCTGCTGGTCCACTTATCCGGGACAAACAGTCTGTCAGGTGGACAAGACTCAGGCCTATCAGCCTGAAATCTCTGCAACACACGTCGCAGATCCGGAGAAATAGCTGACAAGATAACTCCATCTTTAAGAATACCAACAGGATCAGCGACTCCAGGAGCATCAGGCACAAAGCTCCTAGAAAGAGCATCGGCCTTCACATTCTTTGAACCTGGTAAATACGAGACAACAAAATCAAAGCGGGAGAAAAACAATGACCAGCGGGCCTGTCTCGGATTAAGGCGTTTAGCAGACTCGAGATACATCAGATTTTTGTGATCAGTCAAGACCACCACACGATGCTTAGCACCCTCGAGCCAATGACGCCACTCCTCAAATGCCCATTTCATGGCCAACAACTCCCGATTGCCCACATCATAATTTCGCTCGGCAGGCGAAAACTTCCTAGAGAAAAAGGCACAAGGTTTCATAACAGAGCAACCAGGGCCTCTCTGCGACAAAACGGCCCCTGCCCCAATCTCCGAAGCATCCACCTCAACCTGAAAGGGAAGTGAGACGTCAGGCTGGCACAAAACAGGCGCCGAAGTAAACCGGCGTTTCAACTCCTGGAAAGCCTCCACGGCAGCAGGAGCCCAGTTAGCTACATCGGAGCCCTTCTTGGTCATATCCGTCAAAGGTTTCACAATGCTAGAAAAATTAGCGATAAAACGACGGTAGAAGTTAGCGAAGCCCAAGAACTTCTGAAGACTCTTAACTGACGAGGGCTGAGTCCAATCAAGAATAGCTCGGACCTTGACTGGGTCCATCTCCACAGCAGAAGGGGAAAAAATGAACCCCAAAAAGGGAACCTTCTGTACACCAAAGAGACACTTTGAGCCCTTGACAAACAAAGAATTTTCACGCAAAATTTCAAAGACCAACCTGACCTGCTCCACATGCGAATCCCAATCATCAGAAAAAACCAAAATATCATCCAGATAAACAATCAAAAATTTATCCAGATACTTCCGGAAAATGTCATGCATAAAGGACTGAAAAACTGAAGGCGCATTGGAGAGCCCAAAAGGCATCACCAAGTACTCAAAATGACCTTCGGGCGTATTGAATGCGGTTTTCCATTCATCACCTTGCTTAATGCGCACAAGGTTGTACGCACCACGAAGGTCTATCTTGGTGAACCACTTGGCACCCTTAATCCGGGCAAACAAGTCAGACAACAGCGGTAAAGGATACTGAAATTTGACAGTGATCTTATTTAAAAGCCGATAATCAATACAAGGTCTCAAAGATCCGTCCTTTTTTGCCACAAAAAAGAATCCCGCACCAAGAGGGGAAGAAGACGGACGAATATGTCCTTTTTCCAGAGACTCCTTGATATATGAACGCATAGCGGTATGTTCAGGTACCGACAGATTAAACAGTCTTCCCTTAGGAAATTTACTGCCTGGGATCAAATCTATAGCACAGTCACAGTCCCTATGAGGAGGCAGTGCACTGGACTCAGACTCACTGAAGACATCCTGATAATCAGACAAATACTCCGGAACTTCCGAAGGCGTAGAAGAAGCAATAGACACAGGCAGGGAATCCTCATGAATACCACGACAGCCCCAACTTGAGACTGACATAGCCTTCCAGTCCAGGACTGGATTATGGGTCTGTAACCATGGCAGCCCTAAAACGACCAAATCATGCATTTTATGTAAAACCAGGAAACGTATCACCTCGCGGTGTTCAGGAGTCATGCACATGGTAACCTGAGTCCAATACTGCGGTTTGTTTGCTGCCAATGGTGTAGCATCAATACCCCTAAGAGGAATAGGATTTTCTAATGGTTCAAGAGTAAAACCACAGCGCTTAGCAAATGAGAGATCCATGAGACTCAGGGCAGCACCTGAATCTACAAACGCCATGACAGGATAAGATGACAGTGAGCAAATCAAAGTTACAGACAGAATAAATTTAGGCTGCAAATTACCAACGGTGACAGGACTAACAACCTTAGCTATACGTTTAGAGCATGCTGAGATAACATGTGTAGAATCACCACAGTAGTAGCACAAGCCATTCCGGCGTCTATGAATTTTCCGCTCATTTCTAGTCAGGATTCTATCACATTGCATTAAATCAGGTGTCTGTTCAGACAACACCATGAGGGAATTTGCGGTTTTTCTATCACATTGCACCGAATTAGGTGTCTGTTCAGACAACACCATGAGGGAATTTGCGGTTTTGCGCTCCCGCAACCGCCGGTCAATTTGAATAGCCAGTGCCATAGTATCATTCAGACCTGTGGGAATGGGAAAACCCACCATAACATTCTTAATGGCTTCAGAAAGGCCATTTCTAAAATTAGCGGCCAGTGCACACTCGTTCCAATGTGTCAGCACGGACCATTTCCGAAATTTTTGGCAATACACTTCAGCCTCGTCCTGCCCCTGAGACATAGACAGCAAGGCCTTTTCTGCCTGAATCTCAAGATTGGGTTCCTCATAAAGTAAACCGAGCGCCAGAAAAAACGCATCAAGATCAGCCAATGCCGGATCTCCTGGCGCCAGCGAAAAAGCCCAATCCTGAGGGTCGCCCCGTAAGAACGAAATAACAATTTTTACTTGCTGAGCAGAATCTCCTGATGAACAGGGTCTCAGGGACAAAAACAATTTACAATTATTCACGAAATTCCTAAACTTAAACCTGTCTCCGGAAAACAGTTCAGGAATCGGTATTTTAGGTTCTGACCTAGGATTTCTGATAACATAGTCTTGTATGCCCTGCACACGAGTAGCCAGCTGGTCCACACTTGTAATCAAGGTCTGGACATTCATGTCTGCAGCAAGCATAGCCACTCTGAGGTAAAGGGGAAGGAGAAAAAAAAAAACTCAGAATCTTCTTTCTTATAATCCCTCTTCTGCAATGCATTAAACATTTAATACTTGCCTGGCAAACTGTTATGACCCCAATGGCGAGGGTCTCAGAGGAACGTGGAAGTCTGCAGAATACAAAAATCCAGCTCATAGGGCAGTGGTAACTGGGTTGACCATATATCTACTCCTAACGCCAACACTAGAAGTAGCCGGGGATCATTCCTACGTTGATTCTAGATGACACGCGCCAGCCGGAGAATCTAGCTACCCCTAGTAGAGGAAAACAAAGACCTTTCTTGCCTCCAGAGAAGGGGACCCCAAAGCTGGATAGAAGCCCCCCACAAATAATGACGGTGAGGTAAGAAGAAATGACAAACACAGAAATGAACCAGGTTTAGCACAGAGAGGCCCGCTTACTGATAGCAGAATAAAGAAAGGTAACTTATATGGTCAACAAAAACCCTATCAAAATCCACACTGGAAATTCAAGAACCCCCGAACCGTCTAACGGTCCGGGGGGAGAACACCAGCCCCTAGAGCTTCCAGCAAAGGTCAGGATATAGATTTGGAACAAGCTGGACAAAAATACAAAACCAAAACAAATAGCAAAAAGCAAAAGGCAGACTTAGCTGATATAACTGGAACCAGGATCAGTAGACAAGAGCACAGCAGACTAGCTCTGATAACTACGTTGCCAGGCATTGAACTGAAGGTCCAGGGAGCTTATATAGCAACACCCCTAACTAACGACCCAGGTGCGGATAAAAGGAATGACAGAAAAACCAGAGTCAAAAAACTAGTAACCACTAGAGGGAGCAAAAAGCAAATTCACAACAGAATATAGGCTGAACTGGATGTACAAATGTCTTTTTTCAGCCTTGCAAACTATGTTACTATGTTACTATGAAAAGCAATATGGGGGACTGACATGTAGGGAGCCAGGATGGATGGAGACAGACATGTGGGGAGCCAGGATGGAAGGAGACAGACATGTGGGGAGCCAGGATGGATGGAAACAGACATGTGGGAGACCAGGATGGATGGAGACAGACATGTGGGGAGCTAGGATGAATGGAGACAGACATGAGGGGAGCCAGTGTGGCACCCCAGGAGTCCGGTTGCCACAATGGCATTGCCTTCCTCATTGGGGGTGATGTCATGCCTGGGCGCAAGGAGGGATTCCCTAAACAGGTAATAGAAACATACAACACTTTCCTAACTTCAGACCAGAAGGGGGAGCCCTAAACCCGGTTTCAGGGTAGCTTCCCTATAAGTTCTGGTCTTGAGGCGGGGTTAGGGAGTTGAGTGTGAGACACTGAAGGGAAAGGAAGCAAGAGAGAGGAACCTGGGGTCTTGAGCTGCGATCGGGCTCACCCCAAGATAAAGCGCAAAGAGACCAGACACCGGAGTCCGTGGTGGTAAGAGGATTGCATTATCAGCCACAGAATCCGGAGGGCAGTAGATTCCAAGTCTCCTGGCCCTAACTGACATCTGGAGGCAACACAGCAAGTCAGGAGCCTGGGGCTGCCAGTGAGAAGGCAGTGCCCAAGACAAGCTCAGGCTGTCAGCCACACGGGTGGAAGTACAGACACTGAGAGGACTTGTGCAGAGCTTAAGGCAGCAAGGGTCAGAGTACAAAGCGCAGAAGGAAGGCCTCCGTATCCACTTGGTTAGTGGATACCAAGTTGTTTCCAGGCTGCCTGGACCCCATCACCACCTGCTACCTGTACCCTGGACTGTACCTGCATTTCATCAGTAAAAGGTAAAGGAAACTGCTATCCCTGTGTCCTTCAATTATTTCCTGCACCCTCAGACCTGCACTCCACCATTAATCATCCCTCTTACTAACTGCACCGGTAGCCCTGGGGACTAAGTTCTACCTGTGGGGAACATACCAACTCAGCTGCAACTCCATCAGCCCCAGTGGACCCATTTAAGCAGTGTCGGCCATCCCTGCCCGAATACCACAGGTGGCATCACGAATTATCCTTTATAGACTTTATTCTCCACTTCCACTCATCCCCTTTTACTGGATGCCCAGGGCCACGGATCAGGTCACTACCACTGTGACCAACCCTTTAAGTACCGCCGGACCTGGCCCGAGTACCCCACGGTCCTAGTGGGCGCTCCACCAGGATGGATGAAGACAGACATGTGGGGAGCAAGGATGGATGGAGACAGACATGTGGGGAACCAGGGTGAATGGAGACAGACATGTGGGGAACCAGGGTGAATGGAGACAGACATGTTGGGAGCCAGGATGCATGGAGACAGACAAGTGTGGAGGATGGATGGAAACAGACAAGTGGGCAGCCAGGATGGATGGCGACAGGCATGTGGGGAGCCAGGATGGGTGGAGATAGACATGTGGTAAGCCCAGATGGATGGAGACAGACATGTTGATATGGAGAGTCCAAAGAAGCAAGAAAAACAGCAGCAGCACTCCAACTGTTGGTGAAAAAACAACCTTAGTCCTTTATTGCATTATAAAAATCATGGACCCATGGAAGCGCTTATTGCGCGAAACGGCTGTCGTCCTATTTCATTTGCTTGCATAATCTGCACTTGTTTACCGCAATACCTTGTCCATGATTTTTATAATGCAATAAAGGACTAAGGTTGTTTTTCACCAACAATTGAAGTGCTGCTGCTGTTTTTCTTGCTTCTTTGAACTTTTCATGCACGTTTTCCACAGCAAGCACCTCCGGCAAGGTGAAGGTTTCTGGAAGGTGTCCGTGATTCAGAGTTTATTCATCTTTTAACAGTGAGTACAAAGAGTGGTTTTCTCAGTGCCATTCATATTTTTTCTTATTGACTTGATATGGAGACACGGGGGTCGGCAGGTGCCCAGGGTTGCTAGCCAAAACCGCATGGACCACGGACCGTCCCGCTAAACGCCTATCTCCTTTTAACATTGGCATAACGCAACTCAGACCACACAGGGTTAGGGTTAAAAAGTGTGGCAATGCTTTATTGAACCAGGCAGATAACACGAGAACAGTCCCAGCAAATACCCAAAGATGGTGCACATGACAGAGTCTCACCCTTCCGCTGACTCGCCGTGATAATGGCAGCTGTTCCTTCAGAGCTCCCAGAGTCAACTACCCCACCTGTAGCACGCACTCAGAGAGGAAGTAACAACAAGAGTAGGAGGATGATAGTCCATTCAGGTATAAGGCCAGTTGACCCGAGGGTCACAACCTGGCTTCTCCGAACATCTCCATGAAGCCAGCAAACGGCAGGACCCAATCCTTGCTTTCTCCAAACATATCCATGGTTCAGAGATCGTCAATGGAGCAGGTGTGTATTCTTCCAAGCAGTGCCGAGGTCAGTTGTTTCCTGTAGAATGATAGATCCGTGTCCTTTGTGATGAAGTCATGATGTATTGGCAGCAGTCCTGTAGGGTTCCCTGGATGTTTAGATATCTCGGCAGAATCTCTGACTGTCTCTCAGTCTCACTATACAGAGGCATGTAACCTATTTTATACTTAACAATTGTTCTTCATCCAGTATTTATATAAAGAGTAAGAATGGAGATGAGATCAAGTAGCATTACTTGAGTATTTAAACTATTTGCAGAATTTTTCCTCCTCTGTTTTCAAAGTCACCAAACTATCTGGCATAATTAGCATATCAGTAAACATCACTAGTCATCAAGGATAAGAGCACAATATGTTATATAAAATATCAGCTTACAAGTCAATTTTACAGGCTTACACAAACAAAAGTTTGTTTTCTTGACCAGCAGGAAAGAAATGCTTAAATTCAAAAGTCAACATATAGATAGCAGCCTATTCTTCCTGGCTTGCTAAAATAGTCATCTGGTTATTGAAGATGCAATACTGTGTCTCCACAGTTGGGAACCAGGATGGATGTGGACAAACAAAAGAGGAGCTAGGATGGATGGAGACAGACATGTTGTGAGCCACGATGGATGGCGACAGAATGTGGGGAGCCAGACTGCTGTGATGTATTTTATTTTTGAAGATACTGTTTTGAATGGGGGCGGGTCCTGTTACTGTACAAGGGGGTACTGTGTTGCTTTTTTCTTCATCTGGTGAAGTGAAGAATTCTGGAATTAAGTGGGGAATGTGCTCTATAAGTGACCAGCTATATTTTTATATACAGAGCTATACAGGTAATCCCTGTTTTACCTGTATACTGATGCTATATATCCTCCTCAGACCCAGAAGTCTTATAATAGAAAAAATGTTGCACACTACAGTATACGCGAGGTCTAAGGAGGATATCGAGCTCCTGTGTGTAATGTCACTGATGATCACTGTATTACCTGTACACTATATACAGAGCTCCTGTGTATAATGTCACTGGTGATCCCTGTGTTACCTGTACACTGCCGCTATATACAGACCTCCTGTGTATAATGTAACTGGTGATCCCTCTGTTACCTGTACACTATACACTATATACAGAGCTCCTGTGTATAATGTCACTGGTTATCCCTGTATTACCTATACAATGACACTATATACAGAGCCTTTGTGTATAATGTCACTGATGATCACTTTATTACTTGTACATTATATACTATTGTAAGATGGCCGCCGGTCATATCCTTGAGGGGAGATATGTATCACTGAGGTTGGTAGCTTTGGTAATTTACTCTCGGAAAAGCAGGCTCCAGTATATATAGTGCTGAGAGAGTTAATATGACATATCAGGGCCGGGTTTTACAAGCAGTCAAAGAGATGGGTGGGACTGACTGCTCACATATCCCACCCCAGGGGCGAGGTACTACAGATAAAATGGAGAACAGTTTTCTCATTCAGTGTCTGGGTCTGGAGATGTGTGGATCTCCTGTGTGTTGGTCTGTGTTAAGGCCTTAAGAATTGGACACTAACCTGAGCATGTCAATCCGCAGTCCGGTAACAACTATTTACTTTGTGTTTTCACTTTGTCCTGGAAAAGGTTGTTTTTTTGTTTGGTTTCCTGATTGGTTTTTGCAGTCTAATGAAATGAAATGAAACAATTTCCTGTGCCTACCTAAACTGCAACCAAGTAAGTAGAAACCCTACAATTGGTGCTAGAGGCACGGGTATGAATCTCAATGGGCAATGTGACTGCCGCTGAGATACCGCATGTCCTGGGTGAAAGAAACTGCAGGAGTGAAAGCCGACAGCATGGAGAAGTTGATAAAGCAACTGGTGCAGTCTAATCTCCAGCAGCAACAGCTATGGCATCAGCAGCATCAACAGCAATAGTGCACACACGCTAAAGTCAGTATAGCCGGCCGGCGGGGGAATTGGCTCTAATACAAATTCCAGAAAGACCATGGACTCATTTGTCCATGGATTTCATTACATATTTGCCTCTGTCTGGTGGGAAAACTGCTATAATGGTGGTAGTTGACCGATTCAGCAAACAAGCTCATTTTGTTCCTTTGTTAGGATTAACAAATGCAGAGACACTATCCAGGTTGTTTATTTCTCATATTGTAAGGTGACAGAGGATCCCTATTAACATAGTGTCTGATAGGGAAGAACAATTTGTCTCTAAATTCTGGAGAGCTTTTTGTAGTAAACTCGGGATAGACTTACCATTTTCCTCTACTTACCACCCTGCAACCAACAGACTGAGAAGACAAATCAATCTTTGGAACAAATTTTAAGGAGTTTTGTGGCAGCTTGGCAGGAGGACTGGTCTTCATTTTTACCTCTCACTGAGTTTGCGTTTAACAGTTGAGTAAATCATTCTCCTGGAACCTCACAATTTTTCTGTAATTATGGTTTTCATCCCCATTTTGGTGTATTTTCTGGGATTAGTTCTGAATGTCCTGGGGTGGAGGTCGTCACACAGACACTTGGGGATGTCTGGAGCGAAGTTCAAAAGAATATTGGGACTGCTCAGATTCGTCAAAAATGGAAAGCTGATAGAAGATGTTCGGTGAGTCCTTTTTTTCAGATTGGGGATAATGTTTGGTTGTCATATAGGAACATTAAACTTAAAGTACTGTTGGTGAAGTTGGGCTCAAAGTTAATTGGTCCATATAAGGTGCTAGAGGTGGTAAATCCAGTTGCATTTATTTTAAAGTTTCCTCCATCCCTTCACATCCCTAACATGTTCCATAAATCCATATCCATTCATGATCGGAGGTATTTTTTGTTTTGTGTATTCATTTTTTGCTCCCCTTCTTCCCAGAGCTATCACTTTTTATTTTTTGGTCAAAATGGCCATGTGAGGGACTGTTTTTTGTGGGACAAGTTGCACTTTTGAACAACACCATTGATTATAACATATCGTGTACTGGAAAACAGGAAAAAAATTCCAAGTGAAATTGCAAAAAAGTGCCATTCCACAGTTGTTGTTTTTTTTTTTTTTTATCATGTTCACTAAATGCCAAAACTGATCTGTCAATATGATTCTCCAGGTCATTACGAGTTCATAGACACCAAACATGTGTAGGATCTTTTTTATGTAAGTGGTGAAAAAGAAATCCAAACTTTGTTAAAAAAATGGAGCCATTTTCCGATATCTGTGGCATCTCCATTTTTCATGATCTGTGGCTTTGTGAGGTCTTATTTTTTACGTGCCGAGCTGATGTTTTTATTGATACCATTTTGGTGTAGATACGATCTTTTGATCGCCTGTTATTGCATTTTTTTGCAATGTAGCGATGACCAAAAAACGTAATTCTGACATTTTAAATGTATTTCTCATTACGCCGTTTAGTGATGAGGTTAATTTTCTTTTTATATTGATAAATTGGGCGATTCTGAATGCAGCAGTACCAAATATGTGTATATTTAATTTTTTTTTATTGTTTTACTTTGAATGGGGCGAAAGGGGGGTGATTTGAACTTTTATTTTTTTTTCTGTTTTTATATTTTTAAAAACATTTTTTTACTTTTTGTATGCTTCAATAGTCTTTATGGGAGACTAGAAGCTGCAGTTGTCTGATTGCCTTTTGCTACACACAGGCGATGATCAGATCCTGGGTCACAGCTCGAGATGTGAAGGCCAAATGGTTAGTCAAGGCCTTCCATCGAAAATTTCCTGGGAAGCCTGGGGGTCCAGTGTCCCCCCTGGAACGGGAGGTACCATCATGGCTGTACCCCTCAGTGTGTCTGGGATACAGTTACTGACAGCTCCGAAGTCCAATCTGGTACTTTGATTGACAGTTCTGTCGTCCATTCTGGCGATGGGACGTGCTGAGCTGTCAGTGTGTTCTTTGACAATCTAAGACCGGGAGGCACTGGCCATCTTCAGGTGTTCATTGTCTCAGATGATTGCCAAGCTACTTAACTGGGCTGTTTCTCCCAGACCTCTACCAGACATACATTCAGCTTCTGTGGTTTTGTCTCTCTGTGCCTTGCGATCTGTATGTATATCTTTCTTTGTCTGAACTTGGACCTCATTTTGGCCATGTGTCTGTTTAACCCCTTCTGCTCAGATCCTCTGTCCTTCTTGTATTCTGACTTTCGGCACTTTACCTGACCACGTCTTTGTCTCTTCCTTCTATTTATGGCGTACCCTCCTGGCTTCTGACCTTGGACTCCTTGACTATCCCAACTCACATTCAGGATGTAGAAATGGAGCCTGGTGCCTGAAAGTGTGTCCTAACAAAGAGAGACTAGAAAATGAACTACTGGCTTCAAGGGAAAAGATAGGGCCTGGTTACCACAGGTTTGATCACCAATACTGTGTCAGAAGGAAAGAATCGCATCACACAGCCAAGATGGTTCTCCCTGAGTACCTGTAACCTGAGAGATGAAACAACGCTGTAGGTAGTACCAGTAATCCCTCAACATTGAAAGTGGGAACGAGACTTGCTCAGACCCAGAAGAAGAAGGATATGTTAACCTAAAGAAAGAGCTCAATACAACAATCTCAGCCCTACTACATCATGACCAAGCAGCAGCTATGAGACTTTCTCCAAAGTGCTACAGAACTGTGAGTGAAACACTGGCTTTCAACTGTGTTCTACCAGCTGCAGTGGGAGGGGGAAGAGGTCTCCAAATATGCCATGGTGTTACAGGAAAACTAGCATAAGTGCAAAAGAAAGAGGCAGATGGAGTAGGTGGCATAGGATCTGTGGACTGGATACTACAAGAACAATTCATTCTAGGACCCTACAGTTCTCCCCTGAGACGTATCCTTCCTGAATGAGTTATTCTGGATTCTGCCTTAAGCTTTCAACAAAAATTGGCAGAGACAATGGCCCAAAGCAAAGAAGAAAGCTATGCTTTTGGAGTGGTACAGGCCCAGACAGTTGCAACCCTCGGGGGTGTAAAGAATGGAGAGACTCTGATCAGAGTAGTACAAAATTTGCTGAGTTCACTGAATGTTATGCAAGAAAACTTGACTCAAATGGAAAAGCAGATTGGGACTGGCTCCGCCTCTAAGACCCCCTACCAGATCCTACAATATCCTTATCGGTAAAATACCAACAACCATGCATAACCATAAAATACCAGGCAAGATTATACGAATAAAATATATGCTTTATTCAATACAAATAGCAACAGAGATACTGTCATGGTTGTGGACAGGGTTCCTTCCCTGTCCTTTCGGGGTTAATTTGTATAGCCTCCTTTTGGTTTGGGGAGGGCTATATTTACACACCTCTATCTGGGGATCCTTGTGATACATCTATTCTGGCTGTGTGTCTGACCCAGGGCCACCATCAAGGCATTACTACCCTGACCGGCGTATGGGGCCCGGTGGGCAGAGGGGGCCCGCATCAGGCCCTGTCTCATCTGCTCACTGGGCCCCTACCGGTAGGCTAAACCGGGCCCTTAGCGGCGCTGCAGGAACACTATTGACGTGTGGGTGCAGGCCCGCGCCTGCACGTCAATAGTTAACAGCCGCCAGCCAATCAGAGGCAGCCGCAGCGCGCACGTTGTCGGCGTCTGACATCAGTGTCAGTTGCCGGCAAGTGTGCGCTTCAGCTGAGTGGAGGGAGCTTCACCTTCGCCGCA
Source organism: Ranitomeya variabilis (assembly GCF_051348905.1). Taxonomy (NCBI): domain Eukaryota; kingdom Metazoa; phylum Chordata; class Amphibia; order Anura; family Dendrobatidae; genus Ranitomeya; species Ranitomeya variabilis. The sequence goes on from NC_135233.1 coordinate 640,852,932, forward strand.
GGAGCACGGCCAGTTAAGAAGAACTTTTTTTTTTTTTTATTTAGAGCGGCGATCCGGGGGGCCCGGGGCAGAATGCCAGACACACTGGGGCTGAGTGCTGGAGCTTTGGGGGCAGAATGCTGGACACACTGGGGCAGAATGCTGGAGCTTTGGGGGCAGAATGCTGGAGCACTGGAGGTAGAATGCTGGACACACTGGGGCAGAATGCTGGAGCACTGGGGGTAGAATGCTGGACACACTGGGGCAGAATGCTGGAGCACTGGGGGCAGAATGCTAGACACACTGGGGCAAAATGCTGGACACACTGGGGTAGAATGCTGGACACACTGGGGCAGAATGCTGGACACACTGGGGCAGAATGCTGGAGACACTGGGGCAGAATGCTGGAGACACTGGGGGCAGAGTGCTGGACACACTGAGGCAGAATACTGGAGCAATGGGGGCAGGAATAGAGACACTGGGGGCAGAATGCTGGACACACTGATGCAGAATGCTGGACACACTGGGGGTAGAATGCTGGACACACTGGGGCAGAATGCTGGAGCACTGGGGGCAGAATGCTAGACACACTGGGGCAAAATGCTGGACACACTGGGGTAGAATGCTGGACACACTGGGGGCAGAATGCTGGACACACTGGGGCAGAATGCTGGAGACACTGGGGCAGAATGCTGGAGACACTGGGGGCAGAGTGCTGGACACACTGAGGCAGAATACTGGAGCAATGGGGGCAGGACTAGAGACACTGGGGGCAGAATGCTGGACACACTGATGCAGAATGCTGGACACACTGGGGCAGAATGCTGGACACACTGGGGGCAGGACTGGAGACATTGGGGCAGGACTGGAGACACTGGGGGAAGAATGATGGTCACACTGAGGCAGAATGCTGGACACACTGGGGGCAGAATGCTGGACATACTGGGGGCAGGACTGGAGACACTGGGGGCAGAATGCTGGACACACTGGGGGCAGAATGCTGGACACACTGAGGCAGAATGCTGGACACACTGGGGCAGGACTGGAGACACTGGGGGCAGAATGCTGGACACACTGGGGGCAGGACTGGAGACAAGTGGGGCAAGAATGGAGATACGGGGCATGATTGGAGACACGGGGCACAATGAAAGACATGGGGGCAGGATTGGATCATGGGGCAGGATGGATACGATGGAGACAGATGGGACAGGATGGGGAGATCATATAGGGATGAATGGATACTCATGAGGGCAGGATGGGAGAACATATAGCTGGAGCCAGGAATGAGACACACGGGGCCCAGGATGGGGAATATTATTACCATAGGGGCTAATTAAGGGATATTACTGCAGTGATGTATTTATTTAATTTTTTGAGGATACTGTTTTAAATGGGGGGCGGTCCTGTTACTGTGTGGAGTGATACTATGTCGCCTTTTTTTCTTCATGTGGTGTAATGTAGAAGTTGGGAAAAATTAAGTAATGTGTTCTGCAAGCGGAGCTCGAGATAACTGTGTTATTTCCTGCAGAGATGAGCCCTGGCTGGAAGAAGTGATGGCGGTCTGTGCTGAATGAAAGATGAAGGACTTCACCTAGAGACGTCACTGGTGAGTCAGTGTGTTACCTATACACTGACACTATACACTGTATACTATATACAGAGGTCCTCTGTATAATGTCACCAGTGATCACTGTATTACCTATACATTATATACAGAGCTCCTGTGTATAATACCACCAGTGATCACTATTACCTTTACACTGACATTATACACTGTATACTATATACAGTGCTCCAATATATAATATCACCAGTGATCACTGTATTACCTGTACACAGACACTGCATACTAAGTACAGATCTCCTGTGTATAATGGCACTTATGGTGATATTAGTATTGTTTTTTTTATTACTGATCAGTATTGTAGTATTTAGTCACTATGTTGTGGTAATATGTGGTCTGGACATGGTGTTGCGGTATTTGTCCCTTGTATGTGCTATTTGGTCACTTTGTGGTGGTAATATGTGGTCTGGACATGGTGTTGTGGTATTTTTTCCCTGTATTTGATATTATTCGATCACTGTGGTGGTAATATGTGGTCTGGACATGGCGTTGTGGTATTTGTTCCTTGTATGTGATATTATTCGATCACTGTGGTGGTAATATGTGGTCTGGACATGGTGCGGTGGTATTTGTTCTTTGTATGTGATATTATTCGATCACTGTGGTGGTAATTACAAAAATTACAATGTCTGAAAGTCAGCATAGGAGCACACCCCTGTACCTAAGTATGCCACTCTTTTTTTTTTTTTGGTTTTGTTATTTTTTGGGATACATTAACATCAATTTAGTTTTTGGGAGTACTTACTGTGTCAGACACTCCTTCCAATTGTCCTCCGCTGACCACACCAATGCTGCCTGTGTACCCCTGCCACATAATGGAAGCTGCATAGAGCCTATTTTATTATTTTAGTACTAGGAAGTCTGTCTGCGGTCCTTCCTTCCAATTGTCCTCCGCTGAACACACCAATGCTGCCTGTGTACCCCTGCCACATAATGGAAGCTGCATAGAGCCTATTTTATTATTTTAGGCCTAGGAAGTCTGTCTGCGGTCCCTTCTTCCAATTGTCCTCCGCTGACCACACCAATGCTGCCTGTGTACCCCTGCCACATAATGGAAGCTGCATGGAGCCTATTTTATTATTTTAGGCCTAGCAAGTCTGTCTGCGGTCCCTCCTTCCAATTGTCCTCCGCTGACCACACCAATGCTGCCTGTGTACCCCTGCCACATAATGGAAGCTGCATAGAGCCTATTTTATTATTTTAGGCCTAGGAAGTCTGTCTGCGGTCCCTCCTTCCAATTGTCCTCCGCTGACCACACCAATGCTGCCTGTGTACCCCTGCCACATAATGGAAGCTGCATAGAGCCTATTTTATTATTTTAGGCCTAGGAAGTCTGTCTGCGGTCCCTCCTTCCAATTGTCCTCCGCTGACCACACCAATGCTGCCTGTGTACCCCTGCCACATAATGGAAGCTGCATAGAGCCTATTTTATTATTTTAGGCCTAGGAAGTCTGTCTGCGGTCCCTCCTTCCAATTGTCCTCCGCTGACCACACCAATGCTGCCTGTGTACCCCTGCCACATAATGGAAGCTGCATAGAGCCTATTTTATTATTTTAGGCCTAGGAAGTCAGTCTGCGGTCCCTCCTTTCAATTGTCCTCCGCTGACCACACCAATGCTGCCTGTGTACCACTGCCACATAATGGAAGCTGCATAGAGACTCTTTTATTATTTTAGGCCTAGGAAGTCTGTCTGCGGTCCCTCCCTCCAATTGTCCTCCGCTGACCACACCAATACTGCCTGTGTACCCCTGCCACATAATGGAAGCTGCATAGAGCCTATTTTATTATTTTAGGCCTAGGAAGTCTGTCTGCGGTCCCTCCTTCCAATTGTCCTCCGCTGACCACACCAATGCTGCCTGTGTACCCCTGCCACATAATGGAAGCTGCATAGAGCCTATTTTATTATTTTAGGCCTAGGAAGTCTGTCTGCGGTCCCTCCTTCCAATTGTCCTCCGCTGACCACACCAATGCTGCCTGTGTACCCCTGCCACATAATGGAAGCTGCATAGAGACTCTTTTATTATTTTAGGCCTAGGAAGTCGGTCTGCGATCCCTCCTTCCAATTGTCCTCCGCTGACCACACCAATGCTGCCTGTGTACCCCTGTAGCCAAATTTAAGCTGCATAGAGCCTATTTTATTATTTTAGGCCTAGGAAGTCTGTCTGCGGTCCCTCCTTCCAATTGTCCTCCGCTGACCACACCAATGCTGCCTGTGTACCCCTGCCACATAATGGAAGCTGCATAGAGACTCTTTTATTATTTTAGGCCTAGGAAGTCTGTCTGCGGTCCCTCCTTCCAATTGTCCTCCGCTGACCACACCAATGCTGCCTGTGTACCCCTGTAGCCAAATTTAAGCTGCATAGAGCCTATTTTATTATTTTAGGCTTAGGAAGTCTGTTATGGACTGGTAATTTAGGAGCGACATGCGACTAGCTCTGGGCAGGTGGTAACTATACAGACCGCAGTTCCTGATCTTAACACAACACTAGCAGTAGCCGTGGAATGTTCCTGTCACTCCCTGGACATCTCGTCACAGCCGGAGAACTAGCTACCCCTAAAGGTAGAAAACGGAAAGCTATCTTGCCTCAGAGAAAATCCCCAAAGGATAGGACAGCCCCCCACAAATATTGGCTGTGAGAGGAGAAGGAAATGACATACGTAGTATGAAACAAGATTTTAGCAAAGGAGGCCAATTCTAGCTAGATAGACAGTAAGGAAAGAAACACTGTGCGGTCAGTAATAAAAACTAGAAAAAGTCCACCGCAGAGATATGCAAAAATCTCCACACCTGACTAAAGGTGTGGAGGGCAAAATCTGCAGCCCAGAACTTCCAGCTTAGCTAAATAGATCCATACTGATAAGCTGGACAAATGAGCAAAATATAGAATGTGCTGAACAATAAGTCCACAACAAGTGGACTGCAAAAGGACAAGCAAGGACTTATCTTTGCAGAACGGGTCAGAGTGTCAGGGAAATCCAAGAGCCGTGCCTCCAAGCAGGAACAATTGGCAACTGGCATTGAGGAGGGATAAAGCCAGACTAATATAGCCGAGCAGAAAGAAGATCAGTGGACGCAGCTGCTGATGCTAAATCCAAGAAGCAGCTATACCACTCAAAACCACAGGAGGGAGCCCAAGAGCAGAATTCACAAAAGTGCTACTTACAACCACCGGAGGGAGCCCAAGAGCGGAATTTACAACAGTACCCCCCCTTGAGGAGGGGTCACCGAACCCTCACCAGAGCCCCCAGGCCGATCAGGACGAGCCAAGTGAAAAGCACGAACCAAATCGGCGGCATGGACATCAGAGGCAACCACCCAAGAATTATCCTCCTGGCCATAACCCTTCCACTTGACAAGATACTGAAGCCTCCGCCTCCCCCTCAACCAACACCGGGGCAGGAGGATCAACAGAGGGAACCACAGGTACCACATATCTCCGCAACAACGATCTATGGAAAACATTGTGGATGGCAAAAGAGGCTGGAAGGGCCAAACGAAAAGACACTGGATTGATAATCTCAGAAATCTTATAAGGACCAATAAACCGAGGCTTGAACTTAGGGGAAGAAACCTTCATAGGAACATGACGAGAAGATAACCAGACTAAATCCCCCACACGAAGCCGAGGACCAACACACCGACGGCGGTTAGCAAAACGCTGAGCCTTTTCCTGAGACAACGTCAAATTGTCTACCACATGAGTCCAAATCTGCTGTAACCTGTCCATCATGGAATCAACACCAGGACAATCAGAAGGCTCAACCTACCCTGAAGAAAAACGAGGATGGAAACCAAAATTACAAAAAAAAGGTGAAACCAAAGTAGCCGAACTGGCCCGATTATTAAGGGCAAACTCGGCCAACGGCAAGAAAGCCACCCAATCATCCTGATCAGCAGACACAAAGCATCTCAAATAGGTTTCCAAGGTTTGATTAGTTCTCTCAGTTTGGCCATTTGTCTGAGGATGGAACGCCGAAGAAAAAGACAAATTAATGCCCATCCTGGCACAAAAGGACCGCCAAAACCTGGAAACAAACTGGGAACCTCTGTCAGACACAATATTCTCCGGAATGCCATGCAAACGAACCACATGCTGAAAAAACAATGGAACCAAATCAGAGGAGGAAGGCAATTTAGGCAAAGGTACCAAATGGACCATCTTAGAGAACCGGTCACAAACCACCCAGATAACAGACATCCTCTGAGACACAAGAAGATCCAAAATAAAATCCATGGAAATATGCGTCCAGGGCCTCTCAGGGACAGGCAAAGGCAAAAGCAACCCACTAGCGCGGGAACAGCAAGGCTTAGCCCGGGCACAGGTCCCACAGGACTGCACAAAAGAACGCACATCCCGCGACAAGGAAGGCCACCAAAAGGACCTAGCAACCAAATCCCTGGTACCAAAAATCCCAGGATGACCGGCCAACACAGAACAATGGACCTCAGAAATTACCTTACTTGTCCATCTATCAGGAACAAACAGCTTCCCCACAGGACAGCGGTCAGGTTTATCAGCCTGAAATTCCTGAAGCACCCGCCGTAAATCAGGGGAGATAGCAGAAAGAATCACCCCTTCCCTAAGAATGCCAACCGGCTCAAAAACTCCAGGAGAATCAGGCAAAAAACTCCTAGAGAGGGCATCTGCCTTAACATTCTTAGATCCCGGAAGATATGAGACCACAAAATCAAAACGGGAGAAAATCAGGGACCATCGAGCCTGTCTAGGGTTCAGCCGCTTGGCCGACTCGAGGTAAATCAGATTCTTATGATCGGTCAAGACCACAACGCGATGCTTGGCTCCCTCAAGCCAATGTCGCCACTCCTCAAATGCCCACTTCATCGCCAACAACTCCCGATTGCCGACATCATAATTGCGTTCCGCAGGCGAAAACTTTCGGGAAAAGAAGGCACATGGTTTGATCAAGGAACCATCAGAGTTCCTCTGTGACAAAACAGCCCCTGCCCCAATCTCAGAAGCGTCAACCTCAACCTGAAAAGGAAGAGACACATCAGGCTGACGCAAGACCGGGGCAGAAGTAAATCGGCGCTTAAGCTCCTGAATGGCCTCCAGAGCCTCAGAGGACGAATTTGCCACATCAGCGCCCTTCTTCGTCAAATCGGTCAGGGGCTTAACCACACTAGAGAAGTTGGCAATGAAACGGCGATAAAAATTTCTGAAGGCTCTTCACAGATGTGGGTTGAACCCAGTCATGAATGGCTTGGACCTTAACAGGATCCATTTCTATAGACGAAGGAGAAAAAATAAACCCCAAAAAAGAGACCTTCTGGACCCCAAATAGGCACTTAGACCCCTTCACAAATAGAGCATTATCACGAAGGATCTGGAATACCATCCTGACCTGCTTCACGTGAGACTCCCAATCATTGGAAAAAATCAAAATATCATCCAAATACACAATCAAGAATTTATCAAGATAATTGCGAAAAATATCATGCATGAAGGACTGAAATACAGAAGGAGCATTAGAAAGCCCGAAAGGCATCACCAGGTATTCAAAGTGGCCTTCGGGCGTATTAAATGCAGTTTTCCATTCGTCACCCTGTTTAATACGAACAAGATTATACGCCCCTCGAAGGTCAATCTTGGTAAACCAACTAGCCCCCTTAATCCGAGCAAACAAATCAGAGAGCAAAGGTAAAGGGTATTGGAATTTGACCGTGATCTTATTAAGAAGGCAATAATCAATACAGAGTCTCAAGGAGCCATCCTTCTTGGCAACAAAAAAGAATCCTGCTCCCAATGGTGACGAAGACGGCCTAATATGCCCCTTCTCTAAAGACTCTTTAACATAGCTCCGCATAGCGGCATGCTCTGGCACAGACAGATTGAAGAGTCGGCCCTTAGGGAACTTACAGCCAGGAACCAAGTCGATAGCACAATCACAGTCCCTATGAGGAGGAAGGGAACTGGACTAGGGCTCATCGAATACATCCTGGAAACCTGACAAAAATTCAGGAACATCAGAAGAGGGGGAACAGGAAATTGACATTAAAGGAACGTCACTTTGTACCCCTTGACAACCCCAACTAGTCACAGACATCGATTTCCAATCCAACACTGGATTGTGTACTTGTAACCATGGAAAACCCAGTACAACAACATCATGTAAATTATGCAACACCAGAAAACGACAATCTTCCTGATGTGCTGGAGCCATGCACATAGTCAGCTGAGTCCAATACTGAGGTTTATTCTTGGCCAACGGTGTAGCATCAATACCCCTCAAAGGAATAGGGCTCTGCAAAGGCTGCAAAGAAAAACTACAGCGCCTGGCGAAGTCTAAGTCCATCAAGTTCAGGGCAGCGCCTGAATCCACAAATGCCATGACAGAGAAAGATGACAATGAGCAAATCAGGGTCACAGACAGGAGAAACTTAGGCTGTACAGTACTAATGGTAACAGATCTAGCGACCCTCTTAATACGCTTAGGGCAATCAGAAATAGTATGAGCAGAATCACCACAGTAAAAACACAGCCCATTCTGACGTCTGTATCCCCTCTGTTCCGCTCTAGTCAGAATCCTATCACATTGCATAGGCTCAGGACTCTGTTCAGAGGACGCTGCCATATGGTGCACCACTTTGCGCTCGCGCAGGCGCCGATCAATCTGAATGGCTAGGGACATAGATTCACTCAAACCAACAGGCGTGGGGAACCCCACCATAACATCTTTAAGGGCTTCTGAAAGACCCTTTCTGAAAATTGCTGCCAGAGCATCCTCATTCCATTTAGTGAGCACAGACCATTTTCTAAATTTCTGGCAGTACAATTTTGCCACTTCCTGACCCTGACACAGGGCCAAAAGTGTTTTCTCAGCATGCTCTACAGAGTTAGGTTCGTCATACAATAGTCCGAGCGATTGAAAAAATGCATCTACATTAAGCAATGCCGGAACCCCTGACTCAAGGGAGAATGCCCAGTCCTGAGGGTCACCACGCAGCAGAGAAATAACTATTTTAACTTGCTGAGTGGGGTCACTAGAGGAACGGGGTTTCAGAGCAAAAAACAATTTGCAGTTATTTTTAAAGTTCAAAAACTTAGATCTATCCCCGTAAAACAAATCTGGAGTAGGAATTCTAGGCTCTAAGGCTGGAGTCTGAACAACATAATCTTGGATACTCTGAACTCTTGCAGCAAGCTGATCCACACGAGAAAACAAACCCTGAACATCCATGTCCGCGCCCAAATCCACCCAGAGATTAAGAGGAAGGAAAAAGACAAAACAGACTAAAGAAAAAAAAAATGGCTCAGAACTCTTTTTCTTTTCCTTCTTTTGAGATGCATTCAACTCATTTTTGGCCAGTTGCACTGTTATGGACTGGTAATTTAGGAGCGACATGTGACTAGCTCTGGGCAGGTGGTAACTATACAGACCGCAGTTCCTGATCTTAACACAACACTAGCAGTAGCCGTGGAATGTTCCTGTCACTCCCTGGACATCTCGTCACAGCCGGAGAACTAGCTACCCCTAAAGGTAGAAAACGGAAAGCTATCTTGCCTCAGAGAAAATCCCCAAAGGATAGGACAGCCCCCCACAAATATTGGCTGTGAGAGGAGAAGGAAATGACATACGTAGTATGAAACAAGATTTTAGCAAAGGAGGCCAATTCTAGCTAGATAGACAGTAAGGAAAGAAACACTGTGCGGTCAGTAATAAAAACTAGAAAAAGTCCACCGCAGAGATATGCAAAAATCTCCACACCTGACTAAAGGTGTGGAGGGCAAAATCTGCAGCCCAGAGCTTCCAGCTTAGCTAAATAGATCCATACTGATAAGCTGGACAAATGAGCAAACATAGAATGTGCTGAACAATAAGTCCACAACAAGTGGACTGCAAAAGGACAAGCAAGGACTTATCTTTGCAGAACGGGTCAGAGTGTCAGGGAAATCCAAGAGCCGTGCCTCCAAGCAGGAACAATTGGCAACTGGCATTGAGGAGGGATAAAGCCAGACTAATATAGCCGAGCAGAAAGAAGATCAGTGGACGCAGCTGCTGATGCTAAATCCAAGAAGCAGCTATACCACTCAAAACCACAGGAGGGAGCCCAAGAGCAGAATTCACAAAAGTGCTACTTACAACCACCGGAGGGAGCCCAAGAGCGGAATTCACAACAGAAGTCTGTCTGCGGTCCCTCCTTCCAATTGTCCTCCGCTGACCACACCAATGCTGCCTGTGTACCCCTGCCACATAATGGAAGCTGCATAGAGCCTATTTTATTATTTTAGGCCTAGGAAGTCTGTCTGCGATCCCTCCTTCCAATTGTCCTCCGCTGACCACACCAATACTGCCTGTGTACCCCTGTAGCCAAATTTAAGCTGCATAGAGCCTATTTTATTATTTTAGGCCTAGGAAGTCTGTCTGCGGTCCCTCCTTCCAATTGTCCTCCGCTGACCACACCAATGCTGCCTGTGTACCCCTGCCACATAATGGAAGCTGCATAGAGCCTATTTTATTATTTTAGGCCTAGGAAGTCTGTCTGCGGTCCCTCCTTCCAATTGTCCTCCGCTGAACACACCAATGCTGCCTGTGTACCCCTGCCAGATAATGGAAGCTGCATAGAGCCTATTTTATTATTTTAGGCCTAGGACGTCTGTCTGCGGTCCCTCCTTCCAATTGTCCTCCGCTGACCACACCAATGCTGCCTGTGTACCCCTGCCACATAATGGAAGCTACATAGAGCCTATTTTATTATTTTAGGCCTAGGAAGTCTGTCTGCGGTCCCTCCTTCCAATTGTCCTCCGCTGACCACACCAATGTTGCCTGTGTACCCCTGTAACCAATTTAAAACTGCATAGAGCCAACTTTTTGAGTTACCACATACTACCTTTGTCTGTCTGCGCCACTCAATCACGCGGTCCTCCACTGAAAAAGCTGAGCTTCAACCTTCAGGCTCTCATTAAGTCGTTTTTAATGTAACACTGCAGTTGCCCTACTACTTTTGTTGGGGCCTAGTAATGGTGTTTGCCGCTCCTTGGTGTTCTCCTCCAGGTTTCCTTGTCTGAGCTTCAACCTTCAGGCTCTCGTTAAGTAGTTTTTAATGTAACACTGCAGTTGCCCTACTACTTTGGTTGGGGCCTAGTAACGGTGTCTGCCGCTCCTTGGTGTTCTCCTCCAGGTTTCCTTGTCTGAGCTTCAACCTTCAGGCTCTCAGTAAGTAGTTTTTAATGTAACACTGCTGTTGCCCTACTACTTTTGTTGGGGCCTAGTAACGGTGTCTGCCGCTCTTTGGTGTTCTCCTCCAGGTTTCCTTGTCTGAGCTTCAACCTTCAGGCTCTCATTAAGTAGTTGTTTATATAAGACAGCAGTTGCCCTACTACTTTGGTTGGGGCCTAGTAACGGTGTCTGCCGCTCCTTGGTGTTCTCCTCCTCCTTGGTGTTCTCCTCCTCCTTGGTGTTCTCCTCCAGGTTTACTTGTCTGAGCTTCAACCTTCAGGCTCTCATTAAGTAGTTGTTTTTATAAGACAGCAGTTGCCCTACTACTTTGGTTGGGGCCTAGTAACGGTGTCTGCCGCTCCTTGGTGTTCTCCTCCAGGTTTCCTTGTCTGAGCTTCAACCATCAGGCTCTCATTAAGTAGTTGTTTATATAAGACAGCAGTTGCCCTACTACTTTGGTTGGGGCCTAGTAACGGTGTCTGCCGCTCCTTGGTGTTCTCCTCCTCCTTGGTGTTCTCCTCCATGTTTCCTTGTCTGAGCTTCAACCTTCAGGCTCTCATTAAGTAGTTTTTAATGTAACACTGCAGTTGCCCTACTACTTTGGTTGGGGCCTAGTAACGGTGTCTGCTGCTCCTTGGTGTTCTCCTCCTCCTTGGTGTTCTCCTCCAGATTTCCTTGTCTGAGCTTCAACCTTCAGGCTCTCATTAAGTAGTTTTTAATGTAACACTGCAGTTGCCCTACTACTTTGGTTGGGGCCTAGTAACAGTGTCTGCCGCTCCTTGGTGTTCTCCTCCAGGTTTCCTTGTCTGAGCTTCAACCTTCAGGCTCTCATTAAGTAGTTGTTTAGATAACACTGAATCAGGCCTACTAGTTTGGTTGGGGCCTTCTAACGGTGTCTGCCGCTCCTGGGTTTCCTCCTGTTTGTTTTTCTTGAGCTTCAATCTTCAGGCTCTCATTAGGTAGTTGTTAATGTAACACTGCAGTTGGCCTACTAGTTTGGTTGGGGCCTAGTAACGGTGTCTGCCGCTGCTTGGTGTTCTCCTCCACTGAACAAAGCAGTGCCGCCTGTTTCCTACTGTTACCAATTTAGAACTGCATTTAGCCTATTTAGTTACTTATTTGGCCTTACTCACTGTGTCAGCCTCTCATTACAGTTGTCCTCCACTGAACAAAGCAATGTCGCCTGGTTAGTCCCGTTACCAATTTTGAACTGCATTTAGACCACTTTATTATTTGGGCCTAGATCTGTGTTTCCTCCTCATCGTGCCCATTGCCCAGCCACTGCTAGATGAGTCCGCTGGTACATTGACCCAGACCACTACATTCCCCTTGCACTCTACACAGCCAGAATCTGACCCTGCTGAAAGTCAGGTTCCTCTTCCCGCATACTATACCACCTTACACGGGGACAAAGAGGAAGGTGCAGGTGAAAGTGCAGGTTCCTTCATCAGGTGGGGGGGCATACTCATTGGCGACGTCACTGGCACAGGGCCCCTCATAGTACGCAAAAGTCGCTGCCGTTGGGAGGCGCCCACGCCGTGCAAACACACCGCCGTACTGTGAGGGGCCCTGTGCCAGTGCCAATGCGAACGAGTGGGCCCCCCCTGCTTGCTCAGGATCACAGCACTTGCAACGTTGAAATACTTACCTCTCCCTGCTCCACCGCCGTGACGTAGTCCACGTTTCCTGGGCCCACTAAAAACTTTAACCAGCCCTACCCCCCACTTTAGCCAAATGACCCCCAATTTCCAATGCCTAACTATTATTATAAAGTAAATTAATATTGACAAGCTTCAGTAACAAGAATGGATGTTTTTGCCATTAAAATGGGCACTGTAGGTGTTTTCCTGGCCTCCACTCACTGCCGACTATGCTTCCCCATTGACTTGCATTGGGTTTCATGTTTCGGTCGATCCCCGACTTTTCGCGATAATCGGCCGACTTCACTCGACTCGACTTTTGACAAAGTCGGGTTTCGCAAAACCCGACTCGACCCCCAAAAAGTAAAAGTCGCTCAACCCTATTAATGACTATGTTACTATGTAAAATCGTGCCTGTGTCACTGAATCCCGTGGCTAAGCGAGTGTCCCCTAACACATGCAGTAAGCGTTATCTTACAAGTGCCATTACATGTTCTGCACACATAGTCATGCATATAAATACTTTACTTAGCATAACATTCCCTCTAGAAACCAATGACCTAATGGACACATAGCAAAATTGCTATACATAACAAGGGCATATTACCTAGAGTTAGGATAAGTCAGGTGACTGTGGGACGAACTGTGTTCCCCTCACAACCGAGGGGCGCCGTTTTGCTGCTCGCTTTTTCCAGGGGCGTGTGGATTGGTGGGGTACTATCGACAATTCATCAAAAACTATGTGAAAATAGCGGTGCCTCTAAACGAGCTGCTAAGGGGTACAGCCGGGGTACCCAAGAATCAATTGTTGTGAATTCTGTTCTCGAGCTCCCTCCTGTGGTTATGAATGGTACTTCGGCGAGTTCTGTTCATGGACTCCCTCTGGTGGCTGTGAGTGGAGCTGCTGGTTCTGAGGTTCCTTCTCCAGCTGATCTCGTTTAGGCCTTGGCTGGCTGTTCTATTTAACTCCACTCAGATCGTTACTTGATGCCAGCTGTCAATGTCCTAGTACTGGTTCAGTTCTCTTGGATCTTTCAGATGACCTGTCTACTTCAGCAAAAGCTAAGTCCCTGCTAGCTTATTTGTTACCACTGTTTTTTGTCCAGCTTGCTATCATGATTTTGTCCTGTTAGCTGGAAGCTCTAGGATGCAGAGTGGCACTACCGCGCCGTGAGTCAGTGCGGTGGTTTCTTTTGCACTCTCTGCGTGGTTTTTTGTTAGTTTTTATGCTGACCGCAAAGATACCTTTTCTATCCTCAGTCTGTTTAAGTTAAGTCTGGCCTCCTATGCTGAAACCTATTTCATTCCTGTGTTTGTGACTTCCATCTTAACTCACAGTCAATATATGTGGGGGGCTGCCTATTTCTTTGGGGAATTTCTCTGAGGCAAGGTAGGCTGTATTTTCTATCTTTAGGGGTAGTTAGCTCTTAGGCTGTGAAGAGGCGTCTAGGCAGAGTCAGGAACGCTCCACGGCTATTTCTAGTTGTTGTGATAGGATTAGGGGTTGCGGTCAGCAGAGCTCCCACTTCCCAGAGCTCGTCCTGTATTACTAGTTTGCTCATCTGGTCATTTCTAGTGCTCCTAACCACCAGCTCAACATAACATCAATGCACACTCTGGTGACAGAAGCAGGAGGAGGCCTTCCAGACCCTGAAAGAAGCCATGACATCAGCTCTCATACTGGCTTATGCAAATTTCAGTAGGCCGTTCCTCTTGTATACTGATGGCAGACTCTACGGAATCAGACCAGTCCTTTCGCAGATACAGAACAGGCACAAAAGGGTTATTGCCGCCAATGCCAGTAGGTCCCTACAGATGTAAGGGGTGTATGGGGCCGTCAATACTCCACTTCCTTTCTTTGGGTTGATACTGTGAATATTATCTGTATAGTGTAAGGTACCTAATTGTTGTGTTGTGAACCTGTTATTAGAGAAAGGTTAATGCTCATTTCTGGCCACTAGATGGCGCAATATATAGAATGGAAGATAGTATAGTGTAGTAAATACTTAAACATCGGAGGGGTCAGCTGCAGCTAAGAGAAGGAGAATTTCCTGATAGGGGTTAGATGGGCAAGGGTGCCCAAACCGCCTGCACGGGCTTAAGTGCCCAGAATGATAACAGCGACTACGCAAGGTTGATTAAGGGAGAAGCCCAGCAATCCGCAGCACCAGGCCTGAACAGTAGTAGGCTAGAACAGCAGCAGGAAAAGAAGCTTAAGACAGAAGCAGTGACAGTACGGGGACACAGGTGTCTCCATAATGTGGCACTTATCGCATGGGCTGATGCCCTCAGATCCGGTGTGAAATGGCTGAAGGAACTCTCAGGTGCAGTGAGTTTGGACCAGGAGGATGCTGTGTCACAGCAAAAGACAGTACAGATGAGCAGGTCGCTCACCAAGGGGCAACTGACTTCGGAGACTGATATTCTCATGTTTGGTGCGAAACAGACTAAGGAAGGTCTAACCATAGCAGAGCTGAACAGGGAGGATGCTGAGGACTGACGACCCGGGTACATGTTGTGTGACAGAGAGAAAAGTGCAGGGAAAGAGGAAGACATGTGCAATGTGAAACCTGCTGTAAATGCTGTGAAAAATATGGATGTGCTGCGTAAAGGAAACAGTAAAATTGTTCATTTGAAAGTTGAAATGGACTGTGTCTCTATTTATGCTGAGCAGAGAGGACCCTGACAGCGTAGAAAGTGGAGCCACTGGTATGCAGAGTAATGGACACTATTTTCATGTGAAGGGAGGCCAGGGCACAAATACCCCTGTGTAATCGGCTATAACTACGGCCCTGGCCCTCTCTCACTCAGACACGGAGTGAAACCCTCACGACTACATCTCCTTCCGGCTGAAACGCCTTGCTCTGGGGTGGGCCATGATGGAAAAGTTTGCAGAATACCTGACAGGCCCAAGATCCTTGTGCAGACTGATAACAATCTTCTAACCCATCTAGAAACTGCCCTGGAATAGCATTGGGTAACTTGTGTTGCAAAATTTGACTTCTTGTTCCGCTACTGCTGTGCCACAGAGAACACCAATGCTGATGGCCTTTCAAGGGTATCCTTCAAAAGTCCGAAAAGGAACTTTGATGAACACCTGGAAGAAGAGGAATTTATGGACTTCCACAAATTCACACCCCCAGCAGTAGTGGCACAGTCAAGTGGGGACACTAGGGAGAATTACCGTAGCATGGGATCAAGAACAAGATGATGTAGGGTGGCAGCAAGTAAACGGCTGGGTAGCCCTGAAAAAAGTACCCAATAAGGAAGAAAGTGCTGACCTAGATGAAGTATGTGCTACACCAGTGGGATAGGTTGGAAGTTCAAGGAGAGTTCTATACCGCAAGTGGTAACAGCCTGCTGACTTAAAGGCAAGTAGTAATCCCCAGAAGAGTGGCACGAGAAATTGCCAAAGAAGCTCATGAGTTTGGAGCCCACTTCGGACCAGGAAAGACCTAACAGTGCCTGACCTGAAGCGTTACATATATTGCCATCAGCTGGAAGCCATGGTTGAGGAATTTTGCCGACAGTGCCAGGTGTGTGACCTCACCACAAGCACAAAACAAAGTGCACATGTACAAGACATACAGACCAAAGAACTGCTTGAAGTTAAGTTTCCTTGATAGATTATATCGTGATGGGACAGTCGACTAGCGGTACACAGTACAGCTGAGTCATGACTGACCATTTCTCCAAGATTGCAATGGTCACCCCAAATTGGGACCAGACAGCTGCGTGAGCCATCTGTCAAATTTGCCATCTGTCGCCGTCCGTCGTTTGCTCGAATGGAAGCCTATGGGTGCCAGATCCGTCAAATGACGAAATCCGGAGATGGATTCCGTTTTTTTAAACTGAGCATGCTCCGTTTTTTTAGGATCCAATTAGCCAGATCTGCTAGTCAGATTAGGTGAAAAAACGGATCCGTCGCATTAGTTTTTCACAATCTGCGACGGATCTGTCAAGCCAACGGATTGTGACTGATGGCAAAAAACTGATGTGTGAAAGGGGCCTTAGCTGAAGAAGAGCTCTTCGATTTGGGGGACATTCAGCAAGCGGGATTCACGCATGCACAATGTGTATCTCTCTACAGGAACCAAGATCTTGCTCTTTTATCAGTACCTGAGTTACACCCATACGCCCCCCTCGTCCCCTTTTCCGTGATCAGCTCACATAGGCCAGGCTTTGGGATGTCCTCAGCCCTTCAGGATTTTATGAAAATCCCAACTTATGCAATAACTTCTCTCTGGATGCTCGCAGAAGTTTGAGATCACTGTCATATTTTTCATCAGGATATTACCTTTCCCCAGAGATCAAACATGACATGGCTGTTGTCAGTTATCTGGCCACTATGGATTTGTGGTTTATAGGCAGGGGTTAGAGATATGAGAAAACATGCATATTCTTCTCTGGTTCGCCATGATGCTGAAAATGTATATCCCATCCTTATCAGATTTATACAAACTCCAATATTCATACTTTTCTATTGTTGCGTCAGTACCTAGCAAAGATGTTTGAATGAATGGAATGTAGACCTGTGAAGAACAATAGTTATTTGTAAGGTGTTTGAGGAATCTGCTTTACACGAAACGACTTTGTAACGATATCGCTAGCGATCCGTGACGTTGCAGCGTCCTGGCTAGCGATATCGTTTAGTTTGACAGGCAGCAGCGATCAGGATCCTGCTGTGATGTCGCTGGTCGCTGAATAAAGTTCAGAACTTTATTTGGTCGTCCGATCGCCGTGTATCGTTGTGTTTGACAGCAAAAGCAACGATACCAGCGATATTTTACACTGGTAACCAGGGTAAACATCGGGTTACTAAGCGCAGGGCCGTGCTTAGTAACCCGATGTTTACCCTGGTTACCAGTGTAAAATGTAAAAAAAACAAACAGTACATACTTACATTCGCATCCCCCGCCGTCTGCTTCCCACACTGACTGAGCGCCGCAAAGTGAAAGTGAAAGCACAGCACAGCGGTTACGTCACCGCTGTGCCCTGCTACTGCCGGCGCTCAGTCAGTCAGTCAGTGCAGGAAGCGGACGCCGGGGGACGTGAATGTAAGTATGTACTGTTTGTTTTTTTTACATTTTACGCTGGTAACCAGGGTAAACATCGGGTTACTAAGCGCGGCCCTGCGCTTAGCAACCCGATGTTTACCCTGGTTACCCGGGGACCTCGGCATCGTTGGTCGCTGGAGAGCGGTCTGTGTGACAGCTCTCCAGCGATCAAACAGCGACGCTGCAGCGATTGGCATCGTTGTTGCTATCGCTGCAGCGTCGTTTCGTGTGAAGGTACCTTAATCCTCTCCAAAACATACAAGCCTTTTCCTGTGTGCCCGATCTGTACCTCTTTGTCCATACACAATGGCCAGACTCATTAGTATGCCATTTGTCCAAAAAGGAGCTCTTGCCTGCATTTTAATTAGTATTGTCATTTCTCTTGGTCTCCAATCTATACATCTGTAGTCTTGCTCATTTCTCGTGTAAAATTGTGTGATTCACATAAATGCACCTTTGATTGCTATCTCTTGTCTTACTGCAAAAAGAGAGAGGGGAGCAAGGAGGGTGAGTGGTGAGTTAATGTGGCTTGGTATCAGTCTGGTTCTGAATGACAGCTATTTTGTCCCTGCAATTCTGTGTGGAGTAGAGATTTTAATATTTTTTATGACATCCATAATCTCAACTTCCCACCTCTGTCTCCAAGACTTCTCTCGTGCTTCAGAAGTGAAATATTCAGGATGATCTGACTAATACCTAGACCCCACATTTTTAAATGTGCATGAAAAAAACACTTAAGGTATGTTTCCACGTTCAGGATGGCCGGCGGTATCGCCGCAGCGGCGAAGCCGCTCGGCGCTAAGCCCCGCCCCCTTTCTGGGACGCGATCATGCCGGATGTGTTAACTCTTCACATCCGGGATGATCGCTCTCTCCCATAGGGCCCTGTGATATGCCTTGCGGGGACGCTGCGTCCCCGCAAGGTGTACGGACATGCTGCGATCTGAAAAGACGCGCAGCATGTCCGGAGTCGCAGGGCCGCCGCGTGCGGGTTTCCACGCATAGTGGAGACGGGATTTCATAAAATCCCCTCCACTATGCAGGAACATCTGGACGCTGCGTGTTTGATGCTGCAGCTCTGCGCAGCGTCAAACAAGCAGCGTTTCCTGACCGTGGAAACATACCCTTAGACAGACCTATCACCTCACTTCACTAATCTAACTGTTCCTTCTTCCCTATTTCTAAATTTTACTCAGAATCTGGTCCCTCCTTATCTGTCTCCACATCCTCCATGCATCAAATAGCACTTGGTAACTGTACTTAGACAGATACTGACTGATGTCTGGATCATGCAGCTTTATCTGAAGACTCCTATCCATTATACTGATGGCTGGATCATGCATGACAAGAACTTGTCATCTATTGTGTCCTCCCTACATTCTTATAGATTGTAAGTGTGAGTACCCCAGGTTCCTGGTTGTCACAGTGGCATTGCTTTCCTCATGGGGAGAGTGATGTCACGCTTGGAAGCGAGGAAGGATCTTCTTTATCAGGTACACACAAGCATGCAACATGTCACACTCCAGGCCAGAAGGGGGAGCTCTGATCCAGGTTGTGGGTGGCTCCCCTATATATATTCTGGTCAGGAGGGAAAGTGAGTTCAGTTAGTTCCTGTCAGAGAGACAGAAGAGAAGGGTGCAGCCAAGAGAAGTGCTGCAGCTCCTGGAAAGAGATAGAACAGAAAGAAGAACAGATTGTAGTGAGCGTGTAGTAGAAGTGAGGCGCAGGAGAGTGAGAACTGAGGAGAGCGCAGACACCGGTAGCCAGAAGACCGGGGTTGTGTCGTACTCCAAGTGGCACAGTAGAAACTGGCGGGACAGCTGGATTGCAGATCACCTGTCCACCCCAACACCCGAAGACACAGTGGCACAGAGAGACCGGGTCGTGATAGAGACCCTGTAAAAAGGCTCGAGCCACCTGTCATACAGGTTAGTGTCCTACCTTCAAGGGGGACAGAGAGAACACGTGAGGACCTTGTGTGAGGCCTAGAGCAGCAAGGAACTACACCACAGCGCTAGAAGGAAGACTTCTAACTCCACCTGGTAAAGGGGTCTCCCAACTCACTTCCAAGCTGGCCGGACCCTACCTGTACCTGTGATCTGGTGCCCTGGACTGTGGCTGCCTGAATTCTTCAGTAAAACAGGTAAAAAGACTGCAAACCTGTGTCCTCCGTTTCGTGTTACACCATCCACCATCTTCATCTATACATCGGGAGCCCTGGGGACCCAGCTTCACCTGTGGGAAGCTATACCATCTTTGCTGCCATAACATCACCCCAGTAGACCCCTTTGAGTAGCGTCGGTCACCTCTGACCGAGAACCACAGGTGGCGTCATGAACACAAACTTTATTCAAACCCCATTTAAAGACATTCCCTTTTACTTGGGCGCCCAGGGCCACGGACCGGGTCGCCGCCACCGTGACATCTCCTTTAAGTACCAGACCCAGTACCGAGTACCCGATGGTCCTGGCGGGCATTCCATAAACTTGCAAGAAGAGTCCTCACTCCTCCTGTAACTGTTGAACTATGTGTTACTCAGTAATATCATTATTGTCTGTACATATCTCCCTCAATTGTAAAGTGCTGCGGAACATGTTGGCATTATATAAAGAAAACTATTATTATTATTTGTATTATTATTGTTATTGTAGTTATCATATCTGTAAGAAATTATTATTAACGTATCATTATTATTATTTATATCTTTGTAAGAAATAAGAATAATTCAGAAACAATAAAAATAATTTCTTACAGAAATAATAATTCCTTACAGAAATGATAACTATAATGTCAGTAAACAGCCAGGAGATCCCGCAGATTTCCCCCCTTTGTTGCCAGATGCTCATGAATCACCACTCTGCTGACTCCAATCGCCAAGACAGTTATGCAATTGGCTGACAATTCATGGACGAGGCCACGGATGCAGTCACTACTAGGCCAGATATTAAGAAGCTCACAGTGAACATATAGTATATACAGGGCTGCCACTAGTTATTTCGAGGCCCCATACAGGCAAAATTTTCGAGGCCCCCTTGAGACTCTGCCCAGGCACCACCCCTCAAACTGTCCACAGCACCACCATGCTCTCTTGGAAAAACTCCACTTCTCACCAATCACACATTAACAGTTCCCATCATCAGATCACACATATAGCCAGCAGCTTTTGTTTTGGCCAAAAGATATTTTAAGCCACCACCATGTCAAGGCAGACTCTTTTGGCCAAGCACTACTCTACTATATTCTATTAATCATTTGTTAAAATATCCAATATGATTTTGGTGTATTTTTATTTATTTTTCAATTTTTTAGAATTACCAATAATATCACATACAAGGGATAAATACCACACCATGACCAGACTCCATATTACTACTACATAGTGACCTATAATACCACATACAAGGAACAAATACCACCACACCATGACCAGACCACATATTACCACCACATAATGACCAAATAACAGCACCTACAAGGAACAAATACCGCCACACCATGGCCGGACAACATATTACCAACACATAATGACTGAATACTACAATACTGATCATTAATAAAAAAAAACAATACTGTCACGACACCTGGGTATTGCTGCTGCAGGGGAAACTGCACCCAGCAGCAACAGAGCTGGACTAGATGCCGAGTACTAACCTGATCACCAACGGGACCTTACACATGTGACAGAGTGATCAGGTAAAGCAACAGGACCTTAGACCATGTGACAGAGTGGGAGGCGGTCAGGAGGTGGAGCCAGACGCTGGGAAACAGAGAAGGGATAAGCATAAAAGAATAGTGAAGCAAGCAGAGGTCGTAGCCAGGAGATTACAAGATACCAACAGGGAGAGTCAGGGAATAGTCAGAAGCCAAGCCAGAAGTAGTAATCCAGGAAAACGAATAAAGTAAATCACGGAAAGCAAGACATTATGCAAGCCAGCACACACTCCAGAGGTCAAGCATACAGACTGTAGAAAACCTATAGCTGACAAGGATACCAGGTTAGGAGTGAGTATAAATAGCCCTGCCATCTTGAAAGAGAGGCTATCAACATTAACCCTGAGAGAACAGGACTTTAACCTTGTCCTAACCATGACAAATACTAATATCACCATAATGCCATTATACACAGGATATCTATACTTAATATGTAGTGTTTGTGTACAGGTAATACAGTGATCACCAGTGACATTATACACAGGAGCTCTGTATATACTGTCAGTGTGCAGGTAATACAGTGATCGCCAGTGACATTATACACACGAGAGCTGTATATATTGTACAGGTTATACAGTGATCAATGACATTATACACAGGAGCTCTGTATATAGTGTCAGTATAAAGGTAATACAGTGATCACTGTGACATTGTACACAGGACCACTGTATATAGTATACAGTGTATAGTGTCAGTGTACAGGTAACACACTGACTCATCAGTGACATCTCTAGGTGAAGCCCTTCATCTTTGTTTTTCATCTTTCATCCAGCACAGACCGCCATCCAGGGGCTGACTGGCAAATTTTGGCCTGGGGGGAAAGCACACAGCAGTGGCCCATGAGTAGCGGCTCATCCTTAAAGGGGTTGTCGGATCTTATGCTACATGTCTACAGACACTATGTGTGAATCCTCATACCGTGCGCACTGTGCGCTGTGAAGATTCTCTGGTGCTGGCAACAGGTGGTCTTGTGACTGCAAGCATGCAATATATATATTCCCAGCCACATTTCGACTAGACTGTTTTGGGCCTTGTTCAATACAGTTGCATTAGGCCATGCAAGTCTAGTCGACATGTGACCGCATGTATGCAAATCACAAACTTACAGCCACACGCCCGCCAAATGACCACAGCACTGCGAGCAATGTGAGAAGCACAAGTCTGCAGTCCATAGAATGACACAGAGTGAATGCACCAATGACACACACACACGCACAGCCCCACTGTATAATGACAGACACACGCACAGCCCCACTGCATAATGACACACACACAGCCCCACTGTATAATGGCACACACGCACAGCCCCACTGTATAATGATACACACACACGCACAGCCCAACACTGTATAATGACACACACACAGCCCCACTGTATAATGACCCACACACACAGCCCCACTGTATAATGACAGGCACATGCACAGCCCCACTGTATAAAGACAAACACACACAGCCCCACTGTATAATGACATACACACACAACCCCACTATATAATGACAGGCACACACATCCCCACTGTATAATGACACACACACGCACAGCCCCACTGCATAATGACACACACGCACAGCCCCACTGTATAATGACACACACACGCACAGCCCCACTGTATAATGACACACACACGCACAGCCCCACTGTATAATGACACACACACATGCACAGCCCCACTGTATAATGACATACACACACAGCCCCACTGTATAATGGCAGGCACATGCACAGCCCCACTGTATAATGACACACACGCACCACAGCCCCACTGTATAATGACACACACACACACAGCCCCACTGTATAATGACACACACGCACAGCCCCACTGTATAATGACAGGCACACGCACAGCCCCACTGTATAATGACACATACGCACAGCCCTACTGTATAATGACACACACAGCCCTACTGTATAATGACAGGCACACGCACAGCCCCACTGTTTAATGACAGGCACACGCACAGCCCCACTGTATAATGACACATACACACACGCACAGCCCCACTGTATAATGACACACACACGCACAGCCCCACTGTGTAATGACATACACACACAGCCCCACTGTATAATGACACACACGTACAGCCCCACTGTATAATGACACACACACACGCACAGCCCCACTGTATAATGACACACACACACAGCCCCACTGTATAATGACAGGCACATGCACAGCCCCACTGTATAATGACAGGCACACGCACGGCCCCACTGTATAATGACACACACATGCAGCTCACACACACGCACGTGGAGCGGCCCCCAGATGCAGGACGGCGGGGTACTCGGTACCGGGTCTCTCGGTTGTGAGGATGTCACGGTGGCCTGACCCGGTCCGTGGTCCTGCGAAGGGGCGCCCAATAAAAGGTGTAAGTGGTGGTGTAGGTTGCAGTAAATAACGAGGACACAGGGTTGCAGTCTCTTTACCTCTTTACTGAAGGCTTCGGCATCCGCAATCCAGAGCACTGTTAACTGGGCTGGCTGAGACCGGCCGGTCCGAAGGCACATCCAGAGTTCCCTTTGCAGGTGGAAATCAGTGCCTACCTACTAGCGCCTGGGTGTTGTAGTACTTCCCTGCTGAGCACCACGGGATAGTCCTCACAACTGTCGTGTATGTTTCTGTTCTTTCTCTCCATCCCCCAGATGATATGGATAGGACGCACCCGTATGACGGGGTAGGCCTGGAGTTATTTTATAGGGACCCTAGAGACGCCCCTCTCCCACAATTGCCTCCGTTGTCTTCATTAGGTGATTTAGGTGAGGCAGCCAACCTAAAATTAACTGCCCTGCCGTTGGTTTGAAGTAATGCGTAGAGCCCGATACTTCTTCGGCGTTCCGGCCACCGGCTACGTGCCTCAGTAGGATGTTGCCGATCTCGGGGCACGACTCCTACTGGTTCTATCGCCTTTGTGCTGTGATCTCGTTTCTCACTTCTCCACAATATCACTATAATAATCACTTCGACTTCAATTTTTTTTTATTCATTATCAACAGTCCTATTCCTTATCACTATCTATCTACATACTACTATGTAAAACATCATTACTTTCCAACTTTCTTAACGCAACATTATATCTTGACTAACTGCAACAGTGAACATCCCCTTTAAGAGGGACATTTCAAGTCTCTTTGAGGTAGTGCAACTCTCAAGCTGCAAGTCTGCAATAAACAAGAGCTTCTGCGCTGTATCCAGGAACAGTCTCTTCCAAAAGCTCCTTCTTTTGTAAAACCAGTAGAGGGCACCTTTAAGAAGGTGCGAAATATATACAACACAGTTTGTGAACCATTCACCGTCCATGATTCGGCAGTCTTTTAAAACACTCATGCAAAACAAACATAAAGCATTAGGGATCCCGGGTAAACAAAGGGATACCTTTAAGAACTAACCCTGGCCGGGTCTTAGCAGCAAGACAGCAGGAAGACAAACAGTTAAATTAACTATTTACATTTTCGCGGCATCGAGGTTTAATCTTGCGACTGTAACGGCTTTACCTCGCATACCACCCCTCTCAGCCGAGGACGGGTGGGACCCAGGGTCACACGATGGGTCAAGGCAGCCTGGTGGTCCGTAGGGGAGGTGGCAGTCGTCTTGCCTGCAGCGGGCCCGGTTTCCGGGGCCTCAGTTGCAGCCGAGAGAGCTGCGCACCGCTGGACGTCTTGGGCTCTCCAGCCAGTCCCCCTTTGCCACTGGGTGTAAACCACGGCATCCCCGGGTTGTAAGTCGCGGTCTGCATCGACCTCCCCGTAGCAGGGCTCTACCTCGTTCGGGGTGACGTGCACCTTCAGCGGCTCCCCGATCTCCTGGATGACTCCCCTTTAGTGTTGAGCGATACCGTCCGATACTTGAAAGTATCGGTATCGGAAAGTATCGGCCGATACCGGCAAAGTATCGGATCTAATCCGATACCGATACCCGATACCAATACAAGTCAATGGGACACCAAGTATCGGACGGTATCCTGTATGGTTCCCAGGGTCTGAAGGAGAGGAAACTCTCCTTCAGGCCCTGGGATCCATATCAATGTGTAAAAGAAAGAATTAAAATAAAAAATAGGGATATACTTACCCTCTGACGCGCCCTGGACTTTACCACCGTAACCGGGAGCCGTTGTACCTAAGAATGCGCGCTTGAAGGGCCTTAGATGACGTCACGGTGCTCTGATTGGTCCGTAGCGGTCGCGTGACCGCTACGCGACCAATCACAAAGCCGTGACGTCACCTAAGGTCTTTCAAGTGCTTGAAATACCTTAGAAGACGTCCGCAGCTTCTGATTGGTCGCGTAGCGGTCGCGTGACCGCTACGCGACCAATCACAAAGCCGTGACGTCACCTAAGGTCTTTCAAGCGCTTGAAAGACCTTAGGTGACGTCACGGCTTTGTGATTGGTCGCGTAGCGGTCACGCGACCGCTACGGACCAATCAGAGCGCCGTGACGTCATCTAAGGCCCTTCAAGCGCGCATTCTTAGGTACAACGGCTCCCGGTTACGGCGGTAAAGTCCAGGGGCCGCCGGAGAGGTGAGTATATCCCTATTTTTTATTTTAATTCTTTCTTTTACACATTGATATTAATCCCGATACCGATTCCCGATACCACAAAAGTATCGGATCTCGGTATCGGAATTCCGATACCGCAAGTATCGGCCGATACCCGATACTTGCGGTATCGTAATGCTCAACACTACTCCCCTTCCTTCCTGAGAGTTGAAGGTTACCACAACACCCCACTTCGGCGGAGGGTCGTCCACATTGTCCTTCAGATCAACCATGACCGCAGGTCGAGTCTCTCTCCCTCTCTCCTTCCTCCGCGCAGCCACCAGGTGCCGCTGGTGCTCCATCAATGGCAGGATCTTCAGGTCCCGCTCCCGCGGCTCACGACCCGGTGACGGGGTTCGCAGGTCCTCCGCGGTCGGAATGGGTGAAGAGGGGAATGCAGGGGACAGGCGGATCTCCGCAGAGTGGACAAGCCGGGAACCCACACGAGTGTGGGCGTCCCGGCAGCGTGCCAGCTGCCGGGCTTCGGCCGCGGCCACCCAGTCTTCTGGCGACTGGCGGCTGGCCTCCCCAGGGGCAGCTCTGCAACGGTCAATCCCCGCAGCGACGGTGGATCCAGGCTTGCTTCTGATGGTGAGGCCCTGCGCCGGGCCGGGGTGTCCCCATGTGGCTGCCTGGAATTCGCCATGTCTGTCCCCTCTTCTGGGTCATCTTCCCGCGATCTCTTTCGGGGGCTGCCCCGTCTCCATGGTCTCCACCCTCCATAGAGAATGAGGAGGCGGACCTCGGCTGCTGACGGACATGTCCTCAGGATACAGCAATATTTAGACTGGGCGGCCATGGTTCTTCGCGCTCTTCAGTCTGTCCACGCCCACAAATCCACACCCTTCTTCTTCTCCTGCGCTCCGCGTTGCGCTGTAATGGCGGCGGTTTTGGCGGGAACTTTTGGCGGCAAATAGCAATATACAGTCTTGGCAATAAATCACGGTTCAAGCACAATTCAGTCACAGTTCCAAGGCACACATGACCTGATTCTTCAGGCTTAAGTAGATCCTGTTTGTGACGCCAAGTTGGAGCGGGCGCCAGACGCAGGACGGCGGGGTACTCGGTACCGGGTCTCTCGGTTCTGAGGAAGTCACGGTGGCCTGACCTGGTCCGTGGTCCTGTGAAGGGGCGCCCAATAAAAGGTGTAGGTGGTGGTGTAGGTCGCAGTAAATAACGAGGACACAGGGTTGCAGTCTCTTTACCTCTTTACTGAAGGCTTCGGCATCCGCAATCCAGAGCATTGTTAACTGGGCTGGCTGAGACCGGCCGGTCCGAAGGCACATCCAGAGTTCCCTTTGCAGGTGGAAATCAGTGCCTACCTACTAGCGCCTGGGTGTTGTAGTACTTCCCTGCTGAGCACCACGGGATAGTCCTCACAACTGTTGTGTATGTTTCTGTTCTTTCTCTCCGTCCCCAAGATGATATGGATAGGACGCACCCGTATGACGGGGTAGGCCTGGAGTTATTTTATAGGGACCCTAGAGACGCCCCTCTCCCACAATTGCCTCCATTGTCTTCATTAGGTGATTTAGGTGAAGCAGCCAACCTAAAATTAACTGCCCTGCCGTTGGTTTGAAGTAATGCGTAGAGCCCGATACTTCCTCGGCATTCCGGCCACCGGCTATGCGCCTCAGTAGGATGTTGCCGATCTCGGGGCACGACTCCTACTGGTTCTATCGCCTTTGTGCTGTGATCTCGTTTCTCACTTCTCCACAATATCCTTCGCTTCGTGTCCTTTCTTAGGATGCCGCCGCAATGGAGTGCAGGCGCGGCTCCGTAACGATCTGTCCTTTTCGCTAGGCCTCTGCCAGGATCCCACCCCTGACAGGGACCCCCCTGGATCTTCCCAAGTAACGCTCTTCTCTCACTAGATGTTACCTGGGCAAAACCCAGTCAGCTTCTCCCTAACTTCCTATCCAACCCCCAATTTTACCAGAGTGTGAGGAGTGGCCTAATACATAGAACCCTTTGCTCCCCCTGGTGGACGGAGTGTGAAGTGTAATGTGTGACTGTGATACCTGGTCAGGTGAACTCCTTTAGTGCCATCAGATGTACCATCACTCCCCTTAGTGGCGGAGCATCAGTACTGCAACGACCAGGACTCTGGGGCGCTGCACACGCAGCTCACACACACGCACGCAGCTCACACACACGCACGCAGCTCACACACACACGCAGCTCACACACACACGCAGCTCACACACACACACGCAGCTCACGCACACACACACGCAGCTCACGCACACACAGCTCTCACACACACAGCTCACACACACACAGCTCACACACACACACACACAGCTCACGCACACACATGTCGTAGCTGTTTTCGCTCTGACCCAGAGTCAGTACGTCAGATCACCAGTGAGGCCTAATTGTGGAATTACGCCCTTAATTGACAAGCGCTTGGAGACAAAAAGACACCTCACACATATCCTGTGAGCAAGTCACTTTTATCTGATATATTAAAACCAAGGCAATGCTTTATACCATTTACACAAAATGCATTTCAATGTAACTCATGTAGCCCCCACCATCACCCAGGGTCATACTTTATTTACCACAACTCAGACCATGTTGTGGCTGACTATTGAGAACATACATGATAAGAAGTATAGTCTCCTTGAAGAGGAGACCGTCAGACTACTGCGTCAACAGATTCTAGTAATTCTAACACTTAAAAGCAAGAGGCACTTAAAGGCAAACTATTAATCCTTCTATAACACACACACGCAGCTCACACACACACGCAGCTCACATACATGCACGCAGCTCACACACACAGCTCACACACAGCTCACACACACACAGCTCAGACACACGCAGCTCACACACACACGCAGCTCACACACACGCACGCAGCTCACACACACAGCTCACACACACAGCTCACACACAGCTCACACACACAGCTCACACACACACAGCTCACAGACACACGCAGCTCACACACACATGCAGCTCACACCCACACAAACGCAGCTCACACACACACACGCAGCTCACACACATGCACAGCCCCACTGTATAATGACATACCCACACAGCCCCACTGTATGATGCACATGTACAGCCCCACTGTATAATGACACAGACAAACACAGCCCCCTGTATAATGACAGGAACATGCACATCCCCACTGTATAATGACAGGCACATGCACAACTCCACTGTATAATGACACACACATGCACAGCCCCACTGTATAATGACAGGCACACGCACAGCCCCACTGTATAATGACACACACATGCAGCTCACACACACGCATGCAGCTCACACACACACGCAGCTCACACACACACGCAGCTCTCACACACACAGCTCACACACACACACAGCTCACACACACACGCAGCTCACACACACACACACACGCAGCTCATACACACACACGCAGCTCACACATGCACGCAGCTCACACACACAGCTCACACACACAGCTCACACACACACAGCTCACACACACAGCTCACACACACAGCTCACACACACGCACGCAGCTCACACACACGCACGCAGCTCATACACACACAGCTCACACACAGCTCACACACACACACACAGCTCACACACGCAGCTCACACACACGCAGCTCACACACACGCAGCTCACACACACATGCACAGCCCCACTGTATAATGACATACCCACACAGCCCCACTGTATGACGCACATGTACAGCCCCACTGTATAATGACACACACACACAGCCCCACTGTATAATGACAGGCACACGCACAGCCCCACTGTATAATGACAGGCACATGCACAACCCCACTGTATAATGACACACACATGCAGCTCACACGCACGCACGCAGCTCACACACACAGCTCACACACACGCAGCTCACACACGCACGCAGCTTACACACACGCACGCAGCTCACACACACGCAGCTCACACACACGCAGCTCACACACACGCAGCTCACACACACAGCTCACACACACGCAGCTCATACACACACACGCAGCTCACACACACACACGCAGCTCACACACACACACGCAGCTCACACACATGCACAGCCCCACTGTATAATGACATACCCACACAGCCCCACTGTATGATGCACATGTACAGCCCCACTGTATAATGACACACACACACGCACAGCCCCACTGTATAATGACACAGACAAACACAGCCCCCTGTATAATGACAGGCACATGCACATCCCCACTGTATAATGACAGGCACACGCACAACCCCACTGTATAATGACACACACATGCACAGCCCCACTGTATAATGACAGGCATATTATCCTCTATATAATGAATTTAATATTGTCTTAATTATTATTGTTATCATTGCTGTAGTGAATGATTATTATTAACTTTTTAGTATTCTGACCTTGTTATCTCGGTAAATAATAATTATTATATTTGCAATGAATTGCTATTAATATTATATCTTATTATTATTAATATCTCTGTAAGGGTTATTGTAATTATTACCACTATCACCTGTGTAAGGAATATTGGTGTAAAATAATAATACTGATAATAGTAATGCTGTTAGTTCAGCTCCATGCTGCGTTCACGGTCGGCATCCACCAGGTGGCGCTGTGATGTGTAGCTTCCTGCCCAAGGCGTCGCTCTCTATGACTCGCCGTCATCAGCTCCTTGAGGTTGGCGGAAGTGCCGCGTCAGCCGGGGGTTGTCAGGCTGTGTGATGGAGAGAGGGAGAATGCAGCTGCCGCAGAGCCCGAGCGCCTTGTGTTTCGATAAAGATGAGTTCATGAAGGTTGGAGCCGTTGTCTGTGACTCCTGTGTGCCCCCGAGTGTCTGTGTGTGAAGTCACTGCACCATCAGCTGTATACGTGCTGTGTATGCGCAGCAGTGTCCTGTGTGGCAGCAATGCCGGGAGCTAGAGCTGACTGCCTGCTGCTTCCTTATCTAAAGGGCCAGTTTCCCGGAGATCTAGTGATACTGTGTAGGTTAATAGTGTTACAATGCTGCTCTGAAAATGCGACCATTGGGAGAAAATTACCTTCTTTCCTCCCAGGAGCCGCTGACTTTCAGTCACGGAAAGTCCACAGAGCGGCTTTCAGTCACGGGACGTGCGCAGAGCGGCTTTCAGTCACGGGACGTGCGCAGAGCGGCTTTCAGTCACGGGACGTGCGCAGAGCGGCTTTCAGTCACGGGACGTGCGCAGAGCGGCTTTCAGTCACGGGACGTGCGCAGAGCGGCTTTCAGTCACGGGACGTGCGCAGAGCGGCTTTCAGTCACGGGACGTGCGCAGAGCGGCTTTCAGTCACGGGACGTGCGCAGAGCGGCTTTCAGTCACGGGACGTGCGCAGAGCGGCTTTCAGTCACGGGACGTGCGCAGAGCGGCTTTCAGTCACGGGACGTGCGCAGAGCGGCTTTCAGTCACGGGACGTGCGCAGAGCGGCTTTCAGTCACGGGACGTGCGCAGAGCGGCTTTCAGTCACGGGACGTGCGCAGAGCGGCTTTCAGTCACGGGACGTGCGCAGAGCGGCTTTCAGTCACGGGACGTGCGCAGAGCGGCTTTCAGTCACGGGACGTGCGCAGAGCGGCTTTCAGTCACGGGGCGTGCGCAGAGCGGCTTTCAGTCACGGGACGTGCGCAGAGCGGCTTTCAGTCACGGGACGTGCGCAGAGCGGCTTTCAGTCACGGGACGTGCGCAGAGCGGCTTTCAGCCATGGGACGTGCACAGAGCGGCTTTCAGTTGCCACTTCCAGCACTGCTCATTATACAGTATACACACCCTGGCACTATGCCTGACAGCACGTTGTGCCACAGATGCACTGCAGAGCCGGCTGTCAGTGCTGGGTATGCTTCCAGCCGTCCCCCAGTATAGTGAGATGACTGTAGTGGCTCTGTGCGCGCCGCTATGACTGAAAGCCGTCGGCTCCAGTAAGAAAAATAAGTTACCGTAGTTTTCTCCGAATAGTTGCACTTTCAGCGCAGCGGCCAGACTGCATTGTAACGCTATTATCTGCACATTATCCCTGTATCTGCAGGTATATAGCATTTTCCGGGGTGATGGCACCCCTTACATTCTCCATTTTAATATATTTTTACATTTCATGACTCTGGTATCGGTAATTTTCGTGAAATATTGCATTCCTGTTGTGTACATGTATATTTCTCTCTCACTAGGACTCATTTGATGTTGACCACTTTGTGTCAGAATGTAGAAAGCGCGTGCAGCTGGAAGATCTTCGGAACGATCTTGAGATTTATTACCGTCTCCTGAAAACTGCCATGGTGGAGCTCATTAACAAGGACTACGCAGACTTTGTCAACCTCTCCACCAATTTGGTACGATATATTTCTTTGATTTTCATATACTTTCAGATGTGTTAAAGGGGAATCTGACAGCAGGTTTTTGCTAGGCCATCGAAGAGGAGCATGATGAAGGGGCTTACACCCAGGTTACAGCGATGTGTCACTTACTGAGCTGGGTTTTGCTATTTCACTACAATCAGTGTCTTATCAGCAGGAGATTATCACTACAGGACAACTGACCTGCATCCAACCACATCCCCAGCAGTGATTAGCAGCTCTGTCACCATACAATGTATATGTATAGCTGTGGTGTGGGAAGGGTTACAGACAGCTCAACAACTGAGCTCTGCTAGATCTGCAGCAGAGAAAACTGCGACTACATCATAACGTCTGCCCCCAGTAAACTAAGTGATACTTAGCTATCCCTATATAATGCTGTTGTCAGATTACATGGCAAATGCCTGCTGACGGATTCCCTTTAAAGTGGTTGTCCAGTGAAACTACCCCATTAGGACTTAATTATCACTGGGTCCTATACCGATCAGCAGAGCACTACATTTTTATGCCTGAAGAGGCACTTCTATCCCCATTAGTATAGATCGGCAGTGCACATGTCTTACCGCTGGTCCACTCCTTCTCTTTTGGGCTTCCAGGAAATGCGGAGTGCAGCATTCAGCACCTGAAAAGGGAATGAATGGCGCACGTGTCCAGCATACTCACTGTCACCCCATTGTAATGGGGAGGAGAGTTCCCGTCTCTACCAGTCGGTGCCGGTCACAGCTCTCAGAGCCCCCCAATGTAAGGTGTCCCTGATCCTAAGAATAAGTGTTTACTTATTTTTCACTGGAGTACCCCTTTAACACACTTTCAAAAACAAAACCTTAAAGGGGCATTCCTCTTAGGACTTTCTGTCAATATGTGGCAACAAGAGGTGAACGAGATTAAACACATGAATTTGCGCTATTGTTTTTATTAGGTCTCATTCCCACGTCCATGTTTTAAATACCTGTTCTACACTGAGCTGAGAGGTTTTTTTGCAGACTATCTGTAAAAGAGGTGCTTGTTTTTTATCTGATGTGCGAACCAAATTCACCCATTCAGCTTAGTTAGTTTGTGGGAAAAAAATGGATGGCGCTTAGATTTTTTATTTTTAAAATTTCACCATTTATGTTTGAGGAAAAGAGTGGTATTTAAACTTTTATATGTTTTTAATGATTGTTTTTACATTTTCAGTAACTAGTCCCTCTACAGGACTTGAACCTGCGATCGTTTCATTGCTCACACTATTTACTGCAGTACCACAGGTTCTGCAAAATCAAGGTTCTCCTATCCTGTCGTTTTTGTTTTTTTTCCGCTCAATAAAGTAGCCAGTACGGTGTTGAAACGCGTTGTGAATAAAAAACCTTTTTATCATTGTTGAAGAATTGATTTACTCTAGCTGCCCACCTTATGTGTTTTATCCAACTTGATACACTGGTTATAATATAACAGGCATTGATTTGGACACCAGGCCTTGCACTGAGAGAAGAATACAGTGTCAATGCATATTATACAAGCCACTAATCGCCACTATTTTAACCATTTAGATGCTTATGTCTAGTCACAGACAGGAGCATTTAAATAGTTCCTTACTGCCACAGCATCCACAATCTGATGGGAACAGCTCCCACCCACTTTCTGCATAGTGACCTTTTCTCAGATCAGAGCATACCTAGAAAGCACTCCTGTAGAAGTCAGTAAGTCAGAACAAGTCTATTGCTTTCTATGTGGCTGCTGAAAAGTCATCTGTTCCTTATAGACTTAGTGGCCAGAGAAGGAGCTGCTGTATCGACGTGACCACACTGGAAGCAGGAGAATCTCTGCCATCAGTGCAATGACCAGGGGGGAGATCGTTGCACCAAAGAACATCAATGGAGTTAGCAACTACCTGCCGATAGCTCAGTTAAAAATTGCACTTTTTTTTTTAAGTTTACCATGAAAATCTGATTTAAACAATAGGTCATCTTGCTTTTGATCCCTGAATTTGTAAAAAAAAAAAAAAAGTAAAAAATTAAAAATTTGCCGCAAGCACTTGAATAAAATGGCTATGGAAAAATGATACCAAGCTATTGGAGTCACCGTGCATCGGAATGAACCCAGGATGTTGTACTCAAGGCTCCCACCATCTCTTGCATTGGTGTTTTTGGTTTCCTTTTGTGGGAGGCAATTGGCTTTATTGGGACATAGTGACCATGCTGCTATTTGAAAACAAAAAGTTTGATTTTGTTTGAGATCTTCCTATTCTTATTGTACAGGTTGGAATGGATAAAGCTCTGGGTCAACTTTCCGTACCACTGGGACAATTGAAAGAAGAAGTATTGGTATGTCTGGTATATTTCTTACATTTTGGTTATACAAATTCGTTGCAACAAAAAATGGATCTATAGATATTATAAACTTTATTTTGATAAAACCAGCAAAAGACTGGTTTAAATACTGGTACCGTGATTGCACCAGATGCATGCTCTATCATATGACACACTATATAGCTTTACTAAACTTAAATCGCCTCTTCCAATTTTCAGAGCCTGAAAACATCAGTTAATGACAGCATAAGTGCGGTAGATGAACGTCTGGCCAAACAAGATGATATACGAAAAAAAAAGGCAAGTCCATGATCCTCATGCTGATTTTTTTTTATTTTGATGGTGGTAGATCTTTATGCTACTGTGACATCAGTTTACATGTGGATTTTGTTGACTCCTACTGAAATGAGGGATTGTATCTTCTAAACCGTAGGGCACAGTTAAGGGTCCTTTTACTCAGGCCTCTAAATTGCTAAATGATGGTGTGATGATACTGCATTTAATCTTAGTTATCCAGATGTCTATTTTCAGTAAGCCCGGAGGCATAGACTGTTATATTTATGTTGACTTTTGAATTTGTGTTGATTCTTCAGTTGGTCAAGAACCATAGACTGTTGTCATACGAGCCTTAAACATTGATTTTTGATATGTTTGAATGGCTGATGTTTGCCTCTTATATCAGTTCCTACGGCTTATTGCCTGCTATCTTTGCGAGACGGTGATGTAGGGTCATTGAACAATGGATTTTTGCTTAATATGTTGATTGACCATTCTGTGGGTCCTGTGGCTTGTTGACTTGCAAAACAGAAGAGGAAAAACTATACAAATTGATTTAATATTCAAACAATGCAAATTAATCTCATCACGCCTTCCTCTTGACCTCTGGATGATGGCTAGAAGGACAACAGTTGTGAACTATATAAGGTTTATATGCCTCTTTAACCAGGGATCCAAAGTACTAGAGACTCTTTACAAAACCACATCCAGGAACACTCTACAAGATAGCTGCCAGAACGTCATGTCTCAATCACAAGGGACACAGATTTGATATTCTAAGAAAATGCCAGTTTAGGTTACCACAGCCCATCTGAAAACAATACAGATCTGTTCCATTGACCATCACTGAACCCATTAATATGTTTGGGAAAGTCAGAATTTGGACTCACTGGTCACTCGAGCCCCATGGATACCTTCGGGTAAGCCCAGGATTAGGACCCACTGGTTATCTGGCTCCATGGAGATGTTTGGAGAAGATAGGTTGTGACCCTCCCGTCACCTGGCCTTGTATCTCAATGAACTGTCAGCTTCCTTATCTTGTCAGTACCTCTTCTCTGTGGGTGCCACAGGTGGGGTAGTTGGCCCTGGAAGCTCCTAAGTCGCAGCTGCTTTCTAATCCTGACGTGCCAGCGGAAGGGTGAGACTTTGTAATTTTGCACCCTCTTGGGTATTTTGCAGGGAATGTTTTATATGTTGTTGTCTGTTTTGTGGTTCAGTAAAGTATTGCCACACTGTTTTACCCTCATCCTTTGTTGCCTGGGTAGTATTAAGCCCACGGTAAAAAGAAAGTGGGTGTTAAGTGGGATGAGCCCTGGCCCAAGCAGTCTCGAGCCAGCAGACGATAGCACCACTGACCCCCCGTATTTCCACAGATGGGTTTATGCAAACACTTGTTCATGTATTTCTGTCCACTGCTGTCATAAACTTTACACAATTGTAAGGATCACATTCCCTATTGATATGAGGGGATCTGCTGGCAAATGCTCATTTTTAAGCCTGGATAAGAGATGTGATCAAACTCCAATCAAGCGTTCTGTCATTGAAGTGCTTGGCCTTTTAGACTGGGCAATGATCTGAGGCACAGGCCATATGAACATTTATTAGGATGTTTATCACAATTTGTGAAGAGCTCCCAATTCTGGCCTTCATAATGCGGTAAATAACCTCATCCAGACAGAACATGCTGAATCTTGGGTTTGATGGCTAACTTTTCTTTGTTTCAGATGTGTGTGTTAAGGATGATTCATGTTATACGTTCTGTTGAGAAGATTGAAAACATTTTGAACTCCCAGAACCATAAAGAAAATGCTGAGCTAAACGGGTGAGACTTGGGCCTCATGCACACAGGCACATGATTGCACTGTATAAATTCCTGTACGCCTTTTACCCATATTTATGCTTGGGGAGGTTTTTTCCGCTCTGATTTTGTATGAATCTGTCAGTAAAATGAATGCCAACCAATGGTAGTTTTCTCTCATAGAAGCTATACAGGGGTACATGGAATGCCCATGTGTGTCGCTGCAGTGCAGAGCCAAAGGACTACTGTTCACATGGCTCCTAATGCTATACAGTATTTGTCAGTAAGTTTGGAACAGGATAGCAGCTGTCTGTGACCTTCCCATATGCTCTGATCATTAACAATAAGAAAGCATTCAGAATAAAATGGCATGGTTCTATAAAAATAATTTCATGTATGATTATGGTGAAACCTGTTAGAGACAAGCACACAGTTGCATTAAAAAAATCTCTTCTAGAGCAGTGTTCTCAAGTACCCCAACATGTTTTTAGCGTTTCTACAATACTTTACATTGGATTGTTAATGGCCCAGAAATGTTCTGTGAATATTGACAAATCATGATCTGTAGGGGGTAGATGTGGATCACAGTTCAGAAACTGTTATGAAAGGGTGGTCCTTCCAACAAAGATGTGTCAGCATAGTTTGTGTAGGATAAAGGTACCTTCACACGAAGCGACGCTGCAGCGATAGCGACAACGATGCCGATCGCTGCAGCGTCGCTGTTTGATCGCTGGAGAGCTGTCACACAGACCGCTCTCCAGCGACCAACGATGCCGAGGTCCCCGGGTAACCAGGGTAAACATCGGGTTACTAAGCGCAGGGCCGCGCTTAGTAACCCGATGTTTACCCTGGTTACCAGCGTAAAAGTAAAAAAAACAAACGGCACATACTCACATGCGTCCCCCAGCGTCTGCTTCCTGACACTGACTGAGCTCCGGCCCTAACAGCACAGCGGTTTCACTTTCACTTTAGGGCCGGCGCTCAGTAAGTGTCAGGAAGCAGACGCTGGGGGACGCATGTAAGTATGTGCTGTTTGTTTTTTTTACTTTTACGCTGGTAACCAGGGTAAACATCGGGTTACGAAGCGCGGCCCTGCGCTTGGTAACCCGATGTTTACCCTGGTTACCAGTGTAAAACATCGCTGGTATCGTTGCTTTTGCTTTCAAACACAACGATACACAGCGATCGGACGACCAAATAAAGTTCTGGACTTTATTCAGCGACCAGCGACATCACAGCAGGATCCTGATCGCTGCTGAGTGTCAAACGAAACGATATCGCTAGCCAGGACGCTGCAACGTCACGGATCGCTAGCGATGTCGTTTCGTGTGAAGGTACCTTAAGACTGCAAATCTGCCAAAGGAAATCTGCTGTGATCTACTGGTCTTTTCAAAGATGTGATTGTTTTGAAAAGATTTCACAGCAAAAATATATAGTCCCATTGATCTGCTTTACAGTCGCATATACAATGAAGAAAAGATGAGCTGGTGAAAAAGAGCACCCAGCCTGTTTAATGGGGTAATCAGGCATGCCCCTTTTATAGGGTGGTGAGTGTGGCCAATATCATCACTTCTGCAGTTCTTACTAGTGATGAGCAAGTGTACTCGTTGCTTGGGTGACCTCCGAGAATTTTTTAGTGCTCGGAGATTTCGTTTTCATCCCTGCAGCTGAATGATTTACAGCTATTAGCCAGGCTGAGTACTTGGGGGTTGCCTGGTTGCTAGGGAATCCCCACACGTAATCAAGCAGGCTAGTAGCTGTAAATCATTCAGCTGCGGCGATGAAAACTAAATCTCCGAGCAGTCATAAATACTCAGAGGTCACCCTAGTACACTCGCTCATCGCTAGTTATTACGGCTACAGATCTAATGAATGGGATAGATGTGTGGGACAAATACCTTCCACATGCGCACATGATGTGGTTGCGAGCAGGGGTCAGATTTACTGTTGTGGGTCTTTTTTTTACATTGCTTAGAGTAAAATCCACATTGAAAATCAGTATTATAAATTGACTTGCTGCAGATTAAAGATCTGTAGTGCAGATCAGTTTATGGTCCATTTTTTTCACATAGCATGTGGATGAGATTTTTGTAAAATGTTATACTTAATGCTGTTGCTTTAATATGCTGTTAACTTCCCGCTCACAAAAGCTGCAGTATAATCGCCCTTTGCAAACATTCCCTTAATAGGAAGGGTAGAACTATTAGAAACCGAATAAACCGTTAGACAATGACGATTATTGGTTACTCATGTATACTGAGGCCATAGACCCAAAGATTAAGTGATGATCCAGCATTAAAGGCAATCTGTCACCACATTTGATCTATCTAAACTATTAATATGGGCATATAGGTTATAAAATGAAGAAAGTCATCCCTGTATGTTTCATATCAGATAAATCATCTTTTATAACTTTATATAAATGACTTCTTTTAGGATATGGAGAGGACATTGACTGGAAGATAACTCTGCCTCTAGAGCTTATTTTACACAAAGGGAGAGTCACCAGTGTGATGAGTAATGGCCGCTCTCTGCTCTCCTGATCTCACTGCAGAGCGGTGTGTGGTTATACCTGACACATCTGCAGGTTCCTCTCAGCTTCCAACTTCCAGGCAGATAGGACTGTAATATTGTTCCAATACAGCAGAGCTCAGAGAGAGGCAAAAAAGACAAATTTCATTTCTCCTGTTCTGTGTTGTCTCACACTTGTCTCACACTGGTAGCCCTCCCTTCATGTAAAATATTCTCTGGAGGCAGTTATCTTCCAGGCAACATCCTCCCCATAGCCTGGAATATTTATATAAAGTGATAAAAGATGATTTGTCAACAACACAGCTGATATGAGGCATACAGTTATAACATTTTTCAGCAGTCTATAACCTGTATGCCCATACTAATAGGTTAGATAGGTCAAATGCGGTGACGGATTCCCTTTTAATCAGCAAGGTTCATCAAAGGAATTTTTTTCTCTTCAATGGAGCAATGTTTTGCCATGTGCAGTAACATACATTCATCCAGTGCTGAGCGAAACACACTGTGCAACATTTTCTTATATTGATCTTAATCAAAGGGCCAATGAAGTAAAATGTTGAAAATTTGTCAGGAAGCGGGCTGTTTAATAAATTTATTGCAATATTTACCTGTCCTTGTGCTAGAGACGTAGAAATATGCCATAGACATATGCTATAATTTATTGCAATTTCTGTAAATGTTAGGTCATGGGAGTGCATAAAAGTCAACACAAAAGACTTGCGCACTAACATTTGTGCTTTTTTACCCCAGTACAGTGTTGTAAAGTGTATAATATGTTCTCTCTAACTATGTGCTTAGAGGGAGCCTGGAGTTTTACTTTGAGTGTGCATTGCCCCAGGGTGCAAATGAAGAAGATTTTCTGTCCAGAATTTCCAGACGGAAAATGTTCTGTGTTTAACACGGTATTAAGGAGTTCTCAAGAATTTGTTTAATAGCCACAATATAAATTGACCGGCACTGTAAATTTGAAGTTACGGTAGTTTTGCAGTGCAAAGAATGAAATATTCAACTTGCTCTAATCTTCCTTGCTGAACCTCTCCAGTGTTGCTTAACACTGCACAGTTCCCCTGTCTGATGAGCTGATATATTAGGAGCTCTAGGTGATGGATTATGTCTTATAATGAAGGGACGTATTTTAAAACAAAAGTTATAATCATTTAATTAGCGTTAAATGCATTCTTCCTGTTTTATCTTGTTTAAAGCACATTGCTAACTGGGCAGATTTTGGAACGGATTGCAACAGAATTTAATCAGCTGCAGTTTCATGCTGTACAAAGCAAAGGCATGCCTCTTCTAGATAAAGTCAGACCTGTGAGTATATTACACCTACACCAAAGCTCCCTGTTTATATTTTGTCAGATTAATAGTTATACGTGCTCAGATTACGTTGTTTTTGTTTCTCTTTTTTTTTTAGATTTACTTTTTTACACTCTAAAAAAGGAATGTAGCAATTTAAATTTTTGTATTAGTAATTGTTTATTCAGCTATTTTTCATATAAAATTAAATGTAGTGTATTAACATTTAATTTTTTTCTTCAGCAACTAGGGTTGACATTTTTGTTTGCTAGTATGTATGTATGTGAGCATGACACTTAGGCCGGAGTCACACAACCGTGTAACACGGCCGAATGCTATGCAATAAAACCTCGCATAGCACTGACCAGTGATTTTCTCTTGCTGATTCGGCGTGCGAGAACAATGGCTGCGATTGGCAGCGAGACTCGGCTCACTTGCACCCATACAAGTCTATGGGTGAGAGTGACACAACGCACAACACTCTGATGTCACCCGAGTGCAGTGCGATTCCCACCGACACCAGCAGCAGAGGAGATGGAGAAATTAATTTCTCCGCCTCCTCCGCAACTGTTTTCCTATCCTGTCACGTGAGAGGCTGGGAGCACAGACGCATGACACTTGGCTCCCACTCGCAGCACAGCAGGATACGAGGGTCATTAGCATATCGCATCGGATGCTATACACTAGTGTGACTCCAGCTTTACCCGCAAATACTGCATCCAAAGGCCATAGGAGACTGTGGTTGCTGGTCGACCGTATCTCCTATACTTTGGCTGTCTTAGCTGTGAACTAGGCACACCACCTGGGCTATCCAGTTTACAGCTCTGGGGGGAGAGCCCAGTGCCATTTTATTGTAGTCCAAAGCTGTGCTCTGAGCTGCAATTTACCCTGCACCACTCACACAGTGTTCAGTGGCCACCGATAACAGAAGATCCTTGCAGCAGCGGTGAGAACTGCACAGGTCAGGGAGCCTGATATTGCACTGCTAATGCCAGGACACCAAGTGTTCTCATGGCAAGAAGAATTCGCCTCTGCAGCTCTGAACTGTGAGAACAATGCTGCTGAGTGACCTCTTCCAGTGCTGAGAACAGATCAGTAGCCTGTCACTAGTAGCACGATGCCGCCTGCCCAACCTATGGTCACCACTGCTGTCACCCCAGTATTTAGCTCACAGAAGTGAACTCATGACACTACTGAATGCTGAGCACTGTCTCCCTTTGCTCAGTCAGTGTAAAGCCTCATTCACTTGCCTATAATGCAGGGACATTTGAATGTGGCTTTACTGCTGCGCCTGCTAAGTGCATCTGAAGTCTGCTGTGCTTTGCAGACACATCCATAAAGCCTCACTCAGACATGCCTGCATTACAGACACCTGAATGAGGCTTTCCACTGAGCAGAACCATGCATCTAATGCCATGTATGTAGTCCCATCAGGTGGGATACAGTCTACAGAGCCATGTATCTAACCTAATTTTCTCATGTGTGATAGTCTGCTGAGCGATGCGACTAACCCTATTCTGTGATACCATTTATCTATCATGTGTGATTCAGTGAACAGTGCCATCTAACCATATCGGCGATGACAGCAGTCCCCTGTGACACTGATCACATGTTAGTATTTCTTTGAAGTAACCAACACAATGTCTTCACCCTGTGATCCTAAACGTCATCTTCCCTTATCATTTTTAAAACGCCCAGAATGGGAGGACATGAGTGACAGCACACATTGAGGAGATCCTGTCCACAATTACTCCAGTTATAATGTGAGCTTGCACTACATGAAGTTTCAGCAGCTGCACTCCCTAGTGATTAAAAGTTGAAGATATCCAGACTTTTTAAACTACTTTTCATCATATTTTATACCATTAAAATCAAGTACATTTTTTTTTTTTTAAATGAAAAATCTCTAATTCAACTTTTTGAATTGTTGAAAGCATTTTTGGGGATGACCGGGTCCCAGGCAAGTTTTAATACTATTGCACAAAACTGTTTCTCCATATTTCAACACATGTTTTGAGGCAATTGTTCTGTTTAAGGGTTTATTTCAAGAAATTATATTTGTATGTTCTGAGATAGTCATCAAGGGTTTCTCCAGGAATATAATTAAATGGCACATAATTGGAACTGCATGCCTTTCTTGTCTCATGTCAGAATGGGTTGCCGCCTGAACAGACACTGCTACAGAGTTCTGTGTCTCAACTGTCAGAGAAGCAGTATTGTAGACATACGTACAAACCTCAGTGTGCTTTCAGACAGTACTATGACATTAAACGGCATAAATCTTTTTACTGAATGAGCACAAAGGTTTTTTTAATTTCTTTAGGATGAAGATTTATTCTCCTGTCACAGCCTTGCTCTGGCAGATCACTGAAGTATTTGTGCTTATGATACTATTGACAGTTGAGACCCGTCTAAAGCGGCATTTCTAGATAACAGCCCATCTTAACACATGACTGCGATGGGCTGCAGTTTGGATTATGTGACAGGTCATTTTATCACATGGAGAATCCCTTTAGAGTCTGATGTTCTTTTTGTTCCTTTCAAAATTTGTTGTTGTTCACTAACACAAATTTTGCTTCCCTTTCTACCTTTAAGCGTATTGCTGGCATCACAGCTATGTTACAACGCTCTCTGGAAGGTCTCTTGTTAGAAGGCCTTCAGACCTCTAATGTGGATATAATTCGTCACTGCTTGAGAACATATGCAACGATTGACAAAACAAAAGACGCCGAAGCACTTGTTGGTCAGGTGCTGGTAAAACCGTATATTGATGAGGTATGTCTTAAAGCATACAACTACTTTGTTTGAAAATCTCAATATTCTTAGCTATAGAATGTTTGTTTATATTCCCATTACTGGCATACCTCATATTTGAATGCAGAAAGTTTCTGTCAGTGTAACAAGACTGCCGCCATTTTGATTTTTGTTATGATTACCCCCTTTCACAAAATAATTGGGATTTGCTCATTTAAGCTATATAAGAATTTTATAATGACATTTCCTTTAGTAATATAGATATATATTTTTTTTGTTCGTGGTTTATGTTGGCAAAAAAATAATCATCGGCAGCACATTTACAATTAACAATCGTTCTGTTCCTATCATTTGTCACAATCCTGTGTAAAGAGGTCAGTAAATGAATGACAATCAACTAGTATATAGTCAGTTTGCATTTTTTTTAACTAGCCAAAATCGGCCCATCTACATAGGCCTTGGTGGTGTTGTGCAGTGTCTATATTACATCCAGGATACAGGAAAGACGTGTTATTATGTAGTGTCTATATACATAGTATAAGCCTAAATCCACAGAAGATCTGTGGTTAGTTCTCCAAGATGTTTGGAACAACCTTCCTTCCAAAATTCTTCAAAAACCCTGTGCAAGTATGGCTAAAATAATTGATTCTTCTTATGCTGTTATGATAGCAAAGGGTGCTTAGACCAAATATTTGATTTAGATTTTTCTTTTGTTCATTCACTTTCCGTTTTAATTGACAAAAATAAATAATCAACGCTTCTGTTTTTAAAAGTATTCTTACTTTGCAGCAGCTGCCTAAACTTTTATACAGTACTGTGTGTACAGAACAATTACAGATACTGAGAATGACAGGGGAAGTGCTATTGTGCAGGGTCTTCAGAATTAATGCAGATACTCAGAATTGCTCCCAGGATGCAGGGGGAGACACACACACACATGCGACTTCTCCATTCCAGAAGTCTACATGAGGAGTTGAGATGTTTGTGCTGGCTTAGCTAGTAGTGTTACTACCATTGCATAGCTGCCTTCATGCGCCATAGCCAGTGTGACAGTCTCAATAGCCTCTGCAGCATGGAGGAGAGATGTAGACTGTTTAATAATCTAGACAGTTGGTATTTATTATGATCGTCATTCAGATGCAGGAGAAACTGGAGGACAAAGTTCTGTTGAAAAAGTAGTACAGGCAGCCTTAGACACAGTTACCCCTACACGGTCACTCACCCTTCAGATGATATGGCTGCATCTTCTGGCAATGGCGGAGATCCAGTGGGTTTTCCAGGGGCATCCTGAAGGTCCCCATAATTGCTATCTTCCTATGAGCCTCAACCACTGATGGGCAACCACAGTTTTCTTTGTGCTGCAATACTTTGATATTGCATTATAAAGTATTTGTGATCA
Organism: Ranitomeya variabilis; assembly: GCF_051348905.1. Classification (NCBI taxonomy): domain Eukaryota; kingdom Metazoa; phylum Chordata; class Amphibia; order Anura; family Dendrobatidae; genus Ranitomeya; species Ranitomeya variabilis. The sequence continues at coordinate 640,897,332 of NC_135233.1, forward strand.
AACAATCAGATTCAAGTCCCCATAGGGAAGTTAAAAAAGTGAATTTAAATTAAAAAGTTTTAAAACATGAAAAAATAAAAACATTTTAACCGCCTCGCTTTATACATTGAAAAATATAGAAATGAAAATGTGCTATTGCTGCCTCTGTACAAGTTAGATCTATCAAAATATAAAACGAATTTAAGACCATCATTAAAGGGAAAAAAAATCATAATGCCAAAATCTTAATTTATCTTTGGTCTCAACTCCGTAAATAAATGCATTACAGAGCAATCCAAAATCTCTGTCCCAAAGTTATCAAAAAAATCATCTCACTATGCTTAGAAACGAGCCCTCACACATACCCATCAGCATAAAATGAACACAGGTCTCTCAAAATAATATATGTATACCATACTTGCACGTTATACTTTACAATTTTGGTATTGCTGTAATTATACTGACCTGTGATGTAATATTGGCAGGACATTTTTAGAGCACAATGAATGATATAAAAACAAAACCCAAAAAACAATTATGGAATTTTAGGGGTTTTTTTTACACTCTTATTGCACTTGTAACTCTTTCCCGTTTTCCAGTACATTGAATGTTAAAATGAATGATGTTAATCAAAACTACAACTGATCCCACAAAAAACCAAAACCTCATACAGCTATGTCTACAGAAAAATAAAAAAAAATATGACTTTAGGAAGAAGGGGAGGAAAACACTAAACTGCAAAAAAAAGAAAATCGCTCAGTCAGGATCAGGTTGGTGTATTTCTCCGGATTTTCAAAGTAAATGCACCTTCCTCATTAGAGCTAAGAGAGCTGTTTAACCCCTTCCAACATATGACGCAAGTGTACATCGTGATTGGGAAGGGGTTCCCACAAACTGATGCATGATTATATCGTTTCGATCATATGGGCACATAAGCTGTGCCCATATGACATCCACTGGGAGCCCAGCTTAAGACCCCTTTCACACATCCGTTTTTTAGAATCAGTCACAATCCGTCAAAGTCAGGAAAAGACGGATCCTCTGCCAATTGTAAAAAACAGATGCATTGATGTAGTTAAAGCTGGAATTTTAAGAAACAGAATTCGAGAGAGAGATCAGTCGCTGGGCGATTTTACGACGTACACAAAAAACTTTTCTACGTGCGTTGTCTCCACCCGACAGACACAGAATTTACGATGGATCCGTCATACGACGGATGAAACGGAAGGCCATCCGTCACAATCCATCGCTAATACAAGTCTATGAGAAAAAAACAGATCCAGCAGCAACATTTGCTGGATCCGATTTTTTCACAAAATGACAGATTTGGACGGAAACAAAAAGACTGAAGTGTGAAAGAGGCCTAAGTGATAGTGGTGCCTGCAATAGCGATTGCAGCATTTATCAGGTTAGGAGAGGGTGTTGGCTTTCTCCCACACCCGATCGACACCCCCACGGGTTGCTGATGATAGTAATGGCAACCAGAGGTCATATAATGGTCTCTGGGTCTGCTAGCTATGGTGGCTTGTTACATTTTATTTATTTACATGATGGCAGGAGCATTCTAAAATGTGTTCGGTTAGTGTCAAGCAGGCAAATCTAAGGCTACGTTCACATTAGCGTTAAGCTAATGTGCGTCGGGTTTGCGTCGGCGACGCAGCGGCGACGCATGCGTCATGCGCCCCTATACTTAACATGGGGGACGCATGCGTTTTTTTTTGTTGCGTTGTGCGACACATGCGTCTTTTTTGCCGCAAGCGTCGGACCAAGAAAACGCAACAAGTTGCATTTTTCTTGCGTCCGATTTTCGGCAAAAACCGACGCATGCGTCGCAAAACGCAGCGTTTTTGCGTGCGTTGTGCGTTGCGTCGACGACGCAGCGGCGCACAACGCTAGTGTGAACGTAGCCTAATTCATTGCAGTTTTGGGTATTGCAATGCATTAGACAAGTGATAAGAGAAGTAAATGTTGAAGTCCCACTTTTATTTTTTTTCCACCCACAAACTATGCTATGACAATCTGTCGCAAAAGTAAAATGATGCTCCCTCCCTCCCGAGCCCTGCCGTGTGACCAATGAGTTTTGCAACATTCAGGAGAAATTGTGTAACAAATTGATTGCTTTTTTACCTATTTACCCTTTGAAAATGAATCTGGGTCTAAAACAACATTTTAGTAGTAAAAATGTAATCATTTCTTACCCAAAGGTATAAACACCTGTGACACACCTGTGGTGTCAATGTGATTACTGAGGGCTGCAGTTTGTAAAATGGGGTCAGTTATGGGGGTTCTGCTGTTCTGGCACCTCAGTGGCTTTGCCAATGTGACCTGGCATCCGGAAACCATTCCAGCAAAATCTGCACTATAATATAGAGCTCCTTCCCTTCTGAGCTTGACATTGCATGAAAAGTAGCTTCCAACTACATATGGGGGTATTCAATCAAATAAATAAGGCAGCATTCTGTAGCGCCAAAGCTCGCAAACATGAAATATGAAAATTGAATTGCATTACTTCACTAGGAATATGAAAAATTTTGAAAGTTTAGCACATAAATTGGCCAATTCATGTGTACCTGGTAGCCACGATAAGCCATTTCTCGTTTACCAGGACCTAACAATGCCAATCCTCGCTTAGAATAAAGTCTTCATATGTATGGGAACCTGTGAATCCTCTCTTAGACTAAAATCTATATCTCTGTGGAGGGGTAGTGGTCCTGCTGTGATTAAAAACGCCTGTGGCTAAGAGGCGGATTGCTCAGTCAGAAGGCTAATGAATACAAATTTAAAAAAACTGACCGTCACTTCCAAACTAGACTAGGTCTGAACAGGTGCTAACCTAGAATCACCAACTCATAAACAATCAAATAAATAAGGCAGCACTCTGTGGCGCTACAGAGTGTTGTCTTATTTATTTGATTGTATATGCGTTGGTGACTCTAGGTTAGCACCTGTTCAAACTAGTCTATGTTTGGAAGTGATGGTCAGTTTTTACAAAAAATTTACATATGGGGTATTGATATACTCTGGAGAAATTGCGTAACAATCTGTGAGGTCCATTTTATCCTAATAGCCCTTTTAAAAATTAAATATTTGGGGCTAAAACATTTTAGTGAGAAAAATACGGTAAATACATTTCATTTTCACAGTCTAATGTTGCACTATTCTGTGTATCGGCTGTCTGTTTAAAATGCTCAATACACCCCCTAGATGAATTCCTCAAGAAGTGTGTAGTTTCCAAAATGGGGTCACTTGTGGCAGGTTTCTGCTTTTTTGTCACCCATAGTCTCTTCTTGCAAAATCTGTGCTTAAAGGGAACCTGTCACCCCGTTTTTTGAAGATGAGCTAAAAATAGCGTTAAATAGGGGCAGAGCTGGGCGTTACATTAGTGTCTTTTGTGTGTCTTTATTACCCACCTATGCTGCCGACCACCGGTAAACGGCTGAATAGCGCAGATCGCGCTCTTTCATCACCTGGACAGTGGATATTCTCTGTTGGACATGCGCACACCACTACGCCACCAACGGAATGATGAGCCTGATCTGGGGGAGAAACAGCGCTGTCACCACGCCCATAGGACCAGACCAGCGTGAGTGACAGCACAAAACGGCGACTTTGCAAAGGTATTTCGGCAGCATAGGTGGGTAATAAAGGCACACAAAAGACACTAATGTAACGCCCAGCTCTGCCCCTATTTAACGCTATTTTTAGCTCATCTTCAAAAAACGGGGTGACAGGTTCCCTTTAAGGGTATATGCACACGTTGCGGATTCGTGTTCGGATTTTTCCGCGCAGATTCTGAAAAATCTGCAGGTAAAACGCCCTGCGTTTTACCCGCGGATTTACCGCGGCTTTTTGTGCGGATTTCACCTGCGGATTCCAATTATGGAGCAGGTGTAAAATGCTGCGGAATCCTCACAAAGAATTGACATGCTGCGGAAAATAAACCTCAGCGTTTTCGTGCAGTATTTTCTGCAGCATGTGCACTGTGGATTTGGTTTTCCATAGGTTTACATGGTACTGTACAACGCATGGAAAACTGCTGAGAATCTGCAGCGTCAAATCCGCTGCGGATCCGCAACGTGTGCACATACCCTAAAATGTCAAATGGTTCTCCTTCACTTTCAAGCCCTGCCGTGTGCCCATAGTTTAACCTTTTTATCCCCCTCCCCCCTTGCCTGTTTTCATCTTCATAACAGGTCAAATTTTACAATTGTGACCAGTGTCCCTTTGAGGTAATAATTCTGGAACTCTCCATCGGATCCCACTGATTCTCATTTTTTTTCGTGACATATTTTATTTCATGATAGTGGTCAAATTTGTTCGATATGACTTGAATTTATTTGTGAAAAAAATCGGAAATAAAACCCAAATTTTTTAATTTTCAAGCTTTCAATTGTTATGTCCTTAAACCAGAGATATATGAATAAACTTTGAAAGAAAAAGTGCAATAAGGTCTTATCCAATGACAATGGGTGTCAGGAACAAGGGGAGATACACTCACCATGCTAAGTTGCTAAATAACAACACACAAACGGCATGTAACAGCTGCTGCACAGATAGCGGTCGAGAGGACGACCACAGGAATCAGAGAAACACGAACGGAGGTATCACTTATGCGCTACTGAGATGGAATATCCTTAGGATGAAAACATTTATTGGAACAGGTTAAAAGTCTACGCATTTCGAGGTCACTCAGGACCTCTTCACCAGGACCAACCTGGACCATAAGGTATTCCTAAGGATTCCTAAGTCCTAAGGATATTCCATCTCAGCAGCACATAAGTGATACCTCCGTTCGTGTTTCTCTTAAACCAGAGTTATGTCACACAAAATAGTTTAAAAAATAACATTTGCCACATGTCTACATCAGCACAATTTTTAAACTTTTTGATAGGAAGTTAAAGGTTAAACGTTGACCAGCAATTTCAAATTTTAAAGGGAATCTGTCACCTCATTTTTCGCATATCAGCTGCAGCCACCGTCATTAGGGGCTTATCTACAGCATTCTGTAATGCTAAATAAGCCCCCGATGTAACCTGAAAGATAAGAAAAAGAAAGTTAGATTATACTCACCCAGGGGCGGTCTGGGTCCGATGGGCGTCGCAGGTCCAGGTCCAGCGCCTCCCATCTTCATACGATGTCGTCCTCCTTGCTTCATGTCGCAGCTCCTGTGCATGCGTACTGATATGCCCTGCCCTATGGGTTCAAAAGGCTAATCACACCCCTTGATACATTCCTTGAGGGGTGTAGTGTCCAAAATGGAATCCTCTTTGGGATTTTTCTCCTGTTTTGCCACCACAACATGGTGTCCGCAGTCTGTTATGACAAATTCAGTGCTCGAAATGTCAAATAGCACTTCTTCCCTTCCGAGCCCTGCCGTGTGTCCAAATAGTAGTTTTCCCCCACATATGAGGCATCAGCATACTCTGGAGAAAATGGCTCACTCACTTTGTTGTGCAGTTTCTCTGGTTACCCTTGTGAAAATGAAAAATTTGGGGCTAAAGCAAAAAATGTTGTGGAAAAACATAATTTTTCATTATTTTCTTCCACATTGCTATTATTCCCGTGAAGCACCTGAAGGGTTAACATTCATGAATGCAGTTTTGAATAGCATGAGGGGTGGAGTTTTTACAACGGGGGTCTTGTTTGGGGGATTTCTTAGATATAGGACATATGCTGACATATGTTTTGAGATCATAAACATAATTGTTTTGACAGCACAAAAATGTGAATTTCAAAAATTTTGACTTTTTCAAAATGTTTGTAAAATGTATGATTTGCATCTTTTTACAAAGATATATTGACCTAAATTTACTAATATCATGAAGTACAATGTGTCAGGAGAAAACATTCTCCGAAACACTGGGATATATAGAAGCGTTCCAGAGTTACAACACAAAGTGACACTGATAAGAAGTAAAAAAAAAAAAAATTGGCCTTGTTAGGAAGGTGAAAACAGGCTGTGGCGCGAAGGGGTTGAAGGATTTATACTGACTTTTAGGTTCAAGATATGAAAAATTTAAAGAATACAAACAAAACCTGATTTAACTCCTTAACGTCCAATGACTGACATAGTCTGTCATTGGATGCCTCCCCCTGTTTGGTGCGGGCTCCAATCATGAGCCTGCACCTTTTCCGTCAAACGTTGACAGCGGCATTTAACATGCATGCGCGCATGACGACGTGTCGCCGATGGATTGGCATGACAACCCGGGGTCAGCAGGAGACCCCTGTGGTTGTCATTGCTGGATCTCTTTGAGCGCCGCCTGGTGGTTAGCGCTCATAGCAAGTAAGCATATCTGCTATATAGCGCAGGGCTGCAGTGTGGGATTGCATTTTTTTTGCAATTTCACCGTACTTGGAATTTTTTTCCCATTTTCTATTACACGTCATGGTAAACCAATGGCGTCGTTCAAAAGTACAACTCGTCCCGCAAAAAACAAGCCCTCACATGGCCATTTTGACAAAAAAATAAAAAAGTTATGGCTCTTGGAAGAAGGTGAGCAAAAAATGAAAATGCAAAACCAAAAATGACCCCGGTTGTTAAGGGGTTAAACAGTAGATCATTTTATGATGACCCATTCCCTTGAACCATGCAAACAATAGTAATTCTTACAGTACAATTTATCCTTCTAGGTAAATTGTTCTTGCTAACTTTGAGGATTTACTCATGCCTCATATTTTACCTATGTTCTACTTCTAAGGCAGGTGTAGCCCTTTTCAGAAGTTCTCAGATGTTGAGATGCATATTTCATTTATTTACGGTAGGTCACACTAGTAATTTATCTTATTTTGACAGGTTATAGTAGAACAATATGTACAATCCCATCCAAATGGTCTGCAGGTTATGTATAACAAGCTTCTCGAGTTTGTTCCCCACCACTGTCGACTTCTGAGAGAGGTAACCGGAGGAGCCATTTCAAGGTACAGTTACAATTTGCATGTATTGTCTAATGCTAAAAGTTAGTAATCTGTCTTTTTGTATAATTTGTATTGCTCCTTTTTTTTTGTTTAACCCCTTCCCGACCTTTGACGCCACGTAGGCATCATGAAAACCCGTGCCAATCCGACCCATGACGCCTATGTGGCGTCATGGAATGATCGCGTCCCTGCAGATCGGGTGAAAGGGTTAACTCCAATTTCACCCGATCTGCAGGGACAGGGGGAGTGGTACTTCAGCCCAGGGGGGTGGCTTCACCCCCCCGTGGCTACGATCGCTCTGATTGGCAGTTTCACATTCAACAGCCAATCAGAGCGATTTGTAATATTTCACCTAAAAAACTGGTGAAATATTACAATCCAGCCATGGCCGATGCTGCAATATCATCGGCCATGGCTGGAAAACCTAATCTGTCCCCCCCACACCCACCGATCTCCTCCCCAGTCCTCCGTTATGTGGTCCGCCCCCCTAAGTCGTCCTGTCCGCTCCCCCGTCGTCCTGCCCGCTCCCCCGTGCTCCGATGCCACCCCCCCGTCCTCCGATCCACCCCCCATGCTCAGATCCCCCCCCCCCCCCTCATACTTACCGAGCCTCCGGGCGTCCGTCTGTCTTCTCCATGGGCGCCGCCATCTTCCAAAATGGCGGGCGCATGCGCAGTGCGCCCGCCGAATCTGCCGGCCGGCAGATTCGTTCCAGGTATATTTTGATCACTGCAATATAACCTATCACAGTGATCAAAATAAAAAAAAAATAGTAAATGACCCCCCCCCCCCCCCCCTTTATCACCCCCATAGGTAGGGACAATAATAAAAAAAAAGAAAATATTTTTTTTTCTTTTTCCACTAGGGTTAGGGTTAGAACTAGGGTTAGGGCATGTGCACACAGTGCGGATTTGGCCGCGGATCGGCCGCGGATCCGCCGCTGCGGATCCGCAGCAGTTTTCCATCAGGTTTACAGTACCATGTACACCTATGGAAAACCAAATCCGCTGTGCCCATGGTGCGGAAAATACCGTGCGGAAACGCTGTGTTGTATTTTCCACCGCATGTCAATTTTGTGCGGATTCCGCAGCGTTTTACACCTGTTCCTCAATAGGAATCCGCAGGTGAAATCCGCACAAAAAAACACTGGAAATCCGCTGTAAATCCGCAGGTAAAACGCAGTGCCTTTTACCTGCGGATTTTTCAAAAATGGTGCGGAAAAATCTCACACGAATCCGCAACGTGGGCACATAGCCTTAGGGTTAGGGTTGGAATTAGATTTAGGGTTGGAATTAGGGCTAGGGTTGGAAATAGGGTTAAGATTAGGCTTGTGGTTAGGGTTACGGATAGGGTTAGGGGTGTGTTGGGGTTACAGTTGTGGTTATGGTTGGGATTAGGGTAAGGGTTGGGATTGGGGTTAGGATTAGGGTTAGGGTTGGGATTAGGGTTACGGGTGTGTTGGGGTTAGGGTTGTGGTTAGGAGTGTGTTGGGGTTAGGGTTGTGTTTAGGTTTATGGCTACAGTTGGGATTAGGGTTAGGGGTGTGTTGGGGTTATTGTTGAAGTTAGAATTGAGGGGTTTCCACTGTTTAGGCACATCAGGGGTCTCCAAACGCAACATGGCGCCACCATTGATTCCAGCCAATCTTGCGTTCAAAAAGTCAAATGGTGCTCCCTCCCTTCCAAGCCCCGACGTGCGCCCAAACAGTGGTTTACCCCCACATATGGGGTACAAGCGTACTCAGGACAAACTGGGCAACAACTATTGGGGTCCAATTTCTCCTGTTACCCTTGTGAAAATAAAAAATTGCTTGCTAAAACATCTTTTTTGAGGAAAGAAAAATGATTTTTTATTTTCACGGCTCTGCGTTGTAAACTTCTGTGAAGCACTTGGGGGTTGAACGTGCTCACCACACATCTAGATAAGTTCCTTGGGGCGGTCCAGTTTCCAAAATGGGGTCACTTGTGGGGTGTTTCTACTGTTTAGGCACATCAGGGGCTCTGCAAACGTAACATGATGCCCGCAGACCATTCCATCAAAGTCTGCATTCCAAATCGTCACTACTTCCCTTCTGAGCCCCGGCATGTGCCCAAACAGTGGTTTACCCCCACATATGGGGTATCAGCGTACTCAGGAGAAACTGGACAACAACTTTTGGGGTCAAATTTCTCCTGTTACCCTTGGGAAAAATAAAAAATTCTGGGCTAAAAAAATAATTTTGAGGAAAGAAAACACATTTATTATTTTCACGGCTCTACGTTATAAACTTCTGTGAAGCACTTGGGGGTTCAAAGTGCTCACCACACATCTAGATAAGTTCACTAGGGGGTCTAGTTTCCAAAGTGGGGTCACTTGTGGGGAGTTCCTACTGTTTAGGCACATCAGGGGCTCTGCAAACGCAACGTGACGCCCGCAGAGCATTCCATCAAAGTCTGCATTTCAAAACATCACTACTTCCCTTCCGAACCCCGACGTGTGCCAAAACAGTGGTTTACCCCCACATATGGGGTATCAGTGTACTCAGGAGAAACTGGACAACAAATTTTGGGGTCCAATTTCTCCTGTTACCCTTGGGAAAATAAAAAATTGTGGGCTAAAAAATCATTTTTGAGAAAAGAAAAATTATTTTTTATTTTCATGGCTCTGCGTTATAAACTTCTGTGAAGCACTTGGGGGTTCAAAGTGCTCACCACACATCTAGATTAGTTCCATGGGAGGTCTAGTTTCCAAAATGGGGTCACTTGTGGGGGAGCTCCAATGTTTAGGCACACAGGGGCTCTCCAAACCTGACATGGTGTCCGCTAGCGATGGAGATAATTTTTCATTCAAAAAGTCAAATGGCGCTCCTTCCCTTCCGAGCCTTACCATGTCCAAACAGTGGTTTACCCCCACATATGAGGTATCAGCGTACTCGGGACAAATTGGACAACAACGTTCGTGGTCCAGTTTCTCCCTTGGGAAAATAACAAAATTGTATACATGTGAGGTATCGGTGTACTCAGGAGAAATTGTCCAACAAATTTTAGGATCCATTTTATCCTGTTGCCCATGTGAAAATGAAAAAATTGAGGCTAAAATAATTTTTTTGCGAAAAAAAAGTACTTTTTCATTTTTACGGATTAATTTGTGAAGCACATGGGGGTTTAAAGTGCTCACTATGCTTCTAGATAAGTTCCTTGGGGGGTCTAGTTTCCAAAATGGGGTCACTTGTGGGGGAGCTCCAATGTTTAGGCACACGGGGGCTCTCCAAACGCGACATGGTGTCCGCTAAAGATTGGAGCCAATTTTTCATTCAAAAAGTCAAATGGCGCTCCTTCCCTTCCGAGCCCTGCCGTGCGCCCAAACAGTGGTTAACCTCCACATATGAGGTATCAGCGTACTCGGGACAAATTGGACAACAACGTTCGTGGTCCAGTTTCTCCCTTGGGAAAATAACAAAATTGTTGCTAAAAGATAATTTTTGTGACTAAAAAGTTAAATGTTAATTTTTTCCTTCCATGTTGCTTCTGCTGCTGTGAAACACCTGAAGGGTTAATAAACTTCTTGAATGTGGTTTTGAGCACCTTGAGGGGTGCAGTTTTTAGAATGGTGTCACTTTGGGGTATTTTCAGCCATATAGAACCCTCAAAATGACTTCAAATGTGAGGTGGTCCCTAAAAAAAATGGTTTTGTAAATTTTGTTGTAAAAATGAGAAATCACTGGTCAAATTTTAACCCTTATAACTTCCTAGCAAAAAAAAAAAATTGTTTCCAAAATTGTGCTGATGTAAAGTAGACATGTGGGAAATGTTATTTATTAACTATTTTGTGTCACATAACTCTCTGGTTTAACAGAATAAAAATTCAAAATGTGAAAATTTCCGTTTTTTTCACAAATAAACTCAGAAATTATCGACCTAAATTTACCACTAACATGAAGCCCAATATGTCACGAAAAAACAATCTCAGAATCGCTAGGATCCGTTGAAGCGTTCCTGAGTTATTACCTCATAAAGGGACACTGGTCAGAATTGCAAAAAATGGCCAGGTCATTAAGGTCAAATAGGCTGGGTCATGAAGGGGTTAACCCCTTTCCGCCATCGGGTATAATAGTACGCCGATGTCGGACTCCCTCCCTCCCTTCTGGCACATGCCATTTGTTTTGAACAGCCGACATGTGCCTCAAACAGCCGCGAGTGGAATCACGCTCCACCCTCGGCTGTTAACTGGTTAAATGCGGCTGTCAAACTCTGGAAGTGGCATTTAACACGCCCTTCCGGCATGCGCGCCGGAAACCCCGCCCATCGGCGCCAGTTGCACATGACCGTGTGTCGCTGATGGGTTCGCATGACAACCGGATTGCTATGTATTGCATACATCGCCTGTATGTAGCAGAGCCGATTGGGTTATGGCAGCTTCTAGTCTCCCATTGATGCATGCCAAAATTTAAAAAAAAAAAAAAAAAAAGTTCAAATCACTCCCCTTTCGCTCCATTCAAAATAAAGCAATTAAAAAAACATACACATGGTGTCGCCGCGTTCAGAATTGCCCGATCTATCAATATAAAAAAAGAATTAACCCGATCGATAAACGGCATGACAAGAAAAAAGTAAAAACTCCAGAATTACTTTTTTTTGGTCGCCGCAACACTTAATTAAAATGTAATAACCGGTGATCAAAAAATCGTATCTGCACTAGTATAGTATCATTAAAAACGTCAGTTCAGCGCACAAAAAAATAAGCCCTCACCCGACCTGAGATCCCAAAAAATGGAGAAGCTACGGGTGTCGGAAAATGGCTCAATTTTTTGGGGGGGCAAAGTTTGAAAATTTTTTTCACCACTTAGATAAAAAATAACCTAGACGTTTGGTGTCTATGATCTCATAATGACCTGGAGAATCATAATGGCAGGTCAGGTTTAGCATTTAGTGAACCTAGCAAAAAAGCCAAACAAAAAACAATTGTTTAATTGCACTTTTTTGCAATTTCACCACACTTTGATTTTTTTTTCCCCGTTTTCCAGTACACGATATGTTAAAGCCAATGGTGTCGTTCAAAAAACATGCCCTGATATGGCCATATTAACCGAAAAATAAAAAAAGTTATGGCTTTGGGAAGAAGGGTAGCAAACAACGAAAACGCAAAAATGAAAATACCTCCAGGCGTTAAGGGGTTAATGTCTGAGATGGAAAACCTTCAAGCATTCCTAAGTTTACCACATTGCAATGAGTTTAATGGACAAGTTACATTTGCAAATGAAGCCCCCTATGCTGCTTTAAAAACTGACATTGCTATCTGATATCTTTTAGTGAAAAAGCAGATATGGTTCCAGGATACGACTTCTTAGTGAATTCTGTTTGGCCAGAGATAGCTTCTGGATTAGAGGAAAAATTGCCTTCCCTTTTCAACCCCGGAAATCCCAGCATATTTCATCAGGTAATCGGCTTTTTATTAACTATATCAATGTTTCTCCGCAGTTCCGAGGCTATGATCATACATTGTTCTGCAACTATCTATTAAAGTGAATTTGCCAGCTGGTTTTGCTATGTAATCTGAGAGCACCATAATATAGGGGACAGACCCTGATTACAGGGATATGTCACTTACTGGGCTGTGTTTTTCTGTCGCAATACAATCAATGTCTTATTAGTAGGAGGTTATCACTACTACACAACTGGCTTCCTGCATCCTCGTTCTGCCAGACCCCCAGCAGTGATTAGCTCTGTCACTATGCAATGTACTCGGAAAGCTGTGGAGGGGGAAGGGTTCTAACAACTGAGCAGTGCAAGATCTGCAGCAGAGAAAACTATCGTGACTGCTGCACCCAGCAAACTAAGTGGCATCTGTCCCTACATTGTGCCGCTCTCATATTACATAGTAAAACCTGATGATGGAATGATTCCCTTAAAAACTACATTTTGAGACTAATGCTAGAAGCCCCGCGAGTCATGGGAAGGCATAAAAAGAATGGGGGAGCTGTAAGAGGGCATACCAAGAATGGCCAGATGACAAACTCATCACAACTGTTGCTCTCTGCTCTGGAAACATCTCTTGAGTAGACATAGCACTTATTAAACTGTTCACTGATTCAGCTCCTTTCTGGAAGCTGAGGGAGGTCTGTAGATGGCAGGAAGTTTGGGAGGAGACATGTCACCGCTGTGGAGAAGGAGGTGTGGGTGGCTGACCTGTGCGACCAGCGGGGAGCTGGATCAGTGAGGTAGTCAGTGGTTTATCTTCTCAATCCCTTCTGCCAGGGCAAAGAGTTCAGCACCTGTGATGTCATCTGGTTGCTGCGGTCGGTGAAGGCAGTGATTGAGATGACAAAGCTCTGCCGTATCAATGGCTGCCCATGTACAGAGCAGCAACCAGATGCCAAGCGCCTCACATCTGTACTGCACTGGTAGCAGCCATCAGCAAGACAAGCGCTTATTTAGCTCTGCTCATCAAGAAGGGGGCAGGAGGCGCACAGCGAGGTCAGTTAAGACACTTTACTGCATCTAACAGCGCATGCTCGGCCAAGAGGGCTAGATGGACGGACGTAGAGACCAGAGGTGCTAACACTAGGGTGTGCCATACTGGCCATCAAAGGTACATCTAATTTGAATGGGACATCATTTTTAATAGGTTTAACCCCTTCATGACATATAATGCACAAATATGTCATATGTCGGGTCTTCCCCTTTAATGCAGGCTCCGGCGCTGAGCCCGCATTTTCTCTGGCACGTGCCAGCTGATTAAATCTAACAGCTGCTGGTGGATTAGCCATCCACCCACTGCTGTTAACATGTTACATGCTGGTGGCCGGCGCTCATAGTAGATTATCAGTTCTGCGACTTGGAATTTTTTCTCGTACATTCTATGGTAAAACCAATGGTGTCGTTCAAAAGTACAACTCGTCCTGCAAAAAACAACCCTCACATGGCCATATTGACGGAAAAATAAAGTTATTGCTCTGGGAAGAAGGGGAGCGAAAAAAAAAAAAAGGAAAATGACCTGGGGTGAACGGGTTAAATAGTGAAAGGGTTTCTTTCCATGATGTCTGCAGCGTTGGCTATATGTTATAAGATGGCACAACCCTTTTCAGGTTAAAATTGATTGGCTCTGTCACTAATGGGTTAATCTTGTGGCTAGCTTTTAGTCTCTCTCCAGTTTTGACTTTTTTTATACTATAGTTAAGGTATTCTTTGTGTATGCTGAGTCTCAAAATTGTCCCATCAGCTAAAGTTATTATTGTACTGTGCCACAATCATTTTTTATTTTTCATGTGTTTTATTTTGAAGTGGTGGCTAAAACACTACAGTTATATGCTTGCTAAAAGTCTCCAATGTTTTTATACCAATCTTTTGTATGATCTGTTTTTTTTTCCTTTTAGAAATCCTCATTTACCTGTAAATATAGTTTTTGTCCTTTTCTTCATGGAATTCTGAGCAAAACTTCTCAAATGTATTTATAAAATGACACCAAATTTAAAAGATAAAAAATATCCAATGAAAAAATGCTTCAGAGTATCTTATATGCTATATACCGTATTTTTCGGACTACAAGACGCACTTTTTCCCCCCAAAAAAAAGGGGGGGAAATGGGGGGTGCGTCTAATAGTCGAAATGCAGGCTTACCCGTGGCGGCAGAGGTGCGGCGGCAGAGGTGCGGCGGCAGACGTGCGGAGATGAGGAGGAGCAGTGAGCGGGGTCCCTTTCCCCGGTGAGGTGATGCAGCAGCCCGGTAAGGAGCAGAGCCGGGTGAATCCTGTTGTCATCGGTGGTGGCGGCCATCTTCCGGGGGCCGCGCGTGCGCAGATGAAGCGCTCTGCTTCCCGGGGCTTCAGGAAAATGGCCGCGGGATGCCGCGCGTGCGCAGATGGGGATCGCGGCGGCCATTTTTCTGAAGTTCTTAGCTTCAGGAAAATGGCCGCGCGATCTCCATCTGCGCACGCGCGGCCTCCCACGGCCATTTTCCTGAAGCCCCGGGAAGCAGAGCGCTTCATCTGCGCTCGCGCGGCCCCCGGAAGGTGGCCGCCACCACCGATAACAACAGCATTCACCCGGCTCTGCTCCTTACCGAGCTGCTGCATCACCTCACCGGGGAAAGGGACCCTCTCACACCATACCTGTCACTGCGCCTCCTGATCCCAGCACCTCCTGATCCCAGCACCTCCTGATCCCTGCACCTCCTGATCCCTGCACCTCCTGATCCCTGCACCTCCTGATCCCTGCACCTCCTGATCCCTGCACCTCCTGATCCCTGCACCTCCTGATCCCTGCACCTCCTGATCCCTGCACCTCCTGATCCCTGCACCTCCTGATCCCTGCACCTCCTGATCCCTGCACCTCCTGATCCCTGCACCTCCTGATCCCTGCACCTCCTGATCCCTGCACCTCCTGATCCCTGCACCTCCTGATCCCTGCACCTCCTGATCCCTGCACCTCCTGATCCCTGCACCTCCTGATCCCTGCACCTCCTGATCCCTGCACCTCCTGATCCCTGCACCTCCTGATCCCTGCACCTCCTGATCCCTGCACCTCCTGATCCCTGCACCTCCTGATCCCTGCACCTCCTGATCCCTGCACCTCCTGATCCCTGCACCTCCTCATCCCAGCACCTCCTCATCCCAGCACCTCTGCCGGTAACCCGTGCTGCAACCCTCCCATGAACACCAGGCCGTGGCGTCGCCCACCTAAGCAGGAAGGGACCCTGCTCAGGTGCACGCCGTACCGCATCACCCCACCTCTGCCGACACCATGCCTCCTGTGACCCTGCTCTGCCACCGCCAGCCTTCAGGTAAGATACTGTAAATTCGGACAATAAGACGGACCCCCATCTTATAAAAAATCTTTTTTTCTGCAATTTTCACCCCAAATTTGGGGTGCGCCTTATGGTCCGGTGCGTCTTATAGTCCGCAAAATACGGTATATGGTATTTGACTGAATGTTATCTGCACAGATTTTAGATCAAAATGACATTACGCTCTGATTTTTAGGGTCTGACTTACCTTAGATATGCCATGAATGAGTATTTGGGGAAAAACTCCTCTTATAAACTATATAAATGTGACCTTAAATGTTTATTATTGTGTTATATTAATGTTTTTTTTTTCCAGAAATACACTTTAAGCATGGATTTTCTGAGGAAGTTTGAAAGACAATGTGGTTCCCAAGCAAGTGTAAAGAGGTTACGTGCACATCCCTTCTACCACAGTTTTAATAATAGGTGGAATCTGCCTGTATATTTTCAGATCAGGTAATGATATGGGGTCAGGAGAGAATCTTTTCTAAATCTCTAATGAAGATCTGTTGTGTGAGATATTGATTAAAATCTTACTTTTCAAAAGGTACACACACAGTGCTGATCGTAAATGAGCATGTATATAGTGTGTGTTTATGTGTATATATATATATATATATATTATATATTGCTCGGCATAAATGAGTACACTACCTTTGAAAAGATTTTAAACAGTATTTCACTGAACACGTGAACAATTTCCAACATTTTTACCAGACTGAGTTTCTTAGAACATATTGTAACCCATAACATGTAAGTAATGTTAATAAAAATGAACACACTTAGCATGAAAAATTCTAGATGTACTAGTTTTTTATGACTTGTATGATTTTTAAGGATGGCACCAAGTTTTCTAGATATGAAATTAATAAGTTGGTTGCTTATTGCAGCCTCTATCCTTTTTCATTCTTCAAGAATGACCTCTTTTGACTATTCAAACACTTTCACCCTGTTCTTCTGTAGAAATGCAACAGTGACCTTAGATATGAATTTTGGATAATTCGCATGTTTGAAAAGTGCATGTTTAACAGGGGCATGGAGTGTTGGTGGCATATAGAGCAGTACATTGGTGAATTCAGGTACCATTCATAAAATGTAGCTCCCGGACACTAGCAGCGCTCGTGCATCCCCACATAAGGACACTGTCACCACTATGTTTAGCTGTAGGCAACATACATTTTTGTTGGTACTCATCGCCTTTGCAATGCCATATAGTTTTCAAGTCATCACTTCCAAAAACATTTATCTTGGTCTCATCACTTCAGAGTACAGCATCCCAATAGTGTTCGTATATTCATCATGGTCCCTGGCAAATTAGCAGACTTTTTTGTGCATGCGTTTTAACAAAGGCTTCCTTAATGGACTACACCCATGTATGCCATTCCTCTGCAGTGTACTCCATATTGTGATAGTAAACACTCACCCCTGTTTAGCTTTATAATTCTTTAGCTATATTAAAAAGAAAAAAAATGAACTGACCCATATGATGGTATAGATGCAGTCCATAGGTGTGCATTCACACTGTGGCCAGGACCGTATCTTTGAATTCATGCTGCCCTAGGCACTTTAAAGGGAACCTGTCACCCCCCAAAATCGAAGGTGAGCTAAGCCCACCAGCATCAGGGGCTTATCTACAGCATTCTGTAATGCTGTAGATAAGCCCCCGATGTATCCTGAAAGATGAGAAAAAGAGTTTAGATTATACTCACCCAGGGGCGGTCCCGGTACGATGGGCTTTGCGGTCCGGGGTCTCCCATCTTCTTACGATGGCGTCCTCTTCTTGTATTCACGCTGCGGCTCCGGCGCAGGCGTACTTTGCCTGCCCTGTTGACACCCACACCTGACCAGAGCCGCAGTCGGTGCAGTGATACATTGCCAAGCTTAGTACACCAATAAAATGTAGTGTCAGGTCAGCCTCAAATACAATTGTATTGCATTAACCTACAACTCCTAGTGTATCCTTAAAGGGAACCTATAGCAAAAGACTAATCCGAAAACTGGTGTGAACAGGTGCAAACTAAGAGTAGCCATCTCTATGCATAACGGAAAAAAAAAATAGATTCTTAATGGGAACCTGTCACCAGGTTTTTCCCATATGAGCTAAGGCCAGTACCTGTAAGCTCTCATGTACAGCTTCTAGTGATGAGCGAGTATACTCGTTGCTCGGGTTCTCCCGAGCACGCTCTGGTGATCTCTGAGTATTTGTTAGTGTTCGGAGATTAAGTTTTCATCGCCTCAGCTGAATGATTTACAGCTACTAGCCAGGCTGAGTACATGTGGGGGTTGCCTGGTTGCTAGGGAATTCCCACATGTATTCAGCCTGTCTAGCAGCTGTAAATCATTCAGCTGAGGTGACGAAAACTTAATCTCCGAGCACTTACAAATACTCGAAGATCACCTGAACGTGCTCGAGAAAACCCGAGCAACAAGTACACTCGCTCATTACTAATAGCATCCTAATATGCTGTATATATGCCCCCAATCCAGCCTGTCAGACAAGAAAAAGACCTTTTATTATACGCTTCTACAGGGCGGTCTGGCCCTATAGGTGAGTCTGGTCTTGCTTCGGCGCCGCCTCTCTTCATGCAATTGCCATCCTCCTGCACTGCTTCATGTGGATGACACCCACACAGTATCAAGCATCGCACTCCTGTACGGGCCTACTTTTCTGTGCCCTGTGAGGGTAGAGCAAACTACTGTTATGTGCATTCACTGGCACTCATGATAGGCAATTAGCAAGACAACTCCTATAAAGGAGTGGTTCTGCAGGTTGTGACCACAGACCATTTCTCTGTTCTCATCTTTTTTGCTGGTGTTTTGGTCACTTATGCATTTTGTCATTGCTCTCACCCCTAGAGGTACAGTAGCAGTAGCGGTGTCTACTGTTCAACCCACAAAAGTTGCTCAGGTAGTGCAGCTCATCCAGGATGGCACATCAATGCGAGCTGTGGCAAGAAGGGTAGCTGTGTCTGTCAGCACAGTGTCCAGAGCATGGAGCAGATACCAGGAGTTGTGGAGGGGGCCGTAGGAGGGCAACAACCCAGCAGCAGGACCGCTACCTCCTCCTTTGTTCAAGGAGGTGCAGTGCCAGAGCCCTGCAAAATGACCTCCAGCAGGCCGTTAACATCCATGTATCTGCTCAAACGCTCCGAAACAGACTCCTTGAGGGTGGTAGGAGCCCAACACCGTGCAGGGCGATTGGCATTTCATCAGCTGACCTGTGCACCAAGAGCCGCGGCTGGAATCGTAATCCACCCACGCCTCTTAGCATGTTAAATTCCGCTGTCAATCTCTGTCAGTCTCGGCATTTAACATGATCGCGCCGGAAGCGCATCACTAATCCCACCCATCGCAGGACGCCGATGGGTTGGCATGACAACCTTGGGTCTGCAGCAGACCCGTGTGGTTGTCAATGCCGGATTGCTACGGGAACCACCCAGCGGTCATCGTTAATAGCAAGTGAGCATTTGTGCTACACAGTGCAGGGCTGAAGCCCTGCTCGGTGTAGCACAAACATTCCGATGATCGCAGCTTTAGGTCTCCTACGGAGACTATTGAAGCCAGTAAAAAGTAAAAAACAAAAAAAATGTTTTTAAAATTATTAAAAAATAATATAGAAGTTCAAATCACCCCCATTTGCCCGATTCAAAATAAAACAATAAAAAAAACACATATTTGGTATCACCATGTTCAGAATCCTATCAATGTGTAAAAAGAATTACACTGATCGGTAAACGGCGTAACAAGAAAAAAAAATCAAAGCGAAAGAATTAAGTTTTTTTTTTTTGGTTGACTCAACATTTGCATTAAAATGCAATAACGGGCGATCAAAAGATCATATCTACACCAAAATGGTGTCAATAAAAACGTTAGCTCGGCACGCAAAAAATAAGTCCTCACCCAAGGTGGTGGAGGGGTTAATTTTGACTTATATCAATAATTTTTATTGTTCTCGATGCAGTCCACTACGTAACTGGGAAAACAAAAAATATATAAAAAAGTCCAAGGTAAATGTTCCAGCAGTCTGACAACTTCCAATAAAATCAAACTTGTTTATTTAAAAATTAGCTAAAAAAACGTACATCAGTGGAAGACATCATCAAAATTACATGACCAGTAACTCTCCTTTCATGTTATTCTGATCATATTCTCCGCTGATGTACATTTTGTATCTCATTTTTGAATTAACAGGTTTGATTTTATTGGAAGCTGTCAGACTTTTTTTGGTTGACACAACATTGCATTAATATGCAATAACGGGTGATAAAAAGATCGTATCTACACTAAAATGGCATCAATAAAAATGTCAGCTCAGCACGCAAAAAATAAGTCCTCACCCACCCCAGATACCGAAAAATGGAAACGCTAGGGGTCTCGGAACATGGCTCCTTTTTTTTTTCTTTTCTTTTTTTTTTTTTTAAAGGCCTTATTGACTCTTATTTTCTGGACTCAAATCATAATCAGAATAAGAATTTGAAATGCTAAAATGAAAAGATTCATGGCACCTTGCATGTTACCATAATCTGCTCCTAGACACTCCTCAACATTGAATTTGCAACACAAAAAAGGAAAATTAATGAAATTATGGAAATCACAGGCTCAATAGACACAGTAATGATTTAAAAATGGAAACAAAACTTTTAAAAGATGACGATTTATTAATTATCGAGTCTGGGCATCATTTTCAGAAATACATGCACTCACTCACGCCTTGGCATGCGGTCAGAGAGGTTATTAATGGTCGACTCCTATCCAGCACATCTCATACATCGTTGGTCGGCAACTACACAGGGAGCTGCTGGCAGCTGATCTTGATGATTTCTAACCTCACTGAAGTCAACCAAGGCATGAAAGTGCATGTATTGCTGCGCATGGCGCTCAATACTGGATAAATCAATATGTTTTGAACGTTTATTTTCCATTTTTCACTTGCATATCGATTCCATGATTTACATAGTTACATGACTTTTCATTCTTGGTTTGACAATTTGAGGATTGTATTGTAGAAATGGTGTTCGCCTCAAGATATAAAAAGGTGTATGTTCAAAACAAGGGGTTACATAAGAGTGAAATCGAGAGAAGAAAATGAGTTTACGTAATTCATCCTTTTTTGAAGGTCTTCCACTTGCAAGCAACAGTTCTCGCCACCAAAATCTACTTCAATGCTGTGTATGGTTTGAAAATTTGAGATGCCAGGTTGCACTGGGGTGCCATCAGTGTACATTGATGATGAAGCGGTGTCTTGTATGGAGTTGTTTACTGCTCCTGTCTTAAAAAGTGGGGAAGGCTTGTGCACATGTGCAAGATGGCAAGTGAATTTATGCCAACAACAGACTTGCTCACCAGTTCCAGCTGGTGTTCATCAGAAACTCTTTGCTGTAAGGTTGCACAGCATCTGGGCCTATCAAGTCCCAGGATTTGGGGATGGGTCAGGAGGAGTAGGAGTGTGGGTGGACCACACTGCAAAACAGGCCCCACCGCCTTCGGGATGCGAGTTAACTGGGAGCTCTGCATAGCATACAGTCACGTTTTACTATCGAAGGACCTCAGCATTCAGTGCCTGTTATCAGCATAAGGTGAGGCAGAGGGCATGGTGTGTCCAGTAGTGTTGCAGAAGTCTTCCCTTCAATAAGCTGCAAGATGGCCATCGGGTGATGTGGCCTTCTGTGCAAAAATTTGCACTATGGCTTCAGAGTAGTTCCATTTTTGGCACCCACATTAATGTTCTATGTCAGAAGCAAGTGCTTGTTATAGCGTTAGCTCGTTTTGGATGGTAGTAATTTGTTAGATAATTGTGCGCTGTAATGGGAGCCTCAGTAAAGTGCAACCATACTAGATATCCAGTCTACCCTCAGATTTCTTCTGGTCAAAGACTACCTGTCACCAGGTCAAAAGTGATCAGTTTTTGTTCTTATTTTAGTCCTGCAGCTACCCTCAGAATTGTTTTTTGTTTTGTTCTGGGGCTTTTCTTTACCATAAGAAGGTTTTAGAGTTATGGGCCTTTTTGTTTACTGCCCCATCATGCTTATTTTTATGATCTTTACCTAGTGGGTATTGCTCACCAGATTCTCTAGGGAATTTGTTGGGCTGCTCTCCATAATTTCTCTGTGAGCAACACCCCCCTTGGTAATCACCATAAAAATTAGCATATTTTGTACACTAAATGACCCATAGCACTAGATCCGTATTGTGTATTAAAGACAAATAAGAAATAGGAGCAGCGAGAATAATATTAAAGCAAAAACTGACCACTTTTGATCTGGGACATGTCCTCTTTAAAAGGAATGTGTCCCAATTTCATGCTGCTTGAAATACAAGCTGGATGCGGGAGAAATATTTACTGGGGGACTCTTTCTGGCTTCTCTCTATTTTTTTATTAGATGTCATTTTTTTATGTAGGAGAAAAACATATTTCATCAGTGTTTTTGAGAAGTTTCATCAGATTTTCTTTGATGAGGAAAATAATTTCTCAATCTTTTCTTATCGAGCAGTCCGTTGAAAAATGAACCAAACTCGTATGGCATCAGCGTGCTGTCCAATGTTTTCACGGACCTATTGACTTGCATTGCCAATTTTGATCCAACACTCAGATCAATATCAGATATGTCTCCACAATTTTGCATGACCCACTTGGTCCACAAAAGTAATCGGATATGTGAACAGCACAATAGATTATACGAGGTGCGAGTTTCTGTGTGAATACCATGGATTGAATTCATGCATGTGAATGAGCTTTCATCTGACAGGCAGCCAGTACGGGGGAAAGGAAGTACAACTGAACTGAAAGCAGTATGAGGACAGCTGCAGAGGTGTTTGTAAGAGGATAAAGCTCAGCTCTGCTGTACTGGTTTTGTTTACGCACAGCTCTGCAGTGAGATCAGACAAACAATTATTACATGGATCACACGGGTAAAGCCCCCGTCTCACTAAGCGAGATCGCTAGCGAGATCGCTGCTGAGTCACAAGTTTTGTGACACAACAGCGACCTCAGTAGCGATCTCGCTATGTGTGACACGTAGCAGCGACCAGGCCCCTGCTGTGAGATCGCTGGTCGTGTCGGAATGGCCTGGACCGTTTTCTGATCGTTGAGGTCCCGCTGGGTAGCACACATCGCTGTGTTTGACACCTTACCAACGACCTCGTTGACGACTCAGACACTGAATCGTCATAATAGCTCCCATGTGACATCGTTGTACAGGTCGCTACAGGTCGCTGGTGAGATGTCAAACAGTGAGATCGCAGCAGCGATCGTTGGGAAGATCTCACTGTTTGACATCTCACCAGCGACCACATAGCGACGCAGCAACGATCCATGACAGGTCGTATCGTTGATGGGATCGCTTTAGCGTCGCTAAGTGAGACGGGGCCTTAAGGCTACGTTCACATTTGCGTTGTTGGGTGCAGCGTCGGCGACGCGACACAGCCAACAACGCATGTACACAACGCAGCATTTTGCGACGCATGCGTTGTCCTAAGATCCTACAGATCGGGACTTTCGGCGCAGGGAAAACGCTACAAGTAGCGTCCCCTGCGCCCTGTCTTGTGCGTCTATATGACGCATGTGTCGTAAAACGCAGTACAACGCATACCGGCGCATGTCCATGCGCCCCCCATGTTAAAGATAGGGGCGCATGACGCATGCGTCGGTATGCGTCGACGACGCTGTGCCCAACGCAAATGTGAACGTAGCCTAACGCTCCCTTTCATATAAAATAAGCTCTGGAGGCGCATGCTCAGGGAAATCCACGTCCGGCCCATCGATTTTTAACAGCTCCTTTACTTTAAGAAAAAAGATGTAATTCTCTGGAATAAGACATTGGAACATAGATATCAAGGTATCATTTTATTTAGCTTTCTGCGACCTACATGCCCAGGAGAAATGATCCTTTTGACAGATTCCCTTTAAAGGTGCAAGAAGGTTCACCAAAAAAAACAAAAAAAACCAACAGATCTTTAGTACTAGATTTGATTGAGATAAGATAGAGGTTTCCATGAAAATCAGTTCATAGCACTACCCTGTTTTAGATTTACGGTGTGCTAGTAATCATGTAAAGCTTTGGCAAGTTCACTTCTTCCCACCCAAACATTCTAAAGCTCTGTTCACACTATATAAGTGTTTTTTATTGGGATTGTTTCTTTTTGATGGACCTCATTGCACATTAAGTGGAATGAACATATAATCCAAAAGAAAAAACTCTTATTTAAAGCACCAGGTTTTATTTTTTTATTGCAGCGCTGGAGTGGTTCAATTAATTGTAGTTCCCTGCCCCTAGTAATATACTCTCCAGTCACTGTCTTCAAAACATAAAATGCTGAAGTGGTGCTTTTAATAAGGTTTTCCTGTCACAGGTACTTATTTTTTAAATACTTTTTTTGTCTCAATCTGTGATAAGCAAAATTAGAAATCTTGCAGTTTTCACACTGGCCAATGGGGACTATTTTATGCCCTGTCTGGAAGGGTTTTCAGACTTCTTATCTGA
The DNA here is from genome assembly GCF_051348905.1 of Ranitomeya variabilis. Taxonomy (NCBI): domain Eukaryota; kingdom Metazoa; phylum Chordata; class Amphibia; order Anura; family Dendrobatidae; genus Ranitomeya; species Ranitomeya variabilis. Next base: position 640,921,469 of record NC_135233.1, read on the forward strand.
TGCAGGATTAGAATGATGGGTAACACTAGTATACACAGTTGACGTTTATTAAATATATTTTTAGAAGCTAATAAGCCATAAATTAAAAAATGCATTTGGTAAATGTTTGACGTAATTTTCTTTTCCTCCTAGGTTTAAAGAAATAGCAGGAAGCCTAGAATCTGCAATACTTTCTAATCAAGAGGAGGCTTCAGGTATAGAACCTAACATCACTTTCCAAGAATACTTCTACTCATTGACTGTTACTCTAAAAGCAGCCATACAGCAAAGAGTATATTAGGTTTACGTATTATAATGTAGCTAAATAAATGGCTAGGTTTCAAAGTTGGTGAATATGTGACAGTCTTAATAAGAAGGTTTATCTACAGTAGGCGATGGTCAGGCTCTGGCTATGTACAGCTGCAGATGGTATTAACAATAATCCTTTTTTGCACATAGCCACATGTAATTGGGCCGATCCACCCAATGAATGAATGAACCCAATGTATTATTACCGTACTTTTTATACAATAGGTTGGTAATTATATTTATTCTGTTGGGTGTTGTGTTTTTCAGCTGAAAGTGCATATTGTCTCAGAGTTACTAATGTCTTGTGGACGTGTCTAGCTGCTTGTTGGTCTGATGACATCTACCTACCACTACTTGCCCACCGTTTCTGGAAGCTAACCTTGCAACTGCTGTCACGTTATTGTGTATTTATTAAAGAGGTGAGGAATGAAAATTGTGCCCCTCTATTTTTTATTTTGACTGTTGGTAGAACCTATGGCTGTATGCATAAACTCAGTAGTGGCATCCTGTAGATCAGGGGTCTCAAACACACAGGAGCACCTGAAGCCTCATTCTGCCGCCTACAAGGCGCCAGAGCTGCCATGACAATGGGCCTAATGATAACCAATCCCCTCGAGGGGCCCACAAACATCCAGTGTCATCTTCAGCGGAGTATGACACACACACCCCCCCTCCCCCGGAAGAAGGCACACTAGCCGACACGCGCGTAGGGGCCGTGGCACCGCTGGTCTGAGGTAATACTTTATACTGGATATTTCCTTCCTACTCCTCCATCTTCTCTATACCTACAGCTCTATTTAATTCCTGTAACAACATAGATTCCACTTTGTATATATACAGATTAGATGTTTGGAGAGGATATATGGCATTCTTGTGTACTTAATTGCCTAGACCTGTGGTTCCACTATTGGCATTTTTCACCACCTGATTATCCCTTCTGTTACAATCATGTTTTTACTAGTGATGTAATAAAGCATATATTTTTTTTTTAATGTTACCCTGTTGTTTTTTTGTGCTTTATTTGGTTATTTTGTTCTTTATATGGGTCATGTAATTTTTTTGCACTGAATACTTTACATATAATTCCCTGTTTGGGCACAGGTGTTTGATGGTGCTTCATTCTGTGCATTGTCATCTGTATTTGCTTATCAACTAAATTAAAAGTACATTTAGTATTTCTTCGTCCTTTCTGTCCCATAACCCATACAATGAACACCGTTAAACAAAATTAAAAAATGTTTACAATTTTGTGTTTTCATTATATTGACATACAAAAAAGAAAATAAAAAGTGATTAACAAGTTGTTTAGAAAAATAAGTGTTATCACTGAAAACGTCATGTTGTCGTGCTAGGAATGTGGCCCGTAGACTGCAGCCCATTTACCCAGCCGAGTTTGAGACCCCTGCTCTAGATTTTCATATCCTTTCATAAACATCACAGGATTAACACTTTGCAGCCTCCTCTTTACAAGCCCAGATTACTATTTAAAATGTACACCTTATAGACCCTCAAAAAGATTTTAGGCTGAGACTCCCATAATTCTACATGCAGCAACCTAATAAAATTGAGAAAAGCCAAACCACGCAATCTGATCAGAAAATATTTGTAGTTTATTAGTTTAAAATATGACAAATACATACAGCATTATAGATCCAGTATTATAGAGGAAAGAGAAAGAGGGGGATAACAGATCTAGATAGTCCTTTACAGCGTGTATGCAAACATTTCAGGACTCTTCCCATGGCGATAACACAGCGAGTAATTTATTATATAGTATATATTATCTTATTATACACTTCTGAACCTCTATCATGAAAATTAAATTACCTGTTCCAATTTCTGTTTCTACTGGATGATGTTTGGTTGTTGCGTATATACGTAAATTACTTGCTGTGTCGTTTCCATGGGAAGGGTCCAGAATTTTTTATGTGCAAGCTGTAATTGGCTATTTTAGATCTGTTAGCCCACTTTTCTCTTATAATACTGATCCATAATACTGTCTGTATATGTCATAGCTTAAAGTAATAAAGTATAAATATTTTTATACAACTGTGTGGCTTGGCTTGTCCTTCTTTTTTTAGGTTACTTTATAATATCTGACTAGAGATGGGAGAACAGAACCCGGACCCCATTCACTTAAATGCTCGAACACCCAGTGTTTGCCATGCTGTCATGTGCATGTCAGCGGCGCAAACACTGCTTCTTATCGGCAGTAAAATCAAAAAAGTTTACCTCAGGTCACTGGCGTCAGCTGATGGGACTACTGCTCCCATCAGCTGATGCCTGCTGCCACTAATTACAGTGAGAGCAGGCACGGCTGATGGGAATATTCATCAGCCGGCACCCACGCTCAAAATAAATAAATATAAATATAAAATATGACATGGGTTACCCTGTATTTTTGATAACCAGCCAGGCAAAACTGACAGCTGGGGGCTGCAACCCTCAACTGTCATCTTTAGCAAGGTTGGTTATAAAGAATAGAGGGGTCCCCACGATTAAATAATTTAAAAAATGGCCTGGGGTTCCCCTGCATATTTAACAACCAGCCTTGCTAAATCTGAGCCTATCCTTTAATTCTATCGCATCTTGGCACCGTCCAGGTTGAAAACTATTTATCCCTAGACATGGATTACGGTGTGGGACAGAACGTCGGAGAGGTGAGGGATATAAAAATGAAAAAGTGTGATTTGTTTGATTTCAAATAAAATACTTAATACTTGTTGTGTCTTTATTTACAATTCAACTATAGGATTAGTAATGGATAGGTGTTTTATAGCCGCCTCTCCTTTACGAAGCTGCAGGCTCGATGTCACCAGGGTCACAAAGGTGACATCAACCCCACAAATATTACCCCACTTGTGTAATCATTGTTGGAAGTTTTCAGTTAAGGATATGCCTGTGCTCCAGGGCAGGACTGTAGGCAGAGTCTTATCTTCCTGCTCTAGGCCAGAGAAACCAAGAAAAGACCTGACCATAGGCCGCCCCAAAGCACAAAGTCTATTTCTATGATGAGGAAGATTTTTGTGCTTTATGGCGGCCTGTGGTCAGGTCTTTCCTTGGTTTCTCTGGCTTAGAGCAGGAAGATAAGACTCTGCCTACAGTCCTGCACCGAAGCACAAGAATCTCATTGACTGAAAACGAACACTGATTACACAAGAGCCAAAAAATGGATTTCTTCACCCCAGGGTATCATTTTAATCAAACATCATACTGTGAGCAGGGAAGGGCATTAGTGGTGCCTCACCAGAATCCAGATGAACACAGGTGCCAGGAGCAAGTGGCTGGATACCACTCATTAGCAATAGCAAAGGAAGGAAAAAAATTCCAGCACCAGGCGTCTCTTCACTAAAATCTTCAATATTTTATTTTCATGTCAAGAATAAAACATCATGCAGGGAAGCCCCTAAACGCTTGACGAGTTTCGAACAAAGTTCTTAATCATAGGCATATGAACAATACATAAAAACATCCTTATATATACCCATTCCATTAAGTGAAACCATGTTACACCTTTTACTTGACATGATTGATTCACATTCATTGCAAAATCAAATGTGAGAGCCTACCAAAAAATCATGACGCCTTCATAGATTGTCACCTCTTTGTCCACACAAAAGTTTGTAAAAGGCATCTCTACTATCTCAGTGCAACAACTTATGTGTTTTGATGAACATTATTATAATTTTTTAATTTTAATCAGTTTAACTCTGCCGACAGTGTTTGTAGTTACTTAGCAAAATGCTGCTGACAGGTTCGCTTTAAAGGGTCTAACTTTGTAGAGAAATAGATTTTTCCTAAATGACTAATATTTTTTATCTTCCAGTTGTCAGCCAGTGCCACTTCAGAAGGTAATATAACTGAGAGCAAAAGTTTGATGCCAACCAGTGGGAGAGATGTACCCCCCACTTTAAGTTCTGAAGATCAGCAAACTGTATCAGCACCAGATGCCCAGTCTTCTGTTTTGTCAACGCGTCAGCTAATTCTTATTGTTGCAGATATAGATAAACTAATGGATCAGGTGAGAAGGAAACAAACAATTATGATCTGTTACGACGTCTTTCTTCAAGCATATTGTGTTATTTATTACTCTTGTTTGTAGATGTGCTTGCGGTGAGCAAGTTCATAAATTGGATTAATCTTGTAACACCCTAATGTATTTTAACCTTGAAAAAAGAAAAACATAAAATACAGGAAAAATATATACTGTGCATGTAAACCTACAATATACTGTAGGTATTTAAATTGTATTTTGTTTATTTTGATTGTTTTTTTATGTGCCAGAAACGGAGGGAAAAAAGCAGAACCTTAGTTACATTTTGCAAACAACAAAAAAGAAAGAGACAGGGGGGCAGCACCCACTGCCAACATGAAGCTGCAGACCACTGATATCCAAAGCCGGTATGATAGGACGCTATGTTCCAAGATTTCGGGTACTATATCCAGAAAAAACAAATCCGTCCACTTGTACAATAGAAAAAAGAAAAGCACTCATCGATCTGAAAAATCCTTAGCTTTATTGAGTCTTCAAGAGTCCATGGCCGGGAGAGTGAAGAAAGGAGTTAGTGCGAGCAGGTCAGAACGACGGCTGTTTCACGCTATGCCAGCGCTTCTACGGGTCCACCGTAGTTAAATTTTGTTCTGTATTTTATAGAATGCGCTTTATATAGATAACTGTTGACTTAACCCACTAATTATCTAATATATACTGCTCAAAAATATAAGGTGATTACGTAAACAACATAATGTAACTCCAAGACAATCACACTTCTGTGAAATCAACCTGTCCGGTAACACAGATTGAGAATACATTTCTCCTGTGTTGTGCAATGGAGCAGACAACAGGTAGAAATGATGGGCAGTAAGTAAGACAACCCATATAAAGATGTGAGCTGTGACAAGAAAGGTAGCTGTGTCTGTCAGCACAGTGTCCAGAGCATGGAGCAGTTACCAGGAGTTGTGGAGGGGGCCGTAGGAGGGCAACAACCCAGCAGCAGGACCGCTACCTCCTCCTTTGTGCAAGGAGGAGCAGTACCAGAGCCCTGCAAAATGACCTCCAGCAGGCCACTAACATACATATGTCTGCTTAGGCCCTTCACCACAGCCCTTTTTCATTTTTGAGTTTGTTTTTCGCTCACCTTCTTCTCAGAGCCATAATGTTTTTATTTTTTCATCAGTATGGCAAATTGAGGGCTTGGTTTTTGTGGGACGAGTTGTACTTTTGAACGACACCATTGGTTTTACCATGTCGTGTTCTTGAAAACGGAAAAAAAATCCAAGTGCGGCAAAATTGAAAAAAAAGTGCAATTCTACAACTTTTTTTTTTTTTTTTTTTTTTTTTTTTTAACCTTGTTCACTAAATGCTAAAACTGACCTGCCGTTATGATTCTCCAGGTTCTACGAGTTCATAGATACCAAACATGTATAGGTTATTTTTTATTTAAATGGTGAAAAAAAGCCAAAGTTTATTAAAAAAATATATATATAAACATTGCGTCATTTTCTGAGCCCTATAGCGTCTCCATTTTTCTTGATCTCGGGCAGAGTGAGGGCTTATTTTTGCGTGCCTAGTTGACGTTTCTGATGATACCATTTTGGTGTGGATATGATCTTTTGATCGCCCGTTATTTCATTGTAATGCAATGCTGCGGTGACCAAAAAAAAATGTAATTCTGGCGGTTTTATTTTTTTTCCGCTACAGCCTCTACCGATCGGATTAATTCTTTATATAGCTTGATTCAGGCGATTCTGAATTTGTCGAAACCAGATGTGTGTGTGTGTATATACAGTACAGACCAAAAGTTTGGACACACCTTCTCATTTAAAGATTTTTCTGTATTTTCATGACTATGAAAATTGTAAATTCACACTGAAGAGATCAAAACTATGAATTAACACATGTGGAATTATATACTTAACAAAAAAGTGTGAAACAACTGAAATTATGTCTTATATTCTAGGTTCTTCAAAGTAGCCACCTTTTGCTTTGATGACTGCTTTGCACACTCTTGGCATTCTCTTGATGAGCTTCAAGAGGTTGTCATCGGGAATGGTCTTCCAACAATCTTGAAGGAGTTCCCAGAGATGCTTAGCACTTGTTGGCCCTTTTGCCTTCACTCTGCGGTCCAGCTCACCCCAAACCATTTCGATTGGGTTCAGGTCTGGTGACTGTGAAGGCCAGGTCATCTGGCTTCGCACCCCATCACTCTCCTTCTTGGTCAAATAGCCCTTACACAGCCTGGAGGTGTGTTTGGGGTCAGTGTCCTGTTGAAAAATAAATGATGGTCCAACTAAATGCAAACCGGATGGAATAGCATGCCGCTGCAAGATGCTGTGATAGCCATGCTGGTTCAGTCTGCCTTCAATTTTGAATAAATCCCCAACAGTGTCAACAGCAAAGCACCCCACACCATCACAACTTCTCCTCCATGCTTCACGGTGGGAACCAGGCATGTAGAGTCCATCCGTTCACCTTTTCTGCGTTGCACAAAGACACGGTGGTTGGAACCAAAGATCTCAAATTTGGACTCATCAGACCAAAGCACAGATTTCCACTGGTCTAATGTCCATTCCTTGTGTTCTTTAGCCCAAACAAGTCTCTTCTGCTTGTTGCCTGTCCTTAGCAGTGGTTTCCTAGCAGCTATTTTACCATGAAGGCCTGCTGCACAAAGTCTCCTCTTAACAGTTGTTGTAGAGATGTGTCTGCTGCTAGAACTCTGTGTGGCATTGACCTGGTCTCTAAACTGAGCTGCTGTTAACCTGCGATTTCTGAGGCTGGTGACTCGGATAATCTTATCCTCAGAAGCAGAGGTGACTCTTGGTCTTCCTTTTCTGGGGCAGTCCTCATGTGAGCCAGTGTCTTTGTAGCGCTTGATGGTTTTTGCAACTGCACTTGGGGACACTTTCAAAGTTTCCCAATTTTTCGCACTGACTGACCTTCATTACTTAAAGTAATGATGGCCACTCGTTTTACTTTACTTAGCTGCTTTTTTCTTGCCATAATACAAATTCTAACAGTCTGTTCAGTAGGACTATCAGCTATATATCCACCAGACTTCTGCTCAACACAACTGATGGTCCCAACCCCATTTATAAGGCAAGAAATCCCACTTATTAAACCTGACAGGGCACATCTGTGAAGTGAAAACCATTCCCGGTGACTACCTCTTGAAGCTCATCAAGAGAATGCCAAGGGTGTGCAAAGCAGTCATCAAAGCAAAAGGTGGCTGCTTTGAAGAACCTAGAGTATAAGACATATTTTCAGTTGTTTCACACTTTTTTGTTAAGTATATAATTCCACATGTGTTAATTCATAGTTTTGTTGCCTTCAGTGTCAATGTACAATTTTCATAGTCATGAAAATACAGAAAAATCTTTAAATGAGAAGGTGTGTCCAAACTTTTGGTCTGTACTGTATATACATATATAATTTTTTAGTTTTATTTTGAATGGGGGTGCTTTGAACTTTTATATTTATAAAAAATATTTTTAATTTTTTTTTTTTACTTTTTGCATGCTTCAATAGTCTGCACGGGAGACTAGAAGCTGCGATAACCCAATCGCCTCTCCTACACACAGGCGATGATCAGATCACATGTATGTAGCGGAAATATTCACTTTGTTTGAGCGGCGCTCATAGTAATCTAGCATTGACAACCATAGAGGTCTGCTGGAGAACTCTGGTTGTCATGCCGAGCCATCGGTGACCCACGATCATGTGATGGGGTCACGAATAGGCAGGATTAGTGAAGCGCAATCACATTAAATGCTGTTGTCGGCAGCATTTAACAGGTTAACAGCCGCCGGTGTATTGCGATTCCACCCGTGGCTGTTAGGAGCACATGTCAACTGTTAAAGACAGCTCACATGTGCCAGGAAAGATGTGGGCTCAGTGCCTGATGCCACATCAAAGGGAGAGACACGACATGCGCCATACTAGTACAAACTCCATGGGGGTAGTAGGAGGGCCGGACAACCACAAGCTCAACACTGTGCAGGGGATTGGCATTCGCCACAGAACACCAAGATTGGCAGATTTGACATTGGCGCCTTGTGCTCTTCATACAAGTTCAGACTGAGCACATGTGACAGAGACTGGAGACACCATGGAGAACATTCTGCTGCCTGTAATATCCTCCAGCATGACCGGGTTGGCAGTGGATTAGTAATAGTATGGGGAGGCATTTCTTTGGAGGGCTGCACAGCTTTTCATGTGCTAGCAAGAGGTATCCTTACTGCCATTCGGTATCGGGATGAGAGCCTCAGACCCATTGTGCAGTGGGCCCTGTATTCCTTCTGATGCATGACAGTGCTAGGCCTCATGTGGTTAAAGTGAGTCAGCAGTTCCTGCATGATGAAGGCATTGATGCTGTGGACTGGCCCGCCCGTTACCCAGACCTGAATTCAATTGATCGCATCTGGAACATTGTCTCGCTGCATCACAGACTATCCAGGACTGATGCTTTAATCCAGGTCTGGGAGGCGATCCATCAGGAGACCATCCGCTGCCTGATCGGGAGCATGCCCAGGCGTTGTAGGGAGGTCGTACAAGCACGTGGACGCCACACACACACCTGAGAATCATTTTCTTGACTTGAGGCATGTGATTTTCAACTTTGATTTTGAGCATCATTCCAAATCCAGACCTCCGTGGGATATTAATTTTGATTTTCATTGATCATTTTTATTTTTAATTGTCCTAAACACTTTCCACTATGTAATGAATAAAGATTTGGAGCTAGAATATTTCATTCAGTGATATCTAGGATGTGGTATATTAATGTTGCCTTTTTTTCAGCAGTGTATGTTTTATAACTCTTCTCCAATATGGCAGATGTCAGAGGAAAGACTTAACATGATGATTAGTGATGAGCGAATATACTCATTGCTCGGGTTTTCCTGAGCACGCTCGGGTGGTCTCTGAGAATGTCAGTGCTCGGAGATTTCGTTTTGGTTGCCTCAGCTGCATGATTTACAGCTTATAGACAGCTTGAAAACGTGGGGATTCTCTAGCAACCAGGCAACCCCCACAAGTTCTCAGGCTGGCTAGCTGACTTAAATCATGCAACTGAGGCAACAAAAACTAGATCTCCGAGCAGTTACATATACTCCGAGACCACCCAAGCAACGAGTACACTCACTTATCACTAATGATGATCTTTTGTTCAGCTCACGGGTTGCAAAACATCAGCCCCAAACCAGTTGAGAATGTTTACCACTGTGGTGGCACACCCTAATCGGGGGGTTTATGGGAACCTCAGCAGATGACTGTGCCGTTATTGAAAATAAATCTCTATACAAAGACCAAAACCGATGATATTTCTATATGGTGACCATACACTGGTAAATACCAGTTCTGTAGCAAAAACGGCCCACAAAAACACAGCAAGTGTAAAAGCTGCCTAACAGTACTTCCATGCAAGATTCTAAGTTGGTGATACATTAGTTAAGTGTAGCTAAGGCTTGTCTTAATACGGTATATTGTCCTGTATTCATAGGGGACTATTTTTGTCAGATAAAATACTAGGCTTTATTAAAATCATGTATTTATTTTTGCTTCATCCTTTCGCATGACTTTTTCGCTGCCCATGCACAAATATAATCTAGACTCTAGAATTTTAAAAAAAAAAATCACGTCTACCTTTTCTGAAAGTAATCAACTTGCATATTGTGGAAATTCCATCCAATCCTAATGAGCATCTTCAGTGCAATTTATCAGCTATAAGTAACATTTTGTAACAAATAATGCATGTTTGCAGTTTACATTCCTGTGTCTTCCAGCTCCTCTTTGTAAAATGTTTTAAACTGAAGAGATCAAAAATCATAATCATGTGTCGCACTCCTTGGTTTGCCTTGAAAACTGTATTAATTCCCCAGCACATGGTGGATTATATTAGGTTCACAAGATATTTTTATCGTTTCCTATATTTGAAAATATCTGTTTTATTCAATGTGTGGACCCATTTTTGGTCTGTCAGTTTTTACAATCTTTGTTGCATCTGTTTTTCTTTCATGAAAAAAAATTCTCATCTTCTCCTTCCCATTAATCCCTTACCGCCATGATCGGTTTTCACCTTCCTGACAAAGCCAAATATTTCCAGACTGAGGTGTTATTTTGTGATAACTCTGTAAAATGCTTCAACATATCCCAGTGATTCTGAGATTTTTTTTTTTCTTTGACACATTGTAATTTATCCTAGCAGAAAATTTAGGTTGATATGAATTTGTTTATTTAGGAAAATGTAAGAGATAAAAAAATTGACAAATGTTGAAAAGTTACCAATTTTCAAACTTTGACTGTATGACCCTAAAATTAAGTCATACCAAACAAAATAGTTAAACATGTATTTTCAAGTTGTCTCTTGTGCAGTTCAGAGCCGTGAAGTCTCCTTACTCACTAGTTTCTGAAAGGTCGGGCACTGTTCCTTGAGTGACCATTCTGGCGCGTAGCAGAGCTGCTATAACATAAGTAGTACTATAAAGCTCTACACAAGTTGTGCTGCAACTCATTCAGCCATCAGTGGTTTGTTCTGAAGTCTACACTGTATTTACATACATAGATAAAAGTCCGGACAGCAGATTGAGCCCTGAATAGCAGAACGATGCTGAAAATAGCCAATGGTAGGTGCTGGTGAATTTAAAAGATTTATAACGTCCGCTTTTTAGGATCTGAGAGGGAGGGGAGAGATGAGCATCGAATTGCTGTGTAGAAATCAATGGGATAGAGAGAGGTGGCTGGTATGTTAAGGGTTAACCTCTCTCCTGGACTGTAGCTACTGTACACTCTGGGCTGGCACTAGTGGCCGAACCAGCTGTACAGTATGAAAGATAAAAGCTGTAATTGCTGTAGAATGACAGTAGATACAAAAGTCAGTTTGCTTTTTTTCATGATGTATAATTAAAGCAATTAACATTTACGACATGTCTACTTTAAATTGACATAATTCTTGAAAAGTCTTCTTTTTTTAAGATGTTAGAATGGTTAAAATTTTAGCAGCATTTTTCAATGAAACTTACAAAGCCTCTATATTTAAGGGACCACTTCACTTTGGAGGTGACTTTGAGGGGCCTATACTATATATCAAAAACCCTTAAGCAAAACCCAATTTTTAAATCTGCACTCCTCAAATTATTTAAAATCCGCCTTCAGAATGTTTAACTCTTCAGATTCTTAACAGAAATGAATGCAAACTGGAAGAAATGAAAAACGTATTTATTTTTTTTATTAAATTGTTGGTTGAGCCAGAAATATTTCATTTCCACCACAGTAACAGGAGAAAATGGACTTCACTATTTGCTTTGCATTTTCTCCTTGCTACATGGGTTCCCCATATGTGGTGAGAAACTATTGCTTGGGCACACTGCAGGCTTCAGAAGGAAAACACTATTTGATTTTTACATTGCATATTTGGCTGGTTTGACGCAATGTTACATTTGAAGAACTGAGGTGCTATAACACCAACAACCTGGGTTACGTAGCAGGGCAAGGGAAGGAGCACAATGTTTGCTGTAACAGATTGCAGACACCATGTCAAATCAGGAACTCTCCATAGGTGACCTTATTTTTGAAATTGCATCTATCGAAAAATGTATACAAGGGTGTAGTGAGCACTAGGAACTCGCAACTGATTTGCAGATCAGATTTTTTTTTTTTTTTTTTTTTTTTTAACATTGGGCGGTGAAAATTAAGTATTCTGCTTTAAGAAACTACAGTTTGGGCAAACAGAAGTGAGTAAGGAACTCTATTAGAATTTTGGAGTGTAATTTTGTGCTATAATTGTCACATTTGAAAAGCATTTACAATGCCAAAACGGCACCGCCTCCCGCCTCCCCCATAAGTCTAAATGAGAGCTCCTCTGAGGCGTTTTTTTTCTAAAGCTAAACAAGCCCAGCTTTTCCAACCTCTCCTCATATGACAGGCCTTCCATCCCTTGTAATAATCTAATTGCCCATCTTTGAACTGATTCTAACTTCTGAATATCCTTTTTAAAATGTGGAGCCCAAAACTGGATCCCATATTCTAGATGTGGCCTCACCAGTGATTTATAAAGGGGTAATATGTTGGGATCGTGGGATTTTATCTCTGTTTTTATACATCCTAAAATCTTGTTTGCTTTTGCGGCTGCTGCTTGACATTGAGCACTGCTGCTCAGCTTACTTGTAACCAGAATACCCAAGTCCTTCTCCTGTTCTGTAGCCCCGAGTATACTCCCATTTAATGTATATGCAGCAATAGGATTACTCCGTCCTAGGTGCATAACTCTGCATTTATCTACATTAAACCTCATTTACCAAGTGTTTGCTCATTTGGTCATCTTATTCAGATCGTTGTGCAATATTGTAATTCTAGGTCAGATTTTAATATGTTGCATAGTTTGGTGTCATCAGCAAAGACTGACACTTTACTCTCAATCCCTCAATTTATGTAGGGCATTTAATGTTTTGCTACTCTTTCACACCAAAAGCAATTTTTTAGAAGAAAAAAATAGTTTTTGCATCTCCAGACTCTGAGAACTCTTTATATATTTTTGTTATGACAGAGCTGAGTGGGGGTTTTATTACTGGACAAGATGATTTTTTTCAGGGAAACCAGGCTGTTTACATTTACATGACTTTTTGATCGTGTTGTACTCCACCTTTGTTCGCTGGTGTGATGGATTCAGGTTTTTTTTTTTTTAAATCATACATTGTTCACTGTAGGAGTTAAAAAGTGTGGCCATTTTATAGATTGTGTTTTTCTGGATGCAGAGATAACAATGTATACTTTTTTTGTTTTCACATTAATATGGGTATTTATTGGTGTGAAAATGTTAGATTTTTGGGTGAGTACAGATATAAATACACAGGTGTGTTGATGAGTAGAGATGGAGCACCCTCCCTCTCACAACCTTCTAAATGCCGTGATCTCTATTGATTTAAGCATTTAAAGGGTTAAGCAGACATGGCAGTTTCCCTGGCTGTTACAGGAGGAGCTCAGCTAAAGCCGACCTCCTAGCAATGATTGTGCGTGCACAGCTCCTGTGCCCACATGACCATCTGGACATACCGGTACATCCATCTGTGGGAACTCGCTGCAAAAATGTCTGGAAAGGGTTAAGCAATTATATGGATATTGTTGGTTTGGGGGGGGGGGGGGGGGGTTCCAAAAGAGTCATTTATTTGGATCGTGGAGTTTGATCCACAACATGACTCAAAGTAACATATCTTTTTTTTTTTTTTTTTATGTACATGTAAAATAGAAAAAGCACATTTACATAGTTACATAGTTAGCAAGGCCGAAAAAAGACATTTGTCCATCCAGTTCAGCCTATATTCCATCATAATAAATCCCCAGATCTACGTCCTTCTACAGAACCTAATAATTGTATGATACAATATTGTTCTGCTCCAGGAAGACATCCAGGCCTCTCTTGAACCCCTCAACTGAGTTCGCCATCACCGCCTCCTCAGGCAAGCAATTCCAGATTCTCACTGCCCTAACAGTAAAGAATCCTCTTCTATTTTGGTGGAAAAACCTTCTCTCCTCCAGATGCAAAGAATGCCCCCTTGTGCCCGTCACCTTCCTTGGTATAAACAGATCCTCAGCGAGATATTTGTATTGTCCCCTTATATACTTATACATGGTTATTAGATCGCCCCTCAGTCGTCTTTTTTCTAAACTAAATAATCCTAATTTCTCTAATCTATCTGGGTATTGTAGTTCTCCCATCCCCTTTATTAATTTTGTTGCCCTCCTTTGTACTCTCTCTAGTTCCATTATATCCTTCTTGAGCACCGGTGCCCAAAACTGGACACAGTACTCCATGTGCGGTCTAACTAGGGATTTGTACAGAGGCAGTATAATGCTCTCATCATGTGTATCCAGACCTCTTTTAATGCACCCCATGATCCTGTTTGCCTTGGCAGCTGCTGCCTGGCACTGGCTGCTCCAGGTAAGTTTATCATTAACTAGGATCCCCAAGTCCTTCTCCATGTCAGATTTACCCAGTGGTTTCCCATTCAGTGTGTAATGGTGATATTTATTCTTTCTTCCCATGTGTATAACCTTACATTTATCATTGTTAAACCTCATCTGCCACCTTTCAGCCCAAGTTTCCAACTTATCCAGATCCATCTGTAGCAGAATACTATCTTCTCTTGTATTAACTGCTTTACATAGTTTTGTATCATATTTCTTTGTATCTTATTTAGCCGGTTTCGCACCTCTTCTTGGGTTAGATTGGTGACCCTTAACCCCTTAAGCCCCGAGGGTGGTTTGCACGTTAATGACCGGGCCAATTTTTACAATTCTGACCACTGTCCCTTTATGAGGCTATAACTCTGGAACGCTTTGACGGATCTTGGCAATTCTGACACTGTTTTCTCGTGACATATTGTACTTCATGTTAGTGGTAAAATTTATTCGATATAACTTGCGTTTATTTGTGAAAAAAACAGAAATTTGGCGAAAATTTTGAAAATTTCGCAATTTTCCAACTTTGAATTTTTATGCCCTTAAATCACAGACATATGTCACGCAAAATACTTAATAAGTAACATTTCCCACATGTCTACTTTACATCAGCACAATTTTGGAACCAGAATTTTTTTTGTTAGGGAGTTATAAGGGTTAAAATTTGACCAGAAATTTCTCATTTTTACAACACCATTTTTTTTTAGGGACCACATCTCATTTGAAGTCATTTTGAGGGGTCTATATGATAGAAAATACCCAAGTGTGACACCATTCTAAAAACTGCACCCCTCAAGGTGCTCAAAACCACATTCAAGAAGTTTATTAACCCTTCAGGTGTTTCACAGGAATTTTTGGAATGTTTAAATAAGATGAACATTTAACTTTTTTTCACACAAAATTTATTTCAGCTCCAATTTGTTTTATTTTACCAAGGGTAACAGGAGAAAATCGACCCCCAAAGCTGTTGTACAATTTGTCCTGAGTACACTGATACCCCATATGTGGGGGTAAACCACTGTTTGGGCGCATGGCAGAGCTCGGAAGGAAAGGAGCGCCATATGACTTTTCAATGCAAAATTGACTGGAATTGAGATGGGACGCCATGTTGCGTTTGGAGAGCCCCTGATGTGCCTAAACATTGAAACCCCCTACAAGTGACACCATTTTGGAAAGTAGACCCCCTAAGGAACTTATCTAGGTGTGTGGTGAGCACTTTGACCCACCAAGTGCTTCACAGAAGTTTATAATGCAGAGTCGTAAAAATAAAAAATCATATTTTTTTTCACAAAAATGATCTTTTCGCCCCCAATTTTTTATTTTCCCAAGGGTAAGAGAAGAAATTGGACCACAAAAAATGTTGTGCAATTTGTCCTGAGTACACTGATACCCCATATGTGGGTGTAAACCATTGTTTGGGCGCATGGCAGAGCTTGGAAGGGAAGGAGCGCCATTTGACTTTTCAATGCAAAATTGACTGGGATTGAGATGGGACGCCATGTTGCGTTTGGAGAGCCCCTGATGTGCCTAAACATTGAAACCCCCCACAAATGACACCATTTTGGAAAGTAGACCCCCTAAGCAACTTATCTAGATGTGTTTTGAGAGCTTTGAACCCCCAAGTGTTTCACTACAGATTATAACGCAGAGCCGTGAAAATAATTTTTTTTTTTTTTCACAAAAATGATTTTTTAGCCCCCAGCTTTGTATTTTTACAAGGGTAACAGAATAAATTGGACCCCAAAATTTGTTGTCCAATTTGTCCTGAGTACGCTGATACCCCATATGTGGGGGGGAACCACTGTTTGGGCGCATGACAGAGCTCGGAAGGGAAAGAGCGCCATTTGGAATGCAGACTTAAATGGATTGGTCAGCAGCTGTCACGTTGCATTTGCAGAGCCCCTGATGTACCCAAACAGTAAAAAACCCCCACAAGTGACCCCATATTGGAAACTAGACCTCCCAAGGAACTTATCTAGATGTGTTGTGAGAACTTTGAACCCCCAAGTGTTTCACTAAAGTTTATAGCGCAAAGCCGTGAAAATAAAACATCTTTTTTTTTCCCACAAAAATGATTTTTAGCCCCCCAAATTTTTATTTTCCCAAGGATAACAAGAGAACTTGGACCCCAGAAGTTGTTGTTCAATTTGTCCTGAGTACGCTGATAACCCATATGTTGGGGTAAACCCCTTTTTGGGCGCACGGGAGAGCTCGGAAGGGAAGGAGCACTGTTTTACTTTTTCAACGCAGAATTGGCTGGAATTGAGATCGGAGCCATGTCGCGTTTGGAGAGCCCCTGATGTGCCTGAACAGTGGAAACTCCCCAATTCTACCTGAAACCCTAACCCAAACACAACCCTAATCCCAACGGTAACCCTAACCACACCCCTAGCCCTGACACACCCATAATTCTAATCCCAACCCTAATCCCAACCGTAAATGTAATCCAAACCCTAACCCTAACTTTAGCCCCAACCCTAACCCTAACTTTACCTCCAACCCTAACCCTAGCCCTAACCCTAACTTTAGCCCCAACCCTAACCCTAACTTTACCTCCAACCCTAACCCTAGCCCTAACCCTAACTTTAGCCCCAACCCTAGCCCCAACCCTAGCCCTAACCCTAGCCCCAACCCTAGCCCTAACCCTAGCCCTAACCCTAACCCTAATGGGAAAATGGAAATAAATACATTTTTTTAAATTTATTATTTTTCCCTAACTAAGGGGGTGATGAAGGGGGGTTTGATTTACTTTTATAGCTGTTTTTTATATTGGATTTTTATGATTGGCAGCTGTCACACACTAAAAGACGCTTTTTATAGCAAAAAAGTTTTTGCGTCTCCACATTTTGAGACCTATAATTTTTCCACATTTTGGTCCACAGAGTCATGTGAGGTCTTATTTTTTGCGGGACGAGTTGACGTTTTTATTGGTAACATTTTCGGACACGTGACCGGTTTTGATCACTTTTTATTCCGATTTTTGTGAGGCAGAATGACCAAAAACCTGCTATTCATGAATTTCTTTTGGGGGAGGCGTTTATACCGTTCCGCTTTTGGTAAAATTGATAAAGCTGTTTTATTCTTTGGGTCAGTACGATTACAGCGATACCTCATTTATATCATTTTTTTATGTTTTGGTGCTTTTATACGATAAAAACTATTTTATAGAATAAATAATTATTTTGGTATCGCTTTATTCTCAGGACTATAACTTTTTTATTTTTTTGCTGATGATTCTGTATGGCGGCTCGTTTTTTGCGGTACAAGATGACGTTTTCAGCGGTACCATGGTTATTTATATCCGTCTTTTTGATCGCGTGTTATTCCACTTTTTGTTCGGCGGTATGGTAATAAAGCGTTGTTTTTTGCCTCGTTTTTTTTTTTTTTTTTCTTACGGTGTTTACTGAAGGGGTTAACTAGTGGGGCAGTTTTATAGGTTGTGTCGTTACGGACGCGGCGATACTAAATATGTGTACTTTTATTGTTGTGTTTTTTTTAATTTAGATAAAGAAATGTATTTATGGGAATAATATTTTTTTTTTTATTATTTATTTAGGAATTTTTTTATTTTTTTTTTACACATGTGGAAAATTTTTTTTTTACTTTTTTACTTTGTCCCAGGGGGGGACATCACAGATCGATGATCTGATAGTGTGCACAGCACTCTGTCAGATCACCGATCTCACTGACAGGGCTGCAGGCTTACCAGCGTCTGCACTGAGCAGACACTTGGTAAGCCACCTCCTTCCCTGCAGGACCCGGATGCCGCGGCCATCTTGGATCCGGGACCTGCAGCCAGGAAGGAGGTAGGAGACCCTCGCAGCAACGCGATCACATCACGTTGCTCCGGGGGTCTCAGGGAAGCCCGCAGGGAGCCCCCTCCCTGCGCGATGCTTCCCTATACCGCCGGCACACCGCGATCATGTTTGATCGCGGTGTGCCGGGGGTTAATGTGCCGGGGGTGGTCCGTGACCGCTCCTGGCACATAGTGCCGGATGTCAGCTGCGATAGGCAGCTGACACCCGACCGCGATCGGCCGCGCTCCCCCCGTGAGCGCGGCCGATCGGGTATGACGTACTATCCCGTCACTGGGAATTAAGTCCCAGGTCACCTTGACGGGATAGTACGTCAGATGGGATTAAGGGGTTAATATAGGGTTTAAATTGTTTCTTGGGATTTCACCTAGCATTTCATTTTCCACCGTGAATACCGTGGAGAAGAAGGTGTTTAATATGTTAGCTTTTTCCTCATCATCTACAACCATTCTTTCCTCACTATTTTTTAAGGGGCCTACATTTTCAGTTTTAATTCTTTTACTATTGATAAAGTTGAAGAACAGTTTGGGATTACCGTATATACTCGAGTATAAGCCGAGATTTTCAGCCCAAATTTTTGGGCTGAAAGTGCCCCCTCGGCTTATACTCGAGTCACGGTCGGCGGGTGAGGGGGAGAGGGCGCTGATGCATACTCACCTAGTCCCGGCGCTCCTGTCGCCCCCCCTGCCCGTCCCACGGTCTCCGGGTGCAGCAGCCTCTTCCCCTGAGCGGTCACGTGGGACCGCTCATTAGAGAAATGAATAGGCTGCTCCACCTCCCATAGGGGCGGAGCCGCCTATTCATTTCTCTAATGAGCGGTGCCGGTGACCGCTGATAGAGGAAGAGGCTGCGGCACCGAAGACCAGCTGTCCGGGGGAAGGAGCGGCACACCGGGAGCAGGTAAGTATCGCATATTCACCTGTCCGCGTTCCACACGCCGGGCGCTGTCTCCATCTTCCCGGCGTCTCTCTCTCCTCACTGACTGTGCAGATCAGAGGGCGCGATGACGCATATAGTGTGCGCGCCGCCCTCTGCCTGTTCAGTCAGTGCGGAGAGACACCGGGAAGATGGCGCCGAGGAGCTGCAAGAGAGGTGAGTATGTGTTTTATTATTTTTATTGCAGCAGCAGCACAGCTATGGGGCAATAATGGACGGTGCAGAGCACTATATGGCACAGCTATGGGGCAATAATGGTGCAGAGCACTATATGGCACAGCTATGGGGCAATAATGGACGGTGCAGAGCACTATATGGCACAGCTATGGGGCAACGGTGCAGAGCACTATATGGCAGAGCTATGGGGCAATGGTGCAGAGCACTATATGGCACAGCTATGGGGCAATAATGGACGGTGCAGAGCACTATATGGCACAGCTATGGGGCAATGGTGCAGAGCACTGTATGGCACAGCTATGGGGCAATAATGGTGCAGAGCACTATATGGCACAGCTATGGGGCAATAATGGTGCAGAGCACTATATGGCACAGCTATGGGGCAATAATGGTGCAGAGCACTATATGGCACAGCTATGGGGCAATAATGGTGCAGAGCACTATATGGCACAGCTATGGGGCAATAATGGTGCAGAGCACTATATGACACAGCTATGGGGCAATAATGGTGCAGAGCACTGTATGGCACAGCTATGGGGCAATAATGGTGCAGAGCACTATATGGCACAGCTATGGGGCAGTAATGGTGCAGAGCACTATATGGCACAGCTATGGGGCAATAATGGTGCAGAGCACTATATGACACAGCTATGGGGCAATAATGGTGCAGAGCACTGTATGGCACAGCTATGGGGCAATAATGGTGCAGAGCACTGTATGGCACAGCTATGGGGCAATAATGGTGCAGAGCACTATATGGCACAGCTATGGGGCAATAATGGTGCAGAGCACTATATGACACAGCTATGGGGCAATAATGGTGCAGAGCACTATATGGCACAGCTATGGGGCAGTAATGGTGCAGAGCACTATATGGCACAGCTATGGGGCAATAATGGTGCAGAGCACTATATGACACAGCTATGGGGCAATAATGGTGCAGAGCACTGTATGGCACAGCTATGGGGCAATAATGGTGCAGAGCACTGTATGGCACAGCTATGGGGCAATAATGGTGCAGAGCACTGTATGGCACAGCTATGGGGCAATAATGGTGCAGAGCACTATATGGCACAGCTATGGGGCAATAATGGTGCAGAGCACTGTATGGCACAGCTATGGGGCAATAATGGACGGTGCAGAGCACTATATGGCACAGCTATGGGGCAATAATGGTGCAGAGCACTGTATGGCACAGCTATGGGGCAATAATGGTGCAGAGCACTGTATGGCACAGCTATGGGGCAATAATGGTGCAGAGCACTGTATGGCACAGCTATGGGGCAATAATGGACGGTGCAGAGCACTATATGGCACAGCTATGGGGCAATAATGGTGCAGAGCACTGTATGGCACAGCTATGGGGCAATAATGGACGGTGCGGAGCACTATATGGCACAGCTATGGGGCAATAATGGTGCAGAGCACTGTATGGCACAGCTATGGGACAATAATGGTGCAGAGCACTATATGGCACAGCTATGGGGCAATAATGAACGGTGCAGAGCACTATATGGCACAGCTATGGGGCAATAATGGTGCAGAGCACTATATGGCACAGCTATGGGGCCATAATGAACAGTATGGAGCATCTATTTTTATTTTTGAAATTCACCGGTAGCTGCTGCATTTTCCACCCTAGGCTTATACTCGAGTCAATAAGTTTTCCCAGTTTTTTGTGGCAAAATTAGGGGGGTCGGCTTATACTCGGGTCGGCTTATACTCGAGTATATACGGTAGTTTTACTCTCCTTAGCAATGTGCTTCTCTGTTTCCTTTTTGGCAGCTTTAGTTAGTTTTTTAGATAAAGTATTTTTCTCCCTATAGTTTTTTAGAGCTTCAATGGTGCCATCCTGCTTTAGTAGTGCAAATGCTTTCTTTTTACTGTTAATTGCCTGTCTTACTTCTTTGTTTAGCCACATTGGGTTTTTCCTATTTCTAGCCCTTTTATTCCCACAAGGTATAAACCGCTTACAGTGCCTATTTAGGATGTTCTTAAACATTTCCCATTTTTTATCTGTATTCTTATTTCTGAGGATATTGTCCCAGTCAACCATATTAAGGGCATCTCTAAGCTGGTCAAACTTTGCCTTCCTAAAGTTCAGTGTTTTTGTGACTCCCTGACAAGTCCCCCTAGTGAAAGACAGGTGAAACTGTACAATATTGTGGTCGCTATTTCCTAGATGCCCGACCACCTGCAGATTTGTTATTCTGTCAGGTCTATTAGATAGTATTAGGTCTAAAAGTGCTGCTCCTCTGGTTGGATTCTGCACCAATTGTGAAAGATAATTTTTCTTGGTTATTAGCAGAAACCTGTTGCCTTTATGGGTTTCACAGGTTTCTGTTTCCCAGTTAATATCCGGGTAGTTAAAGTCCCCCATAACCAGGACCTCATTATGGGTTGCAGCTTCATCTATCTGCTTTAGAAGTAGACTTTCCATGATTTCTGTTATATTTGGGGGTTTGTAACAGACCCCAATGAGAATTTTGTTACCATTCTATAACATATAACATTTGTTATAGTGGGTCCGTGATCTACTAGAATAATTCCTAGCAGAGACTCTAGAACTGATGTGTGAAAGAGCCTTAGAAAAAACCTAGTTGGTGCAAGGTGTTTCCCCCCCCCCCCCACTTCCAACCATTAGACAGATTTACTACTCACAGCATTTCAAATGACCATCCATTTACATAGAATTTTTTTTATATTTTCTAGATACCAGAATTAATTGATGTGATTCAAGTCAAACTTCGTTTAACTGGACTTAAGAATATGGAAATAATTAAAGGTAAGACTGTCTTCCACACATATGATAATGTACAAAATTCAGTTCTTTACGGTAATTCTGACCATTATTCTGTATGCCAGTGCCCAGCTATCACAGAACTTTTACAAATAGTCAGCAGGCCTCAAGCCACTTGTCGTGTCCATACAGTCTGCACCATCAGTAGTAGGGAGTATCAATTGTATCTCTATTGTGTACTAGGGTAGTTTCACTGAAAAGGTATATGGATGTGAACACTTTTCTGCCCAATGATGACAAAAGTATTCCAGGAGTAATACCTTCCTGGTTAGTCAATAAAGGTATCACACCTACAATACTTTTGTCATCATTGGGCAGAAAAGTATTCACATCGATTTTTCTGGCTAACACGGTGCCACAATACAATTTGTTATTGTACATCACTGAAAAAGTATGAGATATGATTATTCCCAATACTATACATATGTTTGACCACTAGGTGGAGACATTGTACTATTCTCCATTAGAAATAACTATATTCACTGGGGGTGATAAGTATTTGATCTATTGCTGATTTTGTAAGTTTGCCCACTGACAGACATGAACAGTCTATAATTTTTAATGGTAGGTTTATTTTAACATTGAGAGATAGAATATCGAAAATAAAATCCAGAAGATCACATTGTATAAATTATATACATTTATTTGCATTTTGCTGTGAGAAATAAGTATTTGATCCCCTACCAATCATTAAGAGTTCTGGCTCCTACAGACCAGTTAGACGCTCCAAATCAACTCATTACCTGCATTAAAGACAGCTGTCTTACATAGTCACCTTTATAAAAGACTTTTATTTGCACATGGGAATGCATTTGTTGGCTTTGTCATGATGGATAATGTTACAGGCAGCACACTGTTTCTCTAGACTTTTTAACATCTCTCAAATGTGCTCAGTGTGAAAATGCACACTCATATGTGAAGTGAATGGGTAAGGTTAAGGTGGATGCAAATTGCAGGCCTCCCAATTCTACTGAATGTCAACCAAGCTGCATTGTGCTGAACTGTGAGCACTGGTCCTGCTAAAGAATGTGGGCCGCCGTCATGGGGTCTGTTTCCAATAGGATGACCAGAGACATGCACGCCTGTATCTCACTGGAGGTTATTTTATAGGACCCTGGCAGTTCCCCTTCTGTTCCTGCTTGCACAGAGGAGCAGATACCTATCCTGCTGCTGGGCTGATGCATGGAAACCTGTTTGCAATGGCACGTGTGCAATCCAGGAGGAGCTGGACTGCTTGTGCTACCTTAATGGCCTCATGCTACCAGTTAGTGACAAGGACACTTGCAAAACAAGACGGAATCGCACAAAGGATTAGTAGGGAGAAAATGTATGTACCCACCACCTATGTTCCCTTTTGGGGATGTCTTGCGGTTGCCCCTCCAGTTCACCTGTTGTCAACTTTCATTTGCAGCAAAGAAGGTATAATTGAATCGCCAGCGCTTATGCTTCTAACCTGGACACATTGATATCCATGAAATGTAATCCAAATTCCAGGGTACTCTGAGGTTCAAGAATTCTCTCAATTTTTTGAGTAATCTGTAGAAAGTTTTTCACTATTTGCCTTACCTTCTGTGTTCTCCTCAATATATCATTGGCGGTAGAATGAATCCATGTGTATGTGCCGTATGTGTCTGAATTGGAAATATGCCTGACACGCCACACTTTGATGCTGGTTTGTCATTGTCTAAGAGTCAATGAGCAGCCTTCTATAACTTTCTCTTGTACCAGAGGCATAGTGCTGCCTTGGAGCTGATCTGGGATAGAGGACAAAGGAGCCGTCAGAGAATATCTGATTTCAGTTAGCAAGTTTGTCCAGTCATTCCCTGGAAAGAGGCACTGCAGCTATACTCCCCATGAAAAATAATAAATGGAATTTATTTCTGAAATACTGAATGCTCTCATTTTTGTGTTTTTCTAGACGCACTAGGAGACGTATCCAGTTCTTTATCAGCACCTCTGTCTGCTATAAATGGCAAAATCTCAGAGGACCTTGGAGAATCATGTCTGATATACTTTAAAAGTGCCGTAGAAGTCCCTAGGCTTTACAGAAGGACGAACAAAGTTAGTCTCCTGACTTCCAGAATGTAACATTAAGTGAACTATTAAGTCTAATCTGTGTGTTTTGTTTGGGACATATCTAGATTTATTTACATGTTGACTGAAGTGAACATGATGCAGTTGAGATCAATTTACCTTACATTAACAAGACCAGAAAAGTATTAATGATCTGATATTTATATATTATTCCTAAGACATGCCTCAAAACTGATGGCAAATACTGGGGATATCACTATATGAGATGGGAAAATCCCATTTACACAGGCCCATTTCAGTCTATAAAATGAAAACTGCTTTGATTGGTTGCTATGGGCATAAAGGTAATTTTTCTTTGAGACAGTCTTATAAATGTGCCACTTTATATCTAGAGCCGTACAGGTTCTGCGCATATTACTTATCTGTGTGGGGGGGGCCTTGACAGTGCTTCTCTTGCTAACTCCTTTCTGAAAAACCATATAACTGTGCGTTCACGTTTTGAATGACTTCACGCACCTCAATGCACAGTTCTGTTACAGGAGCTTGGCATCCTGAGCATTGGGTGTCAGCTGTAATGGCCAGGATCAGAAATAACTCCAGTGCTAGCCATTCATCCCTTTATTATCTCAGATGCAGTAGTCAGCAGTGCACACATTACCTAAGGAGTTTCTGTTACCCTACGAGCATCCCCGGAATGTGATTTTAGGTTTCCATGGGAACTTCTCAAGGCCCCCATGTCTGCCACATATATTTTCATATTGAAGATGAATGGGCCAGATCCATTGAAAAACAAATCGACTATGTGACTGTGTTTAAAAACCACTATAAATCCTAGTGGTCTTTTTAACCCCTTCGCAACATGCGCCGTTCTAGTACTGCTCTGTGGGAGGTGCACTTGCGCAAACCGCAATACTAATACGACGATGCTATTTCCAGTTACCGCGCTGCATCACCCGGTGACCGGGTTAAGATGGCTGCTGTCCCTGACAGCAGACCATCTCTGCATGTCGCCCCGGGGGGGCTGCACCACAACCCCGTTCCCCTCCCCCGCATCTGCAATCGCTGTGATTGGCTTAGCCAGGCACACCATTATGTCAATAAAGTTAGTGAAAAGAAAAAACGTGACCTGTTGTGATCTGTGCTGTGTGACACAGCACCAATCACAACCATCACAATGAGTGGGGTGATCACCGCGTCACCTCACCTGATTAACCCCTTTGGCGCCAATTGGCTGAACAATCGTTTCTGGCCAATCAGCGCCAAAGGGGTTAATGTAAAATAACGATCACCGTTCTGCACGCCATCTTTGTCTCAGATTTGGTGCGCAGAGCGGTTGTATAGCCCCTGTACAAACAATTATACGCAAGTACAAACAAGATGGGAATGTCCAGCCATCATACCGCTCAGGAAGGAGATGAGTTCTGTGTCCCAGAGATGAACGTGCTTTGGTCCGACAAGTGCATATTAACCCAAGGACAAAAGCAAAAGACCTTGTGAAGATGATGGCGGAAGCTGGTAAGCTTGTGTCAATATCCACAGTGAAACGAGTACTGTATCAACATGGGCTGAAAGGCCACTGCCGGGAAAAAGCCATTACTCCAAAAGAAACATAAAAAAGCCAGACTAATGCATGCACATAGGAACAAAGACCTTAATTTTTGGAGACATGTCCTGTGATCTGATGAAACTAAAATTTGAACTTTTTGTGCATAATGACCATTGTTAAATTTAAAGGTAAAAGGGAGAAGCTTGGAAGCCTAAGAACACCATCCCAACTGTGAAACATGGGGTGGCAGCATCGTGTTGTGGGGTTGTTTTGCTGCAGGAGGGACTGGTGCACTTCACTAAATAGATGGCATCATGAGAAGTGAAGATTATGTGACAACACTGAAGCGACATCTCAAGACATCAGCCAGGAAGTTAAACCTTGGGTGGAAATGGGTCTTCCAAATGGACAATGACCCGAAGAATAATTCCAAAATAGTAACAAAGTGGCTTAAGGATAACAAAGTCAATATTTTGGAGTGGCCATCACAAAGCCCTGATTTCAGTCTTATTAAAAATTTATGAAAAGCTGAAAAGGCAGATGTGAGCAAGGCGACCTACAAACCTGGGTCAGTTACACCAGTTTTGTCAGGAGTGTATGTAAACTTCTGGCTTCAACAGTATGTCATTTTTGGAAAAGGGGTTAAATATAGCCAGAACTTTGCACTGTCTAGTCTCATTTTATATCAGAGTAGGGTCCAGTACTCTTATGTTTTGGGTGGTTAATATAGCCAGCTTTGTAGCATAATTTTGGTAATAAAAAGTCCAGTGCGTGAATAACCTTTTATAACAGCTCCTGTTTGGAAAAATATTATCAGAGCTTTACAAGTTTCAAAAATAAAGGTTAAAAGTCACACAGTTGCAAAGTTTTCACCAAAACTGTAAATTTGTGATCACATCTCCGCATAAACATAAAATATTCAGAGGGGTTTTAGTGTACTTTTTTTTTTTTCTTCTGGTAGATGTCATTTAAGTGAAAACAGTATGTTGTGAGAAATATATATTGTTGTTTGCAGGAGGTGCCTACGAAAGCGTCCTCCTACGTGGACAATGCTCTCAAGCCACTGTTCCAAATTCAGCACGAGTATGGGAACAAAGTAAAAATGGCAACTAGACAAGGATGGCTGAAAGGAACCCTCTCTGAATGTACACACAAGTGAGTGGACCTGCCTTACAAATATTTTGTATTTAAGAATCTTTACCTAAATGAATATAAGCTAGTGTGCCTTGTGAGTTTCCGAACCCCTGTAAAAGCTCTTATCACTCCTGTTTCAGACATGCCTCTTCAGCCACATAGAATCATAGAATGTTAGAGTTGGAGGGGACCTCAAGGGTCATCGTAGTGTCCAACCCCCTGCTCAATGCAGGATTCAGTAAATCATCTCAGAAAGATGTCTTTGTTTGAAGACTTCCATTGAAGCAGAACTCGCCACCTCTCGTGGCAGTCTGTTCCACTCATTGTTCACCCTCACTTTCAAAAGGTTTTATCTAATCTGCATCTTCTCCCTTTCAGTTTCATTCCATGCTTCTCGTGTTTCCATGTGCAAATTAGAATGATGATCCCTCTACATTGACATCCCTTCAGATATTTGTAGACAGCGTTTGTCTCCTCTAAGCCTTCTTTTTGCAAGCTAAACATGCTCAGATCCTTTAACTGTCCCTCATAGGACATACATTGTAGTCCGTTTACCATCCTGGTAGCTCTTCTCAGATGTTGCTCCAGCTTTTTAATGTCTTTCTTAAAATGTGGTGCCCAGAACTGAACTCCGTATTCCAGATGAGGCCTAACCAAGGAGTAGTAGAAGGGGATAATTACTTCACACGATCTAGACTCTATGCTTCTCTTAATAAATCCTAGAACTGTTTGCCTTTTTTTTGCTGCTGCATCACACTGTTGACTTGTGCAGTCTGTGATCTATTAGCATACCAAAGTCTTTTTCAGACGTGTTGTTGTTCTATTCCTCCCATTATATAGATGTAATTTTTGTTCTTCTTTCCCAGATGTAGAATCTTGCATTTCTCTCTGTTAAATTCCATTCTCATAGTCGCTGCCCATTGTTCAAGCTTATCTAGATCCATCTGAAACCTTTCTCTATCTTCTCTAGTGTTAGGCTGGTTTCACATTTGCGTTTTTTTTTTGCGCAGCATTTGATCCGCATGCGTCATGCGCACATATATTTAACATGGTGTACACATGGACATGCGTTCGCATGTTTTTGCGTACGCATGCGTCGTTAAGCGGTGTGCGGCTGAACGCAACATGTTGCATTTTTGGAGGTGTCAAAAATCCGTCACATATGCGCAGGCGAATGAGTGTGTTAAACGTGTTACTGTCTATGGGAACGCATGCGTACGCGAGGACATGCGTATGCATGCGTTTGATGCACTTGCGTTCTTTGGACTGCACATGTCCAGGAACTGTTTTGAGACACACCCTCCTGGAAATATCGAACGCATGCTCATAAACAACGCAAACGCGTTTTTTTTTTTTAGCCGTCATGCTTAACCTGATGCGGATAAAAAACGCTGCGTAAACATGCTGCGGACGTATACGCAAATGTGAACTTGGCCTTAGCTATCCCTCCTAGCTTTGCATTGTCTGCACATTTGATTAGTTTAACTTCAGTTCCCTTATCTAGATTATTAATAAAAATGTTGAACAACACTAGGGCCAGGACAGAGCCTTGTGGTACCCCACTTGAAACACTCTACCAATTGGATGTACAACCATTTATTACCACTCTTTGAGTACAATCACTGAGACAGAGATGAATCCACCTAACCGTAGCCTTGTTAATCCCATTCGTGGTCATTTTTTCAGTAAGGATAGTATGAGATACTTTATCAACTTTATCAAATGCTTTGCTGAAGTTGAGATATACAGTGCTGTGCAAATTAATTGGGACAAAGCAAAAAAATAAAATGTTATAATGCACTGTTACATACTAATTCTGAAAATTACCTTTTTCCACTGGCTAGTTGACCAAGATTTATTTATTATATATTAAAACTGGTTTGAATCACTGACTTACAACTTTACTTAAAAAATGCTTTGTCCCAATTAATTAGCACAGCACTGTACTACACTGTGTTCCAAATTATTATGCAAATAATATTTCCTCATATTTTCTTTAAATTACCTATCTGAATTGCAGTCATTGTTATTTTCCAGTCATCTACTATTCTAGTATAATTGCAATGTTTTGGAACAAACTGCCTATGAAAACGGTATCTATTTAAAAAAAATAAACACTCAAAATGCATGTTCCAAATTATTATCAGAAGAAAAAGATTTGAGTTCCAGCTCCTAAAATAATTTGTTTATTGAATCCAAATTAAAATCAAATGTCCATGGTGTACACGCACCCACCAATAAGTGCCTTGGTTACAGAGCTTATACGGCAACGCATTTCGATCAGAGTGATCTTTATCAAAGCCATACCTTGGTCTGGTTGTGTTCCTCTATATGGGGAAACTCCACCAACCAGAACATTTGTATATATCACATGACAATTTGCAAGGTCCTGTTTTAAAACCAATATATAAACATACAAAAATACTTGAAATATTTATCTCACAGTCAACAATAATGTAACATAGTTTCAATTCTTTTATTTAGTCCCATTGGAGCACGAGTATTTAGTTGGAAAATCCAATATGCTTCTCGTGTGAGAAGCCGGCGTCTAATATCGCCGCCACGAGGAGATGCATTGGCTCGTTCTATTCCCTGGACCTGGAAAAACATAGTACTGCGTGAGTGGTGCATAACAAAATGTTTTGATGCTGCCGATATACTTCTATTTCCATTGAGTACATTACCTATATCATATGCACTCACTGGCCACTTTATTAGGTACACCTGTCCAACTTCTTGTTAACACTTAATTTCTAATCAGCCAATCACATGGCGGCAACTCAGTGCATTTAGGCATGTAGACATGGTCAAGACAATCTCCTGCAGTTCAAACCGAGCATCAGTATGGGGAAGAAAGGTGATTTGAGTGCCTTTGAACGTGGCATGGTTGTTGGTGCCAGAAGGGCTGGTCTGAGTATTTCAGAAACTGCTGATCTACTGGGATTTTCACGCACAACCATCTCTAGGGTTTACAGAGAATGGTCCGAAAAAGAAAAAAAATCCAGTGAGCGGCAGTTCTGTGGGCGGAAATGCCTTGTTGATGCCAGAGGTCAGAGGAGAATGGGCAGACTGGTTCGAGCTGATAGAAAGGCAACAGTGACTCAAATCGCCACCCGTTACAACCAAGGTAGGCCTAAGAGCATCTCTGAACGCACAGTGCGTCGAACTTTGAGGCAGATGGGCTACAGCAGCAGAAGACCACACCGGGTACCACTCCTTTCAGCTAAGAACAGGAAACTGAGGCTACAATTTGTACAAGCTCATCGAAATTGGACAGTAGAAGATTGGAAAAACGTTGCTTGGTCTGATGAGTCTCGATTTCTGCTGCGACATTCGGATGGTAGGGTCAGAATTTGGCGTAAACAACATGAAAGCATGGATCCATCCTGCCTTGTATGGAGCATCTTTGGGATGTGCAGCCGACAAATCTGCGGCAACTGTGTGATGCCATCATGTCAATATGGACCAAAATCTCTGAGGAATGCTTCCAGCACCTTGTTGAATCTATGCCACGAAGAATTGAGGCAGTTCTGAAGGCAAAAGGGGGTCCAACCCGTTACTAGCATGGTGTACCTAATAAAGTGGCCGGTGAGTGTAGGTGTTCTCTAATGCGAGTTTTTAATTTTCTGGTTGTACAACCCATATATGATAAATTGCACTTTGTGCATTTAATTTTATACACTACATTAGATGCACAAAGTGCAATTTATCATATGTGGGTTGTACAACCAGAAAATTAAAAACTCGCATTAGAGAACACCTATATGATATAGGTAATGTACTCAATGGAAATAGAAGTATATCGGCAGCATCAAAACATTTTGTTATGCACCACTCACGCAGTACTACGTTTTTCCAGGTCCAGGGAATAGAACGAGCCAATGCATCTCCTCGTGGCGGCGATATTAGACGCCGGCTTCTCACACGAGAAGCATATTGGATTTTCCAACTAAATACTCGTGCTCCAATGGGACTAAATAAAAGAATTGAAACTGTTACATTATTGTTGACTGTGAGATAAATATTTTAAGTATTTTTGTATGTTTATATATTGGTTTTAAAACAGGACCTTGCAAATTGTCATGTGATATATACAAATGTTCTGGTTGGTGGAGTTTCCCCATATAGAGGAACACAACCAGACCAAGGTATGGCTTTGATAAAGATCACTCTGATCGAAATGCGTTGCCGTATAAGCTCTGTAACCAAGGCACTTATCGGTGGGTGCGTGTACACCATGGACATTAGATTTTAATTTGGATTCAATAAACAAATTATTTTAGGAGCTGGAACTCAAATCTTTTTCTTCTGATGAACATTACGCCTGTCCACAGCGGAGTTCCGTGCACCTGCGGTGATTACTGGTGAGCTGGCTACCCCCCTTGTTTTTCCAAATTATTATGCACAGCAGAGTTTTCAACCTTTTTTTTTTTTTTTTGAACAAAAAAATGGTCATTTGTGAAGTTATAAGCATTATCAGCTTATTACAAAATGAAATCAAACAGTTTTCAAGTGAAAACTTTATTCTAGGTGATGTTACATTTGCACATAGGACCCCTTGTTCGAAAGAAGCTTCTGAACTCTCTCGTCCATTGAATTTGTCAGTTTTTGGATGGTTTCTGCTTCAATTGTTTTGCATGTGGACAGAATACCCTCCCAGAGCTGTTGGTTAGATGTGAACTGCCTCCAGCCATCATAGACACTCCTTTTGATGATGCTCCAGAGGTTCTCAATGGGGTTGAGGTCAGGGGAAGATGGTGGCCACACCATAAGTTTGTCCTCTTTTATGGCCATAGCAGCCAGAGATGCAGATGTGTTTTTTGCAGCATGAGACGGTGCATTATCATGCATGAAAATGATCTTGCTGCGGAAAGCACGGTTCTTCCTCTTGAACTATGGCAGGAAGTGTTGTTTTAGAAACTCCACATAGATTATGGAGTTCATCTTTACCCTTCAGGGATCATAAAGGGGCCGACAATCTCTCTCCCCATGATTCCAGCCCAAAACATTACTCCACCTCCTCCTTGTTGGCGCCTTAGCCGTGTTTTCATGGGGTGTCCATCAACCAGCCATCCTCCACTCCATCCATCTGGACCATCGAGCATTGCACGTCACTCATCAGTGAACAAAACCGTTTGGAAGTCAGTCTTCATGTATCGTTTGGCCCACTGGAGCCGTTTCTGCTTGTGTGCAGTGGATAGAGGTGGTCGACAGGATGGCTTACGCACAGCTGCAAACCTCTGAAGGACCCTGCATCTTGTTGTTCTGGGGACGTTGGAGGCACCAGCAGCTTCAAAAACTTGTCTGCTGCTATGACAAGGCATTTTTGCAGCTGCTCTTTTAACCTTACGCAATTGCCTGTTGGAAAGAGTCCTCAATTTTTCCTTATCGGCACGCACACATGTGTGCTGGGAATCAGCTACATACTTCTTGATTGTGCGATGATCACGATGAAGTGTCTTGGCAATGTTGATTGTAGTCATGCCTTGACCTAAATACTCCACAATTTGTTGCTTCTCAGCAGCCGACACATCCTTTTTCTTTCCCATTTTGGCAAAAAATGTAGGCTGCTTAATAATGTGGAACAGCCTTCTTAAGTAGTCTTGCCTTTATTTGGACACACCTGCCAAACTAAGGGTACTGTCACACTCTGCAACTTTCCAACGATCACGACCAGCGATACGACCTGGCCGTGATCGTTGGAAAGTCGTTGTGTGGTCGCTGGAGAGCTGTCACACAGACCGCTCTCCAGCGACCAACGATGCCGAAGGCCCCGGGTAACCAGGGTAAACATCGGGTTACTAAGCGCAGGGCTGCGCTTAGTAACCCGATGTTTACCCTGGTTACCATCGCAAAAGTAAAAAAAAACAAACAGTACATACTCACATTCCGGTGTCCGTCAGGTCCCTTGCAGTCTGCTTCCCGCTCTGACTGAGTGCCGCCGTAAAGTGAAAGCAGATCACAGCGGTGACGTCACCGCTGTGCTCTGCTCTTACATTCCGGCCGGCAGTCAGTCAGAGCGGGAAGCAGACTGCAAGGGACCTGACGGACACCGGAATGTGAGTATGTACGGTTTGGTTTTTTTTTACTTTTACAATGGTAACCAGGGTAAACATCGGGTTACTAAGCGCGGCCCTGCGCTTAGTAACCCGATGTTTACCCTGGTTACAAGCGAACGCATCGTTGGATCGGTGTCGCACACACCAATCCAACGATGACAGCGGGAGATCCAGCAACGAAAGAAAGTTCCAAACGATCTGCTACGACGTACGATTCTCAGCAGGGTCCCTGATCGCTGCTGCGTGTCAGACACAGCGATATCGTATGGATATCGCTGGAACGTCACGGATCGTACCGTTGTAGCGACAAAAGTGCCACTGTGTGACAGTACCCTAATTTGCACAGGTATCTGCAATTGCTTTCAGTGATATAAAGAGCCCTGACACACATCACCATCAATGAGTTTAAATGACAAACAAAAAAATTCTAACCTTATCACTCCTAAACTCTTTGTGCATAATAATTTGGAACACAGTGTATATCTACCGCATTTCCCTGTTTGACCCAGTCAGTGATTCCATCATAGAATGAAATTAATTAGTCTGGCATGACTTGTTTGCTACAAACCCAATCCAAGCTGCTTGAGGTCTAGTGTGAAGTTTCCACAGTCAGTGATGGTTTGGGGAGCCATGTCATCTGCTGGTGCAGGTACACTGTGTTTTCTCAAGACGAATCTAGCGCAGCCGTCTACCAGGAAATTTTAGTGCACTTCATGCTTCCCTCTGCCGACAAGCTTTTTGGAGATGGAAATTTAATTTGCCAGCAGGACTTGGCACCTGTCCACACTGCCAAAAGTACCAACACCTGGTTTAAAAACAACAGTATCACTGTGCTTGATTGGCCAGCACACTCGCCTGACCTTAACCACATAGTCGAGTGTGCTGCTATCAAAACAACCTGGGCTTCATAACACCTCAGCAGTGCCACAGGCTGTTCGCCTCCATTCCACGCCACATTGATGCAGTAATTGATGCAAAAGGAGCCCCGACCAAGAATTCAGTGCATTTACTGAACTTACATTTCAATAGGCCAAAATTTCGGATTTTAAAATAATTTTTCAAGCTGGTGTTATAAAGTATTCTAATTTACTGAGATAATGACTTTTGGGTTTTCATTTACTGTAAGTCATAATCGTCAACATTAACAGAAATAAAGACTTGAAATACATCACTCTGTAATGACTCTATATAATGAGTTTCATGTTTTGTATTGAAGAACTGAAATTAACTTTTTGTTGATATTCTAATTTTGAGAGAAACACCTGTAACTTCACCAGAACCCCTTAGTATGCCCTATGCACAGGCTGGGGAGACACTTGTTAAACAAGAGTGATAAAATTGCAGGGAGAGGGAAAGGAGAGAGCAGTGCTGATGAGAGGGGAATAGAGTATGGAAGGGATACATCTTGCAGCTGTACAGCTTATCTGTGACATGCCAAAGAATATGCAGGGAAACTATGACATTCAGTAGTTGGTCTACTGCTTCTGAGTGTCTGCCTCCAGTAGGCGTACACTCCTGAAAATCATACACATCAGAGCGCACGTTTTCTCTGCTGGCACCATTATAGTCTATGGCAACATTGTCACATTCATCTGAATCCTGTTTTGCGGGTGATTTGCAAGTTAGGCTACTTTCACACTAGCGTCGGGCTCTGCCCGTCGCGGTGCGTCGGGCCGAGGTTCTCGACGCTAGCGTTGTCTCCGCCGCACAACGGGGGCAGCAGATGCATTTTTCCAGCGCATCCGCTGCCCCATTGTGAGGCGGAGTTCCGGCCGCGCATGCGCAGTCGGAAAAAGCGGACTGTCGTGAGCAAAAAACGTTACATGTAGCGTTTTTTGGTCCCGACGGTCCGCCACAACACGGCGCAACCGTCGCATGACGGTTGCGACGTGTGTCAATCCGTCGCAATACGTCGCTTAATGTAAGTCTATGGGGAAAAAACGCATACTGCAAGCACTTTTGCAGGATGCGTTTTTTCGGCAAAACGACGCATTGCGGCGGGTTGCAGTTAACGCTAGTGTGAAAGTAGCCTAAGCCCCAACAGGGCCACCGAAAGAGTGCTTGAACGCAATATGAAAGCACCCTAAGTGATATATTGCTGGAACGAGGGTTTCTTATCCTATATGCTACTCTCAAATGAGATAGCAAAATCCCGGTGACCAATTCTCTTGGAATTGCTTGGCTTCAGGTGACTGCCACTATCACTTGCTGGGTTGACCTCATTAGCCCCCTGCACCATACCTTATCTCTACCTATCCCTTTTGAGTGACCCTAGCTGTAGAGTCCATCTGCAGTCATCTTGAGGAATGTGAGAACTTGCTTGATCTGCACATCTTGAAGCCGTCTTAAAATCCAGCTCTAACAACTTCCCCAACGAGCCTGGGGTCCCTGGGATCTGGTAATCTGGTGACATGCTCTCCCTAGAACATCCAGAGCAGGGGACCTTGCTGCTTGTGGCTTTGAAGTCCTCACCAACTTGGAGAGTTGCATCCAAGTATGACCAGTGACACGCTGATTTGCCTCTATAACTGCCATTGGCCATTTTGAATCTGTCCATCTGCTGCTGTGGAAATCCTCCGGTCCACATGTGTCCCTCTGAGATCCACCTAATTAAGGAACTGAGGTTGTCTGTCACAAAGCAATAGGGAACAATGGACTTTGGCTGCCTTTAATCTCCTAGCCTCTTCTCCCCTTCCTTAAGCAACCATATTGTGGACGGTGTCTACATCTAAATCTCGACATCTTAACAGATAGTAAGTTCTTCTCTGCACAGTCTCTAACTGAATGTTTTATGGTAACTTAGACGTGTAACCACTTATTCATCTACAGCAAGCCTGCTTTCCCTTGAAGAATCAAGGATCTTATTACAAGGACCTTATTCTTGGCGATCACTGGCCCAATTTTTTGTCTTTATCATCTTTGGCTGAAGATAACCCTTTAGGCCAGGGGTGGGGAATCTTTTTTTCTGCCAGGGGTGGGGAATCGTTTTTTCTGCCAAGGACCTTTTGGATATTTATACCATCCTTCGGGGGCCGTACAAACTCCGCCCACAAAGTACATCCTGACTCTGGCACTGGTGTCAGGACGTAATCTTTCATTGAATGCCCTTCAGTGTTCAGTAGTGAACACTGCGTGTGTGTGTGTGTGTGTGCGCTAACAGAGCAAGAAGAAATTAGTGAGCTGGTTGTAATCAAAATACACCTCCCTGCCCAAGAATGCGGTACCTGAGAATCTGCTCGGGGGGGCCTGATCAAAGGTCATCAAGGGGCCGTAAATGGCCCTGGGGCCTGAGGTTCCCCACCCCTACTTTAGGCTATGTTCCCACGATCAGGAAGTATCAGCGCTTTGGCCTCAGCTTATTTTCGTTGCGTCCAAAGCACTATGTTCTAATCACACAGGTAAATCTGCATGTGTTCAGTGAACAATGCGGATGTACTGCATCCAATACATATCTATTGTGTTAATTTCCGTTGCAGAGACTAGCGTCTCCACAGCAGAAATTGACATGCTGCAGCTCGTTAAGCCGCGCCATGGTTGAGTTTACGCCATGTCAAATAGAAGCACAGTGGGCATGGGATTTCGATAAATTCCATCCATGCGTTTGTGCTGTACAACGCAGTGTTTACTTACGCTGCGTCCAAGATGCTGCTGCTATTGTGGGCAGGTACCATACATAATAGCATAACCATTCTCCACTTCACCAGCACCATTGACTGTCTCTTATACTCTACTGCCATCAAATGGAGAAACTAATACAAACATAACGTCTCTCTAGAATGAATATATAGAGAGCAGGACCTGACTGGTCTCCTCCCTATGTGCGACGGTCTGCAAAAGCATTGCAGAGTATTAGATCAGCAATCCGGGCAGGGAATGTTGATGTCCCATCCTGGGACCAGGTAGAAAAAAAATATATTAAAAAAAAAAAAATCACAAAATAAAGAACAAAACAAATGAAAATAATATTAATGCAATAAACACAATAAACACATATATTTATGTAAAAACAAAAATAAACAAAGTACACATATTTGGTATTGCCGCTTCCAGAACGAAATGACCTATAATAATATCCCACTAGTTCACTTTAGTGAACACAGTAAAAATAAATAGTGGACATTTTTTTTTTGCTTTTTCATCATACTGCTGAATGAAAAGTGGAAAAAAATGCAAGTAAAAAGTTGAATGTAAATAAAAATGGTATAGCTGAAAATGTCATGTTGTCCCTCAAAAAACAAGCCGCCATACAGTTCCATCAGTCAAAAAATAAAGCTATAGCTCTCAGAATACAGCAGTGCAAAAAAACAATTTTTTATATAAAATTGTGTTTATGTAAAAGCGCAAAACATTAAACAATTATATAAATGTGGTATCGCTGTAATCATACCGACCCGAAGAACAAAGCTGCCTTATCACTTTTACCACATGGCGAACAACATCGGAAAAAACCTCTGAATTGTTGTTTTTTGTTAATTCTGCCTCCAAAAAATTGGAATAAAAAGCGATCAAAAAATGTATGTATCAATAAAAACGTCAACTCGTCCTGCAAAAACAAGCCTTAACATGACTGTTGGCAGAAATCTGGAAAATTTATAGCTCTCAAAATATGGCGATGCAAAAACTGTTTTGCAAAAATGAGCTTCTTTTAGTGTGACAGCTGCCAAACATCTATATATATGAGGCATCGTGATTACTCGCTAATCCCGCCCCCTGCACAGTAGCTCTGCCCCTCACCACATCACCACACATAATCCCGCCACCCACACCATTATTACACACAATCCTGCCCCCACCACATTACCACACACAATCCCGCCCCCCACTACATTACCACACACAATCCGGCCCCCCCAGTACATTACCACACACAATCCCGCCCCCCACACTACATTACCACACACAATCCCACCCCCCCACCACATTACCACACACAATCCCGCCCCCCCACCATATTACCACACACAATCCCGCCCCCCCACCACATTACCACACACAATCCCGCCCCCCACTAGATTACCACACACAATCCCGCCCCCCCAACACATTACCACACACAATCCCGCCTCCCCATCACATTACCACACACAATCCCGCCCCCCTCCACATTACCACACGAGGCTCTGTCCCTCCACATTACCACACGAGGCTCCGTCCCCACACATTACCACACGAGGCTCCGTCCTCACACATTACCACATGAGGCTGCGTCCCCACACATTACCACACGAGGCTCTGTCCCCACACATTACCACACGAGGCTCCATCCTCACACATTACCACACGAGGCTCCGTCCCCACACATTACCACACGAGGCTCCGTCCTCACACATTACCACACGAGGCTCTGTCCCCACACATTACCACACGAGGCTCCGTCCTCACACATTACCACATGAGGCTGCGTCCCCACACATTACCACACGAGGCTCCGTCCCCACACATTACCACACGAGGCTCCGTCCTCACACATTACCACATGAGGCTGCGTCCCCACACATTACCACACGAGGCTCCGTCCCCACACATTACCACACGAGGCTCCGTCCTCACACATTACCACACGAGGCTCTGTCCCCACACATTACCACACGAGGCTCCGTCCCCACACATTACCACACGAGGCTCCGTCCCCACACATTACCACACGAGGCTCCGTCCTCACACATTACCACACGAGGCTCCGTCCTCACACATTACCACATGAGGCTGCGTCCCCACACATTACCACACGAGGCTCCGTCCCCACACATTACCACACGAGGCTCCGTCCTCACACATTACCACACGAGGCTCTGTCCCCACACATTACCACACGAGGCTCCGTCCTCACACATTACCACATGAGGCTGCGTCCCCACACATTACCACACGAGGCTCCGTCCCCACACATTACCACACGAGGCTCCGTCCTCACACATTACCACACGAGGCTGCGTCCCCACACATTACCACACGAGGCTCTGTCCCCACACATTACCACACAAATCCAGTTTGCTTTTGATTTTACACTGTGAATAAAATGTATTAGTATTATTCCGATTTTTAATTATTATTGTTATTAACTTCATTTTAAGTTAATTTACCACGTGCGTAAGCACTATTGAATGTTGTCATTATTTACTTTAGTTTAATCACTAGCAGCGTTAATTAGATAGCAATGAGCATGCCGAGCGTTAGCTGGCTGGAAACAGCTAGTAAAAAAATATAAATCTGGTATCGCTGTAATCGCACCGACCCGAAGAATAAAGTCGCCTAATCACTTATACTGCACAAGGAACGGCGTGAAAATTAAAACCAATTCTTCACCTGCTGTTCATTTGTTAATTTTACCTCCCAGAGATCGTAGTAAGGCTTGTCGCACATTTATCCTGCGTCTGCGCTGAGTGCTTACACTTGGGTTTCTGGGTAAATCTCTGAAACACGTGATTCAGATGGAAACCCCTGCAGAAAATTCTCCTTAACGAGGCAGATGGAGACCCTGTGGATGCCGTCTGGCCTATGATCCAGCGGTGTCCGTCTTTGTAAGCATGCATAAAAGCGCGGTCAGCCAGTTTTGTGCACTTCTGCCCTTATGAATGGATTCCTCTGGAGTTTTATCTTAATCATGTCATTCAGAGGCTTATGGGTTATGACCATGTTCAGCAGCAATTGTGAGACAATTTTTGGTACCTTTTTTACCCATTTCCCAATGTTAAAATGTAAAATAACGGGCTAAAACAACATTTTTATGGTAAAAATGTAATTATTCATTGCCCAAAGGTATAAAATTCTGTGCGGCACATGTGGTATCAACATGCTCACTGCACCCCTACATCAATTCATTGAGAGGTGTAAAATGAGATGACTTATGGAGGGGGTTCAGCTCTTCTGGCACCTGAGAGGCTCTGCCAATGTGACATGGCACCCTGAAACCATTCCAGTAAAATGTGCACTACAATATGGCGCTTCTTTCCTTCTGAGCTTTGCACTGTGCCTCAAAATTAATTTATAAGCACATATGGGATATCCGTGTGCTCAGGAGAAATTGTGTAATATATTTTGTGGTCTATTTTTCTCTTATATTAGGAGGCGTGTAGCAAACTCCAATTAGCAGCTTTCCATTATTGCCATCCCCATGTACATTTACCCACACTGCCTGTACATTGTTACAACTCCCCCCAATATCATCATTGAGCACAGGTCTTGAGTTGGATTTAGTAAAAATACACACCCCTTCACCTTTTCTGTCTTTCCTGTTGTTTATAAATGTAGTGTCTACGTTTCTCATCCAGCCAGGTTTCCATAATGCCCACCACATCGTATTCTGTGGCTGACATAAGTCTCCAGTTCATTAATTTTGTTTTCAAGATTTCTTGCATTTGCCAGCAGACATTTAATACTGTTAGCACATTTATTACTCCTTCTCACCTTCATAAGTTCCTTGCATGAGCCAATAACCCCCCCCCCCACCACCACCCCCACCACCACCACATCCTGATTGACCCTTACGGTCTCGCTCTCTGTCTACTTTTATCTATCCCCTTTTTAACACCCTCCCTTCTACCAGATCCTAGTTTAAAATCTCCTCCATCCGTCTGACCGTTTTTTTTCCCTAAGCACTGCAGC
The DNA here is from genome assembly GCF_051348905.1 of Ranitomeya variabilis. Taxonomy (NCBI): domain Eukaryota; kingdom Metazoa; phylum Chordata; class Amphibia; order Anura; family Dendrobatidae; genus Ranitomeya; species Ranitomeya variabilis. The sequence continues at coordinate 640,961,814 of NC_135233.1, forward strand.
CCATCCCTACCATTGCGCCTGTAGCCGACAGAGAAGTCGACCCAGTTCTCCATGAACTCAAACCCTTCCTTCCTGCACCAATTTCTGAGCCACTTATCTCCCTAAGCTCCCGCTATCTTTCCAGTGATTCTCGGGGCACTGGCAGTATTTCTGAAAACACCACCTTGGAGGTCGTGGCCTTCAGCTTCTCTGCCAGTTCCCTGTAATCATTTTAAAAGACCTTCCATCTCCCTCTAACTTTGTCATTGGTACCAGCTGCAATTTTAGTAGCAAAACAGCTTTTTGTGGGTTTTTTTGTTTGTTTTTACATTTTTAGACATTTTATTTAACTTTTGTGTTTTTTACTTTTTTTTTCTTCTACTAACCCTCCCTGTGGCCCATGTCTATTTTTTACTTTGAATGCTAGTCTCCTTCTCGTGTCAGTTCTTCACCGGCTCTTCACTGCTTACAGCAGATGGTGTTAGCGGGATCCTCTCCCTCTTCTAACCATTGTGGAGGTCTGTACTCACTCGGCTGCGGTTGAGGTAGGCACAGGAAGCAGTTTTCATAAAAATGTCTAGTCAGGTTTATTGACTTTATAAACCTGCTTAAGCATAAACAAAAGAGAGCCTTCTCCGACACAAAGTGAACCCAAACAGAAAATAACCAGTCCATCTAGTACTGCGGCCGCCCGCTCAGGTCAGTGTCTTTAGCAAACACAGTGGTGGCCTCCACACCTCCAGTCACAGACACTGAATGAGACACTCGGTCTCCATTTTATCTGCCATACCACGCCTCCAGGGTGGGATTTGTGAGCAGTCATTCCCACCCATCTCTTTTGTCAGCTTTTTAAACCCAGCCCTGGAATGCCTTAATAACTCTCTTGGCACTATATGTGCTGGAGCGTGCTTTCCGAGCTCACATCACCGATGCTACTAACCTCCATAATGCATATCTCCCCTCAAGGACCTGTCCGGCGGCCATCTTACACCATATAGATAATGCTGTCACTATTGACAGTGGCATCTAAGGAGTTAATTGGCTCTGATCAGTTCCGAAACAGCCAACTCCTGCTGCATTTTTGCCTATTGGAGTGGGCTATCCACTTATCTTCAGCATTGCTTTTTCATAACGGTAAAGTCACTTAATGACCACCGTGAAAAGGCATGTCACCAGTCATTAAGATCTCAGAGAACATTTGCGGTCTCTGTTTTACTTAACCCCTTCATGACCTTGGGATTTTTAGTTTTTCCGTGTTCGTTTTTCACTCCCCTCCTTCCCAGAGCCATAACTTTTTTATTTTTCCGTCAATTTGGCCATGTGAGGGCTTCTTTTTTGCGGGACGAGTTGTAGTTTTGAATGACATCATTGATTTTAGCATGTCGTGTACTAGAAAACGGGAAAAAAATTCCAAGTGCAGTGAAATTGCAAAATAAAGTGCAGTAATCCAAAAAATGTAATTCTGGCGTTTCAAATTTTTTTCTCGCTACGCTGTTTAGCGATCAGGTTAATGCTTTTTTTTATTGATAGATCAGGCGATTCTGAACGCGGCCATACCAAATATGTGTAGGTTTGATTTTTTTTTTTTATTGATTTATTTTGATTGGGGCGAAAGGGGGGTGATTTAAACTTTTATATATTTTTTATTTTTTTCACTTTTTTTCACTTTTTTTTTTTTTACTTTTGCCATGCTTCAATAGCCTCCATGAGAGGCTAGAAGCAGGCACAGCACGATCGGCTCTGCTACATAGCAGCGATCTGATGTTCGCTGCTATGTAGCAGAAAATCAGGTGTGCTGTGAGCGCCGACCACAGGGTGGCGCTCACAGCTGCTGGGGATCTGTAACAATAGAGGTCTCAAGGACCTCTATGGTTACAATACTGAAGCATCGCCGTTCCTCATGTGACGGGGGTCGGCGATGCCGTCATTTCTGGCCGGATGCGGTAGTTAAATGCCGCTGTCTGCGTTTGACAGCAGCATTTAACTAGTTAATAGGCGCGGGCAGATCGCGATTCTGCCCGCGCCTATTACGGGCACATGTCAGCTGTTCAAAACAGCTGACATGTCCCGGCTTTGATGCGGGCTCACCGCCGGAGCCCGCATCAAAGAGGGGCTTCTGACTTCGGACGTACTATCCCGTCCGAGGTCAGAAAGGGGTTAAAGGGAAGCCATCATAAGAAAATTAGCTATTTAAATCAGATTTTTATTACATTTGCTTCTTCTTTTTTGTTATAGAAATCAGCACTTTTATATAATTTTTTTTATATCCCAATATTTAAAAAAAAAAAAAGTTATATTTCCGTGTTAACACAAGCCACTAGGGCTGTTTTTTAGACTCTCCCTTTTCTTTCGGGAGGAGTTTTCAGCAAGGCTTCTTATTGGCGTGATGACCATATACAGTGCCTACAAGTAGTATTCAACCCCCTGCAGATTTAGCAGGTTTACACATTTGGAATTAACTTGGCATTGTGACATTTGGACTGTAGATCAGCCTGGAAGTGTGAAATGCACTGCAGCAAAAAAGAATGTTATTTCTTTGTTTATTTTTTTTTTTTTTAAATTGGGAAAAGTCTTTTCAGAGGGTCATTTATTATTCAACCCCTCAACCCACCAGAATTCTGTTTGGTTCCCCTAAAGTATTAAGAAGTAGTTCAGGCACAAAGAACAATGAGCTTCACATGTTTGGATTAATTACCGTATATACTCGATTATAAGCCGAGATTTTCAGCCCAAATTTTTGGGCTGAAAGTGCCCCTCTCGGCTTATACTCGAGTCACAGTCTGTGGCAGGGTCGGCGGGTGAGGGGGAGAGAGCGCTGAGGCATACTTACCTAGTCCCGGCGATCCTGACGCTCCCCCTGCCCGTGCCGCAGCTCTTCCCCTGTACAGCGGTCACGTGGGACCGCTCATTAGAGAAATGAATATTCATTTCTCTAATCAGCGGTGCCGGTGACCGCTGATAGAGGAAGAGGCTGCGGCACCCGGAGACCAGCCCGGGGGAAGGAGCGGGACGCCGGGAGCAGGTAAGTATCGCATATTTACCTGTCCACGATCCACACGCCGGGCGCCGCTCTGTCTTCCCGGCGTCTCTCCGCTCTGACTGTTCAGGTCAGAGGGCGCGATGACGCATATAGTGTGCGCGCCGCCCTCTGCCTGATCAGTCAGTGCGGAGAGACGCCGGGACCGGACGCTGGGGAGCTGCAAGCAAGAGAGGTGAGTATGTGTTTTGTTTTTTTTATTGCAGCAGCAGCGTTATATATGGCACAGATTTATGTGGAGCATCTATGGGGCCAAACTGAACGGTGCAGAGCATATAGGGCACAGCTTTATATGGAGCATCTATAGGGCCATAATGAACGGTGCAGAGCATTATATATGCCACATCTTTATAATGAGCATCTATGGGGCCAAACTGAACGGTGCAGAGCATATATGGCACAGCTTTATATGGAGCATCTATAGGGCCATAATGAACGGTGCAGAGCATTGTATATGGGGCACAGCTTTATAAGGAGCATCTATGGGGCCATACTGAACGGTGCAGAGCATTATATATGGCACAGCTTTATATGGAGCATCTATGGGGCCATAATGAACGGTGCAGAGCATTATATATGGCACAGCTTTATAAGGAGCATCTATGGGGCCAAACTGAACGGTGCAGAGCATATATGGCACAACTTATATGGAGCATCTATAGGGCCATAATGAACGGTGCAGAGCATTGTATATGGGGCACAGCTTTATATGGAGCATCTATGGGGCCATAATGAACGGTGCAGAGCATTCTATATGGCACAGCTATATATGGATAATATATGGGGCAATAATCAATGGTATGGAGCATTATACAGTCATATGAAAAAGTTTGGGCACCCCTATTAATCTTAAGCTAAATGTTTTATAAAAATTGTTTTTTTTGCAACAGCTATTTCAGTTTCATATATCTAATAACTGTTGGACACAGTAATGTTTCTGCCTTGAAACGAGGTTTATTGTACTAACAGAAAATGTGCAATCTGCATTCAAACTAAATTTGACAGGTGCATAAGTATGGGCACCCTTATCATTTTCTTGTTTTAAATACTCCTACCTACTTTTTACTGACTTACTAAAGCACTTTTTTTTGGTTTTGTAACCTCATTGAGCTTTGAACTTCATAGCTAGGTGTATGCAATCATGAGAAAAGCTACTTAAAGTGGCCACTTGCAAGTTGTTCTCCTGTTTGAATCTCCTCTGAAGAGTGGCATCATGGGCTCCTCAAAACAACTGTCAAATGATCTGAAAACAAAGATTATTCAACATAGTTGTTCAGGGGAAGGATACAAAAAGCTGTCTCAGAGATTTAACCTGTCAATTTCCACTGTGAGGAACATAGTAAGGAAATGGAAGAACACAGGTACAGTTCTTGTTAAGGCCAGAAGTGGCAGGCCAAGAAAAACATCAGAAAGGCAGAGAAGAAGAATGGTGAGATCAGTCAAGGACAATCCTCAGACCACCTCCAGAGAGCTGCAGCATCAACTTGCTGCAGATGGTGTCACTGTGCATCGGTCAACTATACAACGCACTGTGTTTTTTTGCCGCCATGCATAACGCCTTTTTGTATTACCAAACAACTCAATCTTGGTTTCATCAGTCCACAGGACCTTCTTCCAAAAATAAATTGGCTTCTCCAAATGTGCGTTTGCATACCTCAGCCGACTCTGTTTGTGGCGTGCTTGCAGAAACGGCTTCTTTCCCATCACTCTCCCATACAGCTTCTCCTTGTGCAAAGTGCGTTGTATAGTTGACCGATGCACAGTGACACCATCTGCAGCAAGTTGATGCTGCAGCTCTCTGGAGGTGGTCTGAGGATTGTCCTTGACTGATCTCACCATTCTTCTTCTCTGGCTTTCTGATGTTTTTCTTGGCCTGCCACTTCTGGCCTTAACAAGAACTGTACCTGTGTTCTTCCATTTCCTTACTATGTTCCTCACAGTGGAAATTGACAGGTTAAATCTCTTAGACAGCTTTTTGTATCCTTCCCCTGAACAACTATGTTGAATAATCTTTGTTTTCAGATAATTTGACAGTTGTTTTGAGGAGCACATGATGCCACTCTTCAGAGAAGATTCAAACAGGAGAACAACTTGCAAGTGGCCACTTTTAGTAGCTTTTCTCATGATTGCATACACCTAGCTATAAAGTTCAAAGCTCAATGAGGCTACAAAACCAAAAAAAGTTCTTTAGTAAGTCAGTAAAAAGTAGGTAGGAGTATTTAAAACAAGAAAATGATAAGGGTGCCCATACTTATGCACCTGTCAAATTTAGTTTGAATGCAGATTGCACATTTTCTGTTAGTACAATAAACCTCATTTCAAGGCAGAAACATTACTGTGTCCAACAGTTATTAGATATATGAAACTGAAATAGCTGTTGCAAAAAAACAATTTTTATAAAACATTAAGCTTAAGATTAATAGGGGTGCCCAAACTTTTTCATATGACTGTATATGGCACAGCTTTATATGGAGCATCTATGGGGCAATAATGAATGGTATGGAGCATCTATTTTTATTTTTGAAATTCACCGGTAGCTGCTGCATTTTCCACCCTAGGCTTATACTCGAGTCAATAAGTTTTCCCAGTTTTTTGTGGCAAAATTAGGGGGGTCGGCTTATACTCGGGTCGGCTTATACTCGAGTATATACGGTATCTCTTTTTCCAGCCTTTTCTGACTATTTAAGACCCTCCCCAAACTTGTGAACAGCACTCATACATGGTCAACATGGGAAAGACAAAGGAGCATTCCAAGGCCATCAGAGACAAGATCGTGGAGGGTCACAAGGCTGGCAAGGGGTACAAAACCCTTTCCAAGGAGTTGGGCCTACCTGTCTCCACTGTTGGGAGCATCATCCGGAAGTGGAAGGCTTATGGAACTACTGTTAGCCTTCCATGGCCTGGACAGCCTTTGAAAGTTTCCTCCCGTGCCGAGGCCAGGCTTGTCCGAAGAGTCAAGGCTAACCCAAGGACAACAAGGAAGGAGCTCCGGGAAGATCTCATGGCAGTGGGGACATTGGTTTCAGTCAATACCATAAGTAACGTACTCCACCGCAATGGTCTCCGTTCCAGACGAGCCCGTAAGGTACCTTTACTTTCAAAGCGTCATATCAAGGCTCGTCTACAGTTTGCTCATGATCACTTGGAGGACTCTGAGACTGACTGGTTCAAGGTTCTCTGGTCTGATGAGACCAAGATCGAGACTGGATGGCACTGCATACGACCCCAAGAATACCATCCCTACAGTCAAGCATGGTGGTGGCAGCATCATGCTGTGGGGCTGTTTCTCAGCCAAGGGGCCTGGCCATCTGGTCCGCATCCATGGGAAGATGGATAGCATGGCCTACCTGGAGATTTTGGCCAAGAACCTCCGCTCCTCCATCAAGGATCTTAAGATGGGTCGTCATTTCATCTTCCAACAAGACAACGACCCAAAGCACACAGCCAAGAAAACCAAGGCCTGGTTCAAGAGGCAAAAAATCAAGGTGTTGCAGTGGCCTAGTCAGTCTCCTGACCTTAACCCAATTGAAAACTTGTGGAAGGAGCTCAAGATTAAAGTCCACATGAGACACCCAAAGAACCTAGATAACTTGGAGAAGATCTGCATGGAGGAGTGGGCCAAGATAACTCCAGAGACCTGTGCCGGCCTGATCAGGTCTTAGAAAAGACGATTATTAGCTGTAATTGCAAACAAAGGTTATTCCACAAAATATTAAACCTAGGGATTGAATAATAATTGACCCACACTTTTATGTTTAAAATTTATAAAAATTTAACTGAGCAACAAAACTTTTTGGTTTGTAAGATTTATGCATCTGTTAATAAATCCTGCTCTTGTTTGAAGTTTGAAGGCTCTAACTTATTTGCATCTTATTAAACCTGCTAAATCTGCAGGGGGTTGAATACTACTTGTAGGCATTGTATATAGCTAATAACAAAGTATTCACCATATGCGATATCACAGCTGACCTTCTCCCCCTCCCTTCACCTTTGCACAGGCTCATTAGATACTTGAATGCAAAAGATAGGGTTGGGGCTATGTACATGTTATTTCCTGAAACTGGAAGTTAAGAGTCTAAAAAAGCCAGTGTGAAAATTGCAAGATTTCTGTTTTCTATTTTTAATACAGATTGTAATATGTAAAAAAAAAAATCTTCAATATTTTGGGTCTACTTGAAGGAATACTTTTAGTTAACTCAATATCTACCAGCCCCCTGAAAATATCTTTATATGCATACTTTTCACACAAACTGGTTTGTTGAACATTCTGCTGTCTGTTCTGATATGGTATTACCTTAAAATGGATCACCTGTGCCCTACAGGTATTACGAGACTGTGTCTGATGTTCTCAGTTCTGTTAAGAAAATGGAGGAAAGTCTGAAAAGACTCAAACAAGCACGGAAAACTGCAATGCCCAGTAATACTACTAATGGTGGGATCAGCGATGACAACAAAATCCGTCTACAGTTAGCGCTTGACGTGGAATATTTTGCAAATCAGGTATGCAGATTATATTTTACATCAGTACTTCAAAGCACATTAAATCAAATTTTCAAAAAACGACCTAAATCTGATCTCCTATAATATTTCTACATTTGTTTTTCTTACGGCCATGTGAAATGGCAACTTGTAAAGGGGACAAACATAGCTGCTCCCTCTATGGGAGACCTGGAACAGCCATACATTATATGGTAACTCTATAATGCTGGTTTTCGGACTTAAGATGCTGATGACCTTTTTCTCGCAGATATGTAATCAGTATCAGAATGGTGGAGGCCTGACACACACCTCTGCCATCAATCTTCATTTGAGGCCAGATGTCCATACGTTTTGTCTGCGTGTGTTTATCTGCACTGCACACCGGTAATGGAGCTGTCTGCCGTAAAACATTCCCTATTCCCGCTTCGCTTTTCCATGCACTCAATAGTACCTTGTATCTGTGCTTGTACATGTACTGGCTGGTGACTGGTTCATGCAGCGTTATATGAATGCCCTATTTATTAATACAGCACAGAGGGGCCTCATTGCTTCCCTGTCCAGGTCTCTGAACTAGTGCGCTCCCAGGATGCAGCAAGCCCATGTGATAAAGATGGCGGCAATACAGGTGCAAAACACTGGTGAGACAGCCACTCACAGCCTACCAACTCATGGAGGGGATGATTGCTTTATATATATGTTTTTTGCTCTTCATTTTTCAGGGTGCAGCCAGGCTCAGTACTTTTGGTCTTGTAAACTATGTTGTGTGTGCCCTCATGGGATGCATTTAGATAGTGCTGGGCGGCCCGCCTGATCTAATAGTACAGGCGTCACTAATAGGCTGAAAACCATGTACTGTGCATTACCATCGCCCTATACAAGCCTCTTTTGTGCAATCTAACAGTAAGCAATCACCCCCTCCATGTGTTGGTAGGCTGTGAGAGGCTGCCTCATCAGTATTTTGCCCCTGTATTGTTATCACATGGGCTTGCTGCATCCTGGGAGTGCACTAGCTCAGGTACCTGGACAGGTAAGCACTGCAGTCCCTTTGTGATGTATTCATTCTTGAATTTTTGGAGGATTTTAGTCCCCTCCTTTTTGCCCTATTAATTACACTGATGGCTGGACATTACACGACAAGCACTTCTTTATTTTTACCCTTTATGGTCCCCTATTTCCATAGATTGTAAGCCTGCGAGCAGGGCCCTCACTCCTCCTGGTATGTTTGTATTAAGTGTTGCTCAGTAATGTCTTATCTTGTTTCTACAAGTAGCCTCTGAATTGTAAAGTGCCCTGGAATATGTTGGCCCTATAGAAAGAATAATTATTGCAATTTTTTTTTCCCACAAGAACAGTCCAGGTGGAAATTCACTTTTTGTGCAACAATATATAAGCTATATATTATTATCCTTATATATTATTAGGATATAGCAGGTCTGTATCCTGTCTGCGAGTTCTGTTGCAAGCACAGATAGCACACAGACCAAAAATACACTTGCTTGATCAAGCTCTAAGAGCTCATTCATATGTCAGTCTTTGTCCATGGGTGCCATCATTGTTTTTCACTGATCGCACACTATATTCTAGGGGCAGCACACGTTCTGATGTCGTCTTAACTATTATTATTATTTATTTATATAGCACCATTGATTCCATGGTGTTGTACACTAGATGGGGTTACATCAAAATACAAATATCACTTAGGCTATGTGCACACGTAGGAAATGTGGTGCAGAATTTTCTGCACTAAATCTGCATCTCCTGGCAGAATCCGCAGGTGCATTTTTTTGTGCTTTTTTTTTTATGCGTTTTTTGTGCAGATTTTACCACTGCAGATTTCTATTAATGGAGGGGTGCAGAAACGCTGCAGAAACACACAAAAGAAGTGACATGCACTTCTTTGAAATCTGCAGCGTTTCTGCGCAGATTTTTCTGCACCATGTGCACAGCTTTTTTTTTTTACATTGTACTGTAAATCACAGTGCAGTTCTGCACCATTTCTGCACTAAAGGCCCCGTCTCACATAGCGAGATCGCTAGTGAGATCGCTGCTGAGTCACAAGTTTTGTGACGCAACAGCGACCTCAGTAGCGATCTCGCTATGTGTGACACGTACCAGCGACCCGGCCCCTGCTGTGAGATCGCTGGTCGTGTCGGAATGGCCTGGATCTTTTTTTGGTCGTTGAGGTCCCGCTGACATCGCTGAATCGGTGTGTGTGACACCGATCCAGCGATGTCTTCACTGGTAACCAGGATAAACATCGGGTTACTAAGCACAGGGCCGCGCTTAGTAACCCGATGTTTACCCTGGTTACCAGCGTAAATGTAAAAAAAACAAACAGTACATACTGACCATCTGATGTCCGTCAGGTCCCTCGCCGTCCGCTTCCTGCTCTGACTGAGTGCCGCCGTACAGTGAGAGCACAGCAGTGACGTCACCGCTGCGCTCTGCTCTCACTGTACGGCGGCACTCAGTCAGAGCGGGAAGCAGACGGCAAGGGACCTGACGGACATCAGATGGTGAGTATGTACTGTTTGTTTTTTTTGGTAACCAGGGTAAACATCGGGTTACTAAGCGCGGCCCTGCGCTTAGTAACCCGATGTTTACCCTGGTTTCCCGGGTGCTGCAGGGGGACTTCGGCATCGTTGAAGACAGTTTCAACAATGCCGAAGTCGTTCCCCTGATCGTTGGTCGCTGGAGAGAGCTGTCTGTGTGACAGCTCCCCAGCGACCACACAACGACTTACCAACAATCACGGCCAGGTCGTATCGCTGGTCGTGATCGTTGGTAAATCACTATGTGAGACGGGGCCTTAAATCTGCATCGTGTGCACATACCCTTACAGTAAACAAAACTAACAATGACAGACTGATACAGAGGGAAGAGGACCCTGCCCTTGCGGGCTTACATTCTACAGGATTAAGGGTATGTGCACACGTCAGGATTTCTTGCAGAAATTTTCTGCAAGAAATCCGCATTTTATTTTTTTTTGCATTTTTTTCGCGTTTTTTTAGCATTTTGCAAGCGTAATTAGCTTGCAGAATGCTAAAGTTTTTCAAGCGATCTGTAGCATCGCTTGGAAAACTGACTGACAGGTTGGTCACACTTGTCAAACATACTGTTTGACAAGTGTGACCAACTTTTTACTATAGATGCTGCTTATGCAGCATCAATAGTAAAAAGATATCATGTTAAAAATAATTAAAAAAATGGTTATACTCACCCTCTGCAGACAGCCGATCTCCTCAGCGGCGTCCGTTCTTATAGATGGTGTGTGCAGGACCTTCCATGACGTTGCGGTTACGTGAGCGGTCACATGAGCGGTCATGCGACCAATCACAAGACAGCGACGTCATCGCAGGTCCTTCACACAGAGCATCTATAGGAACGGAAGAGAGAGCATGCAGCGCTGAGAGGCGGGAAGACTCCGGGGGCCATTGAAGGTGAGTATATGACTATTTTTATTTTAATTTTTTTTTTGACCAATTATATGGTGCCCAGTCCGTGGAGGAGAGTCTCCTCTCCTCCACCCTGGGTACCAACCGCACATAATCTGCTTACTTCCCGCATGGTGTGCACAGCCCCGTGCGGGAAGTAAACAGATCAATGCACTCCTAGGTGTGCGGAATCCCCGCAATTCCGCAAATTTAATGAACATGTTGCTTTTTTTTCCGCGGAAAAAAATGCAACATTTGCACAAAAAATGTGGAATACCCTGAAAATAATGGGAGGCATATGTTAGTGTTTTTTTTGCGTTTTTTTCGCGTTTTTATCATGTTTTTATAGCGAAAAAACGTGAAAAAAAACGCGAAAAATACTGAACGTGTGCACATGGCCTAAGGAGACAGTAGGTCGAGGGTTCTGTTTGCTGTCATTTTTCGCTGTCTGACTTAAAAGGATGTGAAATTTCCTTCAGTTTTTTTTTTTTTTTTTATCTGGAAAAAAATGATTAAAACTAATGGTAATAACTGATAAATGGACCAAACACTGATGAAAATCTGATCCAGTACACTACTAAAAAGCTATCCCATTTTTTACAGTTGAGAAAAAAAATTGACAGGTGAATTTGGACCAACTTTAAAGGGAACCTGTCACCTGAATTTGGCGGGACCAGTTTTGGGTCATATGGGCGGGGTTTTCAGGTGTTTGATTCACCCTTTCCTTACCCGCATGCAGCCAGCAGGTAAGGAAAGGGTGAATCAAACACCCGAAAACCCCGCCCATATGACCCAAAACTGGTCCCGCCAAATTCAGGTGACAGGTTCCCTTTTAAACTAAACTATCAGCATTCTGCACCTAAGAGCATAAACATTGATGAAAAGTCTAATGTCTACTTCTTAGGCACAAACCATTATGGAATATGTTATTGCATTATTTTGTAACATTTGCTCCAATTAACTATAATTTTGTATTTTTTCCTGTTTAGATTCAGAATTTTGGACTGTCTACAGATGATTTCGAAAGCTTTGCTGCTCTTACAGAGTTAGTTCAAGTTGCCAGAGAGCAAATTGTAGTGGAATAAAGTAATAATTTGAATGGACAAATAAAGTGATCTATTTTACATATTCTTGTTATCGGATGCTTGACAAGTTTTCCACCTTTTCTTGTGTTTCTAATTACAAAACTAATGTGATTAAAGTTTCCAAATTGGAGGTTTGCCCACAACTCAAACAACCTCTTCTCAATTACCATATTGTCCCATGATTTTGTAATAACAGCTGTAACCACCTCTTTGCGTCTGTTTTCCCGGGGCTTGCGTGACATTGTCACATGAGTCCTGCAGCCAATCAGTGACTGGTTCACTTTAACTTCCTTGGGACAAAACTGACATCCAGAGGAAATTGGAGCAGCTGCTAAGATTTCCCTTGGATATCAATTCCTCCTGATGTCAAAGAAGTCTTTAGAAATACCCTGGTTTAGGGAAAAAGAGACAAGTGCGGCGCTTCCTCTGAGCGTAATACGTTTTTACCAACAGTTAAAAAAATATATATATTTTAGTTGTGGTTATGCTCACCTTCTATCGGTAAGAAATGCACGTTGAGATTCTCAAGGAATCAATTCTTTAGGCAACTCTTCTCCGTATGTTGGATAATCCAATAAGGTGTGCAGCTCACTTTGGAGAACTATGTGTTGATCCTGCTTCGGATCCACATAGGTGGCGAATTCAAAGGGAAAATAAACTCCAAGCAAATGTGGCGCTAAGCACCTACGGATTTTTTGAATGCATCCACTTCCAGTGAAAAATGTTAATAAAAATTCATTTATTTTCTCAAAATAAAAAAATATATATATATTTGTAAAATATTTTTAAAATACAGTACAACGCGTTTCGGCTGCTATTTTTACAGTGCAGCCTTCATCAGGTAGCAAAAAAACCCCAAAAAGAACAGACATACAATAAGCACTATAAAGTCATATAGTGCTTATTGTATGTCTGTTCTTTTTGTTTTTTTTGCTACCTGATGAAGGCTGCACTGTAAAAATAGCAGCCGAAACGCGTTGTACTGTATTTTAAACATATTTTACAAATTTTTTTTTTTATTTTATTTTGAGAAAATAAATGAATTTTTATTAACATTTTTCACTGGAAGTGGATGCATTCAAAAAATCCGTAGGTGCTTAGCGCCACATTTGCTTGGAGTTTATTTTCCCTTTGATGTCAAAGAAGTGAAAGTGAAGCAGTTGCTGAATGCCTGCAGGGCTCGCGTAACATAAGAACATCACGCAAGCCCTTGAAGAACGGGTGCTGACATCACTGGATCGGTGCCCACAGAGTGAGTATAGCTGTTTTCATTGTACAGTAAAGAAAATATGGTGATTGAGAAGTGGGTGTCCAAAAAGTGGACAACCTCTTTAATTTAGAACTCTTTTTGTAGCCATAGCAAAAATGTACCAATTATTAGTCTTGTAAAGTACATGTTATTTTACTGTACAGAGATGTTAGTTTTATTGCACTCATAAGAGTATTTACTCAATGTAACGGATCAGGGATGATTATCTGTTCCATGTATGGAGGATAGTTTTCAGCAATAATAAAAGTATAGCTGTTTCATGAAAAGCTGTTTCCATAGTCTGTGACCTTAATTATATATGGTCAACTCTGCCAGGAACCAGAGGGCTATGGCTGCTTTTAGTCTTGGGATTGTTATAAATTCCTGCAGTCAGACATTTGACAGATGAACATGTAATATTTGTCTTGAAACACCTTTGGTTTGTGTATATATAAATATTAATCTGCATGTTAAAGGGAATATCTGGGACTTTAAAAAAAATAGAAAAGCCATGTAGTTGCTAACAGAGGCAACTACCTGCCTGTTGCACCTTTTGACAGTCATTGATGGCTCCTGCCAGAGATTCATCTACTCCCTATCAACAGAAAAGCAATTTTCTTCCTCTTGGCAGATCGGGATTACTGGTGTCATGCTGATTGACAGCCGGCTTCCCCCAGTTAGGCAGCAGAAGCCAGCTGTTAATCAGCATGACACCAGTAGTCCTGCCCTGTCAACAAGAAGAGAAACTGCTGTTCTGTTGACAGGGAGTAGCTGAACCTCTGGCAGGAGCGGTCAATGACCGGTGCCGGGTACCACAGACAGGTAGCTACCTCTGTTAGCAACAAGATGCCTTTTTTATCCTAAAGTTCTGGATATCCTCTTTAAGGCCCCCATATACATTAGACTAATGTTGGTGGAACACACAACTGTCTATTGTGAATGAGATCCCTGTTTATATATTATTATTATTATTTTTTTTTTTCAAATAAATTAATTTAAACATTTTGTTACTGTTTTCTCAAGCCTTTAGTGACATGTAGACGCATATGGTGTGAATACATAAGAACAGTGAGAAATATGGCCCTCAATCCTATGTATTTCCATTTCTTTTTGTTTCATGTTGCTCTAAAATAGTTTTATTTGTTGTGTGACATATTTATTACTATTTTCCTATAAATTTTGTGGAATTTGTGCCATGTATGTCCATTTGTAAAATTGTAGAGAAAAGTTAGCCTTGTTTGCCACTTGGCCAGTTTTTTTTACATTCAGGCCTCATTCAGACGTCCTTAAATCAAATACGTGATTGTTTCTCACGGCTATAACACATAACCATTCTATTCTATGAAGCTATTCACATGTTTGTTTTTTTACGAACCCACGGTCCACAAAAATACAGAGACCTGTCTACTTTTGATGTGAGTCATGAATTAAAATTACCTAAGTCTACGAAATTGGGGAAAATCAATGACCGTGCACATTGCCACCCATGTGCTGTCTGTTTTTACAGTGTTATATGTAGGAAAAGATTTGCAATTTATTAATTTTTCCATACAAGAGAATCACTGGTAAAACATAGATGGTAAAATCTGAAACCCTACCTGATGATCGGACCAATTTTTGTGTACAAGTGGCCTTATGAAATGCAACTTTTTAAAAAGTCATAAATAATGTGGCAATTGATAGTGACTACTTTTTTACAGTTTGACCGATTTAATAAAAAAAAGTCATATTCAGTGACACATTTGTCACAAGTCAAGTTTGCTTTGATATAATTGTAACAGGGTCTACTGTGCTGTAGTACCTCTTTAGGTACCACCCCGTGTTTCAGGAGGTCCACTCTGCCTTGGCTGGATTCTGAATGAAGGACGCTGGCTGGAATTCCTTGATTACATGGGTGCATATAAAATCTCACTGCTTCTCCACGTATTTCCAGTCTAACAACACTTTATTCACAGCACACAGAATATATAACACAGATACAGAGGGCAGGCCAATAGAAAAACAGCAGGCCAGACATACATTACAATAGCCGCAGGTGGCCGGAGCCTGCCGATATTTACTGTGGGAATTACAAAGGTGGGGGAGGTCAGAAGGAGAATATCTTGTCCAGAGGCAGCCTGTGGGCTGATGCATTTCACATGGAACCTATTATACATACATATACTGCATAACATATTCTTGGTGCTGGGGGGTTCTGTAACACGGCTCCCCTTTTCAGCGACGCGATCGGCATACACAGTCTGATCCTTAACGGATCGGTTTGGGGATGACCGAAGTTTTTGGGGTTGGTACAAGTTCCGTTTGTCGACTTAGTCCATCGGCGTTACCGTTTTGTTTGCTGGGTCTGTAGTGGATGGTGAAGTCCAGAGGTTGTAGGGCTAAACCCCACCGCAGTAATCTGGCGTTGTCTCTGGAGACCCAATTAAGCCAGACTAGGGAATTCTGGTCCGTTAGGAGAGAAAATTGTCGTCCATACAAATATGGTTGTAACTTTTTGAGTGCCCATACTATTGCCAGGCACTCCTTCTCGATGGCCGCATAGCTCACTTCACGGGGCAGTAGTTTCCGACTCAGGTAAGCTACCGGGTGTTCTTGGCCATCTGGCCCGACTTGGCTTAGTACTGCCCCCAATCCAAACATAGAAGCGTCTGTGTGTACAAGGAAACGTTTAGTTGGATCGGGTGCGGCCAATACAGGGGTATTGGTGAGGGTGTCCTTTAGCTTGTGGAAGGCTTCCTCACATTCTGAGGTCCAGGTTACCTGGCGGGGTTGGTTCTTACGGGTCAGATCAGTGAGGGGCTTGGCTACGCTGCTGTAATTGGAAACGAATTTCCTGTAATACCCCGCTGTCCCTAGAAACGCCATGACCTGGGTTTTAGCGCGTGGGGTGGGCCATTTGGCTATGGCCTCAATCTTGGCTGGTTCTGGTCTCTGTTTCCCACTTCCCACCCAATGCCCTAAATACTGAACCTCTGATTTGCCCACGTGACACTTGTTTGGGTTCAGGGTGATTCCGGCCTTGTGGATCCTGTCTAATACTGTCTCTAGGTGATTTAGATGCTCTTCCCATGTCGCGCTGTAGATGGCGATGTCATCCAGGTAGGCACAAGCATAGTCCTGGAGACCATCCAGAAGCCGGTCAGCCAGCCTCTGGAAGGTCGCCGGGGCAGTCTTCATCCCGAATGGCATAACTCGAAACTGGAATAAGCCGAACGGGGTGACAAATGCAGACTTGGGAATAGCGTCAGGACTAAGGGGAATCTGCCAGTAGCCTTTGCATAGATCGATGGTGGTCAAATACTTTGCCCCTGCCAGCCGGTCTAAAAACTCATCCACACGCGGCATGGGATACGCATCCGTCACTGTTTTCTCATTGAGCTTACAATAGTCTACACAAAACCGTGTAGTCCCATCTTTCTTGGGCACTAACACTACGGGGAATGCCCAGGGACTATCTGACTCTTCAATGACCCCTAAACGCAACATCTCTTGTATCTCTTGTCGCATGCCTTCTCGTACAGACTCAGAGACGCGGAAGGGGGGTTGTCGCAGGGGGGTCTGATCCTGGGTCTCAACCTTGTGTTGTGCCAGGTGAGTGTACCCGAGTTTCCCCGAAAACATCCTCTGTCGCTGCCTCAACAACGCCTCCGCCTGCTGTCTCTCCCGGGGACCTAGGTCTTCACCCAAGTGTACCTGGTCCCATGTTTTAGACTGAGTCCTTTCCCCTAAAACATCAGGCAAGGGAAGTCCGGCTAAATCCTCTGCTTCAGGTGCACAGATGGCCACTAGCTTTTCAGGGCGCTCCCGGTAGGGCTTCAGCATATTCACATGGAACATGCGGAAAACCCTGGGGTCGTCACAATCGGCGACATTATAGGTGATGTCGGCTATTTTCCCCACTACCTGGTAGGGCCCCTGCCATGCAGCTTGGAACTTGTTCTGCCTAGTGGGCTCTAACACCAGGACCTTCTGTCCTATTTCCAAGGTGCGCTCTCTGGCCTTCCGATCGTACCATACACGCTGGCGCCACTGAGCCTCCTGCATGTTCCCACGTACAGCCTGGGTCAGCTCCTGTAGGCGGTCCCGGAATTCCAGCACATAGGGTACAATAGGTACCCCTTCTATGATGCCCTCCCCTTCCCAGTGTTCTAGCACTAAGTCTAGGGGTCCCCTTACCCGTCTCCCGTATACCAGTTCAAACGGAGAGAACCCCGTGGATTCTTGGGGCAAACAGGAGGTGAGGCAAGAATTTCTCCCAGTCCCTGTAGGTCCAGGTAAAAGTCCCAATGAGTTGTTTTAACGTCCCGTTAAAGCGTTCACACAACCCATTGGTTTGCGGATGGTACGGGGCGCTTCTAATGGACTTTACGCCGCACAGCATCCACAGTTGGTTGGTCACCTCTGCTGTAAACTGGGTACCCTGGTCCGAGATAATCTCCCGGGGAAATCCAACCTGTGAGAAAACCTGAAGCAGGGCAGCCGCCACCGTCTCTGCCAGTATGTTAGGTAACGCAACCGCCTCTGGATACCGTGTGGCATAATCTACCACTGTCAATATATACCTTTTCCCTGAAGGACTGGGTTTGGCTAACGGCCCTATCAGATCGACCGCTACTCGGCTAAATGGTTCCTCCACAATGGGGAGGGGGCGTAATTTGGCCTTGCATCGATCTCCCCTCTTGCCAATGCGCTGGCAACTGTCACAGGTCTGGCAGTACTGACGAACATCATAGGTTACCCCCGGCCAAAAGAAGTTTTGTGTCAGACGATGCCTGGTGCGACTGACGCCAAAGTGCCTGGCCAAGGGTATGTCATGAGAGATTCGCAGTAACTCCTGCCTGTACTTCTTGGGAACTACCAGCTGTCGTTTTATAGTGGGGCTCGTCCCTGTGTGGTGCTGCTCTGTGATCCGGTAGAGGAGTCCCTGCTTCCATATAAACTGTACCCCTTTCCCCTCTTGTGCCTTCCCACGATATCCCTTCAATGAAGGATCCTCAAGTAACTCCCTCTTAAATTCATCTGGTGTGGCCCAAGAAATGTGCCTGGCTATGGGAATACGTGTAGGGCTGGGATGTCTTACCTGGGCCTCATCTGAGTGTGATTTTGCCTCCGCAGCTCGAGCTTGTCTCCGGGTGGTCACAGGATATGTCTCAGCCAGAGGGGCAACCGAGAAGGCAGACAACATGGGCCCCAAGTCATTTCCCAGCAAGACATCTGCGGGCAAATCCTCCATCAAGCTGACCTCAACAAGGCCATCCCCGACTCCCCAGTTCAGGTGAATCCGGGCAGTGGGCAGTCGATGTATGGCTCCCCCTACTACACGGACTGCCACTGTCCGGTCCGTCT
This sequence comes from Ranitomeya variabilis, assembly GCF_051348905.1. Taxonomy (NCBI): domain Eukaryota; kingdom Metazoa; phylum Chordata; class Amphibia; order Anura; family Dendrobatidae; genus Ranitomeya; species Ranitomeya variabilis. The sequence goes on from NC_135233.1 coordinate 640,980,423, forward strand.
TCTCTTTGTCCCGGACGAGATGAGGCTTCACAAGGGTCAAAGTTGCCCCGGAATCTCTTAGTCCCTGCATACGTTTCCCATTAACCCACCCGACCTGTCGATTCTGTTGTCGATTATCTGCCCGGGCTGCCTGCACGGGGTCCACTTCATGCAGCACTTCCTCCATCTTTTCCACCCCTTGGTTAGTCGTAGCCCCCAATGTCGGGTCAACTTCGCCTTGGTAGCAGTGTACAGCGGCCCAGCTGAAGGTAGCTGTTCCCGCCTTTGGCCACTGGGTATGCTGAGGCCGGTTGGGACATTGTCTTTGCAGGTGGCCCAGATGACGGCAGGTGTGGCATCGCGCCCCAGGGGAACTGTGGTAGGCCAGGTTTCTAGCTGGTCCCCCTACAATCTTCGGTGGTTTGGGGCCCTCCAGGTCCATGGGCGGACCCCTAGTGACCATCTTTGATCCGGACAACTGAGGCCTCCTGGCATCATGATGTTCATCGGCCAGACGAGCGGCTTCCTCAAGAGTCGTTGGCCGCCTGTCCCGAAGCCATTCCTGTGTCTCGGGGGTTAGTCCATTAAAGAATCGTTCTAACAAGACGAGCTGGAGGACGTCCTCCTTAGTGGTTGCTTGGCTCCCTTGTACCCACTGTAGCAGTGACAGCCGTAATTTACAGGCCCATTCAGCGTGGGTATCGATTACTCGTTTTATAAGTCCGCAGAACTTTTGGCGGTATGCCTCTGGTGTCAGCGCATACTGGGCCAAGATCACTTCTTTGATCCGCTCATAGTCCATACAGTCCTTATCACATGATCATCACCGTGCGACAGGCGTCCGCTGCCCGGCCTGTCAGCTTGCTGGCCAGAATCTGAACCCGTTCCTCCGGCTTCACTTGATGAAGGGCACACTGCTGCTCAAAGTCCTGCAGAAAGCCATCAATGTCTTCCTCTGCCTCCCCCAACTGTCGGAAGGCATTATACTGGATCTTTTTGTGGCTTACTGTTGAAGGTACTTGGACGGAGGCCAGAGCTCCTCCTGCTCGCTGACTCTCCTCTCTCCGCTCTGCCATCTCCATCTTGGCCAGCTCCACTTTGGTCCGCTCTGCCATCTCCATCTTGGCTAGCTCTATGCTGGTCTGCTCTGCCATCTTTTCCTTCAGATCAGTACGCACATCAGTCATCACCTCTCGTATGATCTCTATTGCAGGGTTTGGGCCATAGAAGCCAGTCTGTTCTTTACCTCCCTCTGGAATTCAGTCTCCTCCACGTTCACATTCACATTGGGGGGCGCTGCACTGTCGTGTTCCATGATGGCTGCTATCAAATCCGCTCTTGTTTTGTTGCTGGCGATTAACCCTCGGGCTTCCACCAGATCTTTTAATGTAGTCCTCTTTAACTTCTGGTAGTTGTTTTCCATTCATTCCTTTCCTCCTGTAGAAGGGGTCTCACATCCCGCTGTCTGCCACCAGTGTAACGGGGTCTACTGTGCTGTAGTACCTCTTTAGGTACCACCCCGTGTTTCAGGAGGTCCACTCTGCCTTGGCTGGATTCTGAATGAAGGACGCTGGCAGGAATTCCTTGATTACATGGGTGCATATAAAATCTCACTGCTTCTCCACGTATTTCCAGTCTAACAACACTTTATTCACAGCACACAGAATATATAACACAGATACAGAGGGCAGGCCAATAGAAAAACAGCAGGCCAGACATACATTACAATAGCCGCAGGTGGCCGGAGCCTGCCGATATTTACTGTGGGAATTACAAAGGTGGGGGAGGTCAGAAGGAGAATATCTTGTCCAGGGGCAGCCTGTGGGCTGATGCATTTCACATGGAACCTATTATACATACATATACTGCATAACATATTCTTGGTGCTGGGGGGTTCTGTAACAATAATTAATAAAATAATGTAAGTTTTTTTGACAAATGTTTAACCGTCTTCATAATACTTGTCAATATGGCAGCAATTCTACTCTCCTTGTTACACTACATACAGGTCCACAGGGCTGTCTCTTGCAAAGACTGTTGAGTTTCTTAAATGATTTGTACATGTCCTGTATCTATAAAGAGGCACAATGTGCTTGTATTCAAAAAGAAATTCTCTTTCTTTGTTTTTTTTTAATTAGAATAAAAGGTGTCATAAGCATAGAGTAGCCCTTTACACATTATACCGGCATGTCTTCTTCAATTTGGACCCCTAATGACAGGAAGTCTTAATATTACAGAAATGTGTTCTTTGGGAGAAAGTGCATACGTGTAATCAAGAGATTGTATGGCTTACGTGTCTTCAAACTTTTCAGACAGGTTGCTTTTTGTCCTAAATGTGATATGCCACTCAATAACTTACAGCACGGCATGTGAAAATATCGGTGCACTAACGAATATTAACCAGATTTGTTAAGTGAGATGTCTGTGCCAATGATGACACAAGGAATTCTTTTTCACCAATAATGAACACGAGAGGAGTTGGAAAATTCCAAAATGATACCGCAGTTTACATCTTTAAAGGGAATCTGTCACCTCATATTTCGTATATAAACTGCGGCCACCGCCATCAGGGGCTTATCTACAGCATTCTGTAATTCTGTAGATAAGCCCTCGATGTAACCTGAAAGATAAGAAAAACAAGTTAGATTATACTCACCCAGGGGCGGTCCCGGTTTGGGTCCGATGGGCGTCGCGGTCCGGGTCCATCGCCTCCCATCTTCATACGATGACGTCCTCTTCTTTGCTTCCTGTTGCGGCTACGGCACAGGCGTACTTTGCCCTGATGAGGGCAGCGTAAAGTACTGCAGTGCGCAGTCGCCGCGCCTCTCTGACCTTTCCCGGCGCCTGCGCACTGGAGTACTTTGCTCTGCCCTGAACAGGGCAGATAAAGTTCGCCTGCGCAGGAGCCATGGCAGGAAGCAAAAAGGACGTCATCGTATGAAGATGGGAGGCGCTGGACCGCGACGCCCATCAGACCGGACTGAACTGGGACTGCCCATAGGTGAGTAAAATCTAACTTGTAACCTGAAAGATAAGAAAAACATTGGGTCTTATCTGCAGCATTACAGAATGCTGTAGATAAGCCCCTGATGGCAGTGGCCACAGTTTATATACGAAATATGAGGTGACAGATTCCCTTTAAGATAGGGCAGCACGGTGGCTCAATGGTTAGCACTGCAGCCTTGTAGCGCTGCAGTCCTGGGTCCTGCAGTCCTGGGTTCAAATCCCACTAAGGACAACCCCCTTATTTGCATGGGTTTTCCCCAGGTACTCCGGTTTCCTCCCACATTCCAAAGACATACTGATAGGGAATTTAGATTGTGAACCCATCCGGGACAGGGATGATAATGTGTGCAAAACTGTAAATGTTAGTGCTATATAAAAATAAAGATTATTATTATTATAGTGGGTTTGAGATGGCAGTTGATGTTTATATAATAAACAGAGGAATCCTCACCAGTTGTCAGCCCTGTGGATCCAGCGCAGAACAATCCCGCGGTCAGCACCAGCTCTAGAAGCTGCCCAGGTGTCACAGTACCTATGAGGCCTAGAATTATCTGAAACTTTCAAGTGACTGGAACAATGTATCAGGAGAAACATCTGATGCCAGGTTCCAGTCCCTCACTGATGCAGCCAACTGACCACTGGAGCAGCCTCTGTTGGAGCCACATGGTCAGAGCAGGTGAAGCTCTGCTTAGTTATTTTTTTTTAATAATTCTTACCTAAAAACATTTCAAAAGACTCTGTATAGACAGCCGTTTCTCAGATGAAACATCTGTTTGGTGTTGAATTTATAGATTCAGAAAGACACAAAGGAAAGAAAGAATAATCTTAAAATGGAAAAAAGCATAATTGCCCTACATTTATTGTAAGAATGAAGTTAATGGTAAAGCCTTACAGATTCATGATACACTAGGTATTCATACAATTACCGTATATATTTTTTAAAGTGTCAATCACAAGGCTGCTTTATTGTGATCACATACTCTTTCCTTTGTCAAAATGCATACTCATACCAGAAACAGTGGCCGCTTACTGGAAAAACAGAAGAGGAGCATTGAAAAACAATGTACAGTATAAGGCGCCTGTTTATACTTTTATGTTATGTAAACCTCCATTTTATTGTAAATCTGTATATGATGCGAAATTAAAGTAATAACGCTACTTTTAAAAAATCTAAATAAAATATATTTAAACTGTTTGCCAGTAAATACTTTCTTAAAAATAAAATGTTTTGCAAAATCAAAAGTGAAATTTCAAAACCAAGACGAAGAACTCGTAAGGTTATGCAAACGAAGAAAGCTATAGGGTGTCACTGAGATCTGCAAATGTTCACATATTTAAGTACCTTCCTCCAGACTCTGACATGTGGGAGTGGCAAAAGCTACATTGAAAGCAAATTTTCTTTAGTCACATGAAACCTGAAAAATTAAATCAAGTCCTGGGATCATTGTGTGATGTCTCCTGTTTGTCAGTGTGCCAGTTATCATCAATTATAGTAAACTGAGAAATATAGAAACCTTGAACGTGTGTAGGCCAATATGTTGTCCTTGTTCACTGTTGCCTATCCCAGTGGTTGGGAGAACGATGATGCACTGTAACGTTTGCAAAAAGTGCACCAAGGCGAATCTCTGCATGATTGAATCATCAGATTAGAAGAATGGCACATAGTGATCTTTTCTGTACTTCAAGTAAAATTAGATATTGTATACCAAGCCTAAACATAGTGTATTCACAATCCATCAGAAAGCATTTGTCACGGAGATACTGCATTTCCCTTGCTCTGTTATTGTAAGGGTTAATCAGTTTTGTTTATCTCTTGGAGCTCTCTCTGTCCAGAGTTGTCTCAGCTGTTTTGTGTTTGCCACTCCCCTCTGGTATATATGCTTACCTCTTGCACTTGGGAGTTGCCAGTGATAGCTTACTACTTCCTGGTTAGGAGTTGGAGGAGTGTACTTAGTTTGGAGCAGGTGTTTGGAGTTGTATCAGGAAATATCTGTGTGTGTGTGTTTCCATATTCCCATTTGATTTGCCTCCCCTTCTCCTTTCCTATAGCCCACTCATTTGTGAATATGTTTATATGATTGTGGTTTTCTTTTATCCCTGTCTGTTTTCCGTCTGTGTTAGAGGAGGACTAGCAATCCTACTATCCTACTCATTAGTCAGTACTTATACTCAAGTTAAAGGTACCTTCACACTGAACAACTTAACAACGATAACTACAGCGATCCGTGACGTTGCAGCGTCCTGGATAGCGATATCGTTGTGTTTGACACGCAGCAGCGATCAGGATCCTGCAGTGATATCGTTGGTCGGAGCTAGAAGGCCAGCACCTTATTTCGTCGCTGGATCACCCGCTGACATCGTTGGATCGATGTGTGTGACACCGATCCAGCGATGTCTTCACTGGTAACCAGGGCAGGGCAGGGCCGCGCTTAGTAACCCGATATTTACCCTGGTTACCATTGTAAATGTGGAAAAAAAAAAAAACACTACATACTCACCTTCTGATGTATGTCGCGTCCCCCGGCGTCCGCTTCCCTGCACTGTCAGCGCCGGACGGCCGTAAAGCAGAGCACAGCGGTGACGTCACCGCTCTGCTTTAGGGCCGGCGCTTACACAGTGCAGGGAAGCGGACGCCGGGGGACCCGACAGACACCGGAATGTAAGTATGTAGTGTTTGGGTTTTTTTACATTTACACTGGTAACCAGGGTAAACATCGGGTTACTAAGTGCGGCCCTGCGCTTAGTAAACCGATGTTTACCCTGGTTACCCGGGGACTTCGGCATAGTTGGTCGCTGGAGAGCTGTCTGTGTGACAGCTCTCCAGCGACCAAACAGCGACGCTGCAGCGATTGGCATCGTTGTCTATATCGCTGCAGCGTCGCTTAATGTGACGGTACCTTAAGACAGGGATAGGAATTTGATCACCGCACAGGGTGAAAGAACCTGTCTAGAGACACCATGGGTGGTACAGGGCAAGAATCAGGGGGGCCTCTTACTTCCTTTCCTAGTGGCAGAGCTCAGTTTCCCATCTGTCTAACCATGCGCCAACTCGCTTCCATCAGAGATGAGGAGTTTTGGTGTGCACTTGGTAAATCAGCTAGGTGCTGGTGGAATAGGGTGCAAGTCCCCAAAGCGAGAGAAATTTCACTGCACACTCTCAATGGATAGTGATCAAAAGTTTTTATTCAACAATTAACACACAGTGAAATGCTTGGTGCAACAAAATGTAACACGCCGGTTCGACCCTATCCGGGTCTTTATCCTAGTGTCGGTGGAAATTAAAGTATGAGAACAGTATTGCATGATTCATATAACATAAAAATCCCTGGTGGCACAAGAGGAGTACTATCATATTGTGTATTGATATCTACCAAAACTATATAAACATTTGTGCTCGAGTTTACATACCTTGGCAGAATTTTTGCTTTCTTGGCCTTTTTCCAGAGAATATGAATGATAACACCAAAACATTTTGTCCACTCATGGTTAGTGGTTGGGTGAAGCTATTTATTGTCAAAGTACCGTGCTTTCTGTTTTTAAATCATGACAACCCAAAACATCCAAAATGACCCTGATCAAAAGTTCACATACCCCATTGCTTAATACCATGTATTGCTCCCTCTAACCTCGATGACGGCTTCAAGTCTTTTGTGGTAGTTGTGGATGAGGTTCTTTATTTTCTCAGATGGTAAAGCTGCCCACTCTTCTTGGCAAAAAGCCTCCAGTTCCTGTAAATTCCTGGTCTGTCTAGCATGAACTGCACACTTGCGATCTCTCCAGAGTGGCTCAATGATTTTGAGGTCAGGAGACACACACACTGCTCAAAAAAATAAAGGGAACGCTAAAATCCCACATCCTAGATATCACTGAATGAAATATTCCAGTTGTAAATCTTTATTCATTACATAGAGTTGAGAACAATAAAATCTCAAAATTATCAACGTAAATCCCACGGAGGTCTGGAGTTGGAATGATGCTCAAAATCAAAGTGGAAAATTTAGTCATAGGCTGATGCAACTTCAGTGGAAATGCCTCAAGACAAGGAAATGATGCTCAGTAGTGTGTGTGGCCTCCACGTGCCTGTATGAGCTCCCTACAACGCCTGGGCATGCTCCTAATGAGGCGGCTGTCTCCTGAGGGATCTCCTCCAAGACCTGGACTAAAGCATCATCCAACTCCTGGACAGTCTGTGGTGCAACGTGACGTTGGTGGATGGTGCGAGACATGATGTCCCAGATGTGTTCAATTGGATTCAGGTCTGGGGAACGGGTGGGCCAGTCCATAGCTTCAATGCCTTCATCTTGCAGGAACTGCTGACACTCCAGCCACATGAGGTCTGGCGTTGTCCTGCATTAGGAGGAACCCAGGGCCAACCGCACCAGCATATCAGTGGTGTATCCGGGGGGGCAGCCGGGGCATGTGCCCCGGGCGCAGCCGACGGCGCCACCAGGCCAACTGATGCGGAGGTCCAAGGAGGAGGCTCCCCGTCGGTGGAATTCTGCCGCCCCCACACAGATGCTTCCGTTCTCTGAGCTGGCTGTCAAATTGACAGCCGGTTCAGAGAAAGTGCTGCGCGTCGGTTCCCAAGAATGTTCTTGATCTATGCCAGGGGTCTCAAACACGCGGCCCCCGGGCCGCATGCAGCCCCTGAGGCACGCATCTGCGGCCCGAGGTGCACGCTAGAAGAAAGGAGCCAGCACAGAGCTCTGCGACTTTTGCAGCTGCTGGAGAGCCCGCGGTGCATGCTAGAAGAGAGGAGGCGGCACGGAGCACTGGGACTTTTGCAGCTGCTGGAGAGCCGCCCAGAATGCGTCACCATGGATACGCAGAGTGACTTCCAACCGTCCAGTGCCCGGAGAATGAGCCGCGTGTCACCAAACAGGAAGTGTGCAGCACTTGCCACCTGGAGCAAAGGATTGCGGGGGGATGCAGAGCCTGGCTGGGAGGACAAGGTATGGGCTCTTATATACTGCGTGGGCTGTGTTATATACTACATGGGCTGCTATATACTACGTGGGCTGCTATTTACTACGTGGGCTGTGCTATATACTACGTGGGCTGCTATTTACTATGTGGCCTGTGCTATATACTACATGGGCTGCTATATACGTGGGCTGCTATTTACTACGTGGGCTGCTATCTACTACGTGGGCTGCTATCTACTACGTGGGCTGCTATATACTACGTGGGCTGCTATTTACTACGTGGGCTGCTATTTTTCTACGTGGGCTGCTATATACTACGTGGGCTGTGCTATATACTATGTGGGCTGTGTTATATACTACGTGGGCTGCTATTTACTACGTGGGCTGCTATATACTGCATGGGCTGTGCTATATACTACGTGGGCTGCTATATACTACGTGGGCAGTGCTATATACTACTATGTGGGCAGTGCTGTATACTGTGTGGGCAATGCTATATACTAATGTGTGGGCTGTGCTGTATACTACTGTGTGGGCTGTGCTGTATACTACTGTGTGGGCTGTGCTGTATACTACTGTGGGCAGTGCTGTATACTACTGTGTGGGCTGTGCTATATACTACTATGTGAGGACTGAAGCAAGGCCAGGGGGCTGGATGGGTGCAGTGTCCTGATTTCTGCTCCTATAATGTGCTCAGATTTCTTCTGCCCCCCTAATGTCCTGATTTCTGCCCCATCCCCCCCATATGTTCCTCAGATTTCTCCACCACATGCAACTGCACCCGGGAAGGGAGGGGATGGGGCAGGAATCAGGACATTATTGGGGCATTAGAAATCTGAAGACATTATGGGGGCAAAAATGTGAGGGGGGGCGCCAAACAGATCCTTTGCCCCGGGTGCAGGAAGAGCTAGATACACCTCTGCAGCATATGGTCTCGCAAGGCGTCTGAGGATCTCATCTTGGTACCTAATGGCAGTCAGGCTACCTCTGGTGAGCACATGGAGGGCTGTGCGGCCCTCCAAAGAAATGCCACCCCACACCATTACTGACCCACTGCCAAACCAGTCATGGTGAAGGATGTGGCAGGCAGCAGATCACTCTCCACGGCATCTCCAGACTCTGTCACGTCTGTCATGTGCTCAGTGTGAACCTGCTTTCATCTGTGTAGAGCACAGGGCGCCAGTGGTGAATTTGCCAATCCTGGTGTTCTGTGGCAAATGCCAGCGTCCTGCACGGTGTTGGGCTGTGAGCACAACCCCCATCTGTGGACGACGGACACTCAGACCATCCTCATGGAGTTGGTTTCTAACTGTTTGAGCAGGCACATGCACATTTGTGGCCTGCTGGAGGTCATTCTGCAGGGCTCTGGCAGTGCTCCTGTTCCTCCTTGCACAAAGGCTGAGGTAGCGGTCCTACTGCTGGGTTGTTGCCCTCCTATGGCCCCCTCCACATCTCCTGGTATACTGGCCTGTCTCCTGGTAGTGCCTCCTGCCACTATGCTGACAGACACAGCAAACCTTGCTACAGCTTGCATTGATGTGCCATCCTGGATGAGCTGCACTACCTGAGCCACTTGTGTGGGTTGTAGAGTCCGTCTCATGCTACCACGAGTGTGAAAGCACAACCAACATTCAAAAGTGACCAAAGCATCAGCCAGAAAGCGTTGCTACTGAGATGTGGTCTGTGGTCCCCACCTGCAGAACCTCTCTAGTGAGTGTGTCTTGGTAATTGCCAATAATTTGCATTTGTTGTCTATTCCATTTGCACAACAGCATGTGAAATTGATTGTCAAACAGTGTTGCTTCCTAAGTGGACAGTTTAATTTCACAGAAGTTTGATTTACTTGGAGTTATATTCTGTTGTTTAAGTGTTCCCTTTATTTTTTTGGAGCAGTGTATAGATATATAGTGTATATATATATTTATATACTTGCCTTGTAATGTCTTCACATCCTGTTCCATCCAGATGTGTACGGATCCCAGAATTCCAGGCCTGCCCCATCGCTACATTACCTCCCTCCCGATGCAATAGCATCTGGCCTCCATCTAGTGTGCATGTGTGTTGTGTGTGTGTGTATATCCTATATATATATATATATATATATATATATATATATATATATATATATATATATATATATATATATATATATATATATATATATATATATATATATATATATTAGAGACCAAAAGTTTGGACACACCTCATTTAACCCCTTTCTGCCAGCTGACGGAATAGTACGTCAGCTGGCAGATCCCCTGCTTTAAGGTGGGCTCCGGCGGCGAGCCCACCTTAAAGCCGCGACATGTCAGCTGTTTTGTACAGCTGACATGTGCGCGCAATGAGCGCGAGCGGAATCGCGATCCGATCGCGCCCATTAACTAGTTAAATGCCTCCGTCAAGCGCTGACAGCGGCATTTAACTAGCGCGCGCGGCCGGCAGTGCTCGCACTGCTGACCCCGTCACATGATCGGGGGTCAGCAGTGCATCGCCATAACAACCAGAGGTCTCCTTGAGACCTCTATGGTTGTTGATGGCCGATTGCTTTGAGCGCCACCCAGTGGTTGGCGCTCAAAGTACACCTGCCTTTCTGCTACATAGAGGTGATCTGTATGTCACCTCTATATAGCAGAGCCGATCGAGTTGTGCATGCTTCTAGCCTCCTATGGAGGCTATTGAAGCATGCCAAAATTAAAAAAAAAAAAAGTGGTTAACAATATAAAAAAAAAAATATATATATATATATATATATATATATATATATAAAAGTTCAAATCACCCCCCTTTCGCCCCAATCAAAATAAAACTATTAAAAAAAAATCAAACCTACACATATTTGGTATCGCCGCGTTCAGAATCGCTTGATCTATCAATAAAAACAAAGGATTAACCTGACCGCTAAATGGCGTAGCGAGAAAAAAAATCAAAACGCCAAAATTACGTTTTTTTGGTCGCCGCGACATTGCATTAAAATGCAATAACGGGCGATCAAAAGAACGTATCTACACCAAAATGGTATCATTAAAAACGCCAGCTTGGCACGCAAAAAATAAGCCCTCACCCGACCCCAGATCATGAAAATTGGAGACGCTACGGGTATCGGAAAATCGCGCAATTTTTTTTTTTTTTTTTTCAGCAAACTTTGGAATTTTTTTTCACCACTTAGATAAAAAATAACCTAGACATGTTAGGTGTCTAAGAACTCGTAATGACCTAGAGAATCATAATGGCAGGTCAGTTTTAGCATTTGGTGAACCTAGCAAAAAACCAGTGTGAGATTGCACTTTTTTTGCAATTTCATCACACTTGGAATTTTTTTCCCGTTTTCTGTTACACGGCATGGTAAAACCAATGGTATCGTTCAAAAGTACATCTCGTCCTGCAAAAAATAAGTGCTCACATGGCCATATGGACGGAAAAATAAAAAAGTTATGGCTCTGAGAAGGAGGGGAGCGAAAAACGAAAACGGAAAAACGGAAAAAGCTCCAGGGGTGAAGGGGTTAAAGATTTTTCTGTATTTTCATGACTATGAAAATTGTACATTCACACTGAAGGCATCAAAACTATGAGTTAACACATGTGGAATTATATACTTAACAAAAAAGTGTGAAACAACTGAAATTATGTCTTATATTCTAGGTTCTTCAAAGTAGCCACCTTTTCCTTTGATGACTGCTTTGCACACTCTTGGCATTCTCTTGATGAGCTTCAAGAGGTAGTATATAATTCCACATGTGTTAGTTCATAGTTTTGATGCCTTCAGTGTGAATGTAAAATTTTCATAGTCATGAAAATACAGAAAAATCTTTAAATGAGAAGGTGTGTCCAAACTTTTGGTCTGTACTGTGTATACACACACACACACACACACACACACACACACACACACACACACACACACACTGCTTGCATACTTGAGTACAAATTAAATATTATTAGATATTGTAAATGCTGGCTTCTTCCCAATGACGCTGCTATCATGAAGCAAGTTGAATGCTTTGCCTCAAGCGACAGAGCATTCCTAAAGACAGGGGGCGGCAGAGCGGCAGCTAGAACACGTGGTGCCGACTCTCCCTGCAATCCCTGCTCTGAGTCTGACACTTGCCAGTCAGTGACTGTGTCACACAAACAAGCTAATGTGCAGCGTGCCTGGCAGGTGACTCAGTGTTACTACCCGGCTGAGGTGCAGAGGCGTTGCTCAGTCTCCTGACCTGCTGGCTGCTGTGCTGGGACTTGGAGCAGTAACCGGCAGCTGCAGCAGTAAGTAAAGTAACTATAAAAACATCTTTCGCCACCCGCCCCCCCCCCCCCCCATCCCCCACATGCTGCTGCTGAGCACAGCTCTGTCACTCACGGCGGCCGGCAGCAGTAAGTAAAGTAAGTTAAGTACTATAAAAACATCATTCGCCCCCCCATCCCCCACTGTTTCTCCTCACCCCTCACATGCTGCTTTTGAGCACAGCTCTGTCACTCAGGGTCCACAGCCTCCCTCCGTTAGATTATCAGACTCAGAAGTAGATAAGCTACGCTATGTGAACCAGCGGGGCTGTGTGTGGGGGTCTATATATATATATATGTAGGCAGAAGGAATGGGATAGATAGACATGGGATAGTCGAGATAGAAGGAATGGATTTAGATAGAAGGAATGAGATAGATATATCTATTCATATATCTATCTATAGATATATCTATGCTATGGATAGATGTAGATAGATATCTATGTATCTATCCATATATATATAACTATCCATATATCTATCTACATCTGTGCATAGATATATCTATAGATAGCTATATGAATAGATATATCTATCTCATTCCTTCTATCTCATTTCTTCTATCTATCTCTCATTCCTTCTATCTATCTACCTCATTCCTTCTATCTCATTTCTTCTATCTATCTATCTATCTCATTCCTTCTATCTCATTCCTTCTATCGATCTATCATTCCTTCTATCTATCTCATTCCTTCTATCTATCTATCTATCTATCTATCTATCTCATTCCTTCTATCTATCTCATTCCTTCTATCTATGTATTTATCTCATTCCTTCCATCTATCTATGTATCTATCTATCTATCCCATTCCTTCTATCTATCTCATTCCTTCTATCTATATACTTATCTCATTCCTTCCATCTATCCATCTATCTATGTATCTATCTATCTATCTATCTATCTATCTATCTATCTATCTATCTATCTATCTATCTATCCATCTATCTATCTATCCCATTCCTTCTATCTATCTATCTCATTCCTTCTATCTATATATTTATCTCATTCCTTCCATCTATCTATCAATCTATCCCATTCCTTCTATCTATCTATCTATCTATCTATCTATCTATCTATCTATCTATCTATCTATCTATCTATCCCATCTATCTATCTATCTATCCATCTATCTATCTATCTATCTATCTATCTATCTATCTATCTATCTATCTCATTCCTTCTATCTATCTATAGATCTATCTGTCATCTATCTATCTCATTCCTTCTATCTATCTATAGATCTATCTGTCATCTATCTATCTCATTCCTTCCTGCCTCAGGTTAGGCAAGTAAAGAGTAAACCAGATTTATTTGTACTGATTTTACTACGTGGGGGGGCGCCGTTTTGCAGTTTGCCTCGGGCAGCAGAAAGGCTAGGTTCACCCCTGCTTCTTCCCTATATCTCGCTTGATTGATTGTGGGTATTTTTTTTTAAGATTGCAGTTTTTATGAGAAAACAAAAGAAAAAATCCAGCTCACCATAGTTGTAGTCCCTGGAGGCTCGGAGCACGGAAATGCTGTGTCAAGGCGTGAGAAAAACAAAATATGGAGAAAGATCCAGCTCAACGAGGTAGTGAAAAGCAAAGTCTTGGTACTTTATTCACTTCATATCAAAAATAGAGGATAAAACAACGGCACAATATGGTTAAAAACACTATCTACGCGTTTCTGGTGGCATGGCACCCTTAATCATGATAACTTTGGTACAGCCTGTTCTATGCTTTTAATACTGGCAACCGGTAGGCACACCGGTGCTATGGCTAATTACAACAGTAATCTAGTCAAAGTAAGAACACATGATAGTGTGTGCAAGCTGCAGTTAGCCGCACAGGACAAATAGAAAAAAAGCCCAAAAAGAAAGAAAAACAAGCAAAATACATATATACTTTGGCTATATGAAATAACAAATAAGAAATAAAGAATAAATGTATGTCATTACATAATAATTCGTTATTTACAAATAAAGTATACAGAATTATATGACATATTGTAATAAATATTAAAAGAATTATGATGTGTCGAATTCTTTATGAAGTGGCTGGAAGAGAGTAATTGGAACAATGTCAAAATAGAAAACCTGATGAGTATTTTATTTGTATTTTCCAAAATGGTCATTCAAAAGAGATTTTTAAACAGGATCTTGAACGATCTCTAAATCAGAAACCTATAAAAATATATAAATAAAAATTATAATTAATGATATAGTAATAATTATGAGAATAGGGAAAAAATTGTGTTACAAAGAATAATATAAAAGACATATGTTAATTTACTAAATAGAAAGCCTTTGAATTGCAAAAAGGACATTCAGGGGCAAAGATTAAACGTGAAACAATGGAGCAGCGATCACTGCACAGGGAAAAGGAGAACATTGCAAGTCTATGAATCTGGCAGCGTTACATCGGATATTATGGAGTAAGTTCAAGCACCATAGAGAAGCTAATGCGTGTCATAAGAGAAAAATTATTAATATAAATACTTAATGAAACACCTCAATTGTATATAGGAACTTATGTCCGGCAAAGACAGCAGAAGAGAAAGACTATGAGAATAATACTAAATGCTGCAGTCTCCTCGAGCTAAATCTATTGTTATAAATGTTTGTTATTTTATCTTGTTATTGTTCTTGCATGGGAGAAAAGAATAGATAACATACATTTTAAGGGCAGTTTCACTAGTAAAAAAAGGCTTAATGTTCTTTCTCAAATTAGGGCCGTAAGGTGTTCTAGATGCCAGGAATGCAGGAAAAATATATTGCAAAAAATAATACAATAATAATACAATAATAATTTACTGAATAAGGAACTTGTAAATCACGATAAGAACATTCGAGGGCAACAGGGAAACATGAAATATTGGAGCAGCGATCAGCTGCGCAAGAGAAGGGAGGACATCACAATTATATAGATAGAGCGGCATTGCACAGAATGTTATGGGGTTGATTCGTATACCAAAAGGGTGCTGGTACGTATCATTAGGGAGAAATGTTACTATAAGTATTTGTTAAGACACCTAAATTCAATGTGGGCACTTATCTCCAACGAGAACAGCAGAATAGAGGGACTAAAGATGATATTAAATACTACAGTCTCCCCAAACTAGATCTATAAAAAATATTTGTATTTGTTGTATTATCTCATTGATGTTATGACATGGGAGCCCCGAGGGAGAAAAGGATAAATGATGTACATTTTAAGGACAATGTCACTAATAAAAGAGCATAATGTCTTTTCTCTTATTGAGACCATGAGGTATTCTGGTTCCCAATTTGAAAATCCACCAGGTCTCTCTATTTCTAAGGGTCACCTCGGTATCCCCTCCTCTAAAGGGTTTGTATGTCCTCTCAATTGCATAAACTATTAATGAGTTGAGGTTCGATTGATGTTGGTTAATAAAGTGTTGTGACACTTGTGACATATTTCTATGGGTGTTACCGTTCTCCACATCATTTATATGCTCACGGATTCTTGTTTTAAGTGGACGTATCGTACTTCCCACATACTTCAGATGGCAAATTACACATTCCATAATGTAAACCACATTGGTGGTATTACAATTAAGGAATGTTTTGATTTGATACGTGTTTTGATTGTTTGCATCCGTAAAATCGGAACATTTCTGTGTGTATTTACAGATTTTGCAAACAGAGGCACCACATTTGTGAAAGCCCTTGATGTTGAGCCAGTTAGAAGGCTGTACATGGGATTTGTTTAGAGTACTAGGTGATAGACTAAAGCCCAACGATGGTGCTTTTCTTGACACAATTCTGCATCCATGTTTTAATATGGACGCAATATCAGGATCTTCCCGTAAGATAGTTAGGTTGTTTCTCATTAGTTTGCTGATGGAAGCAAATTGATTGCTGTATTGAAAGACAACAGTGATGGGATTAATGGAACCTGTTTTTTTATTATTCTGTTTAGATTTAAACCGTGATTTTTTCTCCACTATTTTTTCTGCCCTTTGTAAATGCCATTTGCTGTAACCTCTCTGTGTAAGTCTTACTTTAATTTCCTCAACTTCTCTAGAATAGTCCTCCTGTGTGCTGCAATTGCGCTTTGCCCTAACCATTTCCCCCACAGGTATGCTTTTAATTGTATGTTTAGGATGATGACTATTTGCCCTTAATATTGTGTTTCCCGCTGTAGTTTTTCTGAAAGTTGATGTCACTACAGGAATATTGCTTACACCTTTGAGTTTTAAGTCCAGAAACTCTATACTTGTGTGTTCTTGGCAGGCAATAAAACTCAAATTATAAGGGTTGCTATTAAAATAGTCAATTAAATTCTGTACGGTAGATACATCGGAATTACAAATCATAATAATATCATCGACGTATCTACCGTACCAAAATATATAATCTTTGAATGGATTCTCTGCATTGTAAATATATGACTCCTCCCACCAGCTCATCACCAAATTGGCGAGAGATGGTGAGTACTTGGCCCCCATTGAGACACCGCTGATTTGCATGTAATAGATTTGATTGAAACAGAAAAAATTGGTGGTCATAAGAAAATAAGTAACTTCTAATACATAAGATTGAAGGTCGGAGGAGAAATCACTATACTTTTCCATGTGAAATCTCAATGCATGAAGTGCTATCTCGTGTGGTATGGACGTGTACAAAGAAACGACGTCCGAAGTAATCCATGAATAATTAGATTGCCATATCAAATCTTCCATAACATCAAGGACATCTGTGCTGTCCCTAAGATAGCCAGGTGTCCTCTGGACGAGAGGCTGGAGGAGCAGATCTAACCACTCCCCCAGTCTCTCACCCAGGGACCCAATGCCTGAGACAATTGGTCTCATAGGTGGTGGATATGAATTCTTATGGGTTTTGGGCAAAGCATACATCACTGGGGTGACAGGGGTTAAAACTTTGAAATGATCACTTTCTTTTTTGTTAAAGAAGCCCAGACTATAGCCCTCTTCGATAAGCCCAAAGATTTTATCTTTAATCACTGAGGTGGGATTAGTGGATAAACGTTTGTACACAGCAGAGTCCGATAACATTTTATCAACCCAGGCAATATAATCATTTCTGTTCATCACTACAACAGAACCACCTTTGCCAGAATTTTTAATGACAAGGTCATCATTATCTCGTAATTCTCGTAATGCCTGTTGTAGGTTAGGTTTAAGATTATTGTTATGCAGACGTGCATCGTGAGTACCTTCAAAAAGAAGTCTTAGCTGCGTTTCCATAACATTTTGGAACCTATCCATTGCGGGTTTGCGTGCTTGTACAGGGTAAAAGTGAGGGTTAGGTACCTTGATGTGACTTATGGAAGGGTTTGGATTCATATCCGAACTAAATCCCTCCTCCTGTAGTTCTAATAAACATATAAGTGACAGTTGGTCAGCAAAATTAAACAATCTAAAGACATTATTATGCTCATGTATGTTACCTTCAACCTCAGTCGAATCGTCCTTAAAGTGCAGTTTTAACGCAATGTTTCTGATAAACCTATTTACATCACATATGGTAGAAAAAAGATCGAAGTTACAACTAGGTACAAAATTAAGGCCATAAGATAAAAGTTCTTTTTGGTCATTAGTAAGGGAAAAAGAGGAAAAATTAATCACATCAAAATGCCCTAGCGTTGATGTCTGAGATGGTATCTTGGAGGATTTCTGTTGGCATCGGTGTTTCCTTCCCTTTCTGCGGTAAACCTTTTTTTGTTGTTGTTGAATGGAGGCTTGCTTTTCTTGAAGTAGGAGTTTTTTTATGCCTGTGGGGGTTCCATAAAGAATTCGACACATCATAATTCTTTTAATATTTATTACAATATGTCATATAATTCTGTATACTTTATTTGTAAATAACGAATTATTATGTAATGACATACATTTATTCTTTATTTCTTATTTGTTATTTCATATATCCAAAGTATATATGTATTTTGCTTGTTTTTCTTTCTTTTTGGGCTTTTTTTCTATTTGTCCTGTGCCGCTAACTGCAGCTTGCACACACTATCATGTGTTCTTACTTTGACTAGATTACTGTTGTAATTAGCCATAGCACCGGTGTGCCTACCGGTTGCCAGTATTAAAAGCATAGAACAGGCTGTACCAAAGTTATCATGATTAAGGGTGCCATGCTACCAGAAACGCGTAGATAGTGTTTTTAACCATATTGTGCTGTTGTTTTATCCTCTATTTTTGATATGAAGTGAATAAAGTACCAAGACTTTGCTTTTCACTACCTCGTTGAGCTGGATCTTTCTCCATATTTTGTCTTTCTCACGCCTTGACACAGCGTTTCCGTGCTCCGAGCCTCCAGGGACTACAACTATGGTGAGCTGGATTTTTTCTTTTGTTTTCACATTTACCAGTGTCTCCGTGCTCACATAGTTTTCCCTCTATTATTATCATTTCAAGAGGATTGAATATCATATCTACATCAGCACAATAGACTTTGGCTTATCATAATGAATGTGTCTGGAAGAAAAAACAAAGCCGAAAAACTGTTTGCATTAACGGCAATAGAGGATTCCTTACTGCTTGGTAACAAAGATGCATTGCTGGATAATTTATTATCACTAATGCTAAAAGAAAACCGTGTATGGTGGGATCTCAGCTCACTCAAAAATTACAAAGATAAAAATGTGATCCCAAGAGGGCTGAGAATAAAGAAAATCCCCAGTACTGTTTATTCAGAAACATTTGTCAAAGAATGGAACACAATTCTATCTGATTGTTCTTTGAAACTTATTGCACTGATCATTCAACATGAGGAGGAAACGTTAATAGACCTGCAAAAAGATATTGAAATTGCAACCAAGGACGCTAAAGACAGGATGACGTCTGCTCAATTTGATGAGTTTATGAATACCAGTAATTCCAAAATTGCTAAAACAGAAGAAATTATTATGGATAAGAAAAAACGCAAATTGGACCGTGATCTATATGACTATGCACATGAACAAGTTTACGAATGGGGAAGGTGGGATAGAATGACTCAATCCCAAAAATCAATCCTTAAACCCCAGAAACGTCGCATCTTTAAAAACCGCATGCAAAGACGGGTCACTTTTAGCTCATCAGAATTGGACACGTCCACCGGAGTCACTGAAGACTCAGATTCGGAACCCCCACAGGCATCAAAAAACTCCTACTTCAAGAAAAGCAAGCCTCCATTCAACAACAACAAAAAAAGGTTTACCGCAGAAAGGGAAGGAAACACCGATGCCAACAGAAATCCTCCAAGATACCATCTCAGACATCAACGCTAGGGCATTTTGATGTGATTAATTTTTCCTCTTTTTCCCTTACTAATGACCAAAAAGAACTTTTATCTTATGGCCTTAATTTTGTACCTAGTTGTAACTTCGATCTTTTTTCTACCATATGTGATGTAAATAGGTTTATCAGAAACATTGCGTTAAAACTGCACTTTAAGGACGATTCGACTGAGGTTGAAGGTAACATACATGAGCATAATAATGTCTTTAGATTGTTTAATTTTGCTGACCAACTGTCACTTATATGTTTATTAGAACTACAGGAGGAGGGATTTAGTTCGGATATGAATCCAAACCCTTCCATAAGTCACATCAAGGTACCTAACCCTCACTTTTACCCTGTACAAGCACGCAAACCCGCAATGGATAGGTTCCAAAATGTTATGGAAACGCAGCTAAGACTTCTTTTTGAAGGTACTCACGATGCACGTCTGCATAACAATAATCTTAAACCTAACCTACAACAGGCATTACGAGAATTACGAGATAATGATGACCTTGTCATTAAAAATTCTGGCAAAGGTGGTTCTGTTGTAGTGATGAACAGAAATGATTATATTGCCTGGGTTGATAAAATGTTATCGGACTCTGCTGTGTACAAACGTTTATCCACTAATCCCACCTCAGTGATTAAAGATAAAATCTTTGGGCTTATCGAAGAGGGCTATAGTCTGGGCTTCTTTAACAAAAAAGAAAGTGATCATTTCAAAGTTTTAACCCCTGTCATCCCAGTGATGTATGCTTTGCCCAAAACCCATAAGAATTCATATCCACCACCTATGAGACCAATTGTCTCAGGCATTGGGTCCCTGGGTGAGAGACTGGGGGAGTGGTTAGATCTGCTCCTCCAGCCTCTCGTCCAGAGGACACCTGGCTATCTTAGGGACAGCACAGATGTCCTTGATGTTATGGAAGATTTGATATGGCAATCTAATTATTCATGGATTACTTCGGACGTCGTTTCTTTGTACACGTCCATACCACACGAGATAGCACTTCATGCATTGAGATTTCACATGGAAAAGTATAGTGATTTCTCCTCCGACCTTCAATCTTATGTATTAGAAGTTACTTATTTTCTTATGACCACCACTTTTTTCTGTTTCAATCAAATCTATTACATGCAAATCAGCGGTGTCTCAATGGGGGCCAAGTACTCACCATCTCTCGCCAATTTGGTGATGAGCTGGTGGGAGGAGTCATATATTTACAATGCAGAGAATCCATTCAAAGATTATATATTTTGGTACGGTAGATACGTCGATGATATTATTATGATTTGTAATTCCGATGTATCTACCGTACAGAATTTAATTGACTATTTTAATAGCAACCCTTATAATTTGAGTTTTATTGCCCGCCAAGAACACACAAGTATAGAGTTTCTGGACTTAAAACTCAAAGGTGTAAGCAATATTCCTGTAGTGACATCAACTTTCAGAAAAACTACAGCGGGAAACACAATATTAAGGGCAAATAGTCATCATCCTAAACATACAATTAAAAGCATACCTGTGGGGGAAATGGTTAGGGCAAAGCGCAATTGCAGCACACAGGAGGACTATTCTAGAGAAGTTGAGGAAATTAAAGTAAGACTTACACAGAGAGGTTACAGCAAATGGCATTTACAAAGGGCAGAAAAAATAGTGGAGAAAAAATCACGGTTTAAATCTAAACAGAATAATAAAAAAACAGGTTCCATTAATCCCATCACTGTTGTCTTTCAATACAGCAATCAATTTGCTTCCATCAGCAAACTAATGAGAAACAACCTAACTATCTTACGGGAAGATCCTGATATTGCGTCCATATTAAAACATGGATGCAGAATTGTGTCAAGAAAAGCACCATCGTTGGGCTTTAGTCTATCACCTAGTACTCTAAACAAATCCCATGTACAGCCTTCTAACTGGCTCAACATCAAGGGCTTTCACAAATGTGGTGCCTCTGTTTGCAAAATCTGTAAATACACACAGAAATGTTCCGATTTTACGGATGCAAACAATCAAAACACGTATCAAATCAAAACATTCCTTAATTGTAATACCACCAATGTGGTTTACATTATGGAATGTGTAATTTGCCATCTGAAGTATGTGGGAAGTACGATACGTCCACTTAAAACAAGAATCCGTGAGCATATAAATGATGTGGAGAACGGTAACACCCATAGAAATATGTCACAAGTGTCACAACACTTTATTAACCAACATCAATCGAACCTCAACTCATTAATAGTTTATGCAATTGAGAGGACATACAAACCCTTTAGAGGAGGGGATACCGAGGTGACCCTTAGAAATAGAGAGACCTGGTGGATTTTCAAATTGGGAACCAGAATACCTCATGGTCTCAATAAGAGAAAAGACATTATGCTCTTTTATTAGTGACATTGTCCTTAAAATGTACATCATTTATCCTTTTCTCCCTCGGGGCTCCCATGTCATAACATCAATGAGATAATACAACAAATACAAATATTTTTTATAGATCTAGTTTGGGGAGACTGTAGTATTTAATATCATCTTTAGTCCCTCTATTCTGCTGTTCTCGTTGGAGATAAGTGCCCACATTGAATTTAGGTGTCTTAACAAATACTTATAGTAACATTTCTCCCTAATGATACGTACCAGCACCCTTTTGGTATACGAATCAACCCCATAACATTCTGTGCAATGCCGCTCTATCTATATAATTGTGATGTCCTCCCTTCTCTTGCGCAGCTGATCGCTGCTCCAATATTTCATGTTTCCCTGTTGCCCTCGAATGTTCTTATCGTGATTTACAAGTTCCTTATTCAGTAAATTATTATTGTATTATTATTGTATTATTTTTTGCAATATATTTTTCCTGCATTCCTGGCATCTAGAACACCTTACGGCCCTAATTTGAGAAAGAACATTAAGCCTTTTTTTACTAGTGAAACTGCCCTTAAAATGTATGTTATCTATTCTTTTCTCCCATGCAAGAATAATAACAAGATAAAATAACAAACATTTATAACAATAGATTTAGCTCGAGGAGACTGCAGCATTTAGTATTATTCTCATAGTCTTTCTCTTCTGCTGTCTTTGCCGGACATAAGTTCCTATATACAATTGAGGTGTTTCATTAAGTATTTATATTAATAATTTTTCTCTTATGACACGCATTAGCTTCTCTATGGTGCTTGAACTTACTCCATAATATCCGATGTAACGCTGCCAGATTCATAGACTTGCAATGTTCTCCTTTTCCCTGTGCAGTGATCGCTGCTCCATTGTTTCACGTTTAATCTTTGCCCCTGAATGTCCTTTTTGCAATTCAAAGGCTTTCTATTTAGTAAATTAACATATGTCTTTTATATTATTCTTTGTAACACAATTTTTTCCCTATTCTCATAATTATTACTATATCATTAATTATAATTTTTATTTATATATTTTTATAGGTTTCTGATTTAGAGATCGTTCAAGATCCTGTTTAAAAATCTCTTTTGAATGACCATTTTGGAAAATACAAATAAAATACTCATCAGGTTTTCTATTTTGACATTGTTCCAATTACTCTCTTCCAGCCACTTCATAAAGAATTCGACACATCATAATTCTTTTAATATTTATTACAATATGTCATATAATTCTGTATACTTTATTTGTAAATAACGAATTATTATGTAATGACATACATTTATTCTTTATTTCTTATTTGTTATTTCATATAGCCAAAGTATATATGTATTTTGCTTGTTTTTCTTTCTTTTTGGGCTTTTTTTCTATTTGTCCTGTGCGGCTAACTGCAGCTTGCACACACTATCATGTGTTCTTACTTTGACTAGATTACTGTTGTAATTAGCCATAGCACCGGTGTGCCTACCGGTTGCCAGTATTAAAAGCATAGAACAGGCTGTACCAAAGTTATCATGATTAAGGGTGCCATGCCACCAGAAACGCGTAGATAGTGTTTTTAACCATATTGTGCCGTTGTTTTATCCTCTATTTTTGATATGAAGTGAAAAAAGTACCAAGACTTTGCTTTTCACTACCTCGTTGAGCTGGATCTTTCTCCATATTTAGTTTTCTTTTATTCCTGTCTGTTTTCCCTCTGTATCTTTACTATAGAGCAGCATTGGTGATCCTTCTATCTTTACTCACTAGTTAGGGTGATACAGTAAGTTAGGGATAGGAGTGTGAATGGCACACACAGTGTAATAACCCATCTAGGGATGCCCGGGGAGATCAGGGTGGTGCAAGGCAAGAATCAGGGATGCCCCTTGTTTCCTTCCCAAGTGCCAGCTCCCTTTCCCATCTGTTTCGCCATAAACCATCTTGCTTTTATCCGAAGAGTGACATAGTTTGTGCGACATTAGGCTGACTATTAGCCCGAAATCCAGGTCCAGTTGATCCACTGACCTCATGCTACAGCTATCAAAGGCTGTTATGGTTCAGAGCAAAATGACAATGGAGGCTGAAATAGAAGTCTTTTTGCTTCAGTCCCACTTTTGTCTTGGATGCAATGATAATCTGAGATAGGTCCGTAAACTAGGTTGGCAGCACAATGAAAAGGCCTTGAGAAGGTTATGTCACACCATTCCTATTCCTGGGATTATGGTATAGGGTAGCATAATGGTCATTAGCCAGAGCCCTCTAATATTCATTTAACCCCTCAGTTACAGAGCAAATTTGGTACTTAATGACCAAGCCAATTTTTACAATTCTGACCACTGTCCCTTTATGAAGTTATAGCTCTGGAACGCTTCAACGTATCCCACTGATTCTGAGGCTGTTTTTTCTTGACATATGGTACTTCATGATAATGGTAAAATTTCTTCAATATAACTTGCGTTTATTTAGGAAAAAAAATGGAAATTTGGCAAAAATGTGGTCTATTTAGCAGTTTTCAAACTTTTATTTTTTGTACCCTTAAATCAGATACTGGTGTCACACAAAATAGTTAATAACTAACATTTCCCACATGCCAACTTTACATCAGCACAATTTTGGAAACAATTTTTTTTTGTTAGGATGTTATAAGGGTGACCAGCAGTTTCTCATTTTTCCAACAAAATTTACAAAACCATTTTTTTAGGGACCACCTCACATTTGAAGTAAGATTGGGGGGTGAATATAACAGAATATACTCAAAAGTGACACCATTCTAAAAACTGCACCCCTCAAGGTGCTCAAAGTCACATTCAAGAAGTTTATTAACCCTTCAGGTGCTTCACGAGAACTAAAGCAATGTGGAAGGAAAAAATAAACATTTTACTTTTTTCACAAAAAATTTAATTTGGAACCAATTTTTTTAATTTTTGCTAGGGTATCAGGAGAAAATGAACCACAAAAATTCTCCTGAGTACACTGATACCCAGTATGTGGGGGAAATCCACTATTTGGGCGCATGGCAGGGCTCAGAAGGGAGGGAGCACCGTTTGACTTTTTTAACGCAAAATTGGCTGGAATCAATGGTGGGCACCATGTCACATTTGGAGACCCCCTGATGTACCTAAACTGTGGAAACCCCCCAAATCTAACTCCAATCCTAACCCCAACAAACCCCTAATCCCAACCCTAACCACAATCCTAACCCCCAACACACCCCTAATCCCAACCCTATTCATAACCCTAGCCACAACCTTAGCCCCAGCCCTAACTCTAGCCCAACCCTAACCCTAGCCCCAACCCTAACCTTAGCTCAACCCTAACCTCAGCCCAACCCTAACCCTAATGGAAAAATGGAAATAAATATATATTTTTTATTTTATTATTTTTACCTAACTAAGGGGGTAATAAAGGGGGGTTTCATTTACATTTTTTTTATTTTGATCATTGTGATAGGGACTATCACAGTGATCAAAATGAATCAATGGGAAAAATTTGTTGCTGGTAGCTGGCGGGCGCACTTGCACATGCCTGGAGACATCACGGGGATGCAGGAGGGTCCAGGGACACCAGAGGTACTGGGGTGGGATTGATGGAGCCCGTTTCTCTCTCCTCTGAGACAGAAATTAAATAGGAAATCAGACTTTTTTTTTTCTTTTGCAACACTGGGGTCAGTAAAAACCGACCCGAATCATGTTCTCTGGGGTCTCAGCTATCCCTGGTAGCAGAGACCCCGGAGAATTTCCGATGCTGGGGGGCTCTATACACTTATTTGTCAGCGCTGTTAAAAAGCGGCGCAGAGGCATAAGTACCCTTAACCGTTAAAAGGCGTATCGGCGGTCATTAAGGGGTTAAAGTACACTTAGGACATGTTCAGCATTTGGTCAGTATTTTACCTCAGGATTTGTAAGAAAAAAACAAGAAGTGAGTGAAAAATGCAAAAGTGGTGCACGTGTTTCTATTATACTTTTCCTCTTATTGTTCCACTCCTGATTTTGGCTTACAGATACTGAGGTAAAATACTGACCAAATACTGACCGTGTGAAAGAGACCTAACAGGTCAAAGTTACGTTGCTTTAGTCGTGGAACCAATGCTACAGCCATTGTGTCCCAAGAGCCGGTTTTCAACACAACTCCAGGCCATATGTTGCTCGTATTACTTTGAGCAGCCTGCGTGGCCTAAACGTGCTATCTGCTTTCCATGCTTACAGTGTTTCCAGGCTTTCCACCCAATGATTTTCCATGTGTGCTCAATGGGAGACAACTGCAAAGGGACCGCCCAGCAGCAGACCTTGTTGATTTGTGTGCTCAAGTGCATTGAGCGTGGCAGAGCATTCTGTCATTATTGAAGTAGTGTATACATAATTATTGAATAATATAGATTTAAAAAAGGAACATCATGGAATTTTTTTTCTTCTCCCCAAAAATGAATACATACAGGAAAGTGATATATGTAAAACTTCAACTTGTTTTCCAAATGTGAAATTGGTACATTGATGAACCAATTAAAAAAAATAAAAGCTTATTGGTTATGTAATGGCAAGATGAAAAATTAAAAAAATTGAGTGGTTTTGAAGGCCTGTGTTGGACTCTCCATGCGCATGTTGTGACACAACCGCCACACATGCAGCTGCGTAGCCAGTTGAAAAGAGGATGGCTGCTACAAATGGAAAATCCACAATAGACTATCTCAAAAGGCACAAGCTGACAATTTTGACAAGATGTGCCGAAACCTTTACATGCCTCTGTATATGAAGTTTGCAAGTGCCTTATGCAGATAAACAGATCCACACCATGATGTTTTCCCCTCCAAACATCACTGATTGGTATTTTGTGAGGATATGCAGTTCCTTTTGGCCTCCAAACATAGTATGTATTATGGCATCCAAAGAGTTACACTTTAGTTTCATCTGACCAGACTATTTTCTCACAGTATTTTCCATAGGCTTGTCTAAATGTTGTTGAGCAAATTGTAAATGGACTTGACCATGCTTTTTGTTCAGGAATGGAGTCTTGTGCATATAGACCACGGAGGTTTAGTGCATTACTTATTTTCTTTGAAAAAATTGTACCTGCTGATTCAAGGTCTTTCTGTAGCTTTGCACAGGTGGACCTTGGCTCCTGGACAACTTTTCTGATAATTCTTTTCACTCCTGTTTCTGGCCGGTTTATGATGTAATTATGTTTTTACCACTTACTATCAGGGTTCCGCAAGGCTCAGTCCTAGGCCCCCTCCTCTTCTCTCTTTACACGGCCCCTATTGGACAAACAATCAGCAGATTTGGGTTCCAGTATCATCTCTATGCTGATGACACCCAATTATACACTTCTTCCCCGACATCACCCATACCCTAATTCAAAATACCAAGGATTGTCTGTCTGCTGTCTCTAACATCATGTCCTCCCTCTACCTGAAACTAAATCTCTCCAAAATGGAACTTCTTGTGTTTCTCCCTTCTACTAACCTCACTCTTCCCAATATCGAAATTACCCTGGAGGGTTCAACCATAACTCCCAAGCAGCATGCCCGTTGTCTTGGGGTCATATTCGACCCCGATCTTTCCTTTACTCCCTATATCCGATCACTCACTCGCTCTTGTCACCTGCATCTTAAAAACATCTCCAGAATCCGACCTTTTCTCACCTTTGAAACTGCTAAGACTCTTACTGTCGCTCTTATTCATTCTCGTCTGGATCACTGCAACTCTCTTCTAATCGATCTCCCTCTTACCAAACTTTCTCCACTCCAATCCATCTTGAATGCTGCAGCCATTCGCTACAGGGTCCAGTATAAACTCATCTCTCTCACCCACAAAGCTCTCCACAGTTATGCACCGCCTTATATCTCCTCTCTCATCTCTGTCTATTGCCCTACACGTGCCCTCCATTCTACAAATGACCTAAGACTAACATCCCCTGTAATCCGAACCTCACACCTCCATCTCCACGACTTCTCTCGTGCTGCGCCAGCTCTCTGGAATGCACTTCCCCAGACGATCAGACTGATACCTAGCCCGACCTATTCAAGCGCGCTTTGAAAACCCATCTCTTCAAACAAGCCTACCTCATCAACTACTCAGTAAACTAACTTTGCCCTGTTCCCTCCTTCCAAATATTACTCTGAATCTGCACCCTACTATTCATCTGTCTCCACATCCTCCATGCACATGATAACTGCACTTGATACTTGACTATTGCACTTAAACACACGGGCTGATGACCGGATCATGCAGATTTGTATGAAAATCCCTATTTATTATAATTGCCAGACCTGAAATAACAAGCACTTTTCACCTGTTGTGCCCCTCCATTTCCTTGTAGATTGTAAGCTTGCGAGCAGGGACCTCACTCCTAATTTCACTGTTTAACTCGTACCGAATTTATTGTTTGTACATGTCCCTGCTTAATTGTAAAGTGCTGCGGAATATGTTGGCGCTATATAAATAAAAATTATTATTATTATTATTATTATTATTATGGCCCCAAAAGTGCTAAATGGAACCTTGAGTAGTTTAGAAATTCTTCTGTAACCAATGCCAGAAGTATGTTTTACTAGAATAAGGCTGCAAAGGTTTTAAGAAAGTTCATTGGTTTAACCCATCGTGAGAGGTTTCTTATGTGGCACCTTGGTATTGAGACTCCTTTTTCTAGGTCACCAGCTGAACCAGCTGATATTTTTCACTAAGTAGCAGGATTGCGTTCTAATTATTGATTTCAGCTGGTGTCATGACCTTTCAAATGCACCTTTTAGAAATACTTTAAAAAAAATTGGTGACATATGCATGTGTGTACACACATACATTTACTTTATATACACAATTGTGAACAGTCTCTTTTTCTAAAAGAGGCACAGATAATAGCGCAACAATTAGTTTTAGAAAGAATATTTGTTTTTTTCAATCTAAAGGATATGAAACTTTTATTCCATGTACAGTATATGCAGGAAGAATCAGTGGGAAAGTGATATATAAAACCTGTGGACAAATGGTATAAGTGAATATAAGAAGGGCTAGGCAAAGATATAAAAGACAGGCAAAGTTAACGGATGGAGATAAAGAGAATGAAGGAAAATTATGGAAAAAAAACTGATTAACGAATTGATAAGAGAGAAAGGAGGGAAACATAATGGGGGGAAAAAAATTATAGGAGTTAATAATGAAACAAAAAAATACTGATAGGATGAGGTAAAAAGATGAATAGACTGAACAGAATAATGGATAAAATAGAACTTAAATAATGAATGATAGGATCAAATAAGTGGAGAACAAATAGCAACATCATTTTACATAATTGAATTTTTCTATACTCGTCCTTTTACTTTGACTACATCTCTTACTGCACCTATACTTATTATTCATGACCTTTGACCCTACCTTTCCCTCCCACATTAATCCTCTGGGTGTTTCTTCGATTATTTTTGGCAGCCATTCCAGGCTATTTAAACACTTGAGTAAGATGCCAGTCCAGCATGGAAAAGTGTTGGGCAATAAAAACGCTTCTTTGCATTAGGTCAAAGATCTTTATTTCGCCTAGCACAGCCTAAACCATGAATTGTCTTTTCTTCAATTCAACCATTAGATGTAATTGTATCATGGTCCCCCATACCTGCACATTTTATATCTTGAGGCCATTCCATATCACAACTCAAATTCCAAGTTTTAGAACATATACATATGGCCAGACGTGGTGGCAACAGGATTAGGAAATTAAAATAGTGTGAAGCCTACTTGGTCCACGTCTTACAGATTATTGTACCATAAGGCCTCAATAGGGAGTATAAAGTTTTCTATTAACAAATATTGTTTAGTTATATGATATGCCTTACAGGTTATGTATATTTTATTAACTTTTTTTGCTCCCTCTTTTACAGATATCATAATAGATCACCCTAGGTAGTGCCTCACATATGCTCATTCATTTTCTCCTCCTTATCTCTCCCTTTATTTCAATTTCTCCTAGTTTTAACTTATGTTCTCTCTCTTGCATCTATGTTTTCCTCCTTTCATTTCCCCTTTTTCAATCAACTCACTTCCTATGACTATATCTTCTACTTTTAGCGCCCTTCTATTCTTACTACATAGTATCTTGCTTTCACTCTTCTGGGAATGTCCACACTACTACCTACATTTTTCTTTCCTTCTTGTCTCATGTCGGCTGGGGCACATGCGCAATAACCCATCCCGGGATACTTCCTATGCAGACTCTCATACACAAGTGCTGCCTCCCCTGCCATGGCTCTCATATCTTTTATCTTCTTGCTTCATTTGTTGCTATTTTTTTTTCTCTTCCACTTATTTTATCCTATCGTTCAATTTTTGTGATCTATTTTATCCATTGTTTTGTTCATCCTATTCGTCCTTTTACCTCATACTACTAGTAGTTGTTTTCATTATTTCCCATTATATTTCTACCCTTTTCTCTCTATCATCTATTCATTATTTTTGTAATCAGGTTTTTCATCATTTAATTCCATCCATAGTCTCTTTGCCTGTCTTCCTAGCCCTTCTTCCATTATTATTCACATACACACCATATCCTAGGGATTCTTCCGACATTTACATAGAAAAGGTATATCACACATGGCCCGCTACAGGGAAGTATAGAGACTGGTGATGGAAGTCATGTTTGCTTTTATTTTAATATAACGTCTTTAATACATTGCCATTTTCGGATCTGGCAAGGTAGTTGTCGGTGCTAGTTTTTCAGCACATGCTAAGAAAGAGAGAATTGTTGCCAATTACCGAGACACTCATTAAGAATATTGAGAAACCAATATCGCGACAAAGCAGGTAGCTCGAATCACATCATCGCTTTAGAGAAATGGCTGCCAGAACAAAGCTGAAAATAACACACCCAATATGTGGGTGTAAAGAACTTTTTTTTTCTTTTAACTAACAACACACCACTTTTGGAGGGTAATAAATTGTGTATATTGTTATTAATAATGTTATAATTCAAAGTGAACATCTTATTCAAACATACTTTGTTTTATTTTCTGACATTTACTACTGAAAAGTTAGAATTATATCATATTTGTACCAATAATACAAGCACCTATAAAACTAGACGTATGTTAACAATACATTTGCTCAAATATGGATGTTAAATGCCGTTTGTTGGGTGTACCACTCTTCCAAGCAGAAGTAGCGACTTGCTGGTTCCTTCACACAGGGCTACAATGAAAGGTTTGTTAAGCTTTACTTCCTTTGGCTTGTCTTTGGCCTCTGTGCCATTGTTTTCTCCATTTGATTCTGCACCATTTTCTTCCAGCTCAAAATCAACAATGTTAATAACCTATGAAACAACACAGGATTGTAACAGAGCATCAGGATGAGTTAGGATGAATGGTGAGTATTGCATGAAGAAATATGGATAGCTGCCTTAGGCTGGCGTCACACACAACGTATAAAAAAAATTGGTCAGTTTTACACAGACGAGAATCGCAGAAATGTTCCCTGAACAGTGATCCATATGTCATCCGTGTGCACTGCGAGGATGCGATTTTCTCGCATCTAAGCATCCGTGTGACATCCGTATGGCATCCATATGGCTAGATTTTCTCGCCAACTTGCAAAAAGGACATATAATGTATTCATGGGCTCAAATATTCATGAAAACATATATATAGTCTCTCTCTCTCGGCTTTTGCTAAATCATTGCTGAAGGATATGAGACATGGCTTACATACAGTAAACCATTGCATATCCATTATATTTTTATATATCCCTCCCTAATAATGTTAGTAGTGTGTGTGTAAAATTTGGGAGCTGTAGGTGTTAAAGGATTAATTCACGGAAAAAACTGGTGTGGGCTCCTGCGCAATTTTCTCTGCCAGAGAGGGAAGGCCAGTGACTGAGGGCAGATATTAATAGCCTAGAGAGGGACCATGGTTATTACCCCCCCTGGCTAAAAATATCTGCCCCCAGCCACCCCAGAAAAGGCGCATCTTACAGATGCGCCTATTCCGGAACTTAGCCTCTCTCTTCCCACTGCCCTGTAGCATTGGCATATGGGGTAATAAGAGGTTAATGTCACCTTGCTATTGTAAGGTGACATTAAGCCTGGTTAATAATGGGGAGGTGTCAATAAGACACCTATCCATTATTAATCCAATAGTATGAAAGGGTTAAAAATACACACATTAAGAATAAAGTCTTTTAATGAAATAATGAAGCACACAGGTTTTAATATCTTTGTTGCACTCTCAGTCCAAGCAAAGCCCTCGTTTTCCTGTAAAAAATTCCAAAATAAAAAAGCAACAATATCCCATATCTGTCCGCCGTACAGTCAAGTCCCACGCTGTAAATCCATCTCAAGGGGTTAAATAGTTTACAACTCGGAGCGGTGCTAATGCTACCGGCTGGGCTGTAAACCAGGGAGGAATGAATGAAAAGCTGCCTGCGCAGCCTCCCCGCCTGACTGGACATGAACTCGATAGCGTGGGAAAGTTTCTGAACATTTTCCCACACTGTCAGTTCACTGCGGTCAAGCGGGGAGTCAGTGCAGCCTAAGTGACGTCATGAACTTGACAGCGTGGGAAAATGTTCAGAAACTTTCCCACGCTAAAGAGTTCATGTTCGGTCGGGTACTGCAAAGATTTTACAGAACCCGACAATTGTATTATCGGCTATTCTGCTATCTAACTCTCTATGAAATATATATATATATATATATATATATATATATATATATATATATATATATATATACACTGTACATATACACACACACACACACACACACACACACACACACACACACACACTATGTGTAGACATTTATTTTATCTGTTCTAAACCTGGCAGTGTGATTTTACTGTACACAGCACTGAATTGCCAGCTTTTCTAAAGGACACCGGTGCGTATTTCTCGCAAGTCACACTGATGGTCCGTGTGGTGTGCGAGTTTCTTTAATTAGTGATTCTCGGCCGATATATGGTGCAAATCGCAGTATGCTGCGATTTCTCTCGCACGTATAATACGGCCGAGAAAACAACGGATAATAGGAGCTGCCCCATAGATTAACACTGGTCCGGGTGCTATGCGATTTTTTATAGAACAGCACTCGTCTGTATTACGGTCTAGTGTGACTCCAGCCTTAGGCTTTGTTACCACAATGACTATTGGGCTTTATGTTGCAGATTTTTTTTGCACCGATTATGTAAATTAGGTTAATTTTTTCATAATTTTTTTAGTCCGATTTTACATTTGTTTTTATCATGTTTTGACGCTGCGGTTTTAGTCTCTTTTTGGTATCTTGTGTTTTAAATAAAGCTTTTTTTTTATACTTTCTGATATTTGGCTTTGGCAAAACATTATTGATTCAATCATGTGTTGATTACATGTGATTTTAATGCATTTACACAGTGAAAATGCACTAAAAATGCATTCGTTTTTTTTTACCTACATCTACCATATCTAATGCAATTCTATGGAGAAAATCTGCCCATAAAACTTAGCGTATCCGCAAGAGAAATTAACATGTTACGGATTGCAAACACGCACCACAGGTCAGTTTGCGCAATGTAAAAAAAAAACAGTGGGCATGAGAGGTCTATAAATTCCATCTATTTTGCTGGAACTGTAAGATGTTGTGCTTTTCACACAGCAAAAATATGCAGCGTCAAAAAATTATATTGAGAACACAGCATTGAAGGAAGCTACAGTGCTTTGCGAAAGTATTCAGCCCCCTGGAACTTTTCAACCTTTTCCCACATATCATGCTTCAAACATATAGATACCAAATGTAAATTTTTGGTGAAGAATCAACAAGTGGAACACAATTGTGAAGTTAAACTAAATTTATTGGTTACTTTAAATTTTTATGGAAATTCAAAAACTGAAAAGTGGGGCGTGCAATATTATTCGGCCCCTTTAACTTAATACTTTGTTGCGCCACCTTTTGCTGCGATTACAGCTGCAAGTCGCTTGTGGTATGTCTCTATCAGATTTGTACATCGAGAGACT
Source organism: Ranitomeya variabilis (assembly GCF_051348905.1). Lineage (NCBI taxonomy): Eukaryota > Metazoa > Chordata > Amphibia > Anura > Dendrobatidae > Ranitomeya > Ranitomeya variabilis. The sequence continues at coordinate 641,014,191 of NC_135233.1, forward strand.
GAAATTCTTGCTCATTCTTCCTTGGCAAACAGCTCGAGCTCAGTGAGGTTTGATGGAGATCATTTGTGAACAGCAGTTTTCAGCTCTTTCCACAGATTGTCGATTGGATTGAGGTCAGGACTTTGATTTGGCCATTCTAACACCTGGATACGTTTATTTGTGAACCATTCCATTGTAGATTTTGCTTTATGTTTGGGATCATTGTCTTGTTGGAAGACAAATCTCCGTCCTAGTCTCAGGTCTTTTGCAGACTCCAACAGGTTTTCTTCAAGAATGGTCCTGTATTTGGCAATTTTAACCATCTTCCCTGTCCCTGCTGAAGAAAAGCAGGCCCAAACCATGATGCTGCCACCACCATGTTTGACAGTGGGGATGGTGTGTTCAGGGTGATGAGCTGTGTTGCCTTTACGCCAAATATATCGTTTGGCATTGTTGCCAAAAAGTTCGATTTTGGTTTCATCTGACCAGAGCACCTTCTTCCACATGTTTGGTGTGTCTCCCAGGTGGCTTGTTCCAAACTTTAAACAACACTTGTTCATGGATATCTTTGAGAAATGGCTTTCTTCTTGCCACTCTTCCATAAAGGCCAGATTTGTGCAGTGTACGACTGATTGTTGTCCTATGGACAGACTGTCCCACCTCAGCTGTAGATCTCTGCAGTTCATCCAGAGTGATCATGGGCCTCTTGGCTGCATCTCTGATCAGTCTTCATCTTGTTTGAGATGAAAAATTAGAGGGACGGCCGGGTCTTGGTAGATTTACAGTGGTATGATACTCCTTCCATTTCAATATGATCGCTTGCACAGTGCTCCTTGGGATGTTTAAAGTTTTGGAAAATCATTTTTTATCCAAATCCGGCTTCAAACTTCTCCACAACAGTATCACAGACCTGCCTGTTGTGTTCATTGGTCTTCATGATGCTCTCTGTGCTTCAAACAGAACCCTGAGACTATCACAGAGCAGGTGCATTTATACGGAGACTTGATTACACACAGGTGGATTATATTTATCATCATTAGGCATTTAGGACAACATTGGATCATTCAGAGATTCACAATGAACTTCTGGAGTGAGTTTGCTGAACTGAAAGTAAAGGGGCTGAATAATATTGCTGTTCAGTTTTTGAATTTCCACAAAAATTTTAAATGACCAATAAATTTCGTTCAACTTCACAATTGTGTTCCACTTGTTGTTGATTCTTCACCAAATTTTAAATTTGGTATCTTTATGTTTGAAGCATGATATGTGGGAAAAGGTTGAAAAGTTCCAGGGGACCGAATACTTTTGCAAGGCACTGTAGCATCAGAAAATGACCTAGTATCTAATTCAAGTTTTTTTATGTTTTTTTTTTGTTTTTTTTTGTCATGATAGATATGTCTAATGGGACTATTGCAAGAATTTTATCTTTTATTTTTAATACAGATTGTGCTGTTAAAAAAAATTCCCAAAAATGTAAAAATAAATGTTTGCTGCAAAAACCCAAATTAATCAATGGGTAATTTTGGGAAGATAACTTCCCTTTAACACTACTTAAAATTAGTGACGACGTTGCTACTGCTAATGATTGTTAACGCTCAAGCTACAACTGAAGTAAAAAGAAATGCATTGTAAAGGTTTATGAAATCTTGTACAGCTTTCTTTCAATAAAATAAATTATTTAATCAAGTAAAAATCAATTAGTAGCTCTACAAAACATGTATATGTAGCCCTAGCCTAAGGCCTGCTTCACATGTCAATTGCCTTATCTAGGCAAAAGATTACATTAAAACTCAAATGTTGACAATATGTCATCTTCTAAATATACAAATCCCTTACCATGCACACTGCTTTCACTTTCATTCTGAGGGTGTGACCGGGTCTGTGCGATTTGGGTGGGGGACAAGCGTATATTTCAGCTGGATGTGCATCTGAGGACGCACAATCAGCAGAAGTGCATTGCAGTGCAGAGACCCACTGGGTCTCTGCACTGCAATAGATGCCACCAGCCAATTAGAGGCCGTGGCTGACGTCAGCATGCAAGTTACTGGCGGCACATGGCAGTGATGTCATGTTCTGCTCTTTGCTTGCACACTGGCTACAGACAAGGATGTCGGTGTCGTAGGAGCTGGAGAAGTGAGCAGAATCTGAAGATTTTTATGCATAAAAAAATAGCAGCAGGATGGGGGCATATATACCAGTATGGGCGATATGCATGTGTAACGCCCGATAGGGCCGTGGGGTACTCGGTACCGGGTCCGGTACTTAAAGGGATGTGTCATAGCGGCGGCGACCCTGTCCGTGGCCTTGGGCGCCCATGTTAAAGGGACGGTCTTTAAAGAGGTTACTTGAATAATAAAAGTTCATGACGCCACCTGTGGTATTCGGTCATGGGTGACCGACGCTGCTTAAAGAGGTCCACTGGGGTGATGTTATGGTAGCAGGGGTGGTATGGCTTCCCACAGGTGAAGCTGGGTCCCCATGGCTCCCGATGTAATAGATGAAGATAGAGATAGGTGGTGTAGTAAGAAATGGAGGACACAGGGTTGCAGTCTCTTTACCTCTTTACTTGGTTCAAGGTAGCCACAGTCCAGGATACCGGATCATGGATGCTGGTGTGGTCTGGCCGGCTTGGAAGCGAATTGGGAATCCCTCTAACCAGGTGGGGTTTGAAGCCTTCCTTCTAACGCTGTGGTGTTGTAGTCCCTTGCTGCCTTAGGCCTCACACAAGGTCCTCACGTTTTATCTCTGTCCCCCTTTAGGTAGGACACTACCCATACGACAGGTAGCTCGAGCCTTTTTACAGGATCTCTATCACGACTCTGGCTCTATTTGCTACTGTGTCCTCGGGTGTTAATAGTGGACAGGTAACTTGCAATCAGCTGTCTGCCAGTTTTTGCTGTGGGGCATGAAGTTACCGCCACAACCTTGGTCTTCTGGCTACCGGTATCTGCGATCAGCATGAAGGAAGCCCAGTCGCAGCTTCTCTCTCCAGCTCTTCACTCTCCTGTGCCTCTTTTCCCTCTGTCGCCTACAGACTGCTCTGCTTGCTTTTTCCTTCCCAGGAGCCGCAGAATCACTCGTCTCCACGGCCCCAGCTTTCCTTCCTCTCTCCTCGCTCTCCACTCACCAACTGTCTAACTCCAACTGCCTAGCAACTGACTCCTCCTCCCAACCAGAGAGAGCAGCTCCCCTGAAGTCGGGTGTAGAGCTCCCCCTTCTGGCCTGGAGTCAGAACAGTGTTGTATGTGCTGAATACCTATCAAAGGGATCCTTCCTCGCTTCCAAGCATGACATCACTCTCCCTGTGAGGAAAGCAATGCCACTGTAACAACCGGTTACCTGGGGTGTTACACTTGTTTTCCAGTACATGGGGCCCCAGCTATTGGACCAGATCAGATGGTAAGTAGAAGTGATGTGCAGCACCTCTACTCTCATAACAGATGAGAGAGGGATAAATAGATTCGTAATAAGATTATTACCTTTCCCACATTTATGTCTGTTTTGCTCATTTTACTGAAGTCGGCATTTTTCCCCAGGAGTCCTAACACATTGATACTGGAAAGAATATCTTGAATATTGTATGAAAGTTCTATTTTCAATTTTGGTAAAAATAAGTTGATGTATCTGTAAAAGAAAATACATATATATATTCAGTAAAGAAATGACCCTGTACTCTCCATCATTATACGAATAGTCTTTTGGAGTTGTATGTCTTACCTTTTTTGTGATTTATATAAAGTGTCTATCCAATTCAAATACGTTTCCCAACGCATAGAAGATTCGATGTTCTCAAGTGTGTTTCCATTTATTGGCTGGGCCAGTATCAGGAAATCATTATCACATAGTGGAATCTTTATCAATAACTGATTCTTGGCAATATCTTCAATAAAGGGAAACATTCCTGATACTGCAATCATAGGAACCGAAACTACATTGTTTGGCCCAATCCAGAAGGGTTGACGGTTTGGAATTAAGGAAGAATTAGCCACTTTACCTGGATTAAAACATAAGTACTTGTTAGGCAGCATACTGTATGGTTTCATTTCATTACCGGCACTAATCCATCAGCCTTCCAGAATTACACCCCATGTACCATTATTACAACTTAAAGAGAACCTGCCACTGTGACAAAAGTGGCCAGTTTTTGCTCTCTAATATTATTCCTCCTGCTGCCTTGTAATGCCTTTTTAAAAAAAATTTGCTATAAGTTCCAGAAATATGGGCCCACTTATTTAGTGCTAATATTTAAAGTCTCTACCAAGTGGCCCACAGGGTTCTCTGGAGGCATGCCAATAGGTTGCTGTGCAAAATTCCAACATGACACATCCCCTTCATAAAAACATAAAAATTTGCATCAAATAAAAAGCCCAATATTTCTGGAAGAGTATGGCAGATTTGAAAAATAATGTATAGTCAGGGGAGTATTGGGAGTAAAATAATAGCAAAAACTGGCCACTTTTGAACTGGTGACTCGACTACTTTAATGCTACCCTCCACCATGGGCATGAAAATAGCTATACATTTCTCATATATGGTCGGTCTACCTGACACCCAATAGCATCTTGTTCCTCCTACTTCTAAGATGGATAATGCAGTGGCATAAGGAGTGCAGTGGTAAGTAGAAATGACACATTTTCTGCCTTTTCTTGCTGTGGGATCGGAAAGGCAGGAGAGGAGTGATTTAGATTCACCAGTGAACTCCCAACACCACTGCAGGGGCCAATATGGAGGCAGGAGGAACAATACGTCCACATGAGCAGAGGAGGCAAACTATAGACATGAGGTAGGGTAATTCAGGGTGGAATATAGCTTTATTAAATAGTATTTGGTTTACTGATGTCATACAATCAGGATGCTACATTTATAAGATCCACCAGCGTAACAAAATAATTTACATTCAAAAGCTACCAACATGTGTCACAGCCCTAGCTTCTTAATATTGTCATTGAATTGTACTATGGTTTTAATCTAGGAAGTTGTGCATGCAATTTGTAATCTACAACATTTTTATGGGGTTAATCCCTATGTAAATAAAATGAGATTGTCAGCTCACCTCCTCCTCTGGTTAATATGTCCTCCAGACTGCACGGATCCACTGGGTGAAGGTTGATATGCATCAAATGGTTAACATCCAGTACCTCTTTGGACAAATGATCCAAGGAAATCAAAGATTTCTTAAAACATCTATTTATTTCTTCTTATTAAAAACAGGTAACAAACAAGGTCAGGCAGTTTGGATACACTCATGATAAAAAAAAAAAAGGCATAGAGACCAACATGTTTCGACCCAGGCAGGTTTTAATCATGGAGTTGTGGTCTCTATGCCTTTGTTTTAATCATGAGAGTGTATCCAAACTGCCTGACATTTTTTGTTACCTGTTTTTAATATGAAGAAATAAATAGATGTTTTAAGAAATTTTGGATTTCCTGGAATGATTTGTCCAAACAGGCGCTGAATGTTAACCATTTGATGCATATAATCCCTATGTAAGGGGTGTACCAGGACTGACGTGTACCCCACCCCTCTGTATTAATGTGTAATGTACATAACTGTATGTAGTGTATTGTACAATATTATGCTCTAGTATAGCATAAGTGCAGTACTTCAAGATGGACACTAGATGGGGGTACATTAGTGTACATAGTTTGCGTAGGAAGAGTCTACTGTGGGTAAGCCAGGAGCATTTCCTAATTGTAGTGAGTTAGGCCAGGGAGCCCAAACAGTCCGGACGGGCTTTAAAGCCCTGGGACAGTATATTGACCCCGCAATGTTGTGAAGCTAGGGGCCCAGCCATCCAGGGTCTATAGTGGCCAGACCCTACAGAAGAAGGCTACTACAGAAGTCACAGCAGAATAGAAATGCAGGTCGCTCCAAGATGTGGCAGCTTACTACGTGGGCAGGTGCCCTTATGTCTGGTGCAAAATGGACAGGGGAACTCCTGAAAGTAGTTAAGCTATACAGGGAGGACGCTGCGGTACTGAGCGAGACTCTACGACCCGGGATCATACCGAGAGATGTGAGGAGGAGCACAGGGAGAGTGAAGGATGTGTACTGTGTGGAATCCCATGTCAGTGCTGTAAATGATCTGGACGTGGTGCGTGTGGAATCAAGTAAAGTTGTTCATTTAAAGTTGGAACTGGACTCTGTCTTCTTATGCACTAAAGTGAAGGAAGAAGTTTCTCTACGACGCAGAAAGGACAGTGAGAACCAGGGAAGTAAGACAGTGGGACTGTGTGTATGTGGTGCGGGTGGCCAGGGCACGCTAAAGCAGACATCTGTGCGGGCCATGGCTACAGCCCTGGCTGCCGTTCACACTAACATTTTTAAAAGGAACCCATCAGCAAATTTTTGGACCCAAAAGTATCATCGTCACAGTAAAGTACCTATATCTCCAGCAGGGGTTGGCACATGTACAGTAACATCCTGATGACGGTGTGAGAACCGGACTATCCATCTGTGCATGCATAAAACTTTTTATTTGATCATTAAAAAAAACAACTTTTTCTTTATGATCAAAGAAATTTTCCTGTGAACACTGAAGTGTGGTCAGTTTGAAAGAGTGAAGATTACAAGGAAGATAATCAAAGGGTGGAGTTGCCATCCAGACTAGGGAAGAGGAAAGGTGGAACAAGATGATCTGGTCTCACTAAGCAGGAGGGTGGATCCTCTTCCCCTGCTGTGAAGTAAGTGAACTGATATCGTACCTTTTGTGATACATATGCTCAGAAGTCGTGTTAGCTGGTGCGGCGCCCCCGAGGTGCAGTCACCACAGAGGTGCTGCACCTCAGATGAGGTGTGGTGCTCTGCTCTCGGGTAAGGAGGGGGGCATAATCCAGAACCCACACACTTACATCCAACACCAGACCTCTCAAGGCCAGGGAGGGACTAGGTAGAAAGTGCGGGTGGAGAGACTGACAGTTAGAGGGGTTGTCCTGGAGGGCATTCTAAGGGATGCTATGCTGGAGTATCTGAAGAGGAATAACCTCATGACCCAATACCAACATGGGTTTACTAGGGACCGTTCCTGTCAGACTAATTTGATCAATTTCTATGAAGAGGTAAGTTCCGGACTGGACCAAGGGAACCCAGTGGACGTTGTGTAAATGGACTTTTCAAAAGCTTTTGATACGGTGCCACACAAAAGGTTGATACATAAAATGAGAATAATGGGGATAGAGGAAAATATGTGTAAGTAGGTTAAGAGCTGGCTCAGGGATAGGAAACAAAGGGTGGTTATTAATGGAGCACACTTGGACTGGGTCGCGGTTAGCAGTGGGGTACCACAGGGGTCAGTATTGGGCCCTCTTCTTTTTAACATATTTATTAATGATCTTGTAGGGGGCATACAGAGTAGAATTTCAATAATTGCAGATGACACTAAACTGCAGGGTAATCAATACAGAGGAGGACAATTATATATTACAGGATGATTTATGTAAACTAGAAGCTTGGGCTGATAAATGGCAAATGAGCTTTAATGGGGATAAATGTAAGGTCATGCACTTGGGTAGAAGTTATAAGATGTATAACTGTGCTTAATTCTAAAACACCCGGTGCAAAACCATCAATGAAAAAGACCTGGGAGTATGGGTGGATGACAAACTCACATTTAGTGGCCAGTGTCAGGCAGCTGCTACAAAAGCAAATAAAATAATGGGATGCATTAAAAGAGGTATAGATGCTCATGAGGAGAACATAATTTTACCTCTATACAAGTCACTAGTTCGACCACACTTAGAATACTGTGTACAGTTCTGGTCTCCGGTGTATAAGAAAAACATAGCTGAACTAGAGCGGGTGCAGAGAAGAGCGACCAAGGTTATTAGAGAACTGGGGGGTCTGCAATACCAAGATAGGTTATTACACTTGGGGCTATTTAGTTTGGAAAAAGAAGGCTAAGAGGTGATCTTATTTTAATGTATAAATATATGAGGGGACAGTACAAAGACCTTTCTGATGATCTTTTTAATCATAGACCTGTGACAGGGACAAGGGGGCATCCTCTACGTCTGGAGGAAAGAAGGTTTAAGCATAACAGACGCGGATTCTTTACTGTAAGAGCAGTGAGACTATGGAACTCTCTGCCGTATAATGTTGTAATGAGTGATTCATTACTTAAATTTAAGAGGGGACTGGATGCCTTTCTGGAAAAGTATAATGTTACAGGGTATATACACTAGATTCCTTGATAGGGCGTTGATCCAGGGAACTAGTCTGATTGCCGTATGTGGAGTCGGGAAGGAATTTTTTTCCTCCCCAATGTGGAGCTTACTCTTTGCCACATGGGTTTTTTTTGCCTTCCTCTGGATCAACATGTTAGGGCATGTTAGGTTAGGCTATGGGTTGAACTAGATGGACTTAAAGTCTTCCTTCAACCTTAATAACTATGTTACTATGTTACTATGTCATGGAAAATGTAGGAAGAGTCAGAAAAGGTCTAGAAAGTTAATCAGTCTGTGGGAAGGAAGAGAGCAGAGCAGACGTGAGAGAGAGTTGGAGCTTGGGACTTGATCAGTGAGGAGCTCATCCCAGCACCAGAGTAGAGTGAGAGAGAAAGAAAGGGCCCGTATCCACACTGACTGTAGTTGGGTAGAGGGACAAGGTCGCAGTGGGGGAAACGGCCCCCAAGACTGGTGGAGAACTGTGGGGCTTGGCTGGCGGGCCGGAGGCTGTGGTATCTGTGTGTGCCACAGCCACATCTGCATATATTGGCTGAAAGGGTGGCCATGTGGGATCGGGGGGAGGCCCTGGGACTAAGCTCTAACTGTGGAGAGCTGTAACAACTCTGCTGCATCACCATCAGCCCCAGCAGTCTATTTAAGCAGCGTCGGCCATCCCTAGCCGAGTACCACAGGTGGAGTCACAAACAAATCCCCTATAAACTTTATTTCCCTGTTAATGATCATTTTTCATTGGACACCTAGGGCCACAGACCGGGTGACTGCTGCAGTGACACATCCCTTTAAGAACTGGCCCGGTACGGAGTATCCCCACGGCCCTGGCGGACGCTCCACTAGCACTCCTTTTCTGTAGCTGGGATTGTAGTGTGTACAGGGACAGAGAAGATCATACACAGTGCAGTCTTCCCAGGTCATGTAACATTATACAGGCTTTAAAGACCAAACTAGAGGTATCACTATCTGTAAAGGGGAGAAGATATCCCTCTCGCAATGACTTGCTGGTAACCTTCAGACATTTAGAAATTACCTCACTGTGAGCTGCACAGCTATTCACTTCAATCTGCAAATTCATGTTGGGGTATGACTATAATGGCTGCTCATAGCACCTGCTATATAAACACTCGATTAACCTCTTGTAGATTTCAATGCAAAAGTGCATTGGAGTATTAAAGTATACTGTCCAAACTACAAATAAAGTTCATAGCATTAACCTACCTTTAAAATGAACGTGGCTACTGTACATGAAGTTGGTGGTTCCATCAATGGAATTTAATCCAGTTTTAGTATTTGCTGGCAGTTTAGATTCCAGAAATTCATTGATTGATTTCACAGCCTTAGCAGAATCTTTGAAGTCCACAGTCCTTACGTACAAGCTGTCAACATTTAGTGTTAATCCATGAACAAAGTTCTCTGACAGTGGGACATTTGGAGAAACAAATATGAACGCAGTTCTTCTATGTGAAGTGATTATCGAATCTTTAGAACAGAAAGACTGGTCAATACTTTTGAGCTTTGAGAATACGTTTATACCACTCACTTTAGAAGTGCAGTTTGTAAACCCTAATGGGTGATTTAATCCCAAAAATGCTTGTAAACTTCTAGAAGTGTTCCCAGATGCTCCATGGTAAAATGACATGATTGTTCGGAAAAAATCAGTGTTTGGTATTAGGATAGTTTCTGTTTTATGTAGTTTCCACCATCCGTCCACAGCCCGAAAGCTAAGGGCACCAATCAGTGGTACCAGATAGCGTTCTGCAGGTCCGAAATCCTCTGCATCCACTTGGATTTTTTTTTCATGTGCATTATTTTTTGATTCGATAGCTATTGGGAAAAACATCTTCTCATCGCTGTGATCCTGCGATTCCATCTTATCACATTCACTCTTGTTGTAAGCCAGAAGATTGAATGGATGGACATATACGCGGTTGCATGTAGAAAAGCCAATGAATGCAGTCAAACACAACATATGTTGGAGGTACATTGTTAAAAGCAAAGCTGTAAAACAAAGCAACAAGTATTATGAATATATAGTATATTTGCTTATACTTATCAAGACTTAAGGGCTGATTCAGCAAAGTTCTTATGCACAAAACTGGCAGAAACGCTTTGAAAATATGCAATTTTTTGTGCAACAATTTCATGGAAACATTGTGACTTTTTCCGTTTTCTGTTTCACTGTTTCCATCTGTAAGCAATGTATCTCTATTGGATGACCCCTCTCTCCCTTGGCATACATCACAGGGGGTAATGTGGGGCCATGTTATCGCAGATGTGTTACTTATCCATACTAATAACGCTGTGCACACAGTGTTTTGGTGTGTGAACATTGAATAAGCGTGTAGGTTTCATGCTTAGGCGATGTTCACAAGCAGCATTTTCTTTTGTAGCCAAAACGCTGTATGCAAAGCATAGGTTTTGCAACTTTTTTTGTCCAGTTTTTGGTGCATTTTTGCGTTTAGTTTTTTTTTTTTTTTTGCTGTGGATTACATGTATGCTTTATCTACAGTACATGCTTAAAAAAGTTTGGTGCATTTTTTGCAGCTTTGTGCTACTCATTGCTTCCTAGGCGTGAGAAAGCACTGAAATAATGGACATACAGATGTTTTTAACTGCAGTTCTTAAATTCAGTCAGGAAAAAAGAAAAACAGTCCTGTGTCGGAGATTTCTGAACTTTCATAGCTAGGGATGAGTGGACCCTTGGAAGTTCTTGAACCTGAACCCCACTGAAATCAATGAGGACCTGAACTTTGAAGCTGGAAAATCTCTCTTGTCCGTGTTCGGAGTTCAGCACGAGACAATCGTGTCCGGTATGAACCCCGAACTTTAAACTTCAGGTTCACGCGTCTCTTCTCATAGCTTTTGTTGGTACTGTAAAATGTTCTTATGTGCATAAAAATCATAGCAAAAATGACAAATGTGAACATAGCCTTAACATATCTTGTGGTGCAAAGCTTTACTGCACCTATTCCACATTTGAACCCACCGGCCTAGGGCCATTAATGATTGTTCTGCATCCATACAGCATCATGTTACTGACAGCACACCCCCCTACCAGCATAAAAGAGCCAAGGCTTGTCTGTCCGGTGATCGTCGGCATGTTATCATGGGCCGATAGTAAGGAGCGAGCGTTCTCACATTACCGGCACAGCTCAATGTATGTTTCTTAAATCATTTCAAGCACAAATATTTTCAGGTGGTCTCACCCTCCATATTCTAGAGGGGGAAGATGCCATCCAATTGGTTGTTTTCCAAAGATTTGGTAACTATTTCAGTATTTAACAATGGAATTATTCAGGACTGACGGAACAAATCCTCCCACTGCACCCCACAACACACTTTGGGAACCCCCATTGCTAATACTTAGCCCTTTGTCTATTACTCAGACGCTATCCAGAGAGTTGAAGAAGGCACACTTCTTTGTCTTCCTTTGCACTTTGGGATGGATTATAAATCTTTGAGCGAATTATGACATAAGTTGCTTGCGTTGGATCAGTAGTAAAGTAAATAATTATCTTGCTGAATCCAGTTTAGGGAAGTTTTGTGTGTTTTAGATAGAGAATGACCTCTGGCGTAGAGACCATTAAAGATGCAATGCCTCATCAGTGAAGGAGATATAAGTGCTGTATACAGGCACCGTATCTCAGGGGAAAGTACCGTCCCATTCATAGTAGAAATGGTAAAATGGAATTAGTGTTTATATACAGCTGCCGTCAACATTACTCAAGCCCCATTACATATTAGGTTTATTAGCAAAATGATTGATCTTTGAAATAAACCAAACAAGAACATTTTAAATAACTAAGCATAACTAATACTACAAGTGGTTTCTACAAATTCAACACAAAATTCCACTATTACTGGCTACTGCATTCTCAGAATTAGTCAACCCAAGCATCTTTAGCAATTAGGCTGTTGTGACCTGCTGCAACATGATGCATAGCCAGACACCATCTTATGGCAATGTTTCAGAGAAATCTTAGCTCATTCCTCATGTACAATGATCTCCAGGACACTAATATTATTGGGATTGTATGCTGCAACTGCTTTCTTCAAATTCACCAAACGTTTTCATGGAGGTTCAATTCAGGGGACTGTGATGATGACCACTCCAGAATCTTCCAGGACTTCTGAAACCAAGCTTGTTGATGAGGTATGCTTCGGACCATTGTCCTTTTGAAAATCCAATCATGTCCATACATGAGCTATCTCACAGAAGGTTTACCCCTAGGATTTCCTAATCCTGATTATATCCAGATTGGCCCCCAAATGCTGCAGGTTTCCAAGTGCCAGATGAAGCAAAGCAGTACCGAGTCACCACAATGCTTTAATGCAGGCAAATGTTTCAGCGTATTCATAATTCTTACTCCAGATATGCCGTTAATCCATAGCCACAAAAAAGTTCCAGTTTTGTTTTATTGCTCCACATAACAGAATCCCAAAACCTCCATGGTTAATTTATATAGTTTGGAACATATTTGAGATTGAGTGCTTTCGGATCAGTAGATGTGTAGATCTTGGATTTCGGGCATGTAGATCGTCAGTAGTGATGAGCGAGTATACTCGTTGCTTGGGTTTTCCCGAGCACGCTCGGGTGACCTCCAAGTATTTGTTATTGCTCGGAGATATAGTTTTCATCGCCTCAGTTGCATGATTTACGGCTGCCAGATATGCCGAATACATGTGAGGAATGCCTGTTAGGGAATTCCCACATGTATTTAGCCTGTCCAGCAGTCATAAATCATGCTGCTGAGGCGATGAAACTATATCTCCGAGCAATAACAAATACTTGGAGGTCACCTGAGCGTGCTCGGGAAAACCCGAGCAATGAGTGTGGAGCGCCCCCACACCGCCGCAGGGCCGAGGGGTACCCGGAGCCGGGCCTCTGGGATCTCAGTCCTGGGGTTGTCACGGTGGCTAGACCCGGTCCGTGGCCCTGTCTGTCAGTGGGGGACGTCCGTTGCAAATAGGTGCTGTTAACGGTGGTGTAGCGGTGCAGTTGTGGGGTGCAGGTCGCGGTAAATAACGAGGACACCAGGTTGCAGTCTCTTTACCTCTTTACTGGAGATCTCTCGGTCCTCAGTCCAGAATCCGGTCCACCAGGCTGCGCAAGTCCGGCCGGTCCAATGGCACTTCCAGAGTTCTCCTCACAGGTGGAAATCAGTGCCTTCCTTCTTAGCGCTTTGTGTTGTAGTCCTTCCCTGCTGTGCTTACGGAAAGTACCCCACAACTGTTGTGTCTGTTTCTTAAGTTCCCTCACAACTCGATTAACTGATCTTCTGCTAATCTTCCGTCCCTTCCTGATGTTACAGTAAGAACGGCACCCGTTTGTCAGGTAGGCCTGGAGTTCTTCCGGGACCCTAGAGACGCCCCTCTCCCGCAATTGCCCCCCAAGACTTCATAGGTGATATGTGGTAGACAGCCCGCCTGAGACTGACTGTCCTGCCGCTGTTTGGAGTATGGCTTAAAGCTGTATATTATTCCACTCCCTCGGCGTTCCGGCCACCGGTAATGCGCCTCAGCAAGGTGCTGCCTCTTTCAACAAAACCCCTGCTGGTATTCTCCTTCTGCTTGATTTCGTTTCTCACTCAGCACAATCTATCTCGCTTCTAATCCTTTCTTAGGGCACCGCCGCTATTCTGAGCAGGCACGGTCCCGTTACGTTCTTTCGATGCCAAGCCTCTGCCAGGATCCCACCCCTGGCAGAGACCCTACTGTCTCTTCTTCCACAACACCCTCTCTCACTAGGTGTTGCTTCGTTCGATCCAGTCAGCTTTCTCTACTAACTTCCTGCCTGACCTCCAGTTTACCCACTATGGTGGGGAGTGGCCTAATGAATAGCACCCTTAGCTCCCCCCGGAGGCCCAGCTGTGAAACATATTGGTGTCTGTGATACCTGATTGGAGGAACTCCTTCAGTGCCATCGAACGCACCATGGCTCCCCTTAGTGGCGGAGCCACAGTACTGCAACGACCAGGACTCTGGGGCACTGCACTCCCCCCTGGTTAAACACAGTACTCCGGGACTGGGAAGAAAACAACAATACAGGTTAGCAAAAAGACATACAAATTTGTTGAGTGCAAAACAATAAGCATACTTGAACAGGCTTCCCTTTATGGGAGGTGAGGACACTTTAACGTTACAAAACATAATCAAATATCATAGCAACAGGCTACAATTAACTCTCATTACCCAACCGGGTATTCTACTAAGTGCAAATGCTGGAACAATAAATTAACATTGCCTTTAAGAAACATACACTCTTAGTTTATCAAAGGCCTTCCTATAATCACATTACAGGGCAAGGTAACTTCACATTCTCCTACTTTGAACCTGCAGGACCGCCTGTCCCTATGGCACCAGACCTACTGCCTCTCCTTTCTTTTACAGGACCGCCCCGTTCAGCCAGGGCCTACTGCCTTTCTCTACTATACATAGTATAGACATAACATTCCTTTCAATTTGAGAGCATGGAGCACACTCTGCTTGGCTCCTATAAGGACTCACTCACTAACCCCTACGGGTCTACTTTCTGTCCTTAGTAACGAACTAACTTTCTATGGGGACGCAGGGTTTACCTTCTATCCTCACCTTCGTTATTACTTCTTTACTTTTAGTTAAACGGAACTCTACATCTACCCCTACGGGCTTTCTGCATCTTTCTCTTCAAAGAACATTATCTAGATCTCACATTTTAAACAAATTAAACACACATAACTTTTCCATGAAAAACAGTTACATTTCCTTCAAAGCATTATCTTGACATTACTGTTCTAAAACAGTATCACTTTCAAGTTCCATTCTAACCTCCCCTTTAAGAGGAGATCAAGTCTTTCTGAGGTAGCTCTTCTTCTCAGCCTACCAGTCCATGCAAAGGCTCCGGAATGGTATCTTCGCAAAATGTCTTTAAACAAAACCAGTAGGAAGCACCTTTAAGAAGGTGCAAACTATTTACAAGAAAGTTCAAATCATGCACAGTCCATGATTTCGCAGTTTGTGTAACTTTGTGCAAAACTTCAAGAAAACAACAATAGTGACCCCGGGTCAACAAAGGGGTCACCTTTTTAAAGTTTACCCTGGACGGGTTTAGCAGCAACTTAAAGAACAAACAGTAACTATTTACATTTTCAGGTTTCCGAGGTTTACTCTTGCTCAGGTGGCTTGGGCTCCTGCCCCCCGGCCACTGTGGTGCCAGTGTCCGCGGTTCGAACGTGCAGATGAACTCGACTGGCCAACTCGGTGGCCGCTACCAGGCGCACCGTTGCGATGGTGACAAGGTCGGGTGCTCCTGGGACCAGGTCCGAGGTGGTAAGGGTCGCGGCTCCAAACATACACCGCCGAACATTCCGTGCATACCACCCGAGCGGGTTCTGGTGGCGGCTGTAGGTCACCTGATCCCCCTTTTGCAATGGTTCTCCACTTCGGCCACAGCAGGGAGCCCTCACGTTACAGTGCGCAACAAAAACGTCAGTATCCAATCCCGGCTCGTGTATGAGGCCCCACCCCCTTCTTGCATGGTAGGCCAACACAGTGCCCCGCCTTATCACGTCTCTGTCATCCCATGCCGGAGGGGATTGTTGTATTTTCGATGGACCCATCGGCTCGGCCTCTTTCCGGCCTTTCCACTGTAGAATCAAGCACTGTCTATATTGTTCCCACGTAAGCACCGCAAGAGTGGACCCGTTCTCCTGGGATCCATCTGTCCCAACCCAGGGGCTGTCCCACCGAAGAACTACTCCATCTGGACTCACATCCACGGGCTCTCCCACTCTAGTCGACAGCGGTGGCACCATCCTCCCCAGGTCACCAGGGGATAACACCATTAACCCTGCCGAGAAGGGTCGACCTTTACTGAGATGGAGGTGGGTCGTGGAAGCAGACTCGGGAGGGGGAGCAGGGGCGTCTTCCGTACCTACGCCTGATGTGGTTCCACCGATGTCGATCCGGTCCGCTGACAAGAACGCTGGAGTCGGCTGCTGCTCGTACCGCGGCTCTTCCGATGCGGCCCCCGAACGCTGCTCCGCTCGCTGTGGTTCCTCCTCCACTGACTCCGAGGCCAGGATTGGGGAGCTCGGCCCCGCTATCTGTTCCAAGGGCTTCGGATCCGCCGGCTGTAGAGGACACGGGTCCACTTCCAGTGAACGAGGGTAAGCCGGGACTGTTCCTTCCTCGCTCAGGCACTTGCTGTTCATCTTCGCTGCCTGATAGTCGGTGGCAGTGCATGCACCTGACTCCGCCATTTCTCCGAGGTCGGGCTTCTCCATCTCCTGCTTCCCGCCGTTGCAAATCAGGAGGTTGTCTTCTGCTTTGGGGCAGGTCATCTCCTTGCAGCCCGAAGCGCAGAGGGCGGTATCCATTTCTCGCGCCATTCTGGTAGTCTCCTCCCATAGCACACCCTCCTTCTTCTCCAAAGTAGCAATGGCGGCGGCTTTTGGCGGGAACTTCTATTGGTCAGTGGTAGCACACAGTCTCTCAATAAAGTACAGTTCAAGCACGACAAATCACAGTCTCTAGGCACACATGACCTGATTCTTCAGGCTTAAGTAGATCCTGTTCGTGACGCCAAGATTTGGAGCGCCCCCACACCGCCGCAGGGCCGAGGGGTACCCGGAGCCGGGCCTCTGGGATCTCAGTCCTGGGGTTGTCACGGTGGCTAGACCCGGTCCGTGGCCCTGTCTGTCAGTGGGGGACGTCCGTTGCAAATAGGTGCTGTTAACGGTGGTGTAGCGGTGCAGTTGTGGGGTGCAGGTCGCGGTAAATAACGAGGACACCAGGTTGCAGTCTCTTTACCTCTTTACTGGAGATCTCTCGGTCCTCAGTCCAGAATCCGGTCCACCAGGCTGCGCAAGTCCGGCCGGTCCAATGGCACTTCCAGAGTTCTCCTCACAGGTGGAAATCAGTGCCTTCCTTCTTAGCGCTTTGTGTTGTAGTCCTTCCCTGCTGTGCTTACGGAAAGTACCCCACAACTGTTGTGTCTGTTTCTTAAGTTCCCTCACAACTCGATTAACTGATCTTCTGCTAATCTTCCGTCCCTTCCTGATGTTACAGTAAGAACGGCACCCGTTTGTCAGGTAGGCCTGGAGTTCTTCCGGGACCCTAGAGACGCCCCTCTCCCGCAATTGCCCCCCAAGACTTCATAGGTGATATGTGGTAGACAGCCCGCCTGAGACTGACTGTCCTGCCGCTGTTTGGAGTATGGCTTAAAGCTGTATATTATTCCACTCCCTCGGCGTTCCGGCCACCGGTAATGCGCCTCAGCAAGGTGCTGCCTCTTTCAACAAAACCCCTGCTGGTATTCTCCTTCTGCTTGATTTCGTTTCTCACTCAGCACAATCTATCTCGCTTCTAATCCTTTCTTAGGGCACCGCCGCTATTCTGAGCAGGCACGGTCCCGTTACGTTCTTTCGATGCCAAGCCTCTGCCAGGATCCCACCCCTGGCAGAGACCCTACTGTCTCTTCTTCCACAACACCCTCTCTCACTAGGTGTTGCTTCGTTCGATCCAGTCAGCTTTCTCTACTAACTTCCTGCCTGACCCCCAGTTTACCCACTATGGTGGGGAGTGGCCTAATGAATAGCACCCTTAGCTCCCCCCGGAGGCCCAGCTGTGAAACATATTGGTGTCTGTGATACCTGATTGGAGGAACTCCTTCAGTGCCATCGAACGCACCATGGCTCCCCTTAGTGGCGGAGCCACAGTACTGCAACGACCAGGACTCTGGGGCGCTGCACGTATACTCGCTCATCACTAATCGTCAGCGTTTAGTATGCTCCTCACTGTGCAAACTAAATACTCCGTACTTTTGCCAGCAAAACTTTCTGCAGGTCTTTTGAAGTCACTTTAGGGTTTTTGATTAACTATTTCCTCAGTAATCTGGTAGTGTAGCTACTGTTCATTTAATTATGAACTTCTGATCTATACGTCCAGCTATATTTCTAGGAATATTCAATGTCTGCTAACTTTTTAAATCATTTTCCTTGTTTGTGCAAGGCAATTATCTATTCTATTAACTTGTGGACCACTTTCTTGACAATCCAAGAATATTCATGAATTGAAGGTCATTGCCCATGTGGAATGGACAAAGATTCCTCAGTAAAATTACCAGAAGCTGGTATCTGGTTATGCACCATGCTTGCAGCAGGTCATAATAACCAAAGGGGCACTGCTAGGTACTAAACCCATCTGTCATGAAAGGGTTGAATAATTTTGAGACTGCAGTAGCTAGTAAGTGGCATTTTGTGTTGAATTTGGAGAAATCACTTGTTTTATTAGTCACGGTCATTTACTTGCCTCATTGGTTTATTGCAACTGTAGAAAGTTTGTGCTTAAAAACTTAATTTACAATGAAGGTTGAATAGTTTTGATTGCTACAGTAAACAGTAGTTTATCCAAAATAGATTTTTGTTGTAGGTGCCAGAAACACAGAGCTCCCTCTATTTGTTCAAGATGGCTATTGTATCTTGAAAATATTTTAATGGATATCTCTGAAAATCTTTTTATTGGTTATGACACACTGAAAATGGTAGTCCCGTAGCAAAAAAATATAAATAAAAGCACATTACTAAAAATGATGGTCTTATCTATTGCTTTCTTTCTCTCTGTGCTGTGTTGTATAGACAACAGACCATGTGACCAGCGTACACAGCCCCAGCAGAGCTGGAAAGAGAGGCACTGATGAAGAGGATGGCAGCGCCCATGAAAGACCTGGAGCCCACACCCTTGACACTAGCGAAAGCAGAGAAGGAGACGCTGCTCAAGACACTGCAGCACCAGGCCCTGCAACCAGCGCACCTGACCCCAGCAGAGGTGGAGAGGGAGATCGGCACCAGAGAGACAGGTATGGAAACTTCCCTGGTAGCTGAAGAGACCCTGGTGGGACCCTTAGAACTCCCGCCAATCCTAACGCCTGGCCAGGTAGTTACCACTGTAACCTGGGACCACATAATAGACCTGGGGGCTATACTCACAGACCCGCTGGTACCTGAACCCTTTTCCCTGAGGGCATGCAAGCAGTAGGAAGCCAAACACTGGAGGCACCCTAAGACGGACATTATGGGATTCCCAGAAGAGGACCAAGCAGCAGCCAATTGCGTAGAGATGGTAAAAAAGGAGCAATACTGCCGGCGGCAGATCTTAAAGCTTGTGGCAGAGGATAAAGAGCGCAGAGTCAGATGGGAGGCAATGGAGAAGCGTAATATGCTGGCTAAAGCCTGGTCCCGCAAAGCTAGACCCATGGATAGAGGACCAATAAGAAAGGAACTGTGGTTTCATTTAACCTGGACAAAGTTTTGGTTTATTAAGGAACATGGAGAGCATACAGAATTCTTAATTAACCGAAGAGACGTTGAATCGCGTCTCTTAAACGGACACCCACACGGTGACCTTTACCCAGGAGACAAAGTGACATTCACCTGGCACAATGGTGAAAGGGGATATTATCCCCTGAACGTAAAAAGGTGCACAGAAGAGCGTGCCAAAACAGGTGTAACCAGTGAGAGTAGGGTGCATACCCAGGCTACACAAATGTCAAGACTCTGAACATTTTTATTACCTTTTGTTCATTACTGCCCTTTTCCAAGATGGCGTCTTTGGTCTCATATGCACTGTGTCTTCCTGCTATAAAACTCCACCCCAGCCTTCAGTCTGTGCTAGAGTATTCTGCCTTGCATCCCATCCAGCTCCTGACCCTGGTGAGTCCCTGGCTTTGTACCTGCTCCTGTGAACCTGTGTGGTGATCCTGCTACTCTGCTCTGAGTTCCTGCTGCATACACCAGTTTCCAGTAATCCTCCTTCATCTGCTGCTCGTGTTTACTTCCATCTGCATTTGCTGGACATGTAAGCTGTTTCTGCTCTGCAAAAACCTGAGACTATTACCCAGGCCTCCCTGGTTGAGCTAAGATATTATTTGAACTGCCTTATAAGCATAGCTATCTGTGTTTGGACTAAAACAAGGACTTATTTGTGTCAAGTATCCTCAAGAATAATTGTGCTTCATAGACTTTCTGCGTGATTGCATTTTCCTCTGAAGTTCCCTATAGACTGCTAAGCTGCGTTTAATATTTACACCAAGTGTTGTGGACTTGAGTTTCTCTCTGCACCTGTTTGAATCACCATGTGATAATATAGACTTTACCACTTATAAAACTGTGTCCTGTAGTTGTCTTGTTCCACGCAAAGAGTCTCCTGAGTTATCCCCTATAATTATTACAGGATACTCTAGCCTAAAAAAAAAAAGGAGACTGCTGGAACAATGACTGCAGAAAGCAGACTAGAGCAGGTGTTTTCCATAATTAGATCATTGCAGAAAGATGTGGAAGGTCTGCAAAAGAAGTTTGGAAGCTTTGAACACAATCAACAAGTGTTTGGACAAAATTTGCAGGACTTAAGCACCCGCATGGCAGCCCAGGAAAACAAACTTGCTGGCATAGATTCACAGTATGGACGGGCTTTTCAGGACATAAGCACGCAAATAGCTGCACAAGCGACTTTACCCTCTGGGCTACCGCCACCAGCTAGCCCACCTAAGTTGCCCACATTCAGATTTAATGGTGATCGCGACAAATTTCGTGGCTTTGTGAATCAATGTATGCTATATTTTGATGTGCATGCTGACCGTTTTCCTAATGATAGATCCAAAGTATTGTGTGTAATAATGCTGCTGACCTCAAGAGCGCTCGCCTGGGCGAATCCGATGATTGAGTCTCGTGACCCACAGTTAAATAACTTGGATGATTTCTTGGCCGCTGTGGCATTAATGTTTGATGATCCTAATCGCCGTGCAACCGCTGAATCTGCTTTATTGTCTTCACGCCAGGCTAAACTTTCTGTTATTGAGTATGCTACTGAATTTAGGAGATTAGCGGTAGATACCAATTGGGACAGTTATGCACAATTACTAGTGTTGAGCATTCCGATACCGCAAGTATCGGGTATCGGCCGATACTTGCGGTATCGGAATTCCGATACCGAGATCCGATACTTTTGTGGTATCGGGAATCGGTATCGGGATTAATATCAATGTGTAAAAGAAAGAATTAAAATAAAAAATAGGGATATACTCACCTCTCCGGCGGCCCCTGGACTTCACCACCGTAACCGGGAACCGTTGTACCTAAGAATGCGCGCTTGAAGGGCCTTAGATGACGTCATGGCTTTGTGATTGGTCGCGTAGCGGTCACGCGACCGCTACGGACCAATCAGAGCACCGTGACGTCATCTAAGGCCCTTCAAGCGCGCATTCTTAGGTACAACGGCTCCCGGTTACGGCGGTAAAGTCCAGGGCGCGTCAGAGGGTGAGTATATCCCTATTTTTTATTTTAATTCTTTCTTTTACACATTGATATGGATCCCATGGCCTGAAGGAGAGTTTCCTCTCCTTCAGACCCTGGGAACCATACAGGATACCGTCCGATACTTGGTGTCCCATTGACTTGTATTGGTATCGGGTATCGGTATCGGATTAGATCCGATACTTTGCCGGTATCGGCCGATACTTTCCGATACCGATACTTTCAAGTATCGGACGGTATCGCTCAACACTAACAATTACCTATCTTTAAAAGGGGTCTGTCTAGTATTGTAAAAGATGAATTAGCTCGCTCTGAGTCACCACAAGAGCTAGAAACGTTTATACAGCATTGTGTGCGCATAGACATTCGCCTTACTGAGCGTAGGCAGGAGAAGTTTGCTGCATATAACCGTATTTCTAACTTTTCCCTTCCTTCCAAAGAGCCTGCAGGTAAAACATCTCGGGAGGTGGAGGAGGTGCCCATGCAAATTGATTCTGTTCAGAGGTGCGAGATTAATGAGCGCCGGGAGCATCGCCTTCGTGAAAGTCTATTTTTATACTGTGGCCAGTCTGACCATTTTCTGATCAATTGTCCTAAGTGTCCCAGATGGTCTAACAAAGTGCTAGCAGCGGTAGGGGAGTATGACAACTGTGATGATGAATCTGACATCTCTGAATGTAGCCTGCCTTTAAACACTGTATTCAATTCACTTTCTGTGACTTCACCCCCCAAGGAGCTTAAGGAAAAGAACTCTCACTGTTCTCTCCCAATTAAGATCCTGTGTTCAGGACAGTGGATTTCCAGTGCAGCTATGATTGACTCTGGTGCAGGTGGCAATTTCATGGATATCGCATTTGCCAAGGAACATGGTATTGAAATTCAGCAAAGAGCCTCTCCAATTACCATGGAAACAGTGGATGGGTCACCTTTAATCTCTGGGCCTGTGGATCAGGAGACCGTACCCCTTGAAATTTTGTTGGAGCCTAATCATCAGGAGCAACGTTCTTTCTTGTTAATTTCTTCTCCTCATTTTCCTGTGATTTTAGGCATTCCTTGGTTGTGTTCTCAGAACCCAATTATCAACTGGGAGACCAAGGAGATTATCTTTCCAACAAGGAGCAACTCAGCGTTAACAGAAGCTGTCCCTGAGTCCACGGCTACGGAACCACATGTACAGGTATTTACTTTACCTTCAGCATGTAAAGAGTTCTCTGACATCTGTGACAAGAAGAATGCAGATCAGCTTCCTCCACATAGGCATTATGACTGTCCCATTGAGCTGCTTCCTGGGGCAGCTATTCCTTTTGGTAACGTATACCCTTTGGCGGCACCTGAGCTTCAAGCCTTAAAGGAGTATATTGATGAAAATCTGGCCAAAGGCTTCATACGTCCTTCTTCCTCACCAGCAGGGGCACCTATATTTTTTGTAAAAAAGAAGGATGGGACCCTGAGACCCTGTGTTGACTATCGGGAACTCAATAAGGTAACCATACGAAACCGTTACCCTTTGCCTCTGATTCCCGAATTACTGGAAAGAGTCCGCCATGCTAAGGTGTTCTCTAAACTAGATCTTCATGGGTCTTATAATTTGGTGCATATTCGTCCAGGGGATGAGTGGAAGACAGCATTCAGATGCCGGTATGGACACTTTGAATATCTTGTGATGCCCTTCGGGCTTTGTAAAACCCCTGCAACGTTTCAACACCTTGCTAATGACATTTTCAGAGATTTGTTGGACCAGTTTGTGGTGATCTATTTGGACGATATACTAATCTTTTCTGACTCTCTACAGGAACATGAAGAACATGTAAAAACTGTTTTAAGACATCTGAAAGAGAACCATCTGTATATTAAGCCAGAGAAATGCGAGTTCCATCATTCTGAGATACAGTTCTTAGGTTATATCATCTCTCCCCAGGGGCTGAACATGGAATCTGGTAAGATTCAGGCTATCCTTGACTGGCCAGTACCCAAGAACGTTAAGGAGGTCCAACGTTTTATTGGTTTTGCAAATTTCTACAGACGCTTTATTCAAAATTTTTCTGATATTGTTCGTCCCATTACTTCCTTGACAAAGAAGGAAAAGCCCTTTAAGTGGTCATCACAGGCTCAAGAAGCTTTTGATCGGCTTAAGATCTGTTTCACCTCAGCACCACTGTTGATACACCCAGAACCAACACTTTCTTTCATTGTGGAGGTGGACGCTTCTGATAATGCTTTGGGGGCTATTCTCTCCCAAAGAACTGGAGAGAAGGGTTTGCTACATCCTTGTGCTTTCTTTTCCCGTAGACTAACCTCAGCAGAGAAGAATTACGACGTGGGAGACAAGGAATTGTTGGCTATTATTGCCGCTTTCAAAGAATGGAGGCATCATCTACAAGGAGCTGCACAACAGATCATAGTGCTAACGGACCATCGCAATTTAGAGTTCCTTAGATCCGCTAGATGTCTTTCTCCTCGTCAGGCTCGTTGGAACTTATTTTTAAATCAATTTGACTTTGTTATCTTGTACCGTCCAGGTTCTCGTAATGGGAAGGCTGATGCTTTATCCCGAATCCATGCTGCGGATTCCGTACCTGGAGCCCCGTCCAAGACAATTCTATCTGATGCCAATTTCATTGGAGTTATCCACGATCAGGACTTGTGGAAGAAGTGCAGGGAGGCCTATGACGGTGATGTATTTCTGGCCAACCCACCTGTGGATATTAATCTTGTCTTTAAGGGTGGCATGTGGTTCAGAGATCGACGTATCTACGTCCCTGAGGTCGTCCGTCTGCAGATCCTCAAGTTGGTACATGACTCCAAGTTGGCTGGTCACAGGGGGGTACAGAAGACACAAGAGTTCCTGAGCCGATTTTTCTGGTGGCAAACTTGCCTGAAGGATACCAAGGACTATGTTCTCTCTTGCGAGGTATGTGCTCATTACAAGACTCCTCATGTGGCACCTACGGGTCTTCTGCAACCATTACCTGTTCCATCCCGCCCTTGGGGGTCTATATCAATGGACTTTATTGTGGAGCTGCCTACATCGGGAGGCATGAATACAATCATGGTGGTTGTTGATCACCTGACTAAAGCCGCTCATTTTGTTCCATGCACCGGCCTCCCCTCAGCTAAAGATACAGTGAACTTGGTTATACAGAATGTCTTTCGGTTGCATGGGGTCCCGGATGAGATCATCTCTGACCGTGGAGTACAGTTCACTTCAAGATATTCTGGAAGGGGTTTTGCTCTGCACTCAATATTAATGTCTGTCTCTCTTCCGCTTACCATCCCCACACAAACGGTCAGACTGAGCGTACCAACCAGACGTTGGAACAATATCTAAGATGCTATGTCAGCCATCTCCAGGATGATTGGTTGGAGTTGCTGCCGTTAGCCGAATTTTCATATAACAATTCTCAGAGCGCCTCCACTAAATTTACACCTTTCTTTGCCAATCTGGGTTATCATCCGTGTATCTTACCTAGGTCTCCGATTAATTCTCCGGTTCCGGCAGTGGAGGAAAGGCTGACTGCG
Source organism: Ranitomeya variabilis (assembly GCF_051348905.1). Taxonomy (NCBI): domain Eukaryota; kingdom Metazoa; phylum Chordata; class Amphibia; order Anura; family Dendrobatidae; genus Ranitomeya; species Ranitomeya variabilis. The sequence continues at coordinate 641,039,156 of NC_135233.1, forward strand.
ATGAGGCAAAATCTGGAGGTTCTGAAGGAATCCCTGACCACAGCTCAAGAACGTTATAAGAGATCGGGTGATGGATTCCGTAAACCTGCACTCATGTTCAAGGTAGGAGATTCCGTGTGGTTAGCAACTAAGAATCTGAAGTTAAACGTTCCTTCACAAAAACTTGGACAGAAATTCATTGGCCCTTTCAAGATCAACGGTATTGTGAGCTCTGTGGCCTGCCGGCTGAAGCTGCCTAGGACTATGAAGGTACACCCAGTTTTTCATGTATCTTTACTAAAGCTTGTATCTCCTAATACCTTCCAGGGACGTGTTGTGCCACCTCCGCAGCCTGTGGTGATTGATGGGCAAGAACAATTTGTGGTGGAGGAAATTATTGCTTCCAGGATTCGCAGGAATTGGCTCCAATATCTGATAAGATGGCAGGGATATCCGCCTGAGGAAGACTCTTGGGAACCTGTGGAAAACATCAATGCCCAACAAAAGATTTCTCGTTTTCATCAGAGATTCCCTGAGAAACCAGGTCCAGGATCGTCCTGAGGCCCCTTCTAAGTGTAATTGAGTAATGTCAGGACTCTGAACATTTTTATTACGTTTTGTGCATTACTGCCCTTTTCCAAGATGGCGTCTTTGGTCTCATGTGCACTGTGTCTTCCTGCTATAAAACTCCACCCCAGTCTTCAGTCTGTGCTAGAGTATTCTGCCTTGCATCCAGCTCCTGACCCTGGTGACTCCCTGGCTTTGTACCTGCTCCTGTGAACCTGTGTGGTGATCCTGCTACTCTGCTCTGAGTTCCTGCTGCATACACCAGTTTCCAGTAATCCTCCTTCATCTGCTGCTCGTGTTTACTTCCATCTGCATTTGCTGGATATGTAAGCTGTTTCTGCTCTGCAAAAACCTGCGACTATTACCCAGGCCTCCCTGGTTGAGCTAAGATATTATTTGAACTGCCTTATAAGCATAGCTATCTGTGTTTGGACTAAAACAAGGACTTATTCGTGTCAAGTATCCTCAAGAATAATTGTGCTTCATAGACTTTCTGCGTGATTGCATTTTCCTCTGAAGTTCCCTATAGACTGCTAAGCTGCATTTAATATTTACACCAAGTGTTGTGGACTTGAGTTTCTCTTTGCACCTGTTTGAATCACCATGTGATAATATAGACTTTACCACTTATAAAACTGTGTCCTGTAGTTGTCTTGTTCCACGCAAAGAGTCTCCTGAGTTAACCCCTATAATTATTACAACAAACCCCTGTTAGTGGACTGTTCACAGAAGAGTCGCCTGTTGTGACATATAAAAAGGAACTTCCCCAGTCAGGAAGCAGTGGTCACCAGGACCTACCTTTTAAAATGAAATAAGAAACAGAGTTACCTGGTTTAAAAATCTTTGAGTATGTTTATTAATGTTTGTTGAAATTAAAAGGACAGTAGGGTAATGAATGGTGAATACCTGAAAACTTCTCCCTGTAAATAATTGGCACCTCTTAAGGTGCCCCTTGTTGGTTGTACCACGCGCCGGTAGCATGTGTGGAACCCTGTTTGCTTTCTAAGACCGAAGAAAAACCGTAAACCATTTGGCGTGACCGAAGACAAGGTCTGTATGTTATGGCTTGCAGCCTGCCCAAGACCTATGTTGGGGGTTTATAACGGGTACCCTGCATCATTGCTGTTATTGGTGCACAAGGACACCTTGTTATTAAAATGTTTGCTATGTTTGCACTTATGTAAATGATAATTTATGTAATGTTTCAAGCCAAGAACCTCCCATAAAGGGAAGCAAAAGTGTTTACCTGTTTAACCTGTTGATATGCATATCCAAAATGTTTTGCACTATCTACCTGTACTGTTTTTGTTTCTTTTCCCAGTCCGGTAGTACTGGATTTAATGGGGGGGGAGAGTAACACCCCAGGTAACTGGTTGTTACTGTCAGGGCCGGCGTCAGCACCCGGCGCACCTGGGCAAGTGCCGGGGCCCATTTTGGCAAGTGTGATCAACTTTTTACTATTGATGCTGCCTATGCAGCATCAATAGTAAAAAGATATAATGTTAAAAAAAACCCCTGCTATTCTCACCATCTGGCGGCCCACGCAGCCTTCCCGATCCTCCCGTTCCCAGTAATGCCTTGCGAAATGACCCCAGATGATGTAGGATCACGCGAGACCGCTACGTCATCACAGGTCATTGTCGCAAAGCATCACTGGGAATGGGAGATGGCGGGAGCATCGCTAAAGCCTGGACTGGATCTTGGGGCTGCCAGAAGGTGAGTATATAACTATTTTTTTATTTTCATTCTTTTTTTAACAGGGTATGGTGCCCACACTGCTATATACTATGTGGCTGTGTTATATACTACGTGGCTGTGCTATATACTAGGTGGGCTATGCTATATATTACGTGGCTGTGTTATATACTACGTGGCTGCTATATACTACGTGGGCTGTGTGATATACTATGTGGTTGTGCTATATACTATGTGGGCTGTGTTATATGCTATGTGGGATTTGCTATATACTATGTGGCTGTGCTCTATGCTACATGGCTGTGCTCTATGCTACATGGCTGTGCTATATGCTATATGGCCGTGCTATATGCTACGTGGCCGTGCTATATGCTACGTTGGCTGTGTTATATACTACGTGGCTGTATTATATACTACGTGGACTGTTATATGCTATGTGGCTGCTATATACTACTTAGCTGCTATATACTACGTGAGCTGTGTTATATGCTACGTGGGCTGTTACATGCTATGTGGCTGTGCTATGCTATGTGGGCTGCTATATGCTACATTTCTGTGCTATATACTATGTGGACTGTGCTATACTGTATGCTACGTGGGCTGTGTTATATACTACGTGGCTGTGCTATATGCTATGTGGCTGTGCTATATGCTACATGGCTGTGCTATATGCTACGTGGCTGTGCTATATACTACGTGGACTGTGTTATACTGTATACTATGTTGGCTGTGTCGTGTCATATACTATGTGGGCTGTGCTATATTCTATGTGGCTGTGCTATATGCTACGTGGCTGTGTTATATACTACGTGGGCTGTGTTATATACTACGTGGGCTGTGTTATATACTACGCAGCTGTGCTATATGCTACGTGGGCTGTGTTATATACTATGTTGGATGTGTTATATACTACGTGGCTGTGCTATATACTACGTGAGCTGTGTTATATACTACATGGGCTGTGTTATATTCTACGTGGCTGTGCTATATGCTACATGGGCTGTGTTATATACTATGTGGGCTGTGTTATATGATCTGTGGCTGTGCTATATACTACATGGGCTGTGCTATATACTACCTGGGCTGTGCTATATGCTATGTGGGCTGTGTTATATACTACTTGGCTGTGCTATATACTACGTGGCTGTGCTATATGCAACTGTAGCGCCCCCACCGCCGCAGGGCCGAGGGGTACCCGGTACCGGGCCTGTGAGTCTCTGTTCTGGGGTTGTCACGGTGGCTAGGCCCGGTCCGTGACCCTGCCGTGGGGCGCACAGTGAAGGATGTGATGGATGAATGATATTAGTGATGCTGTGGTGGTGCGGTGCAGTAAATAACGAGGACACCAGGTTGCAGTCTCTTTACCTCTTTACTGAAGATCTCTGGGTCCTCAGTCCGGAATCCGGATAACCAGGCTGCGCAAGTCCGGCCGGTCCAATGGCACCTCCAGAGTTCTCTTAGCAGGTGGAAATCTGTGCCTTCCTTCTAGCGCTATGTGTTGCGGTCCTTCCCTGCTGTGCTTACAGAAAGTCCCCACAACTGTTGTGTCTGTTTCTTAAGTTCCCTCACAACTCGATTAGATGATGTTCTGCTAATCCTCCGTCCCTCCCTGGTGTTCTGGTTGGGACGGCACCCGTTTGACGGGTAGGCTCGGAGCTCTTCCGGGACCCTAGAGTCGCCCCTCTCCACAGGTTGCCCCCCAAGACTGCATAGGTGATTTAAGTTAGACAGCCTGCCTTAGACTGACTGTCCTGCCGCTGTTTGGAGTATTGCTTGAAGCTGAATGTTATGATACTCCCTCGGCGTTCCGGCCACCGGTAGTGCGCCTCAGTAGGATGTTGCTTCAGTCTTACAGCACGACTCCTACTGGTATTTCTCCTTTTGCGTGATCTCGTTTCTCACTCAGCACAATCTATCTCGCTTCTATTCCTTCCTTGGGCACCGCCGCAACCCTGAGCAGGCGCGGTCCTGTTACGTTCGTTCAAGTTGCCAAGCCTCTGCCAGGATCCCACCCCTGACAGAGACCCTACTGTATCTTCCCCCACAACACCCTCTGCCACAAGGTGTTGCCTGGTTCCAACCCAGTCAGCTTTCTGATCTAACTTCCTGCCTGACCCCCAGTTTACCCACTATGGTGGGGAGTGGCCTAGTGAATAGAACCCTTAGCTCCCCCCGGAGGCCCGACTGTGAAATGTATTGGTGTCTGTGATACCTGATCAGATGAACTCCTTCAGTGCCATCAGACGCACCATAGCTCCCCTTAGCGGCGGAGCCACAGTACTGCAACGACCAGGACTCTGGGGCGCTGCACTCCCCCCTGGTTAAACACAGTACTCCGGGACTGGGAAGAAAACAACAATACAAGTTAGCAAAAAGACATACAGTTTTGTTGAGTGCAATAACAATAAGCATATTTAAACAGGCTTCCCTTTATGGGAGGTGAGGACACTTGAACGTTACAAAACATGGTTAAATATCATAGCAACATGCTATAAATAACTGGCTTCTACCCAACCGGGTATTCTACTAAGTGCAAAATTGTTGAACAATAATTTAACATTGCCTTTAAGGACATACACTCTGAATCCACTAAAGACCTTCTTATAATCACATTATAAGGCAATTTAACTTTTCCATTCCCCTTCTTAAAATCTGCAGGACCGCCTGTCCTAACGGCACCAGACCTACTGCCTCTCCCTTCTATGCAGGACCGCCCCGTTCAGCCCGGGCCTACTGCCTTTTCAACTACTATACACAGTATAGAGCATAACATTACTTTCAGTTTAAGAGCACTGAGCCATTTCTATATGGCTCCTCTGAGGACTCAGGGTTCACCTTCTATCCCCACTATCTATCAACATTATCAAAAACGGTTTCTTTTATCGAACATTAATTCTTCTCATTTTCTTCCTCACTAATATGCATGCTGGACACCACGTCTACCCCTACGGGCCCACTGCATCCTTCTTCTAGCTTTCACTTTCTGTCAGAGAACATCATCAGCATTTCTTTACAATTAACTAGTTGGATACATATAACTTTCTCATAAAAACATTATCATCACCATTTATGTGCATCAAATGAACATCCCCTTTAAGAGGGGACCAAGTCTCTATGAGGTAGCACGTCTTCTCAAGCTACCAGTCCATACTCAGCAAAGGTTCCGGTGTGGTATCTTCACAAAGAGTCCTTTTTGAAGTAAAACCAGTAGGGAGCACCTTTAATAAGGTGCAAACTATGTACAAAAAGTTTGTATCATGCACTGTTCATGATTGCGGCAGTTCTGGAAACTTTGTGCAAAACTTTAGAAAAAGAAACAAAACAGTAGGGATCCCGGGTCAACAAGGAATCCCTTTAAAAGTTAACCCTGGACGGGTTCAGCAGCAAAATCAGGAAACAAACAAGCAGTAAAGAACTATGTACATATTCATGGTATCGAGGTTTATCCTTCTAAACCTGGGGTTGATCTTCGTTCCCCGGCCTCCGCTGCACCTGTACTGGTAGTTGGTCTCTCAGATGCCATCAGATCAGCCGGGTCTGGATTTGAAGGCTAATCCTGCTTGCAAGTTCGGTAGCCGCTACAAGGCGTACAGTGGTGATGGGGACAAGGTCTGGCAAATCAGGATCAGTCACGATCGGGGCAACAGGGGTCGCTCTCTCAGGTTCACACCGTCGAACGTTCCGGGCACACCATCCTCGTGCATTCCGATGACGGGTGTAGGTCACCTGATCCCCCCTTTGTAATGGGTCGCCATTTCGACTGCAGCAGGGGTTTTTTACGTTATAGCTAGTAACAAAGACATCAGTGGGTAGCCCCGGTTCCTGTATGGAGCCCCATCCCCTCTTCGGGTGATAGGCCAACACAGTTCCCCGCTTTACCACGTCTTTCCTGCCAGGAGTGGACTTCTTACGTTGTGTGTCAGGCTGTTCGGTCTCGTCTCGATCTTTCCAGTGTTGTATTAGACATTGCTTATACTGTTCCCAGGTAAGTACCGCAAGGGTGAGACCATCCTCCCGGGTCCCATCCGGCCCGGTCCAGGGGGTGTCCCACCGGAGGATCACCCCGTCTAGGCCCACATCTAGGGGTTCTCCCATCTTGGTTGGTAGCGGAGGCACTAGCTTCCCCATCGCGTTAGAGGTGAGGATGACCCGCTCCACCAAGAAGGAACGATCATTGCTGGGGTGAGGAGCGGTCACAGGAGCGGGATCGGTCAGGGGAGCCGGATCGGTCGGGGGAGCAGAATCGGCCAGGGGAGTAGGGATGCCGTCCATACCTGCGCCTAATGTGATTCCACTGATGTTGCTCCGGCCCGTTGACAAGGACACTGGAATCGGCTGCAGCCCGGACCGCGGCTCCTCCGGAGTCACCTCTTGATGGGACTCCGCCCTCCCTGGTTCCGTGGCTGGGATAGGTTGACTCGGCTCCTCCGCTGGCGGCTCCAAGGAGTTCGGGTCCCTCACCGGCGGTGGACGCGAGTCCGCTTCTGATGGGCGAGGGCAAGCCGGGATCACCTCGCCGTCGCTCGGGCACTTGCTGCTCATCGTCGCTGTTTGGCATTCGGCGGCAATGCATGCACCGGGCTCCGCCATTTCTCCGAGGTCGAGCTCCTCCTTCACCTCGTTCCCGCCGTTGCAAGTCAGGGGGCGGTTCTCCTCTGCTTTGAGGCAGGTCTCCGCTTTGCAGCAAGAGGTGCAGGGGGCGGTCACCGCTTCTGGCGCCACTTTGGTAGTCTCCTCCCATGGCACGCCCCCCTTCTTCTTTGGTGTAGCAATGGCGGCGGTTTTTGGCGGGAAACTTTTGGCGGCAAACAGCACAGCACAGTCTTTGCAATAAAGTACAGTCCAAGCACAATAGATCACAGTAAATCACAGTTCCAAGGCACACATGACCTGATTCTTCAGGCTTAAGTAGATCCTGTTCGTGACGCCAAGTTGTAGCGCCCCCACCGCCGCAGGGCCGAGGGGTACCCGGTACCGGGCCTGTGAGTCTCTGTTCTGGGGTTGTCACGGTGGCTAGGCCCGGTCCGTGACCCTGCCGTGGGGCGCACAGTGAAGGATGTGATGGATGAATGATATTAGTGATGCTGTGGTGGTGCGGTGCAGTAAATAACGAGGACACCAGGTTGCAGTCTCTTTACCTCTTTACTGAAGATCTCTGGGTCCTCAGTCCGGAATCCGGATAACCAGGCTGCGCAAGTCCGGCCGGTCCAATGGCACCTCCAGAGTTCTCTTAGCAGGTGGAAATCTGTGCCTTCCTTCTAGCGCTATGTGTTGCGGTCCTTCCCTGCTGTGCTTACAGAAAGTCCCCACAACTGTTGTGTCTGTTTCTTAAGTTCCCTCACAACTCGATTAGATGATGTTCTGCTAATCCTCCGTCCCTCCCTGGTGTTCTGGTTGGGACGGCACCCGTTTGACGGGTAGGCTCGGAGCTCTTCCGGGACCCTAGAGTCGCCTTAGACTGACTGTCCTGCCGCTGTTTGGAGTATTGCTTGAAGCTGAATGTTATGATACTCCCTCGGCGTTCCGGCCACCGGTAGTGCGCCTCAGTAGGATGTTGCTTCGGTCTTACAGCACGACTCCTACTGGTATTTCTCCTTTTGCGTGATCTCGTTTCTCACTCAGCACAATCTATCTCGCTTCTATTCCTTCCTTGGGCACCGCCGCTACCCGGAGCAGGCGCGGTCCCGTTACGTTCGTTCAAGTTGCCAAGCCTCTGCCAGGATCCCACCCCTGACAGAGACCCTACTGTATCTTCCCCCACAACACCCTCTGCCACAAGGTATTGCCTGGTTCCAACCCAGTCAGCTTTCTGATCTAACTTCCTGCCTGACCCCCAGTTTACCCACTATGGTGGGGAGTGGCCTAGTGAATAGAACCCTTAGCTCCCCCCGGAGGCCCGACTGTGAAATGTATTGGTGTCTGTGATACCTGATCAGATGAACTCCTTCAGTGCCATCAGACGCACCATAGCTCCCCTTAGCGGCGGAGCCACAGTACTGCAACGACCAGGACTCTGGGGCGCTGCACAACCCATTTTGAACTTTTACAAATGTTCTACCTTAATACTTTCTAATATTTACCGTAAAAAGTTCTTCATTAAAAAATTATCATATTCAATGTATGCAGTTTTTTCTTTACAGCAAGTTTAGCTAACAATAAAATGTCTACTGGTAACTGAGGAAGAGGGAGTAGGTCTCAAAAATTTGCATATAAGGGGTTCACTTATATAAAGCCCCTCTGCTGTATGGTATTGTAGAATTTGCAATAGCTATCACTCATGTAAGAAGTGAAATCTGGCATTGTACTATACCTATATTTCTCTTCTGTATCTGTGGTATTGTTAAAGGGGGGCCCACTGAGACTCTTTTGCCTGGGGCCCTCAAAAACCTGGAGCCGGCCCTAGTTACAGTGATGTTACCTTCCTTTCTAGGAGGGTGATGTCATGCCTGGAAGCAAGGAAGATCCCTTTAACAGGTAGTACACCTACATGCAACACATTCTGATTCCAGGCAAGAAGTGGGAGCTCTGAACCCGGTTTCAGGGGTGCTTCCCACAGATATATATATATATACAGTATATATATATATATATATATATATATATATATATATATATATATATATATATATATATATATATATTCTGGTCTGGAGGAGGAGTCAGGCAGTTGGTCCAGGGAGACCAGAGGAGAAGGCTGTAGGAGTGAGAGCTGATCTGGGGTCGTGCAGCCACATGTGGTGCTGCAGCTCCAGGAAAGAGGGAGAAGAGTAACAGACTGGTTGCATTGATAGCAAGTACCAGAGGGAGAAGCACAGGAGAACAAAGGAGCTTGGAGGAGGGCTGTGCCTAGGCTCCCTCCAAGCTGAAGCGCAGGAACCGGGCACCAGGAGCCCGAGGCTGTGTAGTACTCTATGTCCCACAGCAGAACAAGAGGACAGTAGATTTTATGTCGACTGTCTGCATCCCAAACCTGAAGGAACAGCAACACACAGAGCTCAAGTCGTGATGGAGACTCTGTAAAAAGGCTTGAGTCACCTACCATGCAGGTACTGTCCCAGGACAGTAGAGAGAGGACCCTGACAGAAGCCACAGGCAGCAAGGAACTCACTTAAAAGCGCGAGACGGAAGGCTTACGGTTACGAACCTCACCTGGAAAAGGGATCTGTAACTGCTTCCAGGCCGGCCGGACCTCACCAACACCCGTTGCTGGTACCTTGGACAGTGGCTGTCTACCATCAGTAAACCAGGTAAAGAGACTGCAACTCCGTGTCCACCATTTATTTACCGGTACCACACCATCCTTGCCAACCACACGGGAGCCCTGGGGACCCAGCTTCACCTGTGGTAAGCCATACCATCCCTGCTGCCACAAGATCACCCCAGAGGACCCCTTTAAGCAGCGTCGGTCCTCCCTGACCGAGTACCACAGGTGGCGTCACGAATAGGGTTGAGCGAAATGGGTCGACCAATTTCAGAAGTCGCCGACTTTTGGCAAAGTCGGGTTTCATGAAACCCGACCCGACCCCTGTGTGGGGTCGGCCATGAGGTCGGCGATCTTCTGAATCTGGTATCGGGATTCCGATACCGAGTTCCGATATGTTTGCGATATCGGAAATCGGTATCAGAATCCACATTTAAGTGTAAAATAAAGAATTAAAATAAAAAATATTGATATGCTCACCTCTCCGACGCAGCCTGGACATCGCCGCTGGTAACCGGCATCTTCCGTTCCTAAAAATGGCGCTTGAAAGACCTTTCGAATGCTTCACGGCTTGATTGGTCGCGGCGGCCCACGTGACCGCTGAGCGACAAATCACAAGCCGGTGACGTTCTCAGGTCCTGTTCTGGTTCTCAGGTACATGAGAATTACGTCACGGCTTGTGATTGGTCGCTGAGCGGTCACGTGGGCCGCCGCGACCAATCACAAAGCCGTGACGTCATCGGAAGGTCCTTCACGCGTTCATTCTTAAGAAGGAAGGCTGCCGGAAAGAAGCCGAGGGTGAGTATATTCCTATTAGGTATATACTCACCCTCGTACGCGTCCTGCTTCTTTCCGGCAGCCTTCCTTCTTAAGAATGAACGCGTGAAGGACCTTCTGATGACGTCACGGCTTTGTGATTGGTCGCGGCGGCCCACGTGACCGCTCAGCGACCAATCACAAGCCGTGACATAATTCTCATGTACCTGAGAACCAGAACAGGACCTGAGAATTACGTCACTGGCTTGTGATTGGTCGCTCAGCGGTCACGTGGGCCGCCGCGACCAATCACAAGCCGTGAAGCATTCGAAAGGTCTTTCAAGCGCCATTTTTAGGAACGGAAGATGCCGGTTACTACCAGGGTGCGTCAGAGGGTGAGTATATCAATTTTTTTTATTTTAATTCTTTATTTTACACGTAAATATGGATCCCAGGGCCTGAAGGAGAGTTTCCTCTCCTTCAGACCCTGGGAACCATAGTATCCCATTGCACTGCATTGGGTTTCGCGTTTCGGCCGACCCTGACCCCGACTTTTTTATAGGATCGGCCGATTTCACTCGACCCGACTTTTGAGAAAGTCGGGTTTCGTGAAACCCGACCCGATCCTATAAAAATAAAAGTCGCTCAACCCTAGTCACGAATATTTCTTATTTTACAAACTTTATTCAAACCCCTTTAAAGATCCATCCCTTTTAATTGGGCACCCATGGCCATGGACCGGGTCACCGCCGCCGTGACACATCCCTTTAAGTACCGGACCCGGTACCAAGTACCCCATGGCTCTGGCGGGCGCTCCATATGTGATTCTTCAGAATTTGCTATAGTCTTTGCCTGATGAAGGGACTTGCGTAGTCGCGAAAACTTGCAATTTGTTACCATCTTTTCAGTTAGCCATTAAAAGGTAGTAACCAATGAGGACTCTCACGTCTAAATAATTAAAAATTAAATTAAGTCTTACATACAGAAGTCAGAATAACTTTCTATGTTAAAGAGAACCTGTCACCTGAAAACCCACTATTATCTTGCAGATACGGGGTTAATCCTCAGGTCAATAGCATTATGAATCTGCCACTTAGAGCCCTGCTGCCGGGACGAAAGTAACTTTATTCCTCCCGGCAGTATTCAGCGTTCAGTCACCGCTCTGTGTATAGAGAGTGGTGGCTGTAACTGTGCCCCCCAGCACTGACTGACAGCCAACCCTAATGATGAGCCCGCTATCAGTCAGTGCTGGGGATGTTGCTACAGCTGCCACTCTCTCTACACAGAGCGGTGACTGAACCCGCGCTGGTACCACCCCTGTCCTGTGGCTGAAATGGTGAGCCTTCCAGGAGGAATAAAATTCATTTTGTCCTGGTTGCCGGGCTCTCAGTGCGGACTCTCAGCAGCTTCAGAATGCTATTATCTGGCAGATTAACCCCATATCTGCAGGCTAATAGCATTTTTCAAGTGCCAGATTCCCTTTAAATGCTCCATAGGATTACATTGTAAAAATCACTTCAGGGTCAGTCAGAGCTCAGCGTGATCCCGGCCAGTCTTCAGAGCGGTGACGTCACAGAGAAGAACGGCTCTGGACACTGGAGAATGTAGCAGTAGCTGAGTATATTAATACATAACACTACACTACATATACACATTTAATTAATAAAAAAAATGTGGAGTGTTTCTTTAAAGGGTTAAAATTTACTTATAAAAGGCCTCCCTGTAGAAAATATACTGTAGAAATACTAGTGATATGGGGTATCCTGGCTGCTCTCTGGTGTGAAGCAATCCCAGGACTGGAGTATAGTTTTAGGTCGATATTGGATGTAACAATCCAATTCGTCAGGTAATTCGGCTGTGTTCGGCGAATATTGCAACTACAACATTCACCGCCGATTCTAACCCAAACTGAATTTTGAAAAATTCGCTCAACTCTAGTCCTTAGCTTTGCTGTGCTGACTGGGACAAGTTTAGCAGGTCAGAATTTTAGTAAAAGCTATTGTGCCCGTGTTAAGGTACCTTCACATTAAGCGACGCTGCAGCGATAGCGACAACGATGCCGATCGCTGCAGCGTCGCTGTTTGATCGCTGGAGAGCTGTCACACAGACCGCTCTCCAGCGACCAACGATGCCGAGGTCCCCGGGTAACCAGGGTAAACATCGGGTTGCTAAGCGCAGGGCCGCGCTTAGTAACCCGATGTTTACCCTGGTTACCAGCGTAAAATGTAAAAAAAACAAACAGTACATACTTACATTCGCGTCCCCCGGCGTCCGCTTCCTGCACTGACTGAGCGCCGGCCCTAACAGCAGAGCGGTGACGTCACCGCTGTGCTGTGCTTTCACTTTCACTTTACGGCGCTCAGTCAGTGTGGGAAGCAGACGCCGGGGGACGCGAAGGTGAGTATGTACTGTTTGTTTTTTTTACATTTTACACTGGTAACCAGGGTAAACATCGGGTTACTAAGCGCGGCCCTGCGCTTAGTAACCCGATGTTTACACTGGTTACCAGTGTAAAACATCGCTGGTATCGTTGCTTTTGGTGTCAAACACGACGATACACGCCGGTCTGATGACCAAATAAAGTTCTGAACTTTGTTAAACGACCAGCGATATCACAGCAGGATCCTGATCGTTGCTGCGTGCCAAACTAAACGATATCGCTAGCCAGGACGCTGCAACGTCACGGATTGCTAGCGATATCGTTTAGTGTGACGGTACCTTTAGTCTCTATGAGGCAGGATAGCTACTTTACACATGCAGAGGTAAGGCTTTGTATTCATCTGCCATTCCCTGGGCTCTAGAGGGAGAGCTGTACTGTAAGGATATGTTCCCATGGTCAGTAAACACTGCGGGTTGGACGCTGTGTACATTCACAGCGTCCAACCAGCAGTGTCCAGATGTTACAGCATAGGGGATGGGATTTCAAGAAATCCCATGCCCACTATATGTGCAGTGGCGCCCGCTGCTCACCCGCAGAGACGGACATGCGGCGTGTCTTTCCAGACTGCAGCATGTCTATTTATCTTGCGGAGATGCGAGTTTACGCAAGATAAATTTCACCTATACAATGTACTGGGTGCGGTGATTCCACACGGTTCAATTAACCCATGCAGAATCATCTGCATTCAAAAAACAGCAGCGCTTTGGACGCAGCAGACATGTGCTGTGTCCAAAGCGCTGCCTAGTACTGAACGTCTGCACATACCCTAAGGCTACGTCCCCACGGTCAATAATCGGCAGCGCTTTGGACACAGCACATGTCCGCTGCGTCCAAAGCGCTGCTGGCTTTTGAACGCAGGTGATTCCGGCTGTGTTCATTGAACCGTGCGGAATCACCCCACCCAATACATTGGACGGGTGATATTTATATTGCGGAGACTGAGCGTCTCCGCAAGATAAATAGACATGCTGCAGTCTGGAAAGACGTGCCGCATGTCCGTCTCTGCAGGGAAGCCATGAGCGCCAGTGCACGCATAGTGGACATGGGATTTCTTAAAATCCATCCACTATGCCGTAACATCTTGATGCTGCGGATGTACGCAGCATCCAACCCACAGCGTTTACTGAACATACCCTAAGGCAGGGCCGGACTGGCCATTTGGCAATTCTGGCAAATGCCAGAAGGGCCTCTCTGGTTGTGGGCTGCGTTGTCTGCTGCGCTGTTAACAGAATCAGTGTTCTCAAGACCAAGACACCCATACTGTTAAGGGTTGTGATGAAGGTATCTTTAGAAATATTGGCCTTGTAGTAAATCTTGCTTTCCTCCACGCAGGGTAATCTTAGTAATATATCCCACCTGGTGCTTCGGGATTGGAACAGCAAGGGCCTGTGTGATTTCAAATGCCAGGACTGAATTTGAGCCCCAGTCGGTCCCTGCCCTCAGGGCTTGTGCACACATTGCAGATTTAGTGCTCTTTTGCCATGCAGATTTGCTAGCAAAACCTGAAGTGATCCTGATGGCAGCAAAGTGAAAGAGAAACCTGAATTATCATGCACACGTTAAGTATTTTTGACTTGCAGATTTGGTGCAGAAAATAATCTGCAGCATGTCAATTTTCTGTGCCATTTTGCACTGCGTCTTTCACCATTGACCTCACTCAAATCAGTCAAAAAACACAGGGCAAAAACTGCATAAAAAATGTGCATTTTTGCAACTGCGTTTTTCCTGCCAAGAGATGCAGACATGGTGCAGAAATTTCTGCATCCTTTTTCTCAACATGTGCACATAGCCTTTCACCCGGGTATTAATAGTAGATGTCATTCTTTAAAAGTTAACTTTCAGCGAACATAGTGCACACATATCTGGCTCTACTGTCTACGAATACAATGCAGGAAGGAAATGTGTATGACCAGTGTGACCACCTAAATGAAATAGGTGCAAAATTTAAAAGCAAGGCACTATTTTTGTTCTGCAATGCAAAGGCAATGTCTCATGTATTCAATTAGATTTAAAAGGATTGTCCGGCCTTACAGTACAAGTCTGCAGTCACTGCACTGTGAGGATTCTCCTTTTGTCGGCAGTATATGGTCAAAAGACAGCTTACCCTACGTTCACATTAGCGGCGGGCGCCGCAGTGGCGCCGCATGCGTCATGCGCCCCTATATTTAACATGGGGGCGCATGGACATGCGTCGCACTTGCGTTTTGCGCCGCATGCTTCGCTGCGGCGCCCGCGTCCGGGCGCAGAGGACGCAGCAAGTTGCATTTTTGCTGCGTCCAAAATCAATTAAAAAAAGGACGCATGCGGCGCAAAACGCAGCGTTGTGCATGCGTTTTGCTGCGTTTTTTGTTTGCGTTGTGCGCTGCGGGGCCGACGCTGCGGCGCACAACGCAAATGTGAACGTAGCCTTATAATGTGATTTGCATACTTCCAGACACATTCTGACTAGACGTGTCTGGCCTTGCTCAATACACTTGCATGGAGAGGCCGCCCACATCTAGTCGGTACATGACTGCATGAATGCAAATCACATACTTGCTGTCATCCACCCACAGCTAGAGAATCCTCATAGTGCACATGCTGTGGGGATTCACAAGTCTGCAGTCACAGAGTGACTTCTGCCCCAAGTCCAGACAACCCTTTTAACCCCTTTACGACCTATGATGTATAGGTAAATCATAGGTCTAGTTCCCTTTCTTTGATGCAGGCTCCAGCGCTGAACCCGCATCTTTTCAGGCACGACCGTTGATTTGAGCCCCTAACAGCCTTATGTGGAATCGTGATCCACCAGCAGTTGTTAACATGTTAAATGCCGCTGTCAATCTCTGACAGCATCATTTAACATGGGCCCATCAACGCCCCTGCCGCATGATCATGAGGGTTGGCATGACAACTGGGGGCCTGCGGGAAACCCCAGTGGTTGTCATTGCAGATCTGCTATGAGCGCTGGCCCATGGCCAGCATTCATAGCAGATGATCATTTCTGCTACACATAGATAGGCTGCAACCCTACTATGTGTAGCACAAGCGATCAGAAGATCGCAGCTCAAGTCTCCTAAAGAGACTATTGTAAAGTAATTGTTAAAAGTAAAAAAAAAAAGAAAAGAAAACATAAAACATTTTAATCACCCCCCTTCACCCCATTCAAAATAAAACATAAAAAAATACACATATTTGGTATTGCTGTGAGAATTGTGCGATCTAACAAAATATAAAAATAATTAATGCAATCAGTAAATGGCAAAAAAAAAATCCAAGAGCCAGAATTACGTTTTTTTGGTCTCTGCAACATTGCAATAAAATACGATGCTTTCATCGCCTGTTATTGTATCTACCCCAAAATGGTATCAGTTAAAAAATCAGCTCGGCACACAAAAGATAATCCCTCACCCGGCCCCAGATCCTGAAAAAATGGAGAAGCTACGGGTCTCAGAAAATGGCGCTTTTTTTTTTTTCTTTTTTACAAACTTTGGATTTTTTTCACTACTGAAATAACAAAGAACCTATACATATTTGATATCTACATACTCATACTAACCTGGGGAATCATAATGGTAGGCCGGTTTTAGCATTTGGGGAACATTTAAAAAAAAACAAAAACAGCAAATTGCACTTTTTTTTGCAACTTCACCCCACGTGGAATTTTTTCACATTTTCCAGTACACTATATGGTAAAACCAATGGTGTTATTAAAAAGTACAACTTGCTCAGCAACAATCAAGCCCACCCATGGCCATATTGACGGAAAAATAAAAGTACGGCTCTGGGAAGAAGAGGAGCAAAAATGGGAAATCTCAAGGTGGTGAAGGGGTTAAGTTAAAATAGGTGAGGATGTAAAAACAACTTATAAGATTGTTTCTTTCTTCTTGTTAATAGCATGCAAAAAACTAAATGGCACCGTGACCCCCACACATCGCAAGAACAAAATTAAGAAATCCCCTTTGTTCAATTCCATGAGTTTCTAGCACAGTATCAAACTGCACAGATGAAGATGTGACGTTTGGTAAAGGTCAAAAGGGGGAATTTACTAATATTAGCGTTTCATATGCTAGTCGTAGACAGAAGCCCTTAGGAATAGGACGCGCCAAATATATTACAGTAAGTGTCCGCCTTTTTATAAACCTGATGCTGATTGGGCTATCTTTGCGCTACATAGTGAAGTCTATGCTGGCCTCTCTAGTATAAGCCTTCTTCTGTAGTAAGTCTAGTCTTTGGGCTTATGGTAGGTCTCATACAGCGTTTACAACAATGGCATAAGCTACATAAAATTAATAATAAAATCACTAGTTATTGTGCAAAATAGATGTGCTGAAATGAGTGCTTTTTTTTTCCTGCCAGAAAACGGGAGCAAGTAGCCTAATAAATTTCCCCCAAAGCATCTGAAGTTGCTTAACAAAGTACAGCAGCCCCTTTGTGCCTGGACCTGGGATGCCAGCAGTCCCGCAAGGTGCCACTAACCACCTCGCAGAAATAAGAAACGTGGCTTTTTTTCCCCATTAATCATCATCTCTGTAGGGTTGGGCAAAGAATTCACATCTTTCTTTTCCACAGTTGGGCTGATAATTTAACTGAGCACAAGTTAAAAATGTCACAGGAACCAATTTACAAGCAAAGGCATAAAATACAGCGGTGTCCAAAAGCTTTGGTGGCTTCTCCATTCTTGTATGTTCTATGTAGTCATTTATTTTGGCAGGAGTCATCTAACCGTGCACAACCGTGTGATTTATATGATATTTTTTGCCTTGCTAGCAGCAGCTTAACCCTTCTAATGCTGAACATAGATCTCAGCATCAGGACCCCAGAACTTGCTGCTGTGATATGCATGGGACTTCTACAAATTGCTGAACTATCTACATCTATCCCCAAGCCCCTCAGTGCTAATTTTAATCAATTTTATCTACTGTCTCACTGTGGATGTACATGTATAAATGGTGTATGACCTAAAGACTCTGAATGCCATGTTGGAGTAGACCTTATTTAATATTAAATTGGTACTTACCTTTTGGTAACGTGCTCCGGTTTTGACTTGTTCTTGAAATCTGGATCAAGCAGAGATGTTGCTTCAGATATTATATCAGCCGTTGCGTAACTTTGGTTGCTCATTAACCCATCAGTGTGGGCCCCTCTCTGTTCAGAATGTTCTGTGACCACTCGCTGTTCTTTATTTACATTTTGTAGGGCCACCAACATGGCCCACCTGCACTCGGACCCCAGGCAGGAGAAGGGATTTCATCATATGTTGAACTCTTCGCTTCATATTAAAGCAGAAAGACAAAACCTAAACAAACAAGGGAGACGTCTTGTGTTATTGGAAAAGCAGGAGGCTTAACATCTGTTTCCTAGGGAGAAGTAATGCAAGCTCAGTCTGTATTAAGCTGGTATTATCATGTAGAAACCATTATTTGCGAACACAGATGTAAACTTTTTTTCTGTTTTTATTACAAAACGTTAGAAAGTCACATGAAGTTGCTTCATGTCACAAGTGGAAAAAAATTACAAATATTTATCCGGGCAATGATAACCAAAACCTGAAAATTCAGGTTTAAACGCAGTTCTAGAATCAAATCAAAGTCCTCCACATGGGTTTCCAGCAAGCGTAGATAGCTAGACAGGTTTCAAACATGCTCGAAGGCTTTTTTGTGCATAGATATCTATTTTCCGTGGATTCCACATGGAATCTGCCTATTAAGTCTGCTCATATAAAGAACCTACGGCGCAGCCATGTCAAAACGACATGTTCCGTCTTACGTCACATCTTTTAACAGTTTGAGTTCATAGAATTATAGAATGGTAGAGTTGGAAGGGACCTCCAGTGTCATCGTGTCCAACCCTCTGCTCAATGCAGGAGTCACTAATCCCATCTCAGACAGATATCTGTCCAGCCTCTGTTTGAAGACTTCCATTGAAGGAGAACTCACCACCTCTCGTGGCAGCCTGTTCCACTCATTGATCACCCTCACTGTCAAAATGTTTTTTTTTTTCTAATATCTAATCTGTATCTTCTCCCTTTCAGTTTCATCCCATTACGTCTAGTGTTTCCATGTGCAAATGAGAATAATGATCCATCTACATTGAAATCCCTTCAGATATTTGTAGACAGCTGCTAAGCTCTTCTTAGCCTTCTTTTCTGCAAGCTAAATATTCCCATTTGCATTATTTGAGGTGTGCAAGCAATGCATTTCTTTGTTATTTTGACCATTTCTCATTTTCAGAACATAAATACAAAATGTATTGCTTGGAAATTCGGAGACATGTTGTCAGTAGTAATTTACCTTTTACTCTAAATTATACCTATAAAGAGAAAAATCAGACAAACTGGAAATTTTGCAGTGGTCTCTCAATTTTATATATATATATATATATATATATATATATATATATATATATATATATATATATATATATATATATATATATATATATATGTATATATATATATATATATATATATATATATATGTATATTCTTTGGAAAATGAAAGGTGGAATCTGATTGGTTGCTAAGGGCAACTGAGTCAGTTTCACAGATCCAGTTTTCACAGATAAATCTCCCCCAAATCTGTTTTTCTTTTCAGATAATTCAGATAACCCATAATGGCAAATAATTTAAATACAGATCAAAGAAAATGGATTGTAAAAGAGTATTGGAAATCTCAAAATGCTGAAACAGTTAGAGTAAATTGGGTTGAAACATTTGGTACTCAAGCCCCAAAGAGACAAACCATTTACCACATTCGTGACAAATTCGATGCCACTGGCTCAATCCTTAATGCTCCAAAAACTGGGCGACCCAAAACAGCCTGTACAGAAAATAATAAACAACTTGTTGCTGAAACATTTGTTCTGAGTCCAAAAAAGTCCACCAGAAGAGTCTCTTTAGAATTGGGAATTTCACGAGCTTCCATCATGCGAATCCTGAAATCTATTGGGTGGAAAGCTTATCGTCCACGTCTAATTCATGGTTTATTGGAGGATGATCCAGACAGGTGGCTGCAATTTAGTGAGATTATGCTTAACGATATGGAAGAAAATCCAGTAATTTTAGATAACATTATGTGGAGTGATTATCTGGCCATATTAACAGATATAATTGTATTTACTGGTATGAGAACATGCATTTAACATTAGAGCAACAACTAAATGAGCCTGGTGTCAATGTTTGGGGTGCTATTTCAAGTTTTGGTGTTTTTGGACCATTTTTTTTGGATGGAACAGTCACAGGAGATAAGTATCTCGAAATTCTAATGAATCAAGTTTTTCCCCAGTTACAGCAACAGCCTAATTCAAATGACCTTTATTTCCAACAAGATGGGGCCCCTCCACATTATTCAAGAGTAGTCCGCGAGTATCTTGATGAAACATTTCCTAATAAATGGATTGACGGAAGAGGCCCACTTGATTGGCCGGCTCGTTCACCAGACTTGACCTCAATGGATTTTTTCTTTTGGGGAGTACTCAAGAACAAAATTTATAGTCGTAAACTAAAAAGTGTCAGTGATTTGAAAAATTACATAAGAGATGCATTTCCAGAAATTAATACCCAAAGAGACTTGTGCAAAAATGTTTGTCGAAGCGTAAGAGACAGACTTCAACGCTTTGCAAATTGTGATGGAAAACAGTTTGAGCACCAGTGTTGATAAATTGAAGGGCTTTTGTATTATTGTTCAGAATAAAATTTAATTGTCAATGTTATGCTTGTGGTAGTAAATATAATTTTATATATAAATCAAAATAAATGTTATTATTTTCTGTCCACCTACTTTTGGACCACCCTGTATATGTGTATATATATATATATATACTAGATGGTGGCCCGATTCTAACGCATCAGGTATTCTGGAATATGTATGCGTAGTGTATAGCACAGCCCACACAGTACATTGCGCAGCCCACGCAGTACATTGCGCAGCCCACGCAGTACATTGCGCAGCCAACGCAGTACATTGCGTAGCCCATGCAGTACATTGCGCAGCCAACGCAGTACATTGCGCAGCCAACGCAGTACATTGCGCAGCCCACGCAGTACATTGCGCAGCCTATGCAGCACATTGCGCAGCCCGCGTAGTACATTGCGCAGCCCACGTAGTACATTGCGCAGCCCACGTTGTACATTGCGCAGCCCACGTTGTACATTGCGCAGCCCACGTAGTATATTGCGCAGCCCACCTTGTACATTGCGCAGCCCACGTTGTATATTGCGCAGCCCACGTTGTATATTGCGCAGCCCACGTTGTATATTGCGCAGCCCACGTTGTATATTGCGCACCCCACGTAGTGTATTGCGCAGCCCACGTTGTATAGTCACGTAGTATATTGCCAAGCCACGTAGTATATTGCACAGCCCACGTAGTATATAGCACAGCCCATGTAATATATTGCCCAGCCACGTAGTATATAGCACAGCCCATTTAGTATATTGCCCAGCCACGTACTATATTGCCCAGCCCATGTAGTATATTGCCCAGCCATGTAGTATATAGCACAGCCCATGTAGTATATTGCCCAGCCACGCAGTATAAAGCACAGCCCATGTAGTATATTGCCCAGCCCATGTAGTAAATTGCCCAGCCACGTAGTATATAGCACAGCCCATGTAGTATATTGCCCAGCCCATGTAGTATATTGCCCAGCCACGTAGTATATTGCCCAGCCCATGTAGTATATTGCCCAGCCCATGTAGTATATTGCCCAGCCACGTAGTATATTGCCCAGCCACGTAGTATATTGCCCAGCCACGTAGTATATAGCACAGCCCATGTAGTATATTGCCCAGCTCATGTAGTATATTGCCCAGCCATGTAGTATATTGCCCAGCCCACATAGTATACAGCTATGTGGGCATCATATCCCTGTTAAAAAAATAAATAAAATAAAAAATACCTATATACTCACCTTCCGGAGCCCCCGGATCCAAGCAAAGCGGTTACCGACGCTGCTCGTGCGCTCCGGTCTCAAGAGTGCATTGCGGTCTCGCGAGATGACATCATCTCGCGAGATCGCAGCATGGACCGGTTACCGGAGCGTCGTGAGCAGGAAAGGCCTGTTGTCGATCCGGGGGCCGACGGACGGTGAGTATAGGATGATTTTTTATTTTTTTTTATTATTTTTAACATAGGCAGCATGAATAGTAAAAAGTTGGTCACACAGGGTTAATAGCAGCAGTAACGGAGTGCATTACACCGCGGCATAACGCTGTCCGTTACCGCTGCCATTAACCCTGTGTGAGGGCAGACTGGAGGGGAGTACGGAGCGGGCACTGACTGCGGGGAGGAAGGAGCGGCCATTTTTCTGCCGGACTGTGCCCGTCGCTGATTGGCCATGGCTGTTTTGCCACGACCAATCAGCAACTTGGATTACATGACAGACAGAGGCCGTGACCAATGAATATCCGTGACAGACAGACAGACAGAAGGACGGAAGTGACCCTTAGACGTTTATATAGATAGATATATACAGTGCTGTGCAAATTAATTGGGACAAAGCATTTTTTAAGTAAAATCGTAAGTTGGTTACCAGTCAGTGATTCAAACCAGTTTTAATACATAATAAATAAATCTTGGTCAACTAGCCAGTGGAAAAAGGTAATTTTCAGAATTAGTATGTAACAGTGCATTATAACATTTTATTTTTTTTGCTTTGTCCCAATTAATTTGCACAGCACTATATTATATATATATATATATATATATATATATATATATATATATATATACAGTGGGGCAAAAAAGTATTTAGTCAGTCAGCAATAGTGCAAGTTCCACCACTTAAAAAGATGAGAGGCGTCTGTAATTTACATCATAGGTAGACCTCAACTATGGGAGACAAACTAAGAAATAAAAATCCAGAAAATCACATTGTCTGTTTTTTTATCATTTTATTTGCATATTATGGTGGAAAATAAGTATTTGGTCAGAAACAAACAATCAAGATTTCTGGCTCTCACAGACCTGTAACTTCTTCTTTAAGAGTCTCCTCTTTCCTCCACTCAGTGGCGTAACTACAAAGTTATGGGCCCCGGTGCGAACTTCCAAATGGGGCCCCCCCCCCCGCCATAAAATTCAATGTAACCCCCATAGAATACAATGCAGCCCCCCTCATAGTATAATGCAGCCCCTCCATACAGGGGCAGTGAGAAAGACACGAGCAAATGGTGACTAGGGGGCAGGGGAGAGGGCACAAGTGGGCAAGGAAGACAGGCACAAGGGGACACATGGGGGCTAGGAGGCAGGGGAGAAGGTTACAAGGGGACTAGTGGGCAAGGGAGACTGACACAAGGGGACAATGGAGACTGACACAAGGGGCACATGGGGACAAGTGGGCAAGGGAGACTGACACAAAGGGCACATGGGGACTAGTGGACAAGGGAGACTGGCACACGGGGACACACGGGGACAAGGGACAAGCACAAGGGGACAAGGGAGACAGGCACAAGGGGACACACAGGGACTAGTGGGCAAGAGACTGACACAAGGGATACAAGCACAAGGGGACACACAGGGACAAGTGGGAAAGGGAGACTGACACACAGGGACTAGTGGGCGAAGGAGACTGACACAAGCACAAGGGGACAAAGGAGACTGACACAAGCACAAGGGGACATAGGAGACAGGCACATGGGGACACACAGGGACTAATGGGCAAGAGAGACTGGCACATGGGGACACAAGCATAAGGGAGACAGGCTCAAGGGGACACACGGCCCCCTGACCTGCCAGAGCCGCTTGCAGCTGTGACCGTGGTAGTTACGCCGCTGCCTCACACACACACATACTACAGATATCACACACACACATCATACTACAGATATCACACACACACACTACAGATATCACACACACACTACAGATATCACACACACACATCATATTACAGTTATCACACACATACTACAGATATCAAACACACACTACAGATATCACACACACACACACACACACACACACACACACACATATCACACACATACTACAGTTATCACACACACACTACAGATATCACACACACACATACTACGGATATCACACACACACACACACACACACACACACACACACACACACACACCAGCTCATATACACAACTCACAATCTCCTCTCTGGTACAGGGGTGGCTGATGTAAACCGGCTGCAGCTCCTCAGCTTCTCCTGACTAAAGCGGCTCTGTCCCGCACCTCCCCCCTGCTCTCGCCTTCTGTCCCGGGGTTATTTTGGCTTTCTCTTAAATACGATCTCATTCAGAGGTACATGAGATGTATGAGGGGGAAAAATCAGATTGAGAAGCTGTCTCATCGTGATGACTGGAGCTGCTTCCTGTCTCTCACGTGCCCCGGCTGCCCCCTTCCCCTAGATACGCCTCGGACTGTTGCTGTGCAGGAGGAATCCCCTGCACTGCAATATGGTGTTGGGTGCCAGCACAGCCCGCACAGTGGTCTATCCAGCACAGCCCGCACAGTGGTCTATCCAGCACAGCCCGCACAGTGGTCTATCCAGCACAGCCCGCACAGTGGTCTATCCAGCACAGCCCGCACAGTGGTCTATCCAGCACAGCCCGCACAGTGGTCTATCCAGCACAGCCCGCACAGTGGTCTATCCAGCACAGCCCGCACAGTGGTCTATCCAGCACAGCCCGCATCTCTCGCCCCCCCCGAGAATGCCCCCACAGTCCAGTAAAAAAACAAAAAAACACTCTCCTTACCTTTCCTCTTGCCAGCGTTGCTTCCTGCTCCGATCTCAGGCTCGGCTGCAGTCTGCCCGGGACACAGCAGGTGCGCGATGATATGATGTCATCGCGCACCTGCAGCGTCAGAGGCAGAGCGGGGAATGATGGGAGAGGGAGCGTCTGTAGACGCTCTCTCCTCCGTCATTGCATTTAACTGTACCGGCGTCATAGACGCCGGTATAGTTGAATGCGACGGCGGGGGGGGGGGGTGAGTCGGTGGCGGGGGGAGGCGGATCGAGCAGCCCATGACTGGCACCGGCTCTTCTGGCATTTGCCAGAAGTGCCCGATGGCCAGTCCGGCCCTGCTCTGACCTGCCGGCCCCGGGCCCCTGACCTGCCGGGCCCGGTCGCAGTGGCAACCGCGGTAGTTACGCCCCTGTCCATACTGTACAATGGCCACACATAGTGCTCTATACTGTACAATGGCCACACATGATGCTCCATACTGTACAATTGGCCACACATGATATTGCCTACAGTATAATGGCCACACATAGTTACTCCTACACACGCGGCTGAGCTCCGTACACATTGCACATGCGGCTCCCCTCCGTACACCTCGTACACACCCGGCTCCGCTCCGTACACCTTGCACACACGGCTCCGCTCCGTATACCTCGTACACACATGGCTCCGATCCGTACACCTCGTACACACACGGCTACGCTCCGTACACCTCGTACACACACGGCTCCGCTCCGTATACCTCATACACACGGCTCCGCTCCGTACACCTCGTACACACACGGCTCCGCTCCGTACACCTTGCACACACGGCTCCGCTCCGTATACCTCGTACACACATGGCTCCGCTCCGTACACCTCGTACACACACGGCTCCGCTCCGTACACCTTGCACACACGGCTCCGCTCCGTATACCTCGTACACACATGGCTCCGCTCCGTACACCTTGCACCGTACTCCGTGTACGGAGCGGAGCCGTGTGTATGAGGTATACGGAGCGTAGCCGTGTGTGTACGAGGTGTACGGAGCGTAGCCGTGTGTGTACGAGGTGTACGGAGCGTAGCCGTGTGTGTACGAGGTTTACGGAGCGTAGCCGTGTGTGTACGAGGTGTACGGAGCGTAGCCGTGTGTGTACGAGGTGTACGGAGCGTAGCCGTGTGTGTACGAGGTGTACGGAGCGTAGCCGTGTGTGTACGAGGTGTACGGAGCGTAGCCGTGTGTGTACGAGGTGTACGGAGCGTAGCCGTGTGTGTACAAGGTGTACGGAGCGTAGCCGTGTGTGTACGAGGTGTACGGAGCGTAGCCATGTGTGTACGAGGTATACGGAGCGGAGCCGTGTGTGCAAGGTGTACGGAGCGGAGCCGGGTGTGTACGAGGTGTACGGAGGGGAGCCGCATGTGCAATGTGTACGGAGCTCAGCCGCGTGTGTAGGAGTAACTATGTGTGGCCATTATACTGTAGGCAATATCATGTGTGGCCAATTGTACAGTATGGAGCATCATGTGTGGCCATTATACAGTATAGAGCACTATGTGTGGCCATTGTACAGTATGGACAGGGGCGTAACTACCGCGGTTGCAGCGGTCGCCACTGCGACCGGGCCCGGCAGGTCAGGGGCCCGGGGCCGGCAGGTCAGAGCAGGGCCGGACTGGCCATCGGGCACTTCTGGCAAATGCCAGAAGAGCCGGTGCCAGTCATGGGCTGCTCGATCCGCCTCCCCCCGCCACCAACTCACCCCCCCCGCCGTCGCATTCAACTATACCGGCGTCTATGATCTCCGTACACCTCGTACACACACGGCTCCGCTCCGTACACCTTGCACACACGGCTCCGCTCCGTATACCTCGTACACACATGGCTCCGCTCCGTACACCTCGTACACACGCTGCTCCGCTCCGTACACCTCGTACACACACGGCTCCGCTCCGTACACCTCGTACACACACGGCTCCGCTCCGTACACCTCGTACACACACGGCTCCGCTCCGTACACCTTGCACACATGGCTCCGCTCCGTATACCTCGTACACACATGGCTCCGCACACCTCGTACACACACGGCTCCGCTCCGTACACCTTGCACACATGGCTCCGCTCCGTACACCTCGTACACACACGGCTCCGCTCCGTACACCTTGCACACACGGCTCCGCTCCGTATACCTCTTACACACATGGCTCCGCTTCGTACACCTCGTACACACCCGGCTCCGCTTCGTACACCTCATACACACCCGGCTCCACCTTGTACACCTCATACACACCCAGCTCCGCCTTGTACACCTCATACACACACGGCTCCGCTCCGTACACCTCATACACACCCAGCTCCGCCTTGTACACCTCATACACACACGGCTCCGCTCCGT
Source organism: Ranitomeya variabilis (assembly GCF_051348905.1). NCBI lineage: Eukaryota > Metazoa > Chordata > Amphibia > Anura > Dendrobatidae > Ranitomeya > Ranitomeya variabilis. Next base: position 641,065,845 of record NC_135233.1, read on the forward strand.
ACACCTCGTACACACCCGGCTCCGCCTTGTACACCTCATACACACACGGCTCCGCTCCGTACACCTCATACACACCCAGCTCCGCCTTGTACACCTCATACACACACGGCTCCGCTCCGTACACCTCATACACACCCAGCTCTGCCTTGTACACCTCATACACACCCAGCTCTGCCTTGTACACCTCATACACACCCGGCTCTGCCTTGTACACCTCATACACACCCGGCTCTGCCTTGTACACCTCATACACACCCGGCTCCGCCTTGTACACCTCATACACACCCGGCTCCGCCTTGTACACCTCATACACACACGGCTCCGCTCCGTACACCTCATACACACCCGGCTCCGCCTTGTACACCTCATACACACACTGCTCCGCTCTGTACACCTCATACACCCACGGCTCCACTCCGTACACCTCATACACACACGGCTCCGCTCTGTACACCTCATACACACACTGCTCCGCTCTGTACACCTCATACACACACGGCTCCGCTCCGTACACCTCATACACACCCGGCTCCGCCTTGTACACCTCATACACACACGGCTCCGCTCCGTACACCTCATACACACACGGCTCCGCCTTGTACACCTCATACACACACGGCTCCGCTCCGTACACCTCATACACACCCGGCTCCGCCTTGTACACCTCATACACACACTGCTCCGCTCTGTACACCTCATACACACACGGCTCTGCCTTGTACAACTCGTACACACCCGGCTCCGCTCCATACACCGCATACACACCCGGCTCCGCTCCGTGCACCTCGTACACACCCGGCTCCGCTCCGTACACCTCGTACACACCCGGCTCCGCCTTGTACACCTCATACACACACGGCTCCGCTCCGTACACCTCATACACACACGGCTCCGCTCCGTACACCTCATACACACACGGCTCCGCTCTGTACACCTCATACACACACTGCTCTGCTACATCCACACAAACCCCTCCTGACCTCACACAAAAGCTTACCCTCCTCCAGCACGATGACAACCAGCACTGCACTACTGTCCTACACTACACGGAAGCCCTTGATCATGTGACTCCGACTCCTCCCCTCCTGTGACCTCATCCTAGGTCCTGTGCGCACAGAGCAGCTGCAGCCATAGTTGTGGTGTGCGGCTCTCTGCGGTGGAGGGGCTCTGCTGCCGTGACAAGTGCAGTCCCACCCGTGATCGCGCATGCACTGAGAGAGTGCACGCGCACCAGGGCCTGTAAAGAAGGTTTATAAAGGGCCGGCGGCCCATTTTGTAGCTCAGAGTTCTTAGGGGCCCCTAAGCACTGCGGGCCCCGTCGCAATTGCGACCCCTGCGACCGCGGTAGTTACGCCCCTGCCTCCACTCATTACCTGTAGTAATGGCACCTGTTTAAACTTGTTATCAGTATAAAAAGACACCTGTTCACACCCTCAAACAGTCTGACTCCAAACTCCACTATGGTGAAGACCAAAGAGCTGTCAAAGGACACCAGAAACAAAATTGTAGCCCTGCACCAGGCTGGGAAGACTGAATCTGCAATAGCCAACCAGCTTGGAGTGAAGAAATCAACAGTGGCAGCAATAATTAGAAAATGGAAGACATTCAAGACCACTGATAATCTCCCTCGATCTGGGGCTCCACGCAAAATCCCACCCCGTGGGGTCAGAATGATCACAAGAACGGTGAGCAAAAATCCCAGAACCACGCGGTGGGACCTAGTGAATGAACTGCAGAGAGCTGGGACCAATGTAACAAGGCCTACCATAAGTAACACACTACGCCGCCAGGAACTCAGATCCTGCAGTGCGAGACGTGTCCCACTGCTTAAGCCAGTACATGTCCGGGCCCGTCTGAAGTTTGCTAGAGAGCATTTGGATGATCCAGAGGAGTTTTGGGAGAATGTCCTGTGGTCTGATGAAACCAAACTGGAACTGTTTGGTAGAAACACAACTTGTCGTGTTTGGAGGAAAAAGAATACTGAGTTGCATCCATCAAACACCATACCTACTGTAAAGCATGGTGGTGGAAACATCATGCTTTGGGGCTGTTTCTCTGCAAAGGGGCCAGGACGACTGATCCGGGTACATGAAAGAATGAATGGGGCCATGTATCGTGAGATTTTGAGTGCAAACCTCCTTCCATCAGCAAGGGCATTGAAGATGAAACGTGGCTGGGTTTTTCAACATGACAATGATCCAAAGCACACCACCAGGGCAACGAAGGAGTAGCTTCGTAAGAAGCATTTCAAGGTCCTGGAGTGGCCTAGCCAGTCTCCAGATCTCAACCCTATAGAAAACCTTTGGAGGGAGTTGAAAGTCCGTGTTGCCAAGCGAAAAGCCAAAAACATCACTGCTCTAGAGGAGATCTGCATGGAGGAATGGGCCAACATACCAACAACAGTGTGTGGCAACCTTGTGAAGACTTACAGAAAACGTTTGACCTCTGTCATTGCCAACAAAGGATATATTACAAAGCATTGAGATGAAATTTTGTTTCTGACCAAATACTTATTTTCCACCATAATATGCAAATAAAATGATAAAAAAACAGACAATGTGATTTTCTGGATTTTTTTTTCTCAGTTTGTCTCCCATAGTTGAGGTCTACCTATGATGTAAATTACAGACGCCTCTCATCTTTTTAAGTGGTGGAACTTGCACTATTGCTGACTGACTAAATACTTTTTTGCCCCACTGTATATATATATATATATATATATATATATATATATGTATGTATATGTGTGTATTTTGAAGAATATTTCCTTTGAAAACGATGTGTAAATGACAGAGAATTTCTCTATGTAAAGGCTCATGTTAAAATCACATTGCAATCGCACTGCATTCGGATGTAAATTGGATGCTAGGTGTGAAAAATCGGATGACACTCTTGTGCGAATCGGGCTGATTTTTCATACGTTTAGTGTGACTCCAGCCTTAAGCTTAGAGTTCAGGAACCCTGAAGCAGATAAAAGAAGTGACTTGACCATTCTTCATGAGTCTTCCACTATAATGCCACCTACTTTCTATACTTCCCCCCAAAAATAAAAAAAACACAAAAATTGAGCTTAACTTGAGTTGGTACACATGCAGAGGTTAAACGCATGTTCACATTGGCCACAAAACATTAAAACCTACAAGAGAAAAAAGTAAGCAAAAACCCTGATGTAACTAAGTAAAAAAGCAAACGTGCATTTAAATAACAGAGTTTTTAGTAATACTGTTTTTTTTAATCAAAAAATAGCACAAAAGCCATCCCACCTCGTCAAGGTAACTCTGATTGGGACAGTCCTACACTGTCTAATATTAAATCCTTACCATGTGTCAATCTTGACCTCAGTGTGAATAAGGGCAGACAAAAGTACTGGGCCCAACCAGTGAAACACCAGACTGGGGAAGCCTTATATATAATCTCTAGCTCAGGCCTGTTTCACACGTCAGTGGCTCCGGTACGTGTGGTGACAGTTTTCTCGCGTACCGGAGACACTGACTCACATAGACACATTAAAATCAATGTGTCTCTGCACATGGCAGCGTGTTTTCACGGACCGTTTGTCCGTTTGAAAAACACGGAGACATGTCAGTGTTCGTGGGAGCGCACAGATCACACGGACCCATTAAAGTCAATGGGTCCGTGTAAAACACGTACCGCACACGGATGCTGTCCGTGTGCCGTCCGTGTGCCGTGCAGGAGACAGCGCTACAGTAAGCGCTGTCCCCAGCGTGGTGCTGAAGCCGCCATTCATCCCTTCTCTCCAGCAGCGTTCGCTGGAGAGAAGGAATGAAAAATCAATGTTTTTTTATTATTTTTGTCTTTAAAATCAAGTTCCTTGTCACCTCCCCCCTCGCACAGGGGGTGGGCCCGGGTGGGCCCGCCCACAGGAAATGAGGGGGTGGAAATGAGGGGGTGGAAATGAAGGGGTGGGCCCGCCCGCTAGAAATGAGTGGGGGTGGGCCCGCCCACAAAACATTAAAACATACAAGAGAAAAAAGCAAAAACCCCGATGTAACTAAGTAAAAAATCAAAACTGCATTTAAATAACAGAGTTTTTAGTAATACTGGTTTTTTTTTTTAATTTGTTTATTAACAACAAAATAAACTATGTTACATACACATTTGTATCCATCATTATTGAACATAATATATAGTACATATAATTTATGCATTGCTAAACATACAATAAAATGCATATTTTATTTATAACAAGTGTTATCTTGTAACTATATATTGTTTATGTTAGGTCATCTGCACCATATGTGTTATGTAAATAGAAACATAAAATCATACATCTTGAATTATAACTGTAACTGCTCTAACTACTAATTCGCCGCATTAAAAAAAAATGGAAAGGAAAAAAAAACTCTACCTCGTATCTGTCCCCCATGCAATGTCCCCAACCAGCACCAAAGCCAATCATGACATATCTATAGAGTAAGATGGGAAGAATTCCATCTACCCCAGATTTTTTCACATTTTCCCGGACACCCTTTGTTCTGATACAGTGTACTTTCATATGGAATAATCGAATTTACCAGGTCGATCCAAGTTCTCAGAGATGGACATGAGCTCCCCATCCACCGCAGTGCCAATACCTTCCGTGCCATAAAGAGCGTCTATCGTAAGAAAATATCAATATAATGATGCCAAGTCTCCTCCTCCCATACTCCAAATATACAAATTAATGGATCAAGGGGAACAGGAATTAATAGCAAGGACGTTAATAGTGACGTCACCTCTTTCCAGTAATGAAGAATGATAGGGCACCTCCATATCATGTGAATAAAGTCTGCATCCGTTGAGTGACATCGCAGACACTCTGGTGTTTGGAATCGACCCATTTTAAAAAGTCGTATCAGAGTTAAGTACGATGATGTATTATGTATAGCTGGATCATCCTATTATTAACTGATGGGGATACTTTAATTGGAGATTCAAGAATATCTTCCCATTCCTCCTCTTGTATATTGGAAAGAAGTCCCCCCCATTTCCCCTTAATAGATCTTATGGTGGATATAGCTCCCGAAGATAGCATATAGGTATATAAAGAGGAGATAAGACCTTGGGGACCCTGCGAGTTAAGAATTCCTATCAAGGGTAGAGAGGATATAGCTCGGCCTGCGCCTGTATGTCTCATATGTGATGACCTTAGTTGTAGATATCGAAAAAATTGGGATCTCGGTATACCATGTTTAGTTTGCAATTGCTCAAAAGACACAAAGATCCCCTCGCCATACAGATCACCTATTGAAAAGACACCATGCACGATCCAAAAGTCAGTGGATGGGTGATTCAACAGAGCTGAAAAATAGCCATTTTTCCACAGGGGCATTTCCGCTATAATATCTATGAATCCAATAGTTTTTTTAATTTGTCTCCAGACTGATCGTGCCAGACGAAGTAAGGGTAGTAAACAGGGGACACTAATTTTCTCCAGTTCCAGAAAGTTTAGTGGACAATCAATTTGGGCCGAATGAAGTAGGTGGCTTTCAGGGTTAGGGAGACAATTATTGGGCATCCATTTAGTGCTAGCTCTAGCCTGACCATCCAAGTAATATAGATAAAAATCTGGCAACGCCGCTCCACCCCCCTGCTTTGATCTCTGTAGCGTAGATAACTTGAGTTTGGGCCTAGACCTCCCCTATATGAAAGTTGTGATTTGAGAGTTCAAATTTGCAAAAAAGGATTTAGGTATTAGCACAGCACTGTGTTGAAGACAATAACTGAGCTTGGGGAGCAGTATCATTATTAATTATTATTCCAAGCGGCAAATTTAGATTTGACCAATTCTAACAATGGGAATATATTAAGTTGTAAATCAGATCTACTATATTGAGAAATGTGGATGCCTAGATATTTGAAACTGGGTACAATAGGGAGGGAGGAAAGGGTCCCAAGATAGGGCATTGTGATATGGGAGAGGGGCATCAACGCGGATTTGTCCCAATTTATGTACAGGCCTGAGTATTTACTAAATTTGTCTATAGTGGCAATTACCTGTGGCAATGTTTCCTCTGCCTTATCCATAAATATCACCATGTCATCAGCATATAGACTGATGGTATCCACACAACCAGCTATGTCTATACCTCTAATGTCAGGAGAGGACCTTACGCGTATCGCCAGTGCCTCTATCGCGAGGGCAAGAGGGCCGGGGAGAGGGGACACCCCTGGCTGGTCCCTCTGTATAGTGAGAAGGGTTTAGAAATGAAGCCATTTACAATTATACAGGCTCTAGGCTTCATATATAATAGACCTACCCATTTTAAGAATTTATCACCGAAACCATATTTTTGCAGACATGCTGATAGAAAGGGCCACTCGAGGGAGTCAAAGGCTTTGGCCGCATCCAGCGATGCCAATGCCCAGGAGTTGTCTGGTACCAATGAGCTATATTGAACTACCAACTGGACTCGTCTAATGTTAATAGAAGTATTTTTACCCGGCATAAAGCCCTTTTGGTCCAGATGTATAAGGTCTAGTATAATCGAGTTTAGTCTAGTAGCTAGAATTTTAGTAAAAAGTTTATAATCTACATTTACCAACTATATAGGGCGGTAAGATCCACATTCCAAAGGGTCCTTCCCCTCCTTCTTAAGTATAATAATGTTTGCCTCATAAAAGGTGTCAGGCATAGATCCTTCCTCCCACATCCCCCGAAACACTCTCAATAAAAGTGGTGCTAGTGTGTCACGATATTTCCTATATAATTCAATGGGAAACCCGTCTGGACCAGGAGCCTTCCCAGAGGCCATATCCGTCATAGCACACTATCTCCTCCAAGGTAAACTCAGCATCCATGAAGGCTCGCTGGGCTGAACTCAGTGCAGGAAATGCTACATCCAATAAATAATCCAGGTTTTCCAGAATATCAAAATCACACTTAGATGTATATAGCGACTTGTAATAATCGTGGAAACAGTGAAGTATTTCTTCAGTTGAGGATACCAGTGATCCGTCTGGTGTTCGAATCTGTAATATAGTATTAGATATGTTGTGTTGGCGTACCAAGAAGGCCAGAAATTTGCTAGCTTGGTTTCCTAATTCAAAATAGGATTGACGAGTAAAAAATAATTTACGTTTAGATTTAGTGTCTGTATGCTGAGCATATAACCTCTGGGAAATTAGCCACTCAATTCTATTACCATTAGTTGGATCAGATTTATATGTGGTCTCCGAGTCTTTCAGTCGTTGCTCCATCTCGTCATCTTCCCTTGAGGTCATGCTTTTTATATAAGAGATTGTAGAAGATAAACATCCCCTTAGATACGCCTTATGGGCATCCCAAAATAGATTGGTGTTTTGGGGCTCCGGGTGGGACGAAATGAAGCAATTCAACTGGTCAACAGTCCTATCATTGGAGTCTATTAATTTTAGCCAGAATGAATTCAACTTCCAGACTATGCCATTGTTTGATTGTCCGTATTTAAGTTTAAGGATGACCGGGCTGTGGTCAGATATTCCCCTATTAACATGTTCAATGCTATCCACTTACATTGCCAACCCCTCGGATCCTAATATATAGTCTATGCGAGAGAAAGAACGTCTCGTGGATGAGTGACAGGTATATCCTTTTATCTCAGGGTGGCGTGTTCTCCACAGATCCAACCATCCACTTCCCTCCATAAATAAAGCCAATTGGGATGGAGCCTGAGAGGGGGGTTCTCCAACTATCTCATCACCCAATTTCAGTCTATCAAGGCGGTTATCCATAACTAGATTAAAATCCCCCATACAAATGACATTTAGGGCCATCCGAAGAACTGATATATTAGCTGAAGGAGGGTTATAAACACATAATATGATGTATTCACGAGAGTTAATTAATGCATGTACAAAAACGAAACGACCTTCAGAGTCCCTCCTGGCCTCCCTAATGTCCCATCTAACATCTCTATGAATTAGCAAAGAAACCCCTCTCGAGTAGCTAGTGTGAAACGCGTGAATTGACCATTGTTCCCTTGGTTTCTGTACACATCGGGCCGTGTCTCTAGTCAAATGTGTCTCTACCAACGCCACGACATGAGGATGATAGCGTTTGATCTGTGAAAATACCTTGATTTTTTTCCGGGTAGATTTGATACCCTGCACATTCCAGGTCATACATATTATTTCAGATCCCATACTTACACGTCAAAATATGGTATACATTAGTGTCCGGGCAGAGTCTAGGGACATCACACAGAGGGCAAGAGAACTGTTGGCGGCGATTTCTACCTATATAAGAAATAGAGCAAACATAAAAGAAAAAATCTGTGAAAACGGGGATACCCTGCTAGGTTCAGCGTCCGGTATTGTTGTTGGGTTGGACGCCTACACAGAGAGCTCCATTATACAGTTACCAGAAAAAGGAGAAAAAAGATTCTTGTAGTATCGTAAATACATTATGATTTCTTGCGTGGGTCCGAAGCCTTTCAGCCGCTTCCTCCAGATCAGTGAAAAATATAGAAGAACCCTCATGAACAATTCGTAGTCGAACTGGATAAATCATGGAGTACATAACGTTTTGGTCTCTGAGTTGTTTCTTTATTTCCATGAACCGTGCCCGCTGTTTCTGAAGCTCCATAGAAAAGTCCGAAAACATCGAGATTGTGGAGTTATGAAATTTAATAGGGCTTTTCTTCCATGCCAGAAGTAGAATAGCGTCTCTATCCTTGCAGTTGAGAAGACGCGCCAAAAAAGTCTCGGCGGGGCTCCAGGAGGGAGAGGTCTTGTGGGAACCCTGTGGGCCCTTTCCACAGAGAATGTTGAGAATTCACCTCTCAGAGAGGTCTTAAGCCAGCCCTCGGATTCGGATATTGTTCCGACGCAGTCTGTTCTCCAAGTCATCTGCTTTTTGTTTCCAGGCATTTATAGAGCCAGCTACCTTTGTCAACTTAGTCTCCATGGGCGTGATGGTATCTTCTATTTCTGACACTCTCATTTCCACCTCTATGATACGTCCTCTCATGGCTTGCATATCCTGCCTTAGACGGCCCACCTCAGTGTGCACATCTTCTATTTTTTCAGTAAGAGATGATCTGGTTAAGGAGATAGCTTGCATTAATTGTTCAGATGCCTGTTTGAGGGTCAGTTCTTCTTGTTCACCCTCCTCATTACTATCAGAAGGACGGCTTTTGCGCTGAGCCTGCAAGGGATTATTCCTTAGGGTTCGCACACCATCCAAGGGGTCATCTTTAGCATATTTTTTCAATCTGTCAGCAGCTCCTGATCCCTTGGAGTGCTGCATAGCTGATATATTATGAAATAGTGCCAAGTTCCAGTCACAGAGATGGCAGGGCTGGTGAAAAGTATTTATATTATATTATGAGGCAGCACTAAATGGGTGAGGTGCTCATAGTAGTAAATGCAACAGTTCCCAGTCTGTACTAGAGCTCCATGCACCAGGGGGGGGGCCCACAGCACCCGCAGAGGCAACAGCAAGGAGGCGGGCCAAACCCTCCAAAGTAATAGCACCGGTAGGGTAAGTGTCTTCCTGAAAGGGGAGCACGGGGCCCAATTTTCCAGAGCACTCACCACCCCTCCCCTCAATATAGTTCAGAATGTGTGCTCACCTCCTAGACAGCGCTGCAAGTATGGTGATCAGCGTCGTGTCTCCTCCTGTCAGAGCGCGCGCTTGTATAGTGACCGTCGCCTCACACCGCCACTATCATCCGAGTCCCTCCAACTCCCAGCACATCGGAGCCCCGCCACTCTCACCCGCAGGTACAGGGGATTTCCCAAGGCTCAGGGGGGAGTCCCGGCACCGACAGAAGTTGGCACCGCTCTGTAGCTTGTTAGAGCGCACGCTTGTAAAATGGCCGCCGCCTCACATGGATCCCACCGACCGTGCAGGCTCCCTCGGCTCCCAGCATCTCTCCGGTCCTCACAGCGCTCCCTGCAGCAGCCGCACACCTTCTAGGGTCCAAAGGGCCCCAGACCCAGCAGGTAGCCCACACTGAGAAGGGGTCTTAATGGCAGGATGTAGTCAATATATTAGGAGCTCTCCCAGGGTGCGTGCTCTCTCTTCAGCTACATAGCCACGCCCCCCAGTAATACTGTTTTTTGATTAAAAAATAGCACAAAAGCCATCCCACTGCATCAAGGTAACTCTGATAGGGACAGTCCTACACTGTCTAATATTAAAACCTTACCATGTGTCAATGTTGACCTCAGTGTGAATAAGGGCAGACAAAAGGACTGGGCCCAACCAGTGAAACACCAGACTGGAGAAGCGTTATATATAATCTCTAGCTCAGAAACAGGGAGTCCACACCCCGGCTTGCACATAATGCAACAATACAAAGAAAAAAAACCCACAAAAATGGAGCTTAACTTGAGCTGGTACACATGCAAAGGTGCATGTTTTTCTATACTTCCCAGTATAGAGTAAGCAAAGATGGTGGGCAGAAGGGGATGTGTGAAAGACCATTAGTATTAACCCCTTCCCAACATGCACCGTACTAGTACTGCTGTGCTGGAGATGCGTTCCCGCAAACAGCAGTACTAGTACGGCGCACCAATTGCGCGGCCTCACGCCGAGGCAATCGGGTGTGGGTGTCAGCTGTGTGTGACATCTGACACCCCACAGCAATGCCCACGATCTGTACTACTACCGATTGGGGGGGCATTTAACCTCTCTGATGCCGCTGTCTGTAGTGACAGCGGCATAGAGGAGCATCGCGCAGGGAGGGGGCTCCCTGCGCTTTCCATCAAGACAACGCAATGTCCTGATGGTCTCCATGGAGACCCCTGGACCCAAGATGGCCATGGGGTTCTTCCCGGTTTTGCAGGGAAAGTGGCTTGTGAGCGCCTCCTTCCCTGCCTGTCAGATCCTGATTTGATACTCTGCAGTGCAGAGTCAGATCAGCGATCTGATGTAATATAGTAATGTTTCATCCTGGGACAATGTAAAAAAGTAAAAAAAAAATATTATAAAGTGTAAAAAATATATATTTTTTAAATCCCCAAATAAAGAAAAAGAAAGGATTATTTCCCTTGAAACGCGTCGGTTAGCTGTGTCTTTCTCACGCACCCGTCTCTGAGCCCTGTGATGTTACATTAAGCTCCGCCCCCGCGCCATCCACGCCGTGGCCTCAGCATTGCTTCCGGCTGAAGCATGCGATGTTCCAGCGTTCTCCTGCTCAGCGGTGACTTCCGTACCAGCAATTCTCCGGTAACTTATCTTCTTTGTTTGTACAACCTGGAACACGCCAGCGCTAGTGAGTCCAATCTGCACCGCACGCAACAGTAGTAAGTGGACTTTACTTGTCTCAAGTCAATTCATTATATTTAGTGCGGCATTCATACCAGTGCATGCATTAACCGGCCACTGCAATTGCCTCCTCACTTAGCCGACTCGCAACTATCCTTTATGGGGAACATATGATTAGGCTTTAATACCCTAAGGATAATATACATTTATCAGCTTTATTATTTGACATCGGATTGGATCTCTTATTACATCATCTATCTGGAATAAGTGAGTAGATCTAAATTAGGATGTAGATATCTGAATATTCATCACTTTCTCTATATTCAGCATGTCAGTAATTAATTTCTATTGTAGCCTACAGGGAATCCTGCTTTAACACCCTCTGGATACTACTATATTGAATACACATATATACAATCATCTGGTTATCGTTTTCCTTGAACATACTTACCACCAGTAAATCAAATTAGTAAGTCCACTAATTTTTACCTATTTTTTGAAACCCATCCTCGGCTTCCTTTCGTGCGGTTATTATTACCATTTTTATTAGCCTTTGTTTACTGACAGGAGCCACACAGAACCTGTCATACTTACCAGCAGCTCCATAAGTTATTTTCAACCCCAAGTTTTATTATATTCATTCTAGTGGGGAGCGCCAGTGTCTATTATATCTCAAGTCTGCTTTCGTGTTTTCTATACCCCTTATGTGAAGTGCTGCGATAGATAGCAGGTGTTGTTCTGCTAGCTGGAACAGGATGCTGGCTGCCCCCATAAGGGTATGGGACCTCGTTCCCCCCTTGGTGGTTGATATAAGCCACCACTGCACGATTGTCTGACATGACCCGTGCATGGCAACCTCGAAGGAAGGGGAGAAAGTGTCTTAAGGCCCTTTCCACAGCCCCTTTACATTTGAATCCTGATCCACTTCTAGAGGAGACCAGGCTCCTTGCATTGAGTGGGACCTTAGATGTGCTCCCCATCCAGTACCGCTTGAGTCTGTCATGATCACATCCTCCACCAGCCTTAACCACTGGACCCGACGCCAAATGCTCTCTTACTGTCCACCAAGCAAGGGAATCTCTTACAGCTAAGAAAAGATGTACTTTTCCCTCTAAATGCCTTTTTAACAACCTCTGCACCAACAGGACCTCCCACTTTAGCTGCCTTAGGTGACATTGTGCACATCCTACTGCTGGTATACAGGGTGTTATGGATCCCAGAAGGGACATCGCCTTTCTCAGTATCATTATGGGCTGCTGTATTGACGACTGTGCCAGTCCTATTAATTTGACTATTTTGTTCTCTTGTAGGAGACAGAGCTGGCGCTCGGAGTCCAGAACCAACCCAAGGACGGATTGTATTTTTTGTGTTAGCCTTGACTTGAGGGTATTTACCACCCAGCCTAGCTCCTTTAGGGCCATAGTCACCTCCTTCACTTGGTTTATACAGTGCTCTTCCGACCTCCCGGCTATAAGGAAGTTGTCCAGGTACGGCATGATACCGTACCGAGAATGAAGGTAGGACATCACCTTGGTAAACACCCTTGGAGCTACTGACAGACCAAATGGGAGGGCTGCATACTGGTAGTACCTGACCTGTCCCTGGACATACAGAATCACCCTTAGGAGATTTTGATGGTCCCGATGGAATGGGATGTGGTATTAGGCATCTTTTAAGTCTATGACCGCTATGAAGCAGTCCTGGAACAACAGCTTTATAGCCGTGTTTACCGACTCCATCTTAAAGAGTAATTCACGACCCACCGGTTGAGATTCCTCAGGTAGACGATAGTTCTTAGAGAACCGTCTGGCTTTTGTATCAAAAAGAGGGGGGAATAAAATCCCCTTCCTACCTCTTCAATTGGGACTTCTCGCAGAACCCTACAACCTGCAGTAACCACCGGTAGACCAAACTGCTGCACGACCAGCTCTACCTTCGCCTACTGTATTCTCACCCATCCCTTGTAGATTGTGAGCCCTCGCGGGCAGGGTCCTCTCTCCTCCTGTAACCAGCCGTGACTTGTATTGATTAAGATTATTGTACTTGTCTTTTATTATGTATACCCCTCCTCACATTTAAAGCGCTATGGAATAAATGGCGATATAATAATAAATAATAATAACCCGCTTTTGCACTAGTCCCAAAACCTGCGCCTCCAGGGTTCATTGTTCTCCTGAAGACTTCCTGCGGGGTGTTAATACAAAAGTCTGCTCGGATGGATGGACGAAGTCTATCATTAGTCCGTCCCTGATGACACTTAGTATCCAGCAACTGGGGGAGTGGTTCACCCAGGCAGAGAGAAAGAGAGCGAGCCACCCCCCTTCCTGTGACCTGAAATCATTTTGGGGGCTTTTTTGATGATGTGGAGGGACTTCTGAACTTTTAACCAGACCTCTTCCTATCTTTGAAGTCCGAAAGACTCTCCAGGGGACGACCTCTATTAACCCCTTAACGACCGCTGATACGCCTTTTAACGGCGGCCGCTAACGGTACTTAAACCACAGCGACGTTAATTAACGGCGCTGTGGAAAAAGTGAATAGCGTCCCCCAGAGTCGGATTTTCTCTGGGGTCTCGGTTGCCGGGGGTAGCCAAGACCCCAGAGAACACGATTCGGGGTTTTTTGACCGACTCCCGAGTTGCGATCGCCGGTAATTAACTGTTTACCAGCGGTCGCAAAAAAAAAAAAAAGAAAAAGCGATTGGTAATTCTCTGTCCTCTGATATGATTGCACATCAGAGGACAGAGAAATAGGGGAATTCGGGGACCCTGCTATACTTACCGGTGTCCCTGGGTTCTCCTGCGTCCCCTCCTGCCCGCCGACTTCTTCCTATGGAAAGAAAATGGCGGGCGCATGCGCAGTGCGCCCGCTCTCTGCTGCCATCTGCCGGCCGGCAGGAGAGAGGAGTTCGGGCTAAAATTAGGGTTAGGGTTAGGGTTGGGGCTAATTTAGGGTTAGGGTTGGGGCTAAATTTAGGGTTAGGGCTAGGGTTAGGGCTAGGCTTCTTTCACACTTGCGTCGGTACGGGGCCGTTGCAATGCGTCAGCCCGACGTACCGACGCACGTTGTGAAAATTGTGCACAACGTGGGCAGCGGATGCAGTTTTTCAATGCATCCGCTGCCCAGTCTATGTCCTGGGGAGGAGGGGGCAGAGTTACGACCACGCATGAGCGGAAATGGCGGACGCGGCGTACAAAAAAAAAGGTTACATTGAACTTTTTTTTTTTGACGATGGTCCGCCAAAACACAACGGGTCCAGTGCACGACGGACGCGATGTGTGGCCATCCGTCGGCAATACAAGTCTATGGGCAAAAAAGGCATCCTGCGGGCACATTTGCAGGATCCGTTTTTTGTCCAAAACGACGGATTGCGACGGATGACACACGACGCAAGTGCGAAAGTAGCCTTAGGGCTAGGGTTAGGGTTGGGGCTAAAGTTAGGGCTAGGGTTAGGGTTAAATTTAGGGTTGGGGCTAAATTTAGGGTTAGGGCTAAAGTTAGGGTTGGGGTTAAAATTAGGGTTAGGGCTAGCGTTAGGGTTGGGGCTAAAGTTAGGGTTAGGGCTAGGGTTGGGGCTAAAGTTAGGGCTAGGGTTCAGGCTAAAGTTAGGGTTAGAGTTGGGATTAGGGTTTGGATTAGGGGTTGGTATTAGGGTTAGGGTTGGCATTAGGGTTAGGTTTGGGATTAGGGTTAAGGTTAGGGTTGGGATTAGGGTTAGGGGTGTATTGGGATTAGGGTTAGGTTTGAGGTTAGGGTTGAGATTAGGATTAGGGGTGTGTTGGATTTAGGGTTTTGATTAGGGTTATGGTTAGGGTTGAGATTAGGGTTGTTTTGGGGTTAGGGTTGTGATTAGGATTATGGATCGGGTTGGGATTAGGGTTAGGGGTGTGTTGGGGTTAGGGTTGGAGTTAGAATTGGGGGGTTTCCACTGTTTAGGTACATCAGGGGGTCTCCAAAAACGACAAATCGTCAAAGGTCAAAAAGTCAAATGGTGCTCCTTCCCTTCTGAGCTCTGCCGTGCGCCCAAACAGTGGTTTACCCCCACATATGGGGCATCAGCATACTCGGGATAAATTGGACAACAACTTTTAGGGTCCAATTTCTCCTGTTACCCTTGTGAAAATAAAAACTTGGGGGCTAAAAAATCTTTTTTGTGGAAAAAAAAAATATTTTTTATTTTCACGACTCTGCATTATAAACTTCTGTGAAGCACTTGGGCATTCAAAGTTCTCACCACATATCTAGATAAGTTCCTTGGGGGTTCTAGTTTCCAAAATGGGGTCACTTGTGGGGAGTTTCTACTGTTTAGGCACATCAGGGGCTCTCCAAACGCGACATGGCGTCCGATCTCAATTCCAGCCAATTCTACATTGAAAAAGTAAAACGGCACTCCTTCTCTTCCAAGCTCTGTGGTGCGCCCAAACAGTGGTTTACCCCCACATATGGGGTATCGACGTACTCAGGAGAAATTGGACAACAACTTTTGTGGTCTAATTTCTCCTGTTACCCTTGTGAAAATAAAAATTTGGGGGCAAAATATAATTTTTGTAGAAAAAATGCTATTTTTTATTTTCACGACTCTGCATTATAAACTTCTGTGAAGCACTTGGGCATTCAAAGTTCTCACCACATATCTAGATAAGTTCCTTGGGGGGTCTAGTTTGCAAAATGGGGTCACTTGTGGGGGGTTTCTACTGTTTAGGTACATCAGGGGCTCTGCAAACGCAACATAACGCCCGCAGACCATTCTATCAAAGTCTGCATTCCAAAATGGCGCTCCTTCCCTTCCGAGCTCTGCCGTGCGCCCAAACAGTGGTTTACCCCAACATATGGGGTACCAGCATACTCAGGACAAATTGGACAACAACTTTTGGGGTCCAATTTCTCTTGTTACCCTTGTGAAAATAAAAAATTGGGGGCTAAAAAATCTTTTTTGTGGAAAAAAATTTTTATTTTTATTTTCACGACTCTGCATTATAAACTTCTGTGAAACACCTGGGGGTTTAAAGTGCTCACCACACATCTAGATAAGTTCCTTAAGGGGTCTAGCTTCCAAAATGGTGTCACTTGTGGGGGTTTTCCACTGTTTAGGCACATCAGGGGGTCTCCAAACGCGACATGGCGTCCGATCTCAATTCCAGCCAATTCTACATTGAAAAAGTAAAACGGCACTCCTTCTCTTCCAAGCTCTGTGGTGCGCCCAAACAGTGGTTTACCCCCACATATGGGGTATCGACTTACTCAGGAGAAATTGCCCAACAACTTTTGTGGTCTAATTTCTCCTGTTACCCTTGTGAAAATAAGAATTTGTGGGCAAAAAGATCATTTTTGTGTAAACAAATGCGATTTTTTTATTTTCAAGGCTCTACGTTATAAACTTCTGTGAAGCACTTGGGAGTTCAAAGTGCTCACCACACATCTAGATAAGTTCCTTAAGGGGTCTAGTTTCCAAAATGGTGTCACTTGTGGGGGGTTTCCACTGTTTAGGCACATCAGGGGCTCTCTAAACGTGACATGGCATCCAATCTCAATTCCAGCCAATTCTGCATTGAAAAAGGCAAACGGCGCTCCTTCACTTCCAAGCTCTGCGGTGCGCCCAACCAGTGGTTTACCCCCACATATGGGGTATCGGCGTATTCAGGAGAAATTGCACAACAAAATTTATGGTTAAATTTCTGTTTTTACACTTGTGAAAATAAAAAAAAATGGTTCTGAAGTAAAATGTTTGCAAAAAAAAAGTTAAATGTTCATTTTTTCCTTCCACATTGTTTCAGTTCCTGTGAAGCACGTAAAGGGTTAATTAACTTCTTGAATGTGGTTTTGAGCACCTTGAGGGGTGCAGTTTTTAGAATGGTGTCACACTTGGTTATTTTCTATCATATAGACCCCTCAAAATGACTTCAAATGTGATGTGGTCCCTAAAAAAAAATGGTGTTGTAAAAATGAGAAATTGCTGGTCAACTTTTAACCCTTATAACTCCCTAACAAAAAAAAATTGGGGTTCTAAAATTGTGCTGATGTAAAGTAGACATGTGGGAAATGTTATTTATTAAGTATTTTTCATGACATATCTCTGTGATTTAAGGGCATAAAAATACAAATTTTGAAAATTGCAAAATTTTAAAAATTTTCGCCATATTTCGTTTTTTTTCATAAATAATCGCAAGTAATATCGAAGAAATGTTACCACTAACATGAAGTACAAAATGTCACGAAAAAACAATCTCAGAATCAGCGGGTCTAAAGGAAAAATGTGAAAGAAAATTAAAGGTTTCTTTTTTCCTTCCACATTCCAAAAATTCCTGTGAAGTACCTGAAGGGTGAATAAACTTCTTGAATGTGGTTTTGAGTACCTTGAGGGGTGCAGTTTTTAGAATGGTGTCATTCAAAAAGAAAAGGAAACCTCTACCTCCTTTAGGGTAGTTACATCTGCCCAATTTCGCTTATAATCTTGTTTTGGGAGGGGCAGGACCTAAGAAAGGACTGAAACCTCTTGGATCTATCTTGCGGGAACCCTTTTTTATCTGCTTTTATGCCTGCTCTAAAATCTCATCCAACACAGGCCCAAATACCCTTAACCCTGAAGTGATGGAATAGCGCTTGTTCTTTGACGGATTATCACCAGAACAAGTCTTCAACCAAATAGTGCAACAGGCTGCATTTTAAAGGGCATTATTTCCAGCAGCAAATTAAGGATTCTGGGCATCTGCCATAAACCATGTGGCTAATTTGAGTAAGGGAAGGGACCCTAAAAATGATCTCCCTAGACATTTTATTTCTCAAGTGATCCTTCAGGTCATGGATCCAAAGATGCATGGTCCTGTTGACCGAAGTAGCAGCTATACACTGTGTTCCAAATTATTATGCAAATTGGATTTAAGCGTCATAAAGATTTAATTGTTTTGTTTTTCAAATAAACTCGTGGATGGTATTGTGTCTCAGGGCTCAATGGATCACTGAAATCAATCTTAAACACGTGATAGTTTTCCAGGTGATTCTAATTAAAGGAAAACTACTTAAAAATGATGTTCCACATTATTAAGCAGGCCACAGGTTTCAAGCCATATGGGAAATAAAAAGGATCTCTCTGCTGCTGAAAAGCGTTAAATAGTGCAATGCCTTGGACAAGGTATGAAAAAATTAGATATTTCATGAAAACTTAAGAGTGATCATCATACTGTGAAGAGATTTGTGACTGAAACAGACAGAGTTCATGCAGATAAAGGCATAATGAGGAAGGTTTCTGCCAGACAAATTAATTGGATTAAGAGAGCAGCTGCCAAAATACCATTACAAAGCAGCAAACAGTTATTTGAAGCTGCTGGTGCCTCTGGAGTCCCTCGAACCTCAAGGTGTAGGATCCTCAAAGGCTTGCTGTGGTGCATAAACCTACTATTCGGCCACCCCTAAACAGTGTTCACAAGCAGAAACGGTTGCAGTGGGCCCAGACATACATGAAGACTAATTTTCAAACAGTCTTGTTTACTGATGGTCAAGATGGATGGAGTAGTGAATGGTTGGTGGATGGCCACCATGTCCCAACAAGGCTGCAACATCATCAAGGAGGTGGAGGAGTCATGTTTTGTGCCAGGATCATGGGGAAACAGCTGGTAGGGCCCTTTAAGGTTCCTGAAGGTGTGAAAATGACCTCTGCAAAGTATATAGAGTTTCTGACTGACAACTTTCTTCCATGGTATAAAAAGCAGAAATGTGCCTTCAGGAGTAAAATCATCTTCATGCATGACAATGCACCATCTCATGCTGCAAAGAATACCTCTGAGTCATTGGCTGCTATTGGCATAAAAGGAGATAAACTCATAGTGTGGCCACCATCTTTCCCTGACCTCAACCCTATAGAGAACCATTGGAGTATCATCAATCAAAAGATCTATGAGTGTGGGAGGCAGTTCACATCAAAACAGCAGCTCTGGGAGGCTATTCTGACTTCATGCAAGAAATACAAGCAAAAACTCTCCAAAACTCACAAGTTCAATGGATGCAAGAATTGTGAAGGATGATATAAAAAAAGGGGTCCTATGTTAACACGTAACTTGGCCTGTTAGGATGTTTTGGAGTTAAATAGCTTTTTTTGTTCAGTGAATGTGACCTCCTAATGCTGCCAATTCCACAAATGAGCATTTTCAGTTCTTTAAAAACATCAAATGTTTAGAAATTCTACCGTGCCTAATAATTTGGAACAGTGCATTTTGAGTATTTATTCATTTTGGAGATTATACTGTTATCATTGGGAGGTTTCTTGAATAAAATTCGATGTATACTTTAACGGGTGATGACTTTTATTAGACTGACTGTCATTTGCACCGACCATTTAGGAAAATCAGAGAAAAATGTCATTTGCATAATAATTTGGAACACAGTGTATATTGCTCTCATTACAGCCACTGATTCCTTCCTAAGCTCTTTTCAGCAGGCAGTCAGCCTTTCTATCCGTAGGTTCCCTGAGACTTGAAGAGTCCTCAAATGGGATCGAAGTCTTTTTGACAACCGGGACACCAATCTTCGGGATTCTCTTCCCGGACTTTTACATCCTCTGGTTCAAAGGGTAGACTGATCCTAAAAGTCTTGGGGTAGAACTTTTTTTTTTTTTTTTGGCATCCACCCATTCCTCCATAATCATTACATAACTATTACATAAACATCACTGGGATCTTAGGCCCCAAACATCTCATCCTGAATGGAATGAGTCTCCTGAGACTTCGCCACCTGTATGGTGTTTCTGACTGATCATAGTAGCTGATCTGTATTGCCAGATGAGCAGCAATATTTCTTCCCTTCTTCTGGAGGATCTGAAACTACCTCCCCTTCTTGATCCCGATCAGACCCGAGAGACAGCATATTCTATTTGGAACTTAAAAGGGAACCTGTCACCCCCAAAATCGAAGATGAGCTAAGCCCACCAGCATCAGAGGCTTATCTACAGCATACTGGAATGCTGTAGATAAGCCCCTGATGTATCCTGAAAGATGAGAAAAAGGTTAGATTATACTCACCTGGGTGGGCAGTCCAATCCGATGGGCGTCACGGTCCGGGGCCCTCTATCTTCATAGGATGATGTCCTCTTCTTGTCTTCACGCTGCGGCTCCGGCGCAG
This sequence comes from Ranitomeya variabilis, assembly GCF_051348905.1. Lineage (NCBI taxonomy): Eukaryota > Metazoa > Chordata > Amphibia > Anura > Dendrobatidae > Ranitomeya > Ranitomeya variabilis. The sequence continues at coordinate 641,086,149 of NC_135233.1, forward strand.
GTGCCGGGCCTTTCTGACCTTTCCCGGCGCCTGCGCACTGCAGTACTTTACTCAGCCCTCAACAGGGCAGACAAAGTACACCTGCGCCGGAGCGATGCGTGAATACAAGAAGAGGACGTCATCGTAAGAAGATGGGAGGCCCCGGACCGGATTGCGATGCCCATCGGACCGGACTGCAGTAGGGCCTCCCCTGGGCGAGTATTATTATTATTTATTGTTATAGCGCCATTTATTCCATGGCGCTTTACATGCGAGGAGGGGTATATATAATAAAAACAAGTACAATAATCTTAAACAATACAAGTCATAACTGGTACAGGAGGAGAGAGGACCCTGCCCATGAAGGCTCACAATCTACAAGGGATGGGTGAGAATACAGTAGGTGAGGATAGAGCTGGTCATGCAGCGGTTTGGTCGATCGGTGGTTACTGCAGGTTGTAGGCTTGTTGGAAGAGGTGGGTCTTCAGGCTCTTTTTGAAGGTTTCGATGGTAGGCGAGAGTCTGATGTGTTGTGGTAGAGGGTTCCAGAGTAGGGGTGATACGCGAGAGAAATCTTGTATACGATTGTGGGAAGAGGAGATAAGAGGGGAGTAGAGAAGGAGATCTTGTGAGGATTGGAGGTTGCGTGTAGGTAAGTACCGGGAGACGAGGTCACAGATGTATGGAGGAGACAGGTTGTGGATGGCTTTCTACATCATGGTTAGGGTTTTGTAGTGGAGTCTCTGAGCAATGGGGAGTCAGTGAAGGGATTGACAGAGGGGAGAGGTCGGGGAATAGCGGGGGGACAGGTGGATTAGTCAGGCAGCAGAGTTTAGAATAGATTGGAGGGGTGTGAGAGTGTTAGAGGGGAGGCCACAGAGCAGGAGGTTGCAGTAGTCAAGGCGAGAGATGATGAGGGCATGGACTAGGGTTTTTGCAGATTCTTGGTTGAGGAATGTACGGATTCGTGAAATATTTTTGAGTTGAAGTCGTCAGGAAGTGGAAAGGGCTTGGATATGCGGTTTGAAGGAGAGATCAGCATCAAGGATTACCCCGAGGCAGCGAGCTTGTGGGACTGGGGAGAGTGGGCAGCCATTTACTGTAATGGATAGGTTCGTTGGGGGGGTCACGTGAGATGGGGGAAAGATGATGAATTCTGTTTTGTCCATGTTAAGTTTCAGAAATCTAGCGGAGGATGACATAATGGACAGACATTGAGGGATTCTGGTTAGTAGGGAGGTGATATCTGGTCCAGAGATGTAGATCTGTGTGTCATCAGCATAGAGGTGATACTGAAAGCCATGAGATTCTATGAGCTGTCCCAGGCCAAAGGTGTAAATGGAGAAGAGCAGGGGCCCAAGGACTGAACCTTGTGGGACTCCGACAGATAGGCGGCGAGGTGAGGAGGTGATGTGTGAGTGGGAGACACCGAATGTCCGGTCTGTTAGGTATGAGATCCAGGATAGGGCCAAGTCTGTGATGCCAAGGGATGAGAGGGTCTGTAGTAATAGGGAATGGTCCACTGTGTCAAAGGCAGCCGACAGGTCGAGGAGGACAGAGTAGTGTCGCTTGCTCTTGGCGGTTAGGAGGTCATTGGTGAAGTATATCGTGGCACAGCTGTGTCGGTGCTCAAGATAGGTTGCCCACACCAGTAACATATATAATAAATAACTTGGCACTCAACTTGTGTATGGTGATGATTTTAAAGAAATAGATATTTATTACTTGAATGGCAGTCCAGCATAAACGTCTCGGTCAAAACAATAAGACCTTCCTCAGTAAACTGCGTTACAAATATATAACAAAACAATAATGGGTATATAAAAAACAACAACAAAGGATAAATTAACAAAAAGATAAATCTCACAATAATTGTGTGATATGTGACAAATTGGAAGGGAGGAGAGATGGGATAAGGATAAGGTAACATCTTTTAACATACCCGACTGCTTATATGGTGTAGAGTATCGCTGGATGTAGACTGGGTCCTATATCATGGTTATGATGGACCTCCAAGGAAAAAGGGGGAAGGTGTTTCCCTATAGTAATGAAAGGTAATTATATAATGGAGTATAAGGTAACAAGGAGGGATAGTAGTAATATACTAACCGGGTAAGCTGAGCGTGTACGTCTAGCGTTCCAAATATATGGTAAGGATAGGTATGATAAGGATATAGGCTGTAAGATAATATATGACCATGTTGGAGGAACTGGTGTCAGAGAGTAAATCTGTCTACATGGGAAACTGTGGAGATTCTCACCTAATATAGCCGTGCTAGAGTATGGACGCAGGTATATATGCCCATGGTATCAGAAGATAGGACGTTTAAGATATATCGGCTGTAACAAAAGGTGTAAAAATACTGTCATTTATAGAAATAGACATAAATAGTTCTATGTATGAATAGAAAAAAAGTCTCACCATGAAGCTGTGAAATCCTCACCAGGGAGAGACTAAATCCCATATAAATTGGCAATTAATTAACCTCATAGGTTGTAAGCTTGCGAGCAGCAGGGCCCTCATTCCTCCTGGTATCTGTTTTGAACTGTGATTTCTGTTATGCTGTAATGTCTATTGTCTGTACAAGTCCCCTCTATAAGTTGTAAAGCGCTGCGGAATATGTTGGCGCTATATAAATAAAATTATTATTATTAATTAACAGTGCGATAGCGTAAGACCTAAAAAATTGCATAATATAGTGTTATAAATGTGTATTAGTAACTGTGCCTGGACCCCAAAGGAGAGATGGCCCACCTATTGTTATAGGGCTCTTCTGAGAGTGCTCCTGGAATAGGTATGCTAATGATCCCGACTCCTTTAGTATAGCAGCGTATTAGAAAAAGTCCGTGTGAGCTACGGTGGGGAAATAGCAAAGAAACTTACCAGTGTGAGGTAGATAAAGGGTGTACATCAACGCGGTATCCGCCGCTGGTTGAATGTACAGGGGCCAGTGATCTGAGTTTAAGTAGTGGCAGGGCGGGATCGTGTTACCGCCGAAACCGGAAGTGTGTCATATATCGTGACACACACTGCCAGTATGTGAAGGTCCGCCCTGTTGCATAGGGACCTAGCAACTTGTGCGGTCACCTGATCGCTGCTCCTGTGGGATTGTGGGGGATGTAGTTCAGTAATGCCTTAGAACCGGAAGTGCGTCACTGTACCTGACGCGAACTTCCTGTTTGAGAGATGCCAGTGTTGTGGTCATGGTAACCGGCTAGAGCAGTCACATGATCGCTAGTAAGTGCTGTATTTGGAGGCATAGATCTGTGTTTTCATGTGGAGAAGGTATGAGCTTAATATATAAATAAATGTAACAGCGTGGTTGCTGAATTGAGGGAAAACAAAATGCAGTCGGGTAGGGAGCAGAAGGATGGGAAAGTCCAAAGGTGGGGAGGGATCAAGAAGTGACTTGCGTGTCGATTATCAATAAAGGCGACTCTGTAGAGAAAGACAAGTATGTTAGTATGCATCATAAAGCATATGGCCATAAGTCACAGAAAAAAAGAGTTACAAAATCATGAATAATGATAGAATAACAATATCATAATAATGTCCATTTCTAGGTGAAGGCTAATGGGTCATAGTCCCTGTTTAAGCCCCTCGGAGCAAGGGTCTGCAACTCATGAATCCAATATGCCTCCCTCTTTTTCAGGAGGTGGATTCTATTGCCCCCCCCGTCTGGGTACCGGGATATGCTCCAGGACTTGGAACCTTAATTGTGATATGGTATGACCCTTAGTGATGAAATGACTCGGGAGTGGTAATAGTAGGTTCTGACAACGAATGGTAGATTTGTGCTTAGAGATGCGGGACTTAATTGGCTGGGTTGTCTCTCCGATGTATAAAAGACCACATGGGCATTTTATGGCATAAACTACAAAAGACAAATCGCATGTCGAGTAGCATTTTATCATATATCTCTTGCCAGAGTGAGGATGATAGAAACAGTCCCCCCAGGTGACATTATTGCACTGATTGCAGTGTAGGCACGGAAATGTGCCGTTTTTAGGTTGACTGAGAAAGCGTTGTGTCCTGTCCTTATTTACCCCAAAATCAGCTTTGACTAAGGAATCCTGGATATTGGAGGGGCGTTTGAAACATGGTAGGAAGTGCTCCTGAAATTCAGGAATAGACGGATGGGCAGTGCGTAATATGTTCCAATGTCGTCTGATGGTATGGTGCAGAATGTTTACATATGGGTAATATACATGGACGAATGGAACTCTTTTGTTGGATAATGGGCGTGTGGTTGTAAGGGGGTTAATGGCCTCGGTCAATAGATTGGGGGGGTAACCCCGTTCCCTGAATTTAGAATACATCTCATCCGTCCTGGTTTTGAGGAGACTGGGTTCAGTGACTATCCTCTGTATCCTTTTAAATTGGGATCGGGGGATGGACTTTTTGGTGGCATAGGGATGTAAGCTTTGGAAATGCAAGAGACTGTTTCTATCCGTCGGTTTCGTGTAGAGGTCAGTCTTAAGATTCCCTAGTTCATCTTTGATAACCATGGTATCGAGAAAACTGACTTTTTGTGTACTACTGGTTATGGTGAAGGCAAGTCCTGGCCAGGCAGTATTCAAGGTATTAAAGAAGAGGTCCAGGGTTTGTGGTGTGCCAGTCCATAGACAAAAAACGTCATCTATGTAACGTTTCCAGAAGGGGCAGTAGGCCTGGAATAGAGGATCGGGGGTATACAATTTCCTCTTCGAATAGGGCCATGTAGCTGTTAGCGTATGGCGGAGCTACATTTGACCCCATAGCGGTGCCCTTCGTCTGGAGGAAAAACCGGTCCTCAAACATGAAGAAATTTTTTGTCAAAACTATAGTCAAAAGGTCAATACAGAGACTGATGACCTCGGAATTCAGCTGTGAACCAGTAAGTAGGTGTTTGACACTCTGGATCCCTTGTGAATGTGGGATCGAGGTATAGAGGTCTTTAACATCTAGGGAGACTAACAGGAGGTCTTTTGGAAGAGCCTAGTCCCTGTAGTTGGTGCAGGAAGTCACCTGTGTCGAGGAGAAAGGAAGGTAACGTGGTGACCTTAGTTAGGGCAGTTTCAGTGGGATGGTGTGACCGGAAGCCAGATTGTAAGCGGTCAAAGAGGGGAGCAAGAAGAGAGATGGGAGGACAGTTCAAGGTAGACGTGTTGTTCCAGTAGTTTGGAGGCATAAGGGAGAAGTGATATAGGGCGATAGCTAGATAGAGGATGGGTCTAACCTTTCTCATCTTTCAGGATACATAGGGGGGCTTATCTGCAGCATTCTAGAATTCTGTAGATAAGCCCCTGATGCTGGTGGGCTTAGCTCATCTTCCATTTTGGGGGTGACAGGTTCCCTTTAATTCCATCTCCCATCTCGGTCTTTTAGCACGAGAACCAGGTTGAGATGTCTCTGGGGAAACCAGATTGGAGATCAAGGCCTGCATATCTTCTCTAATCATGGACCTCATGCCTGATATAAAGTAGGACTGCTCCACCTTGACGATCTTAGAAGCAATCTACACAAAATTGTTTCCCATGTTTCAGGTAATTTGACGTTGCAGATGGCACATCTCCTAGGTTTCTCTGAAGCCCTACTGGTTTCCCTCTTAGGTGCCGATACTGGTGTGGCAGAAGCTCCCGGTCCTAAAATTACATAGAAAGTATATAGGATTTCTAGGGGTAATAACTCCCCCAAACTACTCACATGCAGGGTCTGCTCTGATGGGGTGTCTGAACTACCTGAATCCTCCATTTGCGCTCAGCTTATGCTAACAAGTTCCATAGACGCAAGCAATTAATTTATATTACCTTGTCTTCAACCACAGACCCCAATTCCCATGCGTTCTACTATGGAACATAGTCTGAGCTGTGAGTCCTCTGGAAATGCAAGCCGAATCATCGTCCTGCAGACTGCACGCCTGGATGACGTCACCGGAACTGCACCTCCGCACATGGAACAAGCGGTGTGCCAGAGGCAAGCGGTGGAGCAGAGAGCCACCCACAGGAGGGAAGAGGCTCGTAGGCCAGGTGCTCTCCCTGCTCTACTTATTATGGCTAAAGAACCACCCTTCAGGGAGTGTCATCCGCAGACTGCTTGACAGAAGGAGCGGATGGACCCTCCCCATCCACCGAAGCCGGACTCTAAAGGTAACCTGTATGCCTCCTCTCGTGCCTGTCCTCATAGGGACAGGAACAATATTAAAGGTTGAGTGTGGGAGGGGCCTTTTAACCTCTCGTGTTTCCTGTCCCTGTAAGGATAAGAAGGACGAGCTCCATGGTGCTGTCAGGAGGGACGTCCTGGAAAAGCCGGATTACTCACCGGTAATGCTCTTTTAGTGAGTCCACGACAGCACCCCACTGGAGAGAGGGATCCGCCCCGCAGGAACAGGAAACCTATTGAGAAATAAAAGAGGGCGGTCCGCCTCTCCTCCTCAGTTTTGATTTCAGAGTACCCGGAGGACCGCCAGTATTAGGCAAATATCATTTATTTCATTCTTTAAACTTATTTGCTTATGATTAAAAGGAATTTACTCAATCAGTATTATATTGATCTAGGGCGGGATGTAAGAGGGTGCTGTCGTGGACTCACTAAAAGAGCATTACCGGTGAGTAATCCGGCTTTTTACTCTTCGCCACGACAGCACCCCACTGGAGATCTTTCAGAGACCATCACCTAGGGAGGGGACCACCGTGCTGAGGACAGTCCTGCCAAAGTCTAGGTCAGAAGTTGACGATAGGTCTAGCCTATAGTGGTTATAAAATGTAGAAGGATTTGACCACGTTGCCGCCTTACATATAGTTTCAATCGGGACGTCTCCCCTCTCTGCCCAGGAGGATGCCATCGCTCTGGTGGAGTGTGCCGTTATGCCTTCCGGAGGGATTTCTTTCCTCGTGGAGTAAGCCAGTCTGATAGATTCTCTGATCCACCGGGATAAGGTGCTTTTTGTTACTCCATGACCCTTCTTGACACCCTGGAAGGAAATAAACAGAGCCCTACTCTGTCGCCAGCTGCTGGTCTTTTCAATGTATTTTAACACTACTCTTTTAACGTCTAGAGTGTGATATTTTTGTTCTTCAGGAGTGGATGGATTACTGAAGAAAGTGGGCAAGATTATTTCTTGTGACCTGTGGAATTTTTTCGCTACTTTGGGTAGATAGGAAGGGTCTGGTTTAAGAATTAGTTTATCCTGAAAGGTTAACAAAAAAAGGTGGATCTATGGAGAGTGCTTGGATGTCACTGATTCTCCTAGCTGAAGTCAGTGCTACCAAGAGGGCCGTCTTTAGTGATAGACATTTAATTGATATTGAGTCTATTGGCTCGAATGGAGAGTCTGTTAGGGCTCGTAAGACTAAATTTAAATCCCAGGGTGGAATCCTAGGTATGTTAACTGGATTCATTCTTTCGCAGGCCGTAATAAATCTGGATACCCATCTATCCCCCGCGATGTTATGGCCATAGAGGGCTCCTAGTGCTGAAACATGAACCTTTAAGGTGTTTACAGTTAGACCCAGTTCTCTCCCTTTTTGAAGAAATTCCAAGATAGAGTATATAGGAATTTCTGATGTATTGGTAGATGTATGGAATTGCAGGAATTTTTTCCATACTCTCGTATAGATTTTTGTGGTGGAGGGTTTCCTACTATGGAGAAGTGTATCAACCAAACCCCCCGAGAACCCTCTTGACCTTAGCATCTGCCTCTCAAGTTCCAGGCCGTCAGGTGAAGATTGTCCACCTGAGGGTGGAAAAACGGACCTTGGAAGAGAAGATTGGGCGTTGAGGGGAGGACCCAAGGATCTGAGATCGACATAGTCTGTAGCCATGAGAACCATGGTCTCTTGGGCCAGAATGGAGCTATCAGTACAACTCTCGCCTCTTCCTCCCTGATTTTGCGTATGACTTGAGGTAGCAATATGATCGGAGGAAACGCGTATGCCAGACTGAACTGCCAAGGGGCTTGGAGAGCGTCCAGAATGTCCGGATGATCCGCTGGTGACAGGGAGGCGAATCTCTGAACTTTTCTGTTTCTTCTTGTGGCGAAGAGATCTATCTGAGGACGGCCCCAAAGAGATACTATGTCCAGGAAAATTTGTTGGTTTAGACACCACTCCCCTTGTCTTAGGGTGTGTCGGCTTAGAAAGTCCGCCTGCTGATTGCTTGCTCCTCTTATGTGCAACGCAGTAAGGGATGCTAGATGATTTTCTGCTAGATTTAAAATTTCCGTAGCAGAAGACATCAGAGTCTCTGATCGCGTACCTCCTTGACGGTTTAGATACGCCACGGTGGTGGTGTTGTCGGACAGGACTCTGACGTTTTTCCCCCGAAGCTGTGGGAGGAAATGGTATAAGGCGTACTTTACAGCATTTAGTTCTTTGAAGTTAGAGGAGCTGCAGCTTTCCTCTATGCTCCATGATCCCTGGCAATAATCATTCCCCATATGAGCGCCCCATCCATGAGGACTGGCGTCAGTGGTTATGGTATGAGATGGCGTTATTACCCATGGAACCCCACTCATCAAATGGTCTGAGTCTAGCCACCACTCTAAGGAAGTTAAAACCTCCTGAGATAAGGTTATTTTTGCATTTAGATGACCCAATAACCGTTTATCCTCTTGTAAAACTTGATGTTGCAGTGTTCTAGTGTGGTGTTGAGCCCATCTTACTGCAGGTATACAAGAGATTAGAGACCCTAATAATGACATAGCCTGTCTTAGGGATATACGTGGATTGTTTATTGCGGCTAGGACTTTGTGTCTGATCAGTGAAATTTTTACCTGTGGCAGAAGACACTTTTGAGATATAGAGTCTAAATGGAACCCCAAGAACGCTTGACGGGAAAGTGGAGTGAGTCTGGATTTGTCGGTATTGATTATCCAGCCCAGGCCCTGTAGAGAGGAAATTGTGTGAGCTAAACGGTCAGTACATTGAGTAGCTGAATTTCCTATTACCAGAAAATCATCCAGATAGGGCACAATCAAGGTTTCCTTCTGGCGAAGGTAGGCCATCACCTCTAGCATTATCTTGGTGAAGATCCTCGGTGCTGTTGAGAGGCCGAAGGGCAGGGCCACATATTGAAAATGATGAACCTCGTTGTTGATTTTTACCGCCACCCTGAGGAATTTCTGGTATCTGTTATGAATAGGGAGATGATAATATGCATCTTTTAGATCAATGCCCCCCATCATACAATTTGGGAAGAGGAGCTTTATGGTGGATCTAATGGACTCCATTTTAAAGGTATAATTTTCGATAAATAAGTTGAGTTTTTTAAGGTTAATGATCGTCCTGAAAGAACCGTCGGGTTTAGAAATTAAGAATAGGGGAGAGTAGAACCCCCTACCCTCCTGTCCCACCGGAACTTGGACTAGGACCCGTTTTGATAATAGGGTTTGAATTTCAAGCTCCAACGCCTGTTGCTGTATAGGCGAGCTGAAAGATGTTATAATATAAGACTCGTGGGGGACACGAGAGAATTTTAATTTAATTCCATCTCGGATGATATTTAAAACCCACGAGCTAGATGTTATCTTTTCCCATTGAGTGGCGAAAAACTTCAATCTACCCCCAACTGGTATATCCTCAGTATTTGTTATCTTTTGAGGGGTTGGGTCTTCTGAACATGGTACCTCTCTGCTTTTCATCTTTAGCGGTCCATGTTGTAGACCTATCCGTTTGCTTTCTTTTGCCAAACGGTCTCCTTTTGAAGGCTCTCCTATAAAAAGGAATGGAAGAGTCAGGAAAAGCTTTTTTCCTGTCTTTCGCCTTCTTTAGTATGTCATCTAGAGTTTTGCCAAAGAGGAACTCACCCTCACATGGGATGGCGCATATTTTAGATTTTGACTGCGCATCGCCCTTCCAGCTTTTCATCCATAGTGCACGCCTTGCGTTGTTTACCAGACCTGCAGACCTTGCCGCTAACCGAAGGGAGTCCGCGGATGCGTCCGCCATAAAGGCTGCTGCACCCCGTATTAAGGGGATGGCTGCCCGTAATTTCTCTCTTGGGGTTTTATTCTCAATTTGTTGGTCCAATTGATCTATCCATATGAGCATTGATCTGGCTGTGCAAGTGCTTGCTACTGCTGGCTTAAATATTCCCGTAGTTGCCTCCCAGGATCTTTTTAGGGAGGACTCGGCTTTGCGATCTAGAGGATCCGAGAGCAGTCCTGCATCTTCTACAGGCAAAGTTGACTGCTTCGAGGTAGAGGCTACAGCAGCATCAACTTTAGGGACTTTTGTCCATGTGAGAAGCTCGTCGTCACTAAACGGGTATTTTCGTTTTGACGATGAGGGTAAAAAGCTTCTCTGATCTTGCTTTTCCCACTCCCTTTTTATTAACGCTTTCACTGCCGGTATGACCGGAAAGCATCTCCTTTTTCTCTCTGCCAAACCCGCAAACATTATATCTTGCGTGGTTTGTGCTCCTTTTGTCTCTTCACACCCCATAGTGTCTCGTATTGATTTCACTAAATTGTCCACACTTTCCACCGGGAAGCAAGGACGTCCCTCAATTTCAGACGATGAAGATGATGATGATGATGATGACGACAGGGAGGCGTCTGAACACACAACCTGGTCACTGTCTGAATTTGACGAGGGTGTCGGTATTTTGGGTTTGGCTTTATGCGGTTTATCTTGGGATATGGCTCTTAATTCTTCCCTGATAATGGTACGCAAGTCCGTAATGGACATTGCCGCTCCTTGTGTGGTTTCAGATATACAGCCTTGACAAAGTTTTTTGGGGTATGAGTCGGGTAGGGGCTGGCTACATAGAGCACATTCTTTATGTTTTGTTTTTTCACGTTTTTTACCCTGACCCGTGCGCTGATGAGAGAAGGAGGAGGGAGAGAGAGAGAGGGGAAATAGCATTAGCTTAATAGGTAGAGTCACTCACACTCACCCAGTGAAGCTGATAATACCGGATCAGAAGCCCGAGATCCTGTCCTGGATCTGATCACCGAACCGCTCTTATGACCGGTGTCTGAAGATCCTTTGCTGGGACGATCTTTGGCAGGGGGTACTTGGTCTCCTGTTTCAGGGTCCATGGCACCTGGGGATGACATCTTACATCGCCAGATAGTAGCGCTCATTTGATTTAAATATGGCGCCTAAGCGTCCTCCATCTTGCGCATGCGCAAGGACCGCACCTTCCCCCCGCCGCCGGCCGCAGCTTGGATACTCCGGAAGTTCAAACTATACTTCCGGGTAATCCTTGGTGGTGGTCGGCGCGTGCGCAGTCCGAGCCCCGGACTCACTTCCGGAACGCTGTCCTCACCTGCTCAGCGAGGATTCCGGCGCCTGCTATTGCCACCTGCTTCGGAAACGATGCCCGGCGGCCTTACCCGGACCAGGTCATCATCCGGGCTTCTGTCAGGCGAGGAGGGAGCCGTCAAACGGATCTCCCCCGACGCTGCCTCTGGACTGCAGCCCCTGCCGTTCTTAAAAGACACCGCACAGGCGGCGTGCATGCCCAGGTATTTTTTCTTCATAGAAATCCTGTCGTTCCTGCAGGAACAGGAAACCTAAACTGAGGAGGAGAGGCGGACCGCCCTCTTTTATTTCTCAATAGGTTTCCTGTTCCTGCGGGGCGGATCCCTCTCTCCAGTGGGGTGCTGTCGTGGCGAAGAGTAAAAACATTTTTGCTTAAAGTTATTAACCACAAACCAGTAGCTAATAGCCCACAACTGGCCCACTCACAAGTGGCTGCAAGAGATATCCAATCTATATTGTATGTTTATATATAGTCTGAAAACTAAAAAAAAAAATCCCCAAAATCTGGGGATTCTGGGTTCTGTAGCGTTTTAGACTCTCTTTTGATCCAGGTGATCGATTTTTTTTCCTCACAGTATAAAAATTTGAGTTGGTGGTAGCTCACCAATTTTCTCCATGTCCCCTTTTTCTCTCGTACTTTTGACCAAATCTCATATTGGGATTTGTACCCAACACTTAATTTGAATCAGTGATTTTTTTGTCTGGACCTACAGATAAATATGATACTTATTGTTATAGTAAGTTAAAGAGGACCTTTAACAATTTTGCCTTATAAAGTACATTACTGCTCGTACCAGCAGGAATGTAAACATTTTTTGGGGTTTTTAAACTTTGGTGTGGAGATACAGGACATAGAACTTACTGGAGCCTAATTTTTTTTTTTATCATTCAACAGGGCATTTCATTTCATTCAGCTCTGTGGATATGTACGTTCATTCCACTATGAGACTGTTCATTCAAAAAAAGTCAGCGTCCTTAGGTAGGAAAAAGTAGACCTCCACCATTGTGACAAACAAAATGCTCATTGAAGTCATGAACTATTCTGACAATGCCCCTTCTCCCTCCCTAACAATAATACTTACCCCTGTCCTCGACTGCTCCTGCCCACCCTGTGAAAAACTGTCATACGTTACCATGCCTCCCTCTCGAGAACTAGGAACGTCACGGGAGCAGCTGAAGACCGAGGGTAGTTATTATTACTGTTATAGAGAAAATAGAAGGGAACCTCAATGGGTGTTTCATTTGCGTTACAACTATGGATGTCTACTTTTTCCTACCTATGGATGCTGCCTATTTATGATTTGACAGCATCATAGTGGGTTGAAAGTAAATGCCCACAGAACCAAACTAAATAAAACACATTAGGGCACCAGTAATTTCCGTGCCCTGTATCTCCACAATTGAGTGGAGGAAAAGTATGTCCATCCCTGTTACTAAGTGCAGGAAGGTACATTTAAAAAAAAAAAAAAAAATTGGTCAAAGGTCCTCTAACATCTTCTTGTTGGCTTTGGACTAATAGATCGAGCTATGTGGTTCATTTTCCTGAATTTTTATACTCTTAGAGTGCAGTCAGATGGCCGTATTACTCCCGCGAGGATCCCGTTGCAATCCTCGGACTGGTCCTCGGCTCTCCCGACCAGAGCGTGACAGCTGCATATAAAGACATACTGTCAGGCTCCGGACAGAGGAGCAAAGAGAAAGTCCATGGATTGTGATGTGATCCTCACGCGAGTAAGGCTACTTTCACACTAGCGTCGGGTAACGTCCGTCGCAATGCGTAGTTTTGGAGAAAAAACGCATCCTGCAAAGTTGCCCGCAGGATGCATTTTTTCTCCATAGACTTGCATTAGCGACGGATTGCCACATGTCGCATCCGTCGGTGCTTTGACGGACCGTTGGCACAAAAAAAGGTAAATGTAACTTTTTTTTGTGCGTCGCGTCCGCCATTTTTGACCACGCATGCGCAGCCGAAACTCCGCCCCCTCTTCCCCAGACTGCAGAATGGGCAGCGGATGCATTGTAAAACTGCATCCGCTGCCCACATATTGCAGAAATTTCACAGGTTGCATCGGTACGTCGGCCCGACACATTGTGACGGGCCCGTACCGACACAAGTGTGAAAGTAGCCTTATACTTTCGTCTGAAAGTACCCTTAATATGAGCGAGGTGGTGGGGGAGTTTATATAATGACATTGTCTTGACTGTATTATCTTAAAAATTTTTTTTAAATCAATGAACATTCACTAAACATTAGATTCGTTAATATTTTTCTCACAAATGATTTAATACATAAAACAGTGTCTGAAACATACAAAATACACAACAAAAAGTATTTATTTTTTATTTCTGCCCTTTTTATGAATTTTTGTTTGATTGAATTTTCTTTTTTTCTTGATGATATTTTTAGCATCTCTGTTGTGAATCCAGTCGTCTCGTTGTGCTTCCCACTTGAGTTGCTTGATACCTTGATTTAGAAATAAGAGTGTTATAACCAGCACTGGAACCACAAATACAGTTTCTTTTAAGACAAAATGCTTTATCTTAAAATGATAGCCACATACAAGATAATAACCAATGTAAAGGCCCCGTCTCACATAGCGAGATCGCTAGCGAGATCGCTGCTGAGTCACAAGTTTTGTGATGCAACAGCGACCTCAGTAGCGATCTCGCTATGTTTGACACGTACCAGCGACCCGGCCCCTGCTGTGAGATCGCTGGTCGTGTCGGAATGGCCTGGACCTTTTTTTGGTCGCTGGATCTCCCGCTGACATCGCTGAATCGGTGTGTGTGACACGGATTCAGCGATGTCTTCACTGGTAACCAGGGTTTACCCTGGTTACCATCGTAAATGTAAAAAAAACAAACAGTACATACTCACATTCTGGTGTCCGTCAGGTCCCTTGCTGTCCGCTTCCCGCACTGACTGACTGCCGGCCGTAAAGTGAAAGTACAGCACAGCGGTGACGTCACCGCTCTGCTGTTACGGCCGGCGCTCAGTCAGTGCAGGAAGCGGACGCCGGGGGACGTGAAGGTGAGTATGTACTGTTTGTTATTTTACATTTTACACTGGTAACCAGGGTAAACATCGGGTTACTAAGCGCAGCCCTGCGCTTAGCAACCCGATGTTTACCCTGGTTACCCGGGGACCTCGGCATCGTTGGTCGCTGGAGAGCGGTCTGTGTGACAGCTCTCCAGCGACCACACAGCGACTAAACAGCGACGCCGCAGCGATCAACATCGTTGTCTGTATCACTGCAGCGTCGCTGTGTGTGACGGGGCCTTAACTGTGAAACTAGGCATAGTAGAGATAAAGCTACCAATCCTATTGAAAGGGGGTGGCCACCGTTTCAGAAACCCTTTTCAGGTGAACATTAACTGCCATAAATACAATTAGTATATATATTGACTGGTAGTGTACATACAGCTGCTTAAACTAAATCTACAAGAAAAGCCACGTTTGCACTTGATGTCCAGCACACAGTCACCAAATTTATTCTCAAGCAGAAACCAAGAGGGAAAACCCATGGTCATAAATGGCGTGCCACTGATTCTCGTTGATGAGCACTTTCATCTCTTGTCTGCTTTCTATGGAAGTCTCATCAGAAGTTTCTGCTTGGATTACACTCAAGCATACAGACATCATGGAGCAGTGCAGTATATTGTTTGTTTGAAGTCAACTCATAAGGCCTCTTTCACACTTCAGTTGTTTGACGTCAGTCTAAAACCGTCATTTTCCTCAAAAAACGGATCCGTTTTTTTCCCCATAGACTTGCATTAGCGACGGACTGTGACGGATGGTCGTCCGTTCCATCCGTCATGCGACGGATCCGTCAAAATTTAGCGGACGTCATCTAGACATTGACGTTCATCTAGACGTTTTTTGTCTCCGTTGAAATGACGGATCGCGACGGATCCGTCGCGTCCGTCATTTCATAGAATGGCCACCTATGGGCGACGGATCCGTCGCGATCCGTTTTTTGGCGGATCCGTCGCCCCAATCCGTTTTTTCAATTTTTTTCAATTGCGCATGCTCCAAAAAGTATATACAATCCCCGAGTAACGGATCCGTCAAAAAAACGGATCCGTTACTTCCGTTTTTTCAACAATTGTGACGGATCCGTCGATCCGTCACTTTGTCGGAAGTGACTGACGCCAAACGACTGAAGTGTGAAAGAGGCCTAAGTAAACATTTTCTATAAACCACATACATGTTTGATATCAGTTACATATTATACTTATAAATTTTTGGAGAACAAAGAGTCAAGAAATGGCCCAAAAGTATTAAACATTAAAATATATTTATTAGTAGTTCAACTTTACATATAAGCACATACATAGCACATGTAGAAAAAGCTTCATGTGGTAAAATAGTGATTTGTGACTGTGTCCTTTGGTGCAACCAATACACCAGGTTCACAGATCAGGGCTCAATTGTAATCAGAATATAAGCTGTATGTTGCAGCACAGATGGCAATAAACTCCATATAAATAAGGAGAGTTAGATCTAATACATGGCAGTCAAAAACAAGTGTTAGCATCTATCAATGGTACTGATCATATGACCATACATGTATATATATATCTCTTGCAACTTATAAAACATAAAAGTATAAAGGCTAATTACCCATGAGTGTTCAGATCAGCCCTGTCCGGATCCTGGATGTGTACCCCAACGCGCGTTTCGCGTCTATGTGTAACCGCTTCCTCAGGGGGCCCCCTGAGGAAGCGGTTACACATAGACGCGAAACGCGCGTTGGGGTACACATCCAGGATCCGGACAGGGCTGATCTGAACACTCATGGGTAATTAGCCTTTATACTTTTATGTTTTATAAGTTGCAAGAGATATATATATACATGTATGGTCATATGATCAGTACCATTGATAGATGCTAACACTTGTTTTTGACTGCCATGTATTAGATCTAACTCTCCTTATTTATATGGAGTTTATTGCCATCTGTGCTGCAACATACAGCTTATATTCTGATTACAATTGAGCCCTGATCTGTGAACCTGGTGTATTGGTTGCACCAAAGGACACAGTCACAAATCACTATTTTACCACATGAAGCTTTTTCTACATGTGCTATGTATGTGCTTATATGTAAAGTTGAACTACTAATAAATATATTTTAATGTTTAATACTTTTGGGCCATTTCTTGACTCTTTGTTCTCCAAAAATTTATAATATGATTTTGAGTCGCCTTATGTTTAAATATTTGCTGACGATTGTGTTAATACATATTATACTTACTTGCATTTTCTTTATTTGACATGGCATTTATTCCAATGTTGTCAAATTTAGAACCAGTGTTGTCGTCTAATAGATCCCCAAACTGAAAAAGATCCAAAACATTAATGTTTACTTGAACGTACCTTCTAATGACTGAAAAATCTTAATCATTTATACTTGGATATTTCTGGTAAATGAAAATAAATAATGAATACCTCCTCTGCAGCAGCAAACATCTGATCTTCTTCCAAACGTCTCTTCTTTCCTTTTTTAAAATCTGTGTGATAAAGATAAAGGTAGAAAATTATTAAAATGACAATTAAGCATCAGTAGCAAATTATTCTGTTCTCCCTCCTATAGAAAGATCAACTTTGTATTCATGTGACCAGGCTTTTTTGATACACGAGAATTAGAAATATGGAAACTGCATTCATACGATCATTGTGTTAACCCCTTAGTGACAGCACGGTGGCTCAGTGGTTAGCACAGCAGCCTTGCAGCGCTGGAGTCCTGGGTTCAAACCCCACCAAGGACAACATCTGCAAAGAGTTTGTATGTTCTCTCCGTGTTTGCGTGGGTTTCCTCCGGGTACTCCGGTTTCCTCCCACATTCCAAAGACATACTGATAGGGAATTTAGATTGTGAGCCCCATTGGGGACAGTGATGATAATGTGTGCAACCTGTAAAGCGCTGCGGAATATGTTAGCGCTATATAAAAATAAAGATTATTATTATAGTGACAGAGCCAATTTGGTACTTACCATAATTTCCTTCGGGATCAATAAAGCGTATCGTATCGTAATGACCAGGCCAATTTTTACAATTCTGACCACTGTCACTTTATGAGTTACAGCTCTAGAACTCTTCAACGTATCCCACTGATTATCCCACTGATTATGAGACTGTTTTTTTCGTGACATATTGTACTTCATGTTAGTGGTAAAATTTCTTTGATATGACTTGCTTTTATTTAGGAAAAAAACCCAGAAATATTGGCCAAAATGTTCAAAATTTTGCCATTTTCAAACTTTTAATTTTTGTACCCCTAAATGTCGCACAAAATACAATAAATAACATTTCCCACATGCCAACTTTACATCAGCACAATTTTGGAAACAATTTTTTTGTTAGCACGCTATAAGGGCTTGTTCACACGATCCTTTTTTCACTGCGGATTTTTCAGGTCCTTTTTTTGGGAAAATCCGCAGTGAAAACCCGCGGTGCTTTTCTCCGCGGATTTGTGTTTTTTTTCTACTGCGGATTCCACTGCGGGTTTCCAACTGCAGTTTCCTATTGGTGCTGTTGGAAACCCGCAGCGGAATCCGCAGAAAGAATTGACATGGTACTTCTTTTTTTCTGCAGGCAAATCCGCGCGGATTTGCCTGCGAAAAAAAGGATCGTCGGCACAGCGGAATTTGTTTTCCATAGGGTAACATTGTACTGTACCCTGCATAGAAAACTGCTGCGGATCCGCAAAAACCGCAGCGTGTGAACATAGCCTTAGAGGTTAAAAGTTGATCAGTGATTTCTCATTTTTCCAACAAAATTTACAAAACTTTTTTTAGGGACCACCTCACATTTGAAGCGAGTTTGGGGGGAGGTCAATATAACAGAAAATACCCAAAAGTGACACCATTCTAAAAACTGCACTTCTCAAGGTCCGCAAAACCACATTCAAGAAGTTTATTAACCCTTCAGGTGCTTCACGAGAACTAAAGCAATGTGGAAGGAAAAAATGAACATTTTACTTTTTACACAAAAAATTTACTTTGGAACCAACTTTTTTTTACTTTCACAAGGGTATCAGGAGAAAGTGGACCACAACATTTGTTGTGCAACGTCTCCTGAGTACGCCGATACCCCATATGTGGGGGACAGCCACTGTTTGGGCGCATGGCAGGGCTCAGAAGAGAGGGAGCACTGTGACTTTTTGAACGCAAAATTGGCTGGAATCAATGGTGGCGCCATGTCGCGTTTGGAGACCCCCTGATGTACCTAAACAGTGGAACCTCCCAAATTCTAACTCCAACCCTAACCCCAACACACCCCTAACCCTAACCATAACCCTAACACACCCCTAAGCCCAACTCTAACTGTAATCCCAACCACAACCCTAATCCTACCTTTAGCCAAACCCTAATCCAACCTTTAGCCCAACCCTAATCTTACCTTTAGCCCAACCCTAACCCTAATGGAAATAAGTAACATTTTTTATTTTATTATTTTTACCTAACTACGGGGGTGATAAAGGGGAGTTTTGATTTACAGTTTTTTTTGTAATATTTGTGCCTTTTTTGTAGTCTATGTATGTGCTCGCTTGTATTTTTATTGTATCGTTTTCCACTGTGTGAGTAGAGCTTAGTATTCCAGATATTTTTGTCTGATTCTTTATGTGCTAGTTGTTTTTTTGTTTTTTAAAGTTGCAAATTCTGACCCAGAAGTCCAAGAAGTGAATTTTTGCATGTTAAGCAAAAAGTTTTTGGTAATATTTTCAAAACACTGCACCTTCTGCTCAAAAAGTAACAGTTATTGAGAAAAAAAATTATATACTGCATTTTTCAGATTATAAGATGCACATTCTTCCCTCCAAATTTGTGGGGAAAATGGGGGTGCGTCTTATAATGTGGATATACCTTACCGATACTGTTGCTAAAGGCTGGGATGAGGGGGTGTCTGGCGGTGCTGTGGGTGCCCGGTGGTGCTGCTGCCCGGCACTGCGGGGGTGCCAGGAAGTGCTGCAGGGGGCTCTGCCGACATTTTGTGACACGCCAGAGCCCCCTGCAGTTCCACGGTTTCCTGTGCGGTGAACTCTGGGAAAATGGCAGCCGAGGGGCGGCGCATGCGCAGATGGAGATCTCGGCACCAAAATAAGAGCCTCCTGCATAAGCGGAGACACCAGAAACAGCACCGGACACCCCCACAGCACCGCGCCAGACACCCCCCCCCCGTATGACATCCAGGTCACCAGAGCTAGCCAAGTTGCTTGATCATGCTCAGAGCATAATGAAGCAAGTTTGCCCTTCAGTGCAGCGCTGACAGCTTGCATAACACAGGAATGGAATGCTCCTGCATCCCTATGCTATACAAGCAATTAGCCTGCAAAAAATGAAAGTACCATAGTGGGACAAAATAAAGTAAAAAAAAAAAGTGAACATTTTTGTAAAAAGAAGGGGGACATGTACAAAGGCATGCTAACATAAAAAAATTAGGGGAGTTGATGGTACCTTCTTGCCATATTACCCCTATATTTCACTCTCTTCCCAAGGTGCACAAGCTCACCTTTCTTCCCCCCCCCCCCCCCCTCATGCGTCCCATTGTTGCCAGAATTGGTTCCTTTAAAGGGGTATTCCCATTTCCAAGATCCTATCCCAATATGTGGTAGGTATAATAATAATAATAATAATAATAATAATAATAATAATATTATAAAATACCTACCATTGGCAGTATATAATTCTTCTGATTCACCAGGTCACTTACCCCATATATAGGACATTGCAGTAACTTAAGAATCCACGGTTACAACCACTGAAATAGTGACAATTAGCAGTCATAGCCATGGATACCCAAGATAAAGAATGCCCTACATAGGGTAAGTGCAATAGTAAATCAGAATAACTATTCTTTCATTTCTATTTGGAGGCATTTGCGAATATTATTACACCTACTACATATTGGGATAGAAATTTGAAGATGAGAACATCTCAGTGGATGGGTTGACAGATTGTTGTAAACTTTAGTGAACTCAAATCTGGGTTTCATTAAGGATAGCAAACCTGGTTTGCAATTATTGTCTGATATTCAATAGTTACCAGATTATAAATTGATTACATGTGATTTATGGGCCCTTTATACATCCATATTGCCTGATGCATTGGCAGTCTTACAGTGGCAAGTCTCTGGCACTACTCCCTCTAAGTACAACATTGGTAACATGGTAACAATAACTTATTGTGGAAACGACAAAGTACTACATATTGATATCACTACCTTGTTCAGTATCAGAGGTTTCTGAAGTGTCCATGAAAACTCCCCCAGTTTCATCAGCTTCAAAGTCTTCTTCACACATGCTACCCAATGAAATTTCTTCATCTTCGTCCTCAGGATCAACATCCCAATCGGAATCAGAATCATCTTCTGTTTTCTTAGAAGATTTAGCATTTGGTTTTAAGTTCCTAACATGTAAAAAAAAAAAAAAAAAATACTGTTGCAGTAAGCTAAGTCTGGAAGATTTATGTAGAAATTACAATTCAAGTAAATTCTAAGGACCCTTATGATTCCTTATTTCTAAAAACAGAATTAGCAACCTGGTTTGGTAGTCACAGAAAGTTCACCATTGAACTCTAGAAATTGTGTACCGAAATCAAGTAATAAAAGACAAAATTTATTTAAAAGCAGGAAAATTTTAGGGACTAGTATGCAAATAGCAGCACTATTGCAAAGATGCAGTTATTGCTGAACATGTTCTGTGCCGCACTTGCAACAAGCTTAAAGGGGGTTTCTGAGTTTGGAAAAACTTTTGTATCTCGGCTGCAGTATGTTTAAACAAAAAAACAACTAACAACTAAACTTTAGTCACCTTCCCTGGGTCCAGTGCTGAGTTTCCGCCACTTATCCGGTGTCTGTTATTGTCTGCAGCGATCGTCAGCAATGCGGCCAATAACTGATTAACTGCTCTTCTCCATTTGACGGCACAGACACTCAGCTAGGGTAGTCTACAACGCTGTAGACATGTCAGCATTAGTGTTGAGCGAGTGTGCTCGTTACTTGAGTTTCTCCGAGCACGCTCGGGTGGTCTCAGTATTTCGCCGTGCTCAGAGATTTAGTTTATGTCGACGCAGCTGCATGATTTGCGACTGCTAGACAGCTTGAATCATGTGGGGATTGTCTGTTTGTTAGGGAATTCCCACATGTATTCAGGCTGTCTAGCAGCCGCAAATCATGCAGCTACATCGACAAACAATCTCCAAGCACGCCGAAATACTTGGGAGACCTCCCGAGCATGCTCGGAGAAACTCGGGTAACGAGCATACTCGCTCATCACTACTCAGCATTAATAATAAATATTTCTATAGCACCAATATATTCCACAACACTTACAGAGTAACATAATTCAACAGACACCAGGAGTGAGGGTCCTGCTCACAAGCTTACAATCCATAAGCATTGCCGGCAATAACACACTGGGAGCAGTGGTGGAAACTCCGTACTGGAGTCAAAGGGGGTGAGAATATTTCCGCATACAATGGGATCAATGCAGATGATGTCCTGGATTTTCCACCTGAATTGCTGGGCTCAGTTAAGCAGTATTAGAAATGCATGTGCCAACGGTAGTTTCATTACCAGTATCCGAAGAGTATCACATGTAGTGTGAGACCGTTATTAGATAAATAGAATTTATTCTAACACGGCACTCCTCCTTATCCATGAAACTGCATATGGAGGAGTAGCCTGGCGCCCAATAGTGAACCCCTCTACCCCTGAGGGTAGTTTGCACGTTAATGACCAGGTCAATTCTTACAATTCTGACCACTGTCACTTTATGAGGTTATAACTCTGGAACGCTTCAACGGATCTGGCTGATTCTAAGACTGTTTATTCGTGACATTTTATGATAGTGGTAAAATTTCTTTGATATGACTTTCATTTATTTGAGAAAAAAAAACAAGTTTGGTGAAAATTTCGGAATTTTTCAAATTTGAATTTTCATGCCCTTAAATGACAGAGATATGTCACACAAAATAGTTAATAAACAACATTTCCCACATGTCTACATTACATCAGCACAATTTTGGAACCAATTATTTTTTTGGTAGGAAGTTATAAGGGTTAAGAGTTGAGCAGCAATTTCTCATAAAAGGAGATTTTTGTGTACTCACCGTAAAATCTCTTTCTCTTAGCGTCTAATTGGGGGACACAGGACCATGGGTGTTATGCTGCTGTCCACTAGGAGGCGACACTATGCATAATCTGAAAAAGATTAACTGTGGCTCCTCCTGTGCAGTATACACCCCTGGACGGCATCAGCCTTCTCCAGTTTTGTGCAAAAGCAGTAGGAGGAACGTAACATGAATAACATAATTATGCCTGTAAGAAGGCAACTATGTACGAGCTCAAGAAACAATATGAGAACTCAACAGTTACAACAGCCCGGAAAGGGCAATAGGGTGGGAGCTGTGTCCCCCAATTAGAGGCTAAGAGAAAGAGATTTTACGGTGAGTACACAAAAATCTCCTTTACTCTGTCGCCTCATTGGGGGACACAGGACCATGGGACGTCCTAAAGCAGTCCCTGGGTGGGAAGCAATGGACGAATATTGTGCAGACAGGCCCGTACACTTAGGGCACCGCCGCCTGCAGGACACGTCTACCCAGGCTCGCGTCCGCTGAGGACTGGGTATGAACCCTGTAGTGTTTAGTAAACGTGTGTAAGCTAGTCCAAGTGGCCGCCTTACACACTTGTTGTGCCGAAGCCTGGTGCCGAATGGCCCAGGAGGCCCCTACCGCCCGTGTAGAGTGTGTCATAATGCCGGCTGGAAGAGGAGAATTCTTAAGGCGATACGCCTCTTGTATGGTGGATTTGATCCACCTGGCAAGAGTAGCTTTGGAAGCTGGCATACCCTTGTGGCCGCCTTCTGGAAGGAGGAAAAGGGAATCAGACCTCCGGAAGGACGCAGTCCTAGACACGTATATACGCAAAGCCCTGACAAGGTCAAGCGTATGCAGAGCCTTCTCCACTCTATGAACCGGAACCGGACAAAGGGATGGTAGTGAAATTTCCTCATTGAGGTGGAAGTCGGACACAACCTTCGGGAGGAAGGATGGGACCGTACGAAGAACTACCTTGTCCTGGTGAAATGCCAGGAAAGGCCGTCTGCAGGAAAGTGCTGTCAGTTCAGACACCCTGCGTAGCGAGGTGATTGCCACCAGGAAAACCACCTTCTGGGAAAGGCGGCGGAGCGGGACCTCCTTAAGAGGTTCGAAGGGTGGTTCCTGCAATGCTGTCAGGACCAGGATGAGGTCCCACGTTTCTAGTGGTCGTCTGTAGGGGGGAACCAATCGGGAAACCCCCTGAAGTAAAGTCCTTACTTGCGGCTTGGTAGCAATGCGCCTTTGGAAAAGCACTGAGAGGGCTGACACCTGGCTCTTAAGCGAGCCCAAGGACAGCCTGGCCTCCAGACCCGATTGGAGAAAACCAAGTACTTTGGGTATGGAATAAGGGAGTGGGATCTGGCCACGAGATTCGCACCAGGTAAAGAAAGCTTTCCAGGTACGGTAATAAATCTTGGCAGAGGCTGGTTTCCGTGCTCTGATCATGGTTCCAATGACATCTGCCGAGAGCCCTGCCTGGGTTAGAACCCAGGTCTCAAGGGCCACGCCGTCAAATTGAGAGCCCCTGAGTTCTGGTGGTAGAACGGCCCTTGTGATAGAAGATCGTGGCGGTCGGGGAGACGCCAAGGGGCGTCTGCTGTGAGTTGTACGATGTCGGCGTACCATGTGCGTCTGGGCCAGTCTGGTGCAATGAGGATGGTTGGAACTCCCTCTTGTTTGATCTTCCTCACCACTCTGGATATCAGGGGGAGAGGTGGAAAAATGTACAGAAGCTGGAACTGGGTCCAGTCCTGAACCAGAGCGTCTGCTCCGAGCGACCGCGGATCGTGTGTTCTGGCAATGAAGTTGGAGACCTTGGCATTGAAATGGGATGCCATTAGGTCCACATCCGGGGTCCCCCAGCGGAGACAGATCTGTTGAAAAATTTCGGGATGGAGAGACCACTCTCCCAAGTCTATTCCTTGTCGGCTGAGGAAGTCTGCTTCCCAGTTGTCCACACCCGGAATGTGGACCGCCGAAAGAACCGACCCTGTGTCCTCCGCCCAGCGGAGGATATGTGACACTTCCCGCATCGCCTGGGTACTGCGGGTCCCCCCTTGATGATTCACATATGCCACAGCCGTGGCATTGTCCGACTGTATCCTGATGTGAGAGGCTGCCAGTAAGTGATGGAAGGCCCTCAATGCCAGTAGGATGGCACGAATTTCCAGGATGTTGATGGGCATGGTCGCTTCCGCTGGGGACCACTTGCCCTGTGCCCTGTGGTGTAGGTGCACCGCACCCCAACCCGTCAGGCTCGCGTCGGTGGTCAGGACCTTCCATTGACCTGAGAGAAAGGATTTCCCCTTTGCTAGCGAGGTTGGCTTGAGCCACCAGTGCAGGGACCTCCTGGTTGACGACGTTCGCTGGAACTCCCTGTCGAGAGAAAAGGGATTCCTGTCCCAGGACTTGAGAATGGCTAGTTGGAGAGGTCTGAGGTGAAACTGGGCAAATGGGACAGCTTCTATTGCCGCTGCCATCTTGCCGAGAACTCTCATGGCAAACCGGAGAGATCGAGGGGGTTTGCGGAGGAGGGTGCGAACTGCTAGTCGGAGAGCCAGTGCCTTGTCCTTGGGAAGGAGCACTAGACCCCTGGAGGTGTTGAATAACATTCCCAGGAAGGTCAGGGACTGACTCGGGGTTGGTGATGACTTTTGTAGGTTGATTAACCAGCCCATGCGACTGAGAGTATCGGTTGTGATTGAGACGCTGAGCTCGCAGTCCTTGAAGGTGGGAGCCTTGATGAGTAGATCGTCCAGGTATGGAACGACTACTATGCCTCTGGAGTGCAGGACGTCCATGGTGGCTGCCATGACCTTGGTGAACACTCTGGGAGCCGTGGCGAGTCCAAAGGGGAGAGCCACGAATTGGTAGTGGTCCTGGCCTATTGCGAACCTGAGAAACCTCTGATGGGCAGGTGCAATGGGTATATGCAGGTATGCGTCTTGTATGTCTATGGAGGCGAGATATTCTCCCTTCTCCATGGACGCAATGATGGACCGAAGGGACTCCATGCGGAAATGACGGACCCGTACATATTTGTTGAGCTGTTTTAGGTCTAGTATGGGCCGTACACTGCCTCCTTTCTTGGGAACTACGAACAGATTGGAGTAGAACCCTCGGAAACGGTCGGTCGTGGGTACCGGTACTATGACTCCTGATTGACAAAGCGAGGAGACCGCTTGGTGGTAGGCTCGAGCCTTGGCTGGCGGTTTTGGGGGGACAGAGAGGAAGAACCGGTCCGGTGGGTTGGAGGTGAAGTCTATTTTGTATCCGGAAGACACTAGTTCCGTGACCCACCTGTCTTCTGTAATAGGCAGCCAGACTTGATGAAAGAGCAAAAGTCGGCCGCCTACTGGTGTGGTGTCTTCCGGAGTCCGTGAGTCATGAGGAGGAGAAGGTCTGAGATTTTCCTCCTCTGGGCTTAGACTGGCCTGCTTTTGACTGCCAGGTCTTGTCCGACCTTTGCATCGATCGTGAGTTGTCCCTGCGTGGGGAACGGTTACGATTTTGTACTGGACGCGAGACGGACCAGCCGGAGGAATTCCGAAAGGATCGGAATCGAGTTTGGTTACGCTTCTTGTAAGTGCGTTTAGGTTTCAGTTGGGGAAGAGAAGTACTCTTACCCCCTGTGGCGTTGGATATCATAGTGTCCAACTGTTCACCGAAAAGTCTCCCACTGAGGTAGGGGAGGTGCGTGAGGGACTTCTTTGAGGCTGCGTCCGCTTTCCATTCCCGCAGCCAGAGGATACGCCGAATCGTGATGGCGTTTGATGCTATCCCCGCGACTCCCCTTGCTGAATCCAGAGCTGCATGGAGCATGTAATCTGCTACAACAGCAATTTGAACCGCTTGGTCCGACAGTTCAGGAGCGGATGCTTGGAAGGCTTGTAAATTGTTTGCCCAGGCCAGGATGGCCTTGGCAGCCCAAACTGAGGCGAACGCGGGAGCCAGGGATGCCCCTGCAGCCTCGAAAATTGAACGAGCCATGCGTTCTACCTGCCGGTCTGCTGCGTCCCTTAGGGTTGAGCTATCTGGCAGTGAAAGGAGGGTCTGTGCTGCTAGCCTGGAGACTGGGGGATCCACTTCAGGTGGATCTGTCCATTCCTTGGTGTCCTTCTGTGGGAAGGGGTACCTCGCCTCCAGATATTTGCGATTAGCGAATTTTTTTCTCAGGCTGTGAGAGCTGTTTTTTAAGGATCGCCTTAAACTCTGGGTGGTTAGAAAAAACCTTAGGCGGCTTCAGAGGTCCTTCAAAGGAAATCTGATGTTCTGGGGCCTCTGGTGGCGGATCAGAAATGTCCAGCACCCGATGGATGGACGATATTATGTCCTCAACTAGCGCTGTATTGCTAGGAGGGATTGGGATCAGGGACCCCTCAGTTTCTCTGTCTGAGTCAGAGTCGCAGATGCCTTCCGAATTCTGTGTATCACTGAGGCGTCCCCTGCTGGGTGAGCTGGGGAGGAGGCCTTCTCTGGTTGGGGATTGCGGAGATCTGCATTGTCTGTCCCTGGAATGGGACGGTCTAGATGACCTGGAGCAACGGTGTCTCTCCCTAGAGGGGGATGACCGTGTGCTATGGGATGACGCAGATGGACTTGATCTATGGATCCGCTTGCGTCCTGACCTAGACGTGGATGTGCCAGGGGCATCTTGTTCCTGAGTCAAGCTCTCCCGTTGTTGGGTAACGGTCATAGCCGGGGCATGACCCTGCAGAGCCTGAAGCAATGTGGAAGTTAGGTTATCTATAGACTGCGTCATAGATTGCGATAACTGAGTAGCCCATTCCGGTGTGGCATTAGACACCGAGGCATTGGCAGGGGCTTCTTGAGGCTGTGACACAGTAGTTTGTATACAGTTCTGACAATGCGGGTACGTGCTGCTACTGGGGAGAGCGGTCCCGCAGGCTGTGCAGAATGCATAATAGCAGTTCTGCCTGGTTCTCTTGGACCTTGAGCCCTGCATAATGCACAAAGTGCAGAGGTGCTGCCAGCAGATGGACCTTACAGGGGTAGAGAACCTACAGGGGAGCCTTATAGGTAATATGGATTCACAGCTGAGTAAAGATAACCCAGCTGTGATCTTACCCCACCAGTGTACCCCTAGGTCCAGCGCCGAAAATCCACAGTCCTGTGCCCCCCGGAGACTGGCTGCCTGGTCCTGCAGACCGGGAGATGCAGGGTTAATCTGCAGCCGAAAATGGCTGCAGAGACAGAGGAGAGAGGAGGAGAAGGGGGCGGAGAGCTGGAAAAAGGCGGCAAGGCTATAAAAAACCCGCCCTTTCTGTCTCGATCCGCCCCTTGTATGACACTGTAGAGTGTCATATTTGTCATCCGGGGGGCGGGCCGGGGGGCGGAGAGGAGGCTGCTGCTTCAGCTAGGCCGAAGCCGGGGCCTAAATTAGATGCCTGAGGCCCAGAAGGGCTCCAGGCCGGCGCGAAAGTCCGGGAGGGGGTCGGATCTGAACCGGACCCCTCCGGATTTGAAGGCAGGATGGCGGTGGGGCTATAAGCGGAAGGGGGAGCCCGGCTGGGATCCCCCTGAGGCAGTATAGAGCTGGTGCTGCCGCAGAGACAGGGACGCAGGGAACCCTGTGTCTGTATGTGCCATGCCTGCCTGCACTCCCCCCGGCCCCAACAGGAGCCCGCAGCTGGGCTGGGGTCCCTGGATGCAGGCGCAGTGTGCTGGCCCATTGCTGGGAGCTGTAGGATGCTGCCTGTACAGGCCTTACCTGAGGTGTCTCAACCTAATACCCCCAGAGGGGGATAGGGAGGGTGCTTTTGTCACACACCTTCAGGGGCCTTTATCCTCGCCTCGACCTCAACCCAGAAACCAAAAGGAATTGGGGAAGGAGGGGGGTCTCGACTTCGAACCAACACCCGAGAGGTTGGGGAAGGAGCAGCATGGGGATTAGCCATCTCAACTTCAACTGGGCACCCCATAATAGGGGGCCAAGGAAGGAGCCATGCCGGGGGTCTCACAGGAGACCCTCTTTTCTTCATCTGTAATCCCGTCGGAAAACGGGAAACGGAGTAAAACGGAGTAAAAATCTTTAGGTGTGCCTCCTTTGCGACACTAAGCAAAAACTGGAGAAGGCTGATGCCGTCCAGGGGTGTATACTGCACAGGAGGAGCCACAGTTAATCTTTTTCAGATTATGCATAGTGTCGCCTCCTAGTGGACAGCAGCATAACACCCATGGTCCTGTGCCCCCCAATGAGGCGACAGAGTAAACTTTTTTTTTAGCGACCACATCAAAATAGAAGTCACTATGAAGGGTCTATAGGATAGAAAATACCCAAAAGTGACACCATTCTAAAAACTGCACCCCTCAAGGTGCTCAAAACCACATTCAAGAAGTCTATTAACTCTTCAGGTGCTTCACAGGAATTTCTGGAATGAAGGGAAAAAACTAACTTTTTTTCACAAAAAATTGACTTCAGATCCAATTTTTTTTATTTTGACAGGAAACAATGGATCCTAAAATTTGCTGTGTAATTTCTCGTGAGCATGTCAATACCCCATATGAGGAAGAAAACCACTGAAGCAAGATGCACCAATGCCCGCGGCTTACCTGCGGAGACGGACATGCGGTGCGTCTTTCCAGACCGCAGCATGTCTATTTATCTCGCACAGATGCGAGTCTCCACAAGATAAATGTCACCCGTGCAATGTATTGGAAGCGGTGATTCCGCACAGTTCAATGAACACCTATGGATTCACCTGCATTCAATAGCCGGCAGCGCTTTGGATGCAGTGGACATGTGCTGGGTCCAAAACGCTGCCAATTCCTGAACGTCTGCACATACCCTAAAAGGTACAATTGTCAGACCAAAATTAAAATTAAACCACATGTTAGGGCTTAACTCCTATTTAAATGATACCTGTGGCATATAATATATACATATATATAATAATAATTTTTATTTATATAGCGCCAACATATTCCGCAGCGCTTTACAACTTATAGAGGGGACTTTTACAGACAATAGACATTACAGCATAACAGAAATCACAGTTCAAAATAGATACCAGGAGGAATGAGGGCCCTGCTCACAAGCTTACAAACTATGAGGAAAAGGGGAGACACAAGAGGTGGATGGTAACAATTGCTTTAGTTATGTGGACCAGCCATAGTGTAAGGCTCGGGTGTTCATGTAAAGCTGCATGAACCAGTTAACAGCCTAAGTATGTAGCAGTACAGACACAGAGGCTATTAACTGCATAAAGTGTATGAGAACACGATGCAAGGAACCTGATTATGTGTTTTGTTTTTTTTTTCTATTTTTAATAGGCCACACAGGGATAGTTAGGTTAATGCGTTGAGGCGGTAGGCCAGTCTGAACAAATGCGTTTTTAGGGCACGCTTAAAACTGTGGGGATTGGGGATTAATCGTATTAACCTAGGTAGTGCATTCCAAAGAATCGGCGCAGCACGTGTAAAATATATATATATATATATATATATATATATATATATATATAAACCTTTATCACATATATGAGTGGTGGGTCCTCGATGCACCCTTGGCATGACCAAGGGGTCTGTGAATGGTTCTGCCCCCTCAAAAGCTGAGAAGACACTGAGCAGCACTAAGTCCCCTGTATAAAGTCATAAGTAGTTTAATTGGAGTCTCTCTTCAAGACAATCTTTCACAAACTTACCCAGCAAAATCAAGATCATTCTTCACTACGCTGTTAAAACTGTCACCTTCAAATGAGTCTGTAATACAAGGAAATGAAAGCAATACCTGTACTTCAGAACTAAAACATCATAGTTAATGCACAAAAAAAAAAAAAAAAAAGAATCAGCATGTGTGTTAAGCTTAAGGAGCCCGGACCCTCATCTCCAATCCAAATAACTAGCGATGAGCGAATATACTTGTTACTCGAGATTTTCCGAGCATGCTCGGGTGTCCACCGAGTATTTTTTAGTGCTCGGAGATTTAGTTTTCATCGCCGCAGCTGAATGATTTACATCTGATAGCCAGCATAAGTACATGGGGGTTTGCCTGGTTGCTAGGGAATCCCCATATGTAATCAAGCTGGCTAACAGATGTAAATCATTCAGCTGAGGTGAGGAACACAATCTCCGAGCACTAAAAAATACTCGGAGGTCACCCAAGCATGCTCGGAAAATCTCGAGTAACGAGTATATTCGCTCATCACTACAAATAACCAAAGAAGAAGCAGCACTCCAGGAAATTAAACAGTAACTCAGGTTTTATTCACCCCATAATTCTATTCCTCAATGGAATCATTTTCTTTTTTGGGTACTTGAAAGCAATATTATGTAGGGCTACTTTGACAAGTGTGATTAGCCATCGCATAAATAAGAGAAACCAATGCTCTGGCAGTAAATTAAGAGGTAACAGAATAAATTCCCTTATCATATGTTCATGAGCCAACATGCTGCAGGTCAGCGGAGTGTGCAGTTATAGCAGAGAAAGCAATGCTTGTTCTCTCACCAAGAATTTTTTCAAACTCATCATCATCAACATCTTCAATACACTCTTCATCTTCATTACGTGCACGCTTTGGCTTATCTGTAGATAATTTCTTGAAGAACCTAGATTTTGGACAGTAACAAAACAAAAATATGAAGAAAAAAAACCCACATAAGGCACAGCAAGTATGGCAAACTACAGCGGTTCTCTGTATATGTTTAGTCACAAGCAAATATCCAGCATTGGAAATGTACTAAGATATGTGACATAGCAATTTCTTCTTATAAACATTGCATAATTGTGCTTTCAAGTAACTGTTCAGAATAAGGTGTTTTGTGTGGGTACATGAGGACTACCACTTTCTGCCCGTTATGTGACATTTATCCTCTCTCCATGTTCTACCTGTAACATGCAATTCACAGAGCTGGGGGAGGAGAGGACTGCAAAGCCTGCCCTTCATTTACGTTTTAGCTCACAGACAAGGTGCAGCACCATGCGAGGACATTACACAGCAGAGCCGAGCTGTTTTTAGATGCGGTAAACTCTTGTTACGGAGCTCTGACAATGGTTTTCTTTCTGATCTCGTCCCTGCTTCTCATCCCCTCTCCATTGCACAGCAAGTTCAGGAGTCAGGGGGGAGAGGAAGAAGGGTCCGATAAGAGGGAAAGAAGTTTATCTGATAAGATGCAATGCAAAGTATCTTATATTTGCTTGTACTATTAATTTATCTAAAGTTTATTAAAAGTACGTGTTTTTTTTTTTTAAAGTCTAGGCTTTCAGCTTTATGAGCCTTTGAATTAATATGCAAATTAAGCTCAAAGTCTAAGGGTACTGTCACACAGTCACACTTTGGACGCTACGACGGCACGATCCGTGACGTCGCAGCGTTGTATGAGTATCGCTCCAGCGTCGTAGACTGCGGTCACACGTTGCAATCACGGCGCTGGAGCGATGCCGAAGTCCCCGGGTAACCAGGGTAAACATCGGGTTACTAAGCGCAGGGCTGCGCTTAGTAACTCGATGTTTACCCTGGTTACCAGCGTAAACTTAAAAAAACCAAACCGTACATACTCACATTCCGGTGTCTGTCCCCCGGCGTTCTGCTTCTCTCCACTGTGTAAGCAGCAGAGCCGGAAAGCACAGCGGTGACGTCAGACGTCACCGCTGTGCTCGCTTTCCGGCCGGCAGGCGCTCACAGTGCAGAGAAGCTGAGACGCCGGAGGACAGACACCGGAATGTAAGTATGTACTGTTTGTTTTTTTTTACTTTTACGCTGGTAACCACGGTAAACATCGGGTTACTAAGCGCGGCCCTGCGCTTAGTTACCCGATGTTTACCCTGGTTACAAGCGAACACATCGCTGGATCGCTGTCACACACAACGATCCAGCGATGTCAGCGGGTGATCAAGCGACGAAAGAAAGTTCCAAACGATCTGCTACGACGTACGATTCTCAGCAGGGTCCCTGATCGCTGCTGCGTGTCAGACACTGTGATATCGTATGGATATCGCTGGAACGTCACGGATCGTACCGTTGTAGCGATCAAAGTGTGACAGTACCCTAAAGCTAGGGTCACTCCAGCTCTATTTCCCACCCAGCGACGACGCCTCCTGCTTGACTGACAGCTCCTTTGCCTGAAGTCACACAGCAATGAGGATGTCTGTCACGTAGGAGGCGGCGGCGCTGGGTCAGGAATAAAACTGGAAGGAAAGGGTTTTCAGATCTACAAATAGCTCTTTGGCCTCATTAACATATCAATACAAATACTGATTTCTCAGTAATGGAGGAATGGACTGGCCATATTAAAGACTTGCATATATAAATAGTTTGGAGGGGTGAAATCCTGCCAACAGATTCCCTTTAAGAAGCCATATAAAAAATATGGATTAAAATCTGATTGGAAAAACTAGTGCTCCGACAGTACAGTGATGAAAATCTGATCCAAAACACTGGTAAAAATTATTCATCTTTTGCCTATGAAAAACACCACTGACATCTTATTGACCCCTAACGGAAGGGGTTTTACAAAGAGACTGCATTAACCATTGAGGAGTTACATCAATTTTTGGACAGATTTCATTCTGAAACATGTTTTTACCTGTGGAAGAAGATTTCATCTACTGGGATTTCACGCTCTTCTTTTTCAAGGAAAGTAACACTATTCACTAAAAATAATTTTTAAAATAAGAATACGTCACAAATTGGCAACATCGGTGAAGCATTCATACTTGTGCAACTCAGACAACACCTGGATCTAAAATATTAGTATGCGTGACTGATCAAACTGCCATACTGAATAGATTCAAAAGCCCACATCACCGACTTAAGGGCTTTAAATTTGTTTCAACTAAAAATGTATCGGAATAAAATTAAATGCTACAAAATGACGCATTAAAAGCATTGCGCGCTACTCCAGTCAGCTGTGCCACAGTAAGGCTATGTGCACACGTTCAGGATTTCTTGCAGAAAATTCCTGAGAATTCCGGACATTTTCTGCAAGAAATCCGCAAGAAAACCGCATGCGTTTTTGCCACGATTTTGACGCGTTTTGCCGCGGTTTTTTCCGGACACTTCCCAATGCATTTTGGAGTGGGAAATCCGCAAAAAAAACGCAAAAAGATAGAGCATGTCCGGATTTTGTGCGGTATGCGTTTTTTTTGCGGAAAAAAACGCATCATGTGCACAAAACATGCGGAATTCATTAAAAATGATAGGATGCATAATGTATGCAGATTATTTGCGGTTTTATAGCGTTTTTGTAGGGGAAAAACGCGAAAAAACCGCGAATAATCTGCAACGTGTGAACACAACCTAAGGCTACTTTCACATTTGCGTTGTGTGCCGCAGCGTCGGCGACGCAACGCACAACGCAAATGTGAAAGCATGCACAACGCAGCGTTTTGTGACGCATGTGTCCTTTTTTTGCTTGATTTTGGACGCACAAAAAATGCAACTTGCTGCGTCCTGTGCGCCCTGACGCGTGCGCCGCATGCGTCACAAAACGCAAATGCAACGCATGTCCATGCGCCCCCATGTTAAATATAGGGGTGCATGACGCATGCGGCGACGCAGCCGCGCCCGACGCTGCGTCGCACAACGCTAATGTGAACGTAACCTAAGCCACTGCGGCATACAGTGCAGAGCCACACAATCTCATGGGTCGCATCAAAGAGCAGTAAATGGGGGCTATGCAGCAGATGGACGTGTAACAGGTCCATAACTGCTGAATAAATAATGCCACAGGGGTTAACTATTTTAAGTTAAAACAATACAATGGAGCCCCTTAAATATATTTCGGACTACAATAATGATGACAGAATATATTGTAGCCCCTGTAAACCCTTTAAACATCTAAACTTGGTGTAGTCAGGCGTCATGTAGACAATTAAAATAAGGACAAGACTGGGTTCACATCTGCACTCAGGAATTCCGTTTGTTCTCTTAGTCATGTCCAATAACTAATGTAAATGGAGCAGAAGCACCTCACTGATTACACAGGTCTACAAAAATAATATTTTTTTTCAGGTGCCAGGGTTTTTTTGAATGGATTTAGAGTATTTTCAGGAGGCAGGGTTCCAAAATCCCAACACTTTTGCTAAATTGGTTCTAGTCCTGAAAACCCATCTCTTCAGGAAAGCCTACAGACTGCAATAACCATTCTGCCGCCTCACCACCATCCGAGCTGCTGCGCCACCAGCTACTCGAGCTGCCCCGTCACCAACCACCCGAGCTGCCCCATCACCAACCACCCGAGCTGCCCCGTCACCAACCACCCGAGCTTGCTGCGCCACCAACCACCCGAGCTGCCCCGTCACCAACCACCCGAGCTGCCCCACCCCTGACCTTCTGTCTCTTCCCCATTATCCCGTAGAATGTAAAGGTACCTTCACACGAAGCGACGCTGCAGCGATAGCGACAACGATGTCGATCGCTGCAGCGTCGCTGTTTGGTCGCTGGAGAGCTGTCACACAGACCGCTCTCCAGCGATCAACTATGCCGAGGTCCCCTGGTAACCAGGGTAAACATCGGGTAACTAAGCGCAGGGCCGCGCTTAGTAACCCGATGTTTACCCTGGTTACCAGCGTAAAATCTAAAAAAAACAAACAGCACATACTTACATTCACGTCCCCCTGCGTCCACTTCCTGACTGACTGAGCGCCGTACAGTGAGAGCAGAGCGGTGACGTCACCGCTGTGCTGCTTTCACTTTCACTTTGCGGCGCTGAGTCAGAGGAGGAAGCAGACTGCAGGGGACGCAATGTGAGTATGTGCTGTTTGTTTTTTTTACATTTTACGCTAGTAACCAGGGTAAACATCGGGTAACTAAGCGCGGCCCTGCGCTTAGTAACCCGATGTTTACCCTGGTTACCAGTGTAAAATATCGCTGGTATCGTTGCTTTTGCTTTCAAACACAACGATACACAGCGATCGGACGACCAAATAAAGTTCTGGACTTTATTCAGCGACCAGCGACATCACAGCAGGATCCTGATCGCTGCTGCGTGTCAAACGAAACGATATCGCTAGCGAGGACGCTGCAACGTCACGGATTGCTAGCGATATTGTTATAATGTCGTTTCGTGTGAAGGTACCTTAAGTCCGCAAGGACAGGGTCCTCTCCGCTCTGTACCAGTCTGTCACTGTAAACCTGTTTACTGTAAACGGTATCTATAACCCTGTATGTAATCCCTTTCTCATGTACAGCACCATGGAATTAATGGTGCTATATAAATAAATAATAATAGTTATTGAGAGAATTTACCCATGAAAGTAATACATTCCCCCAATGCGACTTGTGTGTGATAAGAAATGCAATAGCTTCTAGTCTGTTGACTCCAAGAGTGTCTTAGGTAATGAACTATCCCACATAACTTGTATTTCAATTTGTAGGCCTTGATGTGAATACTTTTCTGCCCAATGATGATAAAAGTATTCTCTGAGTGATACCTTTATTGGATAACCAGAAAATAATATGTTTGCAGCTTTCAGAGCACAGCGGCTCCTTCTTCGGGCAAGATTACAAATAGATTAATAAGAAAAAAGCACAACATTTAAGGGATAGTACAGTAGGACATTTGTTCAGGGGTGGTAGGTGTGATACCTCCTAAAGATAAGCCAAGGAAATCAAATTAGGCATTTTGTTACAAATGGAGAGGTGTGCCTAATTTGATTTCCTTGGCTTATCTTTAGGAGGTATCACACCTACCACCCCTGAACAAATGTCCTACTGTACTATCCCTTAAATGTTGTGCTTTTTTCTTATTAATCTTATCTTATTAATTTCTTATTTGTAATCTTGCCCGAAGAAGGAGCCTTTGTGCTCTGAAAGCTTGCAAACATTTTCTGGTTAGCCAATAAAGGTATCACTCGGTGAATACTTTTGTCATCATTGGGCAGAAAGGTATTCACATCAATTTTTCTGGCTAACACGGTACCACAATATCATTTGTTATTGTACAATTTGTAGGCCTAAAATGCTATGAAAGCGAGTTTTTGAAGCCAGAATTGTACGGTAATTAAATATCTAAAAAACTAGCGTCAATCTGGCAAAACCACAGTCAGTCATATTCTTAATCAGCACCATAAACTTAATATAACGCCGTTCAGACGACATTGGCACGAAAATCACTGTATACCAGTGTTATTAATGGGTTTGTCTGAGTTCCATCATGTGAAAAAAAAAAGTTGTGCGTGATGTGCCTTTACCCCAGTCTAAAAACCGACATGCCAGAGCCCACACTGATCCCATAATAAATGGGGCTGTTCTGCTTCCATTTGCATTAGTTATGCACCCGATTTGCTTTGGCCATGACTTCCCTTTGCTGTTCCTAAGACAGAAATGAACCCTAACTCCCACATGCAGGTGTGAACCCTGCCTAATAAAGAGGAGCAAGTACACAGAAGAGTTTTTACAGTCTGCAGCAGTTCTCAGTTCTGTGAGGCTTGTTATTCACTGCCAAGTCTCTTCTGAGGAACAGGTCCTATGTAGTTTTAGAAAGCATAGACAGTTACCAATAATGTAGAATTAGCAAGTCGTGGATGAAAAATATTTACCTGGCTGTCTTTCTTGGTTCATGTACAGCTTCTTCTTTTGGTGAATTAAATAGCCTCTGTTGTTCTCTGTACAAACAGGAGAATATAAAAATTCTGACAAGATGGAGAACTCATCATCCACACATTCAGCTTTTTAGAAAATGTATAACCAGAAAATTACCTATTGTTTAAATCACGTTTTATGTTATGATGTAATTTTTAATTTTAGGCTATTTTTTTTCTATATTATGCCCTGTATTAAAAGGGAGACCGTCACCAGCAAAATTAATTTTAAATGGGCTATACCGTGCTGGGACATAGCCACCATAACACCCATACTAGCACTGTACACGGGGCTCCTCATTGGGGCATATTGGGGGCTTCTTATTGACAAGACTCACTTTCCATAGCAAGCACTGTCTGAATGCTGCCGGCCTGTGTGCGCATGTGTACGGGCATTGTGTGTGCCGGGCTCCATGTACCTAGTGGCAGGGCGTGTTCTCACCACCTTGTTTCTGCCGCTCGCTGCACTTCTGGGCGTATTAGCGCAGCCATCATATTCCTTAGATGGCATTTTAGGCAGGTTGTATCAGGCATTTCAATTCAAACTGCCCAATCCTCCCGCAACATCATCTTGTGTAAGGGGGTCTCCCAACACTACCACATCATCTGGTCGTCACAATCAGCAGGGTCGGACAAATGTAGCCTAATGTGTATGTGGGCCTTAAAGAGAACATGTCCCCTGAAAATGCACTCTAATCTGCAGGCACTATATTACAGGGCAGTGGGAGTGGAGTAGATCGATATATAACTTTGTGAGAAAACATTCAGTGTAATCCCTGCTTTCGTCATTTAATCCTCTGCTCTAGCTTGGATTTTCAGGTATGTGTCCTATCAGTGACTGACAGTTTTCTTTCTATAAAAGTGTGCAAGCAGCTGTCAGTCACTGTTAGGACCACAAATCCCAGAAAGAGCAGAAGATTAAATGATTAAAACACAGATTATGCAAAAATTTTTATGACAAATGTATATAACAATCTAATCAGCTCCCCCTGCTCTACAACATGGTGCCTGCAGCTTGGACGGCATTTTCACGGTGACAGGTTCCCTTTAAGAATCAGCAGTCTGAAAATGTGGCAGATTTGATTCAAGAAATGTTATTTGTCACACCTAACACAGAGGTAACCTAAGCATATGCAAATGTTCAATATCTCTTGGGCAGAAAAGAAAAACAGAACACAATACCACCACTGTGTTACAGCATGTTTTCCTGTGCTCACCATGCAGTTAAGCCCCTTCCAGACACAGACAATTTTGTTTTCTTCTTCTAAGAGCCATAATGTTGTTTTTTTTTTGTTTTGTTTTTTTGTGTGTGGAACAAAATGTAGTTTTGAATGCCACCATTCATTTTACAATATAATGGACTGGAAACAGGGAGAAATCCCAAGTGCAGGGAAATCAGAAATGTTGTATATTGTATATATTTTGTATATAGTGATATACAGTATATAGTACAAGCCATCAAATGATCGCAAATTTAACACCTTAATGGGATGAATTTAAAAAAATAAAAACATTTCAAGATTCAAGTTTAGAATTTATTCCCCCCTCCCATAAAAATAAAGATACACAAAATATATATCTACTATATAATCGTCTAATTCTGTCTGTTTGTCTAACGGAAATCCTGCGTCGCTGATTGATTGGTCGCGGGCGGCTGGCGCGGCCAATCAGCAATATTGGAGCGGAATTTAACCCCCCACTCACAGCGCGACGTAGTTCATTCACGTTTACTGAACAAGTTCTGTCATTCTGTCAGTCACAGTGCCACAGAGTTCACAAACGTCTACTTCATAAATAAACTACATGCAAATTCTAGAATGCCCGATACTAGATAGATAGATATATATATATATATATATATATATATCTATATATCTATATATCTATATATCTATATCTATATCTATATATATATATATCTATATATATATATATATACATACATACATACATACATACATACACACACACACATATACATACATATATACACTCACCGGCCACTTTATTAGGTACACCATGCTAGTAACGGGTTGGACCCCCTTTTGCCTTCAGAACTGCCTCAATTCTTCGTGGCATAGATTCAACAAGGTGCTGGATGCATTCCTCAGAGATTTTGGTCCATATTGACATGATGGCATCACACAGTTGCCGCAGATTTGTGGGCTGCACATCCCAAAGATGCTCCATACAAGGCAGGATGGATCCATGCTTTCATGTTGTTTACGCCAAATTCTGACCCTACCATCCGAATGTCGCAGCAGAAATCGAGACTCATCAGACCAAGCAACGTTTTTCCAATCTTCTACTGTCCAATTTCGATGAGCTTGTACAAATTGTAGCCTCAGTTTCCTGTTCTTAGCTGAAAGGAGTGGTACCCGGTGTGGTCTTCTGCTGCTGTAGCCCATCTGCCTCAAAGTTCGACGCACTGTGCGTTCAGAGATGCTCTTAGGCCTACCTTGGTTGTAACGGGTGGCGATTTGAGTCACTGTTGCCTTTCTATCAGCTCGAACCAGTCTGCCCATTCTCCTCTGACCTCTGGCATCAACAAGGCATTTCCGCCCACTGAACTGCCGCTCACTGGATTTTTTTTCTTTTTCGGACCATTCTCTGTATACCCTAGAGATGGTTGTGCGTGAAAATCCCAGTAGATCAGCAGTTTCTGAAATACTCAGACCAGCCCTTCTGGCACCAACAACCATGCCACGTTCAAAGGCACTCAAATCACCTTTCTTCCCCATACTGATGCTCGGTTTGAACTGCAGGAGATTGTCTTGACCATGTCTACATGCCTAAATGCACTGAGTTGCCGCCATGTGATTGGCTGATTAGAAATTAAGTGTTAACAAGAAGTTGGACAGGTGTACCTAATAAAGTGGCCGGTGAGTGAGTGTATGTATATATGTATATATGTATATATGTATATATATATATATATATATGTATATATATATATATATATATATATATATATATATATATATATATATATATATATATATATATATATATATATATATATATATATATATATATATATATATATACACATATACACACACACACATATACACACACACATTGTATATAAATATTGTTAACGGACGGATCCTGAAATGATAATGTCAACAGGCTCGGGCACTGGGCCATTGATGGAAAAAAGGAGATTTTTGTGTACTCACCGTAAAATCTCTTTCTCTTAGCCTCTAATTGGGGGACACAGGACCATGGCAGCACAGTCAAAAGCAGGCCAGTCTAAGCCCAGAGGAGGAAAATCTCATGGTACGCCGACTTTCCAGGTACGGTAATACATCTTGGCAGAGGCTGATTTCCGTGCTCTGATCATGGTTGCAACGACCTCTGTCGAGAACCCTGCCTGGGTTAGAACCCAGGTCTCAAGGGCCACGCCATCAAGTTGAGAGCCCTTGAGTTCTGGTGGTAGAACGGCTCTTGTGATAGAAGATCGTGGCGGTCGGGGAGACGCCAGGGGGCGTCTGCTGTGAGTTGTACGATGTCGGCGTACCATGAGATTTTCCTCCTCTGGGCTTAGACTGGCCTGCTTTTGACTGTGCTGCCATGGTCCTGTGTCCCCCAATGAGGCGACAGAGTAATATACAGCGCTACATATTACATATCTTAAGTCCTAATTTTTTTTTCACTGGACTTTGATTCTTTTCTTTTCAGGTCTTCCAGTAAGATACACCGTAAAATAACTGCTATCATTCAAAACTACACCTCATCCCACAAATAACCAGTGCGTGAAGGGGAGGAGAAATGAATTACAAAAATGAAAGTTGTCTGCAGCTGAAAGAGGTTAAAACTATTTATTGTTTGAGATCCATATAATTTACTGATTCATTTTGCCATCAAAAAATAAAAAAATAAATTGCTCTACTCATCTTTATAATTGCGCCAGTAACCAAGTGCCATTAATCTGTATTAAGACTTAACTGTAATTGTTTTTTCCTCCCTTTCAGGACTTGAACCCCTTATACAAAGCTTGAGAATACATGGTAATTAAAATCATTATTGTTACACGGACAGACAGACATAGGATTTTTTGCTAGGTTTCTAGCTGCCATAGTAAAGCATTGGTCTTCTCCATCTGCATTATGGGGATTTCACTCTAAGTTTTGGACCTCAACGAGCTCAGATGGATTCTCTGGAACCTCATTTTGCAGTCTACATGCAGGCAGTAACAAAATGTTCTAGAATTTTTAATGAAAGCTTATTTTTAGCCCCTTAACGACCGAGCCAAATGTTTCAATTCTGACCATTGTCACTTTATGTAGTAATAACTCCATAACGTTTCAACGAATCTCATAGATTTTGAGATTGTTTTCGTAGCACATTGTACTTTATGTTAATGGTAAATTTATGTCGATATTTTTGTAAAAGCAGAAAATATCAGAAATTTGTCAACAATTTTTGATTAGCAATTTTCAAGCTTTGAATGATTATCTCTTTAATCCAAACACTCATACTACATAAAATAGTCATTAAACAACATTTCCCTCATGTCTGCTTTATATCAGCCCCATTTTTAAAATATCCTTTTATTCTGTTAGAATGTTAGGTTTAAAGTTGTAGCAGCAATTTTTCAAGGAAATTTACAAAACTTACTTTTTTAGGGACCTATTGAGCTTTGAAGTGACTTTGGGGGACCTATATGTAGTAAAATCCCCAAAAGAGAAAACCATTTTAAAAACCGCACCCCTCAACGTATTCAAAACTTTGTCAGGTAACTTATTAATACCTTCGGGTGCTCTTCAGGAATTAATACAAAGTGACAAGACGGGAAGGAAAAATGTTATTTGTATCACCTAAATGTCGCTAACTTCTGAACAGGCCGTGGTTGGTGCAAAAAAAACAATCAAGGCTGATACCGCAAGGTGTAAGCTATAGTGCACAGCTGACGGCTGCTGCATTGTCACCAGTCGGGGAATGCTACTGTCTGATATGTGAGGTGAGTAAAAAGATCTATTGATTGTCACTAAGGGGTTAGTAATACATGTATTTAACTGCTGCAAAAAGCCGGTCAATAATGATGCTTTTATTATGGCCAAAAAAGGCTTGTCAGAATGGCTTTATGTCCTTTGGTCAGGAAAGGAGCCTCTGCAGCAAGGCAGAATGGCCGACTACACACCTCTGCTCTTAGGACTGTACAGCACAACTGAGATATACCCAGTCTGGACCACTTTATATTTTCATTGATTCCAATGGAAGCTTTTGGAGGATGCTTCTCCACATCTAGCAATATCAAAATAAATCCGATCAGAGGCCAGAAGGGAAATGAGACTGTCCAGATTGAGCAGTAGAGATTGGCAAAAGTACCATGAGGGACAAAGCAAAAAAAGGGGGAGAAATTCACTTTTATCTACTAAAAGACATCACAGTACTAAACCGATACTAATAGCCTTTCAGGACTTTTAGGGTAATTAAGATTCACAGGATAACCTCACTAAATGGTAGTCTAGTAGGTTTAATTGGATAATACCAGATAAGAGCTTTGTCACCTTCATGCTGGACACGGCTTGGTGAAAAAAAGTATTACCTTTTATTTTCGGCTGTTTTGGATTGCGGTACACAAATCGGTCCAAGAACCTCATCAGTGTGAAATCTTGCAGAGGATCACCAGTGTACTGAACAGAATTTGCCTGAAGCAAAAGAAAAAAACAAACAAAACAGTAGTTCAAAGCATTCTGTTGTCTTGGGTTCTGGCAAATGTTCCTGACTGCAATCATGAATCTTCTTGAAAGAATGATAGGCATGTCTATATTGGCCATTTTACTGATGCTTGGAGCAGACGTTTATGAGAAAGATATAGAAAAGTTTACACTCCAAAAACTCCTCAAAAAGTGTGTGCACATATCCCAACCTAGTTTGTTTTTCCTTTGTGCATCTTATCCTTTTATCAACAAGCAGAAAAATTTCAAATATAGGCGCATTTTCATTAACTCTAGTTACTCTCGAAAGAGGCTGTCTACTACTGACCAACTCAAACTTAATAATTTCAGGACCCCAAATAAAAAATAAATAGTGTATCCTTGCCTCCTGAGGTTCCAGTGATGTGCCTGTTCCCGGCAGTGATGTGACTTCACTGGAACCGTGCTACTGCAGGAGATGAGGATCCATTGATTTCATTTTAATTAGGGTCCTGAATTGATTAAACTGGGATTGTCCAGTAGTGGGGAGATCCTCTTTAATATAACGTTCATTATGAGAGATACCTCCTTGTGTTATCTTATTTACAGTGTCCTATTATGGAAATAGGGATACTTTACAAATAGATTTTTTGCATTCAATTTAAATATTCTTCTCTTGGATTAATTAGGAGAAAAAGCACCATGAGTATAGACCCCTAGGAATTAAAATGGTGTCTGCTTCTTGCAGGCTATACCCAACTATACTGCTCAAAAAATAAAGGGAACACTTAAAAAACACAACGTAATTCCAAGTCAATCACACTCCTGTGAAATCAACCTGTCCAGTTATGAAGCAACACCGATTGTGAATCAATTTCTCCTGCTGTTGTGCAAATCGAACAGACAACAAGTAGAAATGATAGGCAATTAGCAAGACAGCCCCTAAAGAAGAGTTGTTCTGCAGGGGGTGACCACAGACCATTTCTCTCTTCTAATCCTTTTTGGCAGCTTTAGTCACTTTAGCATTTTGTCATTGCTCTCACCCCTAAAGGTATTGTACAGTAGTATGAGGCGGTGTCTACCACCCACAAACATTGCTCCAGTAGTGCAGTTCACCCAGGATGGCACATCAATGCGAGTTGTGGCAAGAAGGGTAGCTGTGTCAGCAGTTTCCAGAGCATGGAGCAGATACCAGGAGACAAGTCAGTACACCCAGAGACGTGGAGGGGGTCGTAGGAGGGCATCAACCCAGCAGCATAACCGCTACCGCCTCCTTTATGCAAGGAGGAACATGAGCAGAAAAATGATCCCCAACACGCCATTAACATCCAGGCCTCTGCTCAGACTGTCAGAAACAGACTCCATGAGGGCCCGACATCCATAGGTGGGTGCTGCGAGTACAGCGCAAAGCCATGTAGAGCGATTGGCATTTGCCAGAGAACACCAACATTGGTAGATTCGACATAGGCGCCCTGTGCTCTTCACCGATGAGAGCAGGTTCACACTGAGCACATGACAGACGTGAAAATTTGGAGACACTGTGGCGAACGATCTGATGCCTGCAACATGCCCCAGCATGACAGGTTTAGCAGTGGGTCAGTAATTGTGTGGGGAGGCATTTCTTTGGAGTGCTGCACAGCCCTCCATGTCTTAGCCAGAGGTAACGGGATGATACCCTCAGACCCATTATGAGAATATATGCAGGTGCACTGGTCCATGGGTTACTTCTGATGGAAGAAAATGCTAGACCTCATGTGGCTGGAGTGTGTCAGCAGTTCCTGCATGATGAAGGCTTTGATGCTATGGACTGGCCCGCCCATTCCCCAGACCTGAATCCAATATAGCACATCTGGGACATAATGTCTCGTTCCATCCAACGCCATGTTGCACCACAGACTGTCTAGGAGTTGACTAATGGTTTAAACCAGGTCTGGGAGGAGATACCTCAGGAGAACATCTGCCACCTCATTAGGAGCAAGCCCAGGCATTGTAGGGAGATCATACAGACACGTGGATGTCACACACACCACTGAGCATCATTTTCCTTTCATTGATGAATTTCCACTGAAGTTGGATCAGCCTGTAATTTGATTTTCCACTTTAATTTTGAGTATCATTCCAAATCCAGACCTCCATGGGATATTAAAAATAATGAATGTAAACCAAAATCATTTTTTACTGTTCTCAACAAATTCCACTATGCAATGAATAAAGATTTGTAACTTGGAATATTTCATTCAGTGATATCTAGGAGGTGGTATTTTAGTGTTCCCTTGATTTTTTGAGTAGTGTATTTGCAACAGGTAATTAGTTTATTCAAAAGGACAAAGTTTAACAACTTAATACAAGTATTTTAACAAATGAGAACCATGGTCCTTGGAGAAAAGTAAACTTGACATAAGCATAATGATC
The DNA here is from genome assembly GCF_051348905.1 of Ranitomeya variabilis. NCBI lineage: Eukaryota > Metazoa > Chordata > Amphibia > Anura > Dendrobatidae > Ranitomeya > Ranitomeya variabilis. The sequence continues at coordinate 641,131,080 of NC_135233.1, forward strand.
CGAGTCAAAACAGAAGTAAAAACAAAAAAACAAACCAGAATCTGTCCCCCTCAATAAGCCAGCATTGAAACTTAGTTTTGCAGTAAAATCATTAGGGAACACAGCGCCATGGCATGTCCTAAATGATAAGAACTGAGAATAAGCCTAGCCAACTGGTCAGAAGCTGCTGGCATTTGGGACCTTCACTAACAACACACTAACTCATCCTGATGGAAAGATTACCATACATTTCATGCTTGTCCACAAAGAAAGTGCTCCAGAAATAATAATAATTTTATTTATACAACGCCAACATATTCCACAGCACTTTACAATTAAGCGGAAAAGTTATTTCATGCTGTTTTACTAGCTGTAACAGATGAAGATGATTTAATACTTTTTAACATACCTCCAGAATGGTTTTTGCAAATAATGCAACGGAAGGATGGAAGTGTTCAGAGAGCTGTAATTGAATCAAAATTGGAATAAATATGAAAATATTCTATAATGCGCTATGTAAATCGCCCTTAAAGCACCACTCCAGCGTAGTTTCTTTTATTTCATCTCGAGTGGTACCAGCAATACTCACCAGTCGCCATTTCTACTCACTCCGATTCCAATCCACCATCTTGTGACTGTAATGTGACTGACTGGAAGTCACAGCCAACAGTCACAAGCTCTCAGTGTAAGTCTATGAGAACCTTGTTTTGGCTTCCATACACTTACATTGGTAAGTGACATCCGGCTCACCCAGCACACACTGGAGAGATGCGGCAGGTCACAAATCGCAAAAGACGACGAGAGCTGCGCCAATAACAGATGAAGACGGTGGCTGATGACCATATTACTAGGTGCAGGGAGCTTACATTAGTGACACCATTCCAATAAAAAAAACAAACGCTGGAGTAGTGATTTCATGAGCAAGTAGTTATTTTTTTCATAAAGCAACAGTGCAAGCCAAGATAAATGCAATATTTCAGAATGTATTTTTGTATGAACTTCTACTAGAAAATAATATATACTGTGCATTATACAATAAAGGATTCACAAAACGAAAAATAAAATAAAGCCAACACTTTAAGCAGAGACTGACTATATGACAACTGGTTTCAGCTCCCCCTGCCAAAAAAAAAAAAAATTGTAGTGGAAAATCAGTCAGTAGCATACTTGGTGTGTATTGATTCACATGTTCTATTCCATCGTCCTTGACCGTTGTCTGTGGTGGCTGCACGGGAGTACCGCTACTTAACTGCTGACATCCGCGGCTCTATTGATTAGTCAGCCTGGAGCAACATTATTCTGGTAATGTGATGCATGTGTGATGTTGACCCAGGCCGGCTAATCAACAGAAAAGAAATGGACGTTAGCAGGTGGGAGGCGGTACATCCTTTCCAGTGCAATAATAATAATAATCTTTATTTTTATATAGCGCTAACATATTCCGCTGCGCTTTACAGTTTTGCACCCATTATCATCGCTGTCCCCAATGGGGCTCACAATCTAAATGGCGATGGATCACTATAATGGCCGATGGAATGGGACGCGTGAATACTGAACATGAGAATTTTACAGAATAAAATAAAATGTTCACTGAATTTACCTGTTTAAGCTCCCAAACGCTTGTGTTGTCAGCTCCACAGAACAAAGGATTTCTATTCATTGGATCGTATTGGTTTGAATTTTTTAAACCTTTGAATAAGAAAGGAAGAATTTGCATGTTTTAAACACATTTGTATTACTTTTTTCAACAAGTAATACACATTAAAACAATGGACAACATAAAAAAAGAAGAGGGAAGGCAACCCCAAAGCATTAACAAACTTCCCTTACCCTTCCCCCCAACAGAGGTTACGGTACACACCAGATAACTGAGATGAAGTACAAGAAATAAAGTAAAGAAAACATGGGACGTTCAGTGATTTTATTCATTAAGTATTCATTCATGGAAATAGATCCTAAAATAGGGATGATCCATATGCATAACACCTTACGTGGACTAGAATACTGGCACTGACAATAAAACAATATTACAGATCAGCAGACTATTAGATGGTAACTCAGGTGTACCAGAATGACCTGTCAGCAGTCTGCATTATGAATATGTAATCAGAGCACCACATGAAGACCCCCACACAGGCCGCCATGCAGCAAAGGAATATCATTAACTGAAAATAACGATTACATAACCACAAAAGCTGCCGGCTTTTGTAAATGCGATGATTCTGCATGTGTTCATTTTCAAAATGGGGTCACTTAAGGGGGGGGGGGGGGGGAGACGACTCTGCTTTTCTAGAACTTAGGGGCTCTGTATATGGAGTCCGCCAAGTATTCTAGGAAAATTTGTACTCAAAGAAGCAAATAGCGCCCCGTCCCCTCCAGAGTCTCGCCATAAGGCAAAGCAGTACTGAACAATCACATATGGGGTATATCTAAATTCAGAAGAAATTGTGGGACAAAGTTTGGTGACATTTTTACCCATTTCCCAGTATGAAAATTTAAAATTTGAGGCTAATACACAATTTTGCTGGTAAAAATGTAAAGTATTTTTTCTTCACTGCCCAATAGTATAAAATTCTGTGACACACCTGTGGTGTCAATATGAACACCGCACCACTGATGAATTCATTGAGAGGTTTATTTTGTAAAATGGGGTCACTTATGGGGGGTTCTGATGTTCTGGCACCTCAAGGGCTCTGCCAATATACCATGGCACCCTCAAACCGGGGCGGCAAAATCTGCACTGTAATATAGTGCTCCTTCCTTTCTGAGGTTTGCACTGAACCTCAACAGTAGTTTCCAACCACATATGGGGTTTCTGTGAACTCAGAAGAAATTGCACAATATATTTTGTGGTCCATTTTCTCCTGTTTTGCACTGTTTTCATAATTTGCTTTCCAAAACAAGAAAACCGTAAGTGTACTTTGACCTTATAGTAGTCATTGGTGCAACCCACTAGAACCTGTGATCAACATGAAGGGTTGTTATAGGCTGACAGGTTGAGCCCATTCCCTCCATGAAGCGTTATAGAAGCAGAACATTCATAAACACATTAAACTTTTGATGCAAAATTAGTTTCTTACATCTCCCTTTCTAAGAGTTCCTCCCTGTCAGATAATGTACCCACTGACCTGGTTATTAATTTATTTATTTTCCAATGATAAAAGCCATTAGTCCTACAATTTTATTACCATGGACAATGAAGACAGACAAGTTTACCTTGGAGAGATTCGTGATGTATCCATGAAGCAGATGTACGATTTCCAGATGCATTACAAGTATCAGACCCATGCTTATCAGTCAGGTCATCATCATCTTCATCAGGCAAGTCATGAAAATGTTCCTCTTCATCATCTTCCTAAAATAAAGGAAAATATAGGTTTTCAATAACATTAAAGGAGGAGGGTTCTCCAGTCTGGAAACCCATAGTCTGCTGGAGTAAAGGGAACCAAATTTATTACGTGACCTATTTTTCAGATGTCTTTGTGACAAAATAATGATTTTAATTTTAAAGCAAGATAGTTTTCTGGCATATATTATAGTCAAATTGTTGTGCTGCGGCTTGACCCGCCCCTTTTTCCAAGCGCCACCTGCTGTTTGAAAAAGTGCTGGGGTCACGAGACAGACACTCAGATGTAGTAGACTGCTGTTTCTGGGTATCTGTCTCCAGTAGGTGCAAACACCTGAAAAGGATACACGACAGAACACCACTATAGCTTGTGACCCCGTCTGTGCATAAGCGCAAATCCCATTTTCAGGGGAAAGGGATTGAACGCAAGCGGTGACTGGACCAATAAAAGGGTGCCAAAACGCAGTAAGAAAGCACCCTAAGCATCCCTTCAGTAACTGTCACCATGTTGTAAGCTGCATGATGGGAAGCAGACAGGAATGACCAGTGACCTTATGGCTGGCAGGCAATAGAGGAATGGGGCTTCTATGACCCTCTCTGGACTGTCACTATTTGCCCTACTGGAAAAGAAAAGCTGGACGGTTCACCTTGTACAGCTACAAAGTCCAACTGCTGAGCACAGTGTCTGCCAGACAGGAACTGTCTTGGTAGGGGAAGCTTACATTTCTTTTTTATAGTCTCCCTTATTAATCATACCCATCATTGTGTGTTCCCCAATGACACAAGTGAGAAATAAATGTGGGCTAAAATGTAGGTTACCACACCCAAGATACATACCCCGTTTTCGTGTAACAAAACTTTTAATCCTGGCTTTAATCTAAAAATCTCTGATATTAAGTATAAGGCTCCACAGATAAATGATGGCTTCTGCCAACATGTGATTTGTAGCAATCTCTTCACAAATGCCTTCACCCGTCTCAGAACAACATCAGCTTTCATTGATTTGAAGAGAAGATTGAGAAACATCGTCTGCTTGGATCCCTGTGATAATCCAGGATCTAGAAGCTTTCTGTTAATAAAAACAAAGAAAATGGTACATCAACCCTGCAAACGTGACAGACCTACATATTTTTCAGTGATGTAGTTTCTTCCTACCATCTAGTCTAGCCATACGTGTCCTGCCCTTATCCAACTTGTGGTTTTTTTTAATCAAGTAAATCTTCCTTGTGTAGCATTTCAGGATCAATCTTTCTATTTAGGGGCCTGCAAAGGACATATCCTGGAAAACCCCCTTGTTTCTAGGTGTCTCTTCACTGAATAAGTGACAAATGATAGATGTGTATCTGACCACACTTATCCCAAGAATGTTGGACCAACCCAGCAGAAAGGTCTTTTGAAAACACATGGTTGGGGAGCTAGCAGCTGCCAGACACATCTACCTGGTCCTTTTCTCTGTGAAAACAAAAGGGTCGCATGTTGAAATTCAACATGCCAGACTTTCTGTAAGGGAGAATTGGAATGCTGCGTACCCATATGCTGGTGCTGCTGAATTCTATGGGTCTGATAGGTATAATGAAGCCGGGCGTCACTACTGTGTGTCCTTATATTTCACTTTTTACAAATGTTTGTCTTATCTGTTTAATTGTGTCAATAAAGATTTTTTGTACTTTTATAAAACAAAAAACACTCCTATGCGCCTCCTTTTTCAAATATGCGATTTTTGGAGTAGTTTTCTCTCTGTGGCTAAGTGTACTTTGGTCACAAACCACGATGAGACTGGGTCAGTGTCTAATAATGAAGCGATGGTCACTCATGCGCACTACTGAGTTATGTACACAGAGGACCTGGTGACCCCTGTTCACAGGATCAGTGAGATCATACATTTATCACCTTTTCATGGCCAATGTCTATATGAACAAATACATATCGGGCTTGCCAAGAAGATTAGGAAACTTCAAGCTCATAAGAAGCAGGCGCATTGTGAAACATCACCTCGGCTAGGCCACACCAATTCTGGAGAAGACATTAAAGAGTATGGTCTGTCTGGAAAACCCAATAATCTACACATAGAATGGGTCATTATTATCACATCAGTGGGTTTTCGATAACCAGTACCCTCACAGAGAAACTTATTAGTAATGGTGGAGGTCGGCCGTAAATCCATTGAATGGAGCAGCACTGCACAGAATAGCTAGTTAATGCGTTTGTATGTCGAGCACCCACCAAATAAAATTTACAACATATTATATGGACAGGTCATCATTATGTTGTGACCAAACAACACCTTTCAGAAAAGTTCAGTAATAGGTTTAAAAGGGGATGTGGCATTTATATTTATCAAGAAAATTGTATTTCTGAATTTTCTTGTGTAGTCTATCACTGTTCTGTCACTATACAGGTCCTTCTCAAAAAATTAGCATATAGTGTTAAATTTCATTATTTACCATAATGTAATGATTACAATTAAACTTTCATATATTATAGATTCATTATCCACCAACTGAAATTTGTCAGGTCTTTTATTGTTTTAATACTGATGATTTTGGCCTACAACTCCTGATAACCCAAAAAACCTGTCTCAATAAATTAGCATATCAAGAAAAGGTTCTCTAAACGACCTATTACCCTAATCTTCTGAATCAACTAATTAACTCTAAACACATGCAAAAGATACCTGAGGCTTTTAAAAACTCCCTGCCTGGTTCATTACTCAAAACCCCCATCATGGGTAAGACTAGCGACCTGACAGATGTCAAGAAGGCCATCATTGACACCCTCAAGCAAGAGGGTAAGACCCAGAAAGAAATTTCTCAACAAATAGGCTGTTCCCAGAGTGCTGTATCAAGGCACCTCAATGGTAAGTCTGTTGGAAGGAAACAATGTGGCAGAAAACGCTGTACAACGAGAAGAGGTGACCGGACCCTGAGGAAGATTGTGGAGAAGGACCGATTCCAGACCTTGGGGAACCTGAGGAAGCAGTGGACTGAGTCTGGTGTGGAAACATCCAGAGCCACCGTGCACAGGCGTGTGCAGGAAATGGGCTACAGGTGCCGCATTCCCCAGGTAAAGCCACTTTTGAACCATAAACAGCGGCAGAAGCGCCTGACCTGGGCTACAGAGAAGCAGCACTGGACTGTTGCTAAGTGGTCCCAAGTACTTTTTTCTGATGAAAGCAAATTTTGCATGTCATTCGGAAATCAAGGTGCCAGAGTCTGCAGGAAGACTGGGGAGAAGGAAATGCCAAAATGCCTGAAGTCCAGTGTCAAGTACCCAGTCAGTGATGGTGTGGGGTGCCATGTCAGCTGCTGGTGTTGGTCCACTGTGTTTCATCAAGGGCAGGGTCAATGCAGCTAGCTATCAGGAGATTTTGGAGCACTTCATGCTTCCTGGCACCTGCTCACAGTGCCAAAACCACTGGTAAATGGTTTACTGACCATGGTATTACTGTGCTCAATTGGCCTGCCAACTCTCCTGACCTGAACCCCATAGAGAATCTGTGGGATATTGTGAAGAGAAAGTTGAGAGACGCAAGACCCAACACTCTGGATGAGCTTAAGGCCGCTATTGAAGCATCCTGGGCCTCCATAACATCTCAGCAGTGTCACAGGCTGATTGCCTCCATGCCACGCCGCATTGAAGCAGTCATTTCTGCCAAAGGATTCCCGACCAAGTATTGAGTACATAACTGAACATTATTATTTGATGGTTTTTTTGTTTGTTATTAAAAAACACTCTTATTTGATTGGACGGTTGAAATATGCTAATTTATTGAGACAGGTTTTTTGGGTTATCAGGAGTTGTAGGCCAAAATCATCAGTATTAAAACAATAAAAGACCTGACAAATTTCAGTTGGTGGATAATGAATCTATAATATATGAAAGTTTAATTGTAATCATTACATTATGGTAAATAATGAAATTTAACACTATATGCTAATTTTTTGAGAAGGACCTGTAGATGTGCTCAACTGTAAAATGAGATTCATCGGTGCAGGCCAGCTGAGCACATACTACCCCCTGGCATTTACTGCACTAGAAGAGCGCCAGCTTGGAGAAATTCATCATTTTACAGTAGAGCACATCTACAGTGACAGAAGAATAATGATTGACTGCACATGCTCAGCCACCTAAGATCAATTTCAAACACAGAACCGTATTGCAGGCATTATTACTAACACTATAGGGCACAATCTTTATGGCAAGACAAATTTATAACCATGCATTATTTTTAATGCACGAAACAAAATGAAGATTTTTGGTATTTAAAGGGAATATATCATCACATTTGACCTAACTATTAATATGGGCATACAGGTTATAGATAGCTGAAAAAAGTCCTACTTGGAGGTCTCATTTCAGATGCCTTGTTGATAAATCATCTTTTATCACTTTATAAAAGTGACCTCTTCCAGGCTATGGGGAGGATGGTGCCTGGAATATAACTGCCCCCAGAGAATATTTTACATGAAGGAGGAGTTACAAGTGTGAGACAAGTAACTAAGCTTCAGCAAGTATCCAGAATTGCAGAACTGCGTTGGAAGAAAACACATTCACAAGATGATTTCACTGCACTCTAACAAGCAACACTCGCATTCAAATCAGCTCTCACCTCTGCTAAACAGGCGTACTTCACAACCCTCGTATCTTCCTTATCCCACAACCCCAAACAGTTGTTCAACACTTAACTCCCTCCTCCGCCCACCACAGCCTCTTCCGACTTCCCTAATCGTTGCCGAGGACTTTGCCATGCACTTCAAAAATAAGATCGACCAAACAAGGCAAATCTTTGTCGTCAAACCACCACAACCCCTTTGTATACCAGACCAATGCCCTAACCCCATAACTTCTCTCTCCAAAATTACTAAAGGGGAGCTTGCTCATCTTCTCTCCAAGTCACACCTCACCACTTGTGCACTTGACCCCATCCCATCCCACCTCCTCCCCAACACCACCACACTAATCCCATCCCTAACCCATCTCTTCAACCTATCACTAACTTCTGGTACCTTCCCCACTGTTTTCAAACATGCCACAATCATACCTATCCTCAAAAAGCCATCCCTTGACCCAAGCGCTATGTCCAGCTATCGCCCCATATCTTTGCTCCCATTTGCATCCAAACTCCTTGAGCAGCACGTCCATGCTGAACTTTCCATCTAACTCTCTCTTCGACAACCTAAAGTCTGGCTTCCGTCCCCACCATTCCACTTAGACTGCCCTGACCAAAATTACTAACGACTTACTTACAGCCAAAGCTAACAGACAATTCTCTATACTCCTCCTTCTAGACCTGTCCTCTGCCTTCGACACAGTTGACCACTGCCTCCTACTACAGATCCTCTCTTCCTTTGGGGTCAAAGACCTCGCCCTATCTTGGATCTCCTCATACCTTACCAACTGCACATTTAGCGTTTCCTACTCCCATACTACCTCGTCATCTGACCCCCTCTCTGTTGGTGTCCCTCAAGGTTCTGTCCTTGAGCCCTTACTCTTCTCAATCTATACACTCAGCCTGGGACAACTCATAAGGTCCTATGGCTTCCAGTACCATCTATATGCTGATGACACTCAGATCTACCTCTCTGGCCCAGATGTCACCTCTCTGCTCTCCAGAATCCCAGAGTGTCTATCAGCCATATCCTCCTTCTTCTCCCCTCGCTTCCTCAAGCTCAATGTGGACAAATCTGAACTAATTATCTTTCCTCCATCTCGCATATCTTCCCTACCTGATCTATCTATCAAAATAAATGAAATCACACTTTACCCTGTCCCCAAAATCTGCTGCCTCGGAGTAACCCTGGATTCTGCCATGTCCTTCAAACCGCACATCCAAGCTCTCGCCACCTCCTGTCGCCTCCAGCTCAAAAATATTTCCAGAATCCGCCCTTTCCTCAACCCTCACTCTACCAAAATGCTTGTGCATGCCCTAATCATCTCCCGCCTCGACTACTGCAACATCCTCCACTGTGGCCTACCTTCTAACACTCTCACACCCCTCCAGTCTGTCCTTAACTCTGCTGCCCGACTAATTAATGTCTCTCCTCACTACACTCCTGCTTCCCCTCTTTGCAAATCGCTTCACGGGATCCCAATTTCCCAGCGTATCCAGTTTAAATTACTAACACTGACCTACAAAGCCATCCATAACCTTTCTCCTCCGTATATTTCCAAACTAATCTCTCAATATCTTCCCTCACATAATGTCCGGTCCTCCCAAGACCTCCTTCTCTCCTCCACTCTTATTCACTACTCGTCCAATCGCCTCCAAGACTTCTCCCGAATATCCCCCATCCTCTGGAATTCTGTGCCCCAACACGTCCGGTTATCCACCACATTTGGATCCTTCAAAAGAAACCTGAAAACCCACCTCTTCAAAGAAGCTTACAACCTGTAATGACCACACGGCCACCTCAACACCATTGGAGCTACTGCAACCCCCGACCTACTGTCTCCTTCCCCATAATCCTGTAGGATGTAAGCCCGCAAGGGCAGGGTCCTCGCCCCTCTGTACAAGTCTGTCATTGTTAGTTTTGTTTACTGTAAGTGATATTTCTATTTTGATGTAACCCCTTCTCATGTACAGCACCATGGAATTAATGGTGCTATATAAATAAATAATAATAACACAGAACAGGAGAAATGTACTTTGTCTTCTTGCAAGCATTTTGTTTCTTGCTGAGCTCCGCTGTATTGTAACAATATAACAAACCCTGTCTGCCTGTGAGCTGGAAACTGAAGCTGAGAGGAACCTGCAGATGTGTCAGGTATAGTGTTGAGCGATACCGTCCGATACTTGAAAGTATCGGAAAGTATCGGCTGATACCGGCAAAGTATCGGATCCAATCCGATACCGATACCAATACAAGTCAATGGGACTCATGTATCGGACGGTATCCCTGATGGTTCCCAGGGTCTGAAGGAGAGGAAACTCTCCTTCAGGCCCTGGGAACCATATTAATGTGTAAAATAAAGAATTAAAATAAAAAATATTGCTATACTCCCCTCTCCGACGCAGCCTGCACCTTACCGAGGGAACCGGCAGCGTTGTTTGCTTAAAATTCGCGCTTTAACTTCCTTACGCGAAGTCCCGGCTTGTGATTGGTCGCGCGCCGCCCATGTGGCCGGGACGCAACCAATCACAGCAAGCCGTGACGTAATTTCAGGTCCTTCAGAATTTTAAAATTACGTTCCGGCGTTGTGATTGGTTGCGTCGCGGTCACATGGGCGACGCAACCAATCACAAGCCGTGACGTCACGGGAGGCAGGAGACGCGCGCATTTTAAAATGCGCGCGTGTCCAGCCTCCCGTGACGTCACGGCTTGTGATTGGTTGCGTCGCCCATGTGACCGCGACGCCAACCAATCACAACGCCGGAACGTAATTTTAAAATCCTGAAGGACCTGAAATTACGTCACGGCTTGCTGTGATTGGTTGCGTCCCGGCCACATGGGCGGCGCGCGACCAATCACAAGCCGGGACTTCGCGTAAGGAAGTTAAAGCGCGAATTTTAAGCAAACAACGCTGCCGGTTCCCTCGGTAAGGTGCAGGCTGCGTCGGAGAGGTGAGTATAGCAATATTTTTTATTTTAATTCTTTATTTTACACATTAATGTTGTTTCGATACCGATACCCGATACCACAAAAGTATCGGAATACCGGTATCGGAATTCCGATACAGCAAATATCGGCCGATACCCGATACTTGCGGTATCGGAATGCTCAACACTAGTCAGGTATAATCACAAACAACTCTGCAGTGAGATCAGGAGAGCAGACATTACAAATTAAACTGGTAACTCTCCCTTCATGTAAAACAAGCTCTGGAGGCAGTTATCTTTCAGGCAGCGCCCTCCACATAGCCTGGAGGAGGTAATTTATACAAAGTGATAAAAGATGATTTATCAACAAGACATCTGATATGAGGCATATGGGGATGGCTTTTTCAGCAGTCTATACCCTATATGCCCATATTAATAGTTTAGATAGGTCAAATGTGGTGAGATTCCCTTTAACAATCTTTTCTCATAGCTTTCTCTGTGGGACAAGGAAGTCTGCTGTCACTTAGAATCTGTCACTAATTTACCTTAAAAAAAATTGTCTCCTTCCCAGCAGATAATATCTAGCCTACTGACAGCAAGCTACGCAATTACAGAAAACCGTAGAAGGAAAAGAATGAAAGAAAAGCACGACCCAGGAGCTGTGGTATGATCAGACAATGTCCCTGCACGGTCAGACACAGCCATTACACAGTACACAGCAGGGGCACATCTATAAGATTATCTCAGCACAGGAACATTTATTTAACATCCAATTGTGGAATTAATTATTATTTCAAAATCTAATTTATTAAAATTAACTTTTGTCCATGGGAAGCCCCCTTTAACCCATGGTTCCCGTATCCACAATAAAGTGCGTGAGAAATATCATTTTCTTCATTAATAAACAGTAGCAAAATTATGGCAAAGCACCCATTAAGCCAGTTTTCAGTTATAAAAAGTGGTAGATGCCATATTTTCGACAATCACTACTTTTGGGGTAAGACCTGCACAAAATGACAAACTTACAGCAGAAAGTGGGAATTATAGCATCTGTGCGAACAGACGGCTGCCATACATTTAACTTTTTGGGGCACTGGCAGAGAAGCGGCAAGTCTGAGGCTTGCCAGTGTGAACACCCCCTCCTTTTATGTACACTAACTCTGAAAATTCACAAGGAATAACAGGAACACATTCATTCTGAAAAATAAATGATGCAACTTATGGAAAGATTGTATAACCTTGCTAGACAGAACAGCAAATGGAATTTTGGGGATCCAAATTGCTTACTTACATGGCCTTATTAGAGGTCATTGTTCTCTTCTTCCCTTTTTTGACTATAACAATAAGCAGGAGTGGTCTCTTCTCAATGATGATCATTTATAAAGTTGACACATGGAGCCGTTTTACTTACCTATACAAAGCTGAAAAGTATCTATTAGACACAGTCTGCTGGGAATCCATGACTTGGAACAGAAGCATTAGGATCTGCACCCCTGTGTTGAACTTCACAACATGCAGTATTCTGAACAGGGTCTCCAGTTGCTCATTCACTTTCTCACTTCCTATTTCAGCATAGGGATAGGCTCTGTTCACACCAGTCAACAAGGCCCTCAAAATTTTGGAGTCAATTTCTTTTTTCTTTATGCAAGCTCGAAAAAAGCAGAAATAAACTGTAATGAGCTGGTTTGCCAAGTCAGATTCATCATGAGAAAAAATAATCTGATTCAAAAAGCAGATGCCATAGTACTGGGCTTTCTCGCTGATATTCGGGCGATACAAAAGTCTTTCCACCTCTAGACACACAACCACTTTCATGTTTGGATGTTCATTCAGTAGCATCTCCAGAAGGTAGGATGCTTTGGTGGCCACTCTATACTGGGGGTCCCCAAGTTTATTGACTAACAAGACCAGAAGGGTTTTCTCCTCTTCAGGTTTATTACAGAGAAGTTCATAAATGACATTCAGAGATTTGGCCTTAGTTGCAATCAAGCTGTCATGAGTCAGGGTCTCTAACACCTTGACAAACTCTGCCACGTGCTGCTTCAGCTGTTCCTCAAAATACCACAATATCAGGCGGCGGTCCCTGGCATCTCTGTTACCACTGGAAAGCTCTTCAAGCTTATCAAACGGGTGCTGGACAAACAGGTGAAGCTTGCGATTGTCAGGCAAGAGGTCAGACTGGAGCAAATCCTTAAAAGTATCTAATGACATAATGTTTTGCCGCTTGCTGCCCTTTTTCCTTGCCAAATTTACCAGGTTTTCTACAAACTGCAAAGTGTGAACAGGCGCGTCCTGGATAAGAACAGTCATGGCAGCCATTCTGTCCGCTAATGTGCCTGTTGTAACAACGGTTTTCATCCAGACAGTGTTGGCCCCTTTCTGAAGCTCCTTCTTATTTTTATACAGGTTGACCTCGTGTTCATATAGCTTCTCAGCCAGCGCTTTGTATTTTTTTACATCATCTTCATTTTGTGGCTGCACTGTATACTCTGCGGTATACTCATGGTCATACCACTTTCCACCTGGTTTAAGAAGCAGAGTTGATCGCGCGGTGAACTCAAAGACAGGCTTCCCCTTGTGCTTTGCTGCAGTGCTGGTCACATGGATGCCTTTTGCCGAGACTTTCGTTTTTCCTTTATCCTCTCTGCCTTTCACATTTTGGGTTTCAGTTGTTTTCTTTTTTGCTTTATTGGTCTCGTTCTTATCTTTAGTAGAGATTTTCTTTTCCTTTTCTTTAAGTTTAGTAGAATCATCACTCTGGTCGGTAAATACTTGGCTAATTTTTTGGAAGCCAAGTTTTTCCACAAATGCCTTCAATTCACCTTCTTCTAAATCATCAATTTCACCTTTCTTGCCACCATCCACTATTTCGCCGGTGTCTTCCAAGCCAGCAAGCATTACATAATCTTGCTAAATAGGGGGAGAAAAAGATAACGTGTTAAATGCCTAAAGTGATCAGCATGAATGATAAACACATGCATGGATTTCAGTCTCCGCACCCTGATGAAAGCCAAAAAGGACACCCTTTTCTTCAGAGCCGTAAAGGGGCCCATGAGGGAGTAAAAAGGGGGAAAATAACCACTTAGCAGAAGAGCGCAGGCTTCCTTCACCACTGCCGGTGTCCCCTCTCAGTCTCCTTGCTGCTTCATCCAGCTGGGAACATTACATCCATTAGGACAGAATGTGAATGCAGCAGTCGTTTTATAGACGATGCATTGAAAATATGCTTCCAGGAGACCAATGGGGAAAAACAAACAGCAGGAATGGCAACAGCCCTGTAGGTAAGTATATAGTTTAATATTTCTAACTATATACTATTTACACTGACCATTCATCACCTAAATATGACTGCACATTTCCCATATATAGCCATGATACTTGGGGTCCTAATCCTGCCGCCTCTCCATGCCTGTTAGTTTGACAGCATGTTCCCGCCTTCTCTAAAATGGCCACCAGAGGCATGGGAAGCCAGATATTCTGCCTTTTGATTGATGTGGGATGGACACGCACCAATGATGAAAGTGCTGTTTCCATCCTGAGGCAGAGAGGCAGGAAGTCATGGTTCAGACTTCTGACAGAACTCCCTATTCCTCTGCCATTTGAGAGAACATGAGAAAAGGTGGCCGAACTAACAGAGGGCGGTCGCCTTGTATCCTGACTATAGACTGTGTGTAAAGAGCAGCCACATGAGCTTAAACATGGTCTAATCAGCCAGATTCAGAGGGACTCACCAATCATGTGTGGCTAATCCCAAACCAGATGATGCCAGGGGGAATAAGGATCAGGCAGTTTGTATTAAGAAACCTTATCTTTCTCTTACAGGAGATAAGTCACTGTGCCCATAAGGAGCAGTCTGTGGGAAGTAGGGACGGATGTGACTGTCTATCATCCGAGGTGTGTGGGGACCACGAGTCTTATAGCTAACATTTTATAACGTCACAAAAGACATTCCTATAATAACACAGCATCTGCTTGTTGACATTGGTGGTGCTCCAACCACTAGAAGGCTTTAGTCACTGAGGCTGTGAGCATTTAACAAATGCTTAGAAATAGACATGTAATACATGAGATGAAAGTGGGCCGAGCTGGTAGAAGTCTGCCAACACCTGATGTGTATGGGGTAGAGATAAGTGACTGGCAGGACCCAGGTACATGATCTGTAGCCACTGGCCAGCAGCCTCTTACCAGCCCACAGCCCTGGCTCCTCTACCAGCTACTGGGTATGGTGCCATCACTGAAGCAGGGCGCAGAGTGAAAGGGCTCCAACTACAGCCATGGGGCAATGACCTGGCTGGAGGACCAGGGCCCCGTCTGAGGGGGGAGACATGGGTGAGGCAGCTGAGGAGGACCCACTCTCACCCCATTGTGTGCACATGTGCAGGGGCCAACGCCAGGCATCGCGCGCGGGCCGGCCAACGCCAGGTTTAGAGCCCACCCAGAACACCTGCCCACCAGCCTGAGGGTGACCAGGAGACCACACCGGTGGGGCAGCGCTTACCTTGGTGCCACCTAACCGCAGCACCTCCTCCAGTGTGAAGCCATCTTCCTCAGAGGCCGCATCGTCTGCGCCCCACTCACGGTCCACCTCCATGCCGTCCCGCATCTCGTCACTCGCAGAGAAGCCAGAACAGCGTGGAGCTGACGGCACCGGAAGTCGCAGCCGTGCAGTCTGGCAGGATACACGTGATGGCAGCCGTGGAGCACGTGGTGTGAGCCGCAGCCTATGGGAAGCGCCCTCCCTGTACCCTCAGTGAGCTCAGCAGCAGTGGGAGCGCGGCCTGTATTCCAGGACCTGCCGGCCAGGCGCGCGTCACCACTCACGTGAGGCTGCCCACTTCCGGGTGAAGCGCAGGCGCTGCTGAAGGCTTTGCAGCAATGAGTGTGGTCGCTAATTTACGGCAGTGTGGAAGAGGAGTCCTGCACGCGCGGGCCGGTAAATTGATCGTGCATGCTGGGACTACTAGTTCCTCAGCAATTACCGATGAGGCGTGCTTACTTAGCGCCACCATGCCACATTGCCCCCAGTGCGGCGGGAAGCACCAAGCTCCTTGCAGTGGGCCGCCCAGTCACAGAGCTAAGGCTGCCGTCACACTAGCAGTATTTGGTCAGTATTTTACCTCAGTATTTGTAAGCCAAAACCAGGAGTGGGTGATAAATGCAGAAGTGGTGCATATGTTTCTATTATACTTTTCCTCTAATTGTTCCACTCCTGGTTTTGGCTACAGATACTGGTGTAAAATACTGACCAAATCCTGCGAGTGTGATGGCAGCCTAGTGTGGTGCTGCCCTCAGAGATGTGAGCGCAGGCCAGTTACACACTGGTGATATTCATCCCTGACATCCTATATTGGAATTGTCAGCCCCAAAGACGGAGACAGATGCACTTTATCTTTAGGCTACTTTCACACATCAGGTTTTTTGTTTCAGGCACAATCCCGCACAATTTTTTTTAACCCCTTTCTGACATTGGACGTACTATCCCGTCGAGGTGGGGTGGGCCCGTATGACCACCGACGGGATAGTACGTCATAGCGATCGGCCGTGCTCACGGGGGGGAGTGCGGCCGGGTGTCAGCTGCCTATCGCAGCTGACATCCGGCACTATGTGCCAGGAGCGGTCACGGACCGCCCCCGGCACATTAACCCCCGGCACACCACGATCAAACATGATCGCAGTGTACCGGCGGTACAGGGAAGCATCGCGCAGGGACGGGGCTCCCTGCGGGCTTCCCTGAGACAATCGGTACAAGGGAATGTACTCACCTTGTACCGAGCGTCTCGTCCCTGCAGGCCCCAGATCCAAAATGGCCGCGGGGCTGCATCCGGGTCCTGCAGGGAGTACTTCCGGGTGCCGTGCAGGCGCTAGTAAGCCTGCAGCGATGTGACCGAGATCGCCGATCTGATAGAGTGCTATGCAAACTATCAGATCGGCGATCTGTGATGTCCCCCCCTGGGACAAAGTAAAAAAGTAAAAAAAAAAAATTTCCACATGTGTAAAAAAATTATATATATTATTCCCATGAATACATTTCTTTATCTAAAAAAAAACAAACAATAAAAGTACACATATTTAGTATCGCCGCGTCCGTAACGACCCAACCTATAAGGCTATGTTCACACAATCCTTTTTTTGATCCTTTTTTTGTTCAGGTTCTTTTTGCCATGCAGGGTACAGTCCAATGTTACTCTATGGAAAACAAAAACCGCTGTGCCCACTATCCTTTTTTTCTCAGGCAAATCCGCGAGGATTTGCCTGCAGAAAAAAAGAAGTACCATGTCACTTCTTTCTGCGGATTCAGCTCCTGTTTTCAACAGGCACCAATAGGAAAGTGCTGTTGAAAACCCGCAGAGGAATCTGCAGAAGAAACTGCAGGAAAATCAGCAGTGCAGTTTTGCACTGCGGGTTTTCCAAATCAGGACCTGAAAAAAAAAGGATCAAAAAAAGGATCGTGTGAACATGGCCTAAAACTGTCCCACTAGTTAACCCCTTCAGTGAACACCGTAAGAAAAAAAAAACGAGCCAAAAAACAACGCTTTATTATCATACCGCCGAACAAAAAGTGGAATAACACGCGATCAAAAAGACTGATATAAATAACCATGGTACCGCTGAAAACGTCATCTTGTCCCGCAAAAAACGAGCCGCCATATAGCATCATAACCAAAAAAATAAAAAAGTTATAGTCCTCAGAATAAAGCGATGCCAAAATAATTATTTTTTCTATAAAATAGCTTTTATCATATAAAAGCACCAAAACATAAAAAAATGATATAAATGAGATATCGCTGTAATCGTACTGACCCGACGAATAAAACTGCTTTATCAATTTTACCAAACGCGGAACGGTATAAACACCTCCCCCAAAAGAAATTCATGAATAGCTGGTTTTTGGTCATTCTGCCTCACAAAAATTGGAATAAAAAGTGATCAAAAACTGTCACGTGTCCGAAAATGTTACCAATAAAAATGTCAACTCGTCCCGCAAAAAACAAGACCTCACATGACTCTGTGGACCAAAATATGGAAAAATTATAGGTCTCAAAATGTGGAGACGCAAAAACTTTTTTGCTATAAAAAAGCGTCTTTTAGTATGTGACAGCTGCCAATCATAAAAATCCGATATAAAAAACGCTATAAAAGTAAATCAAACCCCCCCTTCATCACCCCCTTACTTAGGGAAAAATAATAAAATAAAAAAAATGTATTTATTTCCATTTTCCCGTTACGGTTAGGGCTAGGGTTAGGGTTGGGGCTAAAGTTAGGGTTAGGGTTGGGGCTAAAGTTAGGGTTAGGGTTTGGATTACATTTACGGTTGGGATTAGAATTAGGGGTGTGTCAGGGTTAGGGGTGTGGTTAGGGTTACCGTTGGGATTAGGGTTAGGGGTGTGTTTGGATTAGGGTTTCAGTTATAATTGGGGGGTTTCCACTGTTCAGGCACATCAGAGGCTCTCCAAACGCGACATGGCGTCCGATCTCAATTCCAGCCAATTCTGCGTTGAAAAAGTAAAACAGTGCTCCTTCCCTTCCGAGCTCTCCCGTGCGCCCAAACAGGAGTTTACCCCAACATATGGGGTATCAGCGTACTCGGGACAAATTGGACAACAACTATTGGGGTCCAAGTTCTCTTTTTATCCTTGGGAAAATAAAAATTTGGGGGGCTAAAAATCATTTTTGTGGGAAAAATACGATTTTTTTATTTTCACGGCTCTGCGTTGTAAACTGTAGTGAAACACTTGGGGGTTCAAAGTTCTCAAAACACATCTAGATAAGTTCCTTGGGAGGTCTAGTTTCCAATATGGGGTCACTTGTGAGGGGTTTGTACTGTTTGGGTACATCAGGGGCTCTGCAAATGCAACGTGACGCCTGCAGACCAATCTATCTAAGTCTGTATTCCAAATGGCGCTCCTTCCCTTCCGAGCTCTGCCATGCGCCCAAACAGTGGTTCCCCCCCACATATAGGGCATCAGCGTACTCAGGACAAATTGGACAACAACTTTTGGGGTCCAATTTATCCTGTTACCCTTGTGAAATTACAAAACTGGGGGCTAAAAAATCATTTTTGTGAAAAAAAAAAATAATTTTTATTTTCACGGCTCTGTGTTATAAACTGTAGTGAAACACTTGGGGGTTCAAAACTCTCAAAACACATCTAGATAAGTTCCTTAGGGGGTCTACTTTCCATATTGGTGTCACTTGTGGGGGGTTTTAATGTTTAGGCACATCAGGGGCTCTCCAAACGCAACATGACGTCCCATCTCAATTCCAGTAAATTTTGCATTGAAAAGTCAAATGGCGCTCCTTCATTTCCGAGCTCTGCTATGCGCCCAAACAGTGGTTTACCCCCACATATGGGTTATCGTCGTACTCAGGACAAATTGCACAACAACTTTTGTGGTCTAATTTCTTCTCTTACCCTTGGGAAAATAAAAAATTGGGGGCGAAAAGATCATTTTTGTGAAAAAATATGATTTTTTATTTTTACGGCTCTGCACTATAAACTTCTGTGAAGCACTTGGTGGGTCAAAGTGCTCACCACACATCTAGATAAGTTCCTTAGGGGGTCTACTTTCCAAACGCAACATGGCGTCCCATCTCAATTCCAGTCAATTTTGCATTGAAAAGTCAAATGGCGCTCCTTTCCTTCCGAGCTCTGCCATGCGCCCAAACAGTAGTTTACCCCCACATATGGGGTATCAGCGTACTCAGGACAAATTGGACAATAACTTTTGGGGTCCATTTTCTCCTGTTACCCTTGGTAAAATAAAACAAATTGGAGCTGAAATAATTTTTGTGTAAGAAAAAAAAAAAAAAAAAGTTAAATGTTCATTTTTATTTAAACATTCCAAAAATTCCTGTGAAACACCTGAAGGGTTAATAAACTTCTTGAATGTGGTTTTGAGCACCTTGAGGGGTGCAGTTTTTAGAATGGTGTCACACTTGGGTATTTTCTATCATATAGACCCCTCAAAATGACTTCAAATGAGATGTGGTCCCTAAAAAAAAAATGGTGTTGTAAAAATGAGAAATTAACTTTTAAGGGTCAACTTTTAACCCTTATAACTCCCTAACAAAAAAAATTTTGGTTCCAAAATCGTGCTGATGTAAAGTAGACATGTGGGAAATGTTACTTATTAAGTATTTTGCGTGACATATTTCTGTGATTTAAGGGCATAAAAATTCAAAGTTGGAAAATTGCAAAATTTTCAACATTTTCGCCAAATTTCCGTTTTTTTCTCAAATAAACGCAAGTTATATCGAATAAATTTTACCGCTATCATGAAGTACAATATGTCACGAGAAAACAATGTCAGAATCGCCAAGATCCGTTGAAGCGTTCCAGAGTTATAACCTCATAAAGGGACAGTGGTCAGAATTGTAAAAATTGGCCTGGTCATTAACGTGCAAACCACCCTTGGGGGTGAAGGGGTTAAAAACAGGTTAGTTGCAAATAGCGAAAAACTGATGCGACAGATCGTTTGTTTTTTTTTTGCTGGATTTGTGTTTTTATAAACGCAGGGTTACAGTGACTTCCTGTTCCTGGGGGGTAGAGAGAGAGGAAAACAAAAGAGAATAGAAAATGCATCTACGGGGCATGCTCAGTGTGAAAAAAAACGATTCGGTACCAGGATTCATCCATTTCACCTCCAGTTTCATCCGTTTATCGCCTGAACCGTCGCTGGGCGGTTTTTCGCCGGACATAAGAAACGTTCCTCTGTTTTGTCCAGCTGCAGGAAAAATTTTTTTGATGGATCAGGCAGAAAACGGATGAAACGTTTGGCCATCGGGTTCAATCCGGCGCTAATACAACTCTATGAGAATAAAACGGATCCGGCGGAGAAAAAAACGGCTACTTTCACACTTCAGGTTTTTTGCCTTCAGGCACAATCCGGCAAGTTTTTTTAAAAAAAAATCAGTTTTTTTCCCTCATATGGTAAAAATAGGGGGTGGGGTAGGGAGGCATATAGAGGTCCAGGATATATCAGGCTCCTTTTAGAGGATAGGGGACATGTCTATGTTGGGGTATAGGAGTCCATGGCATATTAGGCTCTTTAGTCAGGGGATAGGGACATGTCCAGTGTTGGGGTACAGGAGTCCATGACATATCACGCTCCTCTTAGTCTGTGGCAGGCACTGACCTATTCTACTGCTGCTATGGCCGCTGCACTTTCCTCTTCCCCCAGAGTTATCGGTAGTTTCTCTTCCTCCTCCGTGGAGGTGAAGTCTGGGAGGAGATCAGACAGTCTCTTGAAGTGAGTGTCCCTCACTGCAGAGTATTTGGGGCACCTAAGCAGGAAGTGAGCCTCATCCTCCATGGCCTCCTGGGGGCACTGCTGGCAGAGTCTGCTCTCTCGGGGCTTGTAGTCCTGTCGGTGCCGCCCAGATTCGATGAGTAGGCTGTGGGCGCTCGGTCTGTATTGGCTCAGGATCTGTCGCTCTTTGGGGTTTTCTAGTTTCTCTAGATATGGGGCCAGTTTGTACTCCCTCTGTAGGTTCTGGTATATCGTCAGTTTCTGGGATTTGTTTATGTCGTTCCCCAAGATGCTGAGATATTCCTCTTTGACTTTGTGTGTCATCTTCTGGATTTCACCTTTTGTCAGGCCATGGAGGTTGTTGGCTTGGTCAGACTGGCTTTGGGTACTTTTTGTTGGGAGGCTTCCTGGTGTAGGAAGGCTTTGTGATGGTAGATGCTGGGACTGCTACTTTGTAGATGAGCCTTGAATGACAGTGCCTTCTTGTTTAAGGTATGTTTCCACGTTCAGGACACGCTGCGTGTTTGACGCTGTGTAGAGCCGCAGCATCAAACACGTAGCGTCCAGATGTTGCAGCATAGTGGAAGGGATTTCATGAAATCCCGTCTCCACTATGCTGTAAAACACGCAGGCGGCAGACCTGCGTAAACGGACATGCGGCGTGTGTTTTCAGAACGCAGCATGTCTTTACAAATGCGGTGACGCTCCGTCACCGCGCCATAAATTTATCATAGACTATCATTAGATGCGGTAAAACCGCATCTAATGATTAGTCACATGCGTAGAAACTGCGTAACCGCAGCTTAATACACATGTCTGCCTCCTCACCTGTCCCGCCGCCGGAAGTCCCTCGTCCACTGCAGTTCTCGCTGTAACTTATCTTATCGCGAGAACTGCCGTGCATGTGACCGGGAGTTATCTCCGGTCACTAGTCTGGTTCTCGCAAACAGCTGATTGTGAGAACACTGTAGTGTAGGTGATCGCTGGAGAGTTATCTCCGGCGATCATCTACAGGCTCTGCTACATCAGGATGTCAGACATCCAGATGTAGCAGAGCCGGACTCGTCTAGACTGTGTGCACATACAACACACAACATACGACATGTGACGTGCAACATACCACATGCAACATACGACATGCAACATACTGTACATACATACAGAACATGCAACATTCATAACATACATACAGTACATACAATACATACATATAGACATACAGTACATTAAACATAGAGTACATACTCACCTTGTCACCTTGATCCCCGAAGCCATTGTCACTTGTAACAAATAATAAAATAATAAACAAACAATATACTCCCTGATCCACAGATATCCAATTAAAACGAGTGTCCCACGACGATCTCCCGTGGAGAGCAGCCACATCAGCTGATGTGACCGCTCTCCAGGAATACAATGATGGAAGGTATCCTTCCACAATGTATTCCCCACAATGTATTCCTCTGCCCCTGTGAGAAAATAGTCCCTAGTCTCACTTGTGGCACTGCTGTGTGGGAAAATTCCCACACAGCTTTGCCATAAAGTGAGACTCTGAACTAAGGTAACCTCAGTGATATACAGCAGGAGCCATTGTCTCCTGTCAGTGTGTCACTGGAGGGCCTATAGAGCGGTGACATCACCAGATGTCACTGTTCTATAGGGGAGATCGTCGTGGGACATTCGTTATTAATTGGACTACGGCGGAAAGTAAGTATACGGTTGGTTTATTATTTTTACTTTTTTTGCAGGCGCTCAAGTATGGTAAGTATGGTGAAATTAAGAATAATAAAATAGTTTTTTCTGGCTATGTCTTTATTTATTTTTTTTGCACTTTCACTACAATAGGATTAATAATGGATAGGCGTCTTACTGACGCCTCTCCATTATTAACCGGGCCTAATGTCACCTTATATTAGCAAGGTGACATTAACCCCTTATTATCCCATTTCCCACCGCTACAGGGGAGTGGTAAGAGAGGGGCTAAGTGCCGGAATTGGCGCATCTTACAGATGTGTCATTTCTGGGGCGGCTGCGGGCTGGTATTTGTAGCCGGGGGGGCAATATCCATGGCCCCTCTCTAGGCTATGAATATCAGCCTGCAGCTCTCTGCCTAGCCTTTCTGGCTATAAATTATAGGGGGACCCGACGTCATTTTTTTGGGGGGGTCCCCCTATTTTTATAGCCAGTAAAGGCTATGCAGACAGCTGCGGGCTGATATTCATAGCCTGGGAAGCTCCATGGGTATTAACCCATTCCCAGCCTACACACATCAGGCGCTGGCTTTCCCTCTCTGGCGCCGCAGAAAACTGCACGGGAGCCCACGCCTTTTTTTTGTTTTAAATTAAACATATTGCGTTTAAGGCCGGCGTCAATACCCGGCACTGCCGCGGGCACTCGGGACCAGATCGTTCAGCTGCATAGAAATACATGCAGCCGCACGCTCCGCTCCCGAGTGCCGGTGGCAGTGCCGGGTATTGAAGCGAGAGACTTGTGTGAGTTTCTCGCGTGTGTGACCCCAGCCTAACGCAGATTTTGTGTGTGTGTTTTTAAGGCCGGGATCACACATGCGAGAAACTCGGACGAGTATCGCATCTTAATACCCGACACTGGCGCCGGCACTCGGGAGTGGAGTGTGCAGCTGCATAGAAATACATGCAGCTGTGTGCTACGCTCCCAAGTGCCGGCGGCAGTGCCAGGTATTAAGATGCGATACTCGTCCGAGTTTCTCGCTTGTGTGATCCATCTATCGTATCTATCTATCTATCGTATCTATCAATCATCTGTTTATCTATTAATCTATTTATCGATAAATCTATAGATAGATATATTTATAGATAGATATATCGATAGATATGATAGATGGATACAATAGATTGATAGATATGATAGATACAATAGATGGATACAGTACATATGATAGATATTTATCGTATCCATCTATCTGTTGTATCTATCGTATCAATTATCTGTCAATACTGTATATCTATCGCTATATCTATATATAGATATATTTATAGATAGATATATCGGTATATACACTTCTTCCCCTGTCATCACCCCTACCCTAATTCAAAATACCAAGGATTGTCTGCTGTCTCTAACATCATGTCCTGCCTCTACCTGAAACTAAATCTCTCCAAAACTGAACTTCTTGTGTTTCTCCCCTCAACTAACCTCACTCTTCCCAACATCGAAATTACCCTGGAGGGTTCAACCATAACTCCCAAGAAGCATGCCCTCTGTCTTGGGGTCATATTCGACACCGAACTTTCCTTTACTCCCTATATCAGATCACTCACTCACTCACTGACTCTTGTCACCTGCATCTTAAAAACTAGGGTTGAGCGAAACGGATCGTTCATTTTCATAAGTCGCCGACTTTTGGCAAAGTCGGCGTCTCATGAAACCCGACCCGATCCCTGTGTGGGGTCGGCCATGCGGTACGCGATCTTGGCGCCAAAGTCGCGTTTCGTATGACGCGTTTAGCGCCATTTTTTCAGCCAATGAAGGAGTGTGGGCAGAGTGATGACATAGGGGTTAGGGGCGTGCACGCCTATCATCATTTTATCGCTTGTGCGCAGTAGGGATTTGCAATGTGTAACACGAGATTTTCTGTGCTGGGAGAGAGAGAGAGAGAGAAAGAAAATAAATAAATATCCCCATTGACGTGCATAGGGTTTCGTGTTCCGGCCGATCCTTGACTTTTCGCAGTAATCGGCCGATTTCGCCCGAGTCGACTTTTCAAAAAGTCGGGTTTCGCGAAACATGACTCGACCCTAAAAAAGTCAGTGTCGCTCAACCCTATTAAAAACATCTCCAGAATCCGACCTTTTCTCACCTTTGAAACTGCTAAGACTCTTACTGTCGCTCTTATTCATTCTCGTCTGGACTACTGCAACTCTCTTCTGATCGGTCTCCCTCTTACCAAACTTTCTCCTCTCCAATCCATCTTGAATGCGGCAGCCAGGGTCATATTTCTGTCCAACCGCTTCACCGATGCCTCCATCTTGTGCCAGTCATTACACTGGCTACCCATTCGCTACAGGGTCCAGTATAAACTCATCTCTCTCACCCACAAAGCCCTCCACAGTTCTGCACCACCTTATATCTCCTCTCTCATCTCTGTCTATCGCCCTACACGTGCCCTCTGTTCTACAAATGACCTAAGACTAACATCCCCCATAATCCGAACCTCGCACCTCCGTCTCCAAGACTTCTCTCGTGCTGCGCCCGCTCTCTGGAATGCACTTCCCCAGACAATCAGACTGATACCTAGCCCCGACCTATTCAAGCGCGCTTTAAAAACTCATCTCTTCAAACAAGCCTACCACATCAACTACTCAGTAAACTAACTTTGCCCTGTTCCCTCCTTCCAAATATTATTCTAAATCTGCACCCTACTATTCATCTGTCTCCACACCCTCCATGCACACGATAACTGCACTTGATACTTGACTATTGCACGTAAACACATGAGCTGATGACCGGATCATGCAGCTTTACTGTATATGAAAATCCCTATTTATTATAATTGCCAGACCTGAAATAACAAGCACTTTTCACCTGTTGTGCCCCTCCATTTCCTTGTAGATTGTAAGCTTGCGAGCAGGGACCTCACTCCTAATGTCACTGTTTAAATTGTCTTAACTTGTACTGAATTTACTGTCTGTACATGTCCCCACTTAATTGTAAAGTGCTGCGGAATATGTTGGCGCTATATAAATAAAAATTATTATTATTATTATTATAATAGATATATCGATAGATAGATACCATAGATAAATACGATAGATGGATCCATAGATATGATAGACAGATACGATAGATATGTATCGTATCTATCTATTGTATCCATCTAACGTATCTATTTAGCTGTGTGTGTATATTCTTCAATGAACTATGTAAATGAAGAGGTTGGACAAGAAATGACATCACAATTCTTTTTTTTTTAGTATATCTTTATTGAGCTTGCAAAAACACACACAAATCCGCATGAAAAAAATGCATGAAAAACGCAGGTGACCTGCCAGTGACCTCAGGTGCAGATTTTACCTGCGTCAAATCCTGATGCAATCCTGAATGTGGAAACATACACTTAGGCTGTGTGCACACGTTGCGGATTTTTCAAGTTTTTTCGCTATAAAAACGTGAAAAAAGTGCTCACATTAAGCATCCTATTAAAAGCAATCCGCATTTTGTGTGCACATGCTGAGTTTTTTTCCTGAGCGGAAACGCATTTCAGAAAAAAAGCAACATGTTCACTAATTTGTGGAATCGCGGGGATTCCGGACACATAGGAATGCATTGATCCGCTTACTTCCCGCATGGGGCTATGCCCACCATGCAGGAAGTAAGCGGATCATGTGCGGGTGGTACCCAGGGTGGAGGAGAGGAGACTTTCCTCCACGGACTGGGCACCATATAATTGTTAAAAAAAAAGAATTAAAATAATAAATAGGGATATACTCACCTTCTGGTGGCCCCCTGAGTCTTCCCGCCTCTCAGCGGTGCACGTGGTGCCTTCAGATCCCAGGGATACTGTGTGCGAAGGACCTGCGATGACGTCACATGACCGTGACGTCATCGCAGGTCCTTCACACACAGCATCCCTGGGAACGGAAGCCGCCGCGTGCACCGCTGAGGAGATCGGGACGTCGGAAGGTGAGAATAACTTTTTTTTTTTTTTTTATTTTTTTTTTTTTTTAGCATTAGATCTTTTTACTATTGATGCTGCATAGGCACCATCAATAGTAAAAAGTTGGTCACACTTGTCAAACACTATGTTTGGCAAGTGTGACCAACTTGTCAATCAGTTTTCCAAGCGATGCTACAGATCGCTTGGAAAACGCTAGCATTCTGAAATCTTATTATGCTTGCAAAACACTAGTGTTTAGCGGGAATATGCATGCCATTTCCGCATGCGATATACCTGCAGCAGGAGTTGCAGAATTACCGCGGAAATTTCCGCGGCAATTCTGCCACGTGTGCCGTAGCTTTATTGCGACGTGTAGTGGGAATCTGCCCAGCTCTGCTCGGCAGGCGCTGTTTGATGTGCTCCGATGGACTTGGAGAAGATGCTTGCAGAACTCTAGGTGGAATATTTCAGTCGGCCCAGCATCCCACTTTGACCAGTTTCTGCCGTACAGAAGGATTGGGGCAATGATGGAGTCAAAGATTTTTAGCCAGATGGTTACTGGTGCCTTGAGATGGTACAGTCGTCTTCTGATGGCATAGACGGCTTTGGATGCCTTGTCTTTTAGTAACTCAATGGCTTGCTTGAAGCACCCTGACTGGCTGAGTTCTATGCCCAGGTAGGTGTACCTCTTGGTTTCTGTAAGTGGATGGTTGTCTATCATAAAGGGCCAGTAGGTTTCTGCTTTCTTTTCTGGAACACCATAATATTAGTTTTGTTCTGGTTGATTGGCAGTGCCCATGTGATGCTGAAGGTCTCTAGGATATTCAAATGATCTTGGAGGCCTTTCTCAGTTGGTGATAACAGCACGAGGTCAACCGCATACAGCAGAAATTTCACCTGGGTGTCATGGAGGGTGAGTCCTGGTGCTGAGGAGGACTCTAGGGCCACCACCAGCTCATTGTAGATGTTAAAGAGCGTTGGACTGAGTCTGCAGCCCTGTCTCACTCCTCGGCTCTGTTGGAAATAGGCCGTCCTCCTTCCATTGACCTTCACACTGCAACTGTTCTCAGTGTAGGAGCTTCGGATGACGACATATGTTTTGCCTCTTATTCCGCTCCCAATCAGTTTTAGGAATAGTCCTGGGCAGGGTGAGCGAAACGGATCGAACAATTTCAAAAGTCGCCGACTTTTGGCAAAGTCGGGTTTCGTGACACCCGACCCGATCCTAGTGTGGGATCGGCCATGCGGTCGGCGATCTTCGCGCCAAAGTCGCGTTTCGTATGTCGCGTTTAGCGCAATTTTTTCAGCCAATGAAGGACCGTGGGCAGAGTGATGACATAGGTCTTAGGGGCGTGCACACCTATCGCCATCTTATCGCTTGTGTGCTGTAGCGATTTGCAATGTAACCAGCTTTTCTGTGCAGGGACGGAGGAGAGAGAGAATATTTACCATTGACTTGCATTGGGTTTCGTGTTTCGGTCGATCCACGACTTTTCGCGGTAATCGGCCGATTTCACTCGACTCGACTTATGAGATAGTCGGGTTTCGCGAAACCCGACTCGACCCTAAAAAAGTCGCTCAACCCTAGTCCTGGGTGCCACACTGAGTCGAAGGCCTTCTTGAAGTCCACAAAACCTCTCTCTCTCTCCCCGGAACAGGAAGTCCAAACTGTAGGCCCGATAAACAAAATCGGATCCGGCGCATCACTTTTTAATAATTTGCACCGGATCCGTTTTTTTCTAAAATAGCCGGATTATGCCTGAAGGCAAAAACCGGATGTGTGAAAGTAGCCTAATGAGGGCGGTTTGTTTTCAGATACGGTGTCCGTCATATGGCGGATGCTCTAGTGGAAACTAAACAGACTCCATTATAGATAAAGGGATATGGATAATGGGGTTTCTTTTGTCCATCATGAGACAAATTCAGTTTGCAACAAAACTGATGGGGGTTCTGGTACCATATTCCTGTACTGTTGGTGGTTCTGGTACAATATTCCTGTACTGTTGGTGGTTCTGGTGACGTATTCATGTACTACTGGTGGCTCAGGTGATGTATTCATGATGGTTCTGATGGATCCATCATCAATTCATTAATGCGACACCAAAATCATCATCCGTGTATAAATAGAACACCAGAGCCATCAATGGTACATGAATACGGCTCCAGAACCATCATCAGTAAACATATAGATCACTAGAACTACCATCAGTACATGAGTACAGCAACAGACCCATCACCAGAACCTCATTCATTACATGAATACATCATAAGAACCACCGTCAGTAAATACAACATCAGTATCATCATTAGTATATGTATGTCATCAGACCCACCAGCAGTACATAAATACATCACCAAGCTTTGTACAGTAACCAATTGTAATGTCAGGCCCATATACATTTGTATCTTATATAAGGAGTTATCAGTTATCAGGCTGTGGTGCATACAGGAACCATAGTACTGATAATATGTAGTCAGAATCAACAAGTAAACATTTACATCCAGGAACCTGCTACACACGTGGTCAAAATTGTTGGTACCCCTCGTTTAATGACAGAAAAACGCACAATGGTCACAGAAATAACTTGAATCTGATAAAAGTAAAAAAATAAATCTATGAAAATGAACAAATGAAAATCAGACATTGCTTTTCAACCATGCTTCCACAGAATAAAAAAAATAAATAAATAAAACTCATGAAATAGGCTTGGACAGAAATGATGGTACCCTTAACTTAATACTTTGTTGCTGCACAACCTTTTGAGGCAATCAAACGATTCCTGTAACTGTCAATGAGACTTCTGCACCTCTCGACAGGTATTTTGGTCCACTCCTCAAGAGCAAACTGCTCCAGTTGTCTTGTGTTTGAAGGTTGCCTGTTCCAGATGGCATGTTTCAGCTCCACCACACTGTAGACCTTATAAAGTACCTGCCATATTGGCCTTGGAATACTGATTAAAAAGATACCTGCGGTGAAGAAAGCCGTTTGGAGGTTTTTGTGTAATCTGTGTTTGAAGTTTTCATTGAATGATTTATTTGGGTGGGCCTATGGGCAGGGTCTTACCTTGGTGCTCTGTCGCTTAGTCATCCTTCTGTTATAATGACCGGTCACTGATCCCTCAGTAACCTGCCTCCTATTTTGAATATTGTGCTTCACTACGATGATGTTTTGAGCAGCGGAGTTATACTGTATGTCTTCTCTGTGTGTATAGGACCAGACCGGGAGTAAACCGAAGAGAAGACATATCACCTCTTCTCAAAACGTCTTGCTAGTGAAGGCAGTGGGCGGCGCATGCGCAGATTAAGGACATGAACAGTGGCAATACTATGCAAAGACTTCCGATCATGGGCAGTGCGCCTCTGAAGCTGGGACACATACAGTATGGCACTTGAGATGTCGCCAAAGCTTGTAACTTATGTTATCACGCACACAGGGGCCTGATAACATGCTAAGTGGGCCGACTAGTCTGGGGTCACTAATGCCCTCTCGACTAGTTAAAACCCTCATTTACATTTCATAAATGGACTTTAGAAATACTTTTTCGAAATATTTGTTTATGTGCATAATGTAATACAGGGACTGTTAGGCAGGGTGTTTATATATGAAGACACAACTGCTGTTGGTTCTGGGGAGCACTGGGGACCGGACAGGTTCCCTTTAACTTATTTACAGATTGCCACAAAGCAAATAGACCCTAACTAAAGATTCTACAATAAAATTAAGATATAACTTTTATTCATCAGCTTAATGGCCACTGGGCAGAACCCTCCAGCTTATAAATGGTAGGTTATGATGTCACAGAGGTCCATCAACTGAATAGTATTAACACAGTAGCCAATCCTGGGGCATTTGTGATAACCAAAGGACCATGTCTGATTGGTAAACAAAGATGTCAATCATTATGCTTAACCCACAGATTCGTATTTATCTGAGGAGAACTCGCCTGTCCAATAAAAAGGTCCTTACAGGAAAGTACCTATATTTGTATCTATCCAATTATAGCGATTGGCGGTATCAGAGGGCCAGTCAGAATTTCTTTCCAGGTGATCTGTATAAAACCAAAATGGGATTAAGGACCTTAAGGTCACGTGACAGTCACCGGCACTTGCCACACGCTGCCACTCCATGCAAAGAGACATTAGAATGAATTAATAGAACAAACCCAAAATGAAAGATAAAAGTCTAATGTTCTCCCACATACTCACAACCACAGTGGGGGAGCCTACAGAGGAGACATAATACAAGAAACAGGGACACTCCTACTACCAATATTTATAAAACAGACAAAAAATGGAGTACACGTCCGAAAATAGTTACATAATACTTTATTCAGTTACAAAAATAACAACAACCATGTGACAGATTACTTTTTTTAAAAATTACAAAAAGATTTCAGACAAGGATAGGTAGCACAGACCAAAAAACCGTGCAGCCCATAACTGATGCCATATACAAAAAAATCACGTGCATAGTGCAATAAATAATGCAGGCACTGAGCCGGGGGTCGCGTGGGACCGTATAAGAAAGTGCAATTAGCCCTGTACACAGGCTTGTACACTCACTAAATATACAATCATTTCCATCCCCGAACTCTTACCCAAATGCTGGCGTCAGAACTGGACCACACCGTTGCCCCAACGCGCGTTTCGCGTTGGCTTCGTCAGTGCACTTCTCCCCTGGCTTTGACATGAAGTGAAGAGCAGGCAAGAGAGCACACTGTCCGTGCGCTTTGAAAGAAGATAACTTGGTGAGCGGAAAAGCAGAGGTCTGTCTCATCCTCGAAAGTGACACCACTTTCGGGGGCTGGCAGGTGTCGTCTTTTCCTGCTCACGATGTTATCTTCTGACAATGCGCACTCACAGTGCTCTCTCTGGCCGTCAGGTCACTTCTCATCAGAGCTGGCGAAGGAGCGCACTGTCACTTTGAATTAAAAAAAATATTGGACAGCGACAAGAGCCTACTGAGCATACGTTGGAATTTACAACTGGTGAATGCAGGTAGAGCCGAGACGTCACTGATGATGTTTAATTTCAGGCTTGAGACAAAGTATGCAGCAGTGTCCACAGCCTCTGTCCCCGGTAGACATCTTGTTTGCGTATCTCAGCATGCACTGGGGATTCTAAAATGAAATGTCAAACAGGAAGTTGGTAAAATATATAAGATAACACAGAGTAGAGAGGAAACAGTAGGGACTTTTTAGTTAAAGTATATTAGAAAATCAACTAGATTATTACACTAGACATTTAGTATTAAATCAATGTTGATTTCGAACCACCCCTTTAAGAAACCTACATTAGTTTTTGTTTGTTTTTTTTTCATCCGAGGAAAGCTGATGACACTAATGGTAAAAACTGACCAAACTGATGATACACTGATCAAAAACACTGATGAAACTTGGACAGTTTTCCTGCATATGAAAAAATCACTAATGTATGGGGGAGCCCTTACTGGCGTTGTTCAGTGCATTATTCACAATTGTCACTGTCAATTT
This sequence comes from Ranitomeya variabilis, assembly GCF_051348905.1. Classification (NCBI taxonomy): domain Eukaryota; kingdom Metazoa; phylum Chordata; class Amphibia; order Anura; family Dendrobatidae; genus Ranitomeya; species Ranitomeya variabilis. Next base: position 641,163,319 of record NC_135233.1, read on the forward strand.
ACCTTTTAGGCTATGTGCACACGATGCGGATTTTGCTGCGGATCCGCAGGAGTTTCCCATGAGTTTACAGTACAATGTAAATCTATAGGAAACCGAAAACGCTGTGCCCATGCTGCGGAAAAAAACGCGCAGAAAAGCAGCGGTTTACATTCTGCAGCATGTCACTTCTTTCTGCGGAATCCGCAGCGGTTTTACACCTGCTCCATAATAGAAAACTGCAGTGGAATCCGCACAAAAAACGCGGTAAATCCGCAATAAATCCGCAGGAAAAACGCAGTGTTTTTCCCCTTCGGATTTATCAAATCCGCTGTGGAAAAATCCGCAGTAGACCATTCTACGTGTGAATTCCGCTCTTGGGCTCCCTCCGGTGGTTATAAGTAGCATTTTTGTGAGTTCTGCTCTTGGGCTCCCTCCTGTGGTTTCGAGTGGTATGGCTGCTTCTTGGATTTAGCATCAGCAGCTGTTTTCACTGATCGTCTTTCTGGCTCTGCTATATTAGTCTGGCCTTTTCCCTAATTCTATGCCAGTTGTCAATTGTTGAGCTTGGAGTCATGGTTCTCTGAGGATTTCCCTGCCACTCTGACCATTTCAGCAAAGCTAAGTTCTTGCTTGTCTTTTTGCAGTTCACTTGTTGTGGACTTTGTTGTTTGGCATTTTCTATGTTTTGCTCATTTGTCCAGCTTATCAGTATGGATCTTTTTAGCTAAGCTGGAAGCTCTGGGCAGCAGAGTTTGCCCTCCACACCTTTAGTCAGGTGTGGACTTTTTCTAGTTTTTATTACTGACCGCAACAGTTTTCTGTTCTGTACTAATTCTGTCTAGCTAGTAGTGGCCTCCTTTGCTAAATCTTGTTTCATACTACGTATGTCATTTCCTTCTCCTCTCACAGTCATTATTTGTGGGGGGCTGTCCTATCCTTTGGGGATTTTCTCTGAGGCAAGATAGCTTTCCTGTTTCTACCTTTAGGGATAGCTAGTTCTCCGGCTGTGACGAGGTGTCCAGGGAGTGACAGGAACATCCCACGGCTACTGCTAGTGTCTGTGTTAAGATTAGGAACTGCGGTCGGTATAGTTACCACCTGCTCAGAGCTAGTCGCATGTCGCTCCTTAATCACCAGACCATAACAGGTATGTGCAAACGCTCAGTATTTGGTCAGTATTTTACATCAGTGTTTGTAGCCAAAGCCAGGAGAGGAACAGTCAGAGGAAAAGTATAATACAAACACGTCACCACTTCTGTATTTATCACCCACTCCTGGTTTTAGCTTACAGATACTAATGTGACATACTGTACTGAACGTAGACTAATAAAGAACAGTCTAAAGGCATGCTGTTAGAAAACTCGGCGAGCCATGTCCTCATTAATGTGCATATCCCCATGGGCGCGCTGTTCTATGTACACCTTGGCCCACCTGGAACACTATCCCTGGATGCAGATGGATTGCACTGCTGAACTCAAGCAATCAGACGATCGCAGGTTCGAAACCTAAAGGTTAAAAAGAAGTTTTAAAAAATATAAAAATTTGAATCACATTTTTTTTCCACATTAAAACAAAAGAAATACAAATAAACAAGTTTTGTATTGCTGCATTAGCAAAAGTGCAATCCATCAGTATTAAGAATTATGAAATTAACTGATGGCAAGCTGTAAAGAGAAAAAAAAATGGAACAACCACAATTGCAATGTTTTTTTTTTTTATTTTTGTCTTTGCAGCTCCGCCACAAAATGGAGTAAAAAATCATATGTACCCCTAATGGTATCAATAAAAATGTCAGCTCGCCAAGCCAAACAAGCCCTCACACAACTCAATCATCGGAATTAACACATATTACAGGTCTCAAAATGACTCATTTTTACCAATTCTAGAATTTTTTTTCACTACTAAAATAACAAAAAAAAACTATGCATGTTTTGTATCAATGTAATTATACTGACCCGGAGAAGCCATGTTTCCAGGTAAAGTTTCACCACATCATGAACACCAATAACACAAGACACACAAAACACAGGCACAATTGCATATTTTCTTTTAGAATTTCCCTGCACTTGGATTTGTTAAAATAATTTTTATCATATAAAACTGCAACTCTTCTTGCAAAAAACAAGCCCTTACACGGCTTTGTTGACTGAATTCTGAAAAACGGATGGCTCTTGAAAGAAGGGAAGAGGAGACAAAAGCGCTAAAATGGAAAGTTGCCCAGTCATGAAAAGGTTAAAGTAATTGTGTCATCAGAAAGTGACATTGCCTAAATCAAATTTTCATGTTAAAAAGTATTCTTTTAAACTCTGCAATTATCACTGTGGTTTACACTTCTTGCTCTATGCAGATGACTGTCATCACGAGCGGGGTTAGGGTATGTGCACACGTAGAATGGTCCACTGCGGATTTGATAAATCTGCAGCAAAAACGCTGCGATTTTGCTGCAGATTTATCGCGGTTTTCACTGTGGTTTTACAACTGTGGTTTTCTATTGGAGCAGGTGAAAAACCGCTGCGGAATCCGCAGAAAGAAGTGACATGCTGCGGAATGTAAACCGCTGCGTTTCCGTGCGTTTTTTTCCGCAGCATGTGCACTGCGTTTTTTGTTTCCCATAGGTTTACATTGTAATGTAAACTCATGGGAAACTGCTGCGGACCCGCAGCTGCGGAAACGCTGCGGATCCGCAGCAAAATCCGCAGCGTGTGCACATAGCCTTACATACATCATACAGGAGCCACCAATCACAGTAGCTCACCGCCTCCCCGTCCCTGCACTATGATGTTTGCCCAGCTCAGTGCATGCCTAGAGATCTATAGAAGTCAGTGATCGGAGCCAATCTATGTACAGAAAGCAAATTAAAAAAAATCTTCCACCGGACAGTAAAAACAGATTCGAAGAAAAAAAAAGTATCAACATCTGGTTGTAATATTAATAATAATTCTTAATAATAGAGGCGATACATTCCCTTTAACAGCACTGGCATCTACTTATCTATACAAAGAGCGAGTAAAGATGGAGGAAGCAATTAGTAGGCTTGTGGTCTATCAGCCTTGTCAGTCCTGCTCACCGCTGCATGGGAGACCTGCAAATCTCCTTACCTCATTCTCTCCTTTTTGGATTAGACAGGCTGGCTAATCAAGAGATTGGGTGGCCTCATTACAGATTACTGACCTGGTCGATGGACTTTAGTTCTGCAAATCACTTCTATCTCTACTGCCTACAGTGCATCCCTACTGATCAACACCTCATTACAGGGCCGGACTGGCCATCGGGCACTTCTGGCAAATGCCAGAAGGGCCGGTGCCAGTAGTGGGCCGCTCGATCCGCCTCCCCTCGCCCCCGCCGACTCCCCCCTCGCCGTCGCATTCAACTATACCGGCGTATAGAAGCCGGTACAGTTGAATGCAATGATGGAGGAGAGAGCGTCTACAGACGCTCCCTCTCCCATCATTCCCCACTCTGCCTCTGACACTGCGGGTGCGCAATGACGTCATATCATCGCGCACCTGCTGTGTCCCGGGCAGACTGCAGCTGCTGTGACAGGAGCAGGAACCAGGGAGCAACGCTGGCAAGAGGAGAGGTGAGGAGAGTGGTTTTTTTTTTTTTTACTGGACAGTGGGCCATTCTCGGGGGGGGGGGGGGGGGAGGAAGAGAAGAGATGCGGGCTGTGCTCTGCTGTATACTACTGTGTGGGCTGTGCTGTATATAGTACTCTGTGGGCTGTGCTGTATATAGTACTCTGTGGGCTGTGCTGTATATAGTACTCTGTGGGCTGTGCTGTATATAGTACTCTGTGGGCTGTGCTGTATATATTGCTCTGTGCTGTATATAGTACTCTGTGCTGTATATAGTACTCTGTGGGCTGTGCTGTATATAGTGCTCTGTGGGCTGTGCTGTATATATTGCTCTGTGGGCTGTGCTGTATATATTGCTCTGTGGGCTGTGCTGTATATATTGCTCTGTGGGCTGTGCTGTATATAGTACTCTGGGCTGTGCTGTATATATTACTTTGTGGGCTGTGCTGTATGTAGTACTATGGGCTGTGCTGTATATATTGCTCTGTGGGCTGTGCTATACATATTGCTCTGTGGGCTGTGCTATATATATTGCTCTGTGGGCTGTGCTGTATATATTGCTCTGTGGGCTGTGCTGTATATATTGCTCTGTGGGCTGTGCTGTATATATTGCTCTGTGGGCTGTGCTGTATATACTGCTCTGTGGGCTGTGCTGTATATACTGCTCTGTGGGCTGTGCTGTATATACTGCTCTGTGCTATATATATTGCTCTGTGGGCTGTGCTGTATATATTGCTCTGTGGACTGTGCTGTATATATTGCTCTGTGGGCTGTGCTGTATATATTGCTCTGTGGGCCGTGCTGTATATATTGCTCTGTGCTCTGTGCTGTATATAGTACTCTGTGGGCTGTGCTGTATTTAGTACTCTGTGGGCTGTGCTGTATTTAGTACTCTGTGGGCTGTGCTGTATATATTACTCTGTGGGGGGCTGTGCTGTATATAGTACTCTGGGCTGTGCTGTCTATATTGCTCTGTGGGCTGTGCTGTATATATTGCTCTGTGGGCTGTGCTGTATATATTGCTCTGTGCTGTATATAGTACTCTGTGGGCTGTACTGTATATAGTACTCTGTGGGCTGTGCTGTATACTACTGTTTGGTCTGTGCTGTATACTTGTTATGATCCGGTGGTATGATCTCAAAACTGACCTGATACATATAACCAGAATGTTAGGACAAGTTCTGGGGATGTGGAAGCTATACTGACCGCAATCCTGATCCTATCCAACACACTAAAGGCAGCCGTGGAGCGTTACCTAAAAACCTAGACGCCTCTTCACAGCCTGAGAAACTGACTGCCCCTAGAGAGAAAGCAAAGACCTCACTTGCCTCAGAGAAATAACCCCAAAGTTATAGACAGCCCCCCACAAATAATAACGGTGAGTTAAGGGGAAAATACAAACGTAGAAATGAAACCGGTTTAGCAAATGAGGCCCGCTAACACTAGATAGACAGAAAATAGATAGTTTTTGTACTGACCGCACAGATTCCTATCAAAAATAAACCACGCAGAGAGTACAAGAACCCCCACACCAACTCACGATGTGAGGGGCGCACTCTGCACCCCAGAACTAACCAGCAAGCAAAAAATCACATAAAAGCAAGCTGGACTGAACTCATCATATACTGAGAAACGTTTTCAAGGAAATAATGAGCAAAATGAACAAGCAAACTTAGCTTCTCCAGCAGGAGACTGGTCACAAGGAATATTCAGGAGAGCTCAGAATCAGGACTGAATACACCGACAGCAGGCAACAAATGAAGGTCCAGGTGAGTTAAATAGGCCCAGCATAGAAGGAAATGAAGCAGCTGAGCCCAGCCATATCGCTAAAGGCCACCAGAGGGAGCCCAAGAACAAACTCACACAGTACCACTCATGACCACAGGAGGGAGCCCGAGAACGGAATTCACAACAATACTACTGCGTGGGCTGTGCTGTATACTACTGCGTGGTCTGTACTGTATACTACTGCGTGGGCTGTGCTGTATACTGCTGTGTGGGCTGTGTTATCTACTACACGCGCTGTGCTATATTATGCAGGCTGTGCTATATACTATACGGTTTGTGCTATATACTATGCGGGCTTTGCTATATACTATGGGGAGTATATTATATTCTATGGGGGAGGCCATGTTATGTACTATGTGGCTGTGTTATATACTATTGTGGGGGTATATTATATTCTATGGGGGAGGCTGTGTTATATACTATGGGGGAGGCTGTGTTATATACTATGGGGGCTGCATTATATTGTATGGGGGGCTACATTATATATTATGGGGAGGTGGGCTGTATTATATTCTATGGGGGGTTACATTATACTCTGTGGGGTGGCTGCATTATACTCTGGGGTGGCTGCATTATACTATATGTGGGCTGCATTATACTGTATCGAGGACTATGGGGAATACGTTATACTATATGAAGAACTATGGGGTGCATTATACTATGGGAAGTGAATTGTAGTACATGGATGACTATGGCGGTGCATTATACTATATGGAGCACTATGAGGAGTGTATTATACTATGTGGAGGACTGAGCAGTGTATTTTAATATGGAGGACTATAGGAAGTGTATTATACTATATGGAGGACTGTGGAGCACATTATAATATATGGAGAACTATGGGGTGTATTTTACTAAACAAGTAAAATGCTGCATATTCAGATTGTTTTTGCTGGAACAAAAATCATTGTTCTCAGCAGCACATCGCGGGTGTAAACTGTAGATGTGCTGCTTATAACATGATACTGTATGGTGATCTGTTAGTGGTCTATTAGTGATCCGTTCTGTCCCATCATTATTCCTCAGTTGGTGGAAAGAGGCCGGGAAACAAGCGTTGAACAACTTCCGTATTGTCGATCAAACTCATTTTGCGGCCTGAACTCAGCGCACGTAAATACAACAGAAATGCTTTTGTGTGATGTGCAATATGTTAGCATTTGGGGCCCCATTTTAAACTTTGCCTTGGGCCCCACTTTGCCTAAAACTGGCCCTGCCTACAAGTGTACAAAGATATTATACAGTCACCATGTGACAAGTGGGCCTGTGTAACTTCAAATGCCAGGGCTGAATTTTAGTCCCAGTCCGGCCCTGCCTCATTACCATCTTTTAGGGTTGGTACATGCAATAAGTTTGGTTTCTTAGCCTTATTTAACCTATCCCAATATTTCACGTAACTGTAATCATGACCAGGATGGTGTTCCTTCCAATCGATGTACAGTTACATCATAGCACCACGCTGACTGCTGGGAACTTGGGGAACTTGGCTAAATGGATAGCCGAGCTCCTGCTGTATTAGCCAGGGCTGGTGCCAGCTCCATCTCTTACCCCAGCAACGCAGTCGTGGGGAGCCGATGGTTAACATGCACTTGGAGGTCAAATATTGACTTCCAGGTCTGTCAGTTACAGTGACCTGTTAGGTACTGCCAAGTCTGATCTAACAAGCTTTCCGTCAATGTAATACTGACAGGTCTAATGTCAAAAGTAGTGTGAGTTATTAAACCAGTGGTCACATAAATGAAAGTTGATGTCCCATATAACTAAAATGGTAAAAAAAAATTGGCAAAATGTAAAAAAGAAAAAAATATATTTCTCCAATTGAAACACATTTTTTATGTAAAAGTGAAGCAAAAAAAGTACACATTTCGTATCACTGACCGAAACGTCTCAATGACCCAATCTATGAGACTCATGTTATTTAACCAGTAGAGTGAACAAGCTATTAAAAAATGTATTTTTTTAACCACAAAGCAACACAGAAAGTGGAATCAAACGTGGTTAAAATAAAAATTAAAAATATCAGTTCTGTCTTAAAAAAAGTCAAGCCCGAACATGGTTTTGTTAATGGTAAAAAAAAAAAAAAAGTTATACCTGTCAGAATACGGAAAAGCAAAAACAAACGTTTGTAAAATATGGTTTTACTGTGCTAAAGAAGAAAAAAAATCTTCATAAGGGTTTGTTCACACAAAAAAACTGCATTTTACTGTACCAGTAAAGTGAATAACATTTCTGAAATCTCACGCTGCTTATTTTTTCTTTCCAGATTTGAAGCAGTTTCTAGCATGTCAATTCTTTTAGCGTTTTTGCAGAATTTTTCATCCATTCTAGTAAATAGGAATATATGTGCATATTTTACTCAGCGTATTTCCTTCCAAGGTAAACCTACTACAATTGCACTGACCAAAAGAAAAAAATGTCTTGAGAAGACGGACATCACCAAAACGGAGGCCAAACCGAGTCCAGAGTAACTGTGCCTGCCATTATAGTGAATTGTTCTGTCTGAACCACATATTTTGCAGATTTAAATAGAAACCCCAAATATGAGTGCTCAGCATAGAGCAAAGGATAAATGTGAACCAAGCCTTAAAAGTGATCCAAAATGTTCTGTACCCCAAAATAGCACCAATAAAAGCTTTAACTCAACCCACACTTTACGTTAGTAGCACCACTCAGCGCTGCAATATAAAAATGTTTGAGATGTGCAGGATGGCATCCATGTGCTGCCCGTATTTAACATCTCAAATTATAGGAGAAGCTTTGTAATTATCCGTCTGTGAAAAACTCTGACGACACAGATCCAAAAGACTGATGACACGGGGCCCCTAGGCATCAGGGATCATGAGAGCATCAGTATAGTATAGTACACTTAATAGTGTATTAAGCGTATTGTTGGCATGTTATTGTTATTACTTGTTGGTGATTGGTTATTGTTGATTAAGGGGTGGTTTGGAGACTATTTAAACTGGGTTAATGTGACGTGCTGTGCTTGAAAAAGATCATGTAGATCAAAACGTCGCCACAGAGGCAGAATAAAGCAACTGCGATTTTTCACCAACCCATGAGGCGCTGTCTTCATTTTTTATTTGGATGTTTTCCGGGAAGGACTCTCTGGAATTGACGTTCACCTCTCTTGTGGGTAATAGTTAACCCTTTATTTGCTATGAGGTGCTGTGAATTGTTTATTCTTTGAATATAACTGGGCCCCTAGGGTCAATTTCATCTGTGGGCCGGAGGCACCTCAGTCCGACCTACCTGTTTTAAAATAAAAATTCAAGGTTTGAAAATTGTTGTTTTGTTCTACATTTTTGCTGAAATTCCAATCTACTATATAATTGTCTAAGGGTCATTTCCGTCTTTCTGTCTGACTGTTTTTCTGTCTGTCTGTCTTTCTGTCACGGATATTCATTTGTCGCGGCCTCTGTCTGTCTTGGAATCCAAGTCGCTGATTGGTCTCGCCAGCTGCCTGTCATGGCTGCCGCGACCAATCAGCGACGGCCACAGTCCGATTAATCCCTCCCTACGACCCTGCAGTCAGTGCCCGGCGCCCACTCCATACTCCCCGCAGTCACGGCTCACACAGGGTTAATGCCAGCGGTAACAGACCGCGTTATGCCGCGGGTAACTCACTCCGTTACCGCCGCTATTTATTAACCCTGTGTGACCAAGTTTTTACTATTGATGCTGCCTATGCAGCGTCAATAGTAAAAACATCTAATGTTAAAAAAAAAAAAAAAAAAAATCATTATATACTCACCTTTCCCGCTCTTCGCGACGCTCCGGTGACCGCGCCATGCAAGCGGCAGGTTCCGGTGCTAAGGATGGTATGCGACAAGGACCTGCCATGATGTCACGGTCATGTGACCACGACGTCATCACACCCTGGGACTGGAAGCTGCCGCCTGCACCGCACACAGGCGACAGAACTACAAGGGGCCCTCGGAAGGTGAGTATATGTTTATTTTTTATTAATTAACGTGTGACATACGTGGCTGGGCAATATACTATGTAGCTGGGCAATATACTACGTGACTGGCCAATATACTACGTGGCTGGGCAATATACTACGTGGCTCTGTGCTGTATACTACGTTGCTGTGCAATATACTACGTGGCTCTGTGCTGTATACTACGTCACTGGGCAATATACTACGTCACTGGGCAATATACTACGTGGCTGGGCAATATACTACATGGCTGGGCAATATACTACGTAACTGGGCAATATACTACGTAACTGGGCAATATACTACGTGGCTGGGCAATATACTACGTGGCTCTGTGCTGTATACTACGTGGCTGGGCAATATACTACATGGCTGGGCAATATACTACGTAACTGGGCAATATACTACGTGGCTGGGAATATACTACGTGGCTGTGTGCTGTATACTACGTGGCTGGGCAATATGCTACGTGGCTCTGTGCTGTATACTACGTAACTGGGAAATATACTACGTCACTGGGCAATATACTACGTAGCTGGGCAATATACTACGTGGCTGTGCAATATACTATGTCACTGGGCAATATACTACGTAACTGGGCAAAATACTACGTCACTGGGCAATATACTACGTAACTGGGCAATATACTACGTGGCTGGGCAATATACTATGTCACTGGGCAATATACTACGTAACTGGGCAAAATACTACGTCACTGGGCAATATACTACGTAACTGGGCAATATACTACGTGGCTGGGCAATATACTATGTCACTGGGCAATATACTACGTAGCTGGGCAATATACTACGTGGCTGTGCAATATACTATGTCACTGGGCAATATACTACGTAACTGGGCAAAATACTACGTCACTGGGCAATATACTACGTAACTGGGCAATATACTACGTGGCTGGGCAATATACTATGTCACTGGGCAATATACTACGTAACTGGGCAAAATACTACGTCACTGGGCAATATACTACGTAACTGGGCAATATACTACGTGGCTGGGCAATATACTACGTCACTGGGCAATATACTACGTCACTGGGCAATATACTACGTAGCTGGGCAATATACTACGTGGCTGGGCAATATACTACGTCACTGGACAATATACTACGTCACTGGGCAATATACTATGTCAATGGGCAATATACTACGTAACTGGGCAATATACTACGTGGCTGGGCAATATACTATGTCACTGGGCAATATACTACGTAACTGGGCAAAATACTATGTGGCTGGGCAATATACTATGTCAATGGGCAATATACTACGTAACTGGGCAATATACTACGTGGCTGGGCAATATACTATGTCACTGGGCAATATACTACGTAACTGGGCAATATACTACGTGGCTGGGCAATATACTATGTCACTGGGCAATATACTACGTCACTGGGCAATATACTACGTAGCTGGGCAATATACTACGTGGCTGGGCAATATACTACGTCACTGGACAATATACTACGTCACTGGGCAAAATACTATGTGGCTGGGCAATATACTATGTCAATGGGCAATATACTACGTAACTGGGCAATATACTACGTGGCTGGGCAATATACTATGTCACTGGGCAATATACTACGTAACTGGGCAATATACTACGTGGCTGGGCAATATACTACGTCACTGGGCAATATACTACGTAGCTGTGCAATATATTATGTCACTGGGCAATATACTACGTAACTGGGCAAAATACTACGTCACTGGGCAATATACTACGTAACTGGGCAATATACTACGTGGCTGGGCAATATACTATGTCACTGGGCAATATACTACGTAACTGGGCAAAATACTACGTCACTGGGCAATATACTACGTAACTGGGCAATATACTACGTGGCTGGGCAATATACTACGTCACTGGGCAATATACTACGTCACTGGGCAATATACTACGTAGCTGGGCAATATACTACGTGGCTGGGCAATATACTACGTCACTGGACAATATACTACGTCACTGGGCAATATACTATGTCAATGGGCAATATACTACGTAACTGGGCAATATACTACGTGGCTGGGCAATATACTATGTCACTGGGCAATATACTACGTAACTGGGCAAAATACTATGTGGCTGGGCAATATACTATGTCAATGGGCAATATACTACGTAACTGGGCAATATACTACGTGGCTGGGCAATATACTATGTCACTGGGCAATATACTACGTAACTGGGCAATATACTACGTGGCTGGGCAATATACTATGTCACTGGGCAATATACTACGTCACTGGGCAATATACTACGTAGCTGGGCAATATACTACGTGGCTGGGCAATATACTACGTCACTGGACAATATACTACGTCACTGGGCAAAATACTATGTGGCTGGGCAATATACTATGTCAATGGGCAATATACTACGTAACTGGGCAATATACTACGTGGCTGGGCAATATACTATGTCACTGGGCAATATACTACGTAACTGGGCAATATACTACGTGGCTGGGCAATATACTATGTCACTGGGCAATATACTACGTCACTGGGCAATATACTACGTAGCTGGGCAATATACTACGTGGCTGGGCAATATACTACGTCACTGGACAATATACTACGTCACTGGGCAATATACTATGTCAATGGGCAGTATACTACGTAACTGGGCAATATACTACGTGGCTGGGCAATATACTATGTCACTGGGCAATATACTACGTAACTGGGCAATATACTACGTGGCTGGGCAATATACTATGTCACTGGGCAATATACTACGTCACTGGGCAATATACTACGTAGCTGGGCAATATACTACGTGGCTGGGCAATATACTACGTCACTGGACAATATACTACGTCACTGGGCAAAATACTATGTGGCTGGGCAATATACTATGTCAATGGGCAATATACTACGTAACTGGGCAATATACTACGTGGCTGGGCAATATACTATGTCACTGGGCAATATACTACGTAACTGGGCAATATACTACGTGGCTGGGCAATATACTATGTCACTGGGCAATATACTACGTCACTGGGCAATATACTACGTAGCTGGGCAATATACTACGTGGCTGGGCAATATACTACGTCACTGGACAATATACTACGTCACTGGGCAATATACTATGTCAATGGGCAGTATACTACGTAACAGGGCAATATACTACGTGGACATACATATTCTAGAATACCCGATGCGTTAGAATCGGGTCACCATCTAGTATTTTCATAAATGCGCATCGAGATAAATGTATCACTTACATGAAGAACAATATGTAACGAAAAAAAAAACAATCTCAGAATCAGTGGGATCCGTTGAAGCATTCCAGAATTATTACCTCATAAAGTGACACTGGTCATAACTGTAAAATTTGGCCTGGTCAGGAAGGTGAGAACAGGCTGTGGCGCTAAGGGATTAAAACAATTCTTTCTTCTATATTTTAGCATTTGCCGGAAGTTACCTCGGCCGGTACCAAAGTAACAAAGCTGGAGACTCCAAGGATTGCAACCAGCTTCTCAAGCATCTTGTTATGAAAATTAAAGCAACCGGTCCTATTACAGTGGCTGAATACATGAGAGAGGTTCTAACAAATCCCATAAAGGTACAGCCTCCATTTTGATTGATGTAAAGAAAGCAATATCTTTATTATATAATCACATTAACCCTCAAGTAATAGGAATAAAAATAGTTACATTCTTCAATGGGTAAAATAATAAACCTAGAAAAAAGCTGAAGAGCCGTTCTGGAGAGCCACCCTGAGAGCTGCTCCCGAATTCCACTGATGGGGTTCATCCGGCCAGCTACCATGTAATACTGGATTTCTGCCTTTCCAGGTGAGATTCCTGAGTGGCCATGGCTTCCCCCAGCAAAATAAGAGGTCATTTCTGATTATGTCAATTTAATATTGATGCGTTTTTATGTCTGCAATAATGTTTAACAAGTTAATGTTCTAAATGTTATTTAGCATTATTAAATCATTCATTTGTGAAAATCTTGAGCTTTCTTTGGTAACCTTAGTCGTTCCTGTATGTCATCTGTAGTTGTATATATTTCCCTAGAAATCTCAGGATTTCTGCATCTTTCCTTGTTCCCCAGGGCTACTATATGCACCAGGACATGCTGGGAGAACATGGAGATTTCGTCACGTCCCCTGAAATAAGCCAAGTGTTTGGAGAGGTATGTGTAATATGTGCAATGATCTTTAACCCCCACCTGAAGGGCATCATCTGGGCACTCCTACCATGGTCAACGCATCACTGTAGTTGGAAAATTTGGGCATAATTTTTCAACAAACACAAGTACCAGTTATAAAATAGCATCTAAGTATTTAACCCCTTCAATGCCACAATCAAATCTTGTCACGCCAATGCAGTCATCACTAAATATAGCATGGACTTGACCTGTTAGCAAAAAGTGTGGTGGTCTTAATTTTTTTTAAGATTGGTGAAGTTATACTAATAAAGTTTGCATTTTTCCTCACATTTTTTTCACAAAAACACAGCTTTTTACTGTCCCAGCAGCAAAGTGTATGAGATTTCTGAATTTTCATGCACCCGCTGCTTTTTTTTTTCTTGCATATTAAAATCGTCTACAAATATGCAGCACCTCATTTTTTTCAGCGATTTTGCAGCATTCTTCACCCATTCTAATGAGTGGGGAAAACATATTGAAAACTGTTTAGTTTTTTTTTTACATAGCGCTTTTACTGCCAATAGACACATTTTGGGTGCAGAAATCTCTGCAGCAAATGCTTAGCATGTGCACATAAACTTGTGGTTAAGCAATAGTAATAGAGAACTTCTTTAACTCCTTAGTAATGGAGCTAGTATTGACCTTTAAAGGGGTTGTCCACTACTAAGACAAACCCTTCTCATACCCCACGCTTGGCCCCGATAAAATACAAACACCTATACTCCACTCCCGTGCCGCCACCGTTCCCGCGGTGTCGGCACTCACTCTCCCTGGGGTTTTCGTGCGGTGTTGTGACACATGACCCCGGCACCTGATCAGCGCTGGCGTCACTGTTCCAGCATACTTACGGATTGAACATGAGGAGGAAGTCCGGGCTGGACGAAGCATTTCATTGCTTAAGGTGCGTCGGGTGTGGTGGGTCCCCGGAATATCTGTTGAGGTAATTTTATGTGCTTTAAATGTTATGTTGGTTCTAATAAATAGACCTATGTCTCTAACTTTCTAAAAAGATCTTCTAAAGAATTAACCAGGGAAGCCCCCCCATTATTACATGTAGTAGTGCCTTCACTGATCTGGTTGAAAATTGAGGAAAATTTACTGAGACAATGTCTGTCCATATCAAAAGTCACTGCACCAGTTATTTCCATAGTCTATATAAGAATGTACAAATGTGAAAAAAAAATTATATCCAAAAAAGGTAGGGAGCACAACAAGATCAGAATAAGTCAATTAGTAAGGTAAGGGGGAGATGGATAAAGTCAGCTTACCAGTCTTCATTAGATTCCAAGTTCCATCGCACACGGAGCCGCCCTGATCAAAGGCGTAGTCAGATTGCAAGCAGAAAAAAGGGTTGTCTCCAAAGTAGAAACTCATATGAATAAAACTTCACTTTTAGTTTAGAGCTTTCTTTCTTTTTTTTGTTGCTTTTTTGTGTGATATCACTTTGTGCTGTCTTTACAAGGGTTAACATGGCAGGGAGTTTTCACCTGTCTGTTTAAAGAAATTAACGATTACACTTGTCACTTCTTTGTTGATCTGTATATAACTATCATGATGAGGGACCGTATTCATACCATGAGTAAGACCTCATAGGCAGAAACACGTTGGTTACCAGGGACCCCACAACTTGTACAAATCTGAGGCCATGTTTTTAACAAAGGTATATATAAAAGTGAAGTTTTATTCATATGAATTTTTATGCTGAAGACAACCCTTTTTTTCTGCTTGCAATTTGACTACACCTTTGATCAGGGCGGCTCCGTGCGTGGATGGACCTTGGAATCTAATGAAGACTGGTAAGCTGACTTTATCCATCTCCCCCTTACCTTTAAAATAGTTTGTAGAATCTAGTGTGTTATAGAGGCCTGATCCATAGGCCACAAAAATTATTCTGTTCCTAGTGTCATACAGTAGGGGACCTGACTTTCAAATTGTTTGTAGCATCTAGTGTGTTTTAGCGGCCTGATCCATAGGCCACAAAAAAATGCTTGTGTTCCTAGTGTCATAAAAAAAGGGGAGAAGCCAGCGCTGCTTATGGTCAGAACGCAATGCATAAAGTGCACATATTGATTTCTAACTGAGTTTCAAAAATGAGACATTTAGCAGGTCCAAGCATAGACATTTCGGGTCCAACCTTCACACTGCCTAACCAGCACCAAAGATAAAGGGTGAGACAGGCCCAGACACAGGTGCATAATCAAACAGAGCCTAGGGCAGGGCATCCGGGGCAGGATGAAGTAGGGTCTGAACAGCATCATGACCCTCGCCATCAGACGTTAACCCCTGTGGGGGAAATGATCCTGATGAGATTCAGATGTCTGAGGCTCACGCTTACTGCACTGTGCTGTCAGGGCAAGACGAGGAGGAGGGTGACTCCAAAGACGAGGAATGTGATAACACACAGGATGATGATGATGAGGTGTTAGATCCCAGTTGGCGTGAACATAGAGGCACACAGCTGAGTAGGTCATCTGAGGAGGAAGACAAGGAGGTTACATTGCGCCATACGTCACAGACACGTAGTGATGCAGCCACGATGAGCAATGCATGCTCAGCCACAACTGTGCCTGTGACCAGCAGTGTCCGCAGGTCTGCAGCTCGCAGGGGTGGCAAGGGTTGCCTAGCCTGGGCCTTTTTGACACTGCAAAGAATGAGCTAACTCACGTAATCTGCCAGCTTGCAAAAAAAACCTGAGTCGAGGTAAAAAGTGTAGTAATTTGACTACTACATGTATGAACCCTCACATGCGCAATCAACATGCTTTACTGTGTTAATCCCACTGCACAAAAATGAGGACCAGCAGACCTCAACAACCATCAGCTGCCCCATCAATGGCATCTGCTGCTTCTTCCTCCTCCTCTGTTACTGTGCCAACTATTGAGATGCAGCTGTTTGACCGCAGAACCTCTGGTTCTTTAACCGCTCCGCTGACTGAGAGCCCACCATCAGCTGTAATGGAAGCAGACATTCCTGCTGTTTTTGACTGATATCAGAGAATGAGCACACCACAAATTTCTCAATCCACCATAACATCTCCGCCTGCACCTCTCTCAGGGTCCAGCAGTTTGTCCGGTTCACCGTACTCCGCCCTCTCTCAACACAGCAACCAGCCCATAGTTCAACAGTTGTGGTCGCGTAAAAGATTGTTTCTTCCTACACGTGACAAAGCTAAAAGGTTGAACTCCACCATCTCCAATCTGTTGGCCATGGAAATGCTGCCTTTCCGCCTGGTAGATACAAACGGTTTCCAAAAGCTGATGGCTGTCACAGTCCCCCCGGAACCAATTGCCCAGTCGCCATTACTTTTCTAAGAAAGCTGTGCCTGCGCTACATCAGCATGTCGCAGACCTCACCCGTTCCTCGACTAAATCTCTGTCTGCCAGGGTGCATTTCATCACAGACACTTGGACAAGTAAGCCTGGCCAAGGGCGTTACATCTCGCTGAATGGACACTGGGTGACTTTGGTGGCTGTGGGGATAGGTGCTGCTCCACAAGTCTTGGAATCCCCAAGGCTTGCAGGACAAACCTAAACATTTAACTCTTTCTCCACTGCTTCTGCCTCCTCTATCTCCTGTAGGGCCTCCACCTGCGCCCTCAACCTCTGCCTTAACGAGACATGCGTTCCAACAGTGCAGAGCGAATCCCCACCACCTCCGTACTGCGCAGCCAGGGCTCACTGCAATCAGGCAGTATTAAAATTGATATGCCTTGGAGATCGCAGTTATACAGCTGAAGAGTTGTGGACAGCTTTCCAGGCTGAGTTTGATCAATGGCTGTCTCCGCTGAACCTGCATCCAGGGAAGGCCGTGTCCGATAACGATGTGAACCTGGTGGCGGCCCTACCGTGAGGCAAAAACACACATGCCTTGCATGGCTCACATCCTCAACCTGGGGGTATAGCGTTTTCTCTGCCACTATCCTGGCCTGGGTGAGCTGCTCCAGAAAGCACGTAAGCTGTGTGCTCATTTACACCGGTCGCACCCCTCAGGACATCGACTTGCATTGATACAGAGGTCTTTGTCCATGCCAGTTAACAGGTTGATATGCGATGTGCCGACATGGTGGAATTCCACTTTGCACATGTTGCAGTGACTGTGGCAGCAGCAACAAGCCCTGACGCAGTATGTCATGTCGTATAACCTGGGCCAATGCAGTATGGACGTGGCGCATATCACGTTTACAGAGTGGGCCCAGATTAAGGACCTCAGCACCCTTCTGCACAGTTTTGAAATGACTACTAAGATGGTTAGCGCTGATGACGCTCTCATCAGCATCACTATTCCGGTCATCTATACAGTGGGGAAAAAAGTATTTAGTCAGCCACCAATTGTGCAACTTAACTTCTACCACTTAAAAAGAAGAGTGAGGCCTGTAATTGACATCATAGGTAGACCACAACTATAAGAGTCAAAATGAGAAAACAAATCCAGAAAATCACCTTGTCTGATTTGGAGCCATGTCCATACCACTGGGTGTATTATTGTATTTGCATTTAGCCTTCATTGTTGGCAACTTTACCTTATTTTCAGGCTGATATAATGGCTAGTGTTTGGACAGTGATTCTGCTGGATACCCCTATAATTTTTCATAGACCAAGGCTGGGTTTGATTTCATGACTACATGAATTTCACATATGTCTATGATGGTGCCCTTTATACTTTTCATGGTTAAATGGCCATAAGAGTATGATCTTATTATTGGGTATTGTAGAGGTTGGCACTCGCTCAGCTGCGGCTGAGGCAGGCACAGGAAGCCGTATTGCTGCAATGTCCAGGCAAGTTTATTCAAACTTCATAAGCCGCTCAGGATAGCAAAACAAAAGCACATCCTTTTCCGGGACAAAGTGAAACTATAAAGTAAAAAGTCCATACAATATACAGTGGGTCCACCCGCTCAGGATTGTGTCCAGTTGTTTATGCCTTAGCACAGACCAACACACAGGAGATCCACTCATGTTCAGCTCAGGACACTGAATGAGACAATTGGCCTCCATTTTATTAGCCAAACCACTCCCCTGGTGTGGGGATATGTTAGCAGCCTTTCCCACCCATCTCTTATGATTGCTAAAACTCGGCCCTGGAATGGCCTAATAACTCTCTCAGCACTATATGTGCTGGAGCATCCTTCCGAGCTCACATCAGCGGAGCTAATGACACATATCTCCCCTCAAGGACTCGTCCGGCGGCCATCTTACAGTGTGAACCGTTATACTTACATTGTTAATATAAGCTTGTTTGTGAGCATTGCATGAACTTATAAGTTGTCATAATGATAAAATAATATCCAATGTTTATATTATATTTTGTATAAACATGGTTCATACCATTCTGTCGTACTTAGCACATACCCACTTTGTACTATATTTGGGTCTACCAACCCAGTGTATTTACCTGTGTTTGTCACGTTATTTATTCCATATGGCAAACACCATAAAAACACACCAAAAATATTAGTTTTTAATCATACTGACACACAGAAAAACGAAAAAGCGCTCAAAAAGTCATAGGTAGAAAAAATTATATAAATGAATACAAATTAAAAATTTGCCCCGTTCACATGTAAAGCTCCATGGAATAAATGGCGCTATAAAAATGTATAATAATAAAAATAAATCCAGCAAACCGTCCCATAAAAAACAAGCCCTAATATGATGAGTGTATTAACATACCTACCGCTGTCTTCTGTGTCAAGCGCCATTCTTCTCCTCAGTGACGTCTCTGCTCTGCAGAATGGCCGGCGTCACGTTACACTCTGCGTTACTTGGAAATGGCTGATATATTGAAAGCGTGTGAAGGGTCAGAACGAGGATCCATAGACTTTCATTGTAAAAGCGACTTCCGGGTCACACACAGAGTGAGACAGTTAGTCATGATTTTGGTAGTGTCACTGAGGAGCAGAGAAAAACAGCGCTGGACACCGGAGAGAGCAAGGGTGGGTGAGTATTTTGATACTATCACACTACATTACATGCACACATTTAATGAATAAAAAACGTAATGGAAGTGTTCTTTAATAAAAAGGGAATACATTTCCTGGAAGTGATGGAAGAAAAATATGAAACTGGTGTCAGGAAGAAATGGCAAACTCCATAGAGGTGGGAAGTAAAACAGCGAGTAGAATGATCATATCTAAGGACTGGAGAGAAATGTTTTAGGCTATGTGCCCACGTTGCAGAAATGCTGTGGAAATGTCCGCAGCATTTCCGCAACTCCCTGCCGTGGGTAAAACGCATGCGGAATTCGCATGCGTTTTCCCGCAAAACACAAGTGTTTTGCAGCCGTTTTTAGCTTGCAAAATGCTTGCGTTTTCCAAGTGATTTGATGCATCGCTTGGAAAAGTGATTGACAGGTTGGTCACACTTGTCAAGCATAGTGTGACAAGTATATGTATACCAGGAAAATACGGATGATCTGTAGGCGGACAAGTAAAGGTAAGATGGAGTACCACCTCATATAGTTAATAATAAATCATACTGGGTAGTGTAAAATGGTAAATAATAAGCAATAAATAGAAATAATGCATAATTCAAGAGAAGATCGTTTTGTCCACCTAAGAATCAGACCCCTCAGTACAGAGGGAAAGGTAAATCGGATCGCTGGAGTTACCCCAAAGGAGGAGGAGGAGGAAGAAATATTTTTCAAAACCAACATCAAGAAAGATTCCAGGCAAATAGGAGGCACAATTTCAAGATTTCATTCTCAGTGGCAGAAGAAATTGGCTTATCAGAGAATTCTGGAATCTGACATAGTGGGGATGAAAATAGAGTTCTCCTCCTACCAATTACAAAAACTGGAGGTAACATCTCTGCCATTTCTAAGGTTACAGAAGATTCTAATATCAGGGCTCCAAGACGTGCAGACATCGGGAGTGATTTCTCGAGTTCCAAATCTGGAACAGGGCAAAGGTCATTATTTCTGCCAATTTCTCATAAGAAAAGCAGAAGGGGCCTACAGGATTATCATAAATATAAAAAGCTTAAATCACCATATTACATGCAAAAGGTTCAAAATGGAATCTATAAGATCCATGGTCCCTTTAATAGGCAAAGACTTTGTCATGGCAAATATTGACCTACGGGATGCTCATTATCACGTGCCCATACATCCAGTGTATCAAAGATTCCTAAGATTTTCTGTCATGCCTGGTATTTCCTCAGCTTCCCAGATATTCAAAAAATTATTTGCAGAGGTGGTAGAATTTGTTAGAAAGCAACATATATGCATCATCCCTTATCTGTACGATTTTTTATTTATGGCTCCCTTTATTCCATGTCTCAGAGATCATCTCCCCTCTACACTACAGACTCTTAACATCTCTAGATTGGATAATAAATTGGGAAAAATCAGACTTGGCTCTTTCCAATGAAAAGGTCTTCATAGGGATTCTACTTATCCCCGGAGGTCAAACCTTTTCTCTTCCGGTACCTAAAAGTTACCTAGATCCTAGATTTATGCTCTAAGGAACCGGAGGACTGTGTCTGTAAGATGCGCAATGTCAGTCCTGGGGTCCATGGCATTGTGTATTCAGTCATTTCCTTGGACTCAGGCCTATACAACAGTCCTTCAGAATTTCATTCTTTCACTCTGAGATAGATCTTCAGGTTCACTCAGCAGAAGGATCCATCTACCTTTATCAGTTAAAGGTATTATTTGAATGGCGGCTCAACCCAGAAACTCTTGCAAAAGGAAAAGCCTGGATTCACCAACCCCTATCATCAATAACAGATGCCAGGAAAAGGGGATGGGGAGCTGTTATGTCTCAGGTCGCCTTCCAAGGTGTCTGGCTGAAAAACATGGACAGGAAATCTTCAAATTTCAGAGAATTAATAGCTGTAGAAGAAGGCCTCAGATCAGCAAAATCCTTACTGCAGGGAACTCACCTCAGAATTTATTCAGACAATATAACCACAGTGGCTCACTTAAAACATCAGGCGTGCACAAAATTCGGAAACCTGTGGGAAGTCTCAGCAAGAATCTTTGGCTGGGCAGAACAACACCTCGTGTTCTTGTCAGCTCTTTATCTAAAAGGTTCCAAAACTATTCAAACAGACTTCCTACACAGAACAGATATACAGTACATCCAGGAGAGTGGAGCTTGAATACCAAAAGTTTACAATTTCTAACCAACAAATAAGGTATCCAGAAGTAGACCTTTTTGCGAGTCATCAAAATGCGACAGTAGGTCTATATTTCTCCCTGAATCCAAACAGTGCTGCGGAAAGGGTAGACACATTTGCCCATCCTTGGAAGTTCAGGTTGGCCTGCGTGTTTCCTCAAATTCCCTTGTTACCAAGGACATTACAAAAAATCGGAACGGAGAAAGTCCAAGCCATTCTGTGGCCAAAAAGAAGCTGGTTTGGGGCATTTAAACATCCTGAAGGTAGAGAACCCTCTAATCCTTCTGCTGAACCGTGATGTTCTACATTAAAGTCCGATGTATCATCCGATGCCCCCCAGAGTCTAGGCCTGACAGCTTGGCTTCTGAAGCCTCAATCCTGAAAGTGAAAGTTTTTAGGGATACAGTAGTAAAATTATTATTTTAGACACTTATTTCACTGTAGAAACTCTGCACTTTTTTCAAATATACAAAAATGACTTTTGATAGTCAATTTAAAAATAAATATGTGAACGATACATAAATAGAACCACCACCATAAAATGCTGAAGAACAACAGCAAAAAATACACACCAAGGGGACATTGCCTCGCCTTATTCCATTGTTGTCGTATCCCTGCCTTGCCGCGGAGGTTGTCACCCTATAACAGCGCAGATGGTGTCCCCAGCTCAACGATGGCTGACCCTTCTGGCCCTATTCCACCCTGATGGGACTGATCAAGACCACAATTGTCAAACTACTAGCTGATATCAAAAGAACTTTCCAAAAAAACCAGATAAAGTGCCAAGTGCATCTGTATACTTCAACTAATTCCATACACTTTGTAAATGCTGAACCAAAAAGCAAATATATAGAACAATTCAGCCAGCATCTGTCTGGCCAGGACAAAGCACTGCTCCATTTCAGGCCCATGTTCTCTTATTGATATGACTGTTAGCCATCTGACCCCCAATGATCATACATTTACCATCTTTCCTCTGAACAGGTAATATATGTCTTTAGACTCTTTCTGATATTAATTGTGGCTCCAATACCTGCTATGGTGGTAGCTGTTGCATATTACTTTCATACATGACATTACTATTGCTTTTTGTACTTACAGCATGCACATGATTGTTCTTACTTGGGAAATTATTAACAATTTAGGTTAGTATGATGACTGCATAGCAGGTGATTTGGTTCTTGTCTGACATGTTCATGCTTACTATAGGCTGTGTCAGTGGGTCGTCTTTTTGTTGTATAGTTTAATGGGTACAAAGCACTTCTATGTTCTGTGGTTGAGTTTGTAGCTTTGTCACTTTACTGTTTTTTTTTATTCCTTATAGTGCTTGGAAATCTGCATAAAAATTTCGAAACACCAAAATATACTTGGTTTATGTGTGGAGTTTGTTGTACGTCACCTATTCCTATGCTGAGGAAGACATCTGTACCAGGAAGGGCATGCTAGAAATTTGACACTACCTAATGTCTGTCATTCAGCTCAGATTTTGTTACACTGTGAAATAGAAGTTGTTAAAACCTCATTGACTTAAATTATACCGTAATTTGTGGCAAAATGTTAATGTCAATTTTGAAAGCTTAATTTACTTTTATTTCTTTATTCTAATATTCTAATTTATTTCTTTATTCTACATTAACTTGTTTGTGTTTTTCGTAGCTAATTGGAATTTGGTGCATTAGTGAATGGATATCTGGTGGAAAATCAAAATCGCTAAAGTTAGTGGAACTAGGTCCTGGAAAAGGTAGTCTAATGGATGACATTCTAAGGGTAAGTGTAGTTGGAGAGGTTGGCCACTTTCTCTGATTAGTGCAGCTTTCCTCACAAGCTGACCAGCACTTGTGTCCATGCAATGGCCGCTGGTAGAGGAGCATGTGACCAGACCTGTCCATGCAATGGCCGCTGGTGGAGGAGCATGCGACCAGACCTGTCCATGCAGTGGCTGCTGGTGGAGGAGCGTGTGACCAGACCTGTCCATGCAATGGCAGCTGGTGGAGGAGCATGTGACCAGACCTGTCCATGCAATGGCCGCTGGTGGAGGAGCATGTGACCAAACCTGTCCATGCAATGGCCGCTGGTGGAGGAGCATGTGACCAGACCTGTCCATGCAATGACTGCTGGTGGAGGAGCATGTGACCAGACCTGTCCATGCAATGGCCGCTGGTGGAGAAGCATGTGACCAAACCTGTCCATGCAATGGCCGCTGGTGGAGGAGCATTTGACCAGACCTGTCCATGCAATGGCCGCTGGTGGAGGAGCATGTGACCAAACCTGTCCATGCAATGGCCGCTGGTGGAGGAGCATGTGACCAGACCTGTCGTTGCAATAACTGCTGGTGGAGGAGCATGTGACCAGACCTGTCGTTGCAATAACTGCTGGTGGAGGAGCATGTGACCAGACCTGTCCTTGCAATAACTGCTGGTGGAGGAGCATGTGACCAGACCTGTCCATGCAATGGCAGCTGGTGGAGGAGCATGTGACCAGACCTGTCCATGCAATGGCCGCTGGTGGAGGAGCATGTGACCAGACCTGTCCTTGCAATAACTGCAGGTGGAGGAGCATGTGACCAGACCTGTCCATGCACTGAAACCCCTTGTGTTTGGAAGCATACGAGTACAGTGGACGGTTCTATTCAGTGGTTTCCAGTCTTCCCTGCATGACGGTGCAGAAATAGCTGTCAATCATTAATAGGACCGCCCATTTAAACACCAGGGACCTTAATTAGTATAATACAAGTTATACTGAATCTGCTCAGCATCTCCTTCTCTATTCCAAGCTGTCCACATATCGGGCTGCATACTCAACGACACAGGTTCGTTTTAAAGGTACAAAACACAAACACCTGCCATGGGAAAGCTGCTTTTCTATTGGAGGAAGCTGATCGACAGGTCTGGTCACATGCTCCTCCACCAATGGCCATTGCATGGACAGGTCTGGTCACATGCTCCTCCACCAGCAGTCATTGCATGGACAGGTCTGGTCACATGCTCCTCCACCAGTGGCCATTGCATGGACAGGTTTGGTCACATGCTTCTCCACCAGCGGCCATTGCATGGACAGGTCTGGTCACATGCTCCTCCACCAGCAGTCATTGCATGGACAGGTCTGGTCACACGCTCCTCCACCAGCGGCCATTGCATGGACAGGTCTGGTCACATGCTCCTCCACCAGCAGTCATTGCATGGACAGGTCTGGTCACATGCTCCTCCACCAGCAGTTATTGCAACGACAGGTGAGTTCAGGAAGCATTGAACACACGCGCTGAAGCCAATGATTGACTGCAGATGTTTGCGCCAGCTCAGGAAGCATTGAACGTATGCGCTGAAGCCAGTGATTTACTGCAGATATTTGTGCCAGCTCAGGAAGCAATGAACACATCTGTGCATGTGCAACTATGTAACTTCTGGTTGGCGGAACGCACAGTGACACGCATGCCGATCTACAGCGTCCATTCCACATGCTCCTTCTGAAGCCTATGATTGACTGCAGATGTTTGCGCCAGCTCGGGAAGCAATGAACGCACGCACTGAAGCCTATGATTGACCTTCAGATGTTTGCGCCAGCTCAGGAAGCATTGAACGCACGCGCTGAAGCCAATGATTGCAGATGTCTGCGCCAGCTCAGGAAGCATTGAACGCACGTGCTGAAGCCAGTGATTGACTGCAGATATTTGCGCCAGCTCAGGAAGCAATGAACACATCTGTGCATGTGCGACTATGTAACTTCTGGTTGGTGGAACGCACAGTGACACGCATGCCGATCTACAGCGTCCATTCCACATGCTCCTTCTGAAGCCTATGATTGACTGAAGATGTTTGCGCCAGTTCAGGAAGCAATTAAAGCACGCATTGAAGCCTATGATTGACTGCAGATGTTTACGCCAGCTCAGGAAGCGATAAACACACGCGCTGAAGCCTATGATTGACTGCAGCAGTCAAGTAACTAGAAGAGCGCAACATCAGAGAATCAGCGCTCCTGTGATAAACATAGCTACTTCTGGAGCTGATATAGACCTGTAGGGTTGTTTGCACTAGATCCACGAGGGTAATGGACAGCGAGTATGCCTCAATATATTATTTTAAAAAGATCCACGCCAAAAGCATGTTTGTTTTCATCTTTGGACCCCCCTTTTAAATCCTTAGGTGTAACTTTTTTTTACACAGTTGCTGCAATGTATTTCATAACTTCTTTTCAGGTCTTCAGTCAGTTTCAGCATCTCCTGAAATCTTGCGATATTTCTGTACACCTAGTAGAAGTGAGCCCTAAACTGAGCGATATCCAGGCACTCCGGCTAACGGGGAGCAATGTCGAAGTGAAATACGATGAAAATTCTTCAGCCTACAAGAAAGGTGTAACAAAATCAGGTCTGCAGATTTCCTGGTACCAAGATGTACGAGATGTTCCAGCAGGTAAGTCCGAGTTTATATACCTTAATAATTTTACAAACCGCTAAAATAGTCATGTTAGTCATCCATTGTGGCTTGTAACTGGCTAAAAAGTGACTTTATAGGGTTTCCATCCTTAAGAAAAGTGGTCTCCAAACACTTTTATACTTGTCAAATTGCAAAAAGAGCAGGTACTCGCCCTCCCTGGACCCAGCGTTGTGTCTCTGCTACTGCCGTGGTGCCTGCTGGGGTACACCTCATCTCTGCCACCAATTCCTGATTTCAGAGTGTCTGCCAATGTAGACTGCCTGAGCAGCTGAGCGTAGTCATTGGCTGTAGTGGTGATGGAAGCTGTTAACTTGATGTCACCGCTGCAGCCAAACAACACAGACCGTAGCTGCAGCAGAGACACAGTGCTGCACCCAGGCAGGAGAAATAAAGCATAGTTTGTTTTTTAAAGTTAACCGAGTCTGCAGTCAGAAGTTTCCTGGAAGGGAACAGTCATCAGGTTTCACCTCCCAATCTGAGATCAGCATGATACAAAGACAGAGATCCTGATTTGAGCAATGTATCACTTACTGGACTGCTGCTGTAGGTTTTTATAAAATCACTGCTTTTTTGTCAGGATATTCTCACTAAAAGACAAGTAAACCTGCTGCCATGTAATACTCCATACTCATAAGTTCTGTATAACCATGCATCCATCACTGATTGTCAGCTTTCTGCCTATGCGCAGTGTACACAGAAAGTTCAGTGGTGTGTGCTGGGTTACACAAAGTTCAGCATTCAGAGAACTGGTAGATCTGCAACATAGGATACAGCGATTTTATCAATCCTGCAGCATGCGGCCTAGTAAATAACAAATCAATGGAAGCAGGGGCTCTGTCCTTTCACCTTACTGCTCTCAGATGGCATAGCAAAAATCTGGTTGCAGATTCCCTTTAATACACAACATACCGTACTTGGAAGACCTAAATACTGCCATGTGAATACTGGCTGTTGCAGTGAGGATTTTGTTGTCTCATAAATCTAAGGGAATAGTTTTAACTTTGAAATGAACTTGCTATCTATAAAATCAAATATTTTGTTTTTGCCCTTCCATTTTGGCCGCCACAGGTTTTATGTTTATTCCTGATGTACCTTTATTAGTCTTTTTAAGTGATGAGTTGTAACTTTTATAGCACTATTTTGGAGTACATACAGACAAGCCACTGCATTTGCAAAAGCTATGAATGGGGGGCAGTGCAGCTCAATGGGCAAGGGGCCATGAGTATGTGAGAAATAATGTTAAAGGGACTCTGTCACGTGAATTTGGCGGGCTATGTAAATGCCCTGTATCCAGTCCGATGGGCGGTGTTTCTTCTTTTTGCCTCCACCCCATCCTTCCCGCTGTCCGCAATATTTTCCGGAATTGGAGTAGGTGTCCTCCATACTTTGCGCGTGCGCAATGCAATCTTGCCTTGCGCACGCGCAGTATGCTTTGCCCACCTGTGGGCAAAGCCGAAAAGCATTACTGCGCATGCGCCGGCGCACTATGTCCCAGAGAAATACTTCCGGAACATAGTGTGCCGGCGCATGTGCAGTAATGCTTTTCGCCCCTGCCCGCAGATGGGCAAAGCATACTGCGCTTGCGCGAGACAAGATTGCATTGCGCACGCGCGAACTATAGAGGACACCTACTCCAATTGCGGAAAATATATTGCGGACAGTGGGGAAGGATGGGGTGGAGCCAAAAGAAGAAACACCGCCCATCGGACCGGACACAGGGCATTTACATAGCCCGCCAAATTCAGGTGACAGAGTCCCTTTAAAGGGAATGTCCGGTCTTCTGCTAAATTCTGCAGAATCCTTACAGCGTGCGCACTGTATTTTGCCAGGAATCTCCGTTAAAGACTAGTGAATTGAGGGAGCATATCTAGTCGAAATGTGGCTGGAAGTATACAAATCGCATACTTATGGTTATGTGACCGTCCGCTCTCACCATCAATACCAATGAATCCTGACAGTATGCAATGCTTACACTGTGAGGGTTCAGAAGTCTGCAGTCACAGAAAGTGCAAAAGGCAATTATTATTTTTTTTATAGCTACTGTGTGTTAATTAAGAATTAAAAATGAAATAAACGTCTGGTGATTTGTAATATTTGTAATATTTTTTTTCCCCATTAGGCTATACATTCTTCTTAGCACATGAATTTTTTGATGCATTACCAATACATAAATTACAGGTAAATTCAGGCATAAAAATGTACCTTTCACATTATACTGTCTGCTACTCTAAGCACTTACATCAGGGTTTCCATCTAAATTTCCGAAATACGTGATTCAGGTGGAACCTCTGATGATCCATTCACTATAATGAGATAGGCAGAGTTACTCTGAACTTCGTCTCACCTCTTGTGTGTGTCCAGGGAACAAAACTGTAGTCGAGAGAGATCTAGAGAGATGACTAGGTCCCAGCAGAGGAACGTTCGTGTGAGCCGTCGCTTCCATAGTGGGGACTGGGGAACGCTCCAGTGAATGAAGGCAGCAAGCGTGCAGAGAGGTGGTATCATTCACCCTCGTTAGGGCCTGTGTGACCTTCTGCGTTGCCTAGAGAGTGACGATGGTGATGGGCCTGGTAGTGATAGTGACGCCCTTTTGTCCAGGGTATTAAGACTAAGACCTCACCTAGAATGATAGTCTGTCAATATCATCTGAATTACTGTATTCTCCTTGTAACATGTTTCATTTTTCACACTTTGCATTACTTCCTGATGTTATGCCAAAGTCACCTCTTAAATTTGTGTTACTCGAATAAATAGTTGTTGGCTAAAGTACCATTGTCTCCTTATTGTCTACTCTGTTGTATCCGCGTACCTGTTAACACCTGTAGGGAAGTTCATACCGTCATGCAGTCTATTTTCGTTGAATTTTAAAAGAGAGTTTTGGTTTTATATTTCCCCATTTAAAAGATCTATATACCGTAAGAAATTGATCAATCGCTCGTCTTTAGGACAAAGATAAATAGGAATATCCTGATATCCTACTTGAGATCCAGTAGCTTGGGAAGTTCTATCATGTTTAGGAGGTTTGGTTTACCTATAAAAGTGAGTGGAGATTAATGAGAATGGGAAACATACACAGAGCTGTGACGAAGCACAAAGTCACTGACTCCGTCACTTACCCCAGCAGGCCACAGGTATCATTAGAAATACTGGTCTTGTAGAAAATCTTCCTTTTCTCCATCCAGGGTAATATTAGTAATATATCCCATCTGGTGCTGGAGGACAGTGACAGCATGGGCCTGTGTGATTTCAATTGCCAGGGCTGAATTGCAGCCTCAGTCCGTACCTGGTTGTGTCAATGCAGTAAGATACAAGGATTCAAACTCTTCTAACAAATATCTGGGGAAAAAAATCAGTTAGACCCTATGCTATGGATATTTCATTACTTTCATTTGTATTCAGCCCCCCTGAGTCAATACTATGTAGGACCACCTTTTGGTACAATTACTGCTGCAAGTCTTTTGGGGTATGTCTCTACCAGCTTTCCACATCTGGAGGCTGAATTTTTTTGCTCAGTCTATGCAATCTAGCTCCATCTTAGTGAGATTGGATGCAGAGCGTCTGTGATCAGCAATTCTCAAGTCTTGTCACAGGTTTTCAGTGGGATTTAGGTCTGGACTCTGACTGGACCATTCTCACACATGAATATTCTTTGATCTTGACCTTTTCATTGTAGCCCTGGCAGTATGTTTAGGGTCACTGTTTACCTGGAATGTGAATCTTTGCCCCAGTCTCAAGTCTTTTGCAGGCTCTATAACATGGTTTCCTCCATAATAGCTTGTTATTAAACTCCATCCATCTTCGCATCAACTCTGGGCAGCTTACTTGTCCCTGCTGAAGAAAATCAAACTCACAGCATGATGCTGCCACCACCATGTTTGATGGTGGAGATGGTGTTTTCAGAGTGATGTGCAGTGCTCATTTTCTGCCACACAGAGTTTTGCATTTAGCCCAGAAAGTTCTACTTTGGTGTTATCTGACCAGGGCAACCTCTTCAACATGCTATCTGTGTCCTCTACTTGACTTCTTGTAAACTGAACTTCTTATGGCTTGTTTTAAAAAAGGCTTTCTTTTTGCCATTCTTCCATAAAGGCCAGAATCGGTGAGTGTATGACTAATAATTGTCCTGTGGATAGACTCTCCCACCTGGATCTCTGCAGGTCATCAAGGCTGCTTCTCTAATTAGTGCTCTCCTTGCTTAGGATATCAGTTTAGGTGGACGGCCATGTCTTTGTAGGTTTGAAGTTGTGTCATGCTCCTTCCTTTTTTGGATGATGGATTGAACAGTGCTTCATGAGATGTTCAGAGATTGTTTGTTTGTTTTTTTTACAACCAAACGTTACTTTACTCTTCTACACAACTTTATCTCTGACCTGTCCGGTGCATTCCTTGTTTTTTCATTATGCTGCTTGATGGCTAATGTTATTAAGCAAACCTCTGAGGTCTTCAGAGAACAGCTGTAGGTATACTGATAATAAATTATACACAGGTGGACTTAATGAATTAATTGTGACTGCTGGAAACAAATGGTCACTCATATTATTTAGGGGTATCAGACTAGGGGGGGGGGGGGGGGGGGGGCGAATACAAACGCATGTCAGTTTTCAGATTTATCAGAAAACCATGCATCATTTCCTTCACACTTTGCAAATACATTCTATTTTGTTTATCACATAAGATCCCAATAGCATACATTTAAGATTGTGGGAAAAATGTAAAAAAAATGTTCACAGCATGAATACTTTTTCAAAGTTCTGTGTGTGTTTGTGTATGTCTGTGTGTGTATATAGGCCAGACAAAATTGTTGGTACCTTTCCAAAATTGTGTGTAAACAACATTGTTTCAAACATGTGTTACTTGCTCAAACTCACATGTGGCAAGTAACAGGTGTGGGCAATATGACAATCATACCTGAAACTGGATTAAAAGGGGGAGAAGTTTGCATAATCTTTGCATTGTGTGTCTGTGTGTGCCACACTAAATATAGAGAATTGAAAGTGGAGAAGAGAACTTTTTGAGGACTTGAGAACCAAAATTCTTAAACAGTATCAACAATCTCAAGGTTGCAAGTCCATCGTCAGAGATCTTGATGTTCCTTTGTCCACGGTGCGCAACATAGTCAAGAAGTTTATAACTCATGGCACTGTAGCTAATCTCTCTGGACATGGTCAGCAAAGAAAAATTGATGAAAAGTTGCAACACAGAATAGCCCTGATGGTGTATAAGCTGCCCCCATCAAGTTCCAAAGAAATTCATGTCCTGCAGGCTCAGGATGCATCAGTGTCAGCTCGAACTATCTGTCATCATTTGCATAAAATCGTATTCTGTGGCAGGAGACCCAGGAGGACCCACTGCTGTCACAGAGACATAAAAAAGCTAGACTGCAGTCTGCCAAAATTAGACCAAGATAGAATTTTTTGGCAAAGCACATCATTCTACAGTTTACCAAAAATAGAATGAAGCCTATAAAGTAAAGGACACAGTACCTACAGTCAAATATGGTGGAGGTTCAACTTTGTTTTAGGGTTGTTTTTCTGCCTCTGAGTGCCTTGACTGTTTACAAGGCATCATAAAATCTGAAGATTACCAAAGGATTTTGAGTCGAAACGCAGTGCCCAATGTCAGAGTGCTGGGATTGCGTCCTGACAGTCGTCCAGCAGGGCAGTGACTTCAAACACATTTCAAGAAGCACCCAGAAATGGATGGAAACAAAGCTCTGGAGAGTTCTGAAGTGGCCAGTAATGAGTCTGGATCTAAATCACATTGAATACCTGTATAGAGATCTTAAAATTGCTGTTGGGAGAAGGCGCTCTTCAAATATGAGAGACCTGGA
The DNA here is from genome assembly GCF_051348905.1 of Ranitomeya variabilis. Lineage (NCBI taxonomy): Eukaryota > Metazoa > Chordata > Amphibia > Anura > Dendrobatidae > Ranitomeya > Ranitomeya variabilis. The sequence continues at coordinate 641,195,174 of NC_135233.1, forward strand.
GCAGTTTGTAAGGTAATAGTGGTCCAAAATTGCAGTTGTGAGATGTAAGAAGCTTCTTGATGGTTATTGGAAGCAATTGATTTCAGTTATTTATTCCAAAAGGTGTGCAACCAAATATTAAGTTGAGGGTGCCAATCATTTTGTCAGGCCTATTTTGGGGATTATGTGTGAAATTGTGTCCAATTTGCCTTTTTTCCCTCTTTTTTTTGTATTGTTCCAACATACAAAGGGAATAAACGTGTGTGTATAAGAAAACATGTAATTGCAATAATTTTCTGGGAGAAATACTTCATGTTCTGGAACATTTTCAAGGGTGCCAATGCGTTTGTCCACAAGTGTATATGTTAAATATATACGGTAAATATAAAATAAATATATGTATAAAAATAAAATATACATATGCCAATGGTGTTTAAGGTAGCCCCTGTTAGTTTGACCTCATTACTACACTTCAACTGTAACTTACTATTACTTTACAATTACACTTTCCATCATGCATGCATTAGTGTTTTGGCCCATGTAACTTTCAGGTTTCTTTTTTCCTTTTAATAGAAAACTTTGGATGGATGGCGTGAAATGTTAATTGATATTGATCCAGAGATCCCAAATAAATTAAGATTTGTTCTTGGCTCTAGCAATTCTCTGCTTACAAAAACATTTATTCAGGTTGGTATTTGTATCTTAATTTAAAAAAAAAGATTAATGTTGAGCATTGTTTCAGGTATGGCTCCCTGTATTGTGGCACAACAAGTGATTTCTGTCATTGGGCACCTAATACTCAGGAATGTCCAGTACGCTGTAGAATGTGAAAGTGCTAGCAAAGTTGCTTTACTGTTGGAACCCTACACTGAAAAGCCTAAATATGCAAAAGTCCAGTACTCTGGTATAAGGTGACCACAATGTCTATGCCAGTCTTAAGAATATTGTTCTTCCAGCTCAAGATGATAAACTACAAATCTGACAAAATACAAAGTTCAATTAATACTAGTACTTTCATGGTCATAAAATATTTAATCAAACACATCCATTATTATATGATCACATAATTATGTAAGTTCTAGGGTTGCAGCAGATATTTCACTACAGAACTACCTATTTAGATTGTGAGCCCCATTGATGATAATGTCTGTAAAGCACTGCGGAATAGGATGGTGTTATATAAAAAAACATAAATAATTGTTCTAAAAAACTAAACTGCAGGAAAATGATGCTTACAGATGCTCATACCATTGGATCCTGTTCTCAGTGACCTGTAAATATTGTAATAATTTTTAATAGCATAGAAAAGTGTCCTGTGTCCTGACATTTTAGTACGAACGCTGACGTGTTGGTATTTTACCATTCAAAATTACACCGTTATCGGGATAAGTCTGCAACATTGTCAGTGTAGAAGTCGTATTGTAACCAGTGCCATAATACAAGGATCCTATGCTGCGTCATTAGGCTCAGATGGTTCCTGAACAAACTCTGCCTAGTAAATATGTATCAGTGTTCTAATCTCTCCAGTTGTGTATTTTTAATAATTAATATCTTTTAATTCTAGGCTGATGAAAAGAGGGATCATATAGAGTTATCTCCTAATGCAGCGGTTATTATTCAGAAGCTTGCAAGTCAAATTAATAGATTTGGAGGAGCAGCTCTCATAGCTGATTATGGACATTCAGGAGACAAGACAGACACATTTCGGGTAAGTTATTAAAGGGTGTCTACACTTTTTTTTTGTAAAACATGACATTGCATGAAACACCCTACAGGTCTAGAGACCCCCATCTATCTTCAAAAACACATGTCACGAGTGCTGCTTAGCAAGCAAGCTTCTGCATGACTTATAGGAGCTCTCTGCATGAGTGCACGCAAAGAGTGGAGTGCGATCTTATTGGACTACTACTCCTGCGTGAGTGCATACATACAGTAGAGCAGTGTACGGGCTTATTGGACCACTACTCCTGCATGAGGGCATACACAGATCAGTGTGTGATCTTGTATAGGAACGCTCTGCTCCTGCATGGATGCATCTATAGAGTGGTGTACAGGCTTATACTAGCGCTCTGCTCCTGCATGGATGCATCTATAGAGTGGTGTACAGGCTTATACTAGCGCTCTGCTCCTGCATGGATGCATCTATAGAGTGGTGTACAGGCTTATACTAGCGCTCTGCTCCTGCATGGATGCATATATAGAGTGGTGTACAGGCTTATACTAGCGCTCTGCTCCTGCATGGATGCATATATAGAGTGGTGTACAGGCTTATACTAGCGCTCTGCTCCTGCATGAATGCATATATAGAGTGGTGTACAGGCTTATACTAGCGCTCTGCTCCTGCATGAATGCATATATAGAGTGGTGTACAGGCTTATACTAGCGCTCTGCTCCTGCATGGATGCATATATAGAGTGGTGTACAGGCTTATACTAGCGCTCTGCTCCTGCATGGATGCATATATAGAGTGGTGTACAGGCTTATACTAGCGCTCTGCTCCTGCATGAATGCATATATAGAGTGGTGTAGAGGCTTATACTAGCGCTCTGCTCCTGCATGGATGCATATATAGAGTGGTGTACAGGCTTATACTAGCGCTCTGCTCCTGCATGAATGCATATATAGAGTGGTGTACAGACTTATACTAGCGCTCTGCTCCTGCATGAATGCATATATAGAGTGGTGTACAGGCTTATACTAGCGCTCTGCTCCTGCATGAATGCATATATAGAGTGGTGTACAGGCTTATACTAGCGCTCTGCTCCTGCATGAATGCATATATACACTGTGTTCCAAATTATTATGCACAAAGAGTTTAGGAGTGATAAGGTTAGAATTTTTTTGTTTGTCATTTAAACTCATTGATGGTGATGTGTGTCAGGGCTCTTTATATCACTGAAAGCAATTGCAGATACCTGTGCAAATTAGTTTGGCAGGTGTGTCCAAATAAAAGCAAGACTACTTAAGAAGGCTGTTCCACATTATTAAGCAGCCTACATTTTTGGCCAAAATGGGAAAGAAAAAGGATGTGTCGGCTGCTGAGAAGCAACAAATTGTGGAGTATTTAGGTCAAGGCATGACTACAATCAACATTGCCAAGACACTTCATCGTGATCATCGCACAATCAAGAAGTATGTAGCTGATTCCCAGCACACACGTGTGCGTGCTGATAGGGAAAAATTGAGGACCCTTTCCAACAAGCAATTGTGTAAGGTTAAAAGAGCAGCTGCAAAAATGCCTGGTCATAGCAGCAGACAAGTTTTTGAAGCTGCTGGTGCCTCCAACGTCCCCAGAACAACAAGATGCCGGGTCCTTCAGAGGTGCGTAAGCCATCCTGTTGACCACCTCTATCCACTGCACACAAGCAGAAACAGCTCCAGTGGGCCAAACGATACATGAAGACTGACTTCCAAACTGTTTTGTTCACTGATGAGTGCCGTGCAACGCTCGATGGTCCAGATGGATGGAGTGGAGGATGGCTGGTTGATGGACACCCCATGAAAACACGGCTAAGGTGCAAACAAGGAGGAGGTGGAGTAATGTTCTGGGCTGGAATCATGGGGAGAGAGATTGTCGGCCCCTTTATGATCCCTGAAGGGGTAAAGATGAACTCCATAATCTATGTGGAGTTTCTAAAAACACTTCCCGCCATGGTTCAAGAGGAAGAACCGTGCTTTCCGCAGCAAGATCATTTTCATGCATAATAATGCACCGTCTCATGCTGCAAAAAACACATCTGCATCTCTGGCTGCTATGAGCATAAAAGAGGACAAACTTATGGTGTGGCCACCATCTTCCCCTGACCTCAACCCCATTGAGAACCTCTGGAGCATCATCAAAAGGAGTGTCTATGATGGCGGGAGGCAGTTCACATCTAAGCAACAGCTCTGGGAGGGTATTATGTCCACATGCAAAACAATTGAAGCCGAAACCATCCAAAAACTGACAAATTCAATGGACGAGAGAGTTCAGAAGCTTCTTTCGAACAAGGGTCCTATGTGCAAATGTAACATCACCTAGAATAAAGTTTTCAATTGAAAACTGTTTGATTTCATTTTGTAATAAGCTGATAATGCTTATAACTTCACAATTGACCATTTTTTTGTTCAAAATAAAATAAAAAAGGTTGAAAACTCTGCTGTGCATAATAATTTGGAACATGCATTTTGAGTGTTCATTTTTTTTTAAAGATACTGTTTTCATAGGCAGTTTGTTCCAAAACATTGCGATTATACTAGAATAGTAGATGACTGGAAAATAACAATGACTGCAATTCAGATAGGTAATTTAGAGAAAATATGAGGAAATATTATTTGCATAATAATTTGGAACACAGTATAGAGTGGTGTACAGGCTTATACTAGCGCTCTGCTCCTACATGAATGCATATATAGAGTGGTGTACAGGCTTATACTAGCGCTCTGCTCCTGCATGGATGCATATATAGAGTGGTGTACAGGCTTATACTAGCGCTCTGCTCCTGCATGGATGCATATATAGAGCGGTGTACAGGCTTATACTAGCGCTCTGCTCCTGCATGGATGCATATATAGAGTGGTGTACAGGCTTATACTAGCGCTCTGCTCCTACATGAATGCATATATAGAGTGGTGTACAGGCTTATACTAGCGCTCTGCTCCTGCATGGATGCATATATAGAGTGGTGTACAGGCTTATACTAGCGCTCTGCTCCTGCATGGATGCATATATAGAGCGGTGTACAGGCTTATACTAGCGCTCTGCTCCTGCATGGATGCATATATAGAGCGGTGTACAGGCTTATACTAGCGCTCTGCTCCTGCATGAATGCATATATAGAGCGGTGTACAGGCTTATACTAGCGCTCTGCTCCTGCATGGATGCATATATAGAGTGGTGTACAGGCTTATACTAGCGCTCTGCTCCTACATGAATGCATATATAGAGTGGTGTACAGGCTTATACTAGCGCTCTGCTCCTACATGAATGCATATATAGAGTGGTGTACAGGCTTATACTAGCGCTCTGCTCCTGCATGGATGCATATATAGAGCGGTGTACAGGCTTATACTAGCGCTCTGCTCCTGCATGGATGCATATATAGAGTGGTGTACAGGCTTATACTAGCGCTCTGCTCCTGCATGGATGCATATATAGAGTGGTGTACAGGCTTATACTAGCGCTCTGCTCCTGCATGGATGCATATATAAAGTGGTGTACAGGCTTATACTAGCGCTCTGCTCCTGCATGGATGCATATATAGAGGGGTGTACAGGCTTATACTAGCGCTCTGCTCCTGCATGGATGCATATATAGAGCGGTGTACAGGCTTATACTAGCGCTCTGCTCCTGCATGGATGCATATATAGAGTGGTGTACAGGCTTATACTAGCGCTCTGCTCCTGCATGGATGCATATATAGAGTGGTGTACAGGCTTATACTAGCGCTCTGCTCCTGCATGGATGCATATATAGAGCGGTGTACAGGCTTATACTAGCGCTCTGCTCCTGCATGAATGCATATATAGAGTGGTGTACAGGCTTATACTAGCGCTCTGCTCCTGCATGGATGCATATATAGAGCGGTGTACAGGCTTATACTAGCGCTCTGCTCCTGCATGGATGCATATATAGAGTGGTGTACAGGCTTATACTAGCGCTCTGCTCCTGCATGGATGCATATATAGAGCGGTGTACAGGCTTATACTAGCCTTATACTAGCGCTCTGCTCCTGCATGGATGCATATATAGAGTGGTGTACAGGCTTATACTAGCGCTCTGCTCCTGCATGGATGCATATATAGAGCGGTGTACAGGCTTATACTAGCGCTCTGCTCCTGCATGGATGCATATATAGAGCGGTGTACAGGCTTATACTAGCGCTCTGCTCCTGCATGGATGCATATATAGAGCGGTGTACAGGCTTATACTAGCGCTCTGCTCCTGCATGGATGCATATATAGAGCGGTGTACAGGCTTATACTAGCGCTCTGCTCCTGCATGAATGCATATATAGAGCGGTGTACAGGCTTATACTAGCGCTCTGCTCCTGCATGAATGTATATATAGAGCGGTGTACAGGCTTATACTAGCGCTCTGCTCCTGCATGGATGCATATATAGAGTGGTGTACAGGCTTATACTAGCGCTCTGCTCCTGCATGGATGCATATATAGAGTGGTGTACAGGCTTATACTAGCGCTCTGCTCCTGCATGGATGCATCTATAGAGTGGTGTACAGGCTTATACTAGCGCTCTGCTCCTGCATGAATGCATCTATAGAGTGGTGTACAGGCTTATACTAGCACTCTGCTCCTGCATGAATGCATCTATAGAGTGGTGTACAGGCTTATACTAGCGCTCTGCTCCTGCATGGATGCATCTATAGAGTGGTGTACAGGCTTATACTAGCGCTCTGCTCCTGCATGGATGCATCTATAGAGTGGTGTACAGGCTTGTACTAGCGCTCTGCTCCTGCATGGATGCATATATAGAGTGGTGTACAGGCTTATACTAGCGCTCTGCTCCTGCATGGATGCATATATAGAGTGGTGTACAGGCTTATACTAGCGCTCTGCTCCTGCATGGATGCATATATAGAGTGGTGTACAGGCTTATACTAGCGCTCTGCTCCTGCATGGATGCATATATAGAGTGGTGTACAGGCTTATACTAGCGCTCTGCTCCTGCATGGATGCATCTATAGAGTGGTGTACAGGCTTATACTAGCGCTCTGCTCCTGCATGGATGCATATATAGAGTGGTGTACAGGCTTATACTAGCGCTCTGCTCCTGCATGGATGCATATATAGAGTGGTGTACAGGCTTATACTAGCGCTCTGCTCCTGCATGGATGCATATATAGAGTGGTGTACAGGCTTATACTAGCGCTCTGCTCCTGCATGGATGCATATATAGAGTGGTGTACAGGCTTATACTAGCGCTCTGCTCCTGCATGGATGCATATATAGAGTGGTGTACAGGCTTATACTAGCGCTCTGCTCCTGCATGAATGCATATATAGAGTGGTGTACAGACTTATACGACTGCTATGTATAAATACATACATACAGCCATGTGGGGGCTTCTGGGACTCCTGCGTGATTGCATACACAGCAGTGTATGGGCTTATAGGACCGCTGTGCTTCTGCATGACTGCATGCATGGAGCAGTGTGTGGACATATTGGGCTGCTCTTCTCTTGCATGAGTGCATACACAGAGCAATGTACTGCCTTATAGGACCACTCTGCTCGTGCCTGAGTGTATGCATAGAGCAGAGTGCCGGCTTCTAGTACCAATCTGTGCCTTTTTGGGTACACGCACATGGAACCTCTATGAGCCTGTACACCGCTCTGTACATCCCTTCATGCAGGAACAAAATGCTTGTACTTTTTGAGCAGTGTACATGTAACAAGTGTTTTGCGTAATCAGTTGCAGCGTCATGAACTGTGCCCAGATCCATCCACAGGGTGTTTCATGCCTTGTACAACTTAGAAGATTAAAAAAGTTTTGGGACCATTTAATGTTCGATATAATCTTTTCAGAAAATACTAGTGATTGTCTTACCGCTGTCTTTAACATCATGTTCTCCCTCTATCTGAAACTGAACCTGTCAAAAACTGAACTTCTTGTGTTTCCTACTTTTACTAATGTGCCTATGCCCGACATTGCCATTTCCGTGTTTGGTTCCTCAATTACTCCCCAGCAACATGCCCGCTGCCTTGGGGTCATACTTGATTCAGAGCATTCATTCTCCCCCCACATCTGATCACTCGTTCGCTCTTGTTATCTGGACCTCAGAAACATTTCTAGAAATCGACCCTTTCTTACTTTGGACTCTGCAAAAACTCTCACTGTTTCTCTTATTCATTCTCGTCTGGACTATTGTAACTCTCTACTAATCGGCCTCCCTCTTACCAAACTCTCCCCTCTCCAATCTGTCTTGAATGCTGCAGCCAGGATCACATTCCTCACCAACCGTTACACTGATGCCTCTACCTTGTGCCAGTTATTACACTGGTTACCCATCCACTCCAGAATCCAGTGCAAACTTAATACCGTCACCCACAACGCACTCCATGGCTCAGCACCACCCTACATCTCCTCCCTCGTCTCAATCTACCACCCTACCCTGTGCCCTCCGTTCTGCTAATGACCTGACGTTAGCATCCTCAGTAATCAGAACCTCCCACTCACATCTCCACGACTTTTCACATGCTGCGACAATTCTTTGGAATGCACTACCCAGGTTAATATGATTAATCCCCAAACTACACAGTTTTAAGCCTGGCCTAAAAACGCATTTCTTCAGACTTGCCTACCGTCTCAATGCTTTAACCTAACTATCTCTGTGTTGCCTCTGTTTTTACCACAACCAGGTTCCTCGCATCATGTTCTCACATGCTTTATGCAGTTAATAGTCCTCTGTGTCTGTACTGTTACATACTTAGGCTGATATCCGGTTCATGCAGCTTTATATGAACACCCGATTCTTACACTATGGCTGGTCTGAACAACTAAGCAATTGTTACCATCCACCATTGGTGTCTCCCCTTTTCCTCATAGATTGTAAGCTTGCGAGCAGGGACCTCATTCCTCTTAGTATCTGTCTTGATCTATGGGCTTATTGTTATGCTGTAATGTCTATTGTATGTACAAGTTCCCTCTAAAATTTAAAGTGCTGCGGAATATATCGGCGCTATAGAAATAAAATTATTATTATTATATACTTACTTTGTAATGTCTTCGCATCCTGTTCTGTCCAAATGTGTCTGGATCCCATAATTCCAAGCGGCAGAAGTTCACCGACCTCCATATTGGGACACCCAAGTGATGGGCGTCTCAATATGGAAACTGCTTATGGTGCTAGCCTTTTGCGTGGTACCACCAGCGGAACACTGTCGCACTGCAAACACACACACGCGCACACACACACACACACACACACACACACACACACACACACACACACGCACTGTATACGCTGTACGCCGCCTCTTGCACGGTACCACCAGCACAGCACCATCGCGAACACGCCTCCGGGATCATCCGAATGATTCACTGACCGCTGCCATCTTTGTACAGGAGGAGAGCATGCGCAGTTTTAATGTGACCGTTGCTATCTGTCTGAATAAAGATGGCGGTGGTCTGATTTACTGCACCTGCATGGAATTCAGTGGTGGAGAGAGCAGACAAGGGGGAGAGCACATGGTGTACACAGGTCAAAGAAGAGATGACATGAGAGGAAAAGATAGCAGATGGGGGAGAGAGAAAGCGCATGGGGGGGAGAAAAACAGAGCACACGGGGGAGACAGCTCAAATCGGACAGCACATGAGGGGAGAACACAGCACAGGAAGGAGAGAGACAGCAGACAAGGGGGATAGCACATGGGGTAGACAGGTCAAAGAAGAGAGCACAGACGGGAGGTCAGCACATGGGGAAAGAGAGACAGTGGATAGGTGGGTGAGCACATGGGGGGGGGGAATTCTCAACGCTGCAAAGCCTGCCCCCATCGTGACATTACTGCCCTCCCGATGCGATAGCATCAGGCCTCCATCTAGTTTTTATAATAATTGGTGCGTTTTCACAGGATGTTTGGAAGTAACACCATTGCATCTTTTGCATTTGCTGTGATTGTGTCATACACCCTTTACTTCTAAGCCATGATATTAAAGAACTACATTATCATACTGCTTCCTTTTTTTTATTTTTTACTTCCTTTTGATGATGCTTCAGTTGAGAGCCCGAGTGCATTCTGGGATACTGACACGAAGCATCATCAGAGCTGTAGCCCCTGCCCCCTCCCTGAAAGGAAGAGCCATCAGTGACGCTCGTTTCATGGGCTTCGCTGGTCCCAGCACAGCGCTTTCTGCCTGCTCGGGTAACAGTTTACTTTTCTGAAATGCTGATGTAATGGGACAGACACCTTCCAAAAAGTTCAACATTTGTCTCGTCGGTCCACAGAGTATTCTCCCCAAAAATTTGGTGATCATCAAGATGTTTTCTGGCAAAGCTAATACGAGCCTTTATATTCTTATTGCTCAGCAGTAATTTTCGTCTTGGAACTCTGCCATTCAGGCCATTTTTGCCCAGTCTCTTTCTCATGATGGAGACATGAACACTGACCTTAACTGAGGCAAGTGAGGCCTGCAGGCAAGTGAGGCCTGCAGTTCTTTGGATGTTGTTGTGGTTTTTTTTTTGTGACCTCTTGGATGAGTCGTCACTGCACTCTTGGGGTAATTTTGGTCAGCCAGCCAGTAATGTGAAGGTTCACCACTGTTCCATGTTTTCACCATTTGTGGATAATGGGTCTCATTGTGGTTTGCTAGAGTCCCAAAGCTTTAGAACTGGCTTTACAATCTTTTTTCCAGACTGATAGATCTCAATTACTTTGTTTTCAATTTGTTCCAGCATTTATTTGGATCTCAACATGATGTCTAGCTTTTGAGGATCTTTTAGTCTGCTTCACTTTGTCAGACAGGTCCCATTTAAGTGAATTCTTGATTGAGAACTGGTGTGGCTGTATCCAGGCGTGGCTATAGCTAGGGAATTTGAACTCAGCTTCCCAAAGATGTGATAATTCACAGTTAATTTATGGGTTTTTTTTGTTTTGTTTTGTCTTTTGAGGGGGTGGGGGGCAATCACTTTTTCACACATGGCCCTGTAGGTTTGGATTTCTTTTTCCTTTAATAATCAAGACTGCATTTAAAAACTGCATTTTGTGTTTACTTGTTATCTTTGTCTAATATTTCAGTTTGGTTATCTGAAGCATTCAAGTGTGACAAACATGCACAAAATAAGAAATCAGGGAGGGGGCAAACTCTTTTTCACACAACTGTATATTACCCATCTTGGTATATATGTCACTAATCCTGCCTGGGTCCATCCTGGTATATATATCCCCCATCCTGGTACAGTGACATGTAAAAGTTTGGGCACCCATGGTCAAAATTACTGTAATTGTGAACAGTTAAGCAAGTTGAAGATGAAATGATCTTTAAAAGGCCTATAGTTAAAGATGACACATTTCCTTTGTATTTTAGGCAACAAAAAAATAAAATAAAAATTATATATATAGTAATTTTTTTCATTTTACAAATTACAAAAAGGAAAATGGACCAATGCAAACGTTTGAGCACTCTTGAAGATTTGTGTGCTCAGATAACTTTGACCAAGGTTTCAGACCTCAGTTAGCCTGTTAGGCATATGGCTTGTTCACTGTCATCATTAGAAAAGGCCAGGTGATGCACGCTTTATAAAAGCACAGCCTCCTCTAAACTTGTGCCAAAATAACGCAGCCATGGGTTCTTCAAAGTTGCTGCCAAGCACTCTGAAAATGAAAAATGGTGGAGGCCCACAAAGCAGGAGAAAGCTTTAAAGGGCACCTGTCACCCCGTTTTTTCAGTATGGGATAAAAATACTGTTAAATAGGGCCTGAGCTGTGCATTACAACAGTGTATTTTGTGGATCCCGATTCCCCACCTATGCTGCCAAAATACGTTACCAAAGTAGCCGTTTTCGCCTGTCAATCAGGCTGGTCTGGTCAAAAGGGCGTGGTGTCTTCCCCCAGATCTTGCTTAGTTTTCCGTTGGTGGCGTAGTGGTTTGCGCATGCCCAAGGTCCCGAATCCACTGCACAGGGGAGTTAAAAGAGCGAGATGTGCACTATTTCATTGGTGATCGGTGGGGGCGGCCATCTTCCTTTGGCCGCGCGTGCGCAGAAGCGGCGCTCTGCTGGCCGCGGCTTCAGGAAAATGGCAGCGGGATGCCGCGCGTGCGCAGATGGAGATCGCGGCGGCCATTTTCCTGAAGCAGAGTTCGCATCTTGGCTTCAGGAAAATGGCCGCCGCGATCTCCATCTGCGCACGCGCGGCATCCCGCGGCCATTTTCCTGAAGCCGCGGCTAGCAGAGCGCCGCTTCTGCGCACGCGCGGCCAAAGGAAGATGGCCGCCCCCACCGATCACCAATGAAATAGTGCACATCTCGCTCTTTTAACTCCCCTGTGCAGTGGATTCGGGACCTTGGGCATGCGCAAACCACTACGCCACCAACGGAAAACTAAGCAAGATCTGGGGGAAGACACCACGCCCTTTTGACCAGACCAGCCTGATTGACAGGCAAAAACGGCTACTTTGGTAACGTATTTTGGCAGCATAGGTGGGGAATCGGGGTCCACAAAATATACTGTTGTAATGCACAGCTCAGGCCCTATTTAACAGTATTTTTATCTCATACTGAAAAAACGGGGTGACAGGTGCCCTTTAAGAATATAGCAAAGCGTTTTCAAGTTACCCTTTCTTCAGTTTGAAATATAATTAAGAGATGGCAATTAACAGGAACAGTGGAGGTCAAGATAAGGTCTGGAAGACAAAGCAAAATGTCAGTGATAGCTGCTCATAGCATTGCTAGAGAGGCAAATCAGAACCACCGCCTGACTGCAAAAGACCTTCAGAAAGATTTAGCAGACTCTGGATTTGTGGTACATTGTGTTCAGAGACACTTGTACAAATATGGCCTTCAGCAGCAGAGATTAAACGAGCTCTCCAGAGGGACAGTGAGTGTGCAGAGCACTGCACACCCGACTAAGCATAAGACCACGTGCGTGCAGAGAAGCGTGGGCCGGTTACAGGACATTGAAGTGCGGTTCCCTTTGCTGGCTAGCATGCATCATGTCACGGTCGGCGCAGAGGCTTCTGGATCTTTTCCTGCTTTGATTGCATGGACTTATGGAATGGGGGCTCAGCCGGTAAAACCGGAGACTGCCCGCTGCCGCCAGAAGATGGATCGCTAACCTTGGACCCCATCAGAGGACCCTACAGCGGCCACTGCCAGTACTACAACCATGACAGAATCATCTGCGGTGGAGGATCATAAGGACACGATACGTTTGATAATTAGACTGCTGTCATCTGGCATTTGCTTTTTTTTTTCAAATTTAACTGTTTATCTCCCTGCGAGGAGTTTACTCCTTTTTGTTAATTAAATTGTTATATTGTTAACCCCTGCTCTCTCTCTCTTGCGTCACTGCATCCCGCAACCTGCTTACAGGGACATCAACACGTTTCAGGTGACTATGCAACCTTAATCAAGATGAGCAGGGCCGGCGCTAGGGTCAGGCAGACCAGGTAGCTGCCTAGGGCCCCCAATCCTCCAGGGGCCCCCAGCCAGTTGCCGCTATGTGGCTTGTAAGAGGGGCCCGGCGCCAACCCCACGCTTCACGCATGCAACTAATCGTCATCATAGATGCAGATACAGGTGAAAGCAGTGTGGAGGAGAGCGTGTCAGATGATGCTCCCCCTCTGCTTGTGACTCAGCGGGAGCATGATGTGTTGACTTCATCGTGCGCCACGCTGTGCCAGCAGTGGAGCTGATGAGAAGCGTTCCAGAAGCCAGAGCAGCGGGGGAACAGCGAGAGGTAAGTATTGTGTGTGTATTATTGTGTGTCTGTATGTTTATGCATTATACTGTGTGTGTGTGTGTGTGTGTGTGTGTGTGTGTGTGTGTATATGCATTATAGTGTCGGGGGGCTGCATTATACTGTGAGGGGGCTGCACTATACTGTGTGTGTATGCATTATAGTGTGTGTGACTGCATTATACTATGAGTGGGGGGTTGTATTATACTGTGCCGGGGAACTGTGTTATACTGTGTGTGTGTGAGGGAGGCTGCATTATAATGTGTGTGTGTGCAGCATTATACTCTGAGGGGGCTGCATTATACTGTGTGTGTGGGGGCTTCACTATTCTGTGTGTGGCTGCATTATACTGTGTGTGTGTGTCTGCATTATACTCTGTGTTTGGCTGCATTTTAGTCTGAAGGGGCTGCATTATACTGTGTGGTGGGATTGTACTATACTGTGTGTTTGGGGGGGAGCTGAATTATACTGTGTGTGTGTGCGACCTGCATTATACTATGTGTGGGGGCGGCATTATACTCTAAGAGGGGCTACATTATACTGTGTGTGTGGGGCTGCAGTATACTCTGAGGGTAGCTGCAGTATACTCTGATGGGGGCTGCATTATACACTATCAAGGACCATGGGGAGTGCATTATACTATATGTACTATATTGGGACCTGCATTATACTGTATCAAGGACTATCTATCCCTGTCATTCTTTCTCAGCTGGTGTAAAGAAACTTGGGAAAAAGCGTCGAACGACTTCAATATTGGCGATCACACTCGTTTAGTGGTCTGAACTCAGCGCATGTTAATGCAACCAAAATGTTTGTGTGATATGTGACCATTTGGGGCCCCACTTTAAACTTTTTCCCAGGGCCCCACTTTGTCTAAAACCGGCCCTAATGATGAGCCATCATCATGATTAATGTGCGTAATCACGTGAAACGCGTCGATGTCCCATGTCATGTAAGCTGTACTGCTGACTTTGTTGTCTTCCGAACATTTTGTGAATAAAATGTATCCACAGTCAGTTAAGCTTGGATCCTTGTGTTTTGTGATTGCTTGTGATGCAGCGACTTCCAAGCTCCAAAAGCCTTCAGGATGTCTTCAACAGTGAGCTGGATTTAGTTTCAACATGTTTTATTTTTCAAGAAAAACCGAGAAAGTTTCACAACAAAGTCCCACGCAGGGGAATATACATAAATGTAGTCAAATTCTACATTAACCTTGATAGTATTAAACAATACAATTAAACACGTAGACAAGAACAAGTGGTTGAGAAAGACAAGGGGAAGGGGGGGGGTAAGAGATCCATTACTGCATCAGAGTACCGTCAATGGTGAGGCATAAGGGGCGAGTCCAAGGAAGTCTATCAAACACTAAATTGGCCTCATAGTGATAGTGATAAGACTTGGTCAAGATTACTGCTAGAGTTCCTTTCGATCCACGGCTTCCATATTTGATAGTAGGGCTCCCATGAGTCATCTCTTGTAGCTTGTATTCGTTCATATAGCATGATAGTGTTCATCTTGTCAATTACTGAAGAAAGAGATAGGGTAGTTGTTTTCCATTTCGCTGCAATGTGTAGCTTAGTGGCAAGAAACAGCTGATTAACTAAATTATGAAGTTTGCTGGAGAAGCCCGGGTATCTGGCCCCCAGTATGAACACCGTTGCTTCTAATTGAATCGCCCCACCATGTAGCCCCTCGACAATAGATTTAATCCTTAACCAAAGGGCGGATACAATCCCACCACGTGTGCCTCAAATCTCCCAGGGCTCCACACTCCCTGAAACACCGATCTGATAAATTTGGGTAGATGGCATGTAATTTGCTCGGGACCAAATATGTCCTATGTAGGAGCTTAATGGATGTCTCAACTAAAGAGGTTTGGAGACTACCCTTAGAGAGAGAGCTGCAACATTTTTGCCACTCTATTGGGGACATTATCATATTAAAGTCTCTTTCCCATTGAATCATATACTTGAGTTTTATATCCTCAGATATTGCATTCAGGGTTGAGTATATTAATGAGATAGCTCCCCTGCCCAGCGGGTCGTTCAAACATATTTGCTCGTAACTCGATGGGCGGTGGGTGACTCCATGTCCTAGGATTTGTTCGGTAAAGTGAAAGATTTGGATAATACGCAATATTTCAGAGTTAGGTGGGGAGTATTTGTGGATGAACTCTTGTTTGGTGAGTAGAATGTTAAATGGCGAGGTAAGATGTTTAAGGGTAATTAAACCCCCAGATACCCACCAATGGAAGGGACGAGGCTCCAACCCTGGTGGAAAAGCTGGATTATGAAAAATATGCGTCATTAAGGAAGTTTTGGATTGTAGGGAATGTTTGAATCTTTCCTTCCTCCATAACATCAGGGAATGTGCTGTGAATGGAGCTGATGTATAGATCCCTTTCGGAAGTCTTTGTAACGAACACATGAGGCCAGGTAGAGTGAATGGAGTCAAGAAGTGAGATTCGAGATTCACCCATCTGGGTGTGCTATGTTTGTCTGCGTTGGCACTTATTAGCTGAGCTAGTTGGGCCGCTCTATAGTACAAAGTGAAGTTGGGTAGAGACATACCTCCTCGTCTTCTACTAATAAACATAGTTTTGAGTCTTATCCTAGGTCTTTTTCCCTGCCATATAAATTTAGAGATCGTGTTATGAATATCTAGTAACGTTTTGGAGGGTAGAGGAATGGGCAAAGAGCGGAAAATATACAGAAATCGTGGTAAGGAAACCATCTTGATGGCATGTAGTCTACCTAACCAGGAAAGAGACATCGATGACCATCTAGTAAGGTCCGACTTGAGATTTCTAATTAAGGGGGCTGTAAGGTTTCTCTTACTGAGAGTGTTGGGGGACACTCACTTGGCCGCGATATTCAAGCACACGGGCACGGGTTTATAAAACAAAGCAGTCCATGCGGTTTATTAAGCGTCATAAACCGGGTTACGCACAGTTCATAACATGGAACACAACAGGTACCAACTGGTGATATTAACTTGCATCTTCAAACACTTCAGTGTACGGCTTTGCCTCACGGACACTAACGTGCTGGGCCTCTCACTTCGCCCAGTTACCAGGGTGTCCGTACGCCGTACACTTCACCAACGTCCCAAGTCACAGACAGCACAAGTGACTCCGGGTTGTCGTCTCTAAACACGCTGGTACTCCCTTAACCAGCTCCCAAGGGAGACCACACAGTTCATAGAACTCACAAGCACTACCGGCCTGTACGGTACCTGACGGGAGCTCCGGCTCCCCTTGCTGACTCCTTGCCAGTCCACACCTCCGGGTAAGCTGCCTTACAGGGATCACCAACTTGCCTGGCCGGCACACACTAGTCAGTCCAGAGCCACTGAAGGATTGTAGCTTCCCCAGTTCCACTGTGCACTGCTCCGGGATCCGGTCCTCCTACTAGGACCTCCCACGCCAGCAGGTGCTTTCCAGGAAGCGTCCTCTCAGGCTTCCAACACAGGAACACACCGAGCCCTCAGGAACTCCCTCAGGGATTTTGCACTTGGACCCTTCAGGTCCAAACACTGGAACCACACAGGAACCTGTGACCCACACTCTGGTCACGTTATGTACCTGTAACCACACCCACAGTAATGGATCACATGGGCTGGTCACGTGATCCTGACATCACTGCAGGTCAATTCTCATGGCCTCAATACAACTCCGTGCACATCCCGGGGAGACCATGCAGCGCCCCCTACCTGTTACAGGGGTTACTGCATCACATATATCACAGGGCGTAGTTCCATTTAAATAGAGTCGACCTATGGGAGGTTAGATTGATGCCGAGATAAGTTAAGTACTGCTCATTTCTGGTAAACTTAAATTGTGCTGTTATGTTGTTTTGTGTTTCCCTGGGGGTGTTAATGAACAAGGCTTCAGATTTGTCAACGTTAATCTTGAGGCCAGAGATCAGTTCAAATTCATGGAGGGCAATGAAAAGGTTTGGGAGTGTAATAGTGGAATTAACTATAGACAAAAGTAGATCATCTGCAAAAAGGCTAGCTTTGTATTGATCACCTCTGATTATAGGTCCATTAATGTTGGGGTTGGCTCTAATAGCTTCCGCCAGGGGCTCCATGGCTAGGGCGAATAGAGCTGGGGATAGCGGACATCCCTGCCTGGTACCACGTTGTATGTTAATAGGGGTAGGCTGGTTTGAGGGTAGTTTCAGATAGGCCGTGGGGTGATCATATAGAAGTTTAAGGCAGGAGATAATACTGCTCGGGAACCCAAACTTAGCAAGGACTTCGAACAAGTATGACCATGACACCGAGTCAAAGGCCTTCTCTATATCGAGCGCTAGCAAGAGTAAGGATTGCTTGGAGTGGTTAGCTAAGTGTATTAAATTAAGGTTCCTCCTAATATTGTCAGGGCCCTGTCTTTTGGGGATGAACCCTACCTGGTCCCGGTGGATTAGAATGGGCAGTATTTTATTTAGTCTAACCGTGATTATGGATGTGAAAATTTTTAAATCTATGTTTAGCAATGAGATAGGTCTATAGTTTTTGGGGTAGAGGTGATCTTTTTTCGGTTTTGGGATTACAGTTACGTGGGCGATGTAAAATTCAGGTGGCATTTGAGCTTCGTTAAGTAGAGCATTACAAATACTCTGTATGTGAGGTATAAGTAAACTGTCAAATTTTTTGTATTATAGTGCCGTAAGCCCATCAGGCCCGGGAGCCTTGTTTTTTTTAAAATTTTTAATTGTTGCTTTTATTTTGTCAGAGTTGATTGGCACTTGGAGATGTGCTATGTCTGAGTCCGGGACTTTAGGTAGTGTCAAATCTTTAAGGAAGCTCTGGATGCGTGGCGAGGAAGGGGGCAGCGGGAGGGAGTATAGGTTTTTATAATATTGCTGAAATGTTTTATATATTATATCTGGGTGGGCAGTAACGCGGCCAGTAGGATCTTTAATGGAGGGGATATTATTCAGAAGCTCTCTACTCCTAAGTTTACGGGCCATCATGTTACTTGGTTTGTTAGCATATTTGTGAAAAGTAGATTTAGTCCATGACAGGGCCCTTTCCGATCTATTTGTTAAAATGGTATTGAGTTGTAATTTAGTTTCACGAATTTTCTTGATTAGATAAAGTGAAGGGAGGTTTTGGTTTGCCTGTTCTAATTTAGAGAGTTTATTTTCTAATTGCAATTATAGTTCAGACCTTTGCTTTTTCCTGTTAGAGGCAATTTTGATCAGGGTCCCTGTTATAAATTTTTTATGTGCCATCCACACTGTTCCCGGGGACACGTCTGTGGTATTGTTAGTTTGGAAATATAGGTTTAGCTCATCCTTTATAGTAGATAAGACCGTTGGGTCCATTAGTAAGGACTCGTTCAATCTCCACCTGAACAGCTTAGAAGTGGTAATATTAAAGTTAAATGCAGAAAGGACGGCGTCATGGTCTGACCAAGATGATACTATATGTCGGGAGTATAGGATCGAGGGGAGCGTTTTGGAGGAGGTGAGGTGTAAATCAATTCTGGAATAGGACTTTTGTGCGGGGGAGAAATTTGTATATCCCCTCTGAGGGCCATTTAGCTCTCGCCAGACATCTGCCAAACAATTTACTTTCAGCATTTGTAAGATTTTTTTTCTGTCTGTTTTTGATATCTGCTCGATTCAGTGAACTGCTGTCAAGTGACGGGCTCAAAGTGAGATTAAAGTCGCCACACCATATAAGGTGATGATATGAGAATAGAGCCAATTTTGATAAGATTAGACGTACGACCCGAGTCTGAGTGGCAGTTGGTAGATAGCTATTAACAATGCATATGTTTAAACCCTGCATGGTTCCCATCAGGATAATGAACCTACCCTCAGGGTCTGAATATGTGTTAGTGGGTTTTAATGGAAGGCTGTTTTTAATTAGAATAGCCACATCCCTCGTTTTGCGGTCCCAGGTTGAAAGGAAAAATTTTGAATAATGTGCATCTAGGAATTTGGGGTGAGAAGAATTGGAGAAATGGGTTTCCTGAAGGCAGATCACATCTGGGTTGTGCTTCCGATAATCGAGGAAGGCCTTTTTACGTTTTAGAGGCGAGTTGAAGCCTCGCACGTTATGGGAGAGCACTCTACACATGTTTAATTAAATAGACACTTCTAATAAGAGGCAAACCATCGCCCTCTACCCGACCTCGACCCACAAAATCACCATCACAGCAATAATCTCTATGTGGAAACGAAAGGAAAGAGACAAACAGGGGAAAGACGTTGATACAAAACACAACATAAGTTTTCCAAAGGGCATTGAGCCCACAAGATACGGCGATCTGGGATCCCATATTAAGAAGGACACCAAATTTCGCCGAGGTTGGGCAGCATGTTTCAACCCCGAGAACCCCAACCCTTGAATCATATAAGGTTGACTTTATAATAGGGGGAAGGAAGGAGGGAGGGGGAGAGATAAAGAGAAGAGAAAGGAAAGAGAGAGAGAAGGAGGGAAGGGAAAAAAAAAAAAAGAGGGGGGGGTAAGTGGGGGGGGGGTATAGTGAAGAAGGGGGGATAGGGGGATGGGTGCTTAATAAAGTAAAGAAAAGTAGTTCAACTGTAAATAGACCGAACGTTAACTGCTAGGTAGATGACCTAGTTTCAGAGCAGGGCAGAACCGATAACTGGTCCCACAACAAAACCCAAAGTCATACAAAACATTTTGTGGAGGCCAAATCCTGGGTTATACGAGTCAAGTGACCCGGGTGTTTTGGCTTCTTGTTCTGGGAAGGTTCTTTCATTCCCTTACAGGCCTAGGTTTTCTCTGTGGGAGCGAGGAGGCCTCTGAAGATAGTGAGATACCAGCCTTAATTAGGGCCTGAGTTCCTTCTTCTAGGGATCGGCAGGTATAGAGTTGGGATTTGAATGTGAAAATAAGAGCAAACGGGAAGCCCCACCTGTATTTGACCTGGGCCTCTTGTAGAGAGGTCGTAATAGATCTGAGGGCCCTTCTCCTGGCCAGTGTGGTGGGCGCAATGTCTGCATAAATGTGCACTGAGTCTGGCAGACCGGGTAAGATAGGATGGTTTCTAGCTGCCAGCAAGATCTGATCACGGGACTCCTCATAGTGCATCTTTAGTATTACATCTCTGGGCATATCATTAGATCGTGGCTTGCCCAGTGCCCTGTGTATTCTTGTAATATGAAGTAGAGTCGGGTCCAGGTCAGGTAGAAGGGCTGTAAAGAGGGCTGCTGCTGTATCTTTAAGGGCAACAACATGTTCAGGGAGTCCTCTAATTCGTATGTTGCTCCTCCTAGATCTATTCTCATAGTCCTCACATCTTAATTCTAGCTCTGTAATGTGGTCAGTGTGGAGCTTGAGAGTCTCCTGGTCCTCCTCCAGCGCATCCGAGACTGCATCCATTTTTTCCTCCAAGATGTTTGTGCGTTGCGCTATGTCTTGCAGCTGGGATGAGATACCCTGCATAAGTGAGCTGGATTTAATCTGGTCTTCAAGATTTTAAAAACAGTTTTTTTGTGTCCAATCCCTTGTCCTTCAGTAAAAACACCAATGACTTTCTGGTGCATGTAACTTTTTTTTCTTTGATATGTTTATGGCTGTTTCTATCCCGGCAGTGACGTTATTGCGAGCACTAAATAAAACTAATCACCCAAGTAAGAAAGTAATCCGCACCGCTAGGTACCGCTGTAGCCGAATGCGTTTATAAGGTGTATAGCTACGCTGCAGGCATATTACACCTGAGACTTTGGGTGCCCACCAGGAAAGCAACAGAACTGAAAGTCCTTGTATAAAGAAAGAAGTACAGGTCCTTCTCAAAAAATTAGCATATAGTGTTAAATTTCATTATTTACCATAATGTAATGATTACAATTAAACTTTCATATATTATAGATTCATTATCCACCAACTGAAATTTGTCAGGTCTTTTATTGTTTTAATACTGATGATTTTGGCCTACAACTCCTGATAACCCAAAAAACCTGTCTCAATAAATTAGCATATCAAGAAAAGGTTCTCTAAACGACCTATTACCCTAATCTTCTGAATCAACTAATTAACTCTAAACACATGCAAAAGATACCTGAGGCTTTTAAAAACTCCCTGCCTGGTTCATTACTCAAAACCCCCATCATGGGTAAGACTAGCGACCTGACAGATGTCAAGAAGGCCATCATTGACACCCTCAAGCAAGAGGGTAAGACCCAGAAAGAAATTTCTCAACAAATAGGCTGTTCCCAGAGTGCTGTATCAAGGCACCTCAATGGTAAGTCTGTTGGAAGGAAACAATGTGGCAGAAAACGCTGTACAACGAGAAGAGGTGACCGGACCCTGAGGAAGATTGTGGAGAAGGACCGATTCCAGACCTTGGGGAACCTGAGGAAGCAGTGGACTGAGTCTGGTGTGGAAACATCCAGAGCCACCGTGCACAGGCGTGTGCAGGAAATGGGCTACAGGTGCCGCATTCCCCAGGTAAAGCCACTTTTGAACCATAAACAGCGGCAGAAGCGCCTGACCTGGGCTACAGAGAAGCAGCACTGGACTGTTGCTAAGTGGTCCCAAGTACTTTTTTCTGATGAAAGCAAATTTTGCATGTCATTCGGAAATCAAGGTGCCAGAGTCTGGAGGAAGACTGGGGAGAAGGAAATGCCAAAATGCCTGAAGTCCAGTGTCAAGTACCCAGTCAGTGATGGTGTGGGGTGCCATGTCAGCTGCTGGTGTTGGTCCACTGTGTTTCATCAAGGGCAGGGTCAATGCAGCTAGCTATCAGGAGATTTTGGAGCACTTCATGCTTCCTGGCACCTGCTCACAGTGCCAAAACCACTGGTAAATGGTTTACTGACCATGGTATTACTGTGCTCAATTGGCCTGCCAACTCTCCTGACCTGAACCCCATAGAGAATCTGTGGGATATTGTGAAGAGAAAGTTGAGAGACGCAAGACCCAACACTCTGGATGAGCTTAAGGCCGCTATTGAAGCATCCTGGGCCTCCATAACATCTCAGCAGTGTCACAGGCTGATTGCCTCCATGCCACGCCGCATTGAAGCAGTCATTTCTGCCAAAGGATTCCCGACCAAGTATTGAGTACATAACTGAACATTATTATTTGATGGTTTTTTTGTTTGTTATTAAAAAACACTTTTATTTGATTGGACGGTTGAAATATGCTAATTTATTGAGACAGGTTTTTTGGGTTATCAGGAGTTGTAGGCCAAAATCATCAGTATTAAAACAATAAAAGACCTGACAAATTTCAGTTGGTGGATAATGAATCTATAATATATGAAAGTTTAATTGTAATCATTACATTATGGTAAATAATGAAATTTAACACTATATGCTAATTTTTTGAGAAGGACCTGTAGGTGGCACTCACCAGTCTTGAAAATCCATCCTTTATTGAAAAATGGTTATGACATCTTTAACGCGAGAATGTGAGATGGAGTGTGCGAGTGACGACGGCCGTTTCACACTGTTGCGCCTCTACGGGTCAAACTGCCGTCGTCACTCGTACACTCCATTCAAGACTGGTGAGTGCCACCTACTTCTTTCTTTATACAAGGACTAAATAAAACTAAGCTAACATGGAGAGCTGGCTTTTCTTTTCTACAGTTATAGAAAGCACTTATGATATCAAATGAAGCCACATTTATTTTCCATTACATTATAAACTGGATTATCTTGTGTATTTAGGGATTTCGAGCTCATCAGCTGCATAATGTTCTCGAAGACCCTGGAACAGCGGATCTTACAGCAGATGTCGATTTTAGCTTCTTGAAAAGAATAGTTGGAAATTCTGTTGTCTCCCTAGGCCCTATTGAACAACAAGAGTTTTTGAAGAACATGGGAATTGATATAAGAATGAAGGTATGTCTGACTTAATGTTTTCTTTCTCCAGCAAGAAGTCAGATTTTGTTTTGTGATTTAGTGAGAAAGAATGATAGGATATAGTCAGTTAAACGTCATACGGTCACAGTGAGGTATGCAGCGGGCTCAGGAACTGATCCCGCACCATACCTGGCAGATGCTGACTTTGTTATATAGTCATCATGTTCCTGTAACACCAGCGGCCACAGCTAGCTCTGATCTCTGTTGTTAACCATTTAAATGTCACTGTCAATCACTGAATTTAAATGGCTAACTTGCCGATTTCTGTGTGCACCAACACCCATGGCACCCTCCTCCTCATGAGGTGATTGTGGGGTACCAGTGACATACCATGGAAGCAGGGGGCTTGGTGAAGGATCCCATGGTGGCCATGCTGGTATTCCTACCCACAGAATGGCAATTTTGCTATATTCTGCAATATAGTAGTATTGCCGAATACAGTGTAAGCAATCAAACAATCACAAATAACACTTTTCTAAGAGTACTAAGAAATAAAGTAAAATAATTAAAACTAAATCAAATTTAAATAAGTTTGTCACCACGCTTTTCCCATTTAAAAAAATAAATGTTTGTATTGTTACATCTGTAAGAGTCTGATCAATCAAAATTTAAAATTATTTAAATCATATATTAATCCCCCTCCCCCCCCAAAAAAAAAAAAATTAATCAAAACACTAGAATTGCCTCAGTGTGAGGATTCACATGTCTGAAGTCACATAGAGTACTGCAGGCTTGTAGCCTAAGGCTGGACAACCCCTTTAAAAAAACAACATTTTCTGGTTGAAGTTAAATGAGTTATCCAGTCTTATATCAGTAAAGCCTACACAGATTTCTGTTTGCCGGTTGATCGGCATGAGGATTAGCTCCGTTATCATAGAACTGATGAGTTCTGTATACTTATTTTGAAAATCGGGCTCAAAATGACTGTATAATAATTTCCGTTTTCTTGCCCAATATTGAAATTGGAATCTTTTTGTGTCCAGGACATGTAGCCTTTCTGATATGGATTTTCAGAATAGGCAGAGACTGCTCCAGGAGAATCGATTTAAAATGTATGAAGTTTATCTTGTGAGATCTGGTGGCAGACTCACCTTAGGCTTTACTTACACGAGACTGGACAACCCCTTTAACTTCAACCAGAAAATGTGACTGTGCAATAGTAATTCACCTCTTTAAGACATTTTGTGTTCAGTGAGAGGTATTAGCTTGGAAGTCCAGGAAGATAGGTTTAGGCTGCACTTTTTGCCTGGATTTTGGAAATCTGCACCATGTGACCGCAGTCTTATGATGCTGCAGTGCATCGCTTGCAGAGCCTACAGTGAACCCTCCTATGTTTGTGTCATAATGCTTCAATTGTATGGTCCGAAATGTATATAATTACCGTATTTTCCGGCGTATAAGATGACTTTTTAACCACTCAAATGTAACCAGACAAATGTACATATGGTGGTTGGGGGGGAGTGGTCCCGATGACGAAGAGAGGGGGCGTCTCACAGGAAAGTGTGAGTGGAGTAGGCCCCTGTTACCTCATTGCGGCAGCTTGGGGGTCTCTGTGCTGGGGAGCGGCGGCTCCTCATTGCGGTAGCATAGGGTTCCTGTGCTGGGAGTGGCAGCTCCTCTTCGTGCTGTGGGGGCTCTGTGCTGTGGGGCGGTGAATCTTCTTGCAGCGTCGGGGCTCCTCCGGCATCTCCGCAAGGCCCGGAGGCACCGGCAGCTCCATTATTACGATGCGGTGGCCTCCGGGAAAATGGCCGCTGGGGGCGGCGCATGCTCAGATTCAGATCTCGTCCCAAGATCTGAATCTGAGCATGCGCCGCCCCCAGCGGCCATTTTCCCGGAGGCCACCGCATCGTAATAATGGAGCTGCCGGTGCCTCCGTGCCTTGCGGAGATGCCGGAGGAGCCCCGACGCTGCAAGAAGATGCACCGTCCCACAGCACAGAGCCCCCACGGCACGAAGAGGAGCTGCCACTCCCAGCACAGGAACCCTATGCTACCGCAATGAGGAGCTGCCGCTCCCCAGCACAGAGACCCCCCACGCTGCCACAATGAGGTAACAGGGGGCTACTCCACTCACACTTTCCTGTGAGACGCCCCCTCTCTTCGTCATCGGGACCACTCCCCACCCCAAAAGGCACATTAGTCACCGGCCCTATAAGACGACATACGGCATATAAGAAGACCCCCGACTTTTAAGAAGATTTCATATTTTAACTGGAAAAGTTGGGGGGTCGTCTTATACGCCCAGTCGTCTTATATGCCAGAAAATACGGTATATCATTCAGTAGTAATATGTGCTATATGTATATTGTTTCAGGTTCTTCTGGAAAACAATAAAGATGTGACTACTCGACAACATTTAATACGGAGCTATGATGTTCTGATGAATCCATGTAAAATGGGACAGCGATTCAAGTTTTTATCCTTAATTCCACAAAGTCGATTGGAAAGAAGTAGTTCGACAGTAGATATTCACCCAGTAGCCGGATTTACCCAATTACAATTCCATTAACTCAATAACATCACTATAGTAAACTTATTTTCTGAACTGTTTTAAGTTTTTTGTTTTAAAATAGTACTTTAATTAAGGCTCGCTTTTCACAACACCTTGTGCTTTACGTACTGGTTAATTTAGATCAATGTACTTTGCCTTTTCAATATGTAAATATCCGAAGTTTGACAAAAATTTACAAAAATTTGACATTTTCAAATTCTGAATTTTTAAACCCTTATATGAGACATCACACAACATATTACATAAATTTTACAATGTCTGCTTTAATTTACTTCAGTATCATTTTTTTAAACTTTATTTTATTTTGTTATGATGTTAAAGGGAATCTGCCATTAGATTTTTGCGACCTAATCTGAGAGGAGCATAATGTAGGGACAGGGATTCTGGTTCCAACAATGTGTAACTTAGTAGGCTACTTGCTGTAGTTTAAATAAAAACAAACCACTGTTTTACCAGCAGGAGATTATCACTGCAGCACTAGTAAACATACTGCCATGTAATGCTTCATATTTATGAGCCCCAAATGCCCGCACATCGCCGCTTACTGGCAGCTTTCTGCCTATGCACAGTGTATGTAGTAAGCTATCAATCAGTGGTGTGGATGGGGTAGTACAGCCCAATAATTGATACATCGCTGGAATCATGGTCTCTGCCACTACATCATGCTGTTCTCACTTGTGATAATAAAAACCTGGTGGCAAATTCTCTTTAACCCCTTCACCCCAGAGCCTGCTTTCATCTTCCTGACCAGGCTAATTTTTACAATTCTGACCACTGTCCATTTTATGTGGTAATAACTCTGGAACGCTTCAATGGATCCCGATGATTCTGAGATTATTTTCTCATGACCTATTGTACTTCATAATAGTGGCAACATTTGTTTGATACAATTTGCGTTCATTTGTGAAAATATCAGAAATGTAGCGAAAATTTTGCTTATCCAGCAATGTTCGCTACTTTTCCTATATCTAAAATATTAAAAAGTCCCTTAGCGCAGACACTGATCAGTAGCGATACTGATCACAGCGCGAATGCTCCGCACAGGAAGCCACGCACATGGAAAAGGCGCGGGGGCGTGGCCTAGCTCTTAGCATGTGAGTACACAGGAGCTTGGAGCTCCCGCATATACCCCTTCATACAGCTACTAAAAGCGACTATTGAGACCTAAAACCATCTTCACAACAAAGAATATGTCCTAAGGATCAAAAAGAGACCAAAATTAGATCTCTAGAACAAAGGAAACTTGAGATATACGACGCTGAAATCTGAGGTATTATTACACTGTTCTCCTCCCCTCAGCAAGACGGAGCCGCCATTTTGTGAAGCTTTATGGGAAAATCCAGCTTCTGCCTTGGCACCTAAATATATAAAAGGAAGAAATTGCCATCGGAATTGAACCTCATCAGACTCTAAAAATCACTGCAGAGTTAAGGATTTGTTTTTCTTTTTTATTATCTAAATTTTACAAGTACTGTGTCTCTGACCGTGAGATCCGAGCAGTGGAGGGAATCTCCCTCCCTCCCCCCAACATACGGACAACATAGCAGCAGCCCGGATCACTGCAGCGATGCCATTTTCCCAGCCGAGCTACGGAGGTAAGCCTGTCGCAGAGAATCCCCCTAGCACTAATGAGCGTGCTGGCTGAGCGTTGGGAGACCATCCACATAATCTGGGAGCTGACGCTGTGGAACAAAAAATCTGACTTTATTAACGGGGCCCAACACTGTGGAACGAATGTCTGAGGCGGCTGATAAGATATCATAGAGACATAAAAAAAGGCGGGAAGCGATGTTGTGGAACTGTTTTGGCTATATATGAGCTGCTTACAGTGCGGGGCAAAGAGCCAAACTAGATCTGCCATTAAAAATTCATACTATAGCACAAAGTGCTAATATCTGCTGCCAATAACAAGAAAGATTGGTCACTACTGATCTCAGTCATAATCCAAGCACTGCATAATCTTTTCAAACCCTTTTAAGCCTCATTACACTATCTGATACCAGAGACTACTGGGAAAATAGCTTTTTTTGAAAACTGCAATAGGGGAGATGTTACAGCTATTTCCTCTATCAGCAATAGAGTTTAAGGGTTTGAATATTGAACAATAAATGATCTCAGAAGTTGTATTACCAACGTGCTAATTAAAGCTAAAATAATATCTCTTAAAGAGACAGTCTTTAAGAAATAGCGGGCAGTTGATCACAATAAAGCGGGAAGCAGCGCTGTGGAACAGTTTTATTAGTAATAGCCTTCCTATACTAAGGGCTGGGAGCTGGAGCAGCGGATTAAGCTGTGGAACAATTCTTTCATACTAGAAACTCTCTCCTATTAGTGTCTCTGTGAGCCAAAGCCACGTGAATAACATTTAAAGGGGCAACTACTATTATATAACTAATAGATCTTACCCAAATGGATCAAAGATCTGAATCCAAAAAATCCACCTCTAGATCATATGTGGATATTCCTAACCTGTTAAGCCCAAATAAATCTAGATCCCCTCAAAAAGGGGATGACCACAAAACAAATAAAACAATAACACAACCAAGTAGTACCAAAATGACCCCACAAAAAAATGCCTCTGCACAACGATCTAATAGCACAAAAATAGATACGAAAAGTAAAAACACTTCCTCAACTGCTGTCAACCCACCTTGGACACCGATGATGGACACATCTGTTTCAACAAAAAGAAATGCGCCAGATAAGACACAGGAATCTGACAGCAAAAATAAAAGAGACCGCCCAGACTCTGAACAAAAGCTGTCAAAAACAAGTCATGAGGAAGAATTTTTTTTTTAAAATGATATCACTAATCGATGATAAGCTAAACACTGGTTTTGCAAAGCACAACTCTTCATTTGAAGAAGTGTGCAGAGGTATTACCCAAAAATTGGAACTAAATGAATCCAAAATAATTGAATTGGAACAAAAAAACAGATTCTTTAACTAACCAAAATACTGTCCGAAAAAAGGAAATCAATGACATTAGATCTAAAATGGCAGATATCGAGGACAGAAACCGAAGGAACAACTTAAAAATTAGAGGAATTCCGGAGGAGGTAAAGCAATCTGATCTACCCGATTTTGACCAAACTATCTTCAAAAAAACTCTACCTAATATTACAAGCCTTGAGCTCTGCATTGACAGAATTCATAGACTACCGATACCAAAAAGGATTCCAGCAGAAAAACCTAGAAATACTATCCTCAGGTTACATTTTTATGGTACTAAGGAGAAAATACAAAATTACATTAAAAATAAGTGATCTTTGCCAGAACCCTACAACCGTCTGAAAGTGTTCAATGATCTCTCTAAACACACCTTGGATATGCGCAAGTCATTCAAGCCTTTAACTGACATTCTTAGGGAGAAACATATTCAATACAGGTGGGGTTTCCCCACGAAACTGATGTTTCACTACAAAGAAACATTTATGATCATCAACTCCATGGAAGAGGGACTGAATCTTTTCAAATCTAAAACTTGATTTAGCCCCTCTGAAATAAATTTCAGACAATAATTGGTCTAAAAAAAATTCGGGGTACTACGGAGTATTTTATGCATGAACTTTTCCCCCACTAGGTCAACAATACCATTTGGGAAATAGACCTGAAGATTGAACTTTATGTAGTTATATAACATAAATTGTTATTCAATTTTGCTGTATTTAAACTCTTGAATTTGTTTATAGTGTTTTTACAGTATCGTCAACAGGCCCAAACATGCAGCTGAAGTTCCTGTCATACAATGTTAGAGGACTCAATAGTCAATGGAAAAGGTATATTTTATGGAAGGAGATCAAACAGTTGCAAGCAGATGTTGTATGCCTACAGGAGACAAAATTTTGTGGAGGTAATCACCCCACATTTTCAAACAAAAATTTCCCACACTGCCTTTCATCTTTGACAAAAAGGAGAAAAGCAGGAAAGCAGGAGTGATCACACTTATCAAAAATACAGTTCCTTTCCAGTTCATGGATGAAATTAAAGACCCAAACGGTGGATATCACATTTTGATATGCCAAATTAATACATCAATATGCACAATAGTGAACTTATATGCCCCAAACACGAAACAAATACATTTTCTTAATAAAATTATTAGGAAGATCCAAAAAGACAAAAAAGTAGACCTATATATCCTAGGTGACTTCAATATGGTCCCGAATGGCAAACTGGACTCTACATCCGTCACATGCTACTTTTCAAATGGCCTTGACACCTGATCACTAATAACGAGTTGTACGACACCTTCAGGTGTGTGAACTCTTCCTCTAGGGAGTTCACACACTTCTCTTCAGTTCACAAATCCTCATCTAGGATTAACCTGTTTCTTACAGACATTTTTGCCATAACAAAAATAAAAAAAATCTTCCATTTTGGACAAATCAATTTCTGATCACTCCCCCGTTATTACTGAAGTGATTGGACCCTCTTTTAAAAATTCAGCTTTGTGGAAATGCAACGGCTTCCTCTTGGGCATTCCAGACTACAAAAAAGAAATTAGTACCTCACTACTACGTTATTTTAAAGAAAACGACAATGGGGAAACCAATCCGTTTGTGGTCTGGAATGCTCATAAAGCAGTCATAAGGGGGAAATTAATCCAAATCTCAGTCAGGTACAAGGCAAAAAAAGGGAAAAAATAAAGAATATCCAAGAACAAATTAGTGCAAAAGAAAAGAGCTTTGATGATTCAAACACTAAATCTCAAGAAACTTACTTAGAAATACTAGGTCTAAGACAATTACTAAATAAAGCCATTACGGAAGACTTCGAAAAAAAATCATCAAGGCATCTAAATTTAAAAATTATTCTGAAACTAATAAACCAACAAAATTTACGTTAGCCAAACTCAAAAAAGAAAGAATCCGTAACAGAATAAATAAAATAAAAAATAATTCTGGAGAAATTAAATATCATCCAACAGATATAGTGGAGGAATTTGCCAGGTTTTACCATAAACTATATAACATAAAAGACGATCCCTCATTATCTAAACCAGATCCCCCCAAAATAAAGTACTTTCTCAAAAAATTACAGCTTCCCAAAATAGAATCTTCAAAATTTGCCAATCTTACAACTACTATTACTGTATCCGAAGTTATAGAAACAATTAAAAATCTCAAATCACAAAAATCACCGGTGCCCGATGGGCTAATAAATGAATACTATATGACCTTCTCGGAAAATCTTGCTCCCTATATGACAAAATTTTTTAATCTGGCCTCAAACTCCGGGTTTTTTCCTAAAGAAATGCTCGAAGCTATCTTAATCATGATCCCAAAACCCCAAAGTGATCTGGATGAAATAAAACATTACAGACCAATATCACTTATAAATACAGACCTTAAAATCTATTCAAAAATTTTGGCCACCAGACTAAAAAAAATTCTACCAAAAATAATACTGATCAGTCTGGATTTATCGAGGGAAGACAAACTTCTGATGCCACCAGAAGACTCCTTAACATTTTGAGCAAAATTAAATCTAATAATACTCCTTCTGTCTTTCTGGCGCTTGACGCTGAAAAAGCATTTGACTGGATTAATTGGCAATATCTGAGAATAGTTATGGAAAATTTTGGCTTCAATGAGGAGTGGCTGACCTCGGTGTTTGCCCTTTACTTGACCCCAAGTGCAAAAATATATGTTAATAATAACCTATCAAAGGCATTTCCAATAAGCAATGGAACAAGACAGAGCTGCCCACTCTCTCCCCTTCTATTCGCCCTGGCAATCGAGCCCCTAGCGGAAACAATCCGCATAAACAAAAATATCTTGGGAATTGATATAGGACATAAACAATATAAAGTAAGCTTATTCGCAGACGACATGATATTAACTCTTACAGATCCCCTCAATTCTATTAAAAATCTTCTAGAAATATTGGACGAATTCTCTCTGATTTCTCTATTTAAAATAAATAACTCCAAATCAAAAATTCTCCAATTTAACCTACCTGAAGAAAATGTTAACTCATTAAAAAAACTAGTAGATTTTACTTGGGAAAAAGACCAGATCCCATATCTGGGTATCCTATTTACAAAGAAAATACATACAATAGCCAATACTAACGGGGAACATATCCTATCTACAATAACAAAAGACCTCCAATCATGGGGCAAAATCGGCCTCTCATGGATGGGCAGAGTATTGGCAATCAAATCAATTATCCTCCCAAAAATCTTATATATTTTCAGAGCTCTGCCGTTGAAATTTCCTCCTGATTTCTTTAAAAACTGTCACAAAAAATATATTTCATTTGGAATGGGAAAAAAGCGAGGATTTCCTGGGACATTCTTTATAAAAGTAAAAGTAGTGGGGGGTTGGGTCTTCCAAATCTATTGGCATATCATAATGCAAATCTAATAAAGCAAAGCCAAAACTGGTTAAATAAAAAAGAGAACCCAGTATGGCTGGAAATGGAAACATCCCTCCTTAAATCAATTTCTTTGGGAAACCTTCTTCTCAAACATATCTTTAACTTAAACAAATATAAATCTAATCACCCAATAATTTCAGCTATCATTCAAACATAGGACAAATTGGCTAATCCCTCTGGAAAAAAGGATAAACATGCATTTGGAGAAAACATTCCAATTTCACTAATAGCCTCAATGTTCGGACATCAAATACCAGACTTATGGGAACAAAAAGGCATAAAAAAATTAGGAGATCTGCTTGCAAATAACAAATTATAAAATTTTTCAGAAATCAAACAAAAATATAACATGCCTTCCTCAGAATTCACTCATTATATTATTAAAGAGTTTCTTCAAGATTTTCTCTCTAAGGTTCCCCCCAAAACAGAATCAACTTATTTACTATGTAAAAATACTAATCACAAGATATTTTGGAGTACAAAGTATCTATACAACATCTTTAATAAAGACTACAAATTTCAAAAAAACAAATATATGATAAAATGGGGGAAATCATTAAAACTAAATATAAGCAAGGACCAATGGGAAGATGCAATCAAAAACACCTACTCTAACATTTCCCTACAATTACACGAAACATATTATTAGCTACTAACAAGGTGGTACCTTACACCGAACAGAATTTCTCACTTCGGAGGAAACTCCTTGCCTTTGTGTTGGAGGGTATGTGGAATTAAAGGGAACCTGTCACCCCGTTTTTTGAAGATGAGCTAAAAATACCGTTAAATAGGGGCAGAGCTGGGCGTTACATTAGTGTCTTTGTGTGCCTTTATAACCTACCTAAGCTGCCGAAATACCTTTGTAAAGTCGCCGTTTTCTGCTGTCACTGACGCTGGTCTGGTCATATGGGTGTGGTGACAGCGCTGTTTCTCCCCCAGAAACCTGCTCATCATTACGTTGGTGGCGTAGTGGTGTGCGCATGTCCAAAGCGAAGATCCACTGCCCAGGAGATTCAAAACAGCGCGGTCTTCGCTATTCGCAGTTTACCGGTGGGCGCGGCCATCTTTCCTGTGGCCGCGCGTGCGCAGATGGAGCGCTCTGCTGCCCGGGGCTTCAGGAAAATGGCCGCCGCGATCTCCATCTGCGCACGCGCGGAATCCCGCGGCCATTTTCCTGAAGCCCCGGGCAGCAGAGCGCTCCATCTGCGCACGCGCGGCCACAGGAAAGATGGCCGCGCCCACCGGTAAACGGCGAATAGCGAAGACCGCGCTGTTTTGAATCTCCTGGGCAGTGGATCTTCGCTTTGGACATGCGCACACCACTACGCCACCAACGTAATGATGAGCAGGATTCTGGGGGAGAAACAGCACTGTCACCACACCCATATGACCAGACCAGCGTGAGTGACAGCAGAAAACGGCGACTTTACAAAGGTATTTCGGCAGCTTAGGTAGGTTATAAAGGCACACAAAGACACTAATGTAACGCCCAGCTCTGCCCCTATTTAACGCTATTTTTAGCTCATCTTCAAAAAACGGGGTGACAGGTTCCCTTTAAAGGAGACTTGTTTCATATCTTTTGGTCCTGCCCAAAAATTACAAATCTGTGGAACCAAGTATCCAGATACATAGGCACACTTCTAAACCGGGACTTTGTCAAACAGCACTCCTTTCCATAGATACTGAAAAACTGCATTATTCAATAAGGTTTAACAATTCACCTCTTGTTGATAGTTAAGAACAAAATCGCAGCTATGTGGAAGAGATCAGAAGTTCCGAGTTTCTCTAAAATTGTGGACAATCTAAATTTACACAATTCATTAGACTTTAAATTCTCAATAGCGAACGGATATTTACACAAATACAATAAAAAATGGAACATTAAATTCCAAACCAACAGAATAATCAATAGACTGCAGGAGCTGTTGACGACTTAAATAAATTGATAAATATTAGTTTATAAATACAGTTAAAGAAATTTTTTGGGGGCTCTCAGTTATTTAATCTCTTTTACCTATTTAGGTCAGTGGCCCAAAATTCAAGGTTTAAACTTATGGTTTCTTCTAGGTATGGTATTTACATACCTATTTTACTCTTCCTCTCACAGCACCTCTTCCTCACCCCTCCCTTCCTATTCCCTCCCCAATTTTCCTCAGATATGAAGCATATTACAATCTACTGAAAAATGCTTTGTTAAAGAGTTTCAAAATGTTAATAAAATATTTGGAAAACATGGAAAAGGCGCAATAAAGGTGCGCCAAAAATACAATTGTGATTGGCGTGTATTTGGGGTCTAGCGATGGGGGCGGGACTGGAACAGAGATTGGGGAACTGCTGCTGCTGTGCTCACAGATCGGTCACAGTGCACACAGACAACACACACCACAGGAGCATCGCATTGGCCACCAATGAATTTCTCTTGCTCAGAAGCACCGAGGGGATACACAACCGCTCTACACACCAACTCTGAGGTAAAGCTACCGTGCGGAGTGGTGATCGCTATTTTAGATTAACCCCTTTGGCGCTGATTAGTTGAGCAATAGTTACTGGCCTATCAGTGCCAAAGGGGTTAATCAGCCGAGCTGATGTCGCGATCACCCCATCCATTGTGATTGCTGTGGTTTCATACAGTACCAATCACAGCATGTTAAATTTGATTTTTTTTTCAACTTTATTGTGACATCGCTGTGATTGGCTGGTCAGAATTGATCAGCCAATCACAGCGATCTCCAATGCTGGGCAGCAGTTCAACCACCTGGAGTGACGTATAGAGATGGACTGCTGTCAGAGACAGTAGCCATCTTAACTCCGTCACCGCGCGATGCAGCGCAGGACCAGAAATACCGGCGCCATATACATGTCTTTGCAGAAAGGCAGCTTCTGCAGCGCTGTACATGTACAGTGCATGTCAGGAAGGGATTAAAGGAAGCCTGACAGGTGATACATGCTGCCCAAACCGTAGGAAGCATGCATCAGGGACTGGCTGTTTGTCTGTGAAAAACTGCAGCGTTTCAGAGACCAACATAGTTTTAATATACACACAAATAGGCAGAGACTTGTCAGTCACTGACAGCGAGCGGGGACATGGCGGCAGTGACCCAACTACACTAATAGCGCACAGTGCGGCTCGGTCCCTGTTGGCTTTTAAAAGTATGTTTTCTCTGATGCCGCAGCGTTTCTTAGACAAACATACATGGCTGTTATAGAGCGAGTGGTTGATACATGCTGCCCACAGTTTGATCAGCATAGGACATCTCGGTGGCTCAGTGGTTAGCACTACAGCCTTGCAGACCTGGGTTCAAATCCCACCAAGGACAACATCTGCAAAAGTTAGTATGTTTTCCTTGGGTTTGCATGGATTTCCTCTCACTCTCCGAAGACATACTGATGGGGAAATTAGATTGTGAGCCCTAATGTGGACAGTGATGATAATGTCTGTAAACCATTTTTGAGTTAATATCACTATATTCAGTTGAAACCAGAAGTTTCCATACACTATATAAAAAGACACATATGCATGTTTTTCCTCAATATCTGACATGAAATCAGAACAAACCTTTCCCGTTTTCGGTTCATTAGGGTTACCATAATTATTAATAATTGCCAAATGCCAGAATAATAAGAGATAAAGAATGTTTAAGGCATTTTTATTACTTACTGCAAAATCAAAAGTTTTCATACATTTCATTAGTATTTGGCACCATTGCCCTTAAACTGAATGACTTGGGTCAAACGTTTGGGATATCCTTTCAAAAGCTTACCACATTAAGCTTTGGGCCCATTCCTGGTGTAACTGATCCAGTATATATATAACTGATTGAAAACATATCAATAATTTGTATTGATTAATTGAAGTGTTGAAACCATTAAAAATAACTCTTACTACACATTCCACCCCTGGTTTCAACCACTTTAATTAATTAACCTGCCACTAAATTACTGTATATACTCGAGTATAAGCCGACCCGAGTATAAGCCGACCCCCTTAATTTTGCCACAAAAAAATGGGAAAACTTATTGAATTGAGTATAAGCCTAGGGTGGGAAATGCAGCAGCTACCGGTAAATGTCAAAAGTAAAAATAGATACCAATAAAAGTAAAATTAATTGAGATGAGACATCAGTAGGTTAAGTGTTTTTGAATATCCATATTGAATCAGGAGCCCCATATAATGCTCCATACAGTTCATGATGGGCCCCATAAGATGCTCCATATTAAAATATACCCCATATAATGCTGCACAAAGGTTAATAATGGCCCCATAAGATGCTCCATAGAAACATTTGCCCCATACAATGCTGCATAAAGGTTGATGGCCCCATAAGATGCTCCACACATTATGGCCCCATAAGATGCTCCACACGTTATGGCCCCATGAGATGCTCCATGCATTGTGGCCCCATGAGATGCTCCACACATTAGGGGCCCCATGAGATGCTCCACACATTATGCCCCATAAGATGCTCCTCATATATGCCCCATAAGATGCTCCTCATATATGCCCCATAAGATGCTCCTCATATATGCCCCATAAGATGCTCCATACATTTGCCCCATTTGCTGTTGCTGCGATTAAAATAAAAAAAATCACATACTCACTTCTCTTCGCTCAGGCCCCCGGCTGTTGTGAATTCTGCTTTTGGGTTCTGTTGTGAATTCTGCTCTTGGGCTCCCTCCGGTGGTTGTAAGTGGTAGCGCTGCTGTCTCTGAATCGCAGCATTTATCAGGTGTGTTCACTTTTTGCAATTTTGACTGGGCTATTTAGTCTTGCTTCACCCTTTAGTCAGTGCCAGTTGTACATTGCTCCTGGAGGATTCACATCTCTGCCTGGTCTCTCCTGCTTTGCAGTTCATTTCAACAAAGATAAGTTCTGGCCTTGATTTTTTGCTGTCCACATGCTGTGGCCTTATTGTTCAGTTCTTTTCCATGTTTTTGTCTTGTCCAGCTTGGTCTGTATAAGGATTTGTTTAGCCAAGCTGGTATCTCTGGAGATGCAGATATACCCTCCATATCTTTAGTTAGCTGTGGAGATTTTGTATTTTCTGTGGTGGATATTTTCTAGTGTTTTAATACTGACCGCATAGTACTCTGTCCTATCCTTTCTATTTTGCTAGAAGTGGCCTCCTTTGCTAAATTCTGATTTCAGTCTGTGTATGTTTTTTCCCTCTCCTCTCACAGTCAATATTTGTGGGGGGCTGTCTATCCTTTGGGGATTTTCTCTGAGGCAAGATAGTTTTCCCTTTTCTATCTCTAGGGGTAATTAGTCCTCCGGCTGTGTCGAGATGTCTAGGGAGCGCTAGGTACATTCCACGGCTACTTCTAGTTGCGGTGTTAAGTTCAGGGTCTGCGGTCAGTACAGGTTCCACCTTCTCCAGAGTACGTCTCATGCTGCTCTTAGGCCACCAGATCATAACAGGGTTCCCTCCGGTGGTAGTAGGTGGTAATGCAGTTGTCCCTGGGTTGCAGTCCTGGTCAGGTGTGTCTGCTGATTGCAGTTCTGACTGGGGTATTTAGGTGTGCAGGATTCATTAGTCCTTGCCAGTTGTCAATTGTTGTTGGGAGGTGTTGGACCTCTGCCTGGTTCCTCCTGCCTTTCTGCCAAATCAGCAAAGATAAGTGTCTGGTTTTTTTTTCCTGTGGCACACATGCTGTGTGCTTCACAATTCAGTGCTCTTCTTTGTGTTTTCTTGTCCAGCTTAGACTGTGTCAGTATTTTCTCAGTCTTGTTGGATTCTCTGGAGTGGCAGATATACATTCCATGTCTTTAGTTAGATTGTGGAACTTTTTGTATTATCTGCTGTGGATATTTTTGGAAGGGTTTTAATACTGACCGCCTAGTAATCTGTCCTATCCTTTCCTATTTAGCTAGAGTGGCCTCTTTTGCTAAATCCTGTTTTCTACCTGCGTGTGTCTATTCTTCTCCTACTCACAGGCATTATTTGTGGGGGGCTGCCTATCCTTTGGGGGTCTGCTCTGAGGCAAGATAGCATTCCTATTTCCATCTATAGGGGTATTTAGTCCTCCGGCTGTGTCGAGGTGTCTAGGGTTTGTTAGGCACACCCCACGGCTACTTCTAGTTGCGGTGTTAGTTCAGGATTTGCGGTCAGTACAGGTTCCACCGACTCCAGAGAAAGTTTTCATGTGGCTCCAAGGTCACCAGATCATAACAGTACAACTGGCCCATAATGAGTTAAATGCATCTCAGAAGAAGGGACGAAAGGTGTTGAGCCATTTTTTTTTCTGCAGTCTGTTTTGTCTTTTCTTCCCTCTTTATTTATGGGTGGCTGAGGAGTCTTGTGCCAGCATGGATGTTCAGGAATTAGCTTCTCGTGTAGACCAGCTTGCTGCTAGGGTACAGGGTATTTCTGATTATATTGTTCAGACTCCTGCTTTAGAGCCGAAGATTCCTACTCCTGATTTGTTTTTTGGTGATAGGTCCAAATTTTGGGGTTTTAAAAACAATTGTAAACTGTTTTTTGCTCTGAGACCGCGATCCTCCGGTGACTCCATTCAGCAGGTTAAAATTGTCATCTCCCTGCTGCGTGGCGATCCACAGGATTGGGCATTTTCCCTGGAATCTGGGAATCCGGCCTTGCTTAATGTAGATTCCTTTTTTCAGGCTTTAGGATTATTATATGATGAACCGAATTCTGTGGATCAAGCGGAGAAAACCTTGTTGGCCCTGTCTCAGGGTCAAGAGGCGGCAGAATTGTATTGTCAGAAATTCAGAAAATGGTCTGTGTTGACTAAATGGAATGATGATGCTTTGGCGGCAATTTTCAGAAAGGGTCTTTCTGAATCCGTTAAAGATGTTATGGTGGGGTTTCCCACGCCTTCCGGTCTGAGTGATTCTATGTCTCTGGCCATTCAGATTGATCGGCGCTTGCGGGAGCGTCAAATTGTGCGTGCTGTGGCGTCGTCCTTAGAGCAAAGTCCTGAGCCAATGCAGTGTGATAGGATTTTGTCTAGAACAGAACGACAAGGATTCAGACGTCAGAATAGGTTGTGTTATTATTGTGGCGACGCTTCTCATGTCATTTCAGTCTGCCCTAAGCGGACAAAAAGGATCGCTAGTTCATTTACTATCAGTACTGTACAACCTAAATTTCTGTTATCGGTGTCCTTGATCTGCTCATTGTCAGCATTTTCTGTCATGGCGTTTGTGGATTCAGGCGCCGCCTTGAACTTAATGGATTTTGAGTTTGCCAGGCGTTGTGGTTTTCCCTTGCAGCCTTTGCAGAACCCTATTCCTTTAAGGGGGATTGATGCTACACCTTTGGCTAAAAATAAGCCCCAGTTTTGGACACAGGTGACCATGCACATGGCGCCAGCCCATCAGGAAGATTGTCGATTTCTGGTGTTGCATAATTTGCATGATGTTATCGTGCTGGGTTTTCCGTGGTTGCAGGTACATAATCCTGTGTTGGATTGGAAATCTATGTCTGTGACTAGTTGGGGTTGTCAGGGGGTTCATAATGATGTTCCTTTGATGTCAATCTCCTCTTCTTCCTCTTCTGAAATTCCAGAGTTTTTGTCTGATTTTCAGGATGTATTCGATGAGCCCAAGTCCAGTTCCCTTCCACCGCACAGGGACTGTGATTGTGCTATTGACTTGATTCCAGGCAGTAAGTTTCCTAAGGGCCGACTTTTCAACATGTCTGTGCCTGAACATACCGCCATGCAGAGTTATGTTAAGCTACATAGGAGCGATCTGATGATCGCTGCTATGTAGCAGAGCCAATCAGGCTATGCCAGCTTCTAGCCTCCCATGTTTAAAAAAAAATATGAAATAAATAAAAAAAATATGAAATAAATAAAAAAAATATAAAAGTTTAAATCACCCCCTTTCGCCCCATTCAAAATAAAACAATAAAAATAAAATCAAATATATACATATTTGGTATCGCCGCGTTCAGAATTGCCCGATCTATCAAATAAAAAAACGATTAACCTGATCGCTAAACGGCGTAGCAAGAAAAAAATTAGAAACGCCAAAATTACGTTTTTTTGGTCGCCGTGACATTGCATTAAAATGCAATAACTGGCGATCAAAAGAACGAATCTGCACCAAAATGGTATCACTAAAAATGCCAGCTTGGCACGCAAAAAATAAGCCCTCACCTGTCCCCAGATCATGAAAAATGGAGACGCTACGGGTATCGGAAAATGGCGCAATTTTTTTTTAGTAAAGTTTGGAATTTTTTTTCACCACTTAGATAAAAAATAACCTAGACATGTTTGGTGTCTATGAACTCGTAATGATCTGAACAATCATAATGGCAGGTCAGCTTTAGCATTTAGTGAAGCTAGCAAAAAAGCCAAACAAAAAACACACATGGGATTGCACTTTTTTTGCAATTTCACCGCACTTGGAATTTTCTTCCCATTTTCTAGTACACGACATGGTAAAACCAATGATGTCGATCAAAAGTACAACTCTTCCCGCAAAAATTAAGCCCTCACATGGCCATATTGACGGAAAAATAAAAAAGTTATGGCTCTGGGAAGGAGGGGAGAGAAAAACGAACTCGGAAAAACGGAAAATCCCAAGGTCATGAAGGGGTTAAAGGGAGACAGCATCCTTCCTTTAAATATGGCACTCCTGTACCGGAAAGCATAGTTTCACTGGGGAAAACAACAGGGGGCTTCTCTTCTGCCCTGACAGGACGCGGAACAGTCCTTTTAGTATACGGTGCAAAGGCACCACAAACGCAACAGTTCAGTCTCTTCAATGGCACGCGCCTCGCGCCGCTCCAATAATATCAGGTTCCCTTTCCTGGTCCCGGGTCAGGGGTGACTCTGCGGCCGCAGCAGGCACAGGTTGACTCGGAGAGGCAGGGGTGGCAGGAGGCTGGGAGGCAGGAACATCACGGACACTCGACCGTGCCAAGCTCGAGTCCGCACGTTGTGCTATCTCCTCCTGGGTGCATAGGGCCACCGTGAAATAGCCCCGTGGGCAATGCATTTTGTAGAAGGAGACCCAGTCCCCTTCTTCCAGGGGTCTCCCGAATTTAACATAGGCCGCGTTCACGTAGACCTTATGATGGGTCTCGACCTCGCGAATGAAGCCGTAGCCTCGGCCTGTTTCCACATAAGTAAGCTGGCCATAGGTGCGGTGACCAGCCATAGCGCCACCTCCTGGCTGGCGTAATTCGGCCACACCTCCTTCTCTTTTCTATTTCTGCTCCACTACATTGGCCATGAAGCAAAGTAACAAACTTTATTAGAAACACAATTAAAAACACACACATTTAAAAGACACCAAATGAAAATACCAGGAATCCATGTTATATCACAAGTTAACAGCCAACCATTGGCATATGGTAATATACAAAGAGAAGGTGTGCAATAACTCCATGTGATCCTACTAAGTGGACCCAGTTACCATGAACCACCCCATAACCGCCTTAATATATCTTAGCCAATGCTATTCTGATGTTTAAAGAAAGTGCCGGTCAGAGAACCTGATCCACAGTGGGTTACCTGGTTGCCATCCACTGGTTTTCAGACGTGGGCCGGCCCGCGGGGCTGCGGGGCGGAGAGCGGTGGACGCATGCGCCGATACAAGCAGCGGTGTGAGTACCCGGTCACATGACTGCCAAGTGACATGGGACTTACAGGATATAAGGTGTGGTGGTTTGGGAAACGACACTTCCCCTTGATAAAGCAGCAAGAATAGCAGCGAAACGCGCATCGGGGGTGACGCTCAATCCAGGGATCTCCATGTGGGTAAGATTGTGCTTGTGCTTTGGGAGGGGGATTCTTTGACGCCGGATGGCTTGGTACTCATATTGCTCCTCCGGGCACTCTGCATGTTAGTCCTCACTGTGGATCAGGTTCTCTGACCGGCACTTTATTTAAACATCAGAATAGCATTGGCTAAGATATATTAAGGCGGTTATGGGGTGGTTCATGGTAACTGGGTCCACTTAGTAGGATCACATGGAGTTATTGCACACCTTCTCTTTGTATATTACCATATGCCAATGGTTGGCTGTTAACTTGTGATATAACATGGATTCCTGGTATTTTCATTTGGGGTCTTTTAACCCCTTAACGACCGCCGATACGCCTTTTAACGGCGGCCGCTAAGGGTACTTAAACCACAGCGCCGTTAATTAACGGCGCTGTGGAAAAAGTGAATAGCGCCCCCCAGAGTCGGATTTTCTCTGGGGTCTCGGTTGCCGAGGGTAGCCGAGACCCCAGAGAACATGATTCGGGGTTTTTTTACCGACCCCCGAGTTGCGATCGCCGGTAATTAACCGTTTACCGGCGGTCGCAACAACAACAAAAAAAAACGCGATGTGCCGTTTAATTTCTCTGTCCTCCGATGTGATCGCACATCGGAGGACAGAGAAATAGGGTCCCCGATGGCCCCCAATAGCCCCCCGATACTTACCTACCTCCCCCGGTGCTCCTCGTGGGTCCCCATGGGCGCCGCCATCTTTTTTCCGGGAAAAAATGGCGGGCGCACGCGCAGTATGCCCGCCGCCCGGCACCCGGAAGATCTTTGGGGTCTCGGCTGCCGGGGGTAGCCGAGACCCCAAAGAACATGATCGGGGTCGGTTTGCACCGACCCCTGTTTTGCGATCGCCGGTAATTAACAGTTTACCGGCGACCGCAAAAAAAAAAAAAAAAAGCGATCTGTATTTCTCTGTCCTCTGATGTGATCACACATCAGAGGACAGAGAAATAGGGGGATTCGGGGACCCTAACATACTCACCCGGTGTCCCTGGGTCCTCTTGTCTTCTCCTGCCAGCCGGCTTTTTCCTTAAGGCGGGCGCATGCGCAGTGCGCCCGCCATCTGCTGCCATCTGCCGGCCGGCAGGAGAAGACGAGTTGGGGCTAAAATTAGGGTTAGGGTTAGAGTTAGGGTTAGAGTTAGGGTTAGGGCTAGAGTTAGGGTTAGGGCTAGGGTTAGGGTTGGGGCTAAATTTAGGGTTAGGGTTAGGGCTAGGGTTAGGCTACTTTCACACTAGCGTTTTTTGGCTTCCGTCGCAATGCGTCGGAGAAAAAACGCATCCTGCAAAAGTGCTTGCAGGATGCGTTTTTTCTCCATTGGCTTGCATTAGCGACGCATTAGCGACGGATTGCCACATGTCGCATCCGTCGTGCGACGGATGCGTCGTGCTTTGGCGGACCGTCGGCACAAAAAAAGCTACATGTAACTTTTTTGTGCGACGTGTCCGCCATTTCCGACCGCGCATGCGCGGCCGGAACTCCGCCCCCGCCTCCCCTCACAATGGGGCAGCGGATGCGTTGAAAAAACAGCATCCGCTGCACCCATTGTGCGGCGCTTACAACGCTAGCGTCGGTACGTCGGCCCGGCACACTGCGATGGGCCGAGTACGACGCTAGTGTGAAAGTAGCCTTAGGCTTCTATCACACTTGCGTCGGTACGGGGCGGTCGCAATGCGTCGGCGCGACGTACCGACGCACGTTGTGAAAATTGTGCACAACGTGGGCAGCGGATGCAGTTTTTCAACGCATCCGCTGCCCAGTCTATGTCCTGGGGAGGAGGGGGCAGAGTTACGGCCACGCATGCGCGGAAATGGCGGACGCGACGTACAAAAAAAAGGTTACATTGAACTTTTTTTGTGACAAACGGGGCTAAAGTTATGGTTAGGGTTGGGGCTAAAGTTAGGGTTAGAGTTGGGATTAGGGTTTGGATTAGGATTGGGATTAGGGTTACGTTTGGGATTAGGGTTAGGGGTGTGTTGGATTTAGGGTTTTGATTAGGGTTATGGTTAGGGTTGAGATTAGAGCTGTTTTGGGGTTAGGGTTGTGATTATCGTTAGGGTTGTGATTAGGATTATGGATCGGGTTAAGATTAGGGTTAGGGGTGTGTTGGAGTTAGGGTTGGAGTTATAATTTGGGGGTTTCCACTGTTTAGGTACATCAGGGGGGTCTCCAAACACGACAGCCAATTTTGCGCTAAAAAAGTCAAATGGTGCTCCCTCCCTTCTGAGCTCTGCCGTGCGCCCAAACAGTGGTTTACCCCCACATATGGGGCATCAGCGTACTCGGGATAAATTGGACAACAACTTTTTGGGTCCAATTTCTCCTGTTACCCTTGTGAAAATAAAAACTTGGGGGCTAAAAATCTTTTTTGTGGGAAAAAAAAATATTTTTTTATTTTCACTACTCTGCATTATAAACTTCTGTGAAGCACTTGAGCATTCAAAGTTCTCACCACATATCTAGATAAGTTCCCTAGGGGGTCTAGTTTCCAAAATTTGGTCACTTGTGGGGGGTTTCTACTGTTTAGGTACATCAGGGGCTCTGCAAACGCAACATAACACCCACAGACAATTCTATCAAAGTCTGAATTCCAAAATGGCGCTCCTCTTCCGAGCTCTGCCGTGCACCCAAACAGTGGTTTACCCCCACATATTGGGTACCAGCATACTCAGGACAAATTGGACAACAACTTTTGGGGTCCAATTTCTCCTGTTACCCTTGTGAAAATAAAAACTTGGGGGCTAAAAATCTTTTTTGTGGGAAAAAAAAATATTTTTTTATTTTCACTACTATGCATTATAAACTTCTGTGAAGCACTTGAGCATTCAAAGTTCTCACCACATATCTAGATAAGTTCCTTAGGGGGTATAGTTTCCAAAATTTGGTCACTTGTGGGGGGTTTCTACTGTTTAGGTACATCAGGGGCTCTGCAAACGCAACATAACACCCACAGACAATTCTATCAAAGTCTGAATTCCAAAATG
This sequence comes from Ranitomeya variabilis, assembly GCF_051348905.1. Lineage (NCBI taxonomy): Eukaryota > Metazoa > Chordata > Amphibia > Anura > Dendrobatidae > Ranitomeya > Ranitomeya variabilis. Next base: position 641,240,023 of record NC_135233.1, read on the forward strand.
GCGCTCCTTCCCTTCCGAGCTCTGCCGTGCGCCCAAGCAGTGGTTTACCCCCACATATGGGGTACCAGCATACTCAGGACAAATTGGACAACAACTTTTGGGGTCCAATTTCTCTTGTTACCCTTGTGAAAATAAAAACTTGGGGGCTAAAAAATCTTTATTGTTAAAAAAAATATATTTTTTATTTTCACGACTCTGCATTATAAACTTCTGTGATGCACTTGGGCATTCAAAGTTCTCACTACACATCTAGATAAGTTCCATGGGGGGTCTAGTTTCCAAAATGGGGTCACTTTTGGGGGGTTTCTACTGTTTAGGCACATCAGGGGCTCTCCAAACGCGACATGGCGTCCGATCTCAATTCCAGTCAATTTTGCATTGAAAAGTCAAATGGCGCTCCTTTGCTTCCGAGCTCAGCCATGCACCCAAACAGTGGTTTACCCCCACATACGGGGTGTCGGCGTACTCAAGACAAATTGTACAACAACTTCTGGTGTCCATTTTCTCCTGTTACCCTTGGTAAAATAAAAATTTGGAGGCAAAAAGATCATTTTTGTAGAAAAAATGCGATTTTTTTTATTTTCACGGCTCTACGTTATAAACTTCTGTGAAACACCTGGGGGTTTAAAGTGCTCACCACACATCTAGATAAGTTCCTTAAGGGGTCTAGTTTCCAAAATGGTGTCATTTGTGGGGGGTCTCCACTGTTTAGGCACATCAGCGGCTCTCCAAACGTGACATGGCGTCCGATCTCAATTCCAGCCAATTCTACATTGAAAAAGTAAAACGACACTCCTTCTCTTCCAAGCTCTGCGGTGCGCCCAAACAGTGGTTTACCCCCACATATGGGGTATCGACGTACTCAGGAGAAATTGCACAACAACTTTTGTGGTCTAATTTCTCCTGTTACCCTTGTGAAAATAAAAATTGGGGGGCAAAAAGATCATTTTTGTAAAAAAAATGCGATTTTTTATTTTCACGGCTTTACGTTATAAACTTCTGTGAAGCACTTGGGGCTTCAAAGTGCTCACAGAATATCTAGATAAGTTCCTTAAGGGGTTTAGTTTCCAAAATGGTATCACTTGTGGGGGGTTTCCACTGTTTAGGCACATCAGGGGCTCTCCAAACGCGACATGGCATCCGATCTCAATTCCAGCCAATTCTGCATTGAAAAAGTCAAACGGTGCTCCTTCACTTCCAAGCTCTGCGGTGCGCCCAAACAGTGGTTTACCCCCACATATGGGGTATTGACGTACTCAGGAGAAATTGCACAACAACTTTTGTGGTCTAATTTCTCCTGTTACCCTTGTGAAAATAAGAATTTGTGGGCGAAAAAATCATTTTTGTGAAAACAAATGCGATTTTTTATTTTCACGGCTCTACGTTATAAACTTCTGTGAAGCACTTGGGGGTTCAAAGTGCTCACCACACATCTAGATAAGTTCCTTAAGGGGTCTAGTTTCCAAAATGGTATCACTTGTGGGGGGTTTCCACTGTTTAGGCACATTAGGGGCTCCCGAAACGCGACATGGCGTCTGATCTCAATTCCAGCCAATTCTGCATTGAAACAGTCAAACGGTGCTCCTTCACTTCCAAGCTCTGCGGTGCGCCCAAACAGTGGTTTACCCCCACATATGGGGTATTGACGTACTCAGGAGAAATTGCACAACCACTTTTGTGGTCTAATTTCTCCTGTTACCCTTGTGAAAATAAGAATTTGTGGGCGAAAAAATCATTTTTGTGAAAACAAATGCGATTTTTTATTTTCACGGCTCTACGTTATAAACTTCTGTGAAGCACTTGGGGGTTCAAAGTGCTCACCACACATCTAGATAAGTTCCTTAAGGGGTCTAGTTTCCAAAATGGTATCACTTGTGGGGGGTTTCCACTGTTTAGGCACATTAGGGGCTCCCGAAACGCGACATGGCGTCTGATCTCAATTCCAGCCAATTCTGCATTGAAACAGTCAAACGGTGCTCCTTCACTTCCAAGCTCTGCGGTGCGCCCAAACAGTGGTTTACCTCCACATATGGGGTATCGGTGTACTCAGGAACAATTGCACAACAAAATTTGTGGTTAAATTTCTGTTTTTACACTTGTGAAAATTAAAAAAAATGGTTCTGAAGTAAAATGTTTGCAAAAAAAAGTTAAATGTTCATTTTTTTCTTCCACATTGTTTCAGTTCCTGTGAAGTATGTAAAGGGTTAATAAACTTCTTGAATGTGGTTTTGAGCAGCTTGAGGGGTGCAGTTTTTAGAATGGTGTCACACTTGGTTATTTTCTATCATATAGACCCCTCAAAATGACTTCAAATGAGATGTGGTCCCTAAAAAAAAATGGTGTTGTAAAAATGAGAAATTGCTGGTCAACTTTTAACCCTTATAACTCCCTAACAAAAAAAAAAATTGTTTCCAAAATTGTGCTAATGTAAAGTATACATGTGGGAAATGTTATTTATTAACTATTTTTTGTGACATATCTCTCTGAATTAAGGGCATAAAAATACAAAGTTTGAAAATTGCAAAATTTTAAAAATTTTCGCCATATTTCCATTTTTTTCATAAATAATCGCAAGTAATATCGAAGAAATGTTACCACTAACTTGAAGTACAATATGTCACGAAAAAACAATCTCAGAATCAGTGGGATCCGATAAAGCGTTCCAGAGTTATAACCTCTTAAAGTGACACTGGTCAGAATTGTAAAAATTGGCTCGGTTATTAAGTACCAAATTGGCTCTGTCACTAAGGGGTTAAATGTGTGTGTTTTTAATTGTGTTTCTAATAAAGTTTGTTACTTTGCTATATATACTCCCGTTGTCCTCCTTCATATACATAGGTCTTATTGGGAGTTATGCGCATAGGGGTGGGGACATTGTTCCTGACTACCTGGTTGATTATGAGTCTGGGTTTGAGTGGAGTGTTACTACATTGGCCATTCAGGCCAGCTGATCCGGGGAAGGAAAGGGTCCATCATTAATGTGAGCGGGACATGCGGCTCCCTGGCACGCCTGGGTGTTTGTGACGTGCCTCCCCTCTAACACCAGGCGATCTGTCGTACGCCTCAGGACCTCCGACTCGTCTCTCACAGGTCGGTCGGTTGTGACAGGGGGGAACGATTTGTGTCGGGCTCTGGGAGCGGACGGAGGGGACAGGGTCTTGCTATCTTGGGGCATGGGTCAAGGCTCACCGCCTCGAGTTGGCATCTCCGGTTCATGTCCTCTCCGCGTCCACTGCATCCTTCCGCGGAGGTGGTGTGGACTGATCTCTCTGGAGGTTATTTCGGCTCCGGCTTCGCTTCCGGTTCACACCCCTCTGGAGTTGTCGCTGGTTCCGGTCCCCGCTGAGTTAACAACTTTGGCTCCGGGCGACGAGGTTCCTCCTGGCACAGAAAAGCTGGCTCCGCAAGATGTTCTGGCTCCAGTGAACATGAAGAGGACTGCTCCGCTCGTGATGTCTCTGGCTGCGGGATGATGTGGACTTTGTCGGCTGCCAACTCTGTGCTGAAGAACTCTTTGGGCTCTGGTAAGTGGGGTGCTCTGAGATTTCTTCCCACTGTCCGGCGGGCCGGGTTCTTACGTCCTGCCGCCAACTTCTTCCAATGCGGCCTAGGCCGCCACAGCTGCATACAAGATCCTCTTCTGGGCCCCACCCATTCCAAGGTGGAGTCGCTTCCAGTCGCTCATCCCATTTTTCAAGTCACTTCAGTAGTCGTGGGGGTAGGTTTCTTCGGTGCATCCTCCGGAGGCGTCGCTCAAGGGATCTTTGCACCATTTCAGCGCAGACACACCCACAAAGGGTACAATTCTAGCAATAGTCCTTTTTGGCGCCACGCACTACCATATTGGTCGCCATTTTTGCTGTGTCAGTCCTGAGCAAATTTACAGTCATATCCAGGTTTTCTGCCATCCCCAGGGCATCCGTACCTCCTGAAGTTAGTCAGGTCCAAAACATTTTCTTCTTCATCGCCGCGCTGGCTTCACAGCCATATGGGGCAGTGAGATCCTGCCGACTATGCCAAGTATAGGAAGGGGAAGCCAGGGAGGTAGCTATGGCTGACAGCAGTCCCTGTATCACTCCCTGGACCCCTTCCCGCATAGGAGCATATCTCTCTGTTGCAGTACCTTGTAGCTGTCTTTCTGCGCCATCTGAACTCTACCGGTACAGGGATGTATTCCTCACAGATGGTTCCGCAATAAAGGAGACACACTCTTTTACTCAGCACAGCTTGTTCAAATACAAGCGCTTCAAGTATCACGGTTTCTTCCTTTCTATCCCTTCTCTGTCCTTTCCTTCACTATGCTCAGCCCCAGGTCAGAGCGAATCTTCTGGTCCTGCAGAATCTGTTCCATCCAGAATTCTTGCCTTACATGGGAGAGTCCTACACCATTTCACCTCGGTTCTAAGAACTGCCACCCAGGCAAAGATCTGCCACATCTCGTGTGCACTACCCGTGCTGACCAGACTTCTCTCTTTTGTGGGGACAGACTTCTATGAGCTGCATCCGCAGCGCTTCCTTGCTTCCTCCTAGAGGAACTTCTAGTGTAGCTGTACTATGCTGGGCCCCTTTCTTTAAGTTGCGGAGCACAGTGACTCCTGGCCAAGTAGCCCAGTGAGCTGCAGTGCTGCACGGGCGCCCAGGCCCCGACTGACTAAACCAGGAAACTTACACTGTCGTAATTCCACTGTGCCCCTCCTACTCTAACTATATACTATAGTGCCCCCCTCTAGTGGCCAACTATGGACACTACACCCCTAACACTATACTGGGCCTGGGGACAAATTTTCCCTATAAACTATATGTGCAAGTGCATAGCAAACAAAGGCATTACATAAATATACAGAGCAATATACGGAAGGTATAGCAATGTGGAGTGCCCGCGAGGGCAGTACTGGGCCAGTTCTTAAAGGGGATGTGTCACAGCAGCAGTGACCCGGTCCATGGCCCTGGGCATCCAATAAAAATCAATTAAAGGGGAAAAATAAAGTTTATAAGGGAAATTGTGACGCCACCTGTGGTACTCAGCAATAAAGATGTTAGCCGACGCTGCAGTTCAGATCCTCTGGGGCTGTTGGTGATGCAGCAGAGTTGGCACAGCTCTCCACAGGTAGAGCTAACCCCAGGGCAGGTGTAGTATTTTTATGATGATGGTGGTTGTGGTAGGCCGGGCAGGTGTAGAAAGAACACAAAGGACACAGAAAGGTGCAGTTTCCAATGCTTTACTCACAGTTCTCCAGTCCACAAACATCAACCTGATGCTGTGTTCTCCAGGTCAGGGGTCCAGCAAACTCCCAGGCAATTTGGGATGCACCTTTGCAGGACTCTCGTATGCGTTTCTCTGGCCGTCTCACTACGCTTGCTTCCACTTCTCCTGCCCAGCGCCTAACCCACAAGCCATCAGCCACGAACCTGGTTGGGCGACGTCTTCTCTGTCCCCTGGATTCTATACGGCAGCCTTTTTGGTGAAGTATGGGTGGATGTGGCTGTGCTTCTTGCAAAAGCCACAGCCTCCGGTTTCTTAGTTGAACTTTAAGTATTCCACTAAGTTGGGGCTGGTCTCCTAACTACGACCTGGTCCCTCCACGTCTGGATACGGGCCCCACAGTTGGCTTCTGCACTACCCATGCCCCTAGAACCCCTTCTGTCCTTCTGGGATCTTCCTTCAATTTCTCCCTCTCAATTCTCTTCAAGCTGTCAGCAGCTGCAGACCCTCACGTCTGCTCAGCTCAACTTCTCTCAAAATCTCTTCTCAGACTCCCACTGACAGGGAGCCTCTTTCTGCACGTCTTACTCCATTCTGCTCCTCTCACAATCTGAATAACTTTCTCTCCTAATTAGCTCCTCCCCTACTCTACCCCCCCCAGCCTGGGATGAGGGCTTCCTCCCTAAGGGTACGCCCAGCTGCCCCGACTAAGCTGGTGTGTGTTGGATGTGAGTGTTAGAGTCCTGGGTAGTGCTCTCTCCTTACCTGAGAGTGGGATACCACACCTCTGGGTGAGGTGCAGCATCTCTGTGGCGACTGGACCCCAGGGGCGTCACAAATGCTCTTGTACACGGTGGTAATACACTTTATGTGTAGCAGTACCAACTTGTATGGACACATTAATAACATATACATTGTTTACACTAAAAGGGGGTTGAGGGGAAGAAGGGAACAAAAACATATTTACATCCCCTACATGTATACAGTAGAGATGAGTGAATATTTCAATGTTCGATTCGGACTACGATCGCCAAATTTGCAATATTCGTAGATTAATTTGTTGAATATTCGCCGAACATAACCGACCGTCATTACAGTCAATGGGACGCAAAAACAAATGCATGCACAACACCTTAAAATAGCCCCAAATGCGGCCAAAACACATCAAATGAGAGACAGACACCAGGAAAGTGGCCTCAATTCACCCACAGTACAAATTGCAGCAAGGCACTGCAGCAATCAGCCAGGCATGTGGTATCGGGGACTGGGACAGCATTTACAGCTTTCAATTGAACGTCACAGTAAGGCGAGGTGGGTGATAGATCAGTGTAGGGCCCCTTTGCTGGGAGCCCTGATAACACATGCAACACCTCTACCTGCTTTCATGCTGAGCCACACTCAAGTGGCACAAATATCAGTTTTCTAAACTACCATTGTCAGAAAAATGTAAGGATAGCAACACGGGTAGTTGATTCCAAGCAATTGGAGGCCTACACATTTTCAAAAATTACTGGTAGACACCACAAAAGTGGCATCAATTTCACTACAGTAGAAACAGGATAATAGGGACTGACAGGTCTTCCACTGCATCCAATCCAACAGATGGACACCCAACCAGGAGTGTTCACATTTAACCCCTTAACGACCAGAGGTATTTTTGGTTTTGCATTTTCATTTTTTGCACATCTTCTTCCCAGAGCCATAACTTTTTTTTATTTTTTGGTCAATATGGTCATGTGAGGGCTTGTTATTTGCGGGACGAGCTGTACTTTTGAACAACATCATTGGTTTTACCATGTCCAGTATTAGAAAACGGGAACAAAATTCCAAGTGCGGTGAAATTGCAAAAAAATTGCAATCCCACACTTGTTTTTTGTTTGACTTTTTTTACTAGGTTCACTAAATGCTAAAATTTACCTGTTATTATGACTCTCCAGGTCATTTCGAGTTCAAAGACACTAGTCATGTCTAGGTTCATTTTTATCTAAGTGGTGAAAAAAATTTCCAAAGTTTGTTAAAAAAAAAATAAATTGTGCCATTTTCCGATACCCGTAGCGTCTCCAATTTTTGTGATCTTGGGTTGGGTGAGGGCTTATTTTTTGTGTGCCGAGCTGACGTTTTTAATTATACCATTTTGGTGCAGATACAATCTTTGATGATCACCCATTATTGCATTTATGTTTACTTTTTTTCCTCTCTACGCCGTTTAGCAATCAGGTTAATCCTTTTTTTTATTGCTAGAATGGGAAATTCTGAATGTGGCAATACCAAATATGTGTATATTTGATTTTTTAAATTTTGTTTTATTTTGAATGGAGCGAGAGGGGGTGATTTGAACTTTTAATATTTTTTTATTTTTTTAATATTTTTAAAGACTTTTTTTACTTTTGACTAGACTAGAAGCTGCCATAACCCGATCAGCTCTGCTACATACAGGCGATAATCAGATCGCCTATATGTAGCTGAATTGCTCACTTGCTATGAGCGCCGACCACTGGGCGGCGCTCACAGCAAGTGGGCAGTGACAACCATAGAGGTCTCCAGGAGACCTCTGGTTGTCATGCCAACCCACCCATGACCCGAGATCACGTGACGGGGTCACCGGTGGGCAGATTTCCGGCGCGATTGCCGGAAATGCATGTTAAATGCCGCTGTCAACGTTTGACAGCGGTATTTAATGGGTTAATAGCTTCAGGTGGATCGTAATTCCTCCAACCACCTGTTACGGACAAATTATAGCATAGATGGTCAGCACTCGACCATGTAGAGAAAAGGTGCTAGTGAAAAGGAACCAAAGATTCCGTAAAGTCCAAAAATAGATATAGAATCACTGCACTCAATAGAAAAGTATGCTTTCAAGTGAATAAATTTTATTTACGGTGGTGGATGAAGCGACAGTATTTTTGACGTTTCGGCCGAACTCCGGCCTTTATCACATAGTCGCCTTTAAGGTCACCGAAAGATTATTGGCACCGTTTATTGGGATATCTCAAATTGATGATATACATCCAATTTAGTGGATAATCCAGGAGGGGTTTGCGGCAAGCCAAAGGAGCGCTGTCCTGACTGTGATGATTGAGAAAAAATAGGAGGCGCAGTAGTTTTGCTGGAGCAACAGCGTGCTCGTGCAGTATATGTGTACTGCACTGGAGGAGGAACAGGAGCAGCCAGCCAAAGGAGCGCTGTCCTGACCGTGAACACTGAGTCGGATTGGCGCAGTGGTCCTGCGAGCACAACGGCGTGCTGGCTGCTCCTGTTCCTCCTCCAGTGCAGTACACATATACTGCACGAGCACGCTGTTGCTCCAGCAAAACTACTGCGCCTCCTATTTTTTCTCAATCATCACAGTCAGGACAGCGCTCCTTTGGCTTGCCGCAAACCCCTCCTGGATTATCCACTAAACTGGATGTATATCATCAATTTGAGATATCCCAATAAACGGTGCCAATAATCTTTCGGTGACCTTAAAGACGACTATGTGATAAAGGCCGGAGTTCGGCCGAAACGTCAAAAATACTGTCGCTTCATCCACCACCGTAAATAAAATTTATTCACTTGAAAGCATACTTTTCTATTGAGTGCAGTGATTCTATATCTGTTACGGACAAATGTCAGCTGTTCAAAACAGCTGATATGTGCCGGAAAAGGTGCGGGCTCACCGCCGGTGCCCACACCAAGCAGGGGGAGGCATCCAATGACAAATAAATCTGTCATTGGTTGTTAAGGGGAACAACTGAAGGCCTTACACCACAGAAGTGGCATCAATTTCACAAGAGTAGAAATAATATAATAGGGACCGACGGGTCTTCCACTACGCTCAGTCCAGCAGATGGACACCCAACCAGGAGTGTTCACATTTCCAAAAATTACTGGCAAACACCACAAAAGTGGCATCAATTTCACTATAGTAGAAATAGTATAATAGGGAACAACAGGCCTTCCACTACACCCAATCCAGCAGAAGTTCACCCAACCAGGAGTGTTCACATTTAAGCAAATGAGGGCCTGACACCACCGAAGTGGAATAACTGTCACAAGAATAGAAATAATATAATTGGGACCGAGACGTCTTCCACTACAGCTAACCAAGCTGATGTGGACCAACCATGACTGTTCACATTTTCACAAATTTGTGTTAATATCAGCAGCAGCCACAGAAGCCACACTAAAGATATCACAGAGTGCAGTTAAGTAACATTAATACATCACACTAAAAAATGCAATATCAACTAGTCTGTACAGTCTGTGATTGGGGTGCAAAAGTCCTTGGAGATCCATGACTTTTTCATCGGGATGAAAGTTAGGCAGTCTACACTTCCAGGGGACAGCCGGCTGCGCTTATCCATCAGGACACCACCAGCAGCACTGAAGACACGTTCTGAGAGAACGCTGGCTGCTGGGCAAGAAAAAACCTCCAAGGCGTGTGAGGCGAGCTCAGGCCACTCATCCATTTTGGAATACCAAAATGTGAAAGGGTCCAAACCCTCCCTGATGGTATTTTTATTCAGTTCTAGATACTCCTGCACCATCCTCTGCATTCATTCACCAAGTGTAAGACTTGGACTCTGTTCTGCTGGTGCACGAGTTGGTCTAAAAAAGTGTCAAAGGGCTCACAGAAATTACTTCTTCCACTTCCACCACTGCTGCTGCTAATGTTTTGGCATTGACAAATTGATATGCCAGAGGTTGGAAGTCTAAAGCTGCAATGTGAACAGTGTGCTTCACTGCTGCCTTGGGGAAAAGCTTTCTTGAGGTTGTGTAAAAGTGTGTTTCAATACTCCAGAATTCATGGGTCCCTTTCTAAGGCTAGAATCATCTGGCAAAATTTGGTTTTATAATGTGAATATAACAGAGTAGCAACCCAGTAGTCAGCAGTGTTCCTAATCACAACTATACGGGGATCATGTTGCAGATAGTGCATCAAGAAGGTATTCATATGTCGGGCTCTACCATGAAGTCCAAGCCCATGCTGTGTTTCTGGCTGGGTAACAATGAGGCTTGTTTCCTCCATCCCCTCCTGCCAACCACGAACAACAGAGAGGGGAGGATTATCCTCTTCATCTAACAGTTGCTTGCCCATCAGCTCTTCCTCCTCCAATTGTTCCTCAGATCTTGCACCTTCGATAACAGTTTGTCTGTTATCACCAGCTCCCCAGGATCTCAGTAATTTACCCTCCCTTGGCATCCGCCTGTGTGATGACTTGAACTTAGAGACAATGTTATCCCTTCCGCATCATCCTCTACTTCCTCCTCTTCTTCTGGGACCACCATCTCCTGCAGGCTATTCAAAGTCTGCTCCAGAATACAGTGGGGAAAAACAGCATTTAGTCAGCCACCAATTGTGCAATCTCTTCCACTTAAAAAGATGAGAGAGGCCTGTAATTGACATCATAGGTAGACCACAACTATGAGGTCAAAATGAGAAAACAAATCCAGAAAATCACCCTGTCTGATTTGGCAAGATTTATTTTGCAAATTATAGTAGAAAATAAGTACCGTATATACTCGAGTATAAGCTGAGATTTTCAGCCCATTTATTTAGGCTGAAAGTGTCCCTCTCAGCTTATACTCGAGTCGTTGTCCCAGGGGGTCGGTGGGGGAGCAGGGGCTGTAACATACTCACCTGCTCCTGGCAGGGTCCCTGCATCTCCGATGGTCTTCCTGTGTTCAGCAGTCACGTGGTACCGCTCAATAATGAATAAGTAATTAATACTTACTTTAATGAGCGGTACGATGTGACCGCTGAACAGAGGAAGAAGCTGCCGGCTCCTGGAGACCATCTGACAGTAAAAAGCTGCCAGGGACCGCGCCGGGAGCAGGTGAGTATAACGGGGGGGTGAGCATTGCGCAATATCCACCTGTTCCCGTTCCACCGCTGGTCGTCGCTCCGTCTTCCACATCCTCTGCCTGTGACTGTTCAGGTCAGAGGGCGCGATGACATGTTTAGTGTGCGCCGCCCTCTGCCTGAACAGTCAGAGAGCTGGAAGACAGAGCGGCGCGCAGCGGTGGAATGGGGGTCAGGTGAATATCGCAAGTGCCGGGGGCCTGAGCGATGAGAGGTATGTGATTTTTTATTTTAATCGCAGCAACAGCATATGGAGCATAATCTATGGAGCATTTTATGGGGCATAATCTATGGAGCATCTTATGGGGCATAATCTATGGAGCATCTTATGGGGCATAATCTATGGAGCATCCTATGGGGCATAATCTATGGAGCATCTTATGGGGCATAATCTATGGAGCATTTTATGGGGCATAATCTATGGAGCATCTTATGGGGCATAATCTATGGAGCATCTTATGGGGCATAATCTATGGAGCATTTTATGAGGCCATTAACCTTTATGCCGCATTGTATGGGGCAAATATTTCTATAGAGCATCTTATGGGGCCATTATTAACCTTTGTGTAGCATTATATGAGGCGTATTTTGTATGGAGCATCTTATGGGGCCCATCATAAACTGTATGGAGCATTATATGGGGCTCCTGATTCAATATGGATATTCAAAATCATTTAACCTACTTATGTCTCAATTAATTTTACTTTTATTGGTATCAATTTTTTTTTTTTAAATTTACCAGTAACTGCTGCATTTCCCACCCTAGGCTTATAGTCAAGTCATTAAGTTTTCCCATTTTTTGTGGCAAAATTAGGGGTCTCGGCTTATACTCGGGTCGGCTTATACTCGAGTATATACGGTATTTGGTCATTATTAAAAGTTCATGTCAATATTTTGTTATATATCCTTTGTTGGCAATGACAGAGGTCAAAGATTTTCCGTAAGTCTTCACAAGGTTGGCACACACTGTTGGTGGTATGTTCACCTATTCCTCCATGCAGATATCCTCTAGAGCAGAGATGTTTTGTGCCTGTCGCTGGGCAACATGGACTTTCAACTTCCTCCAAAGATTTTCTATGGAGTTGAGATCTTGAGGCTGGCTAGGCCACTCCAGGACCTTTATATGCTTCTTACAAAGCCACTCCTTTGTTGCCCTGGCGGTGTGCTTGGGATCATTATCATTCTGAAAGACCCATCCACATTTCCTCTTCAATGCCCTTGCTGATAGAAGGTTTGCACTCAAAAGCTCACGATACATGGTCCCATTTATTCTTTCATGTACACGGATCAGTCTTCCTGGTCCCTTTGCAGAGAGACAGCCCCAAAGCATGATGTTGCCACCCCCATACTTAACAGTAGGTATGGTGTTCTTTGGATGCAACTCAGCATTCTGTCTCCTCCAAACATGACGAGTTTTGTTTCTACCAAGCAGTTCTACTTTGGTTTCATCAGACAGACCATAAGACATTCTCCCAATACTCTTCAGGAAAATCTAAATGCTCTCTAGCAAACTTCAGAAGGGCCCGGACATGTACTGGCTTAAGCAGGGGGACCCGTCTGGCACTTCAGGATCTGAGTCCCTGGCGGAATAGTGTGTAACTGATGGTAGCCTTTGTTACAGTGGTCCCAGCTCTATGTAGGTCATTCACTAGGAGCCCCAAATCGAAGGAGTTTATCAGTGGTCTTGTAAGTCATCCATTTTCTTATTATTGCTCCCACAGTTGATTTCATCACACCAAGCTGCTTGCCTATTGCAGATTCAGTCGATTCAGTCTTCTTAGCCTAGTGCAAGGCTACAATTTTGTTTCTGGTGTCCTTCGACAGCTCTTTGGTTTTCACTATAGCGGAGTTTGGAGTGTGACTGTTTGAGGTTGTGTACAGGTGTCTTTTATGCTGATAAGAAATTCAAACAGGTTCCATTACTACAGGTAATGAGTGGAGGACAGAGGAACCCCTTAAAGAAGAAGTTACAGGTCTGTGAGAGCCAGAAATCTTGCATGTTTTAGGTGACTAAATACTTATTTTCCACCATAATTTGCAAAATAAAGGTGATTTTCTGGATTTGTTTTCACATTTTGACTCTCATAGTTGTGGTCTACCTATGATGTCAATTACAGGCCTTGCTCTTCTTTTTAAGTGGGAGAACTTGCACAATTGGTGGCTGACTAAATACTTTTTTTCCCCACTGTATAGATGACCGGAATAATGATTCTGATGACAGTGTCATCAACGCTAACCATCTTAGTAGTCATTTCAAAACTGTGCAGAAGGGTGCAGAGGTCCTTAATTTGTGCCCACTATGTAAACCTGATATGCGCCACGTCCATACTGCATTGGCCCAGGTTATACAACATTACATATTGCGTCAGGGCTTGTTGCAGCTGCCACAGTCGCTGCAACATGTGCAGAGTGGAATTCCACCATGTCGGCACATCGCATATCAACCTGTTAACTGGCATGGACAAAGACCTCTGTGTCAATGCAAGTCGATGTCCTGAGGGGTGCGACAGGCTGAAATGAGCACACAGCTTACGTGCTTTCTGGAGCAGCTCACCCAGGCCAGGATAGTGGCAGAGAAAACGCTGTACCCCCAGGTTGAGGACGTGAGCCATGCAAGGCACGTGTGTTTTTGCCTCGCCGTAGGGCCACCACCAGGTTCACATAGTTATCAGACACGGCCTTCCCTGGATGCAGGTTCAGCGGAGACAGCCATTGATCAAACTCAGCCTGGAGAGCTGTCCACAACTCTTCAGCTGTATAACTGCGATCTCCAAGGCATATCAATTTTAATACTGCCTGATTGCGGTGAGCCCTGGCTGCGCAGTACGGAGGTGGTGGGGATTCGCTCTGCACTGTTGGAACGCATGTCTCGTTAAGGCAGAGGTTGAGGGCGCAGGTGGGGGCCCTACAGGAGATAGAGGAGGCAGAAGCAGTGGAGGAAGTGTTAAATGTGGAGGTTTGTCCTGCAAGCCTTGGGGATTCCAAGACTTGTGGAGCAGCGCCTGTCCCCACAGCCACCAGAGTCACCCAGTGCCCATTCAGCAAGATGTAATGCCCTTGGCCAGGCTTACTTGTCCAAGTGTCTGTGATGAAATGCACCCTGGCAGACAGAGATTTAGTCAAGGAACGGGTGATGTCTGCACCATGCTGGTGTAGCGCAGGCATAGCTTTCTTTGAAAAGTAATGGTGACTGGGCAATTGGTTCTGGGGGGACTGCGACAGCCATCAGCTTTTGGAAGCCGTTTGTATCTACCAGGCGGAAAGGCAGCATTTCCATGGCCAACAGATTGGAGGTGGTGGAGTTCAACCTCTTAGCTTTGTCACGCGTAGGAAGAAACAATCTTTTACTTGATCACAACTGCTGAACTATGGGCCGGTTGCAGTGCTGAGAAAGGGCGGAGTACGGTGAACCAGATAAACTGCTGGACCGTGAGAGAGGTGGAGATGTTATGGTGGATTGAGAAATTATTGGTGTGCTTGTTCTCTGATATCGGTCAAAAACAGCAGGAATGTCTGCTTCCATTACAGCTGATGGTGGGCTCTCAGTCAGCGTGACTGGAGCGGTTAAAGAACCCGAGGTTCTGCAGTCAAAGAGCTGCGTCTCAATAGTTGGCATGGTAACAGGGGAGGAGAAAGAAGCAGCAGATGCCATTGATGGGGCAGCAGATGGTTGTTGAGGTCCACTAGTCCTCATTTTTGCACAGTGGGATTCCAACAGTAAAGCATGTTGATTGTGCATGTGAGGCTTCATACATGTAGTAGTCAAATTACTGCACTTTTTACCTCGACTCAGGTTTTTTTTGCAAAGCTGGCAGATTACGTGAGTTAGCTCATTCTTTACAGTGTCAAAAAAGGCCCAGGCTAGGCAACCCTTGCTACCCGTGAGCTGCAGACCTGTGGACGCTGCTGGTCACAGGCACAGTTGTGGCTAAGCATGCATTGCTCATCGTGGTTGAATCACTACGTGTCTGCGAGGTATGGCGCAATCTAACCTCGTCTTCCTCCTCAGACCTACTCAGCTGTGTGCCTCTATGTTCACGCCAACTGGGATCTAACACCTCATCATCATCATCCTGTGTGTTATCACATTCCTCGTCCTTGGAGTCACCCTCCTCTTCTTGCCCTGACATCACAGTACAGTCCACATGAGCCTCAGATATCTGAGTCTCATCAGGATCACCTCCCCCACAGGGGTTAACGTCTGATGACGAGGGTCAGGATGCTGTTCAGACCCTACTTCATCCTGCCCTGGATGCAAGCTTAAAAAATTTTGCGCATCAGTGCAGATTTCCTCCTCTTGACTCTGCGAAGCTTTTGAGTACACTTCTGATGACCATGGCATAGAATCTGTGAACAGCTCTTCAAACTCACCCATCTGTTGTTCCGTACAGTCAGTTGTACGGTTGGAGAGTTGGGATGCGGGGGGGGAGCAAGGGGAATTTGGGTGCCACCTCTGTGGACTCTACTGGGTGTGATGTTGAGGTGGAGGAAGAGGAGGAGAGGCCACTAGAAGCTGCGCTTGCCATCCACTCGAGTATCTTTCTGGGCATCAACGACAAGGCAAACTGCTGTGCGTCTGCCAAAGAAAGGTAGCGGTGTAGCCTGTCCAGTAACAGAAGTTGTCAGTTGTGTTTGCATAGGTCGCTTCACTAGTTCTTTCACAAACATTACCACCTACCCCACGTACACCTTGAACATCAAGCCTAATTCCCCTTCCACCACGGCCTCACTTTTTCCCAGTCATGTTGCTCAGATAGTGTGGTAGGAGTACAGTATTAGCAACAAAATTAGATTTTAAACTCTGCACCACCTCTGCAAACAGCTGAATTTCAGCTACATTAAATTCCAAGTTGAAACATGGCGTGCTGTATCGTGTTAGTCACAGAAAAAAGAATTGTGTGGATGAGGCCTGTATGACAAAGAAGTTATGCTACAATTTGAAAGTCAGGTCCCTTATTGTATGACACTAAGAACAGAATAATTATTGCGTGGCCTATGGATCAGGCCTCTATAGCACACTAGATGCTACAAACTATTTTAAAGTCAGGTCTCCTACTGTATGACACTACAGTGGGATTAATGTGGTCTTGCTTCCAACACATTTAGGAGGACGTAATGGCACAGTGAATATAAAAAAACATAGAGTAGGACTGCCCCATTATGAGAATGCCTTGGCGTGGCGGGGTGGCTCAAAGAATTGATCAATTGTTTGCTAAATATCTCATTTTGAAATACAGTTAGAAATCAATATGTGCATGTGCACTTTATGTATTGCGTTCTGACCATAAGCAGCGCTGGCTTCTCCCCTTTTTTTTTTTATATTGGTTTGTGGCTGACCACCACTGTTGCCGTGCGTGCAGGGTTATGCACACCATTCTTTCTGCGTTCATTGTGATTGATCTAGGCTGCCACATACAGCAGCCTTGCCCTGCCCTAGGCTCTGTTTGATTATGCACCTGTGTCTGGGCCTGTCTCACCCTTTATCTGTGGTGCTGGTTAGGCTGTGTGGATGTAGGATGGGTAATGTCAATATGTGCACTTTATGTATTGCGTTCTGACCATAATCAGCGCTGGCTTCTCCCCCTTTTTTTAATGACACTAGGAACACAAGCATTTTTTTGTGGCCTATGGATCAGGCCTCTAAAACACACTAGATGCTACAAACAATTTGAAAGTCAGGTCCCCTATTGTATGACACTAGGAACAGAATAATTTTTTGTGGCCTATGGATCAGGCTTCTATAACACACTAGATTCTAGATTCTACAAACTATTTTAAAGGTAAGGGAGAGATGGATAAAGTCAGCTCACCAGTCTTCATTAGATTCCAACGCACAGAGCCGCCCTGATGAAAGGCGTAGTCAAATTGCAAGCAGAAAAAAGAGTTGTCTCCAGCATAGAAATTCATATGAATAAAACTTCACTTTTATATATACCTTTGTTAACCCCTTCCCGACATTTGACGTACTATCCCGTCGAGGTGGGGTGGGCCCGTATGACCGCCGACGGGATAGTACGTCATAGCCGATCGGCCGCGCTCACGGGGGGAGCGCGGCCGATCGCGGCCGGGTGTCGGCTGCATATCGCAGCTGACATCCGGCACTATGTGCCAGGAGCGGTCACGGACCGCCCCCGGCACATTAACCCCCGGCACACCGCGATCAAACATGATCGCGATGTGCCGGCGATGCAGGGAAGCATCGCGCAGGGAGAGGGCTCCCTGCGGGCTTCCCTGAGCCCCCCGCAGCAACGCGATGTGATCGCGTTGCTGCGAGGGTCTTACCTCCCTCCCTGCCTGCTCCAGACCCGGATCCAAGATGGCCGCGGATCCGGGTCCTGCAGGGAGGGAGGTGGCTTCACAGACGCCTGCTCAGAGCAGGCACTGTGAAGCAGCCTGCACTTCTCTCAGATCGGTGATCTGTCAGAGTGCTATGCAAACTGACAGATCACCGATCTGTATTGTCCCCCCCTGGGGCAAAGTAAAAAAGTAAAAAAAAAATTTTCCAAATGTGTAAAAAAAAATAAAAAAAAATATTCCAAAATAATGAAAAAAAAATATATATATTATTCCCATAAATACATTTCTTTATCTAAATAAAAAAAACAAAACAATAAAAGTACACATATTTAGTATCGCCACGTCCGTAACGACCCAACCTATAAAACTGCCACACTAGTTAACCCCTTCAGTAAACACCGTAAGAAAAAAAAAAAAAAAACGAGGCAAAAAACAACGCTTTATTACCATACCGCCGAACAAAAAGTGGAATAACACGCGATCAAAAAGACTGATATAAATATCCATGGTACCGCTGAAAACGTCATCTTGTCCCGCAAAAAACAAGCCGCCATACAGCATCATCAGGAAAAAAATAAAAAAGTTATAGTCCTGAGAATAAAGCGATACCAAAATAATTATTTTTTCTATAAAATAGTTTTTATCGTATAAAAGCGCCAAAACATAAAAAAAATGATATAAATGAGATATCGCTGTAATCATACTGACCTGACGAATAAAACTGCTTTATCAATTTTACCAAACCCGGAACGGTATAAACGCCTCTCCCAAAAGAAATTCATGAATAGCAGGTTTTTGGTCATTCTGCCTCACAAAAATCGGAATAAAAAGCGATCAAAAACGGTCACGTGTCCGAAAATGTTACCAATAAAAACGTCAACTCGTCCCGCAAAAAACAAGACCTCACATGACTCTGTGGAGCAAATGTGGAAAAATTATAGGTCTCAAAATGTGGAGACGCAAAAACTTTTTTGCTATAAAAAGCGTCGCTGGTTTCACACTTGCGTTTTTGTCTGCAGCGTTTTTTGCACAAAAAAACGCATGCGTTTTTTCCCTATATTTAACATTGAAAACGCATGCGGTTTTTTTGTACGCGTTTGGTCGCGTTTTCAAACGCATGCGGGTTTTTTCTGCATGCGTTCATTTTCAGAAATACAACCTGCAGTATTTTCTTGCGTTTTTAAGCACATGCGTTTGTTTGCGTTAAAAACGCATGCATTTTTATCGAAAAAAAAACAGAAAACACACTGAAAAGCCACCCACCATCAAGGTGATAAAGGGATCCAAACCCTAACCCTAACTCTACCCCTAACCTCACCCCTAACCGTTTAATGAACATTTTCTGACAGTCATAGTGCCACGTATTTCAGTGCCACGTATTTCAGTGCCACGTATTTCAGTGCCACGTATTTCAGTGCCATGTATTTCAGTGCCACGTATCACGTATTTCAGTGCCACGTGTTTCAGTGCCACGTATTTCAGTGCCACGTATCACGTATTTCAGTGCCACATATTTTAGTACCACGTATTTCAGTTGCACGTATTTCAGTGCCACGTATTTCAGTGCCACGTATTTCAGTGCCACGTATCACGTATTTCAGTGCCACGTGTTTCAGTGCCACGTGTTTCAGTGCCACGTATCACATATTTCAGTGCCACGTATTTCAGTGCCACGTATTTCAGTGCCACGTATTTCAGTGCCACGTATTTCAGTGCCACGTATTTAAGTGCCACATATCACATATTTCAGTGCCACTTATTTAAGTGCCACGTATTTCAGTGCCACGTATTTCAGTGCCACGTATTTCAGTGCCACGTATTTCAGTGCCACGTGTTTCAGTGCCACGTATCACGTATTTCAGTGCCACGTATTTCAGTGCCACGTATTTCAGTGCCACGTATTTCAGTGCCACGTATTTCAGTGCCACGTATTTAAGTGCCACATATCACATATTTCAGTGCCACTTATTTAAGTGCCACGTATTTCAGTGCCACGTATTTCAGTGCCACGTATTTCAGTGCCACGTATTTAAGTGCCACATATCACATATTTCAGTGCCACTTATTTAAGTGCCACGTATTTCAGTGCCACGTATTTCAGTGCCACGTATTTCAGTGCCACGTATTTCAGTGCCACGTGTTTCAGTGCCACGTATTTAAGTGCCACGTATCACGTATTTCAGTGCCACGTATTTCAGTGCCACGTATTTCAGTGCCACGTATTTCAGTGCCACGTATTTCAGTCACGTTTAGGGTTAGGGTTAGGGGTAGGGTTAGGGTTAGGGCTAGGGTTGGAGGTAAAGTTAGGGTTGGGGCTAAAGTTAGGGTTGGGGCTAAAGTTAGGGTTAGGGTTTGGATTACATTTACGTTTGGATTAGGGTTGGGATTAGAATTATGGGTGTGTCAGGGCTAGGGGTGTGGTTAGGGTTACCGTTGGGATTAGGGTTAGGGGTGTGTTTGGGTTAGGGTTTCAGGTAGAATTGGGGGGTTTCCACTGTCCAGGCACATCAGGGGCTCTCCAAGCGCGACATGGCGTCCAATCTCAATTCCAGCCAATTCTGCGTTGAAAAAGTAAAACAGTGCTCCTTCCCTTCCGAGCTCTCCCGTGCGCCCAAAAAGGGGTTTACCCCAACATATGTGTTATCAGCGTACTCAGGACAAATTGAACAACAACTTCTGGGGTCCAAGTTCTCTTGTTATCCTTAGGAAAATAAAAATTTGGGGGGCTAAAAATCATTTTTGTGGGAAAAAAAAGATGTTTTATTTTCACGGCTCTGCATTATAAACTGTAGTGAAACACTTGGGGGTTCAAAGTTCTCACAACACATCTAGATAAGTTCCTTGGGAGGTCTAGTTTCCAATATGGGGTCACTTGTGGGGGGTTTGTACTGTTTGGGTACATCAGGGGCTCTGCAAATGCAACGTGACGCCTGCAGACCAATCCATTTAAGGCTGCATTCCAAATGGCGCTCCTTCCCTTCCGAGCTCTGTCATGCGCCCAAACAGTGGTTCCCCCTCACATATGGGGTATCAGCATACTCAGGACAAATTGGAAAACAAATTTTGGGGTCCAATTTATTCTGTTACCCTTGTAAAAATACAAAGCTGGGGGCTAAAAAATCATTTTTGAGAAAAAAAAAAAAAATTATTTTCACGGCTCTGCGTTATAATCTGTAGTGAAACACTTGGGGGTTCAAAGCTCTCAAAACACATCTAGATAAGTTCCTTAGGGGGTCTACTTTCCAAAATGGTGTCACTTGTAGGGAGTTTCAATGTTTAGGCACATCAGGGGCTCTCCAAACGCAACATGGCGTCCCATCTCAATTCCAGTCAATTTTGCATTGAAAAGTCAAATGGCGCTCCTTCCCTTCCAAGCTCTGCCATGCGCCCAAACAATGGTTTACACCCACATATGGGGTATCAGCGTACTCAGGACAAATTGCACAACATTTTTTGGGGTCCAATTTCTTCTCTTACCCTTGGGAAAATAAAAAATTGGGGGCAAAAAGATCATTTTTGTGAAAAAATATGATTTTTTATTTTTACGGCTCTGCATTATAAACTTCTGTGAAGCACTTGGTGGGTCAAAGTGCTCACCACACATCTAGATAAGTTCCTTAGGGGGTCTACTTTCCAAAATGGTGTCACTTGTAGGGAGTTTCAATGTTTAGGCACATCAGGGGCTCTCCAAACGCAACATGGCGTCCCATCTCAATTCCAGTCAATTTTGCATTGAAAAGTCAAATGGCGCTCCTTCCCTTCCAAGCTCTGCCATGCGCCCAAACAATGGTTTACACCCACATATGGGGTATCAGCGTACTCAGGACAAATTGCACAACATTTTTTGGGGTCCAATTTCTTCTCTTACCCTTGGGGAAAATAAAAAATTGGGGGCGAAAAGATCATTTTTGTGAAAAAATGATTTTTTATTTTTACGGCTCTGCATTATAAACTTCTGTGAAGCACTTGGTGGGTCAAAGTGCTCACCACACATCTAGATAAGTTCCTTAGGGGGTCTACTTTCCAAAATGGTGTCACTTGTAGGGAGTTTCAATGTTTAGGCACATCAGGGGCTCTCCAAACGCAACATGGCGTCCCATCTCAATTCCAGTCAATTTTGCATTGAAAAGTCAAATGGCGCTCCTTCCCTTCCAAGCTCTGCCATGCGCCCAAACAATGGTTTACACCCACATATGGGGTATCAGCGTACTCAGGACAAATTGCACAACATTTTTTGGGGTCCAATTTCTTCTCTTACCCTTGGGAAAATAAAAAATTGGGGGCGAAAAGATCATTTTTGTGAAAAAATATGATTTTTTATTTTTACGGCTCTGCATTATAAACTTCTGTGAAGCACTTGGTGGGTCAAAGTGCTCACCACACATCTAGATAAGTTCCTTAGGGGGTCTACTTTCCAAAATGGTGTCACTTGTAGGGAGTTTCAATGTTTAGGCACATCAGGGGCTCTCCAAACGCAACATGGCGTCCCATCTCAATTCCAGTCAATTTTGCATTGAAAAGTCAAATGGCGCTCCTTCCCTTCCAAGCTCTGCCATGCGCCCAAACAATGGTTTACACCCACATATGGGGTATCAGCGTACTCAGGACAAATTGCACAACATTTTTTGGGGTCCAATTTCTTCTCTTACCCTTGGGGAAAATAAAAAATTGGGGGCGAAAAGATCATTTTTGTGAAAAAATATGATTTTTTATTTTTACGGCTCTGCATTATAAACTTCTGTGAAGCACTTGGTGGGTCAAAGTGCTCACCACACATCTAGATAAGTTCCTTAGGGGGTCTACTTTCCAAAATGGTGTCACTTGTAGGGAGTTTCAATGTTTAGGCACATCAGGGGCTCTCCAAACGCAACATGGCGTCCCATCTCAATTCCAGTCAATTTTGCATTGAAAAGTCAAATGGCGCTCCTTCCCTTCCAAGCTCTGCCATGCGCCCAAACAATGGTTTACACCCACATATGGGGTATCAGCGTACTCAGGACAAATTGCACAACATTTTTTGGGGTCCAATTTCTTCTCTTACCCTTGGGAAAATAAAAAATTGGGGGCGAAAAGATCATTTTTGTGAAAAAATATGATTTTTTATTTTTACGGCTCTGCATTATAAACTTCTGTGAAGCACTTGGTGGGTCAAAGTGCTCACCACACATCTAGATAAGTTCCTTAGGGGGTCTACTTTCCAAAATGGTGTCACTTGTAGGGAGTTTCAATGTTTAGGCACATCAGGGGCTCTCCAAACGCAACATGGCGTCCCATCTCAATTCCAGTCAATTTTGCATTGAAAAGTCAAATGGCGCTCCTTCCCTTCCAAGCTCTGCCATGCGCCCAAACAATGGTTTACACCCACATATGGGGTATCAGCGTACTCAGGACAAATTGCACAACATTTCTTGGGGTCCAATTTCTTCTCTTACCCTTGGGGAAAATAAAAAATTGGGGGCGAAAAGATCATTTTTGTGAAAAAATATGATTTTTTATTTTTACGGCTCTGCATTATAAACTTCTGTGAAGCACTTGGTGGGTCAAAGTGCTCACCACACATCTAGATAAGTTCCTTAGGGGGTCTACTTTCCAAAATGGTGTCACTTGTAGGGAGTTTCAATGTTTAGGCACATCAGGGGCTCTCCAAACGCAACATGGCGTCCCATCTCAATTCCAGTCAATTTTGCATTGAAAAGTCAAATGGCGCTCCTTCCCTTCCAAGCTCTGCCATGCGCCTAAACAATGGTTTACACCCACATATGGGGTATCATCGTACTCAGGACAAATTGTACAACAACTTTGGGGGTCCATTTTCTCCTGTTACCCTTGGTAAAATAAAACAAATTGGAGCTGAAATAAATTTTGTGTGAAAAAAAGTTAAATGTTCATTTTTATTTAAACATTCCAAAAATTCCTGTGAAACACCTGAAGGGTTAATAAACTTCTTGAATGTGGTTTTGAGCACCTTGAGGGGTGCAGTTTTTAGAATGGTGTCACACTTGAGTATTTTCTATCATATAGACCCCTCAAAATGACTTAAAATGAGATGTGGTCCCTAAAAAAAAATGGTGTTGTAAAAATGAGAAATTGCTGGTCAACTTTTAACCCTTATAACTCCGTCACAAAAAAAAATTTTGGTTCCAAAATTGTACTGATGTAAAGTAGACATGTGGGAAATGTTACTTATTAAGTATTTTGCGTGACATATGTCTGTGATTTAAGGGCACAAAAATTCAAAGTTGGAAAATTGCAAAATTTTCAAAATTTTCGCCAAATTTCCATTTTTTTCACAAATAAACGCAAGTTTTATCGAATAAATTTTACCTTTAACATGAAGTACAATATGTCACGAGAAAACAATGTCAGAATCGCCAAGATCCGTCAAAGCGTTCCAGAGTTATAGCCTCATAAAGGGACAGTGGTCAGAATTGTAAAAATTGGCCCGGTCATTAACGTGCAAACCACCCTTGGGGGGTGAAGGGGTTAAAAACATGGTCTCAGGCTTGTACAAGTTGTGGGGTCCCTGGTAACCTACCAACGTGTTTCGGCCTATGAGGTCTTACTCATGGTATGAATACGGTCCCTCATCATGATAGTTATATACAGATCAACAAAGAAGTGACAAGTGCAATCGTTAATTTCTTTAAACAGACAGGTGAAAACTCCCTGCCATGTTAACCCTTGTAAAGACAGCACAAAGTGATATCACACAAAAAAAAGCAAAAAAAAAGAAAGAAAGCTCTAAACAAATGTGAAGTTTTATTCATATGAGTTTCTACTTTGGAGACAACCCTTTTTTCTGCTTGCAATTTGACTAAGCCTTTGATCAGGGCGGCTCCGTGCGTGGATGGAACTTGGAATCTAATGAAGACTGGTAAGCTGACTTTATTCATCTCCCCCTTACCTTACTATTTGACTTATTCTGATCTTATTGTGCTCCCTACCTTTTTTGGATATACCGTATATACTCGAGTATAAGCCGAGATTTTCAGCCCAAATTTTTGGGCTGAAAGTGCCCCCTCGGCTTATACTCGAGTCACGGTCGGCGGGTGAGGGGGGAGAGGGCGCTGAGGCATACTCACCTAGTCCCGGCGCTCCTGTCGCTCCCCCTGCCCATCCCACTGTCTTCGGTGCCGCAGCTCTTCCCCTGTTCAGCGGTCACATGGGACCGCTCATTAGAGAAATGAATAGGCTGCTCCACCTCCCATAGGGGCGGAGCCGCATAATTCATTTCTCTAATCAGCGGTGCCGGTGACCGCTGACAGAGGAAGAGGCTGCGGCACCCGGAGACCAGCTGTCCGGGGGAAGGAGCGGGACGCCGGGAGCAGGTAAGTATGTCATATTCACCTGTCCGCGTTCCACCCGCCGGGCGCCGCTCTGTCTTCGCGTCCTCTTGCTCTGACTGTGCAGGTCAGAGGGCGCGATGACGCATATAGTGTGCGCGCCGCCCTCTGCCTGATCAGTCAGTGCGGAGAGACGCCGGGACGGGACGCTGAGGAGCTGCAAGCAAGAGAGGTGAGTATGTGTTTTTTTTTTTATTGCAGCAGCAGCAGCAGCAGCAGCAGCAATGGCACAGCTTTATGTGGAGTATCTATGGGGCAATGGTGCAGAGCACTATATATATAAGGCACAGCTTTATGTGGAGCATCTATGGGGCAACGGTGCAGAGCATTATATATAAGGCACAACTTTGTGTGGAGCATCTATGGGGCAACGGTGCAGAGCACTATATATAAGGCACAGCTTTATGTGGAGCATCTATGGGGCAACGGTGCAGAGCACTATATATAAGGCACAGCTTTATGTGGAGCATCTATGGGGCCATAATCAAAGGTCAAAGGTGCAGAGCATTATATATAAGGCACAGCTTTATGTGGAGCATCTATGGGGCAACGGTGCAGAGCACTATATATAAGGCACAGATTTATGTGGAGCTTCTATGGGGCAAAGGTGCAGAGCACTATATATAAGGCACAGCTTTATGTGGAGCATCTATGGGGCAACGGTGCAGAGCACTATATATAAGGCACAGCTTTATGTGGAGTATCTATGGGGCAACGGTGCAGAGCACTATATATAAGGCACAGCTTTATGTGGAGCATCTATGGGGCAACAGTGCAGAGCATTATATATAAGGCACAGCTTTATGTGGAGCATCTATGGGGCAACGGTGCAGAGCACTATATATAAGGCACAGCTTTATGTGGAGCATCTATGGGGCAACGGTGCAGAGCACTATATATAAGGCACAGCTTTATGTGGAGCATCTATGGGGCAACGGTGCAGAGCACTATATATAAGGCACAGCTTTATGTGGAGCATCTATGGGGCAACGGTGCAGAGCACTATATATAAGGCACAGCTTTATGTGGAGCATCTATGGGGCAATGGTGCAGAGCACTATATATAAGGCACAGCTTTATGTGGAGCATCTATGGGGCCATAATCAAAGGTCAAAGGTGCAGAGCATTATATATGGCACAGCTATCTATGGGGCCATAATCAAAGGTGCAGAGCATTATATATAAGGCACAGCTTTATGTGGAGCATCTATGGGCCAACGGTGCAGAGCACTATATATAAGGCACAGATTTATGTGGAGCATCTATGGGGCAAAGGTGCAGAGCACTATATATAAGGCACAGCTTTATGTGGAGCATCTATGGGGCAACGGTGCAGAGCACTATATATAAGGCACAGCTTTATGTGGAGTATCTATGGGGCAACGATGCAGAGCACTATATGTAAGGCACAGCTTTATGTGGAGCATCTATGGGGCAATGGTGCAGAGCACTATATATAAGGCACAGCTTTATGTGGAGCATCTATGGGGCAACGTTGCAGAGCACTATATATAAGGCACAGCTTTATGTGGAGTATCTATGGGGCAACGGTGCAGAGCACTATATATAAGGCACAGCTTTATGTGGAGCATCTATGGGGCAACGGTGCAGAGCACTATATATAAGGCACAGATTTATGTGGAGCATCTATGGGGCAAAGGTGCAGAGCACGATATATAAGGCACAGATTTATGTGGAGCATCTATGGGGAAAAGTTGCAGAGCACTATATATAAGGCACAGCTTTATGTGGAGCATCTATGGGGCAACGGTGCAGAGCACTATATATAAGGCACAGCTTTATGTGGCGCATCTATAGGGCAACGGTGCAGAGCACTATATATAAGGCACAGCTTTATGTGGAGCATCTATGGGGCAACGGTGCAGAGCACTATATATAAGGCACAGCTTTATGTGGAGCATCTATGGGGCAACGGTGCAGAGCACTATATATAAGGCACAGCTTTATGTGGAGCATCTATGGGGCAACGGTGCAGAGCACTATATATAAGGCACAGCTTTATGTGGATCATCTATGGGGCCATAATCAAAGGTCAAAGGTGCAGAGCATTATATATGGCACAGCTATCTATGGGGCCATAATCAAAGGTGCAGAGCATTATATATGGCACAGCTATCTATGGGGCCATAATCAAAGGTGCAGAGCATTATATATGGCACAGCTATCTATGGGGCCATAATCAAAGGTGCAGAGCATTATATATGGCACAGCTATCTATGGGGCCATAATCAAAGGTGCAGAACATTATATATGGCACAGCTATCTATGGGGCCATAATCAAAGGTGCAGAGCATTTTATATGGCACAGCTATCTATGGGGCCATAATCAAAGGTGCAGAGCATTGTATATGGCACAGCTTTCTATGGAGCATCTATGGGGCCATAATGAACGGTGCAGAGCATTATATATGGCACAGCTTTATGTGGAGCATCTATGGGGCCATAATGAACGGTTCAGAGCATTATATGTGGCACAGCTTTATGTGGAGCATCTATGGGGCCATAATGAATGGTATGGAGCATCTATTTTTAATTTTGAAATTCACCGGTAGCTGCTGCATTTTCCACCCTAGGCTTATACTCGAGTCAATAAGTTTCCCCAGTTTTTTGTGGCAAAATTAGGGGGGTCGGCTTATACTCGGGTCGGCTTATACTCGAGTATATACGGTAATTTTTTTTTTCACATTTGTACATTCTTATATAGACTGGAAATAACTGGTGCAGTGACTTTTGATATGGACAGACATTGTCTCAGTAAATTTTCCTCAATTTTCAACCAGATCAGTGAAGGCACTACTACTTGTAATAATGGAGGGGCTTCCCTGGTTAATTCTTTAGAAGATCTTTCTAGAAAGTTAGAAAATTGTAAAAGCAAAGAAATAAGACTTTGGTGGGATATGAGTTCACTTGAATCTTATCTGTCAAAGAATCTCATACCAAGAGGTCTAATGATAAATAAAAAACCCACCTTTGTCTATTCGGACAAATTCACACAGGAATGGGATCACATATTATCGCAAATGCTCGCTACAATTGATGGAGAAAGTTCTAAATAAAAGTGAAGTTTTATTCATATGAATTTCTATGCTGGAGACAACCCTTTTTTTCTGCTTGCAATTAAACCAATTTAAAGTCAGGTCCCCTACTGTATGACACTAGGAACAGAACAATTTTTTGTGGCCCCTGGATCAGGCATCTGCAGCTTAATTTTAACCCAACAATGACAATGTGTGATACGGCGGGTTATCTACCTTTTTGCAACTGAAAAATGATTTAAAAAAATGTTACGTGCCCTAGGTCTGCAGACAGGATCATATCACTGCCACAAAATGACAAGGTGGAATACAGCAGGTTGTTTCACATTTAGCTTGTGAAAAAATATTAATTAGAATGATATACTTGTGCATGGAGCACAATAGAAGCAGTGCACAACACACTTGTAGGGCATGTGCCCTGCTGGCTTTGTCTGTGAACCTCAGTAAAGGCCAAAAAGAAAGAATGCTGGAAGGTAAATTTAACAGCCACACTGGACACTAGCTAGATACACTGTCTGACTGCTGCTAACAGTGCCAGCGTCAGGAGCAGCCTCTCTGCGCTGTTACAGTGTCAAAATGGTGCTAAAACAAGATGTCCACTATTGATATGGAGAGGGACATGTGATTTCAGCACCCAATAATACAAGCCACTGTGTCAGGACATTGTGGGTGTTTCCTGCGCTCTGATTGGCTAGCCACAATGTGCACACATAAAGTTAAGGTAAAAAAAAAAAGACTGCTTACAAGAACGCCGCGCCTCTGAGCTCTGCAAACCCCCTTGCCTCATTAAACACGTGCCAAACGCTCATGATACACCACCATTATCATTGCTAAAGTGCTGAAAATACTTTTGTGGCAACGCATATATTTTACCGCACTTTTACAGAATGTTATCAATTTTTTTTTCCTGATTTTATAAAATTTTACTTAGGTTTCTGATCATGAAATCCGAATGTGCCATATTCGTGCCGAATTTATGTTTGGCGATCGTTTTCCAAAGCAATTTGCTCTTCACTAGTAGGTCGGTTTCACACTTCCTGATATTTCTAGTACCGGAAAAAACAGTACCGAAGATGTCCGTGTGTGTACTACGTGCGGCACACGTGTGGCAACCATGTGCCACATCAGTACCACACTGACAGCCGCCGGGCAAGAAGCGTTACAGTTAGCACTGTTCCCTGGCAGCTGGTGCTGAAGACGGCTCTCATCATTCTCCCCTGCTCTGCTGGAGATCGGCCCGAGCAGAGGAGGATAATGTCTGAGCGATGACAGCAGGTGGGGGCTTTTAGGACTCTTACCCCATCATCCGACACCTGCTGCCGCTAATAACAGTGACAGCAGGAGCGCATGATGGGGGTATTCCTCATCGGCCGCCTGCGATCTAACGAAATAAATGAATGAAAAACCCGACTTGGGTTCCCCCCTATTTTCTTGAACCAACCAGACAAAACTTACAGCCGGGGGTTGGTATTCTCAGGCTGGTAAGGGGCCATGGATATTGCCCCCAGCCTAAAAACAGCAGCCCGCAGCTGCCCAGAAAAGGCGCATCTATTAGATGCACCTATTCTGGCGCTTTGCCCGGCTCTTCCCACTTGCCCTGTAGCGGTGGCAAGTGGGGTTCATATTTGTCATCACTGGCATTTTCCCACTGTCCTGAGGTCACCACAGTTCAGCCCAGCCTCAATGATGTCACCGATGATGAATGATGCTGCGTTCCCAGCATCTCATTCTCCAGTGGTTTTCAGCCGGGACAGTCACATCTTTGGCACCGTCCAGGTTGACAACTGTTTAGTCACCAGACATGGATTAAAGCATGGGACAGAACTACGGACAGGTATGGTATTATTGTTGTTTTTTTATCTTATTTTTATTACAGGAGATCGAGGGCTTTGCAGGAATCAGGCATTGCAGTAAGTGTGGTTTAATTTAGAATAATAAAGGAGTCTTTGTCATTTTTTCAAATAAAGGATTTTATTCTGGCTGTGTCTTTATTTAGCATATAACTATAGGATTAGTAATGGATGGGTGTCTTATAGATGCCTCTCCATTACTAAGCTGTAGGCTTGATGTCACCTGATATTACAGAGGTGACATCAAGCCCACAAATATGAGCCCCACTTGCCACCGCTACAGGGCAAGTGGGAAGAGCCGGGCAAAGTGTCAGAATAGGCGCACCTAATAAATGCACCTTTTCTGGGCAGCTGTGGGCTGCTGTTTTCAGGCTGGTGGTGGCCTATATTAATGGCTCTTTACTAACCTGAGAATAGCAGCCCCCAGCTGTGAGCTTTAGCAAGGCTGGTTGTCAAAAATGGGGGGACCCTACACCCTTTTTTAAAATTACTTATTTAAATAATTAAAAAACCAGCATGGGGACCCCTCTATTCTTGATAACCAACCATGCCGAAGCTGGCAGCTGAGGGTTGCAGCCCCCAGCTGTGAGTTTTGTCTGGTTGGTTCAAGAAAATAGGGGGAACCCAAGTCGGGTTTTTCATTAATTTATTTTGTTAGATCGCAGGCGGCCGGTGAGGAATACCCCCATAGTCCGCTCCTGCTGTCACTGTTATTAGCGGCAGCAGGTGTCGGATGATGGGGTAAGAGTCCTAAAAGCCCCCACCTGCTGTAATCGTTCGGACATCATTCTCCCTTGGTCGCGCCGATCGCCAGCAGAGAATGATGAGAGCTAGCTTCAGCATCTGCCACCGGGGAACAGCGCTTACTGTAATGTTTCCTCACTGGCAGCCGTGTGTGTATACAGCATACAGCGCAGAGCCCTGTGTATACAGCATACAGCGCAGAGCCGTGTGTATACAGCATACAGCGCAGAGCCCTGTGTATACAGCATACAGCGCAAAGCCGTGTGTATACAGCATACAGTGCAGAGCCGTGTGTATACAGCGCAGAGCCGTGTGTATACAGCATACAGCGCAAAGCCGTGTGTATACAGCATACAGCGCAGAGCCGTGTGTATACAGCATACAGCGCAGAGCCGTGTGTATACAACATACAGCGCAGAGCCGTGTGTATAAAGCATACAGCGCAGAGCCGTGTGTATACAGCATACAGCGCAGAGCCGTGTGTATACAGCATACAGAGCAGAGCCGTGTGTATACAGCATACAGCGCAGAGCCGTGTGTATACAGCATACAGCGCAGAGCCGTGTGTATACAACATACAGCGCAGAGCCGTGTGTATAAAGCATACAGAGCAGAGCCGTGTGTATACCGCATACAGAGCAGAGCCGTGTGTATAAACCATACAGAGCAGAGACGTGTGTATAAAGCATACGGCGCAGAGACGTGTGTATAAAGCATACAGAGCAGAGCCGTGTGTATACAGCATACAACGCAGAGCCGTGTATATAGCATACAGCGCAGAGCCGTGTGTATACAGCATACAGCGCAGAGCCGTGTATACAGCATACAGCGCAGAGCCGTGTGTGTACAGCATACAGCGCAGAGCCCTGTGTATACAGCATACAGCGCAGAGCCGTCTATATAAAGTATACAGCGCAGAGCCGTGTGTATACAGCATACAGCGCAAAGCCCTGTGTATACAGCATACAGCGCAGAGCCCTGTGTATACAGCATACAGCGCAGAGCCATCTATATAAAGCATACAGCGCAGAGCCGTGTGTATACAGCATACAGCGCAAAGCTGTGTGTATACAGCATACAGCGCAGAGCCGTGTGTATACAGCATACAGCGCAGAGCCGTGTGTATACAACATACAGCGCAGAGCCGTGTGTATACAGCATACAGCGCAGAGCCGTGTGTATACAGCATACAGAGCAGAGCCATGTGTATACAGCATACAGCGCAGAGCCGTGTGTATACAGCATACAGCGCAGAGCCGTGTGTATACAACATACAGCGCAGAGCCGTGTGTATAAAGCATACAGAGCAGAGCCGTGTGTATACCGCATACAGAGCAGAGCCGTGTGTATAAACCATACAGAGCAGAGACGTGTGTATAAAGCATACAGCGCAGAGACGTGTGTATAAAGCATACAGAGCAGAGCCGTGTGTATACAGCATACAACGCAGAGCCGTGTATACAGCATACAGCGCAGAGCCGTGTGTATACAGCATACAGCGCAGAGCCGTGTATACAGCATACAGTGCAGAGCCGTGTGTATACAGCATACAGCGCAGAGCCGTGTGTATACAGCATACAGCGCAGAGCCGTGTGTATACAGCATACAGTGCAGAGCCGTGTATACAGCATACAGTGCAGAGCCGTGTATACAGCATACAGCGCAGAGCCGTGTGTATACAGCATACAGCGCAGAGCCGTGTGTATAAAGCATACAGCGCAGAGCCGTCTGTATAAAGCATACAGAACAGAGCCGTGTATACCGCATACAGCACAGAGCCGTCTGTATAAAGCATACAGAGCAGAGCCGTGTGTATAAAGCATACAGCGCAGAGCCGTCTGTATAAAGCATACAGAGCAGAGCTGTGTGTATAAAGCATACAGCGCAGAGCCGTGTGTATAAAGCATACAGAGCAGAGCCGTGTGTAGACAGCGCAGAGCAGTGTGCATACCGCATACAGCACAGAGCCGTGTGTATAAAGGATAAAGCGCAGAGCCGTGTTTGTATACAGAATACAGCGCAGAGCCGTGTGTATACAGCATATAGGGCAGAGCCGTTTGTATACAGCATACAGCGCAGAGCCGTGTATACCGCATACAGCGCAGAGCCGTGTATACAGCATACAGCGCAGAGCCGTGGGTGTATACAGAACACAGCGCAGAGCCATGTGTGTATACAGAATACAGCGCAGAGCCA
Source organism: Ranitomeya variabilis (assembly GCF_051348905.1). Lineage (NCBI taxonomy): Eukaryota > Metazoa > Chordata > Amphibia > Anura > Dendrobatidae > Ranitomeya > Ranitomeya variabilis. The sequence goes on from NC_135233.1 coordinate 641,272,557, forward strand.
TGTGTGTATACAGCATACAGCGCAGATCCGTGTGTATACAGCATACAGTGCAGAGACGTGTGTATACAGCATACAGTGCAGAGCCGTGTGTATAAAGCATACAGAGCAGAGCCGTGTGTATAAAGCATACAGAGCAGAGCCACGTGTATAAAGCATACAGAGCAGAGCCACGTGTATAAAGCATACAGCGCAGAGCCGTGTGTATAAAGCATACAGAGCAGAGCCACGTGTATAAAGCATACAGAGCAGAGCCGTCTATATAAAGCATACAGCGCAGAGCCGTGTGTATAAAGCATACAGAGCAGAGCAGTGTGCATTTGTAGACAGAGCAGAGCAGTGTGCATACCGCATACAGCGCAGAGCCGTGGGTGTATACAGAATACAGCGCAGAGCCGTGTGTATATACAGAATACAGCGCAGAGCCGTGTGTGTATACAGAATACAACGCAGAGCCCTGTGTGTATACAGCATACAGTGCAGAGCCGTGTGTAAACAGCATACAGCGCAGAGCCGTGTGTGTATACAGAATACAACGCAGAGCCGTGTGTATATACAGAATACAGCGCAGAGCCGTGTGTGTATACAGAATACAGCGCAGAGCCATGTGTGTATACAGTATACAGTGCAGAGCCGCGTGTATACCGCATACAGCGCAGAGCCGTGTGTTTATACAGAATACAGCGCAGAGCCGTGTGTGTATACAGAATACAGCGCAGAGCCATGTGCATATACAGCATACAATACAGATCCGTGGGTACACAGCATACAACGCAGAGCCGTGTGTATACCGCATACAGCACAGAGCCGTGTGTGTATACAGAATACAGCACAGAGCCATGTGTGTATACAGCAAACAGTGCACAGCCGTGTGTATACCGCATACAGTGCAGAGCCGTGTGTGTATACAGAATACAGCACAGAGCCGTGTGTATATACAGAATACAGTGCAGAGCCATGTGTGTATACAGTATACAGTGCAAAGCAGTGTGTGTATACAGAAAACAGCACAGAGCCGTGTGTGTATACAGTATACAGTGCAGAGCCGTGGGTTTACAGCATACAGTGCAGAGCCATGTGTGTATACAGTATACAGTGCAAAGCAGTGTGTGTATACAGAAAACAGCGCAGAGCCATGTGTGTATACAGTATACAGTGCAGAGCCGTGGGTTTACAGCATACAGCGCAGAGCCGTGTGTATACAGCATACAGCACAGAGCCGTGTGTATACAGCATAAAGCGCAGAGCCGTGTGTATACAGCATAAAGCGCAGAGCCGTGTGTATACAGCGTACAGCACAGAGCTCTGTGTGTATACAGAATACAGCGCAGAGCCATGTGTATACAGAATACAGCGCAGAGCCGTGTGTATACAGCGCAGAGCCAAGTGTGTATACAGAATACAGCGAGAGTCGTGTGTGTATACAGCATACAGCGCAGAGCCGTGTTTATACAGCATACAGTGCAGAGCCGTGTGTATACAGAATACAGCGCAGAGCTGTGTGTATTCAGCATACAGCATAGAGCTTCGTGTATACAGCATACAGTGCAGAGCTGGGTGTATACAGCACAGAGCCATGTGTGTATACAGCATACAGCGCAGAGCCGTGTGTTTACAGAATACAGCGCAGAGCCGTGTTTATACAGCGCAGAGCCGTGTTTATACAGCATACATTGCAGAGCCGTGTGTATACAGAATACAGCGCAGAGCCGTGTGTATACAGCATACAGTGCAGAGCCGTGTGTATACAGAATACAGCGCAGAGCCGTGTGTATACAGCATACAGCGCAGAGCCATGTGTGTATACAGAATACAGCGAGAGCCGTGTGTGTATACAGCATACAACACAGAGCCGTGTTTATACAGCATACAGTGCAGAGCCGTGTGTATACAGAATACAGCGCAGAGCTGTGTGTAGTAAGCATACAGCACAGTGCAGCGTGTATACAGAATACAGCGCAGAGCCATGTGTATACAGCATACAGTGCAGAGCCGTGTGTATACAGAATACAGCGCAGAGCCGTGTGTATACAGCATACAGCCATGTGTGTATACAGAATACAGCGAGAGCCGTGTGTGTATACAGCATACAACGCAGAGCCGTGTTTATACAGCATACAGTGCAGAGCCGTGTGTATACAGAATACAGCGCAGAGCCGTGTGTATACAGCATACAGCGCAGAGCCATGTGTGTATACAGAATACAGCGAGAGCCGTGTGTGTATACAGCATACAACGCAGAGCCGTGTTTATACAGCATACAGTGCAGAGCCGTGTGTATACAGCATACAGCTCAGAGCCGTGTGTATAAAGGATACAGAGCAGAGCCGTGTGTAGACAGCGCAGAGCAGTGTGCATACCGCATACAGCACAGAGCTGTGTGTATAAAGGATACAGCGCAGAGCCGTGTGTGTATACAGAATACAGCGCAGAGCCGTGTGTATACAGCATATGGGGCAGAGCCGTGTATATACAGCAAACAGTGCAGAGCCGTTTGTAAACAGTATACAGCGCAGAGCCGTGTGTATACAGAATACAACGCAGAGATGTGTGTATGCAGAGCAGAGCCGTGTGTATACAGCATACAGCGCAGAGCCATGTGTGTTTACAGAATACAGCGCAGAGCCGTGTCTATACAGCATACAGAGCAGAGCCATGTGTGTATACAGCATACAGCGCAGAGCTGTGTGTATACAGCATACAGTACAGAGCCATGTGTGTATATAGTATACAGTGCAGAGCCGTGTGTATACAGAATACAGCGCAGAGCCGTGTGTATACAGCGCAGAGCCATGTGTGTATGCAGCATACAGCGCAGAGCTGTGTGTGTATACAGCATACAGCGCAGAGCCATGTGTGTATACAGAATACAGCGCAGAGCCGTGTGTATACAGCATACAGCGCAGAGCCATGTGTGTATGCAGCATACAGCGCAGAGCCGTGTGTATACAGCATACAGCGCAGAGCCGTGTGTATACAGCATACAGCGCAGAGCCGTGTGTATACAGCATACAGCGCAGAGCCGTGTGTATACAGCATACAGCGCAGAGCCGTGTGTATACAGCATACAGCGCAGAGCCGTGTGTATACAGCATACAACGCAGAGCCGTGTATACAGCATACAGCGCAGAGCCGTGTGTATACATCATACAGTGAACCGTGTGTGTATGCAGCATACAGTGCAGAGCCGTGTGTATACAGCATACAGCGCAGAGCCGTGTGTATACAGCATACAGCGCAGAGCCGTGTGTATACAGCATACAACGCAGAGCCGTGTATACAGCATACAGTGCAGAACCGTGTGTGTATGCAGCATACAGTGCAGAGCCGTGTGTATACAGCATACAGTGCAGAGCCGTGTGTATACAGCGCAGAGCCATGTGTGTATGCAGCATACAGTGCAGAGCCGTGTGTATACCGCATACAGCGCAGAGCCGTGTGTGTACAGTATACAGCGCAAAGCCGTGTGTGTACAGTATACAGCGCAGAGCCGTGTGTATACAGCATACAGCGCAGAGCCGTGTGTATACAGCATACAGCGCAGAGCCATGTGTGTATGCAGCTTACAGTGCAGATCCGTGTGTGTACAGTATACAGCGCAGAGCCGTGTGTATACAGCATACAGTGCAGAGCCATGTGTATACAGCATACAGCGCAGAGCCGTGTGTATACAGCATATAGCGCAGAGCCGTGTGTATACAGCATACAGCGCAGAGCCATGTGTGTATGCAGCATACAGCGCAGAGCCGTGTGTATACAGCATACAGTGCAGAGCCGTGTGTATACAGCATACAGTGCAGAGCCGTGTGTATACAGCATACAGCGCAGAGCCGTGTGTATACAGCATACAGCGCAGAGCCGTGTGTATACAGCATACAACGCAGAGCCGTGTATACAGCATACAGCGCAGAGCCGTGTGTATACATCATACAGTGCAGAACCGTGTGTGTATGCAGCATACAGTGCAGAGCCGTGTGTATACAGCATACAGCGCAGAGCCGTGTGTATACAGCATACAACGCAGAGCCGTGTATACAGCATACAGCGCAGAGCCGTGTGTATTCAGCATACAGTGCAGAACCGTGTGTGTATGCAGCATACAGTGCAGAGCCGTGTGTATACAGCATACAGTGCAGAGCCGTGTGTATACAGCGCAGAGCCATGTGTGTATGCAGCATACAGTGCAGAGCCGTGTGTATACCGCATACAGCGCAGAGCCGTGTGTGTACAGTATACAGCGCAAAGCCGTGTGTGTACAGTATACAGCGCAGAGCCGTGTGTGTACAGTATACAGCGCAAAGCCGTGTGTGTACAGTATACAGCGCAGAGCCGTGTGTATACAGCATACAGCGCAGAGCCGTGTGTATGCAGCATACAGCGCAGAGCCATGTGTGTATGCAGCTTACAGTGCAGAGCCGTGTGTGTACAGTATACAGCGCAGAGCCGTGTGTATACAGCATACAGCGCAGAGCCCTGTGTATACAGCATACAGCGCAGAGCCGTGTATACAGCACAGCGCAGAGCCATGTGTGTATGCAGCATACAGTGCAGAGCCGTGTGTATACCGCATACAGCGCAGAGCCGTGTGTGTACAGTATACAGCGCAAAGCCGTGTGTGTACAGTATACAGTGCAGAGCCGTCAGTGCATACATTATACAGTGCAGAGCCGTGTGTATGCAGCATACAGCGCAGACAGAGCCATGTGTGTATGCAGCTTACAGTGCAGAGCCGTGTGTGTACAGTATACAGCGCAGAGCCGTGTGTATACAGCATACAGCGCAGAGCCCTGTGTATACAGCATACAGCGCAGAGCCCTGTGTATACAGCATACAGCGCAGAGCCCTGTGTATACAGCATACAGCGCAGAGCCCTGTGTATACAGCATACAGCGCAGAGCCGTGTGTGTACAGTATACAGCGCAAAGCCGTCAGTGCATACATTATACAGTGCAGAGCCGTGTGTATGCAGCATACAGTGCACAGCCGTGTATAGTTAGCAGCAGCACAGATGCGTGCTCTCACACGTGACTGATCACATGGTCATGACATCATCACAGGTCCTGCAGCTTACTCCCATCAGCCTGTACCCTGTCGGCATGGAGGCTTGTGACATGGAGGCTCTGAGGGAACAGCTCCGCCATAGAGATGCTGAGATCCGGAGCCTGAGAGAGCAGCTGGCTTCCTGCCGTGCGGTAAACACTAGTGGGCGCTCTGACGGGGGAGACAGTGCCGCCGGGGCGCAGCGGTGACGGAGCCCGGTGCTGTCTGGGCTGGCTGTTACCGGAGAGCACAGAGGCAGTGCAGTGTTGTTATTGCCTGCTACACAGATGTGGTGGGACGGGCTAACCAGAATGCACACAATGACTTATAGGTCCAGAAATATGGAGAGGGGTTATAGATTTCATCTGCATCTCGGCCATGGAATGAGCATAACATATGTACATGTTTTAAGTCTACGTTCACATTTGCGGTCTGCGCCGCAGCGTCGCCGCATGCGTCATGCGCCCCTATATTTAACATGGGGGTGCATGGACATGCGTCACACTTGCGTTTTGCGCCGCATGCGTCCCTGCGGCGCCCGCGTCCGGGCGCAGAGGACGCAGCAAGTTGCATTTTTGCTTCGTCCAAAATCAATCAAAAAAAGGACGCATGCGGCGCAAAACGCAGCATTGTGCATGCGTTTTGCTGTGTTTTTGTGTGCGTTGTGCGTTGCGTCGCCGACGCTGCGGCGCACAACGCAAATGTGAACGTAGCCTTAACACGCCTGTTTATATGGCTATGTGCTCATTTCCCAATTACCTACATACAGTTCATTCCGTGCAGAAGCAATAAGCCCTCTCCATAGTTCTGGGCCGATCAGTTACTATGTTCATTCTTTTTATTGATTCCTTTTCTACATTCTATTTAGTGCGTCCTCGCAGATGTGAACGAAGCCTTATCGTGTGCGCTTCCCCTAGGGCTCATGCCTACTTGTAATCGGACGAATGCAATCCGATAAAAGATCAGATTGGATTCGGACCAATGTTATTCTATCTTTGTGTCATCTCCTTTTTCCAGCTCGGATCGGATCACCATCAGAGTGGAAAAAAGTCCCAGCATGCTGCGAATGTAATCGGAAATTGGATCACATCCTGCAATAAAAGTCAATGGGTGCGAGAAAAAAATCTCTACACACCGATCGCATTTGAAAAAACGGCAATTCATTCAATTAAAGGACTTTTTTTCTGGGTGTCTGTTTTCTTACAATGTGACTATGGGGTTAGTAATGGGAGCGTCTTATTGATGCCTCTCCATTACTAACCTTGGGGCTTGATGTCACCTGACAATACAAAGGTGACATCAACCCCCCCCAACTATCACCCCACTTGCCACTGCTACAGGGGAGTGGGAAGAGTGAGGCTAAGTGCCAGAATTGGCGAATCTTAGAGATGTGTTTTTTTCTGGGGCGGCTGAGAGCTGATGTTTTTAGCCTGGGGGAGGGGGCAGTATCCGTGGCCCCTTCCTAGGCTATTAATAACAGCCCGCAAGCTGTCTGCATAGGCTTACTGGCTATTCATTATAGGGGGACCCTATGTCATTTATTTTTAGGGTCCCCCATTTTAATAGCCAGTAAAGGCTAATTATACTTAATAGCCTGGGAAGTTCCATGGATATTCTTCTTCTCCTTCCATATATATGTGTGTGTTACTGACATCGATATATCTATTGTAAGCATAACGCCCAAGCCCTTATTCTCTCAAGGAATGTGCAACACTTCATATATCACCAAAACATACTGGAATCACAGATAGATAAACTGTGTCCAAAGAAGTGTCTCCAAAAATATGTAAAAACAATTCATTTTATTAACAAATAATTAAAATACAGACAAACATGAACATACAATAAGGTGCCTCAATACAACCATTAGCAATAAAGACGGACAGCATGAGCAGGACACTCAATGTTTAGGAGCAGGAGTAGGTTCGAGCTTGGATTAAAAAAGTTCAGTATATGGTTCACTACAACACTACCAATGCTATTGCAGCGTTACAACACGCAAATGTAGGGTATTTGTTATATGCTAATTATCCACAGTGATCCTTTCAATACCTATTAGAACTGAACCATAATCCAAAGCAGTAGAAATACCTATACTGCGTATGTTCCAATTGAAACAACGATAAAGCCTAAATTGCTGATCCACCCCGTAGCCCACACATATTACCTGCTCCTTGTCTCTCCCAATGTGCTCAGCCAAATGGCACGCTGTTCCTGCCAGCCGCGTTTCGCGTTCTGCTTCTTCTCCCCCAGAAGAATATAAGACACCTCTCCATTACTAATCCTATAGTTACATGGTAAATAAAGACAGCCAGAATTAAGTCTTTTATTAGAAAAAAAACAAAACACACTTTCTTATTTAAAAATAACAAACACAGTTATACTCACCTAACATCTAATTCCGCCAAAGCCCTCTTTCTCCTGTAATAAAACAAAAATGAAAAACAATAATATCCACACCTTTCTGTCGTTCTGTCCCACGCGGTAATCCATGTCTGGGGGATAAATCATTTTCAACCTTGACGGTGCCAAAATGTGACCGTCCAGACTGAGAACCACTGGAGAATGAGCTGCTTCGAGCTGTCTCTAAATGACGCTCGCCATGCCTGTGCAGGAGCAGCTATCGGAGATCCATCTGAAGGGGTTAAATTAATTTACAAGCAGGAGCTCTGCTAATACAGCTGTACTCCTGCCTGTAAACGTTGGGGAATGAATGGACTGCAGGGGAACGTAGTTACCTAGACTCGCGGTGATGCGCCCCCTGCTGGCATAAACTCATATGAACTCGAGCGTGGGAAAATATTCAGAAAAGTTCCCACGCTCGAGTTCATATGAGGTTATGCCAGCAGGGGGCGCAGCACCGCAAGTCTAGGTAACTATGTTCCCCTGCTTCCATTCATTCCCCAGATTTTACAGTCAGGACCACAGCTGCATTAGCAGAGCTCCTGGCTGTAAAATTATTTAACCCCTTCAGATGGATTTACAGCGTGGGATAAGACTGAACGACGGAAGGTATGGGATATTGTTGTTTTTTTATTTTGACTTTGTTTCAGGTGACAAGGGTCTTCAATTGGATTGAAAGTATAATAAACTATTACAACACCCTTTGTCTTTATTTTATTAAAATACCTTTTTCATAATGTGTGTGTGTTTTATTAACCATTTACTACTATTGGATTAATAATGGAGAGGTGTCTTATTGACACCTCTCCATTATTAACCTGGCTTAATGTCATCTTACAATAGCAAGGTGACATTAACCCTTTATTACACCATATCCCACCGCTGCTCGGGATTGGGAAGAGAGTGGCTAAGTGCCAGAATAGGCGCATCTTACAGATGTGCCTTTTCTGGGGTGGCTGGGGGCAGATGTTTTTAGCCAGGGGGGGGCAATAACCATGGTCCCTTGCTAGGCTATTAATATCTGCCCTCAGTCACTGGCTTTCCCTCTCTGGCGGAGAAAATTGCATGGGAGCCCACGCCAGTTTTTTCCGCGATTTAACCCTTTATTTTAACAGCTAGAGCCCCAAAATTTTGCACACACACTACTAACATTAGTAGTGAGGAATATGCAAAAAAAAGGGATATGAAATGGTTTACTGTATGTAAACCATGTCTCATATCATGTCGGGTTTGGGAAGGAGAAATGAAAAGCCGGCAATTGAATTACCGGCTTTTCTGCTATCTAGCTCTGTAATAAATATATATATATATATATAGACTGTATATATGTTTTCACGAATATTTGAGCCCATGGATCCATTGTATGTCCGTTTTGCAAGCCGGTGAGCAAATCTCGCCATACGGATTACATAAGGAGGTTTACATGTGCAAAATAGGCTGCCACACCCTGCCTACGGATGACATATGGATCACTATTTTGGGAACATTTCTGTGTATTACGGCCGTAAAAAAACGGACCGTATTTTCATACGCCTAGTGTGACGCCGGCCTAAGGGTTTAAATTAATGATGTGTACAAAGTAAACATTGGCGACCAAGGTATGATATTGATCATTACCTGTGGCTGACCAAGGTGTGAGATTGAACAATGCCTGAGCAACTCAATGACAGACGAAAATCTGAAAGTAATCAGTGTCCTACACACTCAATGCACTGCCACTCCCCCAACTGTTTACATTTGTATGTATATTTTTTCATGAACTTATCTGTTGCATTGGTGACTTGTGTTCATGCTTCTGTGGTGAAAGCAAAGCTGAACTTTGGGATCCTGAAAAACGCAGCAAGAAACTCGCCAAAAACACACCAAAACCTGCATTGTTATCTCTTTTCTGCCAAGATTGCAGTTTTGCTGCAGAAAAAAAGCTGAAAAAACTTAGAGTGAAAACCTATAGAGCCACGTTCTGATGCTCCATACAATTACATTGTAAAAATCACTTCAGGGTCAGGCAGAGCTCAGCGTGATCCCGGCCAGTCTGCAGAGCGGTGACGTCACAGAGAAGAACGGCTCTGGACACTGGAGAAAGTAGCAGTAGCTGAGTATATTAATACATAACACTACACTACATGTCCTCCCAAGACCTCCTACTCTCTTCCACAGTTATTTGTTCCTCACCCAACCGCCTCCAAGACTTCTCCTGAATATCCCCCATCCTCTGGAATTCTTTGCCCCAAAGCGTCCAGTTATCCACCACATTCGGAACCTTCAGACAGAACCTGAAAACCGATCTCTTCAATAAAGCTTACAACCTGCAATGACCACACTACCGCCTCACCAACACCGGAGTTCCTGCAGCCCTCCAACCTGTCTCCTTCCCCACCATCCTGTAGGATGTAAGCCCGCAAGGGCAGGGTCCTCGCCCCTCTGTATCAGTCTGCCATTGTTAGTTTGCTTACTGTAAGTGATATCTGTAATTTGTATGTAACCCCTTCTCATGTACAGCACCATGGAATCAATGGTGTTATAGAAATAATAATGTACCCACACATTTAATGAAGAGGAATCAAAGTTGGTGGGAGTGCTCTTTTTAATGTGCCCAGAGACGTCCAAAACGTTTGACACCCCCTTTAATGCTCTTATTTTTATTTTTCCAGGATAAAAGTAACACCTCAGCATTGGAGCTGCATGATGTAGATAAGAAATTGGTCCAAATTGTGAAGACTTCTCTTACCAATGATGACATTTTACGATACAGCCGGCAACTTGTTTTACCGGAGTTTGGTGTTAAAGGCAAGTGCTGTGTCTCCTATACATAGATGTCTAATGTGTGTCTGACTACTCACCACAGGTTTTCAGTTACTACAAGTAGTATTTAATTTCACTTTCCATAATCACATTTTAGCCTGTAGAAGAGAAATAAAGTGTGTGGTGTTATGTTTTTAATGTTTGTTTTTTGTTTTGTTTTTTTAACTTTTAACCCCTTAGCGACCGAGCTAATTTTGACCTTAATGACCAAGACAAATTTTACAATTCTGACCATTGACACTTTATAAGGTTATAACTCTGGAACGATTTAGCGGATCCCACTGATTCTGAGATTTTTGAAAAAAAATTTTGTCAGGAAGTTATAAGGGTTAAAAGTTGAGCAGCGATTTCTCATTTTTACAACAATTTGCAAAACCATTTTTTTTTAGGAAACACCTCACATTTGAAGTGATTTTGAGGGGCCTATATGATAGAAAATACCCCAAAGTGACACCATTCTAAAAACTGCACCCCTCAAGGTGCTCAAAACTACATTCAAGAAGTTTATTAACCTTTCAGGTGCTTCACAGGAATGTTTGGAATGTGGAAGGAAAAAATAAATACTGTATATACTCGAGTATAAGCCGAGATTTTCAGGCCACTTTTTTGGGCTCAAAGTGACCCTCTCGGCTTATACTTGAGTCAGTGTCGGCGGGGGGGTCGGCAGGTGAGGGGGAGTGGCGCGGTGACTCACCTGCTCCTGGCGCTGTCCCTGCATGTCCCATGGTCTCCGGGCAGCTCCTCCTGTGTTCAGCGGTCACGTGGTACCGCTCATTAAAGTAATGAATATGCACGCATATTCATTACTGTAATAAGCGGTACGAGACCGCTGAACACAGGAAGATGCCGCTGGATCCCGGAGACCATCTGACAGTGAGACCGCTGCCAGGGACTGCGCCGGGAGCAGGTGAGTATATCGGGGGAGGTGAGCAGTGCGCGATAGTCACCTTCCTCGTTCCACCGCAGCGCGCTGCTCTGTCTTCCTTCCTCTGGCTGTGACTGTTCAAGTCAAAGGGCGCGATGATGCGATTAGTGTGCACGCCGCCCTCTGCCTGAACAGTCAGTGCAGAGGATGGAAGACAGAGCAGCGCGCAGCGATGGAACGAGGAAGGTGACTATCGCAAGTGCCGGGGGCCTGAGCGAAGAGAGGTGAGTATGTGATTTTTTTTTATTTTAATCGCAGCAACAGCTTATGGGGCAAATGTATGGAGCATCTTATGGGGCCACAATGTATGGAGCATCTTATGGGGCCACAATGTATGGAGCATCTTATGGGGCCACAATGTATGGAGCATCTTATGGGGCCACAATGTATGGAGCATCTCATGGGGCCACAATGTATGGAGCATCTCATGGGGCCATAATGTATGGAGCATCTTATGGGGCCACAATGTATGGAGCATCTTATGGGGCCACAATGTATGGAGCATCTTATGGGCCACAATGTATGGAGCATCTTATGGGGCCACAATGTATGGAGCATCTTATGGGGCCACAATGTATGGAGCAACTTATGGGGCCACAATGTATGGAGCATCTTATGGGGCCACAATGTATGGAGCATCTTATGGGGCCACAATGTATGGAGTATCTTATGGGGCCACAATGTATGGAACATCTTATGGGGCCACAATGTATGGAGCATCTTATGGGGCCACAATGTATGGAGCATTGTATGGGGCCACAATGTATGGAGCATTGTATGGGGCCACAATGTATGGAGCATCGTATGGGGCCACAATGTATGGAGCAACTTATGGGGAATAATATTTCGAGCATATTATGGGGCCATAATGTATGGAGTATCTCATGGGGCATAATGTGTGGAGCATGTTATGGGGCATAATGTGCGGAACATCTTATGGGGCCATCAACCTTTATGCAGCATTGTATGGGGCAAATGTTTCTATGGAGCATCTTATGGGGCCATTATTAACCTTTGTGCAGCATTATATGGGGCATATTTTAATATGGAGCATCTTATGGGGCCATTATTAACCTTTGTGCAGCATTATATGGGGTGTATTTTGTATGGAGCATCTTATGGGGCCCATCATGAACTGTATGGAGCATTATATGGGGCTCCTGATTCACTATGGATATTCAAAAACACTTAACCTACTGATGTCTCAATTAATTTTACTTTTATTGGTATCTATTTTTATTTTTGACATTTACCGGTAGCTGCTGCATTTTCCACCCTAGGCTTATACTCGAGTCAATAAGTTTTCCCAGTTTTTTTGTGGCAAAATTAGGGGGTCGGCTTATACTCGGGTCGGCTTATACTCGAGTATATACGGTACTTTTCTTTCACAAAAATTTTCCTTTTTTTTTTTTTTTTTTTCCAATTTTGCGAGGGTCACAGTAGATAATGGACCATACAATTTGTTGTGCAATTGCTCCTGAGTGCGCAGATTCCCATTATGTGGAGGAAAACAACTGTTTGGGTGCACGGCAGGGCTTGAAAGGGAAGGAGCGCCATTTGACTTTTTTAATGTAAAATTTACTGGAATAATTAGCCATGTTGTGTTTGGAGAGCCCCTGATGTGCCTAAACAGTGGAAACCCCCAACAAGTGACACCACATTGGAAACTAGACCGCTTAGGGAACTTATCTAGATGTGTGGTGAGCGCCTTGAATTCACACGTGCTTCACAGTTTATAACGTAGAGTTTCCACTCCATGATTAAGACCTGCCTGGGTCGAAACATATTGATTTTTATGCCTTTTTTTTAAAATCATGAGTGTATCCAAACTGCCTGACCTTTTTTGTTACCTGTTTTTAATATGAAGAAATAAATAGATGTTTTAAGAAACCTTGGATTTCTTGGGATCATTCGTCCAAAGGGGTGCTGGATGTTAACTATTTGATAAATCTCTGAGTGACGTGACATATGAAACCCCCGATGGATCCATTCACTATAATGAGGCAATAAAAATAAAAACAGGAAAAACACATACGGCTTCTAAAAAACAATCTTGACATAATAGTTAACCAAATTTTAAGTCATATATAATTCTATAGCCAGTGTAATGGAACAGTATAGGACACACTGTATACTTGAGCAAAGCAAAAACACGAAAAAACCCCACAGTGCAGTAGTCCAAAATTTAGATAAATAATGCAAAATTTTATTAATATACAAAAGATCACTGACAAATAAGTGGGTTAAAATTGGCAATAGCACGCATATAAAGGGCAAAAGAGGCAGGGTGGCAATCCTGCTGAATATATCGTATGTCAAATCTATGATAACTACCGTATATACTCGAGTATAAGCCGAGATTTTCAGCCCAAATTTGTGGGCTGAAAGTGCCCCCTCGGCTTATACTCGAGTCACGGTCGGCGGGTGAGGGGGAGAGGGCGCTGAGGCATACTTACCTAGTACCGGCGATCCTGACGCTCCCCCTGCCTGTCCCACGGTCTCCGGGTGCAGCAGCCTCTTCCCCTGTTCAGCGGTCACGTGGGACCGCTCATTAGAGAAATGAATAGGCTGCTCCACCTCCCATAGGGGCGGAGCCGCATAATTCATTTCTCTAATCAGCGGTGCCGGTGACCGCTGACAGAGGAAGAGGCTGCGGCCCCCGGAGACCAGCTGTCCGGGGGAAGGAGCGGGACGCCGGGAGCAGGTAAGTATGACATATTCACCTGTCCGCGTTCCACACGCCGTGCGCCGCGCCATCTTCCCGGCGTCTCTTTGCACTGACTGTTCAGGTCAGAGGGCGCGATGACGCATATAGTGTGCGCGCCGCCCTCTGCCTGATCAGTCAGTGCGGAGAGACGCCGGGACCGGACGTGAGGAGCTGCAAGCAAGAGAGGTGAGTATGTGTTTTATTATTTTTATTGCAGCAGCAGCAATGGGGCAATAATGGTGCAGAGCACTGTATGGCACAGCTATGGGGCAATAATGGTGCAGAGCACTGTATGGCACAGCTATGGGGCAATAATGGTGCAGAGCACTATATGGCACAGCTATGGGGCAATAATGGACGGTGCAGAGCACTGTATGGCACAGCTATGGGGCAATAATGGTGCAGAGCACTGTATGGCACAGCTATGGGGCAATAATGGTGCAGAGCACTGTATGGCACAGCTATGGGGCAATAATGGTGCAGAGCACTGTATGGCACAGCTATGGGGCAATAATGGACGGTGCAGAGCACTGTATGGCACAGCTATGGGGCAATAATGGTGCAGAGCACTATATGGCACAGCTATGGGGCAATAATGGTGCAGAGCACTATATGGCACAGCTATGGGGCAATAATGGATGGTGCAGAGCACTGTATGGCACAGCTATGGGGCAATAATGGTGCAGAGCACTGTATGGCACAGCTATGGGGCAATAATGGTGCAGAGCACTATATGGCACAGCTATGGGGCAATAATGGACGGTGCAGAGCACTATATGGCACAGCTATGGGGCAATAATGGTGCAGAGCACTATATGGCACAGCTATGGGGCAATAATGGATGGTGCAGAGCACTATATGGCACAGCTATGGGGCAATAATGGTGCAGAGCACTGTATGGCACAGCTATGGGGCAATAATGGTGCAGAGCACTGTATGGCACAGCTATGGGGCAATAATGGTGCAGAGCACTGTATGGCACAGCTATGGGGCAATAATGGTGCAGAGCACTGTATGGCACAGCTATGGGGCAATAATGGTGCAGAGCACTGTATGGCACAGCTATGGGGCAATAATGGTGCAGAGCACTATATGGCACAGCTATGGGGCAATTATGAACGGTGCAGAGCACTATATGGCACAGCTATGGGGCAATAATGAACGGTATGGAGCATCTATTTTTATTTTTGAAATTCACCGGTAGCTGCTGCATTTTCCACCCTAGGCTTATACTCGAGTCAATACGTTTTCCCAGTTTTTTTGTGGCAAAATTAAGGGGGTCGGCTTATACTCGGGTCGGCTTATACTCGAGTATATACGGTATATCCACCCAGACAGTCCATTGGAATTCATCATTGTAACAACCGTAGAAAAATGTATAAATCTGCAAAGTATAAAGACATGGATTGCAAATAAATGAGCAACATACCAGGTGGAAGTGCACAGGATGCCACGCCGTCTCCCGCCCCTTGTCCTTCTTTTCAGAAGTGCACAAAACTGTGGCTGACAGCACTTTTATGCAATCCTAAAATGACGGACACTGCCGGATCACAGGTCAGACCGCGTTCAGTGCCTCCATCTCCCTCATCATAGGGAATCTTCCGCAAGAGGTTCCAACTGAATCATGTAAGTCAGAGATTTACTTGGAAACCCTGGTGCAAGCTCTCAGTGCTGAGTGCAGGATAAATGTGCGTCCAAGCCTTACTGCGATCTTTGGGAGGCAGAATGAAAAAATCAACAGCATGTGAAGAATTGGTTTTAATTATTTTTTACGCTCTTCCTCGTGCGGTATAATGATTAGGCAACTTAATTTTTCTGGTTGGTGGGATTACAGTGATACCAGATTTATATCGGGTTTTTATGTTTGGCTTCTGTCACACACTAAAAGACGCTTTTTATTGCAAAAACTAGTTTTTGCATCGTCTCCATTTGAGAGCTATAATTTTTCCATATTTCGGCCGACAGAGTCATTTTATGGCTTGTTGTTTTGCGGGACAAGTTTCTTTTTTATTGGCATCATTTTCGGGCACATGACATTTTTTGATCGCTTTCTATTCCGATTTTTGGGAGACAATGAACAAAAAACAGCTATTCAGGAAATGCTTTTATTTTTTTTTATATCATTCCGCGTGTGGTAAAATTGGTAAGTCAGCTTTATTCTTCGTGTCAGTACAATTACAGTGATACCCAATTTACGTAGTTTCTTTATGTTTTGGCGCCTTTACACAATGAAAACTATTTTAGGCTACGTTCACATTTGCGGTCGGCGCCGCAGCGTCGCCGCATGCGTCATGCGCCCCTATATTTAACATGGGAGCGCATGGACATGCGTCGCACTTGCGTTTTGCGCCGCATGCGTCCCTGCGGCGCCCGCGTCCGGGCGCAGAGGACGCAGCAAGTTGCATTTTTGCTGCGTCCAAAATCAATGAAAAAAAGGACGCATGCGGCGCAAAACGCAGCGTTGTGCATGCGTTTTGCTGCGTTTTTGTTTGCGTTGTGCGTTGCGGCGCCAACGCTGCGGCGCACAACGCAAATGTGAACGTAGCCTTATAGAAAAAATAATTATTTTTGCATCACTTTATTATGAGAGCTATAAGTTTTTTATTTTTCTGCTGATGGAGCTGTATGACAGCTTGTTTTTTTGTGGGACAAGATGACATTTTCTGAGGTACCATTTTTCTTAACATTTGCCTTTTTGATCGCGGTTTATTACACTTTTTGTTTGGTGGTGTGATGATAAAGCATTGTTTTTTTTGCCTTGTTTTTTATTTCTTTTTTACGATGTTCACTGAAGGGGTTAACTAGTGGGACCGTTTTAGAGAGCGGGTTGTTACGGATGCGCCGATAGCAAAAATGTGTACTTTTATTGTTCGTTTTTTATTTACATAGATGTGTTTGTTGGAAAAATATTAGTTTTTTTCTTTATTTGTTTTTTTTTTTTTAAATATTTTTACACTTTGTAAAAAGAAAATAAAATTACAATGTCCCATCCTCAGACATCAGTATATGGTGTCAGATCGCTGATCTGATACTCTCCACTACATAGGCAGGCAGGGAAGGACGCATGCCAGCACCAGCTCTCTGCAGGAGCTCACAAGCCACCTTCCCTGAAGGACCCCACGGCCAGGGGTCTCCATGGAGATCATCAGGACAATGCGGCGTAGGGAACTAATTGCCTGCGCCATGCTCATCTATGCCGCTGTCACTACTAGCACCGATCGTGAGCGCACAGAGCAGACACCCACACCTGATCGCCATGGCTTTCCGCGTGAGGCCAAGCGATCGGTGCGCCGTACCTGTACTGCTGTTGACGGAAATGCTTCTGCTGCAGAGCAGTACATGGCGCAAGTCGGGAAGGGGTGAATGTGACTTATGATTCAGAGAGTTTGGATTCAGAGAGTTTAGAAGGGAGGGACTTGTACTAATTCACTGTCTATATTTATTTGTTTATATTCCTGTCTTGTGCCTTCTCAATTAGTAAAATGTGTTCCATTTTTGACATTGTACATTTTATCACATATATGTTGTCCTTGAACATTGCAGTGATTGTACATTTGGAATCCCAGATACTGGACCTAAATGAACAGCTGGCAACACGGAGATCTGTTGACAATATGGAAAGGAGCTTGCTGCTCACTGAGACGTGGGATGGAGCTACCGGAGAGTGAGCCAGCTAGCTGCGTGACCGTTTTAAGGCAGGGTAGAGAGAAGAGTGTCAGGAATGCCAGTGCTCATCTGGCACACATCAATAAGTTCCCTAAGTTGACAGATGAGAGTGGTGTCGGTTCAGGGTAGCACTGCTGCAGCAAGACACGTCCTCTGAAAGGGGGTTGTCTGGTCCATTAATGGGGGGAAATGGGAGCGCAAGGCAGGCCAGACAGGTGCTGGTAGTGAGGGATTCAATTATTAGAGGAGTGTATGACTTTCTGGCAATTGAGTTCGACACATCGTAGAATGGGTTGATAGAATAGTAAAGTTGGTGAAGAACCATCGTTCATGGTGCACATTGGGACTAATGACAAAGTTAGAGGTAGGTAGATGGTCCTTAATTTCAGGGAATTAAGCTCTGAGCTTATAGCAAGAACTTAGAAGTAGAGATGAGCGAATTTGTTCAGCTCCCTCCTTATTTGGCAAGCTGTAGCGCTTGCCGAATAAGCTGCAGAGGGAACTCGGCTACCTGGAGCGCTCCCGATAGTCAGCTGTCCGGTGCCGCAGGTGCATGTGTCACGGCTGTTTCACTGTCACAACACATGCATAGAGTCTAACAAACAGGCTACCGATGCATATGCTGTGTCAGTGAAGCAGCCGTGACACATGCAGCTGCGGCGCCGGACAGCTGGTTATTGGGAGCGCTCCATGTATCCGGGTTCCCTCAGCAGCTTATTCGGTAAGCGCTATAGCTTGCCAAATAAGGAGGGAGCCAAACAAATTTGCTCATCTCTACTTAGTCGGTAGTATACCCTGAAATACGGCCTCCACCACATGCTACGCCAGAGAGGCAGCGGGAGATTAGAGATGTAAATAAGTCAAGAATTGGTAGGAAGGAGTGTCTTGGGTTTCTGGAGAACTGGGCCGATTTCTTAATGGCTATAGGCTCTATGCTGGGGATGTTCTGCACCCAATAGGGAGGGTGAGGCTGTGCTAGGGGAAAAGAATGGCTAGAAGGTTGGGAGATGGTTTAAATTAGGGACAGGGGGAAGGCAATTACTGTAAAGAGGGGCAGATAGTGACCTGGGCCTATAATCAAATTGGGGGTGGCATGGAAGGAGGTGTTGGGACAGTCAATACAATTAACAGCAACATAGGTACAGAGAAATACATAAAGTGCATGTACTCTAATGCCAGAAGCCTCACCAACAAGATGGAGAATTAGAATTAATATTGTAGGAAGAAAAGTATGATATTGTGGGGATAATGGAGACATAACTGGACGAGAGCTATAACTGGGTTGGACATTTACAGGGCTATAATCTGTTCAGGAATCGCCCTACAAATAAGTGAGGGAGAGAGGTCTGCTTATATGTAAAATCTCTAAGGGTAAGTTCACACAGGGCATTTTTGCTGCCTTTTTTATGCTAATTTTCAGCTGGTTTTACAGTACCAGCAAAGCCTATGAGATTTCAGAAATCTCATGCACACACATTGGTTTTTTGTGTGATCAGTATTTTGTGCTTTGCTGCGTTTTTTGGACATAGAGCATTTCTCTTCTTTCAGCGTTTTCACTGCGTTTTTTCACCCATTGACTTGATTGAATGTTGAAAAAAATACAGCAAAAACACAGGTATCATTATGTGCTGCATTTCTGCTGCTGAAAATCCAAGGACATTAGCATGGACAAAGAGAAAAAACGCACTAAATACGCAACAAAAAACGAACCAAAAACGCACCTAAACTTGCGTTTTTGAAGCAGCTTCTTTCCTGCCAAGAAGATCAGGTTTTGCTCCGGAAAAAAAAGCAGTAAAAACGCCCTGTGTGAACTTACCCTAAAACTGATCATACTGATGATATATGGCAGGCAAATGAAATGTAGTGTCCCTGTGGGCGGAGATAAGGGGAGGCAGAAAGAATAATAAACTACTGGTAAGTGTTTGTTACAAATCTCCAGATATAATGGAAGCAGCAGAATATACCCTCATAAAGAACATAACGAAAAAAGATGAGGCAGCCAATCAGGGTGAAGTAGTTATTATGGGGGACTTAACTACCACAATATAAACCTGCAGTTTCAGCAAAAAAAACAGGTTTTTGACATTTTCTTTCACCAGTGGTGCAGGACCGAACAAGAAGGAGGG
Organism: Ranitomeya variabilis; assembly: GCF_051348905.1. NCBI lineage: Eukaryota > Metazoa > Chordata > Amphibia > Anura > Dendrobatidae > Ranitomeya > Ranitomeya variabilis. Next base: position 641,292,223 of record NC_135233.1, read on the forward strand.
AACACTTCTATACCTAATTTTATCATAGAAACCAGATGTTCAGTTTGGGGGCCACTTGGGCAATAGCGGTCACAAAGCAATAATTTACACATATCCTTTAATAAGATGTATAGTAGAGGACAATAAACTTCATACTTAATTTCATATATATAAACTACTAGCTTGAAGAGCCTGGCATTTCCCAGGCATAGTAACAAACTGTGGTTAGTTATAACAAATTATAATGATTATATTGCACATAAAAACATTTCACATCATATACCGTATATACTCGAGTATAAGCCGAGACCCCGAACTGTGCCACAAAAAAATGGGAAAAAATTAATGACTCGAGTATAAGGCTAGTAGGGTGGAAAATGCAGCAGCTACCGGTAAATGTCATAAATACAAATAGATACCAATAAAAGTAAAATTAATTGACACATCAGTAGGTTAAGTGTTTTTGAATATCCATATTGAATCAGGAGCCCCATATAATGCTCCATAATGTTCAGGATGGGCCCCATAAGATGCTCCATACACAATACACCCCATATAATGCTCCATAATGTTCATGATGGGCCCCATACGATGCTCCATACAAAATATGCCGCATATAATGCTCCATATAGTTTATGATGGCCCCATAAGATGCTTCATACAAAATATGCCCCATATAATGCTGCACAAAGGTTGATTATGGCCCAATAAGATGCTCCATAGAAAATGTGCCCCATATAATGCTGCATAAAGGTTGATTATGGCCCCATAAGATGCTCCATAGAAAATGTGCCCCATATAATGCTGCATAAAGGTTGTTTATGGCCCCATAAGATGCTCCATAGAATATTATGCCCCATATGCTGCTGCGATTGAAAAAAAAAAAATGACATACTCACCTCTTGTCCTGAGCAGGTGGGGACACCGGCACTTGCGATATTCATCTATCCCCGTTCTACACATCATCGCACCCTCTCATCACAGCCAGAGGACGTGGAAGACACAGCGCGGCAGTAGAACGAGGACAGGTGAATATCGCATTGCTCACCCTCCCCCGTTAGACACCGCGCCAGGAGGGTGAGTATGCTTCTTTTATGGTCTCCGGCTAGCGCCGGCAGCTTGTTCCTGTGCTCAGCGGTCACATGGTACCTCTCATTAAAGTAATGAATATGTGCTCCACCCCTATGGGAGTGGAGCCGCGTCCATATTCATTACTTTAATGAGAGGTACCATGTGACCGCTGAACACAGGAAGAGCTGCCGGAGACCACTGGAGAAGCAGGGACATGCAGAGACGTGTCGGGAGCAGGTGAGTATGATGTGACAGCTGCCGCTCCCCCTCCCCCGCTGACAATGACGAGTATAAGCCGAGAGGGGCACTTTCAGCCTAAAAAAATGGGCTGAAAATCTCAGCTTATACTCGAGTATATACTGTATTCAACACTCCAGATTTGCAACACAAATTAACTAAATGATTACCCAAATATTGATAGTATTTTATTTTCAACTCATTCAAGAGCTTTTGGTAAACAACATTTTTTTTTTCCCTGGTGCAAAGATGAACAGATTTCCCACATCAGCCAGAGCCACCGGACTACTATCCCTACTATCCCTAATATCCCCCATCAGCCAGACCCACTGGACTACTACACCTAATATCCCACATCATCCCGTCAGCCAGAGCCACCGGACTACTATCCCTAGTATCCCTCATCATCCCGTCAGCCAGAGCCACCGGACTACTATCCCTAGCATCCCTCATCATCCCGTCAGCCAGAGCCACCGGACTACTATCCCTAGTATTCCTGATCATCCCGTCAGCCAGAGCCACCGGACTACTATCCCTAGTATCCCTCATCATCCCGTCAGCCAGAGCCACTGGACTACTATCTCTAATATCCCACATCATCCCGTCAGCCAGAGCCACCGGACTACTATCCCTAGTATCCCTCATCATCCCGTCAGCCAGAGCCACTGGACTACTATCTCTAATATCCCACATCATCCCGTCAGCCAGAGCCACTGGAGTACTACCCCTAATATCCCACATCATCCCGTCAGCCAGAGCCACCGGACTACTACTCCTAATATTCCAAACATACCATTAACCAGAGCCACCAGACTACTACCCCTAATATTCCACATCATCACGTCACCCAGAGCCAATGGACTTCTACCCCTAGTATCCCACATCATCCCATCAGAGACACCGGATTACTACCCCTAATATCCCACCTCATCCCATCAGCCAAAGCCACCGGACTACTACCCCTAATATCCCACATCATCCTGTCAGAGCCAACATTGTCAGGTTGGCACTTTTACACCGATTAAAATAATACCTGGGTTGGAGAAATCCATCTTGGGTTTCTTTTTTTAATCTGTGAAGTTAATGAGGATGTTTCACGCCAGACAAAGAGAAGTTCCTGATTCCGGGCTCCCCCTGCAGTCTGTGCCAGAGGGTGATCTGTGGGCACAGTAATAAATTGTGTTATTTCCAGCTTTACAGAAGGACGATAACACCATAGAAATAAGAATAATAGGCCTCGGTTACCACAAGGTAAACTGTTGCTCATAGCAACCAATCACAACTTAGCTTCTTTTAACCCCTTAGTGACAGAGCCAAATTTTTTAAATCTGACCAGTGTCACTTTATGTGGTAATAACTCTGGAACTCTTCAACAAATCCCAGTGATTTTGAGATTGTTTTTTCGTGACACATTATACTTTATGATAATGGTAAATTTAGGTCGATATGTTTTGTGTTTATTTATAAAAAATATCAAAAACGTAAGAAAAATGTTAAAAAATTAGCAATTTTCAAAATTTGAATGATTATCCCTTTAAACCAGATAGTCATACCACAGCAAACCATTAATAAATAACATTTCCCACATGTCGGCTTTACATCAGCACCATTTGTAAAACGTTATTTTATTTTGTCAGCATTTTAGGAGGTTTAAAAATGTAGCAGCAATTTTTAATTTTTTCAAGGAAATGTACAACATTTATTTTTTTAGGGACTGATCCATGTTTGAAGTGACTTTAGGGGTCCCATATATTGGGAAACCCCCAAACGTGATACCATAGCACACCCTGACATATTGAAAACTGCTGTCAGGTAGTTTATTAACCCTTCAGGTGCTTTACAGGGATTAACCCCTCTGTGACCTTTGACGTACTATCCCGTCGAGGTGACCTGGGCCTATCTGACCCTCGACGGGATAGTACGTCATAGCAGATCGGCCGCGATCACGGGGGGAGCGCGGCCGATCGCGGCCGGGTGTCAGCTGCATATCGCAGCTGACATCCGGCACTATGTGCCAGGAGCGGTCACGGACCGCCCCCGGCACATTAACCCCCGGCACACCGCGATCAAACATGATCGCGGTGTACCGGCGGTATAGGGAAGCATCGCGCAGGGAGGGGGCTCCCTGCGGGCTTCCCTGAGACCCCCGGAGCAACGCGATGTGATCGCGTTGCTCTGAGGGTCTCCTACCTCCCTCCTCGCCGCAGGTCCCGGATCCAAGATGGCCGCGGCATCCGGGTCCTGCAGGGAGGGAGGTGGCTTACCGAGTGTCTGCTCAGAGCAGACGCTTGGTAAGCCTGCAGCCCTGCACAGCAGATCACAGATCTGGCAGAGTGCTGTGCACACTGCCAGATCAATGATCTGTGATGTCCCCCCCTGGGACAAAGTAAAAAAGTTAAAAAAAAATTCCCCACATGTGTGTAAAAAAAAAATAAAAAAAATATCCTAAATAAAGAAAAAAAAAAAAAAAATTATTCCCATAAATACATTTCTTTAGCTAAATAAAATAAAAAAAACAATAAAAGTACACATATTTAGTATCGCCGCGTCCGTAACGACCCAACCTATAAAACTGCCCCACTAGTTAACCCCTTCAGTAAACACCGTAAGAAAAAAAAAAAAAAAACGAGGCAAAAAACAACGCTTTATTACCATACTGCCGAACAAAAAGTGGAATAACACGCGATCAAAAAGACTGATATAAATAACCATGGTACCGCTGAAAACGTCATCTTGTCCCGCAAAAAAAGAGCCGCCATACAGCATCATCAGCAAAAAAATAAAAAAGTTATAGTCCTGAGAATAAAGCGATACCAAAATAATTATTTTTTTCTATAAAATAGTTTTTATCGTATAAAAGCGCCAAAACATAAAAAAATGATATAAATGAGATATCGCTGTAATCGTACTGACCCGACGAATAAAACTGCTTTATCAATTTTACCAAACGCGGAACGGTATAAACGCCTCCCCCAAAATAAATTCATGAATAGCTGGTTTTTGATCACTCTGCCTCACAAAAATCGGAATAAAAAGCGATCAAAAAATGTCACGTGTCCGAAAATGTTACCAATAAAAACGTCAACGCGTCCCGCAAAAAAACAAGATCTCACATAACTCTGTGGACTCAAATATGGAAAAATTACAGCTCTCAAAATGTGGTAACGCAAAAAATATTTTTTGCAATGAAAAGCGTCTTTCAGTGTGTGACAGCTGCCAATCATAAAAATCTGCTAAATAACCCGCTATAAAAGTAAATCAAACCCCCCTTCATCACCCCCTTAGTTAGGGAAAAATAAAAAAATTAAAAAATGTATTTATTTCCATTTTCCCATTAGGGTTAGGGTTAGGGCTAGAGTTAGGACTAGAGTTAGGGCTAGGGTTAGGGTTAGGGCAAGGGTTAGGGCTAGGGTTAGGGTTAGGGCTAGGGTTGGGGCTAGGGTTAGGGCTAGAGTTAGGACTAGAGTTAGGGCTAGGGTTAGGGTTAGGGCAAGGGTTAGGACTAGGGTTAGGGCTAGGGTTGGGGCTAGGGTTAGGGTTAGGGCTAGGGTTGGGGATAGGGTTAGGGCTAGGGTTAGGGCTAGGGTTAGGGCTAGTGTTACGGCTAGTGTTAGGGCTAGTGATAGGGCTAGGGTTATTGCTAGGGTTAGGGCTAGGGTTAGGGTTGGGGCTAGGGTTGGAGCTACAGTTAGGGTTGGGGCTAAAGATAGGGTTAGGGTTTGGATTACATTTACGGTTGGGAATAGGGTTGGGTGTGTCTGGGTTAGAGGAGTGGTTAGGGTTACCGTTGGGATTAGGGTTAGGGATGTGTTTGGATTAGGGTTTCAGTTATAATTGGGGGGTTTCCACTGTTTAGGCACATCAGGGGCTCTCCAAACGGGACATGGCATCCGATCTGAATTCCAGCCAATTCTGCGTTGAAAAAGGAAAACAGTGCTCCTTCCCTTCAGAGCTCTCCCGTGTGCCCAAACAGGGGTTTACCCCAACATATGGGGTATCAGCGTACTCAGGACAAATTGGACATCATCTTTTGGGGTCCAATTTCTCCTGCTACCCTTGGGAAAATACAAAACTGGGGGCCAAAAAATAAGTTTTGTGGGAAAAAAAAGATTTTTTATTTTCACGGCTCTGCGTTGTAAACTGTAGTGAAACACTTGGGGGTTCAAAGTTCTCACAACACATCTAGATAAGTTCCTTGGGGGGGTCTAGTTTCCGATATGGGGTCACTTGTGGGGGGTTTGTACTGTTTGGGTACATCAGGGGCTCTGCAAATGCAACATGACGCCTGCAGACCAATCCATTTAAGTCTGCATTCCAAATGGCGCTCCTTCCCTTCCGAGCTCTGTCATGCGCCCAAACAGTGGTTCCCCCCCACATATGGGGTATCAGCGTACTCAGGACAAATTGATCAACAACTTTTGGGGTCCAATTTATCCTGATACCTTTGTGAAAATACAAAACTGGGGGCTAAAAAATCATTTTTGTGAAAAAAAAAAGAATTTTTATTTTCACGGCTCTGCGTTATAAACTGTAGTGAAACACTTGGGGGTTCAAAGTTCTCACAACACATCTAGATAAGTTCCTTGGGGGGTCTAGTTTCCAATATGGGGTCACTTGTGGGGGGTTTGTACTGTTTGGGTACATCAGGGGCTCTGCAAATGCAACGTGACGCCTGCAGACCAATCCATTTAAGTCTGCATTCCAAATGACGCTCCTTCCCTTCCGAGCTCTGTCATGCACCCAAACAGTGGTTCCCCCCCACATATGGGGTATCAACGTACTCAGGACAAATTGGACAACAACTTTTGGAGCCCAATTTATCCTGGTACCCTTGTGAAAATACAAAACTGGGGGCTAAAAAATCATTTTTGTGAAAAAAAAAAAGGAATTTTTATTTTCACGGCTCTGCGTTATAAACTGTAGTGAAACACTTGGGGGTTCAAAGCTATCAAAACACATCTAGATAAGTTCCTTAGGGGGTCTACTTTCCAAAATGGTGTCACTTGTGGGGGTTTTTAATGTTTAGGCACATCAGGGGCTCTCCAAACGCAACATGGCATCCCATCTTAATTCCAGTCAATTTTGCATTGAAAAGTAAAATAGCGCTCCTTCCCTTCCGAGCTCTGCTATGCGCCCAAACAGTGGTTTACCCCCACATATGGGGTATCGTCGTACTCAGGACAAATTGCTCAACAACTTTTGTGGTCTAATTTCTTCTCTTACCCTTGGGGAAATAAAAAAATGGGGGCGAAAAGATCATTTTTGTGAAAAAATATGATTTTTATTTTTACGGCTCTGCATTATAAACTTCTGTGAAGCACTTGTTGGGTCAAAGTGCTCAACACACATCTAGATAAGATCCTTAGGGGGTCTACTTTCCAAAATGGTGTCACTTGTGGGGGGTTTCAATGTTTACGCACATCAGGGGCTCTCCAAATGCAACATGGCGTCCCATCTCAATTCCAGTCAATTTTGCATTGAAAAGTCAAATGGCGCTCCTTTCCTTCCGAGCTCTGCCCTGCGCCCAAACAATGGTTTACACCCACATATGGGGTATCAGCGTACTCAGGACGAATTGTACAACAAATTTTGGGGTCTATTTTCTCCTGTTACCCTTGGTAAAATAAAACAAATTGGAGCTGAAACAAATTTTGAGTGAAAAAAAGTTAAATGTTTAATTTTATTTAAACATTCCAAAAATTCCTGTGAAACACCTGAAGGGTTAATAAACTTCTTGAAAGTGGTTTTGAGTACCTTGAGGGGTGCAGTTTTTAGAATGGTGTCACACTTGGGTATTTTCTATCATATAGACCCCTCAAAATGACTTCAAATGAGATGTGGTCCCTAAAAAAAAATGGTGTTGTAAAAATGAGAAATTGCTGGTCAACTTTTAACCCTTATAACTCCGTCACCCAAAAAAATTTTGGTTCCAAAATTGTGCTGATGTAAAGTAGACATGTGGGAAATGTTACTTATTAAGTATTTTGCATGACATATGTCTGTGATTTAAGGGCATAAAAATTCAAAGTTGGAAAATTGCGAAATTTTCAAAATTTTCGCCAAATATTCGTTTTTTTCACAAATAAACGCAAGTTATATCGAAGAAATTTTACCACTATCATGAAGTACAATATGTCACGAGAAAACAATGTCAGAATCGCCAAGATCCGTTGAAGCGTTCCAGAGTTATAACCTCATAAAGGGACAGTGGTCAGAATTGTAAAAATTGGCCCGGTCATTAACGTGCAAACCACCCTTGGGGGTGAAGGGGTTAATGCAAAGTGGTATGACAGAAATGAAAATGTGTATTTTTACCACCTAAATATCGGTAACTTCAGAACGGATTACAACAGCCGTCAGACTCTAAGGCCGCAATTTGGTCGTGAATTGCCATCGCAAACATCAGGACCACACAATCATGATCTGAGGGCACCAATTGGGATAAAGAGGAACCCCCCACACTCTGTTAACCATTGATAATGATGTAGTCACTATTGACAGCAGCATTTAAGGGGTTAAACAGATTTGGACGGTGCAAACACTGATCGTGGCTGATGCAGCAAGTTGTCAGCTATAGTGTACAGCCGACAGCTGCTGGATTGTCACCTGTATGGGGAGGCTATTCTCTTATATCTCAGGTCAGTTAAAAGACGTATTGGCTGTCATTAAGGGGTTAAACAGCTCTGGTGAAATGAAAGATGCTTAGTGATTGATTGGGGCTAAGTGGAGTGGGCGTGGCTAATGCACACGCCCATGCTTAGTGATTGGTTGGGGCTAAGTGGAGTGGGCTTGGCTGATACACACACACACACACACACACACACACACACACACACACACACCCACCTTTATATATATATATATATATATATATATATATATATATATATATATAGTGGAGGACACTAAACTTCAGGAAGGTGAATTTCCAGTAGCTGATAGGTGAGCTCTGTGCCAGAAACTGGGACAATATTCTTTTGAAAATAAAAATACAAAAAGCAAACGGGACACTTTTATAAGCCTCCCGAATAGGACCTTTGGACCCTATGGGTACAATCTACAAACAGGACACAACCACTATGGCTAAATAGAGCTGTAATGGGCGCAATAAATGACAAAAGGAAAGCTTTTAGAGAACTACAGCAAGTGACAAGGCATTAAATAATTATAGAGAAAAAAATAATGGCAAGACAAGAGGCTCATTGCCAAAGACAGTAACAAGTATTTCAAAGGAAAGCCCATGACAGATGACATGATCAGGGATACCATAAATTCTCAATAAAATGTCACTTGCTTAACTCAACAGTAAGTACTGTGTCGCCTCAAACACAGTAAAGTAGGCCAATCACTGGGCCCAGAATGGCCCACACTCCGAGTACTGCAGGGCTGGAATTAAGTATCGTGATAATGAGACCATTAGTTTTAATATTCAAGGATTCCATAATAACAGGGTCTGTACCACAGGACTGGTGTATAGCAAATGTGGTGTCAATATTAAAAAACAGGGTTAAAATCTGAGCTTGGAAATTATAGGCCGGTAAGTTTAACCTCTACTGTGGGCAAAATCTTTTACATTTTTTTTTAAGAGATGCTGTGCTGGAGTATCTCAATAAGAATAACCTCACGACCCAGCATCAACATGGGTTTATGACGGATCGGTCCTGTCAGAGTAATCTGATCATCTTCTATGGGGAGAAAAGTTCTACACTGCACCGGGCTAACGCCGTGGATGTTTTCCATCTGGACTGTTCAACGGTGTTTCAAACGGTGCCGTACTGAAGGTTGTGACATACAATGAGAGCAATGGGACTGGGAGAAAATTTGTGAACTGGTTAATAACTGGATCAGTGATGGGAACCCAAGTGTAGTTATTAATTGATCCCAGTCTGTTTGAGTCCCAGTTAAGGGGAATCTGTCACTAGGTTTTTGCTATGTAATCTGACAGCAAGCATGATGTAGCGTCATTGACCCCGATTCCAGCAATACATCAGTTAGTGAGCTGCTTGCTGTAGTTATGATTAAAATCACTTTTCTCTGCTGCAGATCTAGCAGTGCCCTGGGTGCTGTGCTTAGTCTAACACCTTTAGTTGGTGGCTTTCTGTGTACAGTGACAGAAAGTTGCTAATCACCGATGGGGTTACACAGAACAGGAGGACTGCATGGTACAAAACAACTACGGTAATCATCTAGTGATAATCTCCTGCTGATAAAACACTGATTTTATTGCAACAACAACACACAACCAAGTAAGTGACACATGAGTTGAATCAGTGTCTCAGCACCTACATCATGCTGCTCTTGGATTACATGGCTAAAAACTGCTGACCTGCTCTCTTTAAACAGTGAGGTACCACAGGGGTTAGTATTGGGTCCTCTTCTTTTTAACATATTGATTATTGACCTTGTAGGGGCAATACAGAGTAGAATTTCAATATTTGAATATGATAATAAACTTTGCAAGGTAATTAACACATAGAAGTATGATTTCATGTTACAGATGGATTTATGTAAGCTGGAGGCCTAGGCTGAGAAATGGAAATTCAAGTTTAATGTAGATGAATGTAAAGTCATGCACTTGGGCTGAGGAAATAATATGTACTAAATTGTAAAACACTGGGGGAAGCTGTCACTGAAAAAGTCTTGGGCTTGTGGGTGGACAGCTGAACTAGAGCAGGTGCAGACAATAGTGGTCGAGGTTTTTAAGGGAAAGGGTGATCTGCAGTACCAAGACAGGTTATTCAATATGAAAAAAACGAAGGCTTAGAGTGATCTTATTACAATGTCAAACATATGAATGAACGGGAGTGGGTGATAATACAGAAGTGGTGACGGGTTTCTATTATACTTTTTCTCTGATTGTTCCTCTCCTGGTTTTGATGTATGAATGCTGAGGTTAAAAACCCTCCAAATACTCAACGTGTGCACGTGGCCTAATGATCGTTTCAAATCTTAGTCTGTAACTACAACAAGGGGCATCCTCTACGTCTAGAAGGTTTAATCCTAATCACAGACGGCGATTCTTTACTGTAAGAGCAGTAAAATAATGGATGTCTCTGCAACGTGATTTTGTAATGGTTGATTCACTACAAAAGTTGAAGCTTGATGCCTTTTTTTTTAATATAACAAAGTTGTACTCAATAGACTCATGAACCTATGAAACTATGACTTAAGCCTTTAATGGCCAGGCCTGGTTAAACTTTACCGAATACCTATTGATTTATAGGAAAGAAAAAATTAAAATCAATAGCAAAGATGAAAATCTTTGTACTATATCTTAACAGACGAAAAGTCCTCTTTCTCCACTTTCTAGCCACTTCTTTCCCTCCCTGGGCCCCTGATCACTCTCTTTGGAAACAGGATGAAATCAGTGTGTACATACATGTAGGGATCTTGATGCCTGCTGCAGCCCATAGTTATCTAGATGAGGGCGCTGCTGCGGGAGGAAGACAGGCTTGTGTCAAGGCATGCAAGTTTTATAGTTGGGTGAATTTCTCATCATTCTATTTTGGGTACATGTGATTTGACTTTTTTAATTAAATGTTTGAGTTTAATTAAGTTTTTTTTTTTTTTTTTGGGGGGGGGGGGGAGTTGTATTTTACAGTGGCACCATTTTAGTGTAAATATATCTTAATGCCTAACTTTTACAGACCATTTGTTGGGAGAAATTCAACAAGAAACAGAACTTCTGCTGTTACAATTATTTTATGTTTTAAATGTTATGCTTATTCATGTACTGCACAAAAAGTGTCATTTTAATCTATGAGTCAGTACAATTATGGGTATAACAAATTTATGTACACCGTGGGCCAATTCATCAATGCTTTTAGTCAAGTAATTGGGCATAAAAACCTTTGAAAAGTTGCACAATTTTGGTATAACTGGAGGCTGCGCGAAAATTATGTGGTGGCGTTCGCTACACCACAAGTGCAGGAGGAACTAGAGTCCTATTTGTGGCGAGGCATACACAGAGGTGCACGTCAATCTTCTGGCGCTTCTGATTCATGAAGAAGTGTACGCAGTGCCAGACTGGGATGCCAAGGGCCCACCAGTGACCAACTCCACTGCCCCACTTTTCAACTACATGCAAATGTGACATTATCCTCAATCACACATTTATATGACAATAGACTGGGTAGATTGTTAGATGCCATCTTTGTCTGCACAAAGTGATTGAAGTATATTGTGCCAAGTACTGCTCATATGCGAGGGTGGTGGCCTACTCTTGCACAGTGGCCCACCGGAGGATTCTCCTGTAGCCATTCCAAGCAGGGCTGTGGAGTCGCTAAGCCAAACTTCTGGCTCCGACCCCTCAATTTCCATGACTCCGACTCCACCAAAATGGACTCCGACTCCATGATTCCGACTGCACAGGCCTGATTCCAAGCCTGGCGTACGCCTCATCATGAATCAGGAGAGTTTGATTTCAGCACTTTCCCTCATTAAGACCGGCATGAGCAACGTCATTATTGATGAATCTGGCCCTGTGTACATTTTTGATGATTCATATTATTGAGCTATCGTACTGTTGGTCAATCCAAAAGTTTAATAAACCTGAAAACTGAATCTTTAAGAAAGTAAAAGTGATGTTTTGTCTTTGTTAGAATATCTTCGTGAGCAGAATTATTGGGAAATTATTAGTGTGCAGAATTATTATGCAACTAAATGAAAAACATAAATTTGCCAACTCAATTATTATTATTTATTATTATAGTGCCATTTATTCCATGGCGCTTTACACGTGAGGAGGGGTATACATAATAAAAACAATTACAGTAATCTGAAACGATACAAGTCACGAGTAGTACAGGAGGAGAGAGGACCCTGCCCGCGAGGGCTCACAATCATTCCATCTGTTAACCCTTTCGCGACATGCGCCGTACATGTACGGCGCATGTCGGGTCCCCTGCTTTGATGTGCGCTCCGGCGGTGAGCGCACATCAAAGTCGCGACATGTCAGCTGTTTTGTACAGCTGACATGTGCGCGCAATAGCGGCGGGTGAAATCGCTATTCACCCGCCGCTATTAACCTGTTAAATGCCGCTGTCAAATGCAGACAGCGGCATTTAACTACCGCATCCGGCCGGGCGGCCGGAAATGACGTCATCGCCGACCCCCGTCACATGATCGGGGGTCGGCGATGCATCAGGAAGGTAACCATAGAGGTCCTTGAGACCTCTATGGTTACTGATGCCGGCCTGCTGTGAGCGCCCCCCTGTGGTCGGCGCTCACAGCACACCTGCATTTCAGCTACATAACAGCGATCTGATGATCGCTGTTATGTAGCAGAGCCGATCGGGCTGTGCCTGCTTCTAGCCTCCCTTGGAGGCTATTGAAGCATGGCAAAAGTGAAAAAAAAAAGTTTTTAAAAATGTGAAAAAAATATTAAAAATATAAAAGTTTAAATCACCCCCCTTTCGCCCCATCCTAAATAAAACAATAAAAAAAAAAAAACCTACACATATTTGGTATCGCCGCGTTCAGAATCGCCCGATCTATCAATTAAAAAAAAGCATTAACCTGATCGCTAAACAGCGTAGCGAGAAAAAAATCCGAAACGCCAGAATTACGTTTTTTTGGTCGCCGCGACATTGCGTTAAAATGCAATAACGGGCGATCAAAAGAACGTATCTGCGCCGAAATGGTATCATTAAAAACATCAGCTCGGCACGCAAAAAATAAGCCCTCACCCGACCCCAGATCACGAAAATTGGAGACGCTACGGGTATCGGAAAATTGCACTTTTTTTTTTTTTTTTTTTTTTTTTAAAGCAAAGTTTGGAATTTTTTTTCACCACTTGGATAAAAAATAACCTAGACATGTTAGGTGTCTATGAACTCGTAATGACCTGGAGAATCATAATGGCAGGTCAGTTTTAGCATTTAGTGAACCTAGCAAAAAAGCCAAACAAAAAACAAGTGTGGGGTTGCACTTTTTTTGCAATTTCACCGCACTTGGAATTTGTTTCCCATTTTCTAGTACATGACATGGTAAAACCAATGATGTCGTTCAAAAGTACAACTCATCCCACAAAAAATAAGCCCTCACATGGCCATATTGACGGAGAAATAAAAAAGTTATGGCTCTGGGAAGGAGGGGAGCGAAAAACGAAAACACAAAAACGAAAAAGGGCCGCGACTTGAAGGGGTTAAAGTGAGACCAATAACCAAACCACTCATAAGTACAAAAATACATTTCCCCAAAAAATATCTGTGACCAATATAGCCATCCTTCTTTTCAGTAAGTGTTACACTATAAGGCTTCCCTCCATGGAGTTTGAAAGGTTCTTATTCTGTTGATAATCAACAGGTCAGGTGAGGAGAGGGCCATGTCATTATTATTTAATCTTTAGAGGGGTATTCTCATGTCTAAGATCCTATACCAATATGTAATAGGTGTAATAATAATATTAGAAAATACCTCCTATTAGAAACGTATAGTTTTTGTGGTTTGCTATATCTCTTTCCTCATGTGCAGGCATTGTAGGACCATAAAATTAAATAAATTCTGTAAAAAGCAAATCAAGGCAGCAAAGATTGAGACAGAGAGACTCATTGCTAGAGAGAGCAAAAATAACCCCAAAATATTCTTTAACTACATAAATAGTAAGAAACTAAAAAATGATAGTGTTGGCCCCCTTAAAAATAGTCTGGGTGAAATGGTGGATGAGGATGAGGAAAAAGCCAATATGCTAAATGACTTTTTTTCATCAGTATTTACACAAGAAAATCCCATGGCAGCCAATATGACTAGTGATAATAATTCCCAATTTAATGTTACCTGCTTAACCCAGCAGGAAGTACGGCGGCATCTAAAAATCACTAAAATTGACAAATCTCCGGGCCCGGATGGGATACACCCCCGAGTACTGCAGGAACTAAGTACAGTCATTGATAGACCATTATTCTTAATCTTTAAAGAGTCCATAATAACAGGGTCTGTACCACAGGACTGGCGTATAGCAAATGTGGTGCCAATATTCAAAAAGGGGACAAAAACTGAACTCGGAAATTATAGGCCAGTAAGCTTAACCTCTACTGTGGGTAAAATCCTGGAGGGCATTCTAAGGGATGCTATGCTGGAGTATCTGAAGAGGAATAACCTTATGACCCAGTATCAGCACGGGTTTACTAGGGACCGTTCATGTCAGACTAATTTGATCAGCTTCTATGAAGAGGTAAGTTCCGGACTGGACCAAGGGAACCCAGTGGACGTAGTGTATATGGACTTTTCAAAAGCTTTTGATACGGTGCCACACAAAAGGTTGATACATAAAATGAGACTAATGGGGATAGGGGAAAATATGTGCAAGTGGGTTGAGAGTTGGCTCAGGGATAGGAAACAAAGGGTGGTTATTAATGGAGCACACTCGGACTGGGTCACGGTTAGTAGTGGGGTACCACAGGGGTCAGTATTGGGCCCTCTTATTTTTAACATATTTATTAATGACCTTGTAGGGGGCATTCAGAGTAGAATTTCAATATTTGCAGATGACACTAAACTCTGCAGGATAATCAGTACAGGGGAGGACAATTTTATATTACAGGCTGATTTATGTAAGCTAGAAGCTTGGGCTGATAAATGGCAAATGCGCTTTAATGGGGATAAATGTAAGGTTATGCACTTGGGTGGAAGTAATAAGATGTATAACTATGTGCTTAATTCTAAAACTCTGGGCAAAACCATCAATGAAAAAGACCTGGGTGTATGGGTGGATGACAAACTCATATTCAGAGGCCAGTGTCAGGCAGCTGCTACAAAGGCAAATAAAATAATGGGATGCATTAAAAGAGGCATAGATGCTCATGAGGAGAACATAATTTTACCTCTATACAAGTCACTAGTTCGACCACACTTAGAATACTGTGCACAGTTCTGGTCTCCGGTGTATAAGAAAGACATAGCTGAACTGGAGCGGGTGCAGAGAAGAGCGACCAAGGTTATTAGAGGACTGGGGGGTCTGCAATACCAAGATAGGTTATTACACTTGGGGCTATTTAGTTTGGAAAAACGAAGACTAAGGGGTGATCTTATGTTAATGTATAAATATATGAGGGGACAGTACAAAGACCTTTCTGATGATCTTTTTAATCATAGACCGGTGACAGGGACAAGGGGGCATCCTCTACGTCTGGAGGAAAAAAGTTTTAAGCATAATAACAGACGCGGATTCTTTACTGTAAGAGCAGTGAGACTATGGAACTCTCTGCCGTATGATGTTGTAATGAGTGATTCATTACTTAAATTTAAGAGGGGACTGGATGCCTTTCTGGAAAAGTATAATATTACAGGGTATATATATTAGATTCCTTGATAAGGCGTTGATCCAGGGAACTAGTCTGATTGCCGTATGTGGGGTCGGGAAGGAATTTTTTTCCCCATGATGGAGCTTACTCTTACCACATGGGGTTTTTTTGCCTTCCCCTGGATCAACATGATAGGGCATGTTAGGTTAGGCTATGGGTTGAACTAGATGGACTTAGGCCATGTGCACACGTTCAGGATTTTTAGCGTTTTTTTCGCGTTTTTTCGCTATAAAAACGTGATAAAAACGCGAAAAAAACGCTAACATATGCCTCCTATTATTTACAAGGTATTCCGCATTTTTTGTGCAAATGTTGCGATTTTTTCCGCGAAAAAATCGCATAGCGGAAAAAAAAGCAACATGTTCATTAAAAATGCGGAATTGCAGGGATTCCGCACACCTAGGAGTCCATTGATCTGCTTACTTCCCGCACGGGGCTGTGCACACCATGCGGGAAGTAAGCAGATTATGTGCGGTTGGTACCCAGGGTGGAGGAGAGGAGACTCTCCTCCACGCACTGGGCACCATATAAGTGGTCAAAAAATAAGAAATAAAATAAAAAACAGTCCTATACTCACCCTCGATGTCTTCCCGCCTCCACTGCATGCTGCCGTTCGGTTCCTGTAGCTGATGTGCGGCGAAGGACCTTGCCGATGACGTCACTGTCCTGTGATTGGTCGTGAGCGGTCATGTGACCGCTCACGTGACCGTGACGTCACGGAAGGCCCTGTGCGCACAGACCAGCTATAGGAAGAGGAGCCGGACGCCGCTGATGAGATGTCTGGGTGAGTATAAGCATTTTTTTATTTTTTTTATTATTTTTAAACATTCTATCTTTTACTATAGATGCGGCATAAGCTGCATCTATAGTAAAAAGTTGGTCATGCTGATGTCAGCAGTTACTGCCCAGATTTTCCAGCTAACAGTAAAGCTGGTAAGTCTCACTATAGCTGCTTGAGGTCTAAAACGGAAAATGCTCCCCCTAGTGGTCAATATGTATATTTGTAAGAAAATATATTATAATTTTCATATAGAAATGTTTGCAAACAGTGCAAACATTGCATTAATACATTTTATTTACTATTTTAAGCTTAATTTCACAAAAAAACAAACTACAAGAAAACTGGTGGCACCTTCCCTTTAACTAGTTGCTAGTGGTCTTAACCATCGATACCTAAGGTCCTACAATGCCTGCACATGAGGAAAGAGATATAGCGAATCAGAAAAACTATACTATATTTCTAATTGTAAGTATTTGTTAATATTATTCTTATTACAACTACTGCATATTGGGATAGGATCTTGGAGATGGGAATGCCCCTTTAAGGCCTTTATTGACTAGCCCAGCAGAGGAGTTTATTTTTTAAAGATGCAGACTTTTTCCCGTACCACTGTTTGGAAAAAGTGTCTTCTAAAAACTAAAAATAGGTTACAAGTTTATTTTGAGTCCATCTTTAACCTGAAAAGGGCCAACTAGCTCACCCATGGCAGTACCCCACCTCCACCTTGCTGGCGCCTGAGTCAAATTGGAGGTTTGTGCCCATTCCTGATCCAGCCACGGGCCCCTTCATCTGGTTTATCAAGAGTCATTCACTTCTCATCAGTCCATAAAACCTTTGAAAAATTTGTCTTCAGATATTTCTTAGCCCAGTCTTGATATTGCAGTCTCCCTCATCTCGGCCATGTCTCTGAGCACTGAACACCTTGTAATTCTGCGCACTCCGGGGAGTCTGCCGTTCTGGAATATGACAGCACTGGAGGATAATGGCTTCCAGGCTGCTTCAGGTTTGATTCTTCTCAAACCTTTGGCAGGTAATGTGCGTCTTTTTTTCTCAACATGGCTTTTGCAACCCTTATAATTATTTTCAACATAACGTTTGATGGCTGTGTGATGACACCCCAATATCTCAGAAATTTCAGGAGTGCTGTGTCCCTCTGTAAGACTTTGTGACTTTTCATAGTCAGATAAATCTCTTTTTTTGGCCCATTTTGCTTGAGGAAAACAAGCTGCCTAATAATTCTGCACACCGTGATAAAGGGTGTTGCATCCTCATTACATATACACGTCACCTGATCTGCTTCATCCAATAAGCATTCACATTTATGCAGCGCGAAGTTGGAAAATCTGCATAAAAATGATATGGTGAAAGTACTCCCATAATAATTAGGCACAGCGTATTTCTATTTATCTTTGATTACTTTTATCCAATAAAGGCTAGGGCTACACAGGAGCATGTCGCGCAACAACAGTGCAGTGACAAGTCGCGCAACTCAAAATGCGAGTGTTTTAAAGCTCTGATTTTGCTGTTAATAAAGCAGCTAAGCTGCAGACAAGTCGCATGCAAATCCCATGTCGTATATGACTTGCAATAAAGTCTATGAAATTGTGTCACATGCAACAAGCGACAAAATATCCATCACATTTGGAAATATATGCAGCTCGGTGTCGCAGTTTCAGTATGTCGCACATACAGCACGATGATATAGGAAATATTTACAGCCAGTGTTGCAATTTCACTGTCGCCCGTTCTGGAGTTTGTCTTTCTTCTTTAGGACAAAAAAAATCCGCTCTCCAGCCTTGCTAAACCAAGACTGCCTCTGGAGCCCAGATATTTAAGCCCCGGATCATGTGACTCCTCCCCCATGTGACTGAACACACGACTGACATCACACAGGGCCTGTAAGCAGTGGTCCTGGGTCTGCAGGTGGAGATAAGGTGAACACCCTCCCACCCACTCTATGGATGTTCACATTAATAACAGCCCATTTATGCAACGTAGCTTAATCCTCACAGTACGTAGTGTGCTGGAGGAAAATACTCTGGGTTTCACATCAGTGACGCCATTAAGCACAATTACACATATCTCCCCTCCAGTATTTTACCAGTGACTTTGTCACACTATATTTCTCTGCCGGATCTGTGCATCATGAATTGTGGTATCTGTTATAAGGGCCCCATGAGACTCCTTCTGCCCAAGGCCCATGAAAACCTGGAGTCGGCCCTGGATGCAGTGTTCATCTAGATCAGTGTTTCCCAAACTCCAGTCCTCACGGACACCACGGGTCATGTTTTCAGGATTTCCATAGTGTTGCACAGGTGAGACAATTCGTGATGCCTTGATGATACTTCCACTACTTGAGCAATACTAAGGAAATCCTGAAAACATGACCCGTGGGGTCCGTGAGGACTGGAGTTTGGGAACACTGATCTAGACACACCATTTTGCGATTGCCGGTAAGTCCATAAGAGTGACTGAAATGTCCTGTACTGGGTCAACTCAGAATTCACCTCCCCAGGCATGTGGTCTGTGCCAAACCTAATTGACTGTACATTTTATAAATACCGTAATACATGCAAGGCCCTGAACTTGAGAACGACCTTCTATTCTTGATGCAATAACACTGTGTCTATTCATTTTGAAATTATTTAGAATAACCTGCATGTTATTTTGTGTTACACTTCTAGTTATTGTTCAAGGCAGAAGAAGTCTTTTAAATTGTTTAACAGTTAATATTTATGGGTTTTCTCTCTCCAGGTCAGCTAAACTTATCAAGAGCATCTGTGTTAATAATCGGATGTGGAGGCTTGGGATGTCCATTAGCTCAATATTTGGCTGCAGCTGGAATAGGTGATGATGTCTGACTTTTTTTTTTTACTTTGTTTTTATTTTCTGTATTTGTTGTGGCACATTTACTCTAGTCATATGCAAGTAATTTTACCACACTTTGAACATATGGCCAGTGTTTCTTTTCTTGTGGTCAAAGATGAGCTATCTCTGCACACGCTGGTTTACCATTTACACTGCGGGGGGCACGATGCCTGAGAAGTGCAGAGATGAGTGTCTGGGGACAGAAGCCCGAGATGAAACCTCAATACAGAAACACCTATTTATAATAAGGCCATTGTGACAAACATCATTAGGAGGCTGATAAGGCACCCCAAACACTTTATGGGGGCATAGTCTGCTGCCAGGTTCCCTTTAACATCACTCAGGACGACAGTGTACAGCAGTGGGTTACAGAGGAATGGCCGAATTAGTCCATAAGCGATTAAATAAAGTATACAAAGAGGTTTATTATTTGTATCTCTTATATGTTGTAGCCATTAGTCAGATGTAGTCCGATATACTATTCCTCTGAAAGTTCACTGCAAAGCTAATGGCTGTACCTGTACCCCAGCCTAAACTACCAGCCCTGTATTGAGGGAAAATATTTCAATAAACTTGGAGGTCCCCTTTAAGGCAAACAAGAAAAATAGGTCTGTATTGTTATACAGAATATAGTTAATATATATTATATTACAAATAGTTTGTAGTTCAAAAATAGGCTAAAGTTTTAAAGTGTCTCTTTGTGTACACAGGACGACTGGGATTGCTGGATTATGATGTAGTAGAAACAAGCAATCTTCATAGACAAGTTTTACATGGAGAAAAAAGAAAAGGCATGTCAAAATCTGCATCTGTGGTGAAAACGCTAAGGAAGTATGTCGTTCTTTAATCGGTTGTCATTTTTACATTATTTGTCCTATTAACACCATGAGAGCGATGTGTCAAAGCTAAAGGAACCCTTGAGATGTTGAGATGTTGTCCTCATCAACTAATCATGTTATTTCATTTTTTGTTGTTG
Source organism: Ranitomeya variabilis (assembly GCF_051348905.1). NCBI lineage: Eukaryota > Metazoa > Chordata > Amphibia > Anura > Dendrobatidae > Ranitomeya > Ranitomeya variabilis. The sequence goes on from NC_135233.1 coordinate 641,312,438, forward strand.
TTTAAAGGCCTTTGAAAACTGAGAACTGGAATCTGATTGGTTACTATGGGAAAGTGCACTCTTTTATTGCACTCATCTTGATAAATCTCCCACATTATCTTTTGTTTGATCATTTTATAATTTGATGATGTTTATTATTAGTTGGGGTTATTTGCATTGGTCTATTTATGACCCTGTCTTCAACTCACAGGATTTGTCCATGTCAATAGAGTATGAAAAATTAAAATGAACCTGTCAGCAGGATTTTGCTCAGTAAGCTACAGACACTGTCAGGTTGGCGCCATTATACTGATTTAAATGATACTTGGGGTGAAGAAATCTGTCTCGTGGTTCTTGTGTAACCAGTGTTAGAAGTTTTCAGTTAGATGCCCGTGCTCCTGGGCAGGACTGTAGTCAGAGTCTTATCTTGTTCCTCTAAGCCAAAGAAACCAAGAAGAGACCTGACCACAGGCCGCCCCAATGCACAAACATGTTCCTCATCATAGTGACAGACAGAGAGAAAAGTACTGATAGGTGAATAAAATAGCATTAATTATTATTAAGAAAAAAAAGTGCAGTTCCTCCATTTTTTTGTTATGCCATTCATTGTGCATTACTAATCACCTGGAAACCTGAATGTCCAAATTTGTGGGGTTACCGCAATATCAAACTTGCTTCCACTTTTTTTTCTGTTTAACCCCTTCCTGACATCAGACGTACTATCCCGTCGAGGTGGGGTGGGCCCCCATGACCGCCGACGGGATAGTACGTCATACGCGATCGGCCGCGCTCACGGGGGGAGCGCGGCCGATCGCGGCCGGGTGTCGGCTGCATATCGCAGCTGACATCCGGCACTATGTGCCAGGAGCGGTCACGGACCGCCCCCGGCACATTAACCCCCGGCACACCGCGATCAAACATGATCGCGGTGTACCGGCGGTACAGGGAAGCATCGCGCAGGGAGGGGGCTCCCTGCGGGCTTCCCTGAGACGATCGGTACAAGGTGATGTACTCACCTCGTACCGAACGTCTTCTCCCTGCAGGCCCCGGATCCAAAATGGCCGAGGGGCTGTATCCGGGTCCTGCAGGGAGCACTTCCGGGTCGGAGCAGGCTGCAGATGAAAGCTGCAGCCTGCTCCGATGAAAGTATGATCGCAGATATGATAGAGTGCTGTGCACACTATCAGATCTGCGATCTGTGATGTCCCCCCCTGGGACAAAGTAAAAAAGTAAAAAAAAAAAATTTCCACATGTGTAAAAAAAAAAAAAAAAAAATTCCTAAATAAATAATAATAAAAAAAAAAATATTATTCCCATAAATACATTTCTTTATCTAAAAAAAACAAACAAAAACAATAAAAGTACACATATTTAGTATCGCCGCGTCCGTAACGACCCAACCTATAAAACTGGCCCACTAGTTAACCCCTTCAGTAAACACCGTAAGAAAAAAAAAAAAAAACGAGGCAAAAAACAACGCTTTATTACCATACCGCCGAACAAAAAGTGGAATAACACGCGATCAAAAAGACGGATATAAATAACCATGTTACCGCTGAAAACGTCATCTTGTCCCGCAAAAAACGAGCCGCCATACAGCATCATCAGCAAAAAAATAAAAAAGTTATAGTCCTCAGAATAAAGCGATACCAAAATAATTATTTTTTCTATAAAATAGTTTTTATCGTATAAAAGCGTCAAAACATAAAAAAATGATATAAATGAGGTATCGCTGTAATCGTACTGACCCGAAGAATAAAACTGCTTTATCAATTTTACCAAGCGCAGAACGGTATAAACGCCTCTCCCAAAAGAAATTCATGAATAGCTGGTTTTTGGTTATTCTGCCTCACAAAAATCGGAATAAAAAGTGATAAAAAATGGTCACGTGTCCAAAAATGTTACCAATAAAAACGTCAACTCGTCCCGCAAAAAACAACAAGACCTCACATGACTCTGTGGACCAAAATGTGGAAAAATTATAGGTCTCAAAATGTGGAGACGCAAAAACTTTTTTGCTATAAAAAGCGTCTTTTAGTCTGGTTTCACACTTGCGTTTTTATCTGCATGCGTTTTTTAAAAAAACCACATGTGTGAAAAAATGCATGTAAACGCGGTAAAACGCATGCGTTTTTATAGAAAAACACAAGAAAACAAGAAAAAAACAAAAAACCCTAACCCTACCCCTAACCCTACCCCTAACCTGAAATACGTGGCACTGAAATACGTGGCACTGAAATATACGTTTATATACGTATATACGTATATAAGTGCCACGATATTTCAGTGGCCACGTATATAAGTGCCACGTAGTTAAGTGCCACGTAGTTAAGTGCCACGTAGTTAAGTGCCACGTAGTTAAGTGCCACGTATTTAAGTGCCACGTATTTAAGTGCCACGTATTTAAGTGCCACGTATTTAAGTGCCACGTATTTAAGTGCCACTTATTTAAGTGCCACGTATTTAAGTGCCACGTATTTCAGTGCCACGTATTTCAGTGCCACGTACTTACGTGCCACGTATTTTTCAGTGCCTGAAATACGTGGCACTGAAATACGGGGCACTGAAATATCGTGGCACTGAAATATCGTGGCACTGAAATATCGTGGCACTGAAGTATTTACGTGCCACGTATTTTTCAGTGCCTGAAATACGTGGCACTGAAATACGTGGCACTGAAATACGTGGCACTGAAATACGTGGCACTGAAATACGTGGCACTTAAATACGTGGCACTTAAATACGTGGCACTTATATACGTGGCACTTATATACGTGGCACTTATATACGTGGCACTTATATACGTGGCACTTATATACGTGGCACTTATATACGTGGCACTTATGACTGTCAGAAAATGTTCAGTAAACGGTTAGGGGTGAGGTTAGGGGTAGGGTTTCAGGTAGAATTGGGGAGTTTCCACTGTTCAGGCACATCAGGGGCTCTCCAAATGCGACATGGCGTCCAATCTCAATTCCAGCCAATTCTGCGTTGAAAAAGTAAAACAGTGCTCCTTCCCTTCCGAGCTCTCCCGTGCATCCAAAAAGGGGTTTACCCCAACATATGGGGTATCAGCGTACTAGGGACAAATTGAACAACAACTTCTGGGGTCCAAGTTCTCTTGTTATCCTTGGGAAAATAAAAATTTGGGGGGCTAAAAATCATTTTTGTGGGAAAAAAAATATGTTTTATTTTCACGGCTCTGCGTTGTAAACTGTAGTGAAACACTTGGGGGTTCAAAGTTCTCACAACACATCTAGATAAGTTCCTTGGGAGGTCTAGTTTCCAATATGGGGTCACTTGTGGGGGGTTTGTACTATTTGGGTACATCAGGGGCTCTGCAAATGCAACGTGACGCCTGCAGACCAATCCATTTAAGTCTGCATTCCAAATGGCGCTCCTTCCCTTCCGAGCTCTGTCATGCGCCCAAACAGTGGTTCCCCCCCACATAGGGGGTATCAGCGTACTCAGGACAAATTGGACAACAACTTTTAGGGTGCAATTTATCCTGATACCCTTGTGAAAATACAAAACTGGGGGCTAAAAAATCATTTTTGTGAAAAAAAAAAATAATTTTTATTTTCACGGCTCTGCGTTATAAACTGTAGTGAAACACTTGGGGGTTCAAAGTTCTCACAACACATCTAGATAAGTTCCTTGGGGGGTCTAGTTTCCAATATGGGGTCACTTGTGGGGGGTTTGTACTGTTTGGGTACATCAGGGGCTCTGCAAATGCAACGTGACGCCTGCAGACCAATCCATTTAAGTCTGCATTCCAAATGGCGCTCCTTCCCTTCCGAGCTCTGTCATGCGCCCAAACAGTGGTTCCCCCCCACATAGGGGGTATCAGCGTACTCAGGACAAATTGGACAACAACTTTTAGGGTCCAATTTATCCTGATACCCTTGTGAAAATACAAAACTGGGGGCTAAAAAATCATTTTTGTGAAAAAAAAAAATAATTTTTATTTTCACGGCTCTGCGTTATAAACTGTAGTGAAACACTTGGGGGTTCAAAGTTCTCACAACACATCTAGATAAGTTCCTTGGGGGGTCTAGTTTCCAATATGGGGTCACTTGTGGGGGGTTTGTACTGTTTGGGTACATCAGGGGCTCTGCAAATGCAACGTGACGCCTGCAGACCAATCCATTTAAGTCTGCATTCCAAATGGCGCTCCTTCCCTTCCGAGCTCTGTCATGCGCCCAAACAGTGGTTCCCCCCCACATAGGGGGTATCAGCGTACTCAGGACAAATTGGACAACAACTTTTAGGGTCCAATTTATCCTGATACCCTTGTGAAAATACAAAACTGGGGGCTAAATATCATTTTTGTGAAAAAAAAAAATAATTTTTATTTTCACGGCTCTGCGTTATAAACTGTAGTGAAACACTTGGGGGTTCAAAGCTCTCAAAACACATCTAGATAAGTTCCTTAGGGGGTCTACTTTCCAAAATGGTGTCACTTGTGGGGGGGTTTAATGTTTAGGCACATCAGGGGCTCTCCAAACGCAACATGGCATCCCATCTTAATTCCAGTCAATTTTGCATTGAAAAGTAAAATAGCGCTTCTTCCCTTCTGAGCTCTGCTATGCGCCCAAACAATGGTTTACACCCACATATGGGGTATCGTCGTACTCAGGACAAATTGCACAACAACTTTTGTGGTCTAATTTCTTCTCTTACCCTTGGGGAAATAAAAAAATGGGGGTGAAAAGATCATTTTTGTGAAAAAATATGATTTTTTATTTTTACGGCTCTGCATTATAAACTTCTGTGAAGCACTTGTTGGGTCAAAGTGCTCAACACACATCTAGATAAGTTCCTTAAGGGGTCTACTTTCCAAAATGGTGTCACTCGTGGGGGGTTTCAATGTTTAGGCACATTAGGGGCTCTCCAAACGCAACATGGCGTCCCATCTCAATTCCAGTCAATTTTGCATTGAAAAGTCAAATGGCGCTCCTTCCCTTCTGAGCTCTGCCCTGCGCCCAAACAATGGTTTACACCCACATATGGGGTATCAGTGTACTCAGGACAAATTGCACAACAATTTTTGGGGTCCAATTTCTTCTCTTACCCTTGGGAAAATAAAAAATTGGGGGTGAAAAGATCATTTTTGTGAAAAAATATGATTTTTTATTTTTACGGCTCTGCATTATAAACTTCTGTAAAGCACTTGTTGGGTCAAAGTGCTCACCACACATCTAGATAAGTTCCTTAGGGGGTCTACTTTCCAAAATGGTGTCACTTGTTAGGGGTTTCAATGTTTAGGCACATCAAGGGCTCTCTAAATGCAACATGGCGTCCCATCTCAATTCCAGTCAATTTTGCATTGAAAAGTCAAATGGCGCTCCTTCCCTTCCGAGCTCTGCCCTGCGCCCAAACAATGGTTTACACCCACATATGGGGTATCAGCGTACTCAGGACAAATTGCACAACAATTTTTGGGGTCCAATTTCTTCTCTCACCCTTGGGAAAATAAAAAATTGGGGGTGAAAAGATCATTTTTGTGAAAAAATATGATTTTTTATTTTTACGGCTCTGCATTATAAACTTCTGTAAAGCACTTGTTGGGTCAAAGTGCTCACCACACATCTAGATAAGTTCCTTAGGGGGTCTACTTTCCAAAATGGTGTCACTTGTTAGGGGTTTCAATGTTTAGGCACATCAGGGGCTCTCCAAATGCAACATGGCGTCCCATCTCAATTCCAGTCAATTTTGCATTGAAAAGTCAAATGGCGCTCCTTTGCTTCCAAGCTCTGCCATGCGCCCAAACTGTGGTTTACCCCCACATATGGGGTATCAGCGTACTCAGGACAAATTGTACAACAACTTTTGGGGTCTATTTTCTCCTGTTACCCTTGGTAAAATAAAACAAATTGGAGCTGAAATAAATTTTGTGTGAAAAAAAGTTAAATGTTCATTTTTATTTAAACATTCCAAAAATTCCTGTGAAACACCTGAAGGGTTAATAAACTTCTTGAAAGTGGTTTTGAGTACCTTGAGGGGTGCAGTTTTTAGAATGGTGTCACACTTGGGTATTTTCTATCATATAGACCCGTCAAAATGACTTCAAATGAGATGTGGTCCCTAAAAAAAAATGGTGTTGTAAAAATGAGAAATTGCTGGTCAACTTTTAACCCTTATAACTCCGTCACAAAAAAAAATTTTGGTTCCAAAATTGTGCTGATGTAAAGTAGACATGTGGGAAATGTTATTTATTAAGTATTTTGTGTGACATATGTCTGTGATTTAAGGGCATAAAAATTCAAAGTTGGAAAATTGCGAAATTTTCAAAATTTTCGCCAAATATTCGTTTTTTTCACAAATAAACGCAAGTTATATCGAAGAAATTTTACCACTAACATGAAGTACAATATGTCACGAGAAAACAATGTCAGAATCGCCAAGATCCGTCAAAGTGTTCCAGAGTTATAACCTCATAAAGGGACAGTGGTCAGAATTGTAAAAATTGGCCCGGTCATTAACGTGCAAACCACCCTTGGGGGTGAAGGGGTTAAATAATGAAAAAAATCAAAATTTTGTAAAATAATAAAAAAATGTTTTCCATTGTGTTGCCATTTCCCAAGACCCGTAACCTTTTTTATATTTTTGTGTTGATGGAGCTGAGTGAGGGATTATGAGTTTACCGTAAAATCCTGTATTTCTGGCATTTAGTTTTTTTCTTTTATACAGCGTTTACTAATAGGATTTATTTTATATTTTGATATATCAGCCTTTCACATACAGAGCGATACCAAATATTTAAATTTTTCTTTTGCTATTAATGGTAAAATATGTGGGAAGGGTTTGTTTTGAATTTTTATATTTAATTTTTTTTTCATTTTTAAAGCATTATCCATGTTAAACTAAAGGTGCTGTCATGCTGATTTAATAGATATCTTCATGTAGCCTGATTTTTGTTAAAGCGAACATGTCAGCAGGATTTTGCTCCTTAAACTACAGATGCTACAGCTCAGGCGCCACCGCTGCAGCCATTTTGCTGATGTAATTATTTTTTCTAACCCCACAATAGTATATGCATTCTGTAAAATATGGGAAGGTCAGTGAAAGATCAGTGACCTGTCATAAGCCTACAGGCCCGCCTGGAGCACGAGAATCTCATTAACTGACATCTTCAAATAAAGATTAGACAACAACCACAAGATGGATTTCATCAACCCAGGTATCATTTTATTCAGTATAATGGCACCAACCTGACACTGTCTGTAGGTTACTGTGCACAATCCTGCTGACAGGTTCCCTTTAAATCATCATTAGAAGTTGCAGATTCCTAGACTCTTCATGTATGGGGGCAAGACTGTGGATAGGGTCTTCAGCTGTGCCACAGCCCCTCCACTGGTGTATTTATCTTCTTTCTCATATAATTTTCACACTGGCGCCGACCTAGCTGTGGGCAACGCTGCCGCAGATTGATCCGGTGGTGGGCTTGGCTTAAGGAAAATGGCACAGGTGGTGGCGCATGTGCAGACTTAGATCTCATTGTGCGTGTGAGCCACCACAGGCACCTTCTTACTGAAAACTGCTGAAGGTCGATCTGTGCATGTGCCGCCACCGGCATCACTTTCCTGAAGCCAGCCACAAGATCAATCTGCGTGAACGTCACCCACAGCTAGGACAGCGCGAGAGCAATAGTTAAATGAGGAAGAAGATAAAGACACCAGAGTCAGCGTAGGGGCTGTAGCAGAGGTGAAGACCCTACACACAGTTCCACCCTTATGCCCGAAGAGCTTGGGAATCTGAAACTTAGGCTGGGGTGACACTTGGATGTGCAATGCGAGAAACTCGCGCATCAATACCCGGCACTGCCACCGTTACTCGGGACCAGACCGTTCAGTTGCATGTATTTCTATGCATCCGCACGCTCCGGTCCCAAGTGCCGGCGGCAGTGCCGGGTATTGATGCGAGAGACTCGTGCGAGTTTCTCGCATTGCACACGCAATGTGTGCTTTGCAGCTGTCACACTCGGGTCAAGAGCGCCGACGGCCAGTCCGACCATGCGATTGTCGTCCGTGATACACGGCCTACTGACTGCGTCCTCACGTTTATGGTAGCTGCATTATCAGCTGAAATGTATATTGCTGTGTTTGCTGAACGATTGCTCCTTGGACAAACATTCATTTAACTGTTGATCAATCAACTTTTTTCTAATGTGTATGGCACTTTTATATATTACTTGTGTTTAACTTATCAGATGGTAATAATATTTCTGAATTCTCATTTCAGTTTAAACTCATCCGTTGAATATGTTCCTTATCAGATGATGCTAAACCCCAGGAATGCTCTCCAACTTATTCAGCAATATCCTTTCAAGTCTTTGCTTCCAAATGATTATTAGTTTATGTTTCTAAATGCAGAAAAATGTGATTGTTTCCAATGCAAGTCTGGCAAGTTCCTTTTCCTCCACTGGAAAGCTATCCCTGATACAGGATTCGTGTACTATCCTTATATAACCCATAACATATGACGTCATAGCAGACTGCTCCGACAATGTGCCAACCAGATATTTGATCAATGATGCTTGTGTGGCCGCTGCTAAACCATTAGTATCAGCAAGTGCATTAAGATGGGAAGGCCAGGTAATTGTCTTTGACTTTTTGAAGTGCAATAATGATTTTCAGTGATGGATAATATAAAATGGTACTGGAGGTTCCACATATTGATTTTTTTTTAAAATGCGACAGTATTTTCAGCAATGTACAAGCCTTAGTCTCAATAATATAAGAAGCCATGGTGCTCTGCTAGATCCTTCATATGGCTAGACCCTAGTAGGCTTTATTGTATGTGGTACTTTTTTTATGCAAGAAATAAGCACTGCAGTTTTTTTCATCACATCTGCCGAGACTGCTGAACAAAGCTCCAACCCTCCACAGGCAGTGTGGAAAGAGCCCTAGGGGTACAGTAAGATGAATGTATTTTTGGTCCATATGCTGTCCGTTTGGACAACAGACGCCACACAGACCAAATGTTAGCCTAGGCGCTAGTTCACATGGGTCAGTGTGAAAAAAACCACTCCCATTCAACACTACGCGAGTGTGGCCATCTCCACACTACACACTGCGCAAGCGCGGCCCCAAGCGCCACACTGCGCAAGTGCAAGATTCCAGTGATATCGGCTCAGCCAGGGAAATCAATCAAATTGAGTCGGCAGCAACACCCGTGACCAAACAGAAAATGAACCACCCTAAACGAGAAGGTACCATATAACTACGGTATATAAAGTGCTTTTTGCACATCTTTACAGCCCCGTTTTTAATAAAAAAAAGAGTTAGAGATGCACACTGCACCACTAACAACTCACTGGGGACAGTTTAGATGCTTTAAATTACGTCACAGGTTCCCTTTATATTCAAGTTTTGAGGGTAACAGACTACTTTTAACACAATTGCGCCAAACCACCACCTTGCAGATCTCGCACAACAAATTCAATCATACCATTTAGTGATGTTTGCTCCTGTCATTTATTCTATTGTTCCATAACTAGATAAAGCTAGCAATAGAAAATTCAACAAAATACCAACTGGTATTGATAAATGTGAAATGCAATTTGTGGGTATTTAAAACATAACCTTTATTAGGTCACCTAAAAAATCAGTGGGCCCAGTGTTACACGATACACCAATAACTATATATTTATATATATATATATATATATATATATATATATATATATATATATATATATATATATATTTATATATATATATATATATATATATATATATATATATATATATATATATATATATATACATACAGTCATATGAAAAAGTTTGGGCACCCCTATTAATCTTAAGCTTAATGTTTTATAAAAATTGTTTTTTTTGCAACAGCTATTTCAGTTTCATATATCTAATAACAGTGACACCATCTGCAGCAAGTTGATGCTGCAGCTCTCTGGAGGTGGTCTGAGGATTGTCCTTGATTGATCTCACCATTCTTCTCTGCCTTTCTGATGTTTTTCTTGGCCTGCCACTTCTGGCCTTAACAAGAACTGTACCTGTGTTCTTCCATTTCCTTACTATGCTCCTCACAGTGGAAATTGACAGGTTAAATCTCTGAGACAGCTTTTTGTATCCTTCCCCTGAACAACTATGTTGAATAATCTTTGTTTTCAGATCATTTGACAGTTGTTTTGAGGAGCCCATGATGCCACTTTTCAGAGGAGATTCAAGTAGGAGAACAACTTGCAAGTGGCCACTGTAAGTAGCTTTTCTCATGATTGCATACACCTAGCTATGAAGTTCAAAGCTCAATGAGGTTACAAAACAAAAAAAGTGCTTTAGTAAGTCAGTAAAAAGTAGGTAGGAGTATTTAAAACAAGAAAATGATAAGGGTGCCCATACTTATGCACCTGTCAAATTTTGTTTGAATGCAGATTGCACATTTTCTGTTAGTACAATAAACCTCACTTCAAGGCAGAAACATTACTGTGTCCAACAGTTATTAGATATATGAAACTGAAATAGCTGTTGCAAAAAAAACAATTTTTATAAAACATTAAGCTTAAGATTAATAGGGGTGCCCAAACTTTTTCATATGACTGTATATATATATATATATATGTGTAGTATAGTCCAAAACCAATTTCCACTACCTAGAAATATATAAAATCTTAGAAACAACTCTCACTAAGTTATACTCCATTCCATCATACATAATAATCGCTAGTTGGGACTTCCGAACACTGTTCCCCAATCCATTAAGGCCACGAACTGCGCTTGCGTAAGTGACATACACGTCTCCGCTAGAGGGATGATATAGAACAGATATGTTGGAAAGCGCAAACAGTGTGTGAGACATGTCCGCTGCTCCTGTCAGCAGCAATAAGCATACACAGATATTAATTTCACCGCACTCCCAATGCGATAGCATCTGGTCTATTTATAGTTATAAATAATTGGTACCTATTAAATATGTATAGAGACCAGTTTTGTGTAATATGGAGGCTCTAAAACCTATAAATTGAACGGTCTCGCCCAGGTTATGATGATATCCGTTGTGATCTCTTATCAGTGGTACCGCAGGGGATCCAGATACCCACCATCTCCAGGGGTGAATTTTGTCACTCTGGCACTGAAAATCTTGGGTTTTTGGCCCCCCTCCCAGATAGTGTTGATAAGAGATCACAACAGATATCGTCATAACCTGGTGAGTCCGTTCAATTTTTGTTTTAGAGCAGGGGACTCAAACTTGGTCTGCACATAGACAAAATTTGAATTTAGGAGGCTGCATTCTTTGTAGAAAGTGACGATTTTAGTGATACCATTTTTTCTATACACCTTTTGATTATATATATACAGTGGGGCATAAAAGTATTTCGTCAGTCAGCGATAGTGCAAGTTCCACCACTTAAAAAGATGAGAGGCGTCTGTAATTTACATCATAGGTAGACCTCAACTATGGGAGACAAACTGAGAAAAAAAAATCCAAAAAATCACATTGTCTGTTTTTTTATCATTTTATTTGCATATTGTGGAAAATAAGTATTTGGTCAGAAACAAAATTTCATCTCAATACTTTGTAATATATCCTTTGTTGGCAATGACAGAGGTCAAACGTTTTCTGTAAGTCTTCACAAGGTTGCCACACACTGTTGTTGGTATGTTGGCCCATTCCTCCATGCAGATCTCCTCTAGAGCAGTGATGTTTTTGGCTTTTCGCTTGGCAAGACGGACTTTCAACTCCCTCCAAAGGTTTTCTATAGGGTTGAGATCTGGAGACTGGCTAGGCCACTCCAGGACCTTGAAAAGCTTCTTACGAAGCCACTCCTTCGTTGCCCTGGCGGTGTGCTTTGGATCATTGTCATGTTGAAAGACCCAGCCACGTTTCATCTTCAATGCCCTTGCTGATGGAAGGAGGTTTGCACTCAAAATCTCACGATACATGGCCCCATTCATTCTTTCATGTACCCGGATCAGTCGTCCTGGCCCCTTTGCAGAGAAACAGCCCCAAAGCATGATGTTTCCACCACCATGCTTTACAGTAGGTATGGTGTTTGATGGATGCCACTCAGTATTCTTTTTCCTCCAAACACGACAAGTTGTGTTTCTACCAAACAGTTCCAGTTTGGTTTCATCAGACCATAGGACATTCTCCCAAAACTCCTCTGGATCATCCAAATGCTCTCTAGCAAACTTCAGACGGGCCCGGACATGTACTGGCTTAAGCAGTGGGACACGTCTGGCACTGCAGGATCTGAGTCCATGGTGGCGTAGTGTGTTACTTATGGTAGGCCTTGTTACATTGGTCCCAGCTCTCTGCAGTTCATTCACTAGGTCCCCCCGCGTGGTTCTGGGATTTTTGCTCACCGTTCTTGTGATCATTCTGACCCCACGGGGTGGCATTTTGCGTGGAGCCCCAGATCGAGGGAGATTATCAGTGGTCTTGAATGTCTTCCATTTTCTAATTATTACTCCCACTGTTGATTTCTTCACTCCAAGCTGGTTGGCTATTGCAGATTCAGTCTTCCCAGCCTGGTGCAGGGCTACAATTTTGTTTCTGGTGACCTTTGACAGCTCTTTGGTCTTCACCATAGTGGAGTTTGGAGTCAGACTGTTTGAGGGTGTGCACAGGTGTCTTTTTATACTGATAACAAGTTTAAACAGGTGCCATTACTACAGGTAATGAGTGGAGGAAAGAGGAGACTCTTAAAGAAGAAGTTACAGGTCTGTGAGAGCCAGAAATCTTGATTGTTTGTTTCTGACCAAATACTTATTTTCCACCATAATATGCAAATAAAATGATAAAAAAAACAGACAATGTGATTTTCTGTATTTTTTTTTCTCAGTTTGTCTCCCATAGTTGAGGTCTACCTATGATGTAAATTACAGACGCCTCTCATCTTTTTAAGTGGTGGAACTTGCACTATTGCTGACTGACTAAATACTTTTTTGCCCCACTGTATATATATATATATTTGACGTTTTTACAGTTGTGTTTTTTAGCACCATATAGTAATTCTGGCAGATATCTTAGTAATGTGCACCCATCCTGGTTCCCATCTTGTATTAATGTCCATCTTGTATTAACCCCCATCCTGTCCCCCCTTTGTAGTAATGCCTCATTCTGGTCCCCATATTGTAGTAATGTCCCCCATCTTGTAGCCATGTCTCATCTTTGTGTAATGTCTCCATGCTGGTCTTCCTCTTGGTGTAATGCCTTCATCCTGGCCCTCATCTTGGTGTAATGTCTCCATCTTGGCCCCCTTAAGGTAATGTCTCCATCCTGGCCATCATCTTGTAGTATTATCACCATCCAGGTCCTCGTCTTGTAGTAATGTCCCCATCCTGGTTCTCATCTTGTCCGCACCTAGTAGTAATGTCACTATCCTGGTCCCCATCTTGTAGCAATGTCCCCCTCTTGTAGTATTGTGCCCATCCTGGTTCCCTTCTTGACCTAATGTAATGTCCCCATCCAGTTTTCCATCTAGGAGTAATGTCTCCATCCAGTAATGTTGTCCCAATCCAGGACCTGTGTTACCATCCAGGAGTAATGTCCCCTATCCTGCACAGAAAAGAAAAAAAAGTAATTCTCACCTGTCCTCCGTTCACTTGGCATCTTTTCTGCACATATGGCCCGCAGGCACTGCAGACCCATTGACTATCGCGGCCCGGTGCAGGAGGGCGACTACGATGCACATTCAGTTGAAATGTATTGCCGCGCAGAGACAAGCTCTGTACACAGCGATACCAATGACAACCACCAGCCAATCGGAGGCCACCAGCTGACATCGGGGTGCCAGCACGACGGCTTATGATGTCACTACCATGCGCCATCACACCAGTCTTAGCCGCTGGCCTCTGATTTTCCCGTGGCTGCCATTTGTATTGGTGTTCAGAGACCTTGCCAATACATTTCAATTGAATGTGTGTCCTAGGGTCAGTAGTGCCTGCTGTCGCATGAAGCAGCCTAAGGGACCGCATGCAGCCCGTAGGACGCGTGTATGACACCCCTGTTTTAGAGCCTCCATATTACACCAAACGCCTTTCTATACATACGTAATTGGTGCTAACTGTATATAATGGTTTGAAATATAACTTAGTGAAGGTTATATCTAAGATTTTTTCTGCAATCATGGCCGAAAGGGTTGGCACCCTTTAAATTGTTCCAGAAAAGGAAGTATTTCTTTCAGAAAATTATTGCAGTGACGTGTTTTGTTATACACAAATTTCCTTTGTGTGTATTAGAACAACACAAAAAATGCAAAAAAAATGCATATTTTCACACAAAACCCCCAAAATGGGCAGCACAAAATTGTTTCAAGTATGTGATGCTAATTCAAACTCAATTATGGAAAGTAATGGGTGTGGGCAGTATGGAAAATCCCCCCTTTGTATCTGATTTCAGGTGTGAAGTTGACTCAGTCTTTGCATTATATCCAAACAATTTTGTCCAGACAATTTTAGGGGTTTTGTGTGAAATGGTGTCCAATTTGACTTTTTCTCCAGTGTTTTTTTTTTTTTGTGTCGTTCCAATACACAAAAAGCAAACAAACATTTGTGTATAACAAAACATGTCTAATTGCAATAATTTTCTGGAGGAAATACTTTAATTTTCTGGAATAATTTCAAGGTGGGTCAACACTTTCGGCCATGACTGTATCTCTAGGTAGGGTAGGTTTTGCACTATACTACACAATATTTGTATAGACATGGTTATTGGTGTGTGGTTTAGTACAGGGCCCATTAATTCTAGAGGACCTAATAAAGGTTATGTTTTAGATGCCCATAATGTAGATTGCTTTTCACATGCAGTAATAACTAATTTATAATTAGTTGGGTTTTTTTGTTGAATTTAAAGGGGTTGTCCCATGAACAAAGTACATTTTCATAACTAGAGCTTGGAATAATAATTTTCACAGTTAGATTAAAAAATGTTCCTGTGCTATGATAAACTTATAAATGTGCCCCTGCTGTGTACAGTCTTATTTGATGTGTCAACCATGCTCTGGTTCATGGTCGGCCCATACCACAGCTCCTGGCCAGGGGAGGAAGCATAAGAGAATATACAGATGACATAGCAGGGGCTCTCAGCTGCTTCTTTCTGAGGTATGAGCTCAGCAGCCACTGACTTGATTTATGATGAGCTCATAGGGCTGTAGATGCTGCAGAAAAATGTGTTCCTGTGATAAAACAGGCAGAGAAATGTGTTGCCTCAGGCTGGTTTCACACTTGCGTTTTGATCTGCAGCGTTTTAGCGCTAAAAAACGCATGCGTTTTTTTTCTATACTTAACATTAAAAAACGCATGCGTTTTTTAGCGTGCGTTTTGACGCGTTTTCGGCAACGCATGCGTTTTTTGACGCGTGCGTTCATTTGCAGAAATGCAACACGTAGTAACGTTTTTTTGCCCCAAAAAAACGCATGCGTTTATTCGCGGCAAAAAAAATGCATTGCTGTCTATGTAAACGCATGCGTTTTTAAGCACATGCGTTTGTTTGCGTTAAAAACGCATGCGTTTTTTAGAAAAACACAAGAAAAAACAAGAAAACCCTAACCCTAAACACAAGAAAAAACAAGAAAACCCTAACCCTAGGGTTACTAGGGATCCTAACCTAAGGTTAGGATCCCTAGTAACCCTAGGGATCCTAACCCTAACCCTAGGGATCCTAACCCTAACCCTTAGGTTAGGGTTACGATTCTAACCCTTAGGGTTAGGGTTAGGATCCCTAGGGTTAGTGTTAGGATCCCTAGGGTTAGGGTTAGGATCCCTAGGGTTAGGGTTAGGATCCCTAGGGTTAGGGTTAGGGTTAGGATCCCTAGGGTTACTAGGGATCCTAACCCTAACCCTAGCTATTTCTGTTTTTAGTGTGTTTTCTAGTTGATTTTGATGATTGGCAGCTGTCACACACTTCTCAGCATGCGTTTAAAAAACGCAAACGCAGGAAAAATCGCATGTAAACGCCGCAAAACGCCGCGGTTTTTTTTCTGCATGCAAAAACGCATGCGTCTAAAAAATGCGGCGTTTTGCCGCGTTTACATGCGTTTTTTCACCACATGCGGTTTTTTTAAAACGCAGATCAAAACGCAAGTGTGAAACCAGCCTCAGAAGGCAGCAGCTGGGAGCCCCTGCTGTGTCTTCTGTATACTTGCTCAGCATAAGTGCCTGATGCTACCTTCCTAGGCCACGAGCTGTGGTATGTGCTGAACTTGAGCTGTTCCAGGCTCCTGATTAGTTCAGCAATGGATCTTTTTTTTTAACTCAACCAATTGTGGAATCACCGTATTTTGTGGATTATAAGACGCACCAGTTTATAAAACTCCCCCCAAATTTGGGGGCAGAAAATAGGGATTTTTTTAAATAAAATGGTGGTGTGTGTGTATTTTAATCTACTTTTACAGTAGCTTACCTGGGGGGGGCGACAGTGATGGAGCGGGGTCCCAGGTGGCATGGTTTGTGCTGCAGGACTGGGGCTATGCTGTGGGCCCCAGGCTGGTAAGACGGGGTGTTTGATGGTGTGAGAGCACTGCCGACATTGTTAAAGCCCAGAGCCCCACATCTTCCAGACTCCATTAAAAGGGCCGCCGGAGGCGGCGCATGCGCAATTGAGATCTTGGTGCCGAGATGTCAATCTCCGCATTCGCTACCTCCGGCATTCATTTTCCCGGAGTCCACCACATTGAAGAGTATGGAAAAGTAAGTGGCTTCGGGCTGTCACAAAATATCGTCTGAGCCCCTGCAACGCGGAACACCCCGTCCTGCCAGCTTGGAGCCCACGGCTGAGCCCCTGCAGCCGCGATCTTGGAACCCCGCTCCAATGCAGCTTCAGTTTGGATTACCCTATTTTCCCCCAAAAATGTTGGGAAAAAAGTGCATCTTATTATCACCCAAAATATATGGTAATATTCCACAATCTATTAATTAAAATATATTTTGTTTGTGGGGAAAAATATATATGATATAGTTCCACAATGGTACAGTCTTAAAGATAATTAACAATGAGCACTATTCAAACAGAATTTTCAAAGATTATGCAAAAAAAAATCTTTACTAAAGGAAATGTTCTTTTTAGCTTACAGTGTATAATCATAGAGGAGGACCTTGTTACCGGTGCCTATTTCCTGTGCCTCCACCTGCAGAGACTGTAACTAACTGTGCAGATGGTGGTGTTCTTGGTATTGGTAGGTGTATATTATATTTATTTTCATTAGTTCAGTTTCTGAGCTTGCTATTTCTTGTCTAATGTGAACATTTTTAGAAGTGTGAATTGTTCTTGAATTTTGTTAATTGAATCATTATTTATTGTATATGGGAAATAATTTGTATGTTTCTTTCAGTGCCTGGAATCATGGGATGCATGCAAGCTTTGGAAGTGTTTAAGCTTGCATCTGGAATGGCATGTATCCTTTACTGTAGTTTTAGTAGCGTTATCTTAAGATATAACCTGTGACTGGGTGTATGGCAGAGCAGGCAGGGACGGCAGACTGGTGAACAATCCAAAAGACCTTTATTGGCACTTGGAGAATATTCCACCGAACATAGGAACAAATCTGGGGGGCACCACCTGGTAATCCGATGGGAAGGAAAATACAACACTGGTCTTTTGAATAGCTTCTCTAAACCAGCAGGTTATCCAAAGTGGGTAACAATAGTACGTAGCAGATGATCTCAGGTCACTAAGAGTCACAGTAGTGGCACCTGGATCTGGCCCTGAACAGCAGTTCTTAAGGCTGAGTCACACATAACGATATCGTTAACGATATCGTTGCAACGTCACGCTTTTGGTGACGTAGCAACGATCCCGCTAACGATCTCGTTATGTGTGACAGCGACCAACGATCAGGCCCCTGCTGGGAGATCGTTGGTCGATGGGAATGATCAGGACCATTTTTTGGTCGCTGATCACCCGCTGTCATCGCTGGATCGGCGTGTGTGACACCGATCCAGCGATGTGTTCACTTGTAGCCAGGGTAAATATCGGGTTTCTAAGCGCAGGGCCGCGCTTAGTAACCCGATATTTACCCTGGTTACCATTGTAAAAGTTAAAAAAAAAACAGTACATACTCACATTCTGATGTCTGTCACGTCTCCTTGCGTCCACAGGGTTGAAACTGCTTTCGGCAGGAGCGCTGCTAATGCACGCGCTCCGGCCGAGAGCTTCCCTGCACTGACTGTGTCAGCGCCGGCCGTAAAGCAGAGCACAGCGGTGACGTCACCGCTGTTACTGCCGGCGCTGACACATTCAGTGCAGGGAAGCTCTTGGCAGCAGCGCATGCATTAGCAGCGCTCTTGCCGAAAGCAGTTTTAACCCTGTGGACGCCGGCGGGGGACGTGACAGACATCAGAATGTGAGTATGTAGTGTTTTTTTTTTTACTTTTACAATGGTAACCAGGGTAAATATCGGGTTACTAAGCGCGGCCCTGCACTTAGTAACCCAATGTTTACCCTGGTTACCCGGGTGCTGCAGGGGGACTTTGGCATCGTTGAAGACAGTTTCAACGATGCCGAAGTCGTTCCCCTGATCGTTGGTCTCTGGAGAGAGCTGTCTGTGTGACAGCTCCCCAGCGACCACACAACGACTTACCAACGATCACGGCCAGGTCGTATCGCTGGTCGTGATCGTTGGTAAGTCGTTTAGTGTGACTTAAGGCCCCGTCTCACATAGCGATTTACCAACGATCACGACCAGCGATACGACCTGGCCGTGATCGTTGGTAAGTCGTTGTGTGGTCGCTGGGGAGCTGTCACACAGACAGCTCTCTCCAGCGACCAACGATCAGGGGAACGACTTCGGCATCGTTGAAACTGTCTTCAACGATGCCAAAGTCCCCCTGCAGCACCCGGGTAACCAGGGTAAACATCGGGTTACTAAGCGCAGGGCCGCGCTTAGTAACCCGATGTTTACCCTGGTTACCAAAAAAACCAAACAGTACATACTCGCCTTTCGGTGTCCGTCAGGTCCCTTGCCGTCTGCTTCCTGCTCTGACTGAGCCGCCGTACAGTGAGAGCAGAGCGCAGCGGTGACGTCACTGCTGTGCTGTGCTCTCACTGTACGGCGGCTCAGTCAGAGCAGGAAGCAGACGGCAAGGGACCTGACGGACATCAGATGGTGAGTATGTACTGTTTGTTTTTTTTTACATTTACGCTGGTAACCAGGGTAAACATCGGGTTACTAAGCGCGGCCCTGCGCTTAGTAACCCGATGTTTACCCTGGTTACCAGTGAAGACATCGCTGGATCGGTGTCACACACACCGATTCAGCGATGTCAGCGGGACCTCAACGACCAAAAAACGGTCCAGGCCATTCCGACACGACCAGCGATCTCACAGCAGGGGCCTGGTCGCTGGTACGTGTCACACATAGCGAGATCGCTACTGAGGTCGCTGTTGCGTCACAAAACTAGTGACTCAGCAGCGATCTCGCTAGCGATCTCGCTATGTGAGATGGGGCCTTTAGGCTTTAGACCTTCCAAGTCATAACAACAACTGCCAACCCTAAACATGAGTCTTTCCTTTTCTACCTTCTTGGGATCAACCCCCTGGGTGGGGAGAAATACTCACACCCCAACCCTTGTGATACATTTAATTCAAAGATTCATAGAAGGTCCCAGAAGCCCTGTCTCCGGCCAGTCTTAAAAGTTGCGTATTGGCAAGATCCTCTGCAGAGAGGAACAAAGACACATACCCCCTACCCAGAAGTAGGATAAGAAATGCTAATGGAGGCTTAAGTACATTATGGTCCATGAAGGCTTTCGGGTGACATATTGTTACAACCCCTTCCTCCTTCAAACTGTACAGACTAGTGACCTTAACAGGTTGCTTGTCAAGTACATGTAGATATCTGACGTGATTCATGGCTCCTCATTGATGAACAATCCATCAGCATTTTGTTGTTGGTTTTCTTTTTGATATTGTATGATAAAGTTAAAGGATTGAAGGGTCAGGCTCCATTTTCACCTTTCCTTTGGATTAAACTCTGCTTCCTGCACCCACAAATAGTCATTGAATATCTCTCACATCGTTTCCTAGGAGAATATCTGCAGACAGGCCACTCATCACACCACTCTAGGATCATCTATGGTGAGAAATGTCAAGTAAATCAAGAACTCTCCTATCATCAAGCAGTACTTCTTGTAAGTGCTTTCTTTGATGATTAGAGGAACTTGTGGCCGTGTCTCGCACCCCATAAACCCCTAGTGGTCGAACATGGGTGCCGGACTCATTAGGCAAGTCAACTCTTAAGTGGTAATGCCTCTCCCTCTATTGTAGTTGACAGTCGACAATAGGTTGATTTGGTGCAGGATAATTTCTCAATCTTCCAGCAGGGCAAGTGACTTGCAGATGCCCAGGCTGCACACCGGTAATACCTGTGCTGTGTTGCACGCCCACCCCCCCACCCCCAATTTGCATTCTGGAGGCGGTAAGGAAACTTGAAGGCTGATACCCAAGTGTAGGTGTAGAAGGTGGTTTTTGGGGTTGAGAACAACTTCACTGGATAGCTGGGCATGTGGCCTGCGGTGCCTAAAACCATAAATTCTGTGCGGTACTACATTCCTTACCAGTCGCATTCCAAAAGATGAGGTAGGAGTAGCTGGAGGCACATTCATACAAGTAGAAAGATGAGGTGGTGGTCTGGTGAGACGGTGAACATTGGAGACTTAAAGACAATGGACCACTGGTAATGGGCAGCTGGCAGTCCTCTCCATCCATCAGCAGATTCTTCCACTGGAGCTTGATAGTAAGTCGAAGCTGCAGCTAGTTCCACTATTGCTGGTGTCCTCTCATGCACCCATTCCCTGATCAGTGAGCATTTGGCAAAGAACTGCTCTTTTAGGATAACCTGGAGAACGGTCTCCTGAGTTAAGGCTACCTCTCCCTCCAGCCAGCAATGACATGCTTGTTTGATCCTTTGAGCATTCATTTTAAAAGAGCCTTCCCTATTACAGACGAACGATCGGAACAGACTTTTATAAGTGTATGGAGTTACCACATAATGTTCCACGATGGTTTCTTTAATATCCTCTTATTTGCGGTTCCACTGAGGGTCCATAACTTGATATGCTTCCTCAGCTCCACCACCTAATGCCATGTACACACGTTGAGTATTTGGTCAGTATTTTTCATCAGTATTGGTAAGCCAAAAACAGGAGTGGAACATTTAGAGGAGAAGTATAATAGAAACACATGCAAACACTTCTGCATTTTTTTTACACACTTCTGCATTTTCTACCCACTCCCGGTTTTGACTTACAAATACTGAAGTAAAAAACTCACCAAATACTCAATGTGTGCATGTGACCTAAGAGTCCCACCAGATGTCTGATCCGCTCCATTTCTGGAACTTCCATTAACTGACATTGGTGTTCAAAGACTTGGAAGAATCCGTCAATGTCCCCTGAAGCCTCATTAAATGGATTAATGAGGACGTTGCTGAACTTTCTTGGGGATTACCTTATGGTGGGTGTTGTGGTTTCTAGTTGCTTCCATAGTGAGCTGCCTTTCATTAGCTCTCCGAACCACCTCCCGTTTATCCTTTGTGGTGGCTTTGTCCCCAAGCAATGCCATCTTCTCATACCACACAACCCTCTGACTTTTCCAGGTAGTTACCTCTAGGTTCCATCTTTCCTGCAATTGCTCTGGGAATCCCTCTCCAGTACAGCCTTGAAGGCTAGTTCCTTCTAAAGCCTCAATTAGTTGATCCTTGGACAGTCCTTTGAAACTCACCCCTATGTCACGGGCCTTTGTTTGTAGGTTCACCACAGGTTCTGATTCCATTTGTTGCCGGGCCGCTGTTCTCCATTCCCTCTGCTCTTTTGAAAATGCAACCCTGGTATTTGGAATAGTTCTTCTAATCGAAAAAGGGAGTCCAAAGTTGGTAACAATAGTACTTAGCAGATAATTGGGCAGCACGGTGGCTCAGTGGATAGCACAGCAGCCTTGCAGCGCTGGGGTCCTGGGCTCAAACCCCACCAAGGACAACATCTGCAAAGAGTTTGTATGTTCTCTCCATGTATGCGTGGGTTTCCTCCGGGTACTCCGGTTTCCTCCCACATTCCAAAGACATACTGATAGGGAATTTAGATTGTGAGCCTCAATGGGGACAGCGATGATAATGTGTGCAACCTGTAAAGCGCTGCGGAATATGTTAGCGCTATATAAAAATAAAGATTATTATTATAATCTCCAGTCTCTAAGAGTCCCAGTAGTGGCACCTGGATCTGGCAGCAGCAGCAGGTCCTAGCTCTTCCAAGATATAATAACTGCCAACCTCAAACATGAGTTTTTCTTTCTCTACCTTCTTCTTGGGATTAGTCCCCTGGTTGGGTAAAGAATCTCACACCCCACCCCCTTAACCATTAGGTACATTTAATTTAAAGAGTCAACGAAGGTCACAGAAGCCCTGTCTCTGGCCAGTCTGAAAAGTGGTGGAACAAAGCCCTCACACAGAAAAACAAAGATACACATGCCCCCACCAAATGTAGTCAAGGAATGCTAATGGAGGTCGCCTTGGGATGACACACTGTTACATAACCCTCCAAAGCTGTCTATATGGGCCTGTAGCTCATAGAAAGCTGAATAAACTGATACCTTGGTATCCGTAATCCAATATCTTATTCCAGATAAATCTATGTTTTCTTATATGTAAATGAGCTGTTAAGATCTATGGGTCGGACACTGATCTGCATGAGAATCTGCCTCCAGAGCTTATTTTTAATGAAAGGAGACATTACCAGTGTGAGACAAGTAACTAAATCAAAACAGTACACATTTCCTGTAGCTCTCACAGCTCTACTGTATTGCAACACTGTCTGTCTGTGAGAAATCCGAAATTTGTATTAAACAGGTATTGAAATAACAAACAAGATATGAAACCAGAGTCCAAAAATATACTGCAAAATTAAATCACTGGCAAGTATAAATGCGGAAGCAATATTTGTGAAGTGCTCAATAAATAATCCAAAAAGATTTGAGAATGAGTTGATATAGAAAAATTGTACATAGTCTTCATGGATCATCACAACAAAATACAATTGAAACGTAGTAAAAGTTGTATAAATTAGTAGTCCATTGCACAAAATCTCCACCTGGTGGAGTCAAAGAGAACAACAAGCAGATGGAAAAAGTGGTGACCGCAAACTGTGTGTCAGACAGGACAATATATGGTAAAACGCTAGCTCGATGAGATTGGTATAAGCCTAAAGGAATTGTTCCATCACCAGGGATAAATACGTATATATCAGTATTAAGTGCTAAGTGCTTTAAGTATTACCTGTTAGGAGCAATGCCTTCTAAATAGTCAAAATAAACCAAGCGTTAGTAATGCTTGTAGTTCTGTTTGACTCCACCAGGTGGCGATTGTGTGCAGTGGCTACTAATTAATATCACTTTTACTACATTTCCCTTGAATCTTGTTGTCATGATCCATGAACACTGTGCACAATTTCTCCATACGGACTCATACCCAGCGTAAAGCGTTTTGGATTACTTACTGAGAACGTCACAAATATTGCTTCTGCATTTACACTTGCCAGTGATTTAATTTTGCAGTATATCCCCTATTTTGTACTCTGGTTTTATATTTTGTGTGTAATGTGAATAACTGATTAATACAAATTTCTGATGTTATTGCTAATGGGAGTACCCTCTTTTAATGATTCTACTCCCATGGACTTCTAGGACCTTTTGAGTCTATATGTAACCCTGGTAGAGATTTCTAGGTTTACAGTCAGAATGTTATGAGAGCCTCTCTGCGTGTCACCTCTGTAGATTCTAAAAATCTTTTACAATCAGGCAGGTTTTGATTTGGAGTGCAGTGCTGCCTTTCACAATTTTTTTTACATTTAGCTCCTTCCGGACATGCGCCGTATATGTAGTGTGCTGTGGGAGCTGCGTTCCTGCAAAGCGAAGTACATATACGGCGCCGCTATTTCCAGTCATCGCGCACTAACAGAGATAAGATGGCTGTTGTCTCTGACAAGCCACTCACAGCAATGTCACGATAAAGTTGGAAAGAAAAACTCTGTGATTGGTACAGTCTAATAAGACCGCAGCAGTCACAATGGGTGGGTGATCGCGATGTCGCCTCGGCTGACTAATAGTTAATGACCAATCAGAGCCACATGGGTTCATCTAAAATGGCGATCACCACTCTGCACGCCATCTTTACCTCAGACAAAGAAGAAGGGGCGGAGGGCACCACTGTAAATAATTCTGGGACCACCTATAGCAAGTAATATACACTAATGCAAAAACCTAGACAAAGACAAGCTATATAAAGTGGGATCACCAGATATAATAAGATAAAATAGTCCTTTATTGATGAACACCACACACAAAGAATGGATAAAAGCGAGTAAAAAAACACAACCATGACTCCAACCATGATCAACCAAAATAGGGTGACCAACCCTGTGAGGCAGTAGCTAAAGAGTAAATCTCTCTATATAATGGATATGGCCCAGCTAAAGTACAAAAATGTAAATAATGCATTGACTTTTCACAAGTGACAAACTGTGAGGGCCACTGATGATATGTTCAGCTTGGGTGTTAGCAAGGCTGTACTGCTAGAAACAACCGGTTCAAAGCCAGGAAGGCAGATAAAAACAATGTAGTAAGCAGGAAAAAAAAATCTATCTATTACAGATTAAATACCAAAGTAACAGCCCTTTAGAAACATAATAATAGATGTATAATGTACAAGCCCATGCTGTGTTCGATGAAAAACGCTGCTGGGGACAGCAAAGGATGACAGATAGAAAGTACCTACAGGAAGCACATTGTGATGCCAATGACCTGGGTCAACCAAAAATCCATGTACCTGACAGGACAGATGTGTTGTGACTGTCACACAGCGGTGACACATGCAGCAGCGGCGCCGGACAGCTGATTATCGGGAGCGCTCCAGGTATCTGGGGTGGTAAGTGCTATAGGTTGCCGAATAAGCAGGGACCCGATCAAATTCACTCATCTCTATAAGAGACGTCTGATTTTTCTTTTAGAAAAAAAAAAAATAATAGTACAGAGTAGCTTTATAAGTAGGGAGGTAGCATTTTCTTTGGCAAAAAAAAAAAAGAATTGTTATCGGCGAGTAAACTTTTAACTAGTGCTTTAGGGGAGCATACCCCTTTAATTGTTAGTGATGTCGGTTTTCCTTTTGCAAAAAAAAAAAATAGAAAATAGTGCCGAGTAACTTTATAGGTAAGACATTATTTTAGTGTACGTCGCTGTAAAAAAATTTTCATACTCATTTTTTTTTTTTTTACATCTACTGATTTTTGTGTTATTTTTTTTGTTCTTCTAAGTGTTTCTTCCAAATTTTTACTCTCTAGTTTTTTATAATAAAAATTACCTTTGCACAAGCTGCACACATTAACGATGTAAAGCACCACTTACACATACATCCTTAGTGTTTTGAAGACTAAAATCAAAATGGCCCATTTGTCAAGAGGAGGCATACGCTTTCCTTGCCTCCAACACTGATTCATGCAGTGAGGAAGATCCCACATTCCTCTATTTCTCTTCCTCCTCCTCCTCATCTAGTGAGGAGGGACCCCCAGCAAGGTGCTCTCGGACCCAGGCAACCCCTACATATATCGATCCCATATGGACGCCACCCCCTGAAAATGATCAGCCTATTCCAGATTTCATAGGCAGCTCTGGAATCAAATTTTACTCTACAGACCTCACTGAAACTGATTTTTTTTATAATTCTTTTTTCAGCAAATAAATAATATTATTGTGGGCCATACAAACATGTATGCCCATCAATTTTTCATCCAAAATCCAATGTCCTCATACGCCAGATGGACCTCTGTAAATGTGGCAGAAATTATGATGTTTTAGTGCATTGTGCTGCATATGGACATAGTAAAAAAATGGGAGCCTCGTACAGCACACAGTATTCCGTATGGCCATGATAAGGACAGGATTTGAAGCGATCCAAAAATGTTTGCATTATAGTGATAATGTTCAGTGTCCTCCCCGAGACGATCCTAACTTTGATTGTCTATATAGTATTCGGCCAAAAGATGAACACTTCAGCAGAAAATGTGCTGAGGTGTACACCCCCAAAGGGACATCACTATAGATGAATCTGGTTCATTTCGAAGGGAGGCTAAAATTCTGACAATACCTGCCCAGTAAGAGGGCCAGGTATGGAATAAAACTGTACAAGCTGTGCGAGAGTACCTCAATGTACACTTAAAGATTTAGGGTCTGGGAAGGGAAGGGCACTAGGAATGCCCCCCTTTCCTAGGAGTGAGTGGGAAAATTGTGTGAGAATTTCTGCACCCACTGCTGGATACGGTTTATCACCTCTACATAGCAAATTGTCTCCAGAGAGGAAGAGGACTAGAACTCTAGTGCTACCTATTGGAAGTAGCAATCCTAACAGTCAATGTCGACCCTTTAACGAGACTTGTCACATGACTTAGGATAAAAGCCAAACCAGAATCTCAATTTGCAGACACTGTGTTTAAAGGAGTATTGCAGCTCTAAGTCTCCTCACCTCGACATGCTTAACCTGTCACTCTTCGCAAGGAGAAACTATGCTTGTTGGATCCTGGTCAGACGCCTCTCAATTAGCCAAACCAGATCTCCACTTAGCACTGACAAAGGGCAGTACCCCGAAACACAGTGTCTGCAAATTGAGATTCTGATTTGACTTTTATCCTTAGTCATGTGGCAAGGCTCTTTAAAGGGTCAACATTGACTGTTAGGATTGCTACTTCCAATAGGTGGCACTAGAGTTCTAGTCCTCTTCCTCTCTGAGGAGACAATTTGCATATTTCCCAGAGGAGCATTACGGCTTTAAGTTCCCTCACCTCGACATGCTTAACATGTCACTATCCACAGGGAGAAACGATACTTTTTGGATCCACCTCTACATAGATAACTTTTACACCAGCATCCCACTCTTTAAGACCCTCTCTGTCAAACGTACAGTTGCATGCGGCACTGTGCAAAAAAATAAGAGGCCTCCCTAAGTTGCTATTTGGGCAACTGTGGAGAAAGGGCGACAACAGAGCCCAATGCAGCGACAACATGCTGGTGGTCAAGTATAAGGACAGGAGGGATGTCCTTATCTTGACCACCATACACTGACAACAGCACCCTGTCACTGTCTGAGGTAACACAAACACAAGTCCCAAGGCCAGATTGTATCCTCGGTTTATAATAAGTATGAGGGGCGTTCATTAAAGATTTTTGCTGACCCATTTCCTGTGGACTGAGAGCTATGGAACTTGGCAGAGTTATTAGTCCTTCTCTACATTGGTGCCACCTATGGACACACACTTCTCTCATGTCTCCTTAAGGACCAGGGGTATTTCCGTTTTTGCGTTTCCATTTTTTGCTGCCCTTCTTCCCACGGTCTAGTTTCCAAAATGGTGTCACTTGTGGATGGTTTCCATTCTTTAGGTACATCAGGGGCTCTCAAAATGTGACATGGCGTCCGCTCTCGATTCCAAACAATTTTGGGTTCAAAAAGTCAAACTGTGCTCCTTTCCTTCCGAACACTGCAATGCGCCAAAACAGTAGATTTCCCCCACATATGGGGTATAGGGGTCCTCAGTTTTGGGGTGCATTTTCTCCTGTTATCTTTGTGAAAATAAAAATATGTGTCTAAAGTAAAATATTTCTGGAAAAAAGATACATTTAAATTTTTTCCTTCCAGGTTGCTTCAGTTCTTGTGAAGAACCTGATGGGTTATTAAACTTCTTGAATGTGTTTTTGAGCACATTGGGAGGTGCAGTTTTTAGAATGGGGTAACTTTTTGGTATTTTCTGTCATATAGACCCCTCAAAGTCAATTCAAATGTGCTGTGGTCCCTAAAAAAATGGTTTTGTAAATTTGCTAGGAAAATGAGAAATCGTTGATCAATTTTCAACATTTTAACCCTTTTAACTTTCTATTAAAAAAAAAGAATCATTTCAAAAATTGTTCTGATGTAAAGTAGACATGTGGGGAATGTTTTTATTAACTATTTTGTGTGACATATCTCTGTGGTTTAAGGGCATAAAAATTTTGCCAAATTTCCAATAGTTTCACAAAAAAAAGCAAGTCATATTGAACAAATTTTACCAATGTCATGAAGTACAATATGTGACGAGAAAAACGTGCCACGACGGATCCTGAGGTGTCCGTCGTTGGCTAGAATGGAAGCCTATGGACGCAGGATCCATCGTGGTACGTAAAATGACGGAATCCAGCGACAGATTCCGTTTTTTTACACTGAGCATGCTCCAAATCAGTATTTAGTAGCCAATTGGCCAGACAGCCCCAAATCTATATAAACCTGCCATGTGTGTTTCATTCGTCAATGTGCCAGCAAGAAGCATACAAGCAAGAAGCCTGCCAATGTAATAAACCTCCAATGTAATAAACATAAAAAAAAAAAAAAAAACCCCACAAAGTCATACAGTCATGGCCAAAAGTATTGACACCCCTGCAATTCTGTCAGATAATGCTGTTTCTTCCTGAAAATGATTGCAAACACAAATTCTTTGGTATTATTATCTTCACTTAATTTCTCCTAAATGAAAAAAACACAAAAGAGAATGAAGCAAAAAGCAAAACATTGATCATTTCACACAAAACTCCAAAAATGGGCCAGACAAAAGTATTGGCACCCTCAGCCTAATACTTGGTTGCACAACCTTTAGCCAAAGTAACTGCGACCAACCGCTTCTGGTAACCATCAATGAGTTTCTTACAAAGCTCTGCTGGAATTTTAGACCATTCTTCTTTGGCAAACTGCTCCAGGTCCCTGATATTTGAAGGGTGCCTTCTCCAAACTGCCATTTTTAGATCTCTCCACAGGTGTTCTATGGGATTCAGGTCTGGACTCATTGCTGGCCACCTTAGAAGTCTCCAATGCTTTCTCTCAACCCATTTTCTAGTGCTTTTTGAAGTGTGTTTTGGGTCATTGTCCTGCTGGAAGACCCATGACCTCTGAGGGAGACCCAGCTTTCTCACACTGGGCCCTACATTATGCTGCAAAATTTGTTGGTAGTCTTCAGACTTCATAATGCCATGCACACGGTCAAGCAGTCCAGTGCCAGAGGCAGCAAAGCAACCCCAAAACATCAGGGAACTTCCGATATGTTTGACTGTAGGGACCGTGTTCTTTTCTTTGAATGCCTCTTTTTTTCTCCTGTAAACTCTATGTTGATGCCTTTGCCCAAAAAGCTCTACTTTTGTCTCATCTGACCAGAGAACATTCTTCCAAAACGTTTTAGGCTTTTTCAGGTAAGTTTTGGCAAACTCCAGCCTGGCTTTTTTATGTCTCGGGGTAAGAAGTGGGGTCTTCCTGGGTCTCCTACCATACAGTCCCTTTTCATTCAGATGCCGACGGATAGTAAGGGTTGACACTGTTGTACCCTCGGACTGTAGGGCAGCTTGAACTTGTTTGGATGTTAGTCGAGGTTCTTTATCCAACATCCGCACAATCTTGCCTTGAAATCTCTTGTCAATTTTTCTTTTCCGTCCACATCTAGGGAGGTTAGCCACAGTGCCATGGGCTTTAAACTTCTTGATGACACTGCGCACGGTAGACACAGGAACATTCAGGTCTTTGGAGATGGACTTGTAGCCTTGAGATTGCTCATGCTTCCTCACAATTTGGTTTCTCAAGTCCTCAGACAGTTCTTTGGTCTTCTTTCTTTTCTCCATGCTCATTGTGGTACACACAAGGACACAGGACAGAGGTTGAGTCAACTTTAATCCATGTCAACTGGCTGCAAGTGTGATTTAGTTATTGCCAACACCTGTTAGGTGCCACAGGTAAGTTACAGGTGCTGTTAATTACACAAATTAGAGAAGCATCACATGATTTTTCGAACAGTGCCAATACTTTTGTCCACCCCCTTTTTTTGTTTGGTGTGGAATCATATCCAATTTGGCTTTAGGACAATTCTTTTTGTGTTTTTTCATTTAAGACAAATTAAATGAAGATAATAATACCAGAGAATTTGTGTTTGCAATCATTTTCAGGAAGAAACTGAGTATTATCTGACAGAATTGCAGGGGTGTGAATACTTTTGGCCATGACTGTATATAAAAAAAAAAAAGATTGCTACCTGCTGTCACTCATCTGTGGTGTGCACTGGCACCAGGAGTGATGTCACCACTGTGATCGCTAGTCACAGGATCATTGCGTTCTGTAATAGGGGTCACTCACACTAGCGAGAGCATCGCGCCGATTATCCTAATGACACTCGACACAAACTCACATCGGGGTTTAAGCAGAGTGTCAGTTTCCTGTGATCCGATTCTCTCACATGAGAGAATGGTATCACAGGTGCACAGAAGACAGAGAGCTTAATATATCCATCTTCTCCATTGTCCCTGTGTGCGTACATCAGGCTGCACTTGTATAACATCTGAGTGCAGCCTGATGTCTTCCATGCACTCATAGACTTGTATAGGTGCATATGGTCCGATTTGTGGAGACACTCGATTGTCTGCTTATGCAGATCTGCACTGCCCCACAGTATAACTTTAGGTCGAGTGCTATCCAATAAAACATTGCATAGCACGCGGCCGTGTTATACACTAATGTGAGCGAGCCCATATGCTGCATCAGTCAGGTGACTTGTACGATCTATCATCCTATGTTTCTGATTTCACACTGCTCAAGTCACCTGACTGCTGCGGCTTATTACAGATCGCAGTGATCCCTGGCTAGCGATCACAGTGACGTTATCACTCCTTGTGCCAGAGCACACCACAGAGCGCCCTGTGCAGGATCCTGATGAGTGACAGCTAGTATCATTATATTATTATGATACATAATTATTTCTAGTGAATCCAAGTTGTCATGTAATATTATATTTAGCCCAGACAACACTGTTCAAGGGGCAGCTCTCAAGATTAGAAGATATCACTTATCCACGGGATCATTTTCAGATCTCTGGGGTCCGACTGCCGTGGCCCCCACCAATCCCAAGAATCAGGGCTCTCAGGATCCCCAGCTGAATGGAGCAGAGATCGATCATGTGCACCACCAGTCCATTCATGCTTAATAGGAGAACCAGAGATTGCTGAGCACAGTGCTTGGCTGACCTCCCATTAGACCAGGGGTCTCAGACTCGGCTGGGTATATATGCTGCATATAGAAAAAATTTGAATTTGGGGGGCCTCATTCTTTGAAGGACAAAGTGACATTTTTAGTGATACCATTTTTTGCAATCCTTTTGAACATTTTTGCTGTGTTTTATTTCTTTAGAGCTTGGGTTGTTATGGATGTGGCGATAACAAATATGCACTCATATTGTAGTTATGTCCCCATCCAGGTCCTCATATTGTAGTTATGTACCCATCCAGGTCCCCATATTGTAGTTATGTCCCCATCCAGGTCCTCATATTGTAGTTATGTCTCCATCCAGGTCTCCATATCGTAGACATGTCCCCATATTGTAGACATGTCCCCATCCAGGTCCCTATATTGTAGTTATGTCCCCATCCAGGTTCCTATATTGTAGTTATGTCCCCATCCAGGTCCCCATATTGTAGTTATGTCCCCATCCAGGTCTCCATATTGTAGACATGTCCCCATGTTGTAGACATGTCCCCATCCAGGTCCCCATATTGTAGTTATGTCCCCATCCAGGTCCCTATATTGTAGTAATGTCCCAATCCAGGTCCCCATATTGTAATTATGTCCCCATCCAGGCCCCCATATTGTAGTCATGTCCTCATATCCAGGTCCTCATATTGTAGATATGTCACCATCCAGGTCCCCATATTGTAGTCATGTCCCCATATCAAGGGCTCCATATAGTAGTTATGTCCCTAGGTTTTAGAGGAGGAAATAGGAAAAAAGTGAAACAAAAAATGTGGTCAATTCTGTACTAATCTCCCCCAGCGTGGTGTATATATATATATGTTCCCAATCCAGGCATATATGGCCCCCTCATCCCTATCCTGGTATGCACAGCCCCCTCATCCCTATCCTGGTATGCATGGCTTCCATCCCCATCCTGGTATGCATGGTACCGTCATCTCCATCCTAGTATGCATGGCCCCCTCATCCCTATCCTGGTATGCAAGCCCCCCTCAT
The DNA here is from genome assembly GCF_051348905.1 of Ranitomeya variabilis. Classification (NCBI taxonomy): domain Eukaryota; kingdom Metazoa; phylum Chordata; class Amphibia; order Anura; family Dendrobatidae; genus Ranitomeya; species Ranitomeya variabilis. The sequence goes on from NC_135233.1 coordinate 641,344,437, forward strand.
CCCTATCCTGGTATGCATGCCCCCTCATCCTTATCCTGGTATGCATGGTCCCCTCATCCCTATCCTGGTACGCATGGATCCCTCATCCCTATCCTGAGATGCATGGCCCCCTCATCCCTATCCTGGTATGCATGGTCCTCTCATCCCTATCCTGATATGCATGGCCTCCTCATCCCTATCCTGGTATGCATGGCCTCCTCATCCCTATCCTGGTATGCATGGTCCTCTCATCCCTATACTGGCATGCATGGTCTCATCCCCATCCTGGTATGCATGGCCTCCTCATCCTCTTTCCTGGTATGCATGGTCCCCTCATCCCTATCCTGGTATGTATGGCCTCCTCATCCCTATCCTGGTGTGCATGGCCCCCTCATCCCTATGCAGTTAAGCAGAGTCCCCTCATCCCTATCCTGGTATGCATGGCCTTCTCATGCCCATCGTGGTATGCATGGTCCCCTTATCCCTATGCTGGTATGCATGGCCCCCTCATCCCTAGCCTGGTAGGCATAGCCCCCTCATTCCTATTATGGTATACATGGTTCCTCATACCTATCCTGGTGTGTATGGTCCCCTTCTTGGACAAAAATGTTGGCTTTGTTATTTGAGTGGCTTCTTGGCGCTTAAAGATGTTACTACTAGCTCAAAACTCACTTCAGTGTACTGAATTGACTGTAATGCTGTTGTTAGTGCAATATTTCAAAATCTGGGGCCCCACTTTGAATTTTGCCTAGGGCCACAATTTGTCTAAAACCGGCCCTACACTTTCAGAATTGAAAAACTTGGACTGGTCAGTAAGGTGAAAACAGTAGTGATGGGTGAACGTGCTCGGATAACTTCTTCCGAGCATGCTCTGGTTATATCCGAGTATCTCGGGAGTGCTCGTATTTTATGTTTGGGTCCCTGTGGCTGAATGATTTGCGGTTGTTAGACAGTCTGAACACATGTAGGGATTCCCTAAGAAATAGGCAATCCCTGCATGTTTTCGAGCTGTCTAACCAGGATGGAGGACATATATACCTGGTTGTTTCACATTATACCATGATGGGACACTTATACCTGGATGGGATACATATATACCAGAATGGGGAATATATATACTAGAATGGGGCACAATGGAGTCATGGCCGAAAGTGTAGGCACCATTGAAATTGTTCTAGAAAATGAAGTATTTGTACCAGAAAATGATTGCAATTACACGGTTTGTTATACAGAGGGAGAAAAAAGGCAAGTTAGACATCATTTCACACACAACCCCCAAAATGGTCCTGACAAAATTGTTGGAATCTTTCCGAAATTGTTGATAAACAACTTTGTTTCAAGGATTTGATACTTGTTCAAACTCACCTGTGTCAAGTAACAGGTGTGGGCAATATGAATATCACACCTGAAACCAGATAAAAAGGGGAGAACTTGACTCAATCTTTGAATTTTCTGTCTGTGTTTGCCGCATGGAGAACAGAAAGAGAAGAGAACTGTCTGAGGACTTGAGAACCATAATTGTTGAAAAATATCAACAATCTCAAGGTTACAAGTCTGTCTATAGAGATCTTAATGTTTCTTTTTCAGGGGTGCACAACATAATTAAGAAGTTTACAACCCATGGCACTGTAGCAAATCTCCCTGAATGTGGATGGCAGAGAAAAATTGATGAAAGGTTGCAACACAGGATAGTCTTGCTGGTGAATGAGCAGCTCCAATCAAGTTCTAAATAAATTCAAGCTGTGTTGCAGGCACAGGGTGCATTGGTGTCAGTTTGAACTATCCGTTGACATTTGAATTAAATGAAATGCTATGAGAGGAGACCCAGGATGACCCACTGCTGACACAGAGACATAAAAAAGCTAGACTGCAGTCTGCCAAAATGTACGCGAGTAAGCCAAAATCCTCGGAAAACGTCTTGTGAACAGATGAGACCAAGATTGAGGTTTTTGATAAAGCATATCATTCTACTGTTTGTCGAAAACAGAATGAGGCCTACAAAGAAAAGAATACAGTGCCGGCAGTCAAATATGTTGGAGGTTCAAAGAGGTTTTGGGGTTGTTTTGCTCCCTTTGGCACTCGGTGCCTTGGCTGTGTGCAAGGCATCATGAAATCTGAAGATTGCCAAAGGACTTTGGGCCACTATATAGTGCCCAGTGTGAGAAAGCTGGGTTTGCATCCTAGGTCATGGGTTTTCCAGCAGGACAATGATCCCAAACATACTTCAAGAAGCACCTAGGAATGGATGGAAACAAAGCGCTGGAGAGTTCTGAAGTGACCAGCAATGAGTCAGGATCAAAATCCAATTGAACACATGTAGTGAGATCTTAAAATTGCTGTTGGGAGAAGGCACCCTTCAAATATGAAAGACATGGAGCAATTTGTAAAAAAAAATTGGTCCAGAATTCCAGTTGAGAGGTGTAAGAAGCTTGTTGATGGTTATAGAAAGCGATCGATTGCAGTTCTTTCAAAGGGTGTACAACCAAATATGAAGTTGAGGGTGTCAACAGTTTTGCCTGGTCCATTTTTCGGTTTTGTTTGAAATTATGTCTAATTAGCCCTTTTTTCTCAGTTTTTTTTGTGGTGTTCCAATACACAAAGGAAATGTGTATAACAAACATTTAATTGCAATAATTTTCTGGGAGAAATACTTCATTTTCTGGAACAATTTCAAGGGTGCCAAAAGTTTCAGCCATGACTGTATATACCTGGATGGGGCACATTGTACCAGAAAGTGGACCAAGACGGGACACATTCTACAAGAAAGGGGACCAAGATGAGACACATTCTACAAGGAAGGGGACCAGAATGGAGGACATTATACCAGGAAGGGGACCAGGATGGGGGATATTATACCAAGAAGGAGGCCAGGTTGGGAGACATTATCACAGGAAGGGGCCCAGTATGGTGACATATTTACGAAAATGGCCTCCTTTATTACATACCATCCTCTCTAGTTGTGTATGGGGAGGTCCCTTATTATGTAGCGTCCTCTGTTATGTACAGTGCTGTCCCATTTTTACATAGTAATATGTCTTGTTATATACAGTTAGGTCCATATATATTTGGACAGAGACAACATTTTTCTAATTTTGATTATAGATATTACCACAATGAATTTTAGACAAAACAATTCAGATGCAGTTGAAGTTCAGACTTTCAGCTTTCATTTGAGGGTATCCACATTAAAATTGGATGAAGGGTTTAGGAGTTTCAGCTCCTTAACATGTGCCACCCTATTTTTAAAGGGACCAAAAGTAATTGGACAGATTAAATAATTTTAAATAAAATGCCCATTTTTAGTACTTGGTTGAAAACCCTTTGTTGGCAATGACTGCCTGAAGTCTTGAACTGATGGACCTCACCAGACGCTGTGTTACCTCCTTTTTGATGCTCTGCCAGGCCTTCACTGCGGTGGTTTTCAGTTGCTGTTTGTTTGTGGGCCTTTCTGTCTGAAGTTTAGTCTTTAACAAGTGAAACGCATGCTCAATTGGGTTGAGATCAGGTGGCTGACTTGGCCATTCAAGAATATTCCACTTCTTTGCTTTAATAAACTCCAGGGTTGCTTTGGCTTTATGTTTTGGGTCATTGTCCATCTGTAGTATGAAACGACGACCAATCAGTTTGGCTGCATTTGGCTGGATCTGAGCACACAGTATGTCTCTGAGTACCTCAGGATTCATTCGGCTGCTTCTGTCCTGTGTCACATCATCAATAAACACTAGTGACCCAGTGCCACTGGCAGCCATGCATGCCCAAGCCATCACACCGCCTCCGCCGTGTTTTACAGATGATGTGGTATGCTTTGGATCATGAGCTGTACCACGCCTTCGCCATACTTTTCTCTTTCCATCATTCTGGTAGAGGTTGATCTTGGTTTCATCTGTCCAAAGAATGTTCTTCCAGACTGTGCTGGCTTTTTTAGATGTTTTTTAGCAAAGTCCAGTCTAGCCTTTTTATTCTTGACACTTATTAGTGGCTTGCACCGTGCAGTGAACCCTCTGTATTTACTGTCATGCAGTTTATGGTAGATTTGGATATTGATACGCCTACCTCCTGGAGAGTGTTGTTCACTTGGTTGGCTGTTGTGAAGGGGTTTCTCTTCACCATGGAGATTATTCTGCGATCATCCACCACTGTTGTCTTCCGTGGGCGCCCAGGTCTTTTTGCATTGATGAGTTCACCAGTGCTTTCTTTCTTTCTCAGGATGTACCAAACTGTAGCTTTTGCCACTCCTAATATTGTAGCAATTTCTCGGATGGGTTTTTTCTGTTTTCGCAGCTTAAGGATGGCTTGTTTCACCTGCATGGAGAGCTCCTTTAAACTAATGTTTGCTTCACAGCAAAACCTTCCAAATGCAAGCACCACACCTCAAATCAACTGCAGGCCTTTTATCTACTTAATTGAGAATGACATAACAAAGGGATTGCCCACACCTGTCCATGAAATAGCCTTGGAGTCAATTGTCCAATTACTTTTGGTCCCTTTAAAAAACAGGGTGGCACATGTTAAGGAGCTGAAACTCCTAAACCCTTCATCCAATTTTAATGTGGATACCCTCAAATGGAAGCTGAAAGTCTGAACTTCAACTGCATCTGAATTGTTTTGTTTAAAATTCATTGTGGTAATGTCTATAACCAAAATTAGAAAAATGTTGTCTCTGTTCAAATATATATGGACCTAACTGTATAGGACCGTCCCTTACACAGCGTTTCTTGTTAATTTTGTTCGTCACCGCACCCTCTCCTAATTAGTGACCTCTTGTTGTTGTTGCTGATGGGACAGCATCTGACCAGAAGAACAGTCCATCAGCCACCTCCTTTATAAAAGGAAAATTTCCCGTTTACCATCACCAGTCGTAATAAAGAGCAACGCACTATAAATAACAAAAATTACAATAGAATCCGATATGTAAGGAATGGCACTCTACATAATAGGAAAGGACACTATGTAGTAACGGGTGGCAATATACAGTACATAGTGAGAGGAGGCTATGTAATAGATATGTATATAGAATTATAGCTTGGTTGCCATAAAAGGAGGGGAATCCAAACAAAAGTTTTTCTATGTGGATTTTTCAGGCAGAAAGTCAACATCCCAAAAAAAAACCTATTTTTTTCACGTTTGTGTATGAGGCATTTTTTTCTGCTGCGATTAAAGAAAATCCGATCTCATACAGAACACCCATGTGGCATCTGATTTTTTCCAATTACATTTCCATTATTGACCTAGAAAAGTATATTTGATCATATACATGTTGAATGTAGAGCTGTGAAAACAATACACATATTTCTTCTTTTTCCACATAGGGACAAGAAACCCCAGCACCAATTCTCCGCCCTCTGAGCACGAGCCGGCTCTTTGTGATCCCTTCATCGGAGCGACCCTTTCTTCTCCACTCTGCACTTTCCTCACAGTAGATACACCAGATGAGGCTGGTGTAAGAGATCTTTATTGTTCATCTGACAGATCTGCTTTAATCATCTGTTTCTAATAAGGGTACTGTCACACAGTACCATTTTGATCGCTACGACGGTACGATTCGTGACGTTCTAGCGATATCGTTACGATATCGCAGTGTCTGACACGCAGCAGCGATCAGGGATCCTGCTGAGAATCGTACGTCGTAGCAGATCGTGTGGAACTTTCTTTCGTCGCTTGATCACCCGCTGACATCGCTGGATCGTTGTGTGTGACAGCGATCCAGCGATGTGTTCGCTTGTAACCAGGGTAAACATCGGGTAACTAAGCGCAGGGCCGCGCTTAGTAACCCGATGTTTACCGTGGTTACCAGCGTAAACGTAAAAAAACAAACAGTACATACTTACATTCCGGTGTCTGTCCTCCAGCGTCTCAGCTTCTCTCCACTGTGTGAGCGTCTGCCAGCCGGAAAGCGAGCACAGCGGTGACGTCTGACGTCACCGCTCTGCTTGCCGGCTATGGCGCTTACACAGTGGAGAGAAGCAGAACGCCGGGGACAGACACCGGAATGTAAGTATGTACTGTTTGTTTTTTTTACGTTTACGCTGGTAACCACGGTAAACATCGGGTTACTAAGCGCGGCCCTGCGCTTAGTTACCCGATGTTTACCCTGGTTACCGGGGACTTCGGCATCGCTCCAGCGCCGTGATTGCAACGTGTGACCGCAGTCTACGACGCTGGAGCGATAATCATACGATCGCTGCGACGTCACGGATCGTGCCGTCGTAGCGATCAAAATGGTACTGTGTGACAGTACCCTAAGCAGGAAAGGTTTTCTAAGAGGATAGATTCTATAGTACCACTTGACTTGAGTATACACATATTTTAGGCTACATATTCATGTCTTTTCTAGCAAAGCCCAGTATTGCTTAGGTGTCCATGGTAGTTATTTGTACCCATGGGTGAGCGTATATCTTAACCCCTTACTGACCTCGGACGTACTATACCGTCAGAGGTCAGCTCCCCTGCTTTGATGCAGGGCTCCGCGGTGAGCCCGCATCAAAGCCGGGACATGTCAGCTGTTTTGAACAGCTGACATGTGCCCGCAATAGCGGCAGGTGAAATCGCGATCTGCCCGCGCCTATTAACTAGTTAAATGCCGCTGTCAAACGCAGACAGCGGCATTTAAATACCGCATCCGGCCGGGCGGCCGGATATGACGTCATCGCCGACCCCCGTCACATGATCGGGGGTCGGCGATGCTCCTCCATTGTAACCATAGAGGTCCTTGAGACCTCTATGGTTACTGATCGCCGGTGGCTGTGAGCGCCACCCTGTGGTCGGCACTCACAGCACACCTGCAATTCTCCTACATAACAGCGATCTGATGATCGCTGTTATGTAGCAGAGTCGATCGGGCTGTGCCTGCTTCTAGCCTCCCATGAAGGCTATAGAAGCATGGCAAAAGTGAAAAAAAAAAGTTTTTAAAAATGTGAAAAAAATAAAAAAAACATAAAAGTTTAAATCACCCCCCTTTCGCCCCAATCAAAATAAATCAATAAAAAAAAATCAAACCTACACATATTTGGTATCGCCGCGTTCAGAATCGCCCGATCTATCAATAAAAAAAAAGCATTAACCTGATCGCTAAATGGCGTAATGAGAAAAAAAATCGAAACGCCAGAAATAAGTTTTTTTGGTCGCCGCGACATTGCATTAAAATGCAATAACGGGCGATCAAAAGAACGTATCTGCACCAAAATGCTATAATTAAAAACGCTAGCTCGGCATGCAAAAAATAAGCCCTCACCTGACCCCAGATCACGAAAAATGGAGACGCTACGAGTATCTGAAAATGGCGCAATTTTTTTTTTTTTTTTTTGCAAAGTTTGGAATTTTTTTTCACCACTTAGGTAAAACATAACCTAGACATGTGAGGTGTCTATGAACTCGTACTGACCTGGAGAATCATAATGGCAGGTCAGTTTTAGCATTTAGTGAACCTAGCAAAATAGGCAAGCAAAAAACAAGTGTGGGATTGCACTTTTTTTGCAATTTCACTGCACTTGGAATTTTTTTCCCGTTTTCTAGTACACGACATGGTAAAACCAATGATGTCGTTCAAAAGTACAACTCGTCCCGCAAAAAATAAGCCCTCACATGGCCAAATTGACGGAAAAATAAAAAAGTTATGGCTCTGTGAAGGAGGGGAGCGAAAAACGAAAACGGAAAAACGAAAAATCCCAAGGTCATGAAGGGGTAAAGCTCCCTTATATGTCGTGTTCTACAGAAGACTCTAGTAGAACTGAAACTTCAAAAGGAAATGATCATTTCTCGGCAAAGACATAAGAGCTATGAAAAAAAACTCTGCTCCTACTAATCTGATCATGATATTCTCTAAGTAGTTACAACTCGCCCAGGGGATCACATGAGTGTTTATAGCCTTAAAAGGATCACATGAGGTTTATAACATTCTTCACATCACAAGACATTTGTCTGCTCAAGGGGAACTTTGTCTACAAAGCTATACTCCGTGTAAACGCCTGCTGATGAGCAAACACATTACTGGCTTTAAAGGGAACCTGTCATGTCCTCCATGCCTCCAACCCAGGAGCATTTACATAGATACTGTATTACCAAATTCCCTGCCTAACCAGCCATTTATAATGTTATTCGCTTAATTAATTTTTTTTAAAAGTATATATTTTCCTATGCTAATTAGGCCTTTGACTAGTCGATGGGGCATTAGTTTCCCTAGACTAGTTGGCCCTCTTTGCATGTGCTCACGCCCATGATTTGCGCCATCGGCAGCCCCCCCAAATTCTATATGTGCTCTATCCAGCAGCATCATTCAGCCTTTGAAGCTGGGTGTGCGCATGACCAAAAGTGCAGAATGTTTGTGAGCCGTATGCCCTATCGACTGGTCAAAGGTCTAATTACCGCATAGACATACCATATATGTAACCTGTCTGACACAACACATTTTTGGATTGCCTAACAACAAACAACACCTATACTTTGCCATTAAAAAACGATGTCATTTGGCCTGTTCCCACATCCTGCAGAGAAGAAACTGACATTTTTGGCTTCCATTGGTTTATAATGCATGATCCGCTTTACTATAAAATGAAAGGTTCCATCAGAATGAAGCAGGGAAATATTTCACATGGATCTTGTCTGAAAAGTACTTCCCTGCTGAAAACAAGTTTTGGAACTGTTGATGTAGAATTTCTTTTTCTCCTTAACCTATTTTAAGCATCTTTTAGCGGTGTTATGCTGATGTTTGATGCTCTGGACGGACGATTTTGCAATATAAGGATTCGAGGCAAAAAATCTGACTGTACAGTATGTAGCAGTTCAGAATTACAGCTACTAACAGACTACGAGGCATTCTGTGGTTCTTCTGCTTCAGATAAGGTTTCTACAATCACCCTATTTTCATTGTCCGAAATATTTTTTGCATTATATCATTAATTTTTTTTTTCTTCTTGATTTCCAGTGCAGAACATTAAATATATTGTCTAATGAAGAGAGGATAACTGTTCAGGTAAGAAATCCAGGAATAAATGTGATCATATTATAAATAAAGTCCCTCGCTTTTCTTGGTTTTCTGGCTTTCTATAGGCATCATTAGAATTTAGTAAATGAAGTAACACTGCATAAGCAGTTACACCAAATATGAACATTAAGGGGTCTAACTCTGTGACCTCTGAGATACAGCAGAGCTAGAGATTGCATACCCTGAAGCGCCTGCGTCTCTAAGTAAGTTTCCAGAGAAATCTCCAATTTGCTTTCTTTACATAACTGAAGCAAGAACATTTCCATGTGTCTTCAATAGAAAACAAATATTAACCCCCTCCCTTAAAATGGAACAATTCTTTCAACACAAATTGCATAAATTAATAGTACAGGTTATTTTAAGAAACTTTGTAAAGTATCAGAGAAATCTGCCTTCCTTCTCCACTTACTAAACACTTCTTCCACTATCTACTGAATTTGTCATCCACTCTGAGCATTTTTTTTCAGGCAAGATAGACTGCCAACACCTTATAATGTCATGTGACACCTATTATACTCTTTGGAGAGGGGAGTGGTGAGGAGCAGAGAGGAAACGGGCAGGCACAGACAAGAAGTCTGTGCTGAGCTCTCTAACAAGTCTTTTACCTCACCTGGTCACATCTAGACAGCTCTGGACTGCTCTATAATGTCCCCCATGCTGCTTTTCTCTGTGTGCTATACAAATTAAAGAAGAGCAGGAATTTATTTGAACACTGTGATGTGTATAGCCGAGATCACATCAGCTTTCAACACCTCACAGTGGATTGCAAATTTCAAACGGGGCATGTGGAGGGGAAAAACTGGTGAAAATGGAAGATACAATTAATTTAATGGTCAGATATAGTGTCATTTATCATGTACACACACAGAACAGCTTATTATGAAAACTTACTTGAAAGTAGTTACCCCTTTAACCCCTTTCTGCCATCGGACGGAATAGTATGCCTATTAACTAGTTAAATGCCGCTGTCAAACTCTGACAGCGGCATTTAACAAGCACTTCCGGACATCCGGCCGGAAATGCGCGCATTGGTGACCCCCGTCACATGATCTGGGGTCATTGGCGCATCGGCATGACAACCAGAGGTGTCCTTGAGACCTCTGTGGTTGTTGATGCCGGATTGCTATGAGCGCCACCCTGTGGTCGGAGCTCATGGCAACTCAGCAATTCAGCTACATAGAGGCGATCTGAACATCGCCTCTATGTAGCTGAGCCAATCATGTTTTGCCAGCTTCTAGCCTCCTATGGAGGCTATTGTAGCATGGCAAAAGTTAAAAAAATGTTTTTAAAAACATGAAAAAATAAAAGTTCAAATCACCCCCTTTCGCCCCATTCAAAATAAAACAAGAAAAAATCAAACCTACACATATTTGGTATGGCCGTGTTCAGAATCGCCCGATCTATCAATAAAAACAAAGGATTAACCTGATCGCTAAACGGCGTAGCAATAAAAAAAGGTCAAAACAGAATTACGTTTTTTTTGTCACCGCGACATTACATTAACCCCTTAATCCCATATGACGTACTATCCCATCAAGGTGACCTGGGACTTAATTCCCAGTGACGGGATAGTACGTCATAGCCGATCGGCCGCACTCACGGGGGGAGCGCGGCCGGGTGTCAGCTGCCTATCGCAGCTGACATCCGGCACTATGTGGCAGGAGCGGTCACGGACCGCCCCCCGCACATTAACCCCCGGCACACCGCGATCAAACATGATCGCGGTGTACCGGAGGTACAGGGAAGCATCGCGCAGGCAGGGGGCTCCCTGCGTGCTTCCCTGAGACGATCGGTACAAGGGAATGTACTCACCTTGTACCGAGCGTCTCCTCCCTGCAGGCCCCGGATCCAAAATGGCCGCGGGGCTGCATCCGGGTCCTGCAGGGAGTACTTCCGGAGCAGGCTGCAGATGAAAGCTGCAGCCTGCAGCGATGTGAGTGAGAGCGCCGATCTGATAGAGTGCTATGCAAACTATCAGATCGGCGATCTGTGATGTCCCCCCCGGGACAAAGTAAAAAAGATTTAAAAAAATTTCCACATGTGTAAAAAAAAAAAAAAAAAAATACCTAAATAAAGAAGAAAAAAAATATATATTATTCCCATAAATACATTTCTTTATCTAAAAAAAAAACCACAAAACAATAAAAGTACACATATTTAGTATCGCCGCGTCCGTAACGACCCAACCTATAAAACTGTCCCACTAGTTAACCCCTTCAGTGAACACCGTAAGAAAAAAAAAAAAAAAAACGAGCCAAAAAACAACGCTTTATTATCATACCGCCCAACAAAAAGTGGAATAACACGCGATCAAAAAGACGGATATAAATAACCATGGTACCGCTGAAAACGTCATCTTGTCCCGCAAAAAACGAGCCGCCATACAGCACCATAAGCAAAAAAAATAAAAAAGTTATAGTCCTCAGAATAAAGCGATGCCAAAATAATTATTTTTTCTATAAAATAGCTTTTATCGTATAAAAGCGCCAAAACATAAAAAAATTATATAAATGAGATATCGCTGTAATTGTACTGACCCGACGAATAAAACTGCTTTATCAATTTTACCAAACGTGAAACGGTATAAACGCCTCCCCCAAAAGAAATTCATGAATAGCTGGTTTTTGGTCATTCTGCCTCACAAAAATCGGAATAAAAAGTGATCAAAAACTGTCACATGTCCGAAAATGTTACCAATAAAAACGTCAACTCGTCCCGCAAAAAACAAGACCTCACATGACTCTGTGGACCAAAATACGGAAAAATTATAGGTCTCAAAATGTGGAGACGCAAAAACGTTTTTGCTATAAAAAGCGTCTTTTAGTGTGCGACAGCTGCCAATCATAAAAATCCGATATAAAAAACGCTATAAAAGTAAATCAAACCCCCCTTCATCACCCCCTTAGTTAGGGAAAAATAATAAAATTAAAAAAATGTATTTATTTCCATTTTCGGGTTAGGGTTAGGGCTAGAGTTAGGGCTAGCGTTAGGGCTAGCGTTAGGGCTAGGGTTAGGGCTAGGGTTAGGGCTAGGGTTAGGGCTAGGGTTAGGGTTGGGGATAAAGTTAGGGTTGGGGCTAAAGTTAGGGTTAGGGTTTGGATTACATTTACGGTTGGGATTAGGGTTGCGATTAGAATTAGGGGTGTGTCAGGGCTAGGGGTGTGGTTAGGTTTACAGTTGGGATTAGGGTTAGGGGTGTGTTTGGATTAGTTTCAGGTAGAATTGGGGAGTTTCCACTGTTCAGGCACATCAGGGGCTCTCCAAACGCGACATGGCGTCCGATCTCAATTCCAGACAATTCTGCGTTGAAAAAGTAAAACAGTGCTCCTTCCCTTCCGAGCTCTCCCGTGCGCCCAAACAGGGGTTTACCCCAACATATGGGGCATCAGCGTACTCGGGACAAATTGGACAACAACTTTTGGGGTCTAAGTTCTCTTGTTATCTCTGGGAAAATAAAAATTTGGGGGGCTAAAAATCATTTTTGTGGGAAAAAATGGATTTTTTATTTTCACGGCACTGCGTTGTAAACTGTAGTGAAACACTTGGGGGTTCAAAGCTCTCAAAACACATCTAGATAAGTTCCTCAGGAGGTCTAGTTTCCAATATGGGGTCACTTGTGGGGGGGTTGTACTGTTTGGGTACATCAGGGGCTCTGCAAATGCAACGTGACGCCTGCAGACCAATCCATCTAAGTCTGCATTCCAAATGGTGCCCCTTCCCTTCCGAGCTCTGCCATGCGCCCAAACAGTGGTTCCCCCCCACATATGGGGTATCAGCGTACTCAGGACAAATTGGAAAACAACTTTTGGAGTCCAATTTATCCTGTTACCCTTGTGAAAATACAAAACTGGGGGCTAAAATATCATTTTTCTGAAAAAAAATAAATTTTATTTTCACGGCTCTGCGTTATAAACTGCAGTGAAACACTTGGGGGTTCAAAGCTCTCAAAACACATCAAGATAAGTTCCTTAGGGGGTCTACTTTCCAAAATGGTGTCACTTGTGGGGGGTTTTAATGTTTAGGCACATCAGGGGCTCTCCAAACGCAACATGGCCTCCCATCTCAATTCCAGTCAATTTTGCATTGAAAAGTCAAATGGCGCTCCTTCCCTTCCGAGCTCTGCCATGCACCCAAACAATGGTTTACACCCACATATGGGGTATCAGCGTACTCAGGACAAATTGCACAACAATTTTTGTGGTCCAATTTCTCCTGTTACCCTTGGTAAAATAAAACAAATTGGAGCTGAAGTAAATTTTGTGTGAAAAAAAGTTAAATGTTCATTTTTATTTAAACATTCCAAAAATTCCTGTGAAACACCTGAAGGGTTAATAAACTTCTTGAATGTGGTTTTGAGCACCTTGAGGGGTGCAGTTTTTAGAATGGTGTCACACTTGGTTATTTTCTATCATATAGACCCCTCAAAATGACTTCAAATGAGATGTGGTCCCTAAAAAAAAATGGTGTTGTAAAAATGAGAAATTGCTGGTCAACTTTTAACCCTTATAACTCCCTAACAAAAAAAAATGTTGGTTCCAAAATTGTGCTGATGTAAAGTAGACATGTGGCAAATGTTACTTATTAAGTATTTTGCGTGACGTATCTCTCTGATTTAAGGGCATAGAAATTCAAAGTTGGAAAATTGTGAAATTTTCAAAATTTTTGCCAAATTTCCATTTTTTTCACAAATAAACACAAGTTATATCGAATAAATTTTACCACTAACATGAAGTACAATATGTCACGAGAAAACAATGTCAGAATCGCCAAGATCCGTTGAAGCGTTCCAGAGTTATAACCTCATAAAGGGACAGTGGTCAGAATTGTAAAAATTGGCCCGGTCATTAACGTGCAAACCATCCTCGGGGCTTAAGGGGTTAAAATGCAATAATGGGCAATCAAAAGAACGTATCTGCACCAAAATGGTATCATTAAAAACTTCAGTTCGGCACCCAAAAAATAAGCCCTCACCCAACCCCAGATCACGAAAAATGGAGACACTACGGGTATCGGAAAATGGCACAATTTTTTTTTTTTTTTTTTTTTTTAAGCAAAGTTTGGAAATTTTTTTCACCACTTGGATAAAAAAGAACCTAGACTAGTGTTGAGCATTCCGATACCGCAAGTATCGGGTATCGGCCAATACTTGCGGGTATCGGAATTCCGATACCGAGATCCGATACTTTTGTGGTATCGGGTATCGGTATCGAAACAACATTAATGTAATAATGTGTAAAAGAAAGAATTAAAATAAAAAATATTGCTATACTCACCTCTCCGACGCAGCCTGGACCTCACGGAGGGAACCGGCAGCGTTCTTTGCTTAAAATTCGCGCGTTTACTTCCTTCCGTGAAGTCCCGGCTTGTGATTGGTCGCGTGCCGCCCATGTGGCCGCGACGCGACCAATCACAGCAAGCCGTGACGTAATTTCAGGTCCTTCAGGATTTTAAAATTACGTTCTGGCTTGTGATTGGTCGCGTCGCGGTCACATGGGCGCGTGTCCTGCGTCCCATGACGTCACGGCTTTTACACATTTATATGGATCCCAGGGCCTGAAGGAGAGTTTCCTCTCCTTCAGACCCTGGGAACCATCAGGGATACCGTCCGATACTTGAGTCCCATTGACTTGTATTGGTATCGGGTATCGGTATCGGATTAGATCCGATACTTTGCCGGTATCGGCCGATACTTTCCGATACCGATACTTTCAAGTATCGGACGGTATCGCTCAACACTAACCTAGACATGTTTGGTATCTATGAACTCGTAATATAAACATAAGGATGAATGACCTCGGGGAGATCAAAACATCCAACACCGCGGAGACACCATCACGTGTTTCTTAACGCAGTGATCCAGAACACTGCCCCCATCCCTTATGGGAAATATGCAAATGCATGTAGAAAAGCCGCAGAGACACCATCACGTGTTTCTCAACGCAAGCAATGAATAGCCAGGTCTTTCACCGGGAAGGAACAACCACGTGAAGGGCAGCATCCAATAAAGGAAAACCACCTATGCCAAAACATGGTATCCATCCACAGACAGACGTTGAGAAACACGTGATGGTGTCTCCGCGGCTTTTCTACATGTATGAACTCGTAATGACCTGGAGAATCATAATGGCCGGTCAGTTTTAGCATTTAGTGAATCTAGCAAAAAAGCCAAACAAAAACCAAGTGGAATTTATTTTCCGTTTTCTAGTACACGACATGGTAAAACCAATGGTGTTGTTCAAAAGTACAACTCATCCCACAAAAAATAAGCCCCACATGGCCATATTGACAGAAAAATAAAAACGTTATGGTTCTGGGAAGGAGGGGAGCAAAAAATGAAAACACTTAGCTTTACTACTGAAACTATAGTTGTATGGCATTATGGGTTCTAGGAAAACAGTAACAATCATTCCTATTTTTTAAGTAATCTGATGTGACTATAAAGTCACATGCAAATTAAACTGGATGTGCATTGACGTGATCAGGCAGCCACAAAACATGCGAGGATTGCCTGACAAACACGGACACTCATGTGCCCGCAGGGACTCGAACACGTCACTCAAGCACCCTAGGCAAACTCTGCACTTATCACTATTGGACTGGTCTGATCACATGCTCCTCCACCAGCAGCCATTGTGTAGAGCTGTGCAGTCTGTGAGGAAAGCTGCAGTAACAAGAGCAGGAGGACCTGACATACCTGTATAACAAACAGTAAGTGCCACATCATCATATGCTCTACTGACAGGACAACATCTCTAGCCTCTGCACAAACTCCAGCATTAAAAGTGGATTGTCAATATGCTGAGAAATCAGCGTTTGAATTGATATGGAAATGTCTATGGTAGATCTGAAGCCCGCGTCATCACAGCTCTATTCCCTGCCAGCACCGCTTCGTCCTGTGTGATTGACGGGTCCCTTGCCTGAGGTCACACAGCCTAGAGGCAGTCAGACAAGCAGGAGGAGGTGACTCTAGATGGGGAATAGATCTGGGGTGACAGAAGCTTCAGATCTACAAATAGTTCTTCAGCCTCATTTGCATATCAATTGAAACGCTGATTTCTCGGTAAGGGATGAACGGAGCGGCCATGTAAAGCATTGCTGCACTTGTCTTTGAAAAGGCGACATGTGCATAGAGATAGTTTGGGGGTGACATCCTGCTGACAGATTCCTTTTTAGCTTCATTTCTGTTAGGAGTTTGATGACTATCATTCCAAATGGTAATAATTGTAAAATCTGCGCTGTTCACTTGGTTTTCCTTTAACAGTACATCTTCTTTAAAGCTCAGAAACAATGTCACCTCCATTGCTGTGTTAAATAAATGTAATATATTTTTGCTAAACGATGTCACGTACCAGTATCCTGTTGTTTTTTTCTTCTAAAACTATTAGTAACGATGCTAATTATTCCACTGGGGTTTTTTTGCACATATTTCACACATTTCCTTTTAGTATTCTTTTCTTAGCCTTTCTGGAAGGGAAGGAAATGCTGAAAAGCGTTCTCCACCCTTTTCTTGATTTCTACAAGCACGATTTAGCTGCATTTTCCGTATATCTAAGATACAGCTAGGATTACACAACAAAATGAAACAAGGAGTTGAATGTTCTCTTGTCTTTACCAATTTTAGTATAATGTGTTTTACATTTATCAGTTCGGGACCAGAGCTTCTTTCTTTGCTGCTGAGTTCCAATCCTATGATCTTTCTGAAACGTGAGAAAATCTTGCAGATATCTAACATTTATTTTGCATCCTCTCTGGATGGCCGTGGTCACTGCAGGGTGCTGTACACATGAAGGCAAAAAAGTTTACAGTAAGCTGGTATAACGTAAATATTAATACACTAGATGGTAGCCCGATTCTAATGCGTCGGGTATTCTAGAATATGTATGTAGTTTATTTATGAAGATTTTAGAATAATACATTGAATACACAGGACTGCGCCTGTCGCTGATTGTTCGCGGCCGGCCATGTAGTATATAACAGCCCACATAATAAATAGCACAGCCACGTAGAATATTGCACAGCCACGTAGTATATTGCACAGCCACGTAGTATATAGCACAGCCCACGTAGTATATAGCACAGCCCACGTAGTATATAGCAGAGCCCACGGAGTGTATAACAGCCCACATAGCATATAACACAGCCACGTAGTATATAACAGCCCACGCACGCAGTATATAACACAGGCCACGTAGTGTATAACACAGCCCACGTAGTGTATAACACAGGCCACGTAGTATATTGCACAGCCCACGTAGTATATTGCACAGCCCACGTAGTATATTGCACAGCCCACGTAGTATATTGCATAGCCCACGTAGTATATTGCACAGCCCACGTAGTATATTGCACAGCCCACGTAATATATTGCACAGCCCATATATTATATTGCACAGCCCACATAGTATATTGCACAGCCCACGTAGTATATTGCACAGCCCACGTATTATATTGCACAGCCCACGTAGTATATTGCACAGCCCACGCAGTATATAGCAAAGTGGGCATCCTATCCCTGTTAAAAAAAAAAAAAAAGAATTAAAATAAAAAATAGTTATATACTCACCTTCCGTTGGCCCCGGATCCATGCAAAGCGGTTACCGACGCTCCTTGGGCGCTCCAGACCCAAGAGTGCATTGCGGTCGCGCGAGATGATGATGTAGCGGTCTCGCGAGACCGCTACGTCATCATCTCTCGAGACCGCAATGCATGGAGCGGTCACCGGAGCGTCGCGAGGAGCGGGAAAGGCCTGTTCTGGATCCGAGGGGCCGACGGACGGTAAGTATATAACGATTTTTGCCGCCGGACTGTGCCGTCGCTGATTGGTCGTGGCCGTTTTGCCGCGACCAATCAGCGACTTGGATTTCCATGACAGACAGAGGCCGCGACCAATGAATATCCGTGACAGGCAGACAGACAGAAGGACAGACAGACAGACGGAAGTGACCCTTAGACAATTATATAGTAAACTAGATGGTGGCCCGATTCTAACGCATCGGGTATTCTAGAATATGTATGCGTAGTGTATAGCACAGCCCACGTAGTATATTGCACAGCCACGCAGTACATTGCGCAGCCCACGCAGTACATTGCGCAGCTTACACAGTACATTGTGCAGCCCACGCAGTACATTGCGCAGCCCACGTAGTACATTGCGCAGCCCACATAGTATATTGCGCAGCCCACGTTGTACATTGCGCAGCCCACGTTGTACATTGCGCAGCCCACGTTGTAGATTATGCAGCTCACATAGTATATTGCGCAGCCCACGTAGTATATTGCGCAGCCCACGTAGTATATTGCGCAGCCCACGTAGTATATTGCGCAGCCCACGTAGTATATTGCGCAGCCCACGCAGTACATTGCGCAGCCAACGCAGTACATTGCGCAGGCAACGCAGTACATTGCGCAGCCAACGCAGTACATTGCGCAGCCCACGCAGTACATTGCGCAGCCCACGTAGTACATTGCGCAGCCCACGTAGTACATTGCGCAGCCCACGTAGTACATTGCGCAGCCCACGTTGTACATTGCGCAGCCCACGTGGTAGATTACGCAGCCCACGTAGTATATTGCGCAGCCCACGTAGTATATTGCGCAGCCCACGTAGTATATTGCGCAGCCCACGTAGTATATTGCGCAGCCCACGTAGTATATTGCGCAGCCCACGTAGTATATTGCGCAGCCCACGTTGTACATTGCGCAGCCCACGTTGTACATTGCGCAGCCCACGTTGTACATTGCGCAGCCAAGTTGTACATTGCGTAGCCCACGTAGTATATTTGCGCAGCCCACATAGTACATTGCGCAGCCCACGTTCTATATTGCGCAGCCCACGTTGTATATTGCGCAGCCTACGTAGTATATTGTGCAGTCCACGTAGTATATTGCACAGCCCACGTAGTATATTTGCGCAGCCCACATAGTACATTGCGCAGCCCACGTTCTATATTGCGCAGCCCACGTTATATACTGCGCAGCCCACGTTGTATATTGCGCAGCCTACGTAGTATATTGCGCAGCCCATGTAGTATATTGCGCAGCCCATGTAGTATATTGCGCAGCCCACGTAGTATATTGCGCAGCCCACGTAGTATATTGCGCAGCCCATGCAGTACATTGCGCAGCCAACGCAGTACATTGCGCAGCCCACGTAGTACATTGCGCAGCCCACGTTGTAGATTACGCAGCCCACATAGTATATTGTGCAGCCCATGTGCATTTTCATTATGATGCATTCAAAATTACATTTTATTATGTTTTTGTGGATTTTGGAATATCCATTTCCTATGTATTTATCTTCATCAATAACTTAAGCCTGGATAAACAAGTTAATCTTTAAGGGCTTAATACCATTAATCATAAGGTAATGACATTATATTTTTGGGAAAAAGCCCTTTGATTTTTATTAAATATAAGACCATTCAAAAAAAGTTGTAACAATACTGACAATAAATTGTGCTTTAGATTATTTTTCATCTTAATATTTTGTTTGTTCCAATTTCAGATCTATAAACAAATGCTTGATGAAAAAGTTCCGCACTTGCTTATTGATGTGCGACCACAGGCTGAAGTGGATATATGTCATCTGGAACATTCTATTCGTATCCTTACTTGTACAGGATGAGTGATATTTTTGTGACATATTTGTTGCTTTTTTAATATATATGATATGTTTAGTCATAAAAAGTTTTGAGAAAAAAAAAACCCACACTGAACAGCAGTAAATCCATCTCTATGATCTGTGGACAGCACAGTATAAAGAAGGAGAAGCTGAGCAGAATATATAGGTTTGTGGGAAACGATTCTTTATCATTTATTCCTTGAAATCCCTGGTGTACATATCCGTACGAGTCCAGCGGGCGGTCCTACTAGTGATTGACACCTATCTCTGCATACACAGTCATACAGGGAAGACTGCCAATCATACCAAGGATTTCAATTAATAAATGGCAAGGTTTACTGAAACTTATCCAACAATAAAAACACTTTAACTGAACAATTTTTTCTTAAAGTACTTAAAGATATATCTTTGAGTCAACTGGAAGACAGAAATTTGACTTGGGTCAATGTCCTGACTGAAAGACTGTCAGAATTAACCAAGAGCACTAAAGAAATGGGCAATAAAGGTAAGCTTAAGAAATATGTAAAAAAACAGTATCTAGTGGCGCTAAGTATCCGTAGATCAGAGTCCTTGCAGCGACACCAACAAACCTCCACAAATGGTTTGTAAATAAGATATATAGTAAGAAACAATATACACCTAAGGTATATAGGTGCGCGCTGGACAGTGGCAAATATAAAGGAAATAGGGTGCTGTTGTATACAGAAATGCCTCAAATGAAGGTGGTCCGCTTTGAAAACTCAATCAGTGATGCTTGTTGGTAAGCTATACGATTCAAAAAGAGTCTCTAAGGGAAACAAGCGCAGGATATCTCCGGCTAAAAATCAATACTTAAAATGTCAAGGGTGCATCCACATATGCTTACCCGAATCCTTGAGGGGCTGGAGAACCTAATGGATGCTGTCGTTGCTTTGGAGATCCAAGATAGGAATGGTCTAAACAGGTGGCTGCTCCGGCCGGTAACAGCCACCTAGAAACTGTGCTCAGGGAGAGGGCGAGGACCTGTGACTCCGGACGCCGCGTGAGGTGGAAGCGGTGAGTCCGGATGAGCTGCAGGACCTTTCTGGCGTCACAGGGCACGTGATCGCTTCCCTGAACCCGTGAGTGCAAGTGAACGTGAACGCAAGTACGGGGTGCAGTGAGGATCAGTCTCTACGCGTTTCGGAGACAACTGTCTCCTTCCTCAGGATTCCTGAGGAAGGAGACAGTTGTCTCCGAAACGCGTAGAGACTGATCACGTGCCCTGTGACGCCAGAAAGGTCCTGCAGCTCATCCGGACTCACCGCTTCCACCTCACGCGGCGTCCGGAGTCACAGGTCCTCGCCCTCTCCCTGAGCACAGTTTCTAGGTGGCTGTTACCAGCGGTGGACACCGCGTCAGCCACACTAATCCAATACGGTGTCTTGTCCATACAGCCCTACATAGGTTAACTATCCACTTCCTTATGGAAAATTAATTATCATCTGCTCATACGGGCTTGTTTCTCGCACATATCCTTCACAGCACGTAACTGATGAAGGTCCAGTTCGGGACCGAAACGTTTTTTGTTGCTGATAATAAATATATTTCCAGTTGATAAAGTTGAGTGCCAGGTTTTATTTTATATTGTCATGGTGTTGGAACCTACCTGAGCACCATAAGTGTAAAGGCAGTGCACACGTTTTTCATTTAAGGTAAAAAATGCTATTAACCTGCAGATATGGGTTAGCTCTGCAGGCTAATAGCGTGCTGAAGCTGCTCTGCGTCCGCTTTGAAAGCCCAGCTACTGGGAGAAAATTATCTTTATTCCTCCATGCAGCCTCAGGCTTCCGTCTCCGCTCAGTACATAGTGAGTTGCGGCAGTAACCGTGCGCCATCACTGACTGACAGCTGGCTTTGTACTGATGCACTGTAGAGCCAGCTGTCAGTCAGTGCCGGTGCAAGGTTACAGCCACTGTGCACTGTGCAGTGACTGAAAGCCTCAGGCTGCTGGGAGGAATAATGTTGATTTCCTTCCAATAGCCAGACTTTCCATGTGGTGGCAGCACGGCTTCAGGGCGCTAGTAACCCTGAGATTAACCCCATAGTCGCAGGTCAATAGCTTTTTTTCACATGGCAGGTTCCCTTTAAGCCTTTCCTCTTCTCATAATGCTGTCTGGCTTTAAAGGGAACCTGTCACCCCCAAAATCGATGGTGAGGTAAGCTCACCATCATCAGGGGCTTATCTACAGCATTCTGTAATGCTGTAGATAAGCCGCCGATGTTACCTGAAAGAGGAAAAAAAGACGTTAGATTATACTCACCCAGGGGCGGTCCCGCTCCGATGGGTCTCTGGTCCGCTCCGGCGCCTCCCATCTTCATTCCATGACGTCCTCTTCTGGCCTTCACGCCGTGGCTCCGGCGCAGGCGTACTTTGTCTGTCCTGTTGAGGGCAGAGCAAAATACTGCAGTGCGCAGGCGCCGGAAAGGTCAGAGAGGCCCAGGTGCCTGCGCACTGCAGTACTTTGCTCTGCCCTCAACAGGACAGACAAAGTATGCCTGCGCCGGTGCACCAGTAAGCTGGTGGGCTTACCTCATCATCGATTTTGGGGGTGACAGGTTCCCTTTAAGTCCTCATTCAGATGTCTGATGAGACTCGGACCGTTTTTTGCATACATGAAGAATCAATGTGTGGTCAGTTTTAACCATTAGTGTTTCAACAGTGATTTTTCATGTATGAAAAAAAAGATAATTAGCAAAGCTTCTTCTATACATGGCGATGTTAATCACGGACAGCACAGGAATTACACATTGATGCCAACCGTGTGCTGTCTGAGATTTTTCTCAGACCCATACACTTGTATGACTTCAATCAAAAATTGGATCCTGGGGTTGCAAAAAATCACAGATGTGAATAGCACCATAGACTATAATGGGTGCGTATTCTGCGCTTGAAAAACACAGATGGCGCAAATACCTGACAAACGGACATCTGAATGACGCCTAAATCTGTCCTTATGTATGAAATAACGGTTTGATAAATGACCTTTTAGATAATAATTATTTTTCATGACCATAATCATGCAGTTAGAATAATAGAGGAAATTATAACCTGGGAACTTTCTGTCTTTTCTCTATACTCCTTGTTGAATTTTAACTGGTCTTTAAAGAAGCTCCTCTGATTCTGACGCTCTTTGTCGCTGCATCGCTCCATTTCAGAGATCTTCACATGTGTTTCTTCTGGGGCACACAAAGTTCTGGGTTTGTTTTAGTGAAAAGGTTATGATTCATAAAATCATTTAAAACAACCGGGGATATGTAAAATGTAATTTCTTTCCTTAGAATGGAGCTGTGTGAGCTTGTTTATTGTATGTCGTGTTGACATTTTATTTGCAATACTTTGCAGTAGATATAACTTTTTGATGGGGTTTTTTTTTGCATTTTTGCACCCATAACATATGATGCCAACAAAAATGCCTCTCAAACACAGTATGATCCCTACACAGCACCCTCCAGATGCACAGTATGATGACCCTACTGTACTCACATGGCAGAGTATGGTGACCCCAATACAGTATGATGACCCAACTGCGACCCCAGTTGAGAATGCGAGCAATCTGGCCATCACACAGCTCCAAAAAATGTAACAAGTTAAGACTCTCTGGAGAGGGTGACACAAAACTTTTTTTATTACTTATTTTTTACACCACTGAAAAAAAAAACTGAGCAAGCTTTGGTATCACTGTATTGACCTAGAGAGTCTTTCTCCCGGGTCACTTTTAGGGTAAGTTCACACAGGGCGTTTATGCGGCTTTTTTTTTCCGCAGCAAAACCTGATCTTCTTGGCAGGAAAGAAGCTGCGTCAAAAACGCAGGTTTAGGTGCGTTTTTGGTGCATTTTTTTTCTCTTTGTCCATGCTAATGTCCTTGGATTTTCAGCAGCAAAAACGCATCAAATAATGATACCTGCATTTTTTCCAACACCCATTCAAGTCAATGGATGAAAAAACGCAGAAAAAATGCTGAAAGAAGTGACATGCTCTATGTCCAAAAAACGCAGCAAAGCGCAAAATACTGATCAAACAAAAAACCAATGTGTGTGCATGTGTGAAATCTCATAGGCTTTGCTGGTATAGTAAAAAGCAGCTGAAAATTAGCATAAAAAAAGCAGCAAAAATGCCCTGTGTGAACTATATAATGAACACTAAAATTTTTTTAAAAAAGTCAGTTAAATTGTGTTTGTTTTTGTTTTGTTTTTTTTTTGGGGGGGGCACCATATTCACCATTTAAAGGGAATCTGTCAAGAGATTTTTGCTATGTAATCTGAGGACAGCGTGAAGTAGGGGTTAAAACCCAGAATTCAACAATGTGTCACATGTCAGGCTGCATGGTGCTGTTTAATCACTGGGATATTATCATTGCTGGAACTAGCTGGTGTACACTTTCAAGTCCGACTCCGCCCCCTCCTGTGATAAGCATCTCACTGTCTACATACAGTATGTACACAGAGAGCCTGCTGTGGGCGGGGTTAGCTTTCTCTGCTCTGCTTCACTGCTAATTCTCTGATTGTGTCAGAACTGCAGCACCCAGAGATCTAAAGGTACCTTAACACTAAGCGACTTTGCAGAGAGAACGACGACGATCCGTGACGTTGCAGCGTCCTGGATAGCGATCTCGTTGTGTTTGACACGCAGCAGCGATCTGGATCCCACTGTGATATCGCTGGTCGGAGCTAGAAGTCCAGAACTTTATTTCGTCGCTGATCATCCGCTGTCATCGCTGGATCAGTGTGTGTGACACCGATCCAGCGATGTGTTCACTTGTAACCAGGGTAAATATCGGGTTACTAAGCGCAGGGCCGCACTTAGTAACCCGATATTTACCCTGGTTACCATTGTAAAAGTAAAAAAAAAACACTACATACTCACCTTCTGATGTCTGTCACGTCCCCCGCCGGCGGCTTCCCTGCACTGAATGTGTCAGCGCTGGCCGGCCGTAAAGCAAAGCACAGCGGTGACGTCACCGCTGCTGCCGGCGCTGACACATTCAGTGCAGGGAAGCCGCCGGCGGGGGACGTGACAGACATCAGAAGGTGAATATGTAGTGTTTTTTTTACTTTTACAATGATAACCAGGGTAAATATCGGGTTACTAAGCGCGGCCCTGCACTTAGTAACCCGATATTTACCCTGGTTACCCGGGTGCTGCAGGGGGACTTCGGCATTGTTGAAGACAGTTTCAACGATGCCGAAGTCGTTCCCCTGATCGTTGGTCGCTGGAGAGAGCGGTCTGTGTGACAGCTCCCCAGCGACCTAAACAGCGACGCTGCAGCGATCGGCTCGTTGTCTATATCGCTGCAGCGTCGCTGAGTGTGACGGTACCTTTAGTGATACATCCTTTGAATCATCTTTTCTTTCTCTACATCAGGCTGCTCTCAGATGAGCTAGCAATTACCTAGTGACAGATTCCCTTTAACTGCATTTATATTTCCAGTACCTTATATGGTAAAATAGTGTAATTGAAAACTACGGTATATCTTGCACCGTAAAAAAATAATAGGGTAAAGGTATTAAGGTTGGGTGTCACACACAGTGCTCGGTGTCTTGCCATTAGCAATTCATCTAATATATAATTGCCTAGAATACTACTTCCTGCAATTTGTGCCAACTTCCGTGGCTTTGTCCGGAGCTAATGTCCGGAGATAATGTCCGGAGCTAATGTCCGGAGATAATGTCCGGAGCTAATGTCCGGAGCTAATGTCCGGAGATAAGTGACGTCACCAGTGTCCTACACCCAGGCAGAGCACAGGGGCCCCAGGCAGCATATGGGGCCCCAGGCAGAGCACAGTGGCCCCAGGCAGAGCACAGGGGCCCCAGGCAGCATATGGGGCCCCAGGCAGAGCATAGTGGTCCCAGGCAGAGCACAGGGGCCCCAGGTAGCCTATGGGGCACCAGGCAGAGCACAGTGGCCCCAGGCAGAGCACAGGGGCCCCAGGCAGCATATGGGGCCCCAGGCAGAGCACAGGGGCCCCAGGCAGCATATGGGGCCCCAGGCAGAGCACAGTGGCCCCAGGCAGAGCACAGGGGCCCCAGGCAGAACATGGGGGCCCAGGCAGAGCACAGGGGCCCCAGGCAGAGCACAGGGGCCCCAGGCAGCATATGGGGCCCCAGGCAGAGCACAGGGGCCCCAGGCAGAGCACAGGGGCCCCAGGCAGCATATGGGGCCCCAGGCAGAGCACAGGGGCCCCAGGCAGCATATGGGGCCCCAGGCGGAGCACAGTGGCCCCAGGCAGAGCACAGGGGCCCCAGGCAGAACATGGGGCCCCAGGCAGAGCACAGGGGCCCCAGGCAGAGCACAGGGGCCCCAGGCAGCATATGGGGCCCCAGGCAGAGCACAGGGGCCCCAGGCAGCATATGGGGCCCCAGGCAGAGCACAGTGGCCCCAGGCAGCATATGGGGCCCCAGGCAGAGCACAGGGGCCCCAGGCAGCATATGGGGCCCCAGGCAGAGCACAGTGGTCCCAGGCAGAGCACAGGGGCCCCAGGCAGCTTATGGGGCCCCAGGCAGAGCACAGTGGCCCCAGGCAGAACATGGGGCCCCAGGCAGAGCACAGTGGCCCCAGGCAGAGCACAGGGGCCCCAGGCAGCATATGGGGCCCCAGGCAGAGCACAGCGATATTTTGGACCACTGTGCGGTGTTTCAGACCCCCTGTGTGATGTCTGGGGCCCTGTTCTTAAGTATATTAAAGATTAAAGTAACGTATATTAAAGTATATTATAGATGAAATTTGACACGTTTATGAGCACCATTGAGTGATATACTCAAGAATGACATAATTTTTCAACATTTTATGGTTTCAAACTGTAAACACTCAGAGTTTTTTTTACTTCAACCAGAAAACCTTAACGGTTCATAAAAAACTTGACTGTTCAGGATATGATAAAAGTCATAGTATTCTGAATCTTTAACTTATAAAGATACCTTTACATGGGGTGATTATTGGTTCCAGAGAGGCTTTCGGCCGATAATCGTACACATGGCTGGTGACAGGACAATACAATATAAACGTTCAAAGGTAAACACTGATAACATTAAAATCTAATATATAATTGCCTAGAATACTACTTCCGGCAATTTGTGCCAACTTCCGTGGCTTTGTCCGGAGATAATGTCCGGAGATAAGTGACGTCACCAGCGTCCTACACCCGCTCAGGGTGGACAAAGATATATGCCTTCGTGGTGCGCGGCACTTTTCTGATTGGTTGCCGCCTGCCGCGAGCGACCAATCAGAAATGTGCCGTACTGTCAAGAATTGTCAAGAGCTGGTGAGTGCAGCCATTTTTTGTTCTTTCTTACTATTATTTATTACTTGTATTATTCTTACATTTGAATAAATAAAGTATATATGGATTCTAGACTCCCGATTCTTTAGAATCGGGCTGCCATCTAGTCTTTAATATTTCAATTGAAAGCTGCTGCGATATTTGGGGGGTGGCACTATGCTACACATGTGCTGGGTGCTGTATCTGCCATGCCGTATTATTACCTTTAGCGCTCGCTCACACCACCGTATAGCACGGATGAGTGCTATTCTATTTATTATCACAATGTTATTCAATGGGGCCGCTCTGATGACTGATTTCTAGACTGACAGAATCTGTCTATGAAAGAAGTGCAGCATTATGCAATTTCGCTCCCAAATCTGATCAGTGTGAGAAAAAAAATTGCATGCCATACAGACCATCAGTACACGGACCATCCGTACACGGACCATCCGTACACGGACCATCAGTACACGGACCATCAGTACACGGACCATCCGTACACAGACCATCCGTACACGGACCATCAGTACACGGACCATCAGTACACGGACCATCCGTACACGGACCATCCGTACACGGACCATCCGTACACGAACCATCAGAACACGAACCATCAGTCGGATCCTGTTTTTACGGGTACAGTACAGTTCTGTCACTTAGGTAAATGTACATGGTCCTGTAAAGGATGAATAGCTACTGTAAGAATCATGTCGGTCTGGTAGTCGGGGGCAGGTATATCTCGCCCAGGTATTTGTCCTATGTGAATTAGACTGCTCAGTGTATTCAGGATAATGATGGGTTAATGAGTGCAGGAATAAAGCATGACCAGCTGGGGGTTTCCGGTGTCAGCCTGGGGCACACAGATTGCCTGTCTGTGTGAGACAAACGTGAGTGAGAGCTGTGCTCAAGGACTGTGTGTTGTTAGCTGGGTGGGAGAAGCCCCCCCAGTTGTTAGATAGCAGCTTATTGGTTTAGTTAGTGCCGGACAGGCTAGGATTTATTTTTATGTTTTGTTTTTTCTATATTGCTTTCACGTTAATAAATCTGACCTGAGGTCAGCCAACTTGGAAACGTGCTGTCGCCTCAGAATTCAATGCACAAACCACGTGACCTTTGACCCCAGCAAAGGCGATCCCGGAGTGTTTTGTTACACTACATAGAAAAAATCCTGCCACTTTTCTGGTTGAAAATCGTCACTATCTATAATATAACGCTGGGAGCGTCACTCTGTCCGAAGCCTTTATAGACTGCGCAAGCGCAGGCGCAGTCTGGACCCCACAGAGTGACGCTCCCAGGAGAAGGAGATCGCGGTATGCGTAAGCAGTGAACGCACACCGCGATCTCCAACGGAGAAGCAGGGACGAGCCAGGAGGGTGAGTATGTGATATTTACCTGTCCCCGTTCCAGTGATGCAGGCTGCTCCATCCTCCGCCTGCGACTGTTCAGTCAGAGGGCGGCGCGCATTAACCCAGAAGATGGAGCGGCGCGTAGCAGTGGAACGTTGGACAGGTAAATATAGCAAGTGCCGGGGGCCTGAGCTAGCGGCGACTCCGGCACCTGACTCCCCCAGCGCGCCGGTGTCCCTGCCTGCTCAGGCCCCCAGCACTCGGCGCCCAGCACAGCCACGCACAGCCGCCCACACTCATCAGAGCCACGCACAGCCGCCCACACTCGCCAGAGCCACGCACAGCCGCCCACACTCGCCAGAGCCACGCATAGCCGCCCACACTCATCAGAGCCACGCATAGCCGCCCACACTCATCAGAGCCACGCACAGCCGCCCACACTCACCAGAGCCACGCACAGCCGCCCTAACTCATCAGAGCCACGCACAGCCGCCCGTACTCACCACCGCCACGCACAGCCGCCCGCACTCACCACCGCCACGCACAGCCGCCCGCACTCACCACCGCCACGCACAGCCGCCCGCACTCACCACAGCCACGCTCAGCCGCCCGCACTCACCACAGCCAACTCAGCCGCCCGCACTCAGCACCGCCACGCGCAGCCGCCCGCACTCAGCACCGCCACGCGCAGCCGCCCGCACTCAGCACCACCACGCGCAGCCGCCCGCACTCACCACCGCCACACACAGCCGCCCGCACTCACCACAGCCGCCCGCACTCAGCACCGCCACGCGCAGCTGCCCGCACTCAGCACCGCCACACGCAGCCGCCCGCACTCACCACAGCCAACTCAGCCGCCCGCACTCAGCACCGCCACGCGCAGCCGCCCGCACTCAGCACCGCCACGCGCAGCCGCCCGCACTCACCACCGCCACACACAGCCGCCCGCACTCAGCACCGCCACGCGCAGCCGCCTGCACTCAGCACCGCCACGCGCAGCCGCCCGCACTCAGCACCGCCACGCTCTGCACAGCCGCCCGCACTCTGCACAGCCGCCCGCACTCAGCACAGCAGCGCGCAGCCGCCGCCGCCCGCGCTCTGCACAGCCGCCCGCGCTCTGCACAGCCGCCCGCCCTCTGCACAGCCGCCCGCACTCTGCACAGCCGCCCGCACTCTGCGCGCAGGATGGAACAGCACATGACAGGATGGGGACGCAGGATGGAGCACCACATGACCGGATGGGGGCGCAGGATGGAGCAGCACATGACAGGATGGGAGAGCAAGATGGGAGCAGCACATACCAGGATGGAGACCATATACCAATATAAATGCTCGCCACCCGGGCGTAGAACGGGTTCAATAGCTAGTTTTTTTATACTGTTGTGTGACTCCAGCCTAAATCCATAGTAGAGAGAAGACAAGCAAAATACTTCTAAGTCTATATAATGTTCATGATCTATTGGTAAAGAATAATACTTGTTTTCATACATTTTGTGTTTTTTTTAGTGATTGTTATTTGCAAACTTGGGAACGATTCGCAAAAAGCTGTGAAGATACTACAGGAATTTTCAAACAGAAGCACGTCCAAATTTGAGGCTAAAGATATTATAGGCGGTTTGATGGCCTGGTCTGGAAAGATTGATTCCACGTTTCCACAATACTGAACTTTCATTCCTTGATGCAGTTCCAGTTCATTTGCATACCTAACTATTAAAATCAAATTGAAAATGTTCTTTTTAATAAAGTTTTAAAACTTTGGCTGCAATATATGGTACAGACAATGGCTTTATCTCACATTGAATCTACATAGAAAGTTGGCAGTTCATGAGAAATAGAATGGAAAACACGATCAGTGCTGTGAGGCTGGTGGATAGGGAATGTTTTCTATTTATTCAAAAAGAGCAAAAAAGTAGAAACGGGTATGGTCTGCGATAGAAGGTGGTTTACCAGGCAACCATTACTTTAGTGCATTCCCTGCTTTCTTGTTCTTTTTCTTTTCTAGTTCTCGGACAACTCCTTTAACCCCTTTCCGACATTGGGCATAATAGTACACCGATGTCAGTATCCCCCGCTTTGATGTGAGCTCCGGCTGTGAGCCCACATCTTTCCCAGGACATGTCAGCTGTTTTGAACAGCTGACATGTGCTCGCAATAGCCACGGGTGCCATGGCAATCCGCCCGCGGCTATTAACTAATTAAATGCCGCTGTCAAACGCTGACCGCAGCATTTAAATGACGCTTCCGCCAATCGCGCCGGAAATATGCATACCGGTAACCCATGTCATGTGATCGCGGGTCACTGTTTGGTCGGCATGACAACCCGAGGTCTCCTGGAGACCTCTATGGTTGTCACTGCCGGATTGCGGTGAGCGCCACCCAGTGGTCAGTGCTCATAGCAACTCAGCAATTCTACTACATAGAGGCAATCTGACCATCGACTCTATGTAGCAGAGCCGATTGAGATGTGTCAGCTTCTAGTCTCCTATGGAGACTATTGAAGCATGGCAAAAGTACAAAAAAAAAATTGCTTAAATATATATATATATATATATATATATATATATATATATATATATATATATATATATATATATATATATATATATGTTTAAATCACCACCCTCTCGCCCCATTCAAAAATAACACAATAAAAATAAAATCAAATATACACATATTTGGTATCGCCGTGTTCAGAATCGCCCGATCTAGCAATGAAAAAAAAGGATTAACCTGATCGCTAAACGGCGAAGCGAGAAAAAAAAGTCAATATGACAGAATTATGTTTGTTTGGTCGCCGTGACATTGCATTAAAATGCAATAACTGGCAATCAAAAGAACGTATCTGCACCAAAATGGTATCTTTAAAAACGTCAACTCAGCGTGCAAAAAATAAGCCTTCACACAAACCAAGATCATGAAAAATGATTTGGCGAATCATAATGGCAGGTCAGTTTTAGCATTTAGTGAACCTAGCAAAAAAAGCGAAGCAAAAAACAAGTGTGGGATTGCACTTTTTTTTGCAATTTCACCGCACTTGGAACTTTTTTTCCAGTTTTCTAGCACATGACATAGTAAAACCAATGGTGCCATTCAAAAGTACCGCTCGTTCCGCAAAAACTAAGCCCTCACATGGCCATATTAACGGAAAAATAAAAAAGTTATGGCTCTGGGAAGGAGGAAAATGAGAAACGCAAAAACGAAAAAATCTCCGGTCATGAAGGGGTTATTGTGTATGTGGAGAAATGCAGGTTGACAGACCTAAAATGGGTGGTCCCCAACCCAAGTTAGCTGCATCAGAAACCCCGATACCTGGAGCCCTCCCGATAATCAGCTGTTCGGCGCCGCAGCTGTTTGTGTCACAACAAACAGGCTCTCAATGCATATGCTGTGACTGTCGCACAGCGGCAACACATACAGCTGTGGCACCGAACAGCTGATTATCGGGAGCGCTCCAGGTATCGGGGTTTCTGATGCAGCTATTCGTTGAGCGCTATAGCTATTCGGATAAGGAGGGAGCCGAAGATATTCGCTCATCCCTAATCATTACTTATTACTTAAAAGCTAAGCACTGTTGTAAATCACTGCTGTTTCAAGATCCCTCTTAGGGAAATTTCCAGGTTTTTTTTTTTCTCTTCCTAGGACATTTTGTTTGTGACTTCCAGCATGCATTGGGGAGTCTCATGTGGAAGGTCATCACTGACATGGGCTGAGTTGCAAACCATACCTCCTCTACATCTTACACCTCCACTAAACGGACCACCATCATCAATGACGTTCATTTCAGGCACTGGATTGGTCTTCGCGTTACTGATTTACTATGAAAACTGTACATTCACACTGAAGGCATCAAAACTATGAATTAACACATGTGGAATTATATACTTAACAAAAAAGTGTGAAACAACTGAAATTATGTCTTATATTCTAGGTTCTTCAAAGTAGCCACCTTTTGCTTTGATGACTGCTTTGCACACTCTTGGCATTCTCTTGATAAGCTTCGAGAGGTAGTCACCGGGAATGGTTTTCACTTCGCAGGTGTGCCCTGTCAGGTTTAATAAGTGGGATTTCTTGCCTTATAAATGGGATTGGGACCATCAGTTGTGTTGAGCAGAAGTCTGGTGGATACACAGCTGATAGTCCTACTGAATAGACTGTTAGAATTTGTATTATGGCAAGAAAAAAGCAGCTAAGTAAAGAAAAACGAGTGGCCATCATTACTTTAAGAAATGAAGGTCAGTCAGTCCGAAAAATTGGGCAACCTTTGAAAGTGTCCCCAAGTGCAGTGGCAAAAACCATCAAGCGCTGCAAAGAAACTTGCTCACATGAGGACTGCCCCAGGAAAGGAAGACCAAGAGTCACCTCTGCTTCTGAGGATAAGTCTATCCGAGTCACCAGCCTCAGAAATCGCAGGTTAACAGCAGCTCAGATTAGAGACCAGGTTAATGCCACACAGAGTTCTAGCAGCAGACACATGTCTACAACAACTGTTAAGAGGAGACTTTGTGCAGCAGGCCTTCATGGTAAAATAGATGCTAGGAAACCACTGCTAAGGATCAGCAACAAGCAGAAGAGACTTGTTTGGGCTAAAGAACACAAGGAATGGACATTAGACCAGTGGAAATCTGTGCTTTGGTCTGATAAGTCCAAATTTGAGATCTTTGGTTCCAACCACCGTGTCTTTTTGTGAAAAGGCCCTGGCGCCTGCGCTGTAAGTTCAAAGGGCAGCGCAAACTGCGCATGCCCGTAAAAAATGTACAGTGCGGGCGCCGGGGCCGCAGCAGAACACACGGGCGACTGCTGCGTGTTGACTTCCTCAAAGTGGTCGCTGTTGCGGCTGCTGCTCCGACCGTGGAAGGTCGTCTGGGAAGCGAGGGACGCACTGCAGTGGTCACTGACAAGGCGGTAAATCCGGGAGCCCCAGTGGGACTTTAATGAAGGCAGAAGAGGCAGAGCCCGGCGCACAGAGTATTGAGTGACAGCTGGGAGGCGTTTCTGTCCGGGGAAAAGACATGCCCTCAGGTCTAATTCGAGGAATCAGGGACAAATTATAAAAGCGATTATTTCAGCGTTTGCAGGGACCCAAACTAAAAGAGCTACCTTGACAGAATGCAGCATTAGTGCTGCACAAGGTGGCTCTTTTAGTTAAAAACGCCTGGGGGGGTGACAGGTTCCCTTTAATATGGGGTGCTGTCACCCAGGGAAACTGGACAAGGGAAGTCTGGCCTATTTAGGAACTGCAATCTAAAGCCGTATGATTTGTATTGCTATGAACTGGTGTGAACTGAACACTGATAATATACACTGAAATGATATGCATTTGTGTGAATTGCACTTTAATGCTGTGAGGAAACACATTAAAGACACTTTTGTGTTGGAACTTTGTGGGTCACTGCCTTTTCACTGCGTACGATGTTGCTGCAGCCTTACAGGTGTCATTTCTTTGGAGGGCCGCATAGCCCACCATGTGCTCGCCAGTGGTAGCCTGACTGCCATTAGGTACCAAGATGAGATCCTCAGACCCCTTGTGAGACACATGCTGGTGAGGTTGGCCTCGGGTTCCTCCTAATGCAGGACAATGCCAGACCTCATGTGGCTGGAGTGTGTCAGCAGTTCCTGCAAGATGAAGGCATTGAAGCTATGGACTGGCCCGCCTATTCCCAGAGCTGAATCCGATTGAACACATCTGGGACATCATATCTCGCACCATCCACCAACATCATGTTGCACCACAGACTGTCCAGGAGTTGGCGGATGCTTTAGTCCAGGTCTGGGAGGAGATCCCTCAGGAGACCATCCGCCGCCTCATCAGGAGCATACCCAGGCGTTGTAGGGAGATTATACAGGCACGTGGAGACCACACACAGTACTGAGCATCATTTCCTTGTCTTGAGACATTTCCACTGAAGTTGGATCAGCCTATAACTTCATTTTCCACTTTTATTTTGAGCATCATTCCAACTCCAGACCTCTGTGGGATATTAATTGTGAATTACGTTGATCATTTTTAGGTTTTACTGTTCTGAACACATTCCACTATGTAATGAATAAAGATTTACAACTGTAATATTTCATTTTGTGATATCTAGGATGTGGGATTTTAGTGCGCCCTTTATTTTTTTGAGCAGTGTATATGTATATATATATATATATATATATATATATATATATATATATATATATATATATATATATATGTATATATATATATATATACATATAAAGAAAAAAACAGGAATACAATTATTTTAAAATCTCTTACAGCCACATTTTATTCACAACATAACAGATAACAAATCAGAAGATGAAAGACATTTTTCCATTTTATGTGGAAAAAATGTGCTCATTTAGAAATTGTTGGCAGTAACCCATCTCAAAAAAATAATGACATTGTGTAACATCACCTCTTCCTTTATTCGGACTCCCATGACAGCACTACGAGAGAGGGGATCCGCCCTTAAGGAACAGGAAACCTACAGATACAAAAAGGGCGGCACCTCTCCCATGCATCAGTTGGTTTCCTGTTCCTGAAGGGACTGGATCCTACAGAAGATTCCCTATGAGGATTTCCAGGCCGGCTGGACCGATTCTGGTAGCGAGGGGGTCTCCTACCTCGGCCGGTGCGGAGTACCTGTAGTAGTCACGGTGGCCCTGGCAGGGCTGCACGGCGGTGGCTATTCAGCGTGGAGCGGTCACCGGGGGTGTCCTGTCTCCGGAGCCGGCATGTGGTGAGTATGATGGTTCCCCTCCCTAAAATGCTGTGGGCGCCTCTGTGGGATCGGCGACATCGTGGTGGCGCCGCTCGGAGTCTCCTGGCAAAGTCTCGGCGTCCCACGCTGTTCACGCTGTTGACAGGAAGCGCTGTGGACTCAGGGTGACGTCGGGGGGCGGAGCCGGCGGTGACTTCCGGGTCGCGGAGCTTCTGCGCATGCGCAGGGGCTCCAAGATGGCGGCGCCCACCGGAAAGTGTGCGCCGATCACCCTCAGGTGTCGGCTGATCCCCTGCAGCTGCAGGGGGTGAGGAGAGCAACCGGAAAGCGCGGCACAAGTACGCTGACCGAAGGAGGGGCTATATATCGGTCGCCAAATGTGCTTTCCTTGCTTCTGGCCTCCAAATCAGGATGGAGTCCGATCAGGATCAGCAGCCTCTGCTGCTGGACGAAGCACCTCAGATGTCTGTGGAGAAGGAGCATGGAAAAAAGAGCGATGGATCTGGCCACAGAAGCTCCTCCAGACAGGGGTCTGGAGCGTCAGCCAGGAAAAATCCCCCTCGTACTTCGGTAGCTTTCTGGGTATGGGCATCCACTGGTAAGTGATCTTCGAGAATGTTCACTCAGTGATTAGTCTCCCCTCGTATATGTTTTCACAGGGGAAGAAAAACACCAGTAAAACAAAGCATAGGGAATGTGCCATCTGCGGGGTTCCCTTGACTGACTCATACCCTAAAAAGCTATGTGACCCCTGTATCCAGCAGACGGTGAGGTCTGGGAAGAGGGGGAGGGGGTCATGGCTTTAGTTCATTAGACTAGTTTGCCTTACTTGCCCCCTCAGGTAGCAGAAGAATCCTCTTCTATTGCGGCCAGTCTGAAGGAAATGGTTAGGATGGAGGTTAAGCAGTCCATTGAGGACCTTTCACAGTCAGTAGGCCCTAAACGAAAAACTCAGTGGTCATCTGATTCGTCGGTGGAGGAAAAGAGCGTAGAATCGGACGATTCAGCAGCATCATCCTCCTCCTCGGAAGAAGACGCTGCTCGGTTTTGTTTACCCTTGGAAAGAATAGACAAGTTAATAAAAGCGGTCAGAGGCACAATGGGTATAACAGAACCCAAGCCTCAACTGTCTAAAGAACAAATGATGTTCAGTGGGTTAGAACAAAGAAAGCGTAGAGTTTTCCCTCTGAATGAAAAGATACAAGAACTTATCAACAGAGAGTGGAAAAAACCGGAGAGGAAAGGTTCCTTACCACCTGCACAGAAGCGAAGGTATCCCTTTGACGACCCAGCAGTAGGTAGCTGGGAAAAAGCCCCAAAACTGGATGCAGCGATTGCCAAAGTAGCGAAGCGATCCTCTCTCCCGTTTGAAGATATGGGAACGCTTAAAGACCCCCTAGATAGGAAGGTGGATACCTTCTTAAAGGGAACCTGGGAAATGGCAGCCGGCTCCTTAAGACCTGCGGTGGCGTCAACATGCACGGCGAGGTCAATGATGGTCTGGCTAGACCAGTTAGAGACCCAATTAAAACAAGGGGCCTCTAGAGACTCTATTATCGCGGCTTTACCAGTAATCCAGGAGGGGGCGGCGTTTTTATCAGACGCCTCAATTGACTCCGTTAAGTTAGCAGCTAGAGCAGCGGGGCTGTCTAATGCTGCAAGGAGAGCCCTATGGTTGAAATGCTGGCCTGGGGATATGCAGGCGAAAGCAAAGCTCTGCGCTATCCCTTGTAAAGGCGAGTATTTATTCGGGCCTACCCTGGATGAACTCCTGGAGAAGGCAGGAGACGATAAGAAAAAGTTTCCCAATACCTTCAATGCATACCGTCGTCCCTTCAACAAAAGAAGGTTCAATCGGGGAGGGAAGCGCGCCCTCTCACCGGGCAGAGATCGATCCAGATGGGACGATAAGCGAAAAAGAGGTACAGGTCTCATGTTTCGCGGTAACCCGACGGAAAACAAGAAACAAGAACAATGACTAGCAATCCCAGTGGGAGGGAGACTGTTGCATTTCTCAGCAGCATGGTCAGAAATCACAAACAGCGTTTGGATAAAAGACACTGTTTCCCATGGTCTCAAACTTGAATTTGTCCAGGCTCCACGGGACAAGTTCAAGCTAACACCCTGGCGCTCATCTCCCACTGAACAATTTGCCCTGGAAGAGGAAGTGAGGACTCTTTGTTCTAAAAATGTGTTGGTGGAAGTACCATATTCTGAGACAGGAGGGGTTTTACTCCCCCCTCTTCCTAATCCAAAAACCAGATAATACTTATAGAACCATTATTAATCTTAAGGGTCTCAATAAGTTTCTGGTAAAGCATACTTTCAAAATGGAGTCCATCAATTCTACAATAAAAATGCTCTTTGAAAATTGTTTTATGGTAGTGGTGGATTTGAAAGATGCCTACTATCATGTACCCATTCATACTGATTTTCAACAATACCTGAGAGTAGCACTGATAATGGAGGGTAGGATTCAACATTTTCAGTTTAGGGCACTCCCCTTTGGGATAACCTCTGCTCCTAGAGTGTTCACTAAAATAATCGCAGAGGTTATGGCACATTTAAGGGAGTCAAATGTCCTTATAATCCCCTACTTAGACGATTTTCTCATTGTCGGGAACTCAGTGGATCACTGTCTGTCACAATGGGAAATTACTAAAGCTAAACTAGAACGTCTAGGTTGGATCATAAACTTTGAAAAATCTAAATTACAGCCTCTAAATATGCAAAAATTCCTGGGGTTAATTTTGAATTCAGTAACACAGCAGTGTCTTCTCCCCGGGGAAAAAATAGCGCTAATCCAGAGTTATGTGTTAAAAGCAATTAAATCACCCTCCATGACACTTAGGCAAGCAATGTCCCTACTGGGGTCACTCACATCTTGCATCCCCGCTGTTAAGTGGGCTCAGTTACACACCAGATCCCTGCAAAAAGAAGTTTTATTCCATGACAGAGCCCTAAATGGCGTATTAAATGGGAAATTAACGTTGGGGCCTATAACACTGAACTCCCTCAGGTGGTGGTTAGACATACAGAATTTGTCAGCAGGGGTGCCCTGGATAGTAAATGTCACCCAAGTAATAACCACAGATGCCAGCTCTTCGGGGTGGGGAGCTTATATGGGGGACATGGTGGTTCAGGGACAATGGGAACCCTTCACAACATTCTCATCCAATCAGAGGGAATTGTTGGCAATTGAATTGGCTGTTAAAGAATTCCTCATATATCTACAGGGCCAGCACGTCAGAATTCTGTCGGACAACAAAGTGGCAGTCGCCTACATAAACCGGCAAGGGGGAACACGGTCCGAGACTTTAATGCAGATCACGGATCGCTTGTTCCAGGTGGCAGAGCTCAATTTTCAATCTTTGACGGCTCTCCACATCAAAGGAAAGGAAAATATAACAGCAGATTTCCTAAGTCGAAACACGCTAAGACAAGGAGAATGGTCTCTCAACAAGGATATTTTCAACTGTATCAGCCACAGATGGGGTCAACCAGTGGTGGACCTGTTCGCCACCAGAGACAACAGGAAAGTAAAACTCTTTTGCTCTCTGAATCCCAGGAAAAATCCCCTGGCGGTGGACGCTTTTCTAATAAAATGGGATTTTCCGCTGGCTTATGCCTTCCCACCACTGAATCTGATTCCTCTAGTGGTGAGAAAAATCAGAGAGGATCGAGCAAAAGTTATCCTTATTGCCCCCTTTTGGCCCAGAAGAACCTGGTTTGCCTGGCTCAGGACGATGTCTGTATCGGATCCCTGGGTACTGCCAGACAGGGCCGGACTGGGACTAAAATTCAGCCCTGGCATTTGAAGTTACACAGGCCCACTTGTCACATGGTGACTGTATAATATCTTTGTACACTTGTAGGCAGGGCCGGTTTTAGGCAAAGTGGGGCCCTAGGCAAAGTTTAAAATGGGTCCCCAAATGCTAACATATTGCACATCACACAGAAGCCTTTCTGTTGTATTTACATGCGCTGAGTTCAGGCCGCTAAACGAGTTTGATCGACAATACTGAAGTTGTTCAACGCTTGTTTCCCGGCCTCTTTCCACCAGCTGAGGAATAATGATGAGACAGAACGATCACTAATAGATCACCATACAGTATCATGTTTTCAGCAGCACTTCTACAGTTTACACTGGCAATGTGCTGCTGACAACAAGGCTTTTTGTTCCAGCAAAAACAATCTGAATATGCAGCATTTTACTTGTTTAGTAAAATACACCCCATAGTCCTCCATATATTATAATGTGCTCCATAGTCCTCCATATAGTATAATACACTCCCTATAGTCCTCCATATATTAAAATACACTGCTCAGTCCTCCACATAGTATAATACACTCCTCATAGTCCTCCATATAGCATAATACAATCCTCATAGTCCTCCATATAGCATAATACAATCCTCATAGTGCTCCATATAGTATAATGCACCGCCACAGTCATCCATGTAGTACAATTCACTTCCCATAGTATAATGCACCCCATAGTTCTTCATATAGTATAACGTATTCCCCATAGTCCTCGATACAGTATAATGCAGCCCACATATAGTATAATGCAGCCACCCCAGAGTATAATGCAGCCACCCCAGAGTATAATGCAGCCACCCCAGAGTATAATGCAGCCACCCCACAGAGTATAATGCAGCCACCCCAGAGTATGTAACCCCCATAGAATATAATACAGCCCACCTCCCCATAATATATAATGCAGCCCCCCATAGTATATAACGCAGCCTCCCCCATAGAATATAATATACCCCCACAATAGTATATAACACAGCCACATAGTACATAACATGGCCTCCCCCATAGAATATAATATACTCCCCATAGTATATAGCAAAGCCCGCATATTATATAGCACAAACCGCATAGTATACAGCACAGCCTGCATACTATAGCACAGCTCGCGTAGTAGATAACACAGCCCACACAGCAGTATTCAGCACAGACCACACAGTAGTATACAGCACAGACCACACAGTAGTATACAGCACAGCCCACGTAGAAGTATACAGCACAGTCCACACAGTAGTATACAGCACAGCCCACAGAGTAATATATACAGCACAGCCCACAAAGTAATATATACAGCACAGCCCACAAAGTAATATATACAGCACAGCCCACAAAGAACTATATACAGCACCGCCCACAGAGAACTATATACAGCACAGCCCACAGAGAACTATATAAAGCACAGCCCAGAGTACTATTCACAGCACAGCCCAGAGTACTATATACAGCACAGCCCAGAGTACTATATACAGCACAGCCCAGAGTACTATATAAAGCACAGCCCAGAGAGTACTATATACAGCACAGCCCAGAGAGTACTATATACAGCACAGCCCACAGAGTACTATATACAGCACAGCCCACAGAGTACTATATACAGCACAGCCCACAGAGTACTATATACAGCACAGCCCACAGAGTACTATATACAGCACAGCCCACAGAGTACTATATACAGCACAGCCCACAGAGAACTATATACAGCACACAGTAGTATACAGCACAGAGCACAGCCCACAGAGAACTATATACAGCCCACAGTAGTATACAGCACAGAGCACAGCCCAGAGAACTATATACAGCACAGAGCACAGCCCACAGAGAGCTATATACAGCCCACAGTAGCATACAGCACAGAGCACAGCCCACAGAGAGCTATATACAGCCCACAGTAGCATACAGCACAGAGCACAGCCCACAGAGAACTATATATAGCACAGAGCACACAGTAGTATACAGCACAGAGCACAGCCCACAGAGAGCTATATACAGCCCACAGCAGTATACAGCACAGAGCACAGCCCACAGAGAACTATATACAGCCCACAGTAGTATACAGCACAGAGCACAGCCCACAGAGAGCTATATACAGCCCACAGTAGTATACAGCACAGAGCACAGCCCACAGAGAACTATATACAGCCCACAGCAGTATACAGCACAGAGCACAGCCCACAGAGAACTATATACAGCCCACAGCAGTATACAGCACAGAGCACAGCCCACAGAGAACTATATATAGCACAGAGCACACAGTAGTATACAGCACAGAGCACAGCCCACAGAGAGCTATATACAGCCCACAGCAGTATACAGCACAGAGCACAGCCCACAGAGAACTATATACAGCCCACAGTAGTATACAGCACAGAGCACAGCCCACAGAGAACTATATACAGCCCACAGCAGTATACAGCACAGAGCACAGCCCACAGAGAACTATATACAGCCCACAGTGGTATACAGCACAGAGCACAGCCCACAGAGAACTATATACAGCCCACAGTAGTATACAGCACAGAGCACAGCCCACAGAGAGCTATATACAGCCCACAGTAGTATACAGCACAGAGCACAGCCCACAGAGAACTATATACAGCCCACAGCAGTATACAGCACAGAGCACAGCCCACAGAGAACTATATACAGCCCACAGCAGTATACAGCACAGAGCACAGCCCACAGAGAACTATATATAGCACAGAGCACACAGTAGTATACAGCACAGAGCACAGCCCACAGAGAACTATATACAGCCCACAGCAGTATACAGCACAGAGCACAGCCCACAGAGAACTATATACAGCCCACAGCAGTATACAGCACAGAGCACAGCCCACAGAGAACTATATACAGCCCACAGTATACAGCACAGCCCACAGAGTACTATATACAGCCCACAGCAGTATACAGCACAGAGCACAGCCCACAGATAACTATATACAGCCCACAGCAGTATACAGCACAGAGCACAGCCCACAGAGAGCTATATACAGCCCACAGCAGTATACAGCACAGAGCACAGCCCACAGAGAACTATATACAGCCCACAGTAGTATACAGCACAGAGCACAGCCCACAGAGAGCTATATACAGCCCACAGTAGTATACAGCACAGAGCACAGCCCACAGAGAGCTATATACAGCCCACAGCAGTATACAGCACAGAGAACAGCCCACAGAGTACTATATACAGCCCACAGTAGTATACAGCACAGAGCACAGCCCACAGAGAACTATATACAGCCCACAGCAGTATACAGCACAGAGCACAGCCCACAGAGAACTATATACAGCCCACAGCAGTATACAGCACAGAGCACAGCCCACAGAGAACTATATACAGCCCACAGCAGTATACAGCACAGAGCACAGCCCACAGAGAACTATATACAGCCCACAACAGTATACAGCACAGAGCACAGCCCACAGAGAACTATATACAGCCCACATCTCTTCTCTTCCTCCCCTCACCTCCTCCGAGAATGGCCCCACAGTCCAGAAAAAAAAAAAAACTCTCCTCACCTCTCCTCGTGCCCAGCGTTGCTTCCTGGTTCCTGCTCCTGTCTCAGCAGCTGCAGTCTGCCCGGGGGACACAGCAGGTGCGCGATGATATGACGTCATCGCGCACCCGCAGTGTCAGAGGCAGAGCGGGGAATGATGGGAGAGGAGCGTCTGTAGACGCTCTCTCCTCCATCATTGCATTCAACTGTGCCGGCGTCTATACGCCGGTATAGTTGAATGCGACGGCGGGGGCGGCGGATTGAGCGGCCCACCACTGGCACCGGCCCTTCTGGCATTTGCCAGAAGTGCCCTATGGCCAGTCCGGCCCTGCTGCCAGAGATCCCGAATTTACTCTCTCAGGGACCAATCTCCCATCCACAAGTGGCAGCGCTCCGTTTAACGGCGTGGAGTTTGAACGGTCACTGTTAATAGATAAAGGCTTCTCTCCGAACCTGGCAGAAACGCTCCTAAAGAGTAGAAAGCAAATAACTACAAAAATCTACTCTAGGACTTGGAGGAAGTTCTTGTCCGTTTCTAAATTTAATATCCAAGAAGGGGTGCCAATACAACAAATCTTAGAGTTTCTACAAAAGGGGTTTGAGCTAAAACTCTCTACTAGTACCCTTAGAGTACAGGTCTCAGCTCTGGGTGCCCTGTTTTCCTGTAATGTAGCTAACAACTATTGGATAGCGAGGTTTATGAAGGCAGTCTGTAGAACTAGAGCAGTGTATAAAGATAGATCAGTTCCGTGGGATTTAAATTTAGTTCTATC
The DNA here is from genome assembly GCF_051348905.1 of Ranitomeya variabilis. Taxonomy (NCBI): domain Eukaryota; kingdom Metazoa; phylum Chordata; class Amphibia; order Anura; family Dendrobatidae; genus Ranitomeya; species Ranitomeya variabilis. The sequence goes on from NC_135233.1 coordinate 641,387,439, forward strand.
CTCACTAACAAAACCCCCCTTTGAACCTCTACACGAGGCCTCGATTAAAATGCTGACACTTAAAACAGCCTTCCTAATTGCCATAACCTCAGCTCGCAGGGTAGGGGATATCCAGGCACTTTCCAGGCTTCCCCCATATACAGAGTTCCTGTCTGACAGAGTAGTCCTTAGACCAGACCCAGCATATCTACCAAAGGTAGCAACAAGGTTTCATAGGTCGCAGGAAATAGTTTTACCATCTTTTGTTCCTAATCCATCCAATCCTAAAGAGCAGGAGCTTCATACGCTAGACGTTAGGAGATCTCTCCTACAGTATATTTCAGTCACCAATAGTTGGAAGAAGGATGAGGCACTGCTTCTTTCCTTCCAAGGTCCAAACAAAGGATGTAGAGTGTCAAAATATTTACTGGCTAGATGGATTAGGGAAACTATTTCTATGGCTTATACAGCGGGTGGGGGACCAGCTCCGCAGTATCTAAAGGCACATTCCACCCGAGCCATGGCGTCATCCTGGGCAGAAAGATCTGGAGTGTCGGTGGAACAAATATGTAAGGCGGCCACTTGGTCATCCCCTTCCACGTTCTTTAAGCACTATCGGTTGGATTTGGGGTCCTCCTCTGATCTCACCTTCGGGTTAAGGGTGCTGCAGGCTATAGTCCCTCCCTAAGGTAGCTTACATCTCTGTAAATCTCTCGTAGTGCTGTCATGGGAGTCCGAATAAAGCATTAAGCTACTTACGGGTAGCGGCATTTTTCGGAGGCCCATGACAGCACCCTTAGTTCCCTCCCTATTTCACGTGGGGGTTGCACTTCCTAATTTGTATATAGTGTGAAGTATGAAGATTTCACGTATGGTGTCTAGCTACAATTTAATAAAATATTTTTCGTTTTCAAAATGTATATAATGTATATTTGTATGCCACTAACCGCGGTAGTCCTCTCAAGGCTCTGAAATACAACTGATGCATGGGAGAGGTGCCACCCTTTTTGTATCTGTAGGTTTCCTGTTCCTTAAGGGCGGATCCCCTCTCTCGTAGTGCTGTCATGGGCCTCCGAAAAATGCCGCTACCCGTTAGTAGCTTAATGCTTTTACAACAGTCTGTAAATGTCTGGGAAGTGAGGAGAATTGCTGGAGTTTTGGGAGAGGATTGTTGTCCCATTCTTATCTGATGTAGGATCAGCTGCTTTACAGTCCTGGGTCTTTGCTGGATTTTTTGTTTCATCATGTGCCAAATATTTTGTACCGGTGAAAGGTCTGGACTGCAGGCGGCCAGTTCGGTGAAGTCATGCTGTGGTGATGGGTGCAGTATGTGTTTAGCATCGTCCTGCTGAAATATGCAAGATCTTCCCTGAAATAGATGCCGTCTGGATGGGAGCACGAGTTGTTCTAAAAACTCTACAGTATATAATCCTCAGCATTGATAGTGACTTTCTAGAGGTGTACGCTGCTCATGCCATAGGCACTAAGTTGTGCATTTGTAGATTTCATGGCAAACTGTGTTCCCAGGCAATGATTTCCAGAAGTATTCCTAAGCCCGTGCAGTGAACTGCATGACCAAATCATGTCTGTTTTTATTGCAGTACCACCTAAGGACATCTAGATTACAGACATCCAATATTGTGCCTTATTCCTTGTGCTCATGGATTTTGTGTACTCTAGATGGTGAGATAGTAAAAGTCTTTTAAATTCTACGTTGAGCAGCATTTTTCTGAAATTATTCAGAAATTGGTGAACTTCTGATCATCTTTGCTTCTGAGAGACTCTGCCTCTGTATCATGCTCTTTTTATATACAATCGTGTGACATAGTTGAAAACACTCCAACTTTTTTTTTTTTTTTAGATGTGTTGCCATTATCAATTTCTAAAGGGATATTTATTCAAATAAAACAGAAAATTGTCTAACTTTCATCTTCTGATATGTGGTCTGTGTTATGTTGTGAATAAAATTTGTCTGTAAGAGATTTCCAAATCGTTGCATTCTTGTTTTCTTTACATTTTACACAGCATCACACAACTTTTTTGGAATTGGTGTTGTACATATCTGTATATATTTATACAGCACAGGTCAAAAGTTTGTACAGACCTATTTATGCAATGGTCTTCATTGTTATTGGAATGTTCACATTGTAGATTCAGACTGAAGTCAGCCAAACTATGAAGAAACATGGAGTACAGAAATGTGTGAAACAAACCAGAATGTGTTAAGCTTCAAACTCCTCAGAGTATCCTGCTTTTACTCATGACTGCTTTCCACACTTTTAGCATTTTCTCCAGCAGCTTCATCAGTTAGTCATGTGGAATGGCTTGAAGGCATTTCCAGATGTGATGAGCACTTGTTGGATGCTTTGACTTGACTGTGCCGTCAAACTCATCCCAATCATCTCAATTAGTAGCTTCAACTATTATTGCTACCTGAACATCAATTAACACAGCAGAAAGGGCAACAGTGTTTACCTGCCCAGGTGACAGTACTAATGCACTATCAGGATGCATCATATGTTAGGGTTGGCAGAACGCACCGAATATATATTTATATTTATCCACCGTGCAGGAAAGAACCTGCTGCTAGATATGGCGGTACAAAATAGTAGTATAAACAAACTCTGTTACTTCACCGAGTGTTAGCAAAGAGAACGCTGTGCCCTGTTTAGCTCACAGAGGAACACAGCTACTTAGTAGAGCAGGTAGTGGTCATGCAGTCAAATGCAAACACGCAGCTCCTCTCTGGTGGAGCCGGAATTCTATGGCTATACGCCAGCCTTGAATCCACTCACATGAAACTCCTCGCCGGAGGTGCCAGCATTCTAGGGGCTTATTTCAGCCGGGTCCCTGAATACACACACACGAAACTCCTCGCCAGAGGTGCCAGCATTCTAGGGGCTTATTTCAGCCGGGTCCCTGACTGCATACAAACACGACCACACTGGCGCTGAGCTCATACATAAATTGATACTAGCACATGGCCATACGGTCATGAGAACCTTTCATAGCTGCAGCTACTTCAGGACCTTCCCAGAAGGACCAATGGAAGGCTGCCACAGAACTTGATCAGGTACAGGACCTTCCTGGAGGACCAATGGAAGTTGCTGCAGTACCTGAGCATGTGACCCTTGATGTCCATTGAGAGATCTTACCCTGGGCATGCTCAGTGTGTGCAAAGCAGGACTTAGTCCCAGAAAAGCCTGCTCGCCGCAGACCAGTGCAGGGTATAATAGCAGAGCCTGGAAAGGCAGCAGTAACCCTTTGCACAGTATCAGACTCAGTGAGACGCTGGGACCGATGTCTCCGCTGAGCAGGCTCCACTGCAGCTGATGCAGAATGGGAGACCGCAGCAGACATGGTTCGAGATTCCCCCTGTGCAGCGGCGGGAACTCGACTCCTAACATCATACCTATGTAATAAAGATGAAGGCAATACTGATGAGACAATCACTCACAATCTACCAATTCGTGGAGGGGGTGATTGCTCAGTATTAAATTTGCAAAACAAATTAGGCTTGTATAAGGCACTGGTCACATACAGGTAGTGCACAATGTCTGGCTTATAGCTTATTTGTGACCCTCGTACTGTTAGTCTACTTTCACACTACTGTTGTGCACTGCACGTCGCTATGCGTCGTTTTGTAGAAAAAACGCATCCTGCAAAAGTGCTTGCAGGATGTGTTTTTTCACCATTCGCGACGCAGTGTGACGCATTGCCACACGTCGCGACGGTTGCGTCGTGTTGTGTCGGACCGTCGCCACCAAAAAACGTTGCATGTAACTTTTTTGGTGCGTTGTGTCCAGCATTTCCGACCGCGCATGCGCAGCCGGAACTCTGCCCCCTCCTCCCCGCACCTCACAATGGGGCAGTGGATGCATTGAAAAACAGCATCCGCTGCCCCCGTTGTGCGGCGCTTCCACAGTATGCGTCGGTGCGCCGCAACGTCGCAACGCTAATGTGAAAGTAGCCTTAGATTAGGCGGGCTGCACATTATATTTTTCTTCAGAGTGAAGCCAAGCCCATCAATGTTGGCCTTGTAAACTAGGGTGTCTGTTGCCATGGGGGTGCACTTATATAGTGCTGAGCAGCCAGCCTAATCTAATAGTATGGGTGTCACTTATGGGCGGTAAGCCATACACTTTTGTGATCAGAGCAGGTAAACACTATTGCCCTTTTTTGCTGTGTTCAGTCTTTTTTGGGAATTCCTCTTTCTGTGGTCTTGTTTTTAATTTCATCCTCAACACCACTAAAGATCAAATATTCTGTGAACATGATTATTCCATATTAGCAGATCACTCTGCACCATCTAAACTGCAATCATCTAGACAATCTTTTCTATTACTGCTGTTTCCAATTACAGAATATGTTATTGTCACCAGTTAATAATGACCCCACTCTATAAAATAAGGATACAGTTGTCGCTCCACTAAACCAAGTGGAGGGGACCGTTTCTACTTATGTGGACCCTTATGATACTATCTTTATTTTGTCTGACTTGGATGAAGAATCAAAAGTTTTATAGCTTACAGTGATTAGGACAGTGATAATAAAAACTAGATGGGTATTTCCTGAAGGAACTACAGATAGTGCTTTGGAATGGTGCCCGGGCTGCCCCTGCAAGACTTTCACACTTGGGTGCCCCTCAGGCGCTGGTTTGGTAGTTGTAGCCCCTCAGGGTTGAGGCCACTCTGGGTCCGATTTGGTGGGCCGGGTCACTCTGGGTCCGATTTGGTGGGCCGGGTCACTCTGGGTCCGATTTGGTGGGCCGGGTCACTCTGGGTCCGATTTGGTGGGCCGGGTCACTCTGGGTCCGGTTTGGTGGGCCGGGTCACTCTGGGTCCGGTTTGGTGGGCCGGGTCACTCTGGGTCCGGTTTGGTGGGCCGGGTCACTCTGGGTCCGGTTTGGTGGCCCGGGTCACTCTGGGTCCGACTTGGTGGGCCGGGTCACTCTGGGTCCGATTTGGTGGGCCGGGTCACTCTGGGTCCGATTTGGTGGGCCGGGTCACTCTGGGTCCGATTTGGTGGGCCGGGTCACTCTGGGTCCGATTTGGTGGGCCGGGTCACTCTGGGTCCGATTTGGTGGCCCGGGTCACTCTGGGTCCGATTTGGTGGCCCGGGTCACTCTGGGTCCGATTTGGTGGCCCGGGTCACTCTGGGTCCGATTTGGTGGCCCGGGTCACTCTGGGTCCGATTTGGTGGCCCGGGTCACTCTGGGTCCGATTTGGTGGCCCGGGTCACTCTGGGTCCGATTTGGTGGCCCGGGTCACTCTGGGTCCGATTTGGTGGCCCGGGTCACTCTGGGTCCGATTTGGTGGGCCGGGTCACTCTGGGTCCGATTTGGTGGGCCGGGTCACTCTGGGTCCGATTTGGTGGGCCGGGTCACTCTGGGTCCGATTTGGTGGGCCGGGTCACTCTGGGTCCGATTTGGTGGGCCGGGTCACTCTGGGTCCGATTTGGTGGGCCGGGTCACTCTGGGTCCGGTTTGGTGGGCCGGGTCACTCTGGGTCCGATTTGGTGGGCCGGGTCACTCTGGGTCCGGTTTGGTGGGCCGGGTCACTCTGGGTCCGGTTTGGTGGGCCGGGTCACTCTGGGTCCGATTTGGTGGGCCGGGTCACTCTGGGTCCGATTTGGTGGGCCGGGTCACTCTGGGTCCGATTTGGTGGGCCGGGTCACTCTGGGTCCGATTTGGTGGGCCGGGTCACTCTGGGTCCGATTTGGTGGGCCGGGTCACTCTGGGTCCGATTTGGTGGGCCGGGTCACTCTGACTGACAGCAGGATAAGGGAATGGCTGATAACAGAGAATAGACTGACAGCAGGACAAGGGAATGGCTGATAACAGAGAGAATAGACTGACAGCAGGACAGGGGAATTGCTGATAACAGAGGGAAATAGACTGACAGCAGGACGGGGAATGGCTGATAACAGAGAGAATAGACTGACAGCAGGACAGGGGAATGGCTGATAACAGAGAGAATAGACTGACAGCAGTACGGGGAATGGCTGATAACAGAGAGAAATAGACTGACAGCAGGACGGGGAATGGCTGATAACAGAGAGAATAGACTGACAGCAGGACAGGGGAATGGCTGATAACAGAGAGAATAGACTGACAGCAGGACGGGGAATGGCTGATAACAGAGAGAATAGACTGACAGCAGGACAGGGGAATGGCTGATAACAGAGAGAAATAGACTGACAGCAGTACGGGGAATGGCTGATAACAGAGAGAAATAGATGGGTATTTCCTGAAGGAACTACAGATAGTGCTTTGGAATGGTGCCCGGGTTGCCCCAGCAAGACTTTCACACTTGGGTGCCCCTCAGGCGCTGGTTTGGTAGTTGTAGCCACTCTGGGTCCGATTTGTTGGGTGGGGCCCCTCAGGGGCCGATTTGGTGGGCGCTGTATACTGCGGGGCTCTGCGCTGTATACTGCGGGGCTCTGCGCTGTATACTGCGTGGCTCTGCGCTGTATACTGCGCGGCTCTGCGCTGTATGCTGCGCGGCTCTGCGCTGTATACTGCGGGGCTCTGCGCTGTATGCTGCGGGGCTCTGTGCTGTATGCTGCGCGGCTCCGCGCTGTATGCTGCGTGGCTCTGCGCTGTATACTGCGCGGCTCTGCGCTGTATACTGCGCGGCTCTGCGCTGTATGCTGCGCGGCTCTGCGCTGTATACTGTGGGGCTCTGCGCTGTATGCTGCGCGGCTCCGCGCTGTATGCTGCGTGGCTCTGCGCTGTATAATGCGCGGCTCTGCGCTGTGTACTGTAATAATAATAAGACTACAGATAGTGCTTTGAAATTGTGCTGTGCTGTCACTTTAAGAGCTGATATTATCTGGCAAAACTGTGCTGGTGTGGTCATGTACAGTTCGCAGGCGTTGGCATAGTAACTGGGCCTGACTGCGCATATCAATGAGCTAATCAGCCAGGTGGCAGGTACATTTCAAATTGCCTCAGAAACCCGGCCATTATAACCTATGGGAAAATTTCCCTATTGAAATGCATTACAATGAGGGGAAAAAACATTTTCAAACGCAAATTGCGCCAAAACTACAAATCCGATCGACACGAAAAATACTTAGCACACCTCTTGGGGACGCTGGCTTCGAAATGACACCTCACTGGAGTCTGTGAGTGAAGCGGTTCGGGCCGCATTACGTGCGGACTGAATAATAATAATAACTAGATGGGTATTTCCTGAAGGAACTACAGATAGTGCTTTGGAATGGTGCCCGGGCTGCCCCTGCAAGACTTTCACACTTGGGTGCCCCTCAGGCGGTCCGATTTGGTGGGTTGGGTCAATCTGGGTCTGATTTTGTGGGCGGGGTAAATCTAGGTCCGATTCGGTGGGCGGGGTCACTTTTGGTCCGATTCTGTGGGCGCGGCCACTCTGGGTCCGATTCGGTGGGCGGAGCCACTCTGGGTCCGATTTGGTGGGCGGGGCACCTTAGGGACCAATTTGGTGGGTGGGGTCACTCGGTCCGATTTGGTGGGCTGGGCACCTCAGGGTCTGATTTGGTGGGCTGGGCACCTCAGGGTCCGATTTGGTGGGTGGGGTCACTCTGGGTCCGATTTGGTGGGCGGGGTCACTCTGGGCCCGATTTGGTGGAAGGGGTCACTCTGGGTCCGATTTGGTGGAAGGGGTCACTCTGGGTCTGATTTGGTGGAAGGGGTCACTCTGGGTCCGATTTGGTGGGCGGAGCCACTCTGGGTCCGATTTGGTGGGCGGGGTCACTCTGGGTCTGATTTAGGGGGCGGGGTCACTCTGGGTCCGATTTGGTGGGCCGGGCCCCTCGGGGTCCGATTTGGTGGGCCGGGCCTCTCGGGTTCCGAATTGGTGAGCGGGGTAATCTACTATCTAATTATCTAAGGGCACTTCCGTCTTTCTGTCTCACAACACCGCTACGTCATCATCTCGTGAGACCGCAATGCACTCTTGGGACCGGAGCGCGCAACAAGCATCGGGTAGCGGCCACTCCAGGTGCAACAAGCATCGTGTACCGGCCGCTCTAGGAGGTGCAACAACCATCAGATACCGGCCGCTCCAGGAGGTGAGTATGTAACTTTTTTATTTTAATTCTTTTTTTTTTTAACAGGGATATGCAGTATACTATGTGACTGGACAATATACTACGTGACTGGGCAGTATAACTACGTGGCTCTGCGCTGTATACTGCGTGGCTCTGTGCTGTATACTGCGTGGCTCTGCGCTGTATACTACGCGGCTCTGCGCTGTATACTACGCGGCTCTGCGCTGTATACTGCGTGGCTCTGCGCTGTGTACTGCGCGGCTCTGCGCTGTGTACTGCACGGCTCTGCGCTGTGTACTGCGCGGCTCTGCACTGTGTACTGCGCGTTCTGCGCTGTATACTGCGCGGCTCTGCGCAGTATACTGCGCAGCTCTGCGCAGCTCTGCGCTTTGTACTGCGCGGCTCTGCGCTATATACTGCGTGGCTCTTCGCTGTATACTACGCGGCTCTGCGCTGTGTACTGCGCGGCTCTGCGCTGTGTACTGCGCGTGTCCGTGCTGTGTACTGCGCGTGTCTGCGCTGTATACTGCGGGGCTCTGCACTGTATACTGCGGGGCTCTGCGCTGTATACTACGCGGCTCAGCGCTGTATACTGCGCGGCTCTGCGCTGCATACTGCGTGGCTCTACGCTGCGTACTGCGCGGCTCTGCGCTGTATACTGGGTGGCTCTGCGCTGTGTACTGCGCGGCTCTGTGCTGTGTACTGTGCGGCTCTGCACTGTGTACTGCGCGGCTCTGCGCTGTGTACTGCGCGGCTCTGCGCTGTGTACTGCGCGGCTCTGCGCTTTATACTGTGCGGCTCTGCGCTCTGTACTGCGCGGCTCTGCGCTGTGTACTGCGCAGCTCTGCGCTGTATACTGCGCGGCTCTGCGCTGTGTACTGCGCGGCTCTGCGCTGTGTACTGCGCGGCTCTGCGCTGTGTACTGCTCGGCTCTGCGCTGTGTACTGCGCGGCTCTGCGCTGTGTACTGCGCGGCTCTGCGCTGTGTACTGCGCGGCTCTGCGCTGTGTACTGCACGGCTCTGCGCTGTGTACTGCACGGCTCTGCGCGGTATACTGCGCGGCTCTGCGCTTTATACTGTGCGGCTCTGCGCTCTGTACTGCACGGCTCTGCGCTGTCTACTGCGCGGCTCTGCGCTGTGTACTGCTCGGCTCTGCGCTGTGTACTGCGCGGCTCTCCGCTTTATACTGCGCGGCTCTGCGCTTTATACTGCGCGGCTTTGCGCTGTGTACTGCATGGCTCTGCGCTGTGTACTGCGCGGCTCTGCGCTGTGTACTGCACGGCTCTGCGCTGTGTACTGCACGGCTCTGCGCTTTATACTGCGCGGCTCTGCGCTGTGTACTGCACGGCTCTGCGCTGTGTACTGCGCGGCTCTGCGCTGTGTACTGCACGGCTCTGCGCTTTATACTGCGCGGCTCTGCGCTGTGTACTGCACGGCTCTGCGCTGTGTACTGCGCGGCTCTGCGCTGTGTACTGCACGGCTCTGCGCTTTATACTGCGCGGCTCTGCGCTGTGTACTGCGCGGCTCTGCGCTGTGTACTGCGCGGCTCTGCGCTTTATTCTGCGCGGCTCTGCGCTTTATACTGCGCGGCTCTGCGCTGTGTACTGCGCGGCTCTGCGCTGTGTACTGCGCGGCTCTGCGCTGTGTACTGCACGGCTCTGCGCTTTATACTGCGCGGCTCTGCGCTGTGTACTGCACGGCTCTGCGCTGTGTACTGCGCGGCTCTGCGCTGTGTACTGCACGGCTCTGCGCTTTAAACTGCGCGGCTCTGCGCTGTGTACTGCACGGCTCTGCGCTGTGTACTGCGCGGCTCTGCGCTGTGTACTGCGCGGCTCTGCGCTTTATACTGCGCGGCTCTGCGCTGTGTACTGCGCGGCTCTGCGCTGTGTACTGCGCGGCTCTGCGCTGTGTACTGCACGGCTCTGCGCTGTATACTGCGCGGCTCTGCGCTGTGTACTGCGCGGCTCTGCACTGTATACTGCGTGGCTGTGCAATATACTACGTGGACATGCATATTCTAGAATACCCGATGAGTTAGAATCGGGCCACAGTCTAATAATCATAAGACTACGGATAGTGGTTTGGAATTGTGCTGTACTGTCACTTTAAGAGCTGATATTATCTGACAAAACTTGTGACCTGGTGAGCTGATGTAGACTTCATAGGAGTTGGCATAGTAACTGTGTCTGACTGCGCATATCAATGAGCTAATCAGCCAGGTGGCAGTTATTTTTAGAAATTGCCTCAGAAACCAGCCCATTATAAACGCATAGGAAAATTTCTCCATTGAAACGCATTGAAAGACTTTTTTCAAACACAAATTGCGCAAAAACTACAAATCCGATCGACACAAAAAATACTTAGCACACCTCTCAGGAACGCTGGCTTCGAAATGACACCTCACTGGAGTCTGTGAGTTTAGCGGTTCGGGCCGCATTACGTGCGGACTGAATAATAAGAATAAGAAGAAGTTTACCACGGTGGAATAACAGTATAGTGCTTTGTTCCAAAGCACTATAACTAGATGGGTATTTCCTGAAGGAACTACAGATAGTGCTTTGGAATGGTGCCCGGGCTGCCCCTGCAAGACTTTCACACTTGGGTGCCCCTCAGGCGCTGGTTTGGTAGTTGTAGCCCCTCAGGGTTGAGGCTTGGTGGGCCGGGTCACTCTGGGTCCGATTTGGTGGGCCGGGTCACTCTGGGTCCGATTTGGTGGGCCGGGTCACTCTGGGTCCCATTTGGTGGGCCGGGTCACTCTGGGTCCGATTTGGCGGCCCGGGTCACTCTGGGTCCGATTTGGCGGCCCGGGTCACTCTGGGTCCGATTTGGTGGCCCGGGTCACTCTGCGTCCGATTTGGCGGGCGGCGCCACTCTGGGTCCGATTTTGCGGGCGGCGCCACTCTGGGTCCGATTTTGCGGGCGGCGCCTCTCTGGGTCCGATTTGGCGGGCGGCGCAACTCTGGGTCCGATTTGGCGGGCGGCGCCACTCTGGGTCCGATTTGGCGGGCCGGGTCACTCTGGGTCCGATTTGGCGGGCCGGGTCACTCTGGGTCCGATTTGGCGGGCCGGGTCACTCTGGGTCCGATTTGGCAGGCCGGGTCACTCTGGGTCCGATTTGGCGGGCCGGGTCACTCTGGGTCCGATTTGGCGGGCCGGGTCACTCTGGGTCCGATTTGGCGGGCCGGGTCACTCTGGGTCCGATTTGGCGGGCAGCGCCACTCTGGGTCCGATTTGGCGGGCGGCGCCACTCTGGGTCCGATTTGGCGGGCGGCGCCACTCTGGGTCCGATTTGGCGGGCGGCGCCACTCTGGGTCCGATTTGGCGGCCCGGGTCACTCTGGGTCCGATTTGGCGGGCGGCGCCACTCTGGGTCCGATTTGGCGGGCGGCGCCACTCTGGGTCCGATTTGGCGGGCGGCGCCACTCTGGGTCCGATTTGGCGGGCGGCGCCACTCTGGGTCCGATTTGGCGGGCGGCGCCACTCTGGGTCCGATTTGGCGGGCGGCGCCACTCTGGGTCCGATTCGGTGGGCGGAGCCACTCTGGGTCCGATTTGGTGGGCGGGGCACCTTAGGGACCAATTTGGTGGGTGGGGTCACTCGGTCCGATTTGGTGGGCTGGGCACCTCAGGGTCTGATTTGGTGGGCTGGGCACCTCAGGGTCCGATTTGGTGGGTGGGGTCACTCTGGGTCCGATTTGGCGGGCGGCGCCACTCTGGGTCCGATTTGGCGGGCGGCGCCACTCTGGGTCTGATTTGGCGGGCGGCGCCACTCTGGGTCCGATTTGGCGGGCGGCGCCACTCTGGGTCCGATTTGGCGGCCCGGGTCACTCTGGGTCCGATTTGGCGGCCCGGGTCACTCTGGGTCCGATTTGGTGGCCCAGGTCACTCTGGGTCCGATTTGGCGGGCGGCGCCACTCTGGGTCCGATTTGGCGGGCGGCGCCTCTCTGGGTCCGATTTGGCGGGCGGCGCAACTCTGGGTCCGATTTGGCGGGCGGCGCCACTCTGGGTCCGATTTGGCGGGCGGCGCCACTCTGGGTCCGATTTGGCGGGCGGCGCCACTCTGGGTCTGATTTGGCGGGCGGCGCCACTCTGGGTCCGATTTGGCGGGCGGCGCCGCTCTGGGTCCGATTTGGCGGGCGGCGCCACTCTGGGTCCGATTTGGCGGGCGGCGCCACTCTGGGTCCGATTTGGCGGGCGGCGCCACTCTGGGTCCGACTTGACGGGCGGCGCCACTCTGAGTCCGATTTGGCGGGCGGGGGCACTCTGGGTCCGATTTGGCAAGCGGGGGCACTCTGGTCCGATTTGGTGGGCTGGGTCCGATTTGGTGAGCGGGGCAATAATGATAAGACTACAGATAGTGCTTTGTAATTGTGCTGTACTGTCACTTTAAGAGCTGATATTATCTGACAAAACTTGTGACCTGGTGGGCTGGTAGAGTTTATAGGCGTTGGCATAGTAACTGGGTCTCACTGCGCATATCAATGAGGTAATCAGCCAGGTGGCAGTTATTTTTAGAAATTGCCTCAGAAATCAGGCCCATTATAAACGTATTGGAAAATTTCCCTATTGAAATGCATTGAGACACTTTTTTCAAACGCAAATTGCGCCAAAACTACAAATCCGATCGACACGAAAAATACTTAGCACACCTCTCAGGAACGCTGGCTTCGAAATGACACCTCACTGGAGTCTGTGAGTTTAGCGGTTCGGGCCGCATTACGTGCGGACTGAATAATAATAATAAGAACTAGATGGGTATTTCCTGAAGGAACTACAGATAGTGCTTTGGAATGGTGCCCGGGCTGCCCCTGCAAGACTTTCACACTTGGGTGCCCCTCAGGCGGTCCGATTTGGTGGGTTGGGTCAATCTGGGTCTGATTTTGTGGGCGGGGTAAATCTAGGTCCGATTCGGTGGGCGGGGTCACTTTTGGTCCGATTCTGTGGGCGCGGCCACTCTGGGTCCGATTCGGTGGGCGGAGCCACTCTGGGTCCGATTTGGTGGGCGGGGCACCTTAGGGACCAATTTGGTGGGTGGGGTCACTTGGTCCGATTTGGTGGGCTGGGCACCTCAGGGTCTGATTTGGTGGGCTGGGCACCTCAGGGTCCGATTTGGTGGGTGGGGTCACTCTGGGTCCGATTTGGTGGGCGGGGTCACTCTGGGCCTGATTTGGTGGAAGGGGTCACTCTGGGTCCGATTTGGTGGAAGGGGTCACTCTGGGTCTGATTTGGTGGAAGGGGTCACTCTGGGTCCGATTTGGTGGGCGGAGCCACTCTGGGTCCGATTTGGTGGGCGGGGTCACTCTGGGACTGATTTAGGGGGCGGGGTCACTCTGGGTCTGATTTGGTGAGCCGGGCCCCTCGGGGTCCGATTTGGTGAGCGGGGTAATCTACTATATAATTGTCTAAGGGCACTTCCGTCTTTCTGTCTCACAACACCGCTACGTCATCATCTCGTGAGACCGCAATGCACTCTTGGGACCGGAGCGCGCAACAAGCATCGGGTACCGGCCACTCCAGGTGCAACAAGCATCGTGTACCGGCCGCTCTAGGAGGTGCAACAACCATCAGATACCGGCCGCTCCAGGAGGTGAGTATGTAACTTTTTTATTTTAATTCTTTTTTTTTTTTAACAGGGATATGCAGTATACTATGTGACTGGACAATATACTACGTGACTGGGCAGTATAACTACGTGGCTCTGCGCTGTATACTGCGTGGCTCTGCGCTGTATACTGCGTGGCTCTGCGCTGTATACTACGCGGCTCTGCGCTGTATACTACGCGGCTCTGCGCTGTATACTACGCGGCTCTGCGCTGTATACTGCGTGGCTCTGCGCTGTGTACTGCGTGGCTCTGCGCTGTGTACTGCACGGCTCTGCGCTGTGTACTGCGTGGCACTGCACTGTGTACTGCGCGTTCTGCGCTGTATACTGTGCGGCTCTGCGCTGTATACTGCGCGGCTCTGCGCTTTGTACTGCGCGGCTCTGCGCTGTATACTGCGGGGCTCTGCACTGTATACTGCGCGGCTCTGCGCTGCATACTGCGTGGCTCTGTGCTGTGTACTGCGCGGCTCTGCGCTGTGTACTGCTCGGCTCTGCGCTGTGTACTGCGTGGCTCTCCGCTTTATACTGCGCGGCTCTGCGCTGTGTACTGCGCGGCTCTGCGCTGTGTACTGCGCGGCTCTGCGCTGTGTACTGCGCGGCTCTGCGCTGTGTACTGCGCGGCTCTGCGCTGTGTATTGCGCAGCTCTGCGCTGTGTACTGCTCGGCTCTGCACTGTGTACTGCGTGGCTCTCCGCTTTATACTGCGCGGCTCTGCGCTGTGTACTGCGCGGCTCTGCGCTGTGTACTGCGTGGCTCTGTGCTGTGTACTGCGCGGTTCTGCGCTGTGTACTGCTCGGCTCTGCGCTGTGTACTACGCGGCTCTGTGCTGTGTACTGCGCGGCTCTGCGCTGTGTACTGCGCGGCTCTGTGCTGTGTACTGCGTGGCTCTGCGCTGTGTACTACGCGGCTCTGTGCTGTGTACTGCGCGGCTCTGCGCTGTGTACTGCGCGGCTCTGCGCTGTGTACTGCTCGGCTCTGCGCTGTGTACTGCGTGGCTCTGCGCTGTGTACTGCGCGGCTCTGTGCTGTGTACTGCGCGGCTCTGCGCTGTGTACTACGCGGCTCTCCGCTTTATACTGCGCGGCTCTGTGCTGTGTACTGCGCGGCTCTGCACTGTGTACTGCGCGGCTCTGCGCTGTGTACTGCGCGGCTCTGCGCTTTATACTGCGCGGCTTTGCGCTGTGTACTGCATGGCTCTGCGCTGTGTACTGCGCGGCTCTGCGCTGTGTACTGCGCGGCTCTGCGCTGTGTACTGCGCGGCTCTGCGCTGTGTACTGCGCGGCTCTGCGCTGTATACTGCGCGGCTCTGCGCTGTGTACTGCACGGCTCTGCGCTGTGTACTGCGCGGCTCTGCGCTGTGTACTGCGCGGCTCTGCGCTTTATACTGCGCGGCTCTGCGCTGTGTACTGCGCGGCTCTGCGCTGTGTACTGCACGGCTCTGCGCTTTATACTGCACGGCTCTGCGCTGTGTACTGCACGGCTCTGCGCTGTGTACTGCGTGGCTCTGCGCTGTGTACTGCACGGCTCTGCGCTTTATACTGCACGGCTCTGCGCTTTATACTGCGCGGCTCTGCGCTTTATACTGCGCGGCTCTGCGCTGTGTACTGCGCGGCTCTGCGCTGTGTACTGCACGGCTCTGCGCTTTATACTGCACGGCTCTGCGCTGTGTACTGCACGGCTCTGCGCTGTGTACTGCGCGGCTCTGCGCTGTGTACTGCACGGCTCTGCGCTTTATACTGCACGGCTCTGCGCTTTATACTGCGCGGCTCTGCGCTTTATACTGCGCGGCTCTGCGCTGTGTACTGCGCGGCTCTGCGCTGTGTACTGCGTGGCTCTGCGCTGTGTACTGCGTGGCTCTGCGCTTTGTACTGTGTGGCTGTGCAATATACTACGTGGACATACATATTCTAGAATACCCGATGAGTTAGAATCGGGCCACAGTCTAATAATTATAAGACTACAGATAGTGGTTTGGAATTGTGCTGTACTGTCACTTTAAGAGCTGATATTATCTGACAAAACTTGTGACCTGGTGAGCTGATGTAGACTTCATAGGCGTTGGCATAGTAACTGTGTCTGACTGCGCATATCAATGAGCTAATCGGCCAGGTGGCAGTTATTTTTAGAAATTGCCTCAGAAACCAGCCCATTATAAACGTATAGGAAAATTTCTCTATTGAAACGCATTGAAAGACTTTTTTCAAACACAAATTGCGCAAAAACTACAAATCCGATCGGCACGAAAAATACTTAGCACACCTCTTGGGGACGCTGGCTTCGAAATGACACCTCACTGGAGTCTGTGAGTTTAGCGGTTCGGGCCGCATTACGTGCGGACTGAATAATAAGAATAAGAAGACGTTTACCACGGTGGAATAACAGTATAGTGCTTTGTTCCAAAGCACTATAATTATTTTTGGGACATCCAAAAACTGTAATAGCCATATAAAGGAAAACAAATATATAATTTTTGAATGTTATTTTAAAAAAATTGTTCACCTTACAAAGTGAGAAGATAAACAAAACTGTAATGGGAAAATAATCTATAAAAAAAATAAACATTTATGCAGCATTTGAATATGCATGAAAAAAAAAATTTGGGAAGCCACTCCAAACATGCCCCCTGTCTGCTAGGAAATGTATTGTGTCTTTGTTATTTCTCAGCTGATAAAAGAATTAATATTTTGGATTTTCAAACATTTTTGTGCTGAGGGGGCGTGGTTATGTAACAGGAGCGAGAAGACGCACCCGGGGAGAGCTCCTGACATCCTGTCTGAATCCTGGCACCTTAACCCCTTCCAGTGTGAGCTACTCACTGCTTGCAGACCCTCTTGGACCCCGGAGGGTGAGCGGCTGCTACGGGGAGTATTCCGGAGTTCGGAGAGGAGATCCGGGGAAACCCGTGTGAGCGGCGGGACACACACGAGGCGGCAGCCATTTTCTATGGGCGCGCACTCAGGAAGTACAGAGCGGCGCCTGCCTTCATTACCGCTGGGACCAATCTGAGCCTGGGAGGCTCTGCGGTGAGCGCGGCGGTGCATGGCTGGGTTCGGCTGCGCCAGAGATTGGAGGGAGCTGGTCAGTGGTGCCGGTGGGAGGTGGCGGTCACTCTATAAGCGCGCGCCTTATCAGGAAGAGACGTGGCGCTGAATACCATCCTTATGGCGCTGTATGGGAGGTGAGCACATATCCTGATCCACACTGTGGGGACAGTCGGCGTGTGCCCTGAGATATTGGGCCCCGTGCTCCCCCTATGCAGAAGTCACCTATCCCCATTGGTGCTAGAGACTTGGAGGGATTGGCTCCCCTCCTTGCTGCTTTGCGGGTGCTGCGGACCTTCCCCTCCTCCCCCTGATGCACAAAGTTTGACCTGGACCGGGCGCTGCTGCGTTTATTGTACTTTATTGCCACTATAAGCACCTTACTCATACTGTGCTGCCTCATAAACTCTATATACAGGATCCGCATCACCCTATCATCTTAGTGAGTGGAACTGTTTATTTTATTATCCTGGTCACCTGGTTGTTTTCCACCTCTGTCAGTCATGCAACATTCAAAGGGCTCAGGAGCCACTGACAGACTGAAGAAATATGCTAGAGAGGACCATTCGGATGGTGGGCGAACTCTTAGAAATAATCCCACACATGCTCAACGTAAAGGCCGCCTGTCGGACAGTATTGAGGAGGGTGAACAGGAAGAACTAACCCTCAAACAGGCTTCTGAACAACTTATGCAGGCTATCTTTTTGACTAGATCTTCTCTTACTGAAAAAATAGAGGCTGTGCACACTGAGGTTGGCTGCCTGAGACATGATATGCAAACCATGGGAGGACGTATCACAGAGGTAGAGACAAGAGTGTCACAGGAGGAAGATACCATCCCCCCATGGAGGCTAAATTGACAAAGGTGGCTGGCTCCATAAATGCCTGGAAACAAAAAGCGGATGACCTGGAGAATAGACTGCGTCGGAATAATATCCGAATTATTGGTCTGCCGGAATGCTCTGAGGGTCAACATCCTGAAGAATTTCTGGAGGAATGGCTCAAGACCTCTCTGGGAGGTGAATTCTCCTCAATTTTCTCCGTGGAGAGAGCCCATAGAGTTCCTACGAGACCTCTCCCCCCTGGAGCCCCACCGAGACCCTTTTTGGCACGTCTTCTCAACTGCAAAGATAGAGACACTATCCTGCGCCTGGCAAGGCAGAAGAGCCCTATTAAGTTCCACAATGCTACTATTTCAATCTTCCCGGACTTCTCAATGGAACTTCAAAACAACGGGCTCGGTTCATGGATATCAAGAAACAGCTCAGAGACCAAAATGTTATATACTCCATGATCTATCCAGCTCATCTGCGTGTTGTTCATGAAGGTACCTGTTGTGAATTCTGCTCTTGGGCTCCCTCCGGTGGTTGTTGGTGGTAGTGCAGTTGTCTTGGGGTTGTAATCCTGGCAGGTGTTTCTGCTGATTGCAGCTCTATTAGGTATTTAGGTGTGCAGGATCCATGAGTCTGTGCCAGTTGTCCATTGTACTTGGAGGGATTGCATCTCTCTCTGGCTCCTCATGCCCTGTTGCCAATTCAGCTAAGATAAGTGTCTGGTTTTTTGTCTCTGTGCACACATGCAGTGTGCTTTGCAATTCAGTGCAATTTATTGTGTTTTTGTCCAGCTTAGACTTTGTTTGGATTTTTCAGTCATGCTGGATTCTCAGGAGATGCAGATATACTTTCTATGTCTTTAGTTAGATGTGGAATATTTGTATTATCTGCTGTGGATATTTTTAGGATTTTAATACTGACCGCTTAGAATTCTGTCCTATCCTTTTCTATTTAGCTAGAAGTGCCTCTTTTGCTAAATCCTGTTTTTCTGCCTGCGTGTGTCTTTCCTCTTATACTCACAGTCAATATTTGTGGGGGGCTGCCTATCCTTTGGGGTTCTGCTCTGAGGCAAGATAGAATTCCCATTTCCATCTATAGGAGTATTTAGTCCTCCGGCTGTGTCGAGATGTCTAGGACGTGTTAGGTACATCCCACGGCTACTTCTAGTTGTGGTGTTAGTTTAGGGTTTGCGGTCAGTACAGGTACCACCTACTCCTGAGAAAGTCTCTCATGTGGCTTCAAGGTCACCAGATCATAACAGGTACCTCTGTATTTTTCACTGATCCGGAAAAGGAGGCTGAGTGGCTGCGAACCCACGGGGTGTCTAATGCAAAAAAAATCTAATGTAGTTGTGCTGATAATTGCATACTGGAGCTTTCTATTTGGGCATCCCACTCATGACCTTGCCGTTTTTTGCAATTCTGACCAGTGTCCCTTTATGAGGTAATAACTCAGGAACGCTTCAACGGATCCTAGCGATTCTGAGATTGTTTTTTCATGACATATTGGGCTTCATGTTACTGGTAAATTTAGGTCGATAATTTCTGAGTTTATTTGTGAAAAAAACGGAAATTTGGCAAAAATTTTGAAAATTTTGCAATTTTCACATTTTGAATTTTTATTCTGTTAAACCAGAGAGTTATGTGACACAAAATAGTTAATAAATAACATTTCCCACATGTCTACTTTACATCAGCACAATTTTGGAAACAAATTTTTTTTTTGCTAGGAAGTTATAAGGGTTAAAATTTGACCAGTGATTTCTCATTTTTACAACAAAATTTACAAAACCATTTTTTTTAGGGACCACCTCACATTTGAAGTCAGTTTGAGGGTTCTATATGGCTGAAAATACCCAAAAGTGACACCAGTCTAAAAACTGCACCACTCAAGGTGCTCAAAACCACATTCAAGAAGTTTATTAACCCTTCAGGTGTTTCACAGCAGCAGAAGAAACATGGAAGTAAAAAATGAACATTTAACTTTTTAGTCACAAAAATGATCTTTTAGCAACAATTTTTTTATTTTCCCAAGGGTAAAAGGAGAAACTGGACCACGGACGTTGTTGTCCAATTTGTCCTGAGTACGCTGATACCTCATATGTGGGGGTAAACCACTGTTTGGGCGCACGGCAGGGCTCGGAAGGGAAGGAGCGCCATTTGACTTTTTCAATGAAAAATTGGCTCCAATCTTTAGCGGACACCATGTCGTGTTTGGAGAGCCCCCGTGTGCCTAAACATTGGAGCTCCCCCACAAGTGACCCCATTTTGGAAACTAGACCCCCCAAGGAACTTATCTAGATGCATAGTGAGCACTTTAAACCCCCAGGTGCTTCACAAATTGATCCGTAAAAATGAAAAAGTACTTTTTTTTCACAAAAAAATTATTTTAGCCTCAATTTTTTCATTTTCACATGGGCAACAGGATAAAATGGATCCTAAATTTTGTTGGGCAATTTCTCCTGAGTACACCAATACCTCACATGTGGGGGTAAACCACTATTTGGGCACATGGTAAAGCTCGGAAGGGAAGGAGCGCCATTTGACTTTTTGAATGAAAAATTATCTCCATCGTTAGCGGACACCATGTCGCGTTTGGAAAGCCCCTGTGTGCCTAAACATTGGAGCTCCTCCACAAGTGACCCCATTTTGGAAACTAGACCCCCCAAGGAACTCATCTAGAGGCATAGTGAGCACTTTAAACCCCCAGGTGCTTCACAAATTGATCCGCAAAAATGAAAAAGTACTTTTTTTTCACACAAAATTTCTTTTAGCCTCAATTCTTTCATTTTCACATGGGCAACAGGATAAAATGGATCCTAAAATTAGTTGGGCAATTTCTCCTGAGTATGCCGATACCTCATATGTGGGGGTAAACCACTGTTTGGGTGCACGGCAAGGCTCGGAAGGGGAGGCGTGCCATTTGACTTTTTGAATGGAAAATTAGCTCCAATCGTTAGCGAACACCATGTCGCGTTTGGAGAGCCCCTGTGTGCCTAAACATTGGAGCTCCCCTACAAGTGACCCCATTTTGGAAACTAGACCCCCCAAGGAACTTATCTAGATGCATAGTGAGCACTTATAATCCCCAGGTGCTTCACAGAAGTTTATAACGCAGAGCCATGAAAATAAAAAAATAATTTTTCTTTCCTCAAAAATGATTTTTAGCCCAGAATTTTTTATTTTCCCAAGGGTAATAGGAGAAATTGGACCCCAAATGTTGTTGTCCAGTTTGTCCTGAGTACGATGATACCCCAGATGTGGGGGTAAACCACTGTTTGGGCGCACGGCAGGGCTCGGAAGGGAAGGCACGCCATTTGGCTTTTTGAATGGAAAATTAGCTCCAATCATTAGCGGACACCATGTCGCGTTTGGAGAGCCCCTGTGTGCCTAAACATTGGAGCTCCCGCACAAGTGACCCCATTTTGGAAACTAGACCTCCCAAGGAACTAATCTAGATGTGTGGTGAGCACTTTGAACCCCCAAGTGCTTCACAGAAGTTTATAACACAGAGCCATGAAAATAAAAAATAATTTTTCTTTTCTCAAAAATGATTTTTTAGCCCACAATTTTTTATTTTCCCAAGGGTAACAGGAGAAATTGGACCCCAAAAGTTGTTGTCCAGTTTCTCCTGAGTACGCTGATACCCCATATGTGGGGGTAAACCACTGTTTTGGCACACGTCGGGGTTCGGAAGGAAAGTAGTGACGTTTTGAAATGCAGACTTTGATGGAATGCTCTGCGGGGGTCACGTTGCGTTTGCAGAGCCCCTGATGTGCCTAAACAGTAGGAACTCCCCACAATTGACTCCATTTTGGAAACTAGACCCCCAAGGGAACTTATCTAGATGTGTAGTGACACTTTGAACCCCCAAGTGCTTCACAGAAGTTTATAACGCAGAGCCGTGAAAATAAAAAATGTGTTTCCTTTCCTCAAAAATATTTTTTTAGCCCACAATTTTTTTGTTTCTGCAAGAGTAACAGGAGAAATTGGACCCCAAAAGTTGTTGTCCAGTTTCTCCTGAGTATGCTGATACCCCATATGTGGGGGTAAACCACTGTTTGGGCACATGCCGGGGCTCGGAAGGGAAGTAGTGACGTTTTGGAATGCAGACTTTGATGGAATGGTCTGCGGGCATCATGTTACGTTTGCAGAGCCCCTGATATGCCTAAACAGTAGAAACCCCCCACAAGTGACCCCATTTTGGAAACTAGACCCCCCAAGGAACTTATCTAGATGTGTGGTGAGCACGTTCAACCCCCAAGTGCTTCACAGAAGTTTCCAATGCAGAGCCGTGAAAATAAAAAATCATTTTTCTTTCCTCAAAAAAGATGTTTTAGCAAGCAATTTTTTATTTTCACAAGGGTAACAGGAGAATTTGGACCCCAAAATTTGTTGCCCAGTTTGTTGTGAATACGCTGATACCCCATATGTGGGGGTAAACCACTGTTTGGGCACACGTCAGGGCTCGGAAGGGAAGTAGTGACATTTGAAATGCAGACTTTGATGGAATGGTCTGCGGGCGTCACATTGCATTTGCAGAGCCCCTGATGTGCCTAAACAGTAGAAACACCCCACAAGTGACCCCATTTTGGAAACTAGACCCCCGAAGGAACTTATCTAGATGTGTGGTGAGCACTTT
Organism: Ranitomeya variabilis; assembly: GCF_051348905.1. Taxonomy (NCBI): domain Eukaryota; kingdom Metazoa; phylum Chordata; class Amphibia; order Anura; family Dendrobatidae; genus Ranitomeya; species Ranitomeya variabilis. The sequence goes on from NC_135233.1 coordinate 641,409,561, forward strand.
CAACCCCCAAGTGCTTCACAGAAGTTTATAACGCAGAGCCGTGAAAATAAAAAATAATTGTTCTTTCCTCAAAAATTATGTTTTAGCAAGTAATTTTTTATTTTTGCAAGGGTAACAGGAGAAATTGGACCCCAACAGTTGTTGCCCAGTTTGTCCTGAGTACGCTGGTACCCCAAATGTGGGGGTAAACCACTGTTTGGGCGCACGTCGGGGCTTGGAAGGGCGGGAGCACTATTTGACTTTTTGAACGCAAGATTGGCTGGAATCAATGGTGGCGCCATGTTGCGTTTGGAGACCCCTGATGTGCCTAAACAGTGGAAACTCCTCAATTCTAACTTCAACACTAACCCCAACACACCCCTAATCCTAATCCCAACTGTAGCCATAACCCTAATCACAACCCTAACACCAACACACCCCTAACCACAACCCTAACCGCAACACAACCGTAACCCTAATTCCAACCCTAATCCTAACCCTAATCTCAACCGTAACCCTAATCCCAACCCTAACCACAACTGTAACCCCAACACACCCCTAACCCTATCCGTAACCCTAACCACAAGCCTAATCTTAACCCTATTTCAAACCCTAGCCCTAATTCCAACCCTAACTCTAATTCCAACCCTAACCCTAAGGCTATGTGCCCACGTTGCGGATTCGTGTGAGATCTTTCCGCACGATTTTTGAAAAATCTGCAGGTAAAAGGCACTGCGTTTTACCTGCGGATTTACAGCAGATTTCCAGTGTTTTTTTTGTGCGGATTTCACCTGCGGATTCCTATTGAGGAACAGGTGTAAAACGCTGCGGAATCCGCACAAAGAATTGACATGCTGCGGAAAATACAATGCAGCGTTTCTGAACGGAATTTTCCGCACCATGGGCACAGCGGATTTGGTTTTCTTTAGGTGTACATGGTACTGTAAACCTGATGGAAAACTGCTTCGAATTCGCAGCGGCCAATCCGCTGCGGATCCGCGGCCAATCCGCTGCGGATCCGCGGCCAATCCGCTGCCAATCCGCTGCCAATTCGCGGCCAATCCGCTGCCGATCTGCTGCCAATCCGCGGCCAATCCGCTGCGGATCCGCGGCCAATCCGCTGCGGATCCGCGGCCAATCCGCTGCCGATTCGCGGCCAATCCGCTGCCGATCCGCTGCGGATCCGCTGCCGATCCGCGGCCGATCCGCTGCCAATCCGCTGCGGATCCGTGGCCGATCCGCTGCGGATCCGCTGCCGATCCGCTGCGGATCCGCGGCCGATCCGCTGCGGATCCGCTGCGGATCCGCTGCCGATCCGCGGCCAATCCACTGCGGATCCGCGGCCAATCCGCTGCGGATCCGCTGCCGATCCGCTGCGGATCCGCGGCCGATCCGCTGCGGATCCGCGGCCGATCCGCTGCGGATCCGCTGCGGATCCGCGGCCGATCCGCTCTGTGTGCACATGCCATAACCCTACCCCTAACCCTAACCCTACCCGTAACCCTACCCCTAACCCTACCCCTAGTTCTAACCCTAACCCTAGTGGAAGAAGAAAAAAAAATATTTTCTTTATTTTATTATTGTCCCTACCTATGGGGGTGATAAAGGGGGGGGGTTTATTTATTATTTTTTTATTTTGATCGCTGTGTTAGAACCTACCACAGCGATCAAAATGTACCTGTAATGAATCAGCCAGCCGGCAGATTCGGCGGGCGCACTGAGCATGCGCCCGCCATCTCGGAAGATGGCGGCGCCCAGCGAGGAGACGGACCGACACCGGGAGCCTCGGTAAGTATAAGGGGGGGGGAGATCGGGGCACGGGGGGGGCGTCGGAGCACCGGGGGGTGACATAGGAGCAGGGGGGGAGCGGGCAGGAGGACGGGGGAGCGGAGCACAGGACGGAGGGGACCGGACCCCATAATGGAGCACTGGGGGGGGCGATCGGTGGGGTGGGGGGGGGTCACTTCAGGTTTTCCAGCCATGGCCGATGGTATTGCAGCATCGGCCATGGCTGGATTGTAATATTTCACCAGTTTTTTAGGTGAAATATTACAAATCGCTCTGATTGGCAGTTTCACTTTCAACAGCCAATCAGAGCGATCGTAGCCACGGGGGGGTGAAGCCACCCCCCCCTGGGCTGAAGTACCACTCCCCCTCTCCCTGCAGATCGGGTAAAATAGGAGTTAACCCCTTCACCCGATCTGCAGGGACGCGATCATTCCATGACGCCACATAGGCGTCATGGGTCGGGAAGGGGTTAATAACAATACCGGACGCTGAACCTAGCGAGGGTATCTGTAGCGCCCCCACTGCCGCAGGGCCGAGGGGTACCCGGTACCGGGCCTGTGAGTCTCTGCTCTGGGGTTGTCACGGTGGCTAGACCCGGTCCATGACCCTGCTGAGGGGCGTACAATGATAGATGTGGATGGTGGTGGTGGTGCGGTGCAGTAAATAACGAGGACACCAGGTTGAAGTCTCTTTACCTCTTTACTGAAGGTCTCTGGGTCCTCAGTCCGGAATACGGTTCACCAGGCTGCGCAAGTCCGGCCGGTCCAATGGCACCTCCAGAGTTCTCCTTGCAGGTGGAAATCTGTGCCTTCCTGCTAGCGCTATGTGTTGTGGTCCTCCCCTGCTGTGCTTACGGGATAGTCCCCACAACTGTTGTGTCTGTTTCTCGTGTTCCCTCACAACTCGATTAGATGATGTTCTGCTAATCCGTCCCTCCCGGTGTTATGGTTGGGACGCACCCGTATGACGGGTAGGCTCGGAGCTCTTCCGGGACCCTAGAGTCGCCCCTCTCCACAGGTTGCCCCCTATGTCTTCTTAGGTGATTTAGGTGAGACAGCCCGCCTATGACTGACTGTCCTGCCGTTGGTTTGAAGTATTGCCTGAAGCTATATATAGAAATACTTCCTCGGCGTTCCGGCCGCCGGTTGTGCGCCTCAGTAGGATGTTGCCTCGGTCTTACAGCACGACTCCTACTGGTATTCTCCTTCTTGCTTTGATCTCGTTTCTCACTCAGCACAATATATCTCGCTTCTGATCCTCTCTTAGGGCACCGCCGCTATGCTGAGCAGGCACGGTCCCGTGACGTTCTCTCTCGTTGCCAGGCCTCTGTCAGGGTCCCAAACCTGACAGGGACCCTACCGAATCTTCCCCTGCAACACCCTCTGCCACAAGGTGTTGCCTTATTCCAACCCAGTCAGCTTTCTGAACTAACTTCCTGCCTGACCCCCAGTTTACCCACACGGTGAGGAGTGGCCTAATAAATAGCACCCTTAGCTCCCCCTGGAGGCCCGGCTGTGAAATGTATTGGTGTATGTGATACCTGGTCAGATGAACTCCTTCAGTGCCATCGGACGTACCATAGCTCCCCTTAGCGGCAGAGCTTCAGTACTGCAATGACCAGGACTCTGGGGCGCTGCACTCCCCCCCGGTTAAATCCAGTACTCCGGGACTGGGAAGAAAACAACAATACATGTCAGCAAAAAGACATACAATTTTTGTGAGTGCAATAACAATAAGCATATTTGAACAGAGCTTCCCTTTATGGGAGGTGAGGACACGTGAACGTTACAAACATGGTTAAATACTTTTAAATAACTTTTCTTACCCAACCGGGTATTCTACTAAGTGCAAAATTTTTAAACATTAATTCAACATTGCCTTTAAGGATGTACACTCTGAATCCACTAAAGACCTTCTTATAACACATTATAAGGCTTAAGCAACTGTGCTTCATTCTCCTACTTTACGTCTGCAGGACCGCCTGTCCTAACGGCTCTAGACCTACTGCCTCTCCTTTCTGTTACAGGGCCGCTCCTTTCCGCCCGAGCCTACTGTCCTTCCACTACTATACACAGTATAGAACATATTTTTCTTTCAGTTCGAGATCACTGAGCCATCTCTATACGGCTCCTAAGAGGACTCACCACTAACCCCCACGGGTTCACTTCCTGTCCTCCTTCTCTGACACATTATCAAATATTTCTTACAATCAACTAGTTAGTTACATTTAACTTTCACATATCAACATCATTACTTTTTCTTTTTCAAGACATTATTGCCATTCAACCATCTTAAGGCAACACTGTTCATAAGTGCAGGATGCGAACATCCCCTTTAAGAGGGGACCAAGTCTCTATGAAGTAGTGCAACTTTTCAAGCTGCAAGTCCGTATGCAGCAAGGACTCCAGTACAAGTTCCAAGAACTGTATCTTCGCAAAGAGTCCGTCTTTTATATAAAACCAGTAGAGAGCACCTTTAAGAAGGTGCAAACTATATACAAGAAGTTTGTATCATGCATTGTTCATGATTCAGCAGTTCTGGATAACTTGTGCAAAAAAGTAGAAAACAAACAAAAATAAGAAACAATAGGGATCCCGGGTCAACAAAGGGATCCCTTTAAAAGTTAACCCTGGACGGGTTTTAGCAGCAAAACAGTGGAAACAGTTAACTATTTACAATCAATAAAGCATTTTTGCTTACTCGAACCACTCAGGAGGCAGCACCGGCGGAGGCAACCCCTTTGGGTATTGCGAGCCGCCCGGTACTGCATAAGGAGGTCTGTTGTCCCATCTGGGGGTCTGTGTACCCACAGTCTTCAGTTCTGGAGCAGCACGGGCACCACCCACCGGAAGAGGTGCCTCCTTGGCCACGAGGGTGGTGGAGGTGACAATGCTGCATGTCGTGGTCTTGACCATAGTGCACGTGGGGGTGTCCTCGGTGGTTCTGGCAATGACCATGGGCTGACCACAAGGGGGCACCTTTGCTACAGGGGTTAGCTTCACTGGCACCTTAACCGGGGATATCACAAGGCCCGGCCTTTTGCGGACATTCAGGGCAAACCACCCTTTTTCCCCAAAGTGCCTGGTGTACGAGACTTCATTCCCCGGGTAGAGATCCCGGTCTGGGTGGCCCTCTCTGAGATGTGACTCAACATCCCTTCGGTTTACAAACACCTCCGCATACAGGCCCGGCTCTTTAATGAAGCCCCAGCCTCCGCGGAGCTGGAAGGTGGTGATGATGCCCTGCCTGCGCGGGGCCTGGTGAGTGGTGGGGTCCTTGCGGGCCCGGTCCTTGACCGCCAGGTCTTTCTGATGGTAGGCCTCCAGCCCGGCCTGGTACGCCTTTTTCTCTCCCTTCCACTGCTGTTCCAGCTGGGCCTGGTATTCCTCCCAGCTCAGGGCCTGCACCATCTCCACTTCCCGTGTCTTCACCCCGGGGAACCCCATGAGGTCGGATCCTGGGTTCACCCAGCGGCATACCGTGCGCTCCGCACGGGTCTCACATGACAGGGTGGTTGGCGCGATCGGGGTCTTCAGGCGGTGTTCCATGCCCGTGGCCTCCTCCCAGGGTAACAGGCGTTGGAGTCTATGGGTCCCAGGGAGAGGGGGTGCCGCAACAGGGCCTATTAACAAGTCCTCCGCCGGCGGGACAGGGTCGATGGACTCACCAGCCGATGCAGGTTTCTCCTCCGCGGCGGGTTCCGCTAACGGTGTCGGCGAGGGCCTCAGCAACAACTCCGGTAGCGGTACAGGATCCGTTGTCAGAGGACTTCCTTCCGGCGCTACCTGGTGCAGAGCCTGGGCCCCCGTGTTCAGCTGAAGGAGCTGGTGAATCAGGTCTCCCATCTCAGCCTGCCAAAGATCAGCGTTGTCTGTGGAGTAGTGGCTGCGGTACTCATCCGGGTAGTTGGGGGAGACTTCTGCTTCCACCCCACATTCGGGTTCCGAGCTGCTGGCCATGGCGTCCTCCACGTGAGTCGCTTCCTGGTTCTTTTCCCGCTCTCTCCTTCGTGGGCGGTTTCGTTTTCTCTGTTTCCGCCCACCATTGAGAATCAGGAGGCGGATCTCTGCTGCTGACGGACACGTCCTCACGGTGCAGAAATATTTAGACTGGGCGGCCATTGTCTTTCGCTCTCTCCAGCTTGTCTACGCCCACTCCACGCCCCTCTTCTTCTCCTGCGCTCTCCTCAGCGCTGTAATGGCGGCGGATTTTGGCGGCAAGTGGCACCGCACAGTCTTTGCAATAAAGTACAGTCCAAGCACAATAAATCACAGTTCCAAGGCACACATGACCTGATTCTTCAGGCTTAAGTAGATCCTGTTCGTGACGCCAAGTTGTAGCGCCCCCACTGCCGCAGGGCCGAGGGGTACCCGGTACCGGGCCTGTGAGTCTCTGCTCTGGGGTTGTCACGGTGGCTAGACCCGGTCCGTGACCCTGCTGAGGGGTGTACAATGATAGATGTGGATGGTGGTGGTGGTGCGGTGCAGTAAATAACGAGGACACCAGGTTGCAGTCTCTTTACCTCTTTACTGAAGGTCTCTGGGTCCTCAGTCCGGAATACGGTTCACCAGGCTGCGCAAGTCTGGCCGGTCCAATGGCACCTCCAGAGTTCTCCTTGCAGGTGGAAATCTGTGCCTTCCTGCTAGCGCTATGTGTTGTGGTCCTCCCCTGCTGTGCTTACGGGATAGTCCCCACAACTGTTGTGTCTGTTTCTCGTGTTCCCTCACAACTCGATTAGATGATGTTCTGCTAATCCGTCCCTCCCGGTGTTATGGTTGGGACGCACCCGTATGACGGGTAGGCTCGGAGCTCTTCCGGGACCCTAGAGTTGCCCCTCTCCACAGGTTGCCCCCTATGTCTTCTTAGGTGATTTAGGTGAGACAGCCCGCCTATGACTGACTGTCCTGCCGTTGGTTTGAAGTATTGCCTGAAGCTATATATAGAAATACTTCCTCGGCGTTCCGGCCGCCGGTTGTGCGCCTCAGTAGGATGTTGCCTCGGTCTTACAGCACGACTCCTACTGGTATTCTCCTTCTTGCTTTGATCTCGTTTCTCACTCAGCACAATATATCTCGCTTCTGATCCTCTCTTAGGGCACCGCCGCTATGCTGAGCAGGCACGGTCCCATGACGTTCTCTCTCGTTGCCAGGCCTCTGTCAGGGTCCCAAACCTGACAGGGACCCTACCGAATCTTCCCCTGCAACACCCTCTGCCACAAGGTGTTGCCTGGTTCCAACCCAGTCAGCTTTCTGAACTAACTTCCTGCCTGACCCCCAGTTTACCCACACGGTGAGGAGTGGCCTAATAAATAGCACCCTTAGCTCCCCCTGGAGGCCCGGCTGTGAAATGTATTGGTGTATGTGATACCTGGTCAGATGAACTCCTTCAGTGCCATCGGACGTACCATAGCTCCCCTTAGCGGCAGAGCTTCAGTACTGCAACGACCAGGACTCTGGGGCGCTGCATATCCCCATATTTTCTTGTTAATAGGAGCACAGGACTTTACTCCTATAGTGTTTGGTTTTTTCTCTGTTTTTGCTTTTATGTTGGTTTTACTTGTTTTGTAGGTAGAAATCGCCGCCAACAACTCTCCTGCCTTATATGGGTTGTCCCCAGTCTTTGCTCGGACACCACTATTTATCATATCTTGATGTGTGAGTATGGGATCTAAAGTAATCTGTATGACTTGGAATGTACGGGGTATTAAATCACCTTGGAAGAAGATTAAGGTCTTTTCTCAGATCAAGAGTCATCACCCCCATGTCGTGGCACTGGTAGAGACACATTTGACCAGAGACTCGGTCCGTTGTGTACAGAAACCATGGGTGCAATGGTCCGTTCACGCACTTCACACTAGATATTCCAGAGGGGTCGCACTGCTCATTCACAGGGATGTTAGATGGGAGGTCAGAGAGGCTAGAAGGGATACCGAAGGCTGTTTTGTCTTTGTACATGCACTAATTAACTCTCGTGAATATGTTATACTGTGTGTTTACAACCCCCTGGCTAACATCTCAGTCCTTCAGAGGGCACTAAAGGTACCTTCACACTGAACAACTTAACAACGATAACGACAGCGATCCGTGACGTTGCAGCGTCCTGGATAGCGATATCGTTGTGTTTGACACGCAGCAACGATCAGGATCCTGCTGTGACATCGTTGGTTGGAGCTAGAAGGCCAGCACCTTATTTCGTCACTGGATCACCCGCTGACATCGCTGAGTCGGCGTGTGTGACGCTGATTCAGCGATGTCTTCACTGGTAACCAGGGTAAACATCTGTCTGTCGCGTTCCCCGGCGTCCGCTTCCCTGCACTGTGTCAGCGCCGGCTGGCCGTAAAGCAGAGCACAGCGGTGACGTCACCGCTCTGCTTTACGGCCGGCGCTTACACAGTGCAGGGAAGCGGACGCCGGGGAACGCGACAGACACCGGAATGTAAGTATGTAGTGTTTGGGTTTTTTTACATTTACACTGGTAACCAGGGTAAACATCGGGTTACTAAGCGCGGCCCTGCACTTAGTAACCCGATGTTTACCCTGGTTACCCGGGGACTTCGGCATCGTTGGTCGCTGGAGAGCTGTCTGTGTGACAGCTCTCCAGCGACCACACAACGACGAAACAGCGACGCTGCAGCGATCGGCATCGTTGTCTATATCGCTGCAGCGTCGCTTAATGTGACGGTACCTTTAGTTTTGCCCTAAGCTTCCCAGAAGCTAATGTTATTTGTATGGGGACTTTAATCTAGTTATGGATAATCGCCTTGATAGACTGAGATTGTGCGATGAGACGACTGGGGAGCCTCCATCTCTGTTGTGAATTCCGTTCTCGGGCTCCCTCCTGTGGTCGTGAATGGTACTTTGGTGAGTTCTGTCCTTGGACACCCTCTGGTGGCTTTAAGTGGAACTGCTGATCTTTGAGGTTGGCTTCCTCAGCTGCCCTCGTTTATTGCTGCTGATGGCTTCCCTATTTAACTCTGCCCAGGTCGTTAGTTCATGCCAGCTGTCAATGTCTCAGTACTGGTTCAGATCTCTCTTGGATTTCTCAGATGACCTGTCTACTCCAGCAGAAGCTAAGTCCTCGCTAGTCCATTTGCTGTTTATTGGTTTTTGAATATATTTCTCAGTACATGCTATGTTTCAGTCCAGCCTGCTATTATGATATTTCCTTGCTAGCTGGAAGCTCTGGGGGTGCAGAGGCATCTAGGGAGAGTTAGGTATGCTCCACGGCTATTTCTAGTGTGTGTGATAGGATTAGGGATTGCGGTCAGTAGAGTTACCACTTCCTCAGAGCTTGTCCCAGGTTTTTCCATTTTAACCATCAGGTCATTTCGGGTGCTCCTAACCACCAGGTCCATAACAGTACAGCTGGCCCGTAAAGTGTTAATGCATCTCAAAAGAGGGATAAGAGAAGTTCTGAGTCAATTTTTTTTTTCTTTGCAGCTTGTTTTGTCTTCCTTTTCCCCTTAACCTCTGGGTGGTTCAGGACTCAGGTGTAGATATGGATATTCAAGGTTTGTCCTCTTGTGTGCATCAACTCACTGCTAGGGTACAGAGTATTCAAGATTATGTAGTTCAGAATCTGATGTTAGAGCCTAGAATTCCAATTCCTGATTTGTTTTCTGGGGATAGATCTAAATTTTTGAATTTCAAAAATAATTGCAGACTGTTTCTTGCTCTGAAACCCCGCTCCTCTGGTGATCCCATTCAGCAAGTAAAGATTATTATTTCTTTGTTGCGTGGTGACCCGCAAGACTGGGCATTCTCCCTTGAGCCAGGAAATCCTGCATTGCTTAATGTGGATTGCTTTATGACAAACCTAATTCTGTGGATCAGGCAGAAAAGATCTTGCTGACTCTATGTCAGGGTCAGGATGAGGCAGAAGTATATTGCCAGAAGTTTAGAAAGTGGTCTGTGCTTACTCAATGGAATGAGTGTCCCCTGCCAGCAATTTTCAGAAAGGGTCTTTCTGAAGCCCTTAAGGATGTTATGGTGGGGTTCCCCACGCCTGCTGGTCTGAATGAGTCAATGTCTTTGGCCATTCAGATTGATCGGCGTTTGCGTGAGAGCAAAGTTGTGCACCATTTGGCGGTGTCCTCTGAGCAAAGGCCGGAGCCTATGCAATGTGATAGGACTTTGACCAGAGCTGAACGGCAAGAACACAGACATCAGAAAGGGCTGTGTTTTTACTGTGGTGACTCCTCTCATGCTATCTCTGATTGTCCTAAGCGCACTAAGAGGTTCGCTAGGTCGGTCACCATTAGTACTGTGCAGCCTAAATTTCTCTTATCTGTTACTCTGATTTGCTCATTGTCGTTCTACTCTGTTATGGCATTGGTGGATTCGGGCGCTGCTCTGAATTTGATGGACTTTGAGTTTGCCAGGCGCTGTGGTTTTTTCTTGGAGCCTTTGCAGATTCCTATTCCCTTAAGGGGGATTGATGCTACGCCATTGGCCAAGAATAAACCTCAGTACTGGACTCAGCTGACCATGTGCATGGCTCCCGCACATCAGGAAAATATTCGCTTTTTGGTGTTGCATAATTTGCATGATGTTGTCGTGTTGGGTTTGCCATGGTTACAGGTTCATAATCCAGTACAGGATTGGAAATCAATGTCTATGTCTAGTTGGGGTTGTCAAGGGATACATACTGATGTTCCTTTGATGTCAATTTCTTCTTCCACTCCTTCTGAAATTCCTGAGTTTTTGTCGGATTACCAGGATGTATTTGATGAGCCCAAGTCCAGTGCCCTACCTCCTCATAGGGACTCTGATTGCGCTATTAATTTGATTCCTGGTAGTAAGTTCCCTAAGGGCCGACTGTTTAATTTATCTGTGCCAGAGCATGCCGCTATGCGGAGTTATGTAAAGGAGTCCTTGGAGAAAGGACATATTCGCCCGTCTTCGTCACCGTTGGGAGCAGGGTTCTTTTTTGTGGCCAAGAAGGATGGCTCTCTGAGACCCTGTATAGATTACCGCCTTCTCAATAAAATCACGGTCAAATTTCAGTATCCTTTGCCTCTGTTGTCTGATTTGTTTGCTTGGATTAAGGGGGCTAGTTGGTTTACCAAGATTGACCTTCGAGGGGCGTATAATCTTGTGCGTATTAAACAGGGCGATGAATGGAAAACAGCATTTAATACGCCCGAGGGCCATTTTGAGTACCTGGTGATGCCGTTCGGGCTTTCTAATGCCCCATCTGTGTTTCAGTTCTTTATGCACGACATCTTCCGGAAGTATCTGGATAGGTTCATGATTGTATATTTGGATGATATTTTGGTTTTTTCGGATGATTGGGAGTCTCATGTAAGGCAGGTCAGGATGGTGTTCCAGGTCCTTCGTGCTAATGCGTTGTTTGTGAAGGGGTCTAAATGCCTCTTTGGAGTTCAGAAGGTTTCCTTTTTGGGCTTCATTTTTTCCCCTTCTACTATCGAGATGGACCCTGTTAAAGTTCAGGCCATTTATGATTGGACTCAACCTACATCTGTGAAGAGTCTTCAGAAGTTCCTGGGCTTTGCTAATTTTTACCATCGCTTCATCGCTAATTTTTCTAGTGTGGTTAAGCCTTTGACTGATTTGACGAAGAAAGGCGCTGATGTGGTGAACTGGTCCCCTGCGGCCGTTGAGGCTTTTCAGGAGCTTAAACGTCGTTTTACTTCGGCCCCTGTGTTGCGTCAGCCAGATGTTTTGCTCCCTTTTCAGGTCGAGGTTGATGCTTCTGAGATTGGGGCAGGGGCTGTTTTGTCTCAGAGAAGTTCTGATGGCTCTTTGATGAAGCCGTGTGCTTTCTTTTCTAGAAAGTTTTCGCCTGCTGAGCGTAATTATGATGTCGGCAATCGGGAGTTGTTGGCTATGAAGTGGGCATTCGAGGAGTGGCGACATTGGCTTGAGGGAGCCAAACATCGCGTGGTGGTCTTGACTGATCACAAGAATCTGACTTACCTCGAGTCCGCCAAGAGGTTGAATCCTAGACAGGCTCGATGGTCTCTGTTTTTCTCCTGTTTCGATTTTGTGGTCTCATACCTTCCGGGATCTAAGAATGTGAAGGCTGATGCCCTTTCTAGGAGTTTTTTGCCTGATTCTCCGGGAGTCTCTGAGCCGGCTGGTATTCTCAAAGAGGGGGTGATTTTGTCTGCCATCTCCCCTGATTTGCGGCGGGTGCTGCAGGAGTTTCAGGCTGATAGACCTGACCGCTGTCCAGTGGAGAAACTGTTTGTCCCTGATAGATGGACTAGTAGGGTCATTTCTGAGATTCATTGTTCAGTATTGGCTGGTCATCCTGGGATTTTTGGTACCAGAGATTTGGTTGCTAGGTCCTTTTGGTGGCCTTCCTTGTCACGGTATGTGTCATGATCTCAATGGCAAGAGATCATAGCATCAGCATATATAGGAACTAGCTCTTGGAAGATGGAAACTGAGCTGACCATGAACTAAACCTAACGCACAACTAGCAGTGGCCGGGTAGCATGCCTACGTTGATTCTAGGACTAAATAAAGCTAGCAGAGGAAAATATTAGTCCTAGCTCACCTCTAGAGAAATACCCCGAAAGGAGACAGAGGCCCCCCACATGTATTGGCGGTGAATCAAGATGAAATAACAAACGTAGTATGAAAATAGGTTTAGCAAATTTGAGGTCCACTTACTACATAGCAGAAGACAGAAAGGACACTTTCATGGTCAGCTGAAAACCCTATCAAAACACCATCCAGAAATTACTTTAAAACTCTGGCATTAACTCATAACACCAGAGTGGCAATTCCTGTTCACAAGAGCTTTCCAGACACAGTAACGAAACTACAGCTGTGAACTGGAACAAAAATGCAAAAACAAACATGGACAAGAGTCCAACTTATCTAGTAGTTGTCTAGGAGCAGGAACAAGCACAGAGAGGCTTCTGATAACATTGTTGACCGGCAAGCAACTAACAGAGCAGCAAGGTTATATAGCGACTCCCACATCTTGATGGGAACAGGTGAACAGAGAAGATGAAGACACCAGTTCAATTCCACCAGTAGCCACCGGGGGAGCCCAGAATCCAAATTCACAACAGTACCCCCCCCTCAAGGAGGGGGCACCGAACCCTCACCAGAACCACCAGGGCGATCAGGATGGGCCCTATGAAAGGCACGAACCAGATCAGAGGCATGAACATCAGATGCATTCACCCAAGAATTATCCTCCTGGCCGTATCCCTTCCACTTGACCAGATACTGGAGTCTCCGTCTGGAAACACGAGAGTCTAAGATTTTCTCCACAACGTACTCCAACTCACCCTCAACCAACACCGGAGCAGGAGGCTCAACGGAAGGCACAACCGGTACCTCATACCTGCGCAATAATGACCGATGAAAAACGTTATGAATAGAAAAGGATGCAGGGAGGTCCAAACGGAAGGAAACAGGGTTAAGAATCTCCAATATCTTATACGGGCCGATGAACCGAGGCTTAAACTTAGGAGAAGAGACCCTCATAGGGACAAAACGAGAAGACAACCACACCAAGTCCCCAACACGAAGACGAGGACCAACACGACGACGGCGGTTAGCAAAAAGCTGAGTCTTCTCCTGGGACAACCTCAAATTGTCCACCACCTGCCCCCAGATCTGATGCAATCTCTCCACCACAGCATCCACTCCAGGACAATCCGAAGATTCCACCTGACCAGAGGAAAATCGAGGATGAAACCCCGAATTACAGAAAAACGGGGACACCAAAGTGGCAGAGCTGGCCCGATTATTGAGAGCGAACTCCGCCAATGGCAAAAAAGCAACCCAATCATCCTGGTCAGCAGACACAAAACACCTCAGATATGTCTCCAGGGTCTGATTAATCCGCTCGGTCTGGCCATTCGTCTGAGGATGGAAAGCGGACGAAAAAGATAAATCTATGCCCATCCTAGCACAGAATGCCCGCCAAAATCTAGACACGAATTGGGTCCCTCTGTCAGAAACGATATTCTCAGGAATACCATGCAAACGAACAACATTTTGAAAAAACAGAGGAACCAACTCGGAAGAAGAAGGCAACTTGGGCAGAGGAACCAAATGGACCATCTTAGAGAAACGGTCACACACCACCCAGATGACAGACATCTTCTGAGAAACAGGCAGATCTGAAATAAAATCCATCGAGATGTGCGTCCAAGGCCTCTTAGGAATAGGCAAGGGCAACAACAATCCACTAGCCCGAGAACAACAAGGCTTGGCCCGAGCACAAACGTCACAAGACTGCACAAAGCCTCGCACATCTCGTGACAGGGAAGGCCACCAGAAGGACCTTGCCACCAAATCCCTGGTACCAAAAATGCCAGGATGACCTGCCAACGCAGAAGAATGAACCTCAGAGATGACTCTACTGGTCCAATCATCAGGAACAAACAGTTTATGAGGTGGGCAACGATCAGGTCTATCCGCCTGAAACTCCTGCAAGGCCTGCCGCAGGTCTGGAGAAACGGCTGACAATACCACTCCATCCTTAAGGATACCTGTGGGCTCAGAGTTACCAGGCGAGTCAGGCTCAAAACTCCTAGAAAGGGCATCCGCCTTAACATTCTTAGAACCCGGTAGGTACGACACCACAAAATTAAACCGAGAGAAAAATAATGACCAGCGCGCCTGTCTAGGATTCAGGCGCCTGGCGGTCTCAAGATAAATCAAATTTTTGTGGTCAGTCAATACCACCACCTGATGTCTGGCCCCCTCAAGCCAATGGCGCCACTCCTCAAAAGCCCACTTCATGGCCAAAAGCTCCCGATTCCCAACATCATAATTCCGCTCAGCGGGCGAAAATTTACGGGAAAAGAAGGCACAAGGCCTCATCACGGAGCAGTCAGAACTTTTCTGCGACAACACTGCCCCAGCTCCGATCTCAGAAGCGTCGACCTCAACCTGAAAAGGTAGAGCAACATCAGGCTGACGCAACACAGGGGCAGAGGAAAAACGGCGCTTAAGCTCCCGAAAGGCCTCCACAGCATCAGGGGACCAATCAGCAACATCAGCACCCTTCTTAGTCAAATCGGTCAATGGCTTAGCAATATCCGAAAAACCAGCAATAAATCGACGATAAAAGTTAGCAAAGCCCAAACATTTCTGAAGACTCTTAAGAGAAGAGGGCTGCGTCCAATCACAAATAGCTTGAACCTTGACAGGATCCATTTCAATGGAAGAGGGGGAAAAAATATATCCCAAAAAGGAAATCCTCTGTACCCCAAAAACACACTTAGAACCCTTCACACACAAAGAATTAGACCGCAAAACCTGAAAAACCCTCCTGACTTGCTGGACATGAGAGTCCCAGTCATCCGAAAAAATCAGAATATCATCCAGATACACAATCATAAATTTATCCAAATAATCGCGAAAAATATCATGCATAAAGGACTGGAAAACTGACGGAGCATTTGAAAGACCAAAAGGCATCACTAAATACTCAAAGTGGCCCTCGGGCGTATTAAATGCGGTTTTCCACTCATCCCCCTGCCTGATTCGCACCAAATTATACGCCCCACGAAGGTCAATCTTAGAGAACCACTTGGCCCCCTTTATGCGAGCAAACAAATCAGTCAGCAACGGCAATGGGTACTGATATTTAACAGTGATTTTATTCAAAAGCCGATAATCAATACATGGTCTCAAAGAGCCGTCCTTTTTTGACACAAAGAAAAAACCGGCTCCTAAGGGAGATGACGATGGACGAATATGTCCCTTTTCCAAGGACTCCTTTATATATTCACGCATAGCAGCATGTTCAGGCACAGACAGATTAAATAAACGACCCTTTGGGTATTTACTACCCGGGATTAAATCTATGGCACAATCGCACTCTCGGTGCGGAGGTAACGAACCAAGCTTGGATTCTTCAAAGACGTCACGATAGTCAGACAGGAACTCAGGAATTTCAGAGGGAATAGATGATGAAATGGAAACCACAGGTACATCCCCATGAGCCCCCTTACATCCCCAGCTCAACACAGACATAGCTTTCCAGTCGAGGACTGGATTGTGAGATTGCAGCCAAGGCAATCCTAGCACCAAATCATCATGTAGATTATACAGCACCAGAAAGCGAATAATCTCCTGGTGATCCGGATTAATACGCATAGTTACTTGTGTCCAGTATTGTGGTTTATTATTAGCCAATGGGGTGGAGTCAATCCCCTTCAGAGGAATAGGAGTCTCCAAAGGCTCTAAATCATACCCACAGCGTTTGGCAAAGGACCAATCCATAAGACTCAAAGCGGCGCCAGAGTCGACATAGGCGTCCGTGGTAATAGATGACAAAGAGCAAATCAGGGTCACAGATAGAATAAACTTAGACGGTAAGGTGCAAATGGAAACAGATTTACCAAGCTTTTTAGTGCGCTTAGAGCATGCTGATATAACATGAGTAGAATCACCACAATAGAAACACAACCCATTTTTCCGTCTAAAATTCTGCCGCTCGCTTTGGGACAGAATTCTATCACACTGCATACTCTCTGGCGATTTCTCAGTGGACACCGCCAGATGGTGCACTGGTTTGCACTCCCGCAAACGCCTATCGATCTGAATAGCCATTGTCATGGACTCATTCAGACCCGCAGGCACAGGGAACCCCACCATAACATCCTTAACCCCTTCACCCCAAAGCCTGTTTTCACCTAAGTGACACGGCCAATTTTTACAATTCTGACCACTGTCACTTTATGAGGTCATAACTCTGAAACGCTTCAACGGATCCTGGTGATTCTGAGATTGTTTTCTCGTGACATATTGTACTTTATGATAGTGGTAAAACTTCTTCGATATGACTTGCATTTATTTGTGAAAAAAACAGAAATTTGTCGAAAATTATGAAAATTTAGCAATTTTCAAATTTTTCGTTTTTATGCCCTTAAATTAGAGAGTTATATCACATAATATAGTTAATAAACAACATTTCCCACATGTCTGCTTTACATCAGCACAATTTTGGAAACATAATTTTTTTTTTGTTAGGGAGTTATAAGGGTTAAAAGTTGACCAGCGATTTCTCATTTTTGCAACAAAATTTGCAAAACCATTTTTTTTACGGACCACCTCACACTTGAAGTGACTTTGAGGGGTCTATATGACAGAAAATGTCCAAAAGTGACACCATTCTAAAAACTGCACCCCTCAAGGTACTCTAAACCACATTCAAAAAGTTTATTAACCCTTCAGGTGCTTCACAGGAATTTTTGGAATGTTTAAAAAAAATTGAACATTTAAATTTTTTTTCACAAAATTTTTACTTCAGATCCAATTTGTTTTATTTTACCAAGGGTAACAGGAGAAATTGGACCAAAAAAGTTGTTGTACAATTTGTCCTGAGTACGCCGATACCCCACATGTTGGGGTAAACCATTGATTGGGCACATGGCAGAGCTCGGAAGGGAAGGAGCGCCATTTGACTTTTCAATGCAAAATTGGCTGGAATTGAGATCGGAACCCATGTCGTGTTTGGAGAGCCCCTGACGTGCCTAAACAGTGGAAACCCCCACAAGTGACACCATTTTGGAAAGTAGACCCTCTAAGGAACTAATCTAGATGTGTGGTGAGCACTTTGAACCTCCAAGTGCTTCACAGAAGTTTATAATGTGGAGCCGTAAAAAAAATTAATATTAATTTTCACAAAAAATGATCTTTTTGCCCCAAATTTTTTATTTTCCCAAGGGTAGCAGGATAAATTGGACGCCAAAAGTTGTTGTGCAATTTGTCCTGAGTACGCTGATACCCCATATATTGGGGGGAACCACTGTTTGGGCGCACGGCAGAGCTCGGAAGGGAAGGAGCGCCGTTTGAAATGCAGACTTAGATGGATTGGTCTGCAGGTGTCATGTTGCATTTGCAGAGCCCCTGATGCACATAAACAGTAGAAACCCCCCACAAGTGACCCCATATTGGAAACTAGACCCCCCACAGAACTTATCTAGATGTGTTGTGAGAACTTTGAACCAACAAGTGTTTCACTACAGTTTATCACGCAGAGCCATGAAAATAAATTTTTTTTTTTTTTCCACGAAAATTATATTTTAGCCCCCACATTTTTATTTTCCCAAGGGTAACAGGAGAAATTGGACAACAAAAGTTGTTGTCCAATTTGTCCTGAGTACGCTGATACTTCATATATGGGGATAAACCACTGTTTGGGCGCACGGCAGAGCTCGGAAGGGAAGGAGCGCCGTTTGAAATGCAGACTTAGATGGATTGGTCTGCAGGTGTCATGTTGCATTTGCAGAGCCCCTGATGTACCTAAACAGTAGAAACCCCCCACAAGTGACCCCATATTGGAAACTAGACCCCCCACGGAACTTATCTAGATGTGTTGTGAGAACTTTGAACCCCCAAGTGCTTCACTACAGTTTATAACGCAGAGCCGCGAAAATAAAAAATATATTTTTTTCCACGAAAATTATATTTTAGCCCCCATGTTTTTATTTTCCCAAGGATAAGGCTGGTTTCACACTTGAGTTTTTTTTAAAAACGCATGTGTGAAAAAACGCATGTAATCGCGGTAAAACGCATGCGTTTTTTTAGACGCATGCGTTTTTATAGAAAAACACAAGAAAACAAGAAAAAACCAAAAAACCCTAACCCTACCCCTAACCCTACCCCTAACCTGAAATACGTGGCACTGAAATACGTGGCACTGAAATACGTTTATATACGTATATACGTATATAAGTGCCACGATATTTCAGTGGCCACGTATATAAGTGCCACGTATATAAGTGCCACGTATATAAGTGCCACGTATTTCATGTACATGCCACGATATTTAAGTGCCACGTATTTAAGTGCCACGTATTTAAGTGCCACGTATTTAAGTGCCACGTATTTCACGTAAATGCCACGATATTTCAGTGCCACGTATTTCACTGAAATACCGTGGCACTTAAATACGTGGCACTGAAATATCGTGGCACTGAAATATCGTGGCACTGAAATAACGTGGCACTGAAATAACGTGGCACTGAAATACGTGGCACTGAAATACGTGGCACTGAAATACGTGGCACTGAAATACGTGGCACTGAAATACGTGGCACTATGACTGTCAGAAAATGTTCATTAAACGGTTAGGGATGAGTTTAGGGGTAGGGTTAGGGTTAGGGTTTGGATCCCTTTATCACCTTGATGGTGGTGGGTGACTTTTCAGTGTGTTGTGTTTTTTTTTCTATAAAAACGCATGCGTTTTTAACGCAAACAAACGCGTTGAGATCGGACGCCATGTCGCGTTTGGAGAGCCCCTGATGTGCCTAAACAGTGAAAACTCCCCAATTCTAACTGACACCCTAACCCCAACCCTAACCCTAGTCCTAACCCTAGCGCTACTTTCACACTAGCGTTTTTTTGCATACGTCGCAATGCGTCGTTTTGGCGAAAAAACGCATCCTGCAAAGTCATCTGCAGGATGCGTTTTTTCCCCATAGACTAACATTAGCGACGTATTGACACACGTCGCAAGCGTCGTGCGACGGTTGCGTCGTGTTGTGGCGGACAGCCGGCAGCAACAAACGTTACATGTAACTTTTTTTGTGCCGACGGTCCACCATTTCCGACCGCGCATGCGCGGCTGGAACTCCGCCCCCACCTCCCCGCACCTCACAATGGGGCAGCGGATGCGTGGAAAAACAGCATCCGCTGCCCCCGTTGTGCGGCGCTTGCACAGTATGCGTCGGTATGTCGGGCCGACGCAGCGCGACGGCCCCGTACCGACGCTAGTGTGAAAGTAGCCTAACGGGAAAATGGAAATAAATATATTTTTTAAAATTTTATTATTTTTCCTAACTAAGGGGGTGATGAAGGGGGATTTGATTTACTTTTATAGCGTTTTTTGGGCGGATTTTTATGGTTGGCAGCCGTCACACACTAAAAGACGCTTTTTATTGCAAACAATAGTTTTTGCATCACCACATTTTGAGAGCTATAATTTTTCCATATTTTGGTCCACAGTCATGTGAGATCTTGTTTTTTGCGGGACGAGTTGACGTTTTTGCTGGTACCATTTTCGGGTACATGACATTTTTTGATCGCTTTTTATTCCGATTTTTGGGAGGCGGAATGAACAAAAACCAGCAATTCCTGAAATTCTTTTAGGGGGTGCGTTTATACCGTTCCGCGTTTGGTAAAAAGGATAAAGCAGTTTTATTCTTCGGGTCAGTACGATTACAGCGATAACTCATTTATATAATTTTTTTATGTTTTGGCGCTTTTACACAATAAAAACTATTTTATATAAAAAATAATTGTTTTTGCATCGCTTTATTCTGAGAGCTATAACTTTTTTATTTTTCTGCTGATGATGCTGTATGGCGGCTTTTTTTTTGCGGGACAAGATGACGTTTTCAGCGGTACCATGGTTATTTATATCCGTCTTTTTGATCGCGTGTTATTCCACTTTTTGTTTGGCGGTATGAGAATAAAGCGTTGTTTTTTGCCTCGTTTTTTTTTTTTTTTTTTACGGTGTTCACTGAAGGGGTTAACTAGTGATATAGTTTTATAGGTGGGGTTGTTACGGACGCGGCGATACTAAATATGTGTACTTTTACTGTGTGGTGTTTTTTTTATTTAGATAAAGAAATGTATTTATGGGAATATATTTATTTTTTTTTTCTTTATTTAGGAATTTTTTTTTTTTTTTTTTTACACATTTGGAAAAATTTTTTTTTTACTTTGTCCCAGGAGGGGACATCACAGATCGGTGATCAGACCGTGTGCATAGCACTCGGTCTGATCACCGATGTGACAGGCACGTAACAGAGGCTTGCCGGCGCCTGCTATGAGGATTCTCAGCAGACGCCGGCAAGCAGGGTCATCTTATGACCCGGAAGGAGTCCCGCGGCCATCTTGGATCCGGGGACTCCTTCCAGGTCACCGGAGTAGCGCGATCTCATCGCGGTGCTCCGGTGGGAGAGCGCAGGGAGCCCCCGTCCCTGCGCGATCCCCCTCTATGCCGCTGTCACTATTGACAGCGGCATCAGAGGGGTTAAATGCCCGCGATCGGCGACAGCGCCGATCGTGGGCATTACTGCGGGGTGTCAGCTGTCATATACAGCTGACACCCGCACCCGATCACCGCGGCGCTCAGCGTGAGACCGCGGTGATCGATGCGCCGTACTAGTACTGCGGCTGGCACTAATGCAGTGCCGGCAGCGCCGTACTAGTACGGCGCATGTCACGAAGGGGTTAATGGCATCAGAGAGACCCTCTCTGAAAGTCGCCGCCAGGGCGCACTCATTCCACTGAGTAAGCACAGACCATTTACGGAATCTTTGGCAGTAAATTTCCGCTTCATCTTGCCCCTGAGATAGGGACATCAAAGTTTTTTCTGCCTGAAGCTCCAAATGAGGTTCGTCATAAAGCAACCCCAAGGCCAGAAAAAACGCATCCACATTGAGCAACGCAGGATCCCCTGGTGTCAATGAAAAAGCCCAGTCTTGAGGGTCGCCCCGGAGCAAGGAAATCACAATCCTGACCTGCTGTGCAGGATCTCCGGCAGAGCGAGATTTCAGGGACAAAAATAATTTGCAATTATTTCGAAAATTCTGAAACCCAGATCTATTCCCCGAGAAAAATTCCGGCAAAGGAATTCTCGGCTCAGATACAGGTGCATGACAAACAAAATCTTGCAAATTTTGTACCTTCTTGGCGAGATTATTCAAACCTGCAGTTACACTCTGAAGATCCATTGCAAACAGGTGAACACAGAGCCATTCAAAGATTAGAAGGAGAGAAAAAAAAAAAAAAAATTTCAGCAGACTACTTATTTCTCTCCTTTCTCAGCCAAGGATTTTAACCCTTTAGTGGGCCGGTCAAACTGTCATGATCTCAATGGCAAGAGATCATAGCATCAGCATATATAGGAACTAGCTCTTGGAAGATGGAAACTGAGCTGACCATGAACTAAACCTAACGCACAACTAGCAGTGGCCGGGTAGCATGCCTACGTTGATTCTAGATGCCCAGCACCAGCCGGAGGACTAAATAAAGCTAGCAGAGGAAAATATTAGTCCTAGCTCACCTCTAGAGAAATACCCCGAAAGGAGACAGAGGCCCCCCACATGTATTGGCGGTGAATCAAGATGAAATAACAAACGTAGTATGAAAATAGGTTTAGCAAATTTGAGGTCCACTTACTACATAGCAGAAGACAGAAAGGACACTTTCATGGTCAGCTGAAAACCCTATCAAAACACCATCCAGAAATTACTTTAAAACTCTGGCATTAACTCATAACACCAGAGTGGCAATTCCTGTTCACAAGAGCTTTCCAGACACAGTAACGAAACTACAGCTGTGAACTGGAACAAAAATGCAAAAACAAACATGGACAAGAGTCCAACTTATCTAGTAGTTGTCTAGGAGCAGGAACAAGCACAGAGAGGCTTCTGATAACATTGTTGACCGGCAAGCAACTAACAGAGCAGCAAGGTTATATAGCGACTCCCACATCTTGATGGGAACAGGTGAACAGAGAAGATGAAGACACCAGTTCAATTCCACCAGTAGCCACCGGGGGAGCCCAGAATCCAAATTCACAACAGGTATGTGCGTTCTTTTGTGCAGTCCTGTGGGACTTATGCTCGGGCCAAACCTTGCTGTTCTCGTGCCAGTGGGTTGCTTTTGCCTTTGCCTGTCCCGAAGAGGCCCTGGAGGCATATTTCCATGGATTTCATTTCTGATCTTCCTGTCTCTCAAAGGATGTCTGTCATCTGGGTGGTTTGTGATCAGTTTTCTAAGATGGTCCATTTGGTACCCTTGCCTAAATTGCCTTCCTCCTCTGATTTGGTTCCATTATTTTTTCAGCATGTGGTTCGTTTGCATGGCATTCCGGAGAACATTGTGTCGGACAGAGGTTCCTAGTTTGTTTCTAGGTTTTGGCGGTCCTTTTGTGCTAAGATGGGCATTGATTTGTCTTTTTCGTCAGCGTTCCATCCTCAGACAAATGGCCAAACCGAACGAACTAATCAGACCTTGGAGACCTATCTGAGATGCTTTGTCTCTGCTGATCAGGATGATTGGGTGACCTTCTTGTCATTGGCCGAGTTCGCCCTTAATAATCGGGCTAGTTCTGCTACTTTGGTTTCGCCTTTTTTTTGTAATTCTGGTTTTCATCCTCGTTTTTCTTCAGGGCAGGTTGAGCCTTCTGACTGTCCTGATGTGGATTCTGTAGTGGACAGGTTGCAGCAAATTTGGACTCACGTGGTGGACAATTTGACGTTGTCTCAGGAGAAGGCGCAACGTTTTGCTAACCGCCGTCGCTGTGTTGGTCCCCGACTTCGTGTTGGGGATTTGGTTTGGTTGTCTTCTCGTTTTGTTCCTATGAAGGTTTCTTCTCCTAAATTCAAGCCTCGTTTCATTGGTCCTTATAAGATTTCTGAAATTATCAATCCTGTGTCGTTTCGTTTGGCCCTTCCAGCTTCTTTTGCCATCCATAATGTGTTCCATAGGTCGTTGTTGCGGAGATATGTGGCGCCTATGGTTCCTTCCGTTGATCCTCCTGCTCCGGTGTTGGTTGAGGGGGAGTTGGAGTATGTGGTGAAGATTTTAGATTCTCGTATTTCGAGACGGAAGCTCAGTACCTGGTTAAATGGAAGGGCTATGGTCAGGAGGATAATTCCTGGGTTGTTGCCTCCGATGTCCATGCTGCCGATTTGGTTCGTGCCTTTCATTTGGCTCGTCCTGATCGGCCTGGGGGCTCTGGTGAGGGTTCGGTGACCCCTCCTCAAGGGGGGGGTACTGTTGTGAATTCCGTTCTCGGGCTCCCTCCTGTGGTCGTGAATGGTACTTTGGTGAGTTCTGTCCTTGGACACCCTCTGGTGGCTTTACGTGGAACTGCTGATCTTTGAGGTTGGCTTCCTCACCTGCCCTCGTTTATTGCTGCTGATGGCTTCCCTATTTAACTCTGCCCAGGTCGTTAGTTCATGCCAGCTGTCAATGTCTCAGTACTGGTTCAGATCTCTCTTGGATTTCTCAGATGACCTGTCTACTCCAGCAGAAGCTAAGTCCTCGCTAGTCCATTTGCTGTTTATTGGTTTTTGAATATATTTCTCAGTACATGCTATGTTTCAGTCCAGCCTGCTATTATGATATTTCCTTGCTAGCTGGAAGCTCTGGGGGTGCAGAGCTGCACCTCCACACCGTGAGTCGGTGTGGAGGTCTTTTTGCACACTCTGGGTGGTTTTTGTAGTTTTTAATACTGACCGCATAGTTCCCTTTCCTATCCTCTGTCTGTCTAGAGAAGATTCGGCCTCCTTTGCTAAAATCTGTTTCATTCCTGTGTTTGTTACTTCCTCCTAACTCACAGTCAATATTTGTGGGGGGCTACCTTACTTTGGGGTATTTCTCTGAGGCAAGGTAGGCTGCTATTTCTATCTTTAGGGGTAGTTAGCTCTTAGGCTATGAAGAGGCGTCTAGGGAGAGTTAGGTACGCTCCACGGCTATTTCTAGTGTGTGTGATAGGATTAGGGATTGCGGTCAGTAGAGTTACCACTTCCTCAGAGCTTGTCCCAGGTTTTTCCATTTTAACCATCAGGTCATTTCGGGTGCTCCTAACCACCAGGTCCATAACACATCTCAGGCTTCTTCCCAACTGGCTTTTTTTATGGCGGGAAGTGGGTGGTTGGATCTGTGGAGAGTGCGCCACCCCGGGTTAAAGGGATATACCTGCCACTCATCTACCAGATTCTCCCTCTCCCATTTAGATTACATATTCGGATCTGAGAAGGTGGCAATGTGGGTGGACAGCATTGAACATGGTAATAGGGGAATATCTGACCACAGCCCAATTATCCTTAAGCTTAAATTTGGACAATCCACCAATGGCATAGTCTGAAAGCTGAATCCGTTTTGGCTTAAATTAATGGACTCTAGTGATAGAACTGTTGATCAGCTGGAATGTTTTCTTTCGTCCCACCCGGAGCCCCAGGGCACTAATATATTCTTGGATGCCCTTAAGGCGTATCTGCGGGGATGTTTATCTTCCACAATTTTCTATATAAAGAGGGTGACCTCAAGGGAGGATGACGAGGTGGAGCGGAGATTAAGAGATTCGGAATATGCATATATATCTGACCCTACTAATGGCAATAGACTTGAGTGGCTATCTTCTCAGAGGCTAGATGTCCAACATACAGACACTAAGTCCAAGCGTAAATTATTTTTTGCGCTTCAGTCTTATTTCGAATTGGGCAACCAAGCTAGTAAATTTTTGGCCTTCTTGGTACGTCAACATAATATATCCAATACTATATTACAGATCCGAACACCTGACGGACTATTGGTGTCCTCAACCGAGGAGATACTCCACTGTTTTCATTAATATTATAAGTCACTATATTCATCCAAATGTGACTTTGATATTTCGGAAAACTTAAACTACTTATCGGATATAACGTTTCCCACACTGAGCCCAGCTCAGCGGGCCTATATGGATGCTGAGTTTACCTTGGAGGAGATTGAATATGCTATGGCAGATATGGCTTCTGGGAAAGCTCCTGGTCCAGACGGGTTTCCCATTGAACTATATAAGAAATATCGGGGCACACTGGCACCACTCTTGTTGAAAGTATTCCGGGGGATGTGGGAGGAAGGCTCTATGCCCGATACCTATTACGAGGCAAACATTATTGTACTTAAAAAAGAGGGAAGGACCCTTTGGAATGTGGATCTTACCGCCCTATATCATTGGTAAACGTGGACTATAAAATCTTTACTAAAATTCTAGCTATCAGACTAAACTCAATTACACTAGACCTTATACATCCAGACCAAACAGGTTTTATGCCAGGTAGGAATACTTCCATCAATATTAGACGAGTCCAATCGGTAGTCCAATACAGTTCATTAGTATCAGATAATTCCTGGGCACTGGCATCGCTGGATGCGGCAAAGGCCTTTGATTCTCTCGAGTGGCCCTTTCTCTCAGCCTGTTTACAAAAATATGGCTTCGGTGACAAATTCTTAAAATGGGTGGGTCTACTGTATATCAAACCTAGAGCCCGTCTAATTGTAAATGGTACAATCTCTAAACCCTTCTCACTACATCGAGGAACCCGCCAGGGGTGCCCCCTCTCCCCGGCCCTCTTCACTCTGGCGATAGAGGCATTGGCGATACGTGTAAGGTCCTCTCCGGATATTAAAGGTATAGACATCGGTCTGTATGCTGATGACATTGTGATATTTATGGATAAAGCGGAGGAAACATTGCCGCGGGAAATTGCTACTATAGACGAATTTAGTAGATATTCAGGCCTATACATAAATTGGGACAAGTCCGCGTTGATGCCCCTCTCCCATACTCCAGTGCCTTGCCTTGGGACCCTCTCTCCCCTTCCTATTGTAGCCAGCTACAAATACTTAGGCATACATATTTCTCAACTTAGTGGGCTCGACTTACAACTTAACATATTTCCTCTGATAGAGCTGGTTAAATCTAAATTTGCAGCTTGGACTAAACTCCCACTTTCTGTAGCTGGTCGTATTAATTTAATTAAAATGATACTACTCCCTAAGCTCAGTTACTTCCTTCAGCACAGTGCGGTGCCAATCCCTAAATCCTTTTTTACCACTTTGAACTCTCAAACTACAACTTTCATATGGGGTACTTCCAGACCCAAACTTAAATTGTCCACGCTGCAGACAAAAACAGGGGGGCGGGGTGGCGTTGCCGGATTTCTATCTCTATTATCTGGCCGGTCAGGCTAGAGCTCTCAATAAGTGGATGCCTGATAGGTGACTTTCAGAGTTGGGAGGGGACCTATTTCAATCGGCCCAAATTGATTGTCCACTACACTTTCTGGAGACAGAGAAAACCATTGTCCCGCATTTGCTACCTTTGCTTCGTTTGGCGCGATCAGTCTGAAGGCAAATTTAAAAAAAAACAAAACTATTAGATTCACAGCCATTATAGCGGAGATGCCCCTGTGGAACAACAGATATTTTCCAGCACTGTCTAATCACCCGTCCACTGACTTCTGGGTAACACATGGCGTCTCCTCAATAGGCGATCTGTATAATGGGGGGATCTTTGTATCGTTTGAGCAACTACGAGCTAAACATAGTATACCGAGGTCCCAATTTTTTCGATATTTACAATTGAGATCAGCTATTCAATCGTATATGAGACATTCAGGCGTAGGTCGTGCTATTTCTTCTTTACCTTTGATAGGGATCCTCAAATCTCAGGGCCCTCAGGGTCTTATCTCCTCCCTCTATACTTATTTGCTATCTTCAGGAGCTACATCTACTCTTGATTCTATTAAGGGAAAATGGGGGGGACTCCTTTCCAATATACAGGAAGAGGAATGGGAGGACGTTCTTGAATCTCCAGTTAAAGTATTTCCATCAGTTAATAATAGGATGATCCAGCTATATAATGCACCAAGCATATTTAACTCCGACACGGCTCTATAAAATGGGTCGATTCCAAACGTCAGAGTGTCTGCGATGTCATTCATCGGATGCAGATTTCATCCACATGATATGGAGATGCCCTGTCACTTCTCACTATTGGAGGGAGGTGACATCCTTACTAACGTCGCTGTTATCGATCCCTGTTCCCCTTGATCCATTAATTTGTATATTCGGAGTGTGGGAGGAGACTTGGGATCATTACACTGAGATCCTTTTGCGGGAAACCCTTTTTATGGCACGAAAGGCATTGGCACTGCAGTGGATGGGGAGCTCATGCCCCTCCCGGAGAAATTGGATTGACCTGGTAAACTCGATCATTCCATATGAGCGCACACTATATCAAAATAGGGGGTGTCCGGGAAAATTTGAAAAAATTTGGGGTAGATGGAACTCTTCCCATCTTACTCTGTAGATATAACATGACTGGTTTTGGTAATGGGTGGGGACATCGCATGGGCGACAGGCACGAGGTAATGCGGCGTATTAGTAGTTAGAGTAGAGATAGGTACAATTTATGATTCATATCTCTATATGTTACAAATAACTTAGCGCCTTTACTTTATAGCTTCAAAAGAGCGTTTGTCATAACTGAGATAGTATTCTACTGTATACTTGCTAATACATAATTCAAATGTATTGTTTATTATGATCAAACTTTTGGAAACAAATGTGTATGTAACATGATTCATTTTGTTATTAATAAACGAATTTCAAAAAAAAAAATGTTTGTGCTAAATTTACATTTTATAAGCAAGTCGACTAACTGCCAATATCAAAAAGATCATATGTTCCCTGCCTTGACTATCACCAAAAAAAGAAGCTGGAACATTAACTCAATGAAGCGAGAGATACATCAGTGTGGTTAACAGGAGATAGTCATGACTTTTCAGCTAACGGTTGTTTACTCATTAATGTCAACACAAAACAAATATTTCGTTTTCGGTTATGTTCCCACAATGAATAGTTGGTTAGTTTTTGGCGTTGCAGGTGTGGGAAAATACTATGAAATAAGAATGCTTTAAAAAATAGAAATGGTAATAGTTTATCTATTAACAAAATGCAAACATGAATGAACAAAAATAAATCTAAATCAAATTACTGTTTGTGCACGAACACTGGCTCTGCTCTTTCTTGCAAATGCCAACACCCTCCTTCTCTGATATCACCTCCTCGACACCTTGACTTGGTTCTCAGGTCTTGTCCCATACACAATCATCCTCATTAGGGTTGAGCATAACGGATCGGTCATTTTCATAAATCGCCGACTTTTAGGCAAAGTCGGGTTTCATGAAACCCGAACCGATCCTAGTGTGGGATCGGCCTCGCGGTCGACGATCAGAGCGCCAAAGTCGCATTTCATATGACGCTGTTACCGCCGTTTTTCATCCAATGAAGGAGGACGCAGAGTGTGGGCAGTGTGATGACATAGGTCTCGGTCCCCACCATCTTAGAGAAGGGCATGACAGTGATTGGCTTGTTGTCTGCGGCGTCACAGGGGCTATAAAGGGGCGTGCACGCTGACCGCCATCTTACTTCTGCCGATCTGAGCATAGGGAGAGTTTGCTGCAGTTAGTCAGAAGCAGGGATATAGTTAGGGAGGGAAGATTAACCCCCAAACCGCTTGTGCTGTAGCGATTTCCACTGTCCCACACCACCTTTTTGTCCAGGGACAGTGGAGGTCGTATTTTAGTGCATCAGCTGCATAGCTGTGTGCACGGTGCTAAGCAAATCAACTGCTTTTTTGAAAGCAAAAATCCTGTTGCTCCTTTCTGCAAAGTTACCTGTCTTGTTTATTTGTCCACACTTTTTTGTTCTGAAGTCCTTTTTATTGCTGCCATACTTGTCCTGAGATCATTGTAGGGACTAGGGAGCGTGTTATTGCAGTACCTTTTTTTTTTTCTTTATAATAATTCCAGCCACTTTCTGCCACGTTCATAGTGTTGTGTTATACCACAGGGCCAGAGTTAGGGTTCAGTGTCTCCCCCCAAAAAATGGAGATTCAAATTCTCACACAGTGTATATTCAGCTGTACTGCTAGTGCGTCGTATATCAGGCCAGGGCCGTATTTGCCACTAGGCACTGGAGGGCACGTGCCTAGGGGCGGGAGGCTGCAGGGGGCGGTACCAAGACAGAGAAGAACTTTTTTTTTTTTTTTAACCTCCCCTTCCCTCCCTCCGTCAGACAACCCATGAAATGGTTGAATTTTTGGTATTTCTAGGCCTCCTGACCTTCTGAGGTCACACTCACTCCAGTAGCCGCCGTCCATCTTGGATTTCCCTGGTTTCCAGGGACGCTACCAGCCAGAGCGTCCCTGGCTCTGCACAGGTGGTGCTTTCACCTTATCCTTCCTGGCTCCGTGCTGCTTCATCGCTCCCCCCCTTCTCGGATTACAGCTATCCAGGCATTGTGTGCACAAACTTGAAGCTTCTTAAAGGTATAGTACCCGAAGTTACTACATTGCTTCTATGTATCTGCTGCATCACCAATGCTAAATAAGGAAGGATCACATTACTAAGACAGCCCAAAGTTGAGTCCTCAGTTCAAAAGTGCCAAACTGCATTGATAAACTTCACTGCTCATAGAGCTGAAGATGGGGGAGGGGGGGGGAGTTTGGTGACAGGGGAGAGTCTGGAGCAGCTATATACTGGTGACGGGAGAGTCTGGAGCAGCTATATACTGGTGACGGGGGAGTCTGGAGCAGCTATATACTTGTGACGGGGGAGTCTGGAGCAGCTATATACTGGTGACGGGGGAGTCTGGAGCAGCTATATACTGGTGACGGGGGAGTCTGGAGCAGCTATATACTGGTGACAGGGGGGAGTCTGGAGCAGCTATATACTGGTGACAGGGGGGAGTCTGGAGCAGCTATATACTGGTGACAGGGGAGAGTCTGGAGCAGCTATATACTGGTGACAGGAAAGTCTGTAGCAGCTATATACTGGTGACCGGGGAGAGTCTGGAGCAGCTATATACTGGTGACGGGAAAGTCTGGAGCAGCTATATACTGGGGAACAGGGGAGGCTGGAGCTGCTATATACTGGGGAACAGGGGAGGCTGGAGCTGCTATATACTGGGGAGGCTGGAGCTGTTTTATACTGGGCAACAGGGGAGGCTGCCTGGTGCTATGCAGGCTGGCGATTTGGGGGTGGCTGACACTTTAGAATAGGGATTGGGGGGCATATTCCTATAGATGACTTTGAAAACCTGAAGGTGTTAAAAAAAGCTCAAAAGACTGAACCTGTGTACAGCAAGTGCAGGCGTTCATTCTTTTAGTGTTTGTTTAGCGCTTTTTAAAGCATTTTACAGAGTGCATCTGCCTTAAATAGATGTCGTGTGCACAGACTCAGTGTGTGACGTCAGTAAGGGGCGCAACCATGAAAAGTGCCTAGGGCAGCATGAAGGCCAAATACGGCCCTGTATCAGGCAGCCACTTTCTGCCACGTTCATAGTGTTGTGTTATACCACAGGGCCAGAGTTGGGGTTCTGTGTCTCCCCCCAAAAGCAAGTCATCTTTCAGGCAAGCTACGTGTCAGCAGGGGAAGGTGGGGCAAAAGAATGTGAAATCCATGATTGGTTAATTTAAATGAAGGTTAGCTAATCAACATTTTTGGTAGCCAGACGTGTCCTTTTTTCGGTCAGTATTGAACCAGCAGCACTGAACACTCTTTCTGAAAGCACACTGACAGCAGGGCAATCGAGGTCCTGTAATCCATATTCTGGCAATTCAGGCCAGGTGTCTAGTTTAGATGCCCAGTAATCAAAGGGGAATGACCTGTGAGGGAGAACGGAAATCGATAAGGGCGGAAAAGTAGTTTGTAACCATACTGGACAAATGCTGTCTCCTGTCACTTTGAATCGATGCAGCTGTCCCTGTCGTGTCAGCGGTCATTGCGAAATCATTCCACAACCTTGTCATAAAACCCCTCTGTCCAACGCCACTTCGGATTTCTGCACCTCTAGCACCTCTGCCATGTTGCCCCCTGCAGCTCGTGTGAGAACCATCACCGCCGCTGTGTGCTGGGAATGCCTGAACCAAACGGTCTACAAGAGTTGCTTGTTTGGTAGCCAATAAATGACCTAGGTTCTCATGTGGCATGATATTTTGCAGTTTTCCTTTATATCTTGTATCCATGAGGCAGGCCAACCAGTTGTCGTCATCGGTCATCATTTTAACAATGCGGGGGTCCCTTTTTAGGATACGCAAGGCATACTCAGCCATGTGGGCCAATGTTCCAGGTGTGAATTAACTGTTTCTGCTGGGTT
This sequence comes from Ranitomeya variabilis, assembly GCF_051348905.1. Classification (NCBI taxonomy): domain Eukaryota; kingdom Metazoa; phylum Chordata; class Amphibia; order Anura; family Dendrobatidae; genus Ranitomeya; species Ranitomeya variabilis. The sequence goes on from NC_135233.1 coordinate 641,441,003, forward strand.
GAGGACCACTTTCTTGCAAATCAACATCACAAGTGTCCCGCAATAAACCTGTACCAGACCTTGCAATGCCACCAGTTTCTATTGCCACCTGAGAATCATCCTCCCCCCATACATATTCATCCCCATCATCCTCCTCATCCTCTTCGTCCACCAATTCGTCCTGGACAGTTCCCTGAGCAGACAATGGCTGACTGTCATCAAGGCTTCCCTCCTCCTCGGCTGCAGACGCTTGCTCCTTAATGTGCGTCAAACTTTGCATCAGCAGACGCATAAGTGGGATGTTAATGCTTATGATGGCGTCGACCACTGCACACCAGACAACTCCATGTCTGCCATCCAAGTGCCTGCCCGTGTATCCTCCCACAAATTAATTACAGCACGCCTCTGTTCGCACAGCCTCTGAATCATGTGCAGTGTGGAGTTCCACCTTGTTGCAACGTCGATTATTAGGCGGTGCTGGGGAAGATTCAGCAATCGCTGATGGTTCAGCATACGGCTGGAGTGTATGGGCATCCGGCAGATGTGCGAGCAAAGTCTTCGCACCTTCAGGAGCAGGGCTGGTAACTTTGGATAATTTTTGAGGAAGCCCTGCACCACCAGGTTAAAGGTGTGAGCCAGGCAAGGTATGTGTTTCAGTTCTGAAAGGGCTATGGCAGCCCTAAAATTCCTTCCGTTATCACTGAATACCTTGCCTGCCATAAGATGTACACTGCCCAGCCATGACTGAGTTTGTTGCTGCAAGTACTCCACCAGTACTTCTGCGGTGTGTCTGTTGTCGCCCAAACACTTCATTTGAAACACAGCCTGCTGACGCTTACCACTAGCTGTTCGATAATGGGACACCCTGTGTGCAACACTGGCAGCTGCGGATGGAGTGATAGGGCGACTGCGCTCTGTGCACGAGCTTTCGCTTCTGGAGGAGGAGGAGCAGGAGTGGCGAACGCCTTATGCCAACTGTTTCCTTAGACTGTGGGATAGGCTGAACTGTCCCACTATGGCTGCCCCCTGTGGACCCTGCATCCTACACATTAACCCAGTGCGCCGTGATGGACACGTAACGTCCCCGGCCATGCCTACTGGTCCATGCATCTGTTGTGAGGTGCACCTTTCCACTGATTGTTTGCCTCAAGGCATGGACAATGCGGTCTTTGACATGCTGGTGGAGGGCTGGGATGGCTTTTCTCGCAAAGAAGTGGCGACTGGGTAGGTCATAGCGTGATACTGCGTGGGCCATCAGGTCTTTGAAAGCTTCGCTTTCAACCAAACGGTAGGGCATCATCTGAGATTAGTATAGCAATGTGGGCGTTCAAATCCTGTGTACGCGGATGAGAGGATGAGTACTTTCTTTTCCTAACGAGAGTCTCTTGTAGGGTGAGCTGGACTGGAGAGCTGCATATGGTGGAACTAGCGGTGGTGGTGGTGGACATGGCGGATTGAGAGAGAGTTTGTTATGGTATTCTTGTTGTTGGCCTACATACAGTCTTTCCTACCAATAACCTTGTGATTCCCTGACTGCTTTGGCCTTACGACGATACCTCCACATTTGCTGCTGGTGGTGTCCTAACCGGTGGGCTTACAGTGAGGGAAGCAATGTAGCATTGCTGACTACCTTCATTCCGAGCAGGTGCACCAATGGTACGGGACGTTTGGTAGTTAGTCCAGGCTTGCAAGTGCATGCTGGTTAAATGTCTAAGCATGCACGTTGTATTTAAATTTTGAAGATTCTTCTCTCTGCTAAAGGTCTTTGAGCATTTCTTACAGATAACTTTTGACTGATCATTCTGATCTTGGTTAAAAAATTGCTACACTACTCTCTTCCTACTATCGAAAACCTTTTCAGGCATTGTGCGCTGTGCTACTTTCACCGAATGGCCGCGCTCTCCTAAAACTGTTTTTGTTTTTCGCAAACATTTTTGGCCTGATACGGGCCTGCCAGATGACAGCTGTTGCAATGTAGATGGCTGCTGCGGATCATCCTCCTCCGCTTCTGAGCTAGTGGCAGCGGCACCCTCTTCCCCCAATGGCTGCCAATCTGGGTCAACAACTGGGTCATCTATCACCTCCTCCTCAATGTCATGTGCACCTTCCTCAGTGTCACCGTCTAAGGTGCTATAGCGTTCGGGACAGGGCACCATAGTCTCATCAGGGTCACATTCTGGCTCAGTAAACTGCGAGGGCAATGTAGTGATCAGAGTCAATGGAACAGCATCACAATCTTGCTGTGGCTGTGCATCAGTGCACTCCATGTCCGATTCTTCTTGTAATTGGCAAAGTACAATTTCCCTTTCTAACCCAGGCACGGTATGTGTAAAGAGCTCCATGGAGTAACCTGTAGTGTCGCCTGATGCATCCTTCACTTTTGGTTTGGGAGAAGGACACAAGGAAATGTCTTTTTCCTGACCGGGAGCATCCACTGACGACTGGCTGCTCTTACATTTAGAACTTTGGGAAGGGAAGGCGAAAAAGCTAGAAGGTGAGTCAGCAAGGAAAGACAACACTTTTTCCTGCTTCTCCGGCTTTAAAAGCTGTTTTCCTACTCCCAGGTAAGGGAGCCTTCGAAGCCTTGTGTAGCCAGACGATGACGCAGGCTGAACACCTCCAGCCTTAGGTGCTACTGTGCTTTTGCCACTACCACGAGATGCAGCACCACCAGCACCATCAGTACCAGCTGGCAACCCCCGCCCACGGCCTCTTCCACCAGACTTTCCTCATTTTTTGGGGGGAGACACTGAACCACAACTCATATTACACCGTTGTAATATGAGGGGCCCTGTGCCAGTACCGCCGCCCACGAGAGAGTGTTCCCCCCCCCAGCTTGAATAGTGCTCTACCACTTGCAATACTACCTCTCCCAGCTCCACCACTGTGTAGTCTGTGCGGTTAAAACCTTAAATGGCACTGCCAATACGAATTATTTGAAATGATAGATGATAGTTAAACTATACAGGGGCCCTGGCCTCCATTATATTAAACTGCATTTGGCCTACTTGTTGGGTTGGGCCTAGTAACATTGTCTGCTGCCGCCTCTTGTTTTCCTCTATTAAACAAAGCTGAGCATGAAGCTTCAGGCTTTCAGCCTGTAACAACAATATGAAACTACATTTGGCCTAGTTCTTGGTTTGGGCCTAGTAACGTTGTCTGCTGCTGCCTCTTGTTTTCCTCTACTACACAAAGCTGAGCTTCAATCTTCAGGCTTTCGGCCTATATTTAGAATATGAAACTGCATTTGGCCTACTTGTTTGGTTGGGCCTACTAACGGTGTCTGCCGCTGATTGTTGTTCTCCTCCACTGAACAAACCAATGCCGCCTGTTTACTCCTGTTACCAATTTTTAACAGCTTTTAGCCTAGTTTTTTTTATTTTGGGCCTATATCTGTGTTTCCTCCTCATTCCTGCCCATTGCCCAGCCACTGCTAGATGAGTCTGCTGGTACATTGACCTAGACCACTACATTCCCCTTGCACTCTACACAGCCTGAATCTGACCCTGCTGAAACTCAGGTTCCCCTTCCCGCATACTATACCACCTTACATGGGGACAAAGAGGAAGGTGCAGATGAAAGTGCAGGTTCCTTCAACAGGTGGGGGGGTCATACTCATTGGCGATGTCACTGGCGCAGGGCCCCTCATAGTACGCAAAAGTGTCTCTGCCGGTGGGAGGCGCCCCCGCTGTCAATCAATACGCCATACTGAGGGGCCCTGTGCCAGTGGCAATGCGAACGAGTGTGCCCCCCCTGCTTGCTCAGGATCACAGCACTTGCAAAGTTGAAATACTTACCTCTCCCTGCTCCACCGCCGTGACGTAGTCCGCGTTTCCTGGGCCCACGAAAAACTTGAGCCAGCCCTACTCCCCCCACAACTGTTGCCAAATGACCCCCAAATTTTCAATGGCTAACTATTATTATAAGGTAAATTAAGATTGACAAGCTTAAGTAACAAGAATTGATGTTTTTGGCATTAAAATGGGCTCTATTGGTGTTTTCCTGTCCTCCACTCACTGCCGACTTTGATTCTCCATTGACTTGCATTGGGTTTCGTGTTTCGGTCGGATCCCCGACTTTTCGAAATAATCGGCCGATTTCACCCGACCCGACTTTTGACAAAGTTGGGTTTCGCGAAACCCGACTTGATCCTGAAAAAGTAAAAGTCGCTCAACCCTAATCCTCATCATTCTTGACTGACAGATTCCTTAGTGCTAGAAGTGTCCGGAGCTACACAATTAACAGAGCCACCCACACAATTTCACTAATGTTCTCCATCTCTTCTGGCCCCATGTCATCCAAGGCTGAATGTTCATCTTATGCAATAAATCAACATCATGAGTTGTTGTGAAAGATTTTAGCACCTTGTTGACAGAATTTATTAACTTTGACAGCAGTGACTGTGCAGAACTGATGGTGTCACTTTGAGAGGTAACATCATCCTGCTATGACTGAGATGAGTGATGTTCCATATCCATAGCGCCCTCTGCTTCCTCTTCTCTAATATGCTTGCCAGAAGCAAAGAAGACCAAATAGAATCTGCAAGTGGCAGTATTACTACTTGGAGAGCTGGTGCCTGTCGTGGGGCTGCTAGCAGCTTATAGAAAAAAAGTTTGGCTCCAACTCCCAGATACAATTCAAATGCTTTATTTAAACAAGCTAAAATAGCATGGCACTAGGCTTGGAAGAATAAAGGCAAGATGAGAGAAAGTGACACATTTCAATCACAATCTCGGTCTTAGGGTACCGTCACACATTGAAATTTCCATCGCTACGACGTTACGATTCGTGACGTTCTAGCGATATCGTTACGATATCGCTGTGTCTGACACGCTACTGCGATCAGACACCCTGCTGAGAATCGTACGTCGTAGCAGATCGTTTGGAACTTTCTTTCGTCGCTTGATCACCCGCTGACATCGCTGGATCGTTGTGTGTGACAGCGATCCAGCGATGTCTTCGCTTGTAACCAGGGTAAACATCGGGTAACTAAGCGCAGGGCCGCGCTTAGTAACCCGATGTTTACCCTGGTTACAAGCGTAAACGTAAAAAAACAAACCGTACATACTCACCCGTCGGTGTCCTTCAGGTCCCTTGCCGTCTGCTTCCTGCTCTGAGTGCCGGACGGAAAGTGAGAGCAGAGCGCAGCGGTGCTGTGATCTGCTCTCACTGTACGGCTGCACTCAGAGCAGGAAGCAGACGGCAAGGGACCTGAAGGACACCGACGGGTGAGTATGTACTGTTTGTTTTTTTACGTTTACGCTGGTAACCAGGGTAAACATCGGGTTACTAAGCGCGGCCCTGCGCTTAGTTACCCGATGTTTACCCTGGTTACCCGGGGACTTCGGCATCGCTCCAGCGCCGTGATTGCAACGTGTGACCGCAGTCTACGACGCTGGAGCGATGATTATACGACGCTGCGACGTCACGAATCGTGCCGTCGCAGCGATGAAAATTTCAATGTGTGACGGTACCCTTAGTCTGAGGTAGTCTCTCTGGAAAGAAACAGGTTAAATATACAGTGGTTTGTGAAAGTATTCACCCCCAATACCTCTCCCCACCTTGGCATTTTCCTGTTCTGCTATCTCCACAATCTGGAACTTTACAGGTTCTTTTTTTGAGAGTTTGCATTAGTTCATGTAAAGAACACGTCAACAACTATAAACCTTTGGCCTTATTTTCATTGTGATGCAAACAACAAAGCGAAAATAACTGAAAATTCAGTGTACATAACTATTCACCCCCACTAAAGTCAGTACTTTGTAGAGCCTCCTTTTGAATCAATTACAGCTACTAGCTGCTTTGGATACGTCTCTAGGAGCTTTCCACATCTTGTCACTGGGATGTTTGCCCGTTCCTCAAGGAAAAACAGCTCCAGAGCCTTCAAGTTAAATGGTTTCCTCTGCTGAACAGCAATCTTCAAAGCTGACCACAGATTCTCAATTGTATTAAGGTCTGGGCTTTGACTAGGCGACTCCAAAACATTTGCACACTTCCCGTTAAACCACTCGAGTGTTGCTTTAGCAGTATGCTTTGAGTTACTGTCTTGTTGGAAGGTAAACCTCTGTCCCAGTCTCAAACCACTGAGAAAGTTTTGCTCAAGAATATCCCTGTATTTCGCACTATACATCATCCCCTCAACTTGCACCATTTTCCCTGTCCCTGGTGCAAAAAAGCATCCCCACAACAGGATTCTGCTACCACCACGTTTCATTGTGAGAATGGTGTTCATTCATGGGGGGGTGAGGTGTGTTGGTTTGGCGCCAGACATGGCATTTACCTTGGTGCCCAATAAGATCAACTTTCATCTCACCTGACCACAGCACCTTCCTCCATACATTTGTGAAGTCTCCCACATATATTTTGGAGCCTTACAATTTTGGTGTGCAAGTAAAGGCTTTTTTTCTGCCCACTCTTCCATAAAGGTCAACTCTATGGAGTATACGGCTTATTTTGGTCATATGGACAGATACTTCAGTCTCTGCTTGGGAGCTCTGCAGATCCTGCAGGGTTACATTTAGTACCTGTGCTGTGTCTCTGATTAATGACCTTCTTGCTGGGCTGAGAGTTTTGGAAGGCGTCCCTCTCTTGGCAGGTTTGTTGTAGTATCATGTTCTTCCCGTTTGATGCTAATGGATTTAAATGTACAGCTCTGGCAAAAATTAAGAAACCACCACATCAAAACCCTGTCATGGGCAGCCCAATCTCCAGACCTGAACCCCATTGAAAACCTCTGGAATGTAATCAAGAGGATGATGGATAGATAGTCACAAGCCATGAAACAAAGAAGAACTGCTTAACTTTTTGCGCCAGGAGCAGTGTGAAAGAAAAGACAGGTGGAAAACATGATAGGACGCAGGAAAGCTGTGATTTAAAATCATGGTCATTCCACAAAATATTGATTTCTGAACTCTTCCTGAGTTAAAACATTAGTATTGTTGTTTCTAAATGATTATGAACTTGTTTTCTTTGCATTATTTGTGGTCTGAAAGCACTGTTTTTTGTTTTTTTTTATAATGTTGATCATTTCTACTTTTCAGAAAAAAAATACAAAATGTATTGCTTGGAAATTCAGAGACATGTTGTTATAAGTTTATAGAATAAATGAACAATTTACATTTTACTCAAAAATATACCTATGAACAAAAAAACAGACAAGACAGAACCTTTTTGCAGTGGTCTCTTAATTTTTGCCAGAGCTGTATATCACAATTGTGCATATGTGTTACATTTTGGAGTCGCCCTGCTTTTTTCTATTTCATATAGATGACCCAGAGGCGTAGCTAGGGTTTTGGTTCGGGGGGGGGGGGATGAAGCTTCTGAGTGGGCCCCTAACCAGGTAACCTTCATTACAACTCGGTGACTCACCCTAATAGTGGAGGAGAACCTCAGTAGAAGACTGCGCTATTGCTGAAGATAATCTCTATATAACGACCAATATGGATATTACTGCCATATGGTCAGTGGTAGGTACCAGCCCTACAGAACATATAACAGATCACTGCACAGTTACAGATAATATCTTACCGCTGACGTCCTTTCTGATGGAATCGTTCATTTTTCCCGTCTTTTCCATCTGGCTCAGACAGACATGACAACTTCTTCCAGCTACAACTCGGCTGCAGAGAATACAACAAAGACACATTTCACTTCTCATATTCCAGCCCCATCACCATCTATTCCCAACCTGCACAAACTCCTCATCCTGCTGATATCCCAATACTGAGCCGCTGCTGCCGTATGTCCCTATTACTGCCCGATACCCCAATACTGAGCCGCTGCTTCCGTATGTGTCCCTATTACTGCACCTGATACCCCAATACTGAGCCGCTGCTGCCGTATGTCCCTATTACTGCCCGATACCCCAATACTGAGCCGCTGCTGCCGTATGTCCCTATTACTGCACCTGATACCCCAATACTGAGCCACTGCTGCCATATGTGTCCCTATTACTGCACCCGATACCCCAATACTGAGCCGCTGCTGCCGTATGTGTCCCTATTACTCAACCTGATACCCCAATACTGAGCCGCTGCTGCCGTATGTGTCCCTATTACTGCACCCGATACCCCAATACTGAGCCGCTGCTGCCGTATGTGTCCCTATTACTGCACCTGATACCCCAATACTGAGCCGCTGCTGCCGTATGTGTCCCTATTACTGCACCCGATACCCCAATACTGAGCCGCTGCTGCCGTATGAGTTCCTATTACTGCACCTTATACAGTGGGGCAAAAAAGTATTTAGTCAGTCAGCAATAGTGCAAGTTCCACCACTTAAAAAGATGAGAGGCATCTGTAATTTACATCATAGTTAGACCTCAACTATGGGAGACAAACTGAGAAATAAAAATCCCATTGTCTGTTTTTTTATCATTTTATTTGCATATTATGGTGGAAAATAAGTATTTGGTCAGAAACAAACAATCACGATTTCTGGCTCTCACAGACCTGTAACTTCTTCTTTAAGAGTCTCCTCTTTCCTCCACTCATTACCTGTAGTAATGGCACCTGTTTAAACTTGTTATCAGTATAAAAAGACACCTGTGCACACCCTCAAACAGTCTGACTCCAAACTCCACTATGGTGAAGACCAAAGAGCTGTCAAAGGACACCAGAAACAAAATTGTAGCCCTGCACCAGGCTGGGAAGACTGAATCTGCAATAGCCAACCAGCTTGGAGTGAAGAAATCACCAGTGGGAGCAATAATTAGAAAATGGAAGACATTCAAGACCACTGATAATCTCCCTCGATCTGGGGCTCCACGCAAAATCCCACCCCGTGGGGTCAGAATGATCACAAGAACGGTGAGCAAAAATCCCAGAACCACGCGGGGGGACCTAGTGAATGAACTGCAGTGAGCTGGGACCAATGTAACAAGGCCTACCATAAGTAACACACTACGCCACCATGGACTCAGATCCTGCAGTGCCAGACGTGTCCCACTGCTTAAGCCAGTACATGTCCGGGCCCGTCTGAAGTTTGCTAGAGAGCATTTGGATGATCCAGAGGAGTTTTGGGAGAATGTCCTATGGTCTGATGAAACCAAACTGGAACTGTTTGGTAGAAACACAACTTGTCGTGTTTGGAGGAAAAAGAATACTGAGTTGCATCCATCAAACACCATACCTACTGTAAAGCATGGTGGTGGAAACATCATGCTTTGGGGCTGTTTCTCTGCAAAGGGGCCAGGACGACTGATCCGGGTACATGAAAGAATGAATGGGGCCATGTATCGTGAGATTTTGAGTGCAAACCTCCTTCCATCAGCAAGGGCATTGAAGATGAAACGTGGCTGGGTCTTTCAACATGACAATGATCCAAAGCACACCGCCAGGGCAACGAAGGAGTGGCTTCGTAAGAAGCATTTCAAGGTCCTGGAGTGGCCTAGCCAGTCTCCAGATCTCAACCCTATAGAAAACCTTTGGAGGGAGTTAAAAGTCCGTGTTGCCAAGCGAAAAGCCAAAAACATCACTGCTCTAGAGGAGATCTGCATGGATGAATGGGCCAACATACCAACAACAGTGAGTGGCAACCTTGTGAAGACTTACAGAAAACGTTTGACCTCTGTCATTGCCAACAAAGGATATATTACAAAGTATTGAGATGAAATTTTGTTTCTGACCAAATACTTATTTTCCACCATAATATGCAAATAAAATGATAAAAAAACAGACAATGTGATTTTCTGGATTTTTATTTCTCAGTTTGTCTCCCATAGTTGAGGTCTACCTATGATGTAAATTACAGACGCCTCTCATCTTATTAAGTGGTGGAACTTGCACTATTGCTGAATGACTAAATACTTTTTTGCCCCACTGTACCCTAATACTGAGCCGCTGCTGCCGTATGTGTCCCTATTACTGCCCCTGATACCCCAATACTGAGCCGCTGCTGCTGTATGTGTCCCTATTACTGCACCTGATACCGCAATAATCTCCATACTGTATGATGGCCCCCTAGATAGCCTCCATATACAGTAGCATGATGCACCAAATAGTCCACAATATAGTATAATGCACTCCCCATAGGCAGACTCTATAGCATACACCAGCCACGATAGGCAGACACCCCCATATAGGCAGACCCTGTAATAAGGCAGCACCCCCATAGGCAGACCCTGTAATAAGGCAGCACCTCTATAGGCAGACCCTGTAATAAGGCAGCACCCCCATAGTCAGACCCTGTAATAAGGCAGCACCCCCATAGTCAGACCCTGTAGTAAGGCAGCCCCCATAGTCAGACCCTGTAATAAGGCAGCACCCCTATAGGCAGACCCTGTAATAAGGCAGCACCCTCATAGGCAGACCCTGTAATGAGGCAGCACCCCCATAAGCAGACCCTGTAGTAAGGCAGCACCTCTATAGGCAGACCCTGTAATAAGGCAGCACCCCCATAGTCAGACCCTGTAATAAGGCAGCCCCCATAGCCAGACCCTGTAATAAGACAGCACCCCCATAGTCAGACCCTGTAATAAGGCAGCCCCCATAGTCAGATCCTGTAATAAGGCAGCCCCCATAGTCAGACCCTGTAATAATGCAGCAGCACCCATTAAAAAAAAATAAATAAATAAATACTCACCTCTCTTTTTCCTGGTTCTTGCGCTGCTCCTGCTGATCTCCCGACAGCAGGCGCCGGGCAGTGACATCATCGCGCCCGCTGTCAGTGTTGGCGACATCAGACGACGACACTGACAGGGGGATGATGGGAGAAGGAGCGCAGTGCTCCTTCTCCCATCAATGCGATCAGCTGTATCGGCTAAATGCCAGTACAGCTGATCGTCCGATGACGGCGGGGGGCCCACTGCTGGCACCGGGCCTTCCCCCCGCCTACTCAGGGGCTGCACAGCGGCCGGGCGGCAGAGCAGGGAGATCGATTCTCCCTGCTCTGCTGCAGAAGGTAACTGTATCGGCGAGCTGCGCGCGCCGATACAGTTACGGTGGCGTAGCTCCGGGTGGGCCCCCTCAGAGCTACGGGGCCACCACCCCTTCTGCCCCCCCCCCCCCCGGTAGCTACGCTACTGAGATGACCTTCATAACAATCATCCTTGTGATAATTGAGTCATAGCAATTGTAGGTATGTACTTTATATATTGTCCTTTTGGTGGCATTCTCACACGTTATTTGTTACTAGAATGATAAAACGGTTATTTTTGGCTGCTCACCCATTTTCGATTTTTCTAATACCTGAATTTTTGTACACTTAATTGGTGTGTGCTGGTACGAGTCGAGTTCATAGTGTCACTTTTTGCACTTATCACTGAAGCAGCACGCTGTATAAGATATTTGGCTTTTTTTTTATTTTCTCTTAATTTTTTTATTTCTGTAAATATCTTAAACCCCAATTATTTCCCAATTGTCAAAAAAGTACACCACAAGAAATGCAAGATAGATACTCTCTGATAGCCAAAGTCTGCAACAGACTGCAGTATTGGTGTCAAACTACCCTAGTAAATCATATGCGCAATAACAGACATGTACATTTATATGTCCAGACTTTTTAATTTAGGCCTGTTTTTTATGCTATTTTTTTTAATACCAAAAAAGGAGGCCACAAGGAATGTTAGGTAGGCACATGTCCATATACCCAGCAACTTTCTGCAACAGACCTATTAGTGTGGGGTGTACGCATGTCAGTTTGGACTAGTAAACAAGTTTGCAAAAACACACACAAAAAAAACATCCAGGCATTTGCGGTAAGTGTGCATACCTGTTTTACTAGTCCAAATTAAACACCCATACACACCACTCAACAATACCAACAGTGGCCTGTTACACAACATATTGGGCATTTGGATGTGTACTCATCTATCTGCTAACATCCTTTTTAACAATCAAAAAAAATTCAGACATTTAGCTGTACATTTTTTTTTAAATTGAAATAATGATTGCCCCTACTCAGATTTTTTTCTTTGAAAAATAATTGTGTTGGATAGCTGCTTTCCAGTGCATTTTTAATGAAGAAAAAATGTGTAATTTTCAAGCCCAGCAGCACTATATCACTAATCAATCAATCTGCCTCTCCTCTCTTTGTTTCCCCATATCAATTGACTCTCTATTATTCTCAGACTATACCACTCATCTTCTTTAGTGCTGCAGTTGAAAAATACATAGGGGCCGATTTGTTAAAGCTTTTACACCAGTATTCTGGCATAAAAAGCTATGAAAAGTAAAATAATTTTGGTGCAATTGGAGGCTGCGCTTAGCTTATGTGTCGTTTGCCATTTTCATGCCAGTTTCACCCAGCTCTGACACAGTGGGCGGAGCTTTGGCAGGATGTGGGAGTGGCAACCACCACTCATCAAATTCTCAAGGAGAGGCAGCATTCGCTACTCCACAAATCTTATTCTAGCATGGACTGGAGTAGGATTTGTGCCAAGGTTCACTCAGAGGTGTACACCACTCATCCATTGCTCCTGATTCATGAAGACTGATGTTTGATGACGAGCGTCTGACTCACAATGCTTGTCTTTTTTAATCGAATCAATACTGTCCGGACTCTGGAGTACTTGTCCTTCGATCTAGGGCTTTCTCTTCCTATTTTTATTACTGAGCTATCTTACAAGGAACCTGTCACCCCCCAAATCGAAGGTGAGCTAAGCCCACCGGCATCAGGAGCTTATCTACAGCATTCTGTAATGCTGTAGATAAGCCCCCCGATGTATCCTGAAAGATGAGAAAAAGAGGTTAGATTATACTCACCCAGGGGCGGTCCCGGTTCTGTTCTGGTCCGATGGGCGTCACGGTCCGGGGCCTCCCATCTTCTTACGATGATGTTCTCTTCTTGTCTTCACGCTGCGGCTCCAGCGCAGGTGTACTTTGTCTACCCTGTTGAGGGCAGAGAAAAGTACTGCAGTGCGCAGGCGCCGGGAAAGGTCAGAGAGGCTCGGCGCCTGCGCACTGCAGTACTGTGCTCTGCCCTCAACAGGGCAGACACAGTACGCCTGCGCCGGAGCCGCACCGTGAAGACAAGAAGAGGACGTCATTGTAAGATGTGAGGCCCCAGACCGCGACGCCCATCGGACCGGACCATAGCCTCTTTTTCTCATCTTTCAGGATACATTGGGGGCTTATCTACAGCATTACAGAATGCTGTAGATAAGCCCCTGATGCCAGTGGGCCTAGCTCACCTTTGATTTTGGGGGTGACAGGTTCCCTTTAAATTACTCTAAAATGGCTACAAAACATATTTTACTTTTTTGCTTCTATTCTGGAAAATATAACTAACATTTGTGTCTGTACAGCAGAACTTTCATACATACCATTAGTACGTACGTACATACATCAGCATCTAATCAGTATTGAGTTAATTAAATGGGTCAAAATAAAAAAATATAGTTTTGATTTTTTTTTGTGTGTGTGTGTGTTTTGATGCCCATCTAACCTAACCGTACATATTAAAAAGTATAGTTTTACAGTTATATGGATACCAAACGTGTTGAGGTTATATTACATAGTTAATTATCATAAATATATGACGTGAGGCAGCCCTACAGTATCTTAATCTGAACCAATGCAAAAGTGACCCTCTCCTATTCACAGTATTAAGTGTCGAGATCCTGATGTTGATTCGTGGTTACTGGTTACAACATTGTTGCTCACTAGATTACTTTGATATAACCATCACACTGTGTGAAGAAGAGCTCACATATCAGGGATATACCCATGCAGGGTAAATATGGGGTTAACCAAGTTAGATCTCCATACTAAGGAATATTTGTGACATGATCTGAGCCTGGTTTGTACTTGAGCATGATGTTTCCATAGTAACCAGATCCAATCTGACTTCAAAGCACTGACGTAGATAATGATTTCTGCAATTAGAGGAAACCCATGAAAAAAGAAAACCAGAGGAAGATTATGCATGACTAAACAAAGAATAGCAGGAAAAAAATGGAGGAAGATATACGCATAAAAATAGCCAAAAGAAAAGTTATTTTGGTAGCATCCGGGTTATTTTTTCATTTTGCACGACCTGCAAATGATTTTTTCCTTTTTTAAACCCAAGATAAACAGGAATAGTCACCTGTTATGGATTCACCTGGTGTAGATAAGGATAAACAACATGGACAAAGGTAATGGTACAGCAGGCGGGATATGCCGGACAGCGTGCAGATCAGTGATGGCCAATACAGCATGATGGCAGGTAGACAAGAGTAGCAAGGACACGCCAGAAGACGCACAGCCAGAAGTGTAGACACACACAAAAATTATACATATACCATCAGTCCAGGATGTGCAGGACAAAAAATGGCTGAAAACCAAGTTGTGTGCCATTAACAGACAGAAGAGCTTTAGCAGGGTGAGGGGCGATCAGTGGTGTAAAGAGGCCCCTAAGGTAAGGGGCGATCAGAGGGTGTACCAGTGGTCCTTTGCAGTGTCTCGTCCCACCAGGTCTCAGGCGTATGACTTATTACAGTTGGTGGAAGGTGGAGCCTGAGACCTTGACCCCGGCCAAGATGGTAGAGAGGGTGGTGGTCGACCGGCTGGTGAGGGCTCTGCTGGCCGCCATGCAGCATTGGGTGGGGCAAGGGGATCCAGGCACTCTGGACTAGCTGGTTAAATGGATTGAGCGGTATACAGCCACTCAGGATGGTGTAAGGGACACTGCTCCACTTCGGCTAACATGTCGGGCCTCGCCAGCCCAGGAGCATGGGAAATGTCCACAAACCACTGTTGGGGCTCACCAGGATCGAGCCCGTGATGAAGTGGGGCTCACCAAGATCGAGCCCGTGATGAAGGGGTAACCTGAAGTGAGGGTCACAAAAGTCCCATTTCCACTAGAGCAACTCCAAGGTGTAGTCGTGCTGCAGCGATTAAGTGTTGGCGGTGCCAAGGGCCAGGACATGTGGCTGTCAACTGTCCCCTGAAATTTGCATTGCTTGCAGAACTCAAATAATGCAAAAAAAACAAGTTCATAATCATTTAGAAACAACAATACTAATGTTTTAACTCAGGAAAAGTTCAGCAATCAATATTTTGTTTAATAACCATGATTTTTAATCACAGCTTTCATGCGTCTTGCATGTTTTCCACTAGTCTTTCACACCGCTTTTGGGTGACCTTATGCCACTCCTGGTACAAAAATGTAAGCAGTTCTTCTTTGTTTGATGGCTTGTGAATATCCATCTTCCTCTTGATTACATTCCAGAGGTTTTCAATGGGGATCAGATCTGGAGATTGGACTGGCTATGAGAGGGATTTGATGTGGTGGACCTTCATCCACATCTTGATTGACCTAACTGTGTGGCGCATTGTCCTGCTGGAAAAAAACAGTCCTCAGAGTTGGGGAACATTGCCTGAGCAGAAGGAATCAACTGTTTTTCCAGGATAACCTTGTATGCGGCTTGATTCATATATCTTTCGCGAAGAACATCCTGCCCAATCACAGCTTTGTTGAAGCATCCCCAGATCATCACCGATCCTCCACGAAATTTCACAGTGGGTGCAAGACACTGTGGCTTATAAGCCTCTCCAGGTCTCCGTCTAACCATTAGATGACCAGGTGTTGAGCAAAGCTGAAAATTAGACTCATCAGAGAAGATTACCTTACTCCAGTCCTCTATGGTCCAATCTTTATGGCCTTTGGCAAACTTCAGCCTGGCTCTCCTTTGCTTCTCATTGATGAAAGGCTTTTTTCTAGCTTTACATGACTTGAGCCTCTAGGAGCCTGTTACGAACTGTTCTTGTCATGCACTTCACCCCAGCTGCCATTTTATAGGTCACTTGATGTCATCCTGCGGCTGCTGAGTGACATTTGAATAAGATGACAGTCATCCCGGTCAGTGGAGAGTAGTTTTCGCCCTCTACCAGTCTTTAGCTTTGTCATCCCCAATGTATGCTGCTTGACCTTGTTGTAATGGACTGCCGTCTTAGAAATTTTAAGGATGGAGGCAACATGACACCCACTGCGTCACTTTGGGATATTACTAGCATTTGTTTTGCCATCCAGCTTGTCCTATTGCAAGAGGATTGTGAACACCACAGCAGTGTTTTTAATACTTTCCTTCGTTAAATAAGATTTTCTTCAGGTGATCACCTAATCAGAAGCACATTAAGAAGAATGTGGTGTACTCTGGTTGGAATTCAGTTGACACTGGAATGGAATGGCTGTCAGATATATAGAGAAGCTGATTTTTATAAAACTGCAGTGGTCTCTTAATTTTTGCCAAAGCTGTAAATAAACCTCCTGGCCGCCACTATCAGACTCCCTCATTAACACAGTACAGTATGCTGCCACCAGTTCCTCGTTAGCTATAAGCCCCATCCGACAACAGGCTTATATCGGGTCGGAAACAAGCCCCAGGGTAGCATATATTAACCAACCAAGCGTGCGGACATGGAGATTCGTGAATCAAGATAAAAGAGCAGCCCAAGATTAATTTTATATTTAATCGCCGAAATGCGCACTAGAAAGATACAGGTATATATACCATGGGTACGGAAAGTATACATTCCCCTTTACATTTTTTACTCTTTGTTTCATTGCAGCCATTTGGTAAATTCAAAAAGTTCATTTTTTTCTCATTAATGTACACATGGTCATAAGTATTCAGATGTCCTTTACTCAGTATTGAGTAGAAGCACCCTTTTGAGCTACTACAGCCATGAGTCTTGGGAATGATGCAACAAGTTTTTCACACCTGGATTTGGGGGATCCTCTGCCAATCTTCCTTGCAGATCCTCTCCAGTTCCGTCAGGTTGGATGGTGAACATTAGTGGACCGCCATTTTCAGGTCTCTCCAGAGATGCTCAATTGGGTTTAGGTCAGAGCTCTGGCTGGGCCAGTCAAGAATGGTCACAGAGTTGTTCTGCAGCCACTCCTTTGTTATTTTTGTTGTGTGCTTAGGGTCATTATTTTATTGGAAGGTGAACATTCGGCCAAGCCTGAGGTCCAAAGCACTCTGGAACAGGTTTTCATCCAGGATATCTCTGTACTTGGCTGCATTAATGTTTCCTTCAATGACAACCAGTCGTCATGTCCCTGCAGCTGAAAAACACCCCCATAGTATGATGCTGCCACCATCATGTTTCACTGTTGGGATTGTATTGGGCAGGTAATGAACAGTGCCTGATTTTCTCCACACATACTGTTTAGAATTATCACCAAAAAGGTCTATCTTCATCTCATCAGACCAGAGAATCTTATTTCTCATAGTCTGGGAGTCCTTCATGTGGGTCACGTACCTGCTTCTCAGCACCTGACTGGGGGTTACGCCTGCAAGGGTTAATCTATCTCCTCACTCAGTCCAGAATTCAGCCACTGTCCTAAACTCCAATAGGAGCATAAATCACTCCCTGACACAGACCATGCATCCCGCTTCACACACGCTGCCACCACTCACCGAACACACGGGCGATGAGTTCTGGAAGTACTACTACTATACACTCACCGGCCACTTTATTAGGTACACCATGCTAGTAACGGGTTGGACCCCCTTTTGCCTTCAGAACTGCCTCAATTCTTCGTGGCATAGATTCAACAAGGTGCTGGAAGCATTCCTCAGAGATTTTGGTCCATATTGACATGATGGCATCACACAGTTGCCGCAGATTTGTCGGCTGCACATCCCAAAGATGCTCCATACAAGGCAGGATGGATCCATGCTTTCATGTTGTTTACGCCAAATTCTGACCCTACCATCCGAATGTCGCAGCAGAAATCGAGACTCATCAGACCAAGCAACGTTTTTCCAATCTTCTACTGTCCAATTTAGATGAGCTTGTACAAATTGTAGCCTCAGTTTCCTGTTCTTAGCTGAAAGGAGTGGTACCCGGTGTGGTCTTCTGCTGCTGTAGCCCATCTGCCTCAAAGTTCGACGCACTGTGCGTTCAGAGATGCTCTTAGGCCTACCTTGGTTGTAACGGGTGGCGATTTGAGTCACTGTTGCCTTTCTATCAGCTCGAACCAGTCTGCCCATTCTCCTCTGACCTCTGGCATCAACAAGGCATTTCCGCCCACAGAACTGCCGCTCACTGGATTTTTTTTCTTTTTCGGACCATTCTCTGTAAACCCTAGAGATGGTTGTGCGTGAAAATCCCAGTAGATCAGCAGTTTCTGAAATACTCAGACCAGCCCTTCTGGCACCAACAACCATGCCACGTTCAAAGGCACTCAAATCACCTTTCTTCCCCATACTGATGCTCGGTTTGAACTGCAGGAGATTGTCTTGACCATGTCTACATGCCTAAATGCACTGAGTTGCCGCCATGTGATTGGCTGATTAGAAATTAAGTGTTAACAAGAAGTTGGACAGGTGTACCTAATAAAGTGGCCGGTGAGTGTATGCCAATCACCAGGGTCACACATTCTAAGGCTATGGATTATTTTATGGCATACAAGGTTCAAACTTATTAAAGTTTTAAGCCTTAATAGAAAATGTACAGTGCTTACAATAAAAGGATTTATAAATATGGAAATAAAAAATGACATACAAATATGCAAAACAGTTATAAAAATAAAGGGAGAAAACTTACAGAAATATCTAAACTTTGCAGTCCGGCATTCTGCTCCCTGAGGGGGCAATGAATATGGAATGGCTCACATCAGCGTGGCTGCCCCTCAATCTGTGAACAGATTTCTATGCTTATCATGTCACTCTCCGCAAGGAGAAGCGATACTTTTTGGATCCCGGTCAGACGCCTCTCAATCAGCCAAACCAGATCTCCACTTTGCACTGACGAGGGGCAGTACCCCGAAACACAGTGTCTGCAAATTGAGATTCTGGTTTGGCTATTATCCTAAGTCATGTGACAAGGCTCGTTAAAGGGTCGACATTGACTGTTAGGATTGCTACTTCCAATAGGTGGCACTAGAGTTCTAGTCCTCTTCCTCTCTGAAGAGACAAATTTGCATATGTGTAAAGGACTAATTTATAGAGTCAACGAGGAGGTCAAATTTCTAGACTAGCCTCTCAGGTTAATATTCTAATCCTTGGTTTGTGACTGAATCCTGGCTATTTTACCAATAAATACATTATTTTTCTTTGAACCTATTTGTGTGACCTTTCTCATAGTAAATAGTGTTGTGCTGCAATTGGCATGTCTGTTCAAAAGAGTCAGAAGGTGTGAAATGTTTCCATTTATGTGTGTTCAGGAGATCCCCCTGGGGTGATGGGAGACCAGGAGACTGCCTGCTCAGGATAACATAGTTCATGACCTTTGTGAGAGCTGCAGTCTAAAGGTACCGTCACACTCAGCGACGCTGCAGCGATATAGACAACGAGCCGATCGCTGGAGCGTCGCTGTTTAGGTCGCTGTAGAGATGTCAAACACAGCAGCTCCAGAACGATGCAGGAGCGATCCTGTGACGTAAGGGCTACTCACTTATCGTTCTCACAGGTCGTCACAGGTCATTAGCTCCATGTAAATCATTGCTGGCATTGTTGCTTTTGCTGTCAAACACGACGATACACGCCGATATGACGACCAAATAAAGTTCTGTACTTCTAGCTCCGACCAGCGATATCACAGCAGGATCCAGATCGCTGCTGCATGTCAAACACAACGAGATCGCTATCCAGGACGCTGTCGTTCTCGCTGCAAAGTCGCTTAGTGTGAAGGTACCTTTAGTGAGAAAGCAGTAGGAGAAACACAACTACAGATAATAAACTGTAAACATAGAACAAAGTCAGAAAACAGAGGAACTGAGAAACATGGGAGGGTGCTGTGTCCCCCAATGAAGGCTCCGAGAAACAGATTTTACGGTAAGCAACCAAAAATCTTGTTTTCTCTATCGCTTCATTGGGGGACACAGGAACCATGGGACGTCCCAAAGCAGTCCCTGCGGTGGGGAAAAAAACAGACTTCCATCAGGTCGGGGGACTCACCACTGTAGCCTGCAAGATCCTTCTGCCTAGGCTGGCGTCCGCCGAACTGTAGGTATGGACCTTGTAAAATTTGACAAACGTGTGGACGGAAGACCAGGTTGCCGCTTTGCAAAGCTGTAGGGTAGAAGCCCTGTGATGCACTGCCCAGGAGGCACCGACTGCCCGAGTAGAGTGAGCCTTAATCCCAGGAGGGGGCACTCTGTTCTTGAGCCGGTAAGCCTCCAAAATTGCCGTTCTGATCCAGCGAGCAATTGTCGCCTTGGATGCCGGCAGACCTCTACGCATGCCATCTGGAATGACAAAGAGAGAGTCCGTCTTCCGAAAAGGAAGCCATTGTAGCCAGATAGATCCTCACTGCCCTGACCAGATCGAGCTTGTTCAAGGAATGCTCTAGAGGATGAGTCGGAGCAGGACAAAAAGAAGGTAGCACGATGTCTTCATTGAGGTGGAAAGAGGATGCCACCTTAGGGAGAAAGGAAGGTGGAGGCCGCAAGACCACTTTATTCTGGTGAATAACCAAGAAAGGGGGTCGACAAGAAAGGGCCGCCAACTCTGAGACGCGGCGGATGGAGGTGATGACCACAAGAAAGGCCACCTTCCAAGAAAGGAGTGATAGGGAGATCTAACTGAGAGGCTCAAAGGGGGAACCCTTCAGGATCTCCAGGACAAGATTGAGATCCCATGGATCCACGGGAGCCCGGTACGGAGGAGCCGTATGTGCTACTCCTTGAAGGAAGGTCTTAACCTGCGGTCGATCTGACCATTTTTTCTGGGAAAGGATGGAAAGCGCTGAAACCTGACCCTTTAAGGCTACTTTCACACTTCTGTCGGTACGGGGCCGTCGCAAACCGTCGGCCCGACGTACCGACGGACAGTGTGCTAAATGTAGCACAACGTGGGCAGCGGATGCAGTCTTACGACGCATCCGCTGCCCAGTGTGATGAGCGGGGAGAAGGTGGGGGAGGGGAGCGCATTCGCGGTCGGAAAAAGCGGAACCGATGGACAAAAAACGTTACATTGAACTTTTTTTGTGCGTCACGGCCGCCAAAACACGATGCATCCGTCGCACGACGGATGCGACGTGTGGCCATACGTCGCAATGCATCGCAAATGCAAGTCTATGGAGAAAAAACGCATCCTGCGGGCACCTTTGCAGGATGCGTTTTTTCTCCAAAAATGACGCATTGCGACGTACGCCATAAGACGGAAGTGTGAAAGTAGCCTAAGGAGCTAAGGGCAAGCCCCGCATCCAGTCCAGCCTGGAGAAAAGCCAAAATCGAAGGAAGGGAAAAGGACACCGGCGAGATGCTATTGGACTCGCACCAGAGGAAATAGGCCCTCCAGGTCCGATAGTAGATCCTGAGGACGATTGCTTCCTGGCCTGAATCATAGTGCGAACTGTTATGACCCCAATGGCGAGGGTCTCAGAGGAACGTGGAAGTCTGCAGAATACAAAAAACCAGCTCATAGGGCAGTGGTAACTGGGTTGACCATATATCTACTCCTAACGCCAACACTAGAAGTAGCCGGGGATCATTCCTACGATGATTCTAGATGACACGCTCCAGCCGGAGAATCTAACTACCCCTAGTAGAGGAAAAACAAAGACCTTTCTTGCCTCCAGAGAAGGGGACCCCAAAGCTGTATAGAAGCCCCCCACAAATAATAACGGTGAGGTAAGAGGAAATGACAAACACAGAAATGAACCAGGTTTAGCACAGAGAGGCCCGCTTACTGATAGCAGAATAAAGAAAGGTAACTTATATGGTCAACAAAAACCCTATCAAAATCCACACTGGAAATTCAAGAACCCCCGAACCGTCTAACGGTCCGGGGGGAGAACACCAGCCCCCCTAGAGCTTCCAGCAAAGATCAGGATATAGATTTGGAACAAGCTGGACAAAAATGCAAAACCAAAACAAATAGCAAAAAGCAAAAAGGCAGACTTAGCTGATATAACTGGAACCAGGATCAGTAGACAAGAGCACAGCAGACTAGCTCTGATAACTACGTTGCCAGGCATTGAACTGAAGGTCCAGGGAGCTTATATAGCTACACCCCTAACTAACGACCCAGGTGCGGATAACAGGAATGACAGAAAAACCAGAGTCAAAAAACTAGTAACCACTAGAGGGAGCAAAAAGCGAATTCACAACAGTACCCCCCCCTTAGTGAGGGGTCACCGAACCCTCACCACGACCACCAGGGTGATCAGGATGAGCGGCATGAAAGGCACGAACTAAATCGGCCGCATGAACATCAGAGGCGACCACCCAGGAATTATCCTCCTGACCATAGCCCTTCCACTTGACCAGGTACTGAAGCCTCCGCCTGGAGAGGCGAGAATCCAAGATCTTCTCCACCACGTACTCCAACTCGCCCTCAACCAACACAGGAGCAGGAGGCTCAGCAGAAGGAACTACAGGCACAATGTACCGCCGCAACAAGGACCTATGAAATACATTGTGAATAGCAAACGACACAGGAAGATCCAGACGAAAAGATACAGGATTAAGGATTTCCAATATCTTGTAAGGCCCAATAAAACGAGGTTTAAATTTGGGAGAGGAGACCTTCATAGGAACAAAGCGGGAAGAAAGCCATACCAAATCCCCAACGCGTAGTCGGGGACCCACACCGCGGCGGCGGTTGGCAAAGCGCTGAGCCCTCTCCTGTGACAACTTCAAGTTGTCCACCACATGATTCCAGATCCGCTGCAACCTATCCACCACAGAATTCACCCCAGGACAGTCAGAAGGCTCCACATGACCTGAAGAAAAGCGAGGATGGAAACCAGAGTTGCAGAAAAAAGGCGAAACCAAGGTGGCGGAACTAGCCCGATTATTAAGGGCAAACTCAGCCAACGGCAAGAATGTCACCCAATCGTCCTGATCAGCAGAGACAAAACACCTCAAATAAGCCTCCAAGGTCTGATTGGTTCGCTCCGTCTGTCCATTAGTCTGAGGATGGAAAGCAGACGAAAACGACAAATCAATGCCCATCCTACTACAAAAGGATCGCCAGAACCTGGAAACGAACTGGGATCCTCTGTCTGACACAATATTCTCAGGGATGCCGTGCAAACGAACCACGTTCTGGAAAAACACAGGAACCAGATCGGAAGAGGAAGGCAGCTTAGGCAAAGGAACCAAATGGACCATCTTGGAGAAGCGATCACATATCACCCAGATAACGGACATGCCCTGAGATAGCGGAAGATCAGAAATGAAATCCATGGAGATATGTGTCCAAGGTCTCTTCGGGACAGGCAAGGGCAAGAGCAAACCGCTGGCACGAGAACAGCAAGGCTTAGCTCGAGCACAAGTCCCACAGGACTGCACAAATGACCGCACATCCCTTGACAAAGAAGGCCACCAAAAGGACCTGGCCACCAGATCTCTGGTGCCAAAAATTCCCGGGTGACCTGCCAACACCGAGGAATGAACCTCGGAAATGACTCTGCTGGTCCACTTATCCGGGACAAACAGTCTGTCAGGTGGACAAGACTCAGGCCTATCCGCCTGAAATCTCTGCAACACACGTCGCAGATCCGGAGAAATAGCTGACAAGATAACTCCATCTTTAAGAATACCAACAGGATCAGCGACTTCAGGAGCATCAGGCACAAAGCTCCTAGAAAGAGCATCGGCCTTCACATTCTTTGAACCTGGTAAATACGAGACAACAAAATCAAAGCGGGAGAAAAACAATGACCAGCGGGCCTGTCTCGGATTAAGGCGTTTAGCAGACTCGAGATACATCAGATTTTTGTGATCAGTCAAGACCACCACACGATGCTTAGCACCCTCGAGCCAATGACGCCACTCCTCAAATGCCCATTTCATGGCCAACAACTCCCGATTGCCCACATCATAATTTCGCTCGGCAGGCGAAAACTTCCTAGAGAAAAAGGCACAAGGTTTCATAACAGAGCAACCAGGGCCTCTCTGCGACAAAACGGCCCCCGCTCCAATCTCTGAAGCATCCACCTCAACCTGAAAGGGAAGTGAGACATCGGGCTGGCACAAAACAGGCGCCGAAGTAAACCGGCGTTTCAACTCCTGGAAAGCCTCCACGGCAGCAGGAGCCCAGTTGGCTACATCGGAGCCCTTCTTGGTCATATCCGTCAAAGGTTTCACAATGCTAGAAAAATTAGCGATAAAACGACGGTAGAAGTTAGCGAAACCCAAGAATTTCTGAAGACTCTTAACTGACGAGGGCTGAGTCCAATCAAGAATAGCTCGGACCTTGACTGGATCCATCTCCACAGCAGAAGGGGAAAAAATGAACCCCAAAAAGGGAACCTTCTGTACACCAAAGAGACACTTTGAGCCCTTGACAAACAAAGAATTTTCACGCAAAATTTTAAAGACCAACCTGACCTGCTCCACATGTGAATCCCAATTATCAGAAAAAACCAAAATATCATCCAGATAAACAATCAAAAATTTATCCAGATACTTCCGGAAGATGTCATGCATAAAGGACTGAAAAACTGAAGGCGCATTGGAGAGCCCAAAAGGCATCACCAAGTACTCAAAATGACCTTCGGGCGTATTGAATGCGGTTTTCCATTCATCACCTTGCTTAATGCGCACAAGGTTGTACGCACCACGAAGGTCTATCTTGGTGAACCACTTGGCACCCTTAATCCGGGCAAACAAGTCAGACAATAGCGGTAAAGGATACTGAAATTTGACAGTGATCTTATTTAAAAGCCGATAATCAATACAAGGCCTCAAAGATCCGTCCTTTTTTGCCACAAAAAAGAATCCCGCACCAAGAGGGGAAGAAGACGGACGAATATGTCCTTTCTCCAGAGACTCCTTGATATATGAACGCATAGCGGTATGTTCGGGTACCGACAGATTAAACAGTCTTCCCTTAGGAAATTTACTGCCAGGGATCAAATCAATAGCACAGTCACAGTCCCTATGAGGAGGCAGAGCACTGGACTCAGACTCACTGAAGACATCCTGATAATCAGACAAATACTCCGGAACTTCCGAAGGCGTAGAAGAAGCAATAGACACAGGCAGGGAATCCCCATGAATACCACGACAGCCCCAACTTGAGACTGACATAGCCTTCCAGTCCAGGACTGGATTATGGGTCTGTAACCATGGCAGCCCTAAAACAACCAAATCATGCATTTTATGTAAAACCAGGAAACGTATCACCTCGCGGTGTTCAGGAGTCATGCACATGGTAACCTGTGTCCAATACTGCGGTTTATTTGCTGCCAATGGCGTAGCATCGATACCCCTAAGAGGAATAGGATTTACTAATGGTTCAAGAGTAAAACCACAGCGCTTAGCAAATGACAGATCCATAAGACTCAGGGCAGCACCTGAATCAACAAACGCCATGACAGGATAAGACGACAGTGAGCAAATCAAAGTTACAGACAGAATAAATTTAGGTTGCAAATTACCAACGGTGACAGGACTAACAACCTTAGCTATACATTTAGAGCATGCTGAGATAACATGTGTAGAATCACCACAGTAGTAGCACAAGCCATTCCGGCGTCTATGAATTTTCCGCTCATTTCTAGTCAGGATTCTATCACATTGCATTAAATCAGGTGTCTGTTCAGACAACACCATGAGGGAATTTGCGGTTTTTCTATCACATTGCACCGAATTAGGTGTCTGTTCAGACAACACCATGAGGGAATTTGCGGTTTTGCGCTCCCGCAACCGCCGGTCAATTTGAATAGCCAGTGCCATAGTATCATTCA
This sequence comes from Ranitomeya variabilis, assembly GCF_051348905.1. NCBI lineage: Eukaryota > Metazoa > Chordata > Amphibia > Anura > Dendrobatidae > Ranitomeya > Ranitomeya variabilis. The sequence goes on from NC_135233.1 coordinate 641,466,553, forward strand.
GACCTGTGGGAATGGGAAAACCCACCATAACATTCTTAATGGCTTCAGAAAGGCCATTTCTAAAATTAGCGGCCAGTGCACACTCGTTCCAATGTGTCAGTACGGACCATTTCCGAAATTTTTGGCAATACACTTCAGCCTCGTCCTGCCCCTGAGACATAGCCAGCAAGGCCTTTTCTGCCTGAATCTCAAGATTGGGTTCCTCATAAAGTAAACCGAGCGCCAGAAAAAACGCATCAATATCAGCCAATGCCAGATCTCCTGGCGCCAGCGAAAAAGCCCAATCCTGAGGGTCGCCCCGTAAGAACGAAATAATAATTTTTACTTGCTGAGCAGAGTCTCCAGATGAACAGGGTCTCAGGGACAAAAACAATTTACAATTATTCCTGAAATTCCCAAACTTAAACCTGTCTCCGGAAAACAGTTCAGGAATCGGTATTTTAGGTTCTGACCTAGGATTTCTGATAACATAGTCTTGTATGCCCTGCACACGAGTAGCCAGCTGGTCCACACTTGTAATTAAGGTCTGGACATTCATGTCTGCAGCAAGCATAGCCACTCTGAGGTAAAGGGGAAGAAGGAAAAAAAAAAAAAAAAAACTCAGAATCTTCTTTCTTATAATCCCTCTTCTGCAATGCATTTAAACATTTAATACTGGCCTGGCAAACTGTTATGACCCCAATGGCGAGGGTCTCAGAGGAACGTGGAAGTCTGCAGAATACAAAAATCCAGCTCATAGGGCAGTGGTAACTGGGTTGACCATATATCTACTCCTAACGCCAACACTAGAAGTAGCCGGGGATCATTCCTACATTGATTCTAGATGACACGCGCCAGCCGGAGAATCTAGCTACCCCTAGTAGAGGAAAACAAAGACCTTTCTTGCCTCCAGAGAAGGGGACCCCAAAGCTGGATAGAAGCCCCCCACAAATAATAACGGTGAGGTAAGAGGAAATGACAAACACAGAAATGAACCAGGTTTAGCACAGAGAGGCCCGCTTACTGATAGCAGAATAACGAAAGGTTACTTATATGGTCAACAAAAACCCTATCAAAATCCACACTGGAAATTCAAGAACCCCCGAACCGTCTAACGGTCCGGGGGGAGAACACCAGCCCCCTAGAGCTTCCAGCAAAGGTCAGGATACAGATTTGGAACAAGCTGGACAAAAATACAAAACCAAAACAAATAGCAAAAAGCAAAAGGCAGACTTAGCTGATATAACTGGAACCAGGATCAGTAGACAAGAGCACAGCAGACTAGCTCTGATAACTACGTTGCCAGGCATTGAACTGAAGGTCCAGGGAGCTAATATAGCAACACCCCTAACTAACGACCCAGGTGCGGATAAAAGGAATGACAGAAAAACCAGAGTCAAAAAACTAGTAACCACTAGAGGGAGCAAAAAGCAAATTCACAACACTTCGCAGCGTCTGGCTCAGTCTGATACTGTGTGGATGGTTACTGCTGCCTTTCCAGGCTCAGCCATTGTAGCCAGTACTGGTCAGCTGCGAGCAGACGTCTCTGGGACGAAGTCCTGCTTTTCCCCTTCTGAGCATGCTCAAGGTAAGACCTCTCATTGGAGGTTAGGGGTCACATGCTCAGGTACTGCAGCATCTCCCATTGGTCCTCTAGGAAGGTCCTGAAGTTGCTCAGGTACTGTGGCAGCTCCTATTGGTCCTCTAGGAAGGTCCTGAAGTTGCTGCAGCTAAAAAAGGTTTGCATGGCCACACGGCCATGCGCTAGCATCAACTTATGTCCTGAGCTTTTGTTATTCAGTGGTCTTGTCTGCTTGTGGTCAGGGTCCGGCTGAAATAAGCCACAAGAATACCAGCACCTCCGGTGAGGAGTTTTGTATGGTGAATTCAGGGCTGGCGTAAAGCCTTTAGAATTCCGGCTCCACCGGAGAGGTGTTTGTGTACTTGCTACTCCCTGACCACTGATTGCTTTTGCTCTGTTAGGCAGCTGTGTTCACCTGTGATGCTAACAGGGCAGCCCTAACATAATCCTAGCCCCAGGGTCTGGCTAGCAATGGCGGACATCCAGCAGCTGGAGGGCAGGTTGGCAGCTCTCGAGCGCACAACCTCAGCTGTGGATGTTACCGCAGTAGCTGTTCAGGCTGCTAGCGTGGCTGCAGCAACTTTGTCCACTGCCACCCCTGCTCCGACTCTCTCGCCTCCCGCTGCCAGAAAAAAATTCTGGTGATGGCAAATCTTGTAGGGGTTTCGTGAGCCAGTGCTCTATACACCTCGAGCTCCTGGCTGCACATTTCCCTACAGAGCGGGCAAAAAGGTGGGATCCATTATGTCTCTCCTATCGGGCAGGGCGTTGGAGTGGGCTACGCTGCTGTGGGAGTGTGGCGATCATGTGGTGCAGAGTGCTCCACTGTTCCTGAGCACTCTGAAACAGGTCTTCTTAGGACCTCGAGTCACCCATGATACAGCGCTCCAACTGTTGGCATTGACTCAAGGCTCGTCCTTGGTCAGCCATTTTGCCGTCTACTTCCGCACCTTAGCATCTGAGCTGGAGTGGTCGGATAAAGCCCTCATTTCTATATTTTAGAGGGGGCTGGCTGACCATGTTAAGGATGCTCTGGCCACTAGGGAGATTCCCGCCACACTGGAGGAGCTAATAGCTGTGTCTACTCGTATTGACCTCCATTTTAACGAGCGGAGGTTAGAGCGAGCCCAGTGTAGGCAGAGGTTTCGGCTGGCTCCCAGCTTCGCCAAACCTTTGGAATCTCCAGTCCAGGCGCCCGAGTCTGAGTCACATGAGGCCTTGGAGGTGTCACGAGCGGGATCTAAGTCCCGGACCGCTCGTGCACTTAGGGTCTGTCATGTTTGCCGGCAGTCAGGACATCTTGCCACCAGATCTCCACAGCGGTCGGGGAAACGTCAGCGTCTAGTGGCAGTAGGTGGAGGTACACTAGACACGGCGATGTTTGCCTCCAAATAGACCTTTAAGGGGACAATTACCATTGGCCCATCCACTCATTCGGTAGAGCTTTGCGTGGATTCCGGGGCGGAGGGCAATTTTATGTCTTCTGCCTTCGCCCAACGACACGCAATACCTCTGGTGCTGCTCGCCCAACCAGTGACCGTACGAGTGGTGAATGGGTCGACACTGCCCTCAAAGATTACACACCAGACCATTCCATTTACTCTATCCATGTCGCCATCTCATCAGGAGATAATATCTCAGCTCATCATTCCTGAGGGAATTGATGAAGTCCTGTTAGGGATACCTTGGCTACGGTACCTCTCTCCTCATATTGAGAGGTCCACAGGCAGGATTTTGGGATGGAGTGAATCTTGTGGGGGTAGATGTCAGAGGGAATGCATTCAGGTTGCTACTACTGAGGTACCCACAGATCTCTCCTCTCTCCCCAAGCGATATTGGCTATGCGGACGTGTTCTCCAAAAGGGCTGTGGAGACCCTTCCGCTTCACTGCCCCTATGACTGTCCTATTGACCTCTTGCCTGGTGCTGAGCCTCCCTGGGGTCGAGTCTACCCATTGTCTCTCCCAGAGACAGAGGCGATGTCTCAGTACATCCAGGAGAATCTGGCAAGGGGATTCATTATGAAGTCAGTGTCACCTGCAGGGGCTGGGTTCTTCTTCGTGCAAAAGAACGGAGAATTACGTCCATACATAGATTACAGTGGTCTTAACGCCATCAACGTTAAGAACAAGTACCCATTGCCCCTGATATCTGAGCTTTTTGATAGGCTTCGGGGAGCAAGGGTGTTTACTAAACTAGATCTGCGGGGTGCTTACAACCTGATTCGCATCTGTGACGGGGACGAATGGAAGACGGCTTTTAACACCAGGGATGGGCACTATGAATATCTGGTGATGCCCTTCGGGCTCTGTAATGCCCCAGCCGTTTTCCAAGACTTTGTGAACAATATCTTCTGGGATATGCTCTCCACCTCGGTTGTAGTCTACCTGGATTATATTCTCATCTACTCTCCAGATATAGACTCCCACCGGAGAGATGTTTGCAAAGTCTTCGACCTCCTACGGCAAATTCCCTCTATGCCAAGTTGGAGAAGTGTGTGTTTGAGCGGGAGTCTTTGCCTTTCCTGGGCTATATCATCTCGGCCCAAGGATTGGCTATGGATCCCGCCAAGCTACAGGCGGTGATGGACTGGCAGGAACCCCATTCTCTCAAAGCGGTGCAGTGCTTTATGGGGTTTATTAATTACTATCGCCAGTTCATCCCCACTTCTCAACTTTGCTAGCTCCTTTGGTTGCCCTCACCAAAAAGGGAGCAAATCCCAAATTGTGGTCGGAGGAGGTTTCCAAGACCTTCCTCTCTATTAAGTCCCACTTTGCTAGCGTTCCCATTCTACATCGCCCCGATGTAGATAAACCTTTGCTAATGGAGGTGGATGCCTCATCTGCCGGTGCTGGAGCTGTCCTATTCCAAAAGGATGCTCAAGGTCGGAAGTATCCTTGCTTCTTTTTCTCTAAGACCTTCACACCAGCGGAGAGGAATTATTCCATCGGGAACAGGGAGTTGCTAGCTATGAAGTTGACCTTCTCAGAGTGGAGACACCTCCTGGAGGGGGCTCGCTTTCCCTTCCAAGTTTTCACCGACCACAAGAACTTGGTCTATATTCAGACTGCCCAGCGGCTAAATTCTCGCCAGGCCAGATGGTCCCTGTTTTTCTCCTGGTTCCATTTCACCGTCCATTTTCTCTTCGGGGAGAACAACATTCGTGCCAACACTCTCTCCCACTCCGTAGTGTCATCAGCGGAGGAGGAGGAACCTCGGCTTATTGTCCCTTCTGAGAGCCTGAGGACCATGGCTCCAGTTTCGCTAGAGTCTGTGTCCCTGGGCAAGACCTTCGTGCCATCAAATTTGCGACCGGAGGTTCTCTCTTGGGCTTACTCGTCCAGGGTGGGTGGACACTTTGGGACCAAAAGGACATGTGAGCTTCTGGCAAGGACGTACTGGTGGCCGCATATGGCCCGTGACGTCAGAGACTATATTCGGGCGTGTGTCTCTTGCTCCAAAAATAAGTCTTCTCGACAACGGCCAGCTGGGTTACTTTATCCCCGGGGTCCCCAGTTTGCATCTCGGTTCTGGAGAGAGCTTTGTCATCTACTCAGTAGAGCTGAATCTCTCTTCAGCATACCATCCCGAGACGAATGGGTTGGTAGAGAGGGCCAACCAGACCTTGGTCACATATCTGCGACATTTTGTTTCAGCCAGGCAGGATGACTGGGCATCCTTGCTACCATGGGCAGAGTTTGCGCTGAACAACACCATAGCCGACTCCACTGGGCAGACCCCATTCCTTCTCAACTACAGTCAGCATCTGCGGGTTCCTGTGCCTATGCCAGTGTCTTCCACCGACTCCAGGGTAGTAGTCTTAGGCAAAATGAAGACCGCGCTCACGGGATATATTTAAAATGGTTTATTTTAGCCTACGCGTTTCAAGAGCGTTCCTGCTCTCTTCCTCAGGGCATGTAATACATAACACAATATGGAGTATATTTATAGAAAAGACAGGAAGGGGAGGGGCGACAATGCCCCTATATTATAGTACTTGAACTAGTTAAAAACATATATATATGGTAATACAAAGGCAATACACATTAATATCAATAACCTAAAACGAAAATTTATTAAAAAGACAAATAGAAACATGAAAAGATGAAAAAAATGATTAAAATAAATAAAAAATAAACTGGGAGCTGAGTATAAAAAGGCAGGGATCTCAGGTAGCACAACAAGTATTCAAACCGGGGACCCTTGTATGGTAATTCTATTATTTAAGCTCCTCAAGTCATTGTGCTACCGGTTCCTGATAGGTTAGAGGATGTCTGCTATTACATTTAGCCCTTCAGGTTCAAGGGAATTCAAGGTGTATATCCAATAAATTTCTTTCCTATTAAGTGACTGTGTACGATTAGAAACATGTGCAGGAACGTGATCAATGGGGTGAACACGAAATAATAAAGGATTACAATTATGTGCGATATTGAAATGTCTAGAAAGACCATGTTTTAGATAACCTGTTTTAATATTGTGTCGGTGTGAGTTCATGCGGAGGTGGAGTGGTTGTGTAGTCCTACCAACATATATCTTGTTGCAAGGACAAGTGATAATGTAAATAACAAAGGAAGTGGTGCAGGTGAAGACATGACTGATTGGAAAAGAATAAGGAAAGGAAGGATGTTTGAATCCTGTACTGGTATGGGCTATAATACCACAACATAGACATTTTTTGTGAAAACATTTAAAAATCCCTGGTTTTTGTGCAACAAATGATTTTTTTCTTTCATCAAGAAGTCTGCTGGGAGCCAATTTGTTTTTCAGGCTTGGTGCTCTCCTAAAAATAATTTTAGGATGTTGTGGCACCAGTTTACCAAGTATTTTATCCTCTCTTATTATATGCCATAATTCATTAATAGATTTTTTAATAAATTTGTGGTCAGTACTGAATGTGGTTAAAAAACTACAGGTGTATTCATCTAAATTAGCTGCAGTGTCACCTTTTTCTTTTTTTAATAACATTTCTTGATTAAAATTCTTAAAAACGTGTTCGATTGCTCTGTTTACCAACTCCCTGGGGTATTTTTGTGCTAAAAACTTATTTTTTAAAACCTCCGATTGATCCTTAAAATCACTATCAGAAGAACAATTTCTCCTAATACGCATGAACTGGCTTTTTGGAATATTACAAAGCCATTTATCAAGATGGTTGCTATTATAATGAACATAGCTATTACTATCTACTTTTTTAAAAAAGTTCTTTGTATGAATTTCACCATCCACAATAAAGAATATCACATCTAGATAATTGATAGCAGTTTTATTAAAAACGGAAGTAAAATCGAGACCCCAGGGGTTGTTTTTCAGCTCTGATATTAAAAATTCAGGAGGTTTAAAAGTTGTATCCCAAATAAAAACAAGGTCATCAATATAACGTCCATAAAAAACCATACAATCAGTAAAAGCACTATTATAAATAAAGGAATTCTCAAAATGACCCATAAATAAATTAGCATAAGTTGGTGCTACCCGAGATCCCATTGCTGCACCACGTGTCTGGTGGTACAGTTCACCCAAGAAAGTAAAATAATTATTTTTTAAAATAAAACTCATTCCCGACATTAAAAATTGTTTTTGTTTGTCCGATAATCTCGGATCTGTATCCATAAATAATTTCATACTTTCAAGTCCAATTTCGTGTTTGATATTTGTATATAATGAGCAAACATCAACTGTAACAAATACATAACTATCTTTCCATTTAATATTTCTGATACGTCTGATCACATGTGCAGAATCCTTAATATAGCTTCTCAATTGGGTAACATGTACCTGCATAATACAGTATTATGCAGGTACATGTTACCCAATTGAGAAACTATATTAAGGATTCTGCACATGTGATCAGACGTATCAGAAATATTAAATGGAAAGATAGTTATGTATTTGTTACAGTTGATGTTTGCTCATTATATACAAATATCAAACACGAAATTGGACTTGAAAGTATGAAATTATTTATGGATACAGATCCGAGATTATCGGACAAACAAAAACAATTTTTAACCCCTTCACCCCAAAGCCTGTTTTCACCTAAGTGACACGGCCAATTTTTACAATTCTGACCACTGTCACTTTATGAGGTCATAACTCTGAAACGCTTCAACGGATCCTGGTGATTCTGAGATTGTTTTCTCGTGACATATTGTACTTTATGATAGTGGTAAAACTTCTTCGATATGACTTGCATTTATTTGTGAAAAAAACAGAAATTTGTCGAAAATTATGAAAATTTAGCAATTTTCAAATTTTTCGTTTTTATGCCCTTAAATTAGAGAGTTATATCACATAATATAGTTAATAAACAACATTTCCCACATGTCTGCTTTACATCAGCACAATTTTGGAAACATAATTTTTTTTTGTTAGGGAGTTATAAGGGTTAAAAGTTGACCAGCTATTTCTCATTTTTGCAACAAAATTTGCAAAACCATTTTTTTTACGGACCACCTCACACTTGAAGTGACTTTGAGGGGTCTATATGACAGAAAATGTCCAAAAGTGACACCATTCTAAAAACTGCACCCCTCAAGGTACTCTAAACCACATTCAAAAAGTTTATTAACCCTTCAGGTGCTTCACAGGAATTTTTGGAATGTTTAAAAAAAATTGAACATTTAACTTTTTTTTCACAAAATTTTTACTTCAGATCCAATTTGTTTTATTTTACCAAGGGTAACAGGAGAAATTGGACCAAAAAAGTTGTTGTACAATTTGTCCTGAGTACGCCGATACCCCACATGTTGGGGTAAACCATTGATTGGGCACATGGCAGAGCTCGGAAGGGAAGGAGCGCCATTTGACTTTTCAATGCAAAATTGGCTGGAATTGAGATCGGAACCCATGTTGTGTTTGGAGAGCCCCTGACGTGCCTAAACAGTGGAAACCCCCACAAGTGACACCATTTTGGAAAGTAGACCCTCTAAGGAACTAATCTAGATGTGTGGTGAGCACTTTGAACCTCCAAGTGCTTCACAGAAGTTTATAATGTAGAGCCGTAAAAAAAAATTAATATTAATTTTCACAAAAAATGATATTTTGCCCAAAATTTTTTATTTTCCCAAGGGTAGCAGGATAAATTGGACCCCAAAAGTTGTTGTGCAATTTGTCCTGAGTACGCTGATACTTCATATATGGGGATAAACCACTGTTTGGGCGCATGGCAGAGCTCGGAAGGGAAGGAGCGCCATTTGACTTTTCAATGCAAAATTGGCTGGAATTGAGATCGGAACCCATGTCATGTTTGGAGAGCCCCTGACGTGCCTAAACAGTGGAAACCCCCACAAGTGACACCATTTTGGAAAGAAGACCCCCTAAGGAACTTATTTAGATGTGTGGTGAGCACTTTTAACCCCCAGTTGTTTCACTAAAGTTTAGAATGTAGCGCTGTGAAAATCAAAAAATCATTTTTTCTTTCCACAAAATGATGTTTTAGCCCGCAATTTTTTTTCCCCCAAGGGTAACAGGAGAAATTGGACCACAAAAGTTATTGTCCAATTTGTCCTGAGTACGCTGATACCCCATACATTGGGGGGAACCACTGTTTGGGCGCACGGCAGAGCTCGGAAGGGAAGGAGCGCCGTTTGAAATGCAGACTTAGATGGATTGGTCTGCAGGTGTCATGTTGCATTTGCAGAGCCCCTGATGTACCTAAACAGTAGAAACCCCCCACAAGTGACCCCATATTGGAAACTAGACCCCCCACGGAACTTATCTAGATGTGTTGTGAGAACTTTGAACCAACAAGTGTTTCACTACAGTTTATCACGCAGAGCCGTGAAAATAAAAAATATTTTTTTTTACACAAAAATTATATTTTAGCCCCCACATTTTTATTTTCCCAAGGGTAACAGGAGAAATTGGACAACAAAAGTTGTTGTGCAATTTGTCCTGAGTACGCTGATACCCCATATATGGGGGGGAACCACTGTTTGGGCGCACGGCAGAGCTTGGAAGGGAAGGAGCGCCGTTTGAAATGCAGACTTAGATGGATTGGTCTGCAGGTGTCATGTTGCATTTGCAGAGCCCCTGATGTACCTAAACAGTAAAAACCCCCCACAAGTGACCCCATATTGGAAACTAGACCCCCCACGGAACTTATCTAGATGTGTTGTGAGAACTTTGAACCCCCAAGTGCTTCACTACAGTTTATAACGCAGAGCCGCGAAAATAAAAAATATATTTTTTTCCACGAAAATTATATTTTAGCCCCCATGTTTTTATTTTCCCAAGGGTAAGGCTGGTTTCACACTTGCGTTTTTATCTGCATGCGTTTTTTAAAAAAACGCATGTGTGAAAAAACGCATGTAATCGCGGTAAAACACATGCGTTTTTTTTAGACGCATGCGTTTTTATAGAAAAACACAAGAAAACAAGAAAAAACCAAAAAACCCTAACCCTACCCCTAACCCTACCCCTACCCCTAACCTGAAATACGTGGCACTGAAATACGTGGCACTGAAATACGTTTATATACGTATATACGTATATACGTATATAAGTGCCACGATATTTCAGTGGCCACGTATATAAGTGCCACGTATATAAGTGCCACGTATATAAGTGCCACGTATTTCATGTACATGCCACGATATTTAAGTGCCACGTATATAAGTGCCACGTATTTAAGTGCCACGTATTTAAGTGCCACGTATTTCACGTGAATGCCACGATATTTCAGTGCCACGTATTTCACTGAAATACCGTGGCACTTAAATACGTGGCACTGAAATATCGTGGCACTGAAATACGTGGCACTGAAATACGTGGCACTGAAATACGTGGCACTGAAATACGTGGCACTATGACTGTCAGAAAATGTTCATTAAACGGTTAGGGATGAGTTTAGGGGTAGGGTTAGGGTTAGGGTTTGGATCCCTTTATCACCTTGATGGTGGTGGGTGACTTTTCAGTGTGTGTTCTGTTTTTTTTCTATAAAAACACATGCGTTTTTAACGCAAACAAATGCGTTGAGATCGGACGCCATGTCGCGTTTGGAGAGCCCCTGATGTGCCTAAACAGTGAAAACTCCCCAATTATAACTGAAACCCTAACCCCAACCCTAACCCTAGTCCTAACCCTAGCGCTACTTTCACACTAGCGTTTTTTTGCATACGTCGCAATGCGTCGTTTTGGCGAAAAAACGCATCCTGCAAAGTCATCTGCAGGATGCGTTTTTTCCCCATAGACTAACATTAGCGACGTATTGACACACGTTGCAAGCGTCGTGCGACGGTTGCGTCATGTTGTGGCGGACCGCCGGCAGCAAAAAACTTTACATGTAACTTTTTTTGTGCTGACGGTCCACCATTTCCGACCGCGCATGCGCGGCTGGAACTCCGCCCCCACCTCCCCGCACCTCACAATGGGGCAGCGGATGCGTGGAAAAACAGCATCCGCTGCCCCCGTTGTGCGGCGCTTGCACAGTATGCGTCGGTATGTCGGGCCGACGCAGCGCGACGGCCCCGTACCGACGCTAGTGTGAAAGTAGCCTAACGGGAAAATGGAAATAAATATATTTTTTAAAATTTTATTATTTTTCCTAACTAAGGGGGTGATGAAGGGGGATTTGATGTACTTATATAGCGTTTTTTGGGCGGATTTTTATGGTTGGCAGCCGTCACACACTAAAAGACGCTTTTTATTGCAAACAATAGTTTTTGCATCACCACATTTTGAGAGCTATAATTTTTCCATATTTTGGTCCACAGAGTCATGTGAGATCTTGTTTTTTGCAGGACGAGTTGACGTTTTTACTGGTACCATTTTCGGGTACATGACATTTTTTGATCGCTTTTTATTCCGATTTTTGGGAGGCGGAATGAACAAAAACCAGCAATTCCTGAAATTCTTTTAGGGGGTGCGTTTATACCGTTCCGCGTTTGGTAAAAAGGATAAAGCAGTTTTATTCTTCGGGTCAGTACGATTACAGCGATAACTCATTTATATAATTTTTTTATGTTTTGGCGCTTTTACACAATAAAAACTATTTTATATAAAAAATAATTGTTTTTGCATCGCTTTATTCTGAGAGCTATAACTTTTTTATTTTTCTGCTGATGATGCTGTATGGCGGCTTTTTTTTTGCGGGACAAGATGACGTTTTCAGCGGTACCATGGTTATTTATATCCGTCTTTTTGATCGCGTGTTATTCCACTTTTTGTTTGGCGGTATGAGAATAAAGCGTTGTTTTTTGCCTCGTTTTTTTTTTTTTTTTTTTACGGTGTTCACTGAAGGGGTTAACTAGTGATATAGTTTTATAGGTGGGGTTGTTACGGACGCGGCGATACTAAATATGTGTACTTTTATTGTGTGGTGTTTTTTTTATTTAGATAAAGAAATGTATTTATGGGAATATATTTCTTTTTTTTTTCTTTATTTAGGAATTTTTATTTTTTTTTTTTACACATGTGGAAAATTTTTTTTTTAACTTTTTTACTTTGTCCCAGGAGGGGACATTACAGATCGGTGATCAGACCATGTGCATAGCACTCGGTCTGATCACCGATGTGACAGGCACGTTCCACAGGCTTGCCGGCGCCTGCTATGAGGATTCTCAGCAGACGCCGGCAAGCAGGGTCATCTTATGACCCGGAAGGAGTCCCGCGGCCATCTTGGATCCGGGGACTCCTTCCAGGTCACCGGAGCAGCGCGATCTCATCGCGCTGCTCCGGTGGGAGAGCGCAGGGAGCCCCCGTCCCTGCGCGATCCCCCTCTATGCCGCTGTCACTATTGACAGCGGCATCAGAGGGGTTAAATGCCCGCGATCGGTGACAGCGCCGATCGTGGGCATTGCTGCGGGGTGTCAGCTGTCATATACAGATGACACCCGCACCCGATCACCGCGGCGCTCAGCGTGAGACCGCGGTGATCGGGGCGCCGTACTAGTACTGCGGCTGGCACTAATGCAGTGCCGGCAGCGCCGTACTAGTACGGCGCATGGCACGAAGGGGTTAATGTCGGGAATGAGTTTTATTTTAAAAAATAATTATTTTACTTTCTTGGGTGAACTGTACCACCAGACACGTGGTGCAGCAATGGGATCTCGGGTAGCACCAACTTATGCTAATTTATTTATGGGTCATTTTGAGAATTCCTTTATTTATAATAGTGCTTTTACTGATTGTATGGTTTTTTATGGACGTTATATTGATGACCTTGTTTTTATTTGGGATACAACTTTTAAACCTCCTGAATTTTTAATATCAGAGCTGAAAAACAACCCCTGGGGTCTCGATTTTACTTCCGTTTTTAATAAAACTGCTATCAATTATCTAGATGTGATATTCTTTATTGTGGATGGTGAAATTCATACAAAGAACTTTTTAAAAAAAGTAGATAGTAATAGCTATGTTCATTATAATAGCAACCATCTTGATAAATGGCTTTGTAATATTCCAAAAAGCCAGTTCATGCGTATTAGGAGAAATTGTTCTTCTGATAGTGATTTTAAGGATCAATCGGAGGTTTTAAAAAATAAGTTTTTAGCACAAAAATACCCCAGGGAGTTGGTAAACAGAGCAATCGAACACGTTTTTAAGAATTTTAATCAAGAAATGTTATTAAAAAAAGAAAAAGGTGACACTGCAGCTAATTTAGATGAATACACCTGTAGTTTTTTAACCACATTCAGTACTGACCACAAATTTATTAAAAAATCTATTAATGAATTATGGCATATAATAAGAGAGGATAAAATACTTGGTAAACTGGTGCCACAACATCCTAAAATTATTTTTAGGAGAGCACCAAGCCTGAAAAACAAATTGGCTCCCAGCAGACTTCTTGATGAAAGAAAAAAATCATTTGTTGCACAAAAACCAGGGATTTTTAAATGTTTTCACAAAAAATGTCTATGTTGTGGTATTATAGCCCATACCAGTACAGGATTCAAACATCCTTCCTTTCCTTATTCTTTTCCAATCAGTCATGTCTTCACCTGCACCACTTCCTTTGTTATTTACATTATCACTTGTCCTTGCAACAAGATATATGTTGGTAGGACTACACAACCACTCCACCTCCGTATGAACTCACACCGACACAATATTAAAACAGGTTATCTAAAACATGGTCTTTCTAGACATTTCAATATCGCACATAATTGTAATCCTTTATTATTTCGTGTTCACCCCATTGATCACGTTCCTGCACATGTTTCTAATCGTACACAGTCACTTAATAGGAAAGAAATTTATTGGATATACACCTTGAATTCCCTTGAACCTGAAGGGCTAAATGTAATAGCAGACATCCTCTAACCTATCAGGAACCGGTGGCACAATGACTTGAGGAGCTTAAATAATAGAATTACCATACAAGGGTCCCCGGTTCGAATACTTGTTGTGCTACCTGAGATCCCTGCCTTTTTATACTCAGCTCCCAGTTTATTTTTTATTTATTTTAATCATTTTTTTCATCTTTTCATGTTTCTATTTGTCTTTTTAATAAATTTTCGTTTTAGGTTATTGATATTAATGTGTATTGCCTTTGTATTACCATATATATATGTTTTTAACTAGTTCAAGTACTATAATATAGGGGCATTGTCTCCCCTCCCCTTCCTGTCTTTTCTATAAATATACTCCATATTGTGTTATGTATTACATGCCCTGAGGAAGAGAGCAGGAACGCTCTTGAAACGCGTAGGCTAAAATAAACCATTTTAAATATATCCCGTGAGCGCGGTCTTCATTTTGCCTAAGACTACTACTCCCAACATCCTCCTGGATTTCTGTGGAGACCTGCTGCTACGGTTACACCCGCATGGGAGTTGTGACCCATTTTCACAACTGCAATAGGTGAGCATATTCCCTACCAAGTCTGTATTTATCTATATACAGTGTGACACATTGGGGGCGCCTTGTGTTTTTTTTCTTTTTTTTTCTTTTTACCGACTCCAGGGTGGCAGACTGGGCTGTGGAGGCACGGGATATTTGGGACCGCACTCAGGATGCCATTCGGGCCTCCAAGGAGAGAATGAGGTCCTCCGCTGATACACATCGGCGCCCTGCTCCGACCTTTTCTCCTGGCGACTTAGTGTGGCTCTCCGTCCATAACATCAGGCTGCGAGATGAGTCCATTAAGTTTGCACCTCGCTACTTGGGACCCTTCAAGGTCCTCGAACAGGTTAACCCTGTGGTCTACCGTCTGGCCCTTCCTCCACGCCTAGGTATCACCGACACCTTTTATGTGTCCCTCTTGAAGCTGTTTACATGTCCCGGTTTTCCGAGTCATCTGCCGGGACATCGGGTTCATCTACGGACGATTACGAGGTGAACGCTATTTTGGGGTACAAGGTGGTACGTAGCAAGAAATTTTATTTGGTGGACTGGAAGGGTTATGGCCCAGAGGACAGGTCTTGGGAGCCTGCTGAGCACATTCGAGCTCCGCAGCTCATTGCGGCCTTCGAGCGTAGCGAGGAGGGGGGCCAAGGAGGGGGGGTAATGTTATGGGTCGAATTCCCACCTCTGCACAGGGGGAGTCTCGAACAATCTCCGCTGCGGTCTCCCATTCTTCTCCAGCCGCAGTGGAGCCTGTTCAGCGGAGACGTCGGTCTCAGCATCTGGCTCAGCCTGATACTGTGCGGATGGTTACTGCTGCCTTTCCAGGCTCAGCCATTGTAGCCAGTACTGGTCAGTGGCGTGCAGACGTCTCTGGGACGAAGTTCTGCTTTTCCCCTTCTGAGCATGCCCAAGGTAGGACTTCTCATTGGGGGTCAGGGGTCACAAGCTCAGGTACTGCAGCAGCTCCCATTGGTCCTCTTGGAAGGTCCTGAAGTTGCTGCAGCTAAAAAAGGTTTGCATGGTCGCACAGCCAAGCGCTAGGATCAGCTTATGTCATGAGTTTTTGCTATTCAGTGGTCTTGTCTGCTTGTGGTCAGGGTCCAGCTGAAATAAGCCACTAGAACACCAACACCTCTGGTGAGGAGTTTTGTATGGTGAATTCAGGGCTGGTGTAAAGCCATTAGAATTCCGGCTCCACCGGAGAGGAGGTGTTTGTGTGCTTGCTACTCCCTGACCACTGATTGCTTTTGCTCTGTTAGGCAGCTTCACCTGTGACACTAACAGGGCACATTGTTTTCCCTTCTGTGCGACTCTGTGAAGTAACAGTTCGCTTATACCGTCATATCGTGCTGCCATTTGCTAGCAGCAGGTTCGTCTCCTGCACGGTGGACCCCTGGCTGCGAACGCACCAATAACACTGGTCAACACAATTTTTCTGGCAAAAGGTTTTAAAACATATTTTAAGTCAATTTTGGCTGCTGATTACGAATTTGAACTCCGTTTTGGCTATCACATCAGGATTTCAAGATATTTTCAATTTTTGATGAAAATTACTCCTAATGTTTTATGATAAAAACACATGATTTTCGGTACTACATTTTGTATATTTTTAATCAAGGAATAACAAAGATTACAAAGTCTATGTACAGCAAATCAAATATACTTACAGAATTAAACTACAAAATATAAAAACACATATATATGGCACACAGATGAATGGCAAATGGCAGTTATTTGAACTTTCTTTTCTTGGCTGATCTGTGATGTACAGCTTCTGGGTTGTCTCTCATCAAGCTCCAGCAATAGTCAGCCATCATATGTGAGTCCCACCGTCCTTGATACCGTTCTTCCATTGTTTTAATGTCCTGATGAAAACGCTCCCCTTGTTCCTCGCTCACATCCCCAAGGTTCTCTGGAAAAAAGTCCAAATGGCTGTGTAAATAGTGAATCTTGATACTCATTCTACATCCAAGATTTTGCAGACTCATTAGTAGCTCTTCCATAATATCTTCATAGTTGTCTGCTTTCTTAGGGCCCCGTCTCACATAGCGATTTACCAACGATCACGACCAGCGATATGACCTGGCCGTGATCGTTGGTAAGTCGCTGTGTGGTCGCTGGGGAGCTGTCACACAGACCGCTCTCCCCAGCGACCAACGATCAGGGGAACGACTTCGGCATCGTTGAAACTGTCTTCAACGATGCCGAAGTCCCCCTGCAGCACCCGGTAACCAGGGTAAACATCGGGTTACTAAGCGCAGGGCCGCGCTTAGTAACCCGATGTTTACCCTGGTTACCAAAAAAAACAAACACTACATACTCGCCTTTCGGTGTCCCTTGCCGTCTGCTTCCTGCTCTCTGACTGAGCCGCCGTACAGCGAGAGCAGAGCGCAGCGGTGACGTCACTGCTGTGCTCTCACTTCTCACTGTACGGCCGGCAGTCAGTGAGAGCAGGAAGCAGACGGCAAGGGACCTGGACACCGAAAGGCGAGTATGTACTGTTTGTTTTTTTTTACATTTACGCTGGTAACCAGGGTAAACATCGGGTTACTAAGCGCGGCCCTGCGCTTAGTAACCCGATGTTTACCCTGGTTACCAGTGAAGACATCGCTGGATCGGTGTCACACACACCGATTCAGCGATGTCAGCGGGGCCTCAACGACCAAAAAAAGGTCCAGGCCATTCCGACACGACCAGCGATCTCGCAGCAGGGGCCTGATCGCTGGTACGTGTCACACATAGCGAGATCGCTATGGAGGTCGCTGTTGCGTCACAAAACTAGTGACTCAGCAGCGATCTCGCTAGCGATCTCGCTATGTGAGACGGGGGCTTTATTCCCTAGAAAATTCTGCACCACATTACGAAATGCATTTCAAGCTCTTTCTTCTGTCTCATTCATTGATGTGATAAAATTTGGGTCTCTCATAAGTGTTCTTATTTGAGGTCCATCAAATATTCCAGCCTTTTTCTTCTCTTCACTAAGACCAGGAAAAGTTGAACATATATAGTTAAAGCATTCTCCACTGTGATTGAGAGCTTTGACGAACTGCTTCACCAATCCAAGTTCTATGTGTAAGGGAGGAAAGACAATATTCTTCCTATCCACTACAGGATCATGGATAACATTCTTAAATTTACCTTAGTGAACCGTATAAACCGGCACTTTTCATACACTACTTGTCACGGAGTTACCGCGACAGAGCAGTACCAGAAGACCACGGCGTCTGATGGCTTCTTCTTCATCTCTGAGAAGAAGCACTTCTCCTGTGTATTAAGTGTTCTGTTTTCTTTCAGCAGGACAGGGGTTAATAGGCCATGTGGAAATTCCTGCTTTCAGCTGTGCTGGGTTAGCCACTCCTCTCTCCTATATAAGCTGGGCCTTCTGGTCAGATCTTTGTCTGAAATAGCACTTGCTAGATAGACCTGGAGTAGTGAGGAGCTGGTGTTTGTAGAGCAGGAGGAATTTATTGTGCGACAGTTGTATGGTTTGAACGCTTGGAAAATTCCTCATCCTTACCTGCCTTATTTACTCTCCCCTTCCTTCACACCCTGGTGGATACCTCTGTTATTTGTGAGAGCATATTTTGTGTGAGTGGAGTTTTCTTTTTACCCTTGTCTTCGTTCCCCTGTTTGTCGGGTTGGTGTACTGTTGTACACGGTAGCGCCTCTCTTCCCCAGGTGGGGAGGGGGACAGACGCAGGGCGGCAGTCAGGAGACAGGGCAAGGGCAGAGGCCCTGGCATCCTCGCCATCTGAGGTATCCCAGGGAACAGGGCGAGTTAGGGTGCCCCCTAGAGCTAGGGCCAGGAAAGGTTCCCCTGGTCCCAGTTTACTTGCTAGTCCAATCGTGACACTACTTATATTTATCATGGAATTCATGAAAATGGGCTATATACCTGTAGCGCAAAAACGTGATGTGATAGAGAAATTAGTCTAAAACTGTTCTTAAAGTCCAAGCCAGAAATTTTTTTTTTTTTGTAGACCAGTCCAATTATATCTAAATATACTCGGTGCGTTCCTGTAGCTGTAACACCCAGGAACACGAGGTGCTGAGAGGGGACAAGACAGGACTTCGACATGTTGACAAGCCATCCGAAACGGGCTAGGGTGTCGAGTACGATGGCCAGACTTTTGTGGGCCAGAGACAAAGACGGAGCCTTGATGAGAATGTCGTCGAGGTACGGAAAGAGCACCAGACCTCTGATCCTCAAAATGGCTATCAATGCTGCCATGATCTTCGTGAAAGCCCTGGGAGCGGATGCGAGACCGAATGGCAGGGCGACAAACTGGAAGTGTTCCTGACTGCTACTGACTTCCTGATTGCTACTGCAAAACGCAGGAATCTGTGATGTCCCGGGAATATAGGGACATGGAGAAAGGCGTCCTGGATGTCTATGGAGCACAGAAATTCCTGTGCCTCCATGGAAGCGATTACTGAACAAAGGGATTCCATCCTAAAATGTCGCAGACAAACTCTTTTGTTCAGTAACTTGAGGTCGAGGATGGGACGAACCTTGCCATCTTTTTTCGGCACCACAAACAGGTTTGAATAGAAACCTGTGAAATGATCTCTTGCTGGAACGGGGACGATTACTCCAGAATCTAGGAGGGAAACGATGGACGCAAAGAAACCCAGAACCAGGGCGGGGTCTCTTGGAGGGCGGGATTCGAAGAATCGATCCCGGGGCTGAGAAGAGAACTCTATTTTGTATCCTGAAGATACAACCTCCCTGACCCAAGCGTCCTCCACGGAGGCGATTCAAACGTCTTTGAAGAAAAGAAGATGGCCGCCCAGCTTGGGAGGTGCGCTGGGGGCCCGTCATGAGTCATGCTGAGGTAGACCTTCCAGATCTAGATCTGGTGGATCTACCTTGGGGGTAGCAAGAGCGCCAGGAAGGGGTGGGCCGAAAGGAGACCTTCTTCCTATCTTGGCGCTCTTTCGGCCTGGTGGGGAAAGGAGTCTGTCTTCGCGAAGCAACGAAAGAGCCGAAACTGCCGCTTCGGAGGAGGCCAGCGAGGTTTGGACTGGGGAAGGAGAGAACTTGTGCCTCCGGTGGCGTCCTTGATAATTTGGTCCAGTCTGGAACCAAAAAGATGTAATCGCTGAAAAGGCAGGTTGGTAAGGGACTTCTTTGATGACAAGTCAGCCTGCCAGGCCTTAAGCCAGATGGTCCGCTGGATGGCAACAACGTTTCTGGACGCCTGAGCTGTGCAAGACGCGGCATCCAGAGAGGCCGAAACCATGTATTCACCTGCGTGACAAATCTGGTTGACCAGCTCCTCCAGCTGTTGTGGTTGAGCCCCAGCCAGAATGCTCTGGCGGAGTTGTTTGGCCCATTTGGCTATGGACTTTGAAACCCAACTTGAAGCGAAGGCCGGATACAGGGTAGACGCAGCTGCTTCGAAGGCTGACTTCGCAAAGGATTCTATAATTCTGTCATTAGAACCCTTCAGAGATGCTGCACCTGAAATAGGAAGGACCGTGTTGATAGACAGTCTAGAAACTGGCGGGTCCACGGAGAGAGAAGCGGTCCAATTGGCGGTGAGTTCCGGAGAGAAGGGATATAATACACCAAGGTGTTTTCCTCTTTGAAAACGTCTGGTCAGATTCTCTCTCTCTGGCCAAAAGCTTCTCAAATTCGGAATGAGGAGCGAAGACCCTGGAAGGAGGTCTAGACCGTCTAAACAAAACCTCCTGATCCGCGGGTTCCGTAGCGGAATCTTTGATGTCACAGGTCTGATTGATTGCTCCAATGAGGCTCTGGACCATATCTCTCATGTTAGCAATTTGGTCCGAGTCCAGCTCCAAAGCATCCTCTGAAGGCACGTCCGAGAAAGCTTTGCCTGACTCGGGAGAGGAGGATCGGGAAGAAACAGATCGCTGCGACAGCCCGGGGGGCGAGATAGAACGGGATAGAAGAGGACTCAGACCGGCGTTCCTGTCTAGATCTTTTGTGGCTTAACTTGGCAGGCTCTGCAGGGGCAACTTATCAAGTACGGACACCAGGGTCTGAGATACCCTGGTGAGATCCGCCACAGATTGAGACAGAGAGGAAGCCCACCCTGGGATAGGGGTCTCACTATCATCCAGGACAGAAGGGGGCTCCTGAGCGGTGAGTACAATGGGGTTGCTGCAGTCCTGACATAGGGGAGAGGACTGACCTGAGGAAAGCCTGCATTTACAAGACGAACAAGCAAAGTGTTTGACCAAAGCAGAGGAAGAGGGAGAAGCAGGCGGATGGGAACGTTGTCCCTTAGAATTAGACATGATAGACAGACCCCTGAAAAATGCCAGAAGGTTGGGGGACAGAATAGCCGAGGAGAGTGTCAGTCTGCAGAGCAGAGCTACTCACAGCAGATGTCCTGAAGTCAGCTTCCGGCAGTAGAGGCTGTGAAGATCGGTATATGGGACAGGCCCTGAAGTAGAATCACCACCGGGTCCAAAAAAGTTGGAAATGGCGACTGCAGCAGCTTCAGGGCAAAAAAGCGTGCGCTGCTGTGTAGAGAAGCTCGCTCTCTGAGGGAGGCGGAGTCCATCGAGCGATGCAGAGTGGAAAAGATAGCGCTGAATAAACCAGCACTGAAGGCAGAAGGAGTCATGGAGTCTCCCTCTCCGTCGCATGATCCGAAGGGGGAAGGTGGAGAACGGGCAGGAGAAAAGCCCGCTCTATTGAGAAAAAGATGGGTGGAGCCAGACCGGAACTAGGCCCCGACGGAAGCCGGGGCCTAGATTAGAGTCTGGTGACTGTCAGGGAAGAGGGAGCGGCGCGGAGGCCTGAAGGCACACCCGACAGAAGCCGGGGCCTAGATTGGAAACCGGAGACCGACGAGGGTAAGGGGAAGCGGCGTGGGAGGCCTTAGAGATGCGCCCGCCCAAGAGAAAGGATGGGGGGATAAGGACTTGGACTAGGCCCCGACAGAAGCCGGGGCCTAGATTAGAAGCCGGAAACCGCAAGAAGTGTACGGGAACACTGCACCCTGCCCCCTACCTGAGGAACCCAAAGAGATCCAGGGTGAGGTAAGAGCCCTGGACCCCCAGCTGAGTGGGCGATGTCTACCCCTCATAGGAGAGGGATTGAGAGATAGTAGCAGAAAGGGAAGAGGGACCTTCCGGAGGGGGCAGATACTCACCTTCTTCATCTGTGCACTTGACTCGTGGAAAAACACACCTGGGGAAAGAGAATACCTCATCATCCAGGAAAAGTAGGGACGTCCTGAAGAAAACCTGTCTGATGGACATCCTCGTCTCCTCCAACCAACAGGCTCTGGTGGGCGAGTGGGTGAGAGACGGGGCTAGGACCATCCAAATCTCCTAAACACGCTTCTGTGTTAGGGTCCATGGTCCTGCCGGCCAGACCTATGAGGATACGGGGTGGCAGTACACGCCGTACTCATAGTCTTTTGTGGGAGTACAGTTTAGAAAGTTTTCAAAGTTTGCCCAATTTTTCAGACTGACTGACCTTCATTTCTTAAAGTAATGATGACCACTCATTTTTCTTTACTTAGCTGCTTTTTTCTTGCCATAATACAAATTCTAACAGTCTATTCAGTAGGACTATCAGCTGTGTATCCACCAGACTTCTGCACAACACAACTGATGGTCCCAACACCATTTAAAAGGCAAGAAATCCCACTTATTTAACCTGACAGGGCAAACCTGTGAAGTGAAAACCATTCCCGGGGACTACCTCTTGAAGCTCATCAAGAGAATGCCAAGAGTGTGCAAAGCAGTCATCAAAGCAAAAGGTGGCTACTTTGAAGAACCTAGAATATAAGACATAATTTCAGTTGTTTCACACTTTTTTGTTAAGTATATAATTCCACATGTGTTAATTCATAGTTTTGATGCCTTCAGTGTGAATGTACAATTTTCATAGTCATGAAAATACAGAAAAATCTTTAAATGAGAAGGTGTGTCCAAACTTTTGGTCTGTACTGTACCTTTTTTATAAATAATTAAAAAAACAATAAAAAATAATAAATGGTAATAGATGCAACAGAAAAAAGTGATAGAGAACAACCTAGTACCGCATCTAGAAAAACAGAAAACACAGAGATGGCACTGACAAAGGCCACAAAATAATAAAATACAACATGTGCAGAGAGTTAAATAGTTCTATCACAGAAAAATTAAGATGGCCTGAGTTGTAAAGCTAACGTGCATATACACGCAGGTTAAATATGTCAGACAAGTAGTCAAGTCATAGGAAAGTGCCAAGTGCCAAAGTGCATTACTGAATATGGCCTAGAAACATAGCCACAGACTCAAATTATCCTACATATAATCTCTTCAATTTAAAGTGCATAGTGCTTCAGTGCAAACAAATAATAAATAATCCATAGTAAATACAATGACCCAACTGACCTATATGGCTAGTACCAATTAATGACCCATAAGTTGGGGATACACAGCGAATATGGTCTCCAGGGATATAAGTATTTCAAATATAAATACAGAGATCATGCAGCACTATATGCAACCAGAGTAAAAAATACATAAGGCACATTTGCAACATAGGAGGGATGAAGAGTTGAAAGTAAGTGATAAATAGAGCCAGCCTGTACCTGAATGCGGAAAGAGGGACCCCAACGTGCGTTTCGCACACTTGCTTCCTCGGGGATGTAAAAGGTGGAGTCAAACAAAAAAATAATTGGTTCTCAATAAAAAAAGGCACGGAGTCCACAAGAAATCCTTGTAATTCCAATGAGAAATCACTGTGAAATTTAAAAAAAATGGGTCAAAGGGCAATTGCTACCTTAAACGGAATAGACAGATAAAGTTTCTCCACATCCACAGTAATCCAGTGAAGATTAGCACTCCATTTAAATTTGTCAAAGACTGTTACAACAGCTTTTGTATCCCTGATAAATCCCGGGATGGATTGTACAAGTGGTTGTAAATGCGCATCAACCCATGCTCCCAAGTTTTCATTCAGGGAGTCTATACCTGCAATAATAGTCTGAATGGCGGTGGAAACTGTTTTTTGTGGATCTTTTGGACAGCATGACATATATTGGGGTCACTGGATTACTCACTAGAAGGAATTCCTTCATATTTTGTTTTATTAGCCCCATATGTATGCCCTCCTCAAGATGAAGCTCCAAATCTCGTTTAATATCTGCAACAGGATTAGATGTTAAAACCAAGTAAATACTGTCATCATCAAGCATTTTAGTTACTTGTAAAGCATATAAATCAGAATCTAGGACAACAATAGTGCCGCCTTTATAAGCCTATGTTGTTATTGTTTTGCAGATTTTGCAGTGCCAATTTCTCTGATTCTGTGAGATTACTTTTACTTTTGTTCTTACGGTTACGAGTAGTGTTGAGCATTCCGATACTGCAAGTATCGGGTATCGGCCGATACTTGCTGTATCGGAAATTCCGATACCGAGATCCGATATTTTTGTGATATCGGGTATCGGTATCGAAACAACATTAATGTAAAAATGTGTAAAAGAGAGAATTAAAATAAAAAATATTGCTATACTCACCTCTCCGACGCAGCCTGCACCTTACCGAGGGAAGCGGCAGCGTTCTTTGTTTAAAATTCGCGCTTTTCTTTCCTTTACGTGAGTCCCGGCTTGTGATTGGTTGCGTGCCGCCCATGTGACCGGCACGCAACCAATCACAGCAAGCCGTGACGTAATTTCAGGTCCTTCAGGATTTTAAAATTACGTTCCGGCGTTGTGATTGGTTGCGTCGCAGTCACATGGGAGACGCAACCAATCACAGCAAGCCGTGACGTAATTTCAGGTCCTTAAGGATTTTAAAATTACGTCCCGGCTTTGTGATTGGTTGCGTCGCAGTCACATGGGAGACGCAACCAATCACAAGCCGTGACGTCACGGGAGGCTGGACACGCGCGCATTTTAAAATGGGCGCGTGTCCAGCCTCCCGTGACGTCCCGGCTTGTGATTGGTTGCGCCGCGATCAACCAATCACAAGCCGGGAGGCTGGACACGCACCCATTTTAAAATTTTAAAATGCGCGCGTGTCCAGCCTCCCGGCTTGTGATTGGTTGACCGCGGCGCAACCAATCACAAGCCGGGACGTCACGGGAGGCTGGACACGCGCCCATTTTAAAAAGTGCGCGTGTCCAGCCTCCCGTGACGTTACGGCTTGTGATTGGTTAATGGCGGCCATGTTGCCGGGACGCGGACCAATCACAGCAAGCTGTGACGTAATTTCGTCACGGCTTGCTGTGATTGGTCCGCGTCCCGGCAACATGGCCGCCCTGACCAATCACAAGCCGGGACTTCACGTAACCAAGTAAAAGCGCGAATTTTAAACAAACAACGCTGCCGGTTCCCTCGCTGAGGTCCAGGCTGCGTCGGAGGGTGAGTATAGCGATATTTTTTATTTTAATTCTTTCTTTTACACATTTATATGGATCCCAGGGCCTGAAGGAGAGTTTCCTCTCCTTCAGACCCTGGGAACCATCAGGAATACCGTCCGATACTTGAGTCCCATTGACTTGTATTGGTATCGGGTATCGGTATCGGATTGGATCCGATACTTTGCCGGTATCGGCCGATACTTTCCGATACCGATACTTTCAAGTATCGGACGGTATCGCTCAACACTAGTTACGAGTCATTTTAATTTTTCTGTCCAAGTCGGTTAAATCCATTTCAATTAACTCCTGAAACACATCAAGACTCACTGGCCTGGAGTTGACAGGATAGAAATACGGATTTTTAGAGAAAAAAGACACACTATTGTTGATATTATCACTAAAAACGCCTGACTGAAGAGCTCACAGATCAGTATGTAATGATCAGGCCGAACGTTCCCTACTATCCACCCCCACACGGTGTCCGAAGCTGAAGGAATTATTACACACACCAGTCTTGGGGATAACAGTTACTTTTACTTCAGCAGGAACGGGAATTATAACTTGGAACAAATAAGGAACAGTCCCTCATGGGTAGTCCATGGCAATTACAGTTCTCACTTAAGGTACCGTCACACTAGGCGATATCGCCAGCAATCCGTGACGTTGCAGCGACCTGGATGGCGATATCGCTGTATTTGACACGCAGCAGCGATCTGGATCCCGCTGTGAAATTGCTGGTCGCTGCTAGAAGGTCTGCACATTATTTGGTCGCTAGGTCGCCGTGTATCGCCGTGTTTGACAGCAAAAGCGACGATACCAGCGATATTTTACACTGGTAACCAGGGTAAACATCGGGTTACTAAGCGCAGGGCCGCGCTTAGTAACCCGATGTTTACCCTGGTTACCAGCGTAAAAGTTAAAAAAACAAACAGTACATACTCACCTGCGCGTCCCCCAGCCTCTGCTTCCTGACACTAAAGCGCCGGCCCTAAACTGAAAGTGAAAGCAACAGCGGTGACGTCACCGCTCTGCTGTTAGGGCCGGAGCTCAGTCAGCGTCAGGATGCAGAGGCTGGGGGACGCGCAGGTGAGCATGTACTGTTTGTTTTTTTAACTTTTACGCTGGTAACCAGGGTAAACATCGGGTTACTAAGCGCGGCCCTGCGCTTAGCAACCCGATGTTTACCCTGGTTACCCGGGGACC
Organism: Ranitomeya variabilis; assembly: GCF_051348905.1. Taxonomy (NCBI): domain Eukaryota; kingdom Metazoa; phylum Chordata; class Amphibia; order Anura; family Dendrobatidae; genus Ranitomeya; species Ranitomeya variabilis. The sequence continues at coordinate 641,492,447 of NC_135233.1, forward strand.
TCGGCATCGCTGGTCGCTGGAGAGCGGTCTGTGTGACAGCTCTCCAGCGACCACACAGCGACGCTGCAGCGATCGGCATTGCTGTCGCTATCGCTGCAGCGTCGCTTAGTGTGACGGTACCTTTAGATGCTGAGATGTGATTGAGGTTTGGAGCTTTAAGAGCATTCAACAGTGTCTTTTGATAGCTTACAGAAGTAGGTAGATGCAGCAATTAGAGGTTACAGACTTGTACTCCGGGTTAACTCCACAGTGTGTCATGGCACGTGCCCAAGTACTAATAGGTGAATGTAAAAACTGAGGTGATTCCAGTCAGAAAGACTTTAGAATGATGTCACTTATAGGTGAATGTAAAAACTGAGGTGATTCCAGTCAGAAAGACTTTAGAATGATGTCACTTATAGGTGAATGTAAAAACTGAGGTGATTCCAGTCAGAAAGACTTTAGAATGATGTCACTTATAGGTGAATGTAAAAACTGAGGTGATTCCAGTCAGAAAGACTTTAGAATGATGTCTGTAGAGGTTTTAGAGGGAACCCAGGCTCTTTGGCCTGCAGGAGATCTTGTAGTGAAAACAGCCTCCACATGTGTTCTGCTCTCCCTGAGGGCATCACTCAGACTAAAGAACATTCTAGACTTGCCTGGAAAACAGCTCCTCCTATTGACCATGTGACTAGGAGCTGGCCAATAGGACATTCACATCTCAGATCCTTACAAAACAATACTTATGAGTCATTGTACACTTTCACCTTTAGATGACGCCAGAACACAGCAAATGAGAAATGCATTGCATCTAAAATGGAGGTGACTAGAAATGGAGAATTACAGCTCACAAATTCAGGGGATAACGTCGAGGGGCAGTTAGAGAGTGAGCTGTAGTGTACAGAAGCTACTCACAATGCAGGATTACTTAAAGGGAAGGACACACTCTCGACTGGGTCGCTACAAGTTTATGTGCGCAACTCCTGGAAAGAAGGGAGTCCTGAGAAAAGGAAACATGTGTCTCTGATATCACATCAAGGCTTGGTGGTTCTGAAAGTGTGTCTTCTATTGCAGAAAAATGGCATTTCAAAGTTATGTTCCTTGCCATTCTATTGACATCAAGAATAGTATGAAAAATATCAAAATTAGTAGTTGGTGCATAACCTAACCCTTTAGGCTGCCGTCACACTCGCAGTATTTGGTCAGTATTTTACATCAGTATTTGTAAGCTAAAACCAGGAGTGGCACAATCAGGGGAAAAGTATAATAGAAACATATGCCCCACTTCTGCATTTATCACACACTCCTGGGTTTGGTTTACAAATACTGATGTAAAATACTGACCAAATCCTGCTAGTGTGATGGCAGCCTTAGACAATAATTTAAAATGAGATTCAGAGAGAAAAAAGGCAGTCAAATTCCATACAGGACATTGTACTATTTCTTTCTCTCTTTTTTTGTTGGCATTCCTTTTATACTGGTGCTTGCATCCTGCTTTTCTACCGCGTTTTTTTGACTGAGATCTTGTAACAACAGGACTGTTAGCAGATTCCAGTTCATCCTCTGAAGATCTTGAGGTTTCCCCAGTAAATTCAGACAATAATTAAACCACAGATTTGTCCAGGTCAGAAAAGCTCACGTTGGGTTTTTTAAATGGATCTTTTTATATATACGTTTCATTAAGATTGATTTCTTTCTGTTCCATGTATATACTTGACCTGTCTCATAGTCATGATTATCTTTTGCAAATTTATTTTTCTTAGTTTCAGCAATTGTGTTTTTCAGTTTCTCAATGCTATGAGCTACTTTTGAAGTATAAAAAATTGCATCTCTGTGGAGCTGAGCTGTTCCTTAATTTTATTCTGTCTGTAAAATACTAGATCTCAAATTCTGTATCTGTAGTTGCTAGGGAATCCCCACATGTATTCAAGCTGGCTAGTAGCTGTAAATCATTCAGCTGCGACGATGAAAACTAAATCTATGAGCAGTCACAAATACTCGGAGACGACACGGGGATGCTCGGGAAAACCTGAGCAACGAGTATACTCACTCATCACTAATCTCCATCTCTTCATATTTCACAATGAATGACATCAGTTTTAGGCTATGTGCACACGTTGCGGATTTTGCTGCGGATCCACAGCGGATTGGCCGCTGCAGATTCGCAGCAGTTTTCCCTGAGTTTACAGTACCATGTAAACCTATGGAAAACAAAATCCGCAGTGCACATGCTGCAGAAAATTCCACGCGGAAACGTAGCGTTGTTTATTCCGCAGAATGTCAATTCTTTGTGCAAAAAAATTGCGGTAAATCCACGGTAATTCCGCAGGAAATCCGCTGTGCGGGTTACCTGCGGATTTACCAAAATCAGTCCGGAAAAATCCGCAGAGTAATCCGCAACGTGTGCACGTGGCCTTAGAGTGCAATTGCTTAAAATATCATTCCATTCCTCTTGAAAGGTACCTTTATGTGCATAGACGGCAAATGAAAGTCAGTGAAATATTTTTATAATGTTACACAGACTAATCCTCCCCCTCCCCCCCCAGAATAAAGATCTTAACATTCTACAGAAAGTACTTACTAATAGGATCAGGGAAACCAAGCTATGGTGGGATGCACTTCACTGAAATCATAAGGCTACTTTCACACTGGCGTTAACTGCATTACGTCGCAATGCGTCGTTTTGCCGAAAAAACGCATCCTGCAAAAGTGCTTGCAGGATGCGTTTTTTCTGCATTGACTAACATTAGCGACGCATTTGCGACACAATGACACACGTCGCAACCGTCGTGCGACGGTTGCGCCGTGCTGTGGCGGACCGTCGGAAGCAAAAAACGTTACATGTAACGTTTTTTGCTCCCGACGGTCCGCTTTTTCCGACCGCGCATGCGCGGCCGGAGCTCCGCCCCCACCTCCCCGCACTTCCCCGCACCTCACAATGGGGCAGCGGATGCGCTGGAAAAATGCATCCGCTGCCCCCGTTGTGCGGCGGAGACAACGCTAGCGTCGGGAACCTCGGCCCGACGCTAGTGTGAAAGTAGCCTAAGCTGCACATATCATTATCCCCAAGAGGTCTTAGAATACGCAAGATTTGCACTTATCCACATAAGGGCTCCTTCTTGCGAGAAATACGTCCGAGTCTCGCAGGTTAAAACCCTGCTCTGGCGCCGGCACTCCAGAGCGGAGCGTGCAGCTCCATGTATTGCTGTGCGGTTGCACGCTCCGCTCTGGAGTGCCGGTGCCAGAGCAGGGTTTTAACCTGCGAGACTCGGACGTATTTCTCGCAAGTGAGAAGGAGCCCTAAGGGTATGTGCACACGTAGTTTTGAGCTCTGCGGATTTTTCCGCAGCAGATTTGAGAAATCCGCAGGTAAAATGCAGTGCCTTTTACCTGCGGATTTACTCCGGATTTTATGCGGTTTTTGTGCGGATTCCACTGCGCAGGTGTAAACCGCTGCGGAATCCGCACAAAGAATTGACATGCTGCAGAATGTAACCCGCAGCGTTTCCTTCACGTTTTTTTTTTTCCGCAGCATGGGCACTGCGGATTGTGTTTTCCATAGGTTTACATTGTACTGTAAACGAATGGAGAGCTGCTGCGGACCCGCAGCTGCAGATCCGCTGCGGATCTGCAGCAAAATCCGCAACGTGTGCACATAGCCTAAGGCTATGAGCACACGTAGGAAAAGAGGTGCAGAATTTTCTGCACAAAATCCGCATCTCCTGGCAGAATCCACAGCCGCAGATTTGCCGCGGTTTTTATGCGGATTTTGCGCGGTTTTTATGTGGAATTGATGCAGATTTTGTGCGGATTTTCACCTGTTTTTGCCACTGCGGATTTTAAACATGGAGGGGTGCAGAAACGCTGCAGATCCGCACAAAAGAAGTGACATGCACATGACATGAAATCCGCAGCAATTCCGCACTGATTTTTCTGCACCATCTGCACAGCTTTCCCCCCCCCATTTAATAACATTGTACTGTACATCACAGTGCGGATCTGCAGCGTTTCTGAGCGGAAAAATCCACTGCGGATCCGCAGCAAATCCGCATCGTGTGCACATAGCCTAAAGGTGCCTATCAGACGACACATCTCTGATGCTAGTGGTAATTTGGAAACTGGCAATTCCTCGGTATCTAAACATTTTTCTTCTATACATATGGGCTAAATAACACATGTCTTTGTTTCTGTGCTATTGAGAAAGTAAAAAAATCTTTGAGAGGAGGTGCAGTATATTTAATCCACTCCATATGTATTTGATTTAGGCTACTTTCACACTAGCGTTAACTGCAATACGTCGCAATGCGTCGTTTTGCCGAAAAAACGCATCCTGCAAAAGTGCTTGCAGGATGCGTTTTTTCTGCATTGACTAACATTAGCGACGCATTTGCGACACATTGACACATGTCGCAACCGTCGTGCGATGGTTGCGCCATGTTGTGGCGGACTGTCGGCTGCAAAAAACGCTACATGTAACGTTTTTTGCTGCCGACGGTCCGCTTTTTCCGACCGCGCATGCGCGGCCGGAACTCCGCCCCCACCTCCCCGCACTTCCCCGCACCTCACAATGGGGCAGCGGATGCGCTGGAAAAATGCATCCGCTGCCCCCGTTGTGCGGCGCAGAGAACGCTGGCGTCGGTAACCTCGGCCCGACGCACTGCGACGGGACGGGCCCGACGCTAGTGTGAAAGTAGCCTAATTCTGAATTATTTTTTGCAGATTAACTAGTCACGTCCTTTTTTGTAAGCACAATGGATTGAATATTAGTGGATTAATTTCTCTCTGCTTGAATTTCATCCGTTTTTGCATCTATTTTATTCCCAAAATGTCAATGTTAATGCGGTGCTTGTAAGTACCAATGTGTTTTTTATTTTTTTTATTTTTTGGAATGTATCATAAGTTTTTCATAGGAACCAACGTTAAGGATGCCATTTAGAGATTAACGCATAGCAGATGAATATACTTGTTATATTTTTTTTTCTCAATATTTATTTATTTTTTTAAATTATTTTTCAGAATTTTTTTTATTTTTTGTTATTTTTTTTTATAATAATTCAATATTACTTGTGTTTTTGTTCCTATAATGGTTTTATCTGTAGTATATATTGGTTGCAAAACACATAAATACTAACAATACTACGTAGTATGTTTATAATGGAAATCCTTGTGATCTCATTACAAGTGTTGTTTTTTGGTTCTTCACTGATAGCAAGAAACAGTTTATCTATAATATAACGCTGGGAGCGTCACTCTGTCCGAAGCCTTTATAGACTGCGCAAGCGCAAGCGCCGGCGCAGTCTGGACCCCACAGAGCGACGCTCCCCAGGAGATCGCGGTATGCGTAAGCGCTGAACGCACACCGCGATCTCCAACAGAGAAACAGGGACGAGCCAGGAGGCGGAGGGTGAGTATACTTACCTGTCCCGTTCCACCAACGCCATTCCGGGCCATGAATATCCCCCTGCTCCCGGAATCGGCGCCTGCGCAGTCCGTGCTTTCCGGCGCCATTTTCTTGAAGACACATTGCAGTGTGTCTTCAAGAAAATGGCGCCGGAAAGCGCGGACTGCGCAGGCGCCTTTTCTGGCACCAGGAGGACACAGAAAATCTGTCCTCCTGGTGCCGGAAAAGGCGCCTGCGCAGTCCGCGCTTTTCGGCGCCATTTTCTTGAAGACACACTGCAATGTGTCTTCAAGAAAATGGCGCCGGAAAGCGCGGACTGCGCAGGCGCCGATTCCGGGAGCAGGGGGATATTCATGGCCCGGAATGGCGTCGGTGGAACGGGACAGGTAAGTATACTCACCCTCCGCAAGTAACAAATTGATGTGCCATGAGGCTGTGGCACTTCATGCCACAGCTATTTGTTACTTACGCCACTTACGTCCACAGCCACCGCACCCACCACAACCACGCACAGCCGCCGCACCCAGCACAGCCGCCGCACCCAGCACAGCCGCCGCACCGAGCACAGCCACGCACAGCCGCCCACAGCCACGCACAGCCGCCGCACCCAGTACAGCCGCCGCACCCAGCACAGCCACGCACAGCCACCCACAGCTGCCGCACCCAGCACAGCCACCGCACCCACCACAGCCACCGCACCCAGCACAGCCACGCACAGCCGCCGCACCGAGCACAGCCGCCGCACCCAGCACAGCCACGCACAGCCGCCCACAGCTACGCACAGCCGCCCACAGCCACACACAGCCGCCGCACCCAGCACAGCCGCCGCACCCAGCACAGCCGTCCACAGCCGCCGCACCCAGCACAGCCACGCACAGCCGCCTACAGCCACACACAGCCGCCTACAGCCACGCACAGCCGCCGCACCCAGCACAGCCGTCCACAGCCGCCGCACCCAGCACAGCCACCCACAGCCGCCCGCACCCAGCACAGCCACGCACAGCCGCGCCACATACAGCCGCCCGCACTCAGCACAGCCGCCGCACTCAGCACAGCCACCGCACCCAGCACAGCCGCCCACAGCCACGCACAGCCGCCTACAGCCACGCACAGCCGCCTACAGCCACGCACAGCCGCCGCACCCAGCACAGCCGCCGCACCCAGCACAGCCGCCGCACCCAGCACAGCCGCTGCACCCAGCACAGCCATGCACAGCCGCCGCACCCAGCACAGCCACCGCACCCAGCACAGCCGCCCACAGCCACGCACAGCCGCCTAGAGCCACGCACAGCCGCTGCACCCAGCACAGCCACGCACAGCCACCCACAGCCGCCGCACCCAGCACAGCCGCCGCACCCAGCACAGCCACGCACAGCCGCCGCACCCAGCACAGCCGCCCACAGCCGCCGCCCACAGCCACACACAGCCGCTGCACCCAGCACAGCCACCGCACCCAGCACAGCCACCCACAGCGGCCCGCACCCAGCAGCGCCACGCACAGCCGCCCACACTCAGCACAGCCGCCCGCACTCAACACAGCCGCCCGCACTCAGCACAGCCGCCCGCACTCAGCACAGCCGCCCGCACTCAGCACAGCCGCCCGCACTCCGCACAGCCGCCCGCAATGATGGGGGCGCAGGATGGAGCAGCACGTGATAGGATGGGGGCGCAGGATGGGAGCACATGACAGGATGGGGATGCAGGATGGAGCAGCACATGACACAGTGGAGCAGCACATGACAGGATGGGGTGCAGGATGGAGCAGCACATGACACGGTGGAGCAGCACATGACAGGATGGGGATGCAGGATGGAGCAGCACATGACACGGTGGAGCAGCACATGACAGGATGGGGGCGCAGGATGGAGCAGCACATGACAGGATGGGAGAGCAAGATGGGAGCAGCACATACCAGGATGGAGACCATATACCAATATAAATGCTCGCCACCCGGGCGTAGAACGGGTTCAATAGCTAGTATTTCTATATTAGGGTATGTGACCACGTGCCGTATTACATCCGGAATAGCTGCAGATTGAACGCAGTGTCCAGATGTTACAGCATAGTGGAGGGGACACCACCGCCGCAAGGTAAAACACAGGGCCCTATGTGTGGGGTGCGATGATTCCGGATGTGTGCAATGAACACATCTGGCATCATCGCGTCTACAGAAGGGGGCGGCACGAGTTTTCCGCTCCGTCCAAAGTGCCGGCCATCCTGAACTTGGACACATACCCTTAAGGGTATGTGCACACGTTGCGGTTTTTGCTGTGGATCCGCAGCGGTTTTGACGCTGCGGATCTGCAGCAGTTTTCCATGCGGTGTACAGTACAATGTTAACCTATGGAAATCAAAAGCAGCAGTGCACATGCTGCGGAAAATTCCGCGCGGAAACGCTGCGGAAAAAAAGAAGTAGCATATCACTTCTCTCTGCGGATTCCGCAGCGGTTTTCAACCTGCACCAATAGGAAAGTGCAGTTGAAAACCCGCAGAGGAATCCGCAGAAGAAACCGCGTGAAAATCCGCAGTGAAAACCGCAGTGGTTTTGCACTGCGGATTTTCCAAATCCGCTGCGGAAAAATCCGCAGCAAATTCGCAACGTGTGCACATACCCTTAAACTATGTTTTTTCAGGGAAGAGATACATCCTGGAGGTGGACTGATCTGCATCAATTATTTGCACATGTGTGGAGCGGAGTGTTTCCCCTTTCAAACTGAATGGACATACTATTTATTCTGAGATTGCAAGATGTCAGATAACAACTTGAAAAAGGCATCTGCCAAAACGCATAGTTTTAAGGTACCTTCACACGAAGCGACGCTGCAGCGATAGCGACAACGATGCCGATCGCTGCAGCGTCGCTGTTTAGTCGCTGTTTGGTCGCTGGAGAGCTGTCACTCAGACCGCTCTCCAGCGACCAACGATGCCGAGGTCCCCGGGTAACCAGGGTAAACATCGGGTTGCTAAGCGCAGGGCGCTTAGCGCTTAGTAACCCGATGTTTACCCTGGTTACCAGCGTAAAAGTAAAAATAACAAACAGTACATACTCACCTGCGCGTCCCCCGGCGTCCGCTTCCTGTACTGTGTGAGCGCCGGCCCTAACAGCAGAGCGGTGACGTCACCGCTGTGCTTTTACTTTCACTTTAGGGCCGGCGCTCAGTCAGAGCAGGAAGCGGACGGCAGGGGACGCGCAGGTGAGTATGTACTGTTTGTTATTTTTACTTTTACGCTGGTAACCAGGGTAAACATCGGGTTACTAAGCGCGGCCCTGCGCTTAGTAACCCGATATTTACCCTGGTTACCAGCGTAAAACATCGCTGGTATCGTTGCTTTTGGTGTCAAACCTGACGATATACGCCGGTCTGACGACCAAATAAAGTTCTGAACTTTATTCAACGACCAGCGATATCACAGCAGGATCCAGATTGTTGCTGCGTGTCAAACACAACGATATCGCTATCCAGGACGCTGCAACGTCACGGATCGTTGTCGTTCTCGTTGTAAAGTCGTTTCGTGTGAAGGTACCTTTAGGCTATGTGCACACGTTGCCGATTTGACTATAGAATTTTCTGTGCAGATTCTGCATTTCTTGGCAGAAAACGCAGGTCAGGTTTTTTGGTATGTGCACACAGGGCTGCCACTAGAAATTTTGGGGCCCCATACTGGCAAATTTTTCGGGGCCCCCTTGAGACTCCACCCAGGCTCCACCCCAGCCCCGCCTCCACACTCAACCCCTCGAACTGTCCACAGTCCCACCGCTCTCTCTCTTGGAAAAACTCCACTTCTCACCTATCACACATTAACAGTTCCCATCACCAGATCACACATATAGCCGGCAGCTTTTGTTTTGGCCAAAAGATTTTTTTAAGCTGCCAGCATAACACGGTAGACACTTTTGGCCGGGCCCTACTCTGCTGTAACCTATTAAATATTTGTTAAAATATGCAATACAATTTAGGTATATTTTTTATTTATTTTTCAATTTTTAAAATGACCAATAATATCACATACAAGGAACAAATACCGCTACAACATGTCAAGACCACATATTACCGCCACAGTGATCGAATAACATCACATACAAGGAACAAATCCCACAACACCATGACCAGACACCATATTATTACTACATAGTGACCAAATAGCACATACAAGGGACAAATACCACAGCACCATGACCAGACCACATATTACCACCACAAAGTGACCGAATACTACAATACTGATCAGTAATAAAAAAAACCCACAATACCATCACCATAAGTGCCATTATACACAGGAGATCTGTACTTAGTATGCAGCATCTGTGTACAGGTAATGTAGTGATCCCTGGTGACATTATACACAGGAGCTCTGTATATAGTATACAGTGTATAGCAGAGGTGTCAAACTGCATTCCTCGAGGGCCGCCAACAGGTCATGTTTTCAGGATCTCCTTGTATTGCGCAGGTGGTAATTTAATCACCTGCACAGAATGATTCCAGCACCTTGTGGAATGCTAAGGAAATCCTGAAAACATGACCTGTTGGCGGCCCTCGAGGAATGCAGTTTGACACCTCTGGTGTATAGTGTCAGTGTATAGGTAACACACTGACTCACCAGTGACGTCTCTAGGTGAAGTCCTTCATCTTTCAACTTTCATCCAGCACAGACCGCCGTCACTTCTTCCAGCCAGGACTTGTCTCTGCAGGAAATAACACAGTTATCTCAAGCTCCGCTTGCAGAAAACATTACTTAATTTTTTCCCAACTTCTATATTACACTACATGAAGAAAAAAAGGCGACATAGTATCACTCTACACATTAACAGGACCGCCCCCCCATTTAAAACAGTATACTCAAAAAATAAAATAAATATGTCAATGCAGTAATAATATCCCTTAATTAGCCCCTATGGTAATAATATTCCCCATCCTGGCCCCGTGTATCTCATTCCTGGCTCCAGCCACATGCTCTCCCATCCTGCCCTCATGAGTATCCATCCTGCCCCATATGATCTAAACCATCTTGCCCCATCTGTCTCCATCCTGTCCCATGATCCTGCACGATCTGTCTCGAATCCTGCCCCCAGTGTCTCCAATCATGCCCCCATGTCTTTCATTCTGCCCCGTGTCTCCAATCATGCCTGTATCTCCATTCTGCCCCCAGTGTCTCCAGCATTTCTGCCGCCAGTGTCTCCAGCATTTCTGTCCCAGTGTGTCCAGCATTTCTGCCCCCAGTGTATACAGCATTTCTGCCCCCGTGTGTCCAGCATTTCTGCCCCCGTGTGTCCAGCATTTCTGCCCCCGTGTGTCCAGCATTTCTGCCCCAGTGTGTCCAGCATTTCTGCCCCAGTGTGTCCAGCATATTGCCCCCAGTGTGTCCAGCATTTCTGCCCCAGTGTGTCCAGCATTTCTGCCCCAGTGTGTCCAGCATTTCTGCCCCAGTGTCCAGCATTTCTGCCCCAGTGTGTCCAGCATTTCTGCCCCAGTGTGTCCAGCATTTCTGCCCCAGTGTGTCCAGCATTCTTCCCCCAGTGTGTCCAGCATTTCTGCCCCAGTGTGTCCAGCATTTCTGCCCCAGTGTGTCCAGCATTTCTGCCCCAGTGTGTCCAGCATTCTGCCCCAGTGTGTCCAGCATTTCTGCCCCAGTGTGTCCAGCATTTCTGCCCCAGTGTGTCCAGCATTTCTGCCCCAGTGTGTCCAGCATATTGCCGCCAGTTTGTCCAGCATTTCTGCCCCAGTGTGTCCAGCATTTCTGCCCCAGTGTATCCAGCATTTCTGCCCCAGTGTGTCCAGCATTTCTGCCCCAGTGTCCAGCATTTCTGCCCCAGTGTGTCCAGCATTTCTGCTCCAGTGTGTCCAGCATTCTGCCCCAGTGTGTCCAGCATATTGCTCCCAGTGTGTCCCGCATTTCTGCCCCAGTGTGGCCAGCATTTCTGCCCCAGTGTGTCCAGCATTTCTGCTCTAGTGTGTCCAGCATTTCTGCCCCCAATGTATCCAGCATTTCTGCCCCAGTGTCTCCAGCATTTCTGCCCCAGTGTGTCCAGCATTTCTGCCCCAGTGTGTCCAGCATTTCTGCTCCAGTGTGTCCAGCATCTCTGCCCCAGTGTGTCAAACATTCTGCCCCGGGGCCCCCTGGATAGCCGCTCTCAAAGAAAAACAAACCATGAGTTCTTACCTAGCCGTGCTCCTGCAGCGGGCGGTGAAGCTCCCTCTCTCCACGCAGGTGAAGCGCGCACTCGCCGGCGGCTGACAATGACGTCAGACGCTGGCGAAGTGCACTCTACGGCTCAAGTCAGCTGCCAGCCTCCGATTGGCTGGCCGCTGTTAACTATTGATGTGCGGGCGTGGGCCCGCATGTCAATAGCGTGCTGCAGCGCCTGTAAGGGGGGCCCGGTGAGCAGATGAGACGGGGCCCGATGCGGGCCACCTCTGCCCACCGGGCCCCATACGCCAGTCAGGGCAGTAATGCCCCGATGGCGGCCCTGTGTGCACAAGTTGCAGATTTTTGTGCGAATTTCTTCCTTTTTTTTACCCCTCCAGATTTCTATTATGGAATGGGTGCAGAAATGCAGCAGATCCGCAAAATTAATTGACATGGTCTTTTTTTTAATCTACTGCGTTTTCCGGGCAGATTTTTCCGCACCATTAGCACAGCATTTGTTTTTTGCCTTTGATTTACATTGTACTGTAAATCACTTGCAGATCTGCAGCGTTTCTGCGCGGAAAAAAATGCTGCGGATGTGCAGGAAATCTGCAACGTGTGCACACACCCTTAGGGAGGTGAGGGGTTAAATACATGTAACATTTTTGGATTCATTAAATATTGAGAAGTTCTTTGCATAAACGTCTATCACTGTTCCTGAAAAAAAATATTTAGAATTGAGAGTCCTCAGTGGTTGATACCTTTTAATGGCTAACTGAAAAGATGGTAACAAATTGCAAGCTTTCGAGACTACTCAGGTCTCTTCATCCCACTGCTACACGGGAGTGGGAAGAGAGAGGCTAAGTGCCAGAATAGGCCCATCTTACAGATGAGCCTTTTCTGGGGTGGCTGGGGGCAGATGTTTTTAGCCAGAGGGGGCCAATAACCATGGTCCCTCTCTAGGCTATTAATATCTGCCCTAAGTCACTGGCTTTCCCTCTCTGGCAGAGAAAATTGCGCGGGAGCCCACGCCGTTTTTTTTGTGAATGAACCCTTTATTTTAACACCTAGAGCTCCCAAATTTTGCACACACACTACTAACATTATTAGTGAGGGATATATAAAAATCTTAATGATATGAAATGGTTTATTGTATGTAAACCATGTCTCATATCCTGTCGGGTTTGGTAAGGACTTGAATTACCGGCTTTTATGCTATCTAGCTCTGTATTAAATATAAATATATCTACTTTCTAACCGTCTAATTCTGTCTGTCTGTAACGGAAATCCTGCATCGTTGATTGGTCGCGCCAGCCGCCCGCGACCAATCAGCGACAGGCGCAGTCCGGCCGCGAATTGGTGCGGGATTTGAACCATGCTTTGCTGACTGGTCATGCCCGGTGGGCCACCATCTAGTATATATATGTGTGTCAATGACATATATATATATATATATATATATACAGTATATATATAAAAACACCTATACTATGTGTAGACATTTATTTTATCTATTCTATTTTTAACCTGTCAGTGTGATTTTACTGTACACCGCACTGAATTACCGGCTTTTCTATAGGACACCGGTGCATATTTCTCGCAAGTCACACGTGTAGTCCGTGTGTAATCCATATTTTTCTTGCCCTCATAGACTTGCATTGGCGTATTTTTGGAGGAATACGATGACAATCGCAACATGCTGTGATTTTCTCAGCCCATTAAATACGGCCGAGAAATATATGGCTGATAGAAGCTGCCCCATAGAGAAACATTGGTCCGAGTGCAATGCGTTATTTTTGCGCCTCTCACTCGTCCGTATTTCTCTCTAGTGTGACGCCGGCCTAAAAGTACACATATTTGGTATTGCCGCATCCACAACGACGGAACCTATAAGGCCGGTTTCACACGTCAGTGGCTCCGGTACGTGAGGTGACAGTTTCCTCACGTACCGGAGACACTGACACACGTAGACCCATAAAAATCAATGCATCTGTGCAGATGTCATTGATTTTTTGCGGACCGTGTCTCCGTGTGCCAAACACGGAGACATGTCAGTGTTCGTGGGAGCGCACGTATTACACGGACCCATTAAAGTCAATGGGTCCGTGTAAAACACGGACCACACACGGACCTTCTCAGTTTGCAGTCCGTGTGGCGTGCAGGAGACAGCGCTACAGTAAGCGCTGTCCCCCCCACATGGTGCTGAAGCCGCCATTCATATCTTCTCTGCAGCAGCGTTTGCTGCAGAGAAAATATGAATAACAATGTTTAAAATAAAGATCTATGTGTCCGCCGCCCTCCCACCCCCTGTGCGCCCCCCTGCTGTTCTGAAAATACTCACCCGCCTCCCTCGCAGTGTTCTGTGCTGGCCGACCCTTCTACTGTATGCGGTCACATGGGGCCGACGATTAGAGTCATGAATATGTGGCTCCACCTCCCATAGGGGTGGAGCCGCCTATTCATGACTGTAAATGAGCGGCCCCACGTGACCGCATACAGGAGAAGATGGGGCCAGACCAGGAAGCAGCGACAGCCAACGAGAGAGCGGGTGAGTATTTTCAGAACAGCGGGGGGGCGCACAGGGGGTGGGAGGGCGGCGGACACATAGATCTTTATTTTAAACACTATTATTCATATTTTCTCTGCAGCAAACGCTGCTGCAGGGAACATATGAATTGCGGATTCAGCACCAGATGCTGGTAGTACGTGTGGTACCCAGCACGGTGCGTGTGGTACCCAGTGGGCACACGGGCGGCACACGTGTGCCACACTGATGTTCACCAGAAACGCAGGGGCACACGGACACGGATAATTCCGGTACCGATTGTTTCCGGTACCGGAATTATCTGGACGTGTGGGACAGCCCTAAAACTGTGTCTCACTTTTTAACCCCTTTAGTGAACACTATAAAAAAAAAAGAAACAAGGCAAAAAACTATGCTTTATCATCATACCGCAAAACAAAAAGTGGAATAACAAGCAATCAAAAAGATGGATATAAATAAACATGGTACCGCTGAAAACACCATCTTGACCTGCAAAAAACAAGACTCCATACAGCTCCATCAGCGGAAAATTAAAAAAGTTATAGCTCTCAGAATAAAGGGATGCAAAAATATATATTTTTATATACACTGTGTTCCAAATTATTATGCACAAAGAGTTTAGGAGTAGGGTTGAGCGACTTTCATTTTTTTAAGATCGAGTCTGGTTTTGTGAAACCCGATTTAGTCCAGAGTCGAGTCGAGTGAAGTCGGCCGATTATCGCTAAAAGTCGGGGATCGACCGAAACACGAAACCCATTGCAAGTCAATGGGGAAGCATAGCCGGCAGTGAGTGGAGGCCAGGAAAACACCTACAGTGCACATTTTACTGCCAAAAACATCCATTCTTGTTTTCTGAAGCTTGTAAATCTTAATTAACTTTATAATAATAGTTGGGCACTGGAAATTGGGGGTCATTTGGCAAAAGTTGTGGGGGTAGGGCTGGTTCAAGGTTTTAGTGGGCCCAGGAAACATGGACTACGTCATGGCGGTGGAGCAGGGAGAGGTAAGTATTTCAACGTTGCAAGTGCTGTGATCCTGAGCAAGCAGGGGGGGCCCACTCGTTCGCATTGGCACTGGCACAGGGCCCCTCAAAGTACGGCGGTGTGTTTGCATGGCGGGGGCGCCTCCCACCAGCAGCGACACTTTTGCGTACTCTGAGTGGCCCTGTGCCAGTGACGTCGCCAACGAGTATGCCCCCCCACCTGATGAAGGAACCTGCACTTTCATCTGCACCTTCCTCTTTGTCCCTGTGTAAGGTGGTATAATATGCGGGAAGGGGAACCTTACTTTCAGCAGGGTCAGATTCTGGCTGTGTAGAGTACAAGGGGAATGTAGTGGTCTAGGTCAATGTACCAGCAGACTCATCTAGCAGTGGCTGGGCAATGGGCAGGATGATGAGGAAACAGATATAGGGCCAAAGAATAAAGTAGGCTAAATGCAGATCAAAATTGGTAACAGGACTAAACAGGCGGCATTGCTTTGTTCAGTGGAGTAGCAAACCCAAGAGCAGCAGACACTGTTTCAAGGGCCTAACCACACTAGTAGGCCAAATGCAGTTTAATATCTGATAGTATAGGCCGAAAGCCAGAATGTGGAAGCTCAGCTTTGTTCAGTTGAGGACAACACCAGGGAGGGGCAGACACCGTTAGTAGGCCCTAACCACCATTTTGTTTTTTAAAAAACACTTAATGAGAGCCAGAAGGTTGAAGCTCAGCTTTATTCAGTTGAGGGCAACACCAGGGAGGGGCAGAAGCCGTTAGTAGGCCGGAACCACCATTTTGTTTTTTAAAAAACACTTAATGAGAGCCAGAAGGTTGAAGCTCAGCTTTATTCAGTTGAGGGCAACACCAGGCAGGGGCAGACACCGTTAGTAGGCCGGAACCACCATTTTGTTTTTTAAAAAACACTTAATGAGAGCCAGAAGGTTGAAGCTCAGCTTTATTCAGTTGAGGGCAACACCAGGGAGGGGCAGACACCGTTAGTAGGCCGGAACCACCATTTTGTTTTTTAAAAAACACTTAATGAGAGCCAGAAGGTTGAAGCTCAGCTTTATTCAGTTGAGGGCAACACCAGGCAGGGGCAGACACCGTTAGTAGGCCGGAACCACCATTTTGTTTTTTAAAAAACACTTAATGAGAGCCAGAAGGTTGAAGCTCAGCTTTATTCAGTTGAGGGCAACACCAGGCAGGGGCAGACACCGTTAGTAGGCCGGAACCAGCAATGTGTTTAAAAACAGCAGTTAATCAGAGCCGGAAGGTAGAAGCTCAGCTTTATTCAGTTGAGGGCAACACCAGGGAGGGGCAGAAGCCGTTAGTAGGCCCTAACCACCATTTTGTTTTTTAAAAAACACTTAATGAGAGCCAGAAGGTTGAAGCTCAGCTTTATTCAGTTGAGGGCAACACCAGGGAGGGGCAGACACCGTTAGTAGGCCCTAACCACCATTTTGTTTTTTAAAAAACACTTAATGAGAGCCAGAAGGTTGAAGCTCAGCTTTATTCAGTTGAGGGCAACACCAGGGAGGGGCAGACACCGTTAGTAGGCCCTAACCACCATTTTGTTTTTTAAAAAACACTTAATGAGAGCCAGAAGGTTGAAGCTCAGCTTTATTCAGTTGAGGGCAACACCAGGGAGGGGCAGACACCGTTAGTAGGCCCTAACCACCATTTTGTTTTTTTAAAAACACTTAATGAGAGCCAGAAGGTTGAAGCTCAGCTTTATTCAGTTGAGGGCAACACCAGGGAGGGGCAGACACCGTTAGTAGGCCCTAAACACCATTTTGTTTTTTAAAAAACACTTAATGAGAGCCAGAAGGTTGAAGCTCAGCTTTATTCAGTTGAGGGCAACACCAGGCAGGGGCAGACACCGTTAGTAGGCCGGAACCACCATTTTGTTTTTTAAAAAACACTTAATGAGAGCCAGAAGGTTGAAGCTCAGCTTTATTCAGTTGAGGGAAACACCAGGCAGGGGCAGACACCGTTAGTAGGCCGGAACCAGCAATGTGTTTAAAAACAGCAGTTAATCAGAGCCGGAAGGTAGAAGCTCAGCTTTATTCAGTTGAGGGCAACACCAGGCAGGGGCAGACACCGTTAGTAGGCCGGAACCAGCAATGTGTTTAAAAACAGCAGTTAATCAGAGCCGGAAGGTAGAAGCTCAGCTTTATTCAGTTGAGGGCAACACCAGGGAGGGGCAGAAGCCGTTAGTAGGCCGGAACCACCATTTTGTTTTTTAAAAAACACTTAATGAGAGCCAGAAGGTTGAAGCTCAGCTTTATTCAGTTGAGGGCAACACCAGGCAGGGGCAGACACCGTTAGTAGGCCGGAACCACCATTTTGTTTTTTAAAAAACACTTAATGAGAGCCAGAAGGTTGAAGCTCAGCTTTATTCAGTTGAGGGCAACACCAGGCAGGGGCAGACACCGTTAGTAGGCCGGAACCAGCAATGTGTTTAAAAACAGCAGTTAATCAGAGCCGGAAGGTAGAAGCTCAGCTTTATTCAGTTGAGGGCAACACCAGGGAGGGGCAGAAGCCGTTAGTAGGCCGGAACCACCATTTTGTTTTTTAAAAAACACTTAATGAGAGCCAGAAGGTTGAAGCTCAGCTTTATTCAGTTGAGGGCAACACCAGGCAGGGGCAGACACCGTTAGTAGGCCGGAACCAGCAATGTGTTTAAAAACAGCAGTTAATCAGAGCCGGAAGGTAGAAGCTCAGCTTTATTCAGTTGAGGGCAACACCAGGGAGGGGCAGAAGCCGTTAGTAGGCCCTAACCACCATTTGTTTTTTAAAAAACACTTAATGAGAGCCAGAAGGTTGAAGCTCAGCTTTATTCAGTTGAGGGCAACACCAGGCAGGGGCAGACACCGTTAGTAGGCCGGAACCACCATTTTGTTTTTTAAAAAACACTTAATGAGAGCCAGAAGGTTGAAGCTCAGCTTTATTCAGTTGAGGGCAACACCAGGCAGGGGCAGACACCGTTAGTAGGCCGGAACCAGCAATGTGTTTAAAAACAGCAGTTAATCAGAGCCGGAAGGTAGAAGCTCAGCTTTATTCAGTTGAGGGCAACACCAGGGAGGGGCAGAAGCCGTTAGTAGGCCCTAACCACCATTTTGTTTTTTAAAAAACACTTAATGAGAGCCAGAAGGTTGAAGCTCAGCTTTATTCAGTTGAGGGCAACACCAGGCAGGGGCAGACACCGTTAGTAGGCCGGAACCACCATTTTGTTTTTTAAAAAACACTTAATGAGAGCCAGAAGGTTGAAGCTCAGCTTTATTCAGTTGAGGGCAACACCAGGCAGGGGCAGACACCGTTAGTAGGCCGGAACCAGCAATGTGTTTAAAAACAGCAGTTAATCAGAGCCGGAAGGTAGAAGCTCAGCTTTATTCAGTTGAGGGCAACACCAGGGAGGGGCAGAAGCCGTTAGTAGGCCGGAACCACCATTTTGTTTTTTAAAAAACACTTAATGAGAGCCAGAAGGTTGAAGCTCAGCTTTATTCAGTTGAGGGCAACACCAGGCAGGGGCAGACACCGTTAGTAGGCCGGAACCACCATTTTGTTTTTTAAAAAACACTTAATGAGAGCCAGAAGGTAGAAGCTCAGCTTTATTCAGTTGAGGACAACTTGAATTAGGGACTGCATACAGACTTAGCAGGCTGTCCCCTGTGTGGACCATGCATCCAATACATTAACCCATTGAGCCACAAAGGACACGTAACCTTCCGTGGCCATGCCTACAGGTCCATGTGTCTGTTGTCAGGTGTACCTTTGTCAGTGTAGGCCTATTGGAAGGAGGGACCGCAGACAGGCTTCGAAGGCCTAACACAATAAAATGGGCTGGCTGTAGGCACTTTAAAATTGGTTCCAGGGGTACACGGGCAGCAGTGGTCTGGTCAGTGGAGGCCTAGTGGAAGGAGGGACCGCAGACAGGCTTCGAAGGCCTAAAATAACAAACAATAGGCTCATGGCAGTTTTACAGCGGTTACATGGATACACGGGCAGGCAGCTTGGTGGTGAGTGGAGGAGTATTTAAAGTAGGGACCGCAGACAGGCTATCAAAGGCCTAAAATAACAAACAATAGGCTCATGGCAGTTTTACAGCGGTTACATGGATACACAGGCAGCTTGGTGGTGAGTGGAGGAGTATTTAAAGTAGGGACCGCAGACAGGCTATCAAAGGCCTAAAATAACAAACAATAGGCTCATGGCAGTTTTACAGCGGTTACATGGATACACGGGCAGGCAGCTGGTGATGAGTGGAGGAGTATTTAAAGTAGGGACCGCAGACAGGCTATCAAAGGCCTAAAATAACAAACAATAGGCTCATGGCAGTTTTACAGCGGTTACATGGATACACGGGCAGGCAGCTTGGTGGTGAGTGGAGGAGTATTTAAAGTAGGGACCGCAGACAGGCTATCAAAGGCCTAAAATAACAAACAATAGGCTCATGGCAGTTTTACAGCGGTTACATGGATACACGGGCAGGCAGCTGGTGATGAGTGGAGGAGTATTTAAAGTAGGGACCGCAGACAGGCTATCAAAGGCCTAAAATAACAAACAATAGGCTCATGGCAGTTTTACAGCGGTTACATGGATACACAGGCAGCTTGGTGGTGAGTGGAGGAGTAGTGCAAGGAGTGTCTGTCCCAGTACTCCCAAAATATAAATAGATGTTAATGTCTCGCAAAACAACCAAAACAAAAAAAAAGGTGGCATACTTAGGTACAGGGGTGGGCTCATCTACTGAGTTTCTGACATAGTAATTTGGCAGTAACTATTTAATGGTGCCAATATAGGACACAGACACAGACTACTTTAAGTTGCATCATAGATGTCTACAAATTTGTATTGTCAGTGCCAGACATTGAATGATGTCAGCGAATAGACTAAAGATTGGTGGAGCTGTGCGACATAATTTTGCACGTGGTAGAGCACATTTTGAGCTGGGGTAGGGGGGAACTCTCTTGAGGCCGGCGGGACCGCCCCAGGGCCCCTCATGTTACAACGGTGTGTCTGAAGTTGGGTGCGCACCGCCACCGCCAGAGACACTACATTGTACTATGAGGGACCCAGTAGCAATGCCGTCAACCAAAAGCGAGCACACCCACCTCTTCAGACAAACAGCAGTCTCACGGGTGCTTTCGCCAAGTCGCGATACCACGGCCCCGTGTGGGGAGTTTTGCCATTTAGGGAGGTGTAAACATGTCGTATGCTGTACAATCAGCTGCAGCAAATTAGACATTAGAAAAGTAATTCACAGGCAAGAGCTTTTCATAGGAAAGCTAGGTGTCGGCCGGGCAAGGTGGGGCAAAAGATTTCGAAATCCAGTTGTGGTTCATTTTAATGAATGTTAGATCGTCAACATTTTGGGTAGCCAGACGAGTCCTTTTTTCGGTTAATATTGAACCTGCAGCACTGAATACTCTTTCTGATAGGACACTTGCTGCCGGGCAAGCAAGCTCCTGCAATGCATATTCTGCCAATTCTGGCCAGGTGTCTAATTTGGAGGCCCAGTAATCAAATGGGAATGACGGTTGAGGGAGAACATCGATAAGGGATGAAAAATAGTTAGTAACCATACTGGACAAATGTTGTCTCCTGTCACTTTCAATTGATGCAGCAGTACCTGTCCTGTCTGCGGTCATAGCAAAATCACTCCACAACCTGGTCAGAAAACCCCTCTGTCCAACGCCACTTCTGATGTGTGCACCCTTAACACTCCTAGTCTGCTGCCCCCTGGAGCTCGTGTGAGAACGATCACGTGCGCTGTGTGCTGGGAATGCCTGAAGCAAACGGTCAACAAGAGTTGATTGTTTGGTTGCTAATATTAGTTCCAAGTTCTCATGTGGCATAATATTTTGCAATTTGCCTTTATAGCGTGGATCAAGGAGGCAGGCCAACCAGTAATCGTCATCGTTCATCATTTTCGTAATGCGTGTGTCCCTTTTTAGGATACGTAAGGCATAATCCGCCATGTGGGCCAAAGTTCCAGTTGTCAAATCTCCGGTTGTGATTGGTTGAGGGGCAGTTGCAGGCAAATCTACGTCACTTGTGTCCCTCAAAAAACCAGAACCCGGCCGTGACACGCAACCAATTTCCTGTGCCCCCGGGAAAGGTTCGGCATTAAAAATATACTCATCCCCATCATCCTCCTCGTCCTCCACCTCCTCTTCGCCCGCTACCTCGTCCTGTACACTGCCCTGACCAGACAATGGCTGACTGTCATCAAGGCTTTCCTCTTCCTCTGGTGCAGACGCCTGCTCCTTTATGTGCGTCAAACTTTGCATCAGCAGACGCATTAGGGGGATGCTCATGCTTATTACGGCGTTGTCTGCACTAACCAGCCGTGTGCATTCCTCAAAACACTGAAAGACTTGACACATGTCTTGTATCTTAGACCACTGCACACCTGACAACTCCATGTCTGCCATCCTACTGCCTGCCCGTGTATCCTCCCACAAATAAATAACAGCACGCCTCTGTTCGCACAGTCTCTGAAGCATGTGCAGTGTTGAGTTCCACCTTGTTGCAACGTCTATGATGAGGCGATGCTGGGGAAGGTTCAAAGACCGCTGATAGGTCTGCATACGGCTGGCGTGTACAGGCGAACGTCGGATATGTGAGCAAAGTGCACGCACTTTGAGGAGCAGGTCGGAGAACCCAGGATAAGTTTTCAATAAGCACTGCACCACCAGGTTTAAGGTGTGAGCCAGGCAAGGAATGTGTTTCAGTTGGGAAAGGGAGATGGCAGCCATGAAATTCCTTCCGTTATCACTCACTACCTTGCCTGCCTCAAGATCTACTGTGCCCAGCCACGACTGCGTTTCTTGTTGCAAGAACTCGGACAGAACTTCCGCGGTGTGTCTGTTGTCGCCCAAACACTTCATAGCCAATACAGCCTGCTGACGCTTGGCAGTAGCTGGCCCATAATGGGACAACTGGTGTGCAACAGTGTCATCTGCCGATGGAGTGGTTGGCAGACTGCGTTCTGTGGAAGAGCTGTAGCTTCTGCAGGAGGACGAGGAGGAGGAGGAGGAGGGGGTGCGAACGCCTACAGCCAACTGTTTCCTAGACCGTGGGCTAGGCACAACTGTCCCTAAATTGATGTCGCCTGTGGACCCTGCATCCACCACATTCACCCAGTGTGCCGTGATGGACCCATAACGTCCCTGGCCATGCCTACTGGTCCATGCATCTGTAGTCAGGTGCACCTTTGTACTCACAGATTGCCTGAGTGCATGGACGATGCGCTGTTTAACATGCTAGTGCAGGGCTGGGATGGCTTTTCTGGAAAAAAAGTGTCGACTGGGTAGCTCGTATCGTGGTTCAGCGTACTCCATCAGGGCTTTGAAAGCTTCGCTTTCAACTAACCGGTAGGGCATCATCTCTAACGAGATTAGTCTAGCTATGTGGGCGTTAAAACCCTGTGTACGCGGATGCGAGGATAAGTACTTCCTTTTTCTAACCAGAGTCTCATGTAGGGTGAGCTGGACTGGAGAGCTGGAGATCGTGGAACTTTCGGGTGTGCCGGTGTACATGGCAGACTGAGAGACGGTTGGAGACGGTATTGTTTCCGCCGGTGCCCTAGATGCAATATTTCCTCCTACAAAACTGGTGGTTCCCTGACCCTGACTGCTTTTGGCTGGCAAAGAAACCTGCACAGATACTGCCGGTGGTGCGGAAAATGGTGGCCTTACAGTGACGGAAGGGATGTTGCGTTGCTGACTAGCTTCATTGGCCGAGGGTGCTACAACCTTAAGGGACGTTTGGTAGTTAGTCCAGGCTTGAAAATGCATGGTGGTTAAGTGTCTATGCATGCAACTAGTATTTAGACTTTTCAGATTCTGACCTCTGCTTAAGCTAGTTGAACATTTTTGACAGATGACTTTGCGCTGATCAGTTGGATGTTGTTTAAAAAAATGCCAGACTGCACTCTTCCTAGACTGGGATCCCTTTTCAGGGATTGCAGACTGAGCTTTAACCGGATGGCCACGCTGTCCTCCAACAGGTTTTGGCTTTGACACGCGTTTTGGGCCAGATACGGGCCCGGCAGATGGAACCTGTTGCGATGTTGATGCCTGCTGCGGCCCCTCCTCCACCTCCGCTTCTGAACTACTGCCGCCTGCACCCTGTTCCCCCAATGGCTGCCAATCGGGGTCAATAACTGGGTCATCTATTACCTCCTCTTCCAGCTCGTGTGCAACTTCGTCTGTGTCACTGTGTCGGTCGGTGGTATAGCGTTCGTGGCGGGGCAACATAGTCTCATCAGGGTCTGATTGTGGATCTGTACCCTGAGAGGGCAATGTGGTGGTCTGAGTCAAAGGAGCAGCATAGTACTCTGGCTGTGGCTGTGCATCAGTGCACTCCATGTCAGAATCTACTTGTAATGGGCATGGCCTGTTAAATGTTTCACTTTCTAAGCCAGGGACGGTATGTGTAAAGAGCTCCATGGAGTGACCCGTTGTGTCGCCTGCTGCATCCTTCTCTCTTGTTGTAGTTTTTGCTGAGGAGGACAAGGAAGCGACTTGTCCCTGACCGTGAACATCCACAAGCGACGCGCTGCTTTTACATTTACCAGTTTCGGAAGAGGAGGCAAAAGAGCTAGAGGCTGAGTCTGCAATGTAAGCCAAAACTTGCTGTTGCTGCTCCGCCTTTAAAAGCGGTTTTCCTACTCCCAGAAAAGAGAGCGTTCGAGGCCTTGTGTAGCCTGACGACGAAACTGGCTCCACAGCTCCAGACTTAGGTGGAATATTTTTATCCCCACGACCACCTGATGCTCCACTACCACTACCATCATTACCAGCTGACAATGAACGCCCACGACGACCTCTTGCACCAGACTTCCTCATTGTTTTAAAATCTTAACCAAAGTAACTTTATTTGTTGCTGTCAAACAACTTACACGGTGAGCTATAACTTCAGTATGATTTCAATATCCCTTAACAGGTTGGTGAGACCACAAGGAAAATCAGGCACAATGTTACACACTCTGTTTTCTGTGGCACAAAATCACAGAGATGACACACACGCAGGACTGTCACTCAAGCACTAATGTCAATATTAATCTCCCACCTAATTTATTTATTTTTTTTTCTCAGGGAGACTTTAGAAACTGTCATGATCTCAATGGCAAGAGATCATAGCATCAGCATATATAGGAACTAGCTCTTGGAAGATGGAAACTGAGCTGACCATGAACTAAACCTAACGCACAACTAGCAGTGGCCGGGTAGCATGCCTACGTTGATTCTAGATGCCCAGCACCAGCCGGAGGACTAAATAAAGCTAGCAGAGGAAAATATTAGTCCTAGCTCACCTCTAGAGAAATACCCCGAAAGGAGACAGAGGCCCCCCACATGTATTGGCGGTGAATCAAGATGAAATAACAAACGTAGTATGAAAATAGGTTTAGCAAATTTGAGGTCCACTTACTACATAGCAGAAGACAGAAAGGACACTTTCATGGTCAGCTGAAAACCCTATCAAAACACCATCCAGAAATTACTTTAAAACTCTGGCATTAACTCATAACACCAGAGTGGCAATTCCTGTTCACAAGAGCTTTCCAGACACAGTAACGAAACTACAGCTGTGAACTGGAACAAAAATGCAAAAACAAACATGGACAAGAGTCCAACTTATCTAGTAGTTGTCTAGGAGCAGGAACAAGCACAGAGAGGCTTCTGATAACATTGTTGACCGGCAAGAAACTAACAGAGCAGCAAGGTTATATAGCGACTCCCACATCTTGATGGGAACAGGTGAACAGAGAAGATGAAGACACCAGTTCAATTCCACCAGTAGCCACCGGGGGAGCCCAGAATCCCAATTCACAACAGTACCCCCCCCTCAAGGAGGGGGCACCGAACCCTCACCAGAACCACCAGGGCGATCAGGATGGGCCCTATGAAAGGCACGAACCAGATCAGAGGCATGAACATCAGATGCATTCACCCAAGAATTATCCTCCTGGCCGTATCCCTTCCACTTGACCAGATACTGGAGTCTCCGTCTGGAAACACGAGAGTCTAAGATTTTCTCCACAACGTACTCCAACTCACCCTCAACCAACACCGGAGCAGGAGGCTCAACGGAAGGCACAACCGGTACCTCATACCTGCGCAATAATGACCGATGAAAAACGTTATGAATAGAAAAGGATGCAGGGAGGTCCAAACGGAAGGAAACAGGGTTAAGAATCTCCAATATCTTATATGGGCCGATGAACCGAGGCTTAAACTTAGGAGAAGAGACCCTCATAGGGACAAAACGAGAAGACAACCACACCAAATCCCCAACACAAAGCCGAGGACCAACACGACGGTGGCGGTTGGCAAAAAGCTGAGTCTTCTCCTGGGACAACCTCAAATTGTCCACCACCTGCCCCCAGATCTGATGCAATCTCTCCACCACAGCATCCACTCCAGGACAATCCGAAGATTCCACCTGACCAGAGGAAAATCGAGGATGAAACCCCGAATTACAGAAAAACGGGGACACCAAAGTGGCAGAGCTGGCCCGATTATTGAGAGCAAACTCCGCCAATGGCAAAAAAGCAACCCAATCATCCTGGTCAGCAGACACAAAACACCTCAGATATGTCTCCAGGGTCTGATTAATCCGCTCGGTCTGGCCATTCGTCTGAGGATGGAAAGCGGACGAAAAAGATAAATCTATGCCCATCCTAGCACAGAATGCCCGCCAAAATCTAGACACGAATTGGGTCCCTCTGTCAGAAACGATATTCTCAGGAATACCATGCAAACGAACAACATTTTGAAAAAACAGAGGAACCAACTCGGAAGAAGAAGGCAACTTGGGCAGAGGAACCAAATGGACCATCTTAGAGAAACGGTCACACACCACCCAGATGACAGACATCTTCTGAGAAACAGGCAGATCTGAAATAAAATCCATCGAGATGTGCGTCCAAGGCCTCTTAGGAATAGGCAAGGGCAACAACAATCCCCTAGCCCGAGAACAACAAGGCTTGGCCCGAGCACAAACGTCACAAGACTGCACAAAGCCTCGCACATCTCGTGACAGGGAAGGCCACCAGAAGGACCTTGCCACCAAATCCCTGGTACCAAAAATGCCAGGATGACCTGCCAACGCAGAAGAATGAACCTCAGAGATGACTCTACTGGTCCAATCATCAGGAACAAACAGTTTATCAGGTGGGCAACGATCAGGTCTATCCGCCTGAAACTCCTGCAAGGCCCGCCGCAGGTCTGGAGAAACGGCTGACAATACCACTCCATCCTTAAGGATACCTGTGGGCTCAGAGTTACCAGGCGAGTCAGGCTCAAAACTCCTAGAAAGGGCATCCGCCTTAACATTCTTAGAACCCGGTAGGTATGACACCACAAAATTAAACCGAGAGAAAAATAATGACCAGCGCGCCTGTCTAGGATTCAGGCGCCTGGCGGTCTCAAGATAAATCAAATTTTTGTGGTCAGTCAATACCACCACCTGATGTCTGGCCCCCTCAAGCCAATGGCGCCACTCCTCAAAAGCCCACTTCATGGCCAAAAGCTCCCGATTCCCAACATCATAATTCCGCTCAGCGGGCGAAAATTTACGGGAAAAGAAGGCACAAGGCCTCATCACGGAGCAGTCAGAACTTTTCTGCGACAACACTGCCCCAGCTCCGATCTCAGAAGCGTCGACCTCAACCTGAAAAGGTAGAGCAACATCAGGCTGCCGCAACACAGGGGCAGAGGAAAAACGGCGCTTAAGCTCCCGAAAGGCCTCCACAGCATCAGGGGACCAATCAGCAACATCAGCACCCTTCTTAGTCAAATCGGTCAATGGCTTAGCAATATCCGAAAAACCAGCAATAAATCGACGATAAAAGTTAGCAAAGCCCAAAAATCTCTGAAGACTCTTAAGAGAAGAGGGCTGCGTCCAATCACAAATAGCTTGAACCTTGACAGGATCCATTTCAATGGAAGAGGGAGAAAAAATATATCCCAAAAAGGAAATCCTCTGTACCCCAAAAACACACTTAGAACCCTTCACACACAAAGAATTAGACCGCAAAACCTGAAAAACCCTCCTGACTTGCTGGACATGGGAGTCCCAGTCATCCGAAAAAATCAGAATATCATCCAGATACACAATCATAAATTTATCCAAATAATCGCGAAAAATATCATGCATAAAAGACTGGAAAACTGACGGAGCATTTGAAAGACCAAAAGGCATCACTAAATACTCAAAGTGGCCCTCGGGCGTATTAAATGCGGTTTTCCACTCATCCCCCTGCCTGATTCGCACCAAATTATACGCCCCACGAAGGTCAATCTTAGAGAACCACTTGGCCCCCTTTATGCGAGCAAACAAATCAGTCAGCAACGGCAATGGGTATTGATATTTAACAGTGATTTTATTCAAAAGCCGATAATCAATACATGGTCTCAAAGAGCCGTCTTTTTTTGACACAAAGAAAAAACCGGCTCCTAAGGGAGATGACGATGGACGAATATGTCCCTTTTCCAAGGACTCCTTTATATATTCACGCATAGCAGCATGTTCAGGCACAGACAGATTAAATAAACGACCCTTTGGGCATTTACTACCCGGGATTAAATCTATGGCACAATCGCACTCTCGGTGCGGAGGTAACGAACCAAGCTTGGATTCTTCAAAGACGTCACGATAGTCAGACAGGAACTCAGGAATTTCAGAGGGAATAGATGATGAAATGGAAACCACAGGTACATCCCCATGAGCCCCCTTACATCCCCAGCTCAACACAGACATAGCTTTCCAGTCGAGGACTGGGTTGTGAGATTGCAGCCAAGGCAATCCTAGCACCAAATCATCATGTAGATTATACAGCACCAGAAAGCGAATAATCTCCTGGTGATCCGGATTAATACGCATAGTTACTTGTGTCCAGTATTGTGGTTTATTATTAGCCAATGGGGTGGAGTCAATCCCCTTCAGAGGAATAGGAGTCTCCAAAGGCTCTAAATCATACCCACAGCGTTTGGCAAAGGACCAATCCATAAGACTCAAAGCGGCGCCAGAGTCGACATAGGCGTCCGTGGTAATAGATGACAAAGAGCAAATCAGGGTCACAGATAGAATAAACTTAGACGGTAAGGTGCAAATGGAAACAGATTTACCAAGCTTTTTAGTGCGCTTAGAGCATGCTGATATAACATGAGTAGAATCACCACAATAGAAACACAACCCATTTTTCCGTCTAAAATTCTGCCGCTCGCTTCGGGACAGAATTCTATCACACTGCATACTCTCTGGCGATTTCTCAGTGGACACCGCCAGATGGTGCACTGGTTTGCGCTCCCGCAAACGCCTATCGATCTGAATAGCCATTGTCATGGACTCATTCAGACCCGCAGGCACAGGGAACCCCACCATAACGTCCTTAATGGCATCAGAGAGACCCTCTCTGAAAGTCGCCGCCAGGGCGCACTCATTCCACTGAGTAAGCACAGACCATTTACGGAATCTTTGGCAGTAAATTTCCGCTTCATCTTGCCCCTGAGATAGGGACATCAAAGTTTTTTCTGCCTGAAGCTCCAAATGAGGTTCGTCATAAAGCAACCCCAAGGCCAGAAAAAACGCATCCACATTGAGCAACGCAGGATCCCCTGGTGTCAATGAAAAAGCCCAGTCTTGAGGGTCGCCCCGGAGCAAGGAAATCACAATCCTGACCTGCTGTGCAGGATCTCCGGCAGAGCGAGATTTCAGGGACAAAAATAATTTGCAATTATTTCGAAAATTCTGAAACCCAGATCTATTCCCCGAGAAAAATTCCGGCAAAGGAATTCTCGGCTCAGATACAGGTGCATGACAAACAAAATCTTGCAAATTTTGTACCTTCGTGGCGAGATTATTCAAACCTGCAGTTACACTCTGAAGATCCATTGCAAACAGGTGGACACAGCCATTCAAAGGAGAGAAAAAAAATAAAAAATTTCAGCAGACTACTTATTACTCTCCTTTCTCAGCCAAGGATTTTAACCCTTTAGTGGGCCGGTCAAACTGTCATGATCTCAATGGCAAGAGATCATAGCATCAGCATATATAGGAACTAGCTCTTGGAAGATGGAAACTGAGCTGACCATGAACTAAACCTAACGCACAACTAGCAGTGGCCGGGTAGCATGCCTACGTTGATTCTAGATGCCCAGCACCAGCCGGAGGACTAAATAAAGCTAGCAGAGGAAAATATTAGTCCTAGCTCACCTCTAGAGAAATACCCCGAAAGGAGACAGAGGCCCCCCACATGTATTGGCGGTGAATCAAGATGAAATAACAAACGTAGTATGAAAATAGGTTTAGCAAATTTGAGGTCCACTTACTACATAGCAGAAGACAGAAAGGACACTTTCATGGTCAGCTGAAAACCCTATCAAAACACCATCCAGAAATTACTTTAAAACTCTGGCATTAACTCATAACACCAGAGTGGCAATTCCTGTTCACAAGAGCTTTCCAGACACAGTAACGAAACTACAGCTGTGAACTGGAACAAAAATGCAAAAACAAACATGGACAAGAGTCCAACTTATCTAGTAGTTGTCTAGGAGCAGGAACAAGCACAGAGAGGCTTCTGATAACATTGTTGACCGGCAAGAAACTAACAGAGCAGCAAGGTTATATAGCGACTCCCACATCTTGATGGGAACAGGTGAACAGAGAAGATGAAGACACCAGTTCAATTCCACCAGTAGCCACCGGGGGAGCCCAGAATCCCAATTCACAACAAGAAACCAAATAATATTAAAAAAAAAACAAAAAAAAAAAGGCTTTCTATGGCCCACAATTAGAGAGAGAGAGGTGGCACACCCAGGAGTCAAGACTGGCGCACAAGCTGAAAGGGCAATATTACTCTCCAACTGTTTTTTTAAGTTTTTTTTTTTATTTTCAGGGAGACTTTAGAAACCAAATAATATTAAAAAAACCAAAAAAATAAATAGCCTTTCTATGGCCCACTGAATGAGAGAGAGAGGTGGCACACCCAGGAGTCAAGACTGGCACACAAGCTGAAAGGGCAATATTACTCTCCCACTGTTTTTTTATGTATTTTTTGTTTTTTAAGGGAGACTTTAGAAACCAAATAATATAAAAAAACAAACAAAAAAAAAAAGGCTTTCTATGGCCCACAATTAGAGAGAGAGAGGTGGCACACCCAGGAGTCAAGACTGGCGCACAAGCTGAAAGGGCAATATTACTCTCCCACTGTTTTTTTAAGTTTTTTTTTTTTTATTTTCAGGGAGACTTTAGAAACCAAATAATATTAAAAAAAAACAAAAAAATAAATAGCCTTTCTATGGCCCACTGAATGAGAGAGAGAGGTGGCACACCCAGGAGTCAAGACTGGCACACAAGCTGAAAGGGCAATATTACTCTCCCACTGTTTTTTTATGTATTTTTTGTTTTTTAAGGGAGACTTTAGAAACCCAATAATATTTAAAAAAACAAACAAAAAAAGGCTTTCTATGGCCCACAATTAGAGAGAGAGAGGTGGCACACCCAGGAGTCAAGACTGGCGCACAAGCTGAAAGGGCAATATTACTCTCCCACTGTTTTTTTAAGTTTTTTTTTTTTATTTTCAGGGAGACTTTAGAAACCAAATAATATTAAAAAAACCAAAAAAATAAATAGCCTTTCTATGGCCCACTGAATGAGAGAGAGAGGTGGCACACCCAGGAGTCAAGACTGGCACACAAGCTGAAAGGGCAATATTACTCTCCCACTGTTTTTTTATGTATTTTTTGTTTTTTAAGGGAGACTTTAGAAACCCAATAATATTTAAAAAAAAAAAAAAAAAAAGGCTTTCTATGGCCCACTGAATGAGAGAGAGAGGTGGCACACCCAGGAGTCAAGACTGGCACACAAGCTGAAAGGGCAATATTACTCTCCCACTGTTTTTTTTTTTTTTTTTTTTTTTTTCCAGGGAGACTTTAGAAACCAAATAATAAGAAAATAAATAAATAAATAAATAGGCTTTCTATAGCCCACTGAATAAGAGATAGCACACACAGCAGTGGCACACAAGCCCTGACTGAGGCCAATATTTTTCTACCACTGATTGATGTAGTGTTTTTGTGTTGAGGTAGAATTTAGAACACAAATCACGGAAAAAATAAATAGGCTTTCTATGGCCCACTCAGTGAGAGATGGCACACACAGGGATGGCACTGTAGCAGAAATGCCAATCTTAATCTCCCACAAAAAAAAAACAAAAAAAAAACAGGGACTGTCCTACAATTACTATCTCCCTGCAGTAATCTAAGCCAGGTATGGCAGGCAGCAATAGGAGTGGACTGATGCACAAATTAAATAAAAAGTGTGGACAAACAAAAAAGATAGCTGTGCAGAAAGGAACAAGAGGATATGTGCTTTGAAAAAAGCAGTTGGTTTCCACAGTGGCGTACACACAGCAATACAGCTATCACGGAGCCTTCTAGGGCAGCCCAATGAGCTACAGCGCTGAGGAAAAAAAAAAAAAAATAGCTTCCACTGTTCCTGCACACCGAAGGTGGTGTTGGACAGTGGAAATCGCTACAGCACAAGCGGTTTGGTGGTTAGTGGACTCTGCCTAACGCTCTCCCTGCTTCTGACGAAGCGGCAGCAACCTCTCCCTAAGCTCAGATCAGCAGCAGTAAGATGGCGGTCGGCGGGAACGCCCCTTTATAGCCCCTGTGACGCCGCAGACAGCAAGCCAATCACTGCAATGCCCTTCTCTAAGATGGTGGGGACCAGGATCTATGTCATCACGCTGCCCACACTCTGCGTTCACCTTCATTGGCTGAGAAATGGCGCTTTTCGCGTCATTGAAACGCGACTTTGGCGCGAAAGTCGCGTACCGCATGGCCAACAAGCACAGGGGTCGGATCGGGTTTCATGAGACGCCGACTTAGCCAAAAGTCGGCGACTTTTGAAAATGATCGACCCGTTTCGCTCAACCCTATTTAGGAGTGATAAGGTTAGAATTTTTTTGTTTGTCATTTAAACTCATTGATGGTGATGTGTGTCAGGGCTCTTTATATCACTGAAAGCAATTGCAGATACCTGTGCAAATTAGTTTGGCAGGTGTGTCCAAACAAAGGCAAGACTACTTAAGAAGGCTGTTCCACATTATTAAGCAGCCTACATTTTTGGCCAAAATGGGAAAGAAAAAGGATGTGTCGGCTGCTGAGAAGCAACAAATTGTGGAGTATTTAGGTCAAGGCATGACTACAATCAACATTGCCAAGACACTTCATCGTGATCATCGCACAATCAAGAAGTATGTAGCTGATTCCCAGCACACACGTGTGTGTGCTGATAAGGAAAAATTGAGGACTCTTTCCAACAGGCAATTGCATAAGGTTAAAATAGCAGCTGCAGAAATGCCTTGTCATAGCAGCAGACACGTTTTTGAAGCTGCTGGTGCCTCCAACGTCCCCAGAACAACAAGATGCAGGGTCCTTCAGAGGTGCATAAGCCATCCTGTCGACCACCTCTATCCACTGCAACAAGCAGAAATGGCTTCAGTGGGCCAAACGATACATGAAAACTGACTTCCAAACTGTTTTGTTCACCGATGAGTGCCGTGCAACGCTCGATGGTCCAGATGGATGGAGTTGAGAATGGCTGGTTGATGGACACCCCATGAAAACACAGCTAAGGCGCCAACAAGGAGTAGGTGGTGTAATGTTTTGGGCTGGAATCATGGGGAGAGAGATTGTCGGCCCCTTTATGATCCCTGAAGGGGTAAAGATGAACTCCATAATCTATGTGGAGTTTCTAAAAACACTTCCTGCCATGGTTCAAGAGGAAGAACCGTGCTTTCCGCACCAAGATCATTTTCATGCATAATAATGCACCATCTCATGCTGCAAAAAACACATCTGCATCTCTGGCTGCTATGGGCATAAAAGAGGACAAACTTATGGTGTGGCCACCATCTTCCCCTGGCCTCAACCCCATTGAGAACCTCTGGAGCATCATCAAAATGAGTGTCTATGATGGCGGGAGGCAGTTCACATCTAAGCAACAGCTCTGGGAGGGTATTCTGTCCACATGCAAAACAATTGAAGCAGAAACCATCCAAAAACTGACAAATTCAATGGACGAGAGAGTTCAGAAGCTTCTTTCGAACAAGGGGTCCTATGTGCAAATGTAACATCACCTAGAATAAAGTTTTCACTTGAAAACTGTTTGATTTCATTTTGTAATCAGCTGATAATGCTTATAACTTCACAATTGACCATTTTTTTCTTCAAAATAAAATAAAAAAGGTTGAAAACTCTGCTGTGCATAATAATTTGGAACATGCATTTTGAGTGTTTATTTTTCTAAAAAGATACTGTTTTCATAGGCAGTTTGTTCCAAAACATTGCAATTATACTAGAATAGTAGATGACTGGAAAATAACAATGACTGCAATTCAGATAGGTAATTTAGAGAAAATATGAGGAAATATTATTTGCATAATAATTTGGAACACAGTGTATATAAAATAGTTTTTATTGTATAAAAGCAGCAAAACATAAAAAATGATATAAATGAGGCATCGCTGTAATCATACTGACCCGAAGAATAAAACTGCTTTATCAATTTTACCACACACGGAACGGTATAAACGCCTCCCCCCAAAAAAGAAATTTATGAATTGCTGTTTTTTGTTCATTCTGCCTCCCAAAAATCGGAATATAAAGTGATCAAAAAATGTCATGTGCCCAAAATGGTACTGATAAAAACATCAACTCGTACCGCCAAAAAAGGAGAATGGAAAAATTATAGCTCTCAAAATATGGTGATGCAAAAACTAATTTTTGCAGTAAAAAGAGAAGAGACTGATTGGCTGAGTGAGCTGGAGAAGAAGGGAGGGGGGACGAGTGGAGAAGAGGGCAGTAATGGCTGACTGCCAGTCAGCCATTACTGAGCAGAGACCAGAACACGACAGGAGAAGAGCCCAGTGTGCAGACAGATGCTTTTGCTTATTCCCTGGGTGTAAGCCGGTTGCGGGATGCAGTTATGCAAGAAAGGCAGAGCAAGGGTTAACAATATAAATTAGCAGTAAAGATACTCCTCGCAGGGAGATGAACAGTTAAAGAGGCAAATGATAGGTAAATAGACAAGCACAATGTGACAACAGTCCACGCAATCAACTTATCGTGTTCGTGGCTTCCTCAGCCACGGATGATCCGATGAGGGCTGTAGTCCCAACAGCGGCCGATGCAATGTCCTCAGAGGAGATCCCACAGCTCACGGTAAACCTTCTGGTGGCAACGGGCGGTCTCTGGTTTTTACCAGTTGAGCCAATTAGTCCATAAACTTGTGCAGCCAAAGTCAAAGGCATTGCGTACAGTCTATTAAAAACGGGTGTCTACAGTGTGCTGTCCAGCAAAGAGGGCCACAAAGAGCAGTCCTGAACACGACCCTTGTTCCTATGCCCGCAAACGACACTGGATCTAATGGAGCCCACGGCTCTTCCTCTACTGCTGGGCTCAGCTGCATGCTCATGTACAGCTGACCACAGTATGTTGCGGAGCTGTTGCATATCCAGCGGAGCACGCTGCGCACACACTTGCTCAGTCAGCATCGGCGTGAAACTGCCCGTCGCTGCACTTGCTTTTTCATTTGCTACGCCAACTGCTTCCAGGTGACCAGGTCTGTCCTGTCTCCTATCTTTTTTTCCCTGGACAACCTGGGACGCAGCCTCGGCAGTTCCAGATCCGGCGCAGTACAAATGCCCGCAGTCCAGTCCTCCTTCTTACACTCCCCCTTTCCATTAGCTCGCCATTCCACGGACGAGTGTTTCTGTAGTAGACGTTGGCATTCTTCCATCTCTTGAATAATCCGCTGTCAAATAAAGTGGTCTTGTTCGTATCGAGTGGGGAGTATTCCAGTTGTCGTCCGCTCGGTACTACGCAACTCGGGTTGAGTGGTAGAATCGGGTTGGGGTGTGGAGGACTAAGGTTCACCTGAGTTCTCAGGAGCAGCCATCTCTGGAGTTTCAGGCCCACGTATTTACTCTGGACTAACGGGCAATGAGCCATCTCTTTCAGGTAACAAAATGAATGTGTCTTCCTCATCACAATTGGGAACTGCAGGGGTGAGCATTGCAGGGACACTTGAGATTCTCTCCCCTACTTCAGGGTCTCAAGACAGGCAAGGGCGCAACATACTTCGGTGTACTATTCGGGTAGGTGCCCCCTCCTCCCCTTCGGGTTGAACCTCATAGACAGGAACCTTGGACCTAACATGGCGTTTCACCCGATACGGATTATTTTCTCAACGGTGTACCAGCTTGCCTCGAGGTCGCTTATCTCGAACCAAAACACGGTCTCCGACCTTAAGAGCTGTCCCTCGAAGGGGTGCCATTTCATGATGCTCAAGCTCTCGAAACCAGGTCTGCACCAGCCAATGAAGGGTATGCAACCAGTGTCAATGTTCTCGGACCCAGGAAGACATCCCCGTCTGTGGGTAGTCCTCTGCTAGATCCAGTTCCAACTCTGTAATCTCCCGCCCTCTTCGCCCGAACAGCAGGGTATACAGGGTGTATCCATTCGTACTGTGCACCCGATTGTTGTACACACAGATTAGCTCAGCCACATACTCAGGCCAGCGGACTTTCCTGTCTTCTTCCAACATTCTCAACATTTGGATCAGTGTCTGGTTAAAACGCTCACAGGATCCATTCCTTTGGGGATGATAGAGCATTGTCTTGAACTTCTCAACCTGGTACAGACGGTGCAGCTCTTCTATCACTCGGCCTTGGAAACAAGCGCCCTGATCTGAATGAATCCGCTTCAGACAGCCGTACACCCGGATGAAGTCACGACAAATGACCTGTGTAGCTGACTCAGCAGTCTGATCTCGAGTGGGAGTCACCACAGCAAATTTGATAAAGTGGTCGGTCATCACTAAGCACTGTTCATATCCCAGATGAGCTGGGCTCAAGGTCAAGTAGTCAATCATCAGTAACTCTAAGGGAGCGGACGTCACAATGGTAGGTGTGGGGGCTCTCTGTTCTGGAGGCTTAACCAGTTTGCAGCTTCGACATTGTTGGCATTGATCAGTCATGAGTCACTCTCGACAGAGCATCAGCATGTGTTTTCTTGACCCCCTTTCGGCATGCAATCTTGTACTTGTACCTAGCCATGTGGACCACCTATCTCGGCTTCAAGGCCCCCAATTTTGCGTTTTCTAGGTGTGCCAGAGGGTTGTTGTCGGTGCGCACCAAGACCTCAGACCCTGACAGGTATTCGGCGAATTTCTCAGTCATCACCCACAATGCCAACATTTCTAGCTTGAAACAGCTGTAGTTATCCGGGTTTCGTTCTGAGTCATGAAGGGACTGAATTGCATAGGCTCCTAGGACATGTAAGCTTCCATTGGTGTGAAGTATGAAGGGCTGGGAGAAGTCTGCATAGGCCAATATTGGGGCCTCAGTTAGGGCCATCTTCAAAGTTTGGAAGGCTTCACTTTTAGGCCGTACTTTTGTAAACGACTCAACACTTGCTCCAACCATCGGAGATGCTCTTCAAAGGTGGCTGCATAGACAATGATGTTGTCCAGGTAGATGAGGGTAGATTCAAAGATCATATCTCCCAAGCATCCCTCGCTGAAACATGCCAGTAGCATTAGTCAGGCCAAAATGCATTCGATTGAATTCAAATAATCCCATGGGCAGTACAAACGCTGTCTTCGGCCGGTCATGCTCAGCCAGGGGCACCTGCCAATATCCAATGGCCAGATCTATGGATGAGAAGTATTTCACTTTTCCCAAGGAGGACAATGACTCCTCAATTCTTGGTGGGATTATGAATCCCGCACCGTACATGCATTCAGCCATCTATAGTTGACACAAAAACGCAGGGTTCCATCTTTCTTTTCAAACTAGGACGATGGAGGCTGCCCAGGGGCTCTGGCTCTCTCGGATAACTCCACTCCGTGGCATTTGGGCCAACATCTCCTTTACTTCTTGGTACATTTTAGGCGGGATATGCTGATATTTCTCAAGGATTGGTGCGGCACTTCCTGTAGGTATCTCGTGGGTTATGGCTGTGGTCATCGTCATGACGGGTGAAGACGTCCTGCTAATGCTCCAGCACACCTTCCACCTGTTGCACCTGTTGGGGGGATAGCCCCATCAGTTTGGCCCACATCTGCTCCAAGATTGAACGCCCTTCTTTTACAATTCCACACGATTGTTGTGGGGTCATTGTAACAGCTACAGTCCATGGGTCTCCTTGTTTTACTGTCAACTGGACGGCCTCCTGTTGCAACAATTCTTCTGGCATTCCCAGCACCTGCTCCACTTCACTTTTGGACAGGAGAGTAAGATTATCCTCTCCCAGGTTGATGCGGCGCACTACAACGTTACCATCGTGGACGACGTCTAAGGTCCGAGCAATGAGGAATCCCGTGGGTATCTGATCCATTGAGGTCAGCAATATTTGGACTTCCACTCCTTCGAGGGGCATACAAGCTCATATGGGCAACGTGAGCACAGTCTGTCCAGGCAGGAGGACAAGTTTAGCAGTTGCAGGGACTTGTTGTGAATTCCGTTCTCGGGCTCCCTCCTGTGGTCATGAGTGGTACTTTGTGAGTTCTGTTCTTGGGCTCCCTCTGGTGGCTTTGAGTGTTACGGCTAGTCTGTAGCTGACTCCAGCTGCCTCGTTTCCTGCTAGGCTTGCTGCCTATTTAACTCCACCTGGACCTTTACTTGTTGCCTGCTGTCGTTGTATTCAGTACTGGTTCACATCTCTTTGGGACTTCCCTTGTGACCTGTCTCCTCGTGGAGAAGCTAAGTTCATGCTAGTCTATTTTTGCTCATTGCTATTTGAAAATGTTTCTCAGTATATGATGAGTTCAGTCCAGCTTGCTTATATGCTATTTGATTGCTAGCTGGAAGCTCTGGGGTGCGGAGTTGCGCCCCTCACATCGTGAGTCGGTGTGGGGGTCTTTTTGTATTCTCTGCGTGGATAATTTTTGTAGTATTTTATACTGACCGCACAGATTCCTTGCTATCCTCTGACTAGTTATTAGCGGGCCTCATTTGCTAAAACCTATTTTCATTTCTATGTTTGTGTTTTCCTCTTAACTCACCGTCATTATTTGTGGGGGCTGCTCTCACTTTGGGGAAAATTTCTCTGAGGCAAGTGAGGCTTTGTTTCTCTCTAAGGATAGCTAGTTTCTCAGGCTGTGCAGAGGCGTCTAGGCCGAGTTAGGAACGCTCCACGGCTGCCTATAGTGTGTGTTGATAGGATCAGGATTGCGGTCAGTAAAGTTCCCACATCCCCAGAGCTTGTCCTATTTTTTGGTTTACCTATCAGGTCAGTTCATGTGTTCTTACCACCAGAACCATAACAGGGACTATCACTTTTTCTAGAACTTTCCATTCACTCGACGTTTCCTGGGCCTGGGCGACCCTTATCAATGGTTGAAACACCTTCCTCTGGGGGGTCCATGGGCTCCACAGGTCCAGAAAGGCATCTGGGGACTCACTGATTAAGAGGGTCCTGAGTTTTTTCAACACATTCATACCCAGTCACTGGAGGGCCGTTGCTATTTTCTCCAGCGGTCAGCATGACTCCTTTCCGGCCCACATCTTTGCCACACATAGTAATCTGCATCCAAACCACGCCTCCAACTGGGATGAGCAATTGATTGGCTGCAGTTAACTTAATCACCGGGCCCCTTTCGGGTGTCTTTTTAGAAAAATGATGTCGGAAATAGGTTTCTGGCATGGGGATCACCTGAGAACCATATCAACTAAACAGTGAATGGCCTGACCATCCATTTTGGCCCATATGAGGGGGCTCAAGGAAATCAAATGAATCAAACTTGCGGGACTGCCTTCTCTTCTCCTTGGCTGCTCAGGCACAGGGTATCATCCCCCAGCCGCGGAACCCACTAGTTTAACGGCTGCTGGGTGAGTGGCCTCCCCCACTTGGCACATCCTCGGGCGTAGTGTCCAATGTTTCCACATCTGAAACAGATCGGCTATCTCTCTATATGAGATTGTCCCATTCCCCGGCGAGGTACAAGAGGTAAGCGAGATTCAGGGCTAGTTCTGTCTCTCGGTGGATTCGGAGCCACAAGGGGCTTTTCTGAGGTTGGACCACTCTTCCTGCATTTCTTGTATCTCCCTGACCCATCCTGGTTCAGTTATGGGTGCAGTGGGCACTCCCCACTCCGAACCTTCCCCGCCGAGGCTGCTGTCCCTTGCTCCTGTTCCCGCACGGGAGTTTCCACCCCAATTTCTAAGAAAGACATGCGCGAATTAACTCGCAAGCGCTCCCGCTGATTAAGCAGTAGACTTCTGAGACTGGCTACAAGTTGGTCTCTCGGAATCACGTCGGGGGACCCACGACCACATCAACCCACTTGGTTATGGCCACATTACTCTCCTGCGAGGCATTCATATATTGGGTCACGGACTCCCCCTCATCCTGAATGCGGCTAAACAAGTGCATGCGCAATTCTCCAACATGCGTGGGGTCCCCATGCATCTCCTCCAAAATTTGTGACACCGGGTGTCATAAGGTGCATCCTCAGCATTCCCTTGACCCACGCAGTGCAGTCCTATAGCAGCAAGTTGCTCCCTGTAAACTTTGGGAGATTGCTGAGCATGTCTCCCAACTGTAAATTAGCCCTTGGCACAAAAGACCACCTGGTCTGCCACTTCTGCGCTTGTGGACTGCATCTTGCCAACTACGCCAATTGTAAGCAGGTTGCGGGATGCAGTGACACAAGAAAGGTAGAGCAAGGGTTAACAATTTATTAACAGTAAAGATACTCCTCGCAAGGAGATGAACAGTTAAAGAAGCAAATGATAGGTAAATAGACAAGCACAATGTGATAACAGTCCACGCAATCAACTTAGGCTACTTTCACACTAGCGTCGGTACGGGGCCGTCGCGCTGCGTCGGCACGACGTACCGACGCATACTGTGGAAGCGCCGCACAACGGGGGCAGCGGATGCTGTTTTTCCACGCATCCGCTGCCCCATTGTGAGGTGCGGGGAGGTGGGGGCGGAGTTCCGGCCGCGCATGCGCGGTCGGAAATGGCGGACCGTCGGCACAAAAAAAGTTACATGTAACGTTTTTTGCTGCCGGCGGTCCGCCACAACACGACGCAACCGTCGCACGACGGTTGCGACGTGTGTCAATACGTCGCAATGCGTCGCTAATGTTAGTCTATGGGGAAAAAACGCATCCTGCAGATGACTCTTTTTTTCCCTGGACAACCTGGGACGCAGCCTCGGCAGTTCCAGATCCGGCGCAGTACAAATGCCCGCAGTCCAGTCCTCCTCCTTATACTCCCCCTTTCCATTAGCTCGCCATTCCACGGACGAGTGTTTCTGTAGTAGACGTTGGCATTCTTCCATCTCTTGAATAATCCGCTGTCAAATAAAGTGGTCTTGTTCGTATTGAGTGGGGAGTATTCCAGTTGTCGTCCGCTCGGTACTACGCAACTCGGGTTGAGTGGTAGAATCGGGTTGGGGTGTGGAGGACTAAGGTTCACCTGAGTTCTCAGGAGCAGCCATCTCTGGAGTTTTGGGCCCACGTATTTACTCTGGACTAATGGGCAATGAGCCATCTCTTTCAGGTAACAAAATGAATGTGTCTTCCTCATCACAATTAGGAACTGCAGGGGTGAGCATTGCAGGGACACTTGAGATTCTCTCCCCTGCTTCAGGGTCTCAAGACAGGCAAGGGCGCAACATACTTTGGTGTACTATTCGGGTAGGTGCCCCCTCCTCCCCTTCGGGTTGAACCTCATAGACAGGAACCTTGGACCTAACATGGCGTTTCACCCGATACGGATTATTTTCTCAACGGTGTACCA
Source organism: Ranitomeya variabilis (assembly GCF_051348905.1). Classification (NCBI taxonomy): domain Eukaryota; kingdom Metazoa; phylum Chordata; class Amphibia; order Anura; family Dendrobatidae; genus Ranitomeya; species Ranitomeya variabilis. The sequence continues at coordinate 641,533,315 of NC_135233.1, forward strand.
GCTTGCCTCGAGGTCGCTTATCTCGAACCAAAACACGGTCTCCGGCCTTAAGAGCTGTCCCTCGAAGGGGTGCCGTTTCATGATGCTCAAGCTCTCGAAACCAGGTCTGCACCAGCCAATGAAGGGTATGCAACCAGTGTCAATGTTCTCGGACCCAGGAAGACATCCCCGTCCGTGGGTAGTCCTCTGCTAGATCCAGTTCCAACTCTGTAATCTCCCGCCCTCTTCGCCCGAACAGCAGGGTATACAGGGTGTATCCATTCGTACTGTGCACCCGATTGTTGTACACACAGATTAGCTCAGCCACATACTCAGGCCAGCGGACTTTCCTGTCTTCTTCCAACATTCTCAACATTTGGATCAGTGTCTGGTTAAAACGCTCACAGGATCCATTCCTTTGGGGATGATAGAGCATTGTCTTGAACTTCTCAACCTGGTACAGACGGTGCAGCTCTTCTATCACTCGGCCTTGGAAACAAGCGCCCTGATCTGAATGAATCCGCTTCAGACAGCCGTACACCCGGATGAAGTCACGACAAATGACCTGTGTAGCTGACTCAGCAGTCTGATCTCGAGTGGGAGTCACCACAGCAAATTTGATAAAGTGGTCGGTCATCACTAAGCACTGTTCATATCCCAGATGAGCTGGGCTCAAGGTCAAGTAGTCAATCATCAGTAACTCTAAGGGAGCGGACGTCACAATGGTAGGTGTGGGGGCTCTCTGTTCTGGAGGCTTAACCAGTTTGCAGCTTCGACATTGTTGGCATTGATCAGTCATGAGTCACTCTCGACAGAGCATCAGCATGTGTTTTCTTGACCCCCTTTCGGCATGCAATCTTGTACTTGTACCTAGCCATGTGGACCACCTATCTCGGCTTCAAGGCCCCCAATTTTGCGTTTTCTAGGTGGGCCAGAGGGTTGTTGTCGGTGCGCACCAAGACCTCAGACCCTGACAGGTATTCGGCGAATTTCTCAGTCATCACCCACAATGCCAACATTTCTAGCTTGAAAGAGCTGTAGTTATCCGGGTTTCGTTCTGAGTCATGAAGGGACTGAATTGCATAGGCTCCTAGGCCGTGTAAGCTTCCATTGGTGTGAAGTATGAAGGGCTGGGAGAAGTCTGCATAGGCCAATATTGGGGCCTCAGTTAGGGCCATCTTCAAAGTTTGGAAGGCTTCACTTTTAGGCCGTACTTTTGTAAACGACTCAACACTTGCTCAAACCATCAGAGATGCTCTTCAAAGGTGGCTGCATAGACAATGATGTTGTCCAGGTAGATGAGGGTAGATTCAAAGATCATATCTCCCAAGCATCCCTCGCTGAAACATGCCAGTAGCATTAGTCAGGCCAAAATGCATTCGATTGAATTCAAATAATCCCATGGGCAGTACAAACGCTGTCTTCGGCCGGTCATGCTCAGCCAGGGGCACCTGCCAATATCCAATGGCCAGATCTATGGATGAGAAGTATTTCACTTTTCCCAAGGAGGACAATGACTCCTCAATTCTTGGTGGGATTATGAATCCCGCACCGTACATGCATTCAGCCATCTATAGTCGACACAAAAACGCAGGGTTCCATCTTTCTTTTCAAACTAGGACGATGGAGGCTGCCCAGGGGCTCTGGCTCTCTCGGATAACTCCACTCCGTGGCATTTGGGCCAACATCTCCTTTACTTCTTGGTACATTTTAGGCGGGATATGCTGATATCTCTCAAGGATTGGTGCGGCACTTCCTGTAGGTATCTCGTGGGTTATGGCTGTGGTCATCGTCATGACGGGTGAAGACGTCCTGCTAATGCTCCAGCACACCTTCCACCTGTTGCACCTGTTGGGGGGATAGCCCCATCAGTTTGGCCCACATCTGCTCCAAGATTGAACGCCCTTCTTTTACAATTCCACACGATTGTTGTGGGGTCATTGTAACAGCTACAGTCCATGGGTCTCCTTGTTTTACTGTCAACTGGACGGCCTCCTGTTGCAACAATTCTTCTGGCATTCCCAGCACCTGCTCCACTTCACTTTTGGACAGGAGAGTAAGATTATCCTCTCCCAGGTTGATGCGGCGCACTACAACGTTACCATCGTGGACGACGTCTAAGGTCCGAGCAATGAGGAATCCCGTGGGTATCTGATCCATTGAGGTCAGCAATATTTGGACTTCCACTCCTTCGAGGGGCATACAAGCTCATATGGGCAACGTGAGCACAGTCTGTCCAGGCAGGAGGACAAGTTTAGCAGTTGCAGGGACTTGTTGTGAATTCCGTTCTCGGGCTCCCTCCTGTGGTCATGAGTGGTACTTTGTGAGTTCTGTTCTTGGGCTCCCTCTGGTGGCTTTGAGTGTTACGGCTAGTCTGTAGCTGACTCCAGCTGCCTCGTTTCCTGCTAGGCTTGCTGCCTATTTAACTCCACCTGGACCTTTACTTGTTGCCTGCTGTCGTTGTATTCAGTACTGGTTCACATCTCTTTGGGACTTCCCTTGTGACCTGTCTCCTCGTGGAGAAGCTAAGTTCATGCTAGTCTATTTTTGCTCATTGCTATTTGAAAATGTTTCTCAGTATATGATGAGTTCAGTCCAGCTTGCTTATATGCTATTTGATTGCTAGCTGGAAGCTCTGGGGTGCGGAGTTGCGCCCCTCACATCGTGAGTCGGTGTGGGGGTCTTTTTGTATTCTCTGCGTGGATAATTTTTGTAGTATTTTATACTGACCGCACAGATTCCTTGCTATCCTCTGACTAGTTATTAGCGGGCCTCATTTGCTAAAACCTATTTTCATTTCTATGTTTGTGTTTTCCTCTTAACTCACCGTCATTATTTGTGGGGGCTGCTCTCACTTTGGGGAAAATTTCTCTGAGGCAAGTGAGGCTTTGTTTCTCTCTAAGGATAGCTAGTTTCTCAGGCTGTGCAGAGGTGTCTAGGCCGAGTTAGGAACGCTCCACGGCTGCCTATAGTGTGTGTTGATAGGATCAGGATTGCGGTCAGTAAAGTTCCCACATCCCCAGAGCTTGTCCTATTTTTTGGTTTACCTATCAGGTCAGTTCATGTGTTCTTACCACCAGAACCATAACAGGGACTATCACTTTTTCTAGAACTTTCCATTCACTCGACGTTTCCTGGGCCTGGGTGACCCTTATCAATGGTTGAAACACCTTCCTCTGGGGGGGTCCATGGGCTCCACAGGTCCAGAAAGGCATCTGGGGACTCACTGATTAAGAGGGTCCTGAGTTTTTTCAACACATTCATACCCAGTCACTGGAGGGCCGTTGCTATTTTCTCCAGCAGTCAGCATGACTCCTTTCCGGCCCACATCTTTGCCACACATAGTAATCTGCATCCAAACCACGCCTCCAACTGGGATGAGCAATTGATTGGCTGCAGTTAACTTAATCACCGGGCCCCTTTCGGGTGTCTTTTTAGAAAAATGATGTCGGAAATAGGTTTCTGGCATGGGGATCACCTGAGAACCATATCAACTAAACAGTGAATGGCCTGACCATCCATTTTGGCCCATATGAGGGGGCTCAAGGAAATCAAATGAATCAAACTTGCGGGACTGCCTTCTCTTCTCCTTGGCTGCTCAGGCACAGGGTATCATCCCCCAGCCGCGGAACCCACTAGTTTAACGGCTGCTAGGTGAGTGGCCTCCCCCACTTGGCACATCCTCGGGCGTAGTGTCCAATGTTTCCACATCTGAAACAGATCGGCTATCTCTCTATATGAGATTGTCCCATTCCCCGGCGAGGTACAAGAGGTAAGCGAGATTCAGGGCTAGTTCTGTCTCTCGGTGGATTCGGAGCCACAAGGGGCTTTTCTGAGGTTGGACCACTCTTCCCGCATTTCTTGTATCTCCCTGACCCATCCTGGTTCAGTTATGGGTGCAGTGGGCACTCCCCACTCCGAACCTTCCCCGCCGAGGCTGCTGTCCCTTGCTCCTGTTCCCGCACGGGAGTTTCCACCCCAATTTCTAAGAAAGACATGCGCGAATTAACTCGCAAGCGCTCCCGCTGATTAAGCAGTAGACTTCTGAGACTGGCTACAAGTTGGTCTCTCGGAATCACGTCGGGGGACCCACGACCACATCAACCCACTTGGTTATGGCCACATTACTCTCCTGCGAGGCATTCATATATTGGGTCACGGACTCCCCCTCATCCTGAATGCGGCTAAACAAGTGCATGCGCAATTCTCCAACATGCGTGGGGTCCCCATGCATCTCCTCCAAAATTTGTGACACCGGGTGTCATAAGGTGCATCCTCAGCATTCCCTTGACCCACGCAGTGCAGTCCTATAGCAGCAAGTTGCTCCCTGTAAACTTTGGGAGATTGCTGAGCATGTCTCCCAACTGTAAATTAGCCCTTGGCACAAAAGACCACCTGGTCTGCCACTTCTGCGCTTGTGGACTGCATCTTGCCAACTACGCCAATTGTAAGCAGGTTGCGGGATGCAGTGACACAAGAAAGGTAGAGCAAGGGTTAACAATTTATTAACAGTAAAGATACTCCTCGCAAGGAGATGAACAGTTAAAGAGGCAAATCATAGGTAAATAGACAAGCACAATGTGATAACAGTCCACGCAATCAACTTAGGCTACTTTCACACTAGCGTCGGTACGGGGCCGTCGCGCTGCGTCGGCACGACGTACCGACGCATACTGTGGAAGCGCCGCACAACGGGGGCAGCGGATGCTGTTTTTCCACGCATCCGCTGCCCCATTGTGAGGTGCGGGGAGGTGGGGGCGGAGTTCCGGCCGCGCATGCGCGGTCGGAAATGGCGGACCGTCGGCACAAAAAAAGTTACATGTAACGTTTTTTGCTGCCGGCGGTCCGCCACAACACGACGCAACCGTCGCACGACGGTTGTGACGTGTGTCAATACGTCGCAATGCGTCGCTAATGTTAGTCTATGGGGAAAAAACGCATCCTGCAGATGACTTTGCAGGATGCGTTTTTTCGCAAAAACTACGCATTGCGACGTATGCAAAAAAACGCTAGTGTGAAAGTAGCCTAATCGTGTTCGTGGCTTCATCAGCCACTGATGATCCGATGAGGGTTGTAGTCCCAACAGCGGCCGATGCAATGTCCTCAGAGGAGATTCCACAGGTCACGGTATATCTTTTGGTGACAACGGGTGGTCTCCAGTTTTAACCCATTGAGCCAATTAGTCCATAAACTTGTGCAGCCATAGTCAAGGGAATTGTGTACAGTCTATTAACAAGGGGGTCTGTGATGTGCTGTCTGGCAAAGAGGGACACTGCCCCACCGACCGCGGTACGTTGCGGGGCTGTTGCACACCCAGTGGAGCACGCTGCGCACACATCTACTGGAAACTGCCCATCGATGCGTGCGTTCTCGTTTGTCACGCTCCCTGCTTCCGAGTGCCCAGGTCTGTCCTGTCTCCTATCCTTTCATCCTTTCCCCGGACAACCTGGGATGCAGCCTCGGCAGTTCCGGACCCGGCGCAGTACAGGTGCCTGCAGCCCAGTCCTCCGTACACTGGGAAGGACTGTGAGCAGTGACATTGCACCAGAACCCCAGACTAGCTAGATGATCCAGGAATACCCTCCCTCCCTGGCTTCACTGAAAGAAGAATTCTGCCTCCCGTTGCAAATGGAGTGAGTCCTGAAGCACCAGGCTGGGAACCAGTGTGACTACAGCACAGCTACTTCAAAGAGTGAGTAGCTGGCTTGGTCTTGTGGCTCTTCTGTGGATAAACATATAAAAACATTCTATAAGGGAGCCTTGCTGGGACTGGTGGTTCCACACACTTGAAACTATAATAGAACTATCTATGAAGGAAGTTTTGTTTTGTTATGTGCACCAACAAAGTGTTCAAGAGCTCCATCATCTGCGGCAACCGGGCCCCAACAGTGAACTGTATTGTTTTCTTAGGCTGCAGGCATTCATATTTCCGGTAAGTAGCTTTAGCTGGGAGTGTTTATTGGTATTTAATGGGAAAGTGACATTCCTATCTTTCAAGTTAACTGCAAATCCTTAACTAATTCTCTATATGTGTAAATTGTGAATACTGTTTGTTTTATTATTACTTGCCATCCCCCTTACCAGTAGAGTAGCTACCGGGGAAGGCAGATGGGCCATCATCCCGGGCCCCGCGCCACCACTACTGTAACTACATCGGCATGCACAGCGCGCCAATACAGTTACATTCTGCAGCAGAGCAGGGAGAATCGATTTCCCTGTTCTGCCGCCTGGCTGGTATGTGGCCCCTGAGCAGGTGAGGGGGCCCGGTGCCAGCAGTGGGCCCCCCACCAATCATCGCAGGTTCAGCTGTATCGGCATCTAGCTGATACAGCTGACTGCATTGATGAGAAAAGGAGTGAACGCTCCCTCTTCCGTTATCCCCATCAGCATCTGACATCACTAAATCAGCCACTGACAGCAGGCGCGATGACGTCACTGCCTGGCGCAACTGGCTGGAGATGTGCAGGCACTCGGAGCAGCGCAGGAACCAGGAGGAAGAGAGGTGAGTATTGGATTTATTTTTTTATGGAGGTGCATCATACTATAGAGTCTACCTAAGGGGCTGCATTATACTATAGAGTCTACCTAAGGGGCTGCATTATACTATAGGGTCTACCTAAGGGGCTGCATTATACTATAGAGTCTACCTAAGGGGCTGCATTACACTATAGAGTCTACCTAAGGGGCTGCATTATATTACAGTCTCCCTAAGGGACTGCATTATATTACAGTCCACCTAAGGGGGTGCATTATATTACAGTCTGCCTAAGGGGTGCATTATATTACAGTCTCCCTAAGGGGCTGCATTATATTACAGTCTCCATAAGGGGGTGCATTATATTAGTCTGCCTAAAGGGGTGCATTATTTTACAGTCTGCCTAAGAGGGTGCATTATATTTCAATTTGCCTATGGGGCTGCATTAGATTAGAGTCTGACTACAGGGGGCTGCATTATACTATATAGAGTCTGCCTATGGGGAGTGCATTATACTATAGAGTCTACCTAAGGAGGTGCATTATACTATAGAGTCTACCTATGGGACTGCATTATACTATAGAGTCTACCTAAGGGGCTGCATTATACTATAGAGTCTACCTAAGGGGCTGCATTACACTATAGAGTCTACCTAAGGGGCTGCATTATATTACAGTCCACCTAAGGGGGTGCATTATATTACAGTCTGCCTAAAGGGTGCATTATATTACAGTCTCCCTAAGGGGGTGCATTATATTACAGTCTCCATAAGGGGGTGCATTATATTCCAGTCTGCCTTAAGGGGTGCATAATTTTACAGTCTGCCTAAGGGGGATGCATTATATTTCAGTTTGCCTATGGGGCTGCATTAGATTAGAGTCTGACTACAGGGGGCTGCATTATACTATATAGAGTTTGCCTATGGGGAGTGCATTATACTATATAGAGTCTGCCTATGGGGAGTGCATTATACTATATAGAGTTTGACTATGAGGAGTGCATTATACTATATAGAGTTTGACTATGGGGAGTGCATTATACAATATGGAGGCCTATGGGGAGTGCATTATACTATATAGAAGACTATCTGGTGCATTATACTATATGGAGGCTATCTAGGGGGCCATCATACAGTGTGGAGAGTACAGTGACGGGGCCATCATACAGTGGAGCCATCAGTTTGGTGGCTACTAAGCGGTCAGTATACTGTGTGGGTGGTACTATACAGTGAGGAGGCTGTATAATAGAGCATCATACTGTGTATAGGGCAGCTGTACGGGGAGGCTCGGGACATTATTAAATGTAAAGTGGGCACTTATTATTATACTCAGGTAACTGTGACTATCAAAGGGGCACACAGGACATTATTACTTTCTAGGGGACAAAATATGGGCACTGTTTTCTATAGCACTTGCACCCGGTATTACTATATTCTAGAGGGTTGTTTTAGAATTTAGAGGGCACATAGTACCACACAGTAGGTGCAGTAATAGGGACACATATGGCAGCCGCGGCCCAGCATTGGGGTATCAGCAGGATGAGGAGTTTGTGCAGGTTGGGAATAGATGGTGATGGGGCTGGAATATCTGAAGTGAAATGTGTCATTCTTGTAATGTCTGCAGCCGAGTCCTGGGTGGAAGAAGTTGTCATGTCAGTCTGGGCCAGATGGAAAAGACAGGAAAAGTGAACGATTCCATCAGAAAGAACGTCAGCGGTAAGTCATCATCTGTAACTGTAATCTATTATATGGTCTGCAGGACCGGTATCTACTACTGACCATATGGAGGTAATATCAGTGTTAGTCTTTATATAGAAATTATTTTCAGTAACTGTGCGGTCATCTGCTGAGGTTCTCCTCCACTATTAGGGTGCGTCACCCAGTTATAATCAAGATTACCTGGTTAGGGCCCCACTCAGAAGTTTTGCCCACCCTGAACCAAAACCCTAGCTACGCCTCTGCCCCTTACCATATTTACCATTTACCTTCCTCCACAATAAACCTGTTTAAAGGGAACCTGTCACCTGAATTTGGCGGGACCAGTTTGGGGTCATATGGGCGGGGTTTTCGGGAGTTTGATTCACCCTTTCCTTACCCGCTGGCTGCATGCTGGCCGCAATATTGGATTGAAGTTCATTCTCTGTCCTCCGGAGTACACGCCTGCGAAAGGCAATATTACCTTGCGCTGGGTGTGTACTCCGGAGGACAGAGCATGAACTTCAATCCAATATTGCGGCCAGCATGCAGCCAGCGGGTAAGGAAAGGGTGAATCAAACACCCGAAAACCCCACCCATATGACCCAAAACTGGTCCCGCCAAATTCAGGTGACAGGTTCCCTTTAAGTTTTCAATCTCATCTCCTTGTGAGTGTATACGGAGTGTGTGCAGGGGTTTCCCAAGTCAACCTCTGGCAGAAGAAGAAGACCCTCCTGCTTCCCACTACAACTGCCAGCAAGATTCGGGTGGAGACACTGTACTATATTGAGGTGAGAACTACCAAGCAACCTGCCCACAGAGGTGGCTTAAAGGGGTGTTACATGTGCACAATTCCCTGTGAGGTGAGGCTGAGTGCCAGAGGTGCCATACAAATTGTGATTGTTTCCTGCACAGAACTTAACAATCCAAGGCTGGTTTTCAACTTCCTTCAAAGATGGCAGATATCCACCGACAAACACCTACATATGCCTGGAAGCCATGATGACTAGCCTATAGCACTCCCAGAACCACCTCCACCACGGATCCCATGTTAGGGCTAGCGGAACGCACCGAGTAAATAGATTAAGCTATTGGTGCGTTCGCAGCCCGGGTTCCACCGTGCAGGAGGAACCTGCTGCTAGCAAATGGCACTATATGGCAGTATAAGCGAACTCTGTTACTTCACAGAGTCGCCGACAAAAGAAAGCACTGTGCCCTGTTAGACTCACAGGAGTACACAGCTAACTGCTGAGCTGATAGCAGTCAGTGGTCTTGCACACACACAAACTCCTCACCGGAGGTGCCGGTATTCTAGAGCTTATTTCAGCCGGGACCCTGAATACATACACACAAAACTCTTCACTGGAGGTGCTGGTATTCTAGGGGCTTATTTCAGCCGGTGCCCTAAATACATACACACAAGATCACACTGGCGCAAAGCACATAACATAGATTGATACTAGCGCATGGCCGTGCGGTCATGCGAACCATTTATAGCTGCAGCAACTACAGGACCTTCCCAGAAGGACCAATGAGAGACTGCCACAGAACTTGAGCAACTTCAGGACCTTCCTAGAGGACCAATGGGAGTTGCTGCAGTACCTGAGCATGTGACCCTTGATCTCCAATGAGAGATCTTACCCTGGGCATGCTCAGAAGGGGAAAAGTAGGACTTAGTCCCAAAGACGTCAGCTCGCCGCTGACCAGTACTGACTGGAAAGGCAGCAGTAACCCTTTGCACAGTGTCAGACTGAGCGAGACGCTGGGACCGATGCCTCCGCTGAGCAGGCTCCACTGCGGTAGGAGAAGAATGGGAGACCGCAGCGGAGATGGCTCGAGATTCCCCCTGTGCAGAGGCGGGAACTCGACCCCTAACATCCCATCACCTCAGCCTCAGCAATCCCCATGCCAACACCTCCAACTATAAGTGTACTTTTTAAATCCAGCTGCACCTGCGTATTATGGCCATTTGAACATACCCAGTGTAGGAGACTGTTCTCAACATGGATATGTTTGACATGGCCATTCCGGGGAGGTTTAGCCAAGTGCCAAACACAAATCCACACGAATATGGATTATTCAAGTGGCCAATACCATGTACCACAACAGGGCCTTGTCCCGGAATCCTGCCTCATCCAGCTCTCAGGGGCCCAATCATGTAGGAAACCAAAATCAACAAAACAGTCATGCTGTGCTGGCGCCATCATCTCCACCTTCTTACCAGAATTTGTAAAAATTTGTATTTTCAGGGGTAATGTCCTTGTTTGTTTGTTTGATGCTTCCATGGAATATTATCATAAGTTGCCATATGATTTTTAATATTGTTTTTTTGATCCAAATTACACTTGTTAGAAATAAAACTGTTATTTAAATGTATGATTTAAGTTTTGCCCAATATACACTATGTTCCAAATTATTATGCAAATGAAATTTTTCTCAGATTTTCCTAAATGGTCAGTGCAAATGACAGTCAGTCTAATAAAAATCATCACCCGTTAGAGTATACATCGAATTTTATTGAAGAAACCTCCCAATGATAACAGTATATTCTCCAAAATGAATAAAAACTCAAAATGCACTGTTCCAAATTATTAGGCACAGTAGTATTTCTAAACATTTGATATGTTTTAAAGAACTGAAAATGCTCATTTGTGGAATTTGCAGCATTAGGAGGTCACATTCACTGAACAAAAAAGCTATTTAACTCCAAAACATCCTAACAGGCCAAGTTACATGTTAACATAGGAGCCCTTCATTGATATCACCTTCACAATTCTTGCATCCATTGAACTTGTGAGTTTATGGAGAGTTTCTGCTTGTATTTCTTTGCATAAAGTCAGAATAGCCTCCCAGAGCTGCTGTTTTGATGTGAACTGCCTCCCACCCTCATAGATCTTTTGTCTGATGATACTCCAAAGGTTCTCTATAGGGTTGAGGTCAGGGGAAGATGGTGGCCACACCATGAGTTTATCTCCTTTTATGCCCATAGCAGCCAATTACTCAGAGGTATTCATTGTCATGCATGAAGATGATTTTGTTTCTGAAGGCACGTTTCTGCTTTTTAGACCATGGAAGAAAGTTGTCAGTCAGAAACTCTATTTACTTTGCTGAAGTCATTTTTACACTTTCAGGAACCTTAAAGGGCCCTACCAGCTGGTTCCCCATGATTCCAGCCCGAAACATGACTCCTCCACCTCCTTGCTGACGTCGCAGCCTTGTTGGGACATGGTGGCCATCCACCAACCATCCACTACTCCATCCATCTGGACCGTCCAGAGTTGCTCGGACTGTTTGAAAATTAGTCTTCATGTATGTCTGGGCCCACTGCAACCGTTTCTGCTTGTGAACATTGTTTAGGAGTGACCGAATAGTAGGTTTATGCACCACAGCAAGCCTATGAAGGATCCTACACCTTGAGGTTCGAGGGACTCCAGATGCACCAGCAGCTTCAAATAACTGTTTGCTGCTTTGTAATGGTATTTTGGCAGCTGCTCTCTTAATCCAATGAATTTGTCTGCCAGAAAACTTCCTCATTATGCCTTTATTTGCATGAACTTTGTTTGTGCTCTGTTTCAGTCACAAATCTCATCAGAGAATGATGACCACTCTTAAGTTTTCGTGAAATATCAAATTTTTTCATACCTTGTCCAAGGCATTGCACTATTTAACGCTTTTCAGCAGCAGAGAGATCCTTTTTATTTCCCATATTGCTTGAAACCTGTGACCTGCATAATAATGTGGAACATCATTTTTGAGTAGTTTTCCTTTAATTAGAATCACCTGGAAAACTAATTATCACATGTGTTTAAGATTGATTTCAGTGATTCATTGAGCCCTGAGACACAATACCATCCACGAGTTTATTTGAAAATCAAAACAATTAAATCGTTATAACACTTAAATCCAATTTGCATAATAATTTGGAACACAGTGTATACTCGATGCTTCTGATATACAGAGTCTATTTATGGACATAAATAGTCATCATACACTTTGGTCGGTAACAGTGGTTTCTTAAAATTAATTGAGCAAAGTATATTAGAACATAAACACAGCAGTCTTGCCAAGGAGTATATCCCTTTGGTGATATAAAATAATTTGTGGATGTCACGATATGGTATGAAATATCATATGAGTTTAGTTCTCTTGCTAGCATGCTGTGGGCTAAGCCCCCTTCTTGGAGAGGGATTCTGCAACAGTTTGTAGCTGCAAATTCCTGACTTTCAGCTCACAAGCCCTCATCCCCCTCGCCAAGGTATTTACGACCATCATTTCCTGTAGTGGAAAGTGACCAGCTTTAACTGGATTAGAAACTTCCAGAATCATGAAAGTCCTTTGTTCTGTTTTTGTAAGATATTAGGCCAACCATTTAAGATAGGAACACGAAAATATATATTATTAATCTCCATCGGAGCATCTATCCAGCACTCTAAACATGAGCTTCTAACTCCATCCAGTAAAGAAGTAGGGATTTCTCTGTCAATATGCATGACAGATAGGACATATTTGATCTCATTAGAATGCCCACATTAATCCGAGATGAATGCTGGATGTGGTAGGATTATGACATGTTCTGTAGCGAAGTTACGGGCATCAGATATAATTAATGCACAGTTAGGAGAACTGAAGAGGTAGGAGGGTTTGGGAAAGCCAGCCCTTTCTGTGAGGTCACCGGCTGTAGGTTTTAAGTGCTGGCAGGCGTCTAAGAGAGAGAGTTTTTTTCAGCTTTTACCTGAGCTGTCTGTCTGCTGTCTATCCAGACCTACTGATGCATTTTGACGTATGGGAACTCCACTAGCCTGGTTGCCGGCAATGCTTTGAACACATGTAAGTGTTATTTCTCATGTAATCCTTGTTTTTTTTATATAATTACTTTGTACATATTTGCAATTGTCTCATGTTGTAACATCTTTATAGAACTTTTTTATAAACACTGCATAAACTTTATGAGTATAATATTTAATACTAGTTCGTTCTTCCTGTTCTAAAACGTACCCTAAGCCTTCTGAAGTGAATTTACGCTACTGTTTTGGGTTAGTTTCGGACCCGTTTAATCGAAGCTGGTCGCGGCACTACCGTGTGCAGGCCTTTGGGTGACATTGCAGCGACTGTTCCTGCCTGAGTGGGAGTAGTTATCGCGTCGCTGCAGCGCGCCCAATAGCCAGTACATAGCAGGCAGCCTTTCTGGCGACTAATTACCCTAGGTGCAGTACCTAATCTGACCTGACAGAAAGGGGGGCGCCAGAGAGCTGCAAGGTTTAAGTGGAACTGTAAGCGGGATACACAAAAATCCCTGCAGTTCGTGGTATATTGAAGAGCAGTGGGATACCTAAAATAAGCCCCTGCTGTAAACTAAGAGGTCCCTAGCCTTGTGTGTGTTTCTTTTTTCATCACATTGTGGCAGTGGAGGGATAACTAAGATTAGCCCCTGCACATGTGATAGCCGTCTGTTGGTCTAAAGTCACCCCAATCTGTGACATATTGGTGACAGTGGTCAGGAATCCCTGTGGATTTCGTGACCAATTGGTGGCAGCGGCTAAGGGATCGTGACAATTGGTGGCAAGGTGGTGGGATATTAGAGCATTAGTGATTTGGTTTGAGCAATCATTCCTCTCACTAAAAACTTGCAGAAAGTTCTTGCGAGGACTCTGCGCAAATAAGTTTGGAGAACGAACTCTGTGTTTATTAGTTGTGAGACAATTGTGTACTGGTAATTATCCCCTCCCCTTCTCTTCATTTTTCTATCCTATCTTTTATTTGGCAACCATGGTTGGGCTGGGAGAAGCCTTTTATGAACAGCAGACCAGAGACACCCTTGTTGCCTTATGCAAGTCACAGCACATTGACTATGCAAGCAAAAACAAAAGCCAACTGGTCGCAGTCCTGATGCAATGGGAAGCCGCTCTAGACCACTCACAGAGCCCAGAAGCCGCAGAAGCCAGCACCAGCGAACATGGTGCTGCAGCAGAGGTCCAACCACTGAATGCTGGCCCCGTTAGAAATCCGGGTGAATTGGACCCCCACCTGCAGGCGGCCTTGAAAGAATTCCCCGCTGACGACCATGAGGGACGTCGGCAGCTGATTCAGCAATACTGGCAGGAGGCTGAGGCCCGAGCCGAGCGAGAGGCCCAGCGAGCCGAGCGAGGCCCAGGCCCAGCGAGCCGAGCGCCAAGCCCAGCGAGAACATGAACTGGAGATGCTCCGGCAGGGGGGGACGCCTTCCACCGCCCAGAGCCGTGAGCCCAGCAGCGCTCAGACACCAAAGCCCCGGCCCGACCACTTTCCTGTTATGGAAAAGGATGGGGACTTGGACACTTTTCTGCGGGCCTTTGAGAAAGCCTGCAGACAGTACCGACTGCCTAAAGATGAATGGGCATGATACCTGACACCAGGGCTGAGAGGCAAAGCTCTGGAGGCGTTTGCTGCACTCCCTCAAGAACAAGATGGTGACTATCAGGCTATCAAGCAGGCCCTCATAGCCAAGTACCAGCTTACACCCGAGGTGTACCGTAAAAAGTTCCGGACCCTCCAACGTGGCCCACACGACAGTTACAGTGATGTGGTGCATGGACTGGGGACCCACTTTGACCAGTGGACCCAAGGACTGTCAGTGACCACCTTTGCACAGCTGCGAGACCTGATGATCAAAGACCAGTTCTTCCATCTTTGCCCAGCTGAGGTGCGACAGTTCGTGATGGACAGAGAACCCAAAGACGTGACGAAAGCAGCGCAGATTGCCGATGCCTATGAGGCCAACCGTAGATCGGAAGTGCAGAAGCCAGTCACCACCAGCTGGAGAGGGGGTAAGCCTGCATCCAACGCCAGTACCTCTGCCAGCCAACACACCAAAGGTCCTGTCCCCATGGCCAACAGCACCAGACCTACCACCGACTCTCGCCTGTGTTACCACTGCAGGCAGCCTGGTCATATCAGTCCCCACTGTCCAGGCAAGCAGAAGAACCCCTCATCCAAGGCCCCAGGGCCTAATGCAGCAGTTCTTTTGGTGGGTGGTGTGGCTGGGAGGGTGTGTGACAACATACAGCACGTCACTGTGGGAGGTCATGTTGCTACAGGCCTCAAAGACACCGGGGCTGAACGAACCCTCATCCGACCCGAACTGGCGGCCCCTGAAGAAATCATTCTGGGGAAAACCCTAACTGTCACTGGGATTGGGGGCATCAGCTGTCCCTTGCCAATGGCCCAGGTTTATATTGATTGGGGTGCCGGGAGCGGGGTGAAGGAAGTGGGGCTGTCTGATAATTTGCCCACTGATGTTTTGTTGGGGACTGATTTGGGGAGGTTGGTTGCATACTACATTCCTGACACCCTTCCCCAATCTGCTAATCAGGGTAACGTTAACCCTGATGATGATGATGATGATGATGGGAAATCGCATGTGTTACCTGACCATGCTTTACCTTGTAATGATGCATCTGATAACCATTTTTTCCCTAGGATCGATGGTGAAAATGTTGTACCTGTGCCAACTGAATCTGATAATGATGTTTCTGTGAAAGTTGATGTGTCCGTAGGTACAGGAGTGCTCAGCCACGTCGCTCTGCGGAGTGAGACGGTTGAGGAACCCCTAGCAGGGGCAAGTGTCGGTGCTACAGGAAATAGGGAGATATGTCGTGGTTCCCAATGGCAGGGGAACGTCAGGACACATAAATAACGAACGAGCTCTTGGGTGATGGAATCTCGAGCTGACCGTGAGCTAAACCTACCACACAACTAATAGTGGCCGGGGGGCGTGCCTACGTTTTATCCCTAGACGTCTCTCGCCAGCCGGAGAACTAACTTGCCCTAGTAGAGGAAAAAACAGACCTGGCTTACCTCTAGGGAAATTCCCCCAAAAAGGAGACAGAAGCCCCCCACATATATTGACGGTGAGTTCAGAGGAAAAGACATACGCAGTATGAAGGTAGGTTCAGCAAAGCGAGGTCCGCTTACTAGATAGTAGAAAGATACAAAAGGGAACTGCACGGTCAGCTGAAAACCCTTTTAAAATACCATCCTGAAATTACTTTAAAACTCATGTGTCAACTCATGACACCGGAGTGGTAATTTCAGCCCACAAGAGCTTCCAGCTACAGAGAAAGACTTAACTGTAAACTGGAACAAAAATGCAAACAAACTTAGGACTAAGAGTCCAACTTAGCTGATCAGTAGTCTAGGAGCAGGAACATGCAACAGAAAGGCTCTGGTTACATTGATGGCCGGCAAGGCAATGACTGAAGAGCAGGACTAAATAGGAACTCCCCACTACAGATGAAAACAGGTGAACTGAGAAAGAAAACACACCCGAGTCACCAGTACCACCAGCCACCACCAGAAGGAGCCCAAAAGCAGATTCACAACAGTACCCCCCCCTCAAGGAGGGGGCACCGAACCCTCACAAGAACCACCAGGGCGATCCGGATGAGCCCTATGAAAGGCACGAACCAAATCAGAGGCGTGAACATCAGAAGCAGTTACCCAAGAATTATCTTCTTGACCATAGCCCTTCCACTTAACCAGATATTGTAGTCTCCGGCTGGAAATACGGGAGTCCAAGATTTTCTCTACAACATACTCCAATTCACCCTCAACCAGCACAGGAGCAGGAGGCTCGGTAGAAGGAACAACCGGCACCTCATACCTCCGCAACAACGACCGATGGAAGACATTATGGATAGCGAAAGATGCCGGAAGGTCTAAACGAAAGGATACAGGGTTAAGAATCTCCAAAATCCTATAAGGACCGATGAACCGAGGCTTAAACTTAGGAGAAGAAACCCTCATAGGAACAAAACGGGAAGACAACCACACCAAGTCCCCAACACGAAGACGAGGACCAACACGACGACGGCGGTTAGCAAAATGCTGAGTCTTCTCCTGGGACAACTTCAAATTGTCCACCACCTGTCCCCAAATCCGATGCAACCTATCCACCATAGTATCCACTCCAGGACAATCCGAAGACTCCACCTGACCGGAAGAAAAACGAGGGTGAAACCCCGAATTGCAAAAGAAAGGGGAAACCAAAGTGGCAGAACTAGCCCGATTATTGAGGGCAAACTCTGCCAACGGCAAAAAGGCAACCCAGTCATCCTGATCCGCAGACACAAAACACCTCAAATAAGTCTCCAAGGTCTGATTAGTTCGCTCAGTCTGGCCATTAGTCTGAGGATGGAACGCAGACGAAAAAGACAAATCAATGCCCATCCTAGCACAGAATGCCCGCCAAAATGTAGACACGAACTGGGTCCCCCTGTCAGAAACGATATTTTCCGGAATACCATGCAAGCGAACTACATTTTGAAAAAACAGAGGAACCAATTCGGATGAGGAAGGCAACTTCGGCAAGGGTACCAAATGAACCATCTTTGAAAAATGGTCACACACCACCCAGATAACAGACATTTTCTGAGAAGCAGGGAGATCAGAAATAAAATCCATAGAGATGTGAGTCCAAGGCCTCTTCGGAATAGGCAAGGATAACAACAATCCGCTAGCCCGAGAACAACAAGGCTTGGCCCGAGCACAAACATCACAAGACTGCACAAAAACTCGTACGTCTCGAGACAGGGAAGGCCACCAGAAGGACCTAGCCACCAAATCCCTAGTGCCAAAGATTCCAGGATGACCTGCCAACGCAGAAGAATGAACCTCCGAGATGACTCTACTGGTCCAATCATCAGGAACAAACAGTCTACCAGGCGGGCAACGATCAGGTCTATCCGCCTGAAACTCCTGCAAAGCCCGTCGCAGGTCTGGGGAAACAGCAGATATCACCCCATCCCTAAGGATACCTGTAGGTTCAGAATCACCAGGGGAATCAGGCTCAAAACTCCTAGAAAGGGCATCTGCCTTCACATTTTTAGAACCTGGTAGGTATGAGACCACAAAATTAAACCGAGAGAAAAACAATGACCAACGCGCCTGTCTAGGATTCAGGCGCTTGGCAGACTCAAGATAAATCAGATTCTTGTGATCGGTCAATACCACCACCTGATGTCTAGCCCCCTCCAGCCAATGACGCCACTCCTCAAAAGCCCACTTCATAGCCAAAAGCTCCCGATTACCAATATCATAGTTTCGCTCGGCGGGCGAAAATTTTCGAGAAAAGAACGCACAAGGTCTCATCACGGAGCAGTCGGAACTTTTCTGCGACAAAACCGCCCCAGCTCCAATCTCGGAAGCGTCGACCTCAACCTGAAAAGGAAGAGCAACATCAGGCTGACGCAACACAGGGGCAGAAGAAAAGCGGCGCTTAAGCTCCCGAAAGGCCTCCACAGCAGCAGGGGACCAATCAGCAACATCAGCACCCTTTTTAGTCAAATCAGTCAAAGGTTTAGCAACATCCGAAAAACCAGTTATAAATCGACGATAAAAATTAGCAAAGCCCAAGAATTTCTGAAGGCTCTTAAGAGAAGTAGGTTGCGTCCAATCACAAATAGCCCGAACCTTGACAGGATCCATCTCAATGGAAGAAGGGGAAAAAATGTACCCCAAAAAAGAAATCTTTTGAACCCCAAAAACACACTTAGAACCCTTCACACACAAGGAATTAGCCCGCAAAACCTGAAAAACCGTCCTGACTTGTTGGACATGAGAGTCCCAGTCATCCGAAAAAATCAAAATATCATCCAGATACACAATCATAAATTTATCCAAATATTCACGGAAAATGTTATGCATAAAGGACTGAAAGACTGAAGGGGCATTTGAAAGACCAAAAGGCATTACCAAATACTCAAAATGGCCCTCGGGCGTATTAAATGCGGTTTTCCACTCATCCCCCTGCTTAATTCGCACCAAATTATACGCCCCACGAAGATCAATCTTAGAGAACCACCTAGCCCCCTTTATTCGAGCAAACAAATCAGTCAGCAGTGGCAAAGGATACTGATATTTGACTGTAATTTTATTCAAGAGTCGATAATCAATACACGGCCTCAAAGAGACATCTTTTTTAGATACAAAGAAAAAACCGGCTCCTAAGGGAGATGAAGAAGGACGAATATGTCCCTTTTCCAGGGACTCCTTAATATACTCTCGCATAGCAACATGTTCAGGTACGGATAAATTAAACAAACGACCCTTTGGAAATTTACTGCCTGGAATCAGATCTATGGTACAATCGCAATCTCTGTGAGGAGGGAGTGAACCAAGCTTAGGCTCCTCAAAAACATCACGATAATCAGACAAAAATGCCGGAATCTCAGAGGGAATAGATGATGAAATGGAAACCAAAGGTACGTCCCCATGAGCCCCCTGACATCCCCAGCTTAACACAGACATTGCTTTCCAGTCAAGGACTGGGTTATGAGATTGTAACCATGGCAATCCGAGCACCAAAACATCATGTAGATTGTACAACACAAGGAAGCAAATCACCTCCTGATGGTCTGGAGTCATACGCATAGTCACTTGTGTCCAGTATTGTGGTTTATTACTAGCCAATGGCGTAGAATCAATACCCTTCAGAGGTATAGGGACTTCCAGAGGCTCTAGATTAAACCCACAGCGCCTGGCAAAGGACCAATCCATAAGACTCAAAGCGGCGCCAGAGTCGACATAGGCGTCCGCGGTAATTGACGATAATGAACAAATCAAGGTCACAGATAGAATAAACTTAGACTGTAAAGTGCCAATTGAAACAGACTTATCAACCTTCTTTGTGCGTCTAGAGCATGCTGATATAACATGAGTTGAATCACCACAATAGAAGCACAACCCATTTTTTCGCCTAAAATTCTGCCGTTCGCTTCTGGACAGAATTCTATCACATTGCATATTCTCTGGCGCCTTCTCAGAAGACACCGCCAAATGGTGCACAGGTTTACGCTCCCGCAAACGCCGATCAATCTGAATAGCCATTGTCATGGACTCATTCAGACCTGTAGGCGCAGGGAACCCCACCATAACATCCTTAATGGCATCAGAGAGACCCTCTCTGAAATTCGCCGCCAAAGCGCACTCATTCCACTGAGTAAGCACAGACCATTTACGAAATTTTTGGCAGTATATTTCAGCTTCATCTTGCCCTTGAGATAGGGCCATCAAGGCTTTTTCAGCCTGAATCTCTAAATTAGGTTCCTCATAAAGCAACCCCAAAGCCAGAAAAAACGCATCCACATTGAGCAACGCAGGATCCCCTGGTGCCAATGCAAATGCCCAATCTTGAGGGTCACCTCGGAGCAAGGAAATTACAATCTTAACCTGCTGTGCGGGATCTCCAGCGGAGCGAGGTCTCAGAGAAAGAAATAATTTACAATTATATTTGAAATTCAGAAAACGAGATCTATCTCGGGAGAAAAACTCTGGTATAGGAATTCTAGGTTCAGATATAGGAGCATGTATAACAAAATCCTGTAAATTTTGAACTTTAGTGGCAAGATTATTCAAACATGTAGCCAAACTCTGAGGATCCATTTTAAGCAGTTGAGATCAGAGCCATTCAAGGGTTAGAAGTAGAGGGAGACAAAGACTGCAATTAGAGCTAAAATGCAACTGATTCAACTATAGAGCAAGCACCAAGGAAACAAAAAAAAAAAAAATTTGCAGACTTCTTTTTCTCTCCTTTCTTCTGCCAACAGTTTTAACACTTGGCCGGCCATACTGTCGGGGTTCCCAATGGCAGGGGAACGTCAGGACACATAAATAACGAACGAGCTCTTGGGTGATGGAATCTCGAGCTGACCGTGAACTAAACCTACCACACAACTAATAGTGGCCGGGGGGCGTGCCTACGTTTTATCCCTAGACGTCTCTCGCCAGCCGGAGAACTAACTTGCCCTAGTAGAGGAAAAAACAGACCTGGCTTACCTCTAGGGAAATTCCCCCAAAAAGGAGACAGAAGCCCCCCACATATATTGACGGTGAGTTCAGAGGAAAAGACATACGCAGTATGAAGGTAGGTTCAGCAAAGCGAGGTCCGCTTACTAGATAGTAGAAAGATACAAAAGGGAACTGCACGGTCAGCTGAAAACCCTTTTAAAATACCATCCTGAAATTACTTTAAAACTCATGTGTCAACTCATGACACCGGAGTGGTAATTTCAGCCCACAAGAGCTTCCAGCTACAGAGAAAGACTTAACTGTAAACTGGAACAAAAATGCAAACAAACTTAGGACTAAGAGTCCAACTTAGCTGATCAGTAGTCTAGGAGCAGGAACATGCAACAGAAAGGCTCTGGTTACATTGATGGCCGGCAAGGCAATGACTGAAGAGCAGGACTAAATAGGAACTCCCCACTACAGATGAAAACAGGTGAACTGAGAAAGAAAACACACCCGAGTCACCAGTACCACCAGCCACCACCAGAAGGAGCCCAAAAGCAGATTCACAACAGAGATACATGGGAACCGTGAGGAAGGTGATGCCATGCAATTGAACAGTGCCACCGAGGAAGGTAACTGGCCCATAAGTAGCAATGCTCCTGAGGTAATGGGGGTGGATGGGGAGGTGGAGCCCATAGCAGCGTCGGCTGATGGGTCTGTAGAAACCCCCAGGGAGACAGCCTACGTAGCTGCTGTCACCCGCAGAGTGCCCGGAACGCAGATACCTGTTTGCCTTCCGGACCCTCCTCAGTCATCACTGTGACTGAACCAGAGGTGGACCCAGAGCAGGTCCCAGAGGGTTCCCGTGGGGAAGGGACCCTGACATCACTTCTGGCTTCCCTTAGCCAGGAGTTTCAGGCTGCTCTGCACACAGATGCGAGCCTAGAGAGTTTGAGACAACTCGCCGGGACGCGCTTCTCTGAGACTGATAAGGAGGTGTTCTGGGAACAAGGAAGGTTGTACCGGGAGACAGTACCCGGAGAATCACAAAAGGAGTGGTTGATGGAAAGACAGCTGGTCGTCCCGCAGCAATTCCGGGGTGAGTTGTTGCGGATTGCCCATGAGATCCCGCTAGCTGGACACTTGGGGATCAGCAAAACTAAGGCCCGGCTGTCTCAACACTTCTATTGGCCTAAGATGGGGACAGATGTGTCAAACTACTGCCGCTCCTGTGTCACCTGTCAAAGAGTGGGGAAGGCGGGGCCTGCTCTTAAGGCTCCCCTGATTCCTTTGCCAGTGATAGAGGAGCCTTTCCAGAGGATCGCGGTGGACCTTGTGGGCCCGCTGGCCGTCCCCAGCAGCTCTGGAAAGCGATATATTTTTACTGTGGTAGACTACGCTGTTATGGTTTCCAATGGCAAGGAAACATCAGAAGCATAGAATAAACGGACAAGCTCTCGGATGATGGAAACTAGAGCTGACCGCGATGCTAAACCTACACACCACACTAGAAGTAGCCAGGGGGCATTCCTGCGTTGTCTCTAGATGCCGCGCGCCAGCCGGAGAACTAACTACCCCTGGTAGAAGAAAACACAGTCCTGGCTTGCCTCCAGAGAATGTCCCCACAGGAGATAGCAGCCCCCCACATATAATAACGGTGAGAGCAGATGAAAAGACACACGTAGTATGAAAGCAGATTTAGCACAGAGAGGCCCGCTAACTAAATAGCAGAAAGATACAACAGAGGACTTCGCGGTCAGCTGCAAAACCCTTCAAAACACCATCCTGAAATTACCTTAACTCATGTGACAACTCATGCCACTGGAGTGGTAATTTCAGCCCAACAAGAGCTTCCAGCTGCAGAGATTCACATAAGTGCAACTGGACAAAACATACAAAAATAGACTTAAGGACTAAAGTGTCCAACTTAGCTGAGCAGAAAACTGGGAGCAGGAACATGCAACAGAATCACTCTGGATACATTGTTGGCCAGCATTAGAATGACTGAGGAGCAAGGTTAAATAGGATACTCCCACATCCTGATAGGAACAGGTGAACTGAGAAGGCAAAGCTTGCAGGACACCAGTACCACAAGAGACCACCGGGGGAGCCCACGAACCGAATCACAACACTACGCTACCCGGTACCCAGAGGCAGTAGCTCTGTCTTCAACTAGGGCAGATAAGGTGGCGGATGCCCTGTTGGCCATCTTTTCACGTGTAGGATTTCCCAGGGAAATGCTTACTGATCAAGGGACCCAATTTATGTCTCGCCTAATGGAGGCTCTCTGTAAGAAAATGCAGGTGAAGCACCTGGTATCAAGTGCGTATCACCCACAGACCAATGGCTTGTGTGAACGCTTCAATGGTACCCTCAAACAGATGCTACGCATGCTGGTTGAGACTCAAGGGCGCGACTGGGAGCGGTATCTCCCACACCTGCTGTTCGCTTACCGAGAGGTTCCGCAGGCCTCGACGGGGTTCTCTCCCTTCGAGCTCCTGTATGGCAGGCGAGTCCGGGGACCCCTTGGGTTGGTAAGAGAATCCTGGGAAGAGGAGCCGAACCCTTCTGAAGTGTCCATAGTGGAGTATGTCATGCGCTTCCGTGACAAGATGCAGACCTTGACGCAGTTGGTGCATGACAACATGACGCAGGCTCAGGCTGATCAGAAGCACTGGTACGACCAGAACGCCCGGGAGCGGACCTACCACATGGGATAAAAGGTGTGGGTGCTGGTCCCCGTACCAACGGATAAGCTTCAGGCAGCCTGGGAAGGCCCGTACGTCGTCCACCAACAGCTCAACCCGGTCACCTACGTGGTCACCCTTGACCACGCTCGGGGTAGGCGAAAGGCCTTTCACATCAACATGATGAAGGCTCATCACGAACGTGAACCTTTCATCCTACCGGTCTGCAGCGCACCCGAAGACGGGGAGGAAGACACCATCCTGGACATGCTGGCCCAAGCCAAGGCCGGTGGGTCCATCGAGGACGTGAAGGTAAGCGCCTCGCTAGATGAACCACAGCGGTTGCAGTTGCAAACCACACTGGAACCCTTCCGGGTCATGTTCTCTAACCGGCCTGGAAGGACTGAGTTAGCCGTCCACGAGGTGGACACCGGGAATCACGCCCCTCTACGGCGAACACCCTATCGAATCTCTGACCAGGTGCAACAGATTATGCGCCAGGAGATCGATGAGATGTTACAGCTGGGGGTGATTCGACGGTCAAAGAGCGCGTGGGCCTCACCTGTAGTTCTCGTGCCAAAGAAGGACCGGACCACCCGCTTCTGCGTGGACTACAGGGGGCTCAACGCCATTACAGCCTCTGACGCGCACCCAATGCCGCGCATAGAGGAGCTGCTTGAGAAGTTAGCTGGCGCAAAGTACCTGACAATAGTGGATCTGAGTCGAGGATACTGGCAGATTCCCCTGAGCCCTGAGGCGCAGGAGAAATCCGCCTTTATCACACCCTTTGGACTGTACGAGTCCACGGTCATGCCCTTCGGCATGAAGAATGCCCCTGCCACTTTCCAGCGGATGGTCAATCTGCTTCAGGGACTGGAGAAGTACGCAGTGGCGTACTTGGATGACATTGCCATCTTCAGTCCCTCCTGGGAAGAACACCTGCAGCATCTCGAGGAGGTGCTCAGGCGAATTCACCGAGCAGGACGGACTATCAAGCCAGGGAAGTGCCAGATGGGCATGAGGGAGGTCCACTACCTGGGGCACTGGGTAGGCGGAGGCACCCTAAAGCCAGAGCCTGAGAAAGTGGGCGCGATCGTGAACTGGCCCACTCCTGGGACCAAGAAACAGGTTACGTCCTTCCTGGGCACTGCAGGGTACTATAGGCGCTTTGTACAGCACTATAGTAGCCTGGCAAAACCTTTGACGGACCTCACCAGGAAGAAGCTACCCCACATCGTCAACTGGACAGATGGCTGTGAGAGGGCCTTCCAGGCATTGAAAACTGCACTGTGCAACGCCCCTATGTTGAAAGCAGTCGACAGCAGTCAACCGTTCTTGGTACAGACTGACGCCAGCGAGTTTGGCCTCGGTGCTTTGCTCAGCCAGGTTGACTCGGAGGACCAAGAGCACCCCGTGTTGTACCTGAGCAGGAAACTTTTGCCGAGGGAAGTGGCCTACTCCACCATTGAGAAGGAGTGCCTGGCCATAGTCTGGGTCCTGCAGCGCTTGCAGCCCTACTTGTACGGTCGCACCTTCACTGTGGTGACCAACCACGACCCTCTGCGCTGGCTAAACGCCATGTGCGGAACCAACGGCAGGTTGCTACGCTGGAGCCTTGCCCTTCAGCAATTTGACTTCACCATTGAACACAAAGCGGGCAGGGAGCATGGGAATGCAGATGGACTGTCCCGCCAGGGTGAACCTACTGAGGTGCGCATGGAGGCATACCGTGGGGTTCTACCTTCGTAGCGCACGCCAAAAGGGGGAGGTGTCACGATATGGTATGAAATATCATATGAGTTTAGTTCTCTTGCTAGCATGCTGTGGGCTAAGCCCCCTTCTTGGAGTGATTCTGCAACAGTTTGTAGCTGCAAATTCCTGACTTTCAGCTCACAAGCCCTCATCCCCCTCGCCAAGGTATTTACGACCGGCATTTCCTGTAGTGGAAAGTGACCAGCTTTAACCCCTTCCCGACCTTTGACGCATACGCTGCGTCATGAAAGTCGGTGCCAATCCGACCTGTGACGCAGCGTATGCGTCATGGAGGGATCGCGCTCCTGCAGATCGGGTGAAAGGGTTAACTCCAATTTCACCCGATCTCCAGGAACAGGGGGAGTGGTGCTTCAGCCCAGGGGGGGTGGCTTCACCCCCTCGTGGCTACGATCGCTCTGATTGGCTGTTGAAAGTGAAACTGCCAATCAGAGCGATTTGTAATATTTCACCCAAAAAAACGGTGAAATATTACAATCCAGCCATGGCCGATGCTGCAATATCATCGGCCATGGCTGAAAAACCTAATCTGTCCCCCCCCACACCCACCGATCTCCTCCCCAGTGCTCCGTTACGTGGTCCGCCCCCCTAAGTCGTACTGTCCACTCCTCCGTCCTCCTGTCCGCTCCCCTCGTGCTCCGGTCCCCCCTCCCTGTGCTCCGGTCCCCCCCCCCGTGATCCGATCCGATCACCCCCCTGTCATACTTACTGGGCCTCCCGGTGTCCGTCCGGCTTCTCCATGGGCGCCGCCATCTTACAAAATGGCTGGCAGATTCGTTTCAGATGTATTTTGATCACTGCGATATAGCCTATCACAGTGATCAAAATAAAAAAAATAGTAAATGACCCCCCTTTATCACCCCCATAGGGACAATAATAAAAATAAATAAAATATATATATTTTTTTTTTCTACTAGGGTTATGGTTAGAACTAGGGTTAGAACTAGGGTTAGAATTAGGGTTAGAATTAGGGGTAGGGTTAGGGGTAGGGTTAGGGCATGTGCACACAGTGCGGATTTGGCTGCGAATCCGCAGCGGATTGCCGCGGATCCGCAGCGGATTGGCCGCGGATCCGCAGCGGATTGGCCGCGGATCCGCAGCGGATTGGCCGCGGATCCGCAGCGGATTGGCCGCGGATCCGCAGCGGATTGGCCGCTGCGAATTCATAGCAGTTTTCCATCAGGTTTACAGTACCATGTACACCTATGGAAAACCAAATCCGCTGTGCCCATGGTGCGGAAAATACCGTGCGGAAACGCTGTGTTGTATTTTCCGCAGCATGTTAATTTTGTGCAGATTCCGCAGCGTTTTACACCTGTTCCTCAATAGGAATCCGCAGGTGAAATCCGCACAAAAAAACACTGGAAATCCGCTGTAAATCCGTAGGTAAAACGCAGTGCCTTTTACCTGCGGATTTTTCAAAAATGGTGCGGAAAAATCTCACACGAATCCGCAACGTGGGCACATAGCCTTAGGGTTAGGGTTGGAATTAGAGTTAGGGTACCGTCTCACAGTGGCACTTTGATCGCTACGATGGTACGATCCGTGACGTTCCAGCGATATCCATACGATATCGCTGTGTCTGACACGCAGCAGCGATCAGGGACCCTGCTGAGAATCGTACGTCGTAGCACATCGTTTGGAACTTTCTTTCGTCGCTGGATCTCCCGCTGTCATCGCTGGATCGTTGTGACAGCGATCCAGCGATGCGTTCGCTTGTAACCAGGGTAAACATCGGGTTACTAAGCGCAGGGCCGCGCTTAGTAACCCGATGTTTACCGTGGTTACCAGCGTAAAAGTAAAAAAAAAAAAACCGTACATACTCACATTTCGGTGTCCTTCAGGTCCCTTGCCGTCTGCTTCCCGCTCTGACTGTCTGCCGGCCGGAAAGTGAGAGCACAGCACAGCAGTGACGTCACCGCTGCGCTCTGCTCTCACTGTACGGCGGCACTCACTTAGAGCGGGAAGCAGACGGCAAGGGACCTGAAGGACACCGAAATGTGAGTATGTACGGTTTTTTTTTTTTACTTTTACGCTGGTAACCACGGTAAACATCGGGTTACTAAGCGCGGCCCTGCGCTTAGTAACCCGATGTTTACCCTGGTTACCCGGGACCTTGGCATCGTTGGTCGCTGGAGAGCGGTCTGTGTGACAGCTCCCCAGCGACCACACAACGACTTTCCAACGATCACGGCCAGGTCGTATCGCTGGTCGTGATCGTTGGTAAATCGTTATGTGAGACGGTACCCTTAAGGTTGGAATTAGGGCTAGGGTTGGAAATAGGGTTAAGATTAGGCTTGTGGTTAGGGTTAAGGATAGGGTTAGGGTTGTGTTGGGGTTACAGTTGTGGGTAGGGTTGGGATTAGGGTTAGGATTAGGGTTAGGGTTGGATTTAGGGTTACGGGTGTGTTGGGGTTAGGGTTGTGGTTAGGGGTGTGTTGGGGTTAGGGTTGTGATTAGGGTTATGGCTACAGTTGGGATTAGGGTTAGGGGTGTGTTGGGGTTAGTGTTGAAGTTAGAATTGAGGGGTTTCCACTGTTTAGGCACATCAGGGGTCTCCAAACGCAACATGGCGCCACCATTGATTCCAGCCAATCTTGCGTTCAAAAAGTCAAATGGTGCGCCCTCCCTTCCAAGCCCCGACGTGCGCCCAAACAGTGGTTTACCCCCACATATGGGATACCAGCGTACTCAGGACAAACTGGGCAACAACTATTGGGGTCCAATTTCTCCTGCAAAAATAAAAAATTACTTGCTAAAACATAATTTTTGAGGAAAGAACAATTATTTTTTATTTTCACGGCTCTACGTTATAAACTTATGTGAAGCACTTGGGGGTTGAAAGTGCTCACCACACATCTAGATAAGATCCTTTTGGGGTCTAGTTTCCAAAATGGGGTCACTTGTGGGGTGTTTCTACTGTTTAGGCACATCAGGGGCTCTGCAAATGCAACGTGACGCCCGCAGACCATTCCATCAAAGTCTGCATTTCAAATGTCACTACTTCCCTTCCAAGCCCTGACGTGCGCCCAAACAGTGGTTTACCCCCACATATGGGGTACCAGCATACTCACAACAAACTGGGCAACAAATATTGGGGTCCAATTTCTCCTGCTACCCTTTTAAAAAAAAAATTGCTTCCTAAAACATCTTTTTTGAGGACAGAAAAATGATTTTTAATTTTCACGGCTCTGCGTTGTAAACTTCTGTGAAGCACTTGGGGGTTGAACGTGCTCACCACACATCTAGATAAGTTCTTTGGGGGGTCTAGTTTCCAAAATGGGGTCACTTATGGGGTGTTTCTACTGTTTAGGCACATCAGGGGCTCTGCAAACGTAACATGATTCCCGCAGACCATTCCATCAAAGTCTGCATTCCAAATCGTCACTACTTCCCTTCCGAGCCCCGGCATGTGCCCAAACAGTGGTTTACCCCCACATATGGGGTATCAGCATACTCAGGAGAAACTGGTCAACAACTTTTGGGGTCAAATTTTTCCTGTTACCCTTGGGAAAATTAAAAAATTCTGGGCTAAAAAAATATTTTTGAGGAAAGAAAACACATTTATTATTTTCACGGCTCTGCGTTATAAACTTCTGTGAAGCACTTGGGGGTTCAAAGTGCTCACCACACATCTAGATTAGTTCCTTGGGAGGTCTTGTTTCCAAAATGGGGTCACTTGTGCGGGAGCTCCAATGTTTAGGCACACAGGGGCTCTCCAAACGCGACATGGTGTCCGCTAATGATTGAAGCTAATTTTCCATTCAAAAAGCCAAATGGCGTGCCTTCCCTTCCGAGCCCTGCCGTGCGCCCAAACAGTGGTTTACCCCCACATATGGGGTATCATCGTACTCAGGACAAACTGGACAACAACATTTGGGGTCCAATTTCTCCTATTATCCTTGGGAAAATAAAAAACTCCGGGCTAAAAATCATTTTTGAGGAAAGAAAAATAATTTTTTATTTTCATGGCTCTGCGTTATAAACTTCTGTGAAGCACCTGGGGGTTTTAAGTGCTCACTATGCATCTAGATTAGTTCCTTGGGGGGTCTAGTTTCCAAAATGGGGTCACTTGAAGGGGAGCTCCAATGTTTAGGCACACAGGGGCTCTCCAAACGCGACATGGTGTCCACTAACGATTGGAGCTAATTTTCCATTCAAAAAGTCAAATGGCGCGCCTTCCCTTCCGAGCCTTGCCGTGCACCCAAACAGTGGTTTACCCCCACATATGAGGTATCGGCGTACTCAGGAGAAATTGCCCAACAAATTTTAGGATCCATTTTATCCTGTTGCCCATGTGAAAATGAAAAAATTGAGGCTAAAAGAAATTTTGTGTGAAAAAAAAGTACTTTTTCATATTTACGGATCAATTTGTGAAGCACCTGAGGGTTTAAAGTGCTCACTATGCATCTAGATAAGTTCCTTGGGGGGTCTAGTTTCCAAAATGGGGTCACTTGTGGGGGAGCTCCAATGTTTAGGCACACAGGGGCTCTCCAAACCTGACATGGTGTCCGCTAACGATGGAGATAATTTTTCATTCAAAAAGTCAAATGGCGCTCCTTCCCTTCCGAGCCTTACCATGTGCCCAAACAGTAGTTTACCCCCACATATGAGGTATTGGCGTACTCAGGAGAAATTGCCCAACAAATTTTAGGATCCATTTTATCCTGTTGCCCATGTGAAAATGAAAAAATTGAGGCTAAAAGAAATTTTGTGTGAAAAAAAAGTACTTTTTCATTTTTACGGATTAATTTGTGAAGCACCTGGGGGTTTAAAGTGCTCACTATGCTTCTAGATAAGTTCCTTGGGGGGTCTAGTTTCCAAAATGGGGTCACTTGTGGGGGAGCTCCAATGTTTAGGCACACGGGGGCTCTCCAAACGCGGCATGGTGTCCGCTAAAGATTGGAGCCAATTTTTCATTCAAAAAGTCAAATGGCGCTCCTTCCCTTCCGAGCCCTGCCGTGCGCCCAAACAGTGGTTTACCCCCACATATGAGGTATCAGCGTACTCAGGACAAATTGGACAACAACATTCGTGGTCCAGTTTCTCCTTTTACCCTTGGGAAAATAAAAAAATTGTTGCGAAAAGATCATTTTTGTGACTAAAAAGTTAAATGTTAATTTTTCCCCTCCATGTTGCTTCTGCTGCTGTGAAACACCTGAAGGGTTAATAAACTTCTTGAATGTGGTTTTCAGCACCTTGAGGGGTGCAGTTTTTAGAATGGTGTCACTTTTGGGTATTTTCAGCCATATAGAACCCTCAAACTGACTTCAAATGTGAGGTGGTCCCTAAAAAAAATGGTTTTGTAAATTTTGTTGTAAAAATGAGAAATCACTGGTCAAATTTTAACCCTTATAACTTCCTAGCAAAAAAAAAAATTTGTTTCCAAAATTGTGCTGATGTAAAGTAGACATGTGGGAAATGTTATTTATTAACTATTTTGTGTCACATAACTCTCTGGTTTAACAGAATAAAAATTCAAAATGTGAAAATTGCAAAATTTTCAAATTTTTCGCCAAATTTCTGTTTTTTTCACAAATAAACTCAGAAATTATCGACCTAAATTTACCACTAACATGAAGCCCAATATGTCACGAAAAAACAATCTCAGAACCGCAAGGATCCGTTGAAGCGTTCCTGAGTTATTACCTCATAAAGGGACACTGGTCAGAATTGCAAAAAATGGCAGGGTCATTAAGGCCAAAATAGGCTGGGTCATGAAGGGGTTAACTGGATTAGAAACTTCCAGAATCATGAAAGTCCTTTGTTCTGTTTTTGTAAGATATTAGGCCAACCATTTAAGATAGGAACACAAAAATATATATTCTTAATCTCCATCGGAGCATCTATCCAGCACTCTAAACATGAGCTTCTAACTCCATCCGGTAAAGAAGTAGGGATTTCTCTGTCAATATGCATGACAGATAGGACATATTTGATCTCATTAGAATGCCACAGTAATCCGAGATGAATGCTGGATGTGGTAGGATTATGACATGTTCTGTAGCGAAGTTACGGGCATCAGATATATTTAATGCACAGTTAGGAGAACTGAAGAGGTAGGAGGGTTTGGGAAAGTCAGCCCTTTCTGTGAGGTCACTGGCTGTAGGTTTTAAGTGCTGGCAGGCGTCCAAGAGAGAGAGTTTTTTCAGTTTTTACCTGAGCTGTCTGTCTGCTGTCTATCCAGACCTACTGATGCATTTTGAGGTATGGGAACTCCACTAGCCTGGTTGCCGGCAATGCTTTGAACACGTGTTATTTCTCATGTAATCCTTGTTTTTTTTATATAATTACTTTGTACATATTTGCAATTGTCTCATGTTGTAACATCTTTATAGAACTTTTTTATAAACACTGCATAAACTTTATGAGTATAATATTTAATACTAGTTCGTTCTTCCTGTTCTAAAACGTACCCTAAGCCTTCTGAAGGGAATTTACGCTACTGTTTTGGGTTAGCTTCGGACCCGTTTAATCGAAGCTGGTGGTGGCACTACCGTGTGCAGGCCTTTGGGTGACATTGCAGCGACTGCGGCATTGATAATTATTGTTCCTGCCTGAGTGGGAGTAGTTATCGCGTCGCTGCAGCGTGCCCAATAGCCAGTACATAGCAGGCAGCCTTTCTGGCGACTAATTACCCTAGGTGCAGTACCTAATCTGACCTGACAGAAAGGGGGGCGCCAGAGAGCTGCAAGGTTTAAGTGGAACTGTAAGCAGGATACACAAAAATCCCTGCAGTTCGTGGTATATTGAAGAGCAGTGGGATACCTAAAATAAGCCCCTGCTGTAAACTAAGAGGTCCCTAGCCTTGTGTGTGTTTCTTTTTTCATCACATTGTGGCAGTGGAGGGATAACTAAGATTAGCCCCCTGCACATGTGATAGCCGTCTGTTGGTCTAAAGTCACCCCAATCCGTGACATATTGGTGACAGTGGTCAGGAATCCCTGTGGATTTCGTGACCAATTGGTGGCAGTGGCTAAGGGATCGTGACAGTGGATATGTCCTGCACTTTAAGGTCAGAGGACTGACGACGTGCATTGGCAATATGTGTTGTAGGGCTCCCATTATTCCCATATTCTCCATCATCAGCATCATTTGATGGACATTCATGGATCCTTGTGACATTGTGTTGGATGGCACAGGCCTTAATCACACCATTCACATTAGCTTCACTTAATTGTATGGCTGAGATCAGGAACCTCCATTTTGAGCATAGGATTCCAAAGGTGCACTCCACCAATCATCTTGCGCAGGATAGACGATAATTAAAAATTTGCCCGCGGTGATCGAGGCCTCTCCATGGATATGGCCTTATTACATTGCAGCTCAATTGAAATGCCTCATCAGCAACCATAGCATAAGGAACCACTTGCAAACATAAACCAGGTAGAAAACGTGGGGGTAGGATGTACAAATCATTATTTCACATCCAACGACACATTATGGAAGAATTGAAGACTCAGGAGTCTTCAGTTCTTCCATAGGCCCCAATATCGACAGTTATAAACCTGTATGTGCTGTCGACTGGGGCCAACAGCACTTCAGAAAAAAATTGCTTCTAACTGTAATTATTATTGAGTTTGAGATATTGAGTTTGTGCTTCCCATCCAGGGATCCTATGCAGTTGGGGAACTGGCATGTTTGCTCAAAGCCACTGGCTATCCGCAGCCAGTCTTTTGTTTGGGCTCGAGCATAAATGAATTTTGAAGGTGGGACCAGATTTCTGTATAAGTGGAACGTACAATGGCTGAGATGATCGAATTCCCAATCAGAAACTCCAGTTTAAGTGCCACATAGGAGAGGCCAGTGTACAGAAATCTAAAATTACAAATATACACACAAAAAAATCTGAAAAAAGGTCTTTAACATTGTAGTCCATCATAAAAATAAGCAACATAGCAAGCTAAGCACTGGGTCAACAATAGAGAACACTATTACATGCTAAGGAACACTTGAGTTTGAAGAACATCAGGGAATGCTAATAACAAAATGTTGTGAAGTAATTGATGTAAAGATGCCGTAAACATTCACACAATATTTAGAAATAATGTATGGGCGAAGCATGTTTCAAAATGATCATTACATTTAATAGCCAACAAATATAGGATGAATACATACTGTAATATAAGTGAAATACGCTCCTCTGCTGAAATACATTTGCGCATCTTTGTGTCCTTGAAGGTTAAGCCAGTTCGCACTGAAACCAAAAGAAGGTCAAAAGTAGAGATGCTCATCTGACAGTAGTGATAAAACTTGTCCAGATGGCTGCGTAGAGAACCATACAGTGGCAGAAAATGTCCTTTAGTGAGCTGTCGTCTCAAAAGCAGATGTACCCACATTTGCATCCGCCTCCTCGGATCAACAATCATTGGGTAAGATTTCCCAAAATGTTGAGACAAAACCCAATGTAAAAGAACCCGCTCAGTTGTGTTTAAGGTTAGCCTGTCACAAGTTTTTCACAAACCAGGAAAAAGAAGACACCTGCAGGGCCTCTCTTTGAAAGATTTGAGTAGTTAACCTCTTGTGGAGCCAATGTATGGCCTCCTTGATTAAGTTTTTATTCATTTCCGACCATTGAGCCAGTTAGTTTAATGGGACCATACATAGGGGAAATCAGTTAGAAATGTAAAGCCATACAAATAAATGGCTGAGACCATATATAATTTGTTTCTAATCTCCTAAGACAACTCTTTCCTTCGCTTCCTCTGGTCCATGTTGAGTGTGATACACACCATGTCACCAAACAGCACAGTGAGTATCTGTAGCCCTATATACAGGCCCACTAACTGATTCCAAGATTGTAGACACCTGTGATGCTAGTTCGTGGACACACCTTGATTTAACATGTCCCTTTTGTCGCATTATTTTCAGGGGTACCATCATTTCTGTCCAGGCCTATTTCATGAGTTTTATTTTGTTTTTTAATTCTGTGGAAGCATGGTTGAAAAGCAATGTATGACCTTCATTTGTTCATTTTCATTGATTTTTTAAAATGTATTATTACTTTTGTCAGATTCAAGTTATTTCTGTGACCATTGTGGGTTTTTCTGTCATTGAAGGAGGGGTACGAACAATTTTGACCACTTGTGTATAATACACTTGCATCTTTTAGTGCGGCAATAAGGGGTTTTTAGTCTTATTTTACCTATTTGATAAATAATTTTAAAATAATGGTGTGGGTTCCCTCTTCTCCAGACAGCTGTGGGTTTACATTATCAGGCTGAGAAGATGATTATTGGGCCCTTTCCAGCCTGAAAATATAAGCCGGAGACACCCGAGAATTAGTGCATCCTATTAGATGAGCCATTTCTGGCGCTTTGCCAGGCTCTTCCCAATTGCCCTGGTGCAGTGGCAATGAGGGTAATTGTA
Organism: Ranitomeya variabilis; assembly: GCF_051348905.1. NCBI lineage: Eukaryota > Metazoa > Chordata > Amphibia > Anura > Dendrobatidae > Ranitomeya > Ranitomeya variabilis. Next base: position 641,568,053 of record NC_135233.1, read on the forward strand.
GTGGAGATTGATGACAGCTGTGATTTGTCAAAAATCACAGCTGCTATCAAACCTTGGGGTTAGTAATGAAGAGGTGTTTATCAGACACCTCCATTAGTAACTTAGTAATCAAAATAAAATCACACACAGATAAGCAGGCGCCGGGTAGTGACGGCAATGCTCATCAGAACTGTTGGGTCTCGCTGAGCTGAGCATGTACTCAGGCTGGCTTGCAGCTGTAAATCATGCAGCTGCATCGACAAAAACTAAATCTCCGAGGACGTTGAAATACTCGGAGACCCCCTGAGCGTGCACGGGAAAACCCGAGCAACGAGTATACTCGCTCATCACTACATTGGAGGTTTGTGGGAGCATTGTTGGTAATTGGTGAATGAGGGAATGTGTGGGGGAGTCTTTATTCAAATAAAGTATTTGTGTGTGTTTCAATTTTTGATTACTGGGTTAGTAATGGGGGTGTCTGAAATACACATCTCCATTACTAACCCCAGGGCTTAATGGCAGCTGTGATTTTTAACAAACCACAACTGTCAACAACCCCAACTACCAATACCCCGATTGCCACAGTATCAGGGCTATCAGGAAGAGCCGGACAAAGGGCCAGAATTGGTGCATCTAATGTGATGCGTCAATTCAGGGGTGGCTGCAGGCTTGTATTTTTAGGCTTGGAAAGGCCCAATAACCAGAGACATTCCCAGCCTGATAATGTAAGCCCCCACCTGTCTGCTTTTCCTTTCCCATTTATCAAAAACATGAAAGTCACTAAAGGGTGCTAATATATTATATGTAGGGGCTTGTAACATTAGATATCTATAGGACCTCTATCTATATCTTTATATAAGATTGCTTTATTACTTTTGAAAACTAGATTGAAACTGCATAGAATAACAGTATGTAAAAAATTATGTTAAAAACACATGGCATGCAGATGTCATACGGATGATAGGTGTGGAAAAAAACTGCACTCACATGACATAAGATGAACTATATGGATTCCACTCGTCCAACATCGGGGCTATTTTTATATGCTAATGTGAGCGAGACCTAGCATTGAGAAATGACTTCCAGTCCGCTCAGTAAATATTGAAGTGATTCGGGTAGTCCCATCTCCGATCGAATGGTGCAGATGGACGTACACATGATGGGTAGATCAGAAAACTGAAGCCGGTTTTACTACACACAGGGAACATACACTACTGATACCGTTCCGGTGGTGAAATTTTAAAAATAATATCCCGAGGTTGTACTTTAGTATAGGCGATATCTGTAGTGTGTAGGGAGAGCAGCTCCTTAGCCCTCTCGACATGTGATCCCCAACATCATGTACATGAATGTAATATTGCGCAAAGGGGTTAAAGAGCTAAGGAGTGTATAACTGGCAGCGACAACAGCATCCCCCGAAGAAAATATTGATATATTTATATATGTCTCTGTATTGAAAAGATATGGATTATATGCTCAGTGTTATTTGATGAATTACATCCTATCCTACCTCTAGTATGTGAGGCAAGCAAGAGAGATGGTACACTGGGAGTTAGCAGAGAATTCTGGAGTAGTGGAGGAGTTTAGCTAAGGCTATGTGCACACGTTGCGGATTAGGCTTAGGAATTTTTGGTGTGGATTCTGCATATCTTGGCAGAAAACGCAGGTGCGGATTTGACGCGTTTTTGTGCGGATTTGCTCTGGATTTAGGCCGGCGTCACACTTGGCGTAAGACAATACGCCACGTATTATACGTCCGTACTACGGCCGTAATACGGAGAAATGTTCCCAAAATAGTGATCCGTAGTCAGGGTGTGTCAGCGTATTTTGCGCATGGCATCCTCCGTATGTAATCCGTATGGCATCCGTACTGCGAGATTTTCGCGCAGGCTTGCAAAACCGACATCTAATGGATTTATGTTCTCAAATGTTCATTAAAACATATATACAGTATATATATACACTCACCGGCCACTTTATTAGGTACACCATGCTAGTAACGGGTTGGACCCCCTTTTGCCTTCAGAACTGCCTCAATTCTTCGTGGCATAGATTCAACAAGGTGCTGGAAGCATTCCTCAGAGATTTTGGTCCATATTGACATGATGGCATCACACAGTTGCCGCAGATTTGTCGGCTGCACATCCCAAAGATGCTCCATACAAGGCAGGATGGATCCATGCTTTCATGTTGTTTACGCCAAATTCTGACCCTACCATCCGAATGTCGCAGCAGAAATCGAGACTCATCAGACCAAGCAACGTTTTTCCAATCTTCTACTGTCCAATTTCGATGAGCTTGTACAAATTGTAGCCTCCGTTTCCTGTTCTTAGCTGAAAGGAGTGGTACCCGGTGTGGTCTTCTGCTGCTGTAGCCCATCTGCCTCAAAGTTCGACGCACTGTGCGTTCAGAGATGCTCTTAGGCCTACCTTGGTTGTAACGGGTGGCGATTTGAGTCACTGTTGCCTTTCTATCAGCTCGAACCAGTCTGCCCATTCTCTTCTGACCTCTGGCATCAACAAGGCATTTCCGCCCACAGAACTGCCGCTCACTGGATTTTTTTTCTTTTTCGGACCATTCTCTGTAAACCCTAGAGATGGTTGTGCGTGAAAATCCCAGTAGATCAGCAGTTTCTGAAATACTCAGACCAGCCCTTCTGGCACCAACAACCATGCCACGTTCAAAGGCACTCAAATCACCTTTCTTCCCCATACTGATGCTCGGTTTGAACTGCAGGAGATTGTCTTGACCATGTCTACATGCCTAAATGCACTGAGTTGCCGCCATGTGATTGGCTGATTAGAAATTAAGTGTTAACAAGAAGTTGGACAGGTGTACCTAATAAAGTGGCCGGTGAGTGTATATGTATGTCATTGAGACACATATATACACTCACCGGCCACTTTATTAGGTACACCTGTCCAACTTCTTGTTAACACTTAATTTCTAATCAGCCAATCACATGGCGGCAACTCAGTGCATTTAGGCATGTAGACATGGTCAAGACAATCTCCTGCAGTTCAAACCGAGCATCAGTATGGGGAAGAAAGGTGATTTGAGTGCCTTTGAACGTGGCATGGTTGTTGGTGCCAGAAGGGCTGGTCTGAGTATTTCAGAAACTGCTGATCTACTGGGATTTTCACGCACAACCATCTCTAGGGTTTACAGAGAATGGTCCGAAAAAGAAAAAAAATCCAGTGAGCGGCAGTTCTGTGGGCGGAAATGCCTTGTTGATGCCAGAGGTCAGAGGAGAATGGGCAGACTGGTTCGAGCTGATAGAAAGGCAACAGTGACTCAAATCGCCACCCGTTACAACCAAGGTAGGCCTAAGAGCATCTCTGAACGCACAGTGCGTCGAACTTTGAGGCAGATGGGCTACAGCAGCAGAAGACCACACCGGGTACCACTCCTTTCAGCTAAGAACAGGAAACTGAGGCTACAATTTGTACAAGCTCATCGAAAGTGGACAGTAGAAGATTGGAAAAACGTTGCTTGGTCTGATGAGTCTCGATTTCTGCTGCGACATTCGGATGGTAGGGTCAGAATTTGGTGTAAACAACATGAAAGCATGGATCCATCCTGCCTTGTATGGAGCATCTTTGGGATGTGCAGCCGACAAATCTGCGGCAACTGTGTGATGCCATCATGTCAATATGGACCAAAATCTCTGAGGAATGCTTCCAGCACCTTGTTGAATCTATGCCACGAAGAATTGAGGCAGTTCTGAAGGCAAAAGGGGGTCCAACCCGTTACTAGCATGGTGTACCTAATAAAGTGGCCGGTGAGTGTATATATTCTGTATTTAGATTTCATTCAGCGCGATATCTGTGAACAGCCGGTAATTCAATTGCCGGCTTTTCATTTCTCCTGCACAAACCCGACAGGATATGAGACATGGTTTTCATACAGTAAACCATCTCATATCCCCATTTTTTTTGCATATTCCACACTACTAATGTTAGTAGTGTGTATGTGCAAAATTTCAGCGCTGTAGCTGCTAAAATAAAGGGTTAAATGGCGGAAAAAATTGGCGTGGGCTCCCGCGCAATTTTCTCCGCCAGAATGGTAAAGCCAGTGACTGACGGCAGATATTAATAGCCAGGAGAGGGTCCATGGTTATTGGCCCCCCCGTGGCTAAAAACATCTGCCCCCAGCCACCCCAGAAAAGGCACATCTGGAAGATGCGCCTATTCTGGCACTTGGCCACTCTCTTCCCACTCCCTGTAGCGGTGGGATATGGGGTAATGAAGGGTTAATGCCACCTTGCTATTGTAAGGTGACATTAAGCCAGATTAATAATGGAGAGGCGTCAATTATGACACCTATCCATTATTAATCCAATTGTATGAAAGGGTTAAAAAACACACACACACACACATGATTTAAAAGTATTTTAATGCAATAAACACAGCGGTTGTTTTAATAATTTATTGCTCTCTCAATCCATCAGCAACACCCTCGCTTGGAAAAATAATAAACGCACAAGATACATACCCTCAGCTGAACCGTCACGTCCCACGAGGTAATCCATCTGAAGGGGTTAAAATATTTTACAGGCAGGAGCCCTGCTAATGCAGCTGTGCTCCGTGCCTGTAATCCCCGGCGAATGAATGAAATGTAGGTCATTGACCTACATTTCCTTCAGTCGCGGTGATGCGCCCCCTGGTGGTTGTCCTCATATGACCTGGAGCGTGGGAAAAAGTTCCCAGGCTGCAGTTCATGAGAACATCCAGCAGGGGCGCATCACCGCGACTCAATGTAAGTATAGATCACTGCTTTCCTTTCAGCACCCGGGGGATTACAGGCACGAGCGAGTGGTTTATCGCAGCTCGTGCCTGTAATATTAGTTAACCCCTTCAGATGGATTTCCTCGTTGGATGTGATAGGACATCAAAAGGTATGTATCTTGTGCGTTTATTATTTTTCCAAGCGAGGGTGTTGCTGATGGATTGAGAGAGCAATAAATTATTAAAACAACCGCTGTGTTTATTGCATTAAAATACTTTTAAATCATGTGTGTGTGTGTTTTTTAACCCTTTCATACAATTGGATTAATAATGGATAGGTGTCATAATTGACGCCTCTCCATTATTAATCTGGCTTAATGTCACCTTACAATAGCAAGGTGGCATTAACCCTTCATTACCCCATATCCCACCGCTACAGGGAGTGGGAAGAGAGTGGCCAAGTGCCAGAATAGGCGCATCTTCCAGATGTGCCTTTTCTGGGGTGGCTGGGGGCAGATGTTTGTAGCCACGGGGGGGCCAATAACCATGGACCCTCTCCTGGCTATTAATATCTGCCCTCAGTCACTGGCTTTACCACTCTGGCGGAGAAAATTGCGCGGGAGCCCACGCCAATTTTTTCCGCCATTTAACCCTTTATTTTAGCAGCTACAGCGCTGAAATTTTGCACATACACACTACTAACATTAGTAGTGTGGAATATGCAAAAAAAATGGGGATATGAGATGGTTTACTGTATGTAAACCATGTCTCATATCCTGTCGGGTTTGTGCAGGAGAAATGAAAAGCCGGCAATTGAATTACCGACTTTTCACTAACACCGCTGCGTATTTCTCGCAAGTCACACTGCTGGTCCGTGTGGAATCCGTATTTTTCTCGCCCCCATAGAATTTCATTGGCGATTTTTTTGCGCAATACGCTGACAAACGCAGCATGCTGCGATTTTGTACGGCCGTAGAAAGCTGTATATTACGGATCCGTAATATACGGCTGATAGGAGCAGCCCCATTGAGAATAATTGTGCCGTATGTTATGCGAGTTTTACGGACGTAGTTTCTGCGCTCTTACGTCCGTAAAACTCGCATGTGTGACGCCGGCCTTACTGCGTTTTTTACCCCTGCGGATTTCTATAATGGAATGTGTACAAAAACGCTGCAGATCTGCAAAAAAGAAGTGACATGCTACGTCTTTTAATCCGCAGCGTTTCCGCACGGAATTTTCTGTGCCATTAGCACAGCGTTTTTTTTTTCTCAGTGATTTACATTGTACTGTAAATCACTTGCGGATCTGCAAGGTTTCTGCACCGCAAAAAACGCTGCGAATCCGCAGGAAATCCGCAACGTGTGCACATACCCTTAAGGGTTGCTCCACTACCCTTGTATTGATAATATAGCTGTGGAATATATCATTAAAATCAGATCAGTTGGAGTTTGATACCCAGCACCACCACCGATCAACTGTTCTTATTAAGTAATGGTAAACTGACTGAACAGAGAGCTAGTCTGAACTGGTGCATAACCAAAAACAACTTACATGGCAAATAGCTAAATGGCTGCACTCAATTGTACTAAAGCAAATGAATGTTTGATACATAGTAACATAGTTATTAAGGTTGAAGGAAGACTTTAAGTCCATCTAGTTCAACCCATAGCCTAACCTAACATGCCCTAACATGTTGATCAAGAGGAAGGCAAAAAAAAACGCATGTGGCAAAGAGTAAGCTCCACATTGGGAAAAAAATTCCTGACTGCACATACGGCAATCAGACTAGTTCCCTGGATCAACACCCTAACAAGGAATCTAGTGTATATACCCTGTAACATTATACTTTTCAAGAAAGGTATCCAGTCCCCTCTTAAATTTAAGTAAAGAATCACTCATTACATCATACGGCAGAGAGTTCGATAGTCTCACTGCTCTTACAGAATCCGCATCTGTTATTGTGCTTAAACCTTTTTTCCTCCAGACGTAGAGGATGCCCCCTTGTCCCTGTCACCGGTCTATGATTAAAAAGATCATCAGAAAGGTCTTTGTACTGTCCCCTCATATATTTATACATTAACATAAGATCACCCCTTAGTCTTCGTTTTTCCAAACTAAACAGCCCCAAGTGTAATAACCTATCTTGGTATTGCAGACCCCCCAGTCCTCTAATAACCTTGGTCGCTCTTCTCTGCACCCGCTCTAGTTCAGCTATGTCTTTCTTATACACCGGAGACCAGAACTGTGCACAGTATTCTAAGTGTGGTCGAACTAGTGACTTGTATAGAGGTAAAATTATGTTCTTCTCATGAGCATCTATGCCTCTTTTAATGCATCCCATTATTTTATTTGCCTTTGTAGCAGCTGCCTGACACTGGCCACTAAATGTCAGTTTGTCAGCCACCCATACACCCAGGTCTTTTTCATTGAGGGTTTTGCCCAGTGTTCTACAATTAAGCACATAATTATACATCTTATTACTTCTACCCAAGTGCATGACCTTACATTTATCCCCATTAAAGCTCATTTGCCATTTATCAGCCCAAGCTTCTAGTTTACATAAATCATCCTGTAATATAAAATTGTCCTCCTCTGTATTGATTACCCTGCAGAGTTTAGTGTCATCTGCAAATATTGAAATTCTGCTCTGTATGTGCCTACAAGGTCATTAATAAATATGTTAAAAATAAGAGGGCCCAATACTGACCCCTGTGGTACCCCACTGCTAACCGCGACCCAGTCCGAGTGTGCTCCATTAATAACCACACTTTGTTTCCTATCCCTGAGCCAGCTCTTAACCCCTTAAGCCCCGAGGGTGGTTTGCACGTTAATGACCGGGCCAATTTTTACAATTCTGACCACTGTCCCTTTATGAGGTTATAACTCTCGAACGCTTCAACGGATCTTGGCGATTCTGACACTGTTTTCTCGTGACATATTGTACTTCATGTTAGTGGTAAAATTTCTTCGATATAACTTGCGTTTATTTGTGAAAAAAACGAATATTTGGCGAAAATTTTGAAATTTTCGCAATTTTCCAACTTTGAATTTTTATGCCCTTAAATCACAGACATATGTCACACAAAATACTTAATAAATAACATTTCCCACATGTCTACTTTACATCAGCACAATTTTGGAACCAAAATTTTTTTTTGTGACGGAGTTATAAGGGTTAAAAGTTGACCAGCAATTTCTCATTTTTACAACACCATTTTTTTTTAGGGACCACATCTCATTTGAAGTCATTTTGACGGGTCTATATGATAGAAAATACCCAAGTGTGACACCATTCTAAAAACTGCACCCCTCAAGGTACTCAAAACCACTTTCAAGAAGTTTATTAACCCTTCAGGTGTTTCACAGGAATTTTTGGAATGTTTAAATAAAAATGAACATTTAACTTTTTTTCACACAAAATTTATTTCAGCTCCAATTTGTTTTATTTTACCAAGGGTAACAGGAGAAAATAGACCCCAAAAGTTGTTGTACAATTTGTCCTGAGTACGCTGATACCCCATATGTGGGGGTAAACCACAGTTTGGGCGCATGGCAGAGCTTGGAAGCAAAGGAGCGCCATTTGACTTTTCAATGCAAAATTGACTGGAATTGAGATGGGACGCCATGTTGCATTTGGAGAGCCCCTGATGTGCCTAAACATTGAAACCCCCCACAAGTGACACCATTTTGGAAAGTAGACCCCCTAAGGAACTTATCTAGATGTGTGGTGAGCACTTTGACCCAACAAGTGCTTTACAGAAGTTTATAATGCAGAGCCGTAACAATAAAAAATCATATTTTTTCACAAAAATGATCTTTTCACCCCCAATTTTTTATTTCCCCAAGGGTAAGAGAAGAAATTAGACCACAAAAGTTGTTGTGCAATTTGTCCTGAGTATGCCGATATCCCATATGTGGGTGTAAACCATTGTTTGGGCGCATAGCAGAGCTCAGAAGGGAAGAAGCGCTATTTTACTTTTCAATGCAAAATTGACTGGAATTAAGATGGGATGCCATGTTGCGTTTGGAGAGCCCCTGATGTGCCTAAACATTAAACCCCCCCACAAGTGACACCATTTTGGAAAGTAGACCCCCTAAGGAACTTATCTAGATGTGTTTTGAGAGCTTTGAACCCCCAAGTGTTTCACTACAGTTTATAACGCAGAGCCGTGAAAATAAAAATTATTTTTTTTTTTCACAAAAATGATTTTTTAGCCCCCAGTTTTGTCTTTTCACAAGGGTATCAGGATAAATTGGACCCTAAAAGTTGTTGTCCAATTTGTCCTGAGTACGCTGATACCCCCTATGTGGGGGGGAACCACTGTTTGGGCGCATGACAGAGCTCGGAAGGGAAGGAGCGCCATTTGGAATGCAGACTTAAATGGATTGGTCTGCAGGCGTCACGTTACATTTGCAGAGCCCCTGATGTACCCAAATAGTACAAACCCCCCACAAGTGACCCCATATTGGAAACTAGACCTCCCAAGGAACTTATCTAGATGTGTTGTGAGAACTTTGAACCCCCAAGTGTTTCACTACAGTTTACAACGCAGAGCCATGAAAATAAAACATCTTTTTTTTCCCACAAAAATGATTTTTAGCCCCCCAAATTTTTATTTTCCCAAGGATAACAAGAGAACTTGGACCCCAGAAGTTGTTGTTCAATTTGTCCCTAGTACGCTGATACCCCATATGTTGGGGTAAACCCCTTTTTGGACGCACGGGAGAGCTCGGAAGGGAAGGAGCACTGTTTTACTTTTTCAACGCAGAATTGGCTGGAATTGAGATTGGACGCCATGTCGCGTTTGGAGAGCCCCTGATGTGCCTGAACAGTGGAAACTCCCCAATTCTACCTGAAACCCTACCCCTAACCGTTTACTGAACATTTTCTGACAGTCATAAGTGCCACGTATATAAGTGCCACGTATATAAGTGCCACGTATATAAGTGCCACGTATATAAGTGCCACGTATTTAAGTGCCACGTATTTAAGTGCCACGTATTTAAGTGCCACGTATTTAAGTGCCACGTATTTAAGTGCCACGATATTTCAGTGCCACAATATTTCAGTGCCACGTATTTCAGTGCCACGTATTTCAGTGCCACGTATTTCAGTGCCACGTATTTCAGGCACTGAAAAATACGTGGCACGTAAATACTTCAGTGCCACGATATTTCAGTGCCACGATATTTCAGTGCCACGTATTTCAGTGCCACGTATTTCAGGCACTGAAAAATACGTGGCACGTAAATACGTGGCACGTAAATACGTGGCACTTAAATACGTGGCACTTAAATACGTGGCACTTAAATACGTGGCACTTAAATACGTGGCACTTAAATATCGTGGCACTTATATACGTATATACGTATATAAACGTATATTTCAGTGCCACGTATTTCAGTGCCACGTATTTCAGGTTAGGGGTAGGGTTAGGGGTAGGGTTAGGGTTTTTTGTTTTTTTCTTGTTTTCTTGTGTTTTTCTATAAAAACGCATGCGTTTTACCGCGTTTACATGCATTTTTTCACACATGCGGTTTTTTTAAAAAACGCATGCAGATAAAAACGCAAGTGTGAAACCAGACTAAAAGACGCTTTTTATAGCAAAAAAGTTTTTGCGTCTCCACATTTTGAGACCTATAATTTTTCCACATTTTGGTCCACAGAGTCATGTGAGGTCTTGTTTTTTGCGGGACGAGTTGACGTTTTTATTGGTAACATTTTCGGACACGTGACCATTTTTTATCACTTTTTATTCCGATTTTTGTGAGGCAGAATAACCAAAAACCAGCTATTCATGAATTTCTTTTGGGAGAGGCGTTTATACCGTTCTGCGCTTGGTAAAATTGATAAAGCAGTTTTATTCGTCGGGTCAGTACGATTACAGCGATACCTCATTTATATCATTTTTTTATGTTTTGACGCTTTTATACGATAAAAACTATTTTATAGAAAAAATAATTATTTTGGCATCGCTTTATTCTGAGGACTATAACTTTTTTATTTTTTTGCTGATGATGCTGTATGGCGGCTCGTTTTTTGCGGGACAAGATGACGTTTTCAGCGGTAACATGGTTATTTATATCCGTCTTTTTGATCGCGTGTTATTCCACTTTTTGTTCGGCGGTATGGTAATAAAGCGTTGTTTTTTGCCTCGTTTTTTTTTTTTTTCTTACGGTGTTTACTGAAGGGGTTAACTAGTGGGCCAGTTTTATAGGTTGGGTCGTTACGGACGCGGCGATACTAAATATGTGTACTTTTATTGTTTTTGTTTGTTTTTTTTAGATAAAGAAATGTATTTATGGGAATAATATTTTTTTTTTTATTATTATTTATTTAGGAATTATTATTTTTTTTTTTTACACATGTGGAAATTTTTTTTTTTACTTTTTTACTTTGTCCCAGGGGGGGACATCACAGATCGCAGATCTGATAGTGTGCACAGCACTCTATCAGATCTGCGATCATACTTTCATCGGAGCAGGCTGCAGCTTTCATCTGCAGCCTGCTCCGACCCGGAAGTGCTCCCTGCAGGACCCGGATACAGCCCCTCGGCCATTTTGGATCCGGGGCCTGCAGGGAGAAGACGTTCGGTACGAGGTGAGTACATCACCTTGTACCGATCGTCTCAGGGAAGCCCGCAGGGAGCCCCCTCCCTGCGCGATGCTTCCCTGTACCGCCGGTACACCGCGATCATGTTTGATCGCGGTGTGCCGGGGGTTAATGTGCCGGGGGCGGTCCGTGACCGCTCCTGGCACATAGTGCCGGATGTCAGCTGCGATATGCAGCCGACACCCGGCCGCGATCGGCCGCGCTCCCCCCGTGAGCGCGGCCGATCGCGTATGACGTACTATACCGTCACCGGGAATTAAGGCCCACCCCACCTCGACGGTATAGTACGTCATATGGGATTAAGGGGTTAAAGGGAAGGTGCCATCAAAAAATTTTTTTTTCCAGCGATTGAATAAATGTAAAGAATTAATGTTTAAATTTTCTTAAAAAATATTATCATTTGTTTATAATTTAGTAAAATATGAAAAATAATTTTAAAAGGTTTGGCATTTCCACTTTTAAACACTAGGGGGAGCAGCTGCTGAAATTACACAAAAACCTAGTGTACAAATAGCTCACATTACTGCACTGCAGTAATTATGGGCGGAGTCTGCTGACGTGTGTGTGATGTCACTCCTCTCCTCCCCTTCTGGGTGTTGGGATAAGAGAGGGTGATATTCAGGAACCCAGTGAGCAGCCATTTTATTGGTGACTGCCGAGTTATACTGACAAGTAGACAGTCACCGAGGATGGCAGGCAGCAAGGATTCTGGGAGATATGTGGTGGAGGGAGCAGGGTGACAGCAGCACAGAGTATTTCAGGAGAGCAGTGTGCTGGTCTATGGGGGCACCATGTTCAGTGCGCGGAGCAGCCAGGGATTTACATAGAGCGCTGTCTTTTATACACATGGATGGACCGTCTGCTTGTCTGCTCCACAGAAATCCAGGAAACATTTCTGCGGATTGATGGCCTGTTCTGATCCAGACTTTGCCTGCAAAGACCCCATTCCCCTCCTCAGATCCTGTCTTCTCCATCCTGTCCTGGCAATGTGTGAAAGCGAGGCGACAGGCGAAGTACGGGGTGATGCTGGGAAGGAAATGTAGCCATATAGTAACGATAAAAATGGGACCCCTCTCTTCAGCTGCCTCACCAGCCTTCCCCTGACTGCACCTAACTGGAGGTCATGCTGCCCCCTCTATTACCCCAGACCCGTGTGCAGGTGCTCAGCCAGAACCACCCTAGAATGGGTCTACTTTATTAAGATAATACTGCCATAGTGTTCTCACATAATACCGCCATATATATCAAACATAATACTGTCCTATAGTTCTCACATAATACCATCATATAGATTGCAAATAACGACGCCATAGTGTTCTCACATACCGACATATAAATCTCACATAATACCGCCATATAGATCACACATAATATTGCCATATAGATCACTCATAATACCGCCATATAGAGCACACAATACCGCCATATAGAGCACACATAATACTGTCCTATAGTTCTCACATAATACCATCATATAGATCGCAAATAACGATGCCATAGTATTCTCACATAATACCGACATATAGATCTCACATAATACCGCCAGTGTTCTCACATAATACCGCTATATAGAGCACACATAATACCGCCATATAGAGCACACATAATACCGCCATATAGAGCACACATAATACCGCCATATAGATCTCACATAATACCACCAGTGTTCTCACATAATACCGCCATATAGATCACACATAATACTGCCATACAGAGCACACATAATACCGCCATACAGAGCACACATAATACCGCCGTATACTTCTCACATAACGACGCCATATAGATCTTACATAATACCGCCATTTAGATCACACATAACGGGGGAGAGGAGTGATAGGAGAGGATTAGATACACAGCTCAGCAGTCAGTATCACACAGGACAGTATTAGATACACAGCTCAGTCAGTATCATACAGGATAGGATTAGATACATGGCTCAGCCGTCAGTATCACAAAGGATAGCATTAGATACACAGCTCAGCAGTCAGTATCACACAGGGGAGGATTAGATACACATCTCAGCACAGTAAGGGTATGTTTCCACTGTCAGGATGGCCGGCGGTATCGCCGCAGCGGCGAAGCCGCTTGGCGCTAAGCCCCGCCCCCTTTCTGGGACGCGATCATGCGGGATGTGTTAACTCTTCACATCCGGGATGATCGCTCGCTCCCATAGCGCCCTGTGATATGCCTTGCGGGGACGCTGCGTCCCCGCAAGGTGTACGGACATGCTGCGATCTGAAAAGACGCGCAGCATGTCCGGAGTCGCAGGCCCGCCGCGTGCGGGTTTCCACGCATAGTGGAGACGGGATTTCATAAAATCCCCTCCACTATGCTGGAACATCTGGACGCTGCTTGTTTGACGCTGCAGCTCTGCGCAGCGTCAAACAAGCAGCGTTTCCTGAACGTGGAAACATACCCTAAGGGTATGTGTCCACGGTCAGGTTTGCTTCAGGCTTTGGTCAGGATTTTATGCAGTTAAAATCCTGACCAAAAATGCACCTGAGGTCACTGGCAGGTCACCTGCGGTGTTCCTGCGTGTTTTGCTCATTGTAGCAACATGCTGTGTTCTGAAAAAACGCAACGCGTGTGCGTTTTTGCGGGAAATCCGCATGCGTTTTTTACTGCACAGTGGAGACGGGATTTCATTAAATCCCCTCCACTATGCTGTAACATCTGGACACTGCGTTTTTGACGCTGCGGCTCAGCGCTGTGACAAAAACGCAGCGTTTCCTGAACGTGGACACATACCCTAAGGCTATGTCTCCACGTTCAGGATGTCCGGCGGTATCGCCGCAGCGGCGAAGCTGCTCGGTGCTAAGCCCCGCCCCCTTTCTGGGACGCGATCATGCCGGATGTGTTAACTCTTCACATCCGGGATGATCGCTCGCTCCCATAGCGCCCTGTGATATACCTTGCGGGGACGCTGCGTCCCCGCAAGGTGTACGGACATGCTGCGATCTGAAAAGACGCGCAGCATGTCCGTAGTCGCAGGGCCGCCGCGTGCGGGTTTCCACGCATAGTGGAGACGGGATTTCATAAAATCCCCTCCACTATGCTGGAACATCTGGACGCTGCTTGTTTGACGCTGCAGCTCTGCGCAGCGTCAAACAAGCAGCGTTTCCTAACCGTGGAAACATACCCTAACACACAGAATAGGATTAGATACACGCTTCAGCAGACAGTATCACACAGGATAGGATTAGATACACAGCTCAGTCAGTATCACACAGGATAGGATTAGATACATGGATCAGCAAACAGCATCACACAGGAGAGGATTAGATACACGGCTCAGCAGACAGTATCACACAGGATAGGATTAGATACACGGCTCAGCAGACAGTATCACATGAGCGGATTAGATACACGGCTCAGCAGTCAGTATCACACAGGAGAGGATTAGATACACGGCTCAGTCAGTATCACACAGGAGAGGATTAGATACACGGCTCAGCAGACAGTATCACACAGGAGAGGATTAGATACACGGCTCAGTCAGTATCACACAGGATAGGATTAGATGCATGGCTCAGCAGACAGTATCACACAAGTGAGGATTAGATACACAGTCAGCACAGTAACACACATGGGAGGAGATAACTGCTCAGAGTCAGCACCACGAAGGATAGGATTAGATTGCCTCTCCCCCTCCCCACTGATACTTACTTCACGGCTCCCTGCTGAGTCCTTTCTCCCTCCCGTCCTTGGTCTCCTCCTTCTCCTCCTCCTATAACCGCAGGTGTTGTGGATTCTGTTTGTGGGCTCCCTCTGGTGGTTACTGCTGGTACTGGGTGACTTTGGTGGGTTGCGGCCTTTGGTTTCCACCTGTCCATCAGAGGCTGGGTGTTTCCTATTTTACCTGGCCTTTCTGTCATTTCCCTTGCCGGCTATCAATGTGTTCAGATGTGCTCTGTTTGGTTCCTGCCTACCTGCTCCCAGATCTTTCAGGATAAGCTAAGTGCTGATTTTCAGTTGTTTGGTTTTTGGTCCAGCTTGCTTAGAATGTCTCTATGCTAGCTGGTTGCTCTAGTGGACTGAGGTTCTCCCCATGTGCCATGAGTTGGCACATGGGTTCTTGTAATCTCAGGATGGTTTTTTTGATTAGGGTTTTTTGCTGACCGCTCAGTCCCCTTTTGTATCATTCTGCTTTCTAGTTTTCAGCGGGCCTCTATTTGCTAAAGCTATATACATCATCTCTATGTGTGTGCCTTCCTCTCATTTCACCGTCAATACATGTGGGGGGCAACTATACCTTTTGGGGTTAATTCCTCTGGAGGCAAGTGAGGTCTTTGTTTTCTCTGCAGTATTAGTTAGCTCTTAGGCTGGTGCGTGGCGTCTAGAACCAACGTAGGCACGCTCCCTGGCTATCTCTAGTTGCGTTTGTCAGGCGTAGGGCAGCGGTCAGCCCAGGTTCCATCACCCTAGAGCTCGTCCGATATTTGTTATACTTTGCTTGTCCTGTGCTATCCCTAGCCATTGGGGATTCATTACAGTATAGCCGGCCCACAAAGTGTTAATTGTTTGGGCTGAAGCAGGAGGAAAAGAAGTGTTCAAGGAAAATTTTTTTTTTTTTTTTTTTTTCCTTCAGAGTTTTGCTGCCTAGCCCTTAATTGCTGTCTAGCTGCTTCTTACCTCCTCTTAACCCTTGAATGGCTCTGATCTTAGCTGTTTATCATGGATGTCCAGAGTTTGGCTTCCAGCCTGAGTAATCTCGCGGCAAAGGTTCAAAACATACAGGATTTCGTTGTTCACACTCCCATGTCTGAACCTAGAATTCCTATTCCAGAGTTTTTTTCTGGAGATAGATCTACCTTCCTGAATTTCAGGAACAATTGTAAATTGTTTCTCTCTTTGAAATCTCGCTCCTCTGGAGACCCTGCTCAACAGGTCAAGATTGTTATATCGTTCCTACGGGGCGACCCTCAGAATTGGGCATTTGCATTGGCACCAGGGGATCCTGCATTGCTCAGTGTGGATGCGTTTTTTCTGGCATTGGGATTGCTCTATGAGGAACCTAACCTAGAGATTCAGGCTGAAAAGGCTTTATTAGCCCTCTCTCAGGGGCATGATGAAGCGGAAATATATTGTCAGAAATTTCGGAAATGGTCGGTGCTTACTCAGTGGAATGAGTGCGCCCTGGCTGCAAACTTCAGAAATGGTCTTTCTGAGGCCATTAAGGATATTATGGTGGGGTTCCCTGCACCTACAGGTCTGAATGAGTCTATGGCTATGGCCATTCAGATTGATCGGCGTTTACGGGAGCGCAAACCCGTGCACCAGTTGGCGGTGTCTCCTGAACAGGCACCTGAGACTATGCAACGTGATAGAATTCAGTCCAGAAGTGAACGGCAAAATTATAGGCGGAAAAATGGTTTGTGTTTTTATTGTGGTGATTCAGCTCATGTTATATCAGCATGCTCTAAACGCACAAAAAGGGTTGATAAATCTTTTGCCATTGATACTCTGCAGTCTAAGTTCATTTTGTCTGTGACTCTGATTTTTTCACTGTCTTCCATTTCCGTCGATGCCTATGTGGATTCAGGCGCTGCCCTGAGTCTTATGGATTGGTCATTTGCTAAACGCTGCGGTTTTAGTCTAGAGCCTCTGGAAGTTCCTATTCCTCTGAAGGGAATTGATTCTACACCATTGGCTATGAATAAACCGCAGTATTGGACACAAGTGACCATGCGCATGACTCCCGTTCATCAGGAGGTGATTCGCTTCCTTGTACTGTATAATTTACATGATGTACTAGTGCTTGGTCTGCCATGGTTACAAACTCATAATCCTGTCCTGGACTGGAAAACAATGTCTGTGCTAAGCTGGGGATGTCAGGGGGTTCATGATGATGCACCTCCAATTTCTATCGCTTCATCTACTCCTTCGGAGATCCCTGCGTTTTTGTCGGATTATAGGGATGTTTTTGAGGAGCCTAAGCTCAATTCGCTCCCTCCCCATAGAGAGTGTGACTGTGCTATAGAATTGATTCCTGGCAGTAAGTTCCCTAAGGGTCGTTTATTTAATCTGTCACTGCCAGAGCATACTGCTATGCGGAATTATATTAAGGAGTCCTTGGAAAAGGGACATATTCGTCCATCTTCGTCCCCTCTGGGAGCAGGTTTTTTTTTCGTGGCAAAAAAAGATGGTTCCCTGAGGCCTTGTATAGATTATCGCCTTCTGAATAAGATTACAGTCAAATACCAGTATCCATTGCCATTATTTACTGATTTGTTTGCTCGCATTAAGGGGGCTAGGTGGTTCACTAAAATAGATCTTCGTGGTGCGTATAATCTGGTGCGGATAAAACAGGGTGATGAGTGGAAAACCGCATTTAATACGCCTGAGGGCCATTTTGAGTATTTGGTAATGCCTTTTGGACTCTCCAATGCTCCGTCAGTCTTTCAGTCCTTTATGCACAATATTTTCCGTGAATATCTGGATAAGTTTATGATTGTGTATTTGGATGATATTTTGGTGTTTTCTGATGACTGGGAGTCTCATGTTCTACAGGTCAGGAAGGTGTTTCAGGTTTTGCGGGCCAATTCTCTGTTTGTGAAGGGCTCAAAGTGTCTCTTCGGAGTCCAGAAGATTTCTTTTTTGGGGTACATTTTTTCTCCTTCTACTATTGAGATGGATCCCGTTAAGGTTCAGGCTATTTGTGACTGGACACAACCTACATCTGTTAAGAGCCTTCAGAAGTTCTTGGGGTTTGCTAATTTTTATCGTCGGTTCATTGCTAATTTTTCCAGTATTGTTAAACCTTTGACTGATTTGACTAAAAAGGGTGCTGATGTTGCTGATTGGTCTCCTGCGGCCGTGGAGGCCTTTCGGGAACTTAAGCGCCGGTTTTCTTCTGCTCCTGTGTTGTGTCAACCCGATGTTTCACTTCCTTTTCAGGTGGAGGTTGATGCTTCCGAGATTGGAGCGGGGGCGGTTTTGTCACAGAGAAGTTCTAATGGCTCGGTGATGAAGCCATGTGCTTTCTTGTCTAGAAAATTCTCGCCCGCCGAGCGCAATTATGATGTGGGTAATCGGGAGCTTTTGGCCATGAAGTGGGCATTTGAGGAGTGGCGTCATTGGCTTGAGGGTGCTAAACATCGCGTGGTGGTCTTGACTGATCACAAGAATCTCATTTACCTTGAGTCTGCCAGGCGTTTGAATCCTAGACAGGCTCGTTGGTCGTTATTTTTTTCTCGTTTCAATTTCGTGGTTTCATACCTGCCAGGTTCTAAGAATGTGAAGGCAGATGCTCTTTCCAGGAGTTTTGTGCCTGACTCTCCTGGAGACACTGGGCCTGCTGGTATCCTTAGGGATGGGGTAATATTGTCCGCCGTATCCCCAGACTTGCGACGCGCATTGCAGGAGTTTCAGGTGGATAAACCTGATCGTTGTCGACCAGAAAGACTGTTTGTTCCGGATGATTGGACCAGTAGAGTCATCTCCGAGGTCCATTCTTCTGTGTTGGCTGGTCATCCTGGAATATTTGGTACAAGAGACTTGGTGGCCTTCCTTGTCTAGGGATGTGCGTACCTTTGTGCAGTCTTGTGAAGTGTGTGCTCGAGCTAAGCCTTGCTGTTCACGGGCTAGTGGGTTGTTGTTATCATTGCCCATCCCGAAGAGGCCTTGGACGCACATTTCCATGGATTTTATTTCTGATCTCCCGGTTTCACAGAAGATGTCCGTTATCTGGGTTGTGTGTGACCGCTTTTCTAAGATGGTTCATTTGGTGCCCTTGCCTAAGTTGCCCTCCTCCTCTGAGTTGGTTCCTTTGTTTTTTCAGAACGTGGTTCGTTTGCATGGGATTCCGGAGAATATCGTTTCTGACAGGGGATCCCAGTTTGTGTCTAGATTTTGGCGGACGTTTTGTGCCAAGATGGGCATTGATTTGTCTTTCTCGTCTGCATTCCATCCTCAGACGAATGGCCAGAAGGAGCGAACTAATCAGACCTTGGAAACTTATTTGAGGTGTTTTGTTTCTGCTGATCAGGATGACTGGGTTGCTTTTTTGCCACTGGCCGAATTTGCTCTTAATAATCGGGCTAGTTCTGCCACGTTGGTCTCTCCTTTTTTTTGTAATTCGGGGTTTCATCCTCGTTTTTCCTCTGGTCAGGGGGAATCTTCGGATTGTCCTGGAGTGGACGTGGTGGTGGACAGGCTTCATCAGATTTGGAATCAGGTGGTGGACAATTTGAAGTTATCTCAGGAGAAGACTCAGCAGTTTGCTAATCGCCGTCGCCGCGTGGGTCCCCGACTTCTTGTTGGGGACTTGGTGTGGTTGTCTTCTCGTTTTGTCCCTATGAAGGTCTCTTCTCCTAAGTTCAAGCCTCGGTTCATCGGTCCTTATAGGATCTCGGAGATTCTTAACCCTGTATCTTTTCGTTTGGATCTCCCAGCATCGTTTGCTATTCATAATGTGTTCCATCGGTCGTTGTTGCGGAGGTATGAGGTGCCCGTTGTTCCTTCGGTCGAGCCTCCTGCTCCGGTGCTGGTGGAGGGAGAATTGGAGTATGTTGTTGAAAAGATCTTGGATTCTCATGTTTCCAGACGCAAACTCCAGTATTTGGTTAAGTGGAAGGGTTATGGTCAGGAGGATAATTCCTGGGTGGTCGCCTCCGATGTTCATGCGACTGATTTGGTCCGCGCCTTCCATAGAGCTCACCCTGATCGCCCTGGGGGTTCTCGTGAGGGTTCGGTGACCCCTCCTCAAGGGGGGGGTACTGTTGTGGATTCTGTTTGTGGGCTCCCTCTGGTGGTTACTGCTGGTACTCGGTGACTTTGGTGGGTTGCGGCCTTTGGTTTCCACCTGTCCATCAGAGGCTGGGTGTTTCCTATTTTACCTGGCCTTTCTGTCATTTCCCTTGCCGGCTATCAATGTGTTCAGATGTGCTCTGTTTGGTTCCTGCCTACCTGCTCCCAGATCTTTCAGGATAAGCTAAGTGCTGATTTTCAGTTGTTTGGTTTTTGGTCCAGCTTGCTTAGAATGTCTCTATGCTAGCTGGTTGCTCTAGTGGACTGAGGTTCTCCCCATGTGCCATGAGTTGGCACATGGGTTCTTGTAATCTCAGGATGGTTTTTTTGATTAGGGTTTTTTGCTGACCGCTCAGTCCCCTTTTGTATCATTCTGCTTTCTAGTTTTCAGCGGGCCTCTATTTGCTAAAGCTATATACATCATCTCTATGTGTGTGCCTTCCTTTCATTTCACCGTCAATACATGTGGGGGGCAACTATACCTTTTGGGGTTAATTCCTCTGGAGGCAAGTGAGGTCTTTGTTTTCTCTGCAGTACTAGTTAGCTCTTAGGCTGGTGCGTGGCGTCTAGAACCAACGTAGGCACGCTCCCTGGCTATCTCTAGTTGCGTTTGTCAGGCGTAGGGCAGCGGTCAGCCCAGGTTCCATCACCCTAGAGCTCGTCCGATATTTGTTATACTTTGCTTGTCCTGTGCTATCCCTAGCCATTGGGGATTCATTACACGCAGGGCTCCTGCGATTATCCTGGGAAGCTGGAGCTCACAGCACACTGTGAGCTCCAGGAAGATGGCGCTGATCTCCTGCCTCTGCTGTGGTGTGGACAGCTCAGGGGGCGTGGCCAGACACAGCAGGGAGCTGTCATGTTCCCAATGGCAGGGAATTTAACACATAACACGGGCAAATACAGGACGAGCTCTAGGGTGATGGAACCTGAGCTGACCGCGATCCTGAACCTCAACACTCATCTAACAGTAGCCGGGGAACGTTCCTGGGGGGACTCTAGACGTCTCGCGCCAGCCGGAGATCTAGCTACCCCTATCAGAAGAATAACAGACCTCTCTTGCCTCCAGAGAAATATTCCCATAGAAATAGTAGCCCCCCACATATAATGACGGTGAAATGAGAGGAAGGCACAAACGTAGTTATGAAAACAGATTCAGAAAAATGAGGCCCGCTTAAGCTAGATAGCAGAGGATACAAAAGGTGAACTGCGCGGTCAGCTTAAAAACCCTTCAAAATACCATCCTGAAATTACTTGAACTCATGTGCCAACTCATGGTACATGAGTGGTAATTTCAGCCCACTAGAGCAACCAGCAACAGAGAATTACATATCTGCAAGCTGGACTAAAAACATGTAAGCAAACATGAAACAGGGGAATCAGACTTAGCTTGTCCTGAAGGCTTTAGGAGCAGGTAGCAAAGGTAACAGAGACACACTGATACATTGATAGCCGGCAAGGGAATGACAGGAAAGCCAGGTTACATAGGAAACACCCAGCCTCAGATGGACAGGTGGAAACAAGAGGCCGCAACCCACCAAAGTCACCCAGTACCAGTTGTAACCACCAGAGGGAGCCCAAAAACAGAATCCACAACAGTACCCCCCCCTTGAGGAGGGGTCACCGAACCCTCACGAGAACCCCCAGGGCGATCAGGATGAGCTCTATGGAAGGCGCGGACCAAATCAGTCGCATGAACATCAGAGGTGACCACCCAGGAATTATCCTCCTGACCATAACCCTTCCACTTAACCAAATACTGGAGTTTACGTCTGGAAACATGAGAATCCAAGATCTTCTCAACAACATACTCCAATTCTCCCTCCACCAGCACCGGAGCAGGAGGCTCAACCGAAGGAACAACGGGCACCTCATACCTCCGCAATAACGACCGATGGAACACATTATGAATAGCAAACGATGCTGGGAGATCCAAACGAAAAGATACAGGGTTAAGAATCTCCAAGATCTTATAAGGACCGATGAACCGAGGCTTGAACTTAGGAGAAGAGACCTTCATAGGGACAAAACGAGAAGACAACCACACCAAGTCCCCAACACGAAGTCGGGGACCCACGCGGCGACGGCGATTAGCAAACTGCTGAGCCTTCTCCTGAGACAACTTCAAATTGTCCACCACCTGATTCCAAATCTGATGTAGCCTGTCCACCACCACGTCCACTCCAGGACAATCTGAAGGCTCCACCTGACCAGAGGAAAAACGAGGATGAAACCCCAAATTACAAAAGAAAGGAGAAACCAAAGTAGCAGAACTAGCCCGATTATTAAGGGCAAATTCGGCCAGTGGCAAAAAGGCAATCCAGTCATCTTGATCAGCAGAAACAAAACACCTTAAATAAGTTTCCAAGGTCTGATTAGTTCGCTCTGTCTGGCCATTCGTCTGAGGATGGAATGCAGACGAGAAAGACAAATTAATGCCCATCTTAGCACAAAACGTCCGCCAAAATCTAGACACAAACTGGGATCCTCTGTCAGAAACGATATTCTCCGGAATCCCATGCAAACGAACCACGTTCTGAAAAAACAAAGGAACCAACTCAGAGGAGGAAGGCAACTTAGGCAAGGGTACCAAATGAACCATCTTAGAAAAGCGGTCACACACAACCCAGATAACGGACATCTTCTGTGAGACAGGGAGATCTGAAATAAAATCCATGGAAATGTGCGTCCAAGGCCTCTTCGGGATAGGCAAGGATAACAACAACCCACTGGCCCGAGAACAGCAAGGCTTAGCCCGAGCACACACTTCACAAGACTGCACAAAGGTGCGCACATCCCTTGACAAGGAAGGCCACCAAAAAGACCTGGCCACCAAGTCTCTAGTACCAAATATTCCAGGATGACCAGCCAACACAGAAGAATGGACCTCGGAGTTGACTCTACTGGTCCAATCATCCGGAACAAACAGTCTTTCTGGTCGACAACGATCAGGTTTATCCGCCTGAAACTCCTGCAATGCACGTCGCAAGTCTGGGGAGACAGCGGACAATATTACCCCATCCCTAAGGATACCAGTAGGCCCAGAGTCTCCAGGAGAGTCAGGCACAAAACTCCTGGAAAGAGCATCCGCCTTCACATTCTTTGAACCTGGCAGATATGAAACCACAAAATTGAAACGAGAAAAGAATAACGACCAACGACCTTCTCTAGGATTCAGACGCCTGGCAGACTCAAGGTAAATCAGATTTTTGTGATCAGTCAAGACCACCACACGATGTCTAGCACCCTCAAGCCAATGACGCCACTCCTCAAATGCCCACTTCATGGCCAAAAGCTCCCGATTACCCACATCATAATTGCGCTCGGCGGGCGAGAATTTTCTAGAAAAGAACGCACATGGCTTCATCACCGAGCCATCGGAACTTCTCTGCGACAAAACCGCCCCCGCTCCAATCTCGGAAGCATCAACCTCAACCTGAAAAGGAAGTGAAACATCTGGTTGACATAACACAGGAGCAGAAGAAAACCGGCGCTTAAGTTCCTGAAAGGCCTCCACAGCCGTAGGAGACCAATTAGCAACATCAGCACCCTTTTTAGTCAAATCAGTCAAAGGTTTAACAACACTGGAAAAATTAGTAATGAACCGACGATAAAAATTAGCAAAACCCAAAAACTTCTGAAGACTCTTAACAGATGTAGGTTGTGTCCAGTCACAAATCGCCTGAACCTTGACGGGATCCATCTCAATAGTAGAAGGAGAAAAAATGTACCCCAAAAAAGAAATCTTCTGGACTCCGAAGAGACATTTTGAGCCCTTCACAAACAGAGAATTGGCCCGCAGGACTTGAAACACCTTCCTGACCTGTAGAACATGAGACTCCCAGTCATCAGAAAACACCAAAATATCATCCAAATACACAATCATAAACTTATCCAGATATTCACGGAAAATATTGTGCATAAAGGACTGAAAGACTGAAGGAGCATTAGAAAGTCCAAAAGGCATTACCAAATACTCAAAATGGCCCTCAGGCGTATTAAATGCGGTTTTCCACTCATCACCCTGCTTTATCCGCACAAGATTATACGCACCGCGAAGATCTATCTTAGTGAACCACCTAGCCCCCTTAATGCGAGCAAACAAATCAGTCAATAATGGCAATGGATACTGATATTTGACTGTAATCTTATTCAGAAGGCGATAATCTATACAAGGCCTCAGGGAACCGTCTTTTTTAGCCACAAAAAAAAAACCTGCTCCCAGAGGGGACGAAGATGGACGAATATGTCCCTTTTCCAAGGACTCCTTAATATAATTCCGCATAGCAGTATGCTCTGGCACTGACAGATTAAATAAACGACCCTTAGGGAACTTACTGCCAGGAATTAATTCTATAGCACAGTCACAATCCCTATGAGGAGGGAGCGAATTGAGCTTAGGCTCCTCAAAAACATCCCGATAGTCAGACAAAAACGCAGGGACCTCAGAAGGAGTAGATGAAGCGATTGAAATCAAAGGTGCATTATCATGAACCCCCTGACATCCCCAGCTTAACACAGACATTGTTTTCCAATCCAGGACTGGATTATGAGTTTGTAACCATGGCAGACCAAGCACTAGTACATCATGTAAATTATACAGTACAAGGAAGCGAATCACCTCCTGATGAACGGGAGTCATGCGCATGGTCACTTGTGTCCAGTACTGCGGTTTATTCATAGCCAGTGGTGTAGAGTCAATTCCCTTCAAAGGAATAGGAACTTCCAGAGGCTCCAGACTAAAACCGCAGCGTTTGGCAAATGACCAATCCATAAGACTCAGGGCAGCGCCCGAATCCACATAGGCATCGACGGAAATGGATGACAGTGAACAAATCAGAGTTACAGACAAAATGAACTTAGACTGCAGAGTACTAATGGCAAAAGATTTATCAACCTTTTTTGTGCGTTTAGAGCATGCTGATATAACATGAGCTGAATCACCACAATAAAAACACAATCCATTTTTCCGCCTATAATTTTGCCGTTCACTTCTGGACTGAATTCTATCACATTGCATAGTCTCAGGTGCCTGTTCAGAAGACACCGCCAACTGGTGCACAGGTTTGCGCTCCCGTAAACGCCGATCAATCTGAATGGCCATAGTCATAGACTCATTCAGACCTGTAGGCGCAGGGAACCCCACCATAATATCCTTAATGGCCTCAGAAAGACCATCTCTGAAGTTTGCAGCCAGGGCGCACTCATTCCACTGAGTAAGCACCGACCATTTCCGAAATTTTTGACAATATACTTCCGCTTCATCTTGCCCCTGAGAGAGGGCTAATAAAGCCTTTTCAGCCTGAATCTCCAGATTAGGTTCCTCATAGAGCAATCCCAGTGCCAGAAAAAACGCATCCACACTGAGCAATGCAGGATCCCCTGGAGCCAATGCAAATGCCCAATTCTGAGGGTCGCCCCGCAGGAAAGATATTACAATCTTGACCTGCTGAGCAGGGTCTCCAGAGGAGCGAGATTTCAAAGAAAGAAACAATTTGCAATTGTTCCTGAAATTCAGGAAGGTAGATCTATCTCCAGAAAAAAACTCTGGGATAGGAATTCTAGGTTCAGACATAGGAGTGTGAACAACAAAATCCTGTATGTTTTGAAGTTTTGCAGCAAGAATATTCAGGCTGGAAGCCAAACTCTGGACATCCATGTTAAACAGCTAAGGTCAGAGCCATTCAAGGGTTAAGAGGAGGTAAGAAGCAGCTAGACAGCAATTAAGGGCTAGGCAGCAAAACTCTGAGGGGAAAAAAAAAAAATTTCCCTTAAACACTTCTTTTTCTCCTGCTTCAGCCCAAACAATTAACACTTTGTGGGCCGGCTATACTGTCATGTTCCCAATGGCAGGGAATTTAACACATAACACGGGCAAATACAGGACGAGCTCTAGGGTGATGGAACCTGAGCTGACCGCGATCCTGAACCTCAACACTCATCTAACAGTAGCCGGGGAACGTTCCTGGGGGGACTCTAGACGTCTCGCGCCAGCCGGAGATCTAGCTACCCCTATCAGAAGAATAACAGACCTCTCTTGCCTCCAGAGAAATATTCCCATAGAAATAGTAGCCCCCCACATATAATGACGGTGAAATGAGAGGAAGGCACAAACGTAGTTATGAAAACAGATTCAGCAAAATGAGGCCCGCTTAAGCTAGATAGCAGATGATACAAAAGGTGAACTGCGCGGTCAGCTTAAAAACCCTTCAAAATACCATCCTGAAATTACTTGAACTCATGTGCCAACTCATGGTACATGAGTGGTAATTTCAGCCCACTAGAGCAACCAGCAACAGAGAATTACATATCTGCAAGCTGGACTAAAAACATGTAAGCAAACATGAAACAGGGGAATCAGACTTAGCTTGTCCTGAAGGCTTTAGGAGCAGGTAGCAAAGGTAACAGAGACACACTGATACATTGATAGCCGGCAAGGGAATGACAGGAAAGCCAGGTTAAATAGGAAACACCCAGCCTCAGATGGACAGGTGGAAACCAGAGGCCGCAACCCACCAAAGTCACCCAGTACCAGTTGTAACCACCAGAGGGAGCCCAAAAACAGAATCCACAACAGGAGCAGCACAATGTAAACTATACGGTGGGACGCCGACTGCAGATCCTATGCCCAGGGCTGCCGTATTTGCAGAGTGTAAGTGTCGTGCAACTACACTTACACTCCTGCAAAGCAAAATGGCGGCGACCAGTGGCTGAAAAAAAAATTAATAATGAAAAAATGTTACAGTTAAAAAATGTAAATTTGTATTAAAAATAATTGTTTATATAAACAATCATTTTTAATACAAAAAATAAAATGCGGCACCTTTCCTTTAACCCACTTACACATATTTTCCCCTATCCCCATTATTCTCATTTTATGTATCAACCTTTTGTGTGGCACCGTATCAAAAGCTTTTGAAAAGTCCATATACACTACGTCCACTGGGCTCCCTTGGTCCAGTCCGGAACTAACCTCTTCATAGAAATTGATCAGATTAGTCTGACATGAACGGTCCCTAGTAAACCCATGTTGGTATTGGGTCATGAGGTTATTCCTCTTCAGATACTCCAGTATAGCATCCCTTAGAATGCCCTCCAGGATTTTACCCACAGTAGAGGTTAAGCTTACTGGCCTATAATTTCCGAGTTCAGTTTTTGTCCCCATTTTGAATATTGGCACCACATTTGCTATAAGCCAGTCCTGTGGTACAGACCATGTTATTATGGACTCTTTAAAGATTAAAAATAATGGTCTATCAATGACTGTACTTAATTCCTGCAGTACTCGGGGGTGTATCCCATCCGGGCCCGGAGATTTGTCAATTTTTGTGATTTTTAGACACCGCCGTACTTCCTGCTGGGTTAAGCAGGTGACATTTAATGGGGAATTTTTGTTATCACTAGTCATTTTGTCGCCATGGGATTTTCTTGTGTAAATACTGATGAAAAAAAGTCATTTAGCATATTGGCTTTTTCCTCATCCTCATCCACCATTTCACCCAGACTATTTTTAAGGGGGCCAACACTATCATTTTTTAGTTTCTTACTATTTATGTAGTTAAAGAATATTTTGGGATTATTTTTACTCTCTCTGGCAATGAGTCTCTCAGACTCAATCTTCGCTGCCTTGATTTGCTTTTTACAGAATTTATTTAATTTTCTGTATTTATTTAATGCCTCCTCACTACCTACTTCCTTTAATTTGTCTAAATGCTTTCTTTTTGTCACTTATTGTGCCCCTTACAGCTCTATTTATCCATATTGGTTTCCTCCTATTTCTAGTATGTTTATTCCCATACGGTATATACTGTGCACAGGTCCTATCCAGGATGCTAATAAACGTCTCCCATTTTCTTTGTGTATTTTTATGTCTCAGGATATCGTCCCAGTTAATTGCCTCAAGATCCTCTCTCATCCGTTGGAAATTTGCCCTCCTGAAGTTTAGTGTCCTTGTCACCCCCCTACTACCCATCTTATTAAAGGTTACATGAAAACGTATTATTTTGTGATCACTATTCCCCAAGTGACCCCCAACCCTTATATTTGCTATGCGGTCTGGCCTGTTGGTTAATATTAGGTCTAGCAGTGCCCCCCTTCTAGTTGGGTCCTGAACCAGTTGTCAGAGGTAATTGTCTCTCATAGTTGTCAAAAATCGATTACCTTTGCTGAACTGCAGGTTTCTGTTCCCCAATCTGTTTCAGGGTAGTTGAAGTCCCCCACAATAATGACTTCTCCTTGAGTCGCAGCTTCATCTATTTGCTTTATGAAGATATTCTCCGATGTTTCCATTATTTTTGGAGACTTATAACTAACCCCTTTCAGTCATTTATTATTTTTCCCCCTCCCCTTATCTCCACCCACAGGGACATTTTCATTAGATTCACCTATATTATCACGCAGGATGGGTTTTAACCCCTTTACCCCTAAGGGTGGTTTGCACGTTAATGACCGGGCCAATTTTTACAATTCTGACCACTGTCCCTTTATGAGGTTATAACTCTAGAACGCTTCAACGGATCCCGGTGATTCTGACATTGTTTTCTCGAGACATATTGTACTTCATGATAGTGGTAAAATTTCTTTGATATTACCTGCGTTTATTTGTGAAAAATTTGGAAATTTGGCGAAAATTTTGAAAATTTCGCAATTTTACAACTTTGAATTTTTATGCAATTAAATCACAGAGATATGTCACACAAAATACTTAATAAGTAACATTTCCCACATGTCTAATTTACATCAGCACAATTTTGGAACCCAAATTTTTTTTTGTTAGGGAGTTATAAGGGTTAAAAGTTGACCAGCAATTTCTCATTTTTACAACACTATTTTATTTTAGGGACCACATCTCATTTGAAGTCATTTTTAGGGGTCTATATGATAGAAAATAACCAAGTGAGACACCATTCTGAAAACTGCATGCCTCGTGGTGCTCAAAACCACATTCAAGAAGTTTATTAACCCTTCATGTGTTTCACAGGAATTTTTGGAATGTTTAAATAAAATTGAACATTTAACTTTTTTTCACAAAAAATTTACTTCAGCTCCAGTTTGTTTTATTTTACCAAGGGTAACAGGAGAAAATGGACCCCAAAACTTGTTGTACAATTTGTCCTGAGTACGCCGATACCCCATATGTGGGGGTAAACCACTGTTTGGGCGCATGGCAGAGCTCGGAAGCGAAGGAGCGCCACTTGACTTTTCAATGCAAAATTGACTGGAATTGAGATGGGACGCCATGTTGCGTTTGGAGAGCCCCTGATGTGCCTAAACATTGAAACCCCCCACAAGTGACACGATTTTGGAAAGTAGACCCCCTAAGCAACTTATCTAGATGTGTGGTGAGCACTTTGACCCATTAAGTGATTCACAGAAGTTTACAATGCAGAGCCGTAAAAATAAAAAATCATATTTTTTCACAAAAATGATCTTTTCGCCCCCAATTTTTTATTTGCCCAAGGGTAAGAAAAGAAATTGGACCCCAAAAGTTGTTGTGCAATTTGTCCTGAGTACGCTGATACCCCATATGTGGGGGTAAACCACTATTTGGGCACACGGGAGAGCTCGGAAGGGAAGGAGCACTTTTACTTTTTCAACGCAGAATTGGCTGGAATTGAGATCGGACGCCATGTCGCGTTTGGAGAGCCCCTGATGTGCCTAAACAGTGGAAACCCCCCAATTATAACTGAAACCCTAATCCAAACACCCCCCTAACCCTAATCTCAATGGTAACCCTAACCACACCCCTAACCCTGACACACCCCTAACCCTAATCCCAACCCTATTCCAACTGTAAATGTAATCCAAACCCTAACTTTAGCCCCAACCCTAACCCTAACTTTAGCCCCAACCCTAACTTTAGCCCCAACCCTAACTTTAGCCCCAACCCTAACTGTAGCCCTAACCCTAGCCCCAACCCTAACCCTAGCCCTAACCCTAGCCCTAACCTTAGCCCTAACCCTAATGGGAAAATGGAAATAAATACATTTTTTTAATTTTTTTATTTTTCCCTAACTAAGGGGGTGATGAAGGGGGGTTTGATTTACTTTTATAGCGGGTTTTTTAGCGGATTTTTATGATTGGCAGCCGTCACACACTAAAAGACGCTTTTTAGTTCAAAAAACATTTTTTGCGTTACCACATTTTGAGAGCTATAATTTTTCCATATTTTGGTCCACAGAGTCATGTGAGGTCTTGTTTTTTGCGGGACGAGTTGACGTTTTTATTGGTAACATTTTCGGGCATGTGACATTTTTTGATCGCTTTTTATTCCGATTTTTGTGAGGCAGAATGACCAAAAAACAGCTATTCATGAATTTCTTTGGGGGGGGGCATTTATACCGTTCCGTGTTTGGTAAAATGGATAAAGCAGTTTTATTCTTCGGGTCAGTACGATTACAGCGATACCTCATTTATATCATGTTTTTATGTTTTGGCGCTTTTATACGATAAAAACTATTTTATAGAAAAAATAATTATTTTGCATCGCTTTATTCTGAGGACTATAACTTTTTTATTTTTTCACTGATGATGCTGTATGGTGGCTCGTTTTTTGCGGGACAAGATGACGTTTTCAGCGGTACCATGGTTATTTATATCAGTCTTTTTGATCGCGTGTTATTCCACTTTTTGTTCGGCGGTAGGATAATAAAGTGTTGTTTTTTGCCTTTTTTTTTTTTTTTTAACGGTGTTCACTGAAGGGGTTAACTAGTGGGACAGTTTTATAGGTCGGGTCATTACGGACGCGGCGATACTAAATATGTGTACTTTTATTGTTTGTTTTTTTTTATTTAGATAAAGGAATGTATTTATTGGAACAATATTTTTTTTTTATTATTTATTTAGGATTTTTTTTTTTTTTCACATGTAATTTTTTTTTTTTTTTTTTTACCTTTTTTACTTTGCCCCAGGGGGGCATCACAGTAAAGTGACAGATCGCTGTACCGCCGGAACACTGCGATCATGTTTGATCGCAGTGTTCTGGGGGTTAATGTGCCGGGGCAGTCCGTAACCGCTCCGGGCACATAGTGTTGGATGTCAGCTGCGATAGTCAGCTGACACCCGGCCGCGATCGGCCGCACTCCCCCTGTGAGCGCGGCCGATCGCTCTGGACGTACTATTCCATCCTTGGGAAGTAGGGCCCACCCCACATGGACGGAATAGTACGTCTAATGGTAGAAAGGGGTTAAGGATGATTTTACATACAGACACCTCCCCCTCGCTTATCCGTTCGGTCATTTCTGAACAGACTATAACCCTGTAAGTTAACAGCCCAGTCATGGCTCTCATCCAGCCATGTTTCAGATATCCCCACCATGTCATAATTATGCTCCAACAACATTAATTCTAATTCCTCCATTTTGTTGGCGAGGCTTCTGGCATTAGTATACATACACTTTATGTATCTCTCTGTACCTCTATTCTTTCTTAAATTATTAATTGTTCTAACCCCACCCCCCATGCCACCGCCACACCCAACTTCTTTGTGCCCAGGTCTCTATCTGCACTTTCTTCCCCTCCTATAAAATTAATACCCTCCCCCCATTCCCTAGTTTAAACACTCCTCCAACCTTCTAGCCATTTTCTCCCCCAGCACAGCTGCACCTTCCCCATTGAGGTGCAGCCCGTCCCTAGCGTAGAACCTGTAGCAAATAATGGTAAACTGACTGAACAGCAAACTAGTCTGAACTGGTGCATAACCAAAAACAACTTGCATAGCAAATAAATGGCTGCACTAAATTGTACTAAAGCAAATGAATGTGTGATACATGAACTGTGAATAGGGTAATGGCTTGAGAAATCTATGAAAAAACACATGAGATGCTTAGCACAAAATTTGGCCGGATGGGTCACACTAGACAGTTAGGTTAGGGACCCATCCGATTCATGAGATTACCTTGACGTTGGTGGATGGGCTAACATTTTTTGGCCAAATTTTGTGCTAAGCATCACATGTGTTTTTTTATAGATTTCACAAGCCATTACGCTATTCACTTTTCATGTATCACACATTCATTTGCTTTAGTACAATTGAGTGCAGCCATTTATCTATTTGTAACGGTTCTTAGTGCCAGCGGTGGCCAGATATTAGCAGTCTAAGCTATTATTCAGGCGAGGTTTGGCGCGGATCAACTCAAAAATGTCTTAAACTCTAAGTGCACATAGCATAAGATGGCAGTCATGGGGGCCTTCAGCAGATTTAAGTGCCGATGTCACTGATTGACCGCAGCACTTAAAGGGAATCTGTCAGCAATATCAACCTTCCTAAACTGTCTATATGTGCATATAAGTCATAGAAAGCTAAATAAAATGATACCTTGATATCTGCAATCTGATGTCTTATTCCAGAGTAATCCACACTTTTCTTATATGTAAACGAGCTGTTCCATACTATGGGGTGGACACTGATCTACGTCAGAATCTGCCTCCAGAGCTTATTTTGAATAAAGAGGGGACATTACCAGTGTTAGAGATGTAACTAACATGGAACAGTAGAACTGAACTTTGTCTACTTACAAACATATGCTGCAGCTCTCACAGCTCTGCTGTATTACAACAATATTGCATCATTGGCTACAGGAGAGATAGTAATGGAAGCACTTGTGTCAGTAATAATCACATACAGCTCTGCAGTGAGACCAGGAAAGCAGAGTGCGGACATTACATATCACATCAGTAACTCCTCCTTCATGTAAAATAATCTCTGGAGGCAGATTCTCATGCAGATTAGTGTCCGGCCCATAGATCTTAACAGCTCATTTACATACAAGAAAAATGTGGATTTCTCTGGAATAAGTCATCAGATCACAGATATCAAGGTGGAGGGTTGATCCTACTGACAGATTCCTTTTAAATGGCTAAACAGCAGTCATTGAAGCTGGCATATGCAAAGTATGGTATAGGCTCAGCTACTGACCCACTCTATACTTAGGGACCTAGGACATATTATTACATCCTATGTTGGGAAGGGGTTAAGTATTTTCTGAGGCATGCTGTTTAACATCATTCCAGTTAATGAAAAGTATCACTGAAAGACTTTTTTGTTTTTCTTGGGCTGAGTTCAGAGGGGCATATTTTCGCTCTGTGTGCAGTCTGTATGCACAACGGACTGGACAGCACGTGGACCAATATAAGCCAATGGCACAATTCATGCAATGTTTCTCCGCACACACACACAAAAGAGGTCTTGTACTAAGCACTTTAGTAGTCATATGCTTTCATGTTTATCTTCTCTTTCAAGCAATTATTATGTCTGTGTAATATGTAGTATACACAGCAGTTTCTATATTTATCAGGATCGGTGTAGCTGCTCATAAATAAGACAGCAATTACCACAAGTATAGCGTGATCACAAGATTAAATCACAAGTTTTACTGAATCTTTTCTCACAAAATTCTATATACCAAGCTGCTCAGCACCCCGTGATAACATGGTGCCTGCAGATTGCACTGTGTTTTCATGGTGACAGGTTTCCTTTAGGCTATGTTCATACCTTACGTTTTTGCTGTTTTTTGCGTTTTTTTTAATGCAAATTTTAAGCTGC
This sequence comes from Ranitomeya variabilis, assembly GCF_051348905.1. Taxonomy (NCBI): domain Eukaryota; kingdom Metazoa; phylum Chordata; class Amphibia; order Anura; family Dendrobatidae; genus Ranitomeya; species Ranitomeya variabilis. The sequence goes on from NC_135233.1 coordinate 641,601,666, forward strand.
GTTTTACAGTACCAGCAAAAGCTATGAGATTTCAGAAATCTCATGCACACACATTGTTTTTTTCTCCCCTGGCTGAATTGGAAAACTGCTGCGTTTTTTAATACTGTAGCATGCCACTTCTTTCAGTGTTTTTTTTTCACCCATAGAAAGCAGTGAGTAAGTGCAAAAACACAGCAAAAATGCAGTCTCCTCACCTGGGTGTCTTGGTCTCCTCAACTGGGAATGGCAGCTAGGATTAGTATAGTTTAATTAAATTAGTTATGTATGTAAAATAAACATTGGCCAACCAAGGTGTGAAGCACTTGTCTACAGCCTCCATCATGTCTCCTGGGCTGGGGCACCTGTGTGATATCCCTGGGGTGACCAGCACTTGTCTACAGCCTCCATCATGTCTCCTGGGCTGGGGCACCTGTGTGATATCCCTGGGGTGTCCAGCACTTGTCTGCTGCCTCCATCATGTCTCCTGGGCTGGTGCACCTATGTTATATCCCTGGGGTGTCCAGCACTTGTCTGCTGCCTCCATCATGTCTCCTGGGCTGGGGCACCTGTGTGACATCCCTGAGGTGACCAGCACTTGTCTGCTGCCTCCAACATGTCTCCTGGGTTGGGGCACCTGTGTGACATCCATGGTGTGACCAGCACTTGTCTGCTGCCTCCATCATGTCTCCTGGGCTGGGGCACCTGTGTTTGATCCCTGGGGTGACCAGCACTTGTCTTCTGCCTCCATCATGTTTCCTGGGCTGGGGCACCTGTGTGAAATCCATGGGGTGACCAGCACTTGTCTGCTGCCTCCATTATGTCTCCTGGGCTGGAGCACATTTGTGACATGCCCTGGTGTGAACACTATTTGTCTGCTGCCTCCATGTCTCTTGGGCTGGGGCACCTATGTGACAAACCTGGGGTGACCAGCACTTGTCTGCTGCCTCCATCATGTCTCCAGGGCTGGGGCACCTGTGTGACATCCCTGGTGTGACGGGCACTTGTCTACTGCCTCCATCATGTATCCTGGGCTGGGGCACCTTTGTGACATGCCCTGGTGTGAACAGAACTTGTCCGCTGCCTCAATCATGTCTCCTGGGCTGGGGAACATGTGTGACATCCCTGGTGTGACTAGCACTTGTCTGCTGCCTCCATCATGTCTTCTGGGCAGGGGCAGCTGTGTGACATCCCTGGGATGACCAGCACCTGTCTGCTGCCTCTATCATGTCTCCTGGGCTGGGGCACCTGTGTGTCATCCCTGGTGTGACCAGCACTTGTCTGCTGCCTCCATCATGTCTCTTGGGCTGGGGCACCTGTGTGACATCCCTGAGGTGACCAGCACTTGTCTGCTGCCTCCATCATGTCTCTTGGGCTGGGGCACCTGTGTGACATCCCTGAGGTGACCAGCACTTGTCTGCTGCCTCCAACATGTCTCCTGGGTTGGGGCACCTGTGTGACATCCATGGTGTGACCAGCACTTGTCTGCTGCCTCCATCATGTCTCCTGGGCTGGGGCACCTGTGTTTGATCCCTGGGGTGACCAGCACTTGTCTGTTGCCTCCATCATGTTTCCTGGGCTGGGGCACCTGTGTGAAATCCATTGGGTGACCAGCACTTGTCTGCTGCCTCCATCATGTCTCCTTGGCTGGGGCACCAGTATGACATCCATAGTGTGACGAGCACTTGTCTGCTGCCTCCATCATGTCTCCTGGGCTGGGGCACCTTTGTGACATCCCTGGTGTGACGAGCACTTGTCTACTGCCTCCATCATGTATCCTGGGCTGGGGCACCTTTGTGACATGCCCTGGTGTGAACAGAACTTGTCCGCTGCCTCAATCATGTCTCCTGGGCTGGGGAACATGTGTGACATCCCTGGTGTGACTAGCACTTGTCGGCTGCCTCCATCATGTCTTCTGGGCAGGGGCACCTGTGTGACATCCCTGGGATGACCAGCACCTGTCTGCTGCCTCTATCATGTCTCCTGGGCTGGGGCACCTGTGTGACATTCCTGGTGTGACCAGCGCTCGTCTGCTAAGCTAACTCCATCATGTCTCCTGGGCTGGGGCACCTGTGTGTCATCCCTGGTGTGACCAGCACTTGTCTGCTGCCTCCATCATGTCTCTTGGGCTGGGGCACCTGTGTGACATCCCTGAGGTGACCAGCACTTGTCTGCTGCCTCCATCATATCTCTTGGGCTGGGGCACCTGTGTGACATCCCTGAGGTGACCAGCACTTGTCTGCTGCCTCCAACATGTCTCCTGGGTTGGGGCACCTGTGTGACATCCATGGTGTGACCAGCACTTGTCTGCTGCCTCCATCATGTCTCCTGGGCTGGGGCACCTGTGTTTGATCCCTGGGGTGGCCAGCACTTGTCTGCTGCCTCCATCATGCCTCTTGGGCTGGGGCACCTGTGTTTGATCCCTGGTGTGACCAGCACTTGTCTGCTGCCTCCATCATGTCTCCTGGGCTGGGACACCTGTGTGAGGTCCCTGAGGTGAAGAGCACTTGTTTGCTGCCTCCATCATGTCTCTTGGGCTGGGGCACCTGTATGACATCCCTGGGGTGGCCATCACTTGTCTGCTGCCTCCATCATGTCTCTTGGGCTGGGGCACCTGTATGACATCCCTGGGGTGGCCATCACTTGTCTGCTGCCTCCATCATGTCTCCTGGGCTGGGGCACCTGTATGACATCCCTGGGGTGGCCATCACTTGTCTGCTGCCTCCATCATGTCTCTTGGGCTGGGGCACCTGTATGACATCCCTGGGGTGGCCATCACTTGTCTGCTGCCTCCATCATGTCTCTTGGGCTGGGGCACCTGTATGACATCCCTGGGGTGGCCATCACTTGTCTGCTGCCTCCATCATGTCTCCTGGGCTGGGGCACCTGTATGACATCCCTGGGGTGGCCATCACTTGTCTGCTGCCTCCATCATGTCTCTTGGGCTGGGGCACCTGTATGACATCCCTGGGGTGGCCATCACTTGTCTGCTGCCTCCATCATGTCTCCTGGGCTGGGGCACCTGTATGACATCCCTGGGGTGGCCATCACTTGTCTGCTGCCTCCATCATGTCTCCTGGGCTGGGGCACCTGTATGACATCCCTGGGGTGGCCATCACTTGTCTGCTGCCTCCATGTCTCCTGGGCTGGGGCACCTGTATGACATCCCTGGGGTGGCCATCACTTGTCTGCTGCCTCCATGTCTCCTGGGCTGGGGCACCTGTATGACATCCCTGGGGTGGCCATCACTTGTCTGCTGCCTCCATGTCTCCTGGGCTGGGGCACCTGTATGACATCCCTGGGGTGGCCATCACTTGTCTGCTGCCTCCATCATGTCTCGTGGGCTGGGGCACCTGTATGACATCCCTGGGGTGGCCATCACTTGTCTGCTGCCTCCATCATGTCTCCTGGGCTGGGGCACCTGTATGACATCCCTGGGGTGGCCATCACTTGTCTGCTTCCTCCTGCCAGGCTCAGAATGCCTCCTGTCATCGCTTCCTCTTCCCAGAAGCCACATCACGATTTACCTCAGGATGACGTCCCTCATGTTTCCCCCATTCCACCTCTGTTATTTCCGACACACACGTCCCACATCTGCCCGCCCATATGTGACTCCTTCCCTCCTGCTGTTCGGGGCACTGACGCCTGCGGGGAGACTGACTGACCCGGAGCCATGCCAATCTGCCTTGTGGGCACCGTCTACCTGTGGGCGCTGGTCAGTGGGCAAAACGGAAGCCCCCAATGGACCACGGAGAAAGTAAGTGCATCTCTGTGTAATTCCTGCTGCCAGCACAGGGAAAAGCCGGCAATGTCTCCGGAGCATGGAGCTCCTGCCAGCTGTTACCGGCCAGGAGATGATCGGAAGGTGCTTGTGTTTCTCCCGCTGATGACTGAAGGGCGGATCATGTCCTGCCTGTGCCCTGAGGGCACCGCTTACATGGAGGCATAGTGCTGGTAATTGAGGCATTTCTTGGTGGGTAGCACTGTGCAACTGCCATCTTATCAGCTTCCAGTCGGTAAAAAGTGTTCGGCGTTGTGCCAAATATCACACTGGCAATACTTCTGTAAGGATGTGCCAGTACAGCTGCCATCCAGCACATGCTACATGCCAGGCACAGTGGGACTTTTCTTCTTTCTGGACTTGTCTGAGCTTGTGCTTGTCTTCGTTGTTGTGACACCTAATGCCAAGGCGCACTGTCTTCATGTCTGTGATGAGTGTTGGTGCACCTGAAGCCAAGGCGCACTGTCTTCATGTCTGTGATGAGTGTTGGTGCACCTGATGCCAAGGCGCACTGTCTTCATGTCTGTGATGTGTGTTGGTGCACCTGAAGCCAAGGCGCACTGTCTTCATGTCTGTGATGAGTGTTGGTGCACCTGATGCCAAGGCGCACTGTCTTCATGTCTGTGATGTGTGTTGGTGCACCTGATGCCAAGGCGCTCTGTCTTCATGTCTGTGATGAGTGTTGGTGCACCTGATGCCAAGGCGCACTGTCTTCATGTCTGTGATGAGTGTTGGTGCACCTGATGCCAAGGCGCACTGTCTTCATGTCTGTGATGAGTGTTGGTGCACCTGATGCCAAGGCGCACTGTCTTCATGTCTGTGATGAGTGTTGGTGCACCTGATGCCAAGGCGCACTGTCTTCATGTCTGTGATGAGTGTTGGTGCACCTGATGCCAAGGCGCTCTGTCTTCATGTCTGTGATGAGTGTTGGTGCACCTGATGCCAAGGCGCACTGTCTTCATGTCTGTGATGAGTGTTGGTGCACCTGATGCCAAGGCGCACTGTCTTCATGTCTGTGATGTGTGTTGGTGCACCTGAAGCCAAGGCGCACTGTCTTCATGTCTGTGATGAGTGTTGGTGCACCTGATGCCAAGGCGCACTGTCTTCATGTCTGTGATGTGTGTTGGTGCACCTGAAGCCAAGGCGCACTGTCTTCATGTCTGTGATGAGTGTTGGTGCACCTGAAGCCAAGGCACTCTGTCTTCATGTCTGTGATGAGTGTTGGTGCACCTGAAGCCAAGGCGCACTGTCTTCATGTCTGTGATGTGTGTTGGTGCACCTGAAGCCAAGGCGCACTATCTTCATGTCTGTGATGTGTGTTGGTGCACCTGAAGCCAAGGCGCTCTGTCTTCATGTCTGTGATGAGTGTTGGTGCACCTGATGCCAAGGCGCTCTGTCTTCATGTCTGTGATGTGTGTTGGTGCACCTGAAGCCAAGGCGCTCTGTCTTCATGTCTGTGATGAGTGTTGGTGCACTTGATGCCAAGGCGCACTGTCTTCATGTCTGTGATGTGTGTTGGTGCACCTGAAGCCAAGGCGCACTGTCTTCATGTCTGTGATGTGTGTTGGTGCACCTGAAGCGAAGGCGCACTATCTTCATGTCTGTGATGTGTGTTGGTGCACCTGAAGCGAAGGCGCACTATCTTCATGTCTGTGATGTGTGTTGGTGCACCTGAAGCGAAGGCGCACTGTCTTCATGTCTGTGATGTGTGTTGGTGCACCTGATGCCAAGGCGCACTGTCTTCATGTCTGTGATGAGTGTTGGTGCACCTGAAGCCAAGGCGCTCTGTCTTCATGTCTGTGATGTGTGTTGGTACACCTGATGCCAAGGCGCACTGTCTTCATGTCTGTGATGTGTGTTGGTGCACCTGATGCCAAGGCGCACTGTCTTCATGTCTGTGTGTCTGTGATGTGTGTTGGTGCACCTGAAGCCAAGGCGCTCTGTCTTCAAATATTTGTGATGTGTGTTGGTGCACCTGAAGCCAAGGCGCACTGTCTTCATGTCTGTGATGTGTGTTGGTGCACCTGATGCCAAGGCGCACTGTCTTTATGTCTGTGTGTCTGTGATGTGTGTTGGTGCACCTGAAGCCAAGGCGCTCTGTCTTCAAATATTTGTGATGTGTGTTGGTGCACCTGAAGCCAAGGCGCACTGTCTTCATGTCTGTGATGTGTGTTGGTGCACCTGAAGCCAAGGCGCACTGTCTTCATGTCTGTGATGTGTGTTGGTGCACCTGAAGCCAAGGCGCACTGTCTTCATGTCTGTGATGTGTGTTGGTACACCTGATGCGAAGGCGCACTGTCTTCATGTCTGTGATGTGTGTTGGTGCACCTGAAGCCAAGGCGCACTGTCTTCATGACTGTGATGTGTGTTGGACATACCTGAAGCCAAGGCGCACTGTCTTCATGTCTGTGATGTGTGTTGGTGCACCTGAAGCCAAGGCGCTCTGTCTTCATGTCTGTGATGAGTGTTGGTGCACCTGATGCCAAGGCGCTCTGTCTTCATGTCTGTAATGTGTGTTGGTGCACCTGAAGCCAAGGCGCACTGTCTTCATGTCTGTGATGTGTGTTGGTGCACCTGAAGCCAAGGCGCACTGTCTTCATGTCTGTGATGAGTGTTGGTGCACCTGATGCCAAGGCGCACTGTCTTCATGTCTGTGATGTGTGTTGGTGCACCTGAAGCCAAGGCGCTCTGTCTTCATGTCTGTGATGAGTGTTGGTGCACCTGATGCCAAGGCGCACTGTCTTCATGTCTGTGATGTGTGTTGGTGCACCTGAAGCCAAGGCGCACTGTCTTCATGTCTGTGATGTGTTTTGGTGCACCTGAAGCCAAGGCGCTCTGTCTTCATGTCTGTGATGAGTGTTGGTGCACCTGAAGCCAAGGCGCACTGTCTTCATGTCTGTGATGTGTGTTGGTGCACCTGAAGCCAAGGCGCTCTGTCTTCATGTCTGTGATGAGTGTTGGTGCACCTGATGCCAAGGCGCTCTGTCTTCATGTCTGTGATGTGTGTTGGTGCACCTGAAGCCAAGGCGCTCTGTCTTCATGTCTGTGATGAGTGTTGGTGCACCTGATGCCAAGGCGCACTGTCTTCATGTCTGTGATGTGTGTTGGTGCACCTGAAGCCAAGGCGCACTGTCTTCATGTCTGTGATGTGTGTTGGTGCACCTGAAGCGAAGGCGCACTATCTTCATGTCTGTGATGTGTGTTGGTGCACCTGAAGTGAAGGCGCACTATCTTCATGTCTGTGATGTGTGTTGGTGCACCTGAAGCGAAGGCGCACTGTCTTCATGTCTGTGATGTGTGTGGGTGCACCTGATGCCAAGGCGCACTGTCTTCATGTCTGTGATGAGTGTTGGTGCACCTGAAGCCAAGGCGCTCTGTCTTCATGTCTGTGATGTGTGTTGGTACACCTGATGCCAAGGCGCACTGTCTTCATGTCTGTGATGTGTGTTGGTGCACCTGATGCCAAGGCGCACTGTCTTCATGTCTGTGTGTCTGTGATGTGTGTTGGTGCACCTGAAGCCAAGGCGCTCTGTCTTCAAATATTTGTGATGTGTGTTGGTGCACCTGAAGCCAAGGCGCACTGTCTTCATGTCTGTGATGTGTGTTGGTACACCTGATGCCAAGGCGCACTGTCTTCATGTCTGTGATGTGTGTTGGTGCACCTGATGCCAAGGCGCACTGTCTTCATGTCTGTGTGTCTGTGATGTGTGTTGGTGCACCTGAAGCCAAGGCGCTCTGTCTTCAAATATTTGTGATGTGTGTTGGTGCACCTGAAGCCAAGGCGCACTGTCTTCATGTCTGTGATGTGTGTTGGTGCACCTGAAGCCAAGGCGCACTGTCTTCATGTCTGTGATGTGTGTTGGTGCACCTGAAGCCAAGGCGCACTGTCTTCATGTCTGTGATGTGTGTTGGTACACCTGATGCGAAGGCGCACTGTCTTCATGTCTGTGATGTGTGTTGGTGCACCTGAAGCCAAGGCGCACTGTCTTCATGTCTGTGATGTGTGTTGGATATACCTGAAGCCAAGGCGCACTGTCTTCATGTCTGTGATGTGTGTTGGTGCACCTGAAGCCAAGGCGCACTGTTTTCATGTCTGTGATGAGTGTTGGTGCACCTGATGCCAAGGCGCACTGTCTTCATGTCTGTGATGTGTGTTGGTGCACCTGAAGCCAAGGCGCACTGTCTTCATGTCTGTGATGTGTGTTGGTGCACCTGAAGCCAAGGCGCTCTGTCTTCATGTCTGTGATGAGTGTTGGTGCACCTGATGCCAAGGCGCTCTGTCTTCATGTCTGTGATGTGTGTTGGTGCACCTGAAGCCAAGGCGCTCTGTCTTCATGTCTGTGATGAGTGTTGGTGCACCTGATGCCAAGGCGCACTGTCTTCATGTCTGTGATGTGTGTTGGTGCACCTGAAGCCAAGGCGCACTGTCTTCATGTCTGTGATGTGTGTTGGTGCACCTGAAGCAAAGGCGCACTATCTTCATGTCTGTGATGTGTGTTGGTGCACCTGAAGCGAAGGCGCACTATCTCCATGTCTGTGATGTGTGTTGGTGCACCTGAAGCGAAGGCGCACTGTCTTCATGTCTGTGATGTGTGTTGGTGCACCTGATGCCAAGGCGCACTGTCTTCATGTCTGTGATGAGTGTTGGTGCACCTGAAGCCAAGGCGCTCTGTCTTCATGTCTGTGATGTGTGTTGGTACACCTGATGCCAAGGCGCACTGTCTTCATGTCTGTGATGTGTGTTGGTGCACCTGATGCCAAGGCGCACTGTCTTCATGTCTGTGTGTCTGTGATGTGTGTTGGTGCACCTGAAGCCAAGGCGCTCGGTCTTCAAATATTTGTGATGTGTGTTGGTGCACCTGAAGCCAAGGCGCACTGTCTTCATGTCTGTTATGTGTGTTGGTACACCTGATGCCAAGGCGCACTGTCTTCATGTCTGTGATGTGTGTTGGTGCACCTGATGCCAAGGCGCACTGTCTTCATGTCTGTGTGTCTGTGATGTGTGTTGGTGCACCTGAAGCCAAGGCGCTCTGTCTTCAAATATTTGTGATGTGTGTTGGTGCACCTGAAGCCAAGGCGCACTGTCTTCATGTCTGTGATGAGTGTTGGTGCACCTGAAGCCAAGGCGCACTGTCTTCATGTCTGTGATGTGTGTTGGTACACCTGATGCGAAGGCACACTGTCTTCATGTCTGTGATGTGTGTTGGTGCACCTGAAGCCAAGGCGCACTGTCTTCATGTCTGTGATGTGTGTTGGATATACCTGAAGCCAAGGCGCACTGTCTTCATGTCTGTGATGTGTGTTGGTGCACCTGAAGCCAAGGTGCACTGTCTTCATGTCTGTGATGTGTGTTGGTGCACCCGATGCCAAGGCGCACTGTCTTCATGTCTGTGATGTGTGTTGGAACACGTTAAGCCAAGGCGCACTGTCTTCATGTCTGTGATGTGTGTTGGTGCACCTGAAGCCAAGGCTGTTGTGAATTAGACTTTTTTGGCTCCCTCTTGTGGTCACTGGTGATTTGACTCTGGGATTGTCTTTCCTCAGTTTGGCACCCACCTGGGTCGTTAGTCCAGGGGTGTTGCTATATAAGCTTCCTGGATTCTCAGTCCAGTGCCTGGCATCGTTGTAATCAGATCCTTTCTGTTTGCTCCTGTCTGCTGGTCTTGGTTCTTGCAAAATTAAGCTAAGTACTGCTTCCTTGTTTTTTTGTTATTTGTATTGCTTTTATTTTCTGTCCAGCTTGTACTAAATGTGATTCCTGATTTTGCTGGAAGCTCTAGGGGGCTGGTATTCTCCCCCCGGGCCGTTAGACGGTTCGGGGGTTCTTGAATATCCAGCGTGGAAATTTTGATAGGGTTTTTGCTGACCGTATAAGTCATCTTACTATATTCTGCTATGAGTCAGTGGGCCTCTCTTTGCTAAATATCTAGTTCATTCTTACGTTTGTCTTTTCTCCTTACCTCACCGTTATTATTTGTGGGGGGCTTGTATCCAACTTTTGGGGTCTTTTCTCTGGAGGCAAGAAAGGTCTATCTTTTCCCTTCTAGGGTTAGTTAGTTCTCCGGCTGGCGCGAGACGTCTAGAACCAACGTAGGCACGTTCCCCGGCTGCTGCTATTTGTGGTGCTAGGATTAAATATACGGTTAGCCCAGTTACCACTGCCCTATGAGCTGGGTTTTTTTATGTTTGCAGACTTGGTATGTACTTTTGAGACCCTCTGCCTTTGGGGTCATAACACAAGGCGCACTGTCTTCATGTCTGATGTGTGTTGGTGCACCTGAAGCCAAGGCACTCTGTCTTCATGTCTGATGTGTGTTGGTGCACTTGAAGCCAAGGCACTCTGTCTTCATGTCTGTAATGTGTGTTGGTGCACCTGAAGCCAAGGCGCACTGTCTTCATGTCTGTGATGTGTGTTGGTGCTTATGAAGCCAAGGCGCACTGTCTTCATGTCTGTGATGTGTGTTGGTGCACCTGATGCCAAGGTGCACTGTCTTCATGTCTGTGATGTGTGTTGGTGCTCCTGAAGCCAAGGCGCACTGTCTTCATGTCTGATGTGTGTTGGTGCACCTGAAGCCAAGGCGCACTTTCTTCATGTCTGTGATGTGTGTTGGTGCTCCTGAAGCCAAGGCGTACTGTCTTCATATCTGTGATGTGTGTTGGTGCACCTGAAGCCAAGGTGGTCTGTCTTCATATCTGTGATGTGTGTTGGTGCACCTCATGCCAAGGCACACTGTCTTCATGTCTGTGATGTGTGTTGGTGCACCTGAAGCCAAGGCGCACTGTCTTCATGTCTGTGATGTGTGTTGGTGCACCTGAAGCCAAGGCGCACTGTCTTCATGTCTGTGATGAGTGTTGGTGCACCTGAAGCCAAGGCGCGCTGTCTTCATGTCTGTGATGTGTGTTGGTGCACCTGAAGCCAAGGCGCTCTGTCTTCAAATATCTGTGATGTGTGTTGGTGCACCTGATGCCAAGGTGCACTGTCTTCATGTCTGTGATGTGTGTTGGTGCTCCTGAAGCCAAGGCGCACTGTCTTCATGTCTGATGTGTGTTGGTGCACCTGAAGCCAAGGCGCACTTTCTTCATGTCTGTGATGTGTGTTGGTGCTCCTGAAGCCAAGGCGTACTGTCTTCATATCTGTGATGTGTGTTGGTGCACCTGAAGCCAAGGTGGTCTGTCTTCATATCTGTGATGTGTGTTGGTGCACCTCATGCCAAGGCACACTGTCTTCATGTCTGTGATGTGTGTTGGTGCACCTGAAGCCAAGGCGCACTGTCTTCATGTCTGTGATGTGTGTTGGTGCACCTGAAGCCAAGGCGCACTGTCTTCATGTCTGTGATGAGTGTTGGTGCACCTGAAGCCAAGGCGCGCTGTCTTCATGTCTGTGATGTGTGTTGGTGCACCTGAAGCCAAGGCGCTCTGTCTTCAAATATCTGTGATGTGTGTTGGTGCACCTGAAGCCAATGTGCGCTGTCTTCATGTCGTCTGTGATGTGTGTTGGATATACCTGAAGCCAAGGCGCACTGTCTTCATGTCTGTGATGTGTGTTGGTGCACCTGAAGCCAAGGCGCACTGTCTTCATGTCTGTGATGTGTGTTGGTGCACCTGAAGCCAAGGGGCACTTTCTTCATGTCTGTGATGTGTGTTGGTGCACCTGATGCCAAGGCGCACTGTCTTCATGTCTGTGATGTGTGTTGGTGCACCTGAAGCCAAGGGGCACTTTCTTCATGTCTGTGATGTGTGTTGGTGCACCTGAAGCCAAGGCGTTCTGTCTTCATGTCTGTGATGTGTGTTGTGCACTTGTAGCCAAGGCACTCTGTCTTCATGTCTGTGATGAGTGATGGTGCACCTGAAGCCAAGGCGCACTGCCTTCATGTCTGTGATGTGTGTTGGTGCACCTGAAGCCAAGGCGCGCTGTCTTCATGTCTGTGATGTGTGTTAGTGCACCTGAAGCCAAGGCGCGCTGTCTTCATGTCTGATGTGTGTTGGTGCACCTGAAACCAAGGCGCTCTGTCTTCATGTCTGTGATGTGTGTTGGTGCACCTGAAGCCAAGGCGCTCTGTCTTCAAATATCTGTGATGTGTGTTGGTGCACCTGAAGGCAAGGCGTTCTGTCTTCATGTCTGTGATGTGTGTTGGTGCACCTGAAGCCAAGGCGTTCTGTCTTCATGTCTGTGATGTGTGTTGGTGCACCTGAAGCCAAGGCACGCTGTCTTCATGTCTGTGATGTGTGTTGGTGCACCTGAAGCCAAGGCGCTCTGTCTTCAAATATCTGTGATGTGTGTTGGTGCACCTGAAGCCAAGGCGTTCTGTCTTCATGTCTGTGATGTGTGTTGGTGCACCTGAAGCCAAGGCGTTCTGTCTTCATGTCTGTGATGTGTGTTGGTGCACCTGAAGCCAAGGCACGCTGTCTTCATGTCTGTGATGTGTGTTGGTGCACCTGAAGCCAAGTCGCTCTGTCTTCAAATATCTGTGATGTGTGTTGGTGCACCTGAAGCCAAGGCGTTCTGTCTTCATGTCTGTGATGTGTGTTGGTGCACCTGAAGCCAAGGCGCTCTGTCTTCAAATATCTGTGATGTGTGTTGGTGCACCTGAAGCCAAGGCGCGCTGTCTTCATGTCTGTGATGTGTGTTGGTGCACCTGAAGCCAAGGCGCTCTGTCTTCAAATATCTGTGATGTGTGTTGGTGCACCTGAAGCCAAGGCGTTCTGTCTTCATGTCTGTGATGTGTGTTGGTGCACCTGAAGCCAAGGCGTTCTGTCTTCATGTCTGTGATGTGTGTTGGTGCACCTGAAGCCAAGGCGCGCTGTCTTCATGTCTGTGATGTGTGTTGGTGCACCTGAAGCCAAGGCACTCTGTCTTCATGTCTGTGATGTGTGTTGGTCCAGATCCTCAGGCAATGATAAGCCTGCTTGCAAAAAAGTGAAGTTAGTGAGCGGTGCCCGGCTGGTGGCAAATGCTCTGTGCGAGTCTTTCCAGGGAACAGCTGATAGACGCGGGGGGCAGAGGAGAGTGTTTATGATGTCTCCCACTCATGCCAACCTTTCGGCGTTCCACGGTCATGTGATAGAGGCGTGGTTTGTGAAATGCCGTTGACAGAGATTAACAGCAGTATTTAAAATGTTAACAGCTGCGGGTGGATAGTGATTCCGCCCGCGGCTGTTAGGGATACATGACACCTGATCAGATCAGCTGTCATGTGCCTGAAAACATGCGGGCTCAGAGACTGAGCCTGCATCAAAGGGGGATACACGACCTATGAGGTATCTATACATCATAGGTCATGAAGGGGTGAAAGGCAAATTTTTTGTTTTCTCTAACTAGTAAATAGCCTATAATTGTTATATTTAATTGTGTTTTTATTTGCAGAATTCACATCGCCCCCTGGTCTTGCGCACAGCTGATGTGCGGCGCGCTCTATCCCAAACAGACATTTCTCAAATGTGGAAAACTGATTTAAAGCCTATGCTTATTGAGAGGTTTTCTGGATCACCAGGAAATTTTGCAGTTCGACAAGTAAGTAATGCATTACACATGTATTAAAATATGTTACAGGAGTTCCCGATAACCTATTCTAAATTAAAATCAATATCAAAGTTATACTAGCCTATTTATTAACCCCTTCACCCCCGGAGCTTTTTCCGTTTTTCCGTTTTCGTTTTTCACTCCCCTCCTTCCCAGAGCCATAACTTTTTTATTTTTCTGTCAATTTGGCCATGTGAGGGCTTATTTTTTGCGGGACGAGTTGTACTTTTGAACGACATCATTGGTTTTACCATGTCGTGTACTAGAAAACGGGAAAAAAATTCCAAGTGCAGTGAAATTGCAAAAAAAGTGCAATCCCACACTTGTTTTTTGCTTGCCTATTTTGCTAGGTTCACTAAATGCTAAAACTGACCTGCCATTATGATTCTCCAGGTCAGTACGAGTTCATAGACACCTAACATGACTAGGTTCTTTTTTACCTAAGTGGTGAAAAAAAATTCCAAACTTTGCAAAAAAATAAATAAATAAAATTGCGCCATTTTCCGATACCCGTAGCGTCTCCATTTTTCGTGATCTGGGGTCGGGTGAGGGCTTATTTTTTGCGTGCCGAGCTGGCATTTTTAATGATAGCATTTTGGTGCAGATACGTTCTTTTGATCGCCCGTTATTGCATTTTAATGCAATGTCGTGGCGACCAAAAAAACGTAAATCTGGCGTTTCGATTTTTTTTTTCATTACGCCGTTTAGCGATCAGGTTAATGCTTTTTTTTTATTGATAGATCGGGCGATTCTGAACGCGGCGATACCAAATATGTGTAGGTTGGGGTTTTTTTTTATTGATTTATTTTGATTGGGGCGAAAGGGGGGTGATTTAAACTTTTATATTTTTTTTATTTTTTTCACATTTTTTTTTACTTTTTTTTTTAACTTTTACCATGCTTCTATAGCCTCCATGGGAGGCTAGAAGCAGGCACAGCCCGATCGGCTCTGCTACATAACAGCGGTCATCAGATCGCTGTTATGTAGCTAAAATGCAGGTGTGCTGTGAGCGCCGACCACAGGGGGGCGCTCACAGCCACCGAGGATCAGTAACCATAGAGGTCTCCAGGACCTCTATGGTTACAATGTACAAGCATCGCCGACCTCCGATCATGTGACGGGGGTCGGCGATGCGCTCATATCCGGCCGCACGGCCGGATGCGGTAGTTAAATGCCGCTGTCTGAGTTTGACAGCGGCATTTAACTAGTTAATAGCGGCGGGTGATCGCGATTTCACCCGCCGCTATTGCGCGCACATGTCAGCTGTAAAAAACAGCTGACATGTCGCGACTTTGATGTGCGCTCACCGCCGGAGCGCACATCAAAGCGGGGGTCCCGACATGTGACGTACTATTCCGTCACATGTCGGGAAGGGGTTAAAGATCAGATTTGGCTGATGGATGCAAATCTTGTGTTTCAATTCCCAGATTTTTTGTCCCTGAGAGAGTAAAATGACTAGACCATCCTGAGCAGAATTGTAGCAAACAATAATGCTCACAGGAGACAGTCCTTACCCTAGGATGCATAGTAACTACAAAGTGGTTACTCTTTGCATATTTTTCCTTTAGTAACATCAGCACAGAATTACCCCATACCAACAGTGTCACATCAACACAGAATTATCCCATGCCAACCTTACCTTGACAAGCCAGCTGGTATGTCACTCTCCATAAGGAGAAACGTTACCCCTTAGACCCCAGTCCAGAGCCTCTCACCTAGCCAAATCAGTTCTCATGCTTCGCACTGACGAGGGCCAACAGCCCGAAACACGGTGTCTGCGAATTGAGATACTGATTTGGCTTTTATCCTAAGTTATATTGCAAGACTTGTTAAAGGGTTGATTGTGACTTGTAGGATCACTACTTCCAACAGGTGGCGCTATAGAGTTAAGTCCTCTTTTTCTCAGAAGAGGCAATTTGCATATTTTAATTCCCAGAGGAGCATTGCACGGCGAATAAGCCTCCTTACCTTGACAAGCCAGCTGGTATGTCACTCTCCATAAGGAGAAACGTTACCCCTTAGACCCCATGCCAACAGTCACATCAACACAGAATTACCCCATACCAACAGTCACATCCACACAGAATTACCTGATACCAACAGTCACATCCACACAGAATTACCCCATACCAACAGTCACATCCGCACAGAATTACCCCATACCAACAGACACATCCACACAGAATTACCCCATACCAACAGTCACATCCACACAGAATTACCCCATATCAGCAGTCGCATCCACACAGAACACCCCATACCAACTGTCACATCCACACAGAATTACCCTATACCAACAATCACATCCGCACAGAATTACCCCATACCAACAGACACATCCACACAGAATTACCCCATACCAACAGTCACACCAACACAGAATTACCTGATACCAACAGTCACATCCACACAGAATTACCCCATACCAACAGTCACACCAACACAGAATTACCTGATACCAACAGTCACATCCACACAGAATTACCCCATATCAGCAGTCGCATCCACACAGAACACCCCATACCAACTGTCACATCCACACAGAATTACCCTATACCAACAGTCACATCCGCACAGAATTACCCCATACCAACAGACACATCCACACAGAATTACCCTATACCAATAGTCACATCCACACAGATTTACCCCATACAAACAGTCACATCCACACAGAATTAGCCCATACCTGCAGTCACATCCACACAGAATTGCCCCATATCAACGGTCACATCCACACAGAATTACTCCATACCAACAGTCACATACTCACAGAATTACCCCATACCAACAGTCACATCAACACAGAATTACCCCATACCAACAGTCACATCAACACAGATTTACCCCATACAAACAGTCACATCCACACAGAATTATCCCATACCAACAGTCACATCCACACAGAATTTCCCCATACCAAGTCACATCCACACAGAATTACCCCATACCAACAGTCACATCCACACAGAATTTCCCCATACCAAGTCACATCCACACAGATTTACCCCATGCCAACAGTCACATCCACACAGAATTACCCCATACCAACAGTCACATCCACACAGAATTATCCCATACCAACAGTCACATCCACACAGAATTTCCCCATACCAAGTCACATCCACACAGATTTACCCCATGCCAACAGTCACATCCACACAGAATTACCCCATACCAACAGTCACATCAACACAGAATTACCCCATACCAAGTCACATCCACACAGATTTACCCCATGCCAACAGTCACATCCACACAGAATTACCCCATAGCAACAGTCACATCAACACAGAATTACCCCATACCAACAGTCACATCCACACAGAATTTCCCCATACCAACAGTCACATCAACACAGAATTATCCCATACCAACAGTGTCACATCAACACAGAATTACCCCATACCAACAGTCACATCAACACAGAATTACCCCATACCAACAGTCACATCAACACAGAATTACCCCATACCAACAGTCACATCAACACAGAATTACCCCATACCAACAGTCACATCAGCACAGAATTATCCCATACCAACAGTCACATCAACACAGAATTACCCCATACCAACAGTCACATCAGCACAGAATTATCCCATACCAACAGTCACATCAACACAGAATTACCCCATACCAACAGTCACATCAACACAGAATTACCCCATACCAACAGTCACATCAACACAGAATTACCCCATACCAACAGTCACATCAACACAGAATTACCCCATACCAACAGTCACATCAACACAGAATTACCCCATACCAACAGTCACATCAGCACAGAATTATCCCATACCAACAGTCACATCAACACAGAATTACCCCATACCAACAGTCACATCAGCACAGAATTATCCCATACCAACAGTCACATCAACACAGAATTACCCCATACCAACAGTCACATCAACACAGAATTACCCCATACCAACAGTCACATCAACACAGAATTACCCCATACCAACAGTCACATGAACACAAAATTGGACTTTATAGTATAAGCATTTCCGCAGGTTGAAGTCTCCTACAGTAAGTGAGACATAATGTAAGAAATATAAAGATAACGTATTTTAAAAAATTAAAACATATATATGTGTAAAAAGAATATAAAATCATCCCCTCTTTTCCCAAGTTAAAAGTAGAGAAAATATTTGTTATTGCCGCGTTTGTAAAAGTTAAATAATTAAGCTAATTGGTAGATGCTGTCAAGGGAAATAATTAAATCAAAACGCCAGAATTGAGGATTGGTTGTCACCTCACGTCCCTGAAAAATGTAATAAGCAATCAAAGCATTTTATGTACACAAAGTTGGTATTGACAATAAAATGGCAGCTCACCATGCAAAAAAACAAGAACTCACCCAGCCCCATTAACAGAAAAATAAGCAAACAAACAAGTCGTTCCACGTCTATGTTGTGGAAAAATAAGGGTTATGGCTCTTGAAAGAAGGCAAGGAAAAAATGAAAGTGCAAAAACAAACAATTCCCTGGTCCTGCAAGAGTTAAGTAAGCACATATCTTATATCCTGAGTGATGAACACTGGCATGCAGGTCATGAGTTATACAGCTGCCTGGTCTGTGTAATAGCCTCACACATCTGTATACAGCAGTAACAGCCCGCCCTGCTGGATGGTAGATTCCTACAGTAAAGCCCCCGTCACACTAAGCGAGGTCGCTAGCGAGATCGCTGCTGAGTCACAAGTTTTGTGACGCAACAGCGACCTCAGTAGCGATCTCGCTATGTTTGACACGTAGCAGCGACCAGGCCCCTGCTGTGAGATCGCTGGTCGTGTCGGAATGGCCTGGACCTTTTTTTGGTCGTTGAGGTCCCGCTGACATCGCTGAATCGGTGTGTGTGACACGGATTCAGCGATGTCTTCACTGGTAACCAGGGTAAACATCGGGTTGCTAAGCGCAGGGCCGCGCTTAGTAACCCGATGTTTACCCTGGTTACCATCGTAAATGTAAAAAAAACAAACACTACATACTCACATTCCGGTGTCCGTCAGGTCCCTTGCCGTCTGCTTCCCGCACTGACTGACTGCCGGCCGTAAAGTGAAAGCACAGCACAGCGGTGACGTCACCGCTCTGCTGTTAGGGCCGGCGCTCAGTCAGTGCAGGAAGCGGACGCCGGGGGACGCGAATGTGAGTATGTACTGTTTGTTTTTTCACATTTTACACTGGTAACCAGGGTAAACATCGGGTTACTAAGCGCGGCCCTGCGCTTAGCAACCCGATGTTTACCCTGGTTACCCGGGGACCTCGGCATCGTTGGTCGCTGGAGAGCTGTCTGTGTGACAGCTCCCCAGCGACCACACAGCGACTAAACAGTGACGCTGCAGCGATCGGCATCGTTGTCTGTATCGCTGCAGCGTCGCTAAGTGTGACGGGGCCTTAACACAATCAGATAAGAGTGATGACTAGTTGTGATTGAGCACTAAAATGCTCTGGTTACTCAAATCAAGCAGGTCAGACTGCTGGGTGTTCGACTCCAGTAATTAGTATAAGGGGAAGTGAATGGGAAACTCCAATCATTTTTCTGGCAGACCCTCCCAGTAGGTCTGGGGGAGGGGGGGCAGTAAAATCGCTGAAATGGATGGAAAAGGTGCTCAAATGGCATGGGGAAGACCCCTGGACACATCTCTGACTCCCAGGGTCGCTGCTGGGAGCAATGTTGTCAGAGTATTACGCCACTTTTATAGACTGACAGTAAAACATACCATACCGAAGATAAAATGTATTTTACAGGAAAAAAATATTAGGAAACAATCTTTCCTATATAATGACTTATGTATACAGCAAAATTAAAAAGGGAGAAAAACCGCCTCCTCTACTCCTTAGGCTATGTTCACACATAGCAATTTTGCACTTTCTCGTTGCTTTCAATTATGAAAAATGCTGCAAAAATGCTGAGAGAGTTGACATGTTCCTTCTTTAACCCCTTCCCGACATACGCCATACTAGTGCTGCTCTGTGGGAACTGTGTTGTCACAAACATAAGTACTAGTACTATGCACTGACCACGCAGCCTCACGCTGAGCACCGTGGCAATCAGGTGCGGTTATCAGCTGTATGTGATAGCTGACACAGTAATGACAGCAACATAAAGGGGCATCGCGCAGGGAGGGGGCTCCCTGCAAAATTCCATCAAGACATCAAGTCCCGATGGTCTCCATGGTGACCCCCTGCCCCAAGATGGCCACGGTGTCCTTCCGGGTCCTGCAGGGAAGGTGGCTTCCCAGTGCCTGCAGAGAGCAGGACCTGAGATTCCTCCTTCTGTGCCTGTCAGATGCTGCTCTGAAGTTCTGCATTGCAGAACATCAGATCAGCGATCTGATGTAATACAGTAATGTCCCATACTGGTGTAAAAATATTTGAAAAAAAATCCGCAAATAAAGAAAAAAAAAAAGAAAATATATTTCCAATAAATACATTTATGTAAATAAAAAAATAAACGATAAAAGTACACAAATTTGGAATTCGTAACAACCCACTCTATAAAACTATCCCACTAGTTAACACCTTCAGTGAACACAGTAAAAAAGACAGAAAACAATGCTTTATCATTGTACCGATGAACAAAAATTGCAATGCAATGCGATCAAAAAGACGAATGTAACGAAAAATGGTACCACTGAAAACGTCATCTTGTCCCACAAACAACAAGCCGCGATACAGCTCCATCCCCAGAAAAATCAGAAAAATAGAAAAGTTATATCTCTCAGAATGAAGCGATGCAGGGGGCGTGGCGATGTAGTGGAGCAGAGAGGACGCGTCCAGGCAGAGCTCCCATAATCCTGGCCAAGTTCCTGATTTTATAACGTCCTGAACAGGGCTTACTTGCAAGCAGTGTGGTCCCCTGGGCTCCTGGAGGTTTCCGGCTCCTGGGGAGGTGCGGTGCGCGGCTCCAGTGAGTCAGGCTCTAGGGAAGCTCCGGCAGGCAGTGCGGCCTGTGGAGGATGGCGGCCATCTTTTACTGTGCGCTCCGATAGAAGGAGGCACGACGCTGTGGATCCTACTCCTGAAGGGACTGACCGGATGGCGTGGCTGTCTCCTGGAGGTACCTGAGAGGGAAGTTTGGTATGAGCTCTGAGAAATGAGTCCCACGCTCCCTCATTAACAACATAGCTGCTCAGTCGGTACCTGCCATTTTAACCCCTTAGTGACAGAGCCAAATTGGTACTTAATGTACGCACTCAGGAGAAATTACCTAAACAGTAGAAAGCCCCCACAAGAGACCCCATCTTGGAAACTAGACCCCCCAAGGAACTTATCTAGATGTGTGGTGAGAACTTTGAATGCCCAAGTGCTTCACAGAAGTTTATAATGCAGAGTCGTGAAAATAAAAAATATTTTTTTTCCACAAAAAAGATTTTTTAGCCTCCAAGTTTTTATTTTCACAAGGGTAACAGGAGAAATTTGACCCCAAAAGTTGTTGTCCAATTTATCCCGAGTACGCTGATGCCCCATATGTGGGGGTAAACCACTGTTTGGGCACACGGCAGAGCTCAGAAGGGAGGGAGCACTATTTGACTTTTTCAGCGCAAAATTGGCTGTGGCGTTTAGAGACCCCCTGATGTACCTAAACAGTGGAAACCCCCCAATTCTAACTCCAACCCTAACCCCAACACACCCCTAACCCTAATCCCATCCCGATCCATAACCCTAATCACAACCCTAACCCCCAAAACACCCCTAACCCTAATCCCAAAGCTAACCATAACCCTAATCAAAACCCTAAACCCAACACACCCCTAATCCTAATCTCAACCCTAACCTCAAAACCTAACCCTAATCCCAATACACCCCTAATCCCAACCCCAACCTTAACCCTAATCCCAAACCTAACCCTAATCCCAAATGTAACCCTAATGCCAACTCTAATCCCAACTCTAACCCTTAACTTTAGCCCCAACCCTAGCCCTAACCCTAACTTTAGCCCAAACCCTAACTTTAACCCTAAACCTAGCCCCAACCCTAACCCTAACTTTAGCCCCAACCCTAACCCTAGCTCTAACCCTAACCCAAGCCCTAACCCTAAGGCTATGTGCACACGTTGCAGATTTTGCTGCGGATCCGCAGTGTTTCCGCAGCTGCGGGTCCGCAGCAGTTTCCCATGAGTTTACAGTACAATGTAAACCTATGGGAAACATAAAACGCTGTGCCCATGCTGCGGAAAAAACCACGCGGAAACGCAGCGGTTTACATTCCGCAGCATGTCAATTCTTTCTGCGGATTCCGCAGCGGTTTTACACCTGCTCCATAATAGAAAACCGCAGGTGTAAAACCGCAGGGGAATCCACACAAAAACCACGGTACATCCGCGATAAATCCGCAGGAAAAACGCAGCGTTTTGGCCCTGCGGATTTATCAAATCCGCTGCAGAAAAATCCGCAGAGAACCATTCTACTTGTGCACATATCCTAACCCTACCCCTAACCCTAACCCTAACCCTACCCCTAACCCTAACCCTAATTGGAAAATAGAAATACATACATTTTTTTTATTTAATTATTTTTTCCTTACTAAGGGGGTGATAAAGGGGGGGTTATTTACTATTTTTTTTATTTTGATCACTGTGATAGGATCTCACAGTGACCAAAATAAAAGAAGAGGAAGAATCTTCCTCTGCCGGCCGGCAGATCATGGCGGGCGCACACCATTTTCTTACCGGAGCAAGAAGCCGGCGGCCAGGAGAGGACACAGGAGGACCCAGGGACACCGGTAAGTATATTTCTATGATGTGCGATCACATCAGAGGACAGAGAATTACACATCGCTTTTTTTTTTTTTTTTTTGCGGTCGCCGGTAAACAGTTCATTACCGGCGATCGCAAAACAGGGGTCGGTAAAAACCGACCCCGATCATGTTCTTTGGGGTCTCGGCTACCCCCGGCAGCCGAGATCCCAAAGATCTTCCGGGTGCCGGGCAGCGGGCGCACTGCGCATGCGCCCGCCATTTTTTTCCCGGAAAAAGATGGCGGCGCCCATCGGGAGCCACGAGGAGCACCGGGGGTGATAGGTAAGTATCGGGGGGCTATCGGGGACCCCATTTCTCTGTCCTCCGATGTGCGATCACATCGGAGGACAGAGAAATTAAATGGCAAATCGCGTTTTTTGGGTTTTTTTTGTTGCGACCGCCGGTAAACGGTTAATTACCGGCGATCGCAACTCGGGGGTCGGTAAAAAAAAACCCAAATCATGTTCTCTGGGGTCTCGGCTACCCCCGGCAACCGAGACCCTAGAGAAAATCCGACTCTGGGGGGCGCTATTCACTTTTTTTTAAATTAATGGCGCTGTGGTTTAAGTACCCTTAATTGCCGCCGTTAAAAGGCATATCGGCGGTCATTAAGGGGTTAAAGGTCTCTAGCCTCTTAAAAAAAATAAAATTCTAAACCACACCAGCGCTACCCTAAATAGTAGAGGAGAAAGCTGTTTATGAACTCTCAGTAAGGTAGCTGCTGGTATTAGACGGACACTGTGCTAATTTCCGTTGATATATATTGAAACAATAATAATAAACAAAAAATACTGCGCTAAAATACTGTGTTTAGGTGGGATGGTCTACCCACCTGAACAAGTGCTCAGTAAGATGCGATTATATGTATACAGCTGATGCCAGTTGCTAGTGTGTGGACACTGAATAAGCCATTAGGGCCATTAGTCACACAAATCACTGCTGTAAATGCACAGAGAATTCAGCCTGCAGGCCTCAGGCAATAACACTAAATAATGGGTTTTGTTTAGAATGCACACTAATTAGGTTCACATACTGTACCTTAGGTTTCTCAATGAGTCTGGTAGTGCATGCTCTGGTCCTTCCATGGTACCTTCACCCCTCTTCCACTACTTCCGAGATCTTTTCGGAAGCAGGAAGGGCCTCAGTGATCCTGTGAGATCCGCACTGACCATGTCAGGTTTTTCTCGTTGCGGAACTAGTATTTTTCCATCTTATTGCAACAAAACTGCAAATATGGACTTCCTCGCAGGGAGTCTTCACATGTGGTTCTTCCCTATCGCATATCATTAGATCTTTGGGACCTTCATGATCCTGGGAGTCTTAGGCCATGTTCACACTTTGCGGGTGACCTCTGCGGGTTCTCCCGCAGCGGATTTGATAAATCTGCAGGGCAAAACCGCTGCGGTTATCCCTGCAGATTTATCGCGGTTTGTTCCGCGGTTTCCGCCTATACTATTGATGCTGCATATGCAGCAATATGCAGCATCAATAGTAATGTTAAAATAAAAAAAAAGTTTATATACTCACCCTCTGACGTCCCGATCTCCTCGGCGCTGCACCCGGCGCTCCGGTTCTAAAGATGATGTGCGAGAAGGACCCTTCGTGACGTCACGGTCATGTGACC
The DNA here is from genome assembly GCF_051348905.1 of Ranitomeya variabilis. NCBI lineage: Eukaryota > Metazoa > Chordata > Amphibia > Anura > Dendrobatidae > Ranitomeya > Ranitomeya variabilis. Next base: position 641,625,314 of record NC_135233.1, read on the forward strand.
GCGACGTCACGGTCATGTGACCGCGACGTCACCGCAGGTCCTGCTCGCACAGCAACTCTGACCGGCCGGCCGCGTGCAGCGCTGAGAGGTAAGTATAACATGATTTTTTATTTTAATTCTTTTTTTTACCCCAAATATGGTTCCCAGGGCCTGGAGGAGAGTCTCCTCTCCTCCACCCCGGGTACCACCCGCACATTATCCGCTTACTTCCCGCAACGTGGGCACAGCCCCATGCGGGAAGTAAGCGGTTCAATGCATTCCTATGGGTGCAGAATCGCAGCGATTCTGCACAAAGAAGTGACATGCTGCGGGTTGTAAACCGCTGCGTTTCTGCGCGTTTTTTCCCGCAGCATGTGCACTGCGGTTTGCGGTTTCCATAGGGTTTACATGTTAATGTAAACGCAATGGAAACTGCTGCGGACCCGCAGCATCAAAATCGCTGCGGATCCGCGGTAAAAACCCAAAGTGTGAACATGGCCTTACAGTAGACTCCTTTTGATCCGAACAGACTTTACTATCAGTGAAGGTCACCCATTTTTTCTCTGTGATCTCCTCACCCTGACGAGTCTTCGGAGCTAGCCGCTCTGTTCTTTCAGACCTTTTTCCCTTATTACCATCAAGGCAAGGATGCCCTCAGGCCATCCCCGTCCCTTGTAACCAAGGTGGTATTGTATTCCCACAGTTATTAGGGCATCGTTCTTCCTCATCTCTTTCTGCACCAGTCCACATAACGGAATGAGTTCCCCATATTCTGAACATGGTGAGTGCTCTGAGTAGGTACGTCTCGAGGACTGCATTCTTCTAAAGGTTGGACACTTGATTTGGGCTACCTCACTGTAAGAGGACGGCTTCCTGATGGTTACAGGAAGGGTTTAGCCATTTCATCGGCCATGTTAGCTAGGTGAATTTGTTACACCATCCAGGAGGCCTTCCGTGTTAGATGTCAGCCTATCTCACTGTCTATCGAGGTTTCTTGGATTCTAGGCACCAGGCGTCGGCACAGCACGCCTGCAAACTTGCGAGATCGTCCAGTCTGCATGCATTCTTGAAGCACTATAATTCCCAGACTTTCACAGATGTGAGTCTGGACAGGCGGACTCTGCAGGCCGCGGTGTCGCACTTGTAAGTAGCGGTTACACAGGGCCTGATCTGATGTTTTCCCCACCCAGGGACTGCTTTGGGACGTCCCACGGTCTGTGTCCCCCAATGAGGCGAAGGAGAAATAGGGATTTTTGTGTACTCACCGTAAAATCCTTTTCTCCGAGCCATTCATTGGGGGACACAGCTCCCACTCTATTATTAGCTTGTGCTTGTTTTATAATTTAACATGCTATACTCTCATGTATAATGTGACATGTTATATGCTCATATATTGCTTATTGATCTCCTACTGCTTTTGCACCAAACTGGTTAGCTGAGAGCCAGCAAGAGGGTGTATACTGCAGGGGAGGAGCTAACTTTCTTTGTATCACTTAGTGTCAGCCTCCTAGTGGCAGCAGCATACACCCACAGTCTGTGTCCCCCAATGAATGGCTCGGAGAAAAGGATTTTACTCTGAGTACACAAAAATCCCTATTTCTCCTTTATTTTGGGGTTTTATTTGGTTCTCTTTTTTTGCATTAGCTTTGTTTATTATTGTTTTATGTATAAGCTGCCGCCAAGAGTCTGTATGCGATGCATGTAAATTTTACCTGATACTGTATGTCATATTCAGAAGAGAAAAAATGGGTTCTGAAATTATATGCATGACCTGGAGGGGCCTCAAATCACCTCGTAAAAAAATTAAGGTATTTTCTCAGATTAGGTGGTATCACCCTCACATTGTGGCTTTAGTTGAGATACACCTGACCAGGGATTCAGCTCGATGCATACGGAAACCATGGGTACAATGGTCCATTCACGCATTCAATACTAGTTATTCAATACGGAAACCATGGGTACAATGGTCCATTCACGCATTCAATACTAGTTATTCAAGGGGGGTTTCATTGTTGATACATAGAGATGTTAGATGGGAGGTCGGGAGGCTTGGAAAGATCCCGAGGGTCACTTCATCTTTGTATATGCATTGATAAATTCAAGAAAGTACGTTATATTGTGTATTTATAATCCTCCTCCAGCCAATGTGTCAGTTCTGCAAATGGAGATGAGCTTTGCTTTAAATTATCCGGATACACACGTTATATGCATCTGATACTTCTATCTACTCATGGATAATTGCCTTTACAGGCTCAGATTGAATGATGGGATGTCTGGGGAGCCTCCATCTCCATCTTCGTCTCAACTGGCATTGTTCATGGAGGGTAGTCGATGGCTGGATTTGTGGAGGATGCGTCACCCTAAGGGGAGGGAATACACTTGTCACTCGTCTACCAGATACACTTTGTCTCGTATAGATTATATATTTGGATCCAGTAGTTTAGCAATGTTGGTAGATGATATAGAGCATGGTAATAAAGGGGTCTCAGATCACAGTCTGATTGTACTTAGACTTAGATTTGGACAACCGAATCATAATATATTATGGAAGCTAAATCTATTTTGGTTGAAACTAATAGGCTCTAATGATAGAACTATATATCAATTAGATTGTTTCATTTCATCCCACCCGGAACCCCAGAATATTAACCTATTTTGGGATGCCCTTAAAGCGTATTTAAGAGGATGTTTATCTTCTACAATCTCTTATATTAAGCAGTTAACCTCAAGGGAGGATGATGAGATGGAACAGCGACTGAAGGACTCTGAAGCTGTGTATATCTCTAGTCAGACTAATGAGAATAGAATTGAGTGGCTGACTTCCCAGAGACTATATACCCAATATATGGACACCAAATCTAAACGCAAATTAATTTTTACCCGTCAATCCTATTTCGAACTGGGGAACCAGGCAAGTACATTTTTGGCTTTTTTGGTGCGCCAGCATAATACGTCTAACACCATACTCCAAATTTGAAAATTGGATGGTTTGGTAGTGACCTCATCTGAGGGTATACTTCATTGTTTTTATGATTATTATAGAGCGCGATAACAGCTCTAAGAGTGGTTTTGGTATCTTAGAATGTCTGGATTATTTATCGGACATAAAATTCCTCACATTGAGCTCTACTCAGTGGGCCTTTCTAGATGCTGATTTTACTATAGAAGAAATAGAGGGTGCCATGGCGGATATGGCCTCTGGGAAGGCTCCTGGACTGTATGGGTTCCTCTTTGAATTATACAAAAAATATTGAGATATATTGGCACCACTTCTTTTAACCCCTTAATCCCATATGACGTACTATCCAGTCGAGGTGACCTGGGATTTAATTCCCAGCGGAATAGTATGTCATAGGCGATCGGCCGCGCTCACGGGAGGAAAGCGGACGATTGCCACCAGGTGTCAGCTAATTATTATCACGGACCACTCCTGGCACATTAACCCCCGGAACACTGCGATCATGTCCAGGCGGCATAGGGAAGCATCGCACAGGGATCCAAAATAGATGCGGGGCTTTTTCTGGGTCCTGCAGGGAGGTGGCTTGCAAGCGCCTGCTGAGAGCAGGCGCCGGCAAGCCTGCAGCACTGCCTGTCAGATCGCTGATCTGACACAGTGCTTTGCAAAGTGTCAGATCAGCGATCTGACACTATAGCATGATGTCCTACCCTGGGACAAAGTAAAAAAGTTAAAAAAAAACAATATTTACATGTGTAGAAAAAAAAATGTTTGTTTGCTGGTTTTTGGTCATTCTGCCTCACAAAAATCGGAATAAAAAGCTATCTAAAAATGTCACGTGCCCGAAAATGGTATCAATACAAAAGTTAACTCGTCCCACAAAAAAACAAGACCTAACATGACTCTGTGGACCAAAATATGGAAATATTATAGCTCTCAAAATGTGGAGACGCAAAAACTATTTTTTGCAATTAAAAGCATCTTTTAGTGTGTGACAGCTGGCAATCATAAAAATCAGCTAAAAAACACGCTATAAATAGTAAATCAAACCCCTGTTCATCACCCCCTTAGTTAGGGAAAAATAATAAAATTTAAAAAAATGTATTTATTTCCATTTTCCCATTAGGGTTAGGGTTGGGGCTAAGGTTAGGGTTGGGGCTAAAGTTAGGGTTAGGGTTGGGGCTAAAGTTAGGGTTAGGGCTACAGTTAGGTTGGGGCTACAGTTAGGGTTGGGGCTAAAGTTAGTGTTAGGGTTGTGGCTAAAGTTAGGGTTGGGGCTAAAGTTAGGGTTGGGGCTAAAGTTAGGGTTTGAGCTGGGGCTAAAGTTAGGGTTAGGGTTGGGGCTAAAGTTAGGGCTAGGGCTACAGTTAGGGTTGGGGCTAAAGTTAGGGTTAGGGTTGGGGCTAAAGTTAGGGTTAGGGCTACAGTTAGGTTGGGGCTACAGTTAGGGTTGGGGCTAAAGTTAGGCTTAGGGTTGGGGCTAAAGTTAGGGGTGGGGCTAAAGTTAGGGTTTGGATTACATTTACGGTTGGAATTAGGGTTGGGATTAGGGTTAGGGGTGTGTCAGGGTTAGGGGTGTGGTTGGGATGAGGGTTAGGGGCATGTTCGGGTTAGGGTTGGAGTTAGAATTGAGGGGTTTCCACTGTTTAGGCACATCAGGGGCTCTTCAAACGCGGCATGGTGTCCGATCTCAATTTCACCCAATTCTGCGTTGAAAAAGTAAAACAGTGCTCCTTCCCTTCCGATCTCTCCCATGCGCCCAAACAGTGGTTTACCCCCACGTATGGGATATCAGCGTACTCAGGACAAATTGCACAACAACTTGTGGGGTCCAATTTCTTCTGTTACCCTTGGGAAAATAAAAAATTGGGGGCTAACAAAATAATTTTTCTGGGAAAAAAATGTTTTTTATTTTCACGGCTCTGCGTTATAACTGTAGTGAAACACTTGGGGGTTCAAAGTTCTCACAACACATCTAGATAAGTTCCTTGGAGGGTCTAGTTTCCAATATGGGGACACTTGTGGGGGGTTTCTACTGTTTAGGTACATCAGGGGCTCTGCAAATGCAACGTGATGCCTGCAGACCAATCCATCTAAATCTGCATTCCAAACAGCGCTCCTTCCCTTCCGAGCTCTGCCATGCGCCCAAACGGTGGTTTCCCCCCACATATGGGGTATCAGCGTACTCAGGACAAATTGGACAATAATTTTTGGGGTCCATTTTCTCCTGTTACCCTTCGTAAAATAAAACAAATTGGAGCTGAAGTAATTTTTTTGTTCATTTTTTTAACATTCCAAAAATTACTGTGAAACACATGAAGGGTTAATAAACTTCTTGAATGTGGTTTTGAGCACCTTGAGGAGTGCAGTTTTTAGAATGGTGTCACACTTGGGTATTTTTTATCATATAGACCCCTCAAAGTTACTTCAAATGTGATGTAGTCCCTAAAAAAAAATGGTCACATCACATTTGAAGTCATTTTGAGGGGTCTATATGATAGAAAATAACCAAGTGTGACACCATTCTAAAAACTGGACCCCTCAAGGTGCTCAAAACCACATTCAACAAGTTTATTAACCCTTTACGTGCTTCACAGGAACTGAAACAATGTGGAAGGAAAAAAATGAACATTTAACTTTTTTTGCAAACATTTTACTTCAGAACCATTTTTTTTTATTTTCACAAGTGTAAAAACAGAAATTTAACCATAAATTTTGTTGTGCAATTTCTCCTGAATACGCCAATACCCCATATGTGGGGGTAAACCACTGTTAGGGCGCACCGCAGAGCTTGGAAGAGGAGTGCCGTTTGACTTTTTCAATGCAGGATTGGCTGGAATTGAGATCGGACGCGATGTCGCGTGTGGAGAGCCCCTGATGTGCCTAAACAGTAGAAACCCCCCACAAGTGACACCATTTTGGAAACTAGACCCCTTAAGGAACTTATCTAGATGTGTGGTGAGCACTTTGAGCCCCCAAGTGCTTCACAGAAGTTTATAAAGTAGAGCCATGAAAATAAAAAATCGCATTTGTTTACACAAAAATGATCTTTTCGCCCACAAATTCTTATTTTCACAAGGGTAACAGGAGAAATTAGACAACAAAAGTTGTTGTGCAATTTCTCCTGAGTACGTCGATACCCCATATGTGGGGGTAAACCACTGTTTGGGCGCACCGCAGAGCTTGGAAGAGAAGGAGTGCCGTTTTACTTTTTCAATGTAGAATTGGCTGGAATTGAGATTGGACGCCATGTCGCGTTTGGAGAGCCCCTGATGTGCCTAAACAGTGGAAACCCCCCACAAGTGACACCAATTTGGAAACTAGACCCCTTAAGGAACTTGGAACTTATAGAAAAAACACGTATTTCATGAACAGGTAACAAACTTTATTAAATTGTATAAAAACAAACAATTAAAAATAGCCAACAGTGCTCCCCCTGACGAAGGCACATTGCCGAAATGCGCATTGGGGCTGTGGCATCACCATTTGGATGTTGGTAAGTGTTTTTGTTACACTATACTACCGTCTGCATATTTCTATTTACTTATGTTTCAGGGGTTTTAACATTAGGGGCCCCTTTTGGTCCTATGGCTGGCACTAGTATCCGTATGGAGCTCGTTACCTTTACCTGAAACCCTGTATTTGTTAACCCATAGAGACATACTTTTTGTATTGGGGATTAAGGGATTCGAGGATTGGGATTTCTAAGTGGTTGTGCACAGTGCTTTACTACACCCCAGTATTTATGATTTATTGATTTATGGATTGATGTATTTATATGCAGGATGTTACTTTAGTGATTTATCTACCCATCTATTGGTGATGCCTATATGTTTACTTTCTTGGCTCACTTGTAGCACTGTTGGCTATTTTTAATTGTTTGTTTTTATACAATTTAATAAAGTTTGTTACCTGTTCATGAAATACGTGTTTTTTCTATAAGTTCCAATTGATATTTTGCGTATAACTAGTTTCTATCCTTTTTTGAATGAGGACACAGTATCTTGATCTTTGATCTGGTAATTATCGTGCTGCATATCTTTCTATGTGTCCCTAGCAGGAATAACTATTTGCTATTCCCTTAAGGAACTTATCTAGATGTGTGGTGAGTACTTTAAACCCCCAAGTGCTTCACAGAAAACGTAGAGTCGTGAAAATAAAAAATCCTTTTTTATTTCCTCAAAAATGATTTTTTAGCCTGCAATTTTTTATTTTCTCAAGGGTAACAGGAGACATTGGAACCCAAAATCTGTTGGCCAGTTTGTCCTGAGTACACTGATTCCCCATATGTGGGGGGGGGGCACTGTTTGGGCACCCATCGGGGCTCGGAAGGGAAGGAGCGCCGCTTGGAATGCAGACTTTGATGGGATGGTCTGCAGGCATCATGTTGCATTTGCAGAGCTTATCTAGATGTGTGGTGAGCACTATGAACCCCCAACTGCTTCACAGAAGTTTATAATGTAGAGCCATGAAAATAAAAAAAATCATATTTTTTCCACAAAAATGATCTTTTCACCCCCAAATTTTTACTTTGACAAGGGTAACAGGAGAAATTGGACCCCAAAATTTATTGCGCAATTTATGCTGAGTAGGCTGATACCCCATATGTGGGGGTAAACCACTGTTTGGGCGCATGGCAGAGCTCGGAAGGGAAGGAGCACCGTTTTGGAATGCAGACTTTGATAGAATGGTCTGCGGGCGTTATGTTGCATTTGCAGAGCCCCTGATGTACCTAAACAGTAGAAACCCCCCCACAAGTGACCCCATTTTGGAAACTAGACCCCCCAAGGAACTTATCTAGATGTGTGGTGAGAACTTTGAATGCCCAAGTGCTTCACAGAAGTTTATAATGCAGAGTCGTGAAAATAAAAAATATTTATTTTTTCCACAAAAAAGATATTTTAGCCCCCAAGTTTTTATTTTCACAAGGGTAACAGGAGAAATTGGACCCCAAAAGTTGTTGTCCAATTTATCCCGAGTACGCTGATGCCCCATATGTGGGGGTAAACCACTGTTTGGGCACACGGCAGAGCTCAGAAGGGAGGGAGCACCATTTGACTTTTTGAGCGCAAAATTGGCTGTGGCGTTTAGAGACCCCTGATGTACCTAAACATTGGAAAACAAAAAATGAAGAAGAATGCGGCAACACTCACCGGACCTGTGATTCAGACTTTTCCTTTTATTGAAGAAACTGTGAACACATCTTCACGGCACGGGGGAGACAACAAGCGAGTGAGGTGAGCGGGGAGAGGACGACGGCCGTTTCACGCCAACACCGGCGCTTCCACGGGTCCACCAAAACATTGGAAACCCCCCAATTCTAACTCCAACCTTAATGCCAACACACCCCTAACCCTAATCCCAACCCGATCCATAATCCTAATCACAACCCTAGCGATAATCACAACCCTAACCCCAAAACAACCAGAACCCTAATCAGAACTCTAAATCCAACACACCCCTAATCCTAATCTCAACCCTAACCCTAATCCCAATACACCCCTAACCCTAATCCCAACCCTAATCTTAACCCTAATCCCAAACCTAACCCTAATCCCAAAAGTAACCCTAATGCAAACCCTAATCCAAACCCTAACCCTAATCCCAACTCTAACCCTAACTTTAGCCGCAACCTTAGTCCTAACATTAGCCCCAACCCTAGCCCTAACTTTAGCCCCAACCCTAACCCTAACCCTAAATTTAGCCCTAACCCTAGCCCTAAATTTAGCCCCAACCATAACCCTAAATTTAGCCCCATCCCTAACCCTAAATTTAGCCCCAACCCTAACCCTAACCCTAAATTTAGCCCCAACCCTAACCCTAAATTTAGCCCCATCCCTAACCCTAAATTTAGCCCCAACCCTAACCCTAACTTTAGCCCCAACCCTAACCCTAAATTTACCCCCAACCCTAACCCTAACCCTAACTTTAGCCCCAACCCTAACCCTAATTTTAGCCCCAACTCCTCTAGCTGCCGGCCGGCAGATCATGGCGGGCGCACTGCGCATGCGCCCGCCATTTTCTTACCAAAGGAAGAAGCCGGCAGCCAGGAGGGGACACAGGAGGACCCAGGGACACAGGTAAGTATAACAGGGTCCACGAATCCCCTTATTTCTCTGTCCTCTGATGTGCGATCACATCAGAGGACAGAGAATTACACATCGCTTTTTTTTTTTTTTGCGGTCGCCGGTAAACAGTTAATTACCGGCGATTGTAAAGCAGGGGTCGGTAAAAACCGACCCCGATCATGTTCTTTGGGGTCTCGGCTACCCCCGGCAGCCGAGACCCCAAAGATCTCCCGGGTGCCAGCCGGCGGGCGCACTGCGCATGCGCCCGCCATTGTTTGGCTTGAAGAAGATGGTGGCGCCCATCGGGAGTCACGAGGAGCACCAGGGGAGACAGGTGAGTATCGGGGGGCTATCAGGGGTGATCGGGGACCCCATTTCTCTGTCCTCTGATGTGCGATCACATCGGAGAACAGAGAAATTAAATGGGAAATCGCGTTTTTTTGTGTTTTTTTTTTGCGACCGCCGGTAAATGGTTAATTACCGGCGATCGCAACTCGGGGGTCGGTAAAAAAACCCCGAATCATGTTCTCTGGGGTCTCGGCTACCCCCGGTAACCGAGACCCCAGAGAAAATCCGACTCTGGGGGGCGCTATTCACTTTTTCCACAGCGCCGTTAATTAGCGGCGCTGTGGTTTAAGTACCCTTAACTGCCGCCGTTAAAAGGCGTATCAGCGGTCATTAAGGGGTTAAATATAGCAAATCGTCTAGGCACTATTAGCTTATATGCCAATGACATGGTGATATTCATGGACAGGGCAGAAGAAACGCTGGTACAGGTGATTACTACCATAGATAAATTAAGTACTCAGGTTTATATATAAATTTGGATAAATCCACCTTATTGCCCCTCTCCCATAGCCCAATGGCCCGCCTTGATACCTTATCTCCATTGCCTATTGTATCTCATTTTAAATATTTGGGAATTAATATATATAAGTATATTAAGTAATATTCTCCCATTATTGGAACTAGTCGAGCTTAAATTTGCATCTTGGAGTAAACTCCAGGTATCTGTCGCTGGTCGCATAAATCTAATTAAGATGATTTTACTTCCTAAGCTTAGCTACTCCCTCCAACATAGTGCTGTATTGATTCCTAAATCCTTCTTCACAAATCTAAATTCTCTGACCACGTCTTTTATATGGGGGAAAACTAGACACAAGCTTAAATTATCTAGTTTACAGAGGTCTAAACAGATAGGGGGAGCGGCATTGCCAGATTTCTTTGTATATTATTTGACCGGGCAGGTTAGGGCTTTAAGTAAATGGATGCCCGATAAGTATGCCTGAGTACCTAACTCGGAAAGCCACCTGGCCCATGCTGCAAAAATTGATTTCCCGCACATTCAGCGTCTCCCACTCCCACACTACCCCCTCTCTCTGTTGGAGTCCCCCAAGGCTCTGTTCTACGACCCCTACTCTTCTCAATCTATACACTTGGCCTGGGACAACTCATAAAGTCCTATGGATTCCAGTACCACCTTTATGCTGATGATACTCAGATCTACCTTTCTGGCCCAGACATCACCTCTCTGCCAGAAGCCCGGAGTGTCTATCAGCCATATCCTCCTTCTCATCTCGCTTCCTCAAACTCAATGTGGACAAATCTGAACTCATCATCTTTCCTCCATCTCATAGATCTTCCTTATCTGACCTATCTATCGCAATTAACGACATCACGCTTTCCCCCGTAGCGGAAGTCCGCTGCCTCGGAGTAACCCTTGACTCTGCCCTGTCCTTCAAACCGCACATCCAAGATCTTTACACCTCCTGTCGCCTCCAGCTCAAAAATATCTTGAGAATCCGTCCTTTCCTCAACCTTCAATCTACTAAAATACTTGTGCATGCCCTCATGATCTGCCGCCTTGACTACTGCAACATCCTTTTCTATGGCCTCCCTGCTAACACCCTTGCACGTCTCCAGTCCATCCTTAACTCTGCTACCCGAATAATTCATCTCTCTCCTCGCTACTCCTTCACTTCCCCCTCTGCAAATCTCTTCACTGGCTCCCATTCCCTCAGCGTATCCAGTTCAAATTACTAATACTAACCTACAAAGCCATCCATAACCTGTCTTCTCCATATATCTCTGAACTAATCTCCCGATATCTTCCCTCACGTAATCTGCGGTCCTCCCAAGACCTCCTTCTCTCCTCCACACTTATTTGCTCCTCACCCAACCGCCTCCAAGACTTCGACCGAATATCCCCCATCCTCTGGAATTCTTTGCCCTAACACGTCCGACTATCAACCACATTCGGATCCTTCAGACGGAACCTGAAAACCCACCTCTTCAGGAAAGCCTACAGCCTGCACTGATCCCGCTGCCTCCTCACCATTACCGACGCTACCGCCTCACTAACACCGGAGCTCCTGCATCCCTCAACCTATTGTCTCATTCCCCACTATCCTGTAGAATGTAAGCCTTCAAGGGCAGCGTCTTAACCCCTCTGTATCAGTCTGCAATTGTTAGTTTGCTTACTGTAAGTGATATCTGTAATTTGTATTCTTCTCATGTACAGCACCATGTGCTATATAAATAAATAATAATAATTTCCCTTTGGGTTTCCTAGAAACAGATGACCCTAATGTCCTTCGATGCCCTTACTTCGATTAGCACAATCAGTTTGGAGACAAATTAAAAAAGTAAGCCGTTTTGAGGACATTATAGCAGAAATGCCGTTGTGGAATAATGCTTCTCGGTACTTCTAAACCACCCATCCACTGACTTCTGGATTTTGTATGATGTTTTCTCGATCAAGGATCTATACGATCATGGTATCCTAATGTCTTTTGAGCAAATACAAACTAAATATAATATCCCGAAGTCCCAATTTTTTTCGCTACCTTCAACTCCGATCAGCTTTCCAATCATATCTACACTGTACAGCCACGAACCAGACTATCTCATCTCTCCCTTTAATAGGAATCCTTAACTCACAAGGTCCCCAGGGTCTTATCTCTTCCTTTTACAGGTACATGTTGTCTGTGGGAACTGACTCTGCAATAATCACAATTAAGGGGAAGTGGGAAGGTCTCATCCCTGATGTTCAAGATGAGGATTGGGAGGAAATCCTTGAATCTCCAATTAAGGTGTCCCCATCCGTCAATAATAGAATGACTCAATTATATATAATATATCAATCATATTTGACTCCGATACAGCTTTTCAAAATGGGTTGTTTCCAATCATCAGCCTGTTTGAGATGTCCTTCATCAGAAGTAGATTTTGTATACATGATTTGGGTCTGCCCTTTATCCTTTTCTACTGGAAGGATGTAACATCGTTGTTGACATCTTTAGTGCAAACTCCTACTCCTCTCAATCCACTAGTTTATTTATTTGGGGTGTTGGATGAAGAAACATGGGGACCAGGGGCGGACACAGTCAGCTTGGTGCCCCTGTGCAGGAAATGTGTCTGGGCCCCCCTCCTTTTAAGGTGACAAAGCTACATGTGTATATATATATATATATATACACACTCACCGGCCACTTTATTAGGTACACCATGCTAGTAACGGGTTGGACCCCCTTTTGCCTTCAGAACTGCCTCAATTCTTCGTGGCATAGATTCAACAAGGTGCTGGAAGCATTCCTCAGAGATTTTGGTCCATATTGACATGATGGCATCACACAGTTGCCGCAGATTTGTCGGCTGCACATCCCAAAGATGCTCCATACAAGGCAGGATGGATCCATGCTTTCATGTTGTTTACGCCAAATTCTGACCCTACCATCCGAATGTCGCAGCAGAAATCGAGACTCATCAGACCAAGCAACGTTTTTCCAATCTTCTACTGTCCAATTTCGATGAGCTTGTACAAATTGTAGCCTCAGTTTCCTGTTCTTAGCTGAAAGGAGTGGTACCCGGTGTGGTCTTCTGCTGCTGTAGCCCATCTGTCTCAAAGTTCGACGCACTGTGCGTTCAGAGATGCTCTTAGGCCTACCTTGGTTGTAACGGGTGGCGATTTGAGTCACTGTTGCCTTTCTATCAGCTCGAACCAGTCTGCCCATTCTCCTCTGACCTCTGGCATCAACAAGGCATTTCCGCCCACAGAACTGCCGCTCACTGGATTTTTTTTCTTTTTCGGACCATTCTCTGTAAACCCTAGAGATGGTTGTGCGTGAAAATCCCAGTAGATCAGCAGTTTCTGAAATACTCAGACCAGCCCTTCTGGCACCAACAACCATGCCACGTTCAAAGGCACTCAAATCACCTTTCTTCCCCATACTAATGCTCGGTTTGAACTGCAGGAGATTGTCTTGACCATGTCTACATGCCTAAATGCACTGAGTTGCCGCCATGTGATTGGCTGATTAGAAATTAAGTGTTAACAAGAAGTTGGACAGGTGTACCTAATAAAGTGGCCGGTGAGTGTATATATATATATATATATATATATATATATATAATATATAAAGCTGAATTTGTGTGTGTGTGTATGTATGTATGTATGTATGTATGTCCGGGATTGGCATCTGAACCGTCGCAGCTACAGCCACAAAATTTTGCACAGTCACACGTCTGGACCCCGAGAGCGTCATAGGCTATGTTGTGAGGTGAAATTTTAACCCCGCGCTTTCCAATTCACCAAACAATTTTGCCCCTATCTTCATAATGGGGAAAAAATGAAAGGAAAAGTGTTGGAGGCAAATTAACAGCTGCCAGATGTGAACAAGGGGGACTTAAAGAATGACAGCGATGGCGCCAAAGAGTATATACTGTACAGTTGCTAAGGTGGTGCCCCAACATGGGATAATCGCCACACCACCACGGGGATATGAACACACACACAAAATGCGCCACAGACTACCATGTGCTCAAACACATATACCACCCTCAGCGCACATTTCACCACACATACACCAACCTCGCCACATAAAAGTAGAAACACAAAAGTCGCCGCTCAAAACTCGCCACGCGCAAAACTCTCCACATGCAAAACTCACCACACGTGCAAAACTCACCTCATGGAAAACTCGCCACACGCAAATCTTGCACACGCAGAAAAATTGCCACATGCACAAAAGTTGCAACACATGCAAAAGTTGCCTCACACAAAACTTGCACATACTCAAAAGGCACCACACATAAAACTCGCCACGCGCAAAACTCGCCATGCGCAAAACTTGCTGCACACAACTTGCTACACTAACCTGTCACATGCAACTCGACACACAAAAAGTTGCTACACGCATGTCGCCACACAAAACTCATCTCACAAAAGTCCCTACATGCATGTCGCCACACGCAACTCAACACACACAACTTGACACACGAAACTCGCCCTAAAACACACACAAGTCTGGTATTATCCTTCAAAAATAAAAATCTGATTAATAAGCAGACAAACTACAAGAGCAACAAATGTACCATATAGGAATCCGGCAGCTGTCAGTCACATGACCAGTCTATTATGTGTATGTGTGAGCTAATATATACTGCCAGGGGGTGGGCTTACTGTTGGCTGGGGATTTATCAGGCTGCCATTTTAGCTTAAAAATACTGAGGTAAAAATACTGACCAAATAACGTGTGAACGAGGGCTAATACAGGAGGAGATGACATACAGCTATATACTATATACAGGAGGAGATGACACACAGGTATATACTATTTACAGGGGAGATGACACACAGGTATATACTATATACAGGAGGAGATGACACACAGATATATACTATATACAGGAGAGATGACACACAGGTATATACTATATAGAGGAGGAGATGACATGCAGGTACATACTACATACAGGAGGAGATGACACACAGGTATATACTATATACAGGAGCAGATTACCTACAGGTATATAGTATATACAGGAGGAGATGACATACAGGTATATGCTATGTATAGGAGGAGATGACATACAGGTATATACTATATACAGGAGGAGATGACACACAGATATATACTATATACAGGAGATTACATACAGGTATATCTAATATATAAAGCTGAATGTGTGTATGTATGTATGTGTGTATGTCCGGGATTGGCATCTGCACCGTCGCAGCTACAGCCACAAAATTTTGCACAGTCACACGTCTGGACCCCGGGAACGTCATAGGCTATGTTGTGAGGTGAAATTTTAACCCCGCGCGTTCCAATTCACCAAACAATTTTGCCCCTATCTACATAATGGGGAAAAAGTGAAGGGAAAAGTGTTGGAGGAAAATTGACAGCTGCCAGATGTGAACAATGAGGACTTAAAGAATGAGAGCGATGGCGACAAAGAGTATATACCGTACAGTTGCTAAGGTGGGGCCCTGACATGGGATACTCACCACACACGGGGATATGAACACAAACACAAAATGCACCACACACTACCACGTGCTTGAACACATATACGACCCTCAGCACACAATTCACCACACACACACCAACCTCGCCACATAAAAGTCGAAACACAAAAGTCACCACTCAAAACTCGCAACGCGCAAAACTCACCTCATGGAAAACTCACCTCATGCAAAACTTGCACACACAGAAAAATTGCCACATGTACAAAAGTTGCACCACATGCAAAAGTTGCCTCACACAAAACTTGCACATACTCAAAAGGCACCACACATGAAACTTGCCACGCGCAAAACTCACCATGCACAAATCTTGCTGCACACAACTTGCTACACTAACCTGTCACATGCAACTCGACACACAAAATGTTGCTACACGCATGTCGCCACACAAAACTCATCTCACAAAAGTCGCTACATGCATGTCGCCACACGCAACTCAACACACACAACTTGACACATGAAACTCGCCCTAAAACACACACAAGTCTGGTATTGTCCTTCAAAAATAAAAATCTGATTAATAAGCAGACAAACTACAAGAGCAACAAATGTACCATATAGGAAATACGGCAGCTGTCAGTCACATGACCTGTCTATTATGTGTATGTGTGAGCTAATATATACTGCCAGGGGGGAGGGCTTCCTGTTGGCTGGGGATTTATCAGGCTGCCAATAGCAACCAATCACAGCTCAGCTTCTATTTTGCTACAGTTAATTAACCTGAGCTCTGATTGGTTAATATAGGCAACAAAGACATTCTCAGTATCACAAAGCTAATATATGTTGTGAAATTCTTCTATTAGCTTGGTTTTTGCCTTTTAATAATTACATTTCTATCTATTTGTTTTGTGGTTTTTGTGTGCAGAATAAATTTTTGTTAACACATTCTATTTTGCTAACAGCAGTCATTAACCCGGGCGAAGCCGGGTAGTACAGCTAGTATATATATATATATATATATATATATATATATACAGTACAGACCAAAAGTTTGGACACACCTTCTCATTTAAAGATTTTTCTGTATTTTCATGACTATAAAAATTGTACATTCACACTGAAGGCATCAGAACTATGAATTAACACATGTGGAATTATATACTTAACAAAAAAGTGTGAAACAACTGAAATTATGTCTTATATTCTAGGTTCTTCAAAGTAGCCACCTTTTGCTTTGATAACTGCTTTGCACACTCTTGGCATTCTCTTGATGAGCTTAAGTGAGTACACTATACACTAAGGGACTGTGCTATACATAAGTGAGTACACTTTATACTAAGGGACTGTGTTAGCCATAATAATCGATAATGTCTTCCTCCACCTCCCCCTTTTCCTAAATCCATTATAAATCCCCCTTCCTCCCATCCCAATCCCCCACACCCCTCATTGTCCACCCCCATCCCATTATTGCCCTCTCCCCCACGATTGCCCTCTTCACCACCTCCATCATTGCTTTCTCCCCACCACCCCATTATTGCCCATTCCACCACCTCCATCTTGCCTCCTCCCCATCACCCCCATCATTGTCCTTTCCACTGCCACTATCATTGCCTTCTCCCCCACCACACATCATTACCTATTCCACCACCTAAATCATTTCCTCCTCCCCCACCACCCCATCATTGTCCTTTCTACCGCCATCATCATTGTCTTCTCCCCCCACCACCCTCATCATTACCCATTCCACCGCCTCCATCATTTCCTCCTCCCCACCACCCCCATTATTGCCCATTCACCACCTCCATCATTTCCTCCTCCCACACCACCCCCATTATTGCCCATTCACCACCTCCATCATTTCCTCCTCCCCCACCACCCCCATTATTGCCCTGTCCACCACCCCATCATTGCTTTCTCTCCTACCACCCCTATCATTGCCCTCTCTGTCAACCCATTCATTGCCTTCTGCCCCATCACCCCAATCATTGTCCTCTCTGTCAACCCAATCATTGCCTTCTGCCCCATCACCCCTATCATTGCCCTCTCCGTCAACCCAATCATTGCATTCTGCCCCATCACCCCCATCATTTCCCTCTCCTCCACCTACGCACACACAGACACACAGCACCATTCACCTCTCTACACACACACACACACACACCTTACCTCACCTCACCTCTGTGTGCGGTATCCTGAAGCTGCACCATCGCCGGCAGCTTCCTGTATTGCACAGCCACGGCCCTGAATGATGATGTCATTCAGCCACTGCTGTGTGAAACAGGAAGCGCGGGCAGGATGGATCCATTCCCTGCAGCTTTGCTCTGCTGCTATTTTCTATCGCAGGCAGCTGAGCTGCAGGGATTGCTCCCTGTCCGCCGCACATGAGGGCAATCTGGCCAGGGGCCCCCCGGAGCCTCGGGTTCGGAAAAACTGGCCAGATTGCCCTCATTATTAGCCACCCTGCAGGGGCCCCCCAGGGCCTCCGGGGCCCGGTGCAGGCGCACCGGTTGAACAGGCGGTATGTCCACCCATGATGGGGACATTATGTTAGGATCTTCCTATGTGAGACACTTTTTCTGGCTAGGAAGGTGTTGGCATTACGTTGTTTGGGTGGTTCACATCCCTAGCTTAAAACCTGGATTGAATTGGTAAATTCAATTATTCCATATGAGCGAACATTATATCAGAACGGGCTGTTTAGGGAAATTTGACAAGATTTGGGACAGGTGGAATTCTTTTCATCTTACTTTATTAATGCATAGTGGTCCAGTACCACCGTATATGTTATGGTTTATTTTTTATGACATCACATGGAGGTTACTATTGTACAACTGTGCTTGGCGGCAGGATAGTTGTAGTTTAAGTAAATGTATCCTTTTTTTTTTTTTTGAGGTATGTTACCAAACATGTATGTGGTTGAATAATGTTCGTTGTTCACTCATTAACTGGTCTATTATCCATACAGTAATATATGGACTTGTGACATTAACATTGTATAACCAGTTGATTGTGCAAATTTGCTGTTCTCTCATAACCATCTTGACAAATGCACATGTATTATTTTGGTTGTATACAAGAGTGTACATTTTGTTTTGTGGTTAATAAATGAATTTAAAAAAAAAAAAAAAGAATGAAGCGATTCAAAAATATTTTTTTTTCTATAAAATAGTTTTTATTGTGTAAGAGCGCCAAAACATAAAAATATTATATAAATTGGGTATCGCTGTAATCGTACTGACCCGAAGAATAAAGCTGCCTTACCAATTTTGACACACGCAGAACGGTATATAAAAAAGAGAAATTCCTGAATTGCTGTTTTTTGTTCATTCTGTCTCCCAAAAATTGGAGTAGAAAGCGATCAAAAAATGTAATGTGCCCGAACATCGTCCTGAAAAAAAAAAGCCATAACATGATTCTGTAGGCCAAAATATGGAAAAATTATAGCTTGCAAACTATGGTGATGCAAAAACTATATTTTGCAATAAAAAGAGTATTTTAATGTGACAGCAGCTAAACATAAAAGCCCAATATAAATCTGGTATCACTGTAATTGCACCGACCCAAAGAATAAAGTTGCCTGATCACTTATACTGCACGAGGAACGTCGTAAAAAAATAAATAAAGCCAATTCTTTACCTACTGTTGAATTTTTCATTCTGCCGCCCAAAGATCGCAGTAAGGCTTGGAGCACATTTAACCTGCGCTCTGCGTTGAGCGCTTACACCGGGATTTCCATGTAAGTCTCTGAAATACGTGATTCAGACAGAACCTCTGGCGGAAGATTCCCTATAATGAGGCAGATGAAGGCACTGTGGGCGCCATGTGACCTGTGATACGGTGGTTTCCGTCTTTTTAGGATTGCATAAAAGTGCCATCGGCAACAGTTTTGTGCACTTCTGAAAAGGACACCACTGAACAGAGGCCAAACGGAGTCCAGAGTAACTCTGCTGTCTCATTATAGTGAATGGATCCATCAAGGTTTTCTTCTGTCACATCACTGGGAGATTTAGATGGAAACTCCAAAGTAAGTGATCAGCGAAGTGCGCCGGATAACTGTGATCCAAAATGTTATGTAAAATGTTCCCAATAAAAGCTTAAACTCAATCCACAAAAAAGCAAGTCCCTCACTCAGTTCCGTCATCTGATAACTCAAATATAGGGGCTTCCACGTTACCGGTAGCACAAAGTCTCTGGAAAAGCTAAATGACTCCTCGCCCCCTCCCCAAAAGAAATTCAGCAAATTCTGTGCTCCCAAATCCAAATGCCCCCTCCCTTCTAAGCTCAAGTGTGCCTAAACCACATTTAGCGCCCACATGTTTGTCATTTCTGTATTGATCAGAGCCCGCCTAATTTACAGGTTTGTGTCTCCAGAAGCATGAGCTGCAAGAAACAAAAAGAAAAAGAAAGCCACTATACTATGCACACCACGGACATATAAACAATAATGAAGCAATTGTAGAAACAAGAATTTATTGGCACACCACACAAAAAAATATTAAAACATAATTAAAAACAATACACAAGAAAACTTGGTCCATATACAGATGGTAACATATAATATTTAGAGTATTTAAATAAACAAAAGCAAGCCTGCACAACAACACTGATATATACCTACCCCCTGGCTCATGGGACTAAAGGACAAAATGTGTATTCATGGCCTTAGCACCTATAGATCACTGTTATAACCCCAATGGCAGAGGGTCTCAAAAGTACATACCAAGTCTGCAAACATAAAAAACCAGCTCATAGGGCAGTGGTAACTGGGCTAACCGTATATCTAATCCTAGCACCACAAATAGCAGCAGCCGGGGAACGTGCCTACGTTGGTTCTAGACGTCTCGCGCCAGCCGGAGAACTAACTAACCCTAGAAGGGAAAAGATAGACCTTTCTTGCCTCCAGAGAAAAGACCCCAAAAGTTGGATACAAGCCCCCCACAAATAATAACAGTGAGGTAAGGAGAAAAGACAAACATAAGAATGAACTAGATATTTAGCAAAGAGAGGCCCACTGACTAATAGCAGAATATAGTAAGATGACTTATACGGTCAGCAAAAACCCTATCAAAATTTCCACGCTGGATATTCAAGAACCCCCGAACCGTCTAACGGCCCGGGGGGAGCATACCAGCTCCCTAGAGCTTCCAGCAAAATCAGGAATCACATTTAGTACAAGCTGGACAGAAAATAAGAGCAATACAGATAACCAAAAAACAAGGAAGCAGGACTTAGCTTAATTTTGCAAGAAACAGGACCAGCAGACAGGAGCAAACAGAAAGGATCCGATTACAACGATGCCAGGCACTGGACTGAGGATCCAGGAAGTTTATATAGCAACACCCCTGGACTAACGACCCAGGTGGGTGCCAAACTGAGGAAAGACAATCCCAGAGTCATATCACTAGTGACCACAAGAGGGAGCCAAAAAAGTCTAATTCACACCAGTACCCCCCCTTTAAGGAGGGGTCACCGAACCCTCACCAGGACCACCAGGGCGATCAGGATGAGCAGCGTGAAAGGCACGAACTAAATCGGCCGCATGCACATCAGAGGAACCACCCAGGAATTATCCTCCTGGCCATAGCCCTTCCACTTGACCAGATACTGAAGCCTCCGTCTGGAGAGACGAGAATCCAAGATCTTCTCCACCACGTACTCCAACTCGCCCTCAACCAACACCGGAGCAGGAGGCTCAACAGAAGGAACCACAGGCACAACGTACCGCCACAACAAAGACCTATGGAACACGTTGTGAATGGCAAACGACACCGGAAGATCCAAGCGAAAGGACACAGGATTAAGGATTTCCAATATCTTGTAAGGACCGATGAAGTGAGGCTTAAATTTAGGAGAGGAGACCTTCATAGGAACAAATCGAGAAGACAGCCATACCAAATCCCCAACACGAAGTCGGGGACCCACACCGCGGCGGTGGTTGGCAAAACGCTGAGCCTTCTCCTGTGACAACTTTAAGTTGTCCACCACATGATTCCAGATCTGCTGCAACCTATCTACCACGGAATCTACCCCAGGACAGTCAGAAGGCTCCACATGTCCCGAGGAAAAACGAGGATGGAAACCAGAGTTGCAAAAAAAAGGCGAAACCAAAGTAGCGGAACTAGCCCGATTATTAAGGGCAAACTCAGCCAACGGCAAGAAGGTCACCCAATCATCCTGATCTGCAGAAACAAAACACCTCAAATAAGCCTCCAGAGTCTGATTAGTTCGCTCCGTTTGTCCATTAGTCTGAGGATGAAAGGCAGACGAAAACGACAAATCAATGCCCATCTTAGCACAAAAGGATCGCCAGAACCTGGAAACAAACTGGGATCCTCTGTCAGACACAATATTCTCAGGAATGCTGTGTAAACGAACCACATTCTGAAAGAACAAAGGAACCAGATCGGAAGAGGAAGGCAGCTTAGGCAAAGATACCAAATGGACCATCTTGGAAAAGCGATCACATACCACCCAGATGACAGACATGCCCTGAGACACCGGAAGATCTGAAATGAAATCCATGGAAATGGCCTCTTCGGGACAGGCAAGGGCAAGAGCAACCCGCTGGCACGAGAACAGCAAGGCTTAGCTCGAGCACAAGTCCCACAGGACTGCACAAATGACCGCACATCCCGTGACAAGGAAGGCCACCAAAAGGACCTAGCCACCAGATCTCTGGTGCCAAAAATTCCCGGATGCCCTGCCAACACCGAGGAATGAATCTCGGAAATGACTCTGCTGGTCCACTTATCAGGAACAAACAGTCTGTCAGGTGGACAAGAGTCAGGTCTACCAGCCTGAAATCTCTGCAACACACGTCGCAAATCCGGAGAAATGGCTGACAAGATAACTCCCTCTTTAAGAATACCAACTGGTTCTACGACTCCAGGAGAGTCAGGCACAAAGCTCCTTGAAAGAGCATCAGCCTTCACATTCTTTGAACCTGGTAAATACGAGACCACAAAGTCAAAACGGGAGAAAAACAATGACCAGCAGGCCTGTCTAGGATTCAGGCGTTTAGCAGACTCGAGATACATCAGATTTTTGTGATCAGTCAAGACCACCACACGATGCTTAGTACCCTCGAGCCAATGACGCCACTCCTCAAATGCCCACTTCATGGCCAACAACTCCCGATTGCCAACATCATAATTCCGCTCAGCAGGCGAAAACTTCCTAGAGAAAAAGGCACATGGTCTCATTACAGAGCAACCAGGACCTCTCTGCGACAAAACGGCCCCTGCCCCAATCTCAGAAGCATCCACTTCAACCTGAAAGGGCAGTGAGACATCAGGCTGGCACAAAACAGGCGCCGAAGTAAACCGGCGCTTCAACTCTTGGAAAGCTTCCACGGCTGCAGGAGCCCAGTTAGCAACATCAGAACCTTTCTTGGTCATATCCGTCAAAGGTTTAACAACGCTAGAAAAATTAGCGATAAAACGACGGTAGAAGTTAGCAAAACCCAAGAACTTCTGAAGACTTTTAACTGACGTGGGCTGAGTCCAATCATGAATAGCTCGGACCTTGACTGGGTCCATCTCCACCGCAGAAGGGGAAAAAATAAAACCCAAAAAGGGAACCTTCTGTACTCCAAAGAGACACTTTGAGCCCTTAACAAACAAAGCATGCTCACGCAAAACCTGAAACACCATCCTGACCTGCTCTACATGCGAGTCCCAATCATCAGAAAAAACCAGAATATCATCCAGATAAACAATCATAAATTTATCCAGATACTTCCGGAAAATATCATGCATAAAGGACTGAAACACTGAAGGAGCATTAGAGAGCCCAAAAGGCATCACCAAGTACTCAAAATGACCTTCGGGCGTATTAAATGCAGTTTTCCATTCATCTCCTTGCTTAATGCGCACAAGGTTGTACGCACCACGAAGATCTATCTTGGTGAACCACTTGGCACCTTTAATCCGGGCAAACAAGTCCGACAACAGAGGCAAAGGATACTGAAATTTAACAGTGATTTTATTCAGAAGCCGATAGTCAATACAAGGTCTCAAAGATCCGTCCTTCTTGGCCACAAAAAAGAATCCCGCACCAAGAGGGGAAGAGGATGGACGGATATGCCCCTTCTCCAGAGACTCCTTGATATACGAACGCATTGCGGTATGCTCAGGTACAGACAGATTAAATAGTCTTCCCTTAGGAAATTTACTACCTGGAATCAAATCTATGGCGCAGTCACAGTCCCTATGAGGAGGCAGAGCACTGGACCTGGACTCGCTGAATACATCCTGATAATCAGACAAATACTCAGGAACTTCCGAAGGAGTAGAGGAAGCAATAGACACCGGCGGGGAATCACCATGAATTCCCTGACAGCCCCAACTTGACACAGACATTGCCTTCCAATCCAAGACTGGATTATGGGTCTGTAACCATGGCAGACCCAAAACGACCAAATCATGCATTTTATGCAGAACAAGAAAACGAATCACCTCCCGATGTTCAGGAGTCATGCACATGGTTACCTGTGTCCAAAACTGCGGTTTATTTTCCGCCAATGGCGTAGCATCAATACCTCTAAGAGGGATAGGATTTACCAAAGGCTCAAGAACAAAACCACAGCGCTTGGCAAATGACAGATCCATAAGACTCAGGGCAGCACCTGAATCCACAAACGCCATAACAGGGTAGGAAGATAATGAGCAAATTAAAGTCACAGACAAAATAAATTTAGGTTGCAAATTACAAATGGCGACAGGGCTAACAACCCTTGCTAGGCGTTTAGAGCATGCTGATATAACATGTGTAGAATCACCACAGTAAAAACACAACCCATTCTGACGTCTATGATTTTTCCGTTCATTTCTAGTCTGAATTCTATCACATTGCATTAAATCAGGTGTTTGTTCAGACAACACCACCAACAAAATCTTGTATGCCCTGCACACGAGCAGCAAGCTGATCCACACTTGTAATCAAGGTCTGGACATTCATGTCTGCAGCAAGCACAAGCCACTCAGAGGTAAAGGGGAGGAACAAAGAGAGGAAAAAAAAAAAAAACTCAGAATTTCCTTTCTTATTATCCCACTTCTGCAATGCATTAAACATTCAACTTTGGCCTGGCATACTGTTATGACCCCAATGGCAGAGGGTCTCAAAAGTACATACCAAGTCTGCAAACATAAAAAACCAGCTCATAGGGCAGTGGTAACTGGGCTAACCGTATATCTAATCCTAGCACCACAAATAGCAGCAGCCGGGGAACGTGCCTACGTTGGTTCTAGACGTCTCGCGCCAGCCGGAGAACTAACTAACCCTAGAAGGGAAAAGATAGACCTTTCTTGCCTCCAGAGAAAAGACCCCAAAAGTTGGATACAAGCCCCCCACAAATAATAACGGTGAGGTAAGGAGAAAAGACAAACATAAGAATGAACTAGATATTTAGCAAAGAGAGGCCCACTGACTAATAGCAGAATATAGTAAGATGACTTATACGGTCAGCAAAAACCCTATCAAAATTTCCACGCTGGATATTCAAGAACCCCCGAACCGTCTAACGGCCCGGGGGGAGCATACCAGCCCCCTAGATCTTCCAGCAAAATCAGGAATCACATTTAGTACAAGCTGGACAGAAAATAAGAGCAATACAGATAACCAAAAAACAAGGAAGCAGGACTTAGCTTAATTTTGCAAGAAACAGGACCAGCAGACAGGAGCAAACAGAAAGGATCTGATTACAACGATGCCAGGCACTGGACTGAGGATCCAGGAAGTTTATATAGCAACACCCCTGGACTAACGACCCAGGTGGGTGCCAAACTGAGGAAAGACAATCCCAGAGTCATATCACTAGTGACCACAAGAGGGAGCCAAAAAAGTCTAATTCACAACAGATCACCCCCAGCCATAAATATAATGGCGAGATATCCAACCGAGGCAGAGAATAGCCCTGACTGCAGCCCTCGATAATGAGCCACCTGGGCATAAATGGTGGAAAGTGCACCGCAAAGATGAATCACCGCAAGAAATGCACAGTGTATAAACAGATAAAGTCACCCATGACTAAAGTGAGAGATATATAATATTACCCAGGGGAGAGGCCAGGGACACAGTCCCCGTGTGCAGGCTGACACGGACCAAGCGACACGACCCAACGCGTATCGCCCTCCAAATAGGGCTTTGGGGAAGTCAGCAGAAGCATGAGCTGGGCATGATGTACTGGTCACTACGGCGCACTGGTCACTACAATGGCAGTTTGCAATTTTCACATCCACTGCTGCTTGTTTCTTGAAAACACTCCTGGAGTCAAAATCGTCACTACGTCTGTAGATAAATTCCCAAAGGGTTATAATTTCCAAAATGAGGTCACTTGAGGGGGATTCTGCTTTTCTAGCACTAAGGATCTCTTTATATGGAATCAACAAACTAGTCTAGGAAAATCTGCGTTCCAGCAGGCAAATACTGCTCTGTCCCTCCCGAGTCTCTCCGTATGCCACGTTCGTTAGAAATTGTGGGTCAACTTTTGGTGCCATTTTTATCCGTTTCCCAGTATGAAAATGTAAAACTTGGGGCTAACACACAATCTTGGTGGTAAAAATATAAATTATTTTATCTACATTGCTCAATGGTATAAAAGTCTGTGACACACCTGTGGTGTCAATATAATCACTGCACCCTCTAGATAAATTCATTGAGAGGTGTAGTTTGTAAAATTTGGTCACATAGGGGGTCTGCTGTGTTGGCACCTCAGGGGCTCTGCCAATGTAACATGGCACCCTCAAACAAGTGCATCAAAATCTGCACTGTAATAAGGTGTTTCTTCCCTTCAGAGCTTTGCACTGTGTTATGATCCGGTGACCTTGGAGCCGCATAAGAGACTTTCTCAGGAGTAGGTGGTACCTGTACTGACCGCAAACCCTAAACTAACACCGCAACTAGAAGTAGCCGTGGGATGTACCTAACACGTCCTAGACACCTCGACACAGCCGGAGGACTAAATACCCCTATAGATGGAAATGGGAATTCTATCTTGCCTCAGAGCAGAACCCCAAAGGATAGGCAGCCCCCCACAAATATTGACTGACTGTGAGTATAAGAGGAAAGACACACGCAGGCAGAAAAACAGGATTTAGCAAAAGAGGCACTTCTAGCTAAATAGAAAAGGATAGGACAGAATTCTAAGCGGTCAGTATTAAAATCCTAAAAATATCCACAGCAGATAATACAAATATTCTACATCTAACTAAAGACATAGAAAGTATATCTGCATCTCCTGAGAATCCAGCATGACTGAAAAATCCAAACAAAGTCTAAGCTGGACAAAAACACAATGAATTGCACTGAATTGCAAAGCACACTGCATGTGTGCACAGAGACAAAAAACCAGACACTTATCTTAGCTGAATTGGCAGCAGGGCATGAGGAACCAGAGAAAGATGCAATCCCTCCAAGAACAATGAACAACTGGCCAGGACTCATGGATCCTGCACACCTAAATACCTAATAGAGCTGCAATAAGCAGAAACACCTGCCCTGGATTACAACCCCAAGACAACTGCACTACCACCAACAACCACCGGAGGGAGCCCAAGAGCAGAATTCACAACAGTACCCCCCCCCTTGAAGAGGGGTCACCGAACCCTCACCAGAGCCCCCAGGCCGATCAGGATGAGCCAGATGAAATGCACGGACCAAATCAGCAGCATGGACATCAGAGGCAAAAACCCAAGAATTATCCTCCTGGCCATAACCCTTCCATTTGACAAGGTACTGAAGCCTCCGCCTCGAAAAGCGAGAATCCAAAATCTTCTCAACCACATACTCCAACTCCCCATCAACCAACACAGGAGCAGGAGGATCAACAGAAGGAACAACGGGCACCACATATTTCCGCAATTAAGATCTATGGAAAACATTATGGATGGCAAAAGAGGCCGGAAGGGCCAAACGAAAAGACACCGGATTGATAATCTCAGAAATCTTATAAGGACCAATAAACCGAGGCTTAAACTTAGGGGAAGAAACCTTCATAGGAACATGACGGGAAGACAACCAGACCAAATCCCCA
Organism: Ranitomeya variabilis; assembly: GCF_051348905.1. NCBI lineage: Eukaryota > Metazoa > Chordata > Amphibia > Anura > Dendrobatidae > Ranitomeya > Ranitomeya variabilis. The sequence goes on from NC_135233.1 coordinate 641,652,595, forward strand.
ACCCGAAGCCGGGAACCAACACACCGACGACGGTTAGCAAAACGCTGAGCCTCCTCCTGAGACAACACCAAATTGTCCACCACATGAGCCCAAATCTGCTGCAACCTGTCAACCACAGAATCCACACCAGGACAATCAGAAGGTTCAACTTGCCCTGAAGAAAAACGAGGATGAAAACCAAAATTACAAAAGAAGGGCGAAACCAAGGTAGCCGAACTAGCCCGATTATTAAGGGCAAACTCGGCCAATGGCAAGAAAGCCACCCAATCATCCAGATCAGCAGACACAAAGCATCTCAAATAAGTTTCCAAAGTCTGATTAGTTCGCTTGGTCTGGCCATTTGTCTGAGGATGAAATGCGGAAGAAAAAGACAAATCAATGCCCAGCCTAGCACAAAAGGCCCGCCGAAACCTAGAAACAAACTGGGAACCTCTGTCGGACACAATATTCTCCGGAATACCATGCAAACGAACCACATGCTGAAAAAACAACGGAACCAAATCAGAAGAGGAAGGCAATTTAGGCAAAGGCACCAAATGAACCATCTTAGAAAACCGGTCACAAACCACCCAGATAACCGACATCCTCTGGGAAACCGGAAGATCTGAAATAAAATCCATAGAAATATGCGTCCAGGGCCCCTCAGGGACCGGCAAAGGCAAAAGCAACCCACTAGCACAGGAACAACAAGGCTTGGCCCGCGCACAAGTCCCACAGGACTGCACAAAATAACGCACATCACGCGACAAAGAAGGCCACCAAAAGGACCTACCAACCAAATCTCTGGTACCAAAAATACCAGGATGGCCAGCCAACACAGAACAATGAACCTCAGAAATCACTCTACTAGTCCATCTATCAGGAACAAACAGTTTCCCCACTGGACAGCGGTCAGGTTTGTCAGCCTGAAATTCCTGCAGAACCCGTCGCAAATCAGGGGAAATGGCAGAAAGGACCACCCCTTCCTTCAGAATGCCGACCGGCTCAAATACCTCAGGAGAATCAGGCAAAAAAATTCCTAGAGATGGCATCAGCCTTAACATTCTTAGAACCCGGAAGATACGAGACCACGAAATCAAAACGGGAGAAAAACAGGGACCATCGAGCCTGTCTAGGATTCAGCCGTTTGGCAGATTCGAGGTAAATCAGATTTTTATGATCGGTCAAGACCACAATACGGTGCTTGGCGCCCTCAAGCCAATGTCGCCATTCCTCAAAAGCCCACTTCATAGCCAACAACTCCCGATTGCCGACATCATAATTGCGTTCAGCAGGCGAAAACTTACGGGAAAAGAAGGCACACGGTTTCATCAAGGAACCATCAGAATTCCTCTGAGACGAAACGGCCCCTGCCCCAATCTCAGAAGCGTCAACCTCAACCTGAAACAGAAGAGAAACATCTGGCTGACGCAACACCGGGGCAGAAGTAAATCGGCGTTTAAGCTCCTGAAAGGCAGAGACAGCCACAGGGGACCAATTCGTTACATCAGCGCCTTTCTTCGTCAAATTGGTCAGGGGTTTAACCACACTGGAGAAGTTAGCAATGAAACGGCGATAAAAATTAGCAAAGCCCAAAAATTTCTGAAGGCTCTTCACGGATGTGGGCTGAATCCAATCATGAATGGCCTGAACCTTAACCGGATCCATCTCTATAGATGAGGGAGAAAAAATGAAGCCCAAAAAAGAAACCTTCTGCACTCCAAAGAGACACTTAGACCCCTTCACAAACAAAGCATTATCACGAAGGATCTGAAATACCATCCTGACCTGTTTCACATGAGACTCCCAATCATCGGAAAAAATTAAGATGTCATCCAAATATACAATCATGAATTTATCAAGATAATTCCGGAAGATATCATGCATGAAGGACTGAAAAACAGATGGAGCATTAGAGAGCCCGAATGGCATCACAAGGTATTCAAAATGGCCTTCGGGCGTATTAAACGCAGTTTTCCATTCGTCACCCTGCTTAATACGAACAAGATTATATGCCCCCCGAAGGTCAATTTTAGTAAATCAACTAGCCCCCTTAATCCTGGCAAACAAATCGGAAAGCAAAGGTAAAGGGTATTGAAACTTGACCGTGATCTTATTCAAGAGGCGATAATCAATACAGGGTCTCAAGGAGCCATCCTTCTTAGCAACAAAAAAAAATCCCGCTCCCAACGGTGAAGAAGATGGCCGAATATGCCCTTTCTCCAAAGACTCCTTAACATAACTCTGCATGGCGGTATGTTCCGGCACAGACAGGTTGAAAAGTCGGCCCTTAGGAAACTTACAGCCTGGAATCAAGTCAATAGCACAATCACAGTCCCTATGCGGTGGAAGGGAACTGAACTTGGGCTCATCGAATACATCCTGAAAATCAGACAAAAACTCTGGAACTTCAGAAGAAAAGGAAGAGGAGATTGACATCACAGGAACGTCATTATGAACCCCCTGACAACCCCAACTAGTCACAGACATAGACTTCCAATCCAACACAGGATTATGTATCTGCAACCATGGAAAGCCCAGCACAATAGCATCATGCAAATTATGCAACAGCAGAAAACGACAATCTTCCTGATGGGCTGGCGCCATGCACATGGTCACCTGTGTCCAAAACTGGGGTTTATTTTTAGCCAAAGGTGTAGCATCAATGCCCCTTAAAGCAATAGGGTTCTGCAAAGACTGCAAGGGGAATCCACAACGCCTGGCAAATTCAAAGTCCATTAAGTTCAAAGCGGCGCCTGAATCCACAAACGCCATGACAGAAAATGACGGCAATGAGCAGATCAAGGTCACAGATAACAGAAATTTAGGTTGTACAGTTCCGATGGTAACTGAACTAGCGATTCTCTTTGTACGCTTTGGGCAGACTGAAATTACATGAGAAGCATCGCCACAATAAAAACACAACCTATTCTGACGTCTGAATCCTTGTTGTCCCGTTCTATACAGAATACTATCACACTGCATAGGCTCAGGCATCTGCTCTGAGGACAACACCACAGCGCGCACAGTTCTGCGCTCCCGCAAGCGCCGATCAATCAATGGCCAGAGACATAGAATCACTCAGACCAACAGGCGTGGGAAACCCCACCATAACATCTTTAACAGATTCAGAAAGACCCTTTCTGAAAATTGCCGCCAAAGCATCCTCATTCCATTTAGTCAGCACAGACCATTTTCTAAATTTCTGACAATACAATTCTGCCGCTTCTTGACCCTGAGACAGGGCCAACAAGGTCTTCTCCGCTTGATCCACAGAATTTGGTTCATCATATAATAATCCTAGAGAATGAAAAAAGGCATCTACATTAAGCAAGGCCGGATTCCCAGATTCCAGGGAAAATGCCCAATCCTGAGGGTCGCCATGCAGCAGGGAGAGGACAATTTTAACCTGCTGAATGGGATCACCAGAGGAACGAGGCTTCAGAGCAAAAAACAGTTTACAATTGTTTTTAAAACTCAAAAATTTGGACCTGTCCCCAAAAAACAAATCAGGAGTAGGAATCCTAGGCTCTAAAAGCGGAGTCTGAACTATATAATCAGAAATACCCTGTACCCTAGCAGCAAGCTGGTCTACACGAGAAACTAATCCCTGAACATCCATGCTAGCACAAGACTCCTCAGTCACCCAGAGGAAAAGAGGGAAGAAAGGACAAAGCAGGCTACAGAAAAAAAAAGGCTCTTTCTTCCCTTCTTCTGAGATGCATTTAACTCATTGTTGGCCAGTTGTACTGTTATGATCCGGTGACCTTGGAGCCGCATAAGAGACTTTCTCAGGAGTAGGTGGTACCTGTAGTGACCGCAAACCCTAAACTAACACCGCAACTAGAAGTAGCCGTGGGATGTACCTAACATGTCCTAGACACCTCGACACAGCCGGAGGACTAAATACCCCTATAGATGGAAATGGGAATTCTATCTTGCCTCAGAGCAGAACCCCAAAGGATAGGCAGCCCCCCACAAATATTGACTGTGAGTATAAGAGGAAAGACACACGCAGGCAGAAAAACAGGATTTAGCAAAAGAGGCACTTCTAGCTAAATAGAAAAGGATAGGACAGAATTCTAAGCGGTCAGTATTAACCCCTTCACCCCCGGAGCTTTTTCCGTTTTTCCGTTTTCGTTTTTCGCTCCCCTCCTTCCCAGAGCCATAACTTTTTTATTTTTCCGTAAATTTGGCCATGTGAGGGCTTATTTTTTGCGGGACGAGTTGTACTTTTGAACGACATCATTGGTTTTACCATGACGTGTACTAGAAAACGGGAAAAAAATTCCAAGTGCAGTGAAATTGCAAAAAAAGTGCAATCCCACACTTGTTTTTTGCTTGCCTATTTTGCTAGGTTCACTAAATGCTAAAACTGACCTGCCATTATGATTCTCCAGGTCAGTGCGAGTTCATAGACCCCTAACATGACTAGGTTATTTTTCACCTAAGTGGTGAAAAAAAATTCCAAACTTTGCAAAAAACAAAACAAAACAAAATTGCGCCATTTTCCGATACTCGTAGCGTCTCCATTTTTCGTGATCTGGGGTCAGGTGAGGGCTTATTTTTTGCGTGCCGAGCTGGCATTTTTAATGATAGCATTTTGGTGCAGATACGTTCTTTTGATCGCCCATTATTGCATTTTAATGCAATGTCGTGGCGACCAAAAAAACGTAAATCTGGCGTTTCGATTTTTTTTCTCATTACGCCGTTTAGCGATCAGGTTAATGCTTTTTTTTTATTGATAGATCGGGCGATTCTGAACGCGGCGATACCAAATATGTGTAGGTTGGGGTTTTTTTTTATTTATTTATTTTGATTGGGGCGAAAGGGGGGTGATTTAAACTTTTATATTTTTTTTATTTTTTTCACATTTTTTTTTACTTTTTTTTTTTACTTTTGCCATGCTTCTATAGCCTCCATGGGAGGCTAGAAGCTGGCACAACGCGATCGGCTCTGCTATGCAGCAGCGATCATTAGATCGCTGCTACACAGCAGAAATGCTGGTGTGCTGTGAGCGCCGACCACAGGGTGGCGCTCACAGCCACCGGCGATCAGTAACCATAGAGGTCTCCAGGACCTCTATGGTTACAATGTACAAGCATCGCCGACCCCCGATCATGTGACGGGGTCGGCGATGCGCTCATATCCGGCCGCACGGCTGGATGCGGTAGTTAAATGCCGCTGTCTGCGTTTGACAGCAGCATTTAACTAGTTAATAGCGGCGGGTGATCGCGATTTCACCCGCCGCTATTGCGCGCACATGTCAGCTGTAAAAAACAGCTGACATGTCGCGACTTTGATGTGCGCTCACCGCCGGAGCGCACATCAAAGCAGGGGACCCGACATCTGACGTACTATAACGTCAGATGTCGGGAAGGGGTTAAAATCCTAAAAATATCCACAGCAGATAATACAAATATTCTACATTTAACTAAAGACATAGAAAGTATATCTGCATCTCCTGAGAATCCAGCATGACTGAAAAATCCAAACAAAGTCTAAGCTGGACAAAAACACAATGAATTGCACTGAATTGCAAAGCACACTGCATGTGTGCACAGAGACAAAAAACCAGACACTTATCTTAGCTGAATTGACAGCAGGGCATGAGGAACCAGAGAGAGATGCAATCCCTCCAAGAACAATGAACAACTGGCCAGGACTCATGGATCCTGCACACCTAAATACCTAATAGAGCTGCAATAAGCAGAAACACCTGCCCTGGATTACAACCCCAAGACAACTGCACTGCCACCAACAACCACCGGAGGGAGCCCAAGAGCAGAATTCACAACAGCACTGTGCCTCAAAAGTAGTTTTTGACAACATATGGACTATCGGTGAACTCAGGAGAAATTGCACAACAAATTTTGGGGTCCATTTTCTCCTGCTACTCTTGTTATAATAAAAAATTTGGAGCTAAAAAGATTTTTGCAGGAAATATGTGATTTTCATGGCTTAATGTTATAAACTTTTGTGAAGCACCTGTGGGTTCAAGGTGCTCAATACACATCTAGATGAGTTCCCTAAGGGGTCTAGCTTCCAAAATGGTTTCACTTGTGGGTGGATTTCCACTGTTTAGACACATCAAGGGCTCTCCAAACGCGATATGGCATCCCCTAATTATTCCAGCAAATTTTATATTCAAAGAGTCAAATGGCGCTCTTTCCCTGCCAAGCCCTGCCGTGCGCCCAAACAGTAGTATTCCCCCACATATTGGGTACCTGCGCACTCAGGAGAAATTGAACGACATATTGTATGGATTAATTTTTCCTGTTACCCTTATGAAAATGCAAAATATGGAGCTAAAAGATTTATCTGGGAAAAATGTGATTTTTTCATTTTCACGGCTTAACGTTATAAACTTCTCTGAAGCACCTGGGGTTCAAGGTGTTCAATAAACATCTAGTTAAGTTCCCTATGGGGTCTAGTTTCCAAAATGGTATCACTTGTGGGGGGTTTCCACTGTTTAGGTGCATCAGGGGCTTTCCAAATTCAACATGGCATCCGCTAATTATTCCAGGAAAATTTACATTCACAAAAGTCAAATGGTACTCCTTCCCTTCCAAGCCCTACCGTGCACCTAAACAGTAGATTTCCCCAACATATGGGTTATCGGCATGCTCATGATAAATTGCACAACAAATTTTATGGTCCATTTTTCCTGTTACCCTTGTGAAAGTAAAAAAAATTGGGTCTAAAGGAAATTTTTTGTGAAAGAAAAGTAAATGTTTATTTTTTTCCTTCCGCATTTCAAAAATTCCTGTGAAGCACCTGAAGGGTTAATAAACTTCTTGAATGTGGTTTTCAGTACCTCGAGGGGTGCATTTTTTAGAATGGTGTCACTTTTGGGTATTTTATGTCATATAGGCCCCTCAAAGTGTCTTCAAATGTGAGGTGGTCCCTGAAAAAAAATGGTTTTGCAAATTTTGTTGTAATAATTAGAAATCGCTAGTCAACTTTTAACCCTTAACTTCCTAACAAAAAAATAATGTTTCCAAAATTATGCTGATGTAAAGTAGACCTGTGGGAAATGTTATTTATTAACTAATTAATGTTTTTTGTTTTTTTTAACCAGTGGTGACATCATCGAGGCCGGGCTGAACTGAGGTGACTTCAGGACCGTGGGAAAAAGCCGGTGATGATGTCACCGTTGGTGAATGATGCTGCACTCTCAGCATCTCATTCACCAGTGGTTTTCAGCCAGGAAGGTCGCATCTTGGCATCCTCCTCATTGAAAACTGTATATCCCCCAGATATGGATTATTATTTATTATTTAAATTTTATTACAGGAGATCGAGGGCATCATTGAATTAGGTGTGGCAGTAAGTATGGCTTAATTTGGAACATTAAAGGAGTCTGTGTATTTTTTTCAAATAAAGGACTTTATTCTGGCCGTGTCTTTATTTAACATTACAGCTATAGGATTAGTAATGCATAGCATTAATAAGCCGTGGTCTTGATGTCACCTGAAATATTACCCCACTTGCCACCGCTACAGGGCAAGTGGGAAGAGCCAGGCAAAGTGCCAAAAATGGCGCATCTAATAGATGCGCCTTTTCTGGGCAGCTGCGGGCTGCTGTTTTTAGGCTGGGTGCGCCCATATCAATAGCCTCTTACCAGCCTGAGAATAGCAGCTCCCAGCTGTGAGCTTTAGCTGGCTGGTTGTCAAAAATGGAGGAGGACCCCACACCGGTTTTTTTTTAGTTATTTATTTAAATAATTTAAAAAAAAAACAGCCTGGGTACCCCTCTATTCTTGATAACCAACCTTTGCAGAAGCTGACACCTGAGGATTGCAGCCCCTGTGAGCGGTCACATGAGCGGTCACGCGACCAATCACAAGCCGCGACGTCATCGAAGGTCCTAAACTCCTCATTCTTAGGAACGGAGGCTGCCGGTTACATCGGTAAGGTCCAGGGGCCGCCGGACGGGTGAGTATATCCATATTTTTTATTTTAATTCTTTATTTTTTACATGAATATGGATCCCATGGCCTGAAGGAGAGTCTCCGATACCGATACCTTTGAGTATCGGAAGGTATCGCTCAACACTAGTTATAAATCATTTCTTACAATAGAGAATGTATAATTGGTGGAGAAAGGTTGGATCTGGTGGACACAAGTCTTTTTTTCAACCTAAGTAACTATGTAAGTTATTACCACATAAAGTGGCATGTCAGGTATGAAAAATGGGTCTCTCTCAGGAAAATGAAAACTGCCTTCAGCGGACAGGTGTTAAAGAAGACTTGTCACCAGGTCCTGTGAGCAATGCCCCATAAAGACCAAAAAGATTAGCACTAAATAAAAAGGCCCATATTTCTGGAAATGTATGGTGGATTTAAAAAAAAAAAAAAAACTACTCAGGTGAGCAGTGTGAATAAAATAAGATAAAAGACTGAGCACTTATGAGCTGGTTAAAAGATCTCTTTAACCCCTTAGTGACCAAGCCCATTTTGACCTCAATGACCAGGCCAAATTTTAAAAATCTGAACAGTGTCACTTAACGCTTAATGAGTTAATACCTCTATAACGTTTCAACACATCCCAGTAAATCTAAAATTGTTATTCTATGTCTCATTGTTCATTTATGTTAGTGATAAATTATGTTAGTGCTAGTGATGAGCTAGCGAGTGTTTTCCCTAGCACGCTCGGGTGACCTCCAAGTATTTGTTAGTGTTCGGAGATTAAGTTTTCATCGCCACAGCTGAATGATTTACAGCTATTAGCCAGCCTGATTACATGTGGGGGTTACCTAGCAACCAGGCAACCCCCACATGTACTTAGCCTGGATAATAGCTGTAAATCATTCCGAGCAACGAGTATATTTGCTCATCACTAGTTAGTGCTAAATTAAATATACTGTAGGTCCATATTTTTTGCATTTGTGAACATTTGGGAAACATTTTGAAAAATGTTGCACATTTCCATTTTTCAATCTTTATAGCCTTAATCCAGTTAGTCATCTTGTGCAAAATTAATTAACAAATATTTCCCATATATCCATCCACTTTACATCTGCATCGTTTTTCAAAATTCATTTTATTTTGTTAGTATGTTAGAAGGGTTAAAATTTTAGCTGCAATTTCTAATTTTTTCAAGAAATTTCCCAAACCTGTTTCTTTAGGGACCTATTCAGATTTAAATGGACTTTTAGGGGCTTATATATTGCAAACTCCCCAAATGTGATGCCATTTTAAAAATCGCACCCCTCAAATGCGTTAAAACTTTTTTTACCCTTCAGGTGCTACACAGGAATTAATGCAAAATGGAATGAAAAACATATAAATTTAAATCTTTCTTTAGCTCTAGTGTTTTCACTCTTACAAGGGAAGCATTTTGAAACCACAGCTACTGCACACAATATGATAACATTAGGTCGTCACATTGAAGGTTTTAATTTTTTTTGCCAAAATGTTGCTTTGGCCCCTAATTTTCTCTTTTGAAAGAGGTAACACCAAAAGGTGGACCCCACAGTTTGCTACCCACTCTCTTATGAGTGCAGCAATACCGCACATGTAGTCAAAAGGTTCTGTTTGGACAAATGGCAGAGCTTGGAACGGAAAGAGCAATCTTTGAATTTTGGAACACAAATTTGGGTGAAAGAGATGGCGGGCACCATGTTGCATTTGCAGGGCCCCTAAGGTGCCTAAACAGCAGAAACCCCCACAAGTGATCCCATTTTGAAATCTAGACCCCTCAATGCTTTTATCCAGGGTATAGTGAGCATTTTGAACCCACAGGTACTACACAGAATTTGAAAACATTAGGCCGTCATATTGAAAATTTTCGTTGTTTTTCACAAAAATGTTGTTTTAGCTTCAAATTTGTAATTTTCACAATGGATAATAGGAGAAAATGGACCTCATAATTTGTGAAGGAAATTCTCCTGAACGCAATGATATCTGATATGTGGTCAAAAATGTCTGTTTGCACACATGGCTGGGCTCAGAAAGGAAGGAGCGCTATTTGTCTGGAATAGATTGTGAATGCCATGTCGCATTTGTGAGACTCTGACATGCGAAAACAGCAGAAACCACCAACATGTGACCCCATTTTGGAAGCAAGACCCCTTAAACAATACATCTAGTGGGGTACTGAGCATTTTTAACCTACAGTTGATTCACAAAATGTTGTAACATTTAGATGTGAGATGTGGTTGTTCACCCATTGAGCCCTGAAAGATACTCCTAAGTGCGCCAAGCTCTTTTTTGTTTAACTTGTACTTTTTTGCGTCCTGCAAGACCTGATCATAATAGGCCTTCTGCGCTTCCCCTGTTAGATATGGTGCCAGAATCTCCTCCCATTGCTCCAGTGGCATTTTTCCCCGTTCCATCATCCTTTCGAACACCGTCAAGAACGGCTCGATGTCATCACCTGGGGTCATATTTTGCAAGGCTCTCCTTAATGTCTTACTCATGTGTGAATCATCACCTTGACTTGGAGGTGTGGCGGTTTCCCTGCTATTAATCGCCATTTCTAGGAGTTTCACCTGCTGCCTGTGCGTCTGATGCTGCTGTTGCCACTGTTGCTGCCATAGCTGTTGCTGCTGGAGAATAGCCTGCACCAGTTTTATTAACTCCTCCAGGTTCTCTGCTTTTACTTCTACAGCCTCTTTTAACCAAAACATATGGTTTCCCTGCAGCAGTCACAAGTGCCCCTCGGGATTTGTGCCCATGCTTCTACACCAGCTGTAAAGTTTCTACTCGTTTGCATTTGAGGTAGGCTTGGGAAGTGGTTTAGATACAACTTCCAGGCTGATTAAGTTAAAGACGCGACCTAGCTATCACTGCCAGGAACAGTGCCCCCACTTCTGATTGGCGCTCACATGACATCATCACAAGGGCCTGATTATTGCATTGCAACCTGAGGTCGTCATGACAACCTCCGGATCTTCCAGCCCTTCGGATCATACAGCTATAGCAAGGCTGTTAGACCGTGCCTGAAATATGGTCTAAAAGGCTTTTGGCGCTTTGATCAGTGCAGTGCTGACAGGTATAATGCATTGCAAAGCAGTCCTATAGAGGGACTAAGTAAAAAAAAAAATAAAACAAATAAAAAGAAATTGTAAAAATATTTTTTAAGAATCACGAAATAACAAAAAATAAAGAAAAAATATTACACCAATAAATACTCATATTTATGTAAAAAAAAATACACATATTTGGTATTGTTGTGTCCATAATGAGCCAACCTATAAAACTGTTACACTAGTTAACCCCTTCAGTGAAAACGTGGCAAAAAAACTGCTTTTTCATCATACTGCCAAACAAACAGTGGAACAAAACGCAATCAAAATGTCTAATGGAAATAAAAATGTTGTCACTGAAAACGCCATTTTTTCCCATAAAAAAAACAAGCTGCCATACAGCGGAGAAATAAAAAAGTTATAGCCTGCAAATAGTGGCAATAAAAATGTCAACTCGGCCCTGAAAAAGCAAGCCCTCACATGACTCTGTTGGTAAAAATATAGAAAAATTATAGCTCTCAAAATCTGGCAATGTGCAATAAAAAATGTTTTTTAGTGTGCGATAGCAGCCAAACATAAAAAAAAATATAATTTTGGTATTACTGTAATTGCACCAATTCAAAGAATAAAGTTATCTAATCACTTATATCGCACGAGAAACGATGTGAAAAATATTATAGATCCAGTTCTTGACCTGCTGTTGATTTGTTTATTCTGCCTCCAAAAAGTAACAGTAAGGCTCTGCTCACATTTATCCTGCGTTGAACGGTCACAATGGGTTTTTCATATGAATCTCTGAAATACATGATTTTGACTAAATCCACTAACAAAGATTCCCTATAAAATAAATGGTGTAAAAAAATAAATGAAACCAACTCTAGACCTGCTGTTGGTTTGTTTATTCTGCCTTTCAAAGATCACAGTAAAGTTTGGCTTATAGTTATCCTTCGTTGAGTGCGTACACCGAATTCTCCATGTAAATCTCTGAAATTAGGCAAAACCCATGACCGAAGATTCCTTATAATGAGGCAGATGATGCACTGTGGATGCCGTCTGCTGTTACCCGTCTTTTTAAGCATGGATAAAAGCGCACTCAGCCACAGTACTGTGCACCGCTGAACAGAGAACAGATTGAGTCCAGAGTAACTCCGCTGCCTCATTATAATGAATGGTTCTCTCGGGGGTTTCATTTGAATCATGTAATTCAGAGATTTAGATGTAAATCCCGATGTGAGTGTTTATCTTAGAGCACAGGATAAAACGTGATCCAAAATGTTATGTAAGATGCTCCCAAGTCCCAACAAAAGCTTCAACTCAATCCACAAAAAAAACAAGTCCCCACTCAGGTCTGTGATCAGTTAATGGAAATATAGAGGGCTTCCACGTTACTGATAGCACAAAGGCTCAGGAAAAGTGCTATGGCTCCTCGCCCCCAAAAGAATTCCAGCGTATTCTGCTCTTCCGAATGCACCTCTCCCTTCTGAGCCCCACACTGTGCCTAAACCATTTATAGCGTTCTTATGTTTGGTATTTAGGGATTAGAGCCTGTCTAGTTTACAGGGTCAATGTCTCTAGAAGCACAAACTGGGCACAATGTATGGGCACTACAATGTACTGGGCACTTCAACATACTCGGCACTGCAATGACAGATTTGCAATTTTCACTCAGCAACATCCATTACTGCTTGTTTCTGGAAAACCCTCATGGAGTCAAAATCATCACTACACCTGTAGATAAATTCGAAGAGGGGTGTCATTTCCAAAATGGGGTCACTAAAGGGGGAATTCTGTTCTTTGCTTAGGGGCTCACAAACTACAATCTCCAAGTGTTAAACAGTGCTTCTTCCCTCTTGAGTTCACCGGGTGGCTAAGTAGTACTGTACAGTGACATATGGGGTATTGCTATGTTCAGCAGAAATTGTATGACAAATTTTGTTGCTAAATTTACTAATTTCTCCATGTGAAAATGTAAAATTTGGGGCTAAAACAATTTTTTTGTGCTAAAAAGGTAATAATTTTTTCTTTACCTGCACCTCAGGGGCTCTTCCAGTGGGTCATGGCATCCACAAACCATAACAGCCAAATCTGCACTAAAAATTGGTGGTCCTTCCTTTCTGAGTTTTCCATTGTGCCTGAAAAGTAGTTCCCGATTACATATAGGGTATTTGCATGCTCAGGAGAAACTGCACAAAAAACTGTGAGGTCCATTTTTTTTCTATTAGCCCTTATAAAAATTAAAACTTGGGACTAAAACAACATTTTAGTGATAAAAATGTAATTATTCTTTCTTCACCACTCAATGGTTTAAATTATGTGGTGTCAATATGCTCAATTCACCCCTAGAGGTGTTTGTACAATGGGGTTATGGAGGGTTCTTCTGTTCTGGCACCTCAGGGTCTCTGCCAATGTGACATAGCACCTTTAAATTATTCCAGCAAATTCTGAACTCCAATATGGCTCTCCTTCCCTTCTAAGCTTTTCACTGTGCCTCAAAAGTAGTTTTCAACCACATATTGGATATTGTCGTACTCAGGAGAAATTGCGTAAAAAAAATGTACAGTCCATTTTCTCCTATTATCCCTTTTAAAAAATTAAAAATTTGGGGCTTAAGCAACAGTTTAGTGGAAAAAATGGTAACTTTCCATTGTCTCAGACCAATGTCATTCAATTCTGTGAATCGCCTGATGGCTAGATGAATTCCTCAAGAGGTGTACTTTCCAAAATGGGGTCACTTGTGTGGGTTACTGCTGTTTTGCTTGTCAGGAGCCCTGCAGATGTGATATGGCATCCAAAATCAATTCTAGTCAAAATTGCTCTCCAGAATTCAATTGGCATTTCTTGCCCTGCCGAGTGCCCAAACAGTAGTTTTCCACCACATCTAGGATATCGGTGTACTAAGGAGAAATCACACAACATATGTTGGGGTCCATTTTCTCCTGTTATAAAAGTTTTATGAAGCACCTGTGGGACCTAGATACCCACACATGATTTATTAGAGGGTGTAGTTTTCAAAATGAGGTCACTTGTGGGAAGTTTCCACTTTCGGCACATCAGGGGCTCTTCAAACTCAACTTGGCGTCGCGGATCTATTCCAACCATTTTTGCTTCATAAGTCAAATGGTGCTCCTTCCCTTAAGAACCCTGCCGGGCACCCAAACAGTAGTTTTCCACCACATATGGAGTATCTGCGTAGTCAGGAGAAATTTCACAACAAATTATATGGTTCATTTTCTACTGTTACCCTTGTGAAAATGAAAAACAACATTTTTTATGGAAAATTACATTTTTTTATTTCCATAGCTCAACGTTATACAATTCTGTGAAGCTTCTGTGGATTCAAGGGGCTCACCACACCTCTAGATAACTTCCTTGAGGAGTGTAGTTTTCAAAATAGTTCACTTGTGGGGGGTTTCCACTGTTTAGTTACATCAGGGCTTAGCAGCGTGACATAGTGTTCGCTATCTATTCTAGCCAATTTTGCGCTCCAAAAGTCAAACGGTTCTCCTTTCCTTCCGAGCCCTGCCGTGTGCCCAAACTATAGTTTTACACCATACTTACTAAGAATAGCCATCTCCATATACAACTAAACAAATAAAGTAGCACTCTGTAGCGCTATAGCATACAAACATGAATTGGCCAATTTATGCGCTAAGTATTCTCAAGTTTTCATATTTTCTAGTGCAGTGTGCAGTAATGCAGTTCAATTTTCATATTTCATTTTTGCATGCTATAGCGCTACAGAGTGCTGCTTTATTTGTTTAGTTGTATGTGGAGATTGCTACTTTAGTAAGCTTTTACACCAGATTTCTGTTTGGAAGTGAATGTCAGTCTTTTGATATTTGTATACATTAGCTCTCTGACTGAGCACTCCGCCTCTCAGCCTCAGGCGTTTTTAATTACAGCAGGATCTACCTTCCCATAGACCTGCTGGCAGGTCCCAGCAACGAGAATTGCTATATCGTGGCTGATGAGTGCACATGAATTGGCCAATTTATGCTCTAAGTATTCTTAATTTTTAATACTTTCTAGTGCAGTAATGCAATTCAATTTTCATATTTCTTGTTTGCATGCTATAGAGCTATAGAGTGCTACTATTTTTGTTTTGTTTGTATATGGAGATGGCTACTCTTAGTAAGCACCTGATTTCTGTTTGGAAGTGACGGTCAGTTTTTTATATAGCTTTAGCAAGGTTGGCTATCAAGAATAGAGGGGTCCCCACCCTGTTTTTTTAAATTGTTTAAATAATTTAAAAAACGTCATGTGGTCCCCCCATTTTTGACAACCAGCCTTGCTAAAGCAGATAGCTGGGGGCTGGTATTCTCATACTGGTAGGGGACCATGGATTTTGCCCCCCCCCCCCGCCTAAAAATAGCAGCCCACAGCCGCCCAGAAAAGGCACATCTATTAGATGCGCCAATTCTGGCGCTTTGCCCTGCCCGACTCTTCACACTTGCCCTGTAGCGGTGGCAAGTGGGGTAATGTGTGGTTGTCTTGTTACATCAAGCCCATGGATTAGAATGGAGAGACGTCTATAAGACACCTATCCATTACTAATCCTATAGTTGTATGGTAAATAAAAACAAAACAATTAGAAAGTCTTTTATTTCAAATAAAAACAAAACACACTTTTCCTTTTTTTATTTAAAACTACCAAACGCAGTTATACTCACCTAACGCCCATCCCCTCATCTCCTGTAATAAAATAAAAATAAAAAACAACAATATCCCCCACCTATCCATCATTCTTCCCCACACCATAATTCATATCTGGTGATTGCTATTTTTCAACCTGGATGGTTCCAAAATGCAACCATCAAGGTTACCGCAAGTCACTGAGGCTGCATTCCCAGCCGGGCCCATGAACTGCAGTGACCTCGGTGAGATCCCTGCTAGCACAGTAAAAAAAGTCTCATGGTGCAGAGGTGAGTTCACCGGGAGAATTTCACTGCAGTCAGGAAATTGACAGCAGGCCAAGGGGTGAAGGGGTTAAAATCTGGACAGTAGACTACATAAAGCATATCTTTTGCCTAACTAAAGGTGTGAAGACATGGGGGTCAGCGGGTGCCATAGTCCGCTAGCAAAAATCACATGTACCAGGGATCATCCCACTGAACGCCAGCTCCTCTTTTACCATGGGAGTAATACTACTCAGAAAGCACAGGATGAAGGTAAAACAGGGTGGCAATACATTATTGCACCACATACAGGCAGATAACACACAGAACAGTCCCAGCAAAATACCCAAGATGGTGCAAATTACAAAGTCTTACTCTTCCGCTGACATGTCAGGATAAGAGCAGCTGTGATTTCAGAACTTCCAGGGCCGACTACCCCACACGTGTCCCTCACGCAAAGAGCAGGTGACGAGACGACAAGTTTAGGAAGCTGACAGTCCATTGATGTACAAGGCCAGGTGACTTGATTGTCTCAACTTGGATTTTCTAAATGTCTTTGAGGGTTAAGTGATGGTCAATGAAGCAGATCTGTATTTCTTCAGTTGGAGCCATGATGCCATGGCTACTGTAATGTAGATTCTCTCTAAACACAGGCAGAGCCTCCTTTTTTATAGTTCACAACTTCTCATTCAGACATTCCTCCACAGGCTTGGGGGAAGGTGTAAGGAAGCCATCCCTCACCTTCTGGAGTGTTCAGACAACATGCATAGATTGTCCTTCATATTTGCAGAGCACCAATGGGTCATCAACATATTAACAAACATTGTTTAATTATCCTGTGCCTTTTTTTCCTCAAGGATACTAGAACAATACTAGGACTGCAATACTAGGACCAGATACAATAGCTAATCAGCAGCCATTCAACAAAAGGCAGCCATTGAACAGTAAATCAATTGACAATAAGAGTCAACATTCATTCTCACATGAACATAACTCATGCCCCTGAGCCTACTGAAATAATATGTCTGGATAATTAAGAATAAATGCTGTGCCGTCACAAAAGGTATTTAGGAAAATTTGTAATATTTAAAAGTATTTTATTTATTTTATCACATTTCTCAGAGTGCCCCTTTATCAGGCATAATACAGTACATTTTTTGAGGATTTAGGTCTTTTCTGATTGCAATTCTTTGCTTTGCCTTTTGTCTATAGCAAATTAAGCAGAAATTGCAGAGACTTCAAGCTGGGTGGCATATACAAGTAGATACATTTCATTTTCTCAGAGAATCCCTTTCACAGACAAAATAGAGTTGTTTTTTTTAAATGTAGGTACTTTCTGATTGCAATTCTTTAACAATTTGTCTTTCTTTTTTCATTTGTCTATAGCACATTAAACAGCGATTGCAGAGACTTCAAGCTGGGTGGCTTATAGAAGAAGATACATTTCAAAGTCAAACTCCTTTTGGATATGTGGCATTCTCAAATGTCATAGCCACCCTGAATCCATCTGCCCATCGTCACTTGGTTCTTGCCTGCCATTATGATTCAAAATACTTCCCTCCTCAGTGGGATGGTAAAATATTCATCGGGGCTACAGATTCAGCTGTACCATGTGCAATGCTATTAGAGCTTGCCCGAGCTCAGGATTATCGTCTTCAGCAATTAAAGGTATGTAATGTATATGTGTTTCAGGGTTGTTTTGTACATGTATATTTGTAAGTGGTAGTACAGTAAATTATATTACATTAGTTGGTCATAAATATTGCATCAATAATACAGATTAGTAATACTGATGGTTATCAAGGAAAAAATTGGAGTTCTAGACGATCCATTTGAAACACAGATGCGACATTGTTGAAATCAGGGGCTGGGACATAGTATTTTGGTGTTCTAGGGAGATAAAGCCAATGCTGACCTACCCTCCCACCACCAAAGTAAAGGGTCAGAGAATAAGGTAACATGAGTCATGACCCCTAAAGCCCTCTAAAGAGTCAGGTTTCAAGCTCTGACTGCCACTTCCACTTGAATTGTTACCTTTTTCACAAAAAAAATACCAGCAAAAGTAAGAAAAAGTTGTGTGCTGTACAGGGCCGGAGCCCTGGACGAACGGAGGCCCCAATCGGCATACTGTATGGAACATTATATAGGGCCACTATATACTGTGTGGAGCACTATATGGGGACATTATACTGTATTCAGCAATATATGAGGCCATAATACCGTATGGAACATTATATGGGGTCGTTATATACTGTATGGAGCAATATATGGGCCCATTATACCGTATGTAACATTATATAGGGCCATTATATACTGTGTTGAGCACTATATGGGGCCATTATATACTGTATAGAGCAATCTATTGGGATATTATACTGTATTCAGCAATA
The DNA here is from genome assembly GCF_051348905.1 of Ranitomeya variabilis. Taxonomy (NCBI): domain Eukaryota; kingdom Metazoa; phylum Chordata; class Amphibia; order Anura; family Dendrobatidae; genus Ranitomeya; species Ranitomeya variabilis. Next base: position 641,670,830 of record NC_135233.1, read on the forward strand.
TATGGGGCCATTATACTGTAATGGACATTATATGGGGGCATTATATACTGTGTGGAGCGATACATGGGGCCATTATATACTGTATGGAGTAATATATGGGGCTATTATACTGTATGGAGCATTATATGGGACCATTATATATTGTATAGAGCAATATATGGTACCAATATACTGTATGGAGAATTATATGGAGCACATTATACTTAATGGAGCAATATAAGGGGCCTATTATACTGTACTAGATTGTGGCCCGATTCTAACGCATCGGGTATTCTAGAATATGCATGTCCCCGTAGTATATGGACAATGATGATTCCAGAATTTGCGGCAGACTGTGCCCGTCGCTGATTGGTCGAGGCAACCTTTATGACATCATCGTCGCCATGGCAACCATTATGACATCTACGTCGATACTGTGCCCGTCGCTGATTGGTCGAGGCGAATTCGAGGCAGACTGTGCCCGTCGCTGATTGGTCGAGGCAACCTTTATGACATCATCGTCGCCATGCTGTGCCCGTCGCTGATTGGTCGAGGCTGCCAATCAGAGACGCGGGATTTCCAGGACAGACAGACAGACAGACAGAAAAACCCTTAGACAATTATATATATAGACTAGACTGTGGCCCGATTCTAACGCATCGGGTATTCTAGAATATGCATGTCCCCGTAGTATATGGACAATGATGATTCCAGAATTTGCGGCAGACTGTGCCCGTCGCTGATTGGTCGAGGCAACCTTTATGACATCATCGTCGCCATGGCAACCATTATGACATCTATGTCGATACTGTGCCCGTCGCTGATTGGTCGAGGCCTGGTGGCCTCGACCAATCAGAGACGCAGGATTTCCATTATGACATCATCGTCGCCATGCTGTGCCCGTCGCTGATTGGTCGAGGCCTGGCGACCTCGACCAATCAGAGATGCGGGATTTCCAGGACAGACAGACAGACAGAAAGACAGACAGACGGAAAAACCCTTAGACAATTATATATATAGATGGGTCATTATATACTGTAAGGAGCATTATATGGGGCCAGTATACTGTATGGAGAATGATATGGGGCCCATTATATAGAGCATTATATGGATCCCATTGTACTGCATGGATCAATAATGAGCCCATTATTTTGTATGGAGTAATATATGGGGCCCATTATTCTGTATGGAGCAATATATGAGACCTTTATATACTGTATGGAGAACTATATGGGGCCATTATTCTGTATGGAGCATTATGTGGGGCCAATATACTGTATGGAGCAATATATGGGGCCATTATATACTGAATGAAGCACTATATGGGGCCATTATTGTTATGATCCTTAGTGGTTGAGGATCACGAATTACTCCAGCTAAGTAACAAACATAGGACAAGCTCTAGGGAGGTGGCAAACTGGACTGTCAATTTTTCTTTTCCTTCCACATCTAGGGAGGTTAGCCACAGTGCCATGGGCTTTAAACTTCTTGATGACACTGCGCACGGTAGACACAGGAACATTCAGGTCTTTGGAGATGGACTTGTAGCCTTGAGATTGCTCATGCTTCCTCACAATTTGGTTTCTCAAGTCCTCAGACAGTTCTTTGGTCTTCTTTCTTTTCTTCATGCTCAATGTGGTACACACAAGGACACAGGACAGAGGTTGAGTCAACTTTAATCCATGTCAGCTGGCTGCAAGTGTGATTTAGTTATTGCCAACACCTGTTAGGTGCCACAGGTAAGTTACAGGTGCTGTTAATTACACAAATTAGTGAAGCATCACATGATTTTTCGAACAGTGCCAATACTTTTGTCCACCCTCTTATTTATGTTTGGTGTGGAATTATATCCAATTTGGCTTTAGCACAATTCTCTTTGTGTTTTTTCATTTAAGACAAATTAAATGAAGAAAATAATAACAAATCATTTGTGTTTGCAATCATTTTCAGGAAGAAACTGAGTATTATCTGACAGAATTGCAAGGGTGTCAATACTTTTGGCCACAACTGTATATTCAGCATTATATGTGGCCCATTATACTGAATGAAGCAATATATGGGGCCCATTATACTGTATGGAGCAATATATGGAGCCATTATATACTGTATGGAGCACAATATGGGCCCATTTTACAGTATGCAGCACTGTATGGTGCCCACTATATTGCATAGAGCATTAAATGGGGCCCATTATACTATATGGAGCATTATATGGGCCAGATTATTCTGTATGGAGCAATATATGGGGCCCATTATTCTGTGTGGAACATTATATGGGGACATTATACTGTATGGATCATTATATGTGGCTAATTAGCTATGGAGCAATTTATAGAGCCCATTATACTGTATGGAGCACTATATGTGGCCCATTATACTGTATGAACCAATATATGGGGCCCATTATTCTGTATGGAGCATTATATAGGGCTAATATACTGTATGGAATATTATATGTGACTCGTACTGTATGGCTCTATATGGGGGCCTATTATTCTGTGTGCAGCAATATATGGGGCTCATTATTCTGTACGGAGCAATATATGTGGCCCATTATTCTGTATGAAGTATAGATGGGGCCAATAATGCTATATGGAGCAATAAATGGGATCCATTGTTAGGGTTGGCGGAACGCACCGAATTTATATTTATTAGGAATAGTAGGTGCGTTCGCAACCCGGGATCCACCGTGCAGGAAAGAATCTGCTGCTAGATATGGCGGTACAAAATAGTAGAATAAACAAACTCTGTTACTTCACCGAGTGTTAGCAAAGAGAATGCTGTGCCCTGTTTAGCTCACAGAGGAACACAGCTACTTAGTAGAGCAGGTAGTGGTCATGCAGTCAAATGCAAACACGCAGCTCCTCTCTGGTGGTGAATCCACTCACATGAAACTCCTCGCCGGAGGTGCCAGCATTCTAGGGGCTTATTTCAGCCGGGTCCCTGAATACACACACACGAAACTCCTCGCCGGAGGTGCCAGCATTCTAGGGGCTTATTTCAGCCGGGTCCCTGACTGCATACAAACACGACCACACTGGCGCTGAGCTCATACATAAATTGATACTAGCGCATGGCCGTGCGGTCAAGAGAATCTTTTATAGCTGCAGCTACTTCAGGACCTTCCCAGAAGGACCAATGGAAGACTGCCACAGAACTTGATCAGGTACAGGACCCTCCTGGAGGACCAATGGAAGTTGCTGCAGTACCTGAGCATGTGACCCTTGATCTCCATTGAGAGATCTTACCCTGGGCATGCTCAGTGTGTGCAAAGCAGGACTTAGTCCCAGAAAAGCCTGCTCACCGCAGACCAGTGCAGGGTACAATAGCAGAGCCTGAAGAGGCAGCAGTAACCCTTTGCACAGTATCCCTTTGCACAGTATCAGATTCAGTGAGACGCTGGGACCGACATCTCCGCTGAGCAGGCTCCACTGCGGCTGATGCAGAATGAGAGACCGCAGCAGACATGGTTCGAGATTCCCCCTGTGCAGCGGCGGGAACTCGACTGCTAACACCCATTATACTATATGGACCAATATACAGTTGTGCTCAAAAATTTACATACCCAGCAGAATTTTTGCTTTCTTGGCCTTTTTTCAGAGAATATGAATGATAACACCAAAACTTTTTCTCCACTCATGGTTAGTGGTTGGGTGAAGCCATTTATTGTCAATGTACTGTGTTTTATCTTTTTAAATCATATTGACAACCCAAAACATCCAAATGACCCTGATCAAAAGTTCACATACCTAATTTCTTAATACCATGTATTGCCCACTCTAACATCAATGACAGCTTGAAGTCTTTTGTGGTAGTTGTGGATGAGATTCTTTACTTTCTCAGATGGTAACGCTGCCCACTCTTCTTTGCAAAAAGCCTCCAGTTCCTGTAAATTGGGCTGTCTAGCATGAACTGTGCACTTGAGATCTCCACAGAGTGGCTCAATGATATTGAGGTCAGGAAACTGAGATAGTCACTCCAGAACCTTCATTTTGTACTGCTGTAGCTGTAGACAAGCCACTGTGCTAGCAATTAATTTATACTTTGTTCTAAGGCAGTATATGTGTGAGGAGTTGCTTGTATTAGCAGACCACCTGTTGGTTTATGATGTCACTGAGCACTGATTGTTTAAACCAGATTGCTGCTTTGGAGTAGTTAACCACTAGTACTATTTAGCTGTTATTGTTTATGATTTGTTAATGTATTGCCTGGTTTTATGGTGTCCCCTACGGTAATTTTGCTTTTTTATTCTGTGATTTTTTAAATTAACATTAATAAACATTGGTTTTATGTATGGGATCGCTTCTTTCTTCTCACATGAATATAGGTGGGATTAGTTGTGTATGATATTGTGAAGTGCCCAATTGATTGGTATAGGACATATGTGGACCTGCTGTAGCCAATGACAGGTCGACTTGGCCTTGTATTTTGGATCGTTGTCATGTTGAATGTCCAAGTACGTGCCATGCTTAGCTTCCGGGCTGATTATTGCAAGTTTGCCTCCAGTATTTGCTGATAACGTGCTGCATTCATCTTTCCTTCAACTTTGACCAAGTTTCCTATACCTTTGTAGTGCACACATCTCCAAAATATCAGCTATCCACCTCTGTGCTTTACAGTAGGAATGGTGTTCCTTTCATCATAGGCCTTGTTGACCTCTCTCCAAATATAATGTTTATGGTTGTTGCCAAAAAGTTCAATTTTGGTCTCATCACTCCAAATTACCTTGTTCCAGAAGTTTTAAGGCTTGTCTCGGTGCTGATTTGCGTATTGTAGGTGAGATACTTTGTGGCATTTGCACAGTAATAGCTTTCTTCTGGCGCCTCGAGCATGCAGCCCATTTTTCTTCAAGTACCTCCTTTTATTGTGCATCTTGAAACAGCCACACCGCTAGTTTTCAGAGAGTCCAGTATTTCAGCTGATGTTATTTGTGGGTTTTTCTTTGCATCCCGAACAATTTTCTTGGCAGTTATGGACTAAATTTTTGTTGGTCTACCTCACCGTGGTTTTGTTTTTAAAGAGCCCCTGATTTTCCATTTATTAATCACAGTTTGAACGCTGCTGACTGGCATTATCAATTCCCTGGATATCTTTTTGTATCCCTTTCCTGTTTTATACAGTTCAACTACCTTTTCCTGTAGATCCGATGACTATTCTGTTGCTTTCCCCATGACTCACAATCCAGAAACGTCAGTGGCTGGATGAAAGATGCAAGAGTCTGTCTGGATCCCAGAAAATCACTCAGCTTTTATGGACACACACTGATTACAAGTAAACAGGTCACAAGTGAGGATGTTACCTTTAGTATTCAAACCCATTTGTATCAACTTCTGTGCATGTTATCAGGCCAAATTCACCAGGGTATGTAAACTTTTGATCAGGGTCATTTGGATGTTTTGGGTTGTCATGATTTAAAAAGAGAAAGCACAGTAGTTTGACAATAAATGGCTTCACCCAACCACTAACCATGAGTGGTGAAAAAGTTTTGGTGTTATCATTCATATTCTCTGATAAAAGGCCAAGAAAGCAAAACTTCTGCAGGGGTATGTAAACTTTTGAGCAAAACTGTATGAGGCCCATTATTCTGTTTGGGGCAATATATGGGGCCCATTATACTGTATAGAGCAATATATGTGGCACATTATTCTGTATTCTGTGTGGAGCATTATATGGGACCAATATACTGTATGGAACATTATATTGGGCATTTATGGGGCCCATTATTCTGTATGGAGCATTATATGGGGCCCATTTGTTATGATCAAATCACACACTAAAGGCTGCCGTGGAGCGTTACCTAAAAACCTAGACGCCTCTTCACAGCCTGAGAAACTAGCTACCCCTAGAGAGAAAGCAAGCCTCACTTGCCTCAGAGAAATACCCCCAAAGTTTAGACAGCCCCCCACAAATAATAACGGTGAGTTTGAGCTCCTGAAAGGCCTCCACGGCCGCAGGAGACCAATTCGTCACATCAGAACCCTTCTTGGTCAAATCCGTCAAAGGCTTAACCACACTGGAAAAATTAGTGATGAAGCGACGGTAAAAATTACACAGAAGGGGCATTAGAAAGCCCAAAAGGCATCACCAAGTACTCAAAATGGCCTTTGGGCGTATTGAATGCTGTTTTCCATTCATCGCCCTGCTTTATACGCACAAGATTATACGCTCCACGAAGATCTATCTTGGTGAACCAACTGGCCCCCCTAATCCGAGCAAACAGATCGGACAACAGTGGCAAAGGATACTGAAATTTGACCGTGATGTTATTTAGAAGGCGATAATCTATACAGGGTCTCAGAGAACCATCCTTCTTGGCCACAAAAAAGAACCCCGCACCCAAAGGGGACGAGGACGGGCGAATATGCCCCTTCTCCAAAGACTCCGTGATATAACTCCGCATAGCGGCATGTTCCGGTACAGACAAATTAAAAAGTCGTCCCTTAGGGAACTTACTACCAGGAATCAAATTTATGGCGCAATCACAATCCCTATGAGGAGGTAGGGCACTGGACTTGGGCTCATCAAATACATCCTGGTAGTCCGACAAAAATTCAGGGACTTCAGAAGGAGTAGAAGAAGCAATAGACACCAAAGGAGCATCGCCATGAATCCCCTGGCAACCCCAACTTGACACAGACATTGCTTTCCAATCCAGGACTGGATTATGAGTCTGCAGCCATGGCAGACCTAACACAACAACATCATGCAAATTATGTAACACAAGAAAGCGAATCACCTCCTGATGTGCAGGAGTCATGCACATGGTCACTTGAGCCCAGTACTGAGGTTTATTCTTGGCCAATGGCGTGGCATCAATTCCCTTTAGTGGAATAGGGAATTGCAAAGGCTCCAAGATAAAACCACAGCGCCTGGCAAAAGACAAATCCATCAAATTCAGGGCAGCACCTGAATCCACAAAAGCCATAACTGAGTAGGATGACAGAGAGCAAATCAAAGTAACGGACAAAATGAATTTAGGCTGTACAGTACCAATGGTACTCAAAGTTTTTTATGTGCTTAGAACAATCTGAGATAACATGAGCAGAATCACCACAGTAAAAGCACAACCCATTCTGACGTCTGTGATTTTGCCGTTCAAGTCTGGTCAGAATCCTGTCACATTGCATAGACTCAGGCTTCTGCTCAGAAAATACCGCCAGATGGTGCACTGGTTTGCGCTCCCGTAAGCGCCGATCAATCTGAATGGCCAAAGACATTGACTCATTCAGACCCGCAGGCGTGGGGAACCCCACCATAACATCCTTAATGGCTTCAGAAAGACCCTTTCTGAAAATCGCTGCCAGTGCACACTCATTCCATTGAGTGAGCACAGACCATTTCCTAAACTTCTGACAGAAAACCTCTGCTTCATCCTGACCCTGGGAGAGAGCCAGCAAAACCTTTTCTGCTTGGTCTACCAGATTAGGTTCCTCATAAAGCACTCCAAGCGCCAGAAAAAACGCATCCACATTTTGCAATGCAGGATCTCCTGGCGCCAGAGAGAATGCCCAATCTTGAGGGTCACCACGCAACAAAGAAATAATAATTTTAACTTGCTGAACCGGATCACCAGAGGAACGAGGTCTCAGAGAAAGGAATAATTTGCAATTATTTTTAAAGTTCAAAAACCTAGATCTGTCTCCGGAGAACAGCTCAGGAATAGGTATCTTAGGCTCTGACATAGGACTGCGGACTACATAATCCTGAATGCCTTGTACCCTAGCAGTGAGATGATCCACACTAGAAGACAGACTCTGAAGGTCCATAGCTGCAGCTGAATTCTGAACCACCCAGAGATTAAGGGGAGGAGAGAGGCTAGACACACTGCAGAGGAAAAAAAAAAATGAACTCAGGATTTCTCTTATCCCTCTTTTGCGATGCATTAACTCTTTACTGGCCTGCTGTACTGTTATGATCCGGTGGTAGGATCACCAAACTGACCTGATAGGTAAACCTGAATAGTAGGACAAGCTCCGGGAAAGTGGGAACTATACCGACCGCAATCCTGATCCTATCCACACACACTAAAGGCAGCCGTGGAGCGTTACCTAAAAACCTAGACGCCTCTTCACAGCCTGAGAAACTAGCTACCCCTAGAGAGAAAGCAAGCCTCACTTGCCTCAGAGAAATACCCCCAAAGTTTAGACAGCCCCCCACAAATAATAACGGTGAGTTAATGGGAAAATACAAACGTAGGAATGAAAAACAGGTTTAAGCAAATGAGGCCCGCTAACACTAAATAGACAGAAGATAGCAGGGATCTGTGCGGTCGGTACAAAAACTATCAAAAACTATCCACGCAGAAAGTACAAGAACCCCCACACCGACTCACGATGTGAGGGGCGCACTTCTGCTCCCCAGAGCTACCAGCAAGCGAAAAATCACATATAAGCAAGCTGGACTGAACACATCATATACTGAGAAACAAATTCAAGGAAACAATGAGCAAAAAGAACTAGCAAGACTTAGCTTCTCAGAAATAGACAGGTCACCAGGAAAATCCAGGAGAGGTCAGAACCAGTACTGAATACAACGACAGCAGGCAACAAGTGAAGGTCCAGGTGGAGTTAAATAGGAACCAGCATAGCAGGAAATGAGGCAGCTGAGCCCAGCTCCAGACCCGCAGTATCGCTAAAGGCCACCAGAGGGAACCCAGACGGAATTCACAACACCCATTATACTGTATAGAACATTATTTGGGGCCCATAATACTGTATGGAGCAATAAATGGAACCCATTATACTGTATGGAGCAATATATGGGGCCCATTATACTGTATAGAGCAATATATGGAGCCCTGTTGTGAATTTGGATTCTGGGCTCCCCCGGTGGCCGCTTGTGGAATTGGACTTGTCATCCTCTTTCCTGTTTCACCTGGTTCCATCAGTAGTGGGTGTCGCTATTTAAGCTCATTTCTCTGGTGGTTTCTTGCCGGTCAACAATGTTATCTGATGCCTCTCAGTGCTTGTTCCTGCTTCTGACAACTACTAGATAAGTTGGACTTTTGTCCATGTTTCGTTTTGCCTATTTGTTCCAGTTCACAGCTGAAGTTTTGTTACTGTGTCTGGAAAGCTCTCGTTGATCAGGGATTGCTACTCTGGCGTTATGAGTTAATGCCAGAGTTTAAGGTAATCTCTGGATGGTGTTTTGTTAGTGTTTTTCTGCTGACCATGAAAGTATACTATCTGTCTTCTGCTATCTAGTAAGCGGACCTCAAATTTGCTAAGACTATTTTCCTGCTGCGTTTGTTGTTTCATCTGAACTCACCGTCATTATATGTGGGGGGCTACTGTCTTCTTTGGAATATTTCTCTAGAGGTGAGCCAGGTCTTATATTTCCCTCTGCTAGCTATTTAGGTCTTAGGCCAGAGCTGGGCATCTAGCAATAAATAGGAAATGCTACCTGGCTATTTCTAGTTGCGCGGCAGGCTTAGTTCATGGTCAGTATAGTTCCATCTTCCGAGAGCTTGTCCCTCTATAGGCTTGCTATGATCTCTGCCTGCAGAGATCATGACAGTTTGACCGGCGAGATAAAGTGTTTAAGACCCAGGTTGAGAAAGGAGAGTTATAAGAAGTCTGCTGGAATTTTTTTTTTTTTTTTTTTTCCTCCAGTTTGCCTTGCTGCAGTCTTTTTTCTCTCTCTCCTCCTAATCTCTGTATGGCTCTGTGTGCACCTGACAATAATGGATCTTCAGAGTGTAACTGCGGGTTTGAATAATCTCATCACGAAAGTACAAAATTTACAAGATTTTGTGGTACATGCTCCAGTATCTGAGCCGAGAATTCCTTTGCCGGAGTTCTTCACAGGGAATAGAGCTAGCTTCCAGAATTTCCGAAATAATTGTAAGCTTTATTTGTCCCTGAAGTCTCGTTCAGCTGGAGACCCTGCTCAGCAGGTTAGGATTGTGATTTCCTTGCTCAGGGGTGACCCTCAAGATTGGGCCTTCTCATTGCCAGCAGGGGATCCTGCGTTGCGCGATGTGGATGCGTTTTTTCTGGCCTTGGGCTTGCTTTATGAGGAACCTCATTTGGAACTTCAGGCAGAAAAAACTTTGATGGCACTATCTCAGGGGCAAGATGAAGCTGAGGTTTACTGCCAAAAATTCCGTAAATGGTCTGTGCTTACTCAGTGGAATGAGTGCGCCTTGGCGGCAACTTTCAGAGAAGGTCTCTCTGATGCCGTTAAGGATGTTATGGTGGGGTTCCCTGTGCCTGCAGGTCTGAATGAGTCCATGACAATGGCTATTCAGATTGATAGGCGTCTGCGGGAGCGCAAACCGGTGCACCATCTGGCGGTGTCTATGGAAAAGACGCCAGAAAGTATGCAGTGTGATAGAATTCTGTCCAGGAGCGAGCGACAGAATTTTAGACGGAAGAATGGATTGTGCTTCTATTGTGGGGATTCTACTCATGTTATATCAGCATGCTCTAGGCGTACAAAGAAGCTTGATAAGTCTGTTTCCATTGGCACCATTCAGTCTAAGTTTATTTTGTCTGTAACCCTGATTTGCTCTTTGTCATCCATTGCCACGGACGCCTATGTTGACTCTGGCGCCGCTCTGAGTCTTATGGATTGGTCCTTTGCCAATCGTTGTGGTTTTGATTTAGAGCCTTTGGAGACTCTTATTCCTCTGAAGGGGATTGACTCCACCCCATTGGCTAATAATAAACCACAATACTGGACACAAGTAACCATGCGTATCAATCCGGATCACCAGGAGATTATTCGTTTCCTGGTGCTGTATAATTTACATGACGATTTGGTACTGGGATTGCCATGGTTGCAGTCTCACAATCCAGTCTTGGACTGGAGAGCAATGTCTGTGTTGAGCTGGGGATGTAAGGGTATTCATGGGGACTTACCTTTGGTTTCTATTTCGTCGTCCATTCCCTCTGAAGTCCCTGAGTTCCTCTCTGATTATCAAGACGTCTTTGACGAACCCAAGCTTGGGTCGTTACCTCCGCACCGTGAGTGCGATTGTGCCATAGATTTGATACCGGGTTGCAAATATCCAAAGGGTCGTTTGTTTAATCTGTCTGTGCCGGAACATGCTGCTATGCGGGAATATATAAAGGAGTCTTTGGAAAAGGGACATATTCGTCCATCTTCTTCTCCCTTGGGAGCTGGGTTTTTCTTTGTCTCAAAAAAGGACGGCTCTTTGAGACCATGTATTGATTATCGGCTTCTGAATAAGATCACTGTTAAGTACCAATACCCATTGCCATTGCTTACTGATTTGTTTGCTCGTATAGAGGGTGCTAAGTGGTTCTCTAAAATTGATCTTCGTGGGGCGTATAATTTGGTGCGGATCAGGCAGGGGGATGAGTGGAAGACCGCATTTAATACGCCCGAGGGCCACTTTGAGTATTTGGTCATGCCTTTTGGTCTTTCTAATGCCCCTTCAGTTTTCCAGTCTTTTATGCATGATATTTTCCGCGATTTTCTGGATAAATTTATGATAATATATCTGGATGATATTCTGATTTTTTCTGATGACTGGGACTCTCATGTCCAGCAGGTCAGGAGAGTTTTTCAGGTTCTGCGGTCTAATTCTTTATGTGTGAAGGGGTCTAAGTGCGTTTTTGGGGTCCAGAAAATTTCCTTTTTGGGGTATATTTTTTCTCCCTCTTCCATTGAGATGGATCCCGTCAAGGTGCAAGCTATTTGTGACTGGACTCAGCCCTCCTCTCTTAAGGGTCTTCAGAGATTTTTGGGCTTTGCCAACTTTTACCGCCGATTTATTGCTGTTTTTTCGGATGTCGTTAAACCACTGACTGATTTGACCAGACATGGCGCTGATGTTGCTAATTGGTCCCCTCATGCTGTAGAGGCCTTTCAGGAGCTTAAGCACCGTTTTGCCTCTGCCCCTGTGTTACGTCAGCCTGATGTGAATCTGCCTTTTCAGGTTGAGGTTGACGCTTCGGAGATCGGAGCTGGGGCAGTGTTGTCGCAGAAAGGTTCCGACTGCTCCGTCATTAGGCCTTGTGCCTTCTTTTCTCGCAAATTTTCGCCCGCAGAGCGGAATTATGATGTTGGGAATAGGGAGCTTTTGGCCATGAAGTGGGCGTTTGAGGAGTGGCGCCATTGGCTAGAGGGGGCTAAGCATCAGGTGGTGGTATTGACTGACCACAAAAATTTGATTTATCTTGAGACTGCCAGGCGCCTGAATCCTAGACAGGCGCGCTGGTCTTTATTTTTTTCTCGCTTTAATTTTGTGGTGTCATACCTACCGGGTTCTAAGAATGTTAAGGCAGATGCCCTTTCTAGGAGTTTTGACCCGGACTCTCCTGGTAATGCTGAACCCACAGGTATCCTTAGGGAGGGAGTAATTTTGTCGGCCGTTTCTCCTGATCTGCGGCGGTCCTTGCAAGAGTTTCAGGCGGATAGACCGGATCGTTGTCCGCCTGATAGACTGTTTGTTCCGGATGATTGGACCAGTAGAGTCATCTCTGAGGTACATTCTTCTGCATTGGCAGGTCATCCCGGAATTTTTGGTACCAGGGATTTGGTGGCAAGATCCTTCTGGTGGCCTTCCCTGTCACGAGATGTGCGAGTCTTTGTGCAGTCATGTGACATTTGTGCTCGGGCCAAGTCTTGTAGTTCTCGGGCTAGCGGACTGCTGTTGCCCTTGCCTATTCCTAAGAGGCCTTGGACACACATCTCGATGGATTTTATTTCAGATCTGCCTGTTTCCCAGAAGATGTCTGTCATCTGGGTGGTCTGTGACCGTTTCTCTAAAATGGTCCATTTGGTTCCTCTGCCCAAGTTGCCTTCTTCTTCTGAGTTGGTTCCTCTGTTTTTTCAGAATGTTGTCCGATTGCACGGTATTCCTGAGAATATTGTTTCTGACAGAGGTACCCAATTTGTGTCTAGATTTTGGCGGGCATTCTGTGCTAGGATGGGCATAGATTTGTCTTTTTCATCTGCTTTTCACCCTCAGACTAATGGCCAGACCGAGCGGACTAATCAGACCCTGGAGACATATCTGAGGTGTTTTGTCTCTGCTGACCAGGATGATTGGGTTGCTTTTTTGCCATTGGCAGAGTTCGCCCTCAATAATCGGGCCAGCTCTTCCACCTTGGTGTCCCCGTTTTTCTGTAATTCGGGGTTTCACCCTCGATTTTCCTCCGGTCAGGTGGAATCCTCGGATTGTCCTGGAGTGGATGCGGTGGTGGAGAGATTGCATCACATCTGGGGGCAGGTTATGGACAATTTGAAGTTGTCCCAGGAGAAGACTCAGCGTTTTGCCAACCGTCATCGTCGTGTTGGTTCTCGGCTTTGTGTTGGAGATTTGGTGTGGTTGTCTTCTCGTTTTGTCCCTATGAGGGTCTCTTCTCCTAAGTTTAAACCTCGGTTCATCGGCCCTTATAGAATATTGGAGATTCTTAATCCTGTTTCTTTCCGTTTGGACCTCCCTGCGTCCTTTTCCATTCATAACGTTTTTCATCGGTCGTTATTGCGCAGGTATGAGGTACCTGTTGTACCTTCAGTTGAGCCTCCTGCTCCGGTGTTGGTTGAGGGTGAGTTGGAGTACGTTGTGGAGAAAATTTTGGACTCTCGTGTTTCCAGACGGAGACTCCAGTATCTGGTCAACTGGAAGGGTTACGGCCAGGAGGATAATTCTTGGGTCAATGCATCTGATGTTCATGCTTCTGATCTTGTTCGTGCCTTCCATAGGGCTCATCCTGGTCGCCCTGGTGGATCTGGTGAGGGTTCGGTGCCCCCTCCTTGAGGGGGGGGTACTGTTGTGAATTTGGATTCTGGGCTCCCCCGGTGGCCGCTTGTGGAATTGGACTTGTCATCCTCTTTCCTGTTTCACCTGGTTCCATCAGTAGTGGGTGTCGCTATTTAAGCTCATTTCTCTGGTGGTTTCTTGCCGGTCAACAATGTTATCTGATGCCTCTCAGTGCTTGTTCCTGCTTCTGACAACTACTAGATAAGTTGGACTTTTGTCCATGTTTCGTTTTGCCTATTTGTTCCAGTTCACAGCTGAAGTTTTGTTACTGTGTCTGGAAAGCTCTCGTTGATCAGGGATTGCTACTCTGGCGTTATGAGTTAATGCCAGAGTTTAAGGTAATCTCTGGATGGTGTTTTGTTAGTGTTTTTCTGCTGACCATGAAAGTATACTATCTGTCTTCTGCTATCTAGTAAGCGGACCTCAAATTTGCTAAGACTATTTTCCTGCTGCGTTTGTTGTTTCATCTGAACTCACCGTCATTATATGTGGGGGGCTACTGTCTTCTTTGGAATATTTCTCTAGAGGTGAGCCAGGTCTTATATTTCCCTCTGCTAGCTATTTAGGTCTTAGGCCAGAGCTGGGCATCTAGCAATAAATAGGAAATGCTACCTGGCTATTTCTAGTTGCGCGGCAGGCTTAGTTCATGGTCAGTATAGTTCCATCTTCCGAGAGCTTGTCCCTCTATAGGCTTGCTATGATCTCTGCCTGCAGAGATCATGACAGAGCCCATTATACTGTATGTAGCAACATATGTGGCCAGTAATACTGTATGAACCAATATATGGGGCCCAGAATACTGTATTAAGGAATATGTGGTGCTCATTATACTGTATGGAGCACTTTGTAGCACCCATTATGCTATATGAAGCAATATATGGGGCCCATTATATTGTATGGAGCAATATATGGGGCCCATAATACTGTAAGGAGCAATATATGGGGCTAATTATACTGTATGGAGAAATATATGGGGGCCCACAATACTGTAAGGAGGACTGTGTGGTGCCCATAATACTGTATCGAGGACTATGTGGTACTTATAATACTGTATGGAGGACTACGTGGGGCCCATAATACTGTATGGAGGACTATGTGGTTCTCATTATACTGTATGGAGCAATATATGGGGCCCATAATACTGTATTGAGGAATAAAACACCAGTACCATCATCAGTAGATAAATAAGTCCCCAGAACCACCATCAATACATGAATACATCACGAGAACCACTATCTGTACATGACTACAACACCAGAAGCACCATCAGTACTTGAAGACAACTCCATAACCACCATAAGTACTTGAATGCAAAAACAAGCTTAGTACAGCAATCAATTTTAATGTCAAGTCACTTAATATACAGTTGTGCTCAAAAGAGAAAACACAGTAGTTTAACAATAAATGGTTTCACCCAACCACTAACTTTGAGTGGAGAAAAAGTTTTGGTGTTATCATTCATATTCTCTGAAAAAAGGCCAAGAAAGCAAAAATTCTGTAAACTTTCGAGCACAACTGTACATTTGTATTGCATGAACCTACTATTCCCAGTATGTCCTTAAAGGGAACCTGTCACCCCCAAAATCGAAGATGAGCTAAGCCCACTGTCATCGGGGGCTTATCTACAGCATTCTGGAATGCCCCCGATAAGATAAGCCCGAAGATAAGCCCCCGATGTATCCTGAAAGATGAGAAAAAGAGGTTAGATTATACTCACCTGGGCGGGCGATGACGTCCTCTTCTTGTCTTCACGCTGCGGCTCCGGCGTACTTTATCTGCCCTGTTGAGGGCAGAGCAAAGTACTGCAGTGCGCAGGCGCCGGGCCTCTCTGACCTTTCCCGGTGCCTGCGCACTGCAGTACTTTGCTCTGCCCTCAACAGGGCAGACAAAGTACGCCTGCACCGGAGCCGCAATAACAATCGGTCTACGATACCCTCCCGGCATTGTGAAAAAGACAATACAATATAACAAACATGTAATGCAATAAACCTAACGTATCAAAAAATAACATAGCAAAGAGATAATTAGCATAAATATCCAAAAACTGATGTAGTCGCTCCAATAAGTCTTGTATTCATTAATATCATAGACTTCATCACCGCGGCAAATAATCGCATAAGCCAGGCATCTCTTTGTACTGTGAGGAGCGGTTAACTCTTGATTATCAGGGCTGAATGACGTGACATACTCAAATATATGTTAACACTATCACTGTAAATAAAAATAAAACATAAAAATACAAATTAATAATTGATTAAAATAATGCATAGCATAGTGATCACAACAATGTGAGACCAAGGCCAAGATGTATTTATATTACCACCGGCGGTACACCAATCACAAAAATGGGGCAAAATTTATATTTTTGTTGAGTCCAGATGGATGGACCGTGTCAAGGATCCAAATCCATCTGGACTCCATTTGTGCCAATCTTTTAGACGCACCCCCACCCCGAATACCAACCTCCAGCATATCAATGGCACGAACCCTAAGAAGATTCCCATCACAATTGTGATATTCCTTAAAATGACGTGGAAGAGTCTTTAACGTAAAAATGTCTTCCTGGGTCGCTGCAGCTTCGATTCCTCTAACATGCTCCCTAATTCGTATTTTTAATTGCCTAGTGGCCAAGCCAATGTAGATTTTTTTGCAAGGACACACCGCGTAGTAGATGACATATCTATCGGTGCAGGAAATCCTCTTCCTGATTTCAAATTGCCGGAAGCCACTTGAATTTGTAAATGTACTACAATAATCCACATTAGAGCAAGCAATACAGCGACCACAGGGAGCACATCCACGTCTCTCCGCTATCGTATCCAGGAAAGTGGTTCTGGGTTCCCTACATAGTGGCTATGAACCAGATAATCATGTAAGTTTTTAGCTCGTCTTGCTGTAATGGATGCCTTTTCTGGTAAAAACCTGGCAATAATAGGGTCAGCTCTTAGAATATGCCAGGATCTTTCTAATGCCCCTCTCATATGGGGAAAATGTGAATGAAAATTAGTCACAAACCGAACTATATCTTGACCATTATTATCCTTTGTTCCATATAAGAGAGAACTCCTAGACGTATGTCTGGCCCTATTAAAGGCCTTCTTAATTTGCCGATTGCTATAGCCTCGTTCAATCATTCGATGTTTAAGATCATCGGCCTGTATCATAAAGTCATTATCTGTAGAACATAATCTACGAAGCCGTAGAAATTGTCTACTGGATCATATGGCCAGGATGGGAGGAGGTAGCAAGCAGGAGTGAGTTCGTGGAGGTAGGCTTGCGGAAGATGTTTGTTTGTATTTCCCCCTGACTATCCCGTTTAAGTGTCACATCAAGGAATTCTATCTTTTCTTCATCACACTTATAGGTCACAAAGATATTACGATCGTTGATGTTTAGAGACAGCATAAATTCTTGAAGTTGTTTCTTTGATCCCTGCCAGATCAGCAATATGTCGTCAATGTACCGCGCCCATGATAGGACGCGGCCCACCGATGACGGCTGATCCGGCAGGGAGAGGTCCCTCTCCCACAGCCCCAGGAACAGGTTAGCATAAGCAGGGGCAAAACATGCCCCCATAGCTGTTCCCTGGAGCTGCAGGAAGAAGGACCCCTTGAACACAAAGAAGTTATGGGTTAAAGTGAACCTAAGCAGCTCAAGCACCAACTCCCTGATTTCAACGGGTAAATTAGAAGTCTCCAAAAAAAATTCCACTGCTCTCAACCCATCATCATGCCTTATGCTCGTGTAAAGTGATTCAATGTCTGCTGTAACAAACATTGTATCCACATCCAAGCACAGGCCATCAACCCGCCTCAACATATCTCCAGTATCCTTAAGGAACGATGGCAGTTCCTCCACGAGGGGCTGCAGTTTTGAATCTATCCAGCGATTGACATTTTCAAAAAAATTCCCCCTACCCGATATAATGGGGCGACCAGGAGGCGTCTGCGCGTCCTTATGGATCTTAGGTAATAAATAGAAGGTGGGGACTGTGGGTTCGACCGCCAACAGGGCAGCGGACACTTCTTTAGTAATTGTCCCCACCTCCTATTCACATTATGCCTTCATATTGCCCATCATGTTACCCTCTCCAAACAGTACACCCTCCTCACACTGTTCTTCCACACAGTATGATGGTTACCACAGCCCACCATATAGTATGATGTCCACCATATCCCACAATATACAGTACGATGTCCACCACAGACCCCTATACAGAAAGATGTCTGAATACAGTATATCCACCACAACCTCTCAATATACAGTATGATGTCCACCACTGCCCCCCATACAATATAGTGACCACAGCCACCCATATAATATGATGTTTACCACAGTCCCCCATACAGTATGATGTCCATCACAGCCCCCCAAGTAGCCTGCATCTTTGAGTTACCGGCAGAGCAGGGAGCTGATCAGGGTTGCTCTGATCCTGTCCCAGGCAGCGCTCACGTCAATTGTATTAATTTACAGAGTCAAATACAGTTGAGTGCAGTTAGGGAATGACTAACTGACACTGCTAAATGCCTGCAGCCGGAGGAAGAACCAAGGGGTCACAGGCACAGCACTGTCAGGTTTTTTTTAAACTGGTTTACCCTCAACAAGGTAAGGGGAAGCGCCCTAGGCGGGTGCATAACCTCTGTACACCCCTTGTCCCAGCCTTGGTTGAAATGGACAATATACAAATGCATCTGTACTTTGAACACCCTTCATAGACTTCAGTTGAAATTATTTAACCACTAAAAAGAAAAAAAACATAGCATGCAGTTGTTTTAAAATATACAGGTAATGTGAACAGCCTCAAATATTAACAAAGCGTTCATAGTATACACTAAAAATTACTAATGTAAGGCCATTTTAAGATGGTTCATTTTAGTATTACATATACAGTGGCATGTAAAAGTTTGGGCACCCCTGGTCAAAATAACTGTTATTGTGAACAGTTAAGCAAGTTGAAGATGAAATGATCTCTAAAAGGCCAATATTTAGAATTGAGAGTCCTCAGTGGTTGATACCTTTTAATGGCTAACTGAAAAGATGGTAACATATTGCAAGCTTTCGAGACTACATACGTCTCTTCATCAGGCAAAGACTAAAACAAATTCTGAAGAATCACATATTTATGCACAACATAGTATAGAAAAAAAAAAAAAGAAAAAAAAAGGAGGGGAAAAAACCATGGATAAGCCAGGTGACATGAAGCAGAATTACCATGGGTGTCAGTGGTTGATACCTTTTAATGGCTAACTGAAAAGATGGTAACAAATCCTGTATCAAAATGGAGGATACCAGAATTTACCGCATCTTTATGGAACTAAAACCACTTCTGAAGAAACGTGCAAAAAAATACTGGCTAACACGGTACCAAGATATATTTCTTTCCTGGCTCTAAAAGGCCTAAAGTTAAACATTATACATTTCCTTTGTATTTTAGGTTAAAAAAAAAAAGTATGTTGTCATTTTTTTACATTTTAAAATTACAACAATGAAAATGAGCCGACGCAAAAGTTTAGGCACATTGGAAATGTGTGTGCTCAGATAACTTTGACCAAGGTTTCAGACCTTAATAAACCTAATAGGGTTATGGCTTGTTCACTGTCATTGTTAGGAAAGGTCAGGTGATGCGAATTTCCCAGCTTTATAAAATCCCAGCCTCCTCTAAACTAGTGCCAAAAAGCAGCAGCCACAGATGGCTAGCACTCTGAAAATGAAAATGTTGGATACCCACAAAGCAGGAGAAGGCTATAAGAAGATAGCCAAGCCTTTTCAAGTTGCCCTTTCTTCAGTTTGAAATGTAATTAAGAAATGGCAGTTAACAAGAACATTGTAGGTCAAGATAAATACAATAAGACCAAGCAAAATTTCAGTGAGAGCTGCTCGTAGGATTGTCAGACAGGCAAATCTGAACCCCCGCTTGACTACAAAAGACCTTCAGAAAGATTTAGCAGACTGTGGAGTTGTACATTGTTCTACTGATCAGTGACACCTGCACAAATATGGGCTTCCATAAAACTCAGCTTCAGAAGTCAGAAGTATGCAAAAGAACATCTGAACAAGTCTGATGCATTTGGGAAACAAGTCCTGTGGACAGATTAAAATAGAACTCTTTGGCCACAATGAACAAAGGTATGTGTGGAGAAAAAGGGCACAGAATTTCAGGAAAACATCTCACCAACCATTAAGCATGGGAGAGAATAAATCATGCTTTGGGGTTGTATTACAGCCAATGGCACTGGGAACATTTCACAGGTAGAGTGAAGAATGGATTCAGTGAAATTTCAACAAATTCTTGATGCAAACATAACCGTCTGTATAAAAGCTGATTTTGAAAAGATGATGGCTTCTACAAATGGATGATAATCCTAAATCACAATCCACAATAGACTACCTCAAAAGGCGTATGCTGGAGGTTTTGCAGTGACTCTCACAGTCCCCTGATCTGGACATCATTGGAAATCTGTGGCTAGACATCAAAATAAGAATGCATGCAAGATGACCGAGGACTCTCACAGAACTGGGAGAATTTTCAAAGGAAAAATGGATAAAAATCTCTCAAACAAGAATTGAAATACTCTTGGCTGGCTACAAAAAGTGGTTTACAATCTGTGATACTTTCAAAAGGGGGTTCTACTAGGTACTAACTATGCAGGGTGCTCAAAATGTTGCATCACTCCATTTTTCTTTTTGTAATTTTATACCAGGGGTGTCAAACTGCATTCCTCAAGGGCTGCAAACAGGTCATGTTTTCAGGATTTCCTTGTATTGCACAGGTGATCATTTAATCACCTGCACAGAATGATTCCAGCACCTTGTGCAATGAGAAGGAAATCTTGAAAACACGCATGGTTTGAGGCCCTCAAGGAATGCAGTTTGACACCCCTGCTATATACTACGTGGCTGTGCTATATGCTACGTGGGCTGTGCTGTATACTACGTGGGCTGTGCTATATACTACGTTGCTGTGCTATATGCTACGTGGGCTGTTATATACTACATGGGCTGTTATATACTACGTGGGCTGTGCTATATACTACGTGGGCAGTGCTATATACTACGTGAGCTGTGCTATATACTACATGGGCTGTTACATACTACGTGGGCTGTTCACGTGGGCTGTGCTATATACTACGTGTGCTGTGCTATATACTACGTGGGCTGTTATATACTATGTGGGCTATTATTCTGGCATTGTACTACACCTATATTTCTCTGCTGTATCTGTGCATCATGAATCGTGGTTTGTGTTAAAGGGGGGGGCCCACTGAGACTTTTTCGCCCGGGGCCCTCAAAAACCTGGAGCCGGCCCTGATAGCCACAGTGAAGTATGATAGAGGCAGCATATGCATTTGTAGCAGAACTGTGTATGTATAATACTGTAGAAAAACACTAACAATAGCATTATCACTGCCTATTCTACTCTAGCACATTAAAATTAGTGATAATGACTTCCCCACTTTATGCTGCTAGGGAAGTTTTAATTAATAGGAAAAACGTTTTTACCATTTTCTGCTGTCTAAACCCAATCACAGAGAGAACTGCTCTCTTTCCCCCTGCCAAACACTGATCTGTGTGATTGGTGCAGAGCAGTAGAAGAAGCTTATCGGGACCTGTAGGGAGGTTGCATGAACTGAGCAGCAGATTGACCTTGCATCCGATTAACTCAAGGACTTTTCAAGTCATATGATCAGTCACATGCCTGGAAGGAACTGTATGATGTGGTAATGTATAGTGTTTATGTGCATGTAGCTTAGCTGAGTGCGTCTATATGTGTGTCACACTTCTCCCAGAAGCAAGACAGCGCACTCCGAGGAGAACTAAAAGGGGAGCTCTGCCACCCCTGTCACTTGTCCTGTGCAACGTTAATGAAACTAGTGTCTCTAGATGGGTTCTGTCGCCCCTTGCGGCAATCACATTCCTACATCTGTCTTAGGGTACCGTCACACAGTGCCATTTTCATCGCTACGATGGCACGATCCGTGACGTCGCAGCATCGTATGATTATCGCTCCAGCGTCGTAGACTGCGGTCACACTTTGCAATCACGGCGCTGGAGCGATGCCGAAGTCCCCGGGTAACCAGGGTAAACATCGGGTTACTAAGCGCAGGGCCGCGCTTAGTAACCCGATGTTTACCCTGGTTACCAGCGTAAACGTAAAAAAACCCAAACAGTACATACTCACATTCCGGTGTCTGTCCCCGGCGTTCTGCTTCTCTCCACTGTGTAAGCACCATAGCCGGAAAGCAGAGAGGTGACGTCACCGCTGTGCTCGCTTTCCGGCCGGCAGGCGCTCACAGTGCAGAGAAGCTGAGACGCCGGAGGACAGACACCGGAATGTGAGTATGTACTGTTTGGTTTTTTTTACGTTTACGCTGGTAACCAGGGTAAACATCGGGTTACTAAGCGCGGCCCTGCGCTTAGTTACCCGATGTTTACCCTGGTTACAAGCGAACACATCGCTGGATCGGTGTCACACACAACGATCCAGCGATGTCAGCGGGTGATCAAGCGACGAAAGAAAGTTCCAAACGATCTGCTATGACGTACGATTCTCAGCGTGATGTCTGATCGCAGTAGCGTGTCAGACACAGCGATATCGTAACGATATCGCTAGAACGTCACGAATCGTGCCGTCGTAGCGATGAAAATGGCACTGTGTGACGGTACCCTTACCCTGAGAACGCTAGTCCTCCTCTAACATGAAGACACAAAGGGAAACCGACAAGGTTAAAAGAAACAGCAATCACTCATGCTCCCAGACTACAGAATGGGGAAGGAAAAGGTGAGGCTAAACAAATAGGAGATAAGGCAAAGGAAGACACTCAAACAAACTTCCAAACATATATCTCCAGAGACAACTCCTAGATGATCTTGCTTAATAGGGCTCACATCTCCAGCTCCAATCCAGGTTATAACAAGCTATCACTGGCAACTACTTAAGCAAAGATATGTGTGTTATACCAATGGGGAATGGAGAAATCAGAACAGCTGATATGACTCAGGCCAGAGAGCTCTAGGAGACAAACAGAACTGCAACAACAAAGCAAGGGAAATCTGCACTGCTGACTGGAAGGCAACGCAGATCCAACCAGTGCAGGTGCACATATAGCCAAATGACGCAATCTTCTGACCCCTCTTTGACGTGGTATCCCAAGGACAGTGTGCATATATTGCAGACCTGTGTGTCTATATTTTCATATGTAGCAGAGCTGTGTGTTTGTATGTGCAGATATTGCAAAACTGTATGTGTATATGTAGCAGAGATGTGTCTCTGTATGTACATATTTAGCAGAGCTGTGTGTGTCGATATGTGCATATGCTGCAGAGCTTTGTGTGTATAATACACACATTGCAGACACTTAGGATAGATTTATTACTTCCCTATTTTATTCTAGGACATTAAAATTAGTGATGACCAGGGCTGTGGAGTCTGTAAGCCAAACCTCTGACTCTAACTGCGACTCCTCAATTCCCATGACGCTGACTCCAACTCCACGACTCCAAGTCCGACTCCATCGTACATGGCTCATGTTTAACCGCTTTACCCCCAAGGGTGGTTTGCACGTTAATGACCAGGCCAATTTTTACAATTCTGACCACTGTCCCTTTATGAGGTTATTACTCTGGAACGCTTCAAAGGATCCTGATGATTCTGACATTGTTTTCTCGTGACATATTGTACTTCATGATAGTGCTAAAAATTATTTGATATTACCTGCGTTTATTTGTGAAAAAAATGGAAATTTGGCGAAAATTTGGAAAATTTTGCAATTTTCCAACTTCGAATTTTTATGCCCTTAAATCACAGAGATATGTCACACAAAATACTTAATAAGTAACATTTCCCACATGTCTGCTTTAGTTTAGTTTTGGAACAAACATTTTTTTTTGTTAGGGAGTTATAAGGGTTAAAAGTTGACCAGCAATTTCTCATTTTTACAACACCATTTTTTTTTAGGGACCACATCACATTTGAAGTCACTATATGATGGAAAATACCCAAGTGTGACACTATTCTAAAAACTGCACATCTCAAGGTGCTCAAAACCGTATTCAAGAAGTTTATTAACCCTTCAGGTGTTTCACAGGAATTTTTGGAATGTTTAAAAAAAATGAACATTTAACTTTTTTCACAAAAAATTTACTTCAGCTCCAATTTGTTTTATTTTTACCAAGGGTAACAGAAGTTGTTGTAAAATTTGTCCTGAGTATGCTGATACCCCATATGTGGGGGTAAACAATTGTTTGGGCGCATGGCAGAGCTCGGAAGGGAAGGAGCGCCATTTGACTTTTTCAATGCAAAATTGACTGGAATTGAGATAGGACACCATGTCGCAATTGGAGAGCCCCTGATGTGCCTAAACGTTGAAACACCCCACAAGTGACACCATTTTGAAAAGAAGACCCCCTAAGGAACTTATTTAGATGTGTTGTGAGAACTTTGAACCCCCAAATGTTTCACTACAGTTTATAACTCAGAGCCGTGAAAATAAAAAATCATTTTTTTTCCGCACAAATTATTTTTTAGCCCCCAGTTTTGTATTTTCCCAAGGGTAGCAGGAGAAATTGGACCTCAAAAGTTGTTGTCCAATTTGTCCCGAGTACGCTGATACCCCATATGTGGGAGGGAACCACCGTTTGGGCACATGGCGTAGCTCGGAAGGGAAGGAGCGCCGTTTGGAATGCAGACTTAGATGGATTGGTTTGCAGGAGTCACATTGCATTTGCAAAGCCCCTCATGTACCTAAACAGTAGAGACCCCCCACAAGTGACCCCATATTGGAAACTAGACCCCCCAAGAAACTTTAAACCTACAACATATGGAAGCATATACCAAGTAGTAAAAAAATAACTAATTTTATTAACAAAAAGAGAAACATACAAGTTTTTTAAAAACTTTTGAAACAAGTATTGTCTTAGTGGGTAGATACAAAAATGGACCTGAAAACACAGGATTGTCATAAGAAAATGAGCCACATTTCAGAATAGGGATGGCAATAACATGTAGCGATATTTCTTACAGTATGTATACCAGAATTACATTGCAGTTTATGTGATATATTTAAATATAGTATGTACTTTCTTTGCAAGGAAAATGTAACACCTAGGTATAATTCAACAAATTGCTGAATGTTGTATATTCTTTCAATAAATGCATAGTGCCAATATAACTCTGATTAAAAGGTTATATCCACATAATTGCAAAAAAAGCCAGTGAAACATTCTGTGCAATAAGACTGGGCTCAAGTTATTATACCAATTCGCTAACTCATATTATAAAGATCATGTATATATATTTTAATAGTGATTGCTCTACCTCTCCACCTGGGAGGAATAAAGTGCTCAGTGCTCACTCAGAAAATATTCCATACCATCATAGGAGAGTATATAAAATAAAGTGCATTAGTGCTACTCAGTTTTGTGGTGATTAAACCTATGGAAAAAGGTAAGCATTGGTTTATATGAGAATGGTATACATGACCTGGTATTCAGGATGGCGCCCCGACGCGCGTTTCGCGTTTTGCTTCTTCTAATGGGGGAGTTGTGATGCTAATTAACCAAGTGCTTGGCTTTTTATAGTGTGTGTGGAAGGGGGAGGGCAGCGGCTGACGGTGGCGCTTCTGCAGATTGAACCAGAGGTGACATCCTCCCAGTTCAGTGTCTCCTGCAGCCTGTTCACTCCCTGTCTGAAGCGTCAGACTAGGGGGTGGAGTCAGCAAGCAGAGTGGATGCATCACTATGGAGACACACTCACCAGCCATCCTCGGGAGCGCACGTCGCTGTAAAGGACTGGGACAATGGTTTGCAAATGTTTCCTCCCATCTAAACCTAAGAGTGGCATAATCCTTAGGTGACATGTATACAGCGTGGAACTGAATGAGAGCTACCATGAGTTCGCAGGTTCTCTATACCCATTTTTTTTTCTTAAAAAAACTTTTTCTAAAAATTAGACAATGAATAAATTATAATATTTTAGCGCATCTAACCTGATTCCTAAGTGTATATAAGACAAAAAGTGTGTAACTAAATCCCTACCAATGAGGGATAAAATTATTGGGAATTACAAGTGATATGTGACAACATTGGCTTTAATGATGAGACATCTTCAACATCTCTGGAGTTTACAATATCTCTATAATGTTCCCTCACTCGAATTTTGAGAGGTCTTGACGTTAAGCCAATATAAATCTTGTTACAGGGACATGTCGCTTAATATATTACTCCAGAACTATCACAAGTGATGTGTTGTGTGATAGTATAAGTTTTTAAACCTTCAATTGATAAAAATATTGTCCCTCGGGACATATTTGGGCAAGCTATGCAGCTGTTACAGGGGAAAAATCCCCATTTCGGACCTTTAGAACAAAATGATTTTTTAATATTTGCTCCTTTATGGTAGCTATGGACCAGTGAATCCTTGAGGTTGTTAGATCGTCTGTACCCTAACCCTAACTTTAGCCCCAACCCTAACCCTAACTTTAGCCCCAACCCTAACTTTAACCCTAAACCTAACCCCAACCCTAACTAGCCCCAACCCTAACCCTAATGGGAAAATGGAAATAAATACGTTTTTTTAAATTTTATTTTTAGCAGATTTTTATGATTGGCGGCTGTCACACACTAAAAGATGCTTTTAGTGCAAAAAATAGTTTTTGCGTCTCCAGATTTTGAGAGCTATAATTTTTCCATATTTTGGTCCACAGAGTCATGTGAGGTCTTGTTTTTTGCGGGACGAGTTGACATTTTTATTGGTACCATTTTCGGGCACATGACTTTTTTTATCACTTTTTATTCCGATTTTTGTAAGGTAGAATGAACAAAAAACAGCTATTCATGAATTTCTTTTGGGGGGGGCGCTTATACCGTTCTACGTTTGGTAAAATTGATAAAGCAGTTTTATTCTTCGGGTCAGTACGATTACAGCGATACCTCATTTATATCATTTTTTGTTTTGGCGCTTTTATACGATAAAAGCTATTTTATATAAAAAATATTTATTCTTGCATCACTTTATTCTGAGGACTATAACTGTGTTGCTAACATCTTGCTTTATGGGCTGGCTGCACCCTGCAGTGCATTTGTTCCAAGATCTGGGCAGGTAAGTGTTGCTGCCATTTTTTCTGCTGTTGAAAATTGAGGACTATAACTTATTTATTTTTTCGCTGATGATGCTGTATGGCAGCTCGTTTTTTGCGGCACAAGATGATGTTTTCAGCTGTACCATGGTTATTTATATCCGTCTTTTTGATCGGATGTTATTCCACTTTTTGTTTGGCGGTATGATAATAAAGCGTCGTTTTTTGCTTTGTTTTTTTTTTTGCGGTGTTCACTGAAGGGTTAACTAGTGGGACAGTTTTATAGGTCGGGTCGTTGCGGACGTGGCGATACTAAATAAGTGTACTTTTATTGTTTTTTTTTTATTTAGATAAAGAAATGTATTTATTGGAACAATATTTTTTTTCCTTTATTTAGGAATTTTTGTTTTTTTTTACACATAAATATAAAATATTATTTTTTTTACTTGTTTACATTGCCCCAGGGGGGACATCACAGTATAGTGACAGATCACTGATCTGACACTTTGCAATGCACTGTGTCAGATCAGCGATCTGACAGGCACTGCAGGGAGGCTTCCCGGCGCCTGCTCTGAGCAGGCGCTTGAAAGCCACCTTGCTGCAGGACCCGGAAGGCCCCCCGTGGCCATTTTGGATCCGGGCCTGCAGGGAATGCTGCCACCGGAACACTGCAATCATCTTTGACATTCTGCATGGACCGCTCCTGGCACATAGTGCCGGATGTCAGCTGCTATAGTCGTCTGACACCTGGCCGCGATCGGCCGCGCTCCCCCCGTAAGCACGGCTGATCGCGTTAGACGTACTATCCCTTCGGTGGTCATACAGGCCCATACCACCTCGACGGGATAGTTCGTCTAATGTCAGAAAGGGGTTGAGTTTAAGTGATAAATTTTCTGTAGTAAAATGGTAACATCAGGCTTCTAATCTTTATAATGATACAATAATCAAGCCATTTAGATAGAACCTAAAATATATTTATTGGAATACAACTTTTGAACCAAAAAAATTTGCATATTTACAATTTATTATACATGTTGCAGTAAGTGGAAAAAAACAGTTTTCAACAAAAACATACTGAATAGTATTTGTGCAGTCTATGAATTTGTTCTGAGAATTAGTATCGCCTCCATCAGATCCTCATTTATAGATGACTTGGGTTGGTGGCAAAGCAGTAACCACATGGGCAACATCTCTAACAATTTCAGGGTTTAAAGCAATTACCTCGTGCAGTCAGTTTTGATGAAAGATTGAACTCTTCTACTTCTTTGAGAGCAAGTGAAAAATGTTGCTGAAATATGGTCAATCTGTTTTCTATGGGAGTGGAATCTTTTTCCCTGCAGCAACGCTTTGCCTGCTCTATGTCGTCCAAATACTTGTCGAAATCAAACTCCTCATCTGATGATGATGAAGGAAGGCAGCAGCAGCACTGACAGGGGCCGAGTCCTCTTGCTTCTTTTCCTTTAGTAAGCTGTTGATCATCCAGCAATATACGATGACTCTGGTCCACATAAACAGCTGCCAGAAGAATTTTATTTTCTAATAGCAGTGTCTCTCTCCATTTTATTGAAGCAGCAATGCCATCTGCGATTAAACCTCCTCTTTGGGACAGGCAAAACAACAAGTTCTTCCACTCCTTTTAAAAATGCCAGGAGGTAAATCCTCAGCTTGTAACTATTTAGTCACTATAAATGGATTATGAAACAATGCCTTCAGTTCAGCCACCTGTGTCCCTTGACCTTCATGTAGTCTTACCTGAGGGTTGGCCATATCTACAAGGAAAGGTTTCAGCTCAAGCAATCTCTCAATCATTAACCCCTTCCCGACCTTTGACGCCACGTAGGCGTCATGAAAACCCGTGCCAATCTGACCCATGACGCCTATGTGGCGTCATGGAATGATCGCGTCCCTGCAGATCGGGTGAAAGGGTTAACTCCAATTTCACCCGATCTGCAGGGACAGGGGGAGTGGTACTTCAGCCCAGGGGGGTGGCTTCACCCCCCCGTGGCTACGATCGCTCTGATTGGCTGTTGAAAGTGAAACTGCCAATCAGAGCGATTTGTAATATTTCACCTAAAAAACTGGTGAAATATTACAATCCAGCCATGGCCGATGCTGCAATATCATCGGCCATGGCTGGAAACACTGATGTGAGCCCCCCCCCACCCCACCGATCGCCCCCCCAAGCCACCGATCTGTCCCGTAGTCCCCTCCTTCCTGTGCTCCGCTCCCCCGTCCTCCTGTCCGCTCCCCCCTGCTCCTATGCCACCCCCCCGTGCTCCGACGCCCCCCCGTGCCCCGATCCCCCCCCTTATACTTACCGAGGCTCCCGGTGTCGGTCCGTCTTCTCCATGGGCGCCGCCATCTTCCAAAATGGCGGGCGCATGCTCAGTGCGCCCGCTGAATCTGCCTGCCGGCAGATTCGTTACAAGTACATTTTGATCGCTGTGGTAGGTTCTATCACAGCGATCAAAATAAAAAAAATAATAAATAAACCCCACCTTTATCACCCCCATAGGTAGGGACAATAATAAAATAAAGAAAAATTTTTTTTTTCTTTTTCCACTAGGGTTAGTGTTAGAACTAGGATTAGAACTAGGGGTAGGGTTAGGGGTAGGGTTAGGGTTAGGGGTAGGGTTAGGGTTATGGCATGTGCACACAGTGCGGATTTGGCTGCGGATCCGCAGCGGATTGGCCGCGGATCCGCAGCGGATTGGCCGCTGCGAATTCGTAGCAGTTTTCCATCAGGTTTACAGTACCATGTACACCTATGGAAAACCAAATCCGCTGTGCCCATGGTGCGGAAAATTCCGTGCAGAAACGCTGCGTTGTATTTTCCGCAGCATGTCAATTCTTTGTGCGGATTCCACAGCGTTTTACACCTGTTCCTCAATAGGAATCCGCAGGTGAAATCCGCACAAAAAACACTGGAAATCTGCTGTAAATCCGCAGGTAAAACGCAGTGCCTTTTACCTGCAGATTTTTCAAAAATCGTGCGGAAAAATCTCACACGAATCTGTAACGTGGGCACATAGCCTTAGAGTTAGGGTTGCAATTAGGGCTAGGGTTGGAAATAGGGTTAAGATTAGGCTTGTGGTTAGGGTTACGGATAGGGTTAGGGGTGTGTTGGGGTTACAGTTGTGGTTAGGGTTGGGATTAGGGTTAGGGTTGGGATTAGGGTTAGGATTAGGGTTAGGGTTGGAATTAGGGTTACGGGTGTGTTGGGGTTAGGGTTGTGGTTAGTTGTGTGTTGGGGTTAGGGTTGTGATTAGGGTTATGGCTACAGTTGGGATTAGGATTAGGGGTGTGTTGGGGTTAGTGTTGAAGTTAGAATTGAGGGGTTTCCACTGTTTAGGCACATCAGGGGTCTCCAAACGCAACATGGCGCCACCATTGATTCCAGCCAATCTTGCGTTCAAAAAGTCAAATGGTGCTCCCTCACTTCCAAGCCCCGACGTGCGCCCAAACAGTGGTTTACCCCCACATTTGGGGTACCAGCATACTCAAGACAAACTGGGCAACAACTGTGGGGGTCCAATTTCTCCTGTTACCCTTGCAAAAATAAAAAATTACTTGCTAAAACATAATTTTTGAAGAAAGAACAATTATTTTTTATTTTCACGGCTCTGCGTTATAAACTTCTGGGAAGCACTTGGGGGTTGAAAGTGCTCACCACACATCTAGATAAGTTCCTTCGGGGGTCTAGTTTCCAAAATGGGGTCACTTGTGGGGTGTTTCTACTGTTTAGGCACATCAGGGGCTCTGCAAATGCAACGTGATGCCCGCAGACCATTCCATCAAAGTCTGCATTTCAAATGTCACTACTCCTCTTCCGAGCCCTGACGTGCGCCCAAACAGTGGTTTACCCCCACATTTGGGGTACCAGCATACTCAGGACAAACTGGGCAACAACTGTTGGGGTCCAATTTCTCCTGTTACCCTTGCAAAAATAAAAAATTACTTGCTAAAACATAATTTTTGAAGAAAGAACAATTATTTTTTATTTTCACAGCTCTGCGTTATAAACTTCTGTGAAGCATTTGAGGGTTGAAAGTGCTCACCACACATCTAGATAAGTTCCTTCGGGGGTCTAGTTTCCAAAATGGGGTCACTTGTGGGGTGTTTCTACTGTTTAGGCACATCAGGGGCTCTGCAAATGCAACGTGATGCCCGCAGACCATTCCATCAAAGTCTGCATTTCCAATGTCACTACTTCCCTTCCGAGCCCTGACGTGCGCCCAAACAGTGGTTTACCCCCACATATGGGGTACCAGCACACTCACAACAAACTGGGCAACAACTATTGGGGCCCAATTTCTCCTGTTACCCTTGTGAAAATAAAAAATTGCTTGCTAAAACATCTTTTTTGAGGAAAGAAAAATTATTTTTTATTTTGACGGCTCTGCGTTGTAAACTTCTGTGAAGCACTTGGGGGTTGAACGTGCTCACCACACATCTAGATAAGTTCCTTGGGGGGTCTAGTTTCCAAAATGGGGTTACTTGTGGGGGGTTTCTACTGTTTAGGCATATCAGGGGCTCTGCAAACGTAACATGATGCCCGCAGACCATTCCATCAAAGTCTGCATTCCAAAACGTCACTACTTCCCTTCCGAGCCCCGGCATGTGCCCAAACCATGGTTTACCCCCACATATGGGGTATCAGCGTACTCAGGAGAAACTGGACAACAACTTTTGGGGTCAAATTTCTCCTGTTACCCTTGCAAAAATAAAAAATTCTGGCTAAAAAAATATTTTTGAGGAAAGGAAACATATTTATTATTTTCACGGCTCTGCGTTATAAACTTCTGTGAAGCACTTGGGGGTTCAAAGTGCTCACCACACATCTAGATAAGTTCCCTTCGGGGTCTCGTTTCCAAAATGGAGTCACTTGTGGGGAGTTCCTTCTGTTTAGGCACATCAGGGGCTCTGCAAACGCAACCTGACGCCCGCAGAGCATTCCATCAAAGTCTGCATTTCAAAACGTCACTACTTCCCTTCCGAACCCCGACGTGTGCCAAAACAGTGGTTTACCCCCACATATGGGGTATCAGCGTACTCAGGAGAAACTGGACAACAACTTTTGGGCTCCAATTTCTCCTGTTACCCTTGGGAAAATAAAAAATTGTGGGCTAAAAAATCATTTTTGAGAAAAGAAAAATTATTTTTTTTATTTTCATGGCTCTGCGTTATAAACTTCTGTGAAGCACTTGGGTGTTCAAAGTGCTCACCACACATCTAGATTAGTTCCTTGGGAGGTCTAGTTTCCAAAATGGGGTCACTTGTGGGGGAGCTCCAATGTTTAGGCACACAAGGGCTCTCCAAACGCGACATGGTGTCCGCTAATGATTGGAGCTAATTTTCCATTCAAAAAGTCAAATGGCGCTCCTTCCCTTCCGAGCCTTACCATGTGCCCAAACAGTGGTTTACCCCCACATGTGAGGTATCGGTGTACTCAGGAGAAATTGTCCAACAAATTTTAGGATCCATTTTATCCTGTTGCCCATGTGGAAATGAAAAAATTGAGGCTAAAATAATTTTTGGGTGAAAAAAAAGTACTGTTTCATTTTTATGGATCAATTTGTGAAGCATCTGGGGGTTTAAAGTGCTCACTATGCTTCTAGATAAGTTCCTTGGGGGGTCTAGTTTCCAAAATGGGGTCACTTGTGGGGGAGCTCCAATGTTTAGGCACACGGGGGCTCTCCAAACGCGACATGGTGTCCGCTAAAGATTGGAGCCAATTTTTCATTGAAAAAGTCAATTGGCGCTCCTTCCCTTCTGAGCCCTGCCGTGCGCCCAAACAGTGGTTTACCCCCACATATGAGGTATCAGCGTACTCAGGACAAATTGGACAACAACGTTCATAGTCCAGTTTCTCCTTTTACCCTTGGGAAAATAAAAAAATTTTCGCTAAAAGATCATTTTTGTGACTAAAAAGTTAAATGTTAATTTTTTACTTCCATGTTGCTTCTGCTGCTGTGAAACACCTGAAGGGTTAATAAACTTCTTGAATGTGGTTTTGAGCACCTTGAGGGGTGCAGTTTTTAGAATGGTGTCACTTTTGGGTATTTTCAGCCATATAGAACCCTGAAACTGACTTCAAATGTGAGGTGGTCCCT
Source organism: Ranitomeya variabilis (assembly GCF_051348905.1). Taxonomy (NCBI): domain Eukaryota; kingdom Metazoa; phylum Chordata; class Amphibia; order Anura; family Dendrobatidae; genus Ranitomeya; species Ranitomeya variabilis. The sequence goes on from NC_135233.1 coordinate 641,703,730, forward strand.
AAAAAAAATGGTTTTGTAAATTTTGTTGTAAAAATGAGAAATCACTGGTCAAATTTTAACCCTTATAACTTCCTAGCAAAAAAAAAATTTTGTTTCCAAAATTGTGCTGATGTAAAATAGACATGTGGGAAATGTTATTTATTAACTATTTTGTGTCACATAACTCTCTGGTTTAACAGAATAAAAATTCCAAATGTGAAAATTGCGAAATTTTCAAAATTTTTGCCAAATTTCCATTTTTTTCACAAATAAACTCAGAAATTATCGACCTAAATTTACCACTAACATGAAGCCCAATATGTCACGAAAAAACAATCTCAGAATTGCTAGGATCCGTTGAAGCGTTCCTGAGTTATTACCTCATAAAGGGACACTGGTCAGAATTGCAAAAAACGGCAAGGTCATTAAGGCCAAAATAGGCTGGGTCATGAAGGGGTTAAATAGGTGCTGCCCCACCGAGTGGCTTGATCCACAATTGCCCCTTTTCCAGCATGTTTCTTCAAGATGGAATCAATTTTAGGGGTTCTGGCAGCAATAGCCAATTTCCTCACTTTGCTAATCAGAGTTCCAGCATGTCCCTTTTGCAGATTATCTCTTATTGCCAGCTGCAGCTTGTGCACAACACAACGCATGTGATGAATAGGAAAGCGGTGTGAAGCAGCTTCAACAAGATCATCTAATTGTAAAGGATCATTTTGCTGTTCTTCTGTAGTAATATCTGTTTGTTCCTCCATTATGGGAACAGGACTGTGGCCTTCCATCTCCAACATACTGAAGGTGAAATGTTCTTCTAGCTGATGTTCACCTTCATTATTCTCATTCATCAGTTTAATTGTACCTATCATGTTTGAAGCATTGTCAGTTACAATAGCAAGAACCTGTTCTTTTTTGAGTTCATAATCTTGCAGAACTTTTACCACTAAGGTCTGGAGAAACTGGCTGCTGTGATGAGCTTTTGTATCTTTTACTGCCAGTGTCTTAGTAACAATTTTTTTGTTGTCACAAACATCGAACGTTGATAGCAAAATAGTTCACTCTGTGACGTGTGCAGGCATCCATTTTAAGAAATACAAAGCGTCACTTGAGAGTCCTTTTAAGATCTTCCTTTTGGTTAAGGGCTTCTTCAATCACTAATTTTCTAATACTTTCTCTTTCCAGAGAAACACCAAGTTTGCAATCCATTTCTCCATTAAGAGCTGTAAAAGCTGGTCGTGCTAATAATGATAATGGTACACTGTCATTCACAACAAGCTCGATGAGCTGTCTTTTAAACACATCGGCTCTCATTGTTACAGTAACTTTGTCACTTACAAAATATCTTGTAACTGATGCTTGAGACGCTCTGTCCTCCTTTGCCTGATGGGAAATGCTGGTCTCTGGTTTCTTGGTGCTGCTGTGATCTTTTTCAGTCACAGCTAAGTAAACTTCTGGGTGGCAGTGTTGTGAATGTCTTTTTAGATTGGAAGCTGTTGAAGGAGCATTTTTACCACTGCCTGAGTATCCACTGATTTTGGCATCAGAGCATTTGTTTTCATCTGGGTCACTTACACACTGACACACAAAATGTTTATTATCTTGAGTCACTGTGAAATGCTCAAATACAGCTGACTTCATAAGATGCTTCTTATGCATTTTGTAATTCTGTAAACTTGATCTCAAAATAATTTTGTCCTGTAAAAAAAATAAAGTATATTGTAATTCTTGGAAGAATAGGGAATCAGGCACTGTATAATTTGGGATAGAAATAAAAGAATCTGCATAAATCAGTAGGAGAGATGATAAGTATAAAGTTTGTAAAATGTGTTGTTAAATAGCTTTACTCTGATCTTTCAATGTCAAGACTTGACTCAGCAGGGTACAGCTCACTAAATGCTTACATAATATTTCTTCACGGTCTATGAAGAGGGGAGAAGGGAGGGAGCATGTTTGTGCTGAATCAAATTGCAGAACACACACACACACAAATATATATGTCCTCATCGATCCTGTTACTGTATTTCTGAATTTCAGATGTTAGGAAACATTTTTTTCCCTTATATTCTATGTATAGTGTATATAAGTCATCAGAGAAGCTAATTTCTCCAAACATGAGCTAATAGAAAAAACAAACTAAAACATCAAGCATACAGAGACAACATATACTGAACTATTGATTTATGCACAGTTTATTGAAAGTTTAGATATGCTTTAGGAAGTACTTACCTTCTTTAACCCCTTTCTGACATTGGACGTACTATCCCGTCGAGGTGGGGTGGGCCCGTATGACCACCGACGGGATAGTACGTCCAGCGCGGTCGGCCGCGCTCACGGGGAAGGCGCGGCCGATCGCGGCCGCGTGTCAGCTGACTATCGCAGCTGACATCCGGCACAATGTGCCAGGAGCGGTCACGGACCGCCCCCGGCACATTAACCCCCGGCACACTGCGATCAAACATGATCGCAGTGTTCCGGCGGTATAGGGAAGCATCGCGCAGGGAGGGGGCTCCCTGCGTGCCTCCCTGAGACCCCCGGAGCAACGCGATGTGATCGCGTTGCTCTGAGGGTCTCCTACCTCCTCCTTCCTGCAGGCCCCCAACCCAAAATGGCCGCGGGGCTGCATCCAGGTCCTGCAGGTAGGTGGCTTACCAGCACCTGCTCAGAGCTGGCACAGTGCACAGCAAAGTGTCAGATCAGCGATCTTACACTATAACTTGATCCCCCGCGGCAATGTTATAGTGTAAAAAAAAATATTCACATGTGTAAAAAAAATGTAAAAAAAATTCCAAAAATAAATAATAAAAATATATATATATTGTTCCCATAAATACATTTCTTTATCTAAATAAAAAAAACTATAAAAGTACACATATTTAGTATCGCCGCGTCCGTAACGAACTGACCTATAAAACTGTCCCACTAGTTGACCCCTTCAGTGAACACCGTAAAAAAAAAACGAGACAAAAAACAACGCTTTATTATCATACCACCTAACAAAAAGTGGAATAACACGCGATCAAAAAGACAGATATAAACAACCATAGTACTGCTGAAAACATCATCTTGTCCCGCAAAAAATGAGCCGCCACACAGCATCATCAGCGAAAAAATAAAAAAGTTATAGTCCTCAGAATAAAGCGATGAAAAATAATTTTTTCTATAAAATAGTTTTTATCGTATAAAAGCACCAAAACATAAAAAAATATATAAATGAGGTATCGATGTAATCGTACTAACCCGAAGAATAAAACTGCTTTATCCATTTTACCAAACGCGGAACGATATAAACTCCCCCCCCCCAAAAAAAAGAAATTCATGAATAGCTGGTTTTTGGTCATTCTGCCTCACAAAAATCAGAATGAAAAAAGCGATCAAAAAATGTCACGTGCCCGAAAATGTTACCAATAAAATGTCAACTCATCCTGCAAAAAACAAGACCTCACATGACTCTGTGGACCAAAATATGGAAAAATTATAGCTCTCAAAATGTGGTAACGCAAAAAATATTTTTTGCAATAAAAAGCATCTTTTAGTGTGTGACGGCTGCCAATCATAAAAATCCGCTAAAAAACCCACTATAAAAGTAAATCAAACCCCCCTTCATCACCCCCTTAGTTAGGGAAAAATAAAAAAATAAAAAAAATGTATTTATTTCAATTTTCCCATTAGGTTTAGGGCTAGGGTTAGGGCTAGGGTTAAGGTTAGGGTTAGGGCTAGGGTTAGGGCTAGGGTTAGGGCTAGAGTTTGGGTTAGGGCTAGGGTTAGGGTTGGGGCTAGGGTTAAGGCTACAGTTAGGGTTGGGGCTAAAGTTAGGGTTAGGGTTGGGGCTAAAGTTAGGGTTAGGGTTGGGGCTAAAGTTAGGGTTAGAGTTTGGATTACATTTACAGTTGGGATTAGGGTTAGGGGTGTGTCAGGGTTAGGGGTTATGTTAGGGCTACCGTTTGGATTAGGGTTAGGGGTGTGTTTGGATTAGAGTTTCAGTTATAATTGGGGATTTCCACTGTTTAGGCACATCAGGGGCTCTCCAAACGCGACATGGCGTCCGATCTCAATTCCAGTGAATTCTGCGTTGAAAAAGTAAAACAGTGCTCCTTCCCTTCCGAGCTCTCCCGTGCGCCCAAACAGGGGATTTCCCCAACATATGGGGTATCAGCGTACTCAGGACACATTGGACAACAACATTTGGGGTCCAATTTCTCCTGTTACCCTTGGGAAAATACAAAACTGGGGGCTAAAAAATAATTTTTGTGGAAAAAAAAGATTTTTTATTTTCACGGCTCTGCGTTATAAACTGTAGTGAAACACTTGGGGGTTCAAAGTTCTCACAACACATATAGATAAGTTCCTTGGGGGGTCTAGTTTCCAATATGGGGTCACTTGTGGGGGGTTTCTACTGTTTAGGTACATTAGGGGCTCTGCAAACGCAATGTGATGCCTGCAGAATAGTCCATCTAAGTCTGCATTCCAAATGGCACTCCTTCCCTTCCGAGCTCTGCCATGCGCTCAAACGGTGGTCCCCCCCCCATATGGGGTATCAGTGTACTCAGGACAAACTAGACAACAACTTTTGGGGTCCAATTTCAACTGTTACCCTTGGAAAAATACAAAACTGGGGGCTAAAAAATAATTTTTGTGGAAAAAAAAGATTTTTTATTTTCACGGTTCTGCGTTATAAACTGTAGTGAAACATTTGGGGGTTCAAAGTTCTCACAACACATCTAGATAAGTTCCTTGGGGGGGTCTAGTTTGCAATATGGGGTCACTTGAGGGGGGTTCCGGTTTCTACTGTTTAGGTACATTAGGGGCTCTGCAAACGCAATGTGACGCCTGCAGACCAATCTATCTAAGTCTGCATTCCAAATGGCGCTCCTTCCCTTCCGAGCTCTGCCATGCGCTCAAACGGTGGTTCCCCCCCACATATGGGGTATTAGCGTACTCAGGACAAATTGGACAACAACTTTTGGGGTCCAATTTCAACTGTTACCCTTGGGAAAATACAAAACTGGGGGCTAAAAAATAATTTTTGTGGAAAAAAATGATTTTTTTATTTTCACAGCTCTGCGTTATAAACTGTAGTGAAACACTTTGGGGTTCAAAGCTCTCACAACACATCTAGATGAGTTTCTTAGGGGGTCTTCTTTTCAAAATGGTGTCACTTGTGGGGTGTTTCAATGTTTAGGCACATCAGGGGCTCTCCAATTGCGACATGGTGTCCTATCTCAATTCCAGTCAATTTTGCATTGAAAAAGTCAAATGGCGCTCCTTCCCTTCCGAGCTCTGCCATGCGCCCAAACAGTTGTTTACCCCCACATATGGGGTATCAGCGTACTCAGGACAAATTGTACAACAATGTTTGTGGTCCAATTTCTTCTCTTACCCTTGGGAAAATAAAAATTTGGGGACGAAAAGATCATTTTTGTGAAAAAATATGATGTTTTATTTTTACGGCTCTGCATTATAAACTTCTGTGAAGCACTTGGTGGGTCAAAGTGCTCACCACACATCTAGATAAGTTCCTTAGGGGGTCTGTTAGGTGTCGAGTTCCCACCTCTGCACCGGGGGAATCTCAAACCATCTCCGCTGCAGTCTCCCATTCTTCTCCAGCCGCAGTGGAGTCTGCTTAGCAGAGACGTCAGTCCCAGCGTCATGCTCAGTCTCACTCTGCATAGGGTTACTGCTGCTTTTCCAGCTTCTGCCATTGAAGCCAGTGCTGGGCAGTGGCGAGCAGACGCTTTTGGGACTAAGTCCTGCTTTTCCCCTTCTGAGCATGCCCAGGGCAAAATCTCCCATTGGAGATCGAGGGTCACATGCTCAGATACTGCAGCAGATCCCATTGGTCCTCCAGGAAGGTCCTGAAGGTGCTCAACTTCTGTGGCAGCTTCCCATTGGTCCTTCTGGGAAGGTCCTGTACATGCTGCAGCTATAAAAGGTTCGCATGACCGCACGGCCATGCGCTAGTGTACATTTGTATATGTGTGTGTGTTGATGAGTGCAAGTCGTCCTTAAATTTCCCATCCCTATTGAATGACTGCTCGCGTAAGGTGATGATTGATATCTAGCGCCCGACTTAGCCATCAGCACGTAACACACAAAACAGCGTCTATTGCTGTGACCGCCAGTGCGGCGCCGTGCGCTTTCACAGCGCTTTCCTGACCCAAGCCTGGGTGGTTAGTGGCATCTGCCAGTGCGGCACCACACGCACTCTCGTGCATCTTTATTAATATTATTTCTTTTTCTCCCAGTTGCGGTGTCGAGCGCAAGAGGTCTTTATGAACTCAAATCCTGTGTCTTGGGATTGAGTTCTGGGACTCCTTGCTTGCGCTCTTGGTGCGGTACCGCGGCCCTGTGACGCTACAGGGTTCACTTCCTCCACACAGGGTGAAGTTAACCCGTGTGTGTATCCACATTGTACCGCCATATAGTCCGTCATTACTTAGGCTAGGTTCACATTGCGTTAGTGGGTGATCGCTAACGGACAGCGTTGCACGGCGAAAATGTCACAATTAACGCCGTGCAACGGGTCCGTTAGCGCACCCATTGACAGCAATGTAAATTTCGCCTGCAGCGCATCACTAGCGCGTGCCTTTTTCGGCTCGCGCTAGTGATGTGCCGTTCTTCTGTGACGCGCCTCGGACGCTGCTTGCAGCGTCCGCGGCGCGCCCGAGGTCCGTTCCCCGCTCTCGCAGATCGGGGATCTGCGAGAGCGGGGACGTTAACGCGACCCCTGAACGCGGCCCCTAAATAAACATTGCGTTAGCGCAATCCGCTAGCGCTAGCGCTAAACGGATTGCCCTAACGCAATGTGAACCTAGCCTTAGCAGCAGGTTCCATCTCTGCACGGTGGACCCCGGGCTGCGAACACACCTTACTCTATCTTCCTAATTATTTGGTGCGTTCCGCTAGCCCTAACAGGGTCTACTTTCCAAAATGGTGTCACTTGTGGGGGGTTTCAATGTTTAGGCACATCAGTGGCTGTCCAAACGCAACATGGCGGCCCATCACAATTCCTGTCAATTTTGCATTGAAAAGTCAAACGGCGCTCCTTCCCTTCCGAGCTCTGCCATGCACCCAAACAGTGGTTTACCCCCACATATGGGGTATCAGCGTACTCAGGACAAATTGTACAACAACTTTTTGGGTCCAATTTCTTCTCTTACCCTTGGAAAAATAAAAAATTGGGGGCGAAAAGATCATTTTTGTGAAAAAATATGATTTTTTATTTTTACGGCTCTGCATTATAAACTTCCGTGAAGCACTTGGTGGGTCAAAGTGCTCACCACACATCTAGATAAGTTCCTTAGGGGGTCTACTTTCCAAAATGGTGTCACTTGTGGGGGGTTTCAATGTTTAGGCACATCAGTGGCTCTCCAAATGTAACATGGCGTCCCATCTCAATTCCTGTCAATTTTGCACCCACATATGGGTATCGGGGTACTCAGGACACATTGTACAACAACCTTTGGGGTCCATTTTCTCCTGTTACCCTTGGTAAAATAAAACAAATTGGAGCTGAAGTAAATTTTTTGTGAAAAAGAGTTATATGTTCATTTTTATTTAAACATTCCAAAAATTCCTGTGAAACACCTGAAGGGTTAATAAATTTCTTGAATATGGTTTTGAGCGCCTTGAGGGGTGCAGTTTTTAGAATGGTGTCACACTTTTGGTTCCAAAATTGTGCTGATGTAAAGTAGACATATGGGAAATGTTAGTTATTAAGTATTTTGTGTGACATATCTCTGTGATTTAATTGCATAAAAATTCAAATTTGGAAAATTGTGAAATTTTCAAAATTTTTGCCAAATTTCCATTTTTTTCACAAAGAAACACAGGTAATATCAAAGAAATTTTACCACTAACATGAAGTACAATATGTCTCAAGAAAACAATGTCAGAATCACCGGGATCCGTTGAAGCGTTCCAGAGTTATAACCTCATAAAGGGACAGTGGTCAGAATTGTAAAAATTGGCCTGGTCATTAACGTGCAAACCACCCTTGGGGTAAAGGGGTTAATCCTGCTTTTCTGTTCACTCCAGAAATTGAGATGAATGTAGGCTTTTCTTCCCTGTTTTTTTGTTTTCCCCTTATCTGTCGAGGAGGAGCTCCTCTACTTATCATGAACATAACCTGCAGCACAAATTCATCCCAGCTAAAATTCTAGAACTTAGATCTGGGATAGAACAGACATTTATAGGACATTTCATAACCTTTCCAAATTCTTATGAAAAAATTATTCCCCACAAACTGCATTGAACTAATGTACCATTTTATTATATGTTTTAGGAGTCAGAGTCGGTCCATTTTATACCGACTCCACCAAAATGGGCTTTTATACCGACTCCGACTCCACAGCCCTGATAATGACCTCTCCACTTTACAACACCAGGGAAGGTTTAATTAATAGGTAAAATGTCTTTCCTATTTTCTGATGTCTAAACGTGGGATGCATCTTATGGTAAGGCGCGTCTTATAGTAAGATGCATCTTATAGTCTGAAAAATACTATTTAAGTTGCACAAAAATTGGCCACTAGTCCTGGTTCCTACACTTTTTAAGGTTTATAAATGAGCTACTATTCAAGTGCAATAAAGCCATTACACTATGTTCCAAATTATTATGCAAATTACATTTTTATCAGATTTTCCTAAATGGTCGGTGCAAATGACAGTCAGTCTAATTAAAGTCATCACCTGTTAGATTATACATTGAATTTTATTGAAGAAACCTCCCAATGATAACAGTATAATCTCCAAAATGAATAAAAACTCAAAATGCAGTGTTCCAAATTATTATGCACAGTAGAATTTCTAAACATTTGATATGTTTTAAAGAACTGAAAATGCTCATTTGTGGAATTTGCACCATTAGGAGGTCACATTCACTGAACAAAAAAGCTATTTAACGGCAAAACATCCCAACAGGCCAAGTTACATGTTAACATAGGACCCTTCTTTGATGTCACCTTCACAATTCTTGCATCCATTGAACTTGTGAGTTTTTGGAGAGTTTCTGCTTGTATTTCTTTGCATGAAGTTAGAATAGCCTCCCAGAGCTGCTGTTTGGATGTGAACTGCCTCCCACCCTCATAGATCTTTTGCTTGATGATCCTCTAAAGGTTCTCTATAGGGTTGAGGTCAGGGGAAGATGGTGGCCACACCATTAGTTTATCTCCTTTTATGCCCATAGCAGCCAATGACTCAGGTATTCTTTGCAGCATGAGATGGGGCATTGTCAGCATGAAGATGATTTTGCTCCTGAAGGCACGTTTCTGCTTTTTAGACCATAGAAGAAAGTTGTCAGTCAGAAACTCTATATACTTTGCAGAGGTCATTTTCACACCTTTAGGAACCTTAAAGGGCCCTACCAGCTGTTTCCCCATGATTCTGGCCCACAACATGACTCCTCCACCTCCTCGCTGACGTTGCAGCCTTGTTGGGACATGGTGGCCATCCACCAACCATCCACTACTCCATCCATCTGGACCATCCAGGGTTGCTCAACACTTATCAGTAAACAAGACTGTTTGGAAATTAGTCTTCATGTATGTGTGGGCCCAATACAATCATTTCTGCTTGTGAACACTGTTTAAGGGTGGCCGAATAGTAGGTTTATGCACCACAGCAAGCCTTTGCAGGAGCCTACACCTTGAGGTTCGAGGGACTCCAGAGGCACCAGCAGCTTCAAATATCTGTTTGCTGCTTTGTAATGGCTTTTTAGCAGCTGCTCTCTTAATCCGATGAACTTGCCTGGCAGAAATCTTCCTCATTATGCCTTTATCAGCACAAACACATCTGTGCTCAGATACAGCCACAAATCTCTTAACAGTACAATGATCACGCTTATGTTTTTGGAAAATTTCTAATGTTTTCATCCCTTCTCCAAGGCATTGCACTATTTGATGCTTTTCAGCAGCAGAGAGATCGTTTTTCTTTCCCATGTTACTTGAAAACTGTGACCTGCTTAATAATGTGGAACATCATTTTTAAGTAGTTTTCCTTTAATTAGAATCACCTGGAAAACCAATTATCACATGTGTTTAAGATTGATTTCAGTGATCCATTGAGCCCTGAGACACAATACCATCCATGAGTTTATTTGAAAAACAAAACAATTAAATCTTTATGACACTTAAATCCAATTTGCATAATAATTTGGAACACAGTGTATATTAAACATTGTGTTTTTATTTATATAGGGGAGAAACTCAGGCTCAAAACCCGATCTTTCCCTTCAGTTAATTTTCTTTGATGGAGAAGAAGCATTCTATCGGTGGACGCCATTTGATTCTCTTTATGGCTCCCAGCATTTAGCTCAGAAGATGGAAAGTACTCCACATCCTCCTAATGCTGAAAACACAAATCAGCTTCATGGCATTGTAAGTATTATGCTTTTTTTCCACATGCTTTTGAATACTGTACGCACATACATACAGTATGTACACATAAGAGTTAAAAAATGTAAAATCTTAGTACATTTGATAACTTAAGTTGACCATACATCTAATATATAAAGCTGAATGTGTGTGTGTGTGTATGTATGTATGTATGTATGTATGTCCGGGATTGGCATCTGAACCGTAGCAGCTACAGCCACAAAATTTTGCACAGTCACACGTCTGGACCCCGAGAGCGTCATAGGCTATGTTGTGAGGTGAAATTTTAACCCCGCGCTTTCCAATTCACCAAACAATTTTGCCCCTATCTACATAATGGGGAAAAAGTGAAAGGAAAAGTGTTGGAGGCGTCGCAGCTACAGGCACAAAATTTTGCACAGTCACACGTCTGGACCCTGAGAGCGTCAAAGCTATATTGTGAGGTGAAATTTTAACCCCGCGCTTTCCAAGTCACCAAACAATTTTGCCCCTATCTACATAATGGGGAAAAAATGAAAGGAAAAGTGTTGGAGGCAAATTAACAGCTGCCAGATGTGAACAAGGGGGACTTAAAGAATGACAGCGATGGCACCAAAGAGTATATACTGTACAGTTGCTAAGGTGGGGCCCCAACATGGGATAATCACACCACCACGGGGATATGAACACACACACAAAATGCGCCACACACTACCACGTGCTCGAACACATATACCACCCTCAGTGCACATTTCACCACACATACACCAACCTCGCCACATAAAAGTAGAAACACAAAAGTCGCCGCTCAAAACTCGCCACGCGCAAAACTCTCCACATGCAAAACTCGCCACACGTGCAAAACTCGCCACACGCAAAACTTGCACACGCAGAAAAATTGCCACACGCAGAAAAATTGCCACATGCACAAAAGTTGCAACACATGCAAAAGTTGCCTCACACAAAACTTGCACATACTCAAAAGGCACCACACATAAAACTCGCCACGCGCAAAACTCGCCATGCGCAAAACTTGCTGCACACAACTTGCTACACTAACCTGTCACATGCAACTCGACACACAAAAAGTTGCTACACGCATGTCGCCACACAAAACTCATCTCACAAAAGTCCCTACATGCATGTCGCCACACGCAACTCAACACACACAACTTGACACACGAAACTCGCCCTAAAACACACACAAGTCTGGTATCCTTCAAAAATAAAAATCTGATTAATAAGCAGACAAACTACAAGAGCAACAAATGTACCATATAGGAATCCGGCAGCTGTCAGTCACATGACCAGTCTATTATGTGTATGTGTGAGCTAATATATACTGCCAGGGGGTGGGCTTACTGTTGGCTGGGGATTTATCAGGCTGCCATTTTAGCTTACAAATACTGAGGTAAAAATACTGACCAAATAACGTGTGAACGAGGGCTAATACAGGAGGAGATGGCATACAGCTATATACTATATACAGGAGATGACACACAGGTATATACTATTTACAGGGGAGATGACACACAGGTATATACTATATACAGGAGGAGATGACACACAGATATATACTATATACAGGAGAGATGACACACAGGTATATACTATATAGAGGAGGAGATGACATACAGGTACATACTACATACAGGAGGAGATGACATACAGGTATATACTATATACAGGAGGAGATGACACACAGGTATATACTATATACAGGAGCAGATTACCTACAGGTATATAGTATATACAGGAGGAGATGACACAGGTATATGCTATGTATAGGAGGAGATGACATACAGGTATAAACTATATACAGGAGATGACACACAGATATATACTATATATAGGTGAGATGACACACAGGTATATACTATATACAGGAGATTACATACAGGTATATCTAATATATAAAGCTGAATGTGTGTATGTATGTATGTGTGTATGTCCGGGATTGGCATCTGTACCGTCGCAGCTACAGCCACAAAATTTTGCACAGTCACACGTCTGGACCCCGAGAGCGTCATAGGCTATGTTGTGAGGTGAAATTTTAACCCCGCGCGTTCCAATTCACCAAACAATTTTGCTCCTATCTACATAATGGGGAAAAAGTGAAGGGAAAAGTGTTGGAGGAAAATTGACAGCTGCCAGATGTGAACAATGAGGACTTAAAGAATGAGAGCGATGGCGACAAAGAGTATATACCGTACAGTTGCTAAGGTGGGGCCCCGACATGGGATACTCACCACACACGGGGATATGAACACAAACACAAAATGCGCCACACACTACCACGTGCTTGAACACATATACCACCCTCAGCACACATTTCACCACACACACACACCAACCTCGCCACATAAAAGTCGAAACACAAAAGTCACCACTCAAAACTCGCTACATGCAAAACTCGCCATATGCAAAACTAGGCTCACGCAAAACTCGCCACACGTGCAAAACTCACCTCATGGAAAACTCACCTCATGCAAAACTTGCACACACAGAAAAATTGCCACATGTACAAAAGTTGCACCACATGCAAAAGTTGCCTCACACAAAACTTGCACATACTCAAAATGCACCACACATAAAACTCGCCACGCGCAAAACTCGCCATGCACAAATCTTGCTGCACACAACTTGCTACACTAACCTGTCACATGCAACTCAACACACAAAATGTTGCTACACGCATGTCGCCACACAAAACTCATCTCACAAAAGTCGCTACATGCATGTCGCCACACGCAACTCAACACACACAACTTGACACATAAAACTCGCCCTAAAACACACACAAGTCTGGTATTGTCCTTCAAAAATAAAAATCTGATTAATAAGCAAACTACAAGAGCAACAAATGTACCATATAGGAAATACGGCAGCTGTCAGTCACATGACCTGTCTATTATGTGTATGTGTGAGCTAATATATACTGCCAGGGGGGAGGGCTTCCTGTTGGCTGGGGATTTATCAGGCTGCCAATAGCAACCAATCACAGCTCAGCTTCTATTTTGCTACAGTTAATTAACCTGAGCTCTGATTGGTTAATATAGGCAACAAAGACATTCTCAGTATAACAAAGCTAATATATGTTGTGAAATGCTTCTATTTGCTTAGTTTTTGCCTTTTAATAATTACATTTCTATCTATTTGTTTTGTGGTTTTTGTGTGCAGAATAAATTTTTGTTAACACATTCTATTTTGCTAACAGCAGTCATTAACCCGGGCGAAGCCGGGTAGTACAGCTAGTTATAAATAAATGATGTTTTCACTGGGATCTCTGGGCAATCAAATGTGTACGGAGAAAAAAATTAAAGTACCGGTCAACATTTCAATAAATAGCATACAGGAACAGAGACCTAAAGTTACATGCTTAAAAAAGAGGACTGCACGTTAAAATCAAATTTATTCACTTAGAATAAATTCACTTAATTTCTATATGCATTCAGATGCATATAGAAAAAGACAACAAAGGGCAAGAAGCTTAAAAGTAAAAATACAAATGTGTATCACCGCCAACCCTTATCCAGTCTGTTTAGTGCTTCCACACTCTAGTCTTTGGTAATGTAGACTACTCCGAGGGTATAAACCTAAGCCTAGGTGCAGACGAGCGTATTTTTTGTCATCCGAGCAAATCAGATCAATTATGCTAATCACAATCCAATCAGACTGATCAGAGTATGATCATAGTGTATTGTGATTCTCTCAGATGAAGAGAAGATGGAGAAAAAGAATTCTCCATCTTTTCCTTTGTGTCTGTCTGTGGAAATAAGACTGCAATTAGATGTCATTCGAGTTCAGTCCGATATTTCCCTTGCTCTCATTGACTTGCATAGCCAAGTGCAATCTGAATTTTGGAACAAACTTGCAGCAATTTTTTTTTCTCTGACCTACATTGTCCGAGGAAGAAATCAAACATGGGCATGGCCCCATAGAATAACATAGGGACAAATGCTAACCGTCAAAACGGCGCATAACACTCATCCTATTATTACGGTCCTGTGCACAAGCATTAACCGTAAGTTCCCACAATGAGTATTTTGTGACTTTTGATATTGTAGATTTCCTGCAGCTTTTCTGCCCATTTTAGCTAAATTAGGTTACTTGTGTTTTTTTCATTGTATTTTAACTCCTTTATGACCTGGGACGTATCCATACATCAAGGTTTGTAGGCAATTTCTCACGCACAGGAGCTGTGCACGTGCAATCACTGATTCTGACAGCTGAGACAGGGTATTCAATGCCAGGAGCCATGCCCGCACCGCTTCCTGCACTTTAACCGCCTAAATGGTGCAATCGATATACAGTAGATCGCAGCATTTACAAGGCAAAGAGTGGGAGCTCCCTCTGCCCTCCGATCAGCACTCATGCGATGATGACAACGAAAATTGCCATGATGACTCGATGTCATCACGACAATATCTGGGTCATCAGGCATTAACAAGTTAGTTAGATCATGAGTGGGGCATGATCTATCTAACTTGTGTCAGCAGTGCTGCCAGGTTATAAAGCATAACAATGCTCGTGCATTGCAATGCTTTATAACTGTGAGGCTGCAAAAAGTGAAAGTTCAATAGTGGGACTAAGTAAAAAGCTAAGAAAAAAAAGTTAAAAAAGGTTGCAAAAATATTATTTTTTTAAATCACAAAATAATAGCAAAATATATATTTTGTACCCATAAATAAATATTTTTATGAAAAAAAAGAAACAATAAAAGTACATGTTTGGTATCGCCGACATGACCTTTAAGTCCCACTAGTTAACCCCTTTGAACCCTGTGAACACTATAAAAAAATAAAAACCTAGGCAAAACATGATTCTTTATCATCAGCTGAACAAAAACGCGATCAAAAAGATGAATGTAAATAATAATAGTATCTTTGAAAACGTCATCTTATCCTGCAAAAAAAAAGCCAACCATACAGCTCCATCAGCTGAAAAGTTATAGCTCTCAGAATAAAGCAATGCAAAAATAATAATTTTTTTCTATAAAATAGTTTTTACTGTGTAAAAGTGCCAAAACATAAAAAATCTATATACATATGGTATCGCTATAACCGTACTGAGGCCAGGGTCACACTTGCGTGTGCAATGCGAGAAACTCGCACAAGTCAATACCCGGCACTTGGGATCGAAGCTTTCAGCTGCATTCAAATACATGCAGCCGCACACTCCGGTCCCGAGTGCTGACGGCAGTGTCGGGTATTGATGTGACAGACTTGCGCGAGTTTCTCACATTGCACTCGCAAGTGTAACCCAAGCCTAATCCAAAGAATAAAGGTGCATTATCAATTTTACCACACAAGGTGCAGCATAACCCCCCCAAAAAAAAAAATTCCTGAATTTGCTGGTTTTTGTTCATTCTGCCTCCCAAAATTTGGAATAGAAAGCTATCAAAAAATATGTGCCTGAAAATGGTACCAATAAAACATCAACCCGTCCTTCAAAAAAACAAGTCCACGCACTGTCGGCAGAAATATGGAAAAATTATAACTCTCAAAATATGGCAATGCAAAATTTGTTTTTGCAGTAAAAGGCGGCTATTAGTGTGTGAAAGCAGCCAAACATAAAAAAAAATATATAACTGGTATCGCTGTAGTTGAACCAGTTAATCACTTATAACACACGGGTAACTGCGTAAAAAATAAATAAAACCGATTCTTCACCTGATTTTTTAATTCTTCCTCCCAAAGATCGCGGTAAGGCTCGGCTCACCTTTATCCTGTGCTCTGCACTGAGTGCTTACACCACGGTTTCCATGTAAATTTTTTAAATAAGTGATTGAGACGAACCCCCGGAGGAAGATTCCCTATAATGAGGCAGATGGAGCCACTGTGGATGCCATCTGGCCGCCTATGATCCGGCAGTATCTGTCTTTTTAGGGGTGCATAAAAGCGCAGTTCGACACAGTTTTGTGCATTTCTGGAAAGAAGGAGACCGCTGAGCAGAGGCCAGACTGAGTCCACAGTAATTACAGCTTCATTACAGTGAATGGTTCCCTCGAGGGTTTCAACTGAATAATGTCACTCAGAGATTTAGATGAAAAACCCAATATAAGTACTCAGTGTAGCGCGCTGGATAGATGTGATTTCAAATATTATGTTAAATGTTCCCAAAAAAAGCTCAAATTACTCAACAAACAAGCAGGACCCCACTCAGGTTTGTCATCTGTAATCGGAAATATAGGGGGCTTCCACGTTACTGATAGTACAAACCCTCTGGAAAAGCTAAATGGCTTCTCATTCTAAAAAAGAAATTCAGCAAATTCTGCGCTCCCAAATTCAAATTCCCCCTCCCTTTTGAGTCACAGTGTGACTAAACCACATTTAGCGTCCACCTGTTTGGCATTTCTGTAGTGACGAGAGCCTGCCTAGTTTACGGGTGTGTGTCCCAAGAAGCACGAGCTGGGTATAAAATACTGGGCACTACAATGTACTGATCACTACAATAGCAGTTTGAAATTTTCGCTCAGCAACTTCCACTGCTTCTTGTTTATGGAAAACACCCATGGAGTCAAATTCATCACTATACCTGTAGATTGATGGGGATTCTGGTTTTTCTAGCACTTAGTGCCTCTGTATATGTAGTCTGGAAACTGTTCTTAGAAAATCTTCACTCCAAGAGGCAAATGGCACTGCGTCCATCCTTAGTCTCGCCGTAATTCTAAGCAGCACTCTACAACCACAAATGGGATATTGTTATGGTCTGGTGATTAAGGAGCGACATGCGACTAGCTCTGAGCAGGTGGTAACTATGCCGACCGAAGTTCCTAATCTTAACACAGACACTAGCAGTAGCCGTGGGATGTTCCTGTCACTCCCTAGACACCTTGTCACAGCCGGAGATCTAGCTACCCCTAAAGGTAGAAACAGGAAAGCTATCTTGCCTCAGAGAAAATCCCCAAAGGATAGGACAGCCCCCCACAAATAATGACTGTGAGAGGAGAAGGAAATGACATACGTAGTATGAAACAAGATTTAGCAAAGGAGGCCACTACTAGCTAGACAGAATTAGTACAGGACAGAAAACTGTGCGGTCAGTAATAAAAACTAGAAAAAGTCCACCGCAGAGAAATGCAAAAATCTCCACACCTGACTAAAGGTGTGGAGGGCAAACTCTGCTGCCCAGAGCTTCCAGCTTAGCTAAATAGATCCATACTGATAAGCTGGACAAATGAGCAAAACATAGAAAATGCCAAACAACAAAGTCCACAACAAGTGAACTGCAAAAAGACAAGCAAGGACTTAGCTTTGCTGAAATGGTCAGAGTGGCAGGGAAATCCTCAGAGAGCCATGACTCCAAGCTCAACAATTGACAACTGGCATTGAATTAGGGATAAGGCCAGACTAATATAGCCGAGCCAGAAAGACGATCAGTGAGAACAGCTGCTGATGCTAAATCCAAGAAGCAGCCATACCACTCAAAACCACAGGAGGGAGCCCAAGAGCAGAATTCACAAAAATGCTACTTATAACCACCGGAGGGAGCCCAAGAGCGGAATTCACAACAGGATATATCAACATTCAGCAGAAATTGTGGGATACGTTTTGGTGCCCTTTTTTACCCATTTTCCAGTGTAAAAATGCAAAATGTGGGGCTATAACAAAATTTTGATGGTAAAAATGTAATTTTCCTCTCTGCCCAGTGGTATAACATTCTGTGACACACCTGTGGTGTCAATATGATCACTGCTCACCTAGATGAATTCATTGAAAGGTGTAGTTTGTAAAATGAGGCCTCTGGTGAGTTCTGCTGTTCTGCCAGGTCAAGGGCTCTGGCAATGTGACATGGCATCCTCAAACCAGTTCTTCACAATCTGAACTCCAATATACAGGTGCTTCTCACAAAATTAGGATATCATCAAAAAGTTAATTTATTTCAGTTCTTCAATACAAAAGTTGAAACTCATATATTATATAGAGTCATTACAGAGTGATCTATTTCAAGTATTTATTTCTGTTAATGGTGATGATTATGGCTTACAGTCAATGAAAACACAAAAGTCATTAGCTCGGTAAATTAGAATAATTAACAAAAAACATCTGCAAAGGCTTCCTAAGTCTGTTTCAATAGGCTCCACAATCATGGGGAAGACTACTATCTAGACAGATGTCCAGAAGGCAGTCATTGACACACTCCACAAGGAGGCCAAGACACAAAAGGTCATTACCAAAGAAGCTGGCTGTCCACAAAGTGCTGTATCCAAGCATATTAATGGAAAGTTGAGTGGAAGGTAAAAATGTGGTAGAAAAATGTGCACAAGCAACCTGGATAACCGCAGCCTTGAAAGGATTGTTAAGAAAAGGCCATTAAAAAATTTGGGGAGATTCACAAGGAGTGGACTGCTACTGGAGTCATTGCTTCACGAGCCACCACACACAGACATATCCAGGACATGGGCTACAAGTGTCGCATTCCTTGTGGCAAGCCACTTGTGACCAATAGACAATGCCAGAAGCGTCGTTCCTGGGCCGAGGAGAAAAAGAACTGGACTGTTGCTCAGTGGTCCGCGGTGTTTTCAGATGAAAGTAAATTTTGCATTTCATTTAGAAATCAAGGTCCCAGAGTCTGGAGGAAGCGTGGAGAGGCACACAATCCAAGCTGCTTGAGGTCTACTGTGAAGTTTCCACAGTCAGTGATGGTTTCGGGAGCCATGTCATCTGCTGGTGTAGGTCCACTGTGTTTTATCAAGAGCAAAGTCAGTGCAGCCATCTACCAGGAAATTTTAGAGTACTTCATGCTTCCCTCTGCCAACAAGCAGGACTTGGCACCTGTCCACACTGCCAAAAGTACCAATACCTGGTTTAAAAACAATAGTATCACTGTGCTTGATTGGCCAGCAAACTCTCCTGACCTTAACCCCATAGAGAATCTATGGGGTATTGTCAAGAGGAAGATGAGAGACACCAGACCCAACAATGCAGACGAGCTGAAGGCTGCTATCAAAGCAACCTGGGCTTCCATAACACCTCGGCAGTGCCACAGACTGATCGCCTCCATGACATGCCGCATTGATACAGTAATTGATGCAAAAGGAGACCCGACCAAGTATTGAGTACATTTAGTGAACATACATTTCAGTAGTCCAACATTTCGGAATTTTAAAATCATTTTTCAAGCTGGTGTTATAAAGTATTCTAATTTCCTGAGATAATGATTTTTGAGTTTTCATTGGCTGTAAGCCATAATCATCAACATTAACAGAAATAAACACTTGAAATACATCACTCTGTTTGTAATGACTCTATCTAGTTTCACTTTTTGTATTGAAGAACAGAAATAAATTAACTTTTTGATGATATTCTAATTTTGTGAGACGCACCTGTAGGTACATAGTTACATAGGTTGAAAAAAAACCTAAGTCCATCAAGTTCAACCTTTCTCCACCAATTGTACATTTTGTCACTAATTTAATGATAACCCACAATGTTATGTGTATCGAGGAAATCGTCCAGCCCTTTTTAAAAATCTGTCATAGTGTCTGCCAGTACTACCTCTTAGGCTGCCATCGCACTAGCAGTATTTGGTCAGTATTTTACATCAGTATTTGTAAGCCAAAACCAGGACTGGAACAAATAGAGGAAAAGTATAACAGAAACATATGCACCACTTCTGCATTTATCACCCACTCCTGGTTTTGGCTTACAAATACTGATGTAAAATACTGCTAGTGTGACGGCAGCCTTATGGTAAGGAATTCCACAGTCTGACTGCTCTAACTGTAAAGAACCCTTTCCTATTTAGTTGCCAGAATCACCTTTCTTCCACCCGTAATAAGTGACGTCTGGTCCTTATTATGGTCTTTGGAAGGAATAACTCATGTGTAAGGGTACCGTTACACAAAAGATTTACCAACGATCACGACCAGCGATACGACCTGGCCGTGATCGTTGGTAAGTCGTTGTGTGGTCGCTGGGGAGCTGTCACACAGACAGCTCTCCAGCGACCAACAATGCCGAAGTCCCCGGGTAACCAGGGTAAACATCGGGTTACTAAGCGCAGGGCCACGCTTAGTAACCCGATGTTTACCCTGGTTACCATCGTAAATGTAAAAAAAAAAAAAACGTACATACTCACATTCCGGTGTCCGTCAGGTCCCTCGCCGTCTGCTTCCCGCACTGACTGAGTGCCGGCCGTAAAGTGAAAGCAGAGCACAGCGGTGACGTCACGATTCTCAGCAGGGTCTGCTGCGTGTCAGACACAGCGATATCGTATGGATATCGCTGGAACGTCACGGATCGTACCGTTGTAGCGACAAAAGTGCCACTGTGAGACGGTACCCTAAGTCCTCTGTACTGACCACACATTTATTTATACATGTAAATGAGTTCTCCTCTGAGGCGTCTTTTTTTCTAAGCTAAACAAACAAAACTTTTAAAACCTCTCATCATTTGAGAGGCCTTCCATCCCTTGTAATAATCTAGTTGTATGCTTTTGAACTGATTCTAACTTCTGAATATCCTTTTTAACCCCTTAATAACAGAGCCAATTTGGTACTTAATGACCAAGCCAATTTTTGCAATTCTGACCACTGTTACTTTATGAAGTTATAGCTCTGGAACGCTTCAACGTATCCCACTGATTCTAAGATTGTTTTTCGTGACATATTGTACGTCATGTTAGTGGAAAAATTTCTTCGATATAACTTGCGTTTATTTATGAAAAAAAAACGTAAATTTAGCAAAAATTGTGAAAAATTAGCAATTTTCAAACTTCTAATTTTTGTACCCTTAAATCAGAGAGTGGTGTCACACAGAATAGTTAATAAATAACATTTCCCACATGTCAACTTTACATCAGCACAATTTTGTAAACAATTTTTTTTTTGTTAGGACGTTATAAGGGTTAAAAGTTGACCAATGATTTCTCATTTTTCCAACAAAATTTACAAAACAATTTTTTTTAGGGACCACCTCACATTCGAAGTGAGTTTGGGGGGTCAATATAACAGAAAATATCCCAAAATGACACCATTCTAAAAACTGCACCCCTCAAGGTGCAGCGCAAAAAACACATTCAAGAAGTTTATTAACACTTCAGGTGCTTCATGAAAACTAAAGCAATGTGGAAGGAAAAAATGAACATTTTACTCTTTTCACAAAAAATTTATTTTGGAACCAAATTTTTTTTTATTTTCACAAAGGTATCAGGAGAAATGGTCCACAAAATTTGTTGTGCAATTTCTCCTGAGTAAGCAAATACCCTGTAAGTGGGGGAAAGCCACTGTTTAGACACATGGCAGGGCTCAGAAGTAAGGGAGCACAGTTTGACTTTTGAACGCAAAATTGGCTGGAATCAGTGGTGGACGTCATGTCGCGTTTGGAGACCCCCTGATCTATCTAAACAGTGGAACTCCCAATTCTTACTCCAACCCTAACCCCATCACACCCCTAACTCTAATCCCAACCAAACCCTAACCACAACTCTCACCACAACACATCCCTAACCATAATCCCATATCTAACCATAACCCTAACACACCTCTAACCCTAATCCCAACCATACCCACAACCATAACCCTAACCACAATCCTAACCCCAACACAACCCTAATACCAACACAACCCTAACTCTAGACCCAACCCTAACTCTAACCCCAACCCTAACCCTAGCTTTAACCCCAACACTAGCCCAACCCTAACCCTAGCCCCAACTCTAACCCTAGGCCCAACCTTAACCCTAGCTCTAACCCGAACCCGAACAATAGCCCCAACCCTAACCCTAATGGAAAAATGGAAATAAATACTTTGTTTATTGTAGTATTTTTTATCTAACTAAGGGAGGTGATAAAGGGGGGTTTGATTTACTACTTTTTTTTATTTTGATCACTGTGATAGGGTCTATGACTGTGATCAAAATGAAACAATAGGAAACATTTCCTATTGTTGGCGGGTGCCGGCCAGCAGCTCTCGGCGAGAGCACTGAGAATGCGCTCACCATTTTCTTCCCAGAAGAAGAAGACAAAGGCCGGGGGATAGGACCGGGGTATGCAGGAGGGTCCAGGGACACCAGATGTATCGGAGGGGCTCGGGGGAACCCATTTCTTTCTCCTCTGATGTGCTAGATCACATCAGTGGAGAGAGAAATTAAATGGGAAAGGCTTATGGGTTAAAATGTGGAGCCCAGAACTGGATCCCATATTCTAGATGTGGCCTCACCAGTGATTTTTAAAGAGGTAACAATACATTGGGTTCACAGGATTTTATCCCTATTTTTATGCACCCTAAAATCTTGTTTGCTTTTTCAGTTACTGCTTGACATTGAGTGCTGCTGTTCAGCTTACTTGTAACCAAAATACCCAAGTCCTCCTGGTGCTTCTTCCCTTCTGACCTTTGCACTGTGCCTAAATAGCTTTTGGAGTCCATTTTGTCCTGTTACCGTTGTGAAAATAACAATGTGGGGCTAAAATAATTTTTTTGTGGGAGAAATTGTATTTTTTTAACATTTTCATGGCTCTACGTTATAAACTTATGTGAAGCATATGGGGGTTCAAGGTGCTCACCACATAAGTAGATACATTCCTCGAGGGGTCTAGTTTCCAAGCTGGGGTCACATTTGGGGGGTTTCTACTGTTTAGACATATCAGGGGTTCGCCATACATGACATGCATGGCATCTGCTAATTATTCCAGCAAATTTTATGTTAAAAAAGTCAAATAGCGCTTCCAAACCCTGCCGTACACCCAAACAGTAGTTTTCCCCCCACATATGGAGTATCAGTATGCTCAGGGGAAATTGCATAACAAATTTTAGATCCATTTTCTCCAGTTATCCTTGTTAAAAAAAAAAAAATTGTGTCTAAATAAAATTTTTGTGACAAAGTTAAATGCTCATTTTTTCACTGTAAAACAAAAGCACAGTGGGATGAGCTTTCTATAATCCCATCCTCTTTGCTAGAACAGTAAGATGCTGCAGTTTTTGAGAAGGGTAAATAGTCAGTGAATAAAACTCATTTTGGGAAAGTAAAGAGGTTGTCCACTACTTTTACATTGATGGCCTATCCTCAGGATACATCATCAATGTCTGATCGCCCGAGGTCCAACCTCCCCCCACACACACACCGATCAGATATTATCAGTGTCTATGGCCGGAAGTGCACAGTTGCCGAGCTCATCCATCTTCTGGTAGTGGGCACATCAGGGTACTAAACATCCGCCACCTATTGATTTGAATAGGAGGTGGATATGCAGTACCAAGCATCAAACACTAACAGTACACTGAGCAGCTCGGCAAGTGCAGTACAGACCAAAAGTTTGGACACACCTTCTCATTTAAAGATTTTTCTGTATTTTCTTGACTATGAAAATTGTACATTCACACTGAAGGCATCAAAACTATGAATTAACACATGTTGAATTATATACTTAACAAAAAAGTGTGAAACAACTGAAATTATGTCTTATATTCTAGGTTCTTCAAAGTAGCCACCTTTTTCTTTGATGACTGCTTTGCACACTCTTGGCATTCTCTTGATGAGCTTCAAGAGGTAGTCACTGGGAATGGTCTTCCAACAATCTTGAAGGAGTTCCCAGAGATGCTTAGCACTTGTTGGCCCTTTTGCCTTCACTCAGCGGTCCAGCTCACCCCAAACCATCTCGATTGAGTTCAGGTCTGGTGACTGTGGAGGCCAGGTCATCTGGCGTAGCACCCCATCACTCTCCTTCTTGGTCAAATAGCCCTTACACAGCCTGGAGGTGTATTTGGGGTCATTGTCCTTCTCATGTACAGCACCATGGAATCAATGGTGCTATATAAATAAATAATAATAATAAATAATTGTCCTGTTGAAAAATAAATGATGGTCCAACTAAACGCAAACCGGATGGAATAGCATGCCGCTGCAAGATGCTGTGGTAGCCATGCTGGTTCAGTATGCCTTCAATTTTGAATAAATCCCCAACAGTGTCACCAGCAAATCACCCCCACACCATCACACCTCCTCCTCCATGCTTCACGGTGGGAACCAGGCATGTAGAGTCCATCCGTTCACCGTTCACCTTTTCTGCGTCGCACAAAGACACGGTGGTTGGAACCAAAGATCTCAAATTTGGACTCATCAGACCAAAGCACAGATTTCCACTAGTCTAATGTCCATTCCTTGCGTTCTTTAGCCCAAACAAGTCTTTTCTGCTTGTTGCCTGTCCTTAGCAGTGGTTTCCTAGCAGCTATTTTACCTTGAAGGCCGGCTGCACAAAGTCTCCTCTTAACAGTTGTTGTAGAGATGTGTCTGCTGCTAGAACTCTGTGTGGCATTGACCTGGTCTCTAATCTGAGCTGCTGTTAACCTGCGATTTCTGAGGCTGGTGACTCGGATAAACTTATCCTCAGAAGCAGAGGTGAATCTTGGTCTTCCTTTCCTGGGGTGGTCCTCATGTGAGCCAGTTTCTTTATAGTGCTGGATGGTTTTTGCCACTGCACTTGAGGACACTTTCAAAGTTTGCCCAATTTTTCAGACTGACTGACCTTCATTTCTTAAAGTAATGATGGCCACTCGTTTTTTCTTTACTTAGCTGCTTTTTTCTTGCCATAATACAAATTCTAACAGTCTATTCAGTAGGACTATCAGCAGCGTATCCACCAGACTTCTGCACAACACAACTGATGATCCCAACCCCATTTATAAGGCAAGAAATCCCACTTATTAAACCTGACAGGGCACACCTGTTGTTGTGAATTCTGCTCTTGGGCTCCCTCCGGTGGTTATAAGTGGTAGCGCTGCTGTCTCTGGATCGCAGCATTCATCAGGTGTGTCCACTTTTTGCAATTCTGACTGGGCTATTTAGTCTTGCTTGACCCTTTAGTCAGTGCCAGTTGTCCATTGTTCCTGGAGGATTCACATCCCTGCCTGGTCTCTCCACTTTGCTGTTCATTTCAACAAAGATAAGTTCTGGCCTTGATTTTTGCAGTCCACATGCTGTGGGCCTTATTGTTCAGTTCTTTTCCATGTTTTTGTCTTGTCCAGCTTGGTCTGTATAAGGATTTGTTTAGCCAAGCTGGTATCTCTGGAGATGCAGATATACCCTCCATATCTTTAGTTAGATGTGGAGATTTTGTATTTTCTGTGGTGGATATTTTCTAGTGTTTTAATACTGACCTCATAGTACTCTGTCCTATCCTTTCTATTTAGCTAGAAGTGGCCTCCTTTGCTAAATTCTGATTTCAGTCTGTGTATGTTTTTTCCCTCTCCTCTCACAGTCAATATTTGTGGGGGGCTGTCTATCCTTTGGGGATTTTCTCTGAGGCAAGATAGTTTTCCCTTTTCTATCTCTAGGGGTAATTAGTCCTCCGGCTGTGTCGAGATGTCTAGGGAGTGATAGGTACATTCCACGGCTACTTCTAGTTGCGGTGTTAAGTTCAGGGTCTGCGGTCAGTACAGGTACCACCTTCTCTAGAGTACGTCTCATGCTGCTCCTAGGCCACCAGATCATAACAACCTGTGAAGTGAAAACCATTCCCGGTGACTACCTCTTGAAGCTCATCAAGAGAATGCCAAGAGTGTGCAAAGCAGTCATCAAAGCAAAAGGTGGCTACTTTGAAGAACTTAAAATATAAGACATAATTTCAGTTGTTTCACACTTTTTTGTTAAGTATATAATTCCACATGTGTTAATTCATAGTTTTGATGCCTTCAGTGTGAATGTACAATTTTCATAGTCATGAAAATACAGAAAAATCTTTAAATGAGAAGGTTTGTCCAAACTTTTGGTCTGTACTGTAAGTACTTCTGCCCGGCGGCCGCCGACACCGATAACAGCTCATCGGCAGGAATGCAGTGTGTCTGACCCTGCCCAATCAGACATTAATAACCTACCCTAAGAATAGGTCATCAATGTAAAAGTAACCTGTAACCTAAGGATCCTCTGAGAAAATCCACTTCTTGTGGCTGCTAAAGGTTAAGAACTCACAATTAGTGATGAGCGAGTATACTCGTTACTCGCGATTTCCTGAGCACGCTCGGGGGTCCTCAGAGTATTTTTTAGTGCTCAGAGATTTAGTTTTCATCACCGCAGCTGAATGATTTACATCTGTTAGCCAGCATAAGTACATGTGGGGGTTGCCTGGTTGCTAGGGAATCCCCACATGTACTTATGATGGCTAACAGATGTAAATAATTTAGCTGAGGTGAGGAAAACTAAATCTCCGAGCACTAAAAAATACTCGGAGGACACCCGAGCGTGCTCGGGAAATTTCGAGTAACGAGTATATTCGCTCATCACTTCTCACAATCCGTTTGGCTAAATGTCAGTGATTTTTCTGCATCCGATTTTCATCAGTGTTTGGTCAGTGTCTCAGTCATTACTATTATTGTTTTGTCAGTGATTTTCTCCTATGAATAAATTGAATAAATACATTGCAAAGCTTCTATCCACTAAAATGTTAACAATGGACAGAAGCCCAACTGCATACTGATGTGTGTTGTCAATGATTTTTCATAAACCCGTTGACTTGTATGGTTAATTGTGATCAAAAACAAAAAACATACATGTCTCTGACTGGAATAAGAGTAATTTTTTTGACTAACTGGAGTAACATTTCTGACTAGGCGCATGCAACCCCATTCACTAGTGTTGTGCTGTGGTGTAGAAGGTGCACTTAGGTTAGATTCGTTTGTGCGTTTGAATTCCGCACTGTATCGTATGCAAACGCATGATAACGCAGCTTTTTTTATCCGCATCAGCTTACGCATGACGGCTAAAAAACGTAGCGTTTGCATGCATTTTTGCATCCGTTTGCCCTTTTTTATGTGTTCGATATTTCCAAGAGGGCGTGTCTCAGTGGGCGTGTCTAAAAAAGTTACTGGACATGCGCAGTCCGAAGTACGGAAGCGCATAGAATGCATACGTATGCAAAGACATGCGTACGCATGTGTTCCCACAGACAGTAATGCGTTTTTTTTAACGCACTCATCCGCATGCCTGCGCAAATTTGACGGAAATTTACCGCCTCAAAAATTACAACATGGTGCTTTAGCCCCGCCACACACCGCGAAAAAACACATGCGTAAGCAAACGTGGGAGAACGCATGCATCTGCGTCTACAATGTTAAAGATATGAGATCAAGACGCATGCGGATGTATGCGTCAGAAACGCTGAGGACACAACCGCAAATGTGAAACCAGCCTTAGTGAACTTTGATCGTTGGATAGGTGTTGAGGTCAAAGGCTCCATGCAGCCCCGGCTTTTTAGTTCGGCAGTACCAATTATGTGTACTTTTTTTTGTTTAGCTTTATTTTTCACAAAAGCTGTCTTTTTCGTGGCAAACCAGTTTGCATTTTTTTTAGGTATTGTTTAGTTCCACATCTGGACTTTTTTATTTTGATCGCTGGTTTCATACAGTGGAATGCTTCTGTATTACAGTGCATGAGATCTGCCAGGTTTACTGACACAGCCTGCTTGAGTCTTTTCATGGTAGGTCCTAACAGGTAGCCCTACCACTAGGCCAGGTTGCCATGGCAACTATTGGGACCATAGTCGCAGGGTGCCGATAGGGAACCTTCTGTCTGTGTCAATCATCTGACGTGATTGACATCTGTGTCTAGAGGGCCGATGTCAATTATTAGATACAACCAATGCGTTTTTGCCCATTGGAGGGCGTTATTTATTTATTCTTCAGCGCTGCAGTTAGGCCCCTTAATGACCACATATTGGTGATTGTTAAGAGGTTAACAAAGCCATAAGAAGACCCATATATACCTGTTTGCTGTGTCAGCCCTGATACCTGCCGATCTGACAATGTTTTCTGTCAGTTGCCTTCGTGATCGTCATACTTCCACACACTAGCTGTAGCTAAATGAGTCTTCTCCAGTGTAATGACCTTTTTTATTAAAGGGAATCGGTCAGCAAGTTTTTGCTGAGTAATTCGAGAACAGCTTAATATAAAGGTTTAGACCCAGATAAAGGAGATTAATCAGTGCTTGTACCACAGCGCACATGAGCCCTGGTCCAACCAGGCCCCCTTTTTTGATATACAGCTCACTGTCAATAGACAGTATACACAGAAAGCTGTGGTGTGGCTGGAGACATGCTTTCTGATCTCTGCTATTTCTAAAAACTGTGTAACAACTGCAGCACCCAGTAACCAAGTGAAACATCTTTGGAATCGGTCTCTTTTCCTACGCTGTCTCAGATAAAGTAGCAAGAACCTGGTTGTAAATGCCCTTTAAGGGTGAGGAACTTTGGGTCATCATTATATTTTGTCCTTTTTTTGGTTGAGTTTTTGGTGCTTGGCACTTTTTTTTCTCTTTGCATCAAATCCATCTTTCATTTGCGCCTTTTTAATCTTATTTTATGTGTTCAATCACTTTAGTTTACTTTTTAAGTTTGCATCAGTGGACAGGGTTTAGGGTTTTAAGATGTTTTTGCCAGATTGATTATTTGTGACTTTTCCAAAAGTCGCAAAATTTGTCGGAGACTGCTACATAATAAAAAAAGAAAAGTGACATTAAAAAATCCCACAAATGTTGAATCAAGCCCTTAGACTTTGCTTCCTGTGTTAGCCAGTATCAAATTCATTAGAAGTTTAGTGGGTTCACATCATCCCTCTTAGGCCTTTTGGTATTTCTGATATTAAAGCATGAGACTGAAAATATAACAGTTGTATTTATTTTCTTGAATTATGTAAATTCGTTAACATGACCTACTTAGCAAACTTTGATGTTACTATAGATTAATAAGCGCACCTCTAGCCAAGGGCCATAATTAGTTTACAGTAGCTGCGCGCTCCACTTCACAATGATTCATATACTTGCCAGCTGTGAAAGAGTGCGTAATCTGATAAAAGTATTATATCTTTCAGTGTAGATCAGCTAATACTAAAAAAAATCTTTTTCATCTTTAGGACTAATTCAAAGACAAGACTTAGAAAAACACACCATGAATTTTTGAGCTACGCTTAGTTGGTGTTTTCCTTATTTTAGTAAATTTAAAATCTGATAGAAAAGCCAATGGGAAAAATCACCATAAGAAAATGAAAAACTCATTGTGAGAAGTTAACCTAAAATTGCATTAGATTAGGAAAAAACAATGGTTAAACATGCACACGCTTTTTGTGCATTTCTGCTGTAGAAGCAAACTAAAAATGGATGTAATCTATACATGATCAACAATTGCAGAGCCAAATACGTAATAAAAGCGCATGTAAAAAATGTGCTCACAAACACTATGAAGAAAATGCAAGTAACCTTTTTTAGCTAATAGGTGCAGAAATGCTGCAGAAAATCTGCAACATCAAAACCTCACCAAATACTCCTTGTGGGAACGCGAATGGATTTTTACCTGCTGATTTTCCGCACCCAATGCAGTTCTATGGGGAAAATGTGCACATAAAACTCAGCGTACCCTCAAGAGAAACTAACATATTGCAGATTTAAAAAATACACCTTGGGTCAATTTACACAGAGTTAAAAAAGGTCATGAGATTTCTATGAATCCCATCCACTTTGCTGAGACTCTTACACCCTGAAGTTTGAGGTCAGCAAAAATATGCAGCATCAAAAACTCATAGCAGGAACTTAACCTTAGGCCGGAGTCACACTACTGTGCAATACGGCCGAGTGCTATGCGATAAAGCTTGGCTCAGTGTCTCTCTATGGGGCAGCTCAGATCAGCGATTATTTTCTCATGCTGAATCGGCATACAAGAACAATCACAGCATGAGTCTCGGCTCACTCGCATCCATATAAGACTATGGGTACGAGTGACACAACGCACAGCACTCGGATATCACCCGAGTGCAGTGCGATTCCTGCCGATGCCAACAGCGGAGGAGATGGAGAAATTACTTTTGTCCGCCTCCTCCACAGCTGTGCTCCGATCCTCTCATGTGAGCGCACTGACACTCGGCTCCCACTCACAGCAGAGCAGAAGCAGAGTGTTATTTGCATATTGCATCCGATGCCATACACTGGTGTGACTCCAGCCTTAGAGAGAAAATCATCATGAGGGTCTGTGCACACAGCGTCTTTTGAAGTATTAACTGAGCAGTAACACCAAGTTTTTGAGGAGTTTTGCCATCTTGAGGAGGAGTTTGAGAGTTTTCATACAGGTTCTGCTCCAAAAACTTCTCAAAAAACTCCATGTGCACATACACTAGGGGCAGAGGCACATGGTTTCTTTTAGATGCCAGTGCAGTCACCAAGTTTTGAGCATGTCACTTCTTTTAACTGCTTCATGGTTTTCGAACCCTGAAGTGGTTAAAAGACGAGAGACATGCTCAGCTAGACGTTCTGACATTGGTTTGCATTATGTTCATGCGATGGGACGCTTTTTCAGGTGCAGTCCATGTGGAATCCGCCTCAAAGACATCATGTGCAAATAGTCTTAGGGGAATTATGTACATCAGTTTTGCATGAGACTACTTTGCTGTTATTTGCATCAAGTTTATCAAAGTGTTGCATAATGTTTGAAAAAGTTGCCACATCTTCACATAGATCACTTTTGTCAAGAACTAATTTTCCACTTATTACGCAAACTTTGCCCATCATCACTGGAGTGGGTTTACAAGTTTTTATGCAACTTTTCAAAAAGAATCCTTTCATAAATCTGGTTAAAAACCTTAAAATGCATTTACACTGAACGAGAGTTCCTGAGAAGGCTTATTTGTAAGAATTGTGCAGTGAAAACAGGCTGCCAGCCACTTAAAGGGAACCTGTCACCCCCCAGGGTCTATTAAGGTAAAAGAGCCACCTTCTGCAGCACTAAGGCTGCATTCTGTGAAGGTAGCTCTTGTGTTTAGTATCCCTAGGAATGCTGAAATAATCACTTATATACATTTCCCGCCATACCTCTATTGAGTCAGGGAGGTATGATTTCTCCCTGACTCAGCCGCCTCGCAGCCGTCCATCATCCTACCCGGCGTCACCTCCTCTCTTGTGCCGTCACCCATGCCTGCGCTCTGCAATTACTTCTCGGACATGCGCCATGCGTGCTGCCCTGGAACTTACAAGTAGATCGCGCCTGCGCACAGAGCCAGATTCCCAGACCCGCAGTGTGAACACATCGTAACACACTGTGGGGCGGGATCTGGGGCCTCAGCTACACGCAGGCGCGATATCAGTACATCAGCTGATGTGAGTTCCAGGGCAGAGCGCACGGCGCATGCCCGAGAAATAATTGCAGAGTGCAGACGCTGGTGATGGCACATGACAAAGAGGAGGCGGTGCCCGGTGGGATGATGGACGGCTGCGAGGCGGCTGAGTCAGGGAGAAATCATACCTCCCTGACTCAATAGAGGTATGGCGCGAAATTTATAAAAGTGATTATTTCAGCGTTCCTAGCGATACTAAGCATAAGAGCCACTTTCACAGAACGCAGCCTTAGTGCTGCTGAAGGTGGCTTTTTTACCTTAATAGGCCCTGGGGGGTGACAGGTTCCCTTTAAAGTGCTTGTTCGTCTGGTGAAATGGTTTGGATAAAAGTTAATTGTTCTCGGCAGCACATTGTCCTGTGTAAACCGAAGCTGCCCCGCTGAGAACAATGGCAGCGTAATGCGCACTGAACAATCTATGACTGATTGTTCGGTGTGCATGTAGTGCGATTGGCCTGTGCAAACCTCTGACCGACTAGTATGTTGATGGTCAGCAGTGGTTTGATGCTATGCATCGCGCACTGTAAATGGACCTTTATTTGGATTGCTTTTCTCACCAAGACTCTTGTTAAGCCCCCTTTTGTGTTTAGTGCATTTTCATTTCCAGTATAAAGTAACAGCCAGTCATAAAACAATGTGTATCAATTCTACCAAGCACTGTGTGTGAATCCACCACCAGGGTATTGTGGAGCGTTCTACAATGATCACATACATCTGAAGCATGAATAGGACTGGTGCAGTTGGCGTTCTCCCATAGCCCAGCTTGGCTTTCCATGTCCACATTTCAGTCTGTACAGACTGCGATTTCCTGACTTGTCACAAGTCTGCTGAGCCAAAGTAATAGCCTCATAGACACATAAGAGAGCTGCAGTCGGCCTGAAAATTGTAGTCAGTAAACAGACCTTGATATTTGGGCATTTTGCAGCATTTTGGGGGGGAATTCCCATGTTTCAAATCTTGTTACAGAAATGTATGCTACTGTCATCTGAATTAATGTGCTGTATGCCAGCTGTTTGGCCATGTATAGTGTTTTGGAGTGTGATGCCCCTGATGAACCTGGTAGCTCAGGCCCGTGGTCCCTGATCTCATCTGATAGAACATGATAAACTCTATTGAGGACTCTAATATTGTACTTTTGCAAAATCATATAACACTGTTGTGTTATTAATCTGTTGCATACTTTCTCTCATTATTTTTTGTTCTTTTGAGCACTGTCACTTTAATTATCATTTCGATGTGCACTGTCACTTTAAATCGACGTTACATTGAAAATTTTCTATTGAGCATTGATATACAGCTCTGGCAAAAATTAAGAGACCACAGCAAAATGTTCAGTTTGTCTGATTTTTGAGTTAAATGTAAATTGTTCTTTTATTCTATAAACTTCTGACAACATGTCTCCAAATTTCCAAGCAATACATTTTGTATTTTTTTTTCTGACAAAGAAAAATGGTCAAAAACAAAACAAAACAGTGCTTTCAGACCTCAAATAATGCAAAGAAAACAAGTTCATATTAATTTAGAAACAACAATACTAGTGTTTTAACTCAGGAAGAGTTCAGAAATCAATATTTTGTGGAATAACCATGATTTTTCATTACAGCTTTCATGCGTCTTGGCATGCTTTCCACGCGTCTTCTTCTGGCGCAAAAATGTAAGCAGTTCTTCTTTGTTTGATGGCTTGTGACTATCCATCATCCTCTTGGTTACATTCCAGAGGTTTTCAATGGGATTCAGGTCTGGAGATTGGGTTGGTCATGACAGGGCTTTGATGTGGTGGTCTCTTAATTTTTGCCAGAGCTGTATATGTTCTGTGGGTAGTGAGCCAACATAGGGACGCAACAATTTGGGACTCTTGGGGTATGTATCCACGGTCCAGAAGCTCTGTGCTTTGGATGCAGCGGCTCCGCAAGATAAATAGACATCCTGCTGTCGGTAAAGACGTGCCGCATGTCCGGATACGCAGGGCCCCTGGGATGCGACCGTGCTCGCATAGTGGAGACGGGATTTCATAAAATCCCCTCCACTGTCCTGTAACATCTGGATGCTGCGGATTGGACACTGCGGCTGTACGCAGCATCCAATCTGCAGCAAATCCTAATGTAATCCGGACAGTGGAAACATACCCTTATAGCAATGATCTTGTGATCTAACTTAGTATTTTTCCTGGTTTAATGTATTATCTTACCATATTATTTAGTAGTTCCTGGTATATGTTGCCCACGTATGACTGTGCTTGTTCCCTTACTGAGTATGTCCATTCCTTCTTTGCCCTTGCTTAAAATGGCATCATTCATGTTGGTGCGCACGCGTGGCATGTGTGCATGCCCTTATTAAATATGTCCTTCTTTGTTGCTACCCGGGCCTAATATGGTGTCATCTGCGCTTGTGTGCATAAGAGGTGCACGCGTTCTCCGGCCGCAATGCCGATGGTCTCTCCCGCTGGTGCAGTCTGGGTAAATGAAGTCACATTGGATTTCCCCACCCGACAGCTCCAGTCTGAGGCCGGATGTGATGCGGCCCTGGGTCCAGGACGCGCTGCGCATGCGCCAACACAGTGTGGTTGATTTGGATCCCTATTTAAAGACAAGATATTACACCTCTTGCCCCCGAGGAAGCCCACGCGAAAGGCGTGATGAGGCTGCTGCACTAGGTCACTGAGTGGAGAATATAGGTAAGGGCAGTTGTTGGCGATTTGAAACTCTTTTTGTTCCCTTAAAGTGATATACACCTTTTTACTAATTGCTTACATATGACTTTCTGGTGCTGACTCTGTCACTCATTAGGTCTATTTGCTCAATATTGTTACATACTTTGTTATTTTGTGGTACTTACACACGTGGTCAAAATTGTTGATCACAGAAATAACTTGAATCTGACAAAAGTAATAATATATTAAAAATCTATGAAAATGAACAAATGAAAGTCAGACATAGGCCTGGACAGAAATGATGGTACCCCTGAAAATAATGTGACAAAAGGGACATGTTAAATCAAGGTGTGTCCACTAACTAGCATCACAGGTGTCTACAATCTTGGAATCAGTGAGTGGGCCTATATATAGGGCTACAGATACTGACTGTGCTGTTTGGTGACATGGTGTGTATCACACTCAACATGGACCAGAGGAAGCGAAGGAAAGAGTTGTCTCAGGAGATTAGAAAGAAAATTATAGACAAACATGTTAAAGGTAAAAGTTATAAGACCATCAGCTTGATGTTCCTGTGACTACAGTTGCACATATTATTCAGAAATTTAAGATCCGTGGGACTGTAGCCAACCTCCCTGGATGTGTCCGCAGGAGAAAAATTGATGACAAATCAAAGAGACGGATAATACGAATGGTTAAAAAAGAGGCCAGAAAAACTTCTAAACAGATTAAAGGTGAACTGCAAGCTCAAGGAACATCAGTGTCAGATTGCACCATCTGTCGTTGTATAAGCCAAAGTGGACTTCATGGGAGACAACCAAGGAGGACACCATTGTTGAAAAGAAAAATCATTAAAAAGCTAGACTGGAATTTGCCAAACTTCATGGTGACAAGCAACAAAGCTTCTGGGAGAATGTCCTATGGACAGAAGAGACAAAAATGTAAGAGAGAAATGTGCTGCCCAGTGTCAGAAAGCTTCGTCTCAGTCACAGGTCCATGGGTCTTACAACAGGATAATGACCCAAAACACACAGCTAAAAACACCCAAGAATGGCTAAGAGGAAAACATTGGGCTATTCTGAAGTTGGCTTCTATGAGCCCTGACCTAAATCCTATTGAGCATCTTTGGAAAGAGCTGAAGCATACTGTCTGGAAAAGGCAACCTTAAAACACGAGACAACTGAAGCAGTTTGCTCTTCAGGAGTGGGCCAAAATACCTGTGGAGAGGTGCAGAAGTCTCATTGATAGTTAGAGAAATCGTTTGATTGCAGTGTTGCAGTGATTGCCTCAAAAGGTTGTGCAACAAAATATTAAGTTAAGGGTACCATCATTTCTGTCCAGGAATATTTCATGAGTTTTTTTATTTTTTTAATTCTGTGGAAGCATGGTTGAAAAGCAATGTCTGACTATCATTTGTTGATTTTCATAGGTTTTTCATTTATTATTACTTTTGTCAGATTCAAGTTATTTCTGTGACCATTGTGGGTTTTTCTGTCATTAACCCCTTCCCGACCTGTGACACAGCGTATGCGTCATGAAAGTCGGTGCCAATCCGACCTGTGACGCATATGCTGTGTCACAGAATGATCGCGTCCCTGCAGATCGGGTGAAAGGGTTAACTCCAATTTCACCCGATCTGCAGGGACAGGGGGAGTGGTACTTTAGCCCGGGGGGGTGGCTTCACCCCCCCGTGGCTACGATCGCTCTGATTGGCTGTTGAAAGTGCAACAGCCAATCAGAGCAATTTGTAATATTTCACCTATGAAAACGGTGAAATATTACAATCCAGCCATGGCCGATTCTGCAATATCATCGGCCATGGCTGGAAATACTGGTCTGCCCCCCCCACCACCCCCGATCTACTCCCCAGTCCTCCGTTCGGTGGTCCGCTCCCTTCCGTCCTCCTGTCCGCTCCCCCATCCTCCTGTCCGATCCCCCCGTGCTGCGATTTCCCCCCCTTCATACTTACCGAGACTCCCGGTGTCCATCCGTCTTCTCCCTGGGTGCCACCATCTTCCAAAATGGCGGGCGCATGCGCATTGCGCCCGCCGAATCTGCCGGCCGGCAGATTCGCTCAATGTACATTTTGATCACTGTGATAAAACCTATCACAGTGATCAAAATAAAAAAAATAGTAAATGAACCCCCCCCTTTATCACCCCCATAGGTAGGGACAACAATAAAATAAAGAAAATATTTTTTTTTATTTTTTCCCCCACTAAAGTTAGAACTAGGGTTAGAGTTACGGTTAGAACTAGGGTTAGGGTTAGGGTTAGGGTTAGAACTAGGGTTAGGGTTAGGGTTAGAACTAGGGTTAGGGTTAGGGTTAGAACTAGGGTTAGGGTTAGGGTTAGAACTAGGGTTAGGGTTAGGGTTAGAACTAGGGTTAGGGTTAGAACTAGGGTTAGGGTTAGGGTATGTGCACACGTATTCTGGTCCTCTGCGGATTTTTCCGCAGCGGATCTGATAAATCCGCAGTGCAAAACCGCTGCGGATTTATGGCGGATTCACCGTGGTTTTTCTGCGGATTTCACTGCGGTTTTACAACTGCGGTTTTCTATTGGAGCAGGTGTAAAATCCGCAGAAAGAAGTGACATGCTGCAGAATGTAAACCGCTGCGTTTCCGCGCATTTTTTTCCGCAGCATGGGCACAGCGTTTTTTGTTTCCCATAGGTTTACATTGAACTATAAACTCATGGGACACTGCTGCGCACCCGCAGCTGCGGAAACACTGCAGATCCCTTAGAATTAGGCTATGTGCACACGGTGCAGATTTTGCTGTGTATCCGCAGTGGATGGCCGCTGCGGATTCGTAGCAGTGTTCCATCAGGTTTACAGTTCCATGTAAACCTATGGAAAACCAAATCCGCTGTGCCCATGGTGCGGAAAATACAGCGCGGGAACGCTGCATTGTATTTTCCGCAGCATGTCAATTCTTTGTGCGGATTACGCAGCGTTTTACACCTGTTCCTCAATAGGAATCCGCAGGTGAAATCCGCACAAAAAACACTGGAAATCCGCAGTAAATCCGCAGGTAAAACGCATTGCCTTTTACCTGTGGATTTTTCAAAAATGGTGCGGAAAAATCTCACACGAATCCGCAACGTGGGCCCATAGCCTTAGGGTTAGGGTTGAAATTAGAGTTAGGGTTGGAATTAGGGCTAGGGTTGGAAATAGGGTTAAGATTAGGCTTGTGGTTATGGTTATGGTTATGGGTGTGTTGGGGTTAGGGTTGTGGTTAGGGTTGGGATTAGGGTTAGGATTAGGGTTGGGATTAGGGTTAGGGGTGTGTTGGGGTTAGGGTTATGGCTAGAGTTGGGATTAGGGTTAGGGGTGTGTTGGGGTTAGTGTTGGAGTTAGAATTGAGGGGTTTCCACTGTTTAGGCACATCAGGGGTCTCCAAACGCAACATGGCGCCACCATTGATTCCAGACAATCTTGCGTTCAAAAAGTCAAATGGTGCTCCCTCGCTTCCGAGCCCCGACGTGCGCCCAAAACAGTGGTTTACCCCCACATATGGGGTACCAGCATACTCGGGACAAACTGGGCAACAATTATTGGGGTCCAATTTCTCCTGTTACCCTTGTAAAAATAAAAAATTGCTTGCTAAAACATCATTTTTGAGGAAAGAAAAATTATTTTTTATTTTCACGGCTCTGCGTTGTAAACTTCTGTGAAGCACTTGGGGGTTTAAAGTGCTCATCACATATCTAGATAAGTTCCTTTGGGGGTCTAGTTTCCAAAATAGGGTCACTTGTGGGGGGTTTCTACTGTTTAGGCACATCAGGGGCTCTGAAAATGCAACGTGACACCTGCAGACCATTCCATCAAAGTCTGCATTCCAAAACGTCACTACTTCCCTTCCGAGCCCCGATGTGTGCCAAAACAGTGGTTTACCCCCACATATGGGGTACCAGCATACTCGGGACAAACTGGGCAACAACCATTGGGGTCCAATTTCTTCTTTTACCCTTGTAAAAATAAAAAGTTGCTTGCTAAAACATCATTTTTGAGGTAAGAAAAATGATTTTTTATTTTCACGGCTCTGCGTTGTAAACTTCTGTGAAGCACTTGGGGGTTCAAAGTGCTCACCACATATCTAGATAAGTTCCTTGGGGGGTCTAGTTTCCAAAATGGGGTCACTTGTGGGGGGTTTCTACTGTTTAGGCACATCAGGGGCTCTGCAGACATAACATGATGCCCGCAGACCATTCCATCAAAGTCTGCATTCCAAAATGTCACTACTTCCCTTCCGAGCCCCGCCATGTGCCAAAACAGTGGTTCCCCCCCACATATGGGGTATCAGCGTTCTCAGGACAAACTGGACAACAACTTTTGGGGTCCAATTTCTCCTGTTACTCTTGTGAAAATAAAAAATTGCGGGCTAAAAAATAATTTTTGAAGAAAGAAAAAAGATTTTTTATTTTCACGGCTCTTCGTTATAAACTTATGTGAAGCACTTGGGGGTTTAAAGTGGTCACCGCACATCTAGTTCCATGGGAGGTCTAGTTTCCAAAATGGGGTCACATGTGGGGGAGCTCCAATGTTTAGGCACACGGGGTCTCTCCAAACGCGACATGGTGTCCGCTAACGATTGGAGCTAATTTTTCATTCAAAAAGTAAAATGGCGCTCCTTCCCTTCTGAGCCCTGCTGTGTGCCCAAACAGTGGTTTACCCCCACATGTGAGGTATTAGTGTACTCAGGAGAAATTGCCCAACACATTTTAGGATCCATTTCATCCTGTTGCCCAGGTAGAAATGAACAAATTGAGGCTAAAATAAATTTTTTGTGAAAAAAAAGTACTTTTTCATTTTTACGGATCAATTTGTGAAGCAATTGGGGGTTCAAAGTGCTCACTATGCATCTAGATAAGTTCCTTGGGGGGTCTAGTTTCCAAAATGGGGTCACTTGTGGGGGAGCTCCAATATTTAGGCACACAGGAGCTCTCCAAACGCGACATGGTGTCCGCTAAAGATTGGAGCCAATTTTTCATTGAAAAAGTCAAAGGGCGCTTTTTCCCTTCCGATCCCTGTCGTGTGCCCAAACAGTGGTTCCCCCCACATATGAGGTATTGGCGTACTCAGGACAAATTGTACAATAACTTTTGGGGTCCAGTTTCTCTTTTTACCCTTGGGAAAATAAAAAAATTGTTGCTAAAAGATCATTTTTGTAACTAAAAAGTTAAATGTTCATTTTTTCCTTCCATGTTGCTTCTGCTGCTGTGAAGCACCTGAAGGGTTAATAAACTTCTTGAATGTGGTTTTGAGTACCTTGAGGGGTGCAGTTTTTAGAATGATGTCACTTTTGGGTATTTTCAGCCATATAGACCCCTCAAACTGACTTCAAATGTGAGGTGGTCCCTAAAAAAAATGGTTTTGTAAATTTTGTTGTAAAAATGAGAAATCGCCTGTCAAATTTTAACCCTTATAACTTCCTAGCAAAAAAAAATTTTGTTTCCAAAATTGTGCTGATGTAAGTAGACATGTGGGAAATGTTATTTATTAACTATTTTGTGTCACATAACTCTCTCGTTTAACAGAATAAAAATTAAAAATTAGAAAATTGCGAAATTTTCAAAATTTTCGCCAAATTTCCATTTTTTTCACAAATAAACGCAAAAATTATCGACCTAAATTTACCACTAACATGAAGCCCAATATGTCACGAAAAAACAATCTCAAAACCGCTAGGATTCATTGAAGCGTTCCTGAGTTATTACCTCATAAAGGGACACTGGTCAGAATTGCAAAAAACGGCCAGGTCATTAAGGTCAAAATAGGCTGGGTCATGGAGGGGTTAAACGAGGGGTACCAACAATTTTGACCACGTGTGTACTTCATGCTATATGAGCATTAGACTGTGTGTGCTTCTGTCTCCATTCAGAGTTATATTTACATAGGAACACCCATGGTTGGGTTGCACATGCACATTATAATAATAATAATCTTTATTTTTATATAGCGCTAACATATTCCGCAGCGCTTTACAACTTGCACACATTATCATCTCTGTGCCCAATGGGGCTCACAATCTAAATTATCTTATCTGCTGCTATTTTCTGCCCTCTATAACTTAGGTGGACCCTGTGCTTTACATCTGTGAGAATCACTATCTGGCTTTGTCTCCAATTTGATTTCTACTTTTTTTTTTCTTATTTGTTATATATGGTTTTTTTTTTAAATAAATTTTGATACTATTTTATTCTGGGACCTTTTGTGCTCTCTTTTTTTCCTTTCATGTGGTTATGCTCCATGAGAGCGTCGTGGGCTACTGTCGCCCCCTTATCAATTTGTATAGGGTTTGATGGAATGAAATTATGGTTTCTGGTCTGAGGATTGTGTTTATATGAGGACTGTAAGGTGAAGTAAAGAGTTACGGTGTGCTACCTGAATGTCTGCGAGAGGAGGACATATCAGTCTCACACAACTCACATAATGAAATCACACACAGATATTCTAATGTTCATTAGGAGAATGTTATATAAGTTACACCTTTATTTATCACACTGCTATTAAATCACCCCAAAACTGTCAGGTATAACAGAACTTACATCATTATATAGCTCACAGCCACACAATCATCATGTAAGGGAAAATACTGTGAGATAAATAATGACTCCCATCACATTCAGCCACACAACAATCATGTATAACAAATCTTTTATTACATGGCACACAGTCCCACGACAGTTGTGTATCATGCAACATACAGCTCTGGCAAAAATTAAGAGACCACCACATCAAAACCCTGTCATGGGCAGCCCAATCTCCAGACCTGAACCCCACTGAAAACCTCTGGAATGTAATTAAGAGGATGATGGATAGTCACAAGCCATCAAACAAAGAAGAACTGCTTAAATTTTTGTGTCAGAAGCTTCAGAAATCAATATTTTGTGGAATAACCATGATTTTTAATCACAGCTTTCATGCGTCTTGGCATGCTTTCCACCAGTATTTTACACTGCTTCTGGCGTCAAAACTTAAGCAGTTCTTCTTTGTTTGATGGCTTGTGACCATCCATCATCCTCTTGATTACATTCCAGAGGTTTTCAATGGGGTTCAGGTCTGGAGATTGGGCTGCCCATGACAGGGTTTTGATGTGGTGGTCTCTTAATTTTTGCCAGAGCTGTATGTGTGTATACTCTTTAGGCCGGGGACACACTTAACGTATAAAAAAACGGTCCGTTTTTCACGGCCGAGAATCGCACAAATGTTTCAAAAACAGTGATCCGTGTGCAGTGCGAGGATGCGATTTCCTCGCATCAAATGATCCATGTGACATCCGTGTGACATCCGTATGGCATCCATATGCCGAGTTTTTCTCGCAAGCTTGCCAAACCGACATCTAATGGATTTATGTGCTCAAATGTTCGGGAAAACATATATACAGTATACATATATATATATATGTCATTGAGACACATATATATTCTGTATTTATATTTCATTCAGCACGATATCTGTGAAAAGCCGGTAATTCAATTGCCGGCTTCACATTTCTCCTGCCTAAACCCGACAGGATATGAGACATGGTTTACATACAGTAAACCATCTCATATCCCCCTTTTTTTTGCATATTCCACACTACTAATGTTAGTAGTGTGTATGTGCAAAATTTGGCCGCTGTAGCTGCTCAAATAAAGGGTTAAATGGCGGAAAAAATTGGCGTGGGCTCCCGCGCAATTTTCTCCGCCAGAGTAGTAAAGCCAGTGACTGAGGGCAGATATTAATAGCCAGGAGAGGGTCCATGGTTATTGCCCCCCCCCGTGGCTACAAACATCTGCCCCCAGCCACCCCAGAAAAGGCACATCTGGAAGATGCACCTATTCTGGCACTTGGCCACTCTCTTCCCACTCCCTGTAGCGGTGGGATATGGGGTAATGAAGGGTTAATGCCACCTTGCTATTGTAAGGTGACATTAAGCCAGATTAATAATGGAGAGGTGTCAATTATGACACCTATCCATTATTAATCCAATTGTTTGAAGGGTTAAAAAACACACACACATGATTCAAAAGTATTTTAATTAAATAAACACACAGGTTGTTTTAATATTTTATTGCTCTCTCAATCCATTTTAAGACCCTCGCTTGGCAAAATAATAAACCCACAAAATACATACCCTCAGATGAACCGTCACGTCCCACGAGGTAATCCATCTGAAGGGGTTAAAATATTTTACAAGCAGGAGCCATGCTAATGCAGCTGTGCTCCTGCTTGTAAGCCCCGGCGAATGAAGGAAATGTAGGTCAATGACCTATAGTTACCTTCAGTCGCGGTGATGCGCCCCCTGCAGGTTGTCCTCATATGAGCTCGAGCGTGGGAAAAAGTTCCCAGGCTGCAGTTCATGAGGACATCCACCAGAGGGCGCATCACCGCAACTCAATGTAAGTACAGATCACTCAGATTTCCTTTCATTACCCGGGGATTACAACCACGAGCGAGTGCTTTAGCGCAGCTCATGGCTGTAAAATAATTAACCCCTTCAGATGGATTACCTCGTTGGACGTGAAAGATCATCGGAAGGTATGTATCTTGTGCGTTAATTATTTTGCCAAGCGAAGGTCTTCTGATGGATTGAGAGAACAATAAAATACTAAAACAACCTGTGTGTTTATTTCATTAACCCCTTAACGACCGCCGATACGCCTTTTAACGGCGGCCGCTAAGGGTACTTAAACCACAGCGCCGTTAATTAACGGCGCTGTGGAAAAAGTGAATAGCGTCCCCCAGAGTCGGATTTTCTCTGGGGTCTCGGTTGCCGAGGGTAGCCGAGACCCCAGAGAACATGATTCGGGGGTTTTTTACCGACCCCCGAATTGTGATCGCCGGTAATTAACCGTTTACCTGCGGTCGCAACAAAAAAAAAAAACGCGATTTGCCGTTTAATTTCTCTGTCCTCCGATGTGATCGCACATCGGAGGACAGAGAAATGTGGTCCCCGATGGCCCCCAATAGCCCCCCGATACTTACCTACCTCCCCCGGTGCTCCTCGTGGCTCCCGATGGGCGCCGCCATCTTTTTTCTGGGAAAAAATGGCGGGCGCACGCGCAGTACGCCCGCCGCCCGGCACCCGGAAGATCTTTGGGGTCTCGGCTGCCGGGGGTAGCCGAGACCCCAAAGAACATGATCGGGGTCGGTTTGCACCGACCCCTGCTTTGCGATCGCCGGTAATTAACAGTTTACCGGCGACCGCAAAAAAAAAAAAAAAAGCGATCAGTTATTTCTCTGTCCTCTGATGTGATCGCACATCAGAGGACAGAGAAATAGGGGGATTCGGGGACCCTAACATACTCACCCGGTGTCCCTGGGTCCTCTTCTGTCTTCTCCTGCCAGCCGGCTTTTTCATCATGGCGGGCGCATGCGCAGTGCGCCCGCCATCTGCTGCCATCTGCCGGCCGGCAGGAGAAGACGAGTTGGGGCTAAAATTAGGGTTAGGGTTAGGGTTAGGGTTAGAGTTAGGGTTAGGGTTAGAGTTAGGGTTAGGGTTAGAGTTAGGGTTAGGGTTAGAGTTAGGGTTAGGGTTAGAGTTAGGGTTAGGGTTGGGGCTAAATTTAGGGTTAGGGCTAGGGTTAGGGTTAGGCTACTTTCAAACTAGCGTTTTTTGGCTTCCGTTGCAATGCGTCGTTGGAGAAAAAACGCATCCTGCAAAAGTGCTTGCAGGATGCGTTTTTTTCTCCATTGGCTTGCATTAGCGACGCATTGCGACGGATTGCCACATGTCGCATCCGTCGTGCGACGGATGCGTCGTGCTTTGGCGGACCGTCGACACAAAAAAAACTACATGTAACTTTTTTGTGCGACGTGTCCGCCATTTCCGACCGCGCATGCGTGGCCGGAACTCCGCCCCCGCCTCCCCGCACCTCACAATGGGGCAGCGGATGCGTTGAAAAAACAGCATCCGCTGCACCCGTTGTGCGGCGCTTACAACGCTAGCGTCGGTACGTCGGCCCGACACACTGCGATGGGCCGAGTACG
Source organism: Ranitomeya variabilis (assembly GCF_051348905.1). Classification (NCBI taxonomy): domain Eukaryota; kingdom Metazoa; phylum Chordata; class Amphibia; order Anura; family Dendrobatidae; genus Ranitomeya; species Ranitomeya variabilis. The sequence goes on from NC_135233.1 coordinate 641,747,769, forward strand.
ACGCTAGTGTGAAAGTAGCCTTAGGCTTCTTTCACACTTGCGTCGGTACGGGGCGGTCGCAATGCGTCGGCCCGACGTACCGACGCACGTTGTGAAAATTGTGCACAACGTGGGCAGCGGATGCAGTTTTTCAACGCATCCGCTGCCCAGTCTATGTCCTGGGGAGGAGGGGGCAGAGTTACGGCCACGCATGCGCGGAAATGGCGGACGCGACGTACAAAAAAAAGGTTACATTGAACTTTTTTGTGACGACGGGGGCTAAAGTTATGGTTAGGGTTGGGGCTAAAGTTAGGGTTGGGGCTAAAGTTAGGGTTAGAGTTGGGATTAGGGTTAGGGTTTGGATTAGGGTTGGGATTAGTGTTACGTTTGGGATTAGGGTTGGGATTAGGGTTAGGGTTGGGATTAGGGTTAGGGGTGTGTTGGATTTAGGGTTTTGATTAGGGTTATGGTTAGGGTTGAGATTAGGGCTGTTTTGGGGTTAGGGTTGTGATTATCGTTAGGGTTGTGATTAGGATTATGGATCGGGTTGAGATTAGGGTTAGGGGTGTGTTGGAGTTAGGGTTGGAGTTATAATTTGGGGGTTTCCACTGTTTAGGTACATCAGGGGGTCTCCAAACACGACAGCCAATTTTGCGCTAAAAAAGTCAAATGGTACTCCCTCCCTTCTGAGCTCTGCCGTGCGCCCAAACAGTGGTTTACCCCCACATATGGGGCATCAGCATACTTGGGATAAATTGGACAACAACTTTTGGGGTCCAATTTCTCCTGTTACCCTTGTGAAAATAAAAACTTGGGGGCTAAAAATCTTTTTTGTTGGAAAAAAAAATATTTTTTTATTTTCACTACTCTGCATTATAAACTTCTGTGAAGCACTTGAGCTTTCAAAGTTCTCACCACATATCTAGATAAGTTCCTTGGGGGGTCTATTTTCCAAAATGGGGTCACTTGTTGGGGGTTTCTACTGTTTAGGTACATTAGGGGTCTGCAAACGCAACATAACGCCCGCAGACAATTCTATCAAAGTCTGCATTCCAAAATGGCGCTCCTTCCCTTCCGAGCTCTGCTGTGCGCCCAAACAGTGGTTTACCCCCACATATGGGGTACCAGCATACTCAGGACAAATTGGACAACAACTTTTGGGGTCCAATTTTTCTTGTTACCCTTGTGAAAATAAAAATTTGGGGGCTAAAAAAATCTTTTTTGTGGGAAAAAAAATATTTTTTATTTTCACTACTCTGCATTATAAACTTCTGTGAAGCACTTGGGCATTCAAAGTTCTCACCACATATCTAGATAAGTTCCTTGGGGGGTCTATTTTCCAAAATGGGGTCACTTGTTGGGGGTTTCTACTGTTTAGGTACATTAGGGGTCTGCAAACGTAACATAACGCCCGCAGACAATTCTATCAAAGTCTGCATTCCAAAATGGCGCTCCTTCCCTTCCGAGCTCTGCCGTGCGCCCAAACAGTGGTTTACCCCCACATATGGGGTACCAGCATACTCAGGACAAATTGGACAACAACTTTTGGGGTCCAATTTCTCTTGTTACCCTTGTGAAAATAAAAATTTGGGGGCTAAAAAAATCTTTTTGGTGGGAAAAAAAATATTTTTTATTTTCACTACTCTGCATTATAAACTTCTGTGAAGCACTTGGGCATTCAAAGTTCTCACCACATATCTAGATAAGTTCCTTGGGGGGTCTATTTTCCAAAATGGGGTCACTTGTTGGGGGTTTCTACTGTTTAGGTACATTAGGGGTCTGCAAACGTAACATAACGCCCGCAGACAATTCTATCAAAGTCTGCATTCCAAAATGGCGCTCCTTCCCTTCCGAGCTCTGCCGTGCGCCCAAACAGTGGTTTACCCCCACATATGGGGTACCAGCATACTCAGGACAAATTGGACAACAACTTTTGGGGTCCAATTTCTCTTGTTACCCTTGTGAAAATAAAAATTTGGGGGCTAAAAAAATCTTTTTTGTGGGAAAAAAAATATTTTTTATTTTCACTACTCTGCATTATAAACTTCTGTGAAGCACTTGGGCATTCAAAGTTCTCACCACATATCTAGATAAGTTCCTTGGGGGGTCTATTTTCCAAAATGGGGTCACTTGTTGGGGGTTTCTACTGTTTAGGTACATTAGGGGTCTGCAAACGTAACATAACGCCCGCAGACAATTCTATCAAAGTCTGCATTCCAAAATGGCGCTCCTTCCCTTCCGAGCTCTGCCGTGCGCCCAAACAGTGGTTTACCCCCACATATGGGGTACCAGCATACTCAGGACAAATTGGACAACAACTTTTGGGGTCCAATTTCTCTTGTTACCCTTGTGAAAATAAAAATTTGGGGGCTAAAAAAATCTTTTTGGTGGGAAAAAAAATATTTTTTATTTTCACTACTCTGCATTATAAACTTCTGTGAAGCACTTGGGCATTCAAAGTTCTCACCACATATCTAGATAAGTTCCTTGGGGGGTCTATTTTCCAAAATTGGGTCACTTGTTGGGGGTTTCTACTGTTTAGGTACATTAGGGGTCTGCAAACGCAACATAACGCCCGCAGACAATTCTATCAAAGTCTGCATTCCAAAATGGCGCTCCTTCCCTTCCGAGCTCTGCCGTGCGCCCAAACAGTGGTTTACCCCCACATATGGGGTACCAGCATACTCAGGACAAATTGGACAACAACTTTTGGGGTCCAATTTCTCTTGTTACCCTTGTGAAAATAAAAACTTGGGGGCTAAAAAATCTTTATTGTTAAAAAATATATATTTTTTATTTTCACGACTCTGCATTATAAACTTCTGTGATGCACTTGGGCATTCAAAGTTCTCACTACACATCTAGATAAGTTCCATGGGGGGTCTAGTTTCCAAAATGGGGTCACTTTTGGGGGGTTTCTACTGTTTAGGCACATCAGGGGCTCCCCAAACGCGACATGGCGTCCGATCTCAATTCCAGTCAATTTTGCATTGAAAAGTCAAATGGCGCTCCTTTGCTTCCGAGCTCAGCCATGCGCCCAAACAGTGGTTTACCCCCACATATGGGGTGTCGGCGTACTCAAGACAAATTGTACAACAACTTCTGCGGTCCATTTTCTCCTGTTACCCTTGGTAAAATAAAAATTTGGAGGCAAAAAGATCATTTTTGTAGAAAAAATGCGATTTTTTTATTTTCACGGCTCTACGTTATAAACTTCTGTGAAGCACCTGGGGGTTTAAAGTGCTCACCACACATCTAGATAAGTTCCTTAAGGGGTCTAGTTTCCAAAATGGTGTCATATGTGGGGGGTCTCTACTGTTTAGGCACATCAGCGGCTCTCCAAACGTGACATGGCGTCCGATCTCAATTCCAGCCAATTCTACATTGAAAAAGTAAAACAACACTCCTTCTCTTCCAAGCTCTGCGGTGCGCCCAAACAGGGGTTTACCTCCACATATGGGGTATCGACGTACTCAGGAGAAATTGCACAACAACTTTGTGGTCTAATTTCTCCTGTTACCCTTGTGAAAATAAGAATTTGTGGGCGAAAAAATCATTTTTGTGAAAACAAATGCGATTTTTTATTTTCACGGCTCTACGTTATAAACTTCTGTGAAGCACTTGGGGGTTCAAAGTGCTCACCACACATCTAGATAAGTTCCTTGGGGGGTCTAGTTTCCAAAATGGTGTCACTTGTGGGGGGTTTCCACTGTTTAGGCACATTAGGGGCTCGCCAAACGCGACATGGCGTCCGATCTCAATTCCAGCCAATTCTGCATTGAAACAGTCAAACGGTGCTCCTTCACTTCCAAGCTCTGCGGTGCGCCCAAACAGTGGTTTACCTCCACATATGGGGTATCGGCGTACTCAGGAAAAATTGCACAACAAAAGTTGTGGTTAAATTTCTGTTTTTACACTTGTGAAAATTAAAAAAAATGGTTCTGAAGTAAAATGTTTGCAAAAAAAAGTTAAATGTTCATTTTTTTCTTCCACATTGTTTTAGTTCCTGTGAAGTACGTAAAGGGTTAATAAACTTCTTGAATGTGGTTTTGAGCAGCTTGAGGGGTGCAGTTTTTAGAATGGTGTCACACTTGGTTATTTTCTATCATATAGACCCCTCAAAATCACTTCAAAGGTGATGTGGTCCCTAAAAAAAACATGGTGTTGTAAAAATGAGAAATTGCTGGTCAACTTTTAACCCTTATAACTCCCTAACAAAAAAAAAAATTGTTTCCAAAATTGTGCTGATGTAAATTAGACATGCGAGAAATGTTATTTATTAACTATTTTTTGTGACATATCTCTCTGATTTAAGGGCATAAAAATACAAAGTTTGAAAATTGCAAAATTTTTAACATTTTCGCCATATTTCCATTTTTTTCATAAATAATTGCAAGTAATATCGAAGAAATGTTACCATTAACTTGAAGTACAACATGTCACGAAAAAACAATCTCAGAATCAGCAGGATCCGATAAAGCGTTCCAGAGTTATAACCTCTTAAAGTGACACTGGTCAGAATTGTAAAAATTGGCTCGGTCATTAAGTACCAAATTGGCTCTGTCACTAAGGGGTTAAAATCATTTTTAATAATGTGTGTGTCTTTTTTAACCCTTTCAGACAATTGGATTAATAATGGATAGGTGTCATAATTGACGCCTCTCCATTATTAATCTGGCTTAATGTCACCTTACAATAGCAAGGTGGCATTAACCCTTCATTACCCCATATCCCACCGCTACAGGGAGTGGGAAGAGAGTGGCCAAGTGCCAGAATAGGCGCATCTTCCAGATGTGCCTTTTCTGGGGTGGCTGGGGGCAGATGTTTGTAGCCACGGTGGGGGGGGGGGCAATAACCATGGACCCTCTCCTGGCTATTAATATCTGCCCTCAGTCACTGGCTTTACTACTCTGGCGGAGAAAATTGCGCGGGAGCCCACGCCAATTTTTTCCACCATTTAACCCTTTATTTGAGCAGCTACAGCGGCCAAATTTTGCACATACACACTACTAACATTAGTAGTGTGGAATATGCAAACAAAAGGGGGATATGAGATGGTTTACTGTATGTAAACCATGTCTCATATCATGTCGGGTTTGTGAAGGAGAAATGAGAAGCCGGCAATTGAATTAGCGGCTTTTCTATAGAACACCACTGCGTATTTCTCGCAATGCACACGCATGGTCCGTGTGTAATCCAATTTTTTCGCGCACCCATAGACTTGCATTGGCGAGTCTCGGCCGAGATACGCTGACAATCGCAGCCTGCTGCGAGTTCCCTCGCATCCGAAATACGGTGGAGAAAATATCGGATGATGGGAGCTGCACCATAGATTAACATTGGGCCGAGTGCTATGCGATTTTTTATCGCATAGCACTCGTCCGTATTACGGTCTAGTGTGACCCCGGCCTAATATTGTATATCTGAGAGGACTTCTAGTTTTTTGGTCCTTTTCTACTTTATAAAGTTTTCCTGGAATCAGAAAGTCATTTCCAATTACTTTTCTCATTCTAATTTGGCTAAAAAATTTGGCATAGTATTAATGTTGTTATTAAAGCATACAGTCTTTTTTTATTAACATAGTTTTTTTTTCTTAAGGATCTATTTATTTTACTTGATTTGATTGGAGCTGCAAACCCTACTTTTCCAAACTACTTCCAAAATACAGTTCGTTGGTTCAACAGGCTTCAGTCTATTGGTAAGTGTGTTGCATTGACCTTCACTATTAAAGGTTTTTCATGTTAATAATGCTGTACTCTACAGAGTGATTTCAGATATGACTGTGATACAGGAGTGTTGCTAAACAGCTGAAACATTGCTTTACCAGGGGATGTAGACTGGAGAGACTATTGTGTAGCAGGAGTCCAACTTTAGTCACACCATGAAATAGATGGTGCCATTTTAAATACCATATTGTTCGGACTGTAAGATGTGCCGGGCCATAAGACACACCTAGACTTTAGAGGAGGAAATTAGAAAATAAAATTGGAACAAAAAATGTGGTCAGTTCTGTGCTTAATATCCTCTATCCTGGTATACAGTATATGGATCCCTCATTCCTATCTAGATATCCATTGCCCCCTCATCCCAATCCTGGCATACATGGCCCCCTTCTCCCTAGCCTGGTATGCATGGCTGCCTCATCCCCATCCTGGTATACATGGTCCCCTCATCCCCATCCTGGTATGCACAGCTTCCTCTTCCCGATCCTGGCATGTTCGGCCCCTTCGTCCCCATCCTGGTGTGCATACCCCCCTCATCCCTATCCTGGCATGCATGGCCCCCTCATCCCCATCCTGGTATGCACAGCTTCCTCTTCCCGATCCTGGCATGTTCGGCCCCTTCGTCCCCATCCTGGTGTGCATACCCCCCTCATCCCTATCCTGGCATGCATGGCCCCCTCATCCCCATCCTGGTATGCACAGCTTCCTCTTCCCGATCCTGGCATGTACGGCCCCTTCGTCCCCATCCTGGTGTGCATACCCCCCTCATCCCTATCCTGGCATGCATGGCCCCCTCATCCCCATCCTGGTATGTGTTAGCACCATGCTGGATTCCTGCTCTGACATGCAGGATCTCCGGCATGTCCCTTCACTCACCTGTGCTGCGGTCGATGCTTCCCTTCCTCATGCTCTGCATGCTTCCAGCAGAGCTTCCAGCCATGTCCTTGGAGCACCCCCAAGGACCGTGGGGCACTCGGGCCGGGTCCGGCGGTTCTTAAAGGGGTGGTCACAGTGGCAGTGACCCGATCCGTGGCCCTGGGCGTCCAGTGAAAGGGGATGAGTGGAAATGGAGAATAAAGTCTATAAAGGATAATTTGTGATGCCACCTGTGGTATTCGGCAACGGATGGCTGACGCTGCTTAAAGGGGTCCACTGGGGCTGATGGAGTTGCAGCAGAGTTGGTATACTTCCCCACAGGGAGAGCTTAGTCCCCAGGGCTGCTGGTACAGTTGGTAAGAGGAATCATTGACGGTGGGGTGCAGGGCTGAGGGTGCAGGAAATAATTGAAGGACACAGGGATAGCAGTTTCCCTTACCTTTTACTGATGAAATAAAGGTATAGTCTAGGGTACAGGTAGCAGGTGGTGATGGGGTCCGGGCTGCCTGGAAACAGCTTGGGATCCACCTAACCAGGTGGGTTTGGAGGCCTTCCTTCTGCGCTTTGTACTCTGACCCTTGCTACCTGAAGCTCTGCACAAGTCCTCTCAGTGTCTTTACTCCCAACCCGTATGGCTAACAGCCTGAGCCTGTGTTGGGCACTGCCTTCTCACTGGCAGCCCCAGGCTCCTGACTTGCTGTGTTGCCTCCAGAAGTCAGTTGGGGCCAGGAGACTTGGAATCTCCTGCCCCCTCGGATTCGGTGGCTAAGTATGAAATCCTCTCACCACCACCGACTCCGGTGTCCAATCTCTTTGCGCTTTATCTTGGGGTGAGCCCAATCGCAGCTCCAGACCCCAGGCTTCTCTCTTGCTTCCTTTCCCTACAGTGTCTCACACTAATCTCTCTAACCCCGTCTCCAGACCAGAACTTATAGGGAAGCTACCCTGAAACCGGGTTTAGGGCTCCCCCTTCTGGCCTGGAGTCAGGAAGGTGCTGCATGTTTACATCTGCCTGATTAGGGAATCCCTCCTTGCATCCAGGCATTACATCATTCCCCTGTGAGGAAGGAAATACCATTGTGGCAACCGGACTCCTGGGGTGCCACATCCTTAGAGCACGCACGCTCCCACCCTCTTAAAGGGTCAGCGCGTGCACTTGCTATTTCCTCCCCAGCCTATGACTGTGGGGCATTATATATATATTGCTTCCTCCTCACTGGGGAGGTGCCTGAGCAACCTTCCTGTTCTGCAGTCTAAGTTTTTAAGGTTTCATACCAGTCCTTGCTGCACTCTGGTGGAGATCCTCCCTGCTGCACTCTGACATGCACTCTGTCTCCTGCACTCTGGTGCAGATCCTGTCTGCTGCACTATGACACGCACTCTGCCTGCTGCTCTCTGACACGCACTCTACCTGCTGCACTCAGAGACGTATTCTGCCTGCTGCACCCTGATTCAAACTCTGCCTGCTGCACCATCTAGTCTGTCCTTCTGGGTCCAGCTGCCAAGCGTCTGTTGGTCTGTCCTGGAGTGGCATCTGGTGTTCAATGGGAGCCAAGTCTAACCTCACCATCAGAAGCTCTAGTGAACAGTTCGATGCTCGCTTAGTCACTCCCCTCCAGGCTCTCCGCGGTCTGAGGCACAGTGGTTTCACAAACCACATCCTTGACAGTATGCTACTGGCCCTTAACTGTATCTGAGTCATGGCGAATCTGATATCATTGAAAAAGTTGTAATCCATGGCATGAAACACTCATGGCACTAAGCAAAAAATTCAGGACATTCTCCCCTTTTATGATTAAACAAAGACAGAATCAGTATTTACATTTTTTTTCTTCACATTTTTATGGGAATAAAAGAAAAAATGGGGAAAAATGCTCATATACATTGTGGTGAAGGCTGTCAAATTGTGACCCCTTAAAGGCAATCTGTCACCACATTTGACCTATCTAAATATGGGTTTATAGGTTATGACTGCAGAAATAAGTCCTACCTGTATGTCTCATATCGGAAGTGTTGTTCATAAATCATCTTTTATCACTTTATATAAATTACCTCTTCCAGGCTCTGGGGAGGGCACTGCCTGGAAGATAACTCTGCCTCCAAAGCTTATTTTACACAAAGGGAGAGTCACCAGTGTGATGAGTAATGGCCGCTCTCTGCTCTCCTGATCTCACTGCAGAGCTGTGTGTGGTTATACCTGACACATCTGCAGGTTCCTCTCCATTTTAATTTCTGGCTCACAGAGAGAAGCAAAAAATGTGTTTGCAAGAAGGCAAATTTCATTTCTCCTGTTCTGTGTTAGTTACTTGTCTCACTGGTAACACCTCCTTCATGTAAAATAATCTCTGGAGGCAGTTATACTCCAGGCAATGTCCTCCCCAGAGTCTGGAAGAAGTCACTCATATAAAGTGATAAGAGATGATTTATCAGCAACAAGACATCTGATTTGAGATGTATAGGTAGGACAATTTTAAGCAGTTTATTACCTATATGCCCATATTAATGGTTTAGATAGGTCAAATCTGGATAACTCTGGAACACTTCTACATATCCAAGAGATTGTGAGACAGGGTATTTGTGACACATTGTACTTTTTACTATTAAATTTAGGTCCATATGATTTACATTTATCTGTGTAAACAAGTAACACTTTATGTAAAATTCAGAATTTTAAAACTTAATTTGTATGCCCCTTTGCCCCATTTCTCATTATTACACATAACTTAATTTATGGACATCTATAGATTGATTTCTTTGCCTGTGTGGATTGGATGGATTGTTGCTGACATTTGATGAGAATTTCATGTCAATAGCACCTTTAGAAATATATTTACTCACAAAATCGGTGGCATGCTCAATCCTTATTTCACCTGCTGTATTATTTGGATATGTGATCTTTTGCATTCATATACTGGCCAGTTAGCCTAGCCTTGGCACTTTACTAACCATTTTTACTACCTACCTATTTTGGTTTCAATTATATCATGTGATTGATTGTAGGTGGATTATACATTGAGATACTTTTTTTAGTGTGATCTTAGGGATGTGTTGTGCAATATTTATTTCTTCTATGGACCATATCTTATTTAATCATATGTATTGATTTGTAGCAAGGGGTTTGGGTTTTTTAGGTTCACTGTAGCCATATCCAGTGCCTGTTTTTTTTGCGTTGCATTCTTAATTTCTTTTATGTTCTTTGTTTGTCTTATGACTATTACTGAAAAAACTAATCTTTCTCCTTATTCTTTGCTAAAGTTATAATAGTTTGCTCGTTTGCTCATGGAGAACATTATTCCTATCACTAACAGTACTTTATGTAATACTTATGAGTGGTTTTGATCTTCTTTTTTTTTTTATTTCCTTTAATTTATCATGATAATTAGTGAATTTTTTAGCAACCTTGTTGTATACTCTATATAGAATAACAGCATTTAAAAAATATTTTAATTTTTTCCATTCATTATTAATCCTATTAATAAATATAGTTGAAACCTAGGTGATTTATAGAGTGAACGCTGAATCATTTTCCATTATATCTCAACATCTTCATCTTCTTGAGATCACATAAAAATATTGTTTGCTGTATGGCCAGATTTTGAAATCTACATCTACAGCCATATTAATTTCCTTGCCTTGAGAGTTGTGAATTTCTGAAACCTTTATTGAAAGTGAAATAGGCTGTCAGTGATAAGGTTTCATCTTATAAACTGTAGAAACTGTGTTTTGATATTTTCTTTAATAGAAAGAAGATTGCATAATCTTGGACTACTGAAGAACCATCCCTCTGAAATTTTATACTTTCTAAACAGTTTGCGGGCAAAACAGGTTGATGATGATCATGTGCCATTTTTACAAAGAGGTATGAAAAAGTGCAGTTTTAATGAGCATTTTTTGTATATATAATTAGCACAGTTGAAAAAAAAACATGCCCACCAGGTTCAACTAAGGGATGAGAAACTGCAAATGCACCGCAACACAATACAAGATCCATTCTGCCCCAGAAGAGCTAATCTTTCCCTTCTGATCCCAATTGTGCAATAGACTAAACATTGAGAAAACAACTTCACACATTTAAATAAAGATTTGTGTTATTTTGTTTTGCAAATGAATCCAAGCGTTTTTTGAAACTGTCAATGGTTCCCACTGCAATCAGCTCTTCAGGTACTCTTTATCACAGATTAATAATTCTTACAGTAAAGAAGGCCTATTTCCTTTGGAGAATAAAATTTTCTTTCTCCAGGCAGAGGAATACCCCCTTGTCCTTTGAGAGGTTTTACACAAAACGTCTTTTGACCACAGTTTTTTATATGGGCCATTTACTGTGGTTCGAAAAACTGTTAGCCTCCTTCCTGATTTCCTATTCTTTTGCATGTTAGTCACACTTAAATGTTTCAGATCTTCAAAGAAATAGTAAACACAAAATGCAGTTTTTAAATGAAGGTCTTTATTATTAAGGGAAAAAGAAATCCAAACCTACAGAGCACTGTGTGAAAAAGTGATTGCCCCATAAACCTAATAACTGGTTGGGGCCACCCTTAGCAGCAACAACTGCAATCAAGCATTTGCGATAACTTGTCTTCTATATCATTAATAAATAAGTTGAACAACAACAGACCCAGCACTGAACAACCTTGGGGTACAGCACTTGTAACTGGGGACCTTATAGAGTAGCAGTCATTCACCATACCTCTCGGGGTGCGGTCTTTGTTTCATTTTTCTATCCAAATACAAACCTTTCTTTCTAAACCTTCGAACCTTAATTTACCCATTAGGAAATTGTCTGAGACAGTGTCATGACAACTAGTCAGATTAGTTTGACAACTTCTCTACTTAATAAAATTGTGTTGGCTATCACTTATTATTTTTGCCCTTTAATGGATGTTGAGCTTACTAGTCTATAATTATCTGAGAAAGACCTGAGGTCATTTTTGATAATGGGCACCATCTTGCACTAGTCACTCGGAACTTTGCAAATCTCTTGAAAGTCATTAAAAATAATGTATAAGGGTCCAACAACAACTGAGCGGAGTTCCTTATCTGTTTAATGCAGCCCGTTTGGACCCAATCCCTTGTTAATATTGATTTTATTTAGCATTGCTGGGACATTATCTACTGTTACCTGAGTGAGTACATTAAATTACATATTAAGAGCACTAAGATCAATCACCTCATCCTCTCTTCTACTATATAATTGTCTAAGGGGTACTTCCGTCTTTCTGTCTGTCTGTCTGTCTGTCTGTCACGGATATTCATTGGTCGCGGCCTCTGTCTGTCATGGAATCCAAGTCGCTGATCGGTCTCGCCAGCTGCCTGTCATGGCTGCCGCGACCAATCAGCGACGGCCACAGTCTGATTAGTCCCTCCCTACTCCCCTGCAGTCAGTGCCCGGCGCCCGCTCCATACTCCCTGCAGTCACCGCTCACACAGGGTTAATGCCAGCGGTAACGGACCACGGTATGCCGCGGGTAACTCACTCCGTTACCGCCGCTATTAACCCTGAGTTTTTACTATTGATGCTGCCTATGCAGGGTCAATAGTAAAAACATCTAATGTTAAAAATAATTTAAAAAAAAATAAATCATTATATATTCACCTTCCGCCGCCTTTCCCGCTCTTCGCGACACTCCGGTGACCGCTCCATGCAAGCGGCAGGTTCCGGTGCCTAGGATGGTATGCGAGAAGGACCTTCCATGACATCATGGTCATGTGACCGCGACGTCATCACAGGCCCGGCGTGCCTGCGCGAGACGGACCTGCCATGACGTCACGGTCATGTGACCACAACGTCATCGCAGGCCCTGCATGCCTGCGCGAGAAGGACCTGCCATGACGGTCATGACGTCATCACACCCTGGGACCGGAAGTTGCCGCCTGCACCGCACACAGGCGACAGAACTACAAGGGTACCCTCGGAAGGTGAATATATGTTTATTTTTTATTTTTTAACCTGTGACATACGTGGCTGGGCAATATACTACATAGCTGGGCAATATACTACGTGACTGGCCAATATACTACGTGGCTGGGCAATATACTACGTGGCTCTGTGCTGTATACTACGTCGCTGTGCAATATACTACGTAACTGGGCAATATACTACGTGACTGGGCAATATACTACGTGGCTCTGTGCTGTATACTACGTCGCTGTGCAATATACTACGTGGCTCTGTGCTGTATATTACGTAACTGGGCAATATACTATGTCACTGGGCAATATACTATGTCACTGGGCAATATACTACGTTACTGGGCAATATACTACGTGGCTGGGCAATATACTACGTCACTGGGCAATATACTACGTAACTGGGCAATATACTACGTGACTGGGCAATATACTACGTGACTGGGCAATATACTATGTGACTGGCCAATATACTACGTGGCTCTGTGCTGTATACTACATCGCTGTGCAATATACTACGTGGCTCTGTGCTGTATACTACATTACTGGGCAATATACTATGTCACTGGGCAATATACTATGTCACTGGGCAATATACTACGTCACTGGGCAATATACTACGTCACTGGGCAATATACTACGTGGCTGGGCAATATACTACGTGGCTGGGCAATATACTACGTCACTGGGCAATATACTACGTAACTGGGCAATATACTACGTGGCTGGGCAATATACTACGTGGACATGCATATTCTAGAATACCCGATGCGTTAGAATCGGGCCACCATCTAGTCTTCTTCATAAAAACCTAAGGAACCCAATTAGTAATTCTGTCTACTCTTTATCCTCTGTGACCAACTTCATGTTACAATTATTTAGGTAATACACTTGTGCTGACCTTGGTTTTTTGTATTTATATAATTAAAGCATCTTGCTTTCTTTGTCCTCCTATCATTCATTTTTTAAACTCTTTTTATTGAAAGACTCCACAGGATAAAGTTACAAACATATAAAAACATATAATATCACAGTATATGGTCAGAATGTTCCAGTCACCCTTCACAATAACATGTAGGTAATATTACACTCTCAATCATAGAGTAAACGAGTAAAAAAAAAAGTGAACAAACAAAATACTGTAGAACATAGCATATTAGGATAATTTCCATTATGAAGCATTGCACACTCAATTGAATTAACAGGTTCTCTATCAAAATTCAGATCACGTACCAGTTTGGGTCATAATAAAAGTACACTCTTGCAGTTTACACACATCATCACCTTCCATATGTTGACAGGGACAACATCAGGGTTCATATCTTGAGATAGATGAAGTCATGGCATTTAGGGCAGGGGTGGGGAACCTCAGGGCCCAGGGCCATTTACGGCCCTCGATGACCTTTTATCAGGCCCCTGAGCAGATTCTCAGGGACCACGTTCTTGGGCAAGGAGCTGTATTTTGATTGCCACAAGCTCATTAATTTCTTCTTGCTCTGTTTGCACACACATGCAGTGTTCGCTTTTGAACAATGAAGGGCATGCAATGAAAGATTACGTCCTGAAACCAGTGCCAGAGTCAGGATGTACTTTGTGGGTGGAGTTTGTACGGCCCCCGAAGGATCTCTCCCATATCTTATGGAATTTCTGAGGGCATCTTCTATTTCTATATAATATATTCTCATATGGTATTATATCATTCGCTAATTTTTTCCACTGATTAATAGTAGGAGGCTTTCCCCCCATCCACCTTAGTGCTATTGCTTTCCTAGCAATAAATAGAACTTCCCGGAGAAAAATTTTATCATAGTACAACCACAGTTCTTCATCTACAATTCCAAAGATGCATATCTCTGGACTACATTCAATTGGTATCCCAATTATCAACTCTAATGTTGTTATCACTTTGCTCCAGTATCTTCGTATTATCCTACAATTCCAAATAAGATGCCAGAAATCTGCTCCCGATTCCCCACACCTATGACATTCATCAGTTGCCAGTCTGCCATATCTATGTAGTCTTCTCGGGGTCAGGTAAGATTGATGTAGATATATAGTTGAATTTATTTATTATTTGCGGCTGGCAACACCATCGTATGCGCCTCTAGGGCATCATTCCACTGATCATCAGCGATAGAAGGAATTAATTGCTGCCATTTACTCTCAACAGCAAGTTGAGTAGAAGCAATCCTGGAGTTTAGTAGAAGGGTGTATAGGGAGGATATTTTACCTGTGAGCCCTTGAGTTGTTAGCACAACTATCAATGGATATCGGGATATTCGCATCCTAGAATATTGAAACTGATGTATTATGGCATGTCTCATTTGCAAATATCTATAAAAATCCCTATAGGGGATCCCAAATTTCAGTGGTGTATCCAGGGGGGGGGGGGGCAGCCCAAGGAGGCTCCTCGTCCTGTACTGAGCGGTCACGTGGTACCGCTCATTACAGTAATGAATATGCGGCTCCACCTCCCATAGGGGTGGAGCCGCATATTCATTACTGTAATGAGCGGTAACGGTGACAGCTCAGTACAGGAAGAAGCTGCCAGTGCCGGGGAAGCAGGGACTGCACCGCGCCAGGAGCAGGTGATTATAATGGGGAGGGGAGCCCTGCGCTGCGCGATATTCACCTGCTCCCTGTTCCGGCGCCGCTCCATCTTCAGCAGTGACGCTGAGGTCAGAGGGCGCGGTGACGTAATTAGTGCGCGCCCTCTGCCTGAACGTCAGTGCTGAAGATGGAGCGGCGGCTGGAACGAGGAGCAGGTGAATATTGAAAGTGCCGGGGGCCTGAACGACGGAGAGGTGAGTATGTGATTTTTTTTTTTATTGCATCGCAACAGCAAATGGCGCAAGTGTCTGTATGGAGCATCTTATGGGGCCATAACGTTTGTGCAGCACTATATGGGGCAAGTGTCTGTATAGAGCATCTTATGGGGCCATAACATTTGTGCAGCACTATAACGGGGCAAGTGTCTGTATAGAGCATCTTATGGGGCCATAACGTTTGTGCAGCACTATATGGGGCAAGTGTCTGTATGGAGCATCTTATGAGGCCATAACATTTGTGCAGCGCTATAATGGGGCAAGTGTCTGTATAGAGCATCTTATGGGGCCATAACATTTGTGCAGCGCTATAACGGGGCAAGTGTCTGTATAGAGCATCTTATGAGGCCATAACGTTTGTGCAGCACTATATGGGGCAAGTGTCTGTATGGAGCATCTTATGGGGCCATAACATTTGTGCAACGCTATAATGGGGCAAGTGTCTGTATGGAGCATCTTATGGGGCCATAACGTTTGTGCAGCACTATATGGGGCAAGTGTCTGTATGGAGTATCTTATGGGGCCATAATTAATGTTTGTGCAGCACTATATGGGGCAAGTGTCTATATGGAGCATCTTATGGGGCCATAATTAACGTTTGTGCAGCACTATATGGGGCAAATATCTTTATGGAGCATCTTATGGGGCCATAATCAACGTTTCTGCAGCACTATACGGGGCAAATGTCTCTATGGAGCATCTTATGGGGCCATAATCAACGTTTCTGCAGAACTATATGGCACAAATATCTTTATGGAGCATCTTATGGGGCCATAATCAACGTTTCTGCAGCACTATATTGGGCAAATGTGTCTATGGAGCATCTTATGGGGCCATTATTAACCTTTATGCAGGATTATATGGGGCTCCTGATTCAATATGGATATTCAAAAACACTTAACCTACAGATGTCTCAATTAATTTTACTTTTATTGGTATCTATTTTAACATTATGGGGATTCAGGAATGTACCTTGGCTTGGTCATACAGTTTCAATAGAGTTAAGGTTCAAATGGGGGAGGTTTGGAGGGGGGGTGGGCGCCAAACTGATCCTTTGCCCCGGGTGCAGGAAAGGCTAGATACACCTCTGCCAAATTTTATATGAATTTGTTCAAATTATGATAAAATTTCATTTAAAAAAATCTGATTAAGTGTTGTTATTCCATATTGCTTCCAAAAAATTGGGTCCTGTAGATTTTTGAGGTATGGAAACTCTGGACTGTCCCATAAGGCTACGTTCACATTTGCGCCTTTGGGCGCAGCGTCGTCGACGCATAACGACGCATGCGTCATGCGCCCCTATCTTTAACATTGAGGGCGCATGGACATGCGTTGTCATGCGTTTTGGTGCGTTTTGCAACGCATGCGTCGTTTCGGCGCACCTGGAAGGGTGCGGCAAACACAACATGTTGCAGTTTAACTGAGTCTCTTCCATTTGGTCAGTGAATTTCATGATACGCTTACTTTGTCACCGCACCTGTATTGCCAAACTATGTGCAAACAATAAACCTTGTGGCGGTCTATATGATCTTTCTAATGTTGCCCATGGTGTATTCCCATCTAAGAAGTGTATAAGATGAGCTTCTTCATTAGCAAGTCAGCCCCCACCTATCCAGTGCTTCAAGTGACGTATTTGACCGGCCAGATAATACAAAAGTAGGTCGGTTACCGCTTATCCACCCTGGTTTTTGGGTCTCTGCAGAGATCCAATACTTAATTTGGGCCTTGATGATTCCCATATAAAAATCATCATCATGCCATGCATTTTCCTAAAAAATCCTTTGGAGACTTTAGTTGATGAATGTTCCAACACTTACAAACATTTTGGGAGAAGTATAATTTTGATTAATTATTATTATTTATTTATATAGCACCATTGATTGCATGGTGCTGTACATGAGAAGGGGTTACATACAAATTACAGATATTGCTTACAGTAAGCAAACTAACAATTACAGACTGATACAGAGGGGAGAGGACCCTGCCCTTAATCCAATTCTGACTGCCACAGATAGGGGAAGCTGAGACTAGCTCTCAAACCTTTTCTTCATCATATCATATAAGGGGTATACGTTATCCTTAAGCTCCTTAATTGGATTATAATTAATTGTAATGCCTAAGTATTTGAACTTTTGTACTACTTGCAATCCAAACATCACAGGTTCAGCCATATTTCCCATAAGTGGCATGACCACAGATTTGCTTCAATTAATTTTGAGACCTGAAAATTCCCCAAAATAGTTAATGAGGTCAATTGCTGTTGAGAGGGATTGCTCCACTTTATTTAGGAAGAGTACCAGGTCATCCGCATATAATCCCACTTTGTCTATTCTGGAAGTCATATTAATACACTCAGGGCCGTTTCTTCAACAGGGCGGGCAGGGCGGCCACACGGGGCGCCGTGGGGCCGGGGGGCGCAGGAGAGGCCTCGGGCCCCGGTGGTCCCCTGCCCGCTGCTGCTGCTGTTTAAGGGCTGTCAGGGGCGCGGATGCCGCGCTCAGTGCTGAGCGCGGGCGCGCCCTGCCCGAACTCAGCTGCAAATCTGACAGCTGAGCGGTCAGATCATCGCCTCGCGTCGCCGCGCCCCCCCCCCCGCACCGCACATAATGGTTGCGGCCACCTCGGCGCCGCCACTCACCCATACCTCCCAACCGTCGCCTCCTGACCGCCCGCGCAACACCCCCCCCCCCTCCCGCCCCCTGTGCGGCGCTGCCACGCTGAAGGAGAGAGCCTGCAGCAATCAAGAAGAAAGGTCAGCGATTCACTACCTCTGGCTGTGTGTGCACGGAGCTCCGGCTTCTGCTCTTAGCTGCTATCCCGGCAGAGAAGGAGAGACGGGGGAGGTGCCGGGATAGTGCAGAGCTGTGAGCAGGAGACTGAAGACTTCAGCAGAGAGCTGCACATGGACATCAGCCGCCCCTGCATCACAGAGGAGATTGTGTGTGTGTGATGTGTGTGATGGCTGCGTGTGTGTGTGATGGCTGCGTGTGTGTGTGTGATGGCTGCGTGTGTGTGTGTGATGGCTGCGTGTGTGTGTGATGGCTGCATGTGTGATGGCTGCGCGTGTGTGTGTGTGTGTGATGGCTGCGTGTGTGTGTGTGATGGCTGTGTGTGTGATGGCTGCGTGTGTGTGTGATGGCTGCGTGTGTGTGTGTGATGGCTGCGTGTGTGTGATGGCTGCGTGTGTGTGATGGCTGCGTGTGTGTGATGGCTGCGTGTGTGTGATGGCTGCGTGTGTGTGTGATGGCTGTGTGTGTGTGATGGCTGCGTGTGTGTGATGGCTGTGTGTGTGTGATGGCTGTGTGTGTGTGATGGCTGTGTGTGTGTGATGGCTGTGTGTGTGTGATGGCTGTGTGTGTGTGATGGCTGCGTGTGTGTGATGGCTGCGTGTGTGTGTGATGGCTGCGTGTGTGTGTGTGTGTGATGGCTGCGTGTGTGATGTCTGCGTGTGTGTGTGATGGCTGCATGTGTGTGTGATGGCTGCGTGTGTGTGTGTGTGTGATGGCTGCGTGTGTGTGTGTGATGGCTGCGTGTGTGTGTGTGTGATGGCTGCGTGTGTGTGTGTGTGATGGCTGCGTGTGTGTGTGATGGCTGCGTGTGTGATGCATTTGTGTCAAAGCTGCATGTGTTTGTGAGCTGCGTGCGTGTGAGCTGCGTGCCTGTGTGTGAGCTGCGTGCCTGTATGTCATTATACAGTATGGAGCATCATGTGTGGTCATTATACAATATGGAGCATCATGTGCGGTCATTATACAGTATGGAGCATCATGTGCGGTCATTATACAGTATGGAGCATTATGTGTGGCCATTATACAGTATGGAGCATCATGTGCGGTCATTATACAGTATGGAGCATCATGTGCGGTCATTATACAATATGGAGCATCATGTGCGGTCATTGTACAGTATGGAGCATCATGTGCGGTCATTATACAGTATGGAGCATCATGTGCGGTCATTATACAGTATGGAGCATCATGTGTGGCCATTATACAGTATGGAGCATCATGTGCGGCCATTATACAGTATGGAGCATCATGTGTGGCCATTATACAGTATGGAGCATCATGTGCGGCCATTATACAGTATGGAGCATCATGTGCGGTCATTATACAGTCTGGAGCATCATGTGCGGTCATTATACAGTCTGGAGCATCATGTGCGGTCATTATACAGTCTGGAGCATCATGTGCGGTCATTATACAGTATGGAGCATCATTTGCGGTCATACAGTATGGAGCATCATGTGCGGTCATTATACAGTATGGAGCATCATGTGCGGTCATTATACAGTATGGAGCATCATGTGGGGTCATTATACAGTATGGAGCATCATGTGCGGTCATTATACAGTCTGGAGCATCATGTGCGGTCATTATACAGTATGGAGCATCATTTGCGGTCATACAGTATGGAGCATCATGTGTGTTCATTATACAGTATGGAGCATCATGTGCGGCCATTATACAGTATGGAGCATCATGTGGGGTCATTATACAGTATGGAGCATCATGTGCGGTCATTATACAGTATGGAGCATCATGTGCGGTCATACAGTATGGAGCATCATGTGTGTTCATTATACAGTATGGAGCATCATGTGTGGCCATTATACAGTATGGAGCATCATGTGGGGTCATTATACAGTATGGAGCATCATGTGCGGTCATTATACAGTATGGAGCATCATGTGCGGTCATACAGTATGGAGCATCATGTGTGTTCATTATACAGTATGGAGCATCATGTGTGGCCATTATACAGTATGGAGCGTCATGTGTGTTCATTATACAGTATGGAGCATCATGTGTGGCCATTATACAGTATGGGGCACTGTGTGGCCATATTTTTTTGTTTATAATTATTGTATATGAAACAGTGTGATCGGCAGTGCTAAATGGGTGTGGTTGGGATGTGGATATGGGTGTGACTAATTATGAATGGGTGTGGTCAGAGGCGTGGCCTAAAATTTGCCGCGGCGCGCAAAGCGCGCCGCAAACTTTGTCCCTCTTTCCCATCTTCAAAAGTTGGGAGGTATGACTCACCTCCGCTCCGCGCTGGATGAACAGCGAGAATGAACAGCCAGGATGAGGCAGCTCGGCCACTCCCACACTGATAGCAGGGGCGCCGCGCTCTCGGCTGAGCACGGGCGCTCCCTGAGACAGTGATCAAAGAGCTAAGCACACACACTATCACTGTCAGACTAGGCTGCCTGGCTGTTGCCAATTTCAATGCTGGACAGGACAGGCTGCAGTCTAGTCTGACAGTGGTAGCAGTATAGCAAAAATGCCCACCCCCTGCCTATGGATTAGTCCTTCCCTTCCCAGCAGCCCCATTTAGCAGTCTGAGCGCGCTCAGACTCAGAGGGCAGAGGGCACTGACACACTGAACAGGTGAGGGGGTCTGAGGGATGGGATGGGTTGGGCTAGCCTTTTTTTTTGGATGGGGACCCCCACACCTGCCCCCCCCCCAACCACCCTTGGGGCATGCTGATTTGGCATGCCCCACAGCATGAAACCCGGGAGGGGGCCCAGCTGACTTACCTCATCTTTGGCAGTCTGGTGGCATCCTCACCCAGGCGAGAAGTGTTGGAAAGAGTTATGGCAGTAACTGTATACCTGGCAACCAATAATTTAGCTTTTCGAGGATCGTCAAATACATTGTTTACACCAAATAATGGACATTTCCTTGGGCTTATAGAGCTTCTTGGAAAATTTGAACCAGTAATGAGAGATCATTTAAAACGAATTACTTCCCAGGAAATCCATACACATTACTGTGGAAATTTAATTCAAAATGAAATTATCTGCTTGATGGCCTCTCAGGTGAAGAAATGTATTCTAGAAAAAGCCAAAAGATCTAAGTATTTTTCAATAATGTTGGACTGCACACAAGATGCAGGTCACACTGAACAGTTGTCATACACCTTAAGATTTGTTGATATAGATGATGATCACGTAGCAATAAAGGAACATTTTATTGGCTATCGTCCTGCTACTGATACATCTGGGGAAAGTCTCGCCAATCTCCTTTTAGAAGAGATTAGTAAATGTGACCTGGAATTAGAAAATGAACTGGCAGAAAAGCTGAATTATTCGGAAGCTATTAATGCTTTTGCAGCGGCTAAATCTAGAAGAGTCAGTTTCTCATAAATCTGCAACCTACAATTTTTAGGATCTGTTTCCAAAATAATTAATAGATATTATTTACCTACAACTTTGTTCTCACCGTTAATAATTAGCATACTTGTCCCTTTTCCCCAAGTTCTATATAAGTTAAAGGCAAATTATAATTTATTAAAAAAAGGGAAGATACAAGCCTGCTCTCTATTTATTACTCAAGCCCACAAAAATAATGTTTATTATTTTCGGTGCCGGGGGGGGGGGGGGGGGGGGGGAGAAATTT
Organism: Ranitomeya variabilis; assembly: GCF_051348905.1. NCBI lineage: Eukaryota > Metazoa > Chordata > Amphibia > Anura > Dendrobatidae > Ranitomeya > Ranitomeya variabilis. Next base: position 641,769,484 of record NC_135233.1, read on the forward strand.
CCTACTCTCGCCCTGTGTCATTTTTGGGCTAGAAACTGCCCTGAATACACTCTACCAAAGGGTCCTGTCTGATCTTAAGAGTAATAGGCACTATCGCTAGAGCGAAGAGCATTGGGGACAGGGGGCAGCCTTGTCTGGTTCCTCTACCCAGGCCAAAGTATTCCGACAGTATTCCATTTACAAGGATATTAGCTCTTGGCATACAGTAAAGTAACTTAATTCAGTTACGAAATTTGTCAGAGAAACCAAATTTCAGAAGCACACATTACAAAAATCTCCACTCCAAGGAATCGAAAGCCTTTGCCGTATCTAAAGAAGCCCAAGGCTCCCCATATTTGTGACCTGTGTTAGGCCCCTTTCACACATCAGTTTTTTGCCAACAGTAACAATCCGTCGAATTTTGAAAAAAACGGATCCGTCACAGATTGTGAAAAACTGATGCGACGGATCCGTTTTTTTCACCGGATCCGACTAGCTGATCCAGCTAATTGGATCCTTAAAAAGTCAGAGCATGCTCAGTTAAAAAAAACTGACGTCATTTGACGGATCCGGCGACATAGACCTCCATTCTAGCAAATAACGGACGGCGACGGATCCATCGCTGTCCGTTTTTTTCGATGGACACAAAAAACTTTACTATGTCTGTTGTCTCCGGCCGCCGGACAAACAATTTTCGACGGATCCGGCGAACGACGGATGAAACGTGAGGCCATCCGTCTCAATCCGTCGCTAATACAAGTCTATGAGAAAGAAACCGATCTGGCGGCATCAGTCGCCGGATCCGTTTTTTTCCAAATTCGATGGATTGCGACTGATGGCAAAAAACTGATGTGTGAAAGGGGCCTTAGCACCTGAACACTTCTAATATTAGATGAGGTGGACCTTCCTGGCATGAAGCCTGATTGATCTTCATGTATAATATTCAATATTACTGTTTTCAACCTGTTAGCTATAAGTTTCATAAGTATTTTGTAATCCGTATTAAGTAAGGATATGGGGCTATCATTCATTTTTATGTTAACTAAATTGATAACTTTTTACAGATTCTATTGAACTTTTTGTAGTTTGTGTATGCTACAGTTGACCATATACAGCGAAGAGCAAAAGGGCAACAATGTTTTGAACTTTGTACTTCTAGGCTCCATATCTCATTATCAACTTCTGCTTTTAACTTGAGATTGCCATCATTTTATAGACAATCATCTTGGATATCCCATGCTTAAATTTGACTTGCAACTATTTAGCATTTGATTAGTTATGCAGATTCTTGTCATGTCACTACATTGTTACTGTTTTACCCCTAAAGATCTAAATTTGAATTTGTGTTATTTTGTTAGTATTTTGTAAATCCATCTTTTGGCTTTCTATACTGTCCAAATCCTTCTGGGCATGCTCTCGATCAGATTCAAACATGTGTTGACCAAAATTTGATCTCAGGTCTCTTCCCAAAGTTGGTGCATACTGGTCGATTCATTTGGGTATGTATACAGTTTTTTCTTCAATTCTATCCACAAGTGTTTGATTGGGTTGAGGTCTGGGGACTGTGGGGGCAATTCCAGCACCATTACTTCATTGTTGTTGAACCATTTCTTAACCAATCTCGACGTATGCTTTGTGTTGGTGTCCTGTTGGAACACTATGTCGTCCTTTTCATACCCATAGTACTTCAGTGTACGAAGTAACTCATCTTGTAGGATACTCACATATAGCTCAGCACTGAGACCACCATCAATTCCAGTCATGTATTCAATGCCTTTGGCTGTGAAACACACCCATATCATCAGGCTTCCTCCACCAAACTTGACATTTCCTTCAATTTCTCAATCCATTAGCCCCTATTTCCCTTGTTTTTTTTCCAGACCCATTTGCACCTATCAGTGCCTAGTCTATAGACTCTTGTGTCATCTCTCCAAATCACTCGTTTCACAGACTTGTGTAATGTGCGTCGTACGTTGCTTGCATAGATGTCTGCAATCTCACTGTTATGAAGCATACGAGCCACTTTCACTGCCATGTTTTGACTCACCACAACTGATAGACCTTGGGATGAGCCGACTTGATGACTTCGATATTTTGCCTGGATGTCCACCTTTTGGCTTCTGAATGAATGGACGGACTTCATTTCATACTCTTCCAACTTTCTTTGAACTCACATGATGCAGTTTGGTATGGTAACAATGCAGTGACATGACAAGAATATGCATAACTAATCATATGCTAAATAGTTGCAAGTCAAATTTATGTATGATATAGCCAGGATGATTGTCTATAAAATGATGTTAGTCTCACTATCAATGTTTTAGTCGTTGGTGAGATATGGAGCCTGAAAGTCAAAACTTCAAAACATTATTATCCTTTTGCTCTTCACTGTATAGATTGTGGTAGATCGGCTCACTTGGCTACTTAACAAGGTAGTCATAGGAATGCTCCTTTTCAACTGGTTTATTAAAACAGGCTTCATAAACCAGTCCAAACAAGAGAAAAAGACATATTCAGTCTTCTTGACTTCACTTTTACCTCCTGGATCCCTCCCTAGGGTGGAGATATGCTGAACAGCCATCCCGCCCACTTCCTGATCTGTTAATAATAGACCTGGGTCTTTCATTAACTCCGCTCAGCACATAATATGCTGGAGCAAAACTTCCAGGTTTATATCACTGAAGCTAATAACCTCAGGGAAACATATCTCCCCCCAGCACATTGCCTGTGAGCCTATTACATACTTACCCCTCTGCCCAAGGGGGGTGGCACCATCAGTCACTAGACAGGGAAGGCTCAACAGGGCATATGCGTTAGCATGTAATTTCTCTAGCCTATGCTCCACATGGAAGCTGAAGTCCTGGAGTGTCAGAAACCACCTAGTCACCGAGGCATTTTTCCAATTCTTTTCCTTCATTCACTTTAGGTTCACATGGTCTGACACTACCCTGAGCTTTCAGCCTAGCAGGTAGTACTTCAGAGTGTCAATTGCCTATTTGATAGCCAAGCATTCTTTTTCCACATAATTCTTTTCACAGTAGGAGAGTTTCCTACTTAGATATAGGATTGGATGTTCCTCACCATTTATTTCCTGGGACATCATGGCTCCAAACCCGACCTCTGAAGCGTCTGTCTGGATCATTAACTCATTAACTTATTGAAGTCAGGTACGACCAAGACAGGTTGTTTACACAGGGTAAGCTTCAATTCTTTGAACTCCATCTCCGATTCGTAAGACCACTTGGCGAACACCATCTTTGTGCCCTTAAGCAGGTCAGTCAGGGGTGCGGCTATCATGGCGAAATTTGGGATAAACTGCCGATAGTATCCCTAACCTGTTTCTTGGAGATCAGTTGCAGCAAATTTTGGATCCCACTTTCCCTTACAACTTTATTTTGCCCCTCCCAATGATATATCCTAAGTATTTGACGTCCTCCTTCCCCATGGCGCACTTCTTTGGGTTTATGGTAAAACCTGCCTTTCTCACTGCATCCACTACCGTCTGGACCTTCTGCAGATGACTTCCCCAATTCAGGCTGAAGGTCATAATATTGTCCAGGTAAGCTGCAGTGTGCTTCTTACGAGGGGTTAGGATCTGGTCCATGGCCCTCTGGAAGGTGTCTGGTGCTCCCTGCAGCCCGAAAGACATTCTGGTGCAATGGAAGCAACCGCCAGGTGTAGAGAAGGCCATATTCTCATTGGCACTTTGAGACATGGGAATTTGCCAGTACCTTTTAGTTGTGTCAAGGTTGGTGATGCATCTGGCTGAACCTAGTCTCTCAAAAAGTTCGTCGACCCGGGGCATCAGATATGCTTCAAAATTGGACACCTTATTCAGCTTCCTATAAATCATTACAAAAGTGTCATTTTCCTCCGGGCTTCAGCACAAGGACAATGGGGCTGGACCAGCCACTCTTTGATTCCTCAATCACACCCAGGCTCAAAATGTTCCTCACCACCTTCGAAATCATCTTGCGGAGAGCTTAGGGAATTCAAAATGGCTTTAGGTTTACCCCTACATGCAGTTCCGTCAGAATTTTGTGCTCGATAACCTGCATACATCATAGCAACTGTAAAAACAGGTCTTGGTTCCACTCAAGCAGATCTCAGCACTGTTGTTTTTGGGCCGGTGATAATGTCTCTGCTACCGTGACATCCTCGATCTTGTCTTCCACCTGTTCCCTATCTTGCCATGGCTTGAGCAGGTTGATGTGGTACACCTGCTAGGGTTTTCTTCTCCCTAGATGGTGGACCTTGTAGTTTGCTTTGCCCAGCTTTTCGACCACTTCATATCGCCCCTGCCACTTGGCTAGAAATTTATTTTCGACAATGGTAATTAGCACAAACACTCGATCTCCAGTGCTAAACTGTTTCAGCCTTGGCGATTGATTGTAGACTCTTGCCCGGCCTTGTGTGCCTGGAAGGGTTCTCTCTCAGAATATGCATCACCTTCGCAATCCTTTCCTGCATCCAGGCCACATGCTTGATGATGCTCCAGTGGGGTGTAACTTCCACTTCCCAGGTCTCCATTGCAGCATTCAGATGTGCCGGCCATACAACAGATCAAATGGAAAGAACTTCATGGTGGCCTGTGGAACTTCCGTGTTTGAAAACGGCAGAAAAGGGAGTAGGCAGTCCTACACAGGGGAAACTCACCTGCCTTTGACTGTGATGAGGTGGTGGGTTTGTATCAGGAGTTTATTTGTCTCTTGCTGGGCTTGCTGGTGCTAGTTTTGTACCAGGTACTTAATCAGCTACTCCATTTTGTTCCATCCTTAAAGCTGTCTTCATCCAGGACATGCAGTTTGTCCACAGCCATTATACTTGCTTCCTGAGGATCTTGCCCTCATTTCTAGCACCAACTGTGGTAGATCATCTCACTTGGCTGCTGAACGAGGTAGTCACAGGAATGCTTCTTGTTTAAATGTTCAACTGGCTTATTAAGACAGGTTTCGAAAACCAGTCCAAACAAAATAAATAGACATATTTAGTATTCTTGACATAAACAAAACAGCACTCACTGTAGTCCTTATAACTGCGTGGTTTACAGGAAACCGTATTCTGCTATGTTTATCAAGAGCCTAGCTCCCCTCCAAAGTACACAGAACAATCATTAAGTCCAAAGGCTTCATTTTTACCTCCTGTAACCCTCTCTAGAGATATGGTGAACAGCTGGCTACCACCTTTCCAGCTGTTCATAAAAGACCTGGGTCTGTCTTGGTCGATTAACTCCTTTCGGCACATAACACGCTGGAGCAAAATTTCCAGGTTTATATCACTGAAGCAAATAACCTTAGTGAAACATATCTCCACTCCAGCACATTACCAGTGACCCTCTTACAATATACAGCTCTGGCAAAAATTAAGAGACAACTGCAAAATGTTCAGTTTATCTGATTTTTCTCTTTATAGGTGTATTTTTAAGTAAAATGTAAATTGTTCTTCTAGTCTATAAACGTCTGACAAAATGTCTTCGAATTTCCAAGCAATAAATTCTGACAAAGAAAAATGGTCAAAATAAAAAAACTGTGCTTTCAGACCTGAAATAGTGCAAAGAAAACAAATTCATAATCATTTAGAAACAACAATACTAATGTTTTAACTCAGGAAGAGTTCAGAAATCAATATATTGTGGAATAACCATGATTTTTAATCACAGCTTTCATGCGTCTTGTCATGCTTTCCACCAGTCTTTCACACTGCTTCTGGCACAAAAATTTGAGCAGCTGTTCTTTGTTTGATGGCTTGTGACTATTAGTGTTGAGCATTCCGATACCGCAAGTATCGGGTATCGGCCGATATTTGCTGTATCGGAATTCCGATACCGAGATCCGATACTTTTGTGGTATCGGGTATCGGTATCGAAACAACATTAATGTGTAAAATAAAGAATTAAAATAAAATATTGCTATACTCACCTCTCCGACGCAGCCTGGACCTCAGCGAGGGAACCGGCAGCGTTGTTTGCTTAAAATTCGCGCTTTAACTTCCTTACGTGAAGTCCCGGCTTGTGATTGGTCGCGTGCCGCCCATGTGGCCGCCACGCGACCAATCACAGCAAGCCGTGACGTAATTTCAGGTCCTTCAGGATTTTAAAATTACGTTCCGGCTTTGTGATTGGTCGCGTCGCGGTCACATGGGCGACGCGACCAATCACAAGCCGTGACGTCACGGGAGGCTGGACACGCGCGCATTTTAAAATGCGCGCGTGTCCTGCCTCCCGTGACGTCCCGGCTTGTGATTGGTCGCGTCGCCCATGTGGCCGCGACGCGACCAATCACAGCAAGCCGTGACGTAATTTTAGGTCCTTCAGGATTTTAAAATTACATTCTGGCTTGTGATTGGTCGCATCGCGGTCACATGGGCGACGCGACCAATCACAAGCCGTGACGTCACGGGAGGCAGGACACGCGCGCATTTTAAAATTGAAGAAAGAGGGACGTTGCCCTCGAAACGCGTCGGGATTGGCCCCTTGCATACGTCCGTCAGGTACGGACGGGTGACGTCACCAGTTTCACCACGCCCCCCGCTCACCTCGCGACGCTGCTGGCGGCGCCATCGGCCGTGGCTCCACGCTGACACACAGCGTCGCAGTTTGTGCTTTCGGGGGACTGCTATCACAGGGAGGACGCTCCCATTCGCTTCAGGCTTCCTGGTCTGGCAGACGGGACATCGCCAGACAAGTACTACTTCGCACAGAGGACGTCACTTCTTTGTGTAAGTGACGTTCAGCGCGGCAACCTCTTTTACATTCATTGATTTGTTGTTAGTTCCACACACCCCACTAACTGGTTTGCCTGCTGCTTTTCTGTGCATAGGTGTTTAGCGCCGGGTGTTTTTTAGTAACGTGTTAATCTCAATATTTACTTGGTGCGTTCCGCCAGCCCTGATTATATATATACTAGCTATTGAACCCGTTCTACGCCCGGGTGGCGAGCATTTATATTGGTATATGGTCTCCATCCTGGTATGTGCTGCTCCCATCTTGCTCTCCCATCCTGTCATGTGCTGCTCCATCCTGCGCCCCCATCCTGTCATGTGCTGCTCCACCGTGTCATGTGCTGCTCCATCCTGCATCCCCATCCTGTCATGTGCTGCTCCACCGTGTCATGTGCTGCTCCATCCTGCGCCCCATCCTGTCATGTGCTGCTCCACCGTGTCATGTGCTGCTCCATCCTGCATCCCCATCCTGTCATGTGCTCCCATCCTGCGCCCCCATCCTATCACGTGCTGCTCCATCCTGCGCCCCCATCATTGCGGGCAGCTGTGCTGAGTGCGGGCGGCTGTGCTGAGTGCGGGCGGCTGTGTTGAGTGCGGGCGGCTGTGTTGAGTGCGGGCGGCTGTGTTGAGTGCGGGCGGCTGTGTTGAGTGCGGGCGGCTGTGCTGAGTGCGGGCGGCTGTGCTGAGTGCAGGCGGCTGTGCTGGGTGCAGCGGCTGTGTGTGGCTGTGGGCGGCTGTGCTGGGTGCGGCGGCTGTGCTGGGTGCGGCGGCTGTGCGTGGCTGTGCTGGGTGCGGCGGCTGTGGGTGGCTGTGCTGGGTGCAGCGGCTGTGCGTGGCTCTAGGCGGCTGTGCGTGGCTGTGGGCGGCTGTGCGTGGCTGTGCTGGGTGCGGCGGCTGTGGACGGCTGTGCTGGGTGCGGTGGCTGTGCTGGGTGCGGCGGCTGTGCTGGGTGCGGTGGCTGTAGGCGGCTGTGTGTGGCTGTGGGCGGCTGTGCTGAGTGCGGCGGCTGTGCTGTGCGGGCGGCTGTATGTGGCGCGGCTGTGCGTGGCTGTGCTGGGTGCGGGCGGCTGTGGGTGGCTGTGCTGGGTGCGGCGGCTGTGGACGGCTGTGCTGGGTGCGGCGGCTGTGCTGGGTGCGGCGGCTGTGCTGGGTGCGGCGGCTGTGTGTGGCTGTAGGCGGCTGTGTGTGGCTGTAGGCAGCTGTGCGTGGCTGTGCTGGGTGCGGCGGCTGTGGACGGCTGTGCTGGGTGCGGTGGCTGTGCTGGGTGCGGCGGCTGTGTGTGGCTGTGGGCGGCTGTGCGTGGCTGTGCTGGGTGCGGCGGCTGTGCTGGGTGCGGCGGCTGTGGGTGGCTGTGCTGGGTGCGGCGGCTGTACTGGGTGCGGCGGCTGTGGGCGGCTGTGTGTTGCTGTGGGCGGCTGTGCGTGGCTGTGGGCGGCTGTGCGTGGCTGTGGGCGGCTGTGCGTGGCTGTGCTGGGTGCGGCGGCTGTGGACGGCTGTGCTGAGTGCGGCGGCTGTGCTGGGTGCGGCGGCTGTGCGTGGCTGTGCTGGGTGCGGTGGCTGTGGTGGGTGCGGCGGCTGTGGGTGGCTGTGCTGGGTGCGGCGGCTGTACTGGGTGCGGCGGCTGTGGGCGGCTGTGTGTGGCTGTGGGCGGCTGTGCGTGGCTGGGTGCGGCGGCTGTGGACGGCTGTGCTGAGTGCGGCGGCTGTGCTGGGTGCGGCGGCTGTGGGTGGCTGTGCTGGGTGCGGCGGCTGTGCTGGGTGCGGCGGCTGTGCTGGGTGCGGCGGCTGTGCGTGGCTGTGCTGGGTGCGGCAGCTGTGCTGGGTGCGGTGGCTGTGCGTGGCTGTAGGCGCCTGTGCCTGGCTGTGGGCGGCTGAGCTGGGTGCAGCGGCTGTGCGTGGCTGTAGGCGGCTGTGCTGGGTGCGGCGGCTGTGCATGGCTGTGCTGGGTGCGGTGGCTGTGGTGGGTGCGGCGGCTGTGGGTGGCTGTGCGTGGCTGTGCTGGGTGCGGCGGCTGTACTGGGTGCGGCGGCTGTGGTGTGGCTGTGGGCGGCTGTGCGTGGCTGTGGTGGGTGCGGTGGCTGTGGACGTAAGTGGCGTAAGTAACAAATAGCTGTGGCATGAAGTGCCACAGCCTCATGGCACAGCAATTTGTTACTTGCGGAGGGTGAGTATACTTACCTGTCCCGTTCCACCGACGCCATTCCGGGCCATGACTATCCCCCTGCTCCCGGAATCGGCGCCTGCGCAGTCCGCGCTTTCTGGCGCCATTTTCTTGAAGACATTGCAGTGTGTCTTCAAGAAAATGGCGCCGGAAAGCGCGGACCGCGCAGGCGCCTTTTCCGGCACCAGGAGGACAGATTTTCTGTGTCCTCCTGGTGCCGGACAAGGCGCCTGCGCAGTCCGCGCTTTCCGGCGCCATTTTCTTGAAGACACACTGCAATGTGTCTTCAAGAAAATGGCGCCGGAAAGCGCGGACTGCGCAGGCGCCGATTCCGGGAGCAGGGGGATAGTCATGGCCCGGAATGGCGTCGGTGGAACGGGACAGGTAAGTATACTCACCCTCCGCCTCCTGGCTCGTCCCTGTTTCTCTGTTGGAGATCGCGGTGTGCGTTCAGCGCTTACGCATACCGCGATCTCCTGGGAGCGTCGCTCTGTGGGGTCCAGACTGCGCCGGCGCTTGCGCTTGCGCAGTCTATAAAGGCTTCGGACAGAGTGACGCTCCCAGCGTTATATTATAGATATATATATATATATATATATATGTATATATATATAATATATGTGTATGTACGTACATATGTATATATATATATATATATATATATATATATATATATATATATATATATATATATATATATATAGTAAAGTGGTGGTGCATTGTAGGACATCGTGGCAGTGACCTAGGCAGGCACGGTCCATATAAATTTGTGTAAACCAAAGAGAAAAAAAACCTATAAAAATTAACTTTTAATTATATTTAAAATTATAATCCAAAAAATACTACAAAAATAACTTCCTAGATCTATTTAATGGGGCTGATAATTACTCAACAGGGAGTTTATAGAAGTAATATTCCTATACTGACCCTAATAGAACACTGTTAGGCTGATGACCTGCCTGACAGCGGAGGTTGGCACCCTAAAATTCGATATGGCGCCCCCACTCAACGTCGGCTGTTCCTTAAGTCCCTGTCAGCCTCTATTCTATAATAAAACAAAAATCCAACATGTATACAAGATACAAATTGTCTATGACACTAATAAATGTTGGTGGATAGCTATAGCAGCTTTCTATGATGTATTAACTAACAGTGTATAGAACGTCTCTGCTTGTAACCCTCAGAGGGATATATCTCATAAGTTATAAAGCTATGTGTTAATGGATAACAGCTACATAGCTTTCTCTACACCATGTTCCAAATGATTATGCAAATTATATTTTTCTCGGATTTTCCTAAATGGTCGGTGCAAATGACTGACAGTCTAATAAAAGTCATCACTCGTTAGAGTATACATCGAATTTTATTGAAGAAACCTCCCAATGATAACCGTATAATCTCCAAAATGAATAAAAACTCAAATGCACTGTTCCAAATAATTAGGCACAGGCGAATTTCTAAACATTTGATATGTTTTAAAGAACTGAAAATGCTCATTTGTTGAATTTGCAGCATTAGGAGGTCATATTCACTGAACAAAAAAAGCTATTTAACTCCAAAAGTTCCTAACAAGCCAAGTTACATGTTAACATAGGAACCCTTCTTTGATATCACCTTCACAATTCTTGCATCCATTGAACTTGTGAGTTTTTGTAGAGTTTCTGCTTGTATTTCTTTGCATGAAGTCAGAATAGCCTCCCAGAGCTGCTGTATTGATGTGAACTGCCTCCCACTCTCATAGACCTTTTGTTTGATGATACTCCAAAGGTTCTCTATAGGGTTGAGGTCAAGGGAAGATGGTGGCCACACCATGAGTTTATCTCCTTTTATGCCCATAGCAGCCAATGACTCAGCGCTCAGAGGTATTCTTTGCAGCATGAGATGGTGCATTGTCATGCATGAAGGTGTTTTGCTCCTGATGGCACGTTTCTGCTCTTTATACTATGGAAGAAAGTTGTCAGTCAGAAAATCTATATACTTTGCAGAGGTCATTTTCACACCTTCTGGAACCTTAAAGGGCCCTACCAGCTGTTTCCCCATGATTCTGGCCCAAAACATGACTCCTCCACCTCCTTGCTGATGCTGCAGCCCTGTTGGGACATGGTGGCCATCCACCAACCATTCACTACTTCATCCATCTGGACCATCCAGGGTTGCTCAACACTCATCAGTAAACAAGACTTTTTGAAAATTAGTCTTCATGTATGTCTGGACCCACTGCAAACGTTTCTGCTTGTGAACACTGTTTAGGTGTGGCCGAATAGTAGGTTTATGCACCACAGCAAGCCTTTGAAGGATCCTACAACTTGAGTTTCGAGGGACTCCAGAGGCACCAGCAGCTTCAAATACATGTTTGCTGGTTTGTAATGGCTTTTTAGCAGCTGCTCTATTAATCCGATGAACTTGCCTGGCAGAATCCTTCCTCATTATGCCTTTATCAGCACGAACATGTCTGTGCTCACATTCAGCCACAAATATCTTACAGTACGATGATCGCTTAAGTTTTCAGGAAATATCTAATGTTTTCATCCCGTGACCATGCATTGCACTATTTGATGCTTTTCGGCAGCAGAGACATCCTTTTTCTTTCCCATGTTACTTGAAAGCTGTGGCCTGCTTAATAAGGTGGAACATCACTTTTAAGTAGTTTTCATTTAATTAGAATCACGTGAAAAACTAATTATCACATGTGTTTAAGATTTATTTCAGTGATCCATTGAGCCCTGAGACACAATACCATCCACGAGTTTATTTGAAAAACAAAACAATTAAATCTTTATGACACTTAAATTCAATTTGTATAATAATTTGGAACACATTGTAATGTATTTGCTCATTGTCATTGACAAAAAATCAGTATATAACAGCATCTCTGCTTGTCCCCCAAGAGGGGTATCCCTAATAAATTAAATGTTAGAGAATAATTCTAACAACTGGATAGCTTTCTCTAATGTATTAGTTAATAATAATAATAATACTAATTTTTATTTATATAGCGGCAACATATTCCGCAGCACTTTACAATTAAGCGGGGACATGTACAGACAAGAAATTCAATACAAGTTAAGACAATTTAAACACTCCAAAGAAAAGATCACAGCGCTCCATCCAGGTGTAATGGTAAAACGAAAGGTAGCTTTATTATGCCATAAAAGAAGCAACGTTTCGACCTAAAGTAGGTCTTTATCAAGCTTGATAAAGACCTACTTTAGGTCGAAACGTTGCTTCTTTTATGGCATAATAAAGCTACCTTTCGTTTTACCATTACACCTGGATGGAGCGCTGTGATCTTTTCTTTGGAGTATCTACTTGTCCTGGAAGGTTCCCCGGACCGTACACGGGCGCCCCACTAAGTGAGTGCTGTCAGCCAATTTTCTTTTTTTCTCAAGACAATTTAAACAGTGACATTAGGGGTGAGGTCCCTGCTCACAAGCTTACAATCTACAAGGAAATGGGGGGACACAATAGGTGAAAAGTGCTTGTTATTTCAGGTCTGGCAATTATAGTAAATAGGGATTTTCATATAAAGCTGCATAACCGGTCATCAGCCCATATGTTTAAGTGCAATAGTCAAGTATCAAGTGCAGTTATCGTGTGCATGGTGTGGAGACAGATGAATAGTACGGTGCAGATTCAGAATAATATTTGGAAGGAGGGAACAGGGCAAAGTTAGTTTACTGAGTAGGTTGGCTTGTTTGAAGAGATGAGTTTTCAAAGCGCGCTTGAATAGGTCGGGGCTGGGTATCAGTCTGATCGTCTGGGGAAGTGCATTCCAGAGAGCTGGCACAGCACGAGAGAAGTCTTGGAGACGGAGGTGCGAGGTTCAGATTACGGGGGATGTTAGTCTTAGGTCATTTGTAGAAAGGAGGGCACGTGTAGGGCGATAGACAGAGATGAGAGAGGAGATATAAGGCGGTGCAGAACTGTGGAGAGCTTTGTGAGTGAGAGAGATGAGTTTATACTGGACCCTGTAGCGAATGGGTAGCCAGTGTAATGACTGGCACAAGATGGAGGCATTGTTGAAGCGGAGAGGACAAAGTTTGGTAAGAGGCAGACCGATCAGAAGAGAGTTTCAGTAGTCCAGACGAGAATAAATAAGAGTGACAGTCTTAGCAGTTTCAAAGGTGAGAAACGGTCAGATTCTGGAGATGTTTTTAAGATGCAGGTGACAAGACCGAGTGAGTGATCGGATATAGGGAGTAAAGGAAAGTTCGGTGTCGAATATGACCGCAAGACAGCGGGCATGCTGCTTGGGAGTTATGGTTGAACCCTCAAGGGTAATTTTGATGTTAGGTAGAGTGAGGTTAGTAGAGGAGAGAAACACAAGAAGTTCAGTTTTGGAGAGATTTAGTTTCAGATAGAGGGAGGACATGATGTTAGAGACAGCAGACAGACAATCCTTGGTATTTTGAATTAGGGTAGGGGTAATGTCAGGGGAGGAAGTGTATAATTGGGTGTCGTCAGCATAGAGATGATACTGGAGCCCAAATCTGCTGATTGTTTGTCCAATAGGGGCAGTGTATAGAGAGAAGAGGAGGGGGCCTAGGACTGAGCCCTGCGGAACCCCGATAGTAAGGGGATGAGAGGAAGAGGAGCCAGCAAAAGATACAGTGAAGGAGCGGTCAGAGAGGTAGGAGGAGAACCAGGAGAGGGCTGTGTCCTTGAGGCCTATAGAGCGGAGCATAGTGAGGAGGAGCTGGTGATCCACAGTGTCAAATGCGGCAGAGAGATCCAGGAGAATCAGCAGGGAACAAAAACCTTTGGATTTAGCTGTTATTAGATCATTAGAGACTTTAGTGAGGGCAGTTTCAGTGGAGTGTAAAGAGCGGAAACCAGATTGTAAGGGGTCGAGAAGAGAGTTATTCGAGAGATAGCGGGATAGACGGGAATGGACCAAGCTTTCCAGGAGTTTAGAGATGGGAGGGAAAGATACCTGAAGAAAGAGAGAGGTTAAATATTTTAGTCAGGTGAGTGGTGACCACTGGTGAGAGAGACTGCAGGAGATGTGAAGGAATGGGGTCACTGTTGCAGGTTGTAGGCCGAGCAGAAGCGAGGAGCTTGGAAACTTCTTCTTCTGAAACAGGCTCAAAGATGTCTAGTGAGCTTGAGGGGTGGCAGGGAAGGGGATCCAGGCACTGAGGAGATTGGGCTGAGATATCCTGATGGATGTGGTTGATTTTTTCTAGGAAATAAGTGACAAGATCCTCACCGCTGAGGTTGGTGATGGGGGCCTGTACTTTAGGTTTCAGGAGGGAGTTTAAGGTTTCAAAAAGTCGTTTTGGGTTGTTGGATAATGAGGTGATGAGGGTGGTGAAGTAGGATTGTTTGGCCAGATGAAGGGCAGAGTTATAGGTTTTGAGCATGAACTTATAGTGGATGAAGTCTTCTGCTAAGAGAGATTTTCTCCACTGCCGCTCTGCACACCTTGAGGAGCGCTGAAGAAAGCGTGTTTGCATTATTTGCCAGGGCTGCTGTTGTCTGTGTCGGGTCTTTCTGCGTGTAGAAGGTGCTGCTTCATCTGGGGCATTCTTCAGTGTATTATTGAAGTGTGACAAGGCTAAGTCTGGACAGGAGAGGGAGGAGATGGGGGCTAAAGATGTGTGGAGATTGCCCATAAGCTGCTGGGTATTAATGGTATGTGTATTCCGATAAGTGTGGTAAGTGGGGGTGTGGAGACAATTCTTAACAGAGAAGGAAAGAAGGTTGTGGTCTGAGAGCGGGAGAGGGGAGTTAGTAAAGTCGTGCAGTGAGCCGAGACGGGAGAAAACCAGGTCTAGAGTATTCCCGTCGTCATGCGTAGGAGAATTAGTAAACTGTGAGAGGCCGAATGAAGAAGTTAGAGAAAGAAGATGAGAGGCAGATTGGGAGAGGGGATCATTGATAGGGATGTTAAAGTCTCCCATGATGAGAGTGGGGATGTCACAGGATAGAAACTGGCGGGAGGAGCCTGGAGGGCGATAAACAACTGCCACTCGCAAGGAAAAGGGCTTAAAGAGTCTGACGGCGTGGACTTCAAAGGAAGGAAATGTAAGTGAGGGAAGCGGGGGGGATGACCTGGAAAGCACATTGTGATGAAAGGATCAAACCAACACCTCCACCCTGTCTGTTCTCAGGTCTGTTGGTATGTGAAAATTTCAGCCCACCAAACGAGAGAGCGGCAGCGGCGGTGGTGTGTGAATGCTGGATCCAGGTTTCTGTAATAGCCAAAAGGTTAAGGGAATTATTAATAGTTCATTGTCATTGACAGAATTTAATCCACAGCAACATCTGTGCTTGATCATTCCAAGCGGTATACCTCATAGATTATCGGAAAAACTAATATTGCAGATAAAAAAGCCTGTGTACTAACTAGTACCAAAAGTCACCACATTGTGAATTTTGTTAGTTAATACATCATAGAAATCTACAGGAGCTATCCACCAACATTTATTAGTGTCATATACAATTTGTATATTGTTTGCATGTTGGATTTTTGTTTTATTATAGAATAGGGGCTGACAGGGGCAGCCGACGTTAAGCGGGGGTGACATATCGAATTTTAGGGTGCCAACCTCCGCTATCAGGCAGGTCATCAGCCTAATAGGGTTCTATTAGGGTCAGTATAGGAATACTACTTCTATAAACTCCATGTTGAGTAATTATCAGCCCCATTCAATAGAATTGGGAGGTGTTATATTTTTAGTATTTTTTGGATTATAATTTTAAATATAATTAATTAAAAGTTAAATTTTATAGGGTTTTTTTCTCTTAGGTTTACACAAAACCCCTATTGTATACATTTTTCTTGGTTTTTTATACTACTGTCCATATAAAGAAAGTGTGGGGCTTTTTTTTTTCAACCATAAAGGTGACAGACAGTAAAGAAACCAAAATCAACAAAGACTTGCCCAGCTAGGCGCTAACTAACATTCCATACCCCTGACTAAAACTACCAGGGATGTATGAGGGCTTTGCTTTCCAGCAACTTAGGATTTAGCACATTTAACCTCTGTACATTTCCTTTTCAGGAACACATCATGTTAGTCAGGAGGCCATGAAACTCTGAAGCTTTTCCTTCAGCATTTTCTGTGTCAACAGAGCTGGCTAAGCCCCAGAAAATCCTGTACCGGAGCAGGAGTGATGAGTCTCACCACTAAATCCTCCTCATCATTCTAATAAAACCCGGCCCGGAACAATTATAAATAAACGGCTCAGCACAGAAGCTGCTGGACCAACTAGTACTACCCTGCTTTTAACCTTGCCCTGCTTAACTTTCTAAAAGAGATATATACACTCCGTCCAGTATCTTCCCTGTCAGTCACCTACATATAGCCCCCTTCTTCTCCAGACCAGAGTTCTGTGCATTTTGTGCCATCATGCAGTGAATTTTTGATAATGTGTCTGCATTCCCCTGTGATTTCCCTGGTCTATGTTCTATAGAGAAATTAAAATTCTGCAGCTAGAGAAACCACCTTGTCACCTTTTGTTTTTTTCCTTATTGTGTTTCATCCACATCAGCGGGGCTTGATCTGACACAAGCGTAAATCTCCTACCCAGGAGGTAATATTTTAAAAATACTATTGCCCACTTTACAGCTATACCACAGGAAAAACGATGTGCAAAATTTGGTGTCATTCAATTGCGCACTGATAAATGCTCGATGGCCAAGGTAAAATCAAAGGAGTTTAATAGTACAAGTTTTACAAGTCAACATGTTTCAGGGTTCTGCATGACCTCTTCATCAGGACAAGAAACAATACTGGCAGCTGTTACATATACCTTTCTCATGTTGCGAGTCTGCAACCTTATCAGGATAAGACCCTATTGTGCTTTTTGTCTCCTAGCATTCTCTCCATCACTTTACAGCTAAGCATTCACACTCAACGATGGCATAGATTTTTTTCTGCCTGTGTCAACTTCCTGCTCAAATTTCGTACTGGGTGTTTTTCTCAATCTACAGTTTGAGACAAGATGACCCCCAACCCTGTGTCCCAGGCATTTGTGTGACCCAAGAATTATTTTTTAAAATCTGATATAATTAACACAGGTTGTTCACACAGCGCTGACTTAAGTAGATTCACATGATACAGCTGGTACGGTTTACGTCTTCATGGTTGATTACCTGATGATCTACTTCTCCAACCTTCTCTACTACATCATATGGACCCTGCCACTTCGCCAAAAACTTGCTTTCAACTGTCGGCACTAAGACCAAGACCCTGTCTCCCGTGTTGAAGTTTCTAATTTTGGCCGCTCTATTATAGACTCGGCTTTGGGCCTCTTGGGTCTTTTGTATGTGCTCTCTAACAATAGGTAACACTTTTCGAAGTATGTTTTGGGTCATTGTGCATCTGTACTGTGTAGCACTGTCCAATCAACTTTGCTGCAGTTGGTTGAATCTGAGCAGAAAGTATCGCCCTGCACACTTCAGAATTCATCCGGCTGCTTCAGACTTTAGTCACATCATCAATAAACACTAGTGACCCAGTTCCATTGGAAGCCTTGCATGCCCATGCCATCACACTACCTCCACCATGTTTTACAGAGGCTGTGCTGTGTTTTGGATCATGAGCCATTTCAAGTCTTCTCTAAAAAAAATTCCCCATCATTCTGGTACAGGTTGATCTTAGTTTAATCTGTCCAAAGAATGTTTTTCCAAAACTCAGCTGGCTTTTTAAGATGTTTTTGGGCAGTGTTATCTGGTCTTTCTATTTTTAAGGCTTATTAATGGTTTTCACCTTGTGGTTATCCCTCTGTATTTGCTTTCAAGTCTTAGTCTTCTCTTTATGATAGTCTTATATACTTAAACATCTACTTACTTTTAGGGTGCTCTTCACTTGGGTGGCTTTTGTGACAGATTTTCTTCAACATAGAAAAGATAATGTGATCATCCACCATTATTGTCTTACATGGACGTCCAGGCCTTTGTAAATTCCCAAGCTCACCAATGCATTCTTTTTTTACAGAATGTACCAAACTGTTGATTTGGCCACTCCTAACATTTCTACTATCTGTGTGATGTTTTTTTCTTTTTTTTTGTCACCCTAATGATGGTCTGCTTTTCTCCCATTGAGAGATCCTTTGACCGCATGTTGTAGGATCACTGCATCCGCTTCCAAATGAAAATATCACATCTGGAGTCAGCTCCAGACCTTTTACCTGCTTAGTTGATGATAAATTTACAAGAGAATAGCCCATACAACCCATTAAAGATCTTTGAGATAATTGTCCAATAACCTTTAACCTCTCTTTAACCTTTTCATGACTGGAGCTTTTCTCGGTTTTGCATTTTCATTTCTCGCTCCCCTCCTTCCCAGAGCCATAACTTTTTTATTTTTTCGTCAATATGGCCATGTGAGGGCTTTCTTTTTGTGGGACAAGTTGTACTTATGAACGACACCATTGGTTTTACCATGTCCGGTACTAGAAATCGGAAAAAATTCCAAGTGCAGTGAAATTGCAAAAAAAAGTGTAATCCCACACTTGTTTGTTTTTTTTTGCTAGGTTCACTAAATGCCAAAACTGACCTGCCATTATGATTATCCAGGTCATTACAAGTTCGTAGACACCAAACATGTCTAGGTTCTTTTTTATCTAAGTGGTGAAAAAAATTTCCAAACTTTGCTAAAAAAATAAATAAATAATTGCGCAATTTTCTGATACCCATAGCGCCTCCATTTTTCGTGATCTTGGGTTGGGTGAGGGCTTATTTTTTGCGTGCCAAACTGACATTTTTAATAATACCATTTTGGTGCATATACGTTCTTTTGATCGCCCGTTATATTGCATTTTAATGCAATGTTGCGGCGACCAAAAAAACGTAATTCTGGTGTTTTGACTTTTTTATCGCTAAGCTGTTTAGCGATCAGGTTAATCCTCTTTTTATTGATAGATCGGGCGATTCTGAACACGGCGATACCAAATATGTGTAGGTTTGATTTTTTTATTGTTTTATTTTCAATGGGGCAAAAGGGGGGTGATTTAAACTTTTATATTTTTTTAATTTTTTTAATTTTTTTAAAAACCTTTTTTTTTTTTTACTTTTGCCATGCTTCAATAGTCTCCATAGGAGACTAGAAGCTGGCACAACTCGATCAGCTCAGCTACATAGAGGCGATGTTCAGATTGCATCTATGTAGCTGAATTGCTGAGTTGCTATGAACGCCGACCACTGGGTGGCGCTCATAGCAGTCCGGCACTGACAACCATAGAGGTCTCATGGAGGTTACCGGTACAATGGCCAGAAGTGCGATTTAAATGCCACTGTCAGTTTGACAGCGGCATTTGACTAGTTAATAGCCGTGATTCCACCCGCGGCTATTGCGGGCACATGTCAGCTGTTCAAAACAGCTGACATTTCCCCGGAAACATGTGGGCTCACCTCCGGAGCCCACATCAAAGCGGGGGATACTGACATCGGCATACTAATATGTCCGATGTCAGTAAAGGGTTACATATTAAAGAGCTGTAATTCCTAAACCCTTACTTCCAATTAGGATGTGAATATTCTCAAACTAAAGCTGAGAGTCTCCACTTTAAGTCCATATTATTTATATAACTGTATCTTGAATATGTTTTGGAAACAGCTAAAATGCCAAAACTTGTCACTGTACGAATATTTCTGGGCCTAACTGTATATACAGGTGCATCTAAAAAAATTTGAATATCATCAAAAAGATAATTTATTTCCGTTCTTTAATACAAAAAAGTGAAACTCGTATATTAGATAGTCATTACAAATAGAGTGATCTATTTCAATTGTTGCTTTCTGTCAATGTTGATGATCGTGGCTTACAGCCAATGGAAACCAAAAAGTGATTATCTCAATAAATTTATAACACCAGCTTGAAAAATGATTTTAAAATCCGAAATGTTGGCCTACTGAAATGTTTGTTCAGGAAATGCACTCAATACTTCGTCGGGGCTCCCTTTGCATCAATTACTGCATCAATGCGTCATGTCATGGAGGCGATCGTCCTGTGGCACTGCTGAGGTGTTATGGAAGCCCAGGTTGCTTTGACAGTAGCCTTCAGCTCGTCTGCATTGTTGGGTATGGTGTCTCTCATCTCCTCTTGACAATACTCCATAGATTCTTTATGGGGTTAAGGTCAGGCGAGTTTGCTGGCCAATCAAGCACAGTGATACTGTTGTTTTTAAACCAGGTATTGGTACCTTTGGCAGTGTGGACAGGTGCCAAGTCCTGCTGAAGAATATTTCCATCTCCAAAAAGCTTGTCGGCAGAGAGAAGCATGAAGTGCTCTAAAACTTCCTGGTAGACGGCTGCGTTGACTTTGGTCTTGATAAAACATAGTGGACCTACACCAGCAGATTACATGGCTCCCCAAACCATCACTGATTGTGGAAACTTCACACTAGACCTCAAGCAGCTTGGATTGTGTGCATCTCCACACTTCCTCCAGACTCCGGGACCTTGATTTTCAAATGAAATGGAATATTTACTTTAATCGGAAAACACTTTAGACACAACAGTCTGGTCCTTTTTCTCCTTGGCCCAGGTAAGACACTTCTGACGTTGTCTATTGGTCATGAGTGGCTTGACACAAGGAATGTGACATTTGTAGCCCATGGCCTGAATATGTCTGTGTGTGGTGGCTCTTGAAACAATGACTTCAGCAGCAGTCCACTCCTTGTGAATCTCCCCAAAAAATTTTAATGGCCTTTTCTTAACAATCCTTGCAAGGCTGCGGTTATCCCGGTTGCTTCTGCACCTTTTTGTACCACACTTTTTCCTTCCACTCAACTTTCCATTAATATGCTTGGATACAGCACTCTGTGAACATCCATCTTCTTTAGCAATGACCTTTTGTGGCTTCCCTTCCTTGTGGAGTGTGTCAATGACTGCCTTCTGGACATCTGTCAATTCAGCAGTCTTCCCCATGATTGTTGAGCCTACTGAAACAGACTAAGGGACCTTTTTAAATGCTTAGGAAGCCTTTGGAGGTGTTTTTTGTTAATCTAATTTACTGAGATAACGACATTTGGGTTTTCATTAGCTGTAAGCCATAATCATCAACATTATCAGAAATAAACACTTGAAATAAATCACTCTGTTTGTAATGACTCTATGTAATATATGAGTTTCACTTTTTGTATTGAAAAACTGAAATTAATTTCACTTTTTGATGATATTGATAATTTTATGAGAAGCACCTGTATATTAACCACAAAACTGTTGTTCAAGGCATGCATACTGTACATCCCACAAAATACACACCTGGTAGCATTGTCCATGGAGCACATATTTAAGTCGAGATAAACTGTATAGTGCTCCATGGACAATATCAAACAGCAAAACAAAAACAAATTAAGAAAACACCAAACCTTAGTTTACAGTGTTCTTGTGTTGAACTATGTTATTATGCTAAACTATGTATTTGTGTGCTTCCGTACAAGAAGACACATGTTTTGGAGGGGAAAATGCCCTCAGACATATATCTGTAAAGAGAAACTTTACACGTTTGATCTCCTGAAACATGTGTCTGCAAATGGAATTTCTGGTTTGGTTCCTCATCTTAAAGGGAATCTGTCAGCAGGTTTTTGCTATGTAATCCGAGGACAGTATGAAGTAGGGGTTAAAACAGAATTCAGCGGTGTGTCACTTAGGCTATGTTCACATGTCCAGTAATGATCCGTTAGATTGGATACAGCAGAAATCTATTGGCAAAAAATGTGTGCCGACGCAACTGTGAGTCCATTTTTAAAAACTGATCTCTGCAGAATCTGTTTTTGTAAAATTGAAGTCTATAGAAAACAGATCAATTAATTAGCCATTCGTTTTCTTCCATTTGTAACGGATCCAGTAACCAAGAAACTAAACCTTTAGAAAAGAAAAGAAAACGGATGGCTATTTGACAGATCTGTTTTCCATAGACTTCAGTGATAAAAAAAAACAGATTCGGCAGAGATGTTTGCACAACTTTTTTGCCAACGGATTGCTGCTGGATCCACTGTAAAAGATCATTACTGGACATCTGAACATAGCCTTATCAGACTGTGTACTGTTGTTTTATCACCAGGACATTATCACTGCTGTGACTAGGTGGCGGCACAAACACCGACCACGCCCCCTCCTCCTGTGATAAGCAGCTCATTGTCAATAGAATATGTACATGGAGAGCCTGATGTGGGCGGGGGAAGATTTCTCAGCTTTGCTTTATATTAAATCTAAGAACTCTGATGGTATCACGACTACTGCACCCATTAATCTAAGTGATACATCGTTGGATTCAGGGTCTTGTTTCCTACATCATAGTGCTGTCAGATGAGGTAGCAAAAACCTGTTGACAGATTCCCTTTAAGTCACGTGGCAAGGGCCTTTAAAGGGTCAATATTGACTTTTAGAATTGATATTTCCAATAGGTGGCATTAGATTTCTTGTCCTCTTGCTGTCTGAAGAAGCTATTTGCATATGTATTTATAATACAAATTTTGTCAAAAAGTATAAACTAGAAACAAAAAATCTATTGAAAGGCTATAGCTAAAGAATCCATATTTCTAAAGGGCTTTTAGATATAGGTGGCGAAAAGAGAAAATATCTAATTCACTTTCTGTACCTGACCACAGTAGAACACTACCAATCCTGATTACTACCCCACATGAATATGCTTACCACATATATTGTATTTCAGGTGTTCCAGTCCTGCATCTTATTCCTTCACCGTTTCCAGATATTTGGCACACATTTGAAGATAATGAAGATAATCTTGATTCTTCATCTATTGAAAACATCAATAAAATTCTGCAAGTTTTTGCACTTGAATACCTTAATATATGATTATATTGTATAATTTTTGCTGGTACGTTACATAGTAATTTGGGATCATACAAAGCTGTGCAATATTCATTTTTATAGAAACATTAAAAATGAGAAAAAATTTGGCATATGCCAATTCTAAATTACATTTAAAGAATATGATTTCAGTTGAGTTTGTAAAGCCGTCGTGTGTGTAAGTGAGTAACAGTATTCCCAATGTACCTTTATGATGTTCGGCACTTTCTCTCATCTCTGCATGCTCCATTTCTGCTTGCCTTGTTTTCCTGAGTTCCACCTCTGAAGACCCTACCTGCTGTGATTTACTCGTTTCTATAGGTTGAGAAGTTGTTTTTTCTGAGAAACTTATTACAAAATCCTTGTGTAATATATTCACTTTTAGATGTTCAGTTTTATCCAGCAATATGGATTGGCCAATGCCAGGCTCTACATAGAACTGTTTCACTTCCAAGTATCACTAGAATATGCCCATCTTACATCCATCTGTAAATTACATATAGAGGCATTTACACATCTAGATTTTGGACTATGTTACATTCATATGCAAATCACATCAGAAGAAAGGGAAAAAAAAACATTTCCTTTAGTGCTTTGTCAGGTTTTCTCACTTGGAAGACACTGCTCACTGACCGGTAAGACGATTCGATGATGAAAATCTGTATGAAACTGTTCTTCATTGCACTTCTATCACAGCGCGTTTCAGAGCCATACCAACTCATTCACCAGGTACGTGCATGAAAGGTCTAGGTAGGTTCACTATTTACAAGAGAAGCAATGCTGAAAGGATTGTTGGGAATAAGATTACAGGTTTGGAGGTAAGTGTACGCATAAATAAATTTAAGATATATACGTTTCATAAAGTTATAAAATAGCATTAGTAATTCTAAGTGAATAAATAAATGAATGGTAAAAAGGTCGGTAGTTATTTGTTTTACCAACTATTAGTACTGTGATTTAGAAACAAATGGCAAATTACTTGTCTGATGGTACAAATAGCACTCATGGGATATATTGCATCCATTGTTAATTTCTTTCACAGATCAATGTTTTTGTGATCACAGATTGAGGTAGTGTTCCTAGTTCATCTTCTTTAGAGATTTATATCAACACTGACTTATGTCCTCTCTAAGCTTCTGTAGCGCTCCAGCTGACATTGACAATGGAAACGCCATGAACTTCGAACTCTGCCTCAATCTGTTTTCACATCAGTGGGACATACCAATGTTGATCTACTGTTATGACCCCAATGGCAGAGGGTCTCAAAAGTGAATACCAAGTCTACAAACACAAAAAACCAGCTCATAGGGCAGTGGTAACTGGGCTGACCGTATATCTAATCCTAGCACCACAAATAGCAGCAGCCGGGGAACGTGCCTACGTTGGTTCTAGACGTCTCGCGCCAGCCGGAGAACTAACTAACCCTAGAAGGGAAAAGATAGACCTTTCTTGCCTCCAGAGAAAAGACCCCAAAAGTTGGATACAAGCCCCCAACAAATAATAACGGTGAGGTAAGAAGAAAAGACAAACGTAAGAATGAACTAGATATTTAGCAAAGAGAGGCCCACTGACTAATAGCAGAATATAGTAAGATGGCTTATACGGTCAGCAAAAACCCTATCAAAATTTCCACGCTGGATATTCAAGAACCCCCGAACCGTCTAACGGCCCGGGGGGAGAATACCAGCCCCCTAGAGCTTCCAGCAAAAATCAGGAATCACATTTAGTACAAGCTGGACAAAAAATAAGAGCTATGCAAATAACCAAAAAAACCAAGAAGCAGGACTTAGCTTAATTTTGCAAGATCCAGGACCAGCAGACAGGAGCAAACAGAAAGGAACTGATTACAACGATGCCAGGCACCAGACTGAGAATTCAGGAAGTTTATATAGCAACACCCCTGGACTAACGACCCAGGTGGGTGCCAAACTGAGGAAAGACAATCCCAGAGTCATATCACTAGTGACCACAAGAGGGAGCCAAAAAAGTCTAATTCACAACAATCTACCAAATTATCAGCAGGCACCACAAATCCTATCAGCGTGTCAGTGTTTGTTGTGTGTGTGTTGCGTGTGACTCTCAATTTGCTATTGGTTTCCAAACTACAGCACCATGTCATTCATCACCTGTTACCGATAGTTGCTAATACTAATAACTACTGACCTTTCAGCCATGCATGTATTTATTCACTCTGAATTACAAAGGCTATTTTGTAACTTTGTGAAATGAATACATGATTTAAATGACATACTAAAATCCCTTTTTAGACATTTCGACGTTTCTTTTTTCTTTTAAATATGGAACTTACCTGTGCCTTTCATGTATGTACCTTACGAATGAGCCAATGTGGTTTTGTGTGAATACACGTGTAATAAAGAGCAATTTTATCCAGATTTACATTGCTGAATCATCGTTCAAGCCTGGCAGCATCGCCATGCAGATGGGTCATTTTGTCTCCTTCTGACCTTCTTCAGATAAGCCCTACAATGGGAGAGAACCTCTGGCTGCAGCAGCACATTTACCCACAGACCTCCATAGTTGTTGTGCATTGAAGACAAGATTACCAGAAGAGATGCGAGAATTGATTCACAGAACCCCATCGCCCAGTAATCTGTGACCGATGTACAGGAGATCTGTGAATATCCTTACTTCACAACATTCGGAGATCTCCTTTTGATTCGTTGGGCTTGCATCATCATTGTGGCATGATGCACACACTACGTTGCGCCATCCTGGCTAATAAAAAGTGAAGCTGGGAATACCAGGAGGTCAGGAGATTCACAGATCTCCTGCCTAGAGGTCATGGATTACTGACTTGGCCTAAACCTGCTGTCATGCAGTCCTCCATATTCATTAGCTCAGTATATGCCCATCTACAACACTGATTGACAGCTTTCTGCCTTTGCCCAGTGTACAGAGAAAGCTGACAATCAGTGGCATCGGCGGATTTATACAGAGCTCAGCATTCTGAGAACTGGTAGATCTGCACCTAAAAAAAACAAAAATGTTATCAAAATGAGAGCAAATAGCCAGGGAGTAATTCATTGCTGAAAACATGGTGGTGTCTACCTTTAGATCGTGCTGTTCTCACATTACAAAGCAAATATCTGGTGACAGATTCCCATTAAGGGGGTTTATTAGCTGAATGGCTACCATGTAATAATAAATATTGCCAGCAGTGGATGGTGCAGGAAAAATGTCTGGCTAGCCAAGGTTTCTTATTTAGAGATCAGTTACTTGCTGGATTTAGCAGGCGCAAGACATGTGCCAATCTGCTGATCATGCAGTGAATGAGGAATATGGTGGCTCAGAGTCAGGCTATGTTCACACTTTGCAGTTTTTGCTGCGGATCCGCAGCGGATTTGACGCTGCGGATCCGCAGCAGTTTTCCATGCAGGGTAAAGTACAATGTTACCCTATGGAAAACAAAAACCGCTGTGCCCACATTGCGGAAAATCCCTTTAAAAACCGCGCTGAATTGCTGCGGAAAAAAAGAAGGAGCATGTCACTTCTTTCTGCGGATTCCGCAGCGGTTTTCAATTAGCACCAATAGGAAAGTGCTGTTGAAAATCCGCAGAGGAATCCGCAGAAGAAACCGCAGGAAAATCCGCAGTGAAAACCGCAGCGGTTTTGCACTGCGGTTTTTCCAAATCCGCTGCGGAAACATCCGCAGCAAAATCTGCAAAGTGTGAACAAGCCCTCAAGGTTCAAAGAAACCACAATGATAAGATACAACTCAAAAAGTGTGGTCATTGTGATCTTATCATTGTCGTTTGGTCCTGATGAAGAGGTTTGGAAACCTTGAAAAGCGTTGACAATAAACCGCATTCATGCCTCACCTTCGTGTGACTGTCACGGGAAGCCTTAGTAGGCAAGAGCTAATAACCCAGGCCCCTGCGATTTCCCTCAACTCTGGGAAACCCTGTCTGACCCTCTCCCAGAGTTTACACTGATGGTGTGCATGTCTGGGCCTCCACCCTCACCCTGTCTCCTGTTTCAACCCTAGGCTGAAACCTCCACCCGCCACTCAGTGAAGAGACCTCTAACCAATACCCACAGTTAGCACAGACAAGGATAACGGAAAATATACACCACGCCACAGTCACTCAGGAATACACAATAAGTGCACAGGGCAAAACAAATACAAATATAGGAAGGAGTAAAATATGACAAAGGGAAATATACACCACCAGATACGATACTCCTTTTCCTAGACCACCACTCCAGACCGAGATAACCAAGCACAAGACAGAAGCTATAATCGGCGACGCCCAATGTTCAGAAGAACAATTTAAAGGCAGTGGGCGTGACCCAGCTTCCAATCTGAGCACCAGCTAAATTAACCCCGGACCAGCTAGACAAAATCTAGCCGACGCCACTGAGCGCATAGTGGACAAAAGCGGAATTACCGCTGTCTGTCGAACGCCCTAGTATGAACAGCGTCCGACATGACAGTGACATTGTATCTTTGAACCTTGGGCAGCGCGGACTCTGAACCACCGCATTCCTCATTCATTGCAACATATCTCCTTGGTGGTCCTGATGCAGCCTATACATGCTTCTATAGGAGTTGTGACTGTCACCACCCTATCAGGTGAGCGTACATATAATATTTTATACTACTTGGCTATCAGATAAAAGCCTATTTGTACTTTTTGTTCTCTCTCCATTTCTACCATTTGATTTAATCTGCTTATTGTAGTAGTGTCTGCTTTTTCAAAGGGGTTATTGATGAGCCAGTCCCTTTCAGCATTATATCTGATTTTCACCATTGCCCAGTCACAAATCAGAATTAAATATGGCCCAACTTACGGATCTAGATACAAGTGAAAATGAATTATGTATATTTTGAGGCCTCAGTGATTTGTGCCGGTAGAATACAGACAAAGTATGTTGCATATTTTAAATAAGGCTTTAGAAAATAATGTCCTTGTGAAATGCTCTAATTTCAACTATGAATTTATGACTGTCAAGATAAAATACACCCGTTGTGGTACGTTCCCATGTTCAGGAATAGCTGCGGGTTATACGCTGCTTAGCAGCTGCCAGCTATGATAGCATAGCGGATGGGATTTATAGAAATCCCATCTCCACTGTGCGTGCATGTGCGCCTGTGGATCACCCGCGGAGACTGACATGGGGCGCGTCTTTTAGAACAGCAGCATGTCAATTTCTCTTACGAGTCTCTGCAACAGAAATTGCATCAATAGAATGTATTGAATGTGGTAAATCCGCACGGATCACATGTGGATTTACCTACATTCAATAGAAGGCAGTGCTTTTGATGCAGTGAAAATACGCTGAGTCCAAAGCGCCGCTACATCCGTAACTTGGGCACATAGCCTAAATTTTTTAAGTGGGCAACTTTGTTATGAATACAAGTAGAATTATGGTTTGATTATTCTTTTAATTGCAAGACACAGTTTCTATTTTGTTGAAACCTTTATAAAATCTCATTCAAGGCACTTTTATTTTGTGACTTCTCTGTCATGAATTGTTTACAGTCTTAGTGGGAAAATTGCCAACCAAGAAAGCATTTTATGCATGAACAATATAAATTGTAATAAAGGTGTTTTACTTAGAGGTATAATATTATAAACAGCATGTTTACAAGTGTATACAGAGAAAAAATAAATAAAACAAGAATAATAAAATAATTAAAAGAACAAATGGAGATAAATATGTTTATTATTATATTCTGTTTTCAGATTACTTTACCTGTATTGTCATCCACATAATTGTGGTCCCCAGTAAATATTATTGTCCTACAATATTACCCACTGGTACAAAAACAGAAAATATGTAATTAATACATCAGAGAGCAAGCAGTCTTTGCAGGTTGGTGTTCCAGCTGGTGATTTTTACCAAATAACATGGAAGGTGGAGACCAGATTTTCGGTATAGTTTGTACTACTGTGCTGCTAGAAGAACAGCATCACTTTGATGTAGAATATTTTGAATAAATCGGTTTTAATATCTTTGACATATTTACATGTACAGTATATGGCTGATGTGAATTACAGAATGATGCAACAAAGAAGAAAGAAGAGGAGACAACACTTCCATCTTGTTAATTGTAAACGAAAGTGGTGGTCAAAGCTAATATTGGTTTTCATCCTAAATTATTTTCTAATATTGTTTAGTTAAAAAGTCACTACCCTTCCCTCTCTAATCTAATGCTTTATTTGTATTTATTTGTTACATATTTCCATTTGTTTGAGAATACTAGTTCATGCTGGGATAGACAAACGGGACATCATCAGAGGGCAGAGGCTGCGTCACCACCACAGTCTCTGTCTTCATCCTGAAACAAAACATCATCCGTGATGTCCGTTTCAGGGGCTGGCTAGTCTCTGGTTTACTGAGCATGCATAGGTTGCCAATTCCGACATGCACTCAGTACAAGCTCCGTTCATACTATGCAATATTCTTCTCAGTGCACCGTGACAAGCCAGCAACAGAGCACACTGTCAGTGCGTATTGTAAGGAGATAGTAGACTGTAGCCTCTGAACCCTGATTACTTCTTATTTAAGAATCCCAGCATGCACTGGGGATTCTCAAACTAAGTGTCATCAAAACAGAAAAAGGTAAAAATAATAAAATAAAGCAATTGGATTAGAGAGGGAATGGTAGGGACTTTTAAATTAAACCATATTAGGAAAACTTACTGTATTTTTCGCACCATAAGTCGCACTTTTTTCCCCAAAAATTTGGGAGGAAAATGGGGGGGGTGTTATGGACCTGGTGGTTAGGAGCACCCGGAATGACCTGATGAGTAAACTAGTAATCAGAACAAGCTCTGGGAAAGTGGGAACTCTGCTGACCGCAAATCCTACTCCTATCACACACACTAGAAATAGCTGTGGAGCGTACCTAACTCTCCCTAGACGCCTCTTCACAGCCTAAGAGCTAACTACCCCTAAAGATAGAAATAGAAGCCTAACCTTGCCTCAGAGAAATTCCCCAAAGGTGAAGTCAGCCCCCCACATATATTGACTGTGAGTTAAGAGGAAAGTCACAAACACAGGAATGAAACAGGTTTTAGCATAGGAGGCCAGACTACACTAAATAGTCAGAGGATAGAAAAGGGAACTATGCGGTCAGCACAAAAGACCACAAAAAACCACGCAGAGTAAGCAAAAAGACTCCCCACACCGACTCACGGTGTGGAGGTGCCACTCTGCACCCCAGAGCTTCCAGCTAGCAAGGAAATATCATGATAGCAAGCTGGACTAGAAATTAGCAGTACTAAGAAATATATTCAGGAAGCAGTAACAACAAATGAACTAGCAAAGACTTAGCTTCTGCTGGAGTAGACAGGTCCTCAGAGAAGTCCAAGAGAGATCTGAACCAATACTGAAACATTGACAGCTGGCATGAAGTAACGATCTGAGTGGAGTTAAATAGGGAAGCCAGCATAGCAATAAACGAGAGCAGCTGACAAAGCTAACCTCAGTGACCAGCAGTTCCGCTCAAAGCCACCAGAGGGAGTCCAAGAGCAGAACTAACCAAAGTACCATTCATGACCACAGGAGGGAGTCCGAGAACGGAATTCACAACAGTACCCCCCCTTGAGGAGGGGTCACCGAACCCTCACCAGGGCCCCCAGGCCGATCAGGACGAGCCAAATGAAAGGCACGAACTAAATCGGCAGCGTGGACATCGGAGGCAACAACCCAGGAATTATCCTCTTGACCATAGCCCTTCCACTTAACCAGGTACTGAAGCTTCCGTCTCGAAATACGAGAATCCAAAATTTTTTCCACCACATACTCCAACTCCCCCTCAACCAAGACCGGAGCAGGAGGATCAACGGAGGGAACCATAGGCACCACGTACCTCCGCAACAACGACCTATGGAACACATTATGGATGGCAAAAGAAGCTGGAAGGACCAAACGAAATGACACAGGGTTGAGAATTTCAGAAATCTTATAAGGACCAATGAAACGAGGCTTAAACTTAGGAGAAGAAACCTTCATAAAAACATAACGAGAAGACAACCAAACGAAATCCCCAACACGAAGTCGGGGACCAACACAACGATGGCGGTTAGCGAAACATTGAGCCTTCTCCTGGGACAACGTCAGATTGTCCACTACGTGAGTCCAAATTTGCTGCAACCTGTCCACCACAGAATCCACACCAGGACAATCAGAAGGCTCAACCTGCCCCGAAGAAAAACGAGGATGAAAACCAGAATTGCAAAAAAAAGCGAAACCAAAGTAGCCGAACTAGCCCGATTATTAAGGGCGAACTCAGACAATGGCAAGAAGGTCACCCAATCATCCTGATCAGCAGAAACAAAGCATCTCAGATAGGTTTCCAAAGTCTGGTTGGTTCGTTCGGTTTGGCCATTTGTTTGAGGATGGAAAGCCGAAGAAAAAGACAAATCAATGCCCATCTTAGCACAAAAGGACCGCCAGAACCTAGAGACAAACTGGGACCCTCTGTCCGACACAATGTTCTCCGGAATGCCATGCAAACGAACCACATGTTGAAAAAATAATGGCACCAAATCAGAGGAGGAAGGTAATTTAGGCAAGGGTACCAAATGGACCATCTTAGAAAAGCGATCACAAACCACCCAGATGACAGACATCCTTTGAGAGACAGGAAGATCTGAAATAAAATCCATGGAAACATGCGTCCAAGGCCTTTTCGGGACTGGCAAGGGCAAAAGCAACCCACTGGCACGAGAACAGCAGGGCTTAGCCCGAGCACAAGTCCCACAGGACTGCACAAAAGAACGCACATCCCGTGACAAGGAAGGCCACCAAAAGGACCTAGCCACCAAATCTCTGGTCCCAAAAATCCCAGGATGACCAGCCAACACTGAGCAATGAACCTCAGAAATAACTCTGCTAGTCCATCTATCAGGGACAAATAGTTTCTCCGCTGGACAACGGTCAGGTCTATCAGCCTGAAACTCCTGCAGCACCCGCCGCAAATCAGGGGAGATGGCAGACAGAATTACCCCCTCTTTGAGAATACCAGCCGGCTCAGGGACTCCCGGAGAATCAGGCACAAAACTCCTAGAAAGGGCATCCGCCTTCACATTCTTAGAACCTGGAAGGTATGAGACCACAAAATCGAAACGGGAGAAAAACAGCGACCATCGAGCCTGTCTAGGATTCAACCGCTTGGCAGACTCGAGATAAGTCAGATTTTTGTGATCCGTCAAGACCACCACGCGGTGCTTGGCTCCCTCAAGCCAATGTCGCCACTCCTCGAAAGCCCACTTCATAGCTAGCAGCTCCCGATTGCCAACATCATAATTACGCTCAGCAGGCGAAAACTTTCTAGAAAAGAAGGCACATGGCTTCATCACAGAGCCATCAGAACTTCTTTGAGACAAAACAGCCCCTGCTCCAATCTCAGAAGCATCAACCTCGACCTGAAAAGGGAGTGAAACATCTGGCTGACGCAACACAGGAGCCGAAGAAAAACGACGTTTCAGCTCCTGAAAAGCCTCAACAGCCGCAGAGGACCAATTCACCACATCAGCACCTTTCTTTGTCAAATCAGTCAAAGGTTTAACCACACTAGAAAAATTAGCGATGAAGCGACGGTAAAAATTAGCAAAGCCCAGGAATTTCTGGAGGCTCTTCACACATGTAGGTTGAGTCCAATCATAAATGGCCTGAACTTTAACAGGGTCCATCTCGATAGTAGAAGGGGAAAAAATGAAGCCCAAAAAGGAAACCTTCTGAACTCCGAAGAGACATTTAGACCCCTTCACAAACAAGGAATTAGCACGAAGGACCTGGAATACCGTTCTGACCTGTTTCACATGAGACTCCCAATCATCCGAAAAGACCAAAATATCATCCAAATATACAATCATGAATCTATCCAGATACTTTCGGAAGATGTCATGCATAAAGGACTGAAACACAGATGGAGCATTTGAAAGCCCGAATGGCATTACCAGGTACTCAAAATGGCCCTCGGGCTTATTAAATGCTGTTTTCCATTCATTGCCCTGTTTAATACGCACAAGGTTATACGCCCCTCGAAGATCTATCTTGGTGAACCAACTAGCCCCCTTAATCCGAGCAAACAAATCAGACAGCAGAGGCAAAGGGTACTGAAATTTGACCGTGATCTTATTGAGAAGGCGGTAATCTATACAGGGTCTCAGAGAACCATCCTTCTTGGCCACAAAAAAGAACCCTGCTCCCAACGGTGATGAAGACGGGCGAATATGTCCTTTCTCCAAGGACTCCTTTATATAACTCCGCATAGCGGCGTGCTCTGGCACAGATAAATTGAAAAGTCGGCCCTTAGGAAACTTACTACCAGGAATCAAATTTATAGCACATTCAATCCCTATGAGGGGGTAGGACACTGGATTTGGGCTCATCAAATACATCCTGGTAATCCGACAGAAACTCAGGGACTTCAGAAGGAGTGGAAGCAGAAATTGACACCAACGGAACATCGCCATGTACCCCTTGACATCCCCAACTAGACACAGACATTGATTTCCAATCCAATACTGGATTATGAACCTGTAGCCAAGGCAAACCCAACACGACCACATCATGCAAATTATGCAACACCAAAAAGCGAATATCTTCCTGATGTGCAGGAGCCATGCACATGGTCAACTGAGTCCAGTACTGAGGTTTATTCTTGGCCAACGGCGTGGCATCAATTCCCCTTAATGGAATAGGATACTGCAAAGGCTCCAAGAAAAAACCACAGCGCCTGGCAAACTCCAAGTCCATCAAATTCAGGGCAGTGCCTGAATCCACAAATGCCATAACCGAGTAGGATGACAAAGAGCAAATCAGAGTAACAGACAAAAGAAATTTAGGCTGTACAGTACCAATGGTGACAGACCTAGCGAACCACTTAGTGCGCTTAGGACAATCAGAGATAGCATGAGTGGGGTCACCACAGTAAAAACACAGCCTATTCTGACGTCTGTGTTCTTGCCGTTCAGTTCTGGTCAAAGTTCTATCACATTGCATAAGCTCAGGCCTCTGCTCAGAGGACACCGCCAAATGGTGCACAATCTTGCGCTCACGCAAACGCCGATCAATTTGGATGGCCAAGGACATTGATTCATTCAAACCAGCAGGCGTGGGGAATCCCACCATAACATCCTTAAGGGCTTCAGAAAGACCCTTTCTAAAAATTGCTGCCAGGGCACACTCATTCCATTGAGTAAGCACAGACCATTTCCTAAACTTCTGACAATATATCTCCGCTTCATCCTGACCCTGACACAAAGCTAGCAAGATTTTCTCTGCCTGATCCACTGAATTCGGTTCGTCATAAAGCAATCCAAGCGCCAGAAAAAACACATCTACATTAAGCAATGCAGGATCTCCTGGCGCAAGGGAGAATGCCCAGTCTTGAGGGTCGCCACGCAACAAAGAAATAATAATTTTTACTTGCTGAATGGGGTCACCAGAGGAGCGGGGTCTCAAAGCAAGAAACAGTTTACAATTATTTTTGAAATTCAGAAACTTAGATCTATCCCCAGAAAACAAATCAGGAATTGGAATTCTAGGCTCTAACATCGGATTCTGAACTACATAATCTTGAATGCTTTGTACTCTTGCAGTGAGATGATCCACACAAGAGGACAGACCTTGAATATCCATATCTACACCTGAGTCCTGAACCACCCAGAGATTAAGGGGAAAAGAGAGACAAAACACACTGCAAAGAAAAAAAAATGGGTTCAGAACTTCTCTTATCCCTCTTTTGAGATGCATTAACACTTTTTTGGCCAGCTGTACTGTTATGGACTGGTGGTTAGGAGCACCCGGAATGACCTGATGAGTAAACTAGTAATCAGAACAAGCTCTGGGAAAATGGGAACTCTGCTGACCGCAAATCCTACTCCTATCACACACACTAGAAATAGCTGTGGAGCGTACCTAACTCTCCCTAGATGCCTCTTCACAGCCTAAGAGCTAACTACCCCTAAAGATAGAAATAGAAGCCTAACCTTGCCTCAGAGAAATTCCCCAAAGGTGAAGTCAGCCCCCCACATATATTGACTGTGAGTTAAGAGGAAAGTCACAAACACAGGAATGAAACAGGTTTTAGCATAGGAGGCCAGACTACACTAAATAGTCAGAGGATAGAAAAGGGAACTATGCGGTCAGCACAAAAGACTACAAAAAACCACGCAGAGTAAGCAAAAAGACTCCCCACACCGACTCACGGTGTGGAGGTGCCACTCTGCACCCCAGAGCTTCCAGCTAGCAAGGAAATATCATGATAGCAAGCTGGACTAGAAATTAGCAGTACTAAGAAATATATTCAGGAAGCAGTAACAACAAATGAACTAGCAAAGACTTAGCTTCTGCTGGAGTAGACAGGTCCTCAGAGAAGTCCAAGAGAGATCTGAACCAATACTGAAACATTGACAGCTGGCATGAAGTAACGATCTGAGTGGAGTTAAATAGGGAAGCCAGCATAGCAATAAACGAGAGCAGCTGACAAAGCCAACCTCAGTGACCAGCAGTTCCGCTCAAAGCCACCAGAGGGAGTCCAAGAGCAGAACTAACCAAAGTACCATTCATGACCACAGGAGGGAGTCCGAGAACGGAATTCACAACAGGGGTGCATCTTATGGTGCGAGTTCAGGCATACCGGGGGGGGGTTGCGGCAGCGGAATCGGCTGCAGCGGCACCTGAGCATCGTTCCTTCTTCAGGATGCAGGCTGCAGAAATGTGTCCACGACACTGTCCGGTGTCCACGCTGCTGTCCGGTGTCCACGGTGAGCGCATCACCGGTTTCCCTTCAGCCATCTTTCTGAAGCTGTGGGAGGATTCAGGAAAATGGCCGCCGGAGGCCATGCGCAGATTGAGATCTCGGCGGCATTCGGCTTCAGGAAAATGGTCGCCTAGATCTCAATCTGCGCACACGCGGCCTTCGGTGGCCGTTTTCCTGAAGCCTCCAGCAGCCTACGGCTTCAGGAAGATGGCTGCATGGAAGCCGGTGATGCGCTCGCCAAGGACATCGGGCCGTGGCATGGATACTTGACAGCAGAGTGGACATATTTCTGCCACCGGCATCCTGAGGAATGGATCCTGCTCTGATGCTCTTCGTCACCGTCGACACCGGACCCGCAGCCTTGCACCCCAGGACTGCAGCATTGCCCCACGTCTGCCACCGCTGGCTTCCTGTGGAAAAGACCATGCCTTCTGTGACCCTGCTGTATCACCAATGGCCCTCAGGAAAGATACCTTAAATTCAGACAATAAGACGGACCCCATCTGTTAAAAATCTTTTTTTTCTACTATATTTCACCCCACAATTTGGGGTGCGTCTTATGGTTCAAAAAATGCGGTATATTGTTAAAATATATAATAGGAGCCAATTTTAACCTTAATACTCTGCCCATAAATTTAGGTGAATATGTTTTACATTTATTTGTAAAAATACATAAATTTTGGCAAAAAATGTGAAAAATGTGCAATTTTCAAACTTTGAATTTTTATATCCTAAAAGAGATGCATTAAACAAATTTAAGCAACAACCTTATAATTTCTATAAAAAGAATCTCATTCTTTGACTGGAAAAGGAGGCTGTTTTGTACCTTGGAATACTTCTTGCAAGAGATTTTAAAACCACCATTGAGTGTAATTTGAATCACATCACGAACACAGTGCAAACCGACTTAAGCAAAAACTCAAAAAACAAATTTTCTTGGTTAGGTAAGATAATTACTATCAAGATTTTACATTACCATCAATATGATATATGTTCAGAGCTATTCCCCTTTTAATGCCCCCAAAATTTATGAATAAGTTACAATCACTATTAAACCAATTTATCTGGAATCAAAAGACAGCTAGAATGTCCAATAAAATGCTATTTAAGAACAAACTACATGGACGTCTTTGATTACCAAGCCTAAATAATTATTATTATTATACTACTTGGGCAATAAAAATTCCTCTCAGGCTCGGACTGATCTGGAATATACCTCCAGTCTCTCTACTTTTATTATTAATCCCTCTCTCACACTTCCCCAACACCATACTATATCAGCAATTATTCATGCATGAGAAAACTTGCTAGCTTTTCAAGAAGAAAAATGTCAAAATTCGATACAATCAAAAACATCTCAATTTATTTTATCAAACTTATATCTTGGCAAAAAAATTCCCAACACTTGGAAATTTTTTGGCTTAAGGGATTTCCATGATATAATCAGATTTATTCTCTTCCAAAACCTAAAAATGTGTAATTTGCTGATTCCAATATTGGAATTTTCAACAGTATAAGGAAAACAATATCTATCCTCTTAAAATAAAAAACTCTAGTAACTGAACTGATTAGATTACTTCTTTGCAATTCAAAAAAATACCTTTTTATGGAGGACCAAAAATATATATGATTTCATTAACCAAGAGATACCTCTTTTGGAAAAACTCCCTTTATGTTAAAATGGGAAAGTTTTGAAAAAAACCATTTCTACTGAATAATGGCAAACGATCTTAAAATCCATTGACTCATTGAATATTTGCATCTCCTTACACGAGGCTTGTTGAAAAACCATCTCTAGATGGTATTTTACTCCAAATAAACTAGCAAAGGCTTTCCCAAACCAATCTCCTCTTTGTTGTAGGGATTGCGGGCTCAAGGGAGATTTATTACATGTTCTATGGGAATGTCCAAAACTACAACATTTTTGGAAAAAAATATCATTACTTATCAAATAACAAGAGAACATTATCTTACTTCCCCAAATGGTTTTAATATCTTTAGATTTGGATTTGGTAAATCTGTCATTGAAACCTATACTAATTCATGTTTTTCTAGTAGCTAAAAAATGCCATAGCAGCCAATTGGAAAAAAAAACATCCAGTGCAGGTATGGTAGACAGGAGCCATGCCATATCAAATAATTACTACCCTGGATCTCCAACGATGAGCTTGACATCCTAAAAGGGGTAAGTAGGATTAGGTGAAGAAGGATGATGGTAGATTATGTAGATTATAAGGAAGGATATAGAGGACATGATGCTGACAGTCCATAGACATTGAGTAATAACGTATCAGTAATAATACATAATATAATGATTAATGGTCTCGCTCATCTTCCAGCTTCTCTGCAAAACTCCATCTGCTCGGTATGCCATAACATCGTTCATCCGAGAATGCCCATTCTTCCACTCCATAAACTGGAGGGACGTGGAATCTGGCAGAGCCGAACCACCGTTCCATTACGAAGAGGTAAGTATAGCACATAGGGACATCCCACTGCCCTATAGTACCCATACCCACCATACATCTCATTATATACCCCCAGTATACAGTGTATATGTGAGGAGCCAGTTCTCAGAACTGTACATTTCTCATCTTTAAAAGGAGAAAAGCAGCACTCACCTTTAAAAATCACTTTTTTTTTATTAACGTCCTTTAAAACATATCGTAAGGAGAGAGAGAGAGAAGGATCAGGGGCAGCTGTTCGGAGAGACCAGACGATATGTTTTACAGGACATTAATAAAGAAGTATTTTTATACGGCGAGTGCTACTTTTCTTCATTTTTGGCCTGCAATTGTTTCCCAAGTTTGGTGTCTATTAAACTGAGCTCCCCTGTGGTTCGTTGACCCTTTTTTAACCCCTTCATGACCCAGCCTATTTTGGCCTTAATGACCTTGCCATTTTTTGCAATTCTGACCAGTGTCCCTTTATGAGGTAATAACTCAGGAATGCTTCAACGGATCCTTGCGGTTCTGAGATTGTTTTTTCGTGACATATTGGGCTTCATGTTAGTGGTAAATTTAGGTCGATAATTTCTGAGTTTATTTGTGAAAAAAATGGAAATTTGGCGAAAATTTTGAAAATTTTGCAATTTTCACATTTTGAATTTTTATTCTGTTAAACCAGAGAGTTATGTGACACAAAATAGTTAATAAATAACATTTCCCACATGTCTACTTTACATCAGCACAATTTTGGAAAGAAATTTTTTTTTTGCTAGGAAGTTATAAGGGTTAAAATTTGACCAGTGATTTCTCATTTTTACAACAAAATTTACAAAACCATTTTTTTTAGGGACCACCTCACATTTGAAGTCAGTTTGAGGGTTCTATATGGCTGAAAATACCCAAAAGTGACACCATTCTAAAAACTGCACCCCTCAAGGTGCTCAAAACCACATTCAAGAAGTTTATTAACCCTTCAGGTGTTTCACAGCAGCCAAAGCAACAAGGAGGGGAAAGATTAACATTTAACTTTTTAGTCACAAAAATGATCTTTTCGCAACAATTTTTTTTATTTTCCCAAGGGTAAAAGGAGAAACTGGACCACGAATGTTGTTGTCCAATTTGTCCTGAGTACGCTGATACCTCATATGTGGGGGTAAACCACTGTTTGGGCGCACGGCAGGGCTCGGAAGGGAAGGAGCGCCATTTGACTTTTTGAATGAAAAATTGGCTCCAATCTTTAGCGGACACCATGTCGCGTTTGGAGAGCCCCCGTGTGCCTAAACATTGGAGCTCCCCCACAAGTGACCCCATTTTGGAAACTAGACCCCCCAAGGAACTTATCTAGAAGCATAGTGAGCACTTTAAACCCCCAGGTGCTTCACAAATTAATCCGTAAAAATGAAAAAGTACTTTTTTTTCACACAAATTTTCTTTTAGCCTCAATTTTTTCATTTTCACATGGGCAACAGAATAAAATGGATCCTAAAATTTGTTGGGCAATTTCTCCTGAGTACGCCAATACCTCATATGTGGGGGTGAACTACTGTTTGGGCACATGGTAAGGCTCGGAAGGGAAGGAGCGCCATTTGACTTTTTGAATGAAAAATTATCTCCATCGTTAGCGGACACCATGTCAGGTTTGGAGAGCCCCTGTGTGCCTAAACATTGGAGCTCCCCCACAAGTGACCCCATTTTGGAAACTAGACCCCCCAAGGAACTTATCTAGATGCATAGTGAGCTGTTGTGAATTCTGTTTTTGGCTCCCTCTGGTGGCTACTGGTGGTACTGGTTGACTTTGGTCTTGTGTTTCCAGTGCACCTGTTTTCATCAGGAAATTGGGAGTTTCCTATTTATTCTGGCTTCTCAGTCACTCTAGTGCCGGCAATCAATGTTACCAGAGCATCTCTGTTGCTTGCTACCTGCTCCAAGTCTGCAATTCAGCTAAGTTGAAATCTTTGGCTTTTTGTGTTTGTTTTGTCCAGCATGCATTTATATTTCTCATGCTGCTGGAAGCTCTAGTGATCTGAAATTACTACTCCGGTGTCATGAGTTGATAACGGAGTTAAGGTAGTTTCAGGATGGCTGCTTAGGGTTTTGAGGTAACCGCGAAGTCCTCTTTTGTATTTTCATCTATCTAGTCAGAGGGCCTCACTTTGCTGAATCTATATTCATACTGCGTTTGTGTTTTCCTCTTACCTAACCGTTATTACATGTGGGGGGCTACTATAACTTTTGGGGTTTCCCTGGAGGCAAGCCAGGTCTGTGTATTCCTCTTATAGGGGTAGTTAGCTCTCCGGCTGGCGCGAGGTGTCTAGGGATACAACGTAGGCACACCCCCTGGCTACTTTTATTTACGTGTTAGGTTCAGCATCGCGGTTACCTGAGATACCATCTTCCTAGAGCTGGTCCGTTTTTGCCCATGTCCCTGCCATTGGGAATCATGACAGTATTGCCGGCCATAATGTATTAAAGGTATTGGCTAAAGAAGGAGAGAAAAAAAGAAGTTTCTGACACTTTTTTTTTTTTTACTCAGAGGTTCTGTCTAGCCATAATTGCAATCTGCTGTTTTTTTTTTTTTCTCTCCTCTTAACCCCTGAATGGCTCAGATCTCTGCTATTGAGAAATGGATATCCAGAGTTTAGCTTCTAATCTTAATACTCTTGCCTCTAAGGTTTAAAATATCCAAGACTATGTGATACATGCTCCTATGTCTGAACCCAAGATCCCTATACCTGAGTTCTTTTCTGGAGATAGATCTCGCTTTTTGAATTTTAAGCACAATTGTAAATTGTATCTTTCTCTGAGATCTCGTTCCGCTGGAGACCCCGCTCAGCAGGTTAAAATTGTTATTGCCTTGTTGCGGGGTGACCCCCAGAATTGGGCATTTGCATTGGCACCAGGGGATCCTGCGCTGCTCAATGTGGATGCGTTTTTTCTGGCACTGGGGTTGCTCTATGAGGAACCTAATTTGGAGATTCAGGCTGAAAAGGCCTTGCTAGCCCTCTCTCAAGGGCATGATGAAGCTGAAGTATATTGTCAAAAATTTCGAAAATGGTCTGTGCTTACTCAGTGGAATGAGTGCGCCCTGGCGGCGAATTTCAGAGAAGGTCTCTCTGACGCCGTTAAAGATGTCATGGTGGGGTTTCCTACGCCCACAGGTCTGAATGAATCCATGACTATGGCTATTCAGATTGATCGGCGTTTGCGGGAGCGCAAACCTGTGCACCATTTGGCGGTGTCTTCTGAGCAGGCACCGGAGATTATGCAATGTGATAGAATTCTGTCCAGAAGTGAACGGCAGAATTATAGGCGTAAAAATGGGTTGTGCTTCTACTGTGGTGATTCTGCTCATGTTATATCAGCATGCTCTAAACGCACAAAAAAGGTTGATAAGTCTTTTGCAATTGGCACCTTACAGTCTAAGTTTATTTTGTCTGTAACTTTGATCTGTTCATTATCAACTATTACTGTGGATGCCTATGTGGATTCTGGCGCTTCCTTGAGTCTTATGGATTGGTCCTTTGCCAGACGTTGTGGGTTTAGCCTAGAGCCTTTGGAAGTTCCTATCCCTCTGAAGGGTATCGACTCCACACCTTTGGCTAGGAATAAACCACAGTTCTGGACACAAGTGACTATGTGTATGACTCCTGACCATCGGGAGGTGATTCGCTTCCTTGTGTTGCATAACTTGCATGATGTCTTAGTGCTTGGATTGCCATGGTTGCAAACTCATAATCCAGTCCTTGACTGGAAAACAATGTCTGTGTTAAGCTGGGGATGTCAGGGGGCTCATGGGGAAGTACCTTTGGTTTCCATTGCTTCATCTCCCTCTGAAATTCCGGCATTTTTGTCTGATTATGGTGATGTTTTTGAGGAGCCTAAACTTAGTTCTCTCCCCCCCTCACCGGGATTGCGATTGTGCTATAGACTTGATTCCGGGCAGCAAGTTTCCCAAGGGTCGTTTGTTCAATCTATCTGTGCCTGAGCATGCTGCTATGCGAGAGTATATTAAGGAGTCCTTGGAAAAGGGACATATCCGTCCATCCTCATCCCCTTTAGGAGCAGGTTTTTTTTTTGTGGGTAAAAAAGATGGCTCCCTGAGGCCCTGTATTGATTATCGCCTGTTGAATAAGATTACAGTCAAATACCAGTATCCTTTGCCACTACTGACTGATTTATTTGCTCGTATTAAAGAGGCAAAGTGGTTCTCTAAGGTTGATCTTCGGGGTGCGTATAATTTGGTGCGGATCAAGCAGGGAGATGAGTGGAAAACTGCATTTAATACGCCCGAGGGCCATTTTGAGTATTTGGTAATGCCTTTTGGTCTTTCTAATGCTCCTTCAGTCTTTCAGTCCTTTATGCACGATATTTTCTGTAAATACCTGGATAAATTTATGATTGTGTATTTGGATGATATTTTGATTTTTTCGGATGACTGGGAGTCGCATGTTCAACAGGTTAGGAAGGTTTTTCAGGTTTTGCGGTCCAATTCTCTGTTTGTAAAGGGCTCAAAGTGTATCTTTGGGGTTCAGAAGATCTCCTTTTTGGGGTATATTTTTTCCCCTTCTTCTGTTGAGATGGATCCTGTCAAGGTTCGGGCTATTTGTGATTGGACGCAGCCTACTTCCCTGAAGAGTCTTCAGAAGTTCTTGGGCTTTGCTAATTTCTATCGTCGATTTATAACTGGGTTTTCAAGTGTTGCTAAACCTCTGACTGATTTGACTAAGAAGGGTGCTGATGTTGCCAATTGGTCCTCTGCGGCTGTGGAGGCCTTTCGGGAGCTTAAGCGCCGCTTTACTTCTGCCCCTGTGTTGCGCCAGCCTGATGTTTCGCTCCCTTTTCAGGTTGAGGTTGATGCTTCCGAGATTGGAGCGGGGGCGGTTTTGTCGCAGAAAAGTCCCAATTGCTCAGTGATGAGACCATGTGCATTTTTCTCTCGAAAGTTTTTGCCCGCCGAGCGAAATTATGATGTCGGTAATCGGGAGCTCTTGGCTATGAAGTGGGCATTTGAGGAGTGGCGTCATTGGCTTGAGGGTGCTAGACATCAGGTGGTGGTCTTGACTGATCACAAGAATCTGATTTACCTTGAGTCCGCCAGGCGTCTGAATCCTAGACAGGCGCGCTGGTCATTGTTTTTCTCTCGGTTTAATTTTGTGGTTTCATACTTGCCGGGCTCGAAAAATGTGAAGGCAGATGCTCTTTCTAGGAGTTTTGAGCCTGACTCCTCTGGTGATTCTGAGCCTACGGGTATCCTTAAGGATGGAGTGATTTTGTCTGCTGTCTCCCCAGACTTGCGACGTGCTTTGCAGGAGTTTCAGACTGATAGGCCTGATCGTTGTCCGTCTGGGAGATTGTTTGTTCCAGATGAGTGGACCAGTAGAGTCATCTCAGAGGTTCATTCTTCTGTGTTGGCGGGCCACCCTGGAATTTTTGGTACCAGAGATTTGGTGGCCAGGTCCTTCTGGTGGCCTTCCCTGTCTCGGGATGTGCGTACCTTTGTACAGTCTTGTGATGTTTGTGCTCGGGCCAAGCCTTGATGTTCTCGGGCTAGTGGATTGTTGTTGTCCTTGCCTATTCCGAAGAGGCCGTGGACGCACATCTCTATGGACTTTATCTCGGATCTCCCGGTTTCTCAGAAAATGTCCGTCATTTGGGTGGTGTGTGACCTTTTTTCTAAGATGGTTCATTTGGTACCCTTGCCCAAATTACCTTCTTCATCGGAGTTGGTTCCTTTATTTTTTCAGAATGTGGTTCGCTTACATGGTATCCCGGAAAACATCGTGTCTGACAGAGGATCTCAATTTGTGTCTAGGTTCTGGCGAGCGTTCTGATGGGCATTGATTTGTCTTTTTCATCTGCGTTCCATCCTCAGACTAATGGCCAGACGGAGCGAACTAATCAGACCTTGGAGACGTATTTGAGGTGTTTTGTGCCTGCTGATCAGGATGATTGGGTCGCCTTTTTGCCGTTGGCAGAGTTTGCCCTCAATAATCGGGCCAGTTCTGCTACTCTGGTTTCTCCTTTCTTTTGCAATTCAGGTTTTCACCCTCGTTTTTCGTCTGGTCAGGTGGAGTCTTCGGATTGTCCTGGAGTGGATTCTGTGGTGGATAGACTGCATCGGATTTGGAGTCATGTGGTGGACAATTTGAAGTTGTCTCAGGAGAAGACTCAGCAGTTTGCTAATCGTCATCGTCGTGTGGGTCATCATCTCCGTGTTGGAGACTTGGTGTGGTTGTCTTCTCGTTTTGTCCCTATGAAGGTCTCTTCTCCTAAGTTCAAACCTCGGTTCATAGGTCCTTATAGGATTTTGGAGATTCTTAATCCTGTATCTTTTCGTTTGGACCTTCCAGCATCTTTCACCATTCATAATGTTTTCCATAGGTCGTTGTTGCGGAGGTACGAGGTACCGGTTGTTCCTTCTGTTGAGCCTCCTGCTCCTGTGCTGGTGGAGGGTGAATTGGAGTATGTTGTGGAGAAGATTTTGGACTCTCGTATTTCCAGACGGAGACTTCAATATCTGGTTAAATGGAAGGGATACGGTCAGGAGGATAAT
Source organism: Ranitomeya variabilis (assembly GCF_051348905.1). Lineage (NCBI taxonomy): Eukaryota > Metazoa > Chordata > Amphibia > Anura > Dendrobatidae > Ranitomeya > Ranitomeya variabilis. The sequence continues at coordinate 641,813,853 of NC_135233.1, forward strand.
TCTTGGGTGACTGCCTCTGATGTTCATGCCTCTGATTTGGTTCGCGCCTTTCATAGGGCGCATCCAGATCGCCCTGGTGGTTCTCATGAGGGTTCGGTGCCCCCTCCTTAAGGGGGGGGTACTGTTGTGAATTCTGTTTTTGGCTCCCTCTGGTGGCTACTGGTGGTACTGGTTGACTTTGGTCTTGTGTTTCCAGTGCACCTGTTTTCATCAGGAAATTGGGAGTTTCCTATTTAGTCTGGCTTCTCAGTCACTCTAGTGCCGGCAATCAATGTTACCAGAGCATCTCTGTTGCTTGCTACCTGCTCCAAGTCTGCAATTCAGCTAAGTTGAAATCTTTGGCTTTTTGTGTTTGTTTTGTCCAGCATGCATTTATATTTCTCGTGCTGCTGGAAGCTCTAGTGATCTGAAATTACTACTCCGGTGTCATGAGTTGATAACGGAGTTAAGGTAGTTTCAGGATGGCTGCTTAGGGTTTTGAGGTAACCGCGAAGTCCTCTTTTGTATTTTCATCTATCTAGTCAGAGGGCCTCACTTTGCTGAATCTATATTCATACTGCGTTTGTGTTTTCCTCTTACCTAACCGTTATTACATGTGGGGGGCTACTATAACTTTTGGGGTTTCCCTGGAGGCAAGCCAGGTCTGTGTATTCCTCTTATAGGGGTAGTTAGCTCTCCGGCTGGCGCGAGGTGTCTAGGGATACAACGTAGGCACACCCCCTGGCTACTTTTATTTACGTGTTAGGTTCAGCATCGCGGTTACCTGAGATACCATATTCCTAGAGCTGGTCCGTTTTTGCCCATGTCCCTGCCATTGGGAATCATGACAGTGAGCACTTTAAACCCTCAGGTGCTTCACAAATTGATCCGTAAAAATGAAAAAGTACTTTTTTTTCACACAAAATTTCTTTTAGCCTCAATTTTTTCATTTTCACATGGGCAACAGGATAAAATGGATCCTAAAATTTGTTGGGCAATTTCTCCTGAGTACGCCGATACCTCATATGTGGGGGTAAACCACTGTTTGGGTGCACGGCAAGGCTTGGAAGGGAAGGCGCGCCATTTGACTTTTTGAATGGAAAATTAGCTCCAATCGTTAGTGGACACCATGTTGCGTTCGGAGAGCCCCTGTGTGCCTAAACATTGGAGCTCCCCTACAAGTGACCCCATTTTGGAAACTAGACCCCCCAAGGAACTAATCTAGATGTATAGTGAGCACTTAAAACCCCCAGGTGCTTCACAGAAGTTTATAACGCAGAGCCATGAAAATAAAAAAATATTTTTCTTTCCTCAAAAATGATTTTTAGCCCGGAGTTTTTTATTTTCCCAAGGATAATAGGAGAAATTGGACCCCAAATGTTGTTGTCCAGTTTGTCCTGAGTACGATGATACCCCATATGTGGGGGTAAACCACTGTTTGGGCGCACGGCAGGGCTCGGAAGGGAAGGCACGCCATTTGGCTTTTTGAATGGAAAATTAGCTTCAATCATTAGCGGACACCATGTCGCATTTGGAGAGCCCCTGTGTGCCTAAACATTGGAGCTCCCGCACAAGTGACCCCATTTCGGAAACTAGACCTCCCAAGGAACTAATCTAGATGTGTGGTGAGCACTTTGAACCCTCAAGTGCTTCACAGAAGTTTATAACGCAGAGCCATGAAAATAAAAAATTATTTTTCTTTCCTCAAAAATGATTTTTTAACCCACAATTTTTTATTTTCCCAAGGGTAACAGGAGAAATTGGACCCCAAAAGTTGTTGTGCAGTTTCTCCTGAGTACGCTGATACCCCATATGTGGGGGTAAACCACTGTTTTGGCACACGTCGGGGAGCGGAAGGGAAGTAGTGACGTTTTGAAATGCAGACTTTAATGGAATTCTCTGCGGGCGTCACGTTGCGTTTGCAGAGCCCCTGATGTGCCTAAACAGTAGGAACTCCCCACAATTGACCCCACTTTGGAAACTAGACCCCCAAGGGAACTTATCTAGATGTGTGGTGAGCACTTTGAACCCCCAAGTGCTTCACAGAAGTTTATAACGCAGAGCCGTGAAAATAAAAAATGTGTTTTCTTTCCTCAAAAATATTTTTTTAGCCCAGAATTTTTTAATTTTCCCAAGGGTAACAGGAAAAATTTGACCCCAAAAGTTGTTGTCCAGTTTCTCCTGAGTACGCTGATACCCCATATGTGGGGGTAAACCACTGTTTGGGCACATGGCGGGGCTCGGAAGGGAAGTAGTGACGATTTGGAATGCAGACTTTGATGGAATGGTCTGCGGGAATCATGTTACGTTTGCAGAGCCCCTGATGTGCCTAAACAGTAGAAACCCCCCACAAGTGACCCCATTTTGGAAACTAGACCCCCCAAGGAACTTATCTAGATGTGTGGTGAGCACGTTCAACCCCCAAGTGCTTCACAGAAGTTTACAATGCAGAGCCATGAAAATAAAAAATAATTTTTCTTTCCTCAAAAAAGATGTTTTAGCAAGCAATTGTTTATTTTCACAAGGGTAACAGGAGAATTTGGACCCCAATATTTGTTGCCCAGTTTGTTGTGAGAACGCTGATACCTCATATGTGGGGGTAAACCACTGTTTGGGCACACGTCAGGGCTCGGAAGGGAAGTAGTGACATTTGAAATGCAGACTTTGATGGAATGGTCTGCGGGCGTCACGTTGCATTTGCAGAGCCCCTGATGTGCCTAAACAGTAGAAACACCCCACAAGTGACCCCATTTTGTAAACTAGACCCCAAAAGGATCTTATCTAGATGTGTGGTGAGCACTTTCAACCCCCAAGTGTTTCACATAAGTTTATAACGTAGAGCCGTGAAAATAAAAAATTATTGTTCTTTCCTCAAAATTATGTTTTAGCAAGTAATTTTTTATTTTTGCAAGGGTAACAGGAGAAATTGGACCCCAATAGTTGTTGCCCAGTTTGTCCTGAGTACGCTGGTATCCCATATGTGGGGGTAAACCACTGTTTGGGCGCACGTCAGGGCTTGGAAGGGAGGGCGCATCATTTGACTTTTTGAACGCAAGATTGGCTGGAATCAATGGTGGTGCCATGTTGCGTTTGGAGACCCCTGATGTGCCTAAACAGTGGAAACCCCTCAATTCTAACTTCAACACTAACCCCAACACACCCCTAACCCTAATCCCAACTGTAGCCATAACCCTAATCACAACCCTAACCCCAACACACCCCTAACCACAACCCTAACCCCAACACACCCGTAACCCTAAATCCAACCCTAATCCTAACCCTAATCCCAACCCTACCCACAACTGTAACCCAAACACAACCCTAACCCTATCCTTAACCCTAACCACAAGCCTAGTCTTAACCCTATTTCCAACCCTAGCCCTAATTCCAACCCTAAGGGTACCATCTCACATAACGATTTACCAACGATCACGACCAGCGATACGACCTGGCCGTGATCGTTGGAAAGTCATTGTGTGGTCGCTGGGGAGCTGTCACACAGACCGCTCTCCAGCGACCAACGATGCCAAGGTCCCGGGTAACCAGGGTAAACATCGGGTTACTAAGCGCAGGGCCGCGCTTAGTAACCCGATGTTTACCGTGGTTACCAGCGTAAAAGTTAAAAAAAAAAGTACATACTCACATTTCGGTGTCCTTCAGGTCCCTTGCCGTCTGCTTCCCGCTCTGACTGAGTGCCGCCGTACAGTGAGAGCAGAGCGCAGCGGTGACGTCACTGCTGTGCTGTGCTCTCACTTTCCGGCCGGCAGACAGTCAGAGCGGGAAGCAGACGGCAAGGGACCTGAAGGACACCGAAATGTGAGTATGTACGGTTTTTGTTTTTTTTTACTTTTACGCTGGTAACCACGGTAAACATCGGGTTACTAAGCGCGGCCCTGCGCTTAGTAACCCGATGTTTACCCTGGTTACAAGTGAACGCATCGCTGGATAGCTGTCACATACAACGATCCAGCGATGACAGCGGGAGATCCAGCGACAAAAGAAAGTTCCAAACGATCTGCTACGACGTACGATTCTCAGCAGGGTCCCTGATCGCTGCTGCGTGTCAGACACAGCGATATCGTATGGACATCGCTGGAACGTCACGGATCGTACCGTCGTAGCGATCAAAGTGCCACTGTGAGACGGTACCCTAACTCTAATTCCAACCCTAACCCTAAGGCTATGTGCCCACGTTGCGGATTCGTGTGAGATTTTTCCGCACCATTTTTGAAAAATCCGCAGGTAAAAGGCACTGCGTTTTACCTACGGATTTACAGCGGATTTCCAGTGTTTTTTGTGCGGATTTCACCTGCGGATTCCTATTGAGGAACAGGTGTAAAACGCTGCGGAATCCGCACAAAATTGACATGCTGCGGAAAATGCACAGCGTTTCCGCACCATGGGCACAGCGGATTTGGTTTTCCATAGGTGTACATGGTACTGTAAACCTGATGGAAAACTGCTACGAATTTGCAGCGGCCAATCCGCTGCGGATCCGCGGCCAATCCGCTGCGGATCCGCGGCAATCCGCTGCGGATTCGCAGCCAAATCCGCACTGTGTGCACATGCCCTAACCCTACCCCTAACCCTACCCCTAATTCTAACCCTAATTCTAACCCTAGTTCTAACCCTAACCCTAGCAGAAAAAAAATAAAAATATATTTTATTTATTTTTATTATTGTCCCTATGGGGGTGATAAAGGGGGGTCATTTACTATTTTTTTTATTTTGATCACTGTGATAGGCTATATCGCAGTGATCAAAATACATCTGAAACGAATCTGCCAGCTGGCAGATTCGGCGGGCGCAGTGCGCATGCGCCCGCCATATTGGAAGATGGCGGCGCCCACGGAGAAGCCGGACGGACACCGGGAGGCCCGGTAAGTATGTAGGGGGGTGATCGGATCACGGGGGGGGGGACCGGAGCACAGGGAGGGGGCACCGGAGCACGGGGGGAGCGGACAGGAGGACGGAGGAGCGGACAGGACGACTTAGGGGGGCGGACCACGTAACGGAGCACTGGGGGGGCGATCGGTGGGGTGGGGTGGGGGCAGATTAGGTTTTCCAGCCATGGCCGATGATATTGCAGCATCGGCCATGGCTGGATTGTAATATTTCACCGTTTTTTGGGGTGAAATATTACAAATCGCTCTGATTGGCAGTTTCACTTTCAACAGCCAATCAGAGCGATCGTAGCCACGAGGGGGTGAAGCCACCCCCCCTGGGCTGAAGCACCACTCCCCCTGTTCCTGCAGATCGGGTGAAATTGGAGTTAACCCTTTCACCCGATCTGCAGGAGCGCGATCCCTCCATGACGCATACGCTGCGTCACAGGTCGGATTGGCACCGACTTTCATGACGCAGCGTATGCGTCAAAGGTCGGGAAGGGGTTAAATGTGCAATCTGCAATATTGTGATCTCCACCCAGACTTTATAATAGTGTCGAGTCGCTTCAATTTCTTTATTTTGAATATCTTTCTCTTCTTACAGTGATAATAGGCTAATATAAAATAACCCCATTCCAGCAACATCCAGGAATGAAGCTTTCCATTAATCGGATGAGACAACTAAACTGGACCTTCTCATTTACTGGACTGTGACAAATACTACTGAGTTGCCACCACATAACAACCACGTAGATTCGAGCACCAAACATCCTGGGATTTATTCCGATCGCCATATTTGGGGTCAGGGAGGAATTTTTTTCCCCTGAGGATATTTCAACAACAAGTCCTCTGTGTTATTTTTTTGCTTTCCTCTGGATCGAAATGGCAAGTAATTAAAGGCTGAAATTGAAAAGAATTCTTTCAGCCAAACTTGCCATTTGGATGACTCATCTACAATGTGGTGGTAAAGAGACAACTATCAGATATGGACAGACAGAAGGTAGCAGCTGCTCCTCCATGGGTTAATGACAGACAGAAGGCAGCGGCTGCTCCTTCTCCACCGGATATGGACAGATAGAAGGCAGCGACTGCTTCTCTGCCAGATATGGCCAAAAAGAAGGCAGCAGCTGCTCCTTCTCCACCGGATATGGACAGACAGAAGGCAGCAGCTGCTCCTTCTCTACCAGATATGGACAGACAGAAGGCAGCGGCTGCTCCTTCTCCACCGGATATGGACAGATAGAAGGCAGCGACTGCTTCTTCTCCACCAGATATGGCCAAAAAGAAGGCAGCGGCTTCTCCTCCATCGCATATGGACAGACAGAAGGCAGCGGCTGCTCCTTCTCTACTAGATATGGACAGACAGAAGGCAGCGGCTGCTTCTTCTCCGGATATGGACAGATAGAAGGCAGCGACTGCTCCTTCTCCACCAGATAGGGCCAAAAAGAAGGTGCGGCTGCTCCTTCTCATACTTGGCCATATACAGACACTACCTGGCCATGGACAGAATGAAGAAGCGGCTACTCCTACATCTACCTTGCCATGACCAGACAGAAGGCCATATGGTTGATAGTAGTGCTGTAGGAATCCAGGAAAACTCAATCTACACAGATGACAAGTCACACATTCCTGCTCTTCTCCTCTCCATCGTGTGATTCAGACCTGGATGTGCAAAAACAGCACAAGTGCAACCAAAGGCCTGAGGAGCGGAATCACCATCATCTGCTCCTTCCTATTGAAAGTGACTGTATCTACAGACTTTCTTATTTCATCTTTGCATATTAATAGCAACTTTCATGCAAAAATAAATATATTGAACATCTATGGTTCTTCTAGATAGATTCTTCTGATATACAGAAATGCTTTTTGCCATTTTTATTAATATACTGATGATTTACTGTAATTGTGGAAGGTGCTGAATAGCTCTCATAAGGATTTCTGAATAGAGCAAAAGATTTAAGTTCTAAAAAGAGATGAGAGAATTGAATCTACTCGAACTTTACAAGTATCCTCATTTTCCAAAATGTGGATAATTTTGTAATTTACTTCAGTGCGGATTCAGCTGGCCTCTATTTTACTACACAGTAAAGAACTATCAAAAGATTAAAAATTACAAAAACTATATATATAAATATATATTCTCACCTTACTGTTCTCCCAGTAGCATAACTTCTGGAGAAGCAGAGGGGTAAGTCACCCTAAGCTCATCATTCAGAGAGGCCCACCCAAAGCTTAAGGCCATGTTCACACATAGCAGTTTTTACCGCGGATCCGCGGCGATTTTGATGCTGCGGGTCCGCAGCAGTTTCCATAGCGTTTCCATTTACATGTAAACCCTATGGGAACCGCAATCCGCTGTGCACATGCTGCGGGAAAAACCGTGCAGAAACGCAGCGGTTTAAAACCCGCAGCATGTCACTTCTTTGTGCAGAATCGCAGCGATTCTGCACACATAGAAATGCATTGAACCGCTTACTTCCCGCATGGGGCTGTGCCCACGTTGCGGGAAGTAAGCGGTTAATATGTGGGTGGTACCCGGGGTGGAAGAGAGGAGACTCTCCTCCAGGCCCTGGGAACCATATTTGGGGTAAAGAAAAGAATAAAAATAAAAAATCATGTTATACTCACCTCTCAGCGCTGCATGCGGCCGTCCGGTCAGAGTTGCTGTGCGAACAGGACCTGCGGTGACGTCGCGGACACATGACCGTGACATCACGAAGGGTCCTTCTCAGCACAGCATCTTTGGAACCGGAGCGCCGGGTGCAGCGCCCAGGAGATCCGGACATCAGAGGGTGAGTATAACCAAATTTTATTATTTTTAATATTACTATTGATGCTGCATATTGCTGCATATTAACACAATTTCCAGAATCATTGTTGCAACACCCATTTGTCACAGAGTACAATTTTTATCTCCCTTAGCTGTGCCATATCATATCAGGAGGACCGAAGGAAGCTTTTGTTTCATTATAAAATAGATTTTTATTTGTAACAAAAACACACAATAAAAACACTATTAAAAAGCACATGACACGTTACTGACAGTGCATATAACACAAAAGTGCAAAGAAAGACACCAGAACTAATAGGATGTCCCGCATAAACCATTAATTATATATCACCATGATTGCAGTATCACCACGGTGCAGACAGGCTTTGAACCCCATGCACTGCTCCAACGGGAAATTTCCCTATATGTCTATGATGCCGTGTGCAACGTAAGTGTATGAGCAACCGTCACAGGAAAATAATCAGCATACAGCGTTCAGTATTCAATACCATAACTACTACCAATGGACTATAAAGCTATACAAAATGCTGAATCCTAAAGTCCTGTGACAGGAACATGGAGCAAACATGTCTCACCTAATGCAGGGACACTCCAGAGCGCACCCCAACACGCGTTTCGCTACTCGTGAGCCTCGCTTTCACTTCCCCCTTGAGAAAGCGAGGCTCACGAGTAGCGAAACGCGCGTCGGGGTGCGCTCTGGAGTGTCCCTGCATTAGGTGAGACATGTTTGCTCCATGTTCCTGTCACAGGACTTTAGGATTCAGCATTTTGTATAGCTTTATAGTCCATTGGTAGTAGTTATGGTATTGAATACTGAACGCTGTATGCTGATTATTTTCCTGTGACGGTTGCTCATACACTTACGTTGCACACGGCATCATAGACATATAGGGAAATTTCCCCTGTTGGAGCAGTGCATGGGGTTCAAAGCCTGTCTGCACCGTGGTGATACTGCAATCATGGTGATATATAATTAATGGTTTATGCGGGACATCCTATTAGTTCTGGTGTCTTTCTTTGCACTTTTGTGTTATATGCACTGTCAGTAATGTGTCGTGCTTTTTAATAGTGTTTTTATTGTGTGTTTTTGTTACAAATAAAAATCTATTTTATAATGAAACAAAAGCTTCCTTTGGTCCTCCTGATATGATATTGCTGCATATGCAGCATCAATAGTATAGGAGTAATCCCGCAGCGGAAACCGCGGAACAAACCGCGATAAATCTGCAGGGATAACCGCAGCGGTTTTGCCCTGCAGATTTATCAATTCCGCTGCGGGAGAACCCGCAGAGGGACGCCGCAAAGTGTGAACATGGCCTAACTGTATCGGTGAGGACAGCCAGATGATACAGAAAATCTTGATAGGCTACGTTCACATTTGCGTTGTGCGCCGCAGCGTCGGCGCCGCAACGCACAACGCAAACAAAAACGCAGCAAAACGCATGCACAACGCTGCGTTTTGCGCCGCATGCGTCCTTTTTTCCATTGATTTTGGACGCAGCAAAAATGCAACTTGCTGCGTCCTCTGCGCCCGGACGCGGGCGCCGCAGGGACGCATGCGGCGCAAAACGCAAGTGCGACGCATGTCCATGCGCCCCCATGTTAAATATAGGGGCGCATGACGCATGCGGCGACGCTGCGGCGCCCGACGCTGCGGCGCCGACCGCAAATGTGAACGTAGCCATACAGCATGGCAGGGGGACACACTAGATGAGCCCTGTTCAGAGATAAGGGGGATAGAGCAACGTGATGAAGTTTTCACTCTGTGACTCTGATGTCCCTTGCTTGATTCGGCATGATGACATTAGCTCGTTGGTCTACCTGCACCTTGCCACTGTCGGCCGACAGACTTCCCAGGATCCGGTGTTAGGTAAGTGTATGATGTTTATTTTCTTTTTATTAATACTTGTAAGGGGACTGTAGGGGCATTATACAGTGTAGGGACTACTGTGGAGCAACATACAATATAGGGGGCATATAGGTGTGCACAATTAACTGGGGGGATCATATAGTATTGGGGGCTTTACACTGTGTGAGGACTACTGTGTGAGTATCATACAGTGTGGGAACTGCTGTTTGGACCATCGTACCATGTTGGGGGCAATCTACTGTGTATCAGTAGCATAGCTACCGGGGTGCAGAGGGGGTGGTCGCCAAGGGCCCTGTGCTCTGAGGGGACCCACCCGGAGCTAAGATACTGTAACTGTATCAGCGCGCGCAGCTCGCCGACAAAGTTACATTCTGCGGCAGAGCATGGAGAATTGATCTCCCTGCTCTGCCGCCGGCTGCTATGGGGCCCCTGAGCAGGCAGGGGCCCCAGGGCCAGCAGTGGGCCTCCCGCCTGTCATCGTAAAGTCAGCTGTATCTGCATTTAGCCGATACAGCTGACCGCATTGATGGGAAGAGCGCTACACTCCCTCTCCCATCATCACCCTGTCAGCGTCTGACGTCACTGACACCGACAGTGACAGCGGACGCGATTACATCACTACCTGACGCCCACTGTCAGGAGATGAGCGGGAGCTTGGAGCAGCGGAGGAACTAGGAAGAAGAGAGGTGAGTATTTATTTATTTTTTATGGGGGCTGCTTATACTAAAGGGTCTGCCTATAGGGGTGCTGCCTTATACTACAGGGTCTGCCTATGTCCCACCTTCCTTTATTTTTCTTCCTCATCCTCTTCCACAAGTGATGCTGTCACGCAGATACCCCAGGACAGAAACTAAACCAGTGCCCACTGTTACTGATCCCGTGTGGACCTCACCCCCTGAAGATTATGAATGACTGATTCAGGATTTTATGGGGCAATCAAGAATCAAATTTGACACCGCCAGACTCACAGAAATAAACTTTTTCAAAGTCTTTTTCTCAGAGGATTTTGTAAACCTCATAGTGGCTCAAACAAATTTGTACACCCAGCAATTTTTGGCACAAAACCGCCCTTCATCATTTCCTCATGACTCCTGTAGACACAGTAAAAATTTATGATGTTTTGGGGCTGGCCCTTCACATGGGGATAGTGAAAAACCCAGAACTTTGGCAATATTGGAGTGTTGATGTTTGATACAACACTCCACTATTCCACATGGCCATGACCCATAAACGTTTTGAGGCCATCCAAACACTTTTGCATTACAATGATAATGCACAATGTCATTGACCCAAAATTTGACCATCTTTTCAAAGTTTGGCCGGTCATTGAGCACTTCAACCACAAGTTTGCTAAGGTGTACTTTCCCCAAAGGGACATCTGCATGGATGAGTCCCTGTCTCATTTCAAGGGGAGGCTCAAATTCCAGCAATATCTGCCCAGTAAGAGGGCCAGATACGGAATTAAGCTGTACAAACTGTGAGAGTACCTGCCAGATTGAACCCCCTGAGCGGCCCCCTTTCCTGAGAGTGAGTGTGAAACTTGTGTCCGATTTGGTGCACACACTGTTGCATCAAGGTTATCACCTCTACGTAGATAAAGTTTATACCAGTAACCCACTGTTCAAGTTCCTCTCTGCGCGAGCTACAAAGGCCTACGGTACTGCCTACAAAAATCATAGCAGCCTCCCTAAGACGCTAGTTAGGCAGATGCTCAGAAAGGGTGAGAGCAAAGCCCAATGTAGTGACAACATGCTGGTGGTCAAGTACAAGGACAAGAGGGATGTCCTTTTCTTTACCATCATATATGGTAATGGCAGCATGTAATGGCAGCTCCTCCAGCACTGTACGAGGTACCTCTACACATGTCCACAAACCACACTGTGTACTGGAGTATAACAAGAATCATGGTGGGAGTTGAGCTCTCTGATCAAGCTTTCCAGCTATACAGTGCCATGAGGAAAGCCAAGGTGTGGTACAAGAAGCTGGCTGTGCACGTCGTACAGATTGCAGTGCTTTCGTGCTATCAGGATGTGCACTGCCAGACCAGTATGTTGTACCTTTAGTTCCAGGAGGAAGTGATCAAGGCCCTTATCTTTGGAGATCAGGAAAGAGCGGGCCCCAGTACTTCCGAAACTGAAGGTGTTCGTATCGCAGCAGACCAACATTTCCCCGGGAGCACAAAAAAAGGAAGGTTGCAAAAGAGGTACCAAGTGTGTTACAGAATGGGGATATGCAAGGACACCACTTATCAATGCAACACCTGCCCCAAGAAACCTGGCCTGTGTATAAAAGAATGCTTCAGACTGTACCACACATAGATGGACTACTAAATTAATTTATAATTTACACAACTCATGTATGCTAACCTGAAGAACACTACACAACATACGTATGCCAACCTAGCAAACTCTACACTACTCATGTATACCAATCTGATGCACGCTACACAACTTACATATGCCACTACATTATAAAATTCACATACCAGGAAACAGTAGAACAGTTCCAAAATGGTGTGACTTGTGGGGCATTTCCACTGTTTAGGCACGTCTGGGTCTCTCCAAGAGCGACATGATGCCCGCAGAACATTCCATCAAAGTCTGCATTCCAAAGCGTCACTCCTTCACTTCTGAGGTGTCCGCATACTCATGAGAAATTGTGTAACAAATTTTGGGGTGTATTTTTTCCTGTTATCCTTGCAAAAATAAACAAAATTGGGGCTAAAAGATAATTTTTGCTGAAAAAAATATAATTAGTAGATAATAGAAAATGCATCCACTTAATGGTAAAGTTCTTATCAAAGGGTACCTACTGCAATCTATATACATACAGTATAGGGCCCTGTAGGTTTGGATTTCTTTTCCCTTCTTTTTCCCTTAATAACAAAGACCTTCATTTAAAAACAGCAATTCGTTTTTACTTGTGTTATCTTTGTCTAATATTTAAATTTGTTTGGTCATCTGAAACATTTAAAGTGTGACAAACATGCAAAAGAATAGAAAATCAGGAAGAGGGCAAACACCTTTTCACACAATTTTATATACATATCTATAAATATTCATGCTCATCAAAATTACTTATTAGAGTAGAATTAGGAATACATCACTCTTTCGATCCCTGTGCAGCACTTCATGTCGGCGAAGAATGCAGCAGGAGTTGCCAGCCACAGGTGTGTTTGCAGGTGGAGTTGAGCCACCACACAAGATAATGTAGTGGGTTCCGCTCTCCTCTACTCTGCTCTGCTGAGTACAAGCTGATCTAACAAGTTAAAAAAACCTTATTATTAAAAAACAAATAATAAAACCAATCCAATAAGGGAACATAACGAATGGGGCAAAATGTGGCAAAATAACCACTACAATCTCCTTGTAAGGCTCTAAATCATGAGCACTATGTATCCGCAGAGGTTGATACGCTAATAGGCAATGCACAGATTCTACCACAGGAAACACAGACATGATAGTCTATAAGACATAAAAAAGTAGTAGTTTCCTTATGTGGCAATAGAAGCCTCCTATGGGTACTAGTGATGAGCGAGCACTAAAATGCTCGAGTGCTCAGTACTCGGATCGAGCAGGTTAAACGGGCTCGACTCAAGTAACGAATATAATGGAAGAACGAGAAACTCAAGCATTTTTCCGGAAGACGCTAACAGTATGGCTGAGGGCAGGAAAATTGCTTTAATGGATGGAAACAACCAACAAACAGAATGGGAAAAGCATGAGGAATATGTCTGGATGTATCTCTGACTCCCAGGTCGCTGCTGGGAATAATGTTGCCAGAGTATTACTTCACTTTTACGGACTGACAATAAAACATACAAAGCCGAAAATAAAATGAATTTTACTGAGAAAAATGTTAAGAAACATTCTTTCCGAGGGCGCATGCGCGGGACTTGGCTGAGTCGGACATGACCGGCTGAGCTCCGCATCCCAACGGGCCAATATAACCCCACAAAGCACCGGAATCATAGCGAAACCTATAGCAGCAGCGGGGACTCACCACAGGGCATCGCCAGAGTGATTATGCCGAAGAAAGGAGGCGCAGGGCAGTCGGCGAACCGCACAATAGAGGAGCTCCTGTTAAACAGCAGCGTGGGCAAGATGGCCGCCGCAGCAGCACACTCCTCAGCTTCCCTCACAGCGGTAAGCAGCAACGCTGAAATAGAGGAGTCTAGTATAGCAGGGGAGACAGTAGTACCCACGGCAACCCTGATAAAGACATTACAACAGACATTCCGCTCTGAGCTGAAATCAGCCATGCACAACGTTACTGCACAAATCCAGGAAATAATGCAGCGTACCTCCACTCTGGAGGATAAGATGGAGGCGACAGTAGGGGCCCTGGAGGAGGATCAGGAGACCATTAAAGTACACACTGAGCGCATAATAGACATGGAGCTAAAGTGTGAGGACTTTGAGAACAGGTCTCGTAGAGGCAATATACGCATTAGAGGTCTCCCAGAGTCTATTGTAGCCCTTAAAGACACAGCTGCAGCACTGTTTAAAGCACTACTCCCAGATGTAGACCCTACACTGCTTCACATTACGAGGATCCATAGAGCCTTGGGCAGACCGAGAACATCTGAATTCCCTAGGGATGTAGTGCTTAAGATGCATTATGAAGAATCCAGAGACCTAATTCTATCAGCAACCAGAGAAGTGTCCTCCCTACCTGGACTACCTAATACAGTGCGACTTTTTGCTGATTTATCACCCTCTACGCTTGCAAGGAGAAGGGCACTTAAACCGGTCACAGCAGCACTTCAGGCACTGGATATTAAGTACAGATGGGGGTTCCCGTTTGCTTTATTATTTACTCATGGAGGTGAATCGTTTATATGCCGGTCCTTGGAGGAAGGAATAACAGCTCTTGAATGCGCAAAAGTACCAATCTTGGACCCCATACCTCCTCAACCGAAGCGTAAATCACGCCCGCAGAGAGAATGGATACAGACCCCTAGAACCAGGAGCCAGAATGCGCGGGTTACTTGACTCACTCCTGAGACCACATAGTGAACTCCTTCGTGATTGGAGCTATAGTGCCATCGCTTTTGTGCTTAAGGCCTCTTTCACACTTCAGTCTTTCGGCGTCAGTCAAAAACCGCCATTTTCGTAAAATGGCGGATCCGTTTTTTTTTTGGGGCGGATCCGCTATTTTTCCATTGACTTGCATTAGAGACGGATTGTGGCGGATGGTCGTCCGTTCCATCCGCCTTGCGACGGATCCGTCGATATTTGGCGGACGTTGTCTAGACATTGACGGACTTTGTAACGTTTTTTGTCGCCGGCAAAAAGGCGGAACGCGGCGGATCCGTCGCGTCCGCCTTTTTTTTAATGGGTGCCTATGGGCGACGGATCCGTCGCGATCCGTTTTTTGGCGGATCCGTCGCCTCAATCCGCTTTTTTTGATTGAGCATGCTCCAAAAAGTTGCAACTTTGCCCAGACAACCCAAAAACTATATAAAGAGGACAGGTCATTCCCAAATGTACCAGCCAGCAAGAGAGACCCTTCCATGCCCGAGAGACCCAGCCAGACCCAGCCAGCAAGACCTCTGCCAGCAAGACTTTGCCAGCCAGGCACTGCCATCCAGCCAGAGAGGCCCTGCAAGCCAGAGACACTCTGCCAGCAAGACTTTGCCAGCCAGGCACTGCCATCCAGCCAGAGAGGCCCTGCAAGCCAGAGACACTCTGCCAGCAAGACTTTGCCAGCCAGGCACTGCCATCCAGCCAGAGAGGCCTTGCAAGCCAGAGACACTCTGCCAGCAAGACTTTGCCAGCCAGGCACTGCCATCCAGCCAGAGAGGCCCTGCAAGCCAGACCCTGCCTGAGACAGCCATGTGAGTACTGCCATCCAGCATGCATGCATGCGTGCGTGCGTGCTTGTGTGCGTGCGTGTTTGTGTGCGTGCTTGTGTGCGTGCATGCTTGTGTGCGTGCGTGCTTGTGTGCGTGCGTGCGTGCGTGCTTGCATGCTTGTGTGCGTGCGTGCGTGCGTGCTTGCATGCTTGTGTGCGTGCGTGCTTGTGTGCGTGCTTGTGTGCGTGCATGCTTGTGTGCGTGCTTGTGTGCGTGCGCCTGCCTGCCCTGTTTATATGTTTTTCATACTATTAGCTGTTATTTTTTATAGCTGTGGTGTAAAATGAGTTTTGTGTGTGTGTATAAATGATGTGTGATGTGTTCTGCATTTTTGTTGTTATCCCAAATGTTATAGTATTTCAAATAAAGAGCAGTGTAGCTCCTACTGTACCATTAAAAAAAAAAAATTTTTTTTAAAAAATAGTAATAAAAATTACACAAAACTGTCAGTAGTCTCATTGCAAGATAAATGTAATATTGGGTAAACATGCAGTAAAGGTTATATATATAAATGTGTAATGCAAATCTTGTGTATAGAATATGTTATCCGGTTTTAGAAAATACAAACTGTAGGGTAATCATAATTACCAATTTTTGGAATTGGTATTTTAAGTTCGAATGAGGAACATTTTTGATAAGGTTTGATAGGTGGCTTTTACCAACATGCGCATTGCGCATATCAATTTCAGTTTTGGTGTTGCTTTAAAGGGTTCTTGGGGGGTTTTTTTGGTGGGGAAACAGGGCTAGAGGGTTTGGCAGCTTGTGCATCAAGCATATCTACCATATAAAGTATGACGGTTAGAAAAAAAATTTCATTTTGTGTGGGATGAAATGTAAAAGTTTTTAAAAAAGATGTAACTGTTAAATCCTACAGCTGCATC
Organism: Ranitomeya variabilis; assembly: GCF_051348905.1. Taxonomy (NCBI): domain Eukaryota; kingdom Metazoa; phylum Chordata; class Amphibia; order Anura; family Dendrobatidae; genus Ranitomeya; species Ranitomeya variabilis. Next base: position 641,830,117 of record NC_135233.1, read on the forward strand.
TATCCTTGTGTATAGTAGCTTAGAACTGTCTGTATACTTACAGATACTTGGGACCAAGAGGTACGCAAAGACCATAATGTCTTCTTCTGAGAGCCCCCCAGCACATCAGCAGCAAACTGAGGTATTGTATTTTTTTTTTTTTGTTCTGTAAAATTTTTTGGTGATACAACTATGGTCATTGTTTTTAACCCTTTATGTGTTCTGTATTCACAGGAATATGAAGCAGAGGGGCTTACAGAAGGAGACGGACAGGGTGGAGAAAGACAAGGAGCGGGAGCGCATAGTGTAAGTTTTGAACAGACCGATCCTCACATACAATGCACTACACCCAACACAAACATTCATGACAGCACACACAATACATATGCCTCAATCTAAGAACATTATTAATTTTTTTTTTTTTAATTTTTTTTATTAGTCCTCACAATCCGGGGCTCGACATAGAGTTCCTCAAAGCACCTCCCATAGTCGTCGGAATGATAATCGCGGCGGTCGCCGAAGAGTAAGTTCCTTTTTGTTTTGTTGTGTAGTAAAATGTAAAATTCATGTGTTGTAATCTTTCCCTTTTTATTGTTATATTTTTCGTAGGCTTCACAGCGTGCTCCCGAACAAGATGATGAAGAGGAGGGCATCGATGTGAACACCCTCATCGAAGCAGTACAAAGTAGGGAGCCGCTGTGGAACATGTCGGACCGCCGCCATGCTGACCAGTTAATCACCCGACGGCTATGGGAGGAAGCGTGCAGTGCTGTTATGGATAACTGGGAGGAACTCGATGCTGGGGCCCAGGATCTAGCGCGTAAGTATTCACACTTCATAACCTTATTTTAGCATGATTTAATGTGGTGTATAGTAACCAATTTTTGCTATCTCTTTCCAGGTAACAGGATTATCGTGCGGTGGCGGTCAATCAGGGATCGCTTCAAGAGGGAGTTTAATAAGGAGATGCAGGCCCCGAGTGGATCTAGAGGACGCAGGAGCAGATACAAACATGCCAGAGCCCTGTCGTTCCTACGGTCGACGCTGCTGAGCAGAAGGTAAATATTCAACACCACATATTTTCAGTCAAACTGAAAAAATGTGTAACCTTCAATTTTTTTGCAGTAAGGGCAATTGTAATATAAAGATACTAATATTTTTTTTCTTCTTCTTTAACAGCACTTTCTGCAGCACTCGGGAGCCTGCATCAGAGTTGCAGCCCTCTGGAGCGATCCCTCGAGAGTCCGCCACCGGGGACCACGTCGACCCCTCTGTTTCTGCACCTACCCTTTTGTTTGATCCCTCAGCCTCATCCACCAGCGCTGGAGCAGCAGGGCGGACTTCGTCACTTGAAGCTGCAGGTGATGAGTTAGAGTTCCCTTTACCCCACCCCTCTGCCACTGCCGCAACTTCTAGACCAACTTTGTGGTCAGGACGGCAGCGCCAGAGAGGTCAGGAAAGGAGCTATGCGCCTGACTTTTTGCATCTGAATGCATCCTTTCACAGTGCCATCAAGCTTTTGAGTGAGCAAACGTCTGCTGGGTACAATATGCTTAACAAAAGCATACTTGAACTCAGCAGTCGTCTTGATAGGATGCAATCAGATGCAAACCAGTCACCAAGGCACTGTTTTTTTCAGGCGGTCCTCAGGCACATGGAAAATCTAACTCCTGACCTGCAGATGCATGTGATGCAAGGCTGCCACACTGCTCTAGCGCAGGCGATATCCCATGCCCCTCCACCTACCCTTCATGTGTCAACACCTTTCCCCTCTCAATCCACCGTCTATCCTCCCATCCGTCCTCCTCCTGTACGTCCTCCTCCCGTCCATTCTACTCCTTCGTCATTTGTTCCTTCCCCCCTTAGTCTTTCCCAGTTTTTAACGTCCCCCTTCCATTCTTCCCCTTTAACTTCTCCGTTATCAATCCCAGCAACACCTTCATACCTCACACACACCACATCTGCACCTCAAGTCTCTACACAACCTCATGTTTTCACCACCCATTCCACTTCTGTTCCTCCCCGTGATGTCCTGTCCCCCACTCTCGACGTGGTCCGCCCGCCTGTCAGCCCCTCCGCTACTATCTCCACCCAAAACTATGAGAATCTGTAAAAGTCAATAAATAAACAGTTGTTTGGTTTAAAAAAAATTTTATTGTCTTTCTTTTTTTTTTTCTTTTAATTTATTAAGTCACCAAGGTTATGGCAATAGTAACATTAACAGTGTTTAAAGGGTACCGTTGCAAAACATACAATGCTGCATTAAAGTAAAAAGATTTTGTATGCAAACAAAAATTGGTATTTTTACAAGTATAAAAATAAATAAATTTTTTACACCATTTCATACTGCCAGTCAACTGATCCTGCAGGAGACATGAAGTAGTCTGCAAAACTGTCCCGCATTCTGCAGACTGCAACTGGACTGCGAAAAGTGGGGTTTTGGTAATCCCGTAAGGTGCTTTCTGAAACATTATCCTCCAGGGAAACTTGTTCTTTTGATAGAACAAAATTATGCAGGACAACGCACGCTTTGACCACATCATCGACAGTTTCAGTCTGCAGTTTAATGGCAGTTAGTAGCACTCTCCATTTGGCAGTTAGGATGCCAAAGGCACATTCCACTACTCTGCGTGCTCTGGTTAAACGGTAATTGAAAATTTTCTTCCTCTGGGTCAGTCCACTACTTCCAAAGGGTTTAAGCAAATGTGGGGAAAGCTGGAAGGCATCATCTCCAACACAAACAAATGGTAACGGTGGACCGGTGGTTCCAGGGAGAGGTCTAGGGGGCGGAAAATCAAATGTCTCTCCATATAAACGGCGCCCCATTGGTGAATTTTTAAAGATTTGTGAATCATTTGCACGTCCATACGCACCTATATCCACAGCGATGAACTTGCATTGTGCGTCAGCTATGGCCATCAACACAATAGAGAAATACTTCTTATAGTTATAAAACTGTGACCCAGAGCCTGAAGGTTTGACGATCCTTATGTGCTTTCCATCAACTGCTCCAACACAATTTGGAAACTGGCAAATCTGATGAAAAATTTGGGCGATCTCCAGCCACCTCTCCTGTGATGGCTCTGGGATGTATTCCACTTGTAGGCACTCCCACAATGCCCGGCAGGTATCTCTGATGATCCCCGAGATGGTGGATATCCCAAGTCGAAATTGAAAATGGAGGGATGAGAAGGACTCTCCAGTTGCAAGGAATCTGTTAACAAAAAGAAAAGACAATACTTTATAAAAAAAATACAAAAAAAACCAACACAGTTATAAGTCTGATGAATGAGAATCATTTAATAAAAAAATGACTTACCGAATAGTCACCATGAGACGCTCTGCTGGTGATATTGAGAATCGCATCTGGGTGTCTCGTCTCCGTATACAGTCTTCCACATAGCCCAATAAAAATGCAAAATTTTCAGCTCTCATCCTCACATAATTGAAGAACTTTTGAGGGTTTTCCCTTAGTTCCATGTAAAGCGTGGAATAAACACCACGGGTCATACGTTGTGCTGTGATGGGATGGATCCACAGCCTTCTCTTACGCCGCTGCCGTAGGATTCGCAGTCTTCGTTCCTCCCTCTCTCGAACGCTGACTGCCAACTGATTTGCCTCAAAAGTAAAATCTGCATAGATCTTTGCAATGTTCGCCAGGACTCCTTCCATTTCTGCCACTTTCTCTACAACCTTTCAAAGATGTGGTGTAAATACACGCTATATATAGTTTTCCAGAAGTTTCCAGTAGCCAATCACATTGAAATCCTCCCCTTTTAAAAAACGGATCCGTCAAAAAACGGTTGCAACGGATGTAAAAACGTTCGCAACGGTTCTAACGGATCCGTTTTTTTAACGGATTAGGGCAGCTGATCCGTTAAAAAAACGGATCCGTTAGAACCGTTTTTGCATGAAATTTGACGGATCCGTCGATCCGCCACGATGTCGGACCCAACTGACGCCACACAACTGAAGTGTGAAAGAAGCCTTAGTTCTACAAAAGACTTTCCTGGATAGTTTATAGTAGAGTCAACCTGCTGCGATATAAAGTTAAAATTTATAGTTGGTCATAACCTATGAACAGTATATTTTCCACCCATACATATTTTATAATTAGCAAGGGTTAGGCTGTTGGGCCCTGGTACATGCTGCCTGACCAGGCCGACTTCTGGGATTCCTTTTATTATGGGAACCCGGAACGCTGCCTTAACCCCTTCCCGACCCATGACGCCTATGTGGCGTCATGGAATGATCGCGTCCCTGCAGATCGGGTGAAGGGGTTAACTCCTATTTTACCCGATCTGCAGGGAGAGGGGGAGTGGTATTTCAGCCCGGGGGGGGGGTGGCTTCACCCCCCCGTGGCTACGATCGCTCTGATTGGCTGTTGAAAGTGAAACTGCCAATCAGAGCGATTTGTAATATTTCACCTAAAAAACTGGTGAAATATTACAATCCAGCCATGGCCGATGCTGCAATACCATCGGCCATGGCTGGAAAACCTGAAGTGACCCCCCCCACCCCACCGATCGCCCCCCCAGTGCTCCGTTATGGGGTCCGGTCCCCTCCGTCCTGTGCTCCGCTCCCCCGTCCTCCTGCCCGCTCCCCCCCTGCTCCTATGTCACCCCCCGGTGCTCCGACGCCCCCCCCGTGCCCCGATCTCCCCCCCCTTATACTTACCGAGGCTCCCGGTGTCGGTCCGTCTCCTCGCTGGGCGCCGCCATCTTCCAAAATGGCGGGCGCATGCTCAGTGCGCCCGCCGAATCTGCCGGCTGGCTGATTCATTACAGGTACATTTATTTCAAAATAAAAAAATAATAAATAAACCCCCCCCCCTTTATCACCCCCATAGGTAGGGACAATAATAAAATAAAGAAAATATTTTTTTTTCTTTTTCCACTAGGGTTAGGGTTAGAACTAGGGGTAGGGTTAGGGTTAGGGTTACGGGTAGGGTTAGGGGTAGGGTTATGGCATGTGCACACAGAGCGGATCGGCCGCGGATCCGCAGCGGATCGGCCGCGGATCCGCAGCGGATCGGCCGCGTATCCGCAGCGGATCGGCCGCGGATCGGCCGTGGATCCGCAGCAGATTGGCAGCGGATTGGCAGCGGATTGGCCGCGGATTGGCAGCGGATCCGCAGCGGATCGGCAGCGGATTGGCCGCGAATTGGCAGCGGATTGGCCGCGGATCCGCAGCGGATTGGCCGCGGATCCGCAGCGGATTGGCCGCTGCGAATTCGAAGCAGTTTTCCATCAGGTTTACAGTACCATGTACACCTAAGGAAAACCAAATCCGCTGTGCCCATGGTGCGGAAAATTCCGTGCAGAAACGCTGCATTGTATTTTCCGCAGCATGTCAATTCTTTGTGCGGATTCCGCAGCGTTTTACACCTGTTCCTCAATAGGAATCCGCAGGTGAAATCCGCACAAAAAAACACTAGAAATCTGCTGTAAATCCGCAGGTAAAACGCAGTGCCTTTTACCTGCAGATTTTTCAAAAATCGTGCGGAAAGATCTCACACGAATCCGCAACGTGGGCACATAGCCTTAGGGTTAGGGTTGGAATTAGAGTTAGGGTTGGAATTAGGGCTAGGGTTTGAAATAGAGTTAAGATTAGGCTTGTGGTTAGGGTTACGGATAGGGTTAGGGGTGTGTTGGGGTTACAGTTGTGGTTAGGGTTGGGATTAGGGTTACGGTTGGGATTAGGGTTAGGATTAGGGTTGGAATTAGGGTTACGGGTGTGTTGCGGTTAGGGTTGTGGTTAGGTGTGTGTTGGGGTTAGGGTTGTGATTAGGGTTATGGCTACAGTTGGGATTAGGATTAGGGGTGTGTTGGGGTTAGTGTTGAAGTTAGAATTGAGGGGTTTCCACTGTTTAGGCACATCAGGGGTCTCCAAACGCAACATGGCGCCATTGATTCCAGCCAATCTTGCGTTCAAAAAGTCAAATGGTGCTCCCGCCCTTCCAAGCCCCGACGTGCGCCCAAACAGTGGTTTACCCCCACATTTGGGGTACCAGCATACTCAGGACAAACTGGGCAACAACTGTTGGGGTCCAATTTCTCCTGTTACCCTTGCAAAAATAAAAAATTACTTGCTAAAACATAATTTTTGAGGAAAGAACAATTATTTTTTATTTTCACGGCTCTGCGTTATAAACTTCTGTGAAGCACTTGGGGGTTGAAAGTGCTCACCACACATCTAGATAAGTTCCTTCGGGGGTCTAGTTTCCAAAATGGGGTCACTTGTGGGGTGTTTCTACTGTTTAGGCACATCAGGGGCTCTGCAAATGCAATGTGACGCCCGCAGACCATTCCATCAAAGTCTGCATTTCAAATGTCACTACTTCCCTTCCGAGCCCTGACGTGTGCCCAAACAGTGGTTTACCCCCACATATGGGGTATCAGCGTATTCACAACAAACTGGGCAACAAATTTTGGGGTCCAAATTCTCCTGTTACCCTTGTGAAAATAAAAAATTGCTTGCTAAAACATCTTTTTTGAGGAAAGAAAAATGATTTTTTATTTTCACGGCTCTGCGTTGTAAACTTCTGTGAAGCACTTGGGGGTTGAGCGTGCTCACCACACATCTAGATAAGTTCCTTGGGGGGTCTAGTTTCCAAAATGGGGTCACTTGTGGGGGGTTTCTACTGTTTAGGCATATCAGGGGCTCTGCAAACGTAACATGATGCCCGCAGACCATTCCATCAAAGTCTGCATTCCAAAACATCACTACTTCCCTTCCGAGCCCCGGCATGTGCCCAAACAGTGGTTTACCCCCACATATGGGGTATCAGCGTACTCAGGAGAAACTGGACAACAACTTTTGGGGTCCAATTTCTCCTGTTACTCTTGCAAAAATAAAAAATTCTGGGCTAAAAAAATATTTTTGAGGAAAGGAAACACATTTATTATTTTCACGGCTCTGCGTTATAAACTTCTGTGAAGCACTTGGGGGTTCAAAGTGCTCACCACACATCTAGATAAGTTCCCTTGGGGGTCTAGTTTCCAAAATGGAGTCACTTGTGGGGAGTTCCTACTGTTTAGGCACATCAGGGACTCTGCAAACGCAACCTGATGCCCGCAGAGCATTCCATCAAAGTCTGCATTTCAAAACGTCACTACTTCCCTTCCGAACCCCGACGTGTGCCAAAACAGTGGTTAACCCCCACATATGGGGTATCAGCGTACTCAGGGGAAACTGGACAACAACTTTTGGGGTCCAATTTCTCCTGTTACTCTTGCAGAAATAAAAAAATTCTGGGCTAAAAAAATATTTTTGAGGAAAGGAAACACATTTTTTATTTTCACGGCTCTGCGTTATAAACTTCTGTGAAGCACTTGGGGGTTCAAAGTGCTCACTACACATCTAGATAAGTTCCCTTGGGGGTCTAGTTTCCAAAATGGAGTCAATTGTGGGGAGTTCCTACTGTTTAGGCACATCAGGGGCTCTGCAAACGCAACGTGACGCCCGCAGAGCATTCCATCAAAGTCTGCATTTCAAAACGTCACTACTTTCCTTCCGAACCCCGACGTGTGCCAAAACAGTGGTTTACCCCCACATATGGGGTATCAGCGTACTCAGGAGAAACTGGACAACAACTTTTGGGGTCCAATTTCTCCTATTACCCTTGGGAAAATAAAAAATTGTGGGCTAAAAAATCATTTTTGAGAAAAGAAAAATTATTTTTTATTTTCATGGCTCTGCGTTATAAACTTCTGTGAAGCACTTGGGGGTTCAAAGTGCTCACCACACATCTAGATTAGTTCCTTGGGAAGTCTAGTTTCCAAAATGGGGTCACTTGTGCGGGAGCTCCAATGTTTAGGCACACAGGGGCTCTCCAAACGCAACATGGTGTCCGCTAATGATTGGAGCTAATTTTCCATTCAAAAAGCCAAATGGCGTGCCTTCCCTTCCGAGCCCTGCCGTGCACCCAAAGAGTGGTTTACCCCCACATCTGGGGTATCATCGTACTCAGGACAAACTGGACAACAACATTTGGGGTCCAATTTCTCCTATTACCCTTGGGAAAATAAAAAATTCTGGGCTAAAAATCATTTTTGAGGAAAGAAAAATTATTTTTTTATTTTCATGGCTCTGCGTTATAAACTTCTGTGAAGCACCTGGGGGTTATAAGTGCTCACTATGCATCTAGATAAGTTCCTTGGGGGGGTCTAGTTTCCAAAATGGGGTCACTTGTAGGGGAGCTCCAATGTTTAGGCACACAGGGGCTCTCCAAACGCGACATGGTGTCCGCTAACGATTGGAGCTAATTTTCCATTCAAAAAGTCAAATGGCACGCCTCCCCTTCCGAGCCTTGCCGTGCACCCAAACAGTGGTTTACCCCCACATATGAGGTATCGGCATACTCAGGAGAAATTGCCCAACTAATTTTAGGATCCATTTTATCCTGTTGCCCATGTGAAAATGAAAGAATTGAGGCTAAAAGAAATTTTGTGTGAAAAAAAAGTACTTTTTCATTTTTGCGGATCAATTTGTGAAGCACCTGGGAGTTTAAAGTGCTCACTATGCCTCTAGATGAGTTCCTTGGGGGGTCTAGTTTCCAAAATGGGGTCACTTGTGGAGGAGCTCCAATGTTTAGGCACACAGGGGCTTTCCAAACGCGACATGGTGTCCGCTAACGATGGAGATAATTTTTCATTCAAAAAGTCAAATGGCGCTCCTTCCCTTCCGAGCCTTACCATGTGCCCAAACAGTGGTTTACCCCCACATATGGGGTATTGGTGTACTCAGGAGAAATTGCCCAACAAAATTTAGGATCCATTTTATTCTGTTGCCCATGTGAAAATGAAAAAATTGAGGCTAAAATAATTTTTTTGTGAAAAAAAAGTACTTTTTCATTTTTACGGATCAATTTGTGAAGCACCTGGGGGTTTAAAGTGCTCACTATGCTTCTAGATAAGTTCCTTGGGGGGTCTAGTTTCCAAAATGGGGTCACTTGTGGGGGAGCTCCAATGTTTAGGCACACGGGGGCTCTCCAAACGCGACATGGTGTCCGCTAAAGATTGGAGCCAATTTTTCATTGAAAAAGTCAAATGGCGCTCCTTCCCTTCCGAGCCCTGCCGTGCGCCCAAACAGTGGTTTACCCCCACATATGAGGTATCAGCGTACTCAAGACAAATTGGACAACAACGTCCGTGGTCCAGTTTCTCCTTTTACCCTTGGGAAAATAAAAAAATTGTTGCTAAAAGATCATTTTTGTGACTAAAAAGTTAAATGTTCATTTTTTACTTCCATGTTTCTTCTGCTGCTGTGAAACACCTGAAGGGTTAATAAACTTCTTGAATGTGGTTTTGAGCACCTTGAGGGGTGCAGTTTTTAGAATGGTGTCACTTTTGGGTATTTTCAGCCATATAGAACCCTCAAACTGACTTCAAATGTGAGGTGGTCCCTAAAAAAAATGGTTTTGTAAATTTTGTTGTAAAAATGAGAAATCACTGGTCAAATTTTAACCCTTATAACTTCCTAGCAAAAAAAAAATTTGTTTCCAAAATTGTGCTGATGTAAAGTAGACATGTGGGAAATGTTATTTATTAACTATTTTGTGTCACATAACTCTCTGGTTTAACAGAATAAAAATTCAAAATGTGAAAATTGCGAAATTTTCAAAATTTTTGTCAAATTTCCATTTTCTTCACAAATAAACTCAGAAATTATCGACCTAAATTTACCACTAACATGAAGCCCAATATGTCACGAAAAAATAATCTCAGAATCGCTAGGATCCGTTGAAGCGTTCCTGAGTTATTACCTCATAAAGGGACACTGGTCAGAATTGCAAAAAACGGCAAGGTCATGAAGGGGTTAAAAGGGTATTTCACCCAAATGTTTAATTGTTCTTTGTCTAATGTTTTTGTCTCCCCTTGTGTTGTTTTTTCCCTTATGTTTCTTAACAGATGTGAGTATGCTCTACTGCTCTACTTATCTCTGATGCGATCTTCTGACAAGTCAATGAAATCAGACAAAAGTCACTGGCGGATCATTAGCGGTAACAATTTTTGCACCTATGCGTAGAGTATTGTCCCATAATGTGCATGGGTTCAACTCACCCATGAAGCGTAAAAAGGCATTTTTAGACTATCACAAACACAAGCCAGACATTGTATGTTTACAGGAAACCCACTTCTCAAAAACCTCTAGCCCTAAATATCTTGACTCCAACTACTCTCGTTTTTATCTCGCGGCTTGGGAGCGTAAGACTAGGGGTGTGGCCATACTACTTAAAAATAACCTGCCATTTCAGGTGGAGGGCACCATTGAGGACCCGGGGGGAAGATTCATCATCATACATGGTAAACTACAAGGACAAAGCATCTGCATAGTAAACAGTTACATGCCCACTGCAACTCAGACGCTAGTATTTAGATTAATATTATCAAAAATATCGGTAATCTCCTATCAGCATTTGATCTGGTGTGGGGACTTTAACTTCACTTTAGACCCCGCTCTCGACTGCACTACAGCAAAACGCACAGACATATCTAAGAGAGACAGACGACAGATAATTAGATTGATGAGTGAGTATAGACTAGTTGATGTATGGAGGGAGACAAATGGCTCCACAAAGGGATATACCTTTATGTCTACTGTACATAAAACTTACTCAAGAATAGACTTACACTTAGCCACAGCAAACACATTGCTGGGGGTTCTGTTCTCCCGTCATGTTCCGTCCTCTTGGTCGGATCACGATGCAGTCCTCTCGGTTTTCAAATTTACCGCTAACACATCTAAATTGTTCAGGTGGCGACTAAATAACTCCCTATTGACAGACCCAGAAATAGCAGCGACCATCAGCAAAGATCTTAAGCTCTACTTTCAAATGAACGTAAATGAAGAGACATCCCCGGGAAACATGGTTAGCGCATAAGAAATTTATTACGGGCACTATAATTAAGTTGGCAACAGCTAGGAAAAAAAACAGATCTGAATTGCAAATTAAACTAGAAAACAAATGACTTAATCTTGAACAAGCAAATCAGCAATCCTCTTCACGGTATCTAATCAAACAGATACAAGATGTCAAACTTCAGTTAAATACCGTCCTCACACATAGAACAGAACGGGCCCTAGCATGGACGAGGGCCTCTTTTTATAGAATGGCAAACAAACCAAGCAAATTATTAGCACAACAATTACGCCAAAAATAAACTTTAAACACTATCCACTCAATTAAAAAAAGCGACGGAAATGTCTCTGCTCATCCTGAAGATATTTATACTGAGTTCCATAATTTTTATCAAAATGTATACTCTTCACCTAAGCCCCCTCCCCCGCATTCTCTGCAAACTTTTCTGCAGCATCTGACACTCCCTAAGCTTAACGATTCCTCCTCCCAATTGTTGCAGGCTGAGATAACAGACTAAGATGTGGAGCTAACAATCCAAAAACTGAAGACTGATAAAGCCCCTGGGCCTGATGGCCTTACAGCACCATACTATAAAAAATTCAAAGAAACCCTCACGCCACACATTACAAAGTTCTGCAATGCACTATTAAATGGTACTCAAATGCCCCCAGAATTCTATATAGCGCATGTAGCAGTTATTCCCAAGCCCAAAAAAGATCACCTATTAACTAAAAATTACAGACCGATCTCGTTACTTAATGTTGATTTAAAGATATTCACATCCATTATTACAGATAGAATTAACAAAGTACTCCCTTCCCTGGTACACAGAGACCAAGTGGGCTTCATACCACGGAGACAGGGGCCAGATAATATAAGACGTAATCTAAATATAATACACTCAGCAACCAATTCTCAGCGGCCTACTATGCTTTTAGCCTTAGACATCGAAAAGGCTTTTGACTCTGTGTCATGGCCATACCTCTTTAAGGTATTATCTTTGTTCGGTCTACCCCGCAAACTAGTCAATTGCCTAAGGGTACTGTCACACATTGGCACTTTGATCGCTACGACGGTACGATCCGTGACGTTCCAGCGATATCCATACGATATCGCTGTGTCTGACATGCAGCAGCGATCAGGGATCCTGCTGAGAATCGTACGTCGTAGCAGATCGTTTGGAACTTTCTTTCGTCGCTGGATCTCCCGCTGTCATCGCTGGATCGTTGTGTGTGACAGCGATCCAGCGATGCGTTCGCTTGTAACCAGGGTAAACATCGAGTTACTAAGTGCAGGGCCGCGCTTAGTAACCCGATGTTTACCGTGGTTACAAGTGTAAAAGTAAAAAAAAACAAACAGTACATACTTACATTCCGGTGTCTGTCCCCCGGCGTTCTGCTTCTCTGCACTGTGAGTGCCGGCCAGCCGGAAAGCGAGCACAGCGGTGACGTCACCGCTGTGCTTTCCGGCTGGCACAGACACAGTGGAGAGAAGCAGAACGCCGGGGGACAGACACCGGAATGTAAGTATGTACGGATTGGTTTTTTTTACTTTTACGCTGGTAACCACGGTAAACATCGGTTTACTAAGCGCGGCCCTGCGCTTAGTAACCCGATGTTTACCCTGGTTACCCGGGACCTCGGCATCGTTGGTCGCTGGAGAGCTGACTGTGTGACAGCTCCCCAGCGACCACACAACGACTTACCAACGATCACGGCCAGGTCGTATCGCTGGTCGTGATCGTTGGTAAATCGTTTAGTGTGACAGTACCCTAACTCTACTATATGATAAGCCAACTGCGTATCTTAAGCTCCCGTCGCTGCAGCCCACCCCAATAAACATAATGAGAGGAACTAGACAGGGCTGCCCTCTTTCGCCAGCTCTGTTTGCCTTAGTAATGGAGCCTCTCGCTGAGGCCATAAGGAAAAACCCTAACATCTTAGGGCCTACAGATCTGGGCGATCAATATAAAGTCAGTTTATTTGCTGACGATTTGCTCCTAACCCTTTCTAACCCCCACACCACCCTTCCAAATTTATTCTCATTACTCCGTGATTTTGAGTCGGTATCAGGGCTTAAAATAAACATAGATAAATCAGAGGCCCTCTTCCTGAACATACCTGAAAAAGACCAAACATACTTGGTGTCGCAGTTTGGGTTTGAAAAAAAAGAACACTTTCTAACCTATTTGGGGATTAACTTAACGTCTGACAGGTCCACTCTGTATAAATGGAACTATACCCACCTTATAAAGAATTTTCAACGAGATCTGGCTAAATGGTCGTCACTGACACTTTCATGGCTAGGCAGAATAAACGCCATAAAAATGGTCTCTCTCCCAAGGTTCCTATACCTGTTCCGCTCCCTCCCCATTCCAGTTCTATGCCTCTAGATGAGTTCCTTGGGGGGTCTAGTTTCCAAAATGGGGTCACTTGTGGAGGAGCTCCAATGTTTAGGCACACAGGGGCTTTCCAAACGCGACATGGTGTCCGCTAACGATGGAGATAATTTTTCATTCAAAAAGTCAAATGGCGCTCCTTCCCTTCCGAGCCTTACCATGTGCCCAAACAGTGGTTTACCCCCACATATGGGGTATTGGTGTACTCAGGAGAAATTGCCCAACAAAATTTAGGATCCATTTTATTCTGTTGCCCATGTGAAAATGAAAAAATTGAGGCTAAAATAATTTTTTTGTGAAAAAAAAGTACTTTTTCATTTTTACGGATCAATTTGTGAAGCACCTGGGGGTTTAAAGTGCTCACTATGCTTCTAGATAAGTTTCTTGGGGGGTCTAGTTTCCAAAATGGGGTCACTTGTGGGGGAGCTCCAATGTTTAGGCACACGGGGGCTCTCCAAACGCGACATGGTGTCCGCTAAAGATTGGAGCCAATTTTTCATTGAAAAAGTCAAATGGCGCTCCTTCCCTTCCGAGCCCTGCCGTGCGCCCAAACAGTGGTTTACCCCCACATATGAGGTATCAGCGTACTCAAGACAAATTGGACAACAACGTCCGTGGTCCAGTTTCTCCTTTTACCCTTGGGAAAATAAAAAAATTGTTGCTAAAAGATCATTTTTGTGACTAAAAAGTTAAATGTTCATTTTTTACTTCCATGTTTCTTCTGCTGCTGTGAAACACCTGAAGGGTTAATAAACTTCTTGAATGTGGTTTTGAGCACCTTGAGGGGTGCAGTTTTTAGAATGGTGTCACTTTTGGGTATTTTCAGCCATATAGAACCCTCAAACTGACTTCAAATGTGAGGTGGTCCCTAAAAAAAATGGTTTTGTAAATTTTGTTGTAAAAATGAGAAATCACTGGTCAAATTTTAACCCTTATAACTTCCTAGCAAAAAAAAAATTTGTTTCCAAAATTGTGCTGATGTAAAGTAGACATGTGGGAAATGTTATTTATTAACTATTTTGTGTCACATAACTCTCTGGTTTAACAGAATAAAAATTCAAAATGTGAAAATTGCGAAATTTTCAAAATTTTTGTCAAATTTCCATTTTCTTCACAAATAAACTCAGAAATTATCGACCTAAATTTACCACTAACATGAAGCCCAATATGTCACGAAAAAATAATCTCAGAATCGCTAGGATCCGTTGAAGCGTTCCTGAGTTATTACCTCATAAAGGGACACTGGTCAGAATTGCAAAAAACGGCAAGGTCATGAAGGGGTTAAAAGGGTATTTCACCCAAATGTTTAATTGTTCTTTGTCTAATGTTTTTGTCTCCCCTTGTGTTGTTTTTTCCCTTATGTTTCTTAACAGATGTGAGTATGCTCTACTGCTCTACTTATCTCTGATGCGATCTTCTGACAAGTCAATGAAATCAGACAAAAGTCACTGGCGGATCATTAGCGGTAACAATTTTTGCACCTATGCGTAGAGTATTGTCCCATAATGTGCATGGGTTCAACTCACCCATGAAGCGTAAAAAGGCATTTTTAGACTATCACAAACACAAGCCAGACATTGTATGTTTACAGGAAACCCACTTCTCAAAAACCTCTAGCCCTAAATATCTTGACTCCAACTACTCTCGTTTTTATCTCGCGGCTTGGGAGCGTAAGACTAGGGGTGTGGCCATACTACTTAAAAATAACCTGCCATTTCAGGTGGAGGGCACCATTGAGGACCCGGGGGGAAGATTCATCATCATACATGGTAAACTACAAGGACAAAGCATCTGCATAGTAAACAGTTACATGCCCACTGCAACTCAGACGCTAGTATTTAGATTAATATTATCAAAAATATCGGTAATCTCCTATCAGCATTTGATCTGGTGTGGGGACTTTAACTTCACTTTAGACCCCGCTCTCGACTGCACTACAGCAAAACGCACAGACATATCTAAGAGAGACAGACGACAGATAATTAGATTGATGAGTGAGTATAGACTAGTTGATGTATGGAGGGAGACAAATGGCTCCACAAAGGGATATACCTTTATGTCTACTGTACATAAAACTTACTCAAGAATAGACTTACACTTAGCCACAGCAAACACATTGCTGGGGGTTCTGTTCTCCCGTCATGTTCCGTCCTCTTGGTCGGATCACGATGCAGTCCTCTCGGTTTTCAAATTTACCGCTAACACATCTAAATTGTTCAGGTGGCGACTAAATAACTCCCTATTGACAGACCCAGAAATAGCAGCGACCATCAGCAAAGATCTTAAGCTCTACTTTCAAATGAACGTAAATGAAGAGACATCCCCGGGAAACATGGTTAGCGCATAAGAAATTTATTACGGGCACTATAATTAAGTTGGCAACAGCTAGGAAAAAAAACAGATCTGAATTGCAAATTAAACTAGAAAACAAATGACTTAATCTTGAACAAGCAAATCAGCAATCCTCTTCACGGTATCTAATCAAACAGATACAAGATGTCAAACTTCAGTTAAATACCGTCCTCACACATAGAACAGAACGGGCCCTAGCATGGACGAGGGCCTCTTTTTATAGAATGGCAAACAAACCAAGCAAATTATTAGCACAACAATTACGCCAAAAATAAACTTTAAACACTATCCACTCAATTAAAAAAAGCGACGGAAATGTCTCTGCTCATCCTGAAGATATTTATACTGAGTTCCATAATTTTTATCAAAATGTATACTCTTCACCTAAGCCCCCTCCCCCGCATTCTCTGCAAACTTTTCTGCAGCATCTGACACTCCCTAAGCTTAACGATTCCTCCTCCCAATTGTTGCAGGCTGAGATAACAGACTAAGATGTGGAGCTAACAATCCAAAAACTGAAGACTGATAAAGCCCCTGGGCCTGATGGCCTTACAGCACCATACTATAAAAAATTCAAAGAAACCCTCACGCCACACATTACAAAGTTCTGCAATGCACTATTAAATGGTACTCAAATGCCCCCAGAATTCTATATAGCGCATGTAGCAGTTATTCCCAAGCCCAAAAAAGATCACCTATTAACTAAAAATTACAGACCGATCTCGTTACTTAATGTTGATTTAAAGATATTCACATCCATTATTACAGATAGAATTAACAAAGTACTCCCTTCCCTGGTACACAGAGACCAAGTGGGCTTCATACCACGGAGACAGGGGCCAGATAATATAAGACGTAATCTAAATATAATACACTCAGCAACCAATTCTCAGCGGCCTACTATGCTTTTAGCCTTAGACATCGAAAAGGCTTTTGACTCTGTGTCATGGCCATACCTCTTTAAGGTATTATCTTTGTTCGGTCTACCCCGCAAACTAGTCAATTGCCTAAGGGTACTGTCACACATTGGCACTTTGATCGCTACGACGGTACGATCCGTGACGTTCCAGCGATATCCATACGATATCGCTGTGTCTGACATGCAGCAGCGATCAGGGATCCTGCTGAGAATCGTACGTCGTAGCAGATCGTTTGGAACTTTCTTTCGTCGCTGGATCTCCCGCTGTCATCGCTGGATCGTTGTGTGTGACAGCGATCCAGCGATGCGTTCGCTTGTAACCAGGGTAAACATCGAGTTACTAAGTGCAGGGCCGCGCTTAGTAACCCGATGTTTACCGTGGTTACAAGTGTAAAAGTAAAAAAAAACAAACAGTACATACTTACATTCCGGTGTCTGTCCCCCGGCGTTCTGCTTCTCTGCACTGTGAGTGCCGGCCAGCCGGAAAGCGAGCACAGCGGTGACGTCACCGCTGTGCTTTCCGGCTGGCACAGACACAGTGGAGAGAAGCAGAACGCCGGGGGACAGACACCGGAATGTAAGTATGTACGGATTGGTTTTTTTTACTTTTACGCTGGTAACCACGGTAAACATCGGTTTACTAAGCGCGGCCCTGCGCTTAGTAACCCGATGTTTACCCTGGTTACCCGGGACCTCGGCATCGTTGGTCGCTGGAGAGCTGACTGTGTGACAGCTCCCCAGCGACCACACAACGACTTACCAACGATCACGGCCAGGTCGTATCGCTGGTCGTGATCGTTGGTAAATCGTTTAGTGTGACAGTACCCTAACTCTACTATATGATAAGCCAACTGCGTATCTTAAGCTCCCGTCGCTGCAGCCCACCCCAATAAACATAATGAGAGGAACTAGACAGGGCTGCCCTCTTTCGCCAGCTCTGTTTGCCTTAGTAATGGAGCCTCTCGCTGAGGCCATAAGGAAAAACCCTAACATCTTAGGGCCTACAGATCTGGGCGATCAATATAAAGTCAGTTTATTTGCTGACGATTTGCTCCTAACCCTTTCTAACCCCCACACCACCCTTCCAAATTTATTCTCATTACTCCGTGATTTTGAGTCGGTATCAGGGCTTAAAATAAACATAGATAAATCAGAGGCCCTCTTCCTGAACATACCTGAAAAAGACCAAACATACTTGGTGTCGCAGTTTGGGTTTGAAAAAAAAGAACACTTTCTAACCTATTTGGGGATTAACTTAACGTCTGACAGGTCCACTCTGTATAAATGGAACTATACCCACCTTATAAAGAATTTTCAACGAGATCTGGCTAAATGGTCGTCACTGACACTTTCATGGCTAGGCAGAATAAACGCCATAAAAATGGTCTCTCTCCCAAGGTTCCTATACCTGTTCCGCTCCCTCCCCATTCCAGTTCCCTCGAGAATATTACGAGATATACACTCTATGGTATCCAAATTTATTTGGCAGGGGAAAAAACCTAGGATCAAGCAACAGATCATGTTTATTCATCGGAAGAAGGGAGGATTTTCCTTACCTAACTTTATAAATTATTTTAAAGCTGCCCAAATTGCCCAGCTATCTAGAATATGCTCAACAGTTGATAAACCTAGATGGGTACAAATGGAGTCATTTCAATTGAAACCTTACTCTTTGATGGGCCTGTTGTGGTCTGAAGCTAAGCTCCCTAAACATATCACTAATATTTCACCTTTCGCAGCTCAGTCTTTACTCCTTTGGAGGAAGGAGAGGTTCAAGAATGAGCTGCAAACCAAGAATACACCACTAAATTCACTATTTTGCAATCCGGTCTTCCCTCCGGGTCTTGACCCACAACACTTTTCCTGGTGGGTACTCAGAGGAATAACCACAATAAAACATCTCTGTTCCCCGTTTAACATAGTCCTGTCTAAACAAGAGTTTATTCAAAAGTATGATCCGCCAGCTCGAGAAATATTCCGTATGAACCAAATCTTTGATTTTGCCAGAAAGAATATACCGGGTGGGAGGCCTTTTCGGATCACTGGATTTGAACAGAAATGTATAGATGATCCACTGGGTAGGGGGATTATTTCTTAGTTATACTCTTCCTTTGCTAGTATACAAGAGGAGAAAAAGCTTAAGTTTATGCAGCAGTGGGAGGAGGACTTGGGGTTTGACATCTCGCTGACGGAATGGCAGAGCTGTTGTGATACCTTGTCAAGAGGCTCCCATCAGGTGTCTCTGGTTGAGTCTTCCCTTAGAGTCTTACATAGAACATACCTGGTCCCTACGAGGCTGCATACCATATATCCACAGGTCTCTGACAAATGCTTTAGAGGTTGTGACGCACCGGGAGATATGGGTCACATATGGTGGTCCTGCCCGGTGGTGACTGATCTGTGGCGGGAGGTAAAGCTCCTAATAGATAGGATGATTGGAAAAGAGACAACAATGAACCCACTGACCCTCCTCCTGGGATTAAAACCGCAGGGATTATCTAAAAAATTATACAGACTGGTGGTATTATTGGGAATGGCGACCAAAATACACATAGCGTCAAAATGGAGGTCTCCTACACTTTCAATATCTCTTGTCAAAGATAGAATGAACACTATCATGATATATGAGCGCATTCAAGCGACGAGAACCGATAGCTGGAACTCCTTTTTCCAAACCTGGTCGCCATGGCTGGAACTACATCCGGATGGTCAAATGAAGTTGGCTCTCACCCTGTCTCCCTGAGATGTTGCTTTTTCTTTTTCTCTTCGGTGGAGTGGGGACCCTGAGCTGGACAATGTTGATAACCGATTGATACTTGTTGATATGTGAGAAAATTATTGTAAAATTGTAGAGTGGTATTATACTGTCTTCGGTCTTGAGCTCATCCCCTTTTGTTTCTGTCTTGTTTTTGTCTTGTCTTTAATTTATCAACATTAATACCTCCCCCATACATTACAATGTTAGTGTTGATACTTATGTAATTTTTGTATTTTCAATACTCCCACGTCGGGAGATTATTGTGAAATTTTTTTCAAATAAAAATTATTGAAACAAAAAAAAAGAAACATTCTTTCCAGCATAATGACTTGTATATACCGCAAAATTAAAAACAAACGTCTCCACCCTTGATAGACGGGCCATCTCTCTGTATTTCCCCTACTGCAGATGACATAGCAGAAGGGGAAATAAAACTACACCCACCGGTAGTCACCAATAAATTAAATTTTAACATTTTGCTACCTCATCTGGGCATGTGGTGTGTGACATAGTCAGACACATCTTGTTTAAATGAGGAAGGAGGGACTTTAAAACTCACAAAGCCTCTGCGGACAATGCAAGAACTGCCAAAAATAGGAGGAAGAAGGACTCTGATACACCCTGTATAAGACATAAAGGAAGGCCTTGTACACATTCTGTTAAAATTGTTAGGTAGTGGGACTCTTAGACTCATAAAGGCTATGCTCTAAGTGCAAGCACTGTCAAAAATTAGAAGGCGGGACTACAATACACCCTGGAAGACAAGTAGAGGATGGTCCCAGAAAATATTTTTTCCCATTGTTAAGGAGTGGGACTCCTAGACTTGTAAAGCCTATTCTCTAAGTGCAAGGTCTGAAAAACATTTACTCCTGGGGAATATACAGTATATACATATATATATATATATATATATATATATATATATATATATATATATATATATAGTAGTGCAGCGGAGTTGGTGCAGTGTGACAGACAGGCAGTGACCCAGGAAAATTCAAAACAAAGTATTTTAATGTCCAAAGAAAACTTACACTGGAACTCATAAGGTATCCTCTGGATTGCAGCCGGGAAAACAAGACAGTCCGGGACCAGATGCCATAGGCGACTGCACTGCCGTGTACGCTGAGGGTTGCGAGGCCTTTTGCGCTCTGCTAGGCTCTGTGTTGCTTCACACAGGTTGAGCTCTGCAGAGCCTTTGCTCTGCATGCTTGCAAAACCAAACTGACACACCCAACCTGCTGCTGAAGGGTTTTTACAAGGAACCTGTGGCGGCAGGTCTTCATACTGGCGAGTCCTAACACTAATTTAAAAAACAGCTAACATAGAAAAATTGGTAAAAACGTTCTATAAGGAGAAAGCAATACCAAAACCAGAATACCGATCAGATGACAAACGCCAGTCACACAGGTATGTGTGATGCAATTTTTTATTGCACTTTTTTCTACGCAAACCTCATTAGTGTGCATTTTTTCTACTAGGCAGTCAACCCCTCCATATTCTGGTAGGTGTGTGGGTGGCTGTTTCTATCAGTAGTTTGCACCTGTGCTGCCCCTGTCTTTATTAGTGGAGGCCTGCTGCATCCTGCTAGTGCATTTGTCATATGATAGGTTTTGGCACGGCTTTTTCCTTTTGGTATGTTTTTCTCACTTTTTCTATGTTAGCTGTTTTTGAAATTAGTGTTAGGACTCGCAAGTATGAGGACCCTTGACGTTGGGTTGTGAGCTTATCTATTTTGGCCAAAATATCAACCAATACCTCATTTAATGCATTTATCATATGCATTAATTTTTTCATCTTTTATTGCACTTTTTATCATTTTTTGCGGGATGCAGCCAGGCACCTTATTGTTGGCTTGGTGTACTAGGGCATCTGTCCCTGTCAGGTGTATGTATATAATGCAGGGCAGGCCCGCCTGATAATACTATGGGAGTCATCAATAGGCTGTAAGCAAGACAATCTGCATCACATATACCTGTGTGACTGGCATTCTACGCAAGCCTCATTAGTGTGCATTTTTTCTACTAGGCAGCCAACCCCTCCATAATCTGGTAGGTGTGAGGGTGGCTGTTTCTATCAGTAGTTTGCACCTGTGCTGACCCTGCCTTTATTATTGGGGTCCTGGTGCATCCTGCTAGTGCATTTGTGATTTTGGTATGGCTTTTTCCTTATGGTATGTTTTTCTCAATTTTCCTATGTTAGCTGTTTTTGAAATGATGCACATGGACACCATTTACCAGAGAACGCACCCTGCAACAATAGAGCCCCCACCCCCTCTTTAGAGGTGTCAACTTCTACAAAAAAACTTGAGTGACGTCAGGCTCTATGACATTCGGAGTAGATGCAAAATACTCCTTCAAGGTATCGAATGCATCCCTGGCTGGACTGGACCACTTGGAAAAGTCTGTCCCTTTCCTGGTCATATGCACCAGAGGTTTGTCCACTATCAAAAAGTTTTTGATGAACTGACGGTAGTAGTTGGCAATACCCAAAAACCTTTGTAATGTCTTAAATTCCTCAGGATGATCCCAATCCAGTACCGCCCGAACTTTCACCCCATGCATGCAAAAAATGGTGGATGATAAAACATATCCTAGAAAAGGGATCTCCTAAAACGAGAACATACATTTCTCTGGTTTGACAAATAATTTACTGTCTCTGAGTATCTGCCTGACATGTACCTGATGTGACTCAAGTTCAGGTGAATAAATTAATATGTCATCAAGATAGATTACATAAAATGTACCTACCAGGTGACTCAAGATGTCATTTACAAAGTGCTGAAAGATGGTGGGAGCATTAGTCAACCCAAATAGCATCGCAAGATTCTCATAGTGTCCCTCAAGTGTATTGAAAGCTGTTTTAAACTCATCCACCACTTTAATACGAATGAGATTATACGCCCCCCTGAGATTCACTTTAGAAAACCATTTTTCTCCTACAATCTGATTAAAGAGGTCCAGGATGAGAGGGATATGGATTCCGGACTGTGATCTGATTGATTAGTGGAAATCTAGGCTGGAGCGTTACCCCCGTCTTCTCTGCAAAGAAAAACCCGGCCACAATGGGGGATGTGGATAGTCTGATATGATCCTTTGCCAAACTTTTTGTGATATAATCCTTCATGACTTGCCTCTCTGGATCAGAGATATTAAATAGTCTGCTCTTTGGCAGCTTGACCCCAGGGACAAGATTAATGGTGCAGTCATAAGGACAATGTGGAGGAAGTTCTTGATACCCCTTCTCCAAAAACACATCCCCCAAATCAGACAGGTATTTAGGCACAGACTGAGTATCCGCCCTTGACAATACCCACTCCACTTTACCACCTCCTGAGTCTGCCAATCTACCACAGGGTTGTGCAGAGTGAGTCAAGGAAGTCCAAGAACCACAATAGACAGCAGACCCTCTAGCACATAACAGTCAATACCTTTTGAGTGCATGGTCCCTACCTGTAGATGTAACCATGGGATAACTTGAGTAAATACCCCTGTCTCAAGGGTGCTGAGCCAATGGAGATTATGGGTATAGGTCTGGACAGTGTATGTGGTTTGAGACCCTAGAAATGGACGAACCTAGGGTCGATCAAGTTAAACCCTGCCGCTTTGTCCAGAAAGGCCGAAATAACCACCTTATTTTTGCCCAGATAGATTTCAGTAGGCAGAAAAAATTGTGTCCTACCCACGTAGGAGATATGTACACCCAGGTCACTAACCTCCTCACAACCCGGGCTCCTAAGTTTTCCAGCGGCTGTTTACAGTGAGATAGGGAAGGACACGTGCCCATTAAATAGCCCTTTCTACCACAAACATACTCCCCTTTGCGCCGAACAACAGACTGCCTTCCAGAACAAGTTGCTTCACCCAACTGCATAGGTTCCTCAGATGACTCAGACCAGTTTTCCCTTGACTCTTGACCTCCGGCAAATTGAGGTGTCTCTTTATGTCTCTAGTGAAAACGGCGATCCACCTCAAGGGAAACTAGAGTGTCATACAGGGCTAAGGCATCCTTCACCCTTACTGATAGCCCTTCACAGAACTGGCTACGGAGCGCGGGGGTCATTCCACTTAGTGTCAGTGGACCACCTCTGAAACTCAGAGCAATACTCTTCCACCGGCCAATATTCCTGCTGAAGCTGATGTAGTGTGCAGCCATGGAGTCGAGGTTGGAGTCGTCGTATATATGATCCAGCACCAGAAAAAATTCTTCCACCATCTGGAACAACTGGGAGTTAGACAGGAGAGAGAATGCCCATGCTTGGGTCACCCTGAAGGAGAGAGATTGTTATCCCCACCCGTTGCTCCTTGGTTCCAGAGGAACAAAGACGTAACCTGAGGCATAGTTTACAGGCCTCCCCGAAAATAACAAACTTGTCATGCCCACCCTAGAAACTGTCAGGCAAAGCGATCTTGGGCTCCACTAAGGGTTGCCTGTGAGTCATGGTCCCCAAACCTGATGTGTTAGGGTGCTGTAAAATGACAGTGCATAGATCTGCCACCTCCAGGCTAAGCTGCTGCAGTTGCCCTGACAGAGCAGTGATAGGATCCATAATGGATAAAAAAAATGGTTTCAGTCAGAGCTAATATCACAGCTCTGTTGTTGGGTGTCCTGGGACTAGGGGTTCCTTCCCTGTCCCTAGGTTACCCTGTTCCTCGGATTACTTCTGATGTTCCTTGCCTTAGCTTCTGAATCCACCCTCAGTCTGTACCCTTCCCCCTCCCAGAGAAGAGTAGAGTGGTAGTGTACCGACAATACACCAACCAGACTAACAAGGTAATACAAACCGGGATAAAGTAAAATACCAATCATACAAATATAACTCTCACAGACAACAGAGGAATGCATCGGGGAGTGGATGATGGGGTTAAACCAAAGTAGGAGAAGAAAGGGAATTATCACACACAGAAAACCTGGCAATAGTCTCAGATAAATATACCAAACACCTTCTCCAATAACAACAACCACCAACCATGCAGCAAAAGCTACTCTGACAATGAGTGCTAGCCAGGGCCCAGATTATATATGAGAGGGGAGTGGCCAACAGTGAACAGCTGAGAGCCTTAATTCAGGAAAGCCAGGAGCTTTCAACTGAGCAGATTAACCCCTGCACTGCTAAAAGAAACTTACACTGTTTAACATGAAGCAGAAGTGGTTCCAATCAGTGTAGGAGTAGGAGATAGCAGACATTGTGGTCTTCTGGCTCCTCTCAGTCATGATAAACCCGTAACAACTTTTCTTTTAATGATGCAGCAGCAGTATACAGTACTGCAATAGCAATGTTAAATCCCTTCCTATATGCTTCTAATCCAAAACTATTCCTCCACTGAATGCAGGTAACAGCGGAGAAAGGAAAATATGTAACCCTGAAAAGTACATTTCTTTTAATGGTGCAGCAGCGGCATATACAGTGAGGGAAATAAGTATTTGATTCTTGCTGTTTTTGTAAGTTTGCCCACTGACAAAGACATGACCAGTCTATAATTTTAAGGGTAGGTTAATTTTAACATTGAGAGATAGAACATCAAAAATAAAATCCACAAAATCACATTGTATAAATTATATAAATTTATTTGCATTTTGCAGTGACAAATAAGTATCTGATCCTTCTGGCAAACAAGACTTAATACAAAGCACAGCAGTCAGATGTTTTTTGTAGTTGATGATGAGGTTTGCGCATGTCAGGAGGAAATTTTGGTTCACTCCTCTTTGCAGACCATCTCTAAATCATTAATATTTTGAGGCTGTCGCTTGGCAACTCAGAGCTTCAACTCCATCCATAAGTTTTCTATGGGATTAAGATCTGGAGACTGGCTAGGCCACTCCATGACCTTAATGTGCTTCTTTTTGAGCCACTCCTTTGTTGCCTTGGCTGTATGTTTTGGGTCATTGTCTTGTTGGAAGACCCAGCCACGACTCCTTTTTAATGTCCTGGCGGAAGGAAGGAGGTTGTCACTCAGGATTTTATGGTACATGGCTCCATCCATTTTCCCATTGATGAGGTGAAGTAGTCCTGTACTCTTAGCAGAGAAACACCTCCAAAACATAATGTTTCCACCTACATATTTGACTGTGGGGATGGTGTTATTTGGGTCATAGGCAGCATTTCTCTGCCTCCAAACACAGCACGTTGAGTTAATGCCAGAAAGCTCAATTTTTGTTTGAACTGACCACAGTGCCTGCTCCCAATCTCTCACAGAATCATCCAGGTGTTCATTGGCAAACTTCAGATGGGCCTCCACATGTACATTTACAAATACAGGGTACGGCGATGGGGGCCAGTTGTGCCCCCTCTTATGCCAACTTATTCCTCGGGCTAGGGAACAGGAGATATTTGTTTGTGAACTGGTACCTCAATACCACATTGTCATAGATGACATTTGGTTCATATGGAAAGGATCCAATGAAGATTTGAGTTTATTTATGGAAAACCTGAGCAAGAATGATTTAAATATTAAACTCCCCTTCAAGTATGGAAGGAAAATTGCATTTTTAGATCTCTCCATTGGTGTGGATTCAAATGAATATTTATATACCAATCTATTCTGAAAACCAACCGCCACAAATTCTTTCCTGCATGCAACATCATCCCACCCACCAGCCACTATTAGGGGAATTCCCGTGGGACAATTCTTAAGGGCAAAAAGGATATGCACTAAGTCTGAAGATTTTGAATCCCAATCTAGGGATCTTGTCGATCGGTTCCAGGAAAGGGGTCATAGTCGGAAAAGTATTAGAAGAGGATATCAAAGATCAGGGAGGAGTTCCAGAGATTAATTGTTATATGGGAGAACAAAAATACCTGAAATTAAAGGTAATGATTTGGAACAGATTAGAATGATTACTACATACCATAATAAATGGCATCAATTCAGAGAGGTAATTAATAGACACTGGAAAATACTCTTCATTGACTCAATTCTAAAAAAGATTTTACCGGAAAGACCACAGATAATGGCAAGGAGATCAAGAAATCTGCATGACCCTTTGGTGCATAGCTTGTATGATCCAACCGGATCAAATAGGAAGTTTACTGATGCCCCTAATGCTGGCTTTTTTTCCATGTGGTCTGTGTAAGGCTTGTTCAAATACAACCAAAGCAAAAACCTTTTTTAATTTTGATAATACAAGGAAATTCAATATTAGGAAACACGTTACATGTTCAACCCGAGGGGTTGTATATCATGCTACTTGTTCGTGTGGCAAAATAAACATAAGCCTAACCACACGGGAAGTAAAAGTTCGAATAAGAGAACATTATAGAGATATTGAGAAAGCCAAAACGGTGGAAGATGAAACTACCGTATTTTCTGGTGTATAAGACGACTGGGCTTATAAGACGACCGCGACGTCATCTAAGGTCCTTCACTCAATGAATCCTTAGGAACGGAGGCCGCCGCTTGCACTGCTGAGAGACGGGGGCCGTAGGAGGGTAAGTATATCCCATATTATTTATTTTTATTATTTTTTTTACATCAATATGGATCCCAGGACCTGAAGGAGAGTCTCCTCTCCTCCAGACACTGGGAACCATCCAGGATCGCTCCCTGCACACGCCGTACCTGGCATATAAGACGACCCCCAACTTTTGAGATGATTTTCAGTGGTTAAAAAGTCGTCTTATATGCCGGAAAATATGGTACTTTAAAAACTCTATCAAGACACTTCCGAAAACATCATGGATGCAAATCTGTGGGCCTAACAAAGGGATTGATTCTCTTTCTTTGGGAATCCATGGTGGAGATATGGGTAGGGTTTTGGCTCAAATAGAAAGTCAGGGGATATACAGATTGGGTACTTTGGCCCCTCAGTGATTAAACGAATGTTTTGGCTTTGGGGCATTTTTGTGAAAAGGATCTGGTTTACGGGCATAGTTGTTTTGATATGTTTTTATGGGTAGTGGGTTTGGGTTTTTGTTTAGTCCTTGGTTTTAACTTATTTTATTTCATTTTGTTTAGATTCAAGGTAATGATTGTTTCCAGCTGATAATTTATTCCTTGATGTGCCATTGATACTTGAAGTTGGATGCCTTATTTATGTGTGCCCAAGAAATATATAGTAGAGATATAGAAGATTACGTCAAGATCCTTATCTTTGTATTGACCTAATGAGTAAACACCTCTCCAATCAAAATACGGATTTCAAACCAATGGACTAGCAAGAAGTTGGAAAGTCTCTGGTGATTGGGAAGTTTACTCCCCTATGCCTCATATATGGACATTTGCTAATAATGATAATTATATTCCTCTTTTAATATTTATTGCTCTGATGTGTCACTTATATCGGTCAATTATACTTATTCATGTTATATACCATATTCATCACTTATACTTTTTTATACTTTTTTATACTATTAAGCTTCATTTAATTTCCTATTTATCAACTTTCTATTTATTATTATAATTTATATTTATTTTTAGTCATTATGTTTTTATTTTTATATAATTATATTTTTTATGATTATCCATTATTATTCATCTTTTTCATTTATGATTTTGTCATCCATGATATCACCAGTGTTACATATACAATATAATAAGACCTATTCCATAGGCCTATACTTATTTTTAGTATTCACTTATTGTAATTTATGGTCACACATATAATTTATTGTAGACCTGCTTTCAGGTCTGACATCTAGAGATTTGATCACTAATGTATGGTCACATATTTAATTTAATTTCAGACCTGATTTCAGGTCTGACATGTACAGTTTCATCACTTAAAGATTAGATCACTATTACCTTCTTAACATGAAAGTAAACATGATGTGTTAATGGTCACACATGTAATTATATATTGGACCTGTTTCAGGTCTGGTACTGTTATGGTTTCCAATGGCAAGGAAACATCAGAAGCATAGAATAAACGGACAAGCTCTCGGGTGATGGAAACTAGAGCTGACCGCGATGCTAAACCTACACACCACACTAGAAGTAGCCAGGGGGCATTCCTGCGTTGTCTCTAGATGCCGCGCGCCAGCCGGAGAACTAACTACCCCTGGTAGAAGAAAACACAGTCCTGGCTTGCCTCCAGAGAATGTCCCCACAGGAGATAGCAGCCCCCCACATATAATAACGGTGAGAGCAGATGAAAAGACACACGTAGTATGAAAGCAGATTTAGCACAGAGAGGCCCGCTAACTAAATAGCAGAAAGATACAACAGAGGACTTCGCGGTCAGCTGCAAAACCCTTCAAAACACCATCCTGAAATTACCTTAACTCATGTGACAACTCATGCCACTGGAGTGGTAATTTCAGCCCAACAAGAGCTTCCAGCTGCAGAGATTCACATAAGTGCAAACTGGACAAAACATACAAAAATAGACTTAAGGACTAAAGTGTCCAACTTAGCTGAGCAGAAAACTGGGAGCAGGAACATGCAACAGAATCACTCTGGATACATTGATGGCCAGCATTAGAATGACTGAGGAGCAAGGTTAAATAGGATACTCCCACATCCTGATAGGAACAGGTGAACTGAGAAGGCAAAGCTTGCAGGACACCAGTACCACAAGAGACCACCGGGGGAGCCCACGAACCGAATCACAACAGTACCCCCCCCTTAAGGAGGGGGCACCGAACCCTCACAAGAACCACCAGGGCGATCTGGATGAGCCCTATGAAAGGCACGGACCAAATCAGAAGCATGAACATCAGAAGCTGTAACCCAAGAATTATCCTCTTGACCGTAGCCCTTCCATTTCACCAAATATTGAAGTCTCCGTCTGGAAACACGGGAGTCCAAGATTTTCTCCACCACGTACTCCAATTCACCCTCAACCAGCACAGGAGCAGGAGGCTCAACAGAAGGCACAAGTGGTACCTCATACCTCCACAATAATGACCGATGGAAGACATTATGGATAGCAAAGGATGCTGGGAGGTCCAAACGAAAAGACACAGGGTTAAGAATTTCCAAAATCTTATAAGGACCGATGAACCGAGGCTTAAACTTAGGAGAAGAGACCCTCATAGGGACAAAACGGGAGGACAACCACACCAAGTCCCCAACACGAAGACGAGGACCAACACGACGATGGCGATTAGCAAAAGAGTCTTCTCCTGGGACAACTCCAAATTGTCCACCACCTGCCCCCAAATACGATGCAACCTATCCACCATGGTATCCACTCCAGGACAATCCGAAGACTCCACCTGACCAGATGAAAAACGAGGATGGAACCCTGAATTGCAAAAGAAAGGGGAGACCAAAGTGGCAGAACTGGCCCGATTATTAAGGGCAAACTCAGCCAACGGCAAAAAGGAGACCCAGTCATCCTGATCAGCAGACACGAAACACCTCAAATAAGTCTCCAAGGTCTGATTAGTACGTTCCGTCTGGCCATTTGTCTGGGGATGAAATGCAGACGAAAAAGACAAATCAATGCCCATCCTGGCACAAAACGCCCGCCAAAATCTGGACACAAACTGGGATCCCCTGTCGGAAACGATATTCTCCGGAATACCATGCAGCCGAACCACATTCTGAAAAAACAGGGGCACCAACTCAGATGAGGAAGGCAGCTTGGGCAAGGGCACCAAATGAACCATCTTAGAAAAGCGGTCACACACCACCCAAATGACGGACATCTTCTGAGAAACAGGGAGATCAGAAATAAAATCCATAGAGATGTGTGTCCAAGGCCTCTTAGGAACAGGCAAGGGCAACAACAACCCACTAGCCCGAGAACAACAAGGCTTGGCCCGAGCACAAACATCGCAAGACTGCACAAAAGTACGCACGTCCCGAGACAGGGAAGGCCACCAGAAGGACCTAGCCACCAAATCTCTGGTACCAAAAATTCCCGGATGACCTGCTAACGCAGAAGAATGAACCTCCGAGATGACTCTATTGGTCCACTCATCCGGCACAAACAATCTACCAGGCGGACAACGATCAGGCCGATCCGCCTGAAACTCTTGTAAAGCACGTCGCAGGTCTGGGAAGACAGCAGACAATATCACCCCATCCTTAAGTATACCCGTAGGTTTAGAATCACCAGGGGAATCAGGTTCAAAACTCCTAGAAAGGGCATCCGCCTTCACATTCTTAGTACCTGGCAGATACGAAACCACAAAATTAAACCGGGAGAAAAACAAGGACCAGCGCGCCTGTCTAGGATTCAGACGTCTGGCCGACTCAAGATAAATCAAATTTTTGTGATCAGTCAAGACCACCACCTGATGTTTAGCACCCTCAAGCCAATGACGCCACTCCTCGAATGCCCACTTCATCGCCAAAAGCTCCCGATTACCGACGTCATAATTTCGCTCGGCGGGCGTAAATTTTCGAGAAAAGAACGCACAAGGTCTCATCACTGAACAATCTGAACTTTTCTGCGACAAAACCGCCCCCGCTCCGATCTCGGAAGCATCCACTTCCACCTGAAAAGGAAGAGAAACATCAGGCTGGCACAACACCGGAGCAGAAGAAAAACGGCGCTTAAGCTCCCGAAAGGCCTCCACAGCAGCAGGAGACCAATCTGCAACATCAGCACCCTTTTTAGTCAAATCAGTCAAAGGCCTGACAACGCTAGAAAAACCAGTTATGAATCGACGATAAAAGTTAGCAAAGCCCAAAAATTTCTGAAGGCCCTTAAGAGAAGTCGGTTGCGTCCAGTCACAAATAGCCCGAACCTTCACAGGATCCATCTCAATAGAAGAGGGGGAAAAAATGTACCCCAAAAAAGAAATCTTCTGAACCCCAAAAACACACTTTGAACCTTTAACAAACAGAGAATTGGTCCGCAAAACCTGAAAAACCCTCCTAACTTGTTGAACATGAGATTCCCAGTCATCCGAAAAAATCAAGATATCGTCCAAATACACAATCATAAATTTATCCAGATATTCACGGAAAATATTGTGCATAAAAGACTGAAAGACTGAAGGGGCATTTGACAGACCAAAAGGCATCACCAAATACTCAAAATGGCCCTCGGGCGTATTAAATGCGGTTTTCCACTCATCCCCCTGCTTAATTCGCACCAAATTATACGCACCGCGAAGATCAATCTTAGAGAACCACTTCGCCCCCTCAATGCGAGCAAATAAATCTGTCAGCAATGGCAAAGGATACTGATACTTGACTGTGATCTTATTCAAGAGTCTATAATCAATACAAGGTCTCAAAGAACCATCGCTTTTAGCTACGAAAAAGAACCCCGCTCCAAGAGGAGACGAAGAAGGACGAATATGTCCCTTTTCCAAGGACTCCCTAATATACTCTCGCATGGCAGCATGTTCAGGTACAGACAGATTGAATAGACGACCCTTAGGAAATTTACTGCCAGGGATCAAATCTATGGCGCAATCGCAATCTCTGTGAGGAGGAAGAGAATTAAGAGTAGATTCCTCAAAAACCTCACGATAATCAGACAAAAACTCAGGAATTTCAGAGGGAATAGATGAAGCAATGGAGACCAAAGATGTGTCCCCATGATTTCCCTGACATCCCCAGCTTAGTACAGACATTGTTTTCCAGTCAAGGACTGGGTTATGAGTTTGCAACCATGGCAATCCCAGCACCAACACATCATGTAGATTATACAGTACAAGGAAGCGAATCACCTCTTGATGGTCTGGAGTCATACGCATAGTCACTTGTGTCCAGTATTGTGGTTTATTACTAGCCAATGGTGTAGAATCAATACCCTTTAGAGGTATAAGAACTTCCAGAGGCTCTAGATCAAACCCACAGCGCCTGGCAAAGGACCAATCCATAAGACTCAAAGCGGCGCCAGAATCCACATACGCATCCGCAACAATAGAAGATAACGAACAAATTAGAGTTACAGACAAATTAAACTTGGACTGCAAAGTGCCAATAGCAGAGGATTTATCAACTTTCTTTGTTCGTTTAGAGCATGCTGATATAACATGAGTAGAATTTCCACAATAGAAGCACAAATGATTTTTGCGCCTATAAATCTGTCGTTCGCTTCTGGACAGAAAGCTATCACATTGCATACTCTGTGGTGCCTCTTCAGAAGACACCGCCAACTGGTGCACAGGTTTACGTTCCCGTAAACGCCGATCAATCTGAATTGCCATTGTCATGGACTCATTCAGACCAGTAGGCGCAGGAAACCCCACCATGACGTCTTTTACAGCATCAGAGAGACCTTCTCTGAAAATTGCCGCCAGAGCGCACTCATTCCACTGAGTAAGCACAGACCATCCTCGAAATTTTTGGCAATATATCTCGGCTTCATCTTGCCCCTGAGAGAGGGCTATTAGGGCTTTCTCAGCCTGAATCTCCAAATTTGGTTCCTCATAAAGCAACCCCAAAGCCAGAAAAAACGCATCCACATTGAGCAACGCAGGATCCCCTGGTGCCAATGAAAATGCCCAATTTTGGGGGTCACCCCGCAGTAAAGAAATAACAATTTTTACTTGCTGGGCAGGATCTCCAGCAGAATGAGATCTCAGCGAAAGAAACAATTTACAATTGTATTTAAAATTTAGAAAACAAGATCGATCTCCAGAAAAAAACTCCGGTATAGGAATTTTAGGTTCAGACCGAGGAGCATGTAACAAAAAATCTTGTATATTCTGAACTTTAGAGGCAAGATTATTCAAATTGGTAGCCAGACTCTGGGGATCCATATTTCAACAGATAAAGTCTGAGCCATTCAGGGGTTAAGAGGAGAGGAAAACAGGAGACTGCAATTAGAGCTGGAGTGCAACTTCAGAGGAAGGAAAAAAAAAAAAAAAAGGTTTCACACAGTTCCTTTTCTCTCCTGCTTCAGCCTATAGATTAAACATTCGGGCTGGCCATACTGTTATGGTTTCCAATGGCAAGGAAACATCAGAAGCATAGAATAAACGGACAAGCTCTCGGGTGATGGAAACTAGAGCTGACCGCGATGCTAAACCTACACACCACACTAGAAGTAGCCAGGGGGCATTCCTGCGTTGTCTCTAGATGCCGCGCGCCAGCCGGAGAACTAACTACCCCTGGTAGAAGAAAACACAGTCCTGGCTTGCCTCCAGAGAATGTCCCCACAGGAGATAGCAGCCCCCCACATATAATAACGGTGAGAGCAGATGAAAAGACACACGTAGTATGAAAGCAGATTTAGCACAGAGAGGCCCGCTAACTAAATAGCAGAAAGATACAACAGAGGACTTCGCGGTCAGCTGCAAAACCCTTCAAAACACCATCCTGAAATTACCTTAACTCATGTGACAACTCATGCCACTGGAGTGGTAATTTCAGCCCAACAAGAGCTTCCAGCTGCAGAGATTCACATAAGTGCAAACTGGACAAAACATACAAAAATAGACTTAAGGACTAAAGTGTCCAACTTAGCTGAGCAGAAAACTGGGAGCAGGAACATGCAACAGAATCACTCTGGATACATTGATGGCCAGCATTAGAATGACTGAGGAGCAAGGTTAAATAGGATACTCCCACATCCTGATAGGAACAGGTGAACTGAGAAGGCAAAGCTTGCAGGACACCAGTACCACAAGAGACCACCGGGGGAGCCCACGAACCGAATCACAACATGGTACGCACCTTTTTATTTTTTTATGTAATTATTCAACCTGAGCACTATTACTTTAATCTGTATTTAAATATAATCTGGTCATAGGCATACATTTATTAATGTGTGTACACAGTTGCTTATTTAATTTGAATGTCCCTGTAGATGTATTTCAGCATCTTGATGTGCTCATGCGCCTTGTGGTTGTGGCCGGAATCTCCTACCTGTGGCAATGATGGGGCTGGTGACTTCTGCCTGGCATTCATGCTGGGTGGAACGCATGCGGTGGGTGGTTCCCTCTGGCTGCAGCGCCGGGGATGCATGCCCCAGATCTTGATGTCATATGGGATTATAGAACCTAAAAGGCAATTTTTAGGGAACATTTGGAGCGTTTCAGCAATAAGACTTTGGTTCATAGAGAAATTCACTTAATCTAAGTGCGGCGCACTTTGGATATGTGGAGTGTAATATGTCGTATAATTTTGGGGAGGTGTTCTCAGGTCAGATGACCGGATAGTTCCCTGGGCATTTTTCAGTATGTGGAACGCAGTGCGTTCCACTTGTGTTGTTTCCGGGTATGCGCATTAAGACCAAACACTGTTATGTGACCGGATAGGTCCTAAAGTCAAGCAATTTAAACCGAACAAATAATTAGGTACGTTATAGAAATTGGCACTTGCGGATAACGATTGGCTGGAAGGATAGATAAATACATCCCCATTTCCCCCTGCTAAACACGTCCCCGGAAGAAGAACTTATCGAAACACGTATTGGGGTAGAAGGCAGGTCCTTTGTGTTTTTCCCATCGAGGTAATTATGTTTAGATAAACACTTTATTATACCTATACGGTTGGTAATGTTTAAATGCATTTAAGCACTTTGCTTTGGATTTTCCAGAGGATATTCTGTCTGGATATTGTTTATGATTCTAACAGTATTGGTACATTATCTAAGGCATGATTGCTATCTGTCATATAATATATGTCACTCGCTATTTGGGAACCACATTTGATCTGTTTTAGATAGGAGGAATCATTACAATAACTTTTGTAAAAAATATTGAATTTGGTGATATAAATAAAATATATATTTTAAACAATACATTCTCTTGCCTGTCTATTATGGTGGGAGGTTTTGGTTTTTAGATTATTGTTGAATGTGTTTTCTAATTCTAATTTCATGGAATAAAATGTATAGGGGCCTGCACATGTGCCTTCTTGAGCAGGGGGACCTTGTGGGCACTAGAGGATTTTAAACCTTTAAGGAGTAAAGTGTTAGCAATGGTTTTCTTGGTGACTGTGGTCCCAGCTGCCTTGAGATCATTAACAAGATCGCCCCGTGTAGTTTTAGGGTGATCTCTCCCCTTCCTCATAATCAAGGATACTCCATGAGAGGAGATTTTGAATGGTGCCCCAGATCGATGTCGATTGACAGTCATTTTGTATTTCCTCCATTTTCTTACTATGGCACCAACAGTTGTTTCCTTCTCACCCAGCATCTTACTTATGATTTTGTAGCCCATTCCAGCTTTGTGCAGGTCTATGATCTTGTCCCTGACATCCTTAGAAAGCTCTTTGGTCTTGCCCATGTTGAAGAGGCTAGAGTCTGACTGATTGAGTCTGTGGACAGGAGTCTTTTATAAAGGTGACTATGTAAGACAGCTGTCTTTAATGCAGGTAACGAGTTGATTAGGAGCATCTAACTGGTCTTATAGGAGCCAGAACTCTTAATGGTTGGTAGGGGATCTAATACTTATTTCTCACTGCAAAATGCAAATAAGTTTATACAATTTATACAATGTGATTTTCTGGATTTTGTTTTTGATATTATATCTCTCAATGTTAAAATTATTCTACCCTTGCAATTATAGACTGTTCATGTCTTTGTCAGTGGGCAAACTTACAAAATTAGCAAGGGATCAAATACTCATTTCCTCAACTGTAAGTACTCCAATAATAAACACTGCCTATTTGCTTGTTCTAAAATACGTTCTCCCTCCTATAAAAACTCTCCCTGAGTTGCTTCCCGAGGACAGTGTCCAGGGCATCGCATCATCAGGTCTTTTTAAGACCCGATAAAGCAATGCGGCTTGCCAATCACAGTAATGCCAGTAGCCAAGAAGGCTATGGCATTGCCATAGAAAAAGGGGTTGAATCAAAAAATAGCGGCATCTAGCCAGCGGAATATATCCAAAAAACTATCGTCATTAGTCTAAAAAAAATTCCAAAAGCTATTTTACCAAAAAATTGGGCTTGCCAATCACAGTAATGCCAGTAGCCAACAAGGCTATGGCATTGCTTTGTATGTCAGACAATCTACATATGTTTATTGGGTGTCTTACAGGTGCCAAACATGTGGGACGGGGACTCAACCATGGCGCTCGAGCACCAGCAAAACTGATCTATTAGTTGCGAGCACGTTCGCTCATCATTAATGGGTAGAAGCAGAGGCGTAGCTAGCATTTTGGTTCGGGGGGGTGAAACTTCTCAGTGGGTCCCTAACTAGGTAACCTTGATTGAAGCTAGGTGACGCCCCCTAATAGTAGATGTGGGAGAACCTCAGCAGATGACCGTGCTGTTGCTGAAAATAATCTCTTTACAAAGACCAACACTGATATTACCGCCATATGGTCGATAGCAGTCCTACAGAACATATAAAAGATGGTGACTTACAGCTTATGTTCTTACTGATGGAATTGTTCACTGTTCCCGTCTTTTCCATCTGGTCGAGAACAACATGACAACTTCTTCCAGTCACAACTCGGCTGCAGAGATTACAATAAAAACACATTTCATATTTTCAGCACCGTCCCCAATGTGACTATTTCCAAACTGCTGATACCCCAATACTGAGCCACTGCTGCCATATGTGTTGCTATTACTGCACCTGCTCTTTGGAACAGTGTGCCTCTAGCTGGTAAAACAAACCTTTAGAACATAGCAATACCATGTGCAAGTTCCCAAGAAAAGAGTCCACATTTTGCCCCCAAAAAAGAAATAATGCCCTGTGTGCCCCTTTGACGGTCACAGTAACTTGAGTTTACCTATAACAATAAGTGCCCACTTTACATTTAATAATGTCCCAAATCTCCCCCCCTGTACAGCTCCCCTATACACAGTATAATGCTCTCTTATACACAGTATAATGCCCCCTAACAGTATAGTACTACCCACATGGCATGCCCTCAGCCGCGGGCACGGCCTCTCATGGACAGGGAGACCGGCGCTCCTCACGTGGCTCTATGCACCTCACCCGCTCTGTACTGGCTGTGCGTCTGGTCTCCGCTGTGCAGGGAGACCATCGCCTATTAACGCAGCTCCACTTGTACTGCTTACCCTGTCCATGGCTCCAGACGATAGGTGGCTCTAAACTCTGCTAAGAACCTGAATCCCCCTGGCGAGTCTCTTGGAAATGCTCTTAGGTGGTGCACCCCACTTCCTAA
Organism: Ranitomeya variabilis; assembly: GCF_051348905.1. NCBI lineage: Eukaryota > Metazoa > Chordata > Amphibia > Anura > Dendrobatidae > Ranitomeya > Ranitomeya variabilis. The sequence continues at coordinate 641,867,322 of NC_135233.1, forward strand.
GGGCTGTCTGTGCTGTGATGCTCTGTGCATAAAAGGCATCCTCCCCTTGAGGGTAGTGCCTGGGCAACGCGTTCATTCTGTAGGATCATTGTCTCCGGTTCAGGCCACATTCTGCTGTGCTCTGAGATTTGGAGGCTGTCACTTTGCATTATACTAATACCTCTGCCTCCACAGAATCCTCTGCTGGCAATTCCTTATCTGGGATTCCTCTGGACATGCTGTATCCCACTCCAGGCTGACCAAGCCTCTCCTCGCGGAACCATCCAGATGTAAGGGGTGACAGAGACTGGTGAATGCCCCTACCCCTTTAAGCATTTCCTGGTTGAAGCTGGTACTAAATGCTGAATGTTCAATGTGTATATACCTGTTGTGTTTTGTAGCACTGTTATGTTCTTCATGCTACCATTTGTATATTGCATATAGGGAAAGCGTAGTTATAGTGTTAGCCACTAGAGGGGGGCATTATAGCACACTGAGATTAGAGATAGGAACTCAGGAACAGTAAATAGTTAACTTAGGAGGGGCCACCTGTGGGTAAGATAGGAAGATTTCCTGTTTTGAGTTCAGTGGAGCCGGGGAGCTGAGACAGGTCAGGGGGTCCAGAGAGCCCAGGCAGTCCCAGAGGGCCTTAGAGCCTAGGGCAACACAGTGGGCCCCGCAATGTTGAAGCAAAGGGACCCAGCTGTCCAAGACCACCTGGTCAGAAGTGCAGCAGAGACAGCAGCAGTGAAAAGAAGCAGTGACAGCGGTAGTGAGAGCAGGAGCTACTGCAGGAGTCAGCAGGATAATATGCTGGAGGCTCCAAAAATGTGGCAGCTTACTATTTGGGCAGATGTCCTCATGTCTGGCGTGAAACAGACAAGGGAACTTCTAAAGGTAGTCAAGCCGGACAGGGAGGACGCTGTTATACTATGCGGGATGGGACGTCCCAGATATGAAGTGAAGGACAAAGGAAAAAGCACAGAGAAAGAGAAGGATATGTACTGTGTGGAATCGTATGTGGAAACTGCAAAAGATGTTTATGTGCTGAGAGAAGAAACCAGTAAAGTTATCTGTTTAAAGTTGAACGTGTCTCTATTTGTGCAACAACACCAGCAGCAGAACTTCGGCCGCTCAGATGGAACCATGATGATGCAGATGATGTAGCTGAAGGTACGCTAAAAAGAGGACATTGTTTGCATGTGAGGGAGGCCAGGGCGCATGTAGGCAGATAGTCTCAGCCACGATTACGGCCCTGGCCCTCCCTCACACCGACACCACTGGTGGGACCAGCCTTTCCGGGAATTACACGGGCCCTCCGAGATTCTCTCAACCGGCAGAGTCAGTATTCCACAGTCTCTTATTTCCGGTTTGTATGGGTCGTCCCTCTGGTCCGGGATTCGCGGCACTTTGGCCTCCTGGGGTTGTGACAGGGGAATCCCTGTAAAGTTTTATAACTTGCCCGGTGCTCCACTATGTGTACATCAAAAAGAGAAATGGAAGCAGATGGCCATAAAATTACAAAATTTTATTTAAATATTCTAAAAACAATAACATATAGATTTATTCAACAAACAATAAAAAGTGGGGATAGAACCGTACAAACAGGGCAGTTTCTAGCCCAAAAATGACACAGGGCGAGAGTAGGAAATTTCTCCCCCCCCCCCCCCCCCCCCCCGGCACCGAAAATAATAAACATTATTTTTGTGGGCTTGAGTAATAAATAGAGAGCAGGCTTGTATCTTCCCTTTTTTTAATAAATTATAATTTGCCTTTAACTTATATAGAACTTGGGGAAAAGGGACAAGTATGCTAATTATTAACGGTGAGAACAAAGTTGTAGGTAAATAATATCTATTAATTATTTTGGAAACAGATCCTAAAAATTGTAGGTTGCAGATTTATGAGAAACTGACTCTTCTAGATTTAGCCGCTGCAAAAGCATTAATAGCTTCCGAATAATTCAGCTTTTCTGCCAGTTCATTTTCTAATTCCAGGTCACATTTACTAATCTCTTCTAAAAGGAGATTGGCGAGACTTTCCCCAGATGTATCAGTAGCAGGACGATAGCCAATAAAATGTTCCTTTATTGCTACGTGATCATCATCTATATCAACAAATCTTAAGGTGTATGACAACTGTTCAGTGTGACCTGCATCTTGTGTGCAGTCCAACATTATTGAAAAATACTTAGATCTTTTGGCTTTTTCTAGAATACATTTCTTCACCTGAGAGGCCATCAAGCAGATAATTTCATTTTGAATTAAATTTCCACAGTAATGTGTATGGATTTCCTGGGAAGTAATTCGTTTTAAATGATCTCTCATTACTGGTTCAAATTTTCCAAGAAGCTCTATAAGCCCAAGGAAATGTCCATTATTTGGTGTAAACAATGTATTTGACGATCCTCGAAAAGCTAAATTATTGGTTGCCAGGTATACAGTTACTGCCATAACTCTTTCCAACACTTCTCGCCTGGGTGAGGATGCCACCAGACTGCCAAAGATGAGGTAAGTCAGCTGGGCCCCCTCCCGGGTTTCATGCTGTGGGGCATGCCAAATCAGCATGCCCCAAGGGTGGTTGGGGGGGGGGCAGGTGTGGGGGTCCCCATCCAAAAAAAAAGGCTAGCCCAACCCATCCCATCCCTCAGACCCCCTCACCTGTTCAGTGTGTCAGTGCCCTCTGCCCTCTGAGTCTGAGCGCGCTCAGACTGCTAAATGGGGCTGCTGGGAAGGGAAGGACTAATCCATAGGCAGGGGGTGGGCATTTTTGCTATACTGCTACCACTGTCAGACTAGACTGCAGCCTGTCCTGTCCAGCATTGAAATTGGCAACAGCCAGGCAGCCTAGTCTGACAGTGATAGTGTGTGTGCTTAGCTCTTTGATCACTGTCTCAGGGAGCGCCCGTGCTCAGCCGAGAGCGCGGCGCCCCTGCTATCAGTGTGGGAGTGGCCGAGCTGCCTCATCCTGGCTGTTCATTCTCGCTGTTCATCCAGCGCGGAGCGGAGGTGAGTCATACCTCCCAACTTTTGAAGATGGGAAAGAGGGACAAAGTTTGCGGCGCGCTTTGCGCGCCGCGGCAAATTTTAGGCCACGCCTCTGACCACACCCATTCATAATTAGTCACACCCATATCCACATCCCAACCACACCCATTTAGCACTGCCGATCACACTGTTTCATATACAATAATTATAAACAAAAAAATATGGCCACACAGTGCCCCATACTGTATAATGGCCACACATGATGCTCCATACTGTATAATGAACACACATGACGCTCCATACTGTATAATGGCCACACATGATGCTCCATACTGTATAATGAACACACATGATGCTCCATACTGTATGACCGCACATGATGCTCCATACTGTATAATGACCGCACATGATGCTCCATACTGTATAATGACCCCACATGATGCTCCATACTGTATAATGGCCACACATGATGCTCCATACTGTATAATGAACACACATGATGCTCCATACTGTATGACCGCACATGATGCTCCATACTGTATAATGACCGCACATGATGCTCCATACTGTATAATGACCCCACATGATGCTCCATACTGTATAATGGCCGCACATGATGCTCCATACTGTATAATGAACACACATGATGCTCCATACTGTATGACCGCAAATGATGCTCCATACTGTATAATGACCGCACATGATGCTCCAGACTGTATAATGACCGCACATGATGCTCCATACTGTATAATGACCCCACATGATGCTCCATACTGTATAATGACCGCACATGATGCTCCATACTGTATAATGACCGCACATGATGCTCCATACTGTATGACCGCAAATGATGCTCCATACTGTATAATGACCGCACATGATGCTCCAGACTGTATAATGACCGCACATGATGCTCCAGACTGTATAATGACCGCACATGATGCTCCAGACTGTATAATGACCGCACATGATGCTCCATACTGTATAATGGCCGCACATGATGCTCCATACTGTATAATGGCCACACATGATGCTCCATACTGTATAATGGCCGCACATGATGCTCCATACTGTATAATGGCCACACATGATGCTCCATACTGTATAATGACCGCACATGATGCTCCATACTGTATAATGACCGCACATGATGCTCCATACTGTACAATGACCGCACATGATGCTCCATATTGTATAATGACCGCACATGATGCTCCATACTGTATAATGACCGCACATGATGCTCCATACTGTATAATGGCCACACATAATGCTCCATACTGTATAATGACCGCACATGATGCTCCATACTGTATAATGACCGCACATGATGCTCCATATTGTATAATGACCACACATGATGCTCCATACTGTATAATGACATACAGGCACGCAGCTCACACACAGGCACGCAGCTCACACGCACGCAGCTCACAAACACATGCAGCTTTGACACAAATGCATCACACACGCAGCCATCACACACACACGCAGCCATCACACACACACACACGCAGCCATCACACACACACACACGCAGCCATCACACACACACACGCAGCCATCACACACACACACACACGCAGCCATCACACACACATGCAGCCATCACACACACACGCAGACATCACACACGCAGCCATCACACACACACACACACGCAGCCATCACACACACACGCAGCCATCACACACACGCAGCCATCACACACACACAGCCATCACACACACACAGCCATCACACACACACAGCCATCACACACACACAGCCATCACACACACACAGCCATCACACACACGCAGCCATCACACACACACAGCCATCACACACACACGCAGCCATCACACACACGCAGCCATCACACACACGCAGCCATCACACACACGCAGCCATCACACACACGCAGCCATCACACACACACACGCAGCCATCACACACACACGCAGCCATCACACACACAGCCATCACACACACACACGCAGCCATCACACACACACACACACGCGCAGCCATCACACATGCAGCCATCACACACACACGCAGCCATCACACACACACACGCAGCCATCACACACACACACGCAGCCATCACACACACACGCAGCCATCACACACATCACACACACACAATCTCCTCTGTGATGCAGGGGCGGCTGATGTCCATGTGCAGCTCTCTGCTGAAGTCTTCAGTCTCCTGCTCACAGCTCTGCACTATCCCGGCACCTCCCCCGTCTCTCCTTCTCTGCCGGGATAGCAGCTAAGAGCAGAAGCCGGAGCTCCGTGCACACACAGCCAGAGGTAGTGAATCGCTGACCTTTCTTCTTGATTGCTGCAGGCTCTCTCCTTCAGCGTGGCAGCGCCGCACAGGGGGCGGGAGGGGGGGGGGGTGTTGCGCGGGCGGTCAGGAGGCGACGGTTGGGAGGTATGGGTGAGTGGCGGCGCCGAGGTGGCCGCAACCATTATGTGCGGTGCGGGGGGGGGGGCGCGGCGACGCGAGGCGATGATCTGACCGCTCAGCTGTCAGATTTGCAGCTGAGTTCGGGCAGGGCGCGCCCGCGCTCAGCACTGAGCGCGGCATCCGCGCCCCTGACAGCCCTTAAACAGCAGCAGCAGCGGGCAGGGGACCACCGGGGCCCGAGGCCTCTCCTGCGCCCCCCGGCCCCACGGCGCCCCGTGTGGCCGCCCTGCCCGCCCTGTTGAAGAAACGGCCCTGCCCGAGGCCTCTCCTGCGCCCCCCGGCCCCACGGCGCCCCGTGTGGCCGCCCTGCCCGCCCTGTTGAAGAAACGGCCCTGCGTACAAATAACCGCCAGATATCACTCGGGTAAAGAAATTACGCTTGGTAATAATTGTCAAGATAGTGACGACAAATAACAGAAGTAAACATCCAATAAATATAAATGGATGGAAGGTGTGTCAAATGCTCACCAAAAAATGCACATATTCCCAATTGTACCCATGGTAGAATGCATGTGAAAAGACCAATATGTGGTACAGTGTCGTGATCCAGAGGGTCCTCAGGCACCTTTTCCCTTTTGTTAGACTTTTGTTAATACATAGCTTTGGTTTTTTGAAGCTCAATCTCCTGTCTCTTGAGTATCGGATATACAGCTTCCACTGCACCATCAGTGGGCTAGTGAGTCCACCATACATCATCACGACCTCTGGTCGTAACACCACATAGTATACTAACCCCTTAGTAGCTCTCAAACTGTTTGATGGCTTCAACACTGTATGATGACCCCCTCACTGTAATATCCACACTGTATGGTGGTCCCCTAGATAGCCTCCATATAGTATAATGCACCAGATAGTCCTCTATATTGTTTAATGCATTCCCTATATGCATACTCTATTTAGTAGAATGCAATCCCCATGGGTAGACTCTATATAGTATAATGCACCCCCATACGTAGACTTTATATTGTATAATGTACCCCCAAAGGCCTCTATAAATTATAATGCACCCCCATAGACAGACTCTACAGTATAATGCACCCCCTATAGGCAGACTCTATAGTATAATGCACTTCCACAGGCAGACTCTATATTGTACAATGCACCCCCATAGGCAGACTCTATAGTATAATGCACCCCCGACAGGCAGACTCCATAGTATAATGCAGCCCCCCAAAGGCAGGCTCTATAATATAATGCACCCCCCATAGGCAGACTCTATACAGTATAATGCACCCCTATAGGAAGACTTTATATTGTATAATGCCCCATCCACAGGAAGACTCTATATAATATAAAGCACCCCCATAAAAATAAAATACAGTATTCACCGTTCCTCCGCTGCTCTGAGCGCCCACACATCTCCGGACAGCTGTTGCTGAGTAGTGACATCATCATGCCCGCTTCCAGTGTCTACGTCAGAGACGTCAGACGCTGAGAGGGGGAATGATGGGAGAGGGGTCGTAACGTTTCCACTGTCATCAGTGCGGTCCACTGTATCGGCATCTAGCTGATACAGTTGAACTTGCAATGACGAGCGAGGGGGCCTGCTGCTGACACCGGCCCCCCCTCCTGCTCAGTGGCCCCATAGCGGCTCGATAATCCCTGCTCTGCCACAAAGTATAACTGTATGGGCGCTACAGCATAGCTCCGGGTGGGCCCCCTCAGAGCGTGTGGCCTGGGGCGACAGCCTTCGGCCCTTCGGTAGCTATGCTACTGGGTAGAAGTGAAAGATGTTAAATTGATAGTGTCCAAAATATGTGCATCTTCACAAAAAAATAAACAACCAGCCACACAAGTATAACAGTGTTCCCAATCTAAAGAACTCAATAAACTGTGTGAAACAGGGTAACATACATGTGCATAAAGGCAGCCTGTTCACATGCCATGGTTTTACATGCATATACAGAATTTGCAGGTTAACTAAACTTCATAGCAAAGCAATTGAAAAAATAGATTTACTTCCCTTAGGCCATGTGCACATGCTGCGGATTCCATTGCGGAATTTTCCGCAGCGGATTTGATAAATCCGCAGAGCAAAACCGCTGCGGTTTTTACTGCGGATTTATTGCGGTTTCTATTTGCGGTTTCCGCTGCGGGTTTACACCCGCAGTTTTCTATTGGAGCAGGTGTAAACCCGCAGTGGAATCTGCACAAAGAATTGGCATGCTGCGGAATATAAACCGCTGCATTTCCGCACATTTTTTCCGCAGCATGTGCACTGCAGATTTCATTTCCCATAGGTTTACATTGTACTGTAAACTCATGGGAAACCGCTGCGGACCCGCAGCTGCGGAAACGCTGCGGTTCCGCAGCAAAATCCGCAGCGTGTGCACATACCCTTAATAGGTGTCCATAATCATGGTTCCGATGCGTTTCCCCTCCAGGAAAAAATTCATTAGGAGGACGGGAAAGATCGACCAGCATAATTCCATAACATACTTGACGCCTATGAGAGCTGCCAGTGGCACTATAAGCCCCAGCACAGTAGCACATAGGAAGAAGATAGCAGTGCAGACCTTAACCATGCCTCTATGGGAATATTATCGACTGGTTGGACTGCTCAGCACTAAGTGCACGTTATTACGATTAGTCAAGCTAATTAGCATATGCAGTTACACAAGATTAAAATTCAGGTCTTGCATTTAGGCTAAGTTCACACTAGGCGCTTTTTGCTGCTTTTTTTTCTGCAGCAAAACCTGCACCTGCTGAAAAGGAGCAGCATCAAAACAACATGTTTTGTTGTGATTTTTGATGCATTTTTTGCTGTGTTTTTCAGGGTCCCAAAGTTCAGCTTTGCTTCTGTAATGAGTAAACCAGGCCTACCTACTCTGTGACGGATCCGGATCTGTCGGGGCTGTCACCCAGGTTTCATGGGGAAAAGCTTAAAGCCCCGGACGGACCTCTGCACCTAGGAGTAGGGGGCGTGGCTAAGATAAAAGGGCCACAGCATGCGTCAAATCAGTTAGTTGCCGTGGGAACGTGCATCGCGCAGGATGGCAGTGTCAGGGTTTCTGCGGGGGTGCCGGCCGGCGTCGCAGTTGCCGCGGTGACGCATGCGTCATGTTGTGAATTTGGATTCTGGGCTCCCCCGGTGGCCGCTTGTGGAATTGGACTTGTCATCCTCTTTCCTGTTTCACCTGGTTCCATCAGTAGTGGGTGTCGCTATTTAAGCTCATTTCTCTGGTGGTTTCTTGCCGGTCAACAATGTTATCTGATGCCTCTCAGTGCTTGTTCCTGCTTCTGACAACTACTAGATAAGTTGGACTTTTGTCCATGTTTCGTTTTGCCTATTTGTTCCAGTTCACAGCTGAAGTTTTGTTACTGTGTCTGGAAAGCTCTCGTTGATCAGGGATTGCTACTCTGGCGTTATGAGTTAATGCCAGAGTTTAAGGTAATCTCTGGATGGTGTTTTGTTAGTGTTTTTCTGCTGACCATGAAAGTATACTATCTGTCTTCTGCTATCTAGTAAGCGGACCTCAAATTTGCTAAGACTATTTTCCTGCTGCGTTTGTTGTTTCATCTGAACTCACCGTCATTATATGTGGGGGGCTACTGTCTTCTTTGGAATATTTCTCTAGAGGTGAGCCAGGTCTTATATTTCCCTCTGCTAGCTATTTAGGTCTTAGGCCAGAGCTGGGCATCTAGCAATAAATAGGAAATGCTACCTGGCTATTTCTAGTTGCGCGGCAGGCTTAGTTCATGGTCAGTATAGTTCCATCTTCCGAGAGCTTGTCCCTCTATAGGCTTGCTATGATCTCTGCCTGCAGAGATCATGACAGTTTGACCGGCCAATAAAGTGTTAAAGACCCAGGTTGAGATAGGAGAGTTATAAGAAGTCTGCTGGAATTTTTTTTTTTTTTTTTTTTTTTTTTTTCCTCCAGTTTGCCTTGCTGCAGTCTTTTTTCTCTCTCTCCTCCTAATCTCTGTATGGCTCTGTGTGCACCTGACAATAATGGATCTTCAGAGTGTAACTGCGGGTTTGAATAATCTCATCACGAAAGTACAAAATTTACAAGATTTTGTGGTACATGCTCCAGTATCTGAGCCGAGAATTCCTTTGCCGGAGTTCTTCACAGGGAATAGAGCTAGCTTCCAGAATTTCCGAAATAATTGTAAGCTTTATTTGTCCCTGAAGTCTCGTTCAGCTGGAGACCCTGCTCAGCAGGTTAGGATTGTGATTTCCTTGCTCAGGGGTGACCCTCAAGATTGGGCCTTCTCATTGCCAGCAGGGGATCCTGCGTTGCGCGATGTGGATGCGTTTTTTCTGGCCTTGGGCTTGCTTTATGAGGAACCTCATTTGGAACTTCAGGCAGAAAAAACTTTGATGGCACTATCTCAGGGGCAAGACGAAGCTGGGGTTTACTGCCAAAAATTCCGTAAATGGTCTGTGCTTACTCAGTGGAATGAGTGCGCCTTGGCGGCAACTTTCAGAGAAGGTCTCTCTGATGCCGTTAAGGATGTTATGGTGGGGTTCCCTGTGCCTGCAGGTCTGAATGAGTCCATGACAATGGCTATTCAGATTGATAGGCGTCTGCGGGAGCGCAAACCGGTGCACCATCTGGCGGTGTCTATGGAAAAGACGCCAGAAAGTATGCAGTGTGATAGAATTCTGTCCAGGAGCGAGCGACAGAATTTTAGACGGAAGAATGGATTGTGCTTCTATTGTGGGGATTCTACTCATGTTATATCAGCATGCTCTAGGCGTACAAAGAAGCTTGATAAGTCTGTTTCCATTGGCACCATTCAGTCTAAGTTTATTTTGTCTGTAACCCTGATTTGCTCTTTGTCATCCATTGCCACGGACGCCTATGTTGACTCTGGCGCCGCTCTGAGTCTTATGGATTGGTCCTTTGCCAATCGTTGTGGTTTTGATTTAGAGCCTTTGGAGACTCTTATTCCTCTGAAGGGGATTGACTCCACCCCATTGGCTAATAATAAACCACAATACTGGACACAAGTAACCATGCGTATCAATCCGGATCACCAGGAGATTATTCGTTTCCTGGTGCTGTATAATTTACATGACGATTTGGTACTGGGATTGCCATGGTTGCAGTCTCACAATCCAGTCTTGGACTGGAGAGCAATGTCTGTGTTGAGCTGGGGATGTAAGGGTATTCATGGGGACTTACCTTTGGTTTCTATTTCGTCGTCCATTCCCTCTGAAGTCCCTGAGTTCCTCTCTGATTATCAAGACGTCTTTGACGAACCCAAGCTTGGGTCGTTACCTCCGCACCGTGAGTGCGATTGTGCCATAGATTTGATACCGGGTTGCAAATATCCAAAGGGTCGTTTGTTTAATCTGTCTGTGCCGGAACATGCTGCTATGCGGGAATATATAAAGGAGTCTTTGGAAAAGGGACATATTCGTCCATCTTCTTCTCCCTTGGGAGCTGGGTTTTTCTTTGTCTCAAAAAAGGATGGCTCTTTGAGACCATGTATTGATTATCGGCTTCTGAATAAGATCACTGTTAAGTACCAATACCCATTGCCATTGCTTACTGATTTGTTTGCTCGTATAGAGGGTGCTAAGTGGTTCTCTAAAATTGATCTTCGTGGGGCGTATAATTTGGTGCGGATCAGGCAGGGGGATGAGTGGAAGACCGCATTTAATACGCCCGAGGGCCACTTTGAGTATTTGGTCATGCCTTTTGGTCTTTCTAATGCCCCTTCAGTTTTCCAGTCTTTTATGCATGATATTTTCCGCGATTTTCTGGATAAATTTATGATAATATATCTGGATGATATTCTGATTTTTTCTGATGACTGGGACTCTCATGTCCAGCAGGTCAGGAGAGTTTTTCAGGTTCTGCGGTCTAATTCTTTATGTGTGAAGGGGTCTAAGTGCGTTTTTGGGGTCCAGAAAATTTCCTTTTTGGGGTATATTTTTTCTCCCTCTTCCATTGAGATGGATCCCGTCAAGGTGCAAGCTATTTGTGACTGGACTCAGCCCTCCTCTCTTAAGGGTCTTCAGAGATTTTTGGGCTTTGCCAACTTTTACCGCCGATTTATTGCTGGTTTTTCGGATGTCGTTAAACCACTGACTGATTTGACCAGACATGGCGCTGATGTTGCTAATTGGTCCCCTCATGCTGTAGAGGCCTTTCAGGAGCTTAAGCACCGTTTTGCCTCTGCCCCTGTGTTACGTCAGCCTGATGTGAATCTGCCTTTTCAGGTTGAGGTTGACGCTTCGGAGATCGGAGCTGGGGCAGTGTTGTCGCAGAAAGGTTCCGACTGCTCCGTCATTAGGCCTTGTGCCTTCTTTTCTCGCAAATTTTCGCCCGCAGAGCGGAATTATGATGTTGGGAATAGGGAGCTTTTGGCCATGAAGTGGGCGTTTGAGGAGTGGCGCCATTGGCTAGAGGGGGCTAAGCATCAGGTGGTGGTATTGACTGACCACAAAAATTTGATTTATCTTGAGACTGCCAGGCGCCTGAATCCTAGACAGGCGCGCTGGTCTTTATTTTTTTCTCGCTTTAATTTTGTGGTGTCATACCTACCGGGTTCTAAGAATGTTAAGGCAGATGCCCTTTCTAGGAGTTTTGACCCGGACTCTCCTGGTAATGCTGAACCCACAGGTATCCTTAGGGAGGGAGTAATTTTGTCGGCCGTTTCTCCTGATCTGCGGCGGTCCTTGCAAGAGTTTCAGGCGGATAGACCGGATCGTTGTCCGCCTGATAGACTGTTTGTTCCGGATGATTGGACCAGTAGAGTCATCTCTGAGGTACATTCTTCTGCATTGGCAGGTCATCCCGGAATTTTTGGTACCAGGGATTTGGTGGCAAGATCCTTCTGGTGGCCTTCCCTGTCACGAGATGTGCGAGTCTTTGTGCAGTCATGTGACATTTGTGCTCGGGCCAAGTCTTGTAGTTTTCGGGCTAGCGGACTGCTGTTGCCCTTGCCTATTCCTAAGAGGCCTTGGACACACATCTCGATGGATTTTATTTCAGATCTGCCTGTTTCCCAGAAGATGTCTGTCATCTGGGTGGTCTGTGACCGTTTCTCTAAAATGGTCCATTTGGTTCCTCTGCCCAAGTTGCCTTCTTCTTCTGAGTTGGTTCCTCTGTTTTTTCAGAATGTTGTCCGATTGCACGGTATTCCTGAGAATATTGTTTCTGACAGAGGTACCCAATTTGTGTCTAGATTTTGGCGGGCATTCTGTGCTAGGATGGGCATAGATTTGTCTTTTTCATCTGCTTTTCACCCTCAGACTAATGGCCAGACCGAGCGGACTAATCAGACCCTGGAGACATATCTGAGGTGTTTTGTCTCTGCTGACCAGGATGATTGGGTTGCTTTTTTGCCATTGGCAGAGTTCGCCCTCAATAATCGGGCCAGCTCTTCCACCTTGGTGTCCCCGTTTTTCTGTAATTCGGGGTTTCACCCTCGATTTTCCTCCGGTCAGGTGGAATCCTCGGATTGTCCTGGAGTGGATGCGGTGGTGGAGAGATTGCATCACATCTGGGGGCAGGTTATGGACAATTTGAAGTTGTCCCAGGAGAAGACTCAGCGTTTTGCCAACCGTCATCGTCGTGTTGGTTCTCGGCTTTGTGTTGGAGATTTGGTGTGGTTGTCTTCTCGTTTTGTCCCTATGAGGGTCTCTTCTCCTAAGTTTAAACCTCGGTTCATCGGCCCTTATAGAATATTGGAGATTCTTAATCCTGTTTCTTTCCGTTTGGACCTCCCTGCGTCCTTTTCCATTCATAACGTTTTTCATCGGTCGTTATTGCGCAGGTATGAGGTACCTGTTGTACCTTCAGTTGAGCCTCCTGCTCCGGTGTTGGTTGAGGGTGAGTTGGAGTACGTTGTGGAGAAAATTTTGGACTCTCGTGTTTCCAGACGGAGACTCCAGTATCTGGTCAACTGGAAGGGTTACGGCCAGGAGGATAATTCTTGGGTCAATGCATCTGATGTTCATGCTTCTGATCTTGTTCGTGCCTTCCATAGGGCTCATCCTGGTCGCCCTGGTGGATCTGGTGAGGGTTCGGTGCCCCCTCCTTGAGGGGGGGGTACTGTTGTGAATTTGGATTCTGGGCTCCCCCGGTGGCCGCTTGTGGAATTGGACTTGTCATCCTCTTTCCTGTTTCACCTGGTTCCATCAGTAGTGGGTGTCGCTATTTAAGCTCATTTCTCTGGTGGTTTCTTGCCGGTCAACAATGTTATCTGATGCCTCTCAGTGCTTGTTCCTGCTTCTGACAACTACTAGATAAGTTGGACTTTTGTCCATGTTTCGTTTTGCCTATTTGTTCCAGTTCACAGCTGAAGTTTTGTTACTGTGTCTGGAAAGCTCTCGTTGATCAGGGATTGCTACTCTGGCGTTATGAGTTAATGCCAGAGTTTAAGGTAATCTCTGGATGGTGTTTTGTTAGTGTTTTTCTGCTGACCATGAAAGTATACTATCTGTCTTCTGCTATCTAGTAAGCGGACCTCAAATTTGCTAAGACTATTTTCCTGCTGCGTTTGTTGTTTCATCTGAACTCACCGTCATTATATGTGGGGGGCTACTGTCTTCTTTGGAATATTTCTCTAGAGGTGAGCCAGGTCTTATATTTCCCTCTGCTAGCTATTTAGGTCTTAGGCCAGAGCTGGGCATCTAGCAATAAATAGGAAATGCTACCTGGCTATTTCTAGTTGCGCGGCAGGCTTAGTTCATGGTCAGTATAGTTCCATCTTCCGAGAGCTTGTCCCTCTATAGGCTTGCTATGATCTCTGCCTGCAGAGATCATGACAGCGTCACTTCCGGTTTACGGGGGGGGGATCACTTCCGGTACGCACTGGGATAAAAACACCGGCATTTGGAAGCTCCGATATGCCCCCTGACAAAGGTGCCAACCGAAACGCGCGTTGGGGCGGTCTGGCGGATCCTCTGGGCCACTTCTACTATCCCTGCCACAGGTAATAAGTGCATTTTTGCATGGTACATTCCATTGCCTTACTTAGCGCAGATAGCATCCAGCTGTGGGTAGGACTATTATGTCCATACTAAGTTATCCCTAGGCTGTGTCTATTTATTTATTTATTTACATTTTATGCTATGTAGCTATATCATTTTGGCGTCATTTTACCTGTGGACCCATGTGGACAGGGTGGTATTGTTATTTTTACATACATTATGAGAACAGACTTCTGTCTACTAGGCCCAGTTAGCATTCTGCCGACCTGTTAGCGTTTCTTTTAATTTTTCTTTTGTGTATTTCCATGGCTGTTGCTATGATCCTCTGCACCATGTGATTTTGTGAATAAAACTATACCTTTTATACGTACCCTTCTTTGGACTGCTGTTTTTCGTGGGGCTTCGCCTCTGTTTCAATACTTCTGCGGGGGGGCCAACTGCCAGAGTGGGCAAAAACCAGCAGAGGCTAAAAGCTGTTGACAGAGACTGCCGACAACAACGTACCTGGTCCCCGCTGACATCGCTGACCGTGAGTGACAGGACGCCCAGTCAGGACATAAGGCTGGGCATGCACCGATAGGAGAATTGGGACACCCGCCGTGAGGGGTTTCCCTTTGTACCTGAATCGAGTTGCTCATTGTCCCTGTACGCTGACAGGGGGAAAGACTATGCTCTGTCCGGCTCATCGTTTCCTGACACACCGATCACTGACCGTACCACGAGGAATCACCGCCGCCACCAGGATCCAGGACGCCATGTTTTCCAGGACCATACTGGACCCCTTATGCGCCACTGCTTTGGCGCCAACGTCCACATCCTGAACTAACCACATTCTGAAGTTGTCTGACTGATAAGTTTGCTATCCTTGAACTTCCTACCCTATGCTTCACACCCGCTTCCCCGGAGTTACATCCCCTGTGTTCCTTTATATTGCTTTATCTGTTTTCTCCCTGCGAGGAGTATACCTGTTAAATTAAACCCCACGTTAACACTTGCTCTGCCTCCGACCTGTTACTGCATCTTCCTACCTGCTCCCATTTGGAGCAGGATGGCACGGAGGGGGCAGACCAAGCGTCTGGGGAGAGCCCTGGGTCCAGCATTTCCCTGGGGGCAAAGTTAAACAACCTACCTAAATTTAATTGGAGTAACACCATGTTGTGGAGCTGGACTGAATGTATTAAAGGGATGATGAGAATGCACTCTATGATACCCACCCCACAGGCGGAGGAGAGGTGAGGGATTCAGTGATGCTACGGCCCCCAGACAGCGGGATACACTTGACAAGATGTTACGCATACTGGAGGAAACACATGGGGACCCTACAGATGTAGAAGAGCTGTTCATGCGACTGTTTAGCCGGATTCAAAAAGAAGGAGAGACAGTGACACAGTTCATGAACATACTGCAGGAAATACACACTGCCATATCTCGGGAAGACGGTGTGGGGGTAGGGACGATTGACGCTGCATGATCAGTTAGTGACTGGGTTAAGAGATGCGCTGCTGAAACAGGCCCTGCAGGAGCGCTTGTGTGTGAACCCACACATGACTTTGGCACAAGTTGGAAGTGAGGCACGCGCGTGCAAGCAAGAACAGGGGGTGACAATTCCGGTGGTGAAGGTCCGGAGTGGAGAGGTGGCAGTGAATGCAGCGGCTGCACCTGGATGGGTGGAAGATTTGTGGAGAGAAATCCAAGAGATGAGGGAAGACTTGACAGAAACTAAAAAGAAGGTGATCTTGCTGAGTTCTCTGGGAGCAGAACTTTCTCAGACCCACGACGAGGCGGAAGAGTGTCTAGATGTGAGGAACTTTCTACCATTTTCCTCTGTGGAGAGCTGGGGCACATGGCCCGGATGTTCCCACAATGTGGGCAGCCTCTCCAGCGTCGCCTGTTAAACTAGGAGGCTCCGAGGCTGGGGGACGCTGCCCGGAGCCAGAACAGCCAGTAAGAAGAACCAAAAGTCCCACCAATTTACTTTCAAGGTGTCCGTTAGTCTTCTGGGCCGAAATAGGTAGACGGGCCGTATGCTGTCTGGTAGATATCGGCTCCCAAGTAACCATGATGCCAGAGAAGTATTTCAGAAACCATTTCCCTGAAGCGATGAGGCCTGAGTGTGGACAGGTGATAAAGTTGACGGCAGCCAATCAGCTCCCCATCCCGGTCGCAGGGGTGGCATGTATGCAAATTAGAGTCTGCGGCAAAGACTTGGGCCGCCGAGGTGTGGTACTGACTTCAGGTGGCACTGAGCGTGGATATACTGTTACCCTGGGGATGAATGTGCTTAAGGAGTTCGGAAGTTTGCTTATCAACGTGTCCCCAGACCTGTTTCTGAGACAATGGAGCCCCCGAACACCTCAAAGGAAAATATTTCAACAGTTGATTTGGACGGCTCAGGCGCAAGAAGTCTCCTGCGATGGAAAAGTGCTGGGCAGAGTGGTCATTCCGGCTTCAAATAGTCTTGAAATACCTCCGGGGCAGACCGTGCTCTCTGTCCGGGCCTGCACCCCTCTGGAAGGAGTGGAAGTACAACTAGAACCAGCTGCTATAGGGAATCTACCACCCGGACTCCTAATTGCCCGAACATTGGTTACCGTACGAGATGGGAAAGTGCCCGTGAGATGTGTAAATTTGAGAGAGGGCACACTGACACTTTTCCCCAGGCATGAAATAGCACAAATAGTCGGCATGCTGGAGGAGCTGATGCCATCACAATCTGTACAATTGACAGCAAAAAAAGGAGACCCTTGGACTGTAACAGTAGAAACTCATTCAATGTCGGAACCCCCACGGCAAAGAAAAGGGCAAAGAATCTTAGAACAAATGCGGCCTGAACTAACAGAGCTCACACCGCAGCAGGTACAGCAGGTGGAAAGTGTACTCGGACGCTATCAAGACGTATTTGCTCGTCATGAGGACGATTTTTGCTGTACCATTGCAATCGCTCACGAGATCCCAATGGGTAATGCTGCACCCTTAAGACAACGCTACCATCAAATTCCTCCACAGCTGTACCAGGAGGTGAAAGGAATGCTCTTACAGATGTTACAGAACGGTGTCATCCGGGAAAGTCAAAGCCCATGGGCTGCTCCTATAGACCTAGTACGAAAAAAAGACGGCACTCTGAGATTTTGTGTAGACTATCGCAAGTTAAATGCCTGCACTGTGCGGGATTTGTACCTGCTACCCCAGATTGAAAAGTCCTCATCTGCCCTGGGACAAGCAAGATACTTCTCTACCCTAGATCTGGCCAGTGGTTATTGGCAAGTGCCGATGTCTGAACACGACAGAGCGAAGACGGCCTTCATACTACCTATGGGCCTGTTCGAGATTAATAGAATACCGTTTGGGCTGGCCAACGCTCCTGAAACTTTTCGACTGATGGACAGGTGCTTGGGTGACCTGAATTTCGAAGCCACTTTGGTCTATCTAGATGATATAATTGTCTATGCCGCCACGTTTGAAGAACACCTGCAGCGTTTGGAGCAAGTACTGAGCCGGCTCCAGAGACATGGACTGAAGGTAAAACCGCCCAAGTGTCATTTGTTCCACACCGAAATCGAATACGTAGCACATGTGGTCTCTGCGGAAGGAGTACGTCCATCCCATGAAAAGATTGCAGCAGTGCAAGATTGGCCCACCCCAAAGACTGTCAAGGATGTCCGGGCTTTTCTGGGAATATCTGGGTACTATTGACGGATAGTGAAAGACTTCACTCGCATCGTGAATCCGTAATTAGAGCAGCTGAGAGGAGTTCCGTCTGCAGCCAAAAGCCGGGAAATCCAGTGGGGAGAACGGCAGGAGACAGCATTTCAAGCCTTGAAGGTGGCTTTAACAGAAGCACCTGTCCTGGCCTATGCTGACTTCTCTTGACCCTTCATTCTACACACTGATGGAGGATTGCATGGACTAGGAACTGTGTAGTCGCAGGTTTAGTACGGGAAGGAGCAAGTGACTGCTCACGCCAGTCATTGTCTTCATGAATCCGAATGGAATCCAGACAACTACAGTTCGTTCAAGTTGGAGCTGCTGGCGTTAGTGTGGGCTATGACGGAGAAGTTGGCGTAATACCTGTCAGGGTCTGAAATTCTAGTGCGCACCGACAACAACCCACTGGCTCACCTGGAAAATGCCAAGTTAGGTGCCCTGGAACAACGGCGGGTGGCAAGAATGACTAAATACCGGTATAAGATCCCTACAGAAGGGGAGCTGAAGACACTCACATGGATGCATTGTCCAGAGTGACATATGAGAAGCCTGGTCCTAGCCGAGATGAAGAACTTGAGGCTGAAGAGGTCCCTGGGTTCTGGAGTCCTGCCAGGACATTGGCAGTCACGCAGGAACTGGTACAAGCGGAGCCCCAGGAAAATTTATTGGGGCAGCATTGGGATAAGTGGGTACGGATCCAACAGGAAGATGGAGAGCTTGCACAAATTCGACAGTGACCCACAAACATCCGCCTAGCAAGAATGAAAAGGAGGCCCTGTCTCCTGGGGCCCTACAAATTCTTAGACAATGGGAAAGATTACACCTAAAGAATGGACTGTTGTACAGGAAAATTCAACTACAGCGAGCCCTATCCATCACTTGGCATGTGGTGGTTCCCGATGCCCTGTTGCACCAAGTGGCCGTGGAGGCACACGAAAAAGGAACACATTTAGGCCAAGATAAGACTTATCAATGGCTTCAGAAATTAGTTTATCATCCCCTACTGAGGGCGAAGGTAGAAGAAGTGTGTCAACATTGTAGAAGCTGTGAATTGTCCAAACCCCCGGAACAGAGGGCCCCCACACAAACTATTGTGACCTCGGCCCCACTGGAGGTCTTGATGATTGACTATGTGATTGATGATTGAGCCGGCTTATCAAGGGTGTGAACACTGCTTGGTAATAGTGGATCATTTCACCAAGTTTGCCATTGTGACTCCTACCCGAGACCAAACTGAGGAATCCATGGCCTATACCATCTGTAAAAACTTTATCCAGGTGTACGGCTGTCCGAAGAGGATACACTCGGACCAGGGGGCCTGTTTTCTAGTGCAATTGATGGAGGAACTACATCGTATCTAACAAATTGGGAAGTCTCAAACGACGCCCTATTATCCACAGGGTAATGGTGCATGTGAACGATTCAACCGGACTCTCATTCAGATGTTGAGAACGCTGGAGGAAGATCGTAAGCTGCGCTGGCCTGAATTCATAGCAGAACTGGTGTGGGTATATAACAACGACGTACATCGCACCACAGAGTACACCCCTTACACCATGCTCTTTGGCAGAACAGGCAAAGAGATCACAGAGCTGGAGCTGGACCCAGAGGAGGACTACCCACGGACAGGGGTGTCCACCTGAGTACAAGAACATCGCCATCGGCTGCAAACATTACATTGCCTGGTACAGACCCGGTTTCAGGAGTTGGAGCATTCCGAGAAAACTCCTCTACGAGGGACAGCTCTACAGGGCGGAGACCGGGTGTTGGTACGAAAGATAAACTTGACTATCAATGGGAGGAAACACCGTACTGGGTAAAGCGGCGAGTCAGTGCTGAAGGACTCATCTAGAAAGTCGAGCCTGAGGGGGAAGAAGATTCCCCCACTCGCACAGTACACCGAAACATGCTCCGCCCCTGCATGTCCAGGGATCCTGTTTTAGAAGAAGAAGAAAAACGCAGTGTTTCCGAGACCGCTCCCTAATTTCATAGTGATTGTGAAGAAGAAAAAGCAAAATTCTAATGAACATTATAAGTGGTAATGATTTATATTCAAAGAACTAGATGTTTCCAGCCAGCTAACGCACGGCACGCTCATTGCTATTTAATTTACGCTGCTGGTGATTAAACTAAAGTAAATAATGACAACATTCAATAGCGCTTACGCAGGTGGTAAATTAACTTAAAATGAAGTTAATAACAATAGTGTGGTGATGTGTTGGGGGCGGGATTATGTGTTGTGATGTGGGGGGGCGGGATTATGTGGGGTAATGGGGTGGGGGGGGCGGGATTATGTGTGGTGATGTGTTTTGGGGGCAGGATTATGTGTGGTAATGGGGTGGGGGGCGGGATTCTGTGTTGTGATGTGTTGGGGGGGCGGGATTATGTGTGGTGGTGGGGGGTGGGATTATGTGTGGTGATGTGGTGGGAGGGCGGGATTATGTGTGGTGATGTGTTGGGGGGCGGGATTGTGTGTGGTAATGGGGGGTGGGATTATGTGTGGTAATGTGGTGGGGGGCGGGAATATGTGTAGTAATGTGGTGGGGGGCGGGATTATGTGTGGTGATGTGGTGGAAGGGCGGGATTATGTGTGGTGAGGGGCAGGATTGTGTGGTGATAGGGTGGGGGGGCGGGATTATGTGTGGTGATGTGGTGGGTGGGCGGAATTATGTGTGGTGATGTGGTGGGCAGAATTATGTGTGGTGATGTGGTGGGCAGGATTATGTGTGGTGATGTGGTGGGCGGGCGGAATTATGTGTGGTAATGTGGTGGGGGGCGGGACTATGTGTGGTAATGTGGTGAAGGGCCTGGATTATGTGTGGTGATGTGGTGGGGGGCAGGATTATGAGTGGTAATGTGGTGGGGGGCGGGATTATCTGTAGTGATGTGGTGAGGGGGCGGGATTATGTGTGGTAATGTGGTGGGGGGCGGGATTATGTGTGGTAATGTGGTGGGGGCGGGATTATGTGTGGTAATATGGTAGGAGGGCGGGATTATGTGTAGTAATGTGGTGGGGGGCCGGGATTATGTGTGGTAATGGGGTGGGGGGGTGGGATTATGTGTGGTAATGGGGTGGGATTATGTGTGGTGATGTGTTGGGGGCGGGATTGTGTGGTGATGTGTTGGGGGCGGGATAATGTGTGGTGATGTTTTGAAGGGGCGGGATTATGTGTGGTGATGTGGGGGGCGGGATTATGTGTGGTGATGTGGTGGGGGAGCGGGATTTGTGGGGGGCGGGATTGTGTGTGGTGATGTGGTGCGGATTGTGTGTGGTAATGTGGTGGGGGCGGGATTGTGTGTGGTGATGTGGTGGGGGCAGAGCTACTGTGCAGGGGGCGGGATTAGCGAGTAATCACGATGCCTCTTATATATATAGATCACTGTAATACACATATCGATCTACCACCATAATGTGGATATACTTTGAACAACTGCAAAAGGAATACTTAAATACTTGAGGAAAAGCAAGCAGTCATAGAGTTCATAAATAACCTTTATTAGACTTTAATCATATAAAAAGTCATACAGATAAATGGACATATAAAGCTAAAAGATGGTAACACGATGATACCAACATCAGAAAATTTCCCAAAGTTGTGCATGTCCATAGGTATAAACTATATACACTCTCATGGATGATACAGCTTACTGGTCAATATCAAATTACACACATCCTAAAACTGAAACTCCCAAAAATCACATTTGAATCAATATCTATGTGTACATATATAGCTCCCATTCTCCTCCAAACCACGTCCAAAGCTTAACAGACAACATTATAGAGTAACAATATAAGGATAATTGTCATTCGCCGCAGTACTATGGAAAAGTCCCAAATTTCCGTAACATATGATAAGATGTCACCTAAACACAAAGAAAAAGAAAAAAAATTAAAATACAAGCAAGATAAAAGAAAGGTGCGGGAATACATCAATGCACAGAGAATAGGTGACTATAGGAATGGTGCAAACCTAATATTCTCATTGAGTCCCAGGGCATGGATGGTACCAACGGTCCAAATCCAACGTGTTTCCATCTGACCAAGGCGTTTAAATAGATTTCCTCCTCTGATGTTAATATCAAGGACATCAATGCCATGCACCCTGAAAAGAGTGCTATCACATTGATGAAGGGACTTTAAATGTTTAGGGATGGTCTTGAGAGTGGTCGTGTCCTCGTGGGTAGCAGCCGCCTGAATCCCCAGGACATGCTCACCTGGGCATGTCGCATGATATATAACATATCTGGTTGTACAAGTAATCCTCTTCTTGATTTTAAAACTCCTCGTACCATCAGAGTTAGAGAAGGAGCTACTTCTATCCACATTGGGGCATGCAACACAACGACCACACAGGACACAACCACCCTCAACTGGGACCATATCCAAGAATGTTCTTGGTCCTTGTCCCACATAATGACTTCTTGTCAGGTAGTCACTTAGATTTTTGGCACGCCTAAATGTAATCAGTGGTCGTTTTGGAAGAAACTTTTCCAATAATCGGGTCCACTTGTAGGATAGGCCAAACCTTAGTCAATGCAGATCTCACCCTATGACTGCTTGCTTTTCCTCATATATTATTCCGTTGTAAATTGTGTATAGGGTCCAAATTATATGTTCATTATATGTCTGTATAATCATATTGTAATACTATGTGTACTTTATTGCCCTTGTTGCCCTCTTTTTAGTTTATATATATTTGTTTATGATTCAGATACATTAGTTTCTAATATTGATATGATCTTGGATAATCAATCTGTTGTTGTATCCATGTTCTATTGTTTTGTGCTCCCCCTATATATGACTATACCTACTTGATTAATTGAGGATTTGTAATTGAGTCTATCTGGGCTATATTCTTGAGCTATCTGCTTGGTATGGATTATCTATATGCAAATAAGTTGCCAGCAGTGAATATGGTTCCCTCTTGATCATTTATCACAGTGCGCATGCGCTGTGGTCCCGTTCTGTCTGCTGTCATCCAGTGCGGTGGTGCGCAGACTTCCAGATCATGTGGGGCCCCACATGTTTCCGGTTTTTCGAGCTGCCCGGCTGTATGCGGTCGGGCGGATATGAGGGGATCCATGGCAACGTGACGCTGCATTCAATTTCCAGATTTTGGATATTTAAACTAAGCGCCCAGTCCTAGCCCCACGCCCCTTGAGGAAGGTACTCTTGGAGAGCGGTCCATCATCCTATATAAGGTACTGTTTATACATTGCTTTGTAATTTCTCTTGATAACTTACATGGATTTGGTTTGTTTATTGAATGTGTTGGTATCATCGTGTTACCATCTTTTAGCCCCATATGTTCGTTTATCTGTATGAATTTTTATATGATTAATGTCTAATAAAGGTGTTGTTATTTATGAACTCTATGACTGCTTGCTTTTCCTCATATATTGTGAAGAAGAAGCATATCCGAGGCTACCGATAGTGAGGCCAAAAAGAGAGCTAATATCCGAGACCCCTGGAATTTCTGAAATTCCTAAAATGGCTGATTCACCAGAATTGGACGTGTCCCTGCCCCTGTCAGTTCAACCTGATTCAACTACTCAAATGGATTTGACGGATACTCCTAGTTTACGACGTTCTGAAAGTTCGACAGCAGGGAAATCCCCTAACCACTTTGATCAGGATCATTTTGTTTGGCGACAAATCGTTCAAGGAATGGGAGAATGTCAGTGCTTACTGCAGGAACTCTCGCCCGTGGAATGGCGAGCACAAAGAGTGGGGCAATGTAAGGAGAAGACCCAGCCCAGGCCTACCTACTCCGTGACGGATCCGGAACTGTCGGGGCTGTCACCCAGGTTTCATGGGGGAAAGCTTAAAGCCCCGGACCGACCTCTGCACCTAGGAGTAGGGAGCGTGGCTAAGATAAAAGGGCCACAGCGTGCGGCAAATCAGTTAGTTGCCATGGGAACGTGCATCGCACAGGAGGGCAGTGTCAGGGCTTCTGCGGGGGGGCCAACTGCGAGAGTGGTCAAAAACCAGCAGAGGCTAAAAGCTGTTAACAGAGACTGGCAACAATGACACACCTGGTCCCCGCTGACATTGCTGACCATGAGTGACAGGACGCCCAGTCAGGACATAAGCCTGCGCACGCACCGATGGGAGAATTGGGACACCCGCTGTGAGGGGTTTCCCTTTGTACCGGAATCGAGTTGCTCATTGTCCCTGTATGCTGACAGGGGGAAAGACTGTGCTCTGTCCTGCTCATCGTCTCCTGACACACCGATCACCGAACGGACCACGAGGAATCACCGCCGCCACCAGGATCCAGGATGCCATCTTTTCCAGGACCATACTGGACCCCTTATGCGCCACTGCTTTGGCGCCAATGTCCACATCCTGAACTAACTGCATTTTGAAGTCATCAGACAGAGTTTGCTATCCTTGAACTTCCTACTCTATGCTTCACACTCGCATCCCCTGAGTTACGTCCCTTGTGTTCCTTTATATTGTTTTATCTGTTTTCTCCCTGAGAGGAGTATACCTGTTAAATTAAACCCCACATTAACACTTGCTCTGCCTCTGACCTGTTACTGCATCTTCATACCTGCTCACACTTCCACCACAGAAGCATGAACATAAGTCACACAAGACATATGTTCATGAAAAAACACACATACAAATGTAACAGCTGAGGGAAGTGAATTGGTCTGGAATAATTTGCATAAGACACAGGCAGTGCATTGAGTTTGTAGGACATTTTTTAACTTTCACGCTTTGGTCATCCATTGAGTTGCTCATGCATTGTTCAAACTCACACCTTTGTCAGCCACAGGCATTGTTCAATCTCACACCTTTGTTGGCCAATGTTTACTTATTACACATCACTAATTTATATAAACTGTACTAATCCCAGCTGCCATCTCAGGTGACAAAGATGAGATGGTAAACGTGGAAAAATCACAAAATTAAATGGGTTTCATATACTGCTGTACTTGTTTTTTCATTGCCCATTGCTTTCAATGGGTGAAAATCGCTAAAAAAATCTGAAAGAATCTGAAATGCTCTATGTCCAAAAAAAACATGCAAAGCACAAAATACTGATGACAAAAAAAGCAATGTGTGTATATGAGATTTCTGAAATCTCATAGTCTTGTCTTTACTGGTACTATAAAATGCAGCTGAAAATTAGCTGAAAAAACACATGAAAAACACAGCAAAAACATCTAGTGTGAACTTAGCCTTATGCTAGCAACTTTCCCTCAACATAGGGTTGCTAGAAATTAGTGTTTAATAACAAATGCAGCTCTCAGTTAGTTAATAGGTGTAAATCCTGCTGTCAGGATCACTTTAAGAACGCTTGTTCACAATAATCTCGGCGTAAATGAATATTAATTGGCTCTTGTGGAGCCACTGGCGTAGCTAGAGCTTTTGCCGCCCGGGGCTGTTCCCGAGTTTGGCGCCCCCCCCATTGCCGTCACTCAACGCAGGGCGCCGCCCCCTCAGCGCTGTTTACCCATGAAATCCAGCGCCTGCGCTGTGTATCGCTGTTTAGTGCAGGCGCAGAGAGCTTTGGCCCTCTGACGTCACAGCCAGGCTTGCAGACTGTGCCTGTGCGGCGAGTGCGGCCACCCACCTTGGTAATCCCAGCCCCGCAGTGTGTTATGCATTATGCAGAGTGCGGGGCTGGGATTCCACAAGCCGGTCGGCCGCACAGGCGCAGTGTCCAGCATTGCCCCAGTGTGTCCAGCAATCTGCCCCAGTGTTCAGCATTGCCCCAGTGTGTCCAGCAATCTGCCCCAGTGTCCAGCATTGCCCCCAGTGTGTCCAGCAATCTGCCCCAGTGTCCAGCATTACCCCCAGTGTGTCCAGCAATCTGCCCCAGTGTCCAGCAATCTGCCCCAGTGTCCAGCATTGCCCCCAGTGTCCAGCAATCTGCCCCAGTGTCCAGCATTGCCCCCAGTGTGTCCAGCAATCTGCCCCAGTGTCCAGCATTGCCCCCAGTGTGTCCAGCAATCTGCCCCAGTGTTCAGCATTGCCCCAGTGTGTCCAGCAATCTGCCCCAGTGTCCAGCATTGCCCCCAGTGTGTCCAGCAATCTGCCCCAGTGTCCAGCATTGCCCCCAGTGTGTCCAGCAATCTGCCCCAGTGTCCAGCAATCTGCCCCAGTGTCCAGCATTGCCCCCAGTGTCCAGCAATCTGCCCCAGTGTACAGCATTGCCCCCAGTGTGTCCAGCAATCTGCCCCAGTGTCCAGCATTGCCCCCAGTGTGTCCAGCAATCTGCCCCAGTGTCCAGCATTGCCCCCAGTGTGTCTAGCAATCTGCCCCAGTGTCCAGCATTGCCCCGTTTGTCCAGCAATCTGCCCCAGTGTCCAGCATTGCCCCCAGTGTGTCTAGCAATCTGCCCCAGTGTCCAGCATTGCCCCCAGTGTGTCCAGCAATCTGCCCCAGTGTCCAGCATTGCCCCCAGTGTGTCTAGCAATCTGTCCCAGTGTCCAGCATTGCCCCGTTTGTCCAGCAATCTGCCCCAGTGTCCAGCATTGCCCTTAGTGTGTCTAGCAATCTGCCCCAGTGTCCAGCATTGCCCCCAGTGAGTCCAGCAATCTGCCCCAGTGTCCAGCATTGCCCCCAGTGTGTCTAGCAATCTGCCCCAGTGTCCAGCATTGCCCCCAGTGTGTCTGAGTCAGACATAAAGAAAAAAAAAAAAAGTAAAATCCTCACCTCTCCCGTTCCCAGCGCAGGTCCGGTGCACTCAGCGTCTCTCCGGCTCTGCAACGCTCAGGACAGAGAGGCTGAGCGCGCAGTGATGACGTCATCGCACCCTCTGCCCTGAGACGTCGCAGAGTCAGAGGGCGCCGAAGACGCTGCAGCTGCCGCAGGAACCAGGAGAGGTGAGTATTAGAACGGGGGCCCGATGCCAGCGCTGGTATCGGGGGGGCCCTGGTCATGGCGGCGGTCGGCGGTCAGCGCCGCCCGAAGATTTAAAGTGCCCGCGTCTCTCTTTTTTTTTTTTTCTTCCTCCTTCTCCTCTCTGGGTCGGACCCGCCCCCGGCATTGTGCCGCCCCCGGCATTGTGCCGCCCGGGGTGGCCCGCCCCCCCCTTCCTACGCCACTGTGTGGAGCTGGTTTTATCTATGCAGTCATCAATTGGGGTGCCCATATTAGAAACAGACATCAGCAGCAAAAATAATATTTTTCTATGATATGATGAATGTATCACCACAGCTTTATGATGTTGCACTAGTAATGAGAATAGACAGATCTATATCTATTATAGTTCCCACTTTTTATGTGCTCCCCAAAGTACACAAGGACCCCCGATGCCCACTGGGCAGACCTATAGTCTCGGGTATCAGGGGTCTCTGTGAACCAGCATGCAGATTTGTTGACTTTTATCTGCAGAGGTGTGTGGAGACAATACCATCCTTTGTGAGGGACACCACTGATGTCCTTAAAAGATTTGATGGACTCACTCTTGATGATGACATGTGGTTTGTGACTTGCGACTTGGAGTCCCTATACACATTGACTGGTCATAGCCACGGGATGCGGGATGCTCAATCCCTCCCTGGGGATGCTTCCCCTGTAGAAACTGTTCGGCCTGTCGTTACATCATTAGGACAAAGGAACTTTCGAATTCAAGGGGAGACAAAACATACAAGATTGTACATCATATCACATGTAACACAGAGGCAGTTGTTTACATGCCAACTGCCCCTGTGGTTACATATACATTGGTATGACTACCAGACAATTTAAAACTCGGATACAGGAACACATTAGGGATATTAAAAATGCAGCAGACTGCTCAGAACCATTTCTTTTAAAGACTATCCCGAAACATTTGACAGGGGTCATCTTATACACCGGGTATTGTCTCTGATCCTTCGCGCAATGCGTCCTTGGGAATGGAGGCCGCCGTTTGCACCGCTGAGAGCCGGGGGCCGACGGAAGATGAGTATAGCCATATTTTTTATTTTTATTATTTTTTTTTACATGAATATGGATCCCAGGGCCTGACGGAGAGTCTCCTCTCCTCCAGACCCTGGGAACCATCCAGGACCGCTCCCTGCACAGGCCGAACCCAGCGTATAAGACGACCCCCGACTTTAGAGAAGATTTTCAGGGGTTAAAAAGTCGTCTTATACGCCGGAAAATACGGTACTTAACAAAAAAGTGTGAAACAACTGAAAATATGTCTTATATTCTAGGTTCTTCAAAGTAGTCACCTTTTGCTTTGATGACTGCTTTGCACACTCTTGGCATTCTCTTGATGAGCTTCAAGAGGTAGTCACCGGGAATGGTCATCTAACAATCTTGAAGAAGTTCCCAGAGATGCTTAGCACTGGTTGGCCCTTTTGCCTTCATTCTGCGGTCCAGCTCACCCCAAACCATCTCGATTGGGTTCAGGTCTGATGACTGTGGAGGCCAGGTCATCTGGCGTAGCACCCCATCACTCTCCTTCTTGGTCAAATAGCCCTTACACAGCCTGGAGGTGTGTTTGGGGTCATTGTCCTGTTGAAAAAAAAATGATTGTCCAACTAACGTAAACTGGATGGAAAAGCATGCCACTGCAAGATGCTGTTGTAGCCACGCTGGTTCAGTATGCCTTCAATTTTGAATAAATCCCCAACTGTGTCACCAGCAAAGCACCCCCACACCATCACACCTCCTCCATGCTTCATGGTAGGAACCAGGCATGTAGAGTCCATCCGTTCACCTTTTCTGCATCGCACAAAGACACGGTGGTTGGAACCAAATATCTCAAATTTGGACTCATCAGAGCAAAGCACAGATTTCCACTGGTCTAATGTCCATTCCTTGTGCTCTTTAGCCCAAACAAGTCTCTTCTGCTTGTTGCCTGTCCTTAGCAGTGGTTTCCTAGCAGCTATTTTACCATGAAGGCCTGCTGCACAAAGTTCCCTCTTAACAGTTGTTGTAGAGATGTGTCTGTTGCTAGAACTCTGTGTGGCATTGACCTGGTCTCTAATCTGAGCTGCTGTTAACCTGCGATTTCTAAGGCTGGTGACTCGGATAAACTTATCCTCAGAAGCAGACGTGACTCTTGGTCTTCCTTTCCTGGGGCGGTCCTCATGTGAGCCAGTTTCTTTGTAGCGCTTGATGGTTTTTGCCACTGCACTTTGGGACACTTTCAAAGTTTTCCCATTTTTTCGGACTGACTGACTTTCATTTTTAAAAGTAATGATGGCCACTCGTTTTTCTTTACTTAGCTGCTTTTTTCTTGCCATAATACAAATTCTTACAGTCTACTCAGTAGGAATATCAGCTGTGTATCCACCAGACTTCTGCACAACACACCTGATGGTCCCAACCCCATTTATAAGGCAAGAAATCCCACTTATTAAACCTGACAGGGCACACCTGTGAAGTGAAAACCATTCTACTATTCTACTCTTGAAGATCATCAAGAGAATGCCAAGAGTGTGCAAAGCAGTAATCAAAGCAAAAGGTGGCTACTTTGAAGGACCTAGAATATAAGACATATTTTCAGTTGTTTCACACTTTTTTGTTAAGTATATAATTCCACATGTGTTAATTCATAGTTTTGATGCCTTCAGTGTGAATGTACAATTTTCATAGTCATGAAAATACAGAAAAATCTTTAAATGAGAAGGTGTGTCCAAACGTTTGGTCTGTACTGTATATGGGCCATTTTATGTGGGTCACCGGCCTTTGTTCTTCTATTTTTAGTTGCTAAGCTGTGAAACTAATTGTTGTTGTCTTCTCAAATTGTAGATACCCCCTCTATTTATCTATATGATGAATCATCACCATACTGCTTCTTTGGATCAATCACCAATACGATTATTCACGGTAAACCCTAGGAAAACAATCTGGGATATTTATTATACGGACCCACGATGGATGATGACGCATACCTTGGACTATTATATGATAATATATCATGTTCCACTTATATAATTGTCCTTATACTGTATGTTAAAAAATTATTGAAAACATTTTATATATGTAGGTAAACTTTCGTTTACTTAGGCCTGGGAAATATATCCTAAACACAGTTAAACTGCTACCATGGTCTGTATAATGCTTATTGGTTGCAGTACTATCATAATACTGATCCTAAGGACCATAATATCCATATGATAATTATTCGATGTAGGCATAACTTAATATCAACCTATTTATTATGCTATTGAAATGTTCACCAGACTGCACCCATAAGCATTTCAGGCCCTGTTTGACAGCCATTGTATACATATCTTGTGATGCGATATCAGTTGTGTATGTCATTATCTAGATGAAGAATTAACATTTATGTATTGCTCTATATGACATATCTACACACTGTAATATTTTTACTGGGGACCTATATACTGCTACACAGTTTTTATGATATGTCCATGATGGCCTGTGGTACCTATTTATGAACTCGTTTGATTTGCACTGTTATAACTGCTAGCCAGACTTACCACTGTGGCAACTTGAGAGACGCTCTGGCTCTCTGTTATATGAAGCACTCAGTTGTTTACCGTAGCCTGGAATGACAACATCGGTCCATGCTCGGACGCGTTGCCATGGCGATGTGAAATGATGACGCACGTCCTCTTTCCCATCGTACATGTCGCGCGCCGGCCTGCTTCACCGGGGGGGGGGCATCACACGGGATCGAGCGCCGATTCGCTAATAGATCCTTACCCTCCCATACATATACATATATCTGTGACCCCAACCTTTTAACCACGCCTCCTGATGAAGCCGTAGGTGGTGAAACGCGCGTCGAGGCTCTTGCGTACCTCATCGGCGCTCCAGCACAAGGTTGTCACCATGTCCCAAGGTAAACTACCACATATTTAATATCTTCTTTTCCTTGATACCATGGACAGACTGGTTCACTGATCATATCTGGTCATGAGGGGGAACTATTAGAGGTAATAGGGTGCAGACTATAACCACATTGCAAAAAGATCTCTTATCATCGCCAAGGCATGGTAACCTCAGATATAATCCCTATATTAACCCCTAATCTGACCTACTAACCAGTTTAACACGGTGTATTAAATGTACCGTAATTATTATTGTTTACCACTCTGTGCGATAGTGCTGACTGAGATATGGTTATTTCTCTACTTCTGGTATCATATTTACCAACTTTATGGTACCAATGGCTTTTAGCTGCTTCTCATATATGAATGCTTTATGTATTCTTGTCTATTTAATATATAAATATGTATAATAAAATTTGTATTTTCTCACTAAGAAATCCCCTTTTCTTTATTGAGATCTCTAGCTAATATGTTGATTTTGCATACGGTGTTATGATATAGTTAGATGCTTCTTGCAATAGAGATCTAAGCTCTCATGTTTTTGGTGCAATCTATTATAGGATAAAACTGCTATTAATAAATGTCAAATTTAGTTTTCAGCAAGTGCTATGTAGTCAGATGTTGCCACCAAATGGTGAAAGTTTGGACTGTATTTCTAAGGTTAAACTATTTTCAGGCACATATTACTGTATATAGTCAGATATTGCCACCAAGTGGTAAATCAAATGAGTCCAAGAGTATGTCTTGCTATGTCTGATATACTGTACAGAACTACTTAACACATGATGTATTTTATAAAGATGAGCTCACCCTCCCACTGGTAAAAACTGATATCAAAGTATTAATGAGGCTGTCTAATGCTGTCTGAGGGGTTGATTAGGGATAAAAGGCTTTTTTGTCTACACTGCTATATTTTAAATCATAGTTTAATATGCCTTAGGAATTCCGGTATTTTCCTTTCTGGCATCACTATTTCCATCAGGAGCTGTGGTGGACTATAGTTTTTTAGTGTTTTATGGGTTGACTTTTAATGTTTTTTTAAAAACAGTATCACTAATCAGTCACCCCCGATTCTAAATTACAGTGGGATGATGATTTTCCAGGTACACCACTGGAGAAATTGTAGATCTGATTTGAACAAGTGATCAAAGGTAAGTTGGTAGACTTCTTTAAAAGAAACATATCTTAAGATTTTGTATAGGACATATTAACTCCTTCACGACCTTGGACGTATCCATACGTCCAGGTCAGTAGGTATTTTCCAACCTTGGACATATGGATATGTCATGTCAATTTTGCGTGCACATGAGCTGTGCGTGTGAGCAGGTTGCAGGATGCAGTGACAGATCGGAGGTAGAGTAAGGCTACTTTCACACTAGCGTCGTATGACGCACGTCGCAATGCGACGTGCCGACGTAACGACGCATACTGAGAAAAAAAAACACAACGGGGCAGCAGATGCAGTTTTACAACGCATCCGCTGCCCCACTGTGATGTCTGGGGAGGCTGGGGCGGAGTTCCGGCCACGCATGCGCGGTCGGAAATGGCGGACACGACGCACAAAAAAACGTTACATGTAACTTTTTTTGTGCCGACCGTCCGCCAGAACACTACGCATCCGTCGCACGACAGATGCAACGTGTGGCAATCCGTCACAATGCGTCGCTAATGCAAGTGTATGGAGAAAAAACGCATCCTGCAGGCAATTTTGCAGGATGCGTTTTTTTCTCCAAAACGACGCATTGAGACGTGCTGTGAAAGCACCCTAAGGGTTAACAAATATAACAGTTTTAATGTAACATGGGGTTAACTCCTAGCAGGGAGGTGCAGGGTTAAACAGGGGATTAAACAGTTCAAATTGCAAAAGGGTATGCAGAGTTCAAGAATCTGGTGATTCCGGTGAATAAGGTTAACAAGTCGGTAGTCACTCAGATGATGAAGTCCATAGAGCCGACAACGGCAGGCGTGGGGTCTTTTCTAGTGGGCTCCTGTAGACAACACTGCCTCGTCTTCTGGCGGCAGCGGTCGGTCTCCGGTACCTTCCGCTACCCCTAGTCCATATGCTGCAGTGGCTGACAAGGGTGTGGGCCACCGTACTGTACGAGCCCAACGTGGCTCTGCAAATATACACTGGCAAAGTCAGGGTCTCCCATGAGCGGGAAAGCATGACCTGGTAAGGTGGATTACGCAAGTTTATTCAGTACTCGGTTCTCTCTTTGCAGCACGTGCGCTGTACTCACAGTCATGAACACACGGCCCCTTAATCTCTGTCAGCTACTGGGCATGCTGTACTCTTCTCACTATGCTGCGCGCTGCCTGCTCCCGCCAAGACTGAAGCGCCGACAACCCCTGGCGCGCTGCTTCTCCAGCAGGGTGCTGCACCCGATCTCTCTCTTGCAACACGCACACAGTACTCACTAGCCCGGAACGTTGCACACTTCACTCCATAGTGACCAACAGGCACCCTGCACATCTCACCTCACAGTCTCTCCCTGGCTGCTGCTGAACACACGGCTTCAATGAGCGCAGCAGTCCCTCTTTCTCTGAATTGCTGCAGCACTCCCGGCTTCTCTCTTTCTCTGGTGCGGTCCCTTTGCAGTCGATGGGGGCTGCCGAGGCGCCAGTACTCAGTGGGGGAACGGGAAGCAGAGCGCGCCGCTCACCTCTCTGTGTGCTGCCCTGGGTTGGCGCCAAACTGCTCTGCTACACGCGCTTTCTCCTTTTATCTCCCTGCCCCCCTAGGTCAGGAGGAAGGTCCCGCTCACTATTTCTTCTGCCCAGGAACAGGAGATGCAGCCTCGACAGTTCCAGCCCGGCAAGCAGGGACCCGTGGTGCTGTCGACCACTTACACTACCTCTCTCCTTTAACTCGCCATTCCACGGGTGAGCGTTCTTCGTGCTCCTCTATGTTCTTCGGAGGTGTGACAGATGCCCACAATTCTCACATCCATGCCTGCTAATCTTGCACCACGTTCTGCCAAAATAAATTGTCCTGTGCATTCCACAGGGGCGAATCATCAGCATGGTCAAACGGAGTATCTCGAAGCTCCTCTTGACTTTGCTCATTAGAAGTATTCAGAACTTCAGGCTGAGTGGTAGAGTCAGGTTGGGTCGCCGGACATGGGAGTACATCCAGGTTCAACGGAGTAGCTATCTCTGGAGTTTCAGGCCTATATACTTCCCTTGGGCTAGCGGGCAGTGACCTTTCCATTTCAAGGAATTAAGCAAGTGGTACTTCCTCCTCGCAATCCTTCGGGTTGATCCTCACAGACGGGACCTTCGGATCCAATTTGGCATTCCACCCGATTCGCCTCTACGTGTCTGAGCAGCACAGACATCTCATTGTAGACAGTCGACGTCTTCTCCCTCACTTCTCGGCGTCTGATGTTGTGGCTCTGTCTGGCTCTGGGTGCGACTCTCTTCTGCTCTCGGTACCATTTCCTCCAGGGGCAGTGCTCTCTCCAGTTGGCCTGACCTTCAGAAGGGTGAGCGAAACTTCACCGTTGGTTGTCTCTCATAGGGCAACTTCTGGACAGGTGCCCCATTCTTCCAAACATCCAACACCCACTTCTGCTCCTGTCTGGTGGGCTCTTCAGTCTGGATCGCCGTCCTCCCCGAGAGGCATATCCCCTCTGTAGTCGCTCTTCACCCCAGGATCTGGAAGTAAATTTTGGGGCTGCTGTTGGAGTTTCTGTTATGCTCCGCTTCTCTCCTCTAACGTCTTTCTTCTCTTGATATAAATTACCCCGGGATATGGGAGTGGACAATAAGGCAGCTGTAAGGACTTCCTTCAGGCTCTCGATTTCTGCCCTGATTTTCCGCATTCCCTGTTGTAATTCACGGGACCACCCTGGCTCTTCCTCATTCAGGGTAGATACTTCACAGCCAAGGATGCGGTCCTCTGCTCCTGTTCTGTTTTGTGCGCTTCTGCCCCCATCTCAAAAAAAGGCATGCGGGGTTAGCTCGCAGGCGCTCATGCAAGGCTTGCCTAAGCAACGCATCTCTACAGCCTGTCACTAGCTGGTCTCGTGGCACTATGTCAGGGGGTCCTATGCTGTCTTTCTTAATAAGTTTGGAGCGCCCGCAGACGCAGGGCCGCGGGACACTCGGTACCGGGCTTCTCTGTCTCAGTTCTGGGGTCGTCACGGTGGCTAGACCCGGTCCGTGACCCTGCTAAGGGGCGTCCAATGAAAGGTGTGAGTGGTGATGCGTGGTGCAGGTCGCGATGAATAACGAGGACACAGGGTTGCAGTCTCTTTACCACTTTACTGAAGGCTTCAAGGTCCTCAATCCAGAGTATGGTTAACAGGGCTGTCTGAGACCGGCCGGTCCGATGGCACCTCCAGAGTTCCCTTTGCAGGTGGAAATCTGTGCCTACCTTCTAGTGCCTGTGTGTTGTAGTACTTCCCTGCTGAGCACCACGGGATAGTCCTCACAACTGTTGTGTCTGTTTCTGATGTTATTTCCCACAACTTATGGCTGTTCTGATGTTCTTCTCCGTCCCCCAGATGATATGGATAAGACGCACCCGTATGACGGGAAGGCCTGGAGTTCTTCCGGGACCCTAGTGTCGCCCCTCTCCCACAGTTGCCCCCTATGTCTTCTTAGGTGATTTTGGTGAGACAGCCAACCTAAAATCAACTGTCCTGCCTCTGTTTGAAGTATTGCTTGGAGCCTAATACTTCCTCGGCGTTCTGGCCACCGGCTACGCGCCTCAATAGGATGTTGCCTCGATCTTACAGCACGACTCCTATTGGTATTATCTCCTTGTTGCTGCGATCTCGTTTCTCACTGCTTCACAATAAACCTCGCTTCTTGTCCTTTCTTGAGATACCGCAGCGATGTAGTGCAGGCGTGGTTCCTTAACGTTCTTTCCTGTTCGCTAGGCCTCTATCAGGATCCCACCCCTGACAGGGACCCCCCTGAATCTTCCCCTGCAACACCCTCTGCCACAGGATGTTGCTTGGTTCCAACCCAGTCAGCTTTCTGTCTAACTTCCTATCTAACCCCCAGTTTTACCAGATTGTGAGGAGAGGCCTAATACATAGCACCCTTAGCTCCCCCTGGAGGCCAGACTGTGAAGGGTATTGGTGCCTGTGATACCTGGTCAGGTGAACTCCTTCAGTGCCATCAGACGTACCATCGCTCCCCTTAGCGGCGGAGCATCAGTACTGCAACGACCAGGACTCTGGGGCACTGCACTCCCCCCCGGTTAAATCCAGTACTCCTGGACTGGGAAGAAAACAACAATACATGTCAGCAAAAAGACATAAAAGACATACAAGTTTTAGAAATTCAGAAACAAGTAAATTTTTAACAGAGCTTCCCTTTATGGGAGGTGAGAACACTTGAACGTTACAAACAAAACATGGTTAAATATTTTAAATAACATCCTATAAATAACTTTTCTTACCCAGCCAGGTATTCTACTTAGTGCAAATTCTTAACAATAATTTAACTTTGCCTCTAAGGACGTATAAGCTGAATCCACTAAAGGCTTACTATAAAAACTCCTAAAATATAAATTAACTTTTATCACTTCTCTCTTCTAAGTGCAACACTTTCTTCTCAATTTGTCTTATGCAGGACCGCCTGTCTATCTGCCCAGGCCTACTGCCTCTTTTCTTAGTACAGTAACACTGAACCATCTCTCTATGGCTCCTCGGAGGACTCACCATCTAACCCCGTACGGGTTCACTTCCCTGTCCTCAATCTCTAGCAACATTATCAAACATTTTCTTATAACTAACTAACTACATATAAACATTATTGCTACTTCTCTTAAGGCAACATTATACTTTAAGTGCTATTACTGAACGTTCCCTTTAAGAGGGAACCAAGTCTCTTGGAGGTAGCGCAACTTCTCAAGCTGCAAGTTCGTGTAAGGCAGGAACTCCTGTACTGTTTCCAGGAACAGTGTCTTCGCAAAGAGTCCTCTTTCTTGTAAAACCAGTAGGCGGCACCTTTAACCCCTTAACGACCGCTGATACGCCTTTTAACGGCGGCCGCTAAGGGTACTTAAACCACAGCGCCGTTAATTAACGGCGCTGTGGAAAAAGTGAATAGCGCCCCCCAGAGTCGGATTTTCTCTGGGGTCTCGGTTGCCGAGGGTAGCCGAGACCCCAGAGAACATGATTCGGGGGGTTTTTACCGACCCCCGAGTTGCGATCGCCGGTAATTAACCGTTTACCGGCGGTCGCAAAAAAAAAAAAAAAACGCGATTTGCCGTTTAATTTCTCTGTCCTCCGATGTGATCGCACATCGGAGGACAGAGAAATGTGGTCCCCGATGGCCCCCAATAGCCTCCCGATACTTACCTACCTCCCCCGGTGCTCCTCGTGGCTCCCGATGGGCGCCGCCATCTTTTTTCCGGGAAAAAATGGCGGGTGCACGCGCAGTGCGCCCGCCGCCCGGCACCCGGAAGATCTTTGGGGTCTCGGCTGCCGGGGGTAGCCGAGACCCCAAAGAACATGATCGGGGTCGGTTTGCACCGACCCCTGTTTTGCTATCGCCGGTAATTAACAGTTTACCGGCGACCGCAAAAAAAAAAAAAAAAAATGCGATCTGTAATTCTCTGTCCTCTGATGTGATCGCACATCAGAGGACAGAGAAATAGGGGGATTCGGGGACCCTAACATACTCACCCGGTGTCCCTGGGTCCTCTTCTGTCTTCTCCTGCCAGCCGGCTTTTTCATCATGGCGGGCGCATGCGCAGTGCGCCCCCCATCTGCTGCCATCTGCCGGCCGGCAGGAGAAGACGAGTTGGGGCTAAAATTAGGGTTAGGGTTAGGGTTAGGGTTAGAGTTAGAGTTAGGGTTAGAGTTAGGGTTAGAGTTAGGGTTAGAGTTAGGGTTAGGGTTGGGGCTAAATTTAGGGTTAGGGTTAGGGTTAGGCTACTTTCACACTAGCGTTTTTTGGCTTCCGTCGCAATGCGTCGTTGGAGAAAAAACGCATCCTGCAAAAGTGCTTGCAGGATGCGTTTTTTCTCCATTGGCTTGCATTAGCGACGCATTGCGACGGATTGCCACATGTCGCATCCGTCGTGCAACGGATGCGTCGTGCTTTGGCGGACTGTCGGCACAAAAAAAGCTACATGTAACTTTTTTGTGCGACGTGTCCGCCATTTCCGACCGCGCATGCGTGGCCGGAACTCCGCCCCCGCCTCCCCGCACCTCACAATGGGGCAGCGGATGCGTTGAAAAAACAGCATCCGCTGCACCCGTTGTGCGGCGCTTACAACGCTAGCGTCGGTACGTCGGCCTGACACACTGCGATGGGCTGAGTATGACGCTCGTGTGAAAGTAGCCTTAGGCTTCTTTCACACTTGCATCGGTACGGGGCGGTCGCAATGCGTCGGCCCGACGTACCGACGCACGTTGTGAAAATTGTGCACAACGTGGGCAGCGGATGCAGTTTTTCAACGCATCCGCTGCCCAGTCTATGTCCTGGGGAGGAGGGGGCAGAGTTACGGCCACGCATGCGCGGAAATGGCGGACGCGACGTACAAAAAAAAGGTTACATTGAACTTTTTTTGTGACGACGGGGGCTAAAGTTATGGTTAGGGTTGGGGCTAAAGTTAGGGTTAGGGTTGGGGCTAAAGTTAGGGTTAGAGTTGGGATTAGGGTTAGGGTTTGGATTAGGGTTGGGATTAGTGTTACGTTTGGGATTAGGGTTGGGATTAGGGTTGGGGTTGGGATTAGGGTTAGGGGTGTGTTGGATTTAGGGTTTTGATTAGGGTTATGGTTAGGGTTGAGATTAGGGCTGTTTTGGGGTTAGGGTTGTGATTATCGTTAGAGTTGTGATTAGGATTATGGATCGTGTGGAGATTAGGGTTAGGGGTGTGTTGGAGTTAGGGTTGGAGTTATAATTTGGGGGTTTCCACTGTTTAGGTACATCAGGGGGTCTCCAAACACGACAGCCAATTTTGCGCTAAAAAAGTCAAATGGTACTCCCTCCATTCTGAGCTCTGCCGTGCGCCCAAACAGTGGTTTACCCCCACATATGGGGCATCAGCGTACTCGGGATAAATTGGACAACAACTTTTGGGGTCCAATTTCTCCTGTTACCCTTGTGAAAATAAAAACTTGGGGGCTAAAAATCTTTTTTGTTGGAAAAAAAACATATTTTTTTATTTTCACTACTCTGCATTATAAACTTCTGTGAAGCACTTGAGCTTTCAAAGTTCTCACTACATATCTAGATAAGTTCCTTAGGGGGTCTAGTTTCCAAAATTTGGTCACTTGTGGGGGTTTCTACTGTTTAGGTACATCAGGGGCTCTGCAAACGCAACATAACACCCACAGACAATTCTATCAAAGTCTGAATTCCAAAATGGCGCTCCTTCTCTTCCGAGCTCTGCCGTGTGCCAAAACAGTGGTTTACCCCCACATATGGGGTACCAGAATACTCAGGACAAATTGGAGAACAAATATTGGCATCCAATTTATCTTGTTACCTTTGTGAAAATAAAAATTTGGAGGCTAAAAAAATCTTTTTTGTGGGAAAAAAAATATTTTTTGTTTTCACTACTCTGCATTATAAACTTCTGTGATGCACTTGGGCATTCAAAGTTCTCACCACATATCTAGATAAGTTCCTTGGGGGGTCTATTTTCCAAAATGGGGTCACTTGTTGGGGGTTTCTACTGTTTAGGTACATTAGGGGTCTGCAAAGCAACATAACGCCCGCAGACAATTCTATCAAAGTCTGCATTCCAAAATGGCGCTCCTTCCCTTCCGAGCTCTGCCGTGCGCCCAAACAGTGGTTTATCCCCACATATGGGGTACCAGCATACTCAGGACAAATTGGACAACAACTTTTGGGGTCCAATTTCTCTTGTTACCCTTGTGAAAATAAAAATTTGGGGGCAAAAAAAATATTTTTTGTGGGAAAAAAAATATTTTTTATTTTCACTACTCTGCATTATAAACTTCTGTGAAGCACTTGGGCATTCAAAGTTCTCACCACATATCTAGATAAGTTCCTTGGGGGGTCTATTTTCCAAAATGGGGTCACTTGTTGGGGGTTTCTACTGTTTAGGTACATTAGGGGTCTGCAAACGCAACATAACGCCCGCAGACAATTCTATCAAAGTCTGCATTCCAAAATGGCGCTCCTTCCCTTCCGAGCTCTGCCGTGCGCCCAAACAGTGGTTTACCCCCACATATGGGGTACCAGCATACTCAGGACAAATTGGACAACAACTTTTGGGGTCCAATTTCTCTTGTTACCCTTGAGAAAATAAAAACTTGGGGGCTAAAAAATCTTTATTGTTAAAAAATATTTTTTTATTTTCACGACTCTGCATTATAAACTTCTGTGATGCACTTGGGCATTCAAAGTTCTCACTACACATCTAGATAAGTTCCTTGGGGGGTCTAGTTTCCAAAATGGGGTCACTTTTGGGGGGTTACTACTGTTTAGGCACATCAGGGGCTCTCCAAACGCGACATGGCGTCCGATCTCAATTCCAGTCAATTTTGCATTGAAAAGTCAAATGGCGCTCCTTTGCTTCCGAGGTCAGCCATGCGCCCAAACAGTGGTTTACCCCCACATATGGGGTGTCGGTGTACTCAAGACAAATTGTACAACAACTTCTGGGGTCCATTTTCTCCTGTTACCCTTGGTAAAATAAAAATTTGGAGGCAAAAAGATCATTTTTGTAGAAAAAATGAGATTTTTTATTTTCACGGCTCTACGTTATAAACTTCTGTGAAGCACTTGGGGGTTCAAAGTGCTCACCACACATCTAGATAAGTTCCTTAAGGGGTCTAGTTTCCAAAATGGTATCACTTGTGGGGGGTTTCCACTGTTTAGGCACATCAGGGACTCTCCAAACGCGAAATGGCATCCGATCTCAATTCCAGCCAATTCTGCATTGAAAAAAGTCAAACGGTGCTCCTTCACTTCCAAGCTCTGCGGTGCGCCCAAACAGTGGTTTACCTCCACATATGGGGTATCGACGTACTCAGGAGAAATTGCACAACAACTTTTGTGGTCTAATTTCTCCTGTTACCCTTGTGAAAATAAGAATTTGTGGGCGAAAAAATCATTTTTGTGAAAACAAATGCGATTTTTTATTTTCACGGCTCTACGTTATAAACTTCTGTGAAGCACTTGGGGGTTCAAAGTGCTCACCACACATCTAGATAAGTTTCTTGGGGGGTCTAGTTTCCAAAATGGTGTCACTTGTGGGGGGTTTCCACTGTTTAGGCACATTAGGGGCTCTCCAAACGCGACATGGCGTCCGATCTCAATTCCAGCCAATTCTGCATTGAAACAGTCAAACGGTGCTCCTTCACTTCCAAGCTCTGCGGTGCACCCAAACAGTGGTTTACCTCCACATATGGGGTATCGGCGTACTCAGGAAAAATTGCACAACAAAATTTGTGGTTAAATTTCTGTTTTTACACTTGTGAAAATTAAAAAAAATGGTTCTGAAGTAAAATGTTTGCAAAAAAAAGTTAAATGTTCATTTTTTTCTTCCACATTGTTTTAGTTCCTGTGAAGTACGTAAAGGGTTAATAAACTTCTTGAATGTGGTTTTGAGCAGCTTGAAGGGTGCAGTTTTTAGAATGGTGTCACACTTGGTTATTTTCTATCATATAGACCCCTCAAAATCACTTCAAAGGTGATGTGGTCCCTAAAAAAAACATGGTGTTGTAAAAATGAGAAATTGCTGGTCAACTTTTAACCCTTATAACTCCCTAACAAAAAAAAAAATTGTTTCCAAAATTGTGCTGATGTAAAGTAGACATGTGAGAAATGTTATTTATTAACTATTTTTTGTGACATATCTCTCTGATTTAAGGGCATAAAAATACAAAGTTTGAAAATTGCAAAATTTTAAAAATTTTCGCCATATTTCCATTTTTTTCATTAATAATCGCAAGTAATATCGAAGAAATGTTACCATTAACTTGAAGTACAACATGTAAGGAAAAAAGAATCTCAGAATCAGCGGGATCCGATAAAGCGTTCCAGAGTTATAACCTCATAAAGTGACACTGGTCAGAATTGTAAAAATTGGCTCGGTCATTAAGTACCAAATTGGCTCTGTCACTAAGGGGTTAATAAGGTGCGAACTATGTACAAAACAGTTTGTGAATCATTCACCGTCCATGATTCGGTAGTCTTTAAAACAGTGATGAACCAATCAAAAAGGCAAAATAGGGATCCCGGGTCAACTAAGGGATCCCTTTAAAAGATAACCCTAGTCGGGTTATAGCAGCAGAGAAACACAAAAAGACGAACAGTTAACTATTTACATTTTCGTGGTATCGAGGTTTATCCTCACAGAAGGTTACACTGCATCAGTTGGTGACGGGCACTCGCCGGCCGGGAAGGCTGCGGTCCTCTGTCCTCAGCGGATGCAGAATCAGTATGGTTAGTTGGTCTCCCAGACACGGCCAGATCACCCGGCATCTGGATTCGAATGTCAGCTGTGGTTGCAAGTTCAGCAGCGGCAATGATGCACACCGTGGCGACAGTAGTGGCATTGGTCAAATCTGGGTTAGTCGTGGTCAGGACAGTAGGTGGCGAAACGGCCGGCTCGCATCGTTGGATGTCTTGAGCGCACCACCCCTGCGCACTCTGGTGGCGAGTGTAGGTCACCTGGTCCCCTTTACATGGTAGCTGACTGTAATATCGATTGCGGGACGGGGTTTTCACATTGTAGCTGGTAAAGAAGATCTTAGTCGGCAGTCCCGGTTCTTGTATAGAGCCCCAACCCCGCTTCGGGTGGAAGGCCAGTACAGTCCCCTGCTTGACCGAGTTCCTCCTATTGTGTTCAGTCTTTGGTCTCTGTACTCTCGGTGGGTCATGTGGTTCTGTCTCTTTTTGGTTTTGCCATTGTCGAATTAAGCATTGCTTATACTGTTCCCAGGTGAGCGCAGCAATGCTGAGGCCCTCCTGCCTGGCCCCATCTGGCCTGATCCGTGGGGTGTCCCACTGGAAGGTCACCCCCTCTGAGCTCACATCTAGCGGTTTCCCCATCGTTGTTGGTAGCGGAGGCACCAGCTTCTCCATAGTGCCTGGGGTCAGTATCACTAGCTCAGCGGTGAAAACTCGGTTATTGTCGGGCTGGGGAGCGGTCATGGGAGCAGGGTCGGTCGGGGGAGCAGGAGCGCTTTCCATACCTGCGTCTGATGTGATTCCACCGATGTCGATCCGTTCCGTTGACGAGGACACTGGAATCGGCTGCAGCCCGGACTGCTGTTCCTCCAAGGCGGCCTCCTGGCATGGCTCCGCTCCCCATTGCTTCGCATCGGCTGGCTCCGTGGTCGGGATAGGTGGACTCAGCTCCTCCGCCGGCGGCTCCAAGGAGTTCGGGTCCTTCAGCTGCTGTGGGTTCGGGCCCGCCTCCAGCTGGTGGGGACAATCCTGGATCGCTACATCGCTGCTCAGGTACTCGCTGGTCACCTTCGCTGTCTCGAGATCAGAAGCCGTGCATGCACCTGACTCCGCCATTTCTTCGAGGCCGAGGCCACTCTGGTCTCGGTTCT
Organism: Ranitomeya variabilis; assembly: GCF_051348905.1. Lineage (NCBI taxonomy): Eukaryota > Metazoa > Chordata > Amphibia > Anura > Dendrobatidae > Ranitomeya > Ranitomeya variabilis. The sequence goes on from NC_135233.1 coordinate 641,910,603, forward strand.
TGCTGTTGCAAGCCAGGGGGCGATTCCTCTCTGTTTCTGGGCAGGTCGTCATCTCGCAGCAAACGTCGGAGGGGGTGGTCACCACTTTTGGCACTGTTTTGATAGTCTCCGCCCATGGCACGCCCTTCTTCTTCTTCGGCGCAGCAATGGCGGCAGTTTTGGCGGGAATTTTTGGCGGCAAGTGGCAATACACAGCCTTTGCAATAAGTCACAGTTCAAGCACAATAAATCACAGTTCCAAGGCACACATGACCTGATTCTTCAGGCTTGAGTACATCCTGTTCGTGATGCCAAGTTTGGAGCGCCCGCAGACGCAGGGCCGTGGGACACTCGGTACCGGGCTTCTCTGTCTCAGTTCTGGGGTTGTCACGGTGGCTAGACCCGGTCCGTGACCCTGCTAAGGGGCGTCCAATGAAAGGTGTGAGTGGTGATGCGTGGTGCAGGTTGCGATGAATAACGAGGACACAGGGTTGCAGTCTCTTTACCTCTTTGCTGAAGGCTTCAAGGTCCTCAATCCAGAGTACGGTTAACAGGGCTGTCTGAGACCGGCCGGTCCGATGGCACCTCCAGAGTTCCCTTTGCAGGTGGAAATCTGTGCCTACCTTCTAGCGCCTGTGTGTTGTAGTACTTCCCTGCTGAGCACCACGGGATAGTCCTCACAACTGTTGTGTCTGTTTCTGATGTTATTTCCCACAACTTATGGCTGTTCTGATGTTCTTCTCCGTCCCCCAGATGATATGGATAGGACGCACCCGTATGACGGGAAGGCCTGGAGTTCTTCCGGGACCCTAGTGTCACCCCTCTCCCACAGTTGCCCCCTATGTCTTCTTAGGTGATTTTGGTGAGACAGCCAACCTAAAATCAACTGTCCTGCCTCTGTTTGAAGTATTGCTTGGAGCCTAATACTTCCTCGGCGTTCTGGCCACCGGCTACGCGCCTCAATAGGATGTTGCCTCGATCTTACAGCACGACTCCTATTGGTATTATCTCCTTGTTGCTGCGATCTCGTTTCTCACTGCTTCACAATAAACCTCGCTTCTTGTCCTTTCTTGAGATACCGCAGCGATGTAGTGCAGGCGCGGTTCCTTAACGTTCTTTCCTGTTTGCTAGGCCTCTATCAGGATCCCACCCCTGACAGGGACCCCCCTGAATCTTCCCCTGCAACACCCTCTGCCACAGGATGTTGCTTGGTTCCAACCCAGTCAGCTTTCTGTCTAACTTCCTATCTAACCCCCAGTTTTACCAGATTGTGAGGAGTGGCCTAATACATAGCACCCTTAGCTCCCCCTGGAGGCCAGACTGTGAAGTGTATTGGTGCCTGTGATACCTGGTCAGGTGAACTCCTTCAGTGCCATCAGACGTACCATCGCTCCCCTTAGCGGCGGAGCATCAGTACTGCAACGACCAGGACTCTGGGGCACTGCACTTGCAGTATGGATCTCCTGTACCACATTCATGTACTGGGTCACAGTCTCCCCTTCCTTTTGGACACGGCGGAAAAAAGCGCATGCGCAATTCTCCGACATCTGTGGGGTCTCTATGCATCTCTTCTAGAATTTGTCGCACCTTGTTAAAGGTATCGCACTCATGGGGAGGCCGTAACATAACAGAGATCCTTGCCTCTCCATCTAGAGCCATCAGGGCAATCTCTGCCACCATTAAGGTGGGGTCATGGGGTGCATCCTCAACATACCCCTGACTCGCTCAGTCCAGCTCCATAGCAGAATGTTGCTCCCTGTAAACTTACGGAGGTTACTCAATATTGTCCCCATCGGTATACTGGCCCTTGGAGCTCCCCTAACCGCTTGGACTGCCACCTCTGCGCCAGTGGACTGCATCCTGCCGACTACGCTAAGTGTGAGCAGGTTGAGGGATGCAGTGACGAACAGGAGGCAGAGCAAGGGTTAACAAGTATAAAAGTTTTAATGTCACATAGGGTTAACTCCTCGCAGGGAGGTGCAGGGTTAAACAGGGAATTAAACCTTTCAAATTGCAAAACGATATGCAGAGTTCAAGAACAAAGAATCAGGTAACGGCGATTCCGGTGATTACGGTTAATAAGTCGGTAGTCACTCAGACGATCAAGTCCATAGTGCCAACAACAGCAGGCGCGGGGTCTTTTCTAGTGGGCTCCTGTAGACAACAATGTCTCGTCTTCTGGTGATATTGGTGGGTCTCCGGTACCTTCCACTATCCCTAGTCCATATGCTGCAGTGGCTGACAAGGGTGTGGGCCACCGCACTTTACGAGCCCAACGTGGCTCTGCAAATATACACTGGCAAAGTCAGGGTCTCCCGTGAGCAGGAAAGCATGACCTGATAAGGTGGATTAAAAAAGTTTATCCAGTACTTGGTTCTCTCTTTGCGGCACGTGTGATGTACTCACGGTCATGAAGCACACAGCACCTCGATCTCTGTGAGCTGCTGGGCGCGCTATACTCTTCTCTCTATGCTGCGCGCTGCCTGCTCCCACCAAGACTGAAGCGCCAACAACCATTGGTGCTCTGCTTTTCTGGCAGGGTGCTGCACCCGATCTCTCTCTGGCAGCACGCACACAGTACTCACTAGCCTGGAGCATTCCACACCTCGCTCCGTGGTGACCAACAGGCACCCTGCATGTCTCTCCTCACAGTCTCTCCCTGGCTGCTGCTGAACACACAACTTTCCTGAGCGCAGCAGTCCCTCTCTCTGGATTGTTGCAGCACTCCCGGCTTCTCTCTTTCTCTGGTGCGGTCCCTTTGCAGTCGATGGGGGCTGCCGCAGTGTCGGTACTCGGTGGGAAAATGGGAAGCAGAGCGTGCCGCTCAACTCTCTGCAAGCTGCCCTGGGCCAAACTACTCTGCTGCGCATGCTTTCTCCTTTTATCTCCCCGCCCCCCTAGGTCAGGAGGAAGGTCCCGCTCACTATTGCTTCCACCCGGGAACAGGAGATGCAGCCTCGACAGTTCTGGCCCCGGTAAGCGGGTACCCGCAATGCTGTCATCCCCCTTACATGTGCACAATTGCCGTCGGATGTTCAGCTGATATGAGAGCTGACAGTCGGTGCTCACTGCCAGGAGTGGTACCTGTACCACTCCTGTCAGATTAACCTGCTAAATGGATGCAGCCAAGTAAGGAGAAACTTTTTTTGTATGGGAGATCATTTGGGGCCTGGGGGCAGGCTGAAACACATGGGGCAAGGATGGGACATCATATGGGGGCACGATGGGAGGACATATGTAACTTGTGGGCACTATGGAGACACATGGGGTCAGAATGGGACATCATATGAGGCCTGGGGCAGGATGGGAAGACATATGAGGCCTAGGGGCAGGATGGAGTCATATGGGGCCAGGATGGGAAATTATATGGGGGCAGGATGGAGACTCATGTGGCCAGGATGGAGACACATGGGGCCAAGATGGGAGCACATATGGTAACAGGATGGAGACATATGGGGTAGGATGGGAAAACATATGGGGCCAAGAAAAAGACACAAATTTGGTAGGAATGAGACACAAAAAGGCGAGGAATGAGACACAAGGGGGCCAGGAATTAGACACAAAGGGGGGAAGGAATGAGACACATGGGGGCTAGAATGAGGGACGCTATTACAGGAAGGGGTCATGATGGGGGACATTATTACTGTAGGGGCTAATTAAGGGATTTTATTTTTGAGCATACTGTTTTCAGTGTGGGTGGGGGACCTGTTACTGTGCAAGGTGGCACTATGTCGCTTTTTTTCTTCATCTGAAGTAGTGCAGAAATTGGGGAAAAATTGAGGAATGTGCTCTTGAAGCGCTTTTCTAGATAACTGTGTGTTATTTTCTGCAGAGATGAGCAATGGCTGAAAGAAGTGATGGCGGTCTGCGCTGGATGACGAAGAAAAGAGAAGATGAATATCTTCAACTAGAGACATCACTGGTAAGTCAGTAGCTGTATAATTACACTGTACACTATATACAGAGCTCCTGTGTATAATGTCACTGGTGAGTTGCTGTACTACCTTTACACTGACACTATACACTACATACTACACTCACCGGCCACTTTATTAGGTACACCTGTCCAACTTCTTGTTAACACTTAATTTCTAATCAGCCAATCACATGGCGGCAACTCAGTGCATTTAGGCATGTAGACATGGTCAAGACAATCTCCTGCAGTTCAAACCGAGCATCAGTATGGGGAAGAAAGGTGATTTGAGTGCCTTTGAACGTGGCATGGTTGTTGGTGCCAGAAGGGCTGGTCTGAGTATTTCAGAAACTGCTGATCTACTGGGATTTTCACGCACAACCATCTCTAGGGTTTACAGAGAATGGTCCGAAAAAGAAAAAAAATCCAGTGAGCGGCAGTTCTGTGGGCGGAAATGCCTTGTTGATGCCAGAGGTCAGAGGAGAATGGGCAGACTGGTTCGAGCTGATAGAAAGGCAACAGTGACTCAAATCGCCACCCGTTACAACCAAGGTAGGCCTAAGAGCATCTCTGAACGCACAGTGCGTCGAACTTTGAGGCAGATGGGCTACAGCAGCAGAAGACCACACCGGGTACCACTCCTTTCAGCTAAGAACAGGAAACTGAGGCTACAATTTGTACAAGCTCATCGAAATTGGACAGTAGAAGATTGGAAAAACGTTGCTTGGTCTGATGAGTCTCGATTTCTGCTGCGACATTCGGATGGTAGGGTCAGAATTTGGCGTAAACAACATGAAAGCATGGATCCATCCTGCCTTGTATGGAGCATCTTTGGGATGTGCAGCCGACAAATCTGCGGCAACTGTGTGATGCCATCATGTCAATATGGACCAAAATCTCTGAGGAATGCTTCCAGCACCTTGTTGAATCTATGCCACGAAGAATTGAGGCAGTTCTGAAGGCAAAAGGGGGTCCAACCCGTTACTAGCATGGTGTACCTAATAAAGTGGCCGGTGAGTGTATGTACAGAGCTCCGGTGCATAATACCACTTATGGTAATATGAGTGTTGTACTATTTTTAAATTAATGATCAGTATTGTAGTATTTGGTCACTATGTGTTTTGTATATGTCGTCTGGTCCTGGTGTGGTGGTATTTGTCCCTGTATGTGGTATTATTCGGTCTAAGTGGTAGTAATATGTGGTCCAGCCATGATGTGGCAGTATTTGTTCCTTGTATGAGTTTCAGCTCCTTAACATTTGCCACCCTGTTTTTATAAGGACCAAAAGTAATTGGACAATTGACTCCAAGGCTATTTCATGGACAGGTGTGGGCAATCCCTTTGTTATGTCATTCTCAATTAAGCAGATAAAAGGCCTGGAGTTCATTTGACTTGTGGTGCTTGCATTTGGAAGGTTTTGCTGTGAAGTAAACATGCGGTCAAAGGAGCTCTCCATGCAGGTGAAACAAGCCATTCTTAAGCTGCGAAAATGGAAAAAAACCATCCGAGAAATTGCTACAATATTAGGAGTGGCAAAATCTACAGTTTGGTACATCCTGAGAAAAAATGTCATCAATGCAAAAAGACCTGGGCGCCCACGGAAGACAACAGTGGTGGATGATCACAGAATAATCTCCATGGTGAAGAGAAACCCCTTCACAACAGCCAACCAAGTGATCAACACTCTCCAGGAGGTAGGCATATCAATATCCAAATCTACTATAAAGAGAAGACTGCATGAAAGTCAACACAGAGGATTCACTGCACGGTGCAAGCCACTCATAGGCATCAAGAATAAAAAGGCTAGACTGGACTTTGCTAAAAAAAACATCTAAAAAAGGCCAGCACAGTTCTGGAAGAACATTCTTTGGACAGATGAAACCAAGATCAACCTCTACCAGAATGATGGAAAGAGAAAAGTATGGCGAAGATGTGGTACAGCTCATGATCCAAAGCATACCACATCATCTGTAAAACACATCGGAGGCAGTGTGATGGCTTGGGCATGCATGGTTGCCAATGGCACTGGGTCACTAGTGTTTATTGATGATGTGACACAGGACAGAAGCAGCCGAATGAATTCTGAGGTATTCAGAGCCATACTGTGTGCTCAGATCCAGCCAAATGCAGCCAAACTGATTGGTCGTCGTTTCATACTACAGATGGACAATGACCCAAAACATAAAGCCAAAGCAACCCAGGAGTTTATTAAAGCAAAGTGGAATATTCTTGAATGGCCAAGTCAGTCACCTGATCTCAACCCAATTGAGCATGCATTTCACTTGTTAAAGACTAAACTTCAGACAGAAAGGCCCACAAACAAACAGCAACTGAAAACCACCACAGTGAAGGCCTGGCAGAGCATCAAAACGGAGGAAACACAACGTCTGGTGATGTCCATGAGTTCAAAACTTCAGGCAGTCATTGCCAACAAAGGGTTTTCAACCAAGTACTAGAAATGAACATTTTATTTACAATTATTTAATCTGTCCAATTACTTTTGGTCCCTTTAAAAACAGGGTGGCCCATGTTAAGGAGCTGAAACTCCTAAACCCTTCATCCAATTTTAATGTGGATACCCTCAAATGAAAGCTGAAAGTCTGAACTTCAACTGCATCTGAATTGTTTTGCTAAGAACTCCCTCCCTGTCGTCCTTATGATTGCCTGGTGCCAAACTACCTGAAAGCACACCTACCTTTAATATCTCTGGCCCAAAGAGGCAGGCCATGATGGACTACTTCGTGGAAAGCCTGGCTAAAGGATATATCAGACCATCCTCATCCCCAGTTTCCTTGGGGTTCTTTTTGTAAAGAAAAAAGATGGGGCCTGGATTTCTGCAAACTTAAAATGATCACTGTCCATGATCCTTATCCGCTCCCTCTCATTTCGGACCTCTTTAATCAGATTGTAGGGGCAAAGTGGTTCAAAAAGATAGACCTCAGGAGGGCGTATAATGTCATCCACATTAAAGAGGGGTAAGAGCGGAAAACAGCATTCAATACGCCTGAGGGACACTATGAGAATCTGGTGATGCTCTTTGGGTTGACGAACGCACCTACCATCTTTCAACACCTTATAATTGACATCTTTAGTCACCTGGTAGGCGGATTCGTGGTTATCTATCTGGATGACATATTAATTTATTCACCTGACCTTGAGTCACATCAGGTACATGTCAGGCAGGTTTTACATATACTCAGAGACAATAAGTTATATGTCAAACCCGAGAAGTGTTCTCAGTTGAGGAGATCCCTTTCCTAGGATATGTATTATCATCCAATGGTTTTCACATGTCATCAGGCAAAAGTCCAAGCAGTATTGGATTGGGATTGTCCAGAGGATTTGAAGCGGTTACAAATGTTTTTAAGTTTCGCCAACTACTACTGTACGTTCATAAAAAACTTTTCAGTAGTAGCCAAACCTCTTAAAGGGCCACTGTCACCCCCCTCCAGCCGTTATAAACTAAAAGAGCCACCTTGTGCAGCAGTAATGCTGCAGTCTAACAAGGTGGCTCTTTTAGTTTTTGATTCATTTATTACCTCAAAAAAGCGTTTTAAAAATTGGCCACACATACCAGATATTATACCGGGAGGCGGTCCGAAGCGTCCTGTATGAATCTTCCAACGGCCGTCACTCTTCTCTTCAGGGGCGATGGTCCCCGCCCCCTGAGCGCTGTTATCGTCTGAAATCCGGCGCCTGCGCTGTGCGTGCCTGCCTGGGGCCTGCGCAGTGTTCATTGTCAGTGCGGCCACCTGAATCCCCCGCCCCGCACTGTTATTCATTATGCACAGTGCGGGGCTGGGTTTCCTGGGCATGCGCACTGCGCTGTTTAGACGCTCCCCAGCTCTGACGCTCCCCAGCTCCGACGCTCCCCAGCTCCCCCGCCTTCCCAGGAACCCCAGCCCCGCACTGTGCATAATGAATAACAGTGCGGGGCGGGGGATTCAGCTACAGTGTGGCCGCACTGACAATGAGCACTGCGCAGGCCCCAGGCAGGCACGCACAGCGCAGGCGCCGGATTTCAGACGATAACAGCGCTCAGGGGGGCGGGGACCATCGCCCCTGAAGAGAAGAGTGACAGCCGTTGGAAGATTCATACAGGACGCTTCGGACCGCCTCCCGGTATAATATCTGGTATGTGTGGCCAATTTTTAAAACGCTTTTTTGAGGTAATAAATGAATCAAAAACTAAAAGAGCCACCTTGTTAGACTGCAGCATTACTGCTGCACAAGGTGGCTCTTTTAGTTTATAACGGCTGGGGGGGGGGGTGACAGTGGCCCTTTAAGGATATGACCAGGAAGGAGACAAACTTCTCCAAGTGGTCCTGTCCCGCCAGGGAGGTATTTGATACCTTGAATAGGTGTTTTTCATCTGCGCTGATCCCTATTCAGCCTGACGTCTCTCAGCCTTTTATCGTTGAGGTTGATGCGTCTGAGGTGGGAGTAAGGGCTGTATTGTCGCAGGGTGCGTAAATGGAACCATGTGCTTATTTTTCTAAGAAACCTGATGAAAAAAATGATGATACTGGTAACAGGGAACTCTTAGCAACCAAATGGGCTTTTGGTGAGTGTCATCATCTTTTGGAGGGAGCGGTTCATCCAGTTATGCTAATCAGGGATCATAAGTATCTGGTATTTTTGGAATCGGCGAAACATCTAACGCCTCCACAGGCAAGGTGGGCATTGTTCTTTACCAGGTTTAACTTTTTTGTCACATATAGACCAGGAAACAAAAACATTAAGGCCGATGCCTTATCTCTTTGCTTTCCTGGGGGAGAAAATAAGTGTGAACCGGTATCTATTCTTCAAAAAGGGGTGGTTATGGCATCTACAGGTCCTTCTCAAAAAATTAGCATATAGTGTTAAATTGAATTATTTACCATAATGTAATGATTACAATTAAACTTTCATATATTATAGATTCATTATCCACCAACTGAAATTTGTCAGGTCTTTTATTGTTTTAATACTGATGATTTTGGCATACAACTCCTGATAACCCAAAAAACCTGTCTCAATAAATTAGCATATTTCACCCGTCCAATCAAATAAAAGTGTTTTTTAATAACAAACCAAAAAACCAACAAATAATAATGTTCAGTTATGCACTCAATACTTGGTCGGGAATCCTTTGGCAGAAATGACTGCTTCAATGCGGCGTGGCATGGAGGCAATCAGCCTGTGACACTGCTGAGATGTTATGGAGGCCCAGGATGCTTCAATAGCGGCCTTAAGCTTATCCAGAGTGTTGGGTCATGCGTCTCTCAACTTTCTCTTCACAATATCCCACAGATTCTCTATGGGGTTCAGGTCAGGAGAGTTGGCAGGCCAATTGAGCACAGTAATACCATGGACAGTAAACCATTTACCAGTGGTTTTGGCACTGTGAGCAGGTGCCAGGTCGTGCTGAAAAATGAAATCTTCATCTCCATAAAGCATTTCAGCCGATGGAAGCATGAAGTGCTCCAAAATCTCCTGATAGCTAGCTGCATTGACCCTGCCCTTGATGAAACACAGTGGACCAACACCAGCAGCTGACATGGCACCCCACACCATCACTGACTGTGGGTACTTGACACTGGACTTCAGGCATTTTGGCATTTCCTTCTCCCCAGTCTTCCTCCAGACTCTGGCACCTTGATTTCTGAATGACATGCAAAATTTGCTTTCATCAGAAAAAAAGTACTTGGGACCACTTAGCAACAGTCCAGTGCTGCTTCTCTGTAGCCCAGGTCAGGCGCTTCTGCCGCTGTTTATGGTTCAAAAGTGGCTTTACCTGGGGAATGCGGCACCTGTAGCCCATTTCCTGCACACGCCTGTGCACGGTGGCTCTGGATGTTTCCACACCAGACTCAGTCCACTGCTTCCTCAGCAATCTTCCTCAGGGTCCGGTCACCTCTTCTCGTTGTACAGCGTTTTCTGCCACATTTTTTCCTTCCAACAGACTTACCATTGAGGTGCCTTGATACAGCACTCTGGGAACAGCCTATTTGTTGAGAAATTTCTTTCTGGGTCTTACCCTCTTGCTTGAGGGTGTCAATGATGGCCTTCTTGACATCTGTCAGGTCGCTAGTCTTACCCATGATGGGGGTTTTGAGTAATGAACCAGGCAGGGAGTTTTTAAAAGCCTCAGGTATCTTTTGCATGTGTTTAGAGTTAATTAGTTGATTCAGAAGATTAGGGTAATAGGTCGTTTAGAGAACCTTTTCTTGATATGCTAATTAATTGAGAAAGTTTTTCTGGGTTATCAGGAGTTGTATGCCAAAATCATCAGTATTAAAACAATAAAAGACCTGACAAATTTCAGTTGGTGGATAATTAATCTATAATATATGAAAGTTTAATTGTAATCATTACATTATGGTAAATAATGAAATTTAACACTATATGCTAATTTTTTGAGAAGGACCTGTATATGCTCTGATCTGGAAAGAGAGGTTGTTGACGCTAAGGAGAACTCCCCTGCTGCTTGTCCCCTTAGTAAACTATTTGTTCCCATTAGTCTTCACCTTAGAGTCCTTAGTGAACATCACAATTCGGTGTTGGCCGGACATCCTGGTAATAAAGCCACAGCTGATCTTCTTACTCTGCGTTTTTGGTGGCCAGGAGCTCATCAGGATGATTCTAAGACCTCTCATACTCGTTCGTCGGGGGCTCTACAACCATTGGAAATAACCAGTAGACCTTGGAATCACTTAGCGGTCGATTTTATCACAGAACTTCCCATGTCGGCAGGGAATACTGTAATTCTGGTGGTGGTAGATTCAGTAAAATGTCTCATTTCATCACTTTACCAGCTTTACCGAAACGTCAAATCCGTGATGCAAATTTTCGTCAGGGAAATAATTAGATTACATGGGATCCCGACCGACATTGTTTCTGACTGGGGATGCAGTTTGTTTCCAAGTTTTGGAGGTCATTTTGCACCAGTTTAGGGATCCATTTGTCATTTTCTTCCTCATTTCACCCACAGTCTAATTGACAGAATAAAAGTGTTAAAGGGAACCTATCACCCCGTTTTTTAAAGATTAGATAAAAATAGTGTGAAATAGGGGCAGAGCTGGGCTTTACATTAGTGCCTTTTTGGTGCCTTTACACCCCCGTTAGGCTGCCGAAATACCTTTGTGAAGTGGCCGTTTTGTCCTGTCACTCAAGTTGGTCAGGTCGGATGGGCGTGGTCACAGCGCTGTTTCTCCCCCAGATCAGGCTCATCATTACGTTGGTGGCGTAGTGGTGTGCGCATGTCCAAGGTCCCGAATCCTGCACAGGGGTGTGAAAATAGCAGCGATGTCCGTTATTTCATTGGTGGTCGTGCGCAGAAGCGGCGCTCTGCTGGCCGCGGCTTCAGGAAAATGGCCGCGGGCATCCGCGCGTGCGCAGATGGCTATCGCGGCGGCCATTTTCGTGAAGCAGAGTTCGCATCTCGGCTTCACGAAAATGGCCGCCGCGATAGCCATCTGCGCACGTGCGGATGCCCGCGGCCATTTTCCTGAAGCCGCGGCCAGCAGAGCGCCGCTTCTGCGCACGCGCGGCCAAAGCAAGATGGCCGCGCCCACCGACCACCAATGAAATAACGGACATCGCTGCTATTTTCACACCCCTGTGCAGGATTCGGGACCTTGGACATGCGCACACCACTACGCCACCAACGTAATGATGAGCCTGATCTGGGGGAGAAACAGCGCTGTGACCACGCCCATCCGACCTGACCAACTTGAGTGACAGGACAAAACGGCCACTTCACAAAGGTATTTCGGCAGCCTAACGGGGGTGTAAAGGCACCAAAAAGGCACTAATGTAAAGCCCAGCTCTGCCCCTATTTCACACTATTTTTATCTAATCTTTAAAAAACGGGGTGATAGGTTCCCTTTAACCAGAATCTATCAATTGAGATACTGATTTGGCTTTTATCCTAAGTCATATTGCACGACTCGTTAAAGGGTTGATTGTGACTTGTAGGATCGCTACTTCCAACAGGTGGCGCTATAGAGTTTAAGCCCTCTTTTTCTCAAAAGAGGCAATTTGCATAACCAGAATCTAGATACGTATCTCAGGTGTTTTGTATCTGAAAATCAGGAGGACTTGGTTACCTATTTACCGTTAGCAGAATTCGCTGTAAGTAAATCGTTGCCAGGAATCGACCTGTAAGTTTCCGTTTTTTGAGGCATATGGGTTCCTATGTTCATTTAATAGAAATCGGCTTCTGGATTACCGGAAGAGGAACTGCTTTCATCTTCTATTGCTACAATATGGCAGGGGGTCACAAATAATTAGATGGAATCCAAGTATAAGACTGTGGCTGATCGGAGACGTTTCATGGGTCCGTACCTGTGGTAATCAAACAAAAAAGTTCCAGCAACAGACATCCAAAATCAGGTTATTGAGTGGACGTGAAAAACTTAATTTTATTACAATGCTTTTAAAAACATGCTGTTAAAATAGTAAGTGAGGGATTATGCGTTTCGAACAAAAGTGTTCTTAATCATAGCCATATCTGTGATCAGTGCAAAAGCATAGCAAAATAGAAATGGTGGAAAAGGAAATGAGGTAAGCAATTAGTCATGTAAATGAGACAATTATGCTAATGACACAAGACATTAAAAAATGCATAATATCATAAAAACATGAGTTCAATAATAATACATAATATCCGTTCTCTTATTCAGTCCAGAAGGAACTCTGTAATTAAACTTGAAAATGAATTGCGCTTCTTTAAAATGCAATACTTTGTCTGTATCACCGCCTCGATTACTGATAAGAACATCCTCTAATGCATGAACGTGAAAAAAGTCCAGACAACCTTTGTGTACAGATGAAAAATGATAAGAAGCTCCTGATAAACTTCTTGTTGTGGCATTTGTTGCATCATATATATGTTCCCCAATTCTAGTCCTGAGAGATCGTCCGTACCTGTGTATTGGTGACTTGGTGTGGCTGTCCTCTAGGAACATTAAGCTGAAGGTTCCGTCTTGGAAACTGGGTCCAAGGTATATCGGTCCTTATAAGATCATAGCCATTGTCAATCCTGTAGCATTTCACCTTGCTTTACCGCCTGCCTTTAGGATCCATAATGTATTTCATTAATCTCTCCTCAAAAAATACTTAGCATCTCCAGTACCATCACTACCACTATCTCCTGTCATTGTCGATGAAAAGTTGGAGTTCCAGATTGCGAAGATCTTGAATTCTCGTATTGTTCTTTGTACATTGGAGGGAATACGGTCTTGAGGTGAGGATGTGGGTACCAGCATCTGATGTTCATGCGGCCAGACTGGTCTGGTTTTTTCACGTGGCACATCCCGATAAGCCTGGTCCTGGGGTTCCGGAGGACCCTCGTAGAAGGGGGGGAACAGTCACGGGGTTACCGCGACAGTGTGGACCAGACGAGCGCAGCGTCTGAATGCTCCTACTCTGGCACTTCTCCTTTATTTTAATGGTGTTTATTCCTTATGGCAGAACAGGGGTTAGTCGGCCATATTGGAAATCTCTGAGCTTGCAGCTGAGCTCAGTTAGCTACTCCTTTCCCCTTTATAATCTGGGCTCTGATACAAATCCTTGTGAGAGCTAGCATTAGCTGCTGGAATCAGGAGGGAGAGGTGTTCATTTGAGAAGAAGTGTTGGAGGTAGATGTCTGTGACTGTTGCTTGGTTTGTAAGTGTGGTAATTCTCTATCCTTCTCTATTTTGGTTTAGTCCCTTTGCTCCACTCTCCAGTGCATTCATCTGTTATATGTGAGTGAATATTTTGTATGCCTGGAGTTTTCTGTTAACCCTTGTTTGTGTTGCCTTGTTTGTCGGGTTGGTGTACTACGGTGCACAGTAGCTCCCCTATTCCCTGGGTAGGGGAATAGAACAGATGGAGGGCTGACTCAGGAGATAAGGCAAGGGTGGAGGCCCTGGCATCTTCACCTTCAGATGTATCCTGAGGAATAGGGCGAGCTAAGGCGCCCTCTAGTGTTAGAGACAGGGAAGGAGTCCCTGGTCCCGGGTCACCCAACAGCTGTGTAGTGACACTGCCATGCACCCAAACAGTAGTTTTCACCCACATATGGGGTATCGACGTAGTCCGAAGAAATTGCACAAGAAATTGTAAGCTGTAATTTATCCTGTTACCCTTGTGAAACTAAAAAAATAGGGCTAAAAACATTTTTGAAGTAAAAATGTGATTTTTAATTTCACAGCTCAACTAGGAGTTGAATGTGCTCACCACACATCTAGATATTAGTGATGAGTAGTGTTGAGCGATACCGTCCGATACTTGAAAGTATCGGTATCGGAAAGTATCGGCCGATACCGGCAAAGTATCGGATCTAATCCGATACCGATACCCGATACCAATACAAGTCAATGGGACTCAAGTATCGGACGGTATTCCTGATGGTTCCCAGGGTCTGAAGGAGAGGAAACTCTCCTTCAGGCCCTGGGATCCATATAAATGTGTAAAAGAAAGAATTAAAATAAAAAATATCGCTATACTCACCTGTCCGACGCAGCCTGGACCTTAGCGAGGGAACCGGCAGCGTTGTTTGTTTAAAATTCGCGCTTTTACTTGGTTACGTGAAGTCCCGGCTTGTGATTGGTCAGGGCGGCCATGTTGCCGGGACGCGGACCAATCACAGCAAGCCGTGACGAAATTACGTCACGGCTTGCTGTGATTGGTCCGCGTCCCGGCAACATGGCCGCCATTAACCAATCACAAGCCGGGACGTCACGGGAGGCTGGACACGCGCCCATTTTAAAAAGCGCGCGTGTCCAGCCTCCAGTGACGTCCCGGCTTATGATTGGTCACGGCGCCATGTTGCCGGGACGCGGACCAATCACAGCAAGCCGTGACGAAATTACGTCACGGCTTGCTGTGATTGGTCTGCGTCCCGGCAACATGGCCACCATTAACCAATCACAAGCCGTGACGTCACGGGAGGCTGGACACGCGCGCTTTTTAAAATGGGCGCGTGTCCAGCCTCCCGTGACGTCCCGGCTTGTGATTGGTTGCGCCGCGGTCAACCAATCACAAGCCGGGAGGCTGGACACGCGCGCATTTTAAAATTTTAAAATGGGCGCGTGTCCAGCCTCCCGGCTTGTGATTGGTTGATTGCGGCGCAACCAATCACAAGCCGGGACGTCACGGGAGGCTGGACACGCGCCCATTTTAAAATGCGCGTGTCCAGCCTCCCGTGACGTCACGGCTTGTGATTGGTTGCGTCTCCCATGTGACTGCGACGCAACCAATCACAAAGCCGGGACGTAATTTTAAAATCCTTAAGGACCTGAAATTACGTCACGGCTTGCTGTGATTGGTTGCGTCGCCCATGTGACTGCGACGCAACCAATCACAACGCCGGAACGTAATTTTAAAATCCTGAAGGACCTGAAATTACGTCACGGCTTGCTGTGATTGGTTGCGTCCCGGTCACATGGGCGGCACGCAACCAATCACAAGCCGGGACTCACGTAAAGGAAAGAAAAGCGCGAATTTTAAACAAAGAACGCTGCCGCTTCCCTCGGTAAGGTGCAGGCTGCGTCGGAGAGGTGAGTATAGCAATATTTTTTATTTTAATTCTCTCTTTTACACATTTTTACATTAATGTTGTTTCGATACCGATACCCGATATCACAAAAATATCGGATCTCGATATCGGAATTCCGATACAGCAAGTATCGGCCGATACCCGATACTTGCAGTATCGGAATGCTCAACACTAGTGATGAGCGAATATACTCGTTACTCGAGATTTCCCGAGCACGCTCGGGTGTTCTCAGAGTATTTTTTAGTGCTCGGAGATTTAGTTTTCTTCACCGCAGCTGGATGATTTACAGCTACTAGCCTGCTTGATTACATGTGGGGATTCCCTTGTGGAGAAACGGGGTCAGTGGGTGCTCTCATCTGCTGGCCCGGCTGTCTTTAGCAAGACTGCATGGACCACGGCTCATACCACTGAACACCCGCTCTATCTCCCTATGGGCAATACACTACACAGACAACACAGGGTTAAGGTAAAACAGTGTGGCAATACTTTATTGAACCACAACACACAATAGCAAACAGAACAATCCCACCATGGCTGGAATTATTTGGTTACATGGGCGCATATAAAAGGTCACTGCGTCTCCACGTATTTCCAGTATGACATGCTGTCAGAGCTCCCAGGGTCGCTACTCCATCTGTGGATGAACCCACAGAGAAGGGGTAACGACAAGCATAGGGAGATGACCAAGAACTGTCTATAGAGTCCATACAAGGTCCAAAGTCAGTTGACAAGATGTGAGAGCTCCCAGGGTCGCTACTCCATCTGTGGATGAACGCACAGAGAAGGGGTAACGACAAGCATAGGGAGATGACCGAGAACTGTCCATAGAGTCCATACAAGGTCCAAAGCCAGTTGACACGATGTCAGAGCTCCCAGGGTCGCTACTCCATCTGTGGATGAATGCACAGAGAAGGGGTAACGACAAGCATAGGGACATGACCAAGAACTGTCCATAGAGTCCATACAAGGTCCAAAGCCAGTTGACACGAGAGTCACCACCTGGCTTATCTGACCATCTCCATGGAATTAGGTGACCAGCGGGTCCCAACCCTGGCTTTATCCAAACAGATCCATGGTTCAGAGATGGTCACTGGATCAGATCAGTGTCCTTCCAACCAGAGCCGAAAACCCCTGGGTTGTTTCCTATAGAATCATAGATCAGTGTCCCTCGTGATGGTGCCATGATGAATCGGCTGCAGTCCTTTCTCCTGTCTGTAATGTGGTTTGCAGATTTTCTGGCTGGTAGCTCTGTATTACTTCAGTCTCCCAGGATGTGAACTCTGAGTCTTTTTATACCCAAGGCATGTAAGCTATTTTTAGAATTACCCAGGGTCTTTCAGTCCAACATCAAGATAAAGTAAACAATGGTGATGGGATTAAGTAGCACTATTAGCATATAAGCACACATCAATAAACAAAGCTTAACACACTTAATGTACAGTCACCATTACAGACTAAAGGTACGGTCACACTAAACGATATCGCTAGCGATCCGTGACGTTGCAGCGTCCTGGATAGCGATATCGTTGAGTGTGACACGCAGCAGCGATCAGGATCCTGCTGTGATATCGCTGGTCGTTGAAGAAGGTTCAGAACTTTATTTGGTCGTCAGACCGGCGTGTATCGTCGTGTTTGACACCAAAAGCAACGATACCAGCGATGTTTTACACTGGTAACCAGGGTAAACATCGGGTTGCTAAGCGCAGGGCCGCGCTTAGTAACCCGATGTTTACCCTGGTTACCAGTGTAAAATGTAAAAAAACAAACAGTACATGCTCACCTTCGCATCCCCCGGCATCCGCTTCCCACACTGACTGAGCGCCGGTCGCAAAGTGAAAGTACAGCACAGCGGTCACGTCACCGCTCTGCTGTTAGGGCCGGCGCTCAGTCAGTGCAGGGAAGCAGATGTCGGGGGACGCGAATGTAAGTATGTAGTGTTTGGTTTTTTTACATTTTACGCTGGTAACCAGGGTAAACATCGGGTTACTAAGCGCGGCCCTGCGCTTAGCAACCCGATGTTTACCCTGGTTACCGGGGACCTCGGCATCGTTGGTCGCTGGAGAGCGGTCTGTGTGACAGCTCCCCAGCGACCAAACAGCGATGCTGCAGCGATCGGCATCGTTGTCTGTATCGCTGCAGCGTCGCTAAGTGTGACGGTACCTTTACACAGTATGTTAGGCTGGTTTCACATTTGCGGTTATGTCCGCAGCGTCTCTTCTGCAAATATCCGCATGCGTTGTGTTTTCCTATATTTAACATTAGGGACGCATGTGTCTGTGATCGGTTGCGTTTTGCAGCGTTTGACGACGCATGCGTCGTTTCTTCATCTGCGGTTTGGCGCGGTAAACGCAACATGTAGTAATTTTAGAGGCATCAATTTGCCGCCTAGAAACGTATGCGATTGTTAGCGCTAGGAATGCGGCAAAAAAACGCATTACTATCTATGGGAACGCATGCATACACATGTCTTTGCGTACGCATGCGTTTGATGCGCTTGCTTACTTCGGACTGCACATGCCCATTAAAGACACACCCTCCTGGAAATATCAAACGCATGCGCATAAAAAGCGCAAACACATGTAAAAACGCATGCAAACGCTGCGTTTTTTTTACCATCATGCGTAAGCTGATGCAGATAAAAAACGCTGCGTTAACAGACGTTTGCATGCGTTTTTGCATGCGTTAGCGGTTGCGGATGATACACTGCGGACTTAACCGCAAATGTGAAAGTAGCCTTAGATAGTATATCAGTTGGCAAGTCTGTCTTCTTGACCCACCAGACGTAAACACTTAAATTCACAAGCCAATATACAGATAAAAAGCCAGTTCTTTTGGTTTTTGCAAAAACATGGTTGTCTGGGAAATTAAGATACAATCTGGTTTCTTCACACCCTAGCAACCAGGCAACCCCCACATGTACTTATGCTGGCTAACAGATGTAAATCATTCAGCTGAGACGATGAAAACTAAATCTCCGAACACTAAAAAATACTCCGAGGACACCCGAGCGTGCTCGGGAAATCTCAAGTAACGAGTATATTCGCTCATCACTACTAGATATAATTGTTAATTTTGTGAAATAATTTTTTTCTGGAGATATGTCAATTCGTAGACTCCCAATATTTCTTAACAATGTTTTTTAAAAAGTATAATTTTGTTGAAGAGGATTGCAGTCATGGAAGTTAAAGAATTTGGGTTTCATACAGTACATAAAGACTAATTTTCAAACAGTCTTGTTTACTGATGAGTGTTGAGCAACCCTGGATGGTCCAGATGGATGTAGTGGATAGTTGGTGGATGGCCACCATTTCCCAACAAGGCTGCGACATCAGCAAGGAGGTGGAGGAGTCATGTTTTGGGCCGGAATCATGGGGAAACAGCTGGTAGGGCCTTTTAAGGTTCCTGAAGGTGTGAAAATGACCTCTGCAAAGTATATAGTTTCTGACTGACAACTTTCTTCCATGGTATAAAAAGCAGAAACTTGCCTTCAGGAGCAAAATCATCTTCATGCATGACAATGCACCATCTCATGCTGCAAAGAATACCTCTTCATTGGCTGCTATGGGCATAAAAGGTTATAAAATCATGGTGTGGCCACTGTCTTCCCCTGGCCTCAACCCTATAGAGAACCTTTGGAGTATCATCAAGCAAAAGATCTATGAGGGTGGGAGGCAGTTCACATCAAAACAGCAGCTCTGGGAGGCTATTCTGACTTCATGCAAAGAAATACAAGCAGACGCTCTCCAAAAACTCACACGTTCAATGGATCCAAGAATTGTGAAGGTGATATCAAAGAAGGGTTCCTATGTTAACATGCAACTTAGCCTGTTAGGATGTTTTAGAGTTAAATAGCTTTTTTGTTCAGTGAATGTGCCCTCCTAATGCTGCAAATTCAACAAATAAGCATTTTCGGTTCTTTAAAACATATCAAATGTTTAGAAATTCTACTGTGCCTAATAATTTGGAACCGTGCATTTTGAAATTTTATTCATTTTGGAGATTATACTGTTATCATTGGGAGGTTTCTTCAATAAAATTCGATGTATACTCTAACGGGTGATGACTTTTATTAGACTGACTGTCATTTGCACCGACTAGTTAGGAAAATCTGAGAAAAATGTAATTTGCATAATAATTTGGAACATAGTGTACTGTTTTGTTCTTTTTGGTGGTCTAATTGTAGGAAGGATGTGAGAAAATATGTTTTCTCTTGTTTAACATGTGCACATAACAAGCTGCCATGAGCTTTACCTCTAGGACTCCTTCAACCTCTTCCAGTTCCAACCGGGCCTTGGGGATCAATCTCAATGGATTTTATCGTGGACCTACCGCCATCTAAAGAATGTTATCCTTGTTGTGGTGCATCAGCTCACAAAGATGGCCCATTTCATTACAACTAAAGGGATTCCTAACTACCTTACAAACTGCAAAATTAATAGTCAAATAGATATTTAGACTGCATGGAATTCCTGACAATGTAATTTCTGATAGAGGTGTTTAGTTTACATCAAGATTTTGGAAAAGCTTCTGTACAGCTTTAGGTTTTACTGTTAATTTGTCTACTGCCTTCCACCCTCAATGCAATGGCCACACTGAAAGAACTGTTGTGAAATTGGATTCTGGGCTCCCCCGGTGGCCACTTGTGGAATTTAACTTGTGTGCATCATCCCCTCTGTTCACTTGCTCCTATCAGGATGTGGGAGTCGCTATATAACCTTGCTCCTCTGTCAGTTTCATGCCGGTCAACAATGTAATCAGTAGCCTTTCTGTGCATGTTCCTGCTACTAGACAACTCCCAGCTAAGTTGGACTTTTGTCCTTGTGTGTTTTTGCATTTTGTTCCTGTTCACAGCTGCTGTTTCGTTACTGTGTCTGGAAAGCTCTTGTGAGCGGAAATTGCCACTCTGGTGTTATGAGTTAATGCTAGAGTCTTAAAGTAATTTCTGGATGGTGTTTTGATAGGGTTTTCTGCTGACCATGAAAGTGCCCTTTCTGTCTTCATGCTATCTAGTAAGCGGACCTCGATTTTGCTAAACCTATTTTCATACTACGTTTGTCATTTCATCTAAAATCACCGCCAATATATGTGGGGGCCTCTGTCTGCCTTTTGGGAAAATTTCTCTAGAGGTGAGCCAGGACTGTCTTTTCCTCTGCTAGGATTAGGTAGTTCTCCGGCTGGCGCTGGGCATCTAGGGATAAAAAAACGTAGGCATGCTACCCGGCCACTTCTAGTTGTGCGGCAGGTTTAGTTCATGGTCAGTATAGTTTCCATCTTCCAAGAGCTAGTTCTCATATATGCTGGGCTATGTTCTCTCGCCATTGAGAATCATGACAGTTTGACCGGCCAAAAAAAGGTTAAATTACTGGCTGAGAAAGGAGAGAAAAAAGAAATCTGCTACAATTTTTTTTTTTTTTTTTTTCCCTCTAGTTCTGAGTGTGCTCTTAATTGAATCACTTGCTAGTCTGCCTATACTGCAGCCTTCCTCTCTTCCTCTCCTTCTAATCCTTGAATGGCTCTGTGTTCACCTGTTTCAAATGGATCTTCAGAGTGTAGCTACAGGTTTGAATAATCTCGCCACAAAGGTACAAAATTTGCAAGATTTTGTTGTTCATGCACCTATGTCTGAGCCTAGAATTCCTTTGCCTGAATTCTTCTCGGGGAATAGATCTCACTTTCAAAATTTTAAAAATAATTGCAAATTGTTTTTGTCCCTGAAGTCTCGCTCTGCCGGAGACCCTGCACAGCAGGTCAGGATTGTAATTTCCTTGCTCCGGGGCGACCCTCAAGACTGGGCTTTTGCATTGGCACCAGGGGATCCTGCGTTGCTCAATGTGGATGCGTTTTTTCTGGCCTTGGGGTTGCTTTATGAGGAACCTCATTTAGAGCTTCAGGCGGAAAAGGCCTTGATGTCCTTGTCTCAGGGGCAAGATGAAGCTGAAATATACTGCCAAAAATTCCGCAAATGGTCTGTGCTTACTCAGTGGAATGAGTGCGCCCTGGCGGCGATTTTCAGAGAAGGTCTCTCTGATGCCATTAAGGATGTTATGGTGGGGTTCCCTGTGCCTGCGAGTCTGAATGAGTCCATGACGATGGCTATTCAGATCGATAGGCGTCTGCGGGAGCGCAAACCTGTGCACCATTTGGCGGTGTCTACTGAGAAAACGCCAGAAAATATGCAATGTGATAGAATTCTGTCCAGAAGCGAGCGGCAGAATTTTAGACGAAAAAATGGGTTGTGCTTCTATTGTGGTGATTCAACTCATGTTATATCAGCATGCTTTAAGCGTACTAAGAAGCCTGACAAGTCTGTTTCAATTAGCACTTTACAGTCTAAGTTTATTCTATCTGTGACCCTGATTTGTTCTTTGTCATCTATTACCGCGGACGCCTATGTCGACTCTGGCGCTGCTTTGAGTCTTATGGATTGGTCCTTTGCCAAACGCTGTGGGTATGATTTGGAGCCATTGGAGGCTCCGATACCTCTGAAAGGGATTGACTCCACCCCATTGGCTAGTAATAAACCACAATACTGGACACAAGTGACTATGCGTGTTAATCCGGATCACCAGGAGGTTATTCGCTTTCTGGTGCTGTATAATCTACATGATGTTTTGGTGCTGGGATTGCCATGGCTGCAATCTCATAACCCAGTCCTCGACTGGAGAGCTATGTCTGTGTTAAGCTGGGGATGTAAAGGAACTCATGGGGACGTACCTTTGGTTTCCATTTCATCATCTATTCCCTCTGAGATTCCTGAATTCTTGTCTGACTTTCGTGACGTTTTTGAAGAACCCAAGGTTGGTTCACTACCTCCGCACCGGGAGTGCGATTGTGCCATAGACTTGATTCCGGGTAGTAAATACCCTAAGGGTCGTTTATTTAATCTGTCTGTGCCTGAACACGCTGCTATGCGAGAATATATAAAGGAGTCCTTGGAAAAGGGACATATTCGTCCTTCGTCATCTCCCTTAGGAGCCGTTTTTTTCTTTGTGTCTAAGAAAGACGGCTCTTTGAGGCCGTGTATTGATTATCGACTTTTGAATAAAATCACGGTTAAATATCAATATCCGTTACCACTGCTTACTGATTTGTTTGCTCGTATAAAGGGGACCAAGTGGTTCTCTAAGATTGATCTCCGTGGGGCGTATAATTTGGTGCGAATCAAGCAGGGGGATGAGTGGAAAACCGCATTTAATACGCCCGAGGGCCATTTTGAGTATTTGGTGATGCCTTTTGGTCTTTCAAATGCCCCTTCAGTCTTCCAGTCCTTTATGCATGACATTTTCCGCGATTATTTGGATAAATTTATGATTGTGTATCTGGATGATATTCTGATTTTTTCGGATGACTGGGACTCTCATGTCCAGCAGGTCAGGAGGGTTTTTCAGGTTTTGCGGTCTAATTCCTTGTGTGTGAAGGGTTCTAAGTGTGTTTTTGGGGTTCAGAAGATTTCCTTCTTGGGATACATTTTTTCCCCCTCTTCCATCGAGATGGATCCTGTCAAGGTTCAGGCTATTGGTGATTGGACGCAACCCTCTTCTCTTAAGAGTCTTCAGAAATTTTTGGGCTTTGCTAACTTTTATCGTCGATTTATTGCTGGTTTTTCTGATGTTGTAAAACCATTGACTGATTTGACTAAGAAGGGTGCTGATGTTGCTGATTGGTCCCCTGATGCTGTGGAGGCCTTTCGGGAGCTCAAGCGCCGCTTTTCTTCCGCCCCAGTGTTGCGTCAGCCTGATGTTGCTCTTCCTTTTCAGGTTGAGGTCGACGCTTCTGAAATCGGAGCTGGGGCGGTGTTGTCGCAGAGAAATTCCGACTGCTCCGTGATGAGACCTTGTGCTTTTTTTTCCCGTAAATTTTCGCCCGCCGAGCGGAATTATGATATTGGGAATCGGGAGCTTTTGGCCATGAAGTGGGCTTTTGAGGAGTGGCGTCACTGGCTTGAGGGGGCCAGACATCAGGTGGTGGTATTGACTGACCACAAAAATTTAATTTACCTTGAGTCTGCCAGGCGCCTGAATCCTAGACAAGCGCGCTGGTCGTTGTTTTTCTCTCGGTTTAATTTTGTGGTGTCTTACCTACCGGGTTCTAAGAATGTTAAGGCGGATGCCCTTTCTAGGAGTTTTGAGCCTGACTCCCCTGGTAATTCTGAGCCCACAGGTATCCTTAAAGATGGAGTGATATTGTCTGCCGTTTCTCCAGACCTGCGGCGGGCCTTGCAGGAGTTTCAGGCGGATAGACCTGATCGTTGCCCACCTGGTAGACTGTTTGTTCCTGATGATTGGACCAGTAGAGTCATCTCTGAGGTTCATTCTTCTGCGTTGGCAGGTCATCCTGGAATCTTTGGTACCAGGGATTTGGTGGCAAGGTCCTTCTGGTGGCCTTCCCTGTCACGAGATGTACGAGGCTTTGTGCAGTCTTGTGACGTTTGTGCTCGGGCCAAGCCTTGTTGTTCTCGGGCTAGTGGATTGTTGTTACCCTTGCCTATCCCGAAGAGGCCTTGGACGCACATCTCGATGGATTTTATTTCGGATCTGCCTGTTTCTCAGAAGATGTCTGTCATCTGGGTGGTGTGTGACCGTTTCTCTAAGATGGTCCATCTGGTTCCCTTGCCTAAGTTGCCTTCTTCTTCCGAGTTGGTTCCTCTGTTTTTTCAAAATGTTGTTCGTTTGCATGGTATTCCGGAGAATATCGTTTCTGACAGAGGGACCCAATTCGTGTCTAGATTTTGGCGGGCATTCTGTGCTAGGATGGGCATAGATTTGTCTTTTTCGTCTGCTTTCCATCCTCAGACTAATGGCCAGACCGAGCGGACTAATCAGACCTTGGAGACATATTTGAGGTGTTTTGTGTCTGCGGATCAGGATGATTGGGTTGCTTTTTTGCCTTTGGCGGAGTTCGCCCTCAATAATCGGGCCAGCTCTGCCACCTTGGTGTCCCCGTTTTTCTGTAATTCGGGGTTTCATCCTCGATTTTCCTCCGGTCAAGTGGAATCTTCGGATTGTCCTGGAGTGGATGCTGTGGTGGAGAGGTTGCATCAGATTTGGGGGCAGGTGGTGGACAATTTGAAGTTGTCCCAGGAGAAGACTCAGCTTTTTGCCAACCGCCGTCGTCGTGTTGGTCCTCGGCTTTGTGTTGGGGACTTGGTGTGGTTGTCTTCTCGTTTTGTCCCTATGAGGGTTTCTTCTCCTAAGTTTAAGCCTCGGTTCATCGGCCCGTACAAGATATTGGAGATTCTTAACCCTGTGTCCTTCCGTTTGGACCTCCCTGCATCCTTTTCGATTCATAATGTTTTTCATCGGTCATTGTTGCGCAGGTATGAGGTACCAGCTGTGCCTTCCGTTGAGCCTCCTGCTCCGGTGTTGGTTGAGGGTGAGTTGGAGTACGTTGTGGAAAAGATCTTGGACTCTCGTGTTTCCAGACGGAAACTCCAGTATCTGGTCAAATGGAAGGGATACGGTCAGGAGGATAATTCTTGGGTCACTGCCTCTGATGTTCATGCCTCCGATCTTGTCCGTGCCTTTCATAGGGCTCATCCTGATCGCCCTGGTGGTTCTGGTGAGTGTTCGGTGCCCCCTCCTTGAGGGGGGGGTACTGTTGTGAAATTGGATTCTGGGCTCCCCCGGTGGCCACTTGTGGAATTTAACTTGTGTGCATCATCCCCTCTGTTCACCTGCTCCTATCAGGATGTGGGAGTCGCTATATAACCTTGCTCCTCTGTCAGTTTCATGCCGGTCAACAATGTAATCAGTAGCCTTTCTGTGCATGTTCCTGCTACTAGACAACTCCCAGCTAAGTTGGACTTTTGTCCTTGTGTGTTTTTGCATTTTGTTCCTGTTCACAGCTGCTGTTTCGTTACTGTGTCTGGAAAGCTCTTGTGAGCGGAAATTGCCACTCTGGTGTTATGAGTTAATGCTAGAGTCTTAAAGTAATTTCTGGATGGTGTTTTGATAGGGTTTTCTGCTGACCATGAAAGTGCCCTTTCTGTCTTCATGCTATCTAGTAAGCGGACCTCGATTTTGCTAAACCTATTTTCATACTACGTTTGTCATTTCATCTAAAATCACCGCCAATATATGTGGGGGCCTCTGTCTGCCTTTTGGGAAAATTTCTCTAGAGGTGAGCCAGGACTGTCTTTTCCTCTGCTAGGATTAGGTAGTTCTCCGGCTGGCGCTGGGCATCTAGGGATAAAAAAACGTAGGCATGCTACCCGGCCACTTCTAGTTGTGCGGCAGGTTTAGTTCATGGTCAGTATAGTTTCCATCTTCCAAGAGCTAGTTCTCATATATGCTGGGCTATGTTCTCTCGCCATTGAGAATCATGACAAAGAACTAACCAAACCCTCGAACAATACCTGCGATGTTTTATTTTTTACAGGATGACTGGTAGACTTTACCAACAGCAGAATTTGCCTATAATAACTTCAAACACAGTTCTACATCCCAAAGTCCATTTTTTTTTGCTTACATCCGATATGTATTTCTAACTAGCTGAAGAGCCCGACATTGCCTGGGTTTTGTAACAAACTGTGGTTAGTTATAACAAATTCTAATGATTATATTGCACATGAAAACATTTCACATCATATATTCAACACTACAGATTTGCAACACAAGTTAACTAAATGATTACCCAAATATTGATAATATTTTATTTTCAACTCATTCAAGAGCCTTTTGGTAAACAACATTTTTGGTGTTTCCTTCCGATGCAAAGAGGAACAGAACTGTGGTTAGTTATAGCACCTCACACCTCTCATTCCCCCCTTACATCTTTCATTTTCCCTCACATCTCTCATTTTCCCCTCACTCCTCTCATTTTCCCCTCACACCTCTCATTTTCCCCCACTCCTCTCATTTCCCCCCTAACACCTGTCATTTTGACCTCACACCTGTCATTGAGCCTTTTGATAAACAACATTGAACAGATTTTTGGCAGTTCCAACTCTTGAACAGGCCACGTAAAGTTGTCCATTAGAAAAGCATGGAGTTTTTCAAATCAATCCCTACTACTTTCAAGGACTGTCCCTGAGCCTTGTTAATGGACATTGCAAATGCCAGTCGAACTGGAAACTGGAGGTGTTTAAAATCAAAAGGCAAATCAGATGGAATGAAAATGTCCTCTCCTTTGGCACATCTTGTCAAAATGGTTGCTTCATTTACATGTGTAAACAGGTTCTTTATCAAGAGTCGTGTCCCATTACACAGCTTTGGTGGATCTAAATTTCTCAACAGCAGAATAGGTGCTCCTGGTTTTAGAAAGAGTTTATTTGAAGGAAGTCCTTGTGGTTCCAAGGAGTTGAATAATGCTTGATCAGGGTCTGTTTCTATATCCACTAACTTGTAGGTCGTGCACATACCTGGAAGGAGACTTAAAATTTTAAGATTGATCTTGTTTACACTTTCATTTTTCGGAGCTAGAATAACCCTTTCACACAGCCAGCCAGACTTTCTGAAGTTGGATTGAATGTTTGGAAAAACCTTTTCTTTTAGCTCCTCACTTGATGTAACGATGTAGCAAAAGTTGCTTGAAAATATGATCTGTCCAGTGGTTGAGCTTATTGGTGCTTTGCCATCTCCAATAGTCAACAGCTGGCTTGAGAACGGTCTAGTAGAAACATAGGCTGTCACGTGGACCCTCATGTTTGTATTCAGCGACATTTTCCTCACTTTTCTCCAAAGGTATGATGCTTTTAGGCAGGCATTGAGTTCATCTTCAGGGGTTGATCTTGGTATAACGGGTAGTGTTTGTTGAAAGTCACCTGTCAAAACAACAACTACACCTCCCATGATATCCCGTGACATAACCGTCACCATTGCAACCAGTATGACATCACCGTCACCATTGCAGCCTATTATGACATCATCGTCGCCATGGCAACCATTATGACATCATCATCGCCATGGCAACCATTAATGACATCATCGTCGATACACACACATATACACATACACTCTTTTTTTATATATATATATATATATATATATATATATATATATATATAAGATTTTTCATTTAATACATTGGTTCCTGCTGTTACAAACAGACTTACAGAGTTGCAGAAAGCTCAAAAAGAACTAACTGAGATGTTACAAAAGGCCCAAGAAGATTAGAAATAAACAGCAGATAAACATCGCAAAGCCCTCCTACCCTTCAGGTCAGTGACAAGGTTTGGCTTTCTTCAAAAAATCTGAAAACGAACGTACTGTCTTCTACATTGGGTAAAAAATTCATAGGACCTTTTCAAATTTCTACACAAATTAACCCTGTTGCTTTCTGTTTAAAACTTCCTAACCCTGTGTTCTATGTATCCTTGGTCAAGCCACTCAGAGAGAGCCCTTTTCCAAGAAGAACTCAGCCACCTCCTCCACCAGAAAAAGTCCATGGTGAAGAAGAGTACATTGTGGATGAAATTCTGGACTCTAGAAGATCGAGAGGAAGACTACAATATTTGGTGCAATGGAGGAGTTACGGACCAGAAGATAATTCATGGGAGCTGGAAGGCAATGTCCATGCATTCAGACTTACAAGAGCTTTTCAGCAGAGACATCCAGAGAAGCCAGTGCCTGAGATGTCCAAAGGCCATCCTGGAAGGAGGGGAGTACTGTAAGGACTCGAGCCCAGCAGCTCTTGTGCACCAGGCGGCAGTTTGTCCCTGTGAGCTTGTCAGCTCGTCCCTGTGACCTACTCAGCTCGTCCCTGTGAGCTACTCAGCTCGTCCCTGTGAGCTACTCAGCTCGTCCCTGTAAGCTATTCAGCTCGTCCCTGTGAGCTACTCAGCTTACTGGACAGTTCTGTGCTAACACAGATAATTATACCTGTGTTGTTCCTGTTTGTTTCCATTCTGAGTTCCTGATTGGTTCAATCCTGATTGAACACCCTATTTAAACCGGGCATTGCACTCCCTTCCTTGCGAGATTATTGAGCTACCAGCCTCTAGTCTAGCTTGCTTTCACCTGCTCCTTAAAACTACATTGCTGCTCCTATGAATCGACTCCTTGGCTATCCCTGACTACGCTACATACTGCTCCTTTAAACTACATTGCTGCTCCAGTGTACTGACTCATTGGCTATTTTTGACTACGCTACATACTGCTCCTTTAAACTATATTGCTGCTAATGTGTATCGACTCTTTGGCTATCCCTGGCTATGCTACCTGCCGGTGCTGCTCCGAGTGGTTGCAATACCACTTCTCCAACCCAGGTCAGTCCATAACAAAGGGCAAGATGCAGGACACATTACACCACGAAGGTGATTAGGATGGTTACACATTAACACCGGAAGGGGGCCAAGATGAGGCACATTATCCCAGGATGGGGCCCAGGATTGGGTACATCACCCCAGGAAAGGGACCAAGATGGGACACATTACTCAAGTAATTGGATCAGAATAGGACACATTACACCTGGATGGGGCACATTACTCCAAGAAGGGGTCCAGCATGGGAAACATTACCATGAGAAGTGGACCAAGATGGGACACATTACCCTAGGAAGGGGAACATGATGGGACACAATGCCCAAGGATGGGGCACGTTACACCAGGAGGCTGACCTGGATTGGAGAAATTATCCCAGAATTGCTCAAAATATCCTAGGGAGGAGACCTGGATGGGACACATTACCCCAGGATTGGGGCAGCACGATGGCTCAGTGGTTAGCACTGCAACCTTGCAGTGCTGGGGTCCTGGGTTCAAGGAGCTTGTATGTTATCATGCTTGCGTGGGTTTCCTCCAGATTCTCCGGCATCCCAAAGACATACTGATAGGGAATTTAGATTGTGAGCCCCAATGGGGACAGTGTCAACAATGTTTTTAAAGCACTGTGAAATTAATGGTGCTATATAAGTGAGTAATTATATACCCCAGGAAAGGAATCCAGATGGAACAAATTATACCAGGAAGGGGCTCAGGATGGGGCACATTACCCCAGTAAGGAGACCAGGATGAGACACATTACTTCAGGAATAGGCCTAGGATGGGACACATTACCTCAAGAAGAGGCCTAGGACAGGGGACATTTCTCTGCATAGGGGAACATTACCCAAGAAAGGCCCCAGATTTGAACACATTACTCCGAGGAATGGGACCAGCATGGGGCACATTACCTCAGGAAGGGGTCCAGGATGGGACACATTACCGCAGGAATGAGACCAAGGATAGGACGCATTATCTCAAGGTTGGTCACATTATCCTAGGAAGGGGACCAGGATGGGACACATTACACTAGGAACAAAACCAGGATGGGATTATTACCCCAGGAAGCGGACAAGGATGGGACACATTACTCTAGAAAGGGAACCAGGATGAGGCACATTATCCCAAGAAGTGGCACATTACCCTAGGAAGTAAACCTGGATAGGCCACATCCCAAGATTGCTCATAATATTATAGGAAGGAGACCTGGATGGCACATATTACTCCATGAAAAGGACCAGGATGTGACACATCTTAGGAAGAAGACCAGGAAATGGCCTAGGATGGGCACAATTTCCCAGACTTGATCATATTGTCATAGTAGATCAGGGTGGGGAAATTACCCTAGGAAGGGGACCGGAATGGGGCACATTACCACAGAAAGGGGACCATGATGGGAGATACAATTAAGTCCATATATATTTGGACAGAGACAACATTTTTCTAATTTTGGTTATAGACATTACCACAATGAATTTTAAACAAAACAATTCAGATGCAGTTGAAGTTCAGACTTTCAGCTTTCATTTGAGGGTATCCACATTAAAATTGGATGAAGGGTTTAGGAGTTTCAGCTACTTAACATATGCCACCCTGTTTTTAAAGGGACCAAAAGTAATTGGACAGATTAAATAATTTTAGATAAAATGTTCATTTCTAGTACTTGGTTGAAAACTCTTTGTTGGCAATGACTGCCTGAAGTCTTGAACTCATGGACATCACCAGACGCTGTGTTTCCTCCTTCACTGCGGTGGTTTTCAGTTGCTGTTTGTTTGTGGGCCTTTCTGTCTGAAGTTTAGTCTTTAACAAGTGAAATGCATGCTCAATTGGGTTGAGATCAGGTGACTGACTTGGTCATTCAAGAATATTCCACTTCTTTGCTTTAATAAACTCCTGGGTTGCTTTGGCTTTATGTTTTGGGTCATTGTCCATCTGTAGTGTGAAACGACGACCAATCAGTTTTGCTGCATTTGCCTGGATATGAGCACACAGTATGGCTCTGAATACCTCAGAATTCATTCGGCTGCTTCTGTCCTGTGTCACATCATCAATAAACACTAGTGACCCAGTGCCACTGGCAACCATGCATGCCCAAGCCATCACACTGCCTCCGATGTGTTTTACAGATGATGTGGTATGCTTTGGATCATGAGCTGTACCACCATACAGCCATACTTTTCTGGTAGAGGTTGATCTTGGTTTCATCTGTCCAAAGAATGTTCTTCCAGAACTGTGCTGGCTTTTTTAGATGTTTTTTAGCAAAGTCCAGTCTAGCCTTTTTATTCTTGATGCTTATGAGTGGCTTGCACCGTTGTTATGTTGGGCTGGTGGTTAGGAGCACTAGAAATGACCAGATGAGCAAACTAGCAATACAGGACGAGCTCTGGGAAGTGGGAGCTCTGCTGACCGCAACCCCTAATCCTATCAAACAACAACTAGAAATAGCCGTGGAGCGTTCCTGACTCTGCCTAGATGCCTCTTCACAGCCTAAGAGCTAACTACCCCTAAAGATAGAAAATACAGCCTACCTTGCCTCAGAGAAATTCCCCAAAGAAATAGGCAGCCCCCACATATATTGACTGTGAGTTAAGATGGAAGTCACAAACACAGGAATGAAATAGGTTTCAGCATAGGAGGCCAGACTTAACTAAACAGACTGAAGATAGAAAAGGTATCTTTGCGGTCAGCATAAAAAACTAACAAAAAACCACGCAGAGTGTGCAAAAGAAACCACCGCACCGACTCACGGCACGGTGGTGCCACTCTGCATCCCAGAGCTTCCAGCTAACAAGATAAATTCATTATAGCAAGCTGGACAAAAACACAGTGGTAACAAATAAGCTAGCAGGGACTTAAGCTTTTGCTGAAGTAGACAGGTCATCTGAAGATCCAAGAGAACTGAACCAGTACTAGGACATTGCCAGCTGGCATCAAGTAATGATCTGAGTGGAGTTAAATAGAGCAGCCAGCCAAGACCTGAACGAGATCAGCTGGAGAAGGAATTTCAGAACCAGCAGCTCCACTCACAGCCACCAGAGGGAGTCCATGAACAGAACTCGCCGAAGTACCATTCATAACCACAGGAGGGAGCTCGAGAACAGAATTCACAACAGTACCCCCCCCTTGAGGAGGGGTCACCGAACCCTCACCAGAGCCCCCAGGCCGCTCCGGACGAGCCAAATGAAAGGCACGAACAAGATCGGCAGCATGAACATCAGAGGCAACCACCCAGGAATTATCCTCCTGACCATAACCTTTCCACTTAACTAGGTACTGAAGTTTCCGTCTCGAAATACGAGAATCCAAAATCTTCTCCACCACATACTCCAACTCCCCCTCAACCAACACCGGGGCAGGAGGATCAACGGAGGGAACCATAGGAACCATATATCTCCGCAACAACGACCTATGGAACACATTATGGATGGCGAAAGAAGCTGGAAGGTCCAAACGAAATGACACAGGATTAATAATTTCAGAAATCTTATAAGGACCAATGAAACGAGGCTTAAACTTAGGAGACGAAACCTTCATAGGAACAAAACGAGACGACAACCAAACCAAATCCCCAACACGAAGTCGGGGACCAACACAGCGACGGCGGTTAGCGAAACGTTGAGCCTTCTCCTGGGACAACGTCAAATTGTCCACTACGTGAGTCCAAATTCGCTGCAACCTGTCCACCACAGAATCCACACCAGGACAGTCCGAAGGCTCAACCTGCCCCGAAGAAAAACGAGGGTGGAAACCAGAATTACAGAAAAACGGCGAAACCAAAGTGGCCGAGCTGGCCCGATTATTAAGGGCGAACTCAGCCAAAGGCAAGAAGGACACCCAATCATCCTGATCAGCAGAAACAAAGCATCTCAGATATGTTTCCAAAGTCTGATTGGTTCGTTCGGTTTGGCTATTTGTCTGAGGATGGAAAGCTGAAGAAAAAGACAAATCAATGCCCATCTTAGCACAAAAGGACCGCCAAAATCTTGAAACAAACTGGGAACCTCTGTCCGACACAATGTTCTCCGGAATGCCATGTAAACGAACCACATGCTGGAAAAACAATGGAACCAAATCAGAGGAGGAAGGCAATTTAGGCAAAGGTACCAAATGGACCATATTAGAGAAGCGATCACAAACCACCCAGATAACTGACATCCTCTGAGAGACACGGAGATCTGAAATAAAATCCATGGAAATATGTGTCCAGGGCCTTTTCGGGACCGGCAAGGGCAAAAGCAACCCACTGGCACGAGAACAGCAGGGCATAGCCCGAGCACAAGTCCCACAGGACTGCACAAAAGAACGCACATCTCGTGACAAGGAAGGCCACCAAAAGGATCTAGCCACCAAATCTCTGGTACCAAAGATTCCAGGATGACCAGCCAACACCGAACAATGAACCTCAGAGATAACTCTACTAGTCCATCTATCAGGGACAAACAGCTTCTCCGCTGGGCAACGGTCAGGTCTATCAGCCTGAAACTCCTGCAGCACCCGCCGCAAATCAGGGGAGATGGCAGACAAAATTACCCCCTCTTTGAGAATACCAGCCGGCTCAGGAACTCCCGGAGAATCAGGCACAAAACTCCTTGAAGGGGCATCAGGCTTCACATTCTTAGAACCCGTAAGGTACGAAACCACAAAATTGAAGCGGGAGAAAAACAGCGACCATCGAGCTTGTCTAGGATTCAACCGCTTGGCAGACTCGAGATAAGTCAGATTCTTGTGATCCGTCAAGACCACCACGCGATGTTTGGCTCCTTCAAGCCAATGTCGCCACTCCTCAAACGCCCACTTCATAGCCAACAACTCTCGATTACCCACATCATAATTGCGCTCAGCAGGCGAAAACTTTCTAGAAAAGAAAGCACATGGTTTCATTACAGAGCCATCAGAACCTCTTTGAGACAAAACAGCCCCTGCTCCAATCTCAGAAACATCCACCTCGACCTGAAACGGAAGCGAAACATCTGGCTGACACAACACAGGGGCAGAAGAAAAACGACGCTTCAGCTCCTGAAAAGCCTCAACGGCCGCAGAGGACCAATTGACCACATCAGCACCTTTCTTGGTTAAATCAGTCAATGGTTTAACAACACTAGAAAAATTAGCGATGAAGCGACGGTAAAAATTAGCAAAGCCCAGAAATTTCTGAAGGCTCTTCACAGAAGTAGGCTGAGTCCAATCATAAATGGCCTGAACTTTAACAGGGTCCATCTCGATAGTAGAAGGGGAAAAAATGAAGCCCAAAAATGAAACCTTCTGAACTCCAAAGAGATATTTAGACCCCTTCACAAACAAGGAATGAGCACGAAGGACCTGGAACACCATTCTGACCAGCTTCACATGAGACTCCCAATCGTCCGAAAAGACCAAAATATCATCCAAATATACAATCATGAATCTATCCAGGTAGTTTCGGAAGATGTCATGCATAAAGGACTGAAACACAGATGGAGCATTAGAAAGCCCGAATGGCATCACCAAGTACTCAAAATGGCCCTCGGGCGTATTAAATGCTGTTTTCCATTCGTCGCCCCGTTTAATACGCACAAGATTATACGCCCCTCGAAGATCTATCTTGGTGAACCAGCTAGCTCCCTTAATCCGAGCAAACAAATCAGACAGCAGCGGCAAAGGGTACTGAAACTTGACGGTGATTTTATTAAGAAGGCGGTAATCTATACAAGGTCTCAGAGAACCATCCTTCTTGGCCACAAAAAAGAACCCTGCTCCCAACGGTGACGACGACGGGCGAATATGCCCTTTCTCCAAGGACTCCTTTATATAACTCCGCATTGCAGCATGTTCTGGCACAGATAAATTGAACAGTCGGCCCTTCGGAAACTTACTACCAGGAATCAAATTAATAGCATAATCGCAATCCCAATGAGGAGGTAGGGCACTGGATTTGGGCTCATCAAACACATCCCGGTAATCTGACAAGAACTCAGGGACTTCAGAAGGATAGGAGGACGAAATAGACAACAATGGGACATCCCCATGTACCCCTTGACAACCCCAACTGGATACAGACATTGATTTCCAATCCAATACAGGATTATGGACCTGTAGCCATGGCAAACCCAAAACGACCACATCATGCAGATTATGCAACACCAAAAAGCGAATATCCTCCTGATGTGCAGGAGCCATGCACATGGTCAATTGAGTCCAGTACTGAGGCTTATTCTTGGCCAAAGGTGTAGCATCAATTCCTCTCAATGGAATAGGATACTGCAAGGGCTCCAAGAAAAAACCACAGCGCCTGGCAAACTCCAAGTCCATCAAATTCAGGGCAGCGCCTGAATCCACAAATGCCATAACAGAATAGGACGACAAAGAGCAAATCAGAGTAACGGACAAAAGAAATTTTTGCTGTACCGTACCAATGGTGGCAGACCTAGCGAACCGTTTAGTGCGCTTAGGACAATCAGAGATAGCATGAGTGGAGTAACCACAGTAAAAACACAGCCCATTCTGACGTCTGTATTCTTGCCGTTCAGCTCTGGTCAAGGTCCTATCACATTGCATAGGCTCAGGCTTCTGCTCAGGAAACACCGCCAAATGGTGCACATTTTTGCGCTCACGTAAGCGTCGATCGATCTGAATGGCCAAGGACATAGACTCATTCAGACCAGCAGGCGTGGGGAATCCCACCATAACATCCTTAAGGGCTTCAGAAAGACCCTTTCTGAAAATTGCCGCCAGGGCACACTCATTCCACTGAGTAAGCACAGACCACTTTCTGAACTTCTGACAATATACCTCTGCTTCATCCTGACCCTGGCACAAAGCCAGCAAAATTTTCTCTGCCTGATCCACTGAATCTGGTTCATCATAAAGCAATCCAAGCGCCAGAAAAAACGCATCTACATTACGCAATGCAGGATCTTCTGGCGCAAGGGAAAATGCCCAGTCTTGAGGGTCGCCACGTAGCAAAGAAATAATGATTTTTACTTGCTGAATGGGGTCACCAGAGGAGTGGGGTTTCAAGGCAAAAAACAGTCTACAATTATTTTTGAAATTCAGGAACTTAGACTCTATCCCCAGAAAACAAATCAGGAATTGGAATTCTGGGTTCTAACATCGGGTTCTGAACTACATAATCTTGAATGCTTTGTACCCTTGCAGTGAGTTGATCCACACAAGAGGACAGACCTTGAATGTCCATATCTACACCTGTGTCCTGAACCACCCAGAGGTTAAGGGGAAAAGAAATACAAAACACACTGCAGAGAAAAAAAAATGGTCTCAGAACTTCTCTTATGCCTCTATTGAGATGCATTAACACTTTGTGGGCCAGCTGTACTGTTATGTTGGGCTGGTGGTTAAGAGCACTAGAAATGACCAGATGAGCAAACTAGCAATACAGGACGAGCTCTGGGAAGTGGGAGCTCTGCTGACCGCAACCCCTAATCCTATCAAACAACAACTAGAAATAGCCGTGGAGCGTTCCTGACTCTGCCTAGACGCCTCTTCACAGCCTAAGAGCTAACTACCCCTAAAGATAGAAAATACAGCCTACCTTGCCTCAGAGAAATTCCCCAAAGAAATAGGCAGCCCCCACATATATTGACTGTGAGTTAAGATGGAAGTCACAAACACAGGAATGAAATAGGTTTCAGCATAGGAGGCCAGACTTAACTAAACAGACTGAAGATAGAAAAGGTATCTTTGCGGTCAGCATAAAAAACTAAAAAAACCACGCAGAGTGTGCAAAAGAAACCACCACACCGACTCACGGCGCGGTGGTGCCACTCTGCATCCCAGAGCTTCCAGCTAACAAGATAAATTCATTATAGGAAGCTGGACAAAAACACAGTGGTAACAAATAAGCTAGCAGGGACTTAGCTTTTGCTGAAGTAGACAGGTCATCTGAAGATCCAAGAGAACTGAACCAGTACTAGGACATTGCCAGCTGGCATCAAGTAACGATCTGAGTGGAGTTAAATAGAGCAGCCAGCCAAGACCTGAACGAGATCAGCTGGAGAAGGAATCTCAGAACCAGCAGCTCCACTCACAGCCACCAGAGGGAGTCCATGAACAGAACTCGCCGAAGTACCATTCATAACCACAGGAGGGAGCTCGAGAACAGAATTCACAACACACCGTGCAGTGAATCCTCTGTGTTGACTTTCATGCAGTCTTCCCTTTATAGTAGATTTGGATATTGATACGCCTACCTCCTGGAGAGTGTTGATCACTTGGTTGGCTGTTGTGAAGGGGTTTCTCTTCACCATGGAGATTATTCTGCGATCATCCACCACTGTTGTCTTCCGTGGGCGCCCAGGTCTTTTTGCATTGATGACATTTTTTTTCAGGATGTACCAAACTGTAGATTTTGCCACTCCTAATATTGTAGCAATTTCTTGGATGGGTTTTTTCCATTTTCGCAGCTTAAGGATGGCTTGTTTCACCTGCATGGAGTGCTCTTTTGACCGCATGTTTACTTCACAGGAAAACCTTCCAAATGCAAGCACCACATGTCAAATGAACTCCAGGCCTTTTATCTGCTTAATTGAGAATGACATAACAAAGGGATTGCCCACACCTGTCCATGAAATAGCCTTGGAGTCAATTGTCCTATTACTTTTGGTCCTTTTAAAAACAGGGTGGCAAATGTTAAGGAGCTGAAACTCCTAAACCCTTCATCCAATTTTAATGTGGATACCCTCAAATGAAAGCTGAAAGTCTGAACTTCAATTGCATTTGAATTGTTGTGTTTAAAATTCATTGTGGTAATGTCTATAACCAAAATTAGAAAAATGTTGTCTCTGTCCAAATATATATGGACTTAGCTGTATTATACCAAGAAGGCCAGGTTGAAATACATTACCCCAGGAAGGGGCACAGAATGGGGGACACTATTACTGGAAGCCTGATTACCTGGTAGCATCCTTTCTCACCCCCTACCCTCATTTTATTATATGACCTTGATAACATTTTCTCCTGTCGCCTAATAGTATATTAATGGTGGGGTACATATATGTATTCAGGGGCGCGGTGCAGGGGATTTTTTATTTGTTAGGCAAATGTATATACCGTATATACTCGAGTATAAGCCGAGATTTTCAGCCCAAATTTTTGGGCTGAAAGTGCCCCTCTTGGCTTATACTCGAGTCATGATCGGCGGTGGGGTTGGTGGGTGAGGGGGAGAGAGGACTGTAGCATACTCACCTAGTCCCGGCGCTCCTGGCGCACCCCCTGCCCGTCCCACGGTCTTCGGTGCCGCAGCTTTTCC
Source organism: Ranitomeya variabilis (assembly GCF_051348905.1). Lineage (NCBI taxonomy): Eukaryota > Metazoa > Chordata > Amphibia > Anura > Dendrobatidae > Ranitomeya > Ranitomeya variabilis. The sequence goes on from NC_135233.1 coordinate 641,948,461, forward strand.
CCTGTTCAGCGGTCACGTGGGACCGCTTATTAAAGTTATGAATATGGACTCCACTCCCATAGGGGCGGAGCCGCATATTCATTCCTCTAATGATGGTAACGGTGACCACTGACAGAGGAAGAGGCTGCGGCACCCAGAGACCAGCTGTCCGAGATAAGGAGCCAGGGACGCCGGGAGCAGGTAAGTATGTCATAGTTACCTATCCGCGTTCCACACGCCGGGCGCCGCTCCGTCTTCCCGTCCTCTTGCTCTGACTGTTCAGGTCAGAGGGCGCGATGACGTACTAGTGTGCGCGCCGCCCTCTGCCTGAACAGTCAGTGCGGAGAGACGCCGAGACGGGACGCTGAGGAGCTGCGGGCAGCAAGAGTGGTGAGTATGTCATTTTTTTTTTTATTGCAGCAGCAGCATTATATATTGCACAGATTTATATGGAGCACCTATGGGGCCATACTGAACGATGCAGAGCATTATATATGGCACAGCTTTCTATGGAGCATCTATGGGGCCATAATGAACGGTGCAGAGCATTATATATGGCACAGCTTTCTATGGAGCATCTATGGGGACAAAAGGAATGGTGCAGAGCATTATATATGGCACAGCTTTATATGGAGCATCTATCGGGCCATAATGAACGGTGCAGAGCATTATATATGGCACAGCTTTATGTGGAGCATCTATCGGGCCATAATGAACGGTGCAGAGCATTCTATATGGCACAGCTTTATGTGGAGCATCTATGGGGCCATAATGAATGGTGCAGAGCATTATATATGGCACAGCTTTATGTGGAGCATCTATGGGACCATAATGAACGGTGCAGAGCATTATATGTGGCACAGCTTTATGTGGAGCATCTATGGGACCATAATGAACGGTGCAGAGCATTATATGTGGCACAGCTTTATGTGGAGCATCTATGGGACCATAATGAATGGTGCAGAGCATTATATATGGCACAGCTTTATATGGAGCATCTATGGGACCATAGTGAATGGTGCAGAGCATTATATGTGGCACAGCTTTATGTGGAGCATCTATCGGGCCATAATGAACGGTGTTGTGAATTCTGCTTTTGGGTTCCCTCCGGTGGTAGTAGGTGGTAATGCAGTTGTCCCTGGGTTGCAGTCCTGGTCAGGTGTGTCTGCTGATTGCAGTTCTGACTGGGGTATTTAGGTGTGCAGGATTCATTAGTCCTTGCCAGTTGTCAATTGTTGGGAGGTGTGGACCTCTCCCTGGTTCCTCCTGTCTTTCTGCCAAATCAGCAAAGATAAGTGTCTGTTTTTTTTTTCCTGTGGCACACATGCTGTGTGCTTCACAATTCAGTGCTATACTTTGTGTTTTCTTGTCCAGCTTAGATTGTGTCAGTATTTTCCCAGTCTTGCTGGATTCTCTGGAGTGGCAGATATACACTCACCGGCCACTTTATTAGGTACACCATGCTAGTAACGGGTTGGACCCCCTTTTGCCTTCAGAACTGCCTCAATTCTTCGTGGCATAGATTCAACAAGGTGCTGGAAGCATTCCTCAGAGATTTTGGTCCATATTGACATGATGGCATCACACAGTTGCCGCAGATTTGTCGGCTGCACATCCCAAAGATGCTCCATACAAGGCAGGATGGATCCATGCTTTCATGTTGTTTACGCCAAATTCTGACCCTACCATCCGAATGTCGCAGCAGAAATCGAGACTCATCAGACCAAGCAACGTTTTTCCAATCTTCTACTGTCCAATTTTCGATGAGCTTGTACAAATTGTAGCCTCAGTTTCCTGTTCTTAGCTGAAAGGAGTGGTACCCGGTGTGGTCTTCTGCTGCTGTAGCCCATCTGCCTCAAAGTTCGACGCACTGTGCGTTCAGAGATGCTCTTAGGCCTACCTTGGTTGTAACGGGTGGCGATTTGAGTCACTGTTGCCTTTCTATCAGCTCGAACCAGTCTGCCCATTCTCCTCTGACCTCTGGCATCAACAAGGCATTTCCGCCCACAGAACTGCCGCTCACTGGATTTTTTTTCTTTTTCGGACCATTCTCTGTAAACCCTAGAGATGGTTGTGCGTGAAAATCCCAGTAGATCAGCAGTTTCTGAAATACTCAGACCAGCCCTTCTGGCACCAACAACCATGCCACGTTCAAAGGCACTCAAATCACCTTTCTTCCCCATACTGATGCTCGGTTTGAACTGCAGGAGATTGTCTTGACCATGTCTACATGCCTAAATGCACTGAGTTGCCGCCATGTGATTGGCTGATTAGAAATTAAGTGTTAACAAGAAGTTGGACAGGTGTACCTAATAAAGTGGCCGGTGAGTGTACATTCCATGTCTTTAGTTAGATTGTGGAACTTTTTGTATTATCTGTTGTGGATATTTTTGGAAGGGTTTTAATACTGACCGCCTAGTAATCTGTCCTATCCTTTCCTATTTAGCTAGAGTGGCCTCTTTTGCTAAATCCTGTTTTCTACCTGCGTGTGTCTATTCTTCTCCTACTCACAGTCATTATTCGTGGGGGGCTGCCTATCCTTTGGGGGTCTGCTCTGAGGCAAGATAGCATTCCTATTTCCATCTGTAGGGGTATTTAGTCCTCCGGCTGTGTCGAGGTGTCTAGGGTTTGTTAGGCACACCCCACGGCTACTTCTAGTTGCGGTGTTAGTTCAGGATTTGCGGTCAGTACAGGTTCCACCGACTTCAGAGAAAGTTTTCATGCGGCTCCAAGGTCACCGGATCATAACAGAATGGTGCAGAGCATTATATATGGCACAGCTTTATGTGGAGCATCTATGGGGCCATAATGAACGGTGCAGAGCATTATATGTGGCACAGCTTTATATGGAGCATCTATGGGGCCATAATGAACGGTATGGAGCATCTATTTTTATTTTTGAAATTCACCGGTAGCTGCTGCATTTTCCACCCTAGGCTTATACTCGAGTCAATAGGTTTTCCCAGTTTTTTGTGGCAAAATTAGGCTGGTCGGCTTATACTCGGGTCGGCTTATACTCGAGTATATACAGTATACAATATCAGTGACGTTGTTATTTTTAGGGCTGTGATAACACAAGTCATGGCTGGGAGATGTCGACATGAAGGTCTGGCTAGATAGACAAGAAACAGAAAACGATACTAATCAGATGAGACATCTGCAGTCACTGGAAGTATTATTCTGTGACTGTACTATATGATTTGGAGTAATACTGTTAATTAGGCTACATTTGTGTGAAATGTCTGTGTGCTGCCAGATTTTCTTTTATTGGACAACACACTGACTCACAGAGTTTGATAGATTCATTCACATATCAGTGAAAATCATGGATCGAAGATTGACTCCGAGCAAGTCTTTTTCTGATCCAATTTTGAGGATTACAATAGGACACACTAAATGGGTCTGTGTGCTGTCCAATAAAAATATGGACAGCACGCAGACACTTCACATGGAAACAGGAATGCAGCCTTATGTATAGCACCATCCTTTAGTACATAGTGTAGGGGTTCTTGTTATATACAGTATAGTGCCATCATTAACCCCTTCCCGACCTGTGACGCCACGTAGGCGTCATGAAAGTCGGTGCCAATCTGACCTGTGACGCCTATGTGGCATCATGGAGGGATCGCGTCCCTGCAGATCGGGTGAAAGGGTTAACTCCAGTTTCACCCGATCTGCAGGGACAGGGGGAGTGGTACTTCAGCCCAGGGGGGGTGGCTTCACCCCCTCGTGGCTACAATCGCTCTGATTGGCTGTTGAAAGTGAAACAGCCAATCAGAGCGATTTGTAATATTTCACCTATGAAAATGGTGAAATATTACAATCCAGCCATGGCCGATGCTGCAATATCATCGGCCATGGCTGGAAACCCTGATCTGCCCCCCCACCGCCACCGATCGCCTCCCCAGTCCTCCGTCCTGTGCTCTGCTCCCCTCCGTCTGCCTGTCCACTCCCCCGTCCCTCTGTCCGCTCCCCCCGTGCTCCGATCCCACGCCCCGTGCTCCGATCCCCCCTCATACTTACCGAGCCTCCCGATGTCCGTCCGTCTGCTCCATGGGAGCCGCCATCTTCCAAAATGGCGGGCGCATGCGCAGTGCGCCCGCCGAATGTGCCAGCCGGCAGATTCGTTCTAGGTACATTTTGATCGCTGTGATAAAACCTATCACAGTGATCAAAATAAAAAAAATAGTAAATGAACCCCCCTTTATCACCCCCATAGGTAGGGACAATAATAAAAATAAAGAAAATATATTTACTTTAATTTTTACACTAGGGTTAGGGTTAGAACTAGGGTTAGGGTTAAGGCTAGGGTTAGGGCTAGGGTTAAGGCTAGGGTTAGGGCTAGGGTTAGAATTAGGGTATGTGCACATGCGGGTCCGCAGCGGTTTCCCATAAGTTTACAGTACAATGTAAACCTATGGGAAATGAAATCTGCTGTGCACATGCTGCGGAAAAAAGCGCGCGGAAACGCAGCGGTTTATATTCCACAGCATGTCAATTCTTTGTGCGGATTCCGCTGCGGGTTTATACCTGCTCCAATAGAAAACTGCAGGTGTAAACCCGCAGCGGAAACCGCACTAGAAACCGCGATAAATCCACAGTAAAAACCGCAGCGGTTTTGCACTGCGGATTTATCAATTCCGCTGCGGAAAATTCTGCAATGGAATCTGCAGCGTGGGCACATACCCTAAGGCTATGTGCACACGGTGCGGATTTGGCTGCGGATCCGTGGCAGATTGGCCGCTGCGAATTCGTAGCAGTTTTCCATCAGGTTTACAGTACCATGTAAACCTATGGAAAACCAACTCCGCTGTGCCCATGGTGTGGAAAATACCGCACAGAAACGCTGCACTGTATTTGCCGCAGCATGTCAATTCTTTGTGCGGATTCTGCAGCGTTTTACACCTGTTCCTCAACAGGAATCCGCAGGTGAAATCCGCACAAAAAAACGCTGGAAATCCACGGTAAATCTACAGGTAAAATGCAGTGCATTTTACCTGTGGATTTTTCAAAAATGGTGCGGAAAAATCTCACACGAATCCGCAACGTGGGCACATAGCCTTAGGGTTAGGGTTGGAATTAGAGTTAGGGTTGGAAATAGGGTTAAGATTAGGCTTGTAGTTAGGGTTATGGTTAGGGGTGTGTTGGGGTTAGGGTTGTGGTTAGGGTTGGGATTAGGGTTAGGATTAGGGTTGGGATTAGGGTTGAGATTAGGGTTAGGGGTGTGTCGGGGTTAGGGTTGTGGTTAGGGGTGTGTTGGGGTTAGGGTTGTGATTAGGGTTATGGCTAGAGTTGGGGTTAGGGTTAGGGGTGTGTTTGGGTTAGTGTTGGAGTTAGAATTGAGGGGTTTCCACTGTTTAGGCACATCAGGGGTCTCCAAACGCAACATGGCGCCACCATTGATTCCAGCCAATCTTGCGTTCAAAAAGTCAAATGGTACTCCCTCCCTTCCGAGCCCTGACGTGCATCCAAACAGTGGTTTACCCCAACATATGGGGTACCAGCATACTCAGGACAAACTGGGCAACAACTATTGGGGTCCAATTTCCCCTGTTACCCTTGCGAAAATAAAAAATTACTTACTAAAACATAATTTTTGAGGAAAGAAAAATGATTTTTTATTTTCACGGCTCTGCATTGTAAACTTCTGTGAAGCACTTGGGGGTTCAAAGTGCTCACCACATGTCTAGATAAGTTCCTTGGGGGGTCTAGTTTCCAAAATGGGGTCACTTGTGGGGGGTTTCTACTGTTTAGGCACATCAGGGGCTCTGCAAACGCAACGTGACGCCCGCAGACTATTCCATCAAAGTCTGCATTTCAAAACGTCACTACTTCCCTTCTGAGCCCCAACGTGTGCCCAAACAGTAGTTTACCCCCACATGTGGGGTACCAGCATACTCAGGACAAACTGGGCAGCAACTATTGGGGTCTAATTTCTCCTGTTACCCTTGTGAAAATAAAAAATTGCTTGCTGAAACATAATTTTTGAGAAAAGAAAAATGATTTTTTATTTTCACGGCTCTGCGTTATAAACTTCTGTGAAGCACTTGGGGGTTTAAAGTGGTCACCGCACATCTAGATTAGTTCCATGGGAGGTCTAGTTTCCAAAATGGGGTCACGTGTGGGGTAGCTCTAATGTTTAGGCACACAGGGGCTCACCAAACACGACATGGTGTCCGCTAACGATTGGAGCTAATTTTTCATTCAAAAAGTCAAATGGCGCTCCTTCCCTTCCAAGCCCTGCCGTGTGCCCAAACAGTGGTTTACCCCCACATGTGAGGTATCAGTGTACTCAGGAGAAATTGCCCAATAAATTTTAGGATCCATTTTATCATGTTGCCCATGTGAAAATGAAAAAATTGAGGCTAAAAGAAATGTTTTGTGAAAAAAAAGTACTTTTTCATTTTTACGGATCAATTTGTGAAGCACCTGGGGGTTCAAAGTGCTCACTATGCATCTAGATAAGTTCCTTGGGGGGTCTAGTTTCCAAAATGGGGTCACATGTGTGGAAGCTCCAATGTTTAGGCACACAGGGGCTCTCCAAACGTGACATGGTGTCCGCTAACGATTGGAGCTAATTTTTCATTCAAAAGTCAAATGGCGCTCCTTCCCTTCCGAGCCTTGCCTTGTGCACAAACAGTGGTTTGTGACCACATATGAGGTATCAGTGTACTCAGGAGAAATTGCCCAACACATTTTAGGATCCATTTTATCCTGTTGCCCATGTGAAAATGAAAAAATTGAGGCTAAAAGAAATTGTTTGTGAAAAAAAAGTACTTTTTCATTTTTACGGATCAATTTGTGAATCACCTGGGGGTTCAAAGTGCTCACTATGCATCTAGATAAGCTCCTGGGGGGGTTTAGTTTCCAAAATGGGGTCACTTGTGGGGGAGCTCCATTGTTTAGGCACACAGGGGCTCTCCAAACGCGACATGGTGTCCGCTAAAGATTGGAGCCAATTTTTCATTGAAAAAGTCAAATGGCGCTCCTTCCCTTCCGAGCCCTGTTGTGCACCCAAACAGTGGTTCCCCCCCCCCACATGGGGTATCGGCGTACTCAGGACATATTGTACAATAACTTTTGGGTTCCAGTTTCTCTTTTTACCCTTGGGAAAATTAAAAAAATTTTGCTAAAAGATCATTTTTGTGACTAAAAAGTTAAATGTTCATTTTTTCCTTCCATGTTGCTTCTGCTGCTGTGAAGCACCTGAAGGGTTAATAAAGTTTTTGAATGTGATTTTGAGCACCTTGAGGGGTGCAGTTTTTAGAATGGTGTCACTTTTCGGTATTTTCAGCCATATAGACCCTTCAAACTGACTTCAAATGTGAGGTGGCCCTAAAAAAAAAGGTTTTGTAAATTTCGTTGTAAAAATGAGAAATCGCTGGTCAAATTTTAACCCTTATAACTTCCTAGCAAAAAAAAAAATGTGTTTACAAAATTGTGCTGATGTAAAGTAGACATGGGGGTAATGTTATTTATTAACTATTTTGTGTCACATAACTCTCTCGTTTAACAGAATAAAAATTCAAAATTTTAAAATTGTGAAATTTTCAATTTTTTCGCTAAATTTCCATTTTTTTCACAAATAAATGCAAAAATTATCGACCTAAATTTACCACTAACATGAAGCCCAATATGTCACAAAAAAAAATCTCAGAACCGCTAGGATCCGTTGAAGCGTTCCTGAGTTATTACCTCATAAAGGGACACTGGTCAGAATTGCAAAAAACGGCCAGGTCATTAAGGTCAAAATAGGCTGGGTCATGAAGGGGTTAATTACATAGTTTCCTTATTTATTATATATAATACCATCCCTTATTATGTAGCATTCTCTCTAATTATGTTATGGCGCTGTCCATTATTACGTAGCAGTCTGTGTTGTTATGTACAGCGCTGTCTGGTATTACAATCATATCTTGCCCTGAATAGCACCGTCCCTTACATAGAGTATTCTTGTTTGTTATTCACAGCACCGTCTTTCTTACATAGTCTTCTCTTGCTACAAAATGACTGCCGATGGAGCAGCTCCTGACAAGAAGACCAATCCTCCATTAGAAAAGAAGCTTTCCCATGCTTCATCAGCAGTCATTTCAATTTATATCTAAAAGGGAGGATGCTATGAAATAAAGAACAGGGCATAATAAATATAATAATTAGAAAAACTATCAAAATAATCCAATTTGTAAGGAACGGTGCTGTACATAACAAGAGTGAGAACTATGTAATAAGGGGTGGCAATATACATAATGAAAGGACTCTTGGTCTTCCTTTCCTGGGGCGGTCCTCATGTGAGCCAGTTTCTTTGTAGCGCTTGATGGTTTTTGCCACTGCACTTGGGGACACTTTCAAAGTTTTCCCAATTTTTCAGACTGACCGACCTTCATTTCTTAAAGTAATGATGGCCACTCGTTTTTCTTTACTTAGTGCTTTTTTCTTGCCATAATACAAATTCTAACAGTCTATTCAGTAGGACTATCACCTGTGTATCCACCAGACTTCTGCACAACACAACTGATGGTCCCAACAACATTTATAAGGCAAGAAAACCCACTTATCAAACCTGACAGGGCACACCTGTGAAGTGAAAACCATTCCCGGTGACTACATCTTGAAGCTCATCAAGAGAATGCCAAGAGTGTGCAAAGCAGTCATCAAAGTAAAAGGTGGCTACTTTGAAGAACCAAGAATATAAAACATATTTCCAGTTGTTTCACACTTTTTTGTTAAGTATATAATTCCACATGTGTTAATTCATAGTTTTGATGCCTTCAGTGTGAATGTACAATTTTCATAGTCATGAAAATACAGAAAAATCTTTAAATGAGAAGGTGTGTCCAAACTTTTGGTCTGTACTGTATATACTGTATATTATACAGATCTATTGTATATGTACTCACTGGTGTGAGTTACTCAGGAGAACTCAAAGGTTCTCCGCTGTAGTTGATAACATTATTGCTTGAAGCAAGGAGGAGTAACGTCATAAATATAGTAAAGTCCCTGCCAGCGCAATCAGAGAATATTTACATATCACTCCTCCTTCTGTCGGATCTATTCAAACACCAAGTGTTGACCTGCAGCTAAATTACCTCTACCTGGCTGGATACAAGCCTTACACAGGATGCAGCATTATCAGTTTCTCTCTGCAGAACATAAAAAAACAACAACCCACATCTAACTTAAAATGATTTATTTTTCATCTATTGATTGTAGAGTACATTGGTTTGTAGGACAGCCTTGTTAAAGATGCAGACCAAGTGTTTTTTTTTTACAATAATCTAATTATCAATCACATTCTGCACTTTTATGTATAGTGCACTTACCATATTTTGTGGACTATAAGATGCACTTTTCTCAAAAAAGTGAGGAGTGCTTCTTATAGTCCGTATGTACCTGTGGGGAGGTGCGGCAGCGGAATGGGTCACAGGAGGCAGGAGCTGGCAGCTGCAGCTAACACATGTGCCTGCGGTTAAAGAAAATGAATATTCACTGTTCCCCACGCCCATAGTCCCTCTCACGTCTATGCACTGCAGCCGGTGCCAAGAGGTGAGTGGGACTATGGGCATGAGGAACAGTGAATATTCATTGTCTTTAATATCGGGCACAAGCGTAGGAGTCGGCTTCCTGCAGTGGCTGGGCAATCAGGTGTGTCCGCTATTAAAGAAAATGAATATTCACTGCTCCCCTCTCCGATAGTCCCGGGCGTGAGGAGCAGTGAATATTCTGGCAGCTGGCCTCGGTATCTGGGGGCGCATAGCACAATCAGAACAGGATGCTGTGCCGTGAGGGAGTGGAGGGAAGGGGAGTAGAATCTTTTTTTTTGTGCAGTGTGATGAGGCCATATATACCAGCATGGTGGTCATGTATACCAGGATGGAGATGAAGGTCATATATGCCAGGATAGGGGCATATATGAGGGATATTAGTACATAATTGGGGAATATTACCCCTATAACAGTGTCAGCAGCAGATGGGGATTCCCTCATAACAGTGCGTCTTGATCACATTTTTTGCTTCAATTTTTTTTTTTAGTTTCCTCCTCTAAAACCTAGGTGTGTTTTATGGTCTGGTGTGTCTTATAGTCTGAAAAATAAGGTACTTTACTTACATGTCATTTAGCCTCTACTTTTCAAGCCATTTTGATTTATATCTCTCATCCTTCATTTTATTCCTCTATGCTCTATAAATCCTATGATGCATCAGTACAGCACTACATGATCAGCTAGAGCCAGAACCATGTCATCTGTCTGCTAGGATAACACTGATTATCCATTCTTCCCTTTTTACTTAAATAAGCAATTATAAGTATATAGTAAGGAGGCTGAGCTGTAATTTCCTATAGCCTAAATTGTGAGAGGAGCTGTGAAGTCATAATTATCTGTGATAAGAGTTTCATTCTTCTTTTTAGACCTTCGGTGGTCATGTTTTGCAATTCCCAGGGTGCTTCCATGAGATCACATGACCTAACTGAAAGGAAACCATAGCTTTCCACATAGAAAGGAGCAAAAAGGTTAAACTAGTTGAAATAAATTTGAGGGCTAATGACTGGAGGAATTAAAAGTTAATCTGTCAGTCGGCTCCACCTTCGTAAGCTGTCTACATGGACATGCAAGTCATAGAAAGTTGAATAAAAAGATCTTGATATCTGCCGATGTCTTGCAAAAGGGAAATCCACATTTTCCTTAAAGGGAACCTGTCACCCCAAAAATCGAAGATGAGCTGCGGCCACCAGTATCAGGGGCTTATCTACAGCATTCTGTAATGGTGTAGATTAGCCCCCAATGTATCCTGAAAGATGAGAAAAAGGTTATATTATACTCACCCAGGGGCGGTCCTGCTGTGGTCCGGGTCCAATGGACGTCGCGGTCCGGTCCAGGGCCTCCTATCTTCTTATGATGACGTCCTCTTCTTGTCTTCACGCCGCAACTCCGGCGCAGGCGTACTTTGTCTGCCCTGTTGGGGGCAGAGCAAAGTACTGCAGTGCGCAGGTCCTGCCCTCTCTGACCTTTCCTGAAATATATTTCCCACATGTCTACTTTACATTAGCACAATTTTGGAATCTTGTTTTTGTTAGGAGTTAAGGGTTAACCAGCGATTTCTCATTTTTCCAACAAATGTACAAAACCATTTTTTTTAGGGACCACCTCACATTTGAAGTGAGTTTGGGGGGTCTGACAGAAAAATGATAATTATTTACCGGTAATTTGATTTTCCAGATCCATGACAGCACCGTACATGAGAGATGGCTCTGCCCCCAGTAACAGGAAACCTGCAGCAGAGATAAAAGAAGGGGGCGGTACCTCTCTCCTCGGTTTGTTTTCAGAGTATACAAGGTAACTGCTTTATTAGTTCAGGTATGGGTGTATTATATTCATTTACCACAAATAAATTTTTTACTGATTAGCAAATTATACATATATATATTATATATTTTTATTTTTTTACTTTTGTGCATCACACAACTATCACCAAGATAGGGCGGGAATTAATGCGGTGCTGTATTGGATCTGGAAAATCAAATTACCGGTAAGTAATTATCATTTTTTCCCCTCTCCATGTCAGCACCGTACATGAGAGGAAGAAACAGAAAAGACTCCTAGGGTGGGACAACAACAGATAATACCTTTCTCCCAAAGGCAAGATTTGAAAGCCCCAGATCTAGCCTATAGTGGTGGAAGAAAGTAGAAGGTGAAAACTAGAGTTGAGCGACTTTTACTTTTTTTGGATTGAGTCGGGTTTCGCGACCCGACTTTGTCAAAAGTCGGGTTGGGTGAAATAGGCCGATTATTGCGAAAAGTCGGGGGCCAACTGAAACACGAAACCCAATGCACGTCAATGGGGAATCAAAGTCGGCAGTGAGTGGAGGACAGGAAAACACCTACAGTGCCCATTTTAATGCCAAACATCAATTCTTATTACTGAAGCTTGTAAATCTTACTTTACTTTATAATAATAGTTAGGCATTGAAAACTGGGGGTCATTTGGCTAAAGTTGTGGGGGGTAGGGCTGGCTCAAGATTTTCGTGGGCCCAGAAAACGCGGAATACATCACGGTGGTGGAGCAGGGAGAGGTAAGTATTTCAACTTTGCAAGTGCTGTGATCCTGAGCAAGCAGGGGGGGCCCACTCATCAGCATTGGCACTGGCACAGGGCCCCTCATAGTACGGCGGTGTGTTTGACGGCGGGTGGCGCCTCCCACCGTCAGAGACACTTTTGCGTACAATGAGGGGCCCTGTGCCAGTGACGTCGCCAACGAGTATGCCCCCTCACCTGATGAAGGAACCTGCACTTTCATCTGCACCTTCCTCTTTGTCCCCGTGTAAGGTGGTATAGTATGCGGGAAGGGGAACCTGACTTTCAGCAGGGTCAGATTCTGGCTGTGTAGAGTGCAAGGGGAATGTAGTGGTCTGGGTCAATGTACCAGCAGACTCATCTAGCAGTGGCTGGGCAATGGGCAGGATGAGGAGGAAACACAGATATAGGCCCAAATAATTAAGTGGGCTAAATGCAGTTCAAATGTGGTAACAGGACTAAACAGGCGGCATTGCTTTGTTCAGCGGAGGACAACTGTAATGAGTGGCAGACAGTTAGTAGGCCCAAATAATAAAGTAGCCTAAATGCAGTTCAAAATTGGTAACAGGACTAAACAGGCAGCATTGTTTTGTTCAACGGAGGACAACTGTTATGAGTGGCAGACACAGTTAGTAGGCCCAAATAATAAAGTAGGCTAAATGCAGTTCAAAATTGGTAACAGGACTAAACAGGCGGCATTGCTTTGTTCAGTGGAGGACAACTGTAATGAGTGGCAGACACAGTTAGTAGGCCCAAATAATAAAATGGGCTAAATGTCTGCCAAAAAATTGTTCATAAATAAACAGGCGACATTGCTTTGCTCAGTGTCGGAAAATTGTAATGAGTAGCAGACTAAGTTAGTAGGCCCAAATAATAAAGTGGGCTAAATGTCTGCCAAAAAATTGTTCATGAATAAACAGGTGGCATAGCTAGGTACAGGGGTGGGCTCCTCTGCTGAGTAGCAGACTGTGGTAGTAGGCCAAAGTATTAACTGGTCTAAATGGAGGCCAGGGCCCCTGTATATTTTAACTATCATCTATCATTTCAACAAATTTGTATTGACAGTGCCATTGAAGGATTTAACAGCACAGACTACACAGTGGTGGAGCAGGGAGAGGTAAGTATTGCAAGTGGTAGAGCACTGTTCGAGCTGGGGGGGAGCACTCTCTCGTGGGCAGCGGTACTGGCACAGGGCCCCTCATATTATGATGGTGTGTCTGACGTTGGTTGTGCACCACCACTGTCAGAGACACTTCATTGTACTATGAGGGACCCTGTGCCAGTGCAGTCGCCCAAGAATGGGCCCACCCACCTGTCCAGGCAAACGGCACTAGCACGGGTGCTTGCGCCAGGTGGTGACCACGGCCCTGTGGGGGGAGTCAGCTCATTTAGGGAGGTATAAAAATGGCCTATGGTGGACATTCAGCAGCTGCAAATGGAGGAATTGGAGAAGTCAGTAAGAGGAGGCCAAAAGCAAGACATTTTTCAGGCAAGCTATGTGTCAGCAGGGGAAGGTGGGGCAAAATAATTTGAAATCCATGATTGGTTCATTTTAATGAAGGTTAGATCATCAACATTTTGGGTAGCCAGACGTGTCCTTTTTCCACCAGATAAGGGAGCTTTCGAGGCCTTGTGTAGCCAGACGATGACGCTGGCTCAACACCTCCAGCCTTAGGTGCTATTGTGCTTTTGCCACCACCACCAGATGCACCACCACCACTACCACCATCAATGCCAGCTGGCAACCTACGCCCACGGGCTCTTCCACCAAACTTCCTCATTTTTTGGAAAATCTAACCAAAATAACAACCGTTATATGGTACTGTAAAACAAGGTAGAAGGTGTATATAAACTTGTTGAGAATTTAAATCTCCCTTTTTTTTTTTGGAGACTGAACCAAAACTCAGGCCCAGTGTATAAAACAACGCAATGTAAGTGGCAGAAAGTGGCTGGCTGATATACAACAAACTAACAGGACTGAAATATATCCACTTCGTGAGAATTTGAATCTCCCTTTTCTGGGGGAGACTGAACCAAAACTCAGGCCCAGTGTATAAAACAACGCAATGTAAGTGGCAGAAAGTGGCTGGCTGATACACGACAAACTAACAGGACTGAAATATATCCACTTTGTGAGAATTTGAATCTCCCTTTTTTTTGGAGACTGAACCAAAACTCAGGCCCAGTGTATAAAACAACACAATGTAAGTGGCAGAAAGTGGCTGGCTGATATACGACAAACTAACAGGGCTGAAGTATATCCACTTTGTGAGAATTTGAATCTCCCTTTTTTTTAGGAGACTGAACCAAAACTCAGGCCCAGTGTATAAAACAACGCAATGTAAGTGGCAGAAAGTGGCTGGAAGATATATGAAAAAATACAAGGACTGTAGTACAATTTCAATCTCTCTACAATGATCTCAGGACAAGTATGGCAGCAATAAAAAGGACTGCTTCACACAAAAGTGTGGACAAATAAACAAGATAACTGTGCAGAAAGGAGCAACAGGATTTTTGCTTTTAAAAAAGCAGTTGGTTTGCACAGCAGCGTGCGAACAGCAATGCAGCTATCAGGGAGCCTTATAAGGCAGCCTAATAAGCTACAGAGCTGATGCACAAAAATATAGCCTCCACTGTCCCTGCAAAAAAAAGGTGGTGTTGGACATTGGAAATCGCTACAGTACAAGCAGTTTGGGGGTTAATCTTCCCTCCCTAACTTTATCCCTTCTTCTGATGAAGCTGCAGCAATCTCTCCCTATGCTACGATCGGCAGAAGTAAGATGGCGGTCGGCGTGCACGCCCCTTTATAGCCCCTGTGACGCCGCAGAAAGCAAGCCAATCACTGTCATGCCCTTCTCTAAGATGGTGGGAACCGAGACCTATGTCATCACACTGCCCACACTCTGCGTCCTCCTTCATTGGCTGAAAAATGGCACAGAAAGCGTCATACGAAACGCGACTTTGGCACGCAGATCGCCGACCGCATGGCCGATCCCACACTAGGATCGGGTCGGGTTTCATGAAACCGACTTTGCCGAAAGTCGGCGATTTTTTAATTTGTCCGATCCGTTTCGCTCAACCCTAGTGAAGACCATACTGCTGCATTGCAGATCTGTTCTACAGATGCATTTGCCCTTTCCGCCCAGGATGTGGCGATGGCCCTTGTAGAGTGGGCCATTACACCCAGTGGAGGAGTTTGCTCTGAAGAGGAGTAAGAAAGAGATAGCCATATGATTTTGAGGCCTTTTTTCCCGTTTGCCACCTGGAAGGTCGCCATGGTTTTGATACTTCTAGATATTGAAGTAGGCAACGTCTGACATCTAGGCAATGGAATGTTTCTTCTCCCTGGGATTTTGGGTTGGTACAAAAAGAGGGCAGAATTATCTCCTGGTCCCTATGAAATTTTGAATTGACCTTTGGTAGGAAAGCCGGGTCAGTTTTACTAATCACTCTGTCATCCAGAAAAGTAGTATATAGGGGGTTAATAGAGATAGCTTGTAGTTCACTAATACGTCGAGCTGACGTAAGGGCAACCAGGAGAATCGTTTTTAGAGTCAGGGCCTTTATCAAAATGGAAGCAAGAGGATCAAAGGGAGGAGATGTTAGGGCATTCAATACTAAATTTAGATCCCAAGTAGCTACCTTTGGATGAGATTTAAATAGTCGGGCCGTAAAGGAGGCTCGGATGAACCTATACACCCAGGGGTGATCAGCCAATTTTTGATCAAACAAAGCACCTAGGGCAGAAACTTGCACTTTTAGGTTGCTGGTAGATAATCCTCTCTCTCTAGTCCTTTTTGGAGAAATTCTAGGACCTCGGTTATTGGGACTTTTTGGATTGTATTAGACAGCCGTCGTCCTGAAAATTCTAGGAATTTTTCCCAAACATTTTGATATTTGTCTGTTGTGATTTTCTTTCTGCTAGAAAGCAGAGTGGTAACTAGTGTTGAGCATTCCGATGCTGCAAGTATCGGGTATCGGCCGATACTTGCTGTATCGGAATTCCGATACCGGGATTCCGATACTCTTGTGGTATCGGGTATCGGGTATCGGAACAACATTAATGTTAAAATGTGTAAAATAGAGAATTAAAATAAAAAATATCGCTATACTCACCTGTCCGACGCAGCCGGGACCTCAGCGCAGGAACCGGCAGCGTTGTTTGTTTAAAATTCCCGCTTTTACATGGTTACGCGAAGTCCCGGCTTGTGATTGGTCAGGGCGGCCATGTTGCCGGGCCGCGGACCAATCACAGCAAGCCGTGACGAAAATACGTCACGGCTTGCTGTGATTGGTCCGCGTCCCGGCAACATGGCCGCCATTAACCAATCACAAGCCGTGACGTCACGGGAGGCTGGAAACGCGCTCATTTTAAAAAGGGCGCGTGTCCAGCCTCCCGTGACGTCACGGCTTGTGATTGGTTGCGTCGCGGTCAACCAATCACAAGCCGGGAGGCTGGACACGCGCCCATTTCAAAATGAGCGCGTCCAGCCTCCCGGCTTGTGATTGGTTGATCGCGGCGCAACCAATCACAAGCCGTGACGTCACGGGAGGCTGGACACGCGCCCATTTCAAAATGAGCGCGTCCAGCCTCCCGTGACGTCACGGCTTGTGATTGGTTGCGCCGCGATCAACCAATCACAAGCCGGGAGGCTGGACGCGCTCATTTTGAAATGGGCGCGTGTCCAGCCTCCCGTGACGTCACGGCTTGTGATTGGTTGCGCCGCGATCAACCAATCACAAGCCGGGAGGCTGGACGCGCTCATTTTGAAATGGGCGCGTGTCCAGCCTCCCGTGACGTCCCGGCTTGTGATTGGTCAGGGCGGCCATATTGCCGGGACGCGGACCAATCACAGCAAGCCGTGACGTAATTTCGTCACGGCTTGCTGTGATTGGTCCGCGTCCCGGCAACATGGCCGACCTGACCAATCACAAGCCGGGAATTCACGTAACCAAGTAATAGCGCGATTTTTAAACAAACAACGCTGCCGGTTCCCTCGCTGAAGTCCCGGCTGCGTCGGACAGGTGAGTATAGCGATATTTTTTATTTTAATTCTTTCTTTTACACATTTATATGGTTCCCAGGGCCTGAAGGAGAGTTTCCTCTCCTTCAGACCCTGGGAACCATCAGGGATACCGTCCGATACATGAGTCCCATTGACTTGTATTGGTATCGGGTATCGGTATCGGATTGGATTCCGATACTGTGACGGTATCGGCCGATACTTTCCGATACCGATACTTTCAAGTATCGGACGGTATCGCTCAACACTAGTGGTAACTAATGGGTTTGAGAATCCTTTCGCTAGTAGGAGTCCCCTTTCAAGTTCCAGGCGGTGAGATGTAGTCTGTGCACCTGAGGATGTGTTACTGGACACTGGTGTAGGAGATTCGGGTCATCTGGAAGGATCCAAGGGTCCAAGATGGACATGCGTCTGAGCCAGGTGAACCATGCCCTCTTTGGCCAGAAGGGCGCCATAAGAATTATTTGCGTTTTGTCCTCCCGAATTTTCTTCAGGACTATAGGGATTAGCGGGACCAGGGGAAACGCGTAGGCAAGTTGAAATTTCCATTGGTGTAACAGCGCATCCACTCCTTCTGGGTTCTCCCTTGGATTTAGAGAGTAGAACCTCTTTACTTTTCGATTTTGTTTTGTGGCAAACAGATCCACTTGTGGAGTACCCCAGATTTCTCCAAATATTTCCTGATTTAAGGACCACTCTTCTTGTGTAACACGTGATGGCTTAAGAAATCTGCCACAAGGTTGTCCGCCCCTTTCAAGTGTGTGTTGATAAGGACAAGAGATGGTTTTCCGCCCATATGAACAGCCTCTTTGCCTCTTCCATCAGAGACCTCGACCTTGTTCCCCTTGTCGGTTTATGTATGAGACTGTCGTGCTCTTGTCGGACAACACTACTAAATGTTTTCCTTCGATGTCCTCTCCTGCTTGGAAAATTTCCTGTCTTACCACCGTTCTTTCAGGTTGGGGGATGCTGCCTTCATTGAGGGACCCCATTGGCCCTGTAGAATTTGGTCCGTTAGATGTGGACCCGCATCCATGGTCAGTACTAATAGGTTTTGGATTGACCACAGTATGCCCTGTTATAGAGTCTTGGTGTTCAGCCACCACGTTAGAGAGTCCTGCACTTGTGGTGATAAGATAATCTTTCGATTTAAATTGTAGGGGTCTCTTGCCTGTTCAGATAGGATTTGCCACTGCAATTTTCTCATATGAATTTGTGCCCATTGAACCGCTGGAATTGTTGCCAGTAGCATCCCCAGAAGGGACATTGCCTCTCTCACCGAGATGGAATGGTCAGCTTGTGTCTGTTTTATCCTTTGTTGTATGGCCCAGATTTTCCTGTCCGGAAGGACACAATCTTCTGTGACCAAATTTAAGTGGATCCCGAGGAACTCTTGTATCTGAACTGGGACCATTCTCAATTTTTCATAATTTATTATACAGCCCAGCCTGGTCAGCACTTCCCGTACTCTTGCGACTGCTCTTATGCAGTCTTCCTTGCTGTCTGCTATAAGGAGAAAGTCGTCTAAATAGGGTACCAGTAGAATGTTTTCTTTTCTTTCAAAGGATGCTATTTCGGAGATTATCTTCGTAAAGCTTCGAGGGGCCACTGACACACCGAAGGGAAGACACTGGTATTGTAAATGAGTGGGAACCTGTGCCAACTCCACCACCAATCTAAAGTACTGCTGATGTTCTCCACAAATTGGTACATGGTAGTAAGCATCTGTTAGATCTATTACTGCCATGTAACATCCCGGTTACAGTCACTTTACCGCTGTCTTTAGTGTTTCCATTTTGAATTTCTCTATACAAATATAATGATTCAGAGCTTTTAAGTTGAAGATTGTTCTTAACGAACCATCCGGTTTTGGCGTGAGGAACAAGGTGCTGTAGAAACCTCTTCCCATATCTTGAACTGGTACCTTTATGGGGACTCCCTTTTTTATAAGGAGATGAACTTCCTTCTCTAATGTTGCCTGATTCTTCTTGGCTACATGGGTCACTATCATCCGCTGAGGAAGGGGGGTGATGAAATTCAGCTGTAGGTCCTCAGATAACAAGGTGGTTATCCACTGTGAGGTTGGTATCTCTTCCCACTGATGTACAAAGAACCGAAGCCTCCCCCCACCCAGAATTCTGCATCATTGGTGTTTGGGATCTGGTTTATGAGGAGGCTTGTTGAAGAGGAATCCTCTATCTCTTCTTTCGTTCCAGGGTTTGCCTCGTATGGATCTGTCGCCTGGGCGGCCTTGGCCTCCCCTGTCTGATCCCCGAAAGGACCATCAAGAGTCACCCCAACGTCGTCTAGAGAAGGAGGGTGGTGTATATCGTTTTTTCTTATCTGACGTTTTCTCTAAGATTTCATCTAACGCTTTCCCAAAGAGATACTGCCCTTCACAAAAGACAGCGCAGAGTTTGACTTTTGATTGGAAGTCCGCATTCCAATTTTTTAACCATAGCGCTCTTCGACCTGAGTTGGAGAGGGCGCATGCATGGGCAGAGAATCGAACCGAGTCAACCGCAGCATTTGATAGGAACCCTGCCGCTTTTTGCAATGAAGGTATTGCCTCCAATTGTCTCTCTCGGACACTTATCCCTTATCTGTTCACTTAACTCTTCTCTAACCATTTGACCATAGCACGAGCTGTACAGGTGGCAGCCACTCCAGGTTTAAATGACCAAGCCAACGCCTCCCAAGCAGATTTTAGGAAGGCATCAGCTTTTTTGTCAAGGGGATCTTTTAAGGCACCCATGTCCTCAAATGGAAGTGCTATTCCTCTGGAGGTACTGGCAATGGCAGCATCCAATCTAGGAGCTTTTACCCATTTTTCGCAATTTCTTTGTCAAATGGGTATTTGCGTTTTAGAGTCTGCGGAACTGACATCTTTTTGTTCGGCTTTTCCCATTCCGTTTTAATCAGGTTCAATAAGTTATCATGAAAGGGAAAAACCCTCCGTTTTCTCCCCTCCAGATTACTAAACAGGGAATCCTGGATTGATTGCTGCTCTCTGGGAGTTTCAACCCCCAAAGTAGATCTGACAAGTTTAAGTAATTTCCTGATGTCTTCAGATAGCACATACGGGTGACCATTCTTCATGAGTCTAACTCTGAATCTTCAGCGGGCGCTAATTCTCCTGGTTCACCTTCAGACTCCATGTCAGAGACTTAGGCTAGGTTCAGATTGCGTTAGGGCAATCCGTTTAGCGCTAAGCGCTAGTGGATTACGCTAACGCAATGTCTTTTAAGGGGCCGCGTTAAACGTCCCTGCTAGCGCAGATCCCCGATCTGCGAGAGCGGGGAACGGACCTCGGGCGAAAATGACACGCGCTAGCAATGCGCTTTAACATTGCTGGCAATGGGAGCGCTAACGGACGCGTTGCACGGCGTTAATTTCGCCGTGCAACACTGTCCGTTAGCGCTCACACTAAAACGCAATGGGAACCTAGCCTTAATTTCCCGATGTCTTCAGATAGCACATACGGGGGATCACATTCTTCATGAGTCTAACTCTGAATCCATGTCAGAGACTTAGGCAGGCGTAGGAAGTGGATTCCCAGAGCTATGTGAAAAATGCTGTTTCATTTGCTCTTTTACTGTGGTTTTTAAGTCATCCCTAATAATGGACTTTATGCTTTGGAGTAGAGATGGTGACTCCTCGGCCACAGTTTTGTCTATGCATGAGCGACAAATTCGTTTCTCATATGTTCTAGGGAGAGTTTTATTACACAGTGCACACACTTTAATGTTTAGACTTGGCTTTCTTTCCCTGAAAAGCATGACACAGAAAAAAAACACAATTTCCAACATGTTTTGCCTTACAAAGGCACTCACCCACCAGAGCCTTAGTACCACGGTAGCTTGTGGGTTCTTTTCCACTGGCATAGGCGATTCCACCATGGGGTCCGCCGTATTGCTTGAGAGGCTATTGCCGCCGCATCCCTGCGTACTGCCCCTTTAAATATTATGTGAGAGCAGTGTGTGCACCTCTGATTCACCTTCCTCCCGGAAGTGTCAGCACACCGCTCTCCCTTGGCGTGTGACGTCACTTCCGGAGTAACCCGGAAGTCATCCATTCACTCGGTGCCAGCGTCGTGATGGACACGCCTCCTACCCTGGCTCAGCCTCCAGCCAGGAGCAGTCGCCGGGGAGTCCAGCGGCGGGATCAGGCGTGGCATATGGCAGCCCCGAGACCGGAATGACGAGGGCACGTCACCGCGCCCAGCTTTATCACGCCGCGGACCTTGGTTTCCGAACCAGGAATCAACAGAGAGGGATCCCTCCGGAGGTATAGTCATGCCGCAGGCTTCCACCCGCAAGAACAGGAAACCAAACTGAGAGAAGTACCGCCCCCTTTTATCTCTGCTGCAGGTTTCCAGTTCCTGGGGGCGGAGCCATCTCTCATGTACAGTGCTGTCATGGGGAAGGGAAAAATACCCAAAAGTGACACCATGCTAAAATCTGCATCCCTCAAGGTGCGCAAAACCACATTCAAGAAGTTTATTAACCCGTCAGGTGCTTCACAAGAACTAAAGCAACGTGGAAGGAAAATATGAACATTTTACTTTTTTCACAAAAAATTACTTTAGAACCAAACTTTTTCATCCACAAGCGAATCGGGAGAAAATGGACCACTTTTGATGTGCAATTTCTCCTGAAGACGCAGATACCCTGTATGTGGTGGAAAGCCACTGTTTGGGCGCACGGCAGAGCTCAGAAGGGAGGGAGCACTGTGACTTTTTTAATGCAAAATTGGCTGGAATCAATGGCAGGCGCCATGTCGCGTTTGGAGACCCCCTGATGTTCCTAAACAGTGGAACCCCCAGTTCTAACTCCAACCCTAACACAGCCCTAACCCCACCCCCATACACCCCTAACCGTAATCCCAACCCTAACCCAACACAACCCTAACTCGAACCCTAGCTATAACCCCAACCATAACCCTAATGGAAAAAAACAACCCTTTTTTTATTTTTACCTAAGAGGATGATAAAAAAAAATAGTAAATCAAACCCCATTTATTTTGATTACTGTGATAGGGTCTATCACAGTGATCAAAATGAGCCAATCTGAGAAATCTATTGTTTCCATGTGCCGGCCGGCGCACTGCGTATGCGCCCATTTTTTTCCCGGAAGACACCGAGGGCAGGGGGACATCGAAGGTACCGGGGGGGCTCAGGGGACCCCATTTCTCTCTCCTCTGATGCGCTAGATCATATCAGCGGAGAGAAATAAATAGGAAATCTGACTTTTTTTGTGGTCGCCGTTATTCTGTGAATAACGGTGATGGCAACACTAGGGTTGGTAAAAAGCGACCCAAATCATGTTCTCCGGAGTCTCAGCTGCTCCTGGAAGTCGAGATAACGGAGATTTTCCGACACGGAGCGGACGGGGGAGGGGTTGGGTGATAAAACCTTAATTCTCAGCGCCGAGGAATAAGTACTCGTAACTGCCACTGTTAAAAGGCGCATCGGCATTCGTTAAGGGGTTAATGTGTAAGGTCACCAGAAAATTCCTACAAATGTTATATAACAGATTGTCAGTGAGAGATAATGGCCATTTTTCACTCAAACTGCATTATCCTTCTATTTGGGCTTAAGGTGCATTATCAACTTTAGATGGCCTTATCTACACAGTGCATACTTGGATCAATATTTGTAAGCCAAAACCACTGGATTCAAAATGCTTTTACATTTCCGTATTTAGAAATAAGTGATGTGCCCTCCTCCTATTCCTGGTGCTCACACATGGAATCATTGTTCTTGATTAGAGTTGAGCGAATTTGTTTGGGTTCCCTCTTAACCCGGCCTCCTGGATCGCGCTAGCTGATCGGCGTCGCAGCCGTTTCACTGTCACAACACATGTATAGAGTCTATTGGCTCTCCATGCATGTGCTGTGACACAGCCGCAACACATGCAGCTGCGGTGCAGATCAGCTGATCAGTCGGCAAGATACAGGAAGCCGGGTTTCCTCTGCAGCTTATTCGGCAAGCGCTATAGCTTGCCAAATAAGAGGGAACCCAAACAAATTGGCTCAACTCTACTCTTGATCCCATATTATTACTACCGAGGCTGTGGAGTTCGTATAAAATGGACCGATCCTAAAATATATAATAAATTGGGTCCAGTAGTACAAAGTAGAAAGTGCTGTAAATGTTTTCATAAGAATTTGGGAAAGTTATGTGTCCTATAAATGTCTGTTCTGTTCCTGATCTAAGGATCTCGACTTTTAGTTGGGATGAATCTATGCTGCACTTTATGTACATGCTCAGTAGTGACTGATGCTGTGGGGTCGTAGCTGAATCTGTGCTGCACTTTATGTACATGCTCAGTAGTAAGGCAGTGCTGTGGGGTCGTAGCTGAGATGAATCTGTGCTGCACTTTATTTACACGCTTAGTAGTGACCGATGCAGGGGTTGTAGCTGAATCTGTGCTGCACTTTATGTACATACCCAGTAGTGAGGCAGTGCTGTGGGGTCGTAGCTGAGATGAATCTGTGCTGCACTTTATTTACACGCTTAGTAGTGACCGATGCTGGGGTTGTAGCTGAATCTGTGCTGCACTTTATGTACATGCTCAGTAGTGACCGATGCTGTGGGGTCGTAGCTGAATCTGTGCTGCACTTTATGTACATGCTCAGTAGTGAGGCAGTGCTGTGGGGTCGTAGCTGAGATGAATCTATGCTGCACTTTATGTACACGCTCAGTAGTGACCGATGCTGTGGGGTCGGAGGCGTGAGTTACGGAAATTGAGGAGTCGGAGATTTGACTAAGGGTACTGTCACACAGTAGCACTTTGGTCGCTACAACGGCACGATCCGTGACGTTCCAGCGATATAGTTACGATATCGCTGTCTGACACGCTACTGCGATCAGGGACCCCGCTGAGAATCGTACGTTGTAGCAGATCGTTTGAAACTTTATTTCGTCGTCAAGTGTCCCGCTGTGGCGGCATGATCGCAGCGTGTAACAAAGGTGTGCACGATATTCCCAATGCACCGTGTGACTTCTACATCGCAACGTCATGAAATTATCGCTCCAGCGCCGTGCATTGCAAAGTGTGACCGCAGTCTACGACGCTGGAGCGATAATCAAGCGACGCTGCAACGTCACGGATCATGCCGTCGGAGCGATCAAAGTGCCACTGTGTGACAGTACCTTTACTGACTCCGGCCTGATAACGACTGAGGTCGTTCAATTGCTCGTTACATCTAGTAGGAACTCTACAAAGAGCAGTGTTCTTCATAAATGTACTTGAGATAACAGTTGTGACATGATTCTACATGTTCATCTTTTCCAAATAAAGAATTTATAAGAAAGAAAAAGTGATTCAAAGACAAAAATATTTTTAATTGTCAGTCCTTATAGGGAATTATACATGGTCACAAAGAATTGTAAGTTGCACAGGGGTGTCATCATTTAAAAAGGACTGTAGTATAAGGATTATATCCCCCCACACATTGAGAATGATTTCATAAATCACAATATACTGCATCAGGAATCTAATGTTTTTACAGACAACTGAAAATTGCTTAAAGAATAACTTTTACATTCTTTTCCTTAAGTCATTAGTACACATGAAAATAAGAAACTTGGTAACATCTTAGAGAAACCCGCTTCTTTCTCTGCAACGACTGATATTTCATTATCACAATTTTCAATGCACGGGGGACATCTGGATACAGTGAAGACAGACTTTCCCATTACCGGGATAAGAGAGCTGGTGCTCCAAGTTCTACCGGGAAATCTCTCTTAGGAGAACTTTCAGCAGAATGTCTAATTTCAGCAATAGAAACATTCGTCTTCACTGAATACAGACTTTACTCACGACTCGAAAGTGAAAGCAAATTAATCCAAGATATAAAAAAAAATTGCTTACTTTTAAGTGTACTATTGATTTATGACAAATTAAAAATTAGTTACTCTTTAACCCTCTAAGGACCAGGGAATTTTTGGTTTTTAAGCTTTTGTCTTTTCCTGTCCTTTCACGAGCCATAACATTTATTTTTCTGTTGACAGCCATGTGAGGGCTTTTTTGTAGTTGCGGATGTACTTTTGAATCGCATCATTCATTTTACCATATAACTGTACTGAAACATGGGCACAAATTCAAGTTGTACGAAAATAAATGCAATTTTTTGTTTCTACAGTGTTCATTGTGTGGTAAAAGTGGCCAGGAAAAATGATTGTCCACCTCAGTCTCATTACGGCGATACCAAACATGCATTTTATTTTTCTATTTAAGTGATGAAAATGTTTTTCTGAACACTGCAAAATAACTTTCGCTTTGTCACCATTTTCCAAGACATGTAATATTTTTATTTTTCTGTTGATTGGGCTGATTGAGTGCTTTTTTTGCATGGTGAGTTGAACTGTTTTATTGAGTCCAATTTTGTGCACATATGACCATTTGTTTGACCCCCGAGGATAGCAGGAGAAAAAAAAAATTCTAGTGTATTTTATTTCTCCTTGCAATAGTTACAGATTAGATTAATTCAATATTTCAACAGATCAAACTTTTAAGAACGTGGCCATACCGAATTTTTATTTTTAATGGAAAAAAGTGGAGGTTGATTCACACTTACACATTTTTTTATATCTTTAAAATGTATTTTTCAGATATTTTAGTGCCTTTAGGGGAACTGAACCTGTGATCATTTGATTGATTATGCAACATATTGCAATACCACAATCTTGCAGTATATATAGTCAAAATATTGGCCTCCCATGGCCAAGCTTCACCGGACCAAGATGACAGCGACGAGGGTCTTCAGAAGACCCTGGGCTGTGATCGGAACCCACTGATCCCCCGATTGCGTTGTAAGGTGCCATGTTACATTTAATGTGTAACTCATTTTACTTTTTTTCCACACAAATCAATAGTAGATGTGAAAACAACTTTTTAGGCTATGTGCACACGTCAGGATTCTTTGCAGAAATTTCCTGAACAAAACCGTTTTTTTTCTGTAGTTAATACGCATGAGTTTTTTTTCGCGTTTTTTTTTCCCCCGGCGCTTCCCAATGCATTAAATAGCGGGAAATTCGCAAAATTAATGAACATGCTGCGTTTTTTACCGCCATGTGTTTTTTTTTCCCAGCGGAAAAAAACGCAACATGTGCACAAAAATTGCGGATTGCATTCTATTAATAGGATGCCTTTTTTTTGCGTTTTTATAGCGAAAAAAAAACATGAAAAATCCGGAATGTGTGCACACAGCCTTGATATATCTTATCAGAGAAGTCAACTTCTTTCTCAGAACTGATCTCTCATTCTCAATTTCCAGGTAAAATAAGTATTCAGTGAAGTCA
The DNA here is from genome assembly GCF_051348905.1 of Ranitomeya variabilis. Lineage (NCBI taxonomy): Eukaryota > Metazoa > Chordata > Amphibia > Anura > Dendrobatidae > Ranitomeya > Ranitomeya variabilis. The sequence continues at coordinate 641,974,839 of NC_135233.1, forward strand.
GAATGTTACATTAGTGAGATAGGTGATGGCAGGTGCTACTGACAAGATTCTGTGAAGACCGGAGGGGAGAGGACATTTGCTTTTAGCTCCACCTCACCTCCTTCTGTCTACATAGGAGATGGCAGTTGCTACTGATAAGATTATATCCAAGTAATGTAAAAATCTGTGTTCACTGAACAGATTTTATCCGGGAGTTAAGAATTTTGAGAATGGAAGATCAGATCAGGAGGAGATGAAAAGCACATTTCTCTGATACAATACATTACAAAATTTCTTATTTTCATGTGTACTATTGATTTACAAAATTAAAATTATTTATGCTTTAAAAGGGAATCTGTCATTTTTGACCTATCTAAACTATAAATATGGGCATATAGGTTATAAAATACTGAAAAAGAGTGATACCTGTATGTCTCATATCAGATGTCTTGTTCAGAAATCATCTGTTATCACTTTATATAAATTACCTCCTCCAGGCTCTGGGGGAAGATGTTGCCCAGAAGATAACTCTGCCTCCAGAGCTTGTTTTACATGAAGGGAGAGTCACCAGTGTGATGAGTAATGGCCGCTCTCTGCTCTCCTAATCTCACTGCAGAGCTGTGTGTGGTTATACCTGATACATCTGCAGGTTCCTCTCAGCTTCAGTTTCCAGGTCACAGTCGGACAAGGCTGTAATATTGTTACAATACATCAGAGCTCAGCGAGAAACAAAAATGTGTTTGCAAGAAGACAAAGTACATTTCTCCTGTTCCGTGTTAGTTACTTGTCTCACTCTGGTAACTTCCCCTTCATGTAAAATAATCTCTGGAGACAGAGTTATATTTCAGGCAACATCCTCCCCATGTCCTGGAAGAGGTCACTTGCATAAAGGGATAAAAGAGGATTTAATAACAAGGCATCTGATATGCGGCATACAGGTAGGACTTTTTTTCAGCAGTCTATAACCTGTAGGTCAAATGTGATGACATATCGCCTTTAAGTGCTGCTGTTAGAGACTGACAGAGGCATTTAAACGGTTAACAGTTGCGACCAGAACTCCTCACCAGCCTCGGCTGTCCGAGACAGATGCTGGCTATCTGCCGCGTGTGGCGGGAGATGAGCCGAATACGTGAGAACGGCAATACAACATCCTTTTGTGGAAAGAAGTTAAACTTGTGTTTGAGTAGATGGGCATTACCTTCCAATTGAGTGTTCTGAAGTTATGATTGCTTTTTGTTGGTCAATATTTAAAATAAATGTCGCACTCAAAATATTGCTTTGGTGAACAAGATTTTTTTTTTTTTTTTTTAATAAACATCACCCAGTGGTTCAAATTACATCAATAAATTTTACAATTAAAAAAGCTTAATCTCAAAGAAAATGAGTAACCAGAGACAATTAACAATGTCATAAAATGTATTTGGCATTTTTAACAAGTGCATACAAATACAGCTAAAAGCATTTCTGTTTTCCAAGTGCTCTAAAAAGCATCTCAAGTCACAGCCTACACTGAACAGTAACTGTCACTGGATAGGAACAAATACTTGCAAAGAACAATAACAAAGAATACCTTTCTGATCAGTACATACCTTTGTTTTCAAAAATAGAAACACAATGTATTCAAAAATTAAAAATTATACAGCCATGTTTATGCAGTCTACATTTATCCTGTGTGTGTGTATATATATTATATTTTTTTTTTCCAACGTATCTCACACACACGCATCCCCACTGTAAGAAGTTTAGTAAGAGATTATGGTGGCTACAAAGCAAAAAAAAAAAAAAAAAAAAAGTAAAAAAAAAAAAAAAAGTCAAGAGTCTCTCTCTTTCTTCACTTTTACATCCCCAGCAAGAATTGTTGCAATTTCTCCCTGCATGAAGGCCCATGGTACATTTGATCCCACCAGGGGACATTTTTCTCCACTAGGGCAATAAACTTCTCCAGATGATCCTTGCTGTTTAATACTTTGCCTTGAACATGGGAAACAAAATTTGTGAGTAGGTACTGAAGGGCATTGTACAAAGTGGGTGTCCTCCAAACGCTCATGACAAAGAGTGCAGCACAATGGTATACTGTTTGGTATGGAAGAATCAGGAATGCTTGGGGGGTGCACCTGTTCCATTCCTGCATGGGATGAAGTTCCTCCACTAGAAAGTTGGCTTGGCACATCCCTTGAAGCCATTCTTCTTTGGTTCATAGAGGAAGGGGATGGTGGACTGTTACTGTTTCGCCTTGTTGTAGAGTGAACTTGGTTAGCATCCTTTGAAGCATGATTGCCACCAGCATTATCTGCCACCAATATTAAAGCAGCCATTGGTGACTGGCCATTTTGTGCAGCTTCTGGTGGTGTGGTACGGTTGGAATGAGGAGAGACAGTAGATGGAGGAGAAATGAAAGAAGTACTAGTCATTGGAGAAATTTTAAGACCATCAGGAGCTGGCAGCCATGACTGTCCATCACCATTTATCTTAACAGAACCACCTTCCCCTTCTGGCTCTGGAGAAGGCTTTCTCTTCCGGGCTGAACGAGCACCTAAAATAAACAGAAAAATAAAATGTTTTAGTGCATAAAAAACATAGAAAGCATGTATAGACTATTGCGGTCCACATAAAATTGGTTCTCTACTACAATCATATTGATGACCTATTCTTAGGATGGACATGTGAAGATAAAAGACCCAGGGAGCAGACATATAATGCAACTGTTAGTCATGTTGGTAAGGGTTTAACGCCAGCCACTAGAGTTCTGAATGTCTGGAGCAGACTACTAAAACTAGTAGTGGGTCACTGACCATGCACATTACATCATTAAAGGGAACCGGTTATGTCAACAAACACTACTAAAGAGAATCTGTCAGCAGGTTATTGCTATGTAATCTGAAGACAGCAGGGGATAAGAGGCTGAGACACAGAATTCAGGGACGTGTCACTTGTAGTGTTGAGCATTCCGATACTGCAAATATCGGGTATTGGCCGATATTCGCTGTATCGGAATTCCGATACCGAGTTCCGATATTTTTGCATTATCGGAAATCGGAATCCATATTCATGTAAAAAAAAGAATAAAAATAAAAAATATGGATATAATCACCCACCGACGGCCCCTGGCTCTCAGCGGTGCAACCGGCAGCCTCCGTTCCTAAGAATGCAGTGAGTGTAGGACCTGCGATGACGTCGCGGTCTTGTGATTGGTCGCGTGACCGCGACGTCATCGAAGGTCCTTCACTCTGCATCCTTAGGAACGGAGGCAGACGCTTGCAGCGGTGACAGCCAGGGGCCGTCCGAGGGTGAGTATATCCATATTTTTTTTATTTTTCTTTATTTTTTACATGAATATGGATCCCAGGGCCTGAAGGAGAGTTTCCTCTCCTTCACACCCTGGGAACAATCCAGGATCGCTCCCTATTACGTTCCGATATTTGTGTCCCATTGACTTGTATTGGTATCGGGTATCGGCGATATCTGATATTTTTTGGATATCGGCCGATCCAATCCGATACTTTCAAATATCGGAAGGTATCGCTCAACACTAGTCACTTGCCAAAGTGCTGTTTACTAATTGAAGGATTATCACTAAAAGATTATTCAGGCCACGCCCCCTGTGATAAGCAGCTCACTGTCTATGGACTTTGTACACAGCCTGGTGTGGTTGGGGATAGCTTCTCTGCTTTGCTGGGCTGCACCCGGTAATCTAAGTGACATGTTGTTGGATTCAGCTTTTCTTTGCCTGCATTATGCCGCTCTCAGATAAGGTATCAAAAAGATTCCCTTTGAAATGCACATATAGGTTTAATCTACAGGTAAAAAAAAAAAAAAAAAAAAAACCTAAAACTTAATTTTAAAGTCAAGCTGCCTTACTGAAGGGCTACCGGATGAAAATGAGCTTCTAACCTCCCATGAGCCACTCCGTTATAGGGGAGTGCACGGAGTGTCTGTGGAGCTGGATGTCAGTGTTGGGAAGTGATTACAGCCTCCCCAATGGTGTACTTATCACCAAAATGAGGCATTGGGCAGATAACTAACATTTTGCACCACTTCATGCAATAGCTAATCCTCATTAATCCCTCCTCTTAAGGGTACTGTCACACAAAACGATTTACCAACGATTACGATCAGCGATACGACCTGGCCGTGATCGTTGGTAAGTCGTTGTGTGGTTGCTGGGGAGCTGTCACACAGTCAGCTCTCCAGCGACCAACGATGCTGAGGTCCCCGGGTAACCAGGGTAAACATCGGGTTACTAAGCGCAGGGCCGCGCTTAGTAACCCGATATTTACCCTGGTTACCATTGTAAAAGTAAAAAAAAAAAAAACAGTACATACTCACCCTCTGATGTCTGTCACGTTCCCCGGCGTCCGCGATGCTGCTCAGAGCTTCCCGCACTGAATGTGTCAGTGCCGGCCGGAAAGCCGAGCACAGCGGTGACGTCACCGCTCTGCTTTAGGGCCGGCGCTTACACAGTGCAGGGAAGCGGACGCCGGGGGGACCCGACAGGCACCGAAATGTAAGTATGTACTGTTTGTTTGTTTTTTTACATTTACACTGGTAACCAAGGTAAACATCGGGTTACTAAGCGCGGCCCTGCGCTTAGTAACCCGATGTTTACCCTGGTTACCCGGGGACTTCGGCATCGTTGGTCGCTGGAGAGCTGTCTGTGAGACAGCTCTCCAGTGACCACACAACGATGAAACAGCGACGCTGCAGCGATCGGCATCGTTGTCTATATCGCTGCAGCGTCGCTTAATGTGACGGTACCTTTAACCCCTATCATGCGGTTCTCAATTACATAGCAAAAACCCGCTGACAGATCCCCTTTAAAGTCAACACTTCCTTGATAACATGGTTTAATCTGGGAAAACCAGTTGAAAAGAAACTAAGGAAGAATTTATTCAGAACCTGACAACCAGTAACAAACTGAAACATCAGTTTGAAGTTTTGCTAAGAGGTTGCCAAAACCGAAAGTGGACGCTAACATGAGGGAAAATAAATGTTAATAATAAATAAAGTACGGTATGTAAATTTTCATCTTGACAAGCGTACATTTAGTACTCGGAAAAGCTGGCTATGCTTTAAAATCTACACTGCATCAATGAGTCAAGGCTTGAAGTAATATGCACGATTGCAGCAAAAACGGCAATTTTAGCGCAACTTAATTATAGTAAAGGTCTCACACCAAAAGGTGTGCCCTATGAAAAACAATAACCCCTTCCCTTCCTGCAGCAAGCTTTCCGACACTCCTACTGGTGATTGTAGTGACATCACAGCTAAAGAGCATGCGACCGTGGCAGTCGTGACACCACCACCTCCTTCAGGCGTTTGTCATGGCGGAAAGCCAATGCAGGAACAAAGGAACACTAGAACAACTGATTAATAATTTTACATAGGGCGAGAGAATAATAAAAAAAAAAAAATTCAAGAAGGAAAACCCCTTCACCTGCAACACATTCGATACAGTCCTTCTTAAGCAGAAGGAACTTACATGACAATTCCACATACTACAATGGAACTAATCCATTTACTGGGACACAAACCGCTCTGCTTTAACATTGTTATACAAAACCCAGAATATAAAAGCCATTGGGTTGTCAAATAAAGATCTACTGTTAAGATCTAAGTGGTTTATGTTTAATTGAAAGATTCTTGAAATCCTGTAGTTCTCACTGACCAATGAACCCCAGAATATGCTGACAAACCCCATTTTGTAGAAATCTATTTTCAGCCATCATTATCACAAGCAACAAAGATAGGCAACCTAGAAACACACTTGTCCATGGGGTGAGAGGTAACAGGCACATTTCACAGTGCTACAGAAGGCAGTAAGACTTCTGCAGCCTAGAGGTTTCCATGGTCCACATCTCTGCTGTTTAGATCAGCTTAGGAAACATGGCCACCTCTAACTGCATAGAGATGGCAGGAAGCCCATGGGATTTGGAAGAAACTTTCAATCACAGAAATTTCACAGCTCCCTTGAAGGGTTAATGAATAGGCTCTCTCTCATGCTCCTCACCCTTTTGCGAGAGATCACTACTGCCAGCACAACGAAGACATGGCATCAACACATACCAAAAGGCAGCAAAGAAATAAGGATACATGCAAAACTTATTGCCGCTCAATGTGAACTACAACATTGACTTTCCACCCGACAAAGATCTGGAAGTGTAGTCTATAAGCGCCAAGTTTAAAGTAAAACGTAAAAGTTAAAAAAAAAAAAAAAATCTTACGTTATACAGTTGTGCTCAAAAGTTTACATACCCCAGCAGAATCTTTGTTTTCTTGGCCTTTTTTTCAGAGAATATGAATGATGACACCAAAATTTTTTTCAACTCATGGTTAGTGGTTGGGTGAAGCCATTTATTGTCAAACTACTGTGTTTTCTCTTTTTAAATCATTATGTCAACCCAAAACATCCAAATTGACCCTGATCAAAAGTTCACATACCCCATTTCTTAATACCGTGTTTTGCTCCCTCTAACATCAATGACAGCTTGAAGTCTTTCGTGGTAGTTGTGGATGAGGTTCTTTATTTTCTCAGATGGTAAAGAATGGGGAATTTTTCTTGGCAAAAAACACCAATTCCCGTAAATTCCTGGGCTGTTTATTATGAACTGCACTCTAGAGATCTCCCCAGTGACTCAATGATATTGAGGTCAGGAGACTGAGATGGCCACTCCAGAACCTTCGCTTTGTTCTGCTGTAGCCAATGACAAGTCGACTTGGCCTTGTGTTTTGGATCGTTGTCATGTTAGAACGTCCAAGTACGTCCCATGCGCAGGTTTCCAGCTGATGATTGCAAATTTGCCTCCAGTATTTGCTGATAACAAGCTGCATTCATCTTTCCTTCAACTTTGACAAAGTTTCATTTGTCTTTGTAGCTCAAACATCCCCAAAACTTCAGCGATCCACCTCTGTGCTTTACAGTAGGAATGGTGTTCTTTTCATCATAGGCCTTGTTGACCTCTCTCCAAAGTTTAATGTTGGTCTCATCACTCCAAATTACCTTGTTCCAGAAGTTTTTGAGGCTGGTCTCTTTGCAGTTTTTGTAGGCAAGATACTTTGTGATATTTGCACAGTAATGGCTTTCTTCTGGCGACTCGACGATGCAGCCCATTTTTCTTCAAGTGCCTCCTTATTTGCATCTTGAAACAGCCACACCGCTAGTTTTCAGAGTCCAGTATTTCAGCTGATGTTATTTGTGGGTTTTTATTTGCATCCAGAACAATTTTCCTTACATTTAGTAGCCATTCAAACCAATTTGTGTCAACTTCTGTGCAGGTTATCAGGCCAAAATCACCAGGGTAGGTGAACTTTTGATCAGGGTCGTTTGGATGTTTTGGGTTGTCATTAGGATTTAAAAAGAGAAAACACAGTAGTTTGGGCATCACCCAACCACTAACCAGGAGTGGAGAAAAAGTTTTGGTGTTATTCATATTATCTGAAAAAAAGGCCAAGAAAGCAAAAATTCTACCACGGTATGTAAACTTTTGAGCACAACTATATGCACCAGTGGGGGGCCAACAGTTCTAAAGACAGTAGAGAAGTGTGCAGCTCAGGGGGCAGCAGCACTTACAGAGCAAATTATGGATATAATAGAAAGTCATAAGTTTTCTAACGTATTTGTATTCACTCCCGCACTTTTAAGCTGCCTTTTGAGCAATCGGAGGCAGTCTAGGGAGACCCCCGTAAGCTGCGGTAAGCGCTATAGCTATTCGGATAAGGAGTTATCTAAAGCTATTTGCTCATTCCTTGTAACAATCTCTTCTGGCTCAGGATAGGACTCTCCTGCTTCACTTGACCCCACATCCACAGAGCTGCTCTTCCTCATTTGTTCTGCTGACGGGTGTCACTGCCAACATCATGCCCATTGACAGCCGACTCCTCAGTCAGGCAGAAGGGAGATGACGGTCAATCAGCATGGCATCTACAGTGATGCCATATCGACAGTACAGCAAAGAACTTCTGCGCAATATCACTGGAAGGAGGAAAATCGCACCTGGAGTAATCCATCACTGCTTTGTGCAGACAGAGCTATTCATGCAGCAGGTAGTTTACAACTACTAACGGGTATTATCTTAGCCCCATATAAGTCCTGGATCATTTCCAAGCAAGAGTTTCTCAACTCTTAATAGCAAACAATCCTTTTGTATACTGCTAAAACATTCTAAAACTATTATTGCCAAAATATGCAAGGGTCCAACCAGTGGAATCACTTACAGATTGTCATTTATTCATTAGAATGGTTCGCATTAATTGTCAATGGGACTGATGAGTGCAGCACTGAGTTTTTTCTGGCAGCACCATACAGAATGGAGCAGTGGTGGGGGATGCACACAGCTACGCCATTCTGATGGGAATAAAAGCACCTGTTCTGGCTCAGTATTCAGATTACCAGCAATCTATAAGTTAACACGGATATCTGGTGATATAATAGTTGTCCAATGAAAAGTATTTAAAGACACCACTCCAGCAGCTTTTTTTTTTTTCTTTATTTCACCACTGTAGTAATATCACCAATGTAAGTTCCCTGCCCTTAGTCTTAGATTCACTAGCCGCGGGCTTCTACTGTTCTCGGTGTCACTCTAGTCCTCTCCTGCCGGGTGGCTCCAGTGTTTGCTGGGTGGGCCGGAGGTCACTTCCCAATGTAAGTCTTTGGGAGTCAGAACCAAGCCAGAAGGGAGGTTCTCATAGACTTACACTGAGAGCTTGTGACAGTTAGCTATGCCATCCGATCAGTAAGGAGCTGCGGTCAAAAGTTGGTGAACCTGGAGCAGAGCAGCGCCGGGAAGAGAAGACAGCAGCTGGTCAATATACTACTACAGGGAAGGAAACATGGATTAGTGACTTAAACACCCTTTAATCTAGACTTTCCTTTTCGCACAAAGCTCATGCTACTGCACCACAAAAGCCCCCCTTAAAGGGGTTTTCCCACTTTGTTAAAAAGCAAGCAGGGAAATGTTTTACCTTAGAAAAAGAACCAGCTGTGATTCTGTGCTGTCCTGTCTGTATACTATTTCTTCCTCCCCTGCCCACGTGCTGTGGTATGATCAGACCATGTCCCTGCATGGTCAGACACAGCCATTACACATCTATAAGATTATCTCAGCACAGGAACACATCTAATTGTGGACCCTATTATTCCAAGATCTATGGATTAAAATCAACTTTTGTCTGTGGGAAAATGCCTTTAAGGAATTACATTATTGAATATAAAAAAAATTGCAACCGACTAGAAAACGTTATCAGGAAAGGTCTTAAAACACCTTAAAATAAGGTCGGCCAAAAGCAACTGTTCTCATCTTCCCCATACAGATGGACACTCATCAGAGCGAAAAAGTGGAGAAAAAGGTACCAAGCGCTTCTTGACGATTATCTCCAGTGTGGACAAAAGGATCAGATGTTGAAGTTCAACAAACTCAGTGGTGTCCGGGGGAGGACTGGCCACTGCAGACAATCTAACATGTACCGGAAGTTGGGGAAAGGGTAATATGCTCACTCACTGCGCTTTAACTAGCATTCAAATTTACAGATTGCATTTCAAAACAAAGCAAACATTTTAAGGGAAAGATCTTCACAACTTCTTTATTGTTTCAGTGCATGAAAAATTAAGCTACTTTGCAAATATTCATAAAAGGCTATAGTTGCGTATGCAGCTCCCACTCAGATCAACGAGACACAGTGAGAGGCTGCAGAGAAATAAATGGACGTTCCTGCAGTCATTCGGACGTCGCACCGCCCCCTGTTCCCCTTTCGGCCTCATTTAGTAAGCAACTAAACGTGTTTGTAACAGTAAGGGATGCTGACAGTATAAAATAGAGAGACCCTTTCTGAATGACCCAACTGTGCTGGGATGCCAGTACTGGCACGGAACGCGGCCTACAGCATAATCGCTGCGTCATGAGAGCTTTCAATCAATAGAACAGGTGGTCAACATGAGAGCAATTCACCGATCAGCTGAAACGTGACCTGGCAGTGGCCAGAACAAGGATGTATGGGGCAGAACACCTCAGCTTCATACACTGCTTAGTGGGAACGAGGATGTAAGGGGCAGAACACCTCAGCTTCATACACTGCTTAGTGGGAACGAGGATGTAAGGGGCAGAACACCTCAGCTTCATACACTGCTTAGTGGGAACGAGGATGTAAGGGGCAGAACACCTCAGCTTCATACACTGCTTAGTGGGAACGAGGATGTAAGGGGCAGAACACCTCAGCTTCATACACTGCTTAGTGGGAACGAGGATGTAAGGGGCAGAACACCTCAGCTTCATACACTGCTTAGTGGGAACGAGGATGTATGGGGCAGAAAACCTCAGCTTCATACACTGCTTAGTGGGAACGAGGATGTAAGGGGCAGAACACCTCAGCTTCATACACTGCTTAGTGGGAACGAGGATGTAAGGGGCAGAACACCTCAGCTTCATACACTGCTTAGTGGGAACGAGGATGTATGGGGCAGAACACCTCAGCTTCATACACTGCTTAGTGGGAACGAGGATGTAAGGGGCAGAACACCTCAGCTTCATACACTGCTTAGTGGGAACGAGGATGTATGGGGCAGAACACCTCAGCTTCATACACTGCTTAGTGGGAACGAGGATGTAAGGGGCAGAACACCTCAGCTTCATACACTGCTTAGTGGGAACGAGGATGTATGGGGCAGAACACCTCAGCTTCATACACTGCTTAGTGGGAACGAGGATGTATGGGGCAGAACACCTCAGCTTCATACACTGCTTAGTGGGAACGAGGATGTAAGGGGCAGAACACCTCAGCTTCATACACTGCTTAGTGGGAACGAGGATGTATGGGGCAGAACACCTCAGCTTCATACACTGCTTAGTGGGAACGAGGATGTATGGGGCAGAACACCTCAGCTTCATACACTGCTTAGTGGGAACGAGGATGTAAGGGGCAGAACACCTCAGCTTCATACACTGCTAAAGCTACGTTCACATTTGCGGTCAGCGCCGCATGCGTCATGCGCCCCTATATTTAACATGGGGGCGCATGGACATGCGTTGTGCTGCGTTTTGCGCCGCATGGCCGCAAGCGTTGGACGCAAGAAACGCATCAAGTTGCATTTTTTTTGCGTCCAACTTTCGGCCAAAAACGACGCATGCGGCGCAAAACGCAGTGTTTTAGCGTGCGTTTTTGTTTGCGTTGTGCGCTGCGGCGCACAACGCAAATGTGAACGTAGCCTAAGTGGGAACGAGGATGTATGGGGCAGAACACCTCAGCTTCATACACTGCTTAGTGGTCACTACAGAGAACGCCAGATTACCTCCCATTCACTTAAATGGGAGCTGAACTGAACTACACCGACCCAGGAATACACTCAACTTAGTTGCAACTATTGCCGGAGCAGTTTTCAGCTAATCAATGGAGGTTCTGGGTGTTGGACCCCAATTAATCTCATACTGATAACCTATCCTAAGAGAAGGCCATCAATGTGTTACCACAAATGCAATTAGTCCAGCCATTCTAGGTAACACCTCTAAAGCATTTTATTTTAGAAGCTTTTGTAAAAATACAGAAAACAATCCTTAGGGTATGTGCACACGTCAGGATTTCTTGCAGAAATTTCCTGAAGAAAACCGGAAATTTTCTGCAAGAAATCCGCATTTTTTTTTTTTACGTTTTTTTTTTTTTTTTTTAATGCATTTTGCAAGCGAAATTAGCTTGCAGAATGCTAAAGTTTTCCAAGCGATCTGTAGCATCGCTTGGAAAACTGACTGACAGGTTGGTCACACTTGTCAAACATAGTGTTTGACAAATGTGACCAACTTTTTACTATAGATGCTGCCTATGCAGCATCTATAGTAAAAGATAGAAAGTTTAAAAATAAAAAAAATAAAAAAAAAATGGTTATACTCACCTGCAGACAGCCGATCTCAGCGGCGTCCGTTCCTATAGATGGTGTGTGTGTGCAGGACCTTCGATGACGTCGCGGTCACGCGATCAATCACAAGACCGCGACGTTATCGCAGGTCCTTCACACACACCATCTATAGGAACGGAAGCGGCAGCATGCACCGATGAGAGGCGGGAAGACTCCGGGGCCATCAGAGGGTGAGTATATCACTATTTTTTATTTTAATTATTTTTTTTTACCAATTATATGGTGCCCAGTCCGTGGAGGAGAGTCTCCTCTCCTCCACCCTGGGTACCAACCGCACATGATCTGCTTACTTAAGTAAGCAGATCACTGCATTCCTAGGTGTGCGGAATCCCCGCAATCCCGCAAATTTAATGAACATGTTGCTTTTTTTTCCCGCGATGCGATTTTTTCGCGGAAAAAAATGCAACATTTGCACAAGAAATGCGGAATACACTGTAAATAATAGGAGGCATATGTAAGCGTTTTTTCCGCGTTTTTATAGCGAAAAAAAACGCGAAAAATACTGAACGTGTGCACCTGGCCTTATACAAATTGGTGCAGATAGAAATCACTGCATTAACCAACATGTTTTGGACACATACTTGTCCTTAATAATGGCACATCAGTGTGTGACATCTCAGACAACCTCTTCAATTCTAAGGTCATGTTTACACAATGCGATCACACTGCCATTTCTCTAACAGCACTGAAAATAAACTATGGCAAACAAGAGATGCAGGACAACTGCATAATGTTGACATGGCCTACCACAGGCCCCAAATCTGCAAACTCAGCTCTGGTAACAAAAAACATTGTGTGTCAGCTGAATATATCTGTAAAGCCTTAGGCTATGTGCACACGTCAGGATTTCTTGCAGAAATTTTCCTGACAAAAAACGGACATTTCTGCCAGAAATCTGCATGCGTTTTTTTACGCGTTTTTTCCAAATGCATAGAATTGCGGGAAAAACGTGGAAAATCCACAAAATTAATGAACATGCTCATTTTTTTACCGCGAAAAAAACGCACCATGTGCACAAAACATGCAGAATGCATTCTAAATGCTAGGATGCATAATGTATGCGTTTTTAATGAGTTTTTATAGCGTTTTTATCGCGAAAAAACCTGAACGTGTGCACATAGCCTGAGAGGGAGCCTGTCAGCAGGATTGTGCTCAGTAACCTACAGACAGTGTCAGGTCGCCGCCGTTATACTGATTACAATGATGCCCAATGATGAAATCCATCTTGCGGTTGTTGTTTAATCTTTATCTTCAGTTTTGAGTTAATGATATGCTTTGTGCCCCAGGCGGCCTGGGCGGGGGGGGGGGTAATGGATAGATTCTTTGTGTGGTGCTCTGCTTAGGTATTCATGTGTATGGCACAGGCACCTGTAGAAGGGGAGTAATATATATATATATATATACACACACACACACACACACACAGGCCGCCCTGGAGCATGTCATTAACTGAAAAATACAAGTAAATATTTAACAACAACGCCAAGATGGATTTCATCAGCCAATGTATTGTTTTAATCAGTATAATGGAGCTGAGCTGACACTGTCTGTAGGTTACTGTGCACAATCCTGCTGACAGGTTCCCTTTAATGGAAGAGACACGAATAACTGCTTCAAGCAGCCACGGAGACAGGGCTATGAAGACGGCCAAGAGTATCTGTGCTGTGTTTTTGAGCCCCAACACTAGTTGTAAAGACCAAAAAGCAGTTAGTCTAATCTCTATTCTCTTGCGGAGCAGGGCAACATTTTTAATGGCAGCAACTAGTGATGAGCGAGTGTACTCATTGCTCGGGTGGTCTGCGAGTATTTGTTAGTGCTCGGAGATTTCGTTTTCATCACGGCAGCTGAATGATTTACAGCTAGTAGAAGCCTCAGTATATGTGGGGGTTGCCTGGTTGCTAGGGAATCCCCACATGTAATCAATCTGGCTAGTAGCTGTAAATCATGCACCTGAGGTGATGAAAACTAAATCTCCGAGCAGTCAAATACTCAGAGGGCACCCGAGCATGCTCAGGAAAACCCGAGTACACTCGTTCATCACTAGCAGCAGCCAGTGTAATTGGGCCTTAAACCCTTCCTGACATTGCACAGACTGACCCACACAATGTTAAAGGGAACCTGTCACCCCCTCCAGCCGTTATAAACTAAGAGCCACCTTGTGCAGCAGTAATGCTGCATTCTGACAAGGTGGCTCTTTTAGTTCTGGGTGCTGTAACTAGAGAAATAATCAGTTTTATAATTTGTCAGAAATACCTGGTCTTCAGTCAAGGAGGCCGGCGTTTCCCCCCTGCTTCAGACGCCACACAGCCGTCACTCACATCTTCTTGGCGCCGGGCGCCGCCTCCTCCTCACCGCTGTTTTCAAAATAGCCGGCGCCTGCGCTCTTTTCCCCTGCCTGGTGCAGGCGCAGTGAGCCCTGCCCGTCTTTCCTCATATGCAGTCTCGGTGACTGCGCCTGCGCGGCCGCCCTGCTTGTGAATCCCAGCCCCGCAGTGACTTATGATTTATTCACATTGCAGGGCTGGGATTCACAGGCAGGGCGGCCACACAGGCGCAGTCAGCTGGGCTGCATATGAGGACAGAGGACGGGCAGCGCTCACTGCGCCTGCACCAGGCATGAGAAAAGAGCGCAGGTGCCGGCTACTTTGAAAACAGTGCGGAGGAGGCGGCGCCCGGCGCCAAGGAGATGTGAGTGACAGCTGTGTGGCGTCTGAAGCAGGGGGGAAAGGCCGGCCTCCTTGACTGAAGACCAGGTATTTCTGACAAAGTATAAAACTGATTATTTCTCTAGTTACAGCACCCAGAACAAAAAGGGCCACCTTGTCAGAATGCAGCATTACTGCTGCACAAGGTGGCTCTTAGTTTGAAACGACTGGGGGGGGGGTGACAGGTTCCCTTTAAGTCCCGCTCTTTTATAAACGCTGAAGTACTGAGCTTGCATCATTGCCAGACACTGGCTGTTATTCAAGGTAAAAAACAAAACAAACAAAATCCAGACAACATGAGGTATCATGTCTGTAAATACCATAGAGGGGAACAAAAACACGAGAAAAAAAAAAAGCCCTCATAAGGCCAGGTTGATGGAGGGGGGGGAAAAAAAAAAAAAAAAAAAGTGTTATAGCTATTGGATGAAGGAGAGAAAAACACAAAAGCTCAAAACAGAAAAATCAACATATCTGGAAGGTAGTAAAATGATCACCAATTAACTTATCAATGACCAATGATCAAAAAATAAACAAAAATGGACCGTAGGACCTTTACTATGAGTTTATTAGAGGGGTTTAAGATAGACAAACATAAGACAGTATGCTGCTCTTGAAAATTATGGTGTTGACTAACCAATTTTGTTACTCTGGCAAAGAGGAGAAAGTTGCCATTGGGGCTAACAAAAGGATCACAGAGTGCCTACAAAGTCCCCATACATCCACGATAGGAAAGGAAACCTATAAATGTGACCGTCAATATTGAAGACTTCTACGTCAAGTTCAAAGCACAATCAACAGAACCCCAAGAATGGAGATCACCTACATTAAAGGCGACTTCAAAGCTAAAGTTGGGGACAGAAAGCATGGAGTGGTCGGCAGACAAATCCGAGGGAAGAGTAATGAACTTGTGGACAGCATTGTACCATTCTGTCCTGAAAAACTTACAATCGCCAACACCTTCACCCAGTCAAAGAGGCACCTCCACACATGGACATCACCAAAAAGGCAGCATCGCAATCAACTACTACCTCGGCCAGCAAAAATGGAATTCGCTCTGCAAAAACATTACTAGGTGCACAATGAATCTGATCACCAACTCTTCATAGCCAAAATCAGAGTTGGACAATGGGAGATTAGGCATGCAGCAGTCTGATGTCAGCAAGATCTTCCCACAGTATGCAGTTGAAGTAATATGTCCAACCTGCTCATGCAGGAAGAAGGGTGCCCAGATGAGTTGTAGACAGGCCAAAAGGAAGCATTACTGAAACTACTCAAGAGCATATGCCATACAAGAAGCTAATATGTAGTCATAATTGGTTAACTGCAACCAACTTACAGTTTGGAAATAAGAAAATCCAAGGATAAGAGCATGTTGAATGAGGCAAGGAGACTCAATATAGACTTCCAAAGAGAAGCCAGGAAAGACTAGAACAACTTTGTGAATGCCAGATGACTGAACGACGTATGAAACACAGAATGGACATAAGATGAGGATGCATACTCTCACCATTTCAACCTCTATACAGAAGAAATCACAAGGAAGATGGTCTTAGATGATTTGAGTTGTTTGTGGAAAATAGATGGAAGAACCATCAGCTGTCAGATATGCAGATGATATAACCCTGCCAAAGTGTAAGAAGGACGTAAAGCGAACTCTAAAGCTGAAAGAAGAGAGCAAGAAGATGGGACCTTACCTGAACAAAGAAAACTAAAATCATGACCACCACAAATGAGGATTTCCACTCAAAGACTTAAAATGAATAAATAGAAGTAGTTGACAACTTTGTTTTTCTCGAGTCACTCATTGATAAAAAAAAAAAAGGATTACTTAATGGAAATACTCTTTTATAGAGCCACGACAGCACCCACTTGAGAGGGGATCCGCCCTTAGGAACAGGAAACCCTATGGAGAGATAAAAGGGGTGGTCCTCCTCGCTCCCACAGTTGGGTTACAGAGATTGCGATGAACCTCCCACCAGTTTTAGTAAGCAATCCAATATCATTATTTATCTTTAGTTAACTTAAGCATGGCTAACTACAAGAACCATTCACCCTTATCAGTGCTCTTATGAGAAAATAACTATTAGGGAGGGAAGTGAAGGGGTGCTGTCGTGGCTCTATAAAAGAGTATTACCGGCAAGTAATCCGTTTTTTTCTCTTCGCCACGACAGCACCCACTTGAGACTTTCAGAGATAATCATTTTGGAGGGATCACCGTGTTAAGAACTGATCTACCAAAAGATGTCAGTCCAATCTATAGTGACTATAAAAAGGTAGAAGACCAAGTTGCTGCCTTACATATCAGTTCTATTGGGACCTCCGCTCTCAGCCCAGGATGAAGCCATCGCCCGGGCAGTGTGTTCCTTTACGGTTTCAGGCGGGTTCTCCCCTTCTGATGAATAAGCCAGGCAAATTGCGCCCCAAATCCACCGGGATAACGTGTTCTTCGTGACACCAGAACCTTTCTTATGGCCCTGGAAGGAAACAAAGAGAGCCCTGCTCTTCCTCCAGGGGCTATTTCTGTCTAGGTAAGCTATTATAGCCCTTCTTACATCTACTGTATGGTATCTTTCCTCTTCCTGATTTGCGGGGTTACTCTAGAAGGAAGATTTCTTGAGATCTATGGAATTTGGTACCTACTTTAGGCAAGAAGGGTCTGCTTTTAGAACAATTCTATCCTGGAATATTGACAGAAAAGGAGGATCTATTGATAATGCCTGAATGTCACTTACTCTTCTTGCTGATACTAAAGCAACAAGAGCTGTCTTGAGGGAGACGTATTTTGTGTGGGCCGAGTGTAGTGGCTTGAATGGGTCCCGTTAGGGTACGTGTCCACGTTCAGGAAACGCTGCATGTTTGATGCTGCGTGAAGCCGCAGCGTCAAACACGCAGCGTCCAGATGTTCCAGTATAGTGGAGGGGATTTTTTGAAATCCTGTGTCCACTATGCGTGGAAACACGCATCCGTCCGGCCTGCGACTCCGGACATGCTGCGCGTCTTTTAAGATCGCAGCACGTCCGTGTTCCTTGTGGCGACGCTGCGCTGCCGCAAGGAATAACACAGGGCCCTATGTGTGGGGTGCGATGATGCCGGATGTGTGCAATGAACACATCCGGCATCATCGCGTCCCAGAAGAGGGCGGGGCTTAGCGCCGAGCGGGTTTGCCGCTCCGACGATACCGCCGGCCATTCTGATCGTGGACACATACCCTTAGGGCCTCTAGAACTAGATTAAGATCCCACGGTGGTATATGGGGAATTTGGACTGGTTCTGACCTTTGGCATGCTTAAATAAATCGGGCTATCCACCTGTCTCTGGCAATATTGTGACTATATAGGGCTCCTAGAGCAGAAACCTGTACCTTCAAAGTACTGACTGATAGGCCTAAAACATGCCCTCTCTGGAGAAATTGTAAGATGGCGGAAATGGGAATTTCTTTTGACAGAGCTGCTGGGTAGAAGGTAAAAATTTTTTTCCATACTCTTACATATATAGTTGTTGTAGTTCTTTTTCTACTTAGTAGAAGGGTATCAATTAATTTTTCTGAAAAGCCTCTTAGCTTTAGTAGCTGCCTTTCAAATCCCAGGCCGTAAGCCCTTCACATGAGGGTGGTTGAAAGGACCCTGGAAGAGAAGGTCCTGAACCTCTGGAAGAATCCATGGATCCGAGACTGACATGGCTCTGAGCCAGGAAAACCATAGTCTCTTGGGCCAAAATGGTGCTATTAGGATTATGCTTGCTCTGTCCTCCCTTATCTTCCTGATTACGGTTGGAAGGAGTATTAATGGAAGAAATGCATATGCTTGCCGGAATGTCCACAGAACTTGGAGGGCATCGAGGATATTGGGGTTGTCGGACAGTAACAATGAAGCAAACTTTTCGACTAGTCTGTTTCTTGTTGCAAAAAGGTCTATTTCGGGAGTGCCCCATTTCTTGGTAAACATTGTGAAGATACGACGACTGAGCACCCACTCTCCTTGGTGGAGAGTGTGACGGCTGAGAAAATCTGCCTTTGAATTGTCCACTCCTCTGACATGCAGTGCTGACAAAGATAGAAGATGCATCTCGGCTATAGAAAGGATGTCGTCTGTTATAGACATGAGAGCTCCTGATCTCGTTTCTCCTTGATGATCTATGTATGCGATAGATGTCATGTTGTCTGATAGTATTCTTGTGTGACTTCCGTGTAACTGCGGAAGGAATTTACATATGGCACGATAGACTGCTTTTAGTTCCCTTTCATTAGATGAATCGTTTGACTCACTAATAGACCATTGCCCTTGAACTATCTGGTCTTCTAGATGTGCTCCCCAACCAGTAGGAGTGGCATCAGTAAAAATTGTTTTTGAAGGTTTAACTACCCAAGGGACCCCACCTACAAGGTGATTTGGCTCTAACCACCAGGACAGGGACTCAATTACATTTAATGGATGGTATAGACTGCTACCTAAATGGCCTTGTAACTTCTCTTCTTCCTGTAATATTGTATACTGCAACCGTCTAGTATGGAGTTGAGCCCATGGAATCGCCGGAATGCATGATGTAAAGGAACCCAGAAGGGAGATTACAGGGTTATTAATTACTGATTGTACTTTATTTTTATTGTTAACTGTTTGGATTCTGGAAGGAAACACCTCTGACTTTCAGAGTCTAAGGGTACCGTCTCACAGTGGCACTTTGGTCGCTACGACGGCACGATCCGTGACGCTCCAGCGTCGCTCCATTATTGCTCCAGCATCGTAGACTGCGGTCACACTTTGCAATGCAGGGCGCTGGAGCGATAATTTCATGACGTATTTGCGATGTAGAAGCCGTTGGTTACTGTGCGCACATCGTATACAACCTTTGTTACACGATACAATCATGCCGCCACAGCGGGACACTTGACGACGAAAGAAAGTTTCAAACGATCTGCTACGACGTACGATTCTCAGCGGGGTCCCTGATCGCAGTAGTGTGTCAGACACAGCGATACCGTAAGTATATCGCTGGAACGTCACGGATCGTGCCGTCGTAGCGACCAAAGTGCCACTGTGAGACAGTACCCTTAGATAAGACCCAAGAATGTTTGACAGGTTGTTGGAGACAATCTGGATTTTTCCCAGTTAATCAACCATCCCATTTCCTGTAGGGATGAAATCGTATAAACAGGCGCTGTTGACATTGTGAAGGGGAATTTCCCACCACTAGAAGGTCATCTAAGTAAGGAACTATGAGGGTATCTTGTATGACATTACTTCTGACAATTTGGTAAAGACTCTGGGAGCTATAGACAGTCCAAGGGGCATTGCTGTATATTGAAAATGACGTATTTGCCCCTTCATCATGATTGCCACAAGCAGATACTGCAGATGTTCGATATAAATTGGTAGATGGTAATACGCATCTTTTAAGTTGAGGACTACCATGAAGCACCCGGGAAACAGAAGTTTTACAGTGGATCTGATAGACTCCATCTTGAAGGTTTGGTTTTCTAAAAAGATATTCAATTTAAGATTTATTATAGTTGTATATGACCCATCTGGTTTTGGAACCAAAAATAAAGGGGAGTAAAATCCCTTTCCCCTCTGATGAAACGGGACTTCTACTAATACTCTTTTGGATAGATTTATTATTTCCTGCTCCAAAAACTGTTGTTGAGATTGAGACTTTAAAGAAGTCAACAAGAATGAGTCTGGAGGGACTCGGGCAAATTTTAATTTTAGGCCTGAAGTTATGAGGTTAATTGCCCAAGAGTTGGAGGTTACTATACGCCATTGTGTGGAGAAAAAAGACAATCTACCACCTACTGGTAGATCTGTCCTAACGTGGTTTGTCTTCCATTTTAAATGGGCGTTTTCCGAAAAAAACTTTTTGTTTGGTATCTTTATTGGCCCAGCGGTCCTGGTTTCTAAAATTCTCTCTCATTAAAAACGGGCTTCCGGAATGCTCTCCTACAAGATGGAAAATAATTATTAGGGAACCCCTTTTTCCTCTCACCCACTTTGGTCAGGATTTCATCTAGTTTTGTACCAAACAGGTACTCACCCTGGCATGGAAGACCACACAGCTTTGATTTTGTTTGAGAGTCTTTCCAAACCTTTAGGCAAAGGGCTCGACGTGCCGCGTTGGTTAGGCCCGCTGATTTGGCTGCTAACCGAATAGAGTCAACAGATGAATACACCAGAAATGCTGTAGCACCTCTGATCAGGGGTAAAGAAGAGATTACCGTATTTTCCGGCGTATAAGACGACTGGGCGTATAAGACGACCCCCCAACTTTACCAGTTAAAATATAAAATCTTCTTAAAAGTCGGGGGTCTTCTTATACACCCTATGTCGTCTTATAGGGCCGGTGAATATGTGCCTTTTGGGGAGGGGGGGGGGGGAGTGATCCTGATGCCGAGGGGGCGTCTCACAGGAAAGTGAGTATCCCCCATTACCTTATCGTAGCGGTGCAGCGTGGGGGTCTCAGTGCTGGGAGTGGCGGCGGCGGCTGCTGTGCTCTGGTGCGGCGGCTGCTGTGCTCTGGTGCGGCGGCTGCTGTGCTCTGGTGCGGCGGCTCCTCTTCTGTGTGGGGCCTCTGTGCTGTGAGGTGGCGGTGGCATATCTTTATCCAGTTGGGGCTCCTCCGGCATCTCCTTAGCCCTGGAGGCCCCGCCGCAACTCCATCGGTGCAATGCAGCGGCCATTTTCCCGGAGGCAGCTCAATAGGTGCGATGCGGTGGCCTCCGGGAAAATGGCCGCTGCTCAGATTCAGATCTCGTCCCGAAATCTCGGGACACGAGATCTGAATCTGAGCAGCGGCCATTTTCCCGGAGGCCACCACATTGCACCGATGGAGTTGCGGCGGGGCCTCCAGGGCTAAGGAGATGCCGGAGGAGCCCCAACTGGATAAAGATACGCCGCTGCCGCCGCCGCCGCCACCTCACAGCACAGAGGCCCCACACAGAAGAGGAGCCGCCGCACCAGAACACAGCAGCCGCCGCCGCTCCCAGCACTGACACCCCCACGCTGCACCGCTAGGATAAGGTAATGGGGATTACTCACTTTCCTGTGAGACGCCCCCTCGTCATCAGGATCACTCCCCCTCCCCACCCACCATATACACCGGCGTACACGACGATTCCCGGCGTATAAGACGACCCCCGACTTTTAAGAAGATTTTCGGGGGTTAAAAAGTCGTCTTATACGCCGGAAAATACGGTAACTTATTTCTGGAGAGGCTGCCTTTTAGACCTTCTTCTAGGTCTTTAAGCCAGACTAACATGGACCTTGCCGTACATGTAGCTGATATAGCCGGTTTAAATGCCCCTGTACATGATTCCCATGCGCTTTTTAACAGAGTCGGCTTTGCGATCCAGTGGGTCTTGTAGGGAACCAGAATCCTCTACTGGAAGTAAGGATTTTCTGGACGTGGACGCTACTGCCGCATCTACTGTCGAGGTTTTAGCCCAAGTAGACACGTTCTCGTCCTTAAAGGGATAACACCTCTTCCATGATGAAGGCAACCCTTTTTGCCCTTGGCTCTCCCATTCTTTTTAAAGGGACTGTCACCTGAATTTGGAGGGAACAATTTTCAGCCATAGGGGCAGGGTTTTCGGGTGTTTGATTCACCCTTTCCTTACCCGCTGGCTGCATGCTGGCTGCAATATTGGATTGAAGTTCATTCTCTGTCCTCCATAGTAGATGCCTGCACAAGGCAATCTTGCCTTATGCAGACGTGTACTATGGAGGACAGAGAATGAACTTCAATCCAATATTGCAGCCAGCAGGTAAGGAAAGGGTGAATCAAACACCCGAAAACCCCGCCCCTATGGCTGAAAATTGTTCCCTCCAAATTCAGGTGACAGAGTCCCTTTAAACTACATTTTTGATTGCTGTTATTACTGGAAAGGTTGGTCTTTTCCTTTCTGACAATCCTGCGAACATTATATCCTGTGGTGTTTTGGGGTCTTTGGTGTCCTTAATACCCATGGTGTCACAGACAGATTTAACAAGATTATCAATGCTTTCTGTTGGACAGCACGTATCTTGTTCACCTTCCGAGGAAATACATTCCTGGGAAATATCCGTATCGCTATCTTCATTATCAGTAGAAGTCTGATTTTGGTGAATTATACTTCCTGCTTTTACCCTCAGGAATACTGAACTACGTAAGGCCCGCAATTCGTCCCTGATCATTTGTCTGATGTCATCTGATCTCACTTAGGATTCCTCACGTAAGGTGGTTTCAATACAAGTGTAACACATTCTCTTTGTATGACTATCCGGGAAGGGCTGGGTACATAAAGCACATTATTTGTGTTTTGATTTTTCGGTTCTTTTTGCCTAGGATGCATAGAAAAAAGAGGGAGCAACAATCAGCTTAATAGGGTGGGATACACACTCACCCCAGTGAAACTACTGATCAAGGTACCAACTGGAGAGGAGGAGATGGAGGCACAGGCTGAGAGGTGGATCAGTTGGATCTTTTCTCCTTAGTGCTTCCCTGTTGTACCCGGAAGTCTTCGTCACTTCCGGGTGGCAGCCATCTTGCATGCACCTGCGCACTACCTGGTTGCCGGCACCGTCTCTCTCCTTCACTCACCCCAGAAGCTTTTGTTTCACTTCCGGGGGAACACACATCGGGCTCCACACTTGCGCATACGCCCGCCGAGAACAGCGACGTGCTTACCTGGGTGCGTTTAGCCCTCCGCAGGGCAGCTGAAGCGTCCTCCTCTGTGAGCCAGGTGACTCCCCATCCTGGCCTCACGGTGCCTGCCAGCAGAGGGGGGAGCTGAACCAGGAGCCCCTGCCGTCCTCTAAGGTAAAACGCGCAAGCGGCGTCCAGGCCAGGTATCCTCTTCTCCACGAGTTCCCTTAGGAACAGGAAACCAACTGTGGGAGCGAGGGGGAACGCCACTTTTATCTCTCCATAGGGTTTCCTGTTCCTAGGGGTGGATCCCCTCTCTCAAGTGGGTGCTGTTGTGGCGAAGAGAAAAGTAGCGGTTTCATAGTAGATATGAAACGTTTATTAGCACTGGGGCATGCGGCCATAGCGAGCGTGGACCAAATATGGAAGTGCAAGGACGTCTCAGGCTTCAAACAAGACTGATCACTGCAATTGCGACATGGTTGTGAGACAGACACTCATGAAAACTGACAGAAGGAAAGTTGTTGCCTTTGAACAGAGAGCTACTAGACTTTTACGAATCCTATGGACAGCCAGGATCACCAAAAAATATGTTCTTGAACACGAAACTAGAGTTATCAATGAAAGGCAAAGTCACCAGACAGAAACTTGCCTATTTTGAACATGTGGTGAATACACATTCACTAGCAAATAGAAGCTACTCCGAAGGGTCAATGATAAAAGGAAATGTTAGGGTACCGTCACACATTGAAATTTTAATCGCTGCGACGGCACGATTCGTGACGTCGCAGCGTCGTATAATCATCGCTCCAGCGTCGTAGACTGCGGTCACACTGTGCAATCACGGCGCTGGAGCGATGCCGAAGTCCCCGGGTAACCAGGGTAAACATCGGGTAACTAAGCGCAGGGCCGCGCTTAGTAACCCGATGTTTACCCTGGTTACCAGCGTAAACGTAAAAAAACAAACCGTACATACTCACCCGTCGGTGTCCTTCAGGTCCCTTGCCGTC
Organism: Ranitomeya variabilis; assembly: GCF_051348905.1. Lineage (NCBI taxonomy): Eukaryota > Metazoa > Chordata > Amphibia > Anura > Dendrobatidae > Ranitomeya > Ranitomeya variabilis. The sequence goes on from NC_135233.1 coordinate 641,999,042, forward strand.
TGCTTCCTGCTCTGAGTGCAGCCGTACACTGAGAGCAGATCGCAGCACCGCTGTGATCTGCTCTCACTTTCCGGCCGGCACTCAGAGCAGGAAGCAGACGGCAAGGGACCTGAAGGACACCGACGGGTGAGTATGTACGGTTTGTTTTTTTACGTTTACGCTGGTAACCAGGGTAAACATCGGGTTACTAAGCGCGGCCCTGCGCTTAGTTACCCAATGTTTACCCTGGTTACAAGCGAAGACATCGCTGGATCGCTGTCACACACAACGATCCAGCGATGTCAGCGGGTGATCAAGCGACGAAAGAAAGTTCCAAACGATCTGCTACGACGTACGATTCTCAGCAGGGTGTCTGATCGCAGTAGCGTGTCAGACACAGCGATATCGTAACGATATCGCTAGAACGTCACGAATCGTAACGTCGTAGCGATGGAAATTTCAATGTGTGACGGTACCCTTAGACAGAAGGCTCGGCCTCGCTGGCTGGATACAATCAAGAGTGACAAGGGAATGAACATCAGACAATTGAAAAAAAAAACCATGGAAAAAGGAAAGTATGGAGGCAACTGGCCTACAAAGACTCCAATGGTCAGACATGACATTGAAACAAAATACAATTATTTAAGGAACTGGGGATGGCGGCTGTAAGTAACAGCTGGCTGATGCACTGCCGAGCTGGCCATCAGATGTTGGCAATGCCAATTTACAGCTTTCACTCCCAGTGCCTAATGGCTCCGTGCACACTTGCATGACAAAGTCAGTGGCTCCTAGGAGAAATAATAATGTTCATTTTCTCCCAGGTGCTGCACTTTCACAACACTATTAACCTACAGATATATATCACATGATTAATCGCATTATTGGATCTGAGAGGTTTCAACTTCCCAATAAATTGAATAGAAAATGATAAAATGTCATAATATACCTCAAAATGACAGCAACAAAAGGTACAATGTGCCCTGCTTTATAAAATCAAGACCTTGCACTATTCTGTTGATTGGAATATAAAATTGTTACAAGTTTGTTTTTTGTTTTTTTTACAAAAACAAAGTCATAGCCATAATCCCGTCACCCTGCATAAATGTCACGTCAATTGCTGACTAGACTAGGCCATCATACTTCCCCAAAGCATGCAATTTAAATATGTAGCAGCTACAATAGTAAATATACACTGCGTGCACAATTATTAGACTAGTATTTCCACCGTTTTTAGGCACATTTTCCAATTCAAAGATGAATGACCTTGAATGCTTATTGGATGAAGCAGCTCAGGTGATGAGTAATGAGGGTGAGGCCTAAAGATACAACACCCTTGTTTCAATGGGTGCAGAATTATTGGTTGCTTCTTTCAGGCAAAAAAACAAAACAAACAACTTACTCTGAAAAAGTCAAATTACTACAAGTCTGAGAGGGATACAGCGCTACTGAAATCACTAAGATATTAGAGCGTGACCATAGAACAATCAAAAAGTGTTGTTGCAAGTAGTCAACAGGGTCACAAGAAGCCATTATCCTCCAGTGCCGTCACATTCCAGAACTACAACCCCCCTGAAGTGCCCAGACATGGCTGAGGGAAGGCAGAAAGATGTCGAACTTTCATCTTCTAAGATGTTGTGAATAAATCATGGCTAAGAGATCCCCAAATCATTGCAATCTTGTTTTCCACACATTTTACAGTGTCCAACTTTTTGGGAATTAGGGTTGTACTAAAGCTATTTCCACACCATGGGTCTGAAAATTGTCACTGGCTGCTCTTTGTCTCCCTTTACCCCACAGACACTAAGCTTCCTAGGCTGCACCGCCACAGGGGGGGCCCTATACAAAACAGGACCGTACTACATTGACATCCAGGTTCCATGCCCGCCCTGCCATCAGGTCCAAACTCCCTGAAAAGACTGCAACACACCTTTAAAGCTACAGATGGAAACAGGACATTGCTACCGGAACCAATGCAAATATTACTGGGGCTATTATACGCAGAAACTAGAGAATTTAAGACATTGATTGTTAGTACAAAGTCTCTTTTGAAATAACGAGGGGTTACCAAACACTGGAATAAAGGCATTGCCCTTCATTGTAGGGAGCGGTTACCGTGTGCTGGGGGATTCCAGTCTGGGTAACCCCTGCCGGTAACGGCTGGAGGCTGCTCAGGAAGAATCAGAAGTTTAATAAAATATTTATGATGTGCACACGTTTAAGACCAAGATAATAAGCTATTTGATAGCAAGTGCCCTCCATGTATCAGACATATCTCCATGTGCCTTCATGCACGCTCAGAAGCAGGAGCTCGGCGACAGGACGTGTCCTCCAATGCTTACACGCAGCACAGTCATTACAAGACTGAAAGCACCGGTGGCCATACACGCCCAGGTTTCATCACTAGTGGAGCGTCATCCTACGTAGCAACATCCATGGCCGCCTTCTGCAGCTAGACTGATGACACACCAGCCACACATTTCACAACCCGTGCGGTTTACAGAAACTCCGGTACCTTAGGGCAAGGCTTGAATCAGATTTATTCCAATTTAGACCCGAAAGAGGAAAAATACAAATCCATACATGTCGAGGCAACACCATGGGCCGAGGATGAAACAATCATTCTACATGACACAGAAGCCTCACGATGGATTATGTAATGTGCTCCTTATATTCTAAAAGCCAAGGTGCTGCTAGCACAGATTTCCGATAAACCCTAATGCCACACACGTTTCTGCCCCTACCCAGTGCCCACAGGGAAAGCAGGAGTCAAAAACGCAGCTGGGCAAGGGCCGCAACATTACTACTGTACAAATATCACAGGAGAAAGGCAGCACCTTACATGGCGGAGCACACAACTCATGCCTGCACAAGGCAGATGACCATGGAAATTCCCACGCCAGCAGGAACACGCAGTGCAGCCACACACACCAGGAAGGAACACGCAGCACAGCCACACACACACACGGCAGGAACACGCAGCGCAGCCACACGCACCAGGCAGGAACACGCAGCGCAGCCACACACACACACGGCAGGAACACGCCGCACAGCCACACACACGGCAGGAACACGCCGCACAGCCACACACACACACGGCAGGAACACGCAGCACAGCCACACACACACACGGCAGGAACACGCAGCACAGCCACACACACACACGGCAGGAACACGCAGCACAGCCACACACACACACACGGCAGGAACACGCAGCACAGCCACACACACACACACGGCAGGAACACGCAGCACAGCCACACACACACACACGGCAGGAACACGCAGCACAGCCACACACACACACGGCAGGAACACGCAGCACAGCCACACACACACACACACACGGCAGGAACACGCAGCACAGCCACACACACACACACACACGGCAGGAACACGCAGCACAGCCACACACACACACACGGCAGGAACACGCAGCACAGCCACACACACACACACGGCAGGAACACGCAGCACAGCCACACACACACACACACACGGCAGGAACACGCAGCACAGCCACACACACACACACACGGCAGGAACACGCAGCACAGCCACACACACACGGCAGGAACACGCAGCACAGCCACACACACACACACACGGCAGGAACACGCAGCACAGCCACACACACACACACACGGCAGGAACACGCAGCACAGCCACACACACGGCAGGAACACGCAGCACAGCCACACACACGGCAGGAACACGCCGCACAGCCACACACACACACACGGCAGGAACACGACGCACAGCCACACACACACACCAGGCAGGAACATGCAGCACAGCCACACACACACCAGGCAGGAACATGCAGCACAGCCACACACACACACACACCAGGCAGGAACACGCAGCACAGCCACACACACACACACACACACACACACACACACACGTCAGGAACACGCAGCACAGCCACACACACACGGCAGGAACACGCAGCACAGCCACACACACACACACGGCAGGAACACGCAGCACAGCCACACACACACACCAGGCAGCACAGCCACACACAAACACCAAGCAGCACAGCCACACACACCAGGCAGGAACACGCAGCACAGCCACACACAAACACCAAGCAGCACAGCCACACACACCAGGCAGGAACACGCAGCACAGCCACACACACACGGCAGGAACACGCAGCACAGCCACACACACACACACGGCAGGAACACGCAGCACAGCCACACACACACACCAGGCAGCACAGCCACACACAAACACCAAGCAGCACAGCCACACACACCAGGCAGGAACACGCAGCACAGCCACACACACACCCTATGTACTACCTTAGGAAAGGATCCTCGCCAGGCCTGACGCTCTGCACCATGTCCACACCCCATCACAAAAGTGAAAGCAGTCGTGCCGCCACAGGCTCAGCCCCACAGGCCCTGCCCACGCCACAGTTGGCAGCCATGCAGAGCCCTGCAGTGGGTGCTGGCAGGTACGGGCACCATGGCCCCAGCGGCAGGAGGCCTCAGCACTAGCCGCCATGACTGGCCGCCCCGGGCCTCCCGCCCTAGCTCCCCGCGTACACAGCATGTCGGGGATTACGCGTACGGTGAAAAGGCTCATACCAGATTTCGAAGCCGGGTTGTTGGCATCAAAGCCCAGCCCCCTCCCTGCGGCCGAATCCTTCTTGAATTTGCCTTCGTAGGGCGAGTGATTGTGCTGCAGGGCCATCAGCGTGTCCCGCACCGTCCGCGGCTTGCTGAGCCACTCCTCCGGCCGGCCCTTGTGGCTGTCCCCCAGCTCGGAGTAGCTGTCCGCCCGGTGCTTGTCCTTGGCCTCGTGCTCGCTGCTGGACACCGAGCCCGGCCGCTTGCTGCCCATCTCCGCAGAGGTGGTGGCGGCGGCTACCAGCGAGATGCCCAGAGGCGGCGCCCGGCCGTTCATCAGGGCCCCCAGCGAGGCGGGCACGGCGCTAGTCCTGCGCAGGTTCGGGCTCTGCCGGTTCAGTTCGGGCGGCTCGTCGGGTTTGGGGAAACCGTTGGGGAGAAGAATGCCATTGACCTGCCGCCCGTAATCCGAGGCCAGGCGGGGCGGCGGCCTCTCCGACACCAGCGGGTAGCGGTCCAGGCACTGCGGGGGAGGGGGCTGCTGCGAGCTCCTCGGGACGCCCTCAGGGGCCCCCACCGGGTGCCCGATCTGCGCCAGCTCCTTGGCGGTAAGCTGCGGCTTCACCGACGATGACGTGGAGGAGGCGGACGGGGTCGGCGGCCCCGGGGACCTGCCGTCCTGGAAGCCGTGCGCCCGCTTCAGATGTCGGGCCGTCTCGATAACGAACTCGATGCGATCGGCGCCCTCGTAGTTGACACAGCCCCGGCACACGGGCTCCGTGAAGTCCCAGATCATGGCCCATGGCATGCGCGGCAGGTCACACAGGTAGCACGACTGTCTCCGGGAGGCGGCCACCGTGGCGGATGACATAGCAGTAGAGAGCGACCACTCCGATCCAGAGGCGAGGGAAGAGCGGACGGGAGTCAGCCCCGGGGAGCTGGGCGGCGGCGGCGCCCTCCGCTGTGGCGAGCTACAGACATGCACACTACGCCCAGGATCCCGGGAGCAGGCGGAGGAATCCTTCTCTGGGCAGCGCTCCGGCTCTCGCCTTCCTCAGCTGCACCGCTGCTGGGAGGGAGAGGAAGGGGGAAGGGAAGGAGGCTGCCGATTGGCTGCGGCCTCAGTCACCAGAGGAGCCCCCCCCCCTCTAGACAGCCAAAAGCTCACAACAACTCCAGCTTTAACCCCTTGCTGTGCCAGCCGGGATAGTCCTGCCAGAACATGGATGTGCGCGGAGCCGCACCGTCTGTAGTATCCCGCCGCTAGTTACTTTCCGCCGCTTTTCCCGTACGACGGCTTCCCGCCGCTCGCCGCAGGCTCCCTGGCAAAGCCGGTGACGTCACGGCCGAGCCAACCGTTGTGATTCCAAGTTCTCTATTTACTTGATTCTTCGACAGTCCCCGTCCAGCCGCCACCGCCTCCTCTGTGCGCAGGCGCAGTAACTGCCACTCCGCGAGCACGCCCACGCTTCCTCCCCCTCATTCTTTGAACTGCTGCCAAGACAACAAACAAGAGCCGCTGCTGACTGACTCAGTTACTATGGCCTCTGGCAGGAGGGGGAGGGGGCCGTGTGATGCAAGCACATTTTCTCTTTCGTGTAATTAGGGACGGCTAGGTGACCTTCCCCCTGCAGTCCTGTCTGGGGGTGCAGCCGCCATGTTCCATACGTGTCACTCCAATCCCCCATCTGTGTGGACACTGCCACAAGCATGTGAAGGTTAGGGTGGGTCACTGTGAATGGAAACTAGAGGCGGTTAATAATTAGTGCAAAGCATGGCGGAAAGCCAGGTCCTTCCAGAAATATCTCTCCTGCGCACAGCAGGGCCGCCCTCTCCCACAGGACGCTACTTGCCCCGATTTCACGCGGTTACTGGTTGGAAAATGTCCTCGTGTTGTTCTCCCCCTCCCGCGCTCTTGTATAATGCTGCTGAATCACTTCGCCAAAGGCGCTTGCGTTAGCAGGAAAGAAGAGGTCAAAAGCGCAGAGAGCTGCAGCTGGCGCTCACACACGGCAAATATTCCTGTACGTTCTGTGCAGACGAGGAAATTCTCCCACAACATGTATCTCTAGTAATAAGAGGAAAAAAGCCCTCCAGCCGAGTGTCATTTCCCCTCCGAGCCGCGTGCAGGCGGCAGCTCTGCGCTAGGACGCTGTGAGCTTCCATCTATTGCGCCGGAGGACTGGGGTATTCTCATGGAGGATTGCAATGTTGATGGATTGGGCCCCAATTCGTTCTATGGAAGCACAGTAGGTCCCCATAAGTGTTGGGGGCTTCCTTACAAGCGATACACCGCTTTCTGTTGGCCGCCTGTTGACGTAGCCTTCCATTGGCCGCCAGCAAGGTATAAGGTGCGACTGGTAGGTATGGTGCACCAAACCTATTAGAGTAGGGCATGGGTCTGATACCTGGGAAGTGTTAGTTGTGCCTTCCCCCGCCCGATGCACAAGTTAGAGAAACAAACAAGAGCCATAATGCTGATACATTCTTGCAACCTAAATTATCATAGAATGGTAGAGTTGGAAGAGACGTCCTGGGTCATCTGGTCCAACCAGCCGCTCAATGCAGGAGTCACTAAATCATCCTAGACAGATATCTGTCCAGCCTCTGTTTGAAGACTTCCATTGAACGAGAACTCGCCACCTCTCGTGGCAGCCTGTTCCACTCATTGATCACCCTAATTGTGAAAATGTTTTTTCTAATATCTAATCTTTGTCTCCTCCCATTCAGTTTCATCCCATTATAATCTCAGAGAAGCCTGCAGTATATAACCGAAAACAGCCACGGACTCCATTATTCTTAAACAGCCTTGGGTATGGTCATAAAGTTTTTATATGGATGATTCTTCTCCAAATTCAACATAAAAAAGCTTTTCCCCGTTGCCTTGTAACAACACATGACATACTTACCTTTTTTAAAGGACATTGCCCCTCAGTAGAGATAGAGAAATATGACAGAATACACAAAGTCTCCATTTATAGCATTGTGGGACTGGTTACGGGTTTGAGAAACATGGCTGGTCAGTTATGAAGGCACCAACATATCAAGGCCACGTGCACACATTGAGTATTTGGTCGGTTTTTTACCTCAGTATTTGTAAGCCAAAACCAGGAGTGGCTGATAATACAGAAGTGGTGCATATGTTTCTATTATACTTTTCCTCTGATTGTTCCTCTCCTAATATTGGCTTAAAGATACTGAGGTAAAATACTGACCAAATATTCAGTGTGTGACCGTGGCTTTAGAAGAATAGCCCAGTGTGGCATGCACCTTCTTCCCCTATCATCCCTGGCTCTACATCTGTAAAAAGCTTGGGGTACAAGCCAATATGTCTCGCATGGCAGCAATTCTCAGACAAGTCCAAAACATCTGTGCGACTCGCTGTCTTGTGACTATTAGAGCTCTGATTTAGCTGTAAGAATGGCCAAATCGCAGATAAGTCACACACCAGTTGCAGTAGCATTCAACTTGTATTGAAATCTATGGCAGCTTGTGACCACTGACAGAAATCCGACATATTTGCAGGTTACGGTGTGTCAATATGGGTCATAGGTCGCAGCATGACACTGTAGTCAATCATTACACACACTGTGACACCAGTGTCTGCCCTAGCCCAACGCTGGGCATGTTACTGAACACCAAGGTGCCTGGCTTTACGACAGTTCCTCCTTAGACCTTGCATACACTGTAGTGTACAACGGTTTTTCTATTACAAGACTTCTGGGTCTGAGGAGGATACAACAGCGGGGAAACTGCTAGGTTAGAACTACCCCTGTATGAAAACAAAAAGAATAACCAAAAGATGAGGGTTATACATAGCGCTGAAATGTAAAGTGCTGCGGAATATGCTGGTGCTATAGAAATATAAATGTTTGCCTGTCGGAGTTACACACACGTCAGGGCTACTAATATACTGTACACACTGAGTAGCGCAGGCCCGGACATTCACTAACTGCGCTCAGTATGGGCACTTTGCTGCAGAGTGTCTGCAAGGGTTAAACGTTCTTCATTCAAGCAGAGCTCTCCCAGAAAGGCCTTCCTTCCATGGAGAGCACATAAGGCAGGCTGTTTATGTGAGAGGGAGGACTGAGGCAGGAAGGGAGCAGGGAGGGGCTGCTGGCTGGCTGCCATTGCTGGAGGGCTTCTGGCTAGTACGCCTGCGCCTTTCTGGAAGCACTGCGTGTCTGTAGTGCTGGTAGCCTGACATTCCAAGGAGAAAGAGAATGTCAGTGCTGCGTCACCGCTCGCACAGTAATAGCAGTGCCCTCCTAATATAGTTCCCTCTGCTAAGAACTTTATACAACTTTCAGCTTTTGGATCGTGCCCCAAATCTAAATCAGGAAATCATGTCGTGTAAGCGTTCAGTGTTGCTGACATGTATAACGGCCTAGTGACCTGGGGCCATTTGTCTGCAGCCAGTGTATAATCCAGTGTGTGGTCCACCTGGTAGAACCATTGCAGGGCATGCCTGAGATTGCAACAAGGCCGCTTCTATTTATAAAAGCTGGCATGGAAAATGTCAGCCGCTCCTATGCACCACAGCGCATTTGTAGGGCCGGTAATCGTTCCTTGCACACGTACTAAGGCTACGTTCACATTTGCGTTGTGCGCCGCAGCGTCGGCGCCGCAGCGCACAACGCAAACAAAAACGCAGCAAAACGCATGCACAACGCTGCGTTTTGCGCCGCATGCGTCGTTTTTTTCATTGAATTTGGACGCAGCAAAAATGCAACTTGCTGCGTCCTCTGCGCCCCGACGCGGGCGCCGCAGCGACGCATGCGGCGCAAAACGCAAGTGCGCCGCATGTCCATGCGCCCCCATGTTAAATATAGGGGCGCATGACGCATGCGGCGCCGCTGCGGCGCCCGACGCTGCGGCGCTGGCCGCAAATGTGAACGTAGCCTAAGTCCATGTATATTGCACCATGTGGCCCTGTGTATGAATGCAGGGTAAGGTTCATGCAGAAGTACTACTGAGGAACAAAGAGGCCATTATATGACATGTGTAACAACAGGATTGGTGGGTTTGGCTGGAGGCAGGGTAGTCGCTTGTGCAGGAAGAAAAATATGATCTCACCTTACATGAGGGATTTTTTTCCCCTTGTGCTGCAGACATATCACTGACTTGCTCTACATTTGGATATGGCCTTGGGAATTTCCAGAGAAGCAAACTAAATATCCTGTTCTCAGAGCAGATCATGTTACAGCTAGTGGAACACAGCTCCCCAGATCAAAGAGCTGCAGACTCAACTACAGTTTACATTTAGTTTCTTCCCTTTAACTCTTCCAGGGCTGCATGAAGTTTCACGCACCATTTTCTCCTTCGTGTCACTTTCATACAATTTTGCTTTTTGCTACGTCTACCCACCATATTATTTCATACAGTAGTTTAGATTTAAATATAAATTAGAAGTGAGTTGTTCTTTTTTGTTGTAAGAAAATTTTGAGGAAATCTTTTTGTTACATACAGTGTCATACCCATGCCCCAAGGCACATTTAGGCCAGCAAATGTCTGCATATAATGGGTGATAATCGACCAATGCTTGTTTGAAGGGCCTATACACGGGCCAGTGTAACCTATAAAAGGGCAAAGATTATTAATTCAATTGTTTGATCGTCATATAGTTTGTGTACATTTGGCAGCAAACTTGTTTATACACATCATATGCTGCTAACAATTATTTTTCATACTGCGTAAAATATGTGATCAGCCGACAGACAGGTGCTTTCCCTCTCCATCAAGTGATCAATATTTAAAGAACATGTTCACTACTTGGACAACCACTTTTCATACCCCACGCTTGGCCCTGATAAAATAAAAAGCTTATACTCACCTCCCGTGCTGGCGCAGTTCTCGCGGTGCCGGTACACGCAGTCCCGGGTCTCTCATGTGGTTGCTGTGACGTGAAGCCGGCGCCCAATCAGCGCTGGCATCACTGTCCCCACCTTCAGGCAAATTGAACATGAAGAGGAAGTCCAGGCTACAGCTGATCTCTGACTTCCTTTTCATGTTTATTTGTCTGAAGGCGTGGACAATGACGCCAGCGCTGATTGGACGCCGGGGACACGTGGCACAACAACCGCATGGGAGACCCGGAGAGAGTGAGTGCCGACATTGCGGGAAGGGCATCGGCACAGAAGGTGAATGTAAGCTTTATTATTCTTTCAGGCCAAGCGTGGCATATTAGAAGTGGTTTTCCTAGTAGTGGACAACCCCGTTAAGCACTTTTAACCTATTGTGTCCCCCTATTTTCTTGTAGATTGTAAGCTTGTGAGCAGGGACATCGCTCCTCCTGTAACTGTTGAACTGCATTAGGCTGCTTTCACACATCAGTTTTTTGCCATCAGTCACAATCCGTCAAATGTTGAAAAAAAAACGGATCCGTCGCAAATTGTGAAAAACTGATGTGACGGATTCGTTTTTTCGCCGGATCCGTCTAGCTGATCCAGCTAATTGGATCTTAAAAAAATCGGAGCATGCTCAGTTAAAAAAGACGGAATCCGTCGCCAGATTCCGTCATTTGACAGATCCGGCGCCATAGGCTTCCATTCTAGCAAACAATGGACGGGGACGGATCCGTCGCTGTCCGTTTTTTCGATGGACACAAAAACGTTACTCTGCCCGTTTTCTCCGGCTGCCGGATAAGCAATTTTCAACGGATCCCGCGAACAATGGAGGAAACGTGAGACCATCCGTCACAATCCGACGCTAATACAGGTCTATGAGAAAAACATTAGCCGGATTGAGACTGACGGCAAAAGACTGATGTGTGAAAGGGACCTTAGTTTGTAATGTCTTTATAGGCTGCACATGTCCTCACTTAATTGTAAAGTGCTGCCGAATATGTTGGTGCAGTAGAAATAAAGTTATTACTTCCATGTTTATCTATGCCAGTGATTGGTGAAGATTATACTCACAAGCTTTGTTACACATACAAATTAGAACATGAAGGGAATGACCATTAAGCCGGCCATGCACATGAAATAGTTGTTGGCCGAACTATCTTCCAGCTGACAGCTATCTCACCCTACTATCTCATACAAAGGATGCTTGCCTCAGCCGATGGTTCCTGTGCTCTATATGAGGGAACCTGGCAGCGGCTTATTTCCCTGTATGTGCAAAGGGACATCTAAATGATATTTTAGCCAGACACCACTGGTGACACTTATTCACACTGGTCCAGCCTCAATAGCTGGACATAAATTGCAGCATGCAGTTTTTAGTTTGCAATATAAGGAGACTTCTGCATCACAACTGATGTTACCAGACACCTCACTGTTGAGCTTCGGTTTAGGGTTTGGAAAAACTCTCTGGAATTTCTGGCAACACAACGTAGCGTACTGTATTACTATTGACGCTATAAACAAATACCAGAATCCCAGTGGCCCAAGTAAAGACATAGGGGTCAATCGATTATTGGTTCCTACAACCAGATTTGCTACAGTTGAAAGCCCTAATAGCAATGTTAACACAGCCAAAGTGATTAACAATTTGTTTTTAGGATTACATTATGTTCACACGAGGCGATTTTGCAGCGTTTTTCGGACGGGAATGAGGCTGCGTTTTATAGTACTAGCAAAAGCAATGACATTTCATAAACCTCAGGCACATACAAGTTTTATTCTTGTCTGAATTTGAGCACTGCAACATTTTTGAAAATCTGCAGCATGTCAGTTCAGCGTTTTTGTAGAGTTTCTACCCACTGAAAATAATGAGACTCTGCAAAAATGCTGAAAAACAGCAGTGGTTATTATTATTTTTCAGTGTTTTTGATGAATAAAATTAACTTTATTAACATGTACTGTCGACAAATCACATGAGATCACACCTGAACATGCAAACATAGCAAATAGCTGAGTTTTATACTCTGTGTTTTTACTGCCAAGAGCTAAAACTGCAAAAATGCCACATGTGAAATTCCTTTAGGCCCACACGTCCACTTAAAAAATGTACTTGTGACACGGTCTGTTTTTTCTGTTTGGTATTCTGTTGGCCGTCCATGTGTACTATCCGTGTGCCAACCGTGCGCCGTCTGTGTGACACGTACCAGAATAGAATGCAGAATAGAAATTACAGATTTTTTGGTGTTAAAGATGTGCAAAGATAATAAATAGATATCCGTGAGATATATAATTAGTGCTGTGTGTGTAGCTTTCTGTACATGCATTAACCTTACAAATAAATGAAACCAGCAAAGGTACAGCAGACAGCTGTGAGCTGATATTACCAGGTGTCACGATTCACACCGTGACTGTCACCAATTGTCAAGGTCCCTTAGCCGCTGCCTACAATATGTCACGGCTTGGGGTGACTTTAGACCAGCAGACGGCTATCACATGTGCAGGGGGCTTATCCTAGTTATCCCTCCACTGCCACAATGTGATGAAAAAAAACACACACGAGGCTATCGACCTCTTAGTTTACAGCAGGGGCTTATTTTAGGTATCCCACTGCTCTTCCGTATACCATGAACTGCAGGGATTTGTGTCTATCCCGCTTACAGTTCCACTTAACACTTGCAGCTCTCTGGCGCCCCCCTTACTCTCAGGTCAGATTAGGTACTGCACCTGGGGTAATTAGTCGCCAGAAAGGCTGCCTGCTATGTACTGGCTATTGGGCACACTGCAGCAATGCGATAACTACTCCCACTCAGGCAGGAACAATAATTATCAAGCCGCAGTCGCTACAGTGACCCCCAAAAGCCGGCACACGGTCGCTGCCACCAGCTCCGATCAAACGGGCCCGGAGCCAGCCCCTAAAATAGTAGCGTAATTCCCTTCAGAGACAGGGTACGTTTTTAGAGCATGGAGAACGAACTAGTAATAACTATGATACCCCATAAATGATTTTTAGGCAGTGTTTATAAAATATTTTACAAAGATGTTACAAATGAGACAATTGCAAATATGTACAAGGTAATTATGAAAATAAAAGGATTAAAGGAAGAAACGGTAACACTCACATATTCTCAGATCATTGCATTGCAGGCTAGGCTAGGAGAGCTTTCCATCTATCCCAGTGCATTGGCACTCGCAGTCTGGTCGCTTCAGGTAAAAACTCCCAACTCTCCTCTCTTGGATGCCTGCCAGCACTTAAAACCTACAGTCTGTGACCTCACAGAAAGGGCTTGGTTTTCCAACTCCTCCTACCTCTTCGGTTTCACTAACTGGGCATTAAATATATCTGATGCCCGTAACTTCGCCACCGAACATAAAATAATCGCACCATACCCATCGTTCATCTCATAGTATCGTGGGCATTCCGATGAGATCAAATATGTCCTATTTGTCACGCACACTGACAGAGAAATCCCTACCTCTGTACCAGATGGAGCTACAAGCCTGTGATTAGAGTGATGCGTAGATCCTCCGAGTGTGATTATGACGATATATTTTGGTGTTCGTAACTTAAACGGTTTGCATAATATCTTCCAAAAACAGAACAAAGACCTTCTATGCGTTCTAGAAGTTTCTCTAACAGTTCCTGCTAACACAAATTTCTCTTGCAGCTATGCTAGTCGTAAATACCTTTCGTCAATAAAACTCCCCCCACAAGGCAAGCTCTTCTACACAGACAGATAGAAACACAGGAAAGGAAAGAGAACCAGAGAGAGGGGGGGGGGTTTTAGCCCCCGCATGCTAGCAAGAAAACTAACTTATGATATTTCATACCATATCGTGACACCTCCCCCTTTTGGCGTGCGCTACGGCGGCAGGACCTCTCGGTATGCCTCCATGCGCACCTCCGTGGGTTCACCCTGGCGGGAGAGTCCATCTGCATTACCATGCTCTTTGCCCGCTTTGTGTTTAACGGTGAAGTCAAATTGCTGAAGGGCAAGGCTCCAGCGTAGCAACCTGCCATTGGTTCCACACATGGTGCTTAGCCAGCGCAGAGGGTTGTGGTCGGTCACCACGGTGAAGGTGCGACCGTACAAGTAGGGCTGCAAGCGCTGCAGGGCCCAGACTATGGCCAGACACTCCTTCTCGATGGTGGAGTAGGCCACTTCCCTCGGCAAAAGTTTCCGGCTCAGGTACAGCACGGGGTGCTCTTGGTCCTCCGAGTCAACCTGGCTGAGCACAGCACCAAGGCCAAACTCACTGGCGTCGGTCTGTACCAAGAACGGTCGACTGCTGTCGACGGCTTTCAACACAGGGGCGTTGCACAGTGCTGTTTTCAACGCCTGGAAGGCCCCCTCACAGCCATCTGTCCAGTTGACGATGTGGGGTAGCTTCTTCCTGGTGAGGTCCGTCAAAGGTTTTGCCAGGCTACTATAGTGCTGCACGAAGCGCCTATAGTACCCTGCAGTGCCCAGGAAGGACATCACCTGTTTCTTGTTCCTGGGAGTGGGCCAGTTCACGATCACGCCCACTTTGTCAGGCTCTGGCTTTAGGGTGTTTCCACCTACCCGGTGCCCCAGGTAGTGAACCTCCCTCATGCCCATCTGGCACTTTCCCGGCTTGATAGTCAGTCCTGCTCGGTGAATTCGCCCGAGCACCTCTTCGAGGTGCTGCAGGTGTTCATCCCAGGAGGGACTGAAGATGGCAATGTCATCTAAGTACGCCACAGCGTACTTCTCCAGTCCCTGAAGCAGGAGATTGACCATCCGCTGGAAAGTGGCAGGGGCATTCTTCATGCCGAAGGGCATGACCGTGGACTCGTACAGTCCAAAGGGTGTGATAAAGGCGGACTTCTCCTGCGCCTCGGGGCTCAGGGGAATCTGCCAGTATCCGCGACTCAGATCCATTATTGTCAGGTATTCTGCGCCAGCTAACTTCTCAAGCAGTTCCTCGATGCGCGGCTGTTGTGAATTTGGATTCTGGGCTCCCCCGGTGGCCGCTTGTGGAATTGGACTTGTCATCCTCTTTCCTGTTTCACCTGTTTCCATCAGTAGTGGGTGTCGCTATTTAAGCTCATTTCTCTGGTGGTTTCTTGCCGGTCAACAATGTTATCTGATGCCTCTCAGTGCTTGTTCCTGCTTCTGACAACTACTAGATAAGTTGGACTTTTGTCCATGTTTCGTTTTGCCTATTTGTTCCAGTTCACAGCTGAAGTTTTGTTACTGTGTCTGGAAAGCTCTCGTTGATCAGGGATTGCTACTCTGGTGTTATGAGTTAATGCCAGAGTTTAAGGTAATCTCTGGATGGTGTTTTGTTAGTGTTTTTCTGCTGACCATGAAAGTATACTATCTGTCTTCTGCTATCTAGTAAGCGGACCTCAAATTTGCTAAGACTATTTTCCTGCTGCGTTTGTTGTTTCATCTGAACTCACCGTCATTATATGTGGGGGGCTACTGTCTTCTTTGGAATATTTCTCTAGAGGTGAGCCAGGTCTTATATTTCCCTCTGCTAGCTATTTAGGTCTTAGGCCAGAGCTGGGCATCTAGCAATAAATAGGAAATGCTACCTGGCTATTTCTAGTTGCGCGGCAGGCTTAGTTCATGGTCAGTATAGTTCCATCTTCCGAGAGCTTGTCCCTCTATAGGCTTGCTATGATCTCTGCCTGCAGAGATCATGACAGTTTGACCGGCCCATAAAGTGTTAAAGACCCAGGTTGAGAAAGGAGAGTTATAAGAAGTCTGCTGGAATTGTTTTTTTTTTTTTTTTTCCTCCAGTTTGCCTTGCTGCAGTCTTTTTTCTCTCTCTCCTCCTAATCTCTGTATGGCTCTGTGTGCACCTGACAATAATGGATCTTCAGAGTGTAACTGCGGGTTTGAATAATCTCATCACGAAAGTACAAAATTTACAAGATTTTGTGGTACATGCTCCAGTATCTGAGCCGAGAATTCCTTTGCCGGAGTTCTTCACAGGGAATAGAGCTAGCTTCCAGAATTTCCGAAATAATTGTAAGCTTTATTTGTCCCTGAAGTCTCGTTCAGCTGGAGACCCTGCTCAGCAGGTTAGGATTGTGATTTCCTTGCTCAGGGGTGACCCTCAAGATTGGGCCTTCTCATTGCCAGCAGGGGATCCTGCGTTGCGCGATGTGGATGCGTTTTTTCTGGCCTTGGGCTTGCTTTATGAGGAACCTCATTTGGAACTTCAGGCAGAAAAAACTTTGATGGCACTATCTCAGGGGCAAGACGAAGCTGAGGTTTACTGCCAAAAATTCCGTAAATGGTCTGTGCTTACTCAGTGGAATGAGTGCGCCTTGGCGGCAACTTTCAGAGAAGGTCTCTCTGATGCCGTTAAGGATGTTATGGTGGGGTTCCCTGTGCCTGCAGGTCTGAATGAGTCCATGACAATGGCTATTCAGATTGATAGGCGTCTGCGGGAGCGCAAACCGGTGCACCATCTGGCGGTGTCTATGGAAAAGACGCCAGAAAGTATGCAGTGTGATAGAATTCTGTCCAGGAGCGAGCGACAGAATTTTAGACGGAAGAATGGATTGTGCTTCTATTGTGGGGATTCTACTCATGTTATATCAGCATGCTCTAGGCGTACAAAGAAGCTTGATAAGTCTGTTTCCATTGGCACCATTCAGTCTAAGTTTATTTTGTCTGTAACCCTGATTTGCTCTTTGTCATCCATTGCCACGGACGCCTATGTTGACTCTGGCGCCGCTCTGAGTCTTATGGATTGGTCCTTTGCCAATCGTTGTGGTTTTGATTTAGAGCCTTTGGAGACTCTTATTCCTCTGAAGGGGATTGACTCCACCCCATTGGCTAATAATAAACCACAATACTGGACACAAGTAACCATGCGTATCAATCCGGATCACCAGGAGATTATTCGTTTCCTGGTGCTGTATAATTTACATGACGATTTGGTGCTGGGATTGCCATGGTTGCAGTCTCACAATCCAGTCTTGGACTGGAGAGCAATGTCTGTGTTGAGCTGGGGATGTAAGGGTATTCATGGGGACTTACCTTTGGTTTCTATTTCGTCGTCCATTCCCTCTGAAGTCCCTGAGTTCCTCTCAGATTATCAAGACGTCTTTGACGAACCCAAGCTAGGGTCGTCACCTCCGCACCGTGAGTGCGATTGTGCCATAGATTTGATACCGGGTTGCAAATATCCAAAGGGTCGTTTGTTTAATCTGTCTGTGCCGGAACATGCTGCTATGCGGGAATATATAAAGGAGTCTTTGGAAAAGGGACATATTCGTCCATCTTCTTCTCCCTTGGGAGCTGGGTTTTTCTTTGTCTCAAAAAAGGACGGCTCTTTGAGACCATGTATTGATTATCGGCTTCTGAATAAGATCACTGTTAAGTACCAATACCCATTGCCATTGCTTACTGATTTGTTTGCTCGTATAGAGGGTGCTAAGTGGTTCTCTAAAATTGATCTTCGTGGGGCGTATAATTTGGTGCGGATCAGGCAGGGGGATGAGTGGAAGACCGCATTTAATACGCCCGAGGGCCACTTTGAGTATTTGGTCATGCCTTTTGGTCTTTCTAATGCCCCTTCAGTTTTCCAGTCTTTTATGCATGATATTTTCCGCGATTTTCTGGATAAATTTATGATAATATATCTGGATGATATTCTGATTTTTTCTGATGACTGGGACTCTCATGTCCAGCAGGTCAGGAGAGTTTTTCAGGTTCTGCGGTCTAATTCTTTATGTGTGAAGGGGTCTAAGTGCGTTTTTGGGGTCCAGAAAATTTCCTTTTTGGGGTATATTTTTTCTCCCTCTTCCATTGAGATGGATCCCGTCAAGGTGCAAGCTATTTGTGACTGGACTCAGCCCTCCTCTCTTAAGGGTCTTCAGAGATTTTTGGGCTTTGCCAACTTTTACCGCCGATTTATTGCTGGTTTTTCGGATGTCGTTAAACCACTGACTGATTTGACCAGACATGGCGCTGATGTTGCTAATTGGTCCCCTCATGCTGTAGAGGCCTTTCAGGAGCTTAAGCACCGTTTTGCCTCTGCCCCTGTGTTACGTCAGCCTGATGTGAATCTGCCTTTTCAGGTTGAGGTTGACGCTTCGGAGATCGGAGCTGGGGCAGTGTTGTCGCAGAAAGGTTCCGACTGCTCCGTCATTAGGCCTTGTGCCTTCTTTTCTCGCAAATTTTCGCCCGCAGAGCGGAATTATGATGTTGGGAATAGGGAGCTTTTGGCCATGAAGTGGGCGTTTGAGGAGTGGCGCCATTGGCTAGAGGGGGCTAAGCATCGGGTGGTGGTATTGACTGACCACAAAAATTTGATTTATCTTGAGACTGCCAGGCGCCTGAATCCTAGACAGGCGCGCTGGTCTTTATTTTTTTCTCGCTTTAATTTTGTGGTGTCGTACCTACCGGGTTCTAAGAATGTTAAGGCAGATGCCCTTTCTAGGAGTTTTGACCCGGACTCTCCTGGTAATGCTGAACCCACAGGTATCCTTAGGGAGGGAGTAATTTTGTCGGCCGTTTCTCCTGATCTGCGGCGGTCCTTGCAAGAGTTTCAGGCGGATAGACCGGATCGTTGTCCGCCTGATAGACTGTTTGTTCCGGATGATTGGACCAGTAGAGTCATCTCTGAGGTACATTCTTCTGCATTGGCAGGTCATCCCGGAATTTTTGGTACCAGGGATTTGGTGGCAAGATCCTTCTGGTGGCCTTCCCTGTCACGAGATGTGCGAGTCTTTGTGCAGTCATGTGACATTTGTGCTCGGGCCAAGTCTTGTAGTTCTCGGGCTAGCGGACTGCTGTTGCCCTTGCCTATTCCTAAGAGGCCTTGGACACACATCTCGATGGATTTTATTTCAGATCTGCCTGTTTCCCAGAAGATGTCTGTCATCTGGGTGGTCTGTGACCGTTTCTCTAAAATGGTCCATTTGGTTCCTCTGCCCAAGTTGCCTTCTTCTTCTGAGTTGGTTCCTCTGTTTTTTCAGAATGTTGTCCGATTGCACGGTATTCCTGAGAATATTGTTTCTGACAGAGGTACCCAATTTGTGTCTAGATTTTGGCGGGCATTCTGTGCTAGGATGGGCATAGATTTGTCTTTTTCATCTGCTTTTCACCCTCAGACTAATGGCCAGACCGAGCGGACTAATCAGACCCTGGAGACATATCTGAGGTGTTTTGTCTCTGCTGACCAGGATGATTGGGTTGCTTTTTTGCCATTGGCAGAGTTCGCCCTCAATAATCGGGCCAGCTCTTCCACCTTGGTGTCCCCGTTTTTCTGTAATTCGGGGTTTCACCCTCGATTTTCCTCCGGTCAGGTGGAATCCTCGGATTGTCCTGGAGTGGATGCGGTGGTGGAGAGATTGCATCACATCTGGGGGCAGGTTATGGACAATTTGAAGTTGTCCCAGGAGAAGACTCAGCGTTTTGCCAACCGTCATCGTCGTGTTGGTTCTCGGCTTTGTGTTGGAGATTTGGTGTGGTTGTCTTCTCGTTTTGTCCCTATGAGGGTCTCTTCTCCTAAGTTTAAACCTCGGTTCATCGGCCCTTATAGAATATTGGAGATTCTTAATCCTGTTTCTTTCCGTTTGGACCTCCCTGCGTCCTTTTCCATTCATAACGTTTTTCATCGGTCGTTATTGCGCAGGTATGAGGTACCTGTTGTACCTTCAGTTGAGCCTCCTGCTCCGGTGTTGGTTGAGGGTGAGTTGGAGTACGTTGTGGAGAAAATTTTGGACTCTCGTGTTTCCAGACGGAGACTCCAGTATCTGGTCAATTGGAAGGGTTACGGCCAGGAGGATAATTCTTGGGTCAATGCATCTGATGTTCATGCTTCTGATCTTGTTCGTGCCTTCCATAGGGCTCATCCTGGTCGCCCTGGTGGATCTGGTGAGGGTTCGGTGCCCCCTCCTTGAGGGGGGGGTACTGTTGTGAATTTGGATTCTGGGCTCCCCCGGTGGCCGCTTGTGGAATTGGACTTGTCATCCTCTTTCCTGTTTCACCTGTTTCCATCAGTAGTGGGTGTCGCTATTTAAGCTCATTTCTCTGGTGGTTTCTTGCCGGTCAACAATGTTATCTGATGCCTCTCAGTGCTTGTTCCTGCTTCTGACAACTACTAGATAAGTTGGACTTTTGTCCATGTTTCGTTTTGCCTATTTGTTCCAGTTCACAGCTGAAGTTTTGTTACTGTGTCTGGAAAGCTCTCGTTGATCAGGGATTGCTACTCTGGTGTTATGAGTTAATGCCAGAGTTTAAGGTAATCTCTGGATGGTGTTTTGTTAGTGTTTTTCTGCTGACCATGAAAGTATACTATCTGTCTTCTGCTATCTAGTAAGCGGACCTCAAATTTGCTAAGACTATTTTCCTGCTGCGTTTGTTGTTTCATCTGAACTCACCGTCATTATATGTGGGGGGCTACTGTCTTCTTTGGAATATTTCTCTAGAGGTGAGCCAGGTCTTATATTTCCCTCTGCTAGCTATTTAGGTCTTAGGCCAGAGCTGGGCATCTAGCAATAAATAGGAAATGCTACCTGGCTATTTCTAGTTGCGCGGCAGGCTTAGTTCATGGTCAGTATAGTTCCATCTTCCGAGAGCTTGTCCCTCTATAGGCTTGCTATGATCTCTGCCTGCAGAGATCATGACACGCGGCATTGGGTGCGCGTCAGAGGCTGTAATGGCGTTGAGCCCCCTGTAGTCCACGCAGAACCGGGTGGTCCGGTCCTTCTTTGGCACGAGAACTACAGGTGAGGCCCACGCGCTCTTTGACCGTCGAATCACCCCCAACTGTAACATCTCATCGATCTCCTGGCGCATAATCTGCTGCACCTGGTCAGAGATTCGATAGGGTGTTCGCCGTAGTGGGGCGTGGTTCCCGGTGTCCACCTCATGGACCGCTAACTCAGTCCTTCCAGGCCGGTTGGAGAACACGACCCGGAAGGGTTCCAGTGTGGTTTGCAACTGCAACCGCTGTGGTTCATCTAGCGAGGCGCTTACCTCCACGTCCTCAATGGACCCACGGGCCTTGGCTTGGGCCAGCATGTCCAGGAGGGCGTCTTCCTCCCCGTCCTCGGGTGCGCTGCAGACCGGTAGGATGAAAGGTTCACGTTCGTGATGAGCCTTCATCATGTTGACGTGAAAGGCCTTTCGCCTACCCCGAGTGTGGTCAAGGGTGACCACGTAGGTGACCGGGTTGAGCTGTTGGTGGACAACGTACGGGCCGTCCCAGGCTGCCTGAAGCTTATCCGTTGGTACCGGAACCAGCACCCACACCTTTTGACCCACGTGGTAGGTCCGCTCCCGGGCGTTCTGGTCGTACCAGTGCTTCTGATCAGCCTGAGCCTGCGTCATGTTGTCATGCACCAACTGCGTCAAGGTCTGCATCTTGTCACGGAAGCGCACGACATACTCCACTATGGACACTTCGGAAGGGTTCGGCTCCTCTTCCCAGGATTCTCTTACCAACCCAAGGGGTCCCCGGACTCGCCTGCCGTACAGGAGCTCGAAGGGTGAGAACCCCGTCGAGGCCTGCGGAACCTCTCTGTAAGCGAATAGCAGGTGTGGGAGGTACCGCTCCAAGTCGCGCCCTTGTGTCTCAACCAGCATGCGTAGCATCTGTTTGAGGGTACCATTGAAGCGTTCACACAAGCCATTGGTCTGTGGGTGATACGCACTCGATACCAGGTGCTTCACCTGCATTTTCTTACAGAGAGCCTCCATTAGGTGAGACATAAATTGGGTCCCTCGATCAGTAAGCATTTCCCTGGGAAATCCTACACGTGAAAAGATGGCCAACAGGGCATCCGCCACCTTATCTGCCCTAATTGACGACAGAGCTACTGCCTCTGGGTACCGGGTAGCGTAGTCTACCACAGTAAGAATATATTGCTTTCCAGAGCTGCTGGTGACGGCCAGCGGGCCCACAATGTCCACCGCAATCCTCTGGAAAGGCTCCTCTATCACTGGCAAAGGGATCAGGGGAGCCTTAAGAGCAGGCCCCGCCTTCCCCACTCTTTGGCAGGTGACACAAGAGCGGCAGTAGTTTGACACATCTGTCCCCATCTTAGGCCAATAGAAGTGTTGAGACAGCCGGGCCTTAGTTTTGCTGATCCCCAAGTGTCCAGCTAGCGGGATCTCATGGGCAATCCGCAACAACTCACCCCGGAATTGCTGCGGGACGACCAGCTGTCTTTCCCTCAACCACTCCTTTTGTGATTCTCCGGGTACTGTCTCCCGGTACAACCTTCCTCCTTCCCAGAACACCTTCTCCTTATCAGTCTCGGAGAAGCGCGTCTCGACGAGTTGTCTCAAACTCTCTAGGCTCGCATCTGTGTGCAGAGCGGCCTGAAACTCCTGGCTAGGGGAAGCCAGAAGCGACGTCAGGGTCCCTTCCCCACGGGAGCCCTCTGGGACCTGCACTGGGTCCACCTCTGGTTCAGTCATACTGATGACGGAGGAGGGTCCGGAAGGCAGACAGGTATCTGTGTTCCGGGCACTCTGACTGCGGGTGACAGCAGCTACGTAGGCTGTCTCCCCGGGGATTTCTACAGACCCAACAGCCGACGCTGCTATGGGCTCTACCTCCCCATCCACCCCCGTTACCTCAGGAGCATTGCTACTTATGGGCCAGTTACCTTCCTCGGTGGCACTGGTCAATTTCATGGCGTCACCTGTCTCACGGTTCCCATGTATCTCCCCATTTCTTGTAGCACCGACACTTGCCCCTGCTAGGGGTTCCTCAGCCGTCTCACTCCGCAGAGCAACGTGGCTGAGCACTCCTGTACCTATGGACACATCAACTTTTACAGAAACATCATTATCAGATACAGTTGGCACAGGTACAACATTTTCACCATCAATCCTAGGGAAAAAATGGTTAGCAGATGCATCACTACAAGATAAAGCATGGTCAGGTAACACATGCGATTTCCCATCATCATCATCATCATCATCATCCCCAGGGTTAACTTTACCCTCATTAGTAGATTGGGGAGGAGGGTCATCCACGAAGTATGCAACCAACCTCCCCAAATCAGTCCCCAACAAAACATCAGTGGGCAAATTATCAGACAGCCCCACTTCCTTCACCCCGCTCCCAGCACCCCAATCAATAAAAACCCGGGCCATCGGTAAGGGACAGCTGATGCCCCCAATCCCAGTGACAGTTAGGGTTTTCCCCGGAATGATTTCTTCAGGGGCCGCCAGTTCGGGTCGGATGAGGGTTCGTTCAGCCCCGGTGTCCTTGAGGCCTGTAGCAACACGACCTCCCACAGTGACATGCTGTACGTTATCACACCCCCTCCCAACCACACCACCCACCAAAAGAACGGCTGCATTAGGCCCTGGGGCCTGGGATGAGGGGTTCTTCTGCCTGGCTGGACATTGGTGACTGAGGTGTCCAGTCTGCCTGCAGTGGTAACACTGGCGAAGTTCGGTGGTAGGTCTGGTGCTGTTGGCCACGGGGACAGGACCTCTGGTGTGTTGGCTGGCAGGGGTACTGGCGTTGGCTGCAGGCTTACCCCCTCTCCAGCTGGTGGTGACTGGCTTCCGCACTTCCGATCTACGGTTGGCCTCATAGGCATCGGCAATCTGCGCTGCTTTCGTCACATCGTTGGGTTCTCTGTCCATCACGAACTGTCGCACTTCAGTTGGGCAAAGACGGAAGAACTGGTCTTTGATCATCAGGTCTCGCAGCTGTGCAAAGGTGGTCACTGACAGTCCTTGGGTCCACTTGTCAAAGTGGGTCCCCAGTCCATGCACCACATCACTGTAACTGTCGTGTGGGCCACGTTGGAGGGTCCGGAACTTTTTACGGTACACCTCGGGTGTAAGCTGGTACTTGGCTATCAGAGCCTGCTTGATGGCCTCATAGTCACCATCTTGTTCTTGAGGGAGTGCAGCAAACGCTTCCAGAGCTTTTCCTCTCAGCCCTGGTGTCAGGTACCGTGCCCATTCTTGTGTAGGCAGCTGGTACTGCCTGCAGGCTTTCTCAAAGGCCCGCAGAAAAGTGTCCAAGTCCCCATCCTTTTCCATAACAGGAAAGTGGTCGGGCCGGGGCTTTGGCGTCTGAGCGCTGCTGGGCTCACGGCTCTGGGCAGTGGAAGGGTTCCCCCCCCGCCGGAGCATCTCCAGTTCATGTTCTCGCTGGGCTTGGCGCTCGGCTCGCTGGGCCTGGGCCTCTCGCTCGGCTCGCTGGGCCTCTCGCTCGGCTCTCTCTGCCTCTCGCTGGGCCTCTCGCTCGGCTTGCTCCTGGTATTGCTGGATCAGCTGCAGACGTCTCTCTAGGTCATCTGCAGAGCATTGTTGCAGAGCCAGCTGCAGGCGGAGGTCTGCGCCCCCCTGGTTGCCAGTAGGGCCCGTATTCTGTGGTTGGACCTCGGCTGCAGCACCATGCTCGCTTGTGCCGGCTTCTGCGGCCTCTGGGCTCTGTGGCCTGGCTTGGTCTGCTTCAAATTGCACCAGTTCAGCGACCATTTGAGCCTTGGACTTGTCCTGGGGTTTCAGGCCATGGTACATGCATATCACAGCAAGAGTGTCCCTCTTCTGCTGGGTGTACCAGGCTTCTCCTTTCGTTGCCATGGTTGCCAAATAAAAGATAGGATAGAAAAACGAAGAAAAAGGGAGGGGATAATCACCAGTACACACAATTGTCTCAAGACCAATAAACACTGAGTTCGTTCTCCAAACTTATTTGCGCAGAGTTCTCGCAAGAACTTCCTGCAAGTTTTTAGTGAGAGGAATGATTACTCAAACCAAATCACTAATGCTCTAATATCCCACCGCCTTGCCACCAATTTGTCACGATTCACACCGTGACTGTCACCAATTGTCAAGGTCCCTTAGCCGCTGCCTACAATATGTCACGGCTTGGGGTGACTTTAGACCAGCAGACGGCTATCACATGTGCAGGGGGCTTATCCTAGTTATCCCTCCACTGCCACAATGTGATGAAAAAAAACACACACGAGGCTATTGACCTCTTAGTTTACAGCAGGGGCTTATTTTAGGTATCCCACTGCTCTTCCGTATACCATGAACTGCAGGGATTTGTGTCTATCCCGCTTACAGTTCCACTTAACACTTGCAGCTCTCTGGCGCCCCCCTTACTCTCAGGTCAGATTAGGTACTGCACCTGGGGTAATTAGTCGCCAGAAAGGCTGCCTGCTATGTACTGGCTATTGGGCACACTGCAGCAATGCGATAACTACTCCCACTCAGGCAGGAACAATAATTATCAAGCCGCAGTCGCTACAGTGACCCCCAAAAGCCGGCACACGGTCGCTGCCACCAGCTCCGATCAAACGGGCCCGGAGCCAGCCCCTAAAATAGTAGCGTAATTCCCTTCAGAGACAGGGTACGTTTTTAGAGCATGGAGAACGAACTAGTAATAACTATGATACCCCATAAATGATTTTTAGGCAGTGTTTATAAAATATTTTACAAAGATGTTACAAATGAGACAATTGCAAATATGTACAAGGTAATTATGAAAATAAAAGGATTAAAGGAAGAAACGGTAACACTCACATATTCTCAGATCATTGCATTGCAGGCTAGGCTAGGAGAGCTTTCCATCTATCCCAGTGCATTGGCACTCGCAGTCTGGTCGCTTCAGGTAAAAACTCCCAACTCTCCTCTCTTGGATGCCTGCCAGCACTTAAAACCTACAGTCTGTGACCTCACAGAAAGGGCTTGGTTTTCCAACTCCTCCTACCTCTTCGGTTTCACTAACTGGGCATTAAATATATCTGATGCCCGTAACTTCGCCACCGAACATAAAATAATCGCACCATACCCATCGTTCATCTCATAGTATCGTGGGCATTCCGATGAGATCAAATATGTCCTATTTGTCACGCACACTGACAGAGAAATCCCTACCTCTGTACCAGATGGAGCTACAAGCCTGTGATTAGAGTGATGCGTAGATCCTCCGAGTGTGATTATGACGATATATTTTGGTGTTCGTAACTTAAACGGTTTGCATAATATCTTCCAAAAACAGAACAAAGACCTTCTATGCGTTCTAGAAGTTTCTCTAACAGTTCCTGCTAACACAAATTTCTCTTGCAGCTATGCTAGTCGTAAATACCTTTCGTCAATAAAACTCCCCCCACAAGGCAAGCTCTTCTACACAGACAGATAGAAACACAGGAAAGGAAAGAGAACCAGAGAGAGGGGGGGGGGTTTTAGCCCCCGCATGCTAGCAAGAAAACTAACTTATGATATTTCATACCATATCGTGACACCAGGCTGGGAAGGTCCCTGTTTATTGGGCCCTTACTGGTCTAAAAATACCACCCCGTAGCCGCCCCAGAAGTAGAGCATCACATGAGATGCACCAATTCTGACGCTTCGTCTTTGCTCTTCCCGATTGCCCTGTTGCATTAATAGCCCAGTAATAAAAAAACACACATGCAAAATACTTTATTTACCTAAACACTCTCCAACCCTTTCCCTAGTTCACCACTTTATTTAAAAAAAAAATCTCACACTGGTCCGTTGTAGTACACTAAATTTGATGTAGCAGTTAGACTTGTCTACTTGTGGGTCACACGGACACACAGTTCCATAGATTATAATGGGTGTGTGTGTGTGTGTGTACATGTGAAAATGGATGCCACACCTACTGGAAACACGGACGTGCCAAGGAGGTATTACATTGTTTTTTATGATTATTACATGCTCTGTTGATGATGTCTAGCTTTGATATACTTGATGATGCTTTTTTTCAACCATGCTATCATGCATTTTATTTCCTACATTTTTCAAGTCTTGTATAAAAAGCCCATGAGATGTGTATAATTTCATCAATGGGCATTTATATAAAAAAGCCATGGGCCCTGATTTATCAAGACTGATAATTTTGACACTGGTTTAGTTGAGAGGGCATGTTTAAGTCATATGCTCCTTATTCATTAAGAGGTGTACGTCTCCTAGTGAATCAGCAGCGTTTGACAAGTGATGTGAGCTGGGTCAAAAGTCAGAAATTGTTTTCTGAACTCTGCATGGCCCAACATTTTGCAACCGTTCACAGTGTTTTACGCCAATTGCTTTGAAGAATCGGGGCCATGGTGTCAAATTTTTTATTACATACTGCCATAAAATAAGTTAATATTTTACAACTCGAAAGATGTCCTTTCAAGAAATAACATATCTCTCTATACTTATCATCATTTGAAAAGTTGTACAGGCGAAAATCATGTTATCCTTTACCAATATTGTTAACCACTTATGCCCTATTCACAATGTGTCAATTTTCTTCTTGGTAACAATAAGTGAAAAATACAAAAAGCAGATGCAACTGCCTAGCAGCTGTATACTGCATCGCTGTGGACTGGAAGCGCATACATTTTTGATCTCTATCTGTTTGGAAATTTTTTGTTCTAATAAGCAGAGCACGCTACAGGCCTGTAAAAAATTATCTACATGTAAACTTGTCAAATGTAGTCCAACATACTTTGTGATACTTTGCATTTTAAGGACCCTTTAACATAGTATTTGCTCAATATTTTGCCTCAATATTTATAACTCAAACACCTGAATCTTTCTATTATTATTAAAGCGCCATTTATTCCATGGCGCATTACATGTATATTCTATCAGTTCTGACACATTGCTGCAGATTTGCTGTTCTGATCCCATACCACAAATTCTCAACAATTTTCAGTACAATACATATGAATGTGGTTTTTGAACCCAAATCTTAATGTAGCTGACAAAATAAGCATGAACAAATGAGTACGCTGTGGATGCTTGTTATGTGGCGGAAACGCTACAGATTTCACCCTTTCATACTACAGTCCTTTATTTTAGAATGTGGTTTATTTCCATCACCCTTCTTCCCGCTGACCTCCTTGTAGTTAAGGAGTTAACATTTTGTGCACAGTTTGACTTTCCTTCATCCTTTTCTTTGGCCCAGAAGCAGTGACCCTGTGTGGTTGAAGTTATTGGAATTTGACATCTCTGCCTAGTTTGCAGTATTTAATCATGTAAAGGCGGTAAACACGACCTTTGTTGTTATGTTACAACAAGCTCTGTGAGATGAAATTGGATCCCTTCCAAAGAGGTCGCAGCTCTGCCTTTATGAGCAAGGCTCCTGGGTGAGGCAATGCGTCTGAAATGTGCAGATGCAATGCACAAGGCAGGAATTGTAATTGCTGTTTATCATGTGATGTCTTATGAAAGAGGAAGTTTAAAGGTTTAGTCACGTACACTCTGTCCTCTTCTCCAGAGCCAGATTTTCCATGGGCAGGCTGAGTTAATGAATGTAGTTTTACAACTGTGAGGGGTTGTTTAAAAACTGTAGCCTTGGGTAATACAAACATGGCCGTACATAAGCAGCAAACAGCTCATACTTCTAAAATGCTTTGCTGTCATTCTGTTATGTCACTCAGCTTAATGTAATCTATAACAAAAGATTTTTATATTCACTTCCATAACTCATATTTTCAAACTATAGGTCAAATGTATTAGCAAAAAATGATAACATATCTATATATACAGTACAGACCAAAAGTTTGGACACACCTTATTTAAAGATTTTTCTGTATTTTCATGACTATGAAAATTGTAAATTCACACTGAATTGCATCAAGACTATGAATTAACACATGTGGAATTATATACTTGACAAAAAAGTGTGAAACAACTGAAATTATGTCTAATATTCTAGGTTCTTCAAAGTAGCCACCTTTTGCTTTGATGACTGCTTTGCACACTCTTGGCATTCTCTTGATGAGCTTCAAGAGGTAGTCATCGGGAATGGTTTTCATTCACAGGTGTGCCCTGTCAGGTTTAATAAGTGGGATTTCTTGCCTTATAAATGGGGTTGGGACCATCAGTTGTGTTGTGCAGAAGTCTGGTGGATACACAGCTGATAGTCCTACTGAATAGACTGTTAGAATTTGTATTATGGCAAGAAAATAGCAGCTAAGTAAAGAAAAACGAGTGGCCATCATTACTTTAAGAAATGAAGGTCAGTCAGCCCGAAAAATTGGGAAAACTTTGAAAGTGTCCCCAAGTGCAGTGGCAAAAGCCATCAAGCGCTACAAAGAAACTGGCTCACATGAGGACCGCCCCAGGAAAGGAAGACCAAGAGTCACCTCTGCTTCTGAGGATAAGTTTATCCGAGTCACCAGCCTCAGAAATCGCAGGTTAACAGCAGCTCAGATTAGAGACCAGGTCAATGCCACACAGAGTTCTAGCAGCAGCCACATCTCTACAACAACTGTTAAAGAGGAGACTTTGTGCAGCAGGCCTTCATGGTAAAATAGCTGCTAGGAAACCACTGCTAAGGACAGGCAACAAGCAGAAGAGACTTGTTTGGACTAAAGAACACAAGGAATGGACATTAGATCAGTGGAAATCTGTGCTTTGGTCTGATGAGTCCATATTTTAGATCTTCGGTTCCAACCACCATGTTGCAATATTTAATATCATGAATGTGCTCAGGAGGGCATGAGGATACATTGTAAAATCATCCGATATTTGAATGAGTCTTTAACAGATAGGCATGCTTGGAGCACTCATGTAGTATGAACATAAGTCTAACTTTATGCTAAAGGATATGTTGCAACTTTCAGTGTCTTCTTTGTGCTTGGAGGGACATGCTGAGGGCACATTATAAACCTTGTTAGAGGGACTCTGGATGGGAGATCCCACTAGGATAATCAGGTCCTTTGAGCATTTTTGCACTGTTTTCTCTCTTTATAATTTATTGAAGTGACGATTTGGAAATTCTTAAGGAGCCATCAGATAT